>NC_066584.1:222566606-227366606 GCF_024323335.1 Lathyrus oleraceus
TTGAGAGGGAGATCAAAATAGTTTAAATTTAAAATATGGATATTAAAACTATTTAAATTTAAAATAGAGAAAACAAAACTATTTAAATTTAAAATAAGAGGAATGAAATAAAATTAGGGAATTAAAAACTGTAATTAAATCTTTTATATATTATTTGAATTAAATGAGGATAAATTATTTATTTGAAATTAAATTTTTAATTATAATATTTATTTGAGATTAAAGGTAGTGTACCGTCGGTGTAAACTTTTTTTATACCATTATCCAATATAATTATAATATTCTACCATGTCATACCATTATTTTAAAATTAAACGTGTGATTTGGCGGGATAAACGTCTTTGATTGGTTGACAGTGTAAAAATATTTTACACTGTCAATGCATAGTCTTTTTCTCTATTTATTTATATTTAATATAAATAATTTATTGAGATATACTAGATCAATAATTTTTTAAAAGTGTGTTTTTTGAATTAATAATAAGAGTGAAATAAAAAGTAAAAATAGAAAATAAGAAGAAAGAATAATAATGAGGATAATTATTTTTTTAAAGTTTTTGAAATTCAATTGAATCATATATGACTGTAATTTTGCACCATGGGAAATTATAGTCAAATTATATGGATCAAGCGAAAATGCACCAATGATTCAAAATGGAAGCGGTTTTAAAGTCAATTTCACAAGTGAGAAAACCCTAATTAATTTTGAAAAAAAAAAAACACAGGAATGATGACGCGTTTAAAGCGAAAGCAAATTTGAAAGAAAAAAACACAGGAATGACGTGTTTAAAGAGAAATGACTGGTTCATTGTTTTAATTAGTCTTGCCCTAATCAGTTTTTTTCTGTGTTTAGTCCCTAGACAACAAAATTAATGGAACTCATTCCAAAACTACAATTTTTTTATCAACAGCCATTATATTTCCATTTCTTGAATCCTTTAAGCAACAAACCTGTTTGATGAAATGCTTCAAAGAACCCTTTTTTCCTATGACACCACGCACATCACATCGTGGTTCTTACCGTCCACAATAGGAAGACATGCATTGAATATAGTATATATTTAGGGTAGACGATTCACATTTTACGAATAGATTAGGTAAGTTTGATCGAATAATAGTATCTCCTGTCCTATTTATAAGAAATTCATCGAATATGTGATATATCTGATATATTAATTATTCAATAAATTTAAAAAGTAAATAGTCTTTGTCTTTTATAAATAAGACGGTAACTTGTAGCAGTTATTATAAACACATCGCAAATTAATTGGACAATGTTTTGTTAAAATGTGAAGAGCATGTGGTTCACAACCGTTACGAGTCTGTTCTGCTGCTGAGTTGAGTAGAGAACAATCGGAACAAACAATTCAAATTCAAGCTCCAAAAAATGGCTTCCTTTTGCAATTCCTTTGGTAACTTTGATTCTTTTTCACTCACAACTATGTTTGATTTTATGAAATAGTTTCATGCTTTTTTGCACCATTTAATATATGTATGCCACGTCACAACTATCATGAGTTCATTTATACAGAAAATAATGATCTCTTGTTTATGCACTTAACTCTTCATCTCCGTGAAAGATTGTTATGTTATTCTGTTCATTTATACAGAAAATAATGATCTCTTGTTTCTTTAAAGTCATAGTTTGTTGTTGTTATGGCATTTTTCATTCTTGGATTATATACATGCAGGTGAAATTTCATGGATTTGTCTCACCAATTTTGATTTCGCTTCTTTATGCTTTCAAAGGACCTTAATAGACACAATCAACATACTCTTTCTCTTTCTCTACTTCACATCTTTGCTTATCACTTTCATCACAAAATCTTCATCAAATCAAAGCCATACAAAATGCTGGACTTTTCTTATTGCCTCAATCTGTTGTGCTATTGTTAGCATTTCATTTTTCACTGTTGGATTGTGGAATATCATATCTGAATCTGAGCAAAAACTGAAATGGTTAACTTGTATTATCAGAGGAATCATTTGGATTTCTTTTTCTGTTTCTTTGATTCTTCAGAGACTCAAATGGATAAGAATATTAAACTCTATATGGTGGTTATTTTCTTGTGTGTTGGTTTCATCTCTCAACATTGAAATTCTATTCCAAAATCATGCAATTGAAACTTTTGATATTGTACAGTGGCTTGTACATTTCCTTCTTCTATATTGTGCCATTCAAAATCTTGGTTTTTTCGGAAATCATAATGTCCAACAAGGTTTATCTGAACCACTATTAGATCAAAAATTTGAAACTAATCAAACAGGACTTGGTCATGCTACTTTTCTAAGCAAGTTGGTTTTCTCTTGGATCAATTCTTTACTCATTTTAGGTTACTCAAAGCCACTAGATCTTGATGAAATCCCTTCCCTTGTTTCTGAAGATGAAGCAAACATGGCCTATCAAAAATTTGTTCATGCCTGGGAATCACTTGTTAGAGAGAGAGAAAAGAATAATACAAATAGTTTGGTTCTTTGGTCTATTGTTAGAACTTACTTTGGTGAAAACATGTTAATAGCTTTTTATGGATTAATCAGAACTGTTTCTGTTGCTGTTTCACCTCTCATACTCTATGCTTTTGTTAACTACTCCAATAGAACTGAGCCAGATCTTAGACAAGGTCTTTCCATAGTTGGTTTTTTGATTGTCACCAAACTGTTTGAGTCTTTGTCTCAAAGACATTGGTTTTTTAACTCAAGGAGATCAGGGTTGAAAATGAGGTCAGCTCTGATGGTAGCAGTTTATCGAAAGCAGCTAAAGCTTTCTAGCTCAGCAAGATCACGACATGCGGCTGGAGAAATTGTGAACTACATTTCTGTTGATGCATATAGAATGGGAGAATTTCCCTGGTGGTTTCATATAACATGGACTTCTGCATTGCAACTTGTTCTTTCCATTGGTATCCTTTTTGGTGTTGTTGGTATTGGTGCTCTTCCTGGTTTGGTTCCCCTTCTTATATGTGGATTTCTTAATGTGCCATTTGCACGGATCCTACAAAATTGCCAGTCACAGTTTATGATTGCACAGGATGAGCGTCTTCGATCGACTTCAGAGATTCTAAATAGTATGAAGATCATTAAGTTACAATCATGGGAAGAAAAATTCAAGAACTTAGTCCAGTCACTACGCGATAAAGAGTTTGTATGGTTGTCTAAGGCACAAATCTTGAAAGCTTCTGGTTCATTTCTTTATTGGATGTCTCCTACTGTTATTTCTGCTGTTGTTTTTCTTGGATGTGCTGTCACCAAGAGTGCACCATTAAATGCTGAAACTATTTTCACAGTTCTTGCAACACTGAGGAACTTGGCAGAGCCTGTTAGAATGGTCCCAGAGGCTCTATCCATTATGATTCAAGTTAAGGTTTCCTTCGATCGTCTTAATAACTTTTTGCTCGATGAAGAACTAAACAATGATGGTAGTGAAAGAAAATTCAAGGAGTGTCCGGTTAATGCTGTGGAAGTTCAAGATGGCAACTTCATTTGGGATCCTGAATCTGTGTCTCCAACTTTAGCAGATGTGAATTTAGAAATCAAATGGAGACATAAAATCGCAGTTTGTGGACCAGTTGGAGCTGGGAAATCATCACTTTTGTATGCAATACTTGGAGAGATCCCTAAGATGTCAGGAACGGTAAGTTTCTAATATAACTCATTTAGAATTGACTTGGATATTTTCACATTTAAATTTTAACATGCCAAACTCATATGAATAAGGAATATATTAGTATCTTACACTTTTCCCCCTTATGATATTTCACTATAATGGAAAACAGGTTAATGTAGGTGGCACTTTTGCCTATGTTTCCCAATCTTCATGGATTCAAAGTGGAACAGTTCAAGATAATATACTCTTTGGCAAGCCAATGGACAAAACAAGATACGAGAAAGCAATCAAAGCATGTGCTTTAGATAAGGATATCAAAGATTTTAGCCATGGTGATCTTACAGAAATTGGTCAGAGAGGGATAAACATGAGTGGAGGACAAAAACAAAGGATTCAACTAGCTAGAGCAGTCTACAATGATGCTGATATCTATCTCCTTGATGATCCTTTCAGTGCAGTTGATGCACATACAGCTGCAATACTATTCAATGTAAGAATCCCTTTTATCATGTTAAATTGTTGATCTATATTTAAAAGCGGATAAACAGGTTCCGCTAGTTATAATAAAATTATTATTCTCATTTGGCGTATATCAAATTAACTGCGCCTACAACATTACAGGAATGTGTCATGACTGCTTTAAGAGAGAAAACTGTCATTCTACTTACTCATCAAGTGGAGTTTCTCTCAGAAGTTGACACTATCTTGGTAAAGTATTTCATTTAGATGCCTATTAGATTATGTCATACGGTGAACTGACTTTAATGTGTTTTTTAATCGCAATGTCGCGGTTAGCAAGAGTCGCCACCGACTTTTCTTTTATCCAATAAGGAAAGGTGGAAAAGAACAGGAAAGACCTTAATTTAGATTCTTAGGTTCGGGAGGTACATTATACAAAGGGAAGGTGTTAGCACCCTTTGTATCCATGGTTATCCATGGGCTCTTAATTGCTCAATCATTTATGTTTTTCTAGTTTGAAAAAGTGGTTGAGAAATGTGTAGGAAATGTTTTTGAAAAGGAGAATTTAACTTTGTAATGATTCTTGAATGAATGTACACAAAGTGGTTATCTCGTTTAGTTTTGAAAATAGTTTAGAAAAATATAACTCGGCAATGATTCTAGTGCGAATGTATACCAAGTGGTGATTTTCTAATGGAGGTTTAGAAAGGTGTAAGGTGTGAAAAGTAGTTTTAAATTGTGAATAAGCAATTAAGAGTTATACCTATCCGAGGTCTTTCCGGGCATTTCCTATCTTTATGAGGGTAAAACTGTCCTTACTATTGAGAAGTAAGCAGTTTTATCCTTTGGATGTAGAAGGGTCATCGAAGGGTCATCGATTGGTCATCGATTGGTCATTGAAGGCAACAGTTGTGAGGATACCTTAGCATTCGAAGGGACGATCATCATTTAACCGTAGGCTACACCGAAGGGTCATCGAGGGACAAAGGCAACATTCGAGGGACTATGATGATTTAACCGAAGGGTCTTTGCTAAGTGTATCCCCATATTCGCGGGACATGACCATAATACCGTAATCGTAGGGTAACAAAAGAGAGGTCCAAGATCGCATATTAAAAAGCAAAGTTTTACAATTAATTAGATAGCCGTAGTCGATTAAGTAATTAGGTCCATATTAAAATCAGTACATTAAGATCAATTAAGCCATTAGGGTGGATCTTCACCATGAAATTAATACATTAAAATCAATTGAGTAATTCAGGGTGAATCTCCATAAGGGTATCCCACACATAAAGTGGAATACCTAGCCGGCCATTTCCTCGGGAATATGTAAACCTTTACACAATTCAGCACACGGGTTAGAGCATCAAAGTAAAGTATAATTGAAAATTGCACTACAACACAACAGTCATAATCTCAGGTCAAATGATGCAGAATTATAATAAGTCTTGGTTGGATAGACATAAGGCAGAATAGAAAAGAAACAAAGCAGCCACTGTCCCGTTCGCCTCTGCTTCGCCTAGCGAAGGCTCAGCGAATGCTCGCTACAGGCTCGCTTAGCGATGTGCTAGCGAGCGGCCACGGGTTTGGAGTTTTACAGCAGCATGACCTCCGAAAACCTGAACTTGTATGGCACTTGATTACAGGAATAGCATGGACAAACATTCATGATATTCAAGCATATTTAAATTCGCATGTGAAATCAAATTACATATTCGAAACTTCAATCATGATGCTTTATGTATATAGAGATTACCGATTAAAAGCATAAAACAATAGTGATGCGCAAACCTGCTTGCAACTAAGCTGCTATGTTGAAGAGACTGATCGCTTTTGGTATCGGATGGAGTTGGGCGGCGGTAGCTTCGGAGCGGAGGCGCGGCCTTCAGGGTTTCTTCACTCGGAACTCTCTAAAGTAGCCTCCAGGGTTTCTGTGTCAGGGTTTCCGTCCGTCTTCCCTCCGTCTTCCCTCCGTCCCTTTTCGTGACTGAAGCTTGGCTATTTATAATGCTCTTGTTGTGACCTAATGGGCTCAGAATGAAGCCCGAAAATTCTGATGTCTGCCAGCTTCGCTAGGCGAAGGAGTTGCTCGCCTAGCGAGCAAGCTATTTTGGGCTTTTACTGGATCTGGTGCTTCGCTGGGGCGAGTGTCATAACGAGGGGTTCGCTAGGCGAAGGAATTGCTCGCCTAGCGAGCAAGCCAATTTAGGCCCTTTTCTGGAGTGGGCCTGTTGTGAGCTGGGCTTTTGTCCCTTTAAGGTTAGTGCCTTGCAGAATAAGTCGGAGTGTCTTGAAAAATGCCTTGTAATATTAATGGGCAAATTTTGGGGTATGACAGATTACAATTGAACATATTTAACATGATGTATTCAAGTTGTAAAATATTTTACTGATATATTAAAAAGTGATACTTACATGTTACATCTACATGCTTTAAATAAGAGAGAATAGAAAACCTAATGGACTTTGACTAATGGGCCTCATTACTAATAGAAATAATTACTATTTACAATCTAATATTTACAACACTCCCCCTCAAGCTGGTGAATGGATATCTATCATTCCCAGCTCGCAAGTAAGTTGCCTGAATCTTTATGTTGGTAAGCCTTTTGTTAACACATCTGCCAGCTGATGCCCGGAAGGAACGTAAGATGTAGTTATCAGTCCACTATCCAACTTCTCTTTGATAAAATGTCGGTCAATCTCAATGTGTTTAGTCCTGTCATGCTGAACAGGATTATGAGCAATACTAATAGCCGATTTATTGTCACAAAACAATTTCATAGGACCTTCACATTGTATCTTCAAGTCTTCTAGAATTTGTTTCATCCACAATAGCTCACAAATTCCTAGTGCCATAGCTATAAATTCTGCCTCGGCGCTTGATCGAGCAACTACACTTTGCTTCTTACTCTTCCAAGCTACAAGGTTACCACACAGAAAAGTACAATAGCCTGACGTAGATCTTCTGTCACTCACTGATTCGGCATAATCCACATCAGTGTAAGTCTCCATAGTTAGATTTCCACCTCTTTTAAACAAAAGTCCTCTCCCTGAAGTTGCTTTAAGATATTGTAGAACGCGGTCTACAGCCTGCAAATGTCTCACCCTCGGATCATGCATGAATTGACTCACCACACTGACTGCATATGCCAAATCTGGTCTAGTGTGTGCCAAGTAAATCAATTTTCCCACTAATCTCTGATATTGACCCTTGTCAACTTTGTCACTTTCCTCCTCAAAGCTTATCCTGTGATTTTGTTCAATGGGAACACTTGCAGGTTTGCATCCAAGTTTGCCAGTTTCCTGCAAAAGATCAAGCACATACTTCCTTTGAGAAATAAAGATGCCTTGCTTTGAGTAGGCTACCTCAATTCCCAAGAAATACTTGAGTTGCCCAAGATCTTTCATCTCAAACTCTGCTGATAATTTCTCTTTGAGGAAATGTCTCTCAATCAAATCATCTCCTGTAACAATAATATCATCAACATACACAAGAAGTACAGTCAGTTTTCCTCCTTGTGAATGTTTAAAAAATAAAGTGTGGTCTCCTTGACTTTGCTTATAGCCCAAACACATCATTGCCTTTGTGAATCTTCCAAACCATGCCCGAGGGGACTGCTTTAGTCCATATAAGGATTTCTTCAATCTACACACCTTGTTAGCTCCATTTGTTATGCCAACACCTGGTGGAATCTCCATATACACTTCTTCCTCTAAGTCTCCATGCAAGAACGTATTTTTAACATCAAACTGTTGCAATTCCCATCCACATGAAGCAGCAAGAGATAGTAAAATTCGAACAGTATTCATCTTTGCCACTGGGGCAAATGTCTCTTCATAATCAATACCATACGTCTGAGTATAACCTTTTGCCACTAGTCTTGCTTTGTACCGATCAAGTGTACCATCAGATTTGTACTTTACAGTATAGATCCATCTGCATCCAACTGGACTTTTGTCTCTTTTCCTTTCAATAATCTCCCAAGTACCATTTTTTTCAAATGCTCTCATTTCCTCATCCATAGCTTGGACCCAATTTCTATTTTGCAATGCTTCTTCAACAGATGATGGGATTTTCACAGAATCAACAGCTGCAATAAAACTTTGATATTGTGTGGAAAGATGTTTAGTGGAGACATATTGAGAGATAGGGTGTCGATATAGGGAGGGACAAGATCTTTTATCCTTCCTCAAAGCAATGGGTAAATCAACTGGATTAGTGTCACAAGTATCAGAAATGGCACAATCATCACTAGAGGAATCATTTTCAGTACTTACCTCCGGTTCAGGCGATTGAATTTGTTTCTGGAGAAGGTCAGGTTTACTTCTTCTCTGATACACTAGAGTTGGTGCTGGAGGTGCTGATTCCTGTAAAACAGAAGGCCTTGAAGGACCAGGAACACTTACTGGCTCAGATTCAGGTGTTGAACTAGGACTCAAACTCAAACTAGGTGACAACTCGGGTTCAAGAGAGGGAACACTGATAGGTGTTCTAGGGAGGCTAGGACCAAGGATCAGAAACTCGGACTCAGACTCAGACTCTGACTCTAAGACACTTATGTTCTCCCCCTAGACTGAGAACGAGTGAAATATGACACATTTTCATGAAAGGTGACATCTTTGGAGACAAAGAATTTTCGACTCGGAGGATGATAACATTTGTACCCTCTTTTGTTGGGTGCATAACCCAGAAAGATACATCTGACAGCACGGGGATCCAATTTGTTGCGATATTGTTTGTGAACATGAACAAAAGCAACACAACCAAAAATGCGAGACTCAAGAGTGTGTAAGATAGGAACAGATGGAAAACGTGAAAGCATAAATTGGGTAGGACTTTTATTACCTAACACTCGAGATGGGACCCGGTTAATCAAATAGGCAGCAGTAAGAATTGCCTCACCCCAATAAGAGGTAGGAACAAACATTTGAAAAAGGAGAGATCTAGCAACTTCAAGTAAATGACGATTTTTTCTTTCTGCGACACCGTTTTATTGTGGGGTGTCAACACATGTGAATTCATGGAGAATGCCATGTTTACTAGTGAAGTTGGAAAAGGTATGATTGACATATTCTTTACCATTGTCAGAACGAATTCTTTTTATGCCTTTCCCAAATTGCGTTTGTACCATATTATAAAATTGGATAAATATTTGTGGTACTTCGGATTTAGTATTCATTAAGAAAATCCAAGTTACCCGAGTACAATCATCAATAAATGAGACAAACCATTTTGCACCAAAAATATTAGAGGTAGGGGCAGGTCCCCAAACATCAGAATGAATCAAATCAAAAGGTTCATCACTTTTATTAAAACTGGAAGGAAAAGATACACGATTGTGTTTTGCCAACTGACAAACATCACACTTAAAAGACTCAACAGAATGGTGTAAGAACAACGACGGAAACATAGACTTAATTATATAAAATGGAGGATGACCGAGACGCTTGTGCTGAAGCCAAATTTGTGAGGCTGAAGAGGAAGACTGAGACTGGAAACAGGAGGACAACACCTTTGGATGGTCATCAGAGAAGTAGTATAACCCTTCCTTTTCCTTAGCAATTCCAATCGTCTGCCCCGTGGTAAGGTCCTGAAAAACACAATGTGAATAAGCAATTAAGAGTTATACCTATCCGAGGTCTTTCCGGGCATTTCCTATCTTTATGAGGGTAAAACTGTCCTTACTATTGAGAAGTAAGCAGTTTTATCCTTTGGATGTAGAAGGGTCATCGAAGGGTCATCGATTGGTCATCGATTGGTCATTGAAGGCAACAGTTGTGAGGATACCTTAGCATTCGAAGGGACGATCATCATTTAACCGTAGGCTACACCGAAGGGTCATCGAGGGACAAAGGCAACATTCGAGGGACTATGATGATTTAACCGAAGGGTCTTTGCTAAGTATATCCCCATATTCGCGGGACATGACCATAATATCGTAATCGTAGGGTAACAAAAGAGAGGTCCAAGATCGCGTATTAAAAAGCAAAGTTTTACAATTAATTTGATAGCCGTAGTCGATTAAGTAATTAGGTCCATATTAAAATCAGTACATTAAGATCAATTAAGCCATTAGGGTGGATCTTCACCATGAAATTAATACATTAAAATCAATTGAGTAATTCAGGGTGAATCTCCATAAGGGTATCCCACACATAAAGTGGAATACCTAGCCGGCCATTTCCTCGGGAATATGTAAACCTTTACACAATTCAGCACACGGGTTAGAGCATCAAAGTAAAGTATAATTGAAAATTGCACTACAACACAACAGTCATAATCTCAGGTCAAATGATGCAGAATTATAATAAGTCTTGGTTGGATAGACATAAGGCAGAATAGAAAAGAAACAAAGCAGCCACTGTCCCGTTCGCCTCTGCTTCGCCTAGCGAAGGCTCAGCGAATGCTCGCTACAGGCTCGCTTAGCGATGTGCTAGCGAGCGGCCACGGGTTTGGAGTTTTACAGCAGCATGACCTCCGAAAACCTGAACTTGTATGGCACTTGATTACAGGAATAGCATGGACAAACATTCATGATATTCAAGCATATTTAAATTCGCATGTGAAATCAAATTACATATTCGAAACTTCAATCATGATGCTTTATGTATATAGAGATTACCGATTAAAAGCATAAAACAATAGTGATGCGCAAACCTGCTTGCAACTAAGCTGCTATGTTGAAGAGACTGATCGCTTTTGGTATCGGATGGAGTTGGGCGGCGGTAGCTTCGGAGCGGAGGCGCGGCCTTCAGGGTTTCTTCACTCGGAACTCTCTAAAGTAGCCTCCAGGGTTTCTGTGTCAGGGTTTCCGTCCGTCTTCCCTCCGTCTTCCCTCCGTCCCTTTTCGTGACTGAAGCTTGGCTATTTATAATGCTCTTGTTGTGACCTAATGGGCTCAGAATGAAGCCCGAAAATTCTGATGTCTGCCAGCTTCGCTAGGCGAAGGAGTTGCTCGCCTAGCGAGCAAGCTATTTTGGGATTTTACTGGATCTGGTGCTTCGCTGGGGCGAGTGTCATAACGAGGGGTTCGCTAGGCGAAGGAATTGCTCGCCTAGCGAGCAAGCCAGTTTAGGCCCTTTTCTGGAGTGGGCCTGTTGTGAGCTGGGCTTTTGTCCCTTTAAGGTTAGTGCCTTGCAGAATAAGTCGGAGTGTCTTGAAAAATGCCTTGTAATATTAATGGGCAAATTTTGGGGTATGACAGCTGCCCCTGTTCAATATTCTTGAACCGAGAGAGTAGAATGGTATGTGCACCATTCGCGGTCTAGAGGTGGAAGATTATTGAACACTAGAATGCCCCCAAAAATTTGCGCTTGTCAATCAGGAGCTAGTCTTGATGGAGATGGGCTTAAAGATGCCATCCAGGGAATTTGATGATGAGAGCTTCAGAGTGCGTCGTACATTAGACGATATCTGAAGACATGGATGTCGTACCGGGTCATACGCTAGCCCGTATAGTGAGTTATCCATTATGCTGTCGACCTCGTTGGGGAGTCAGAGTGTGTTATACGCTGCTGGGGATAAGGGATCAGCATGGATCATACGCTAGACCGTATCTGAATACCAGAGTGATTTGTTCATTAGGCGGGTGACTTCGCTGAGGATGAAAAATCAGAATGGATTGTACGCTAGATCGTCTCTGAGTTGCAGGACGAAACCTCCATTAAGCGGGTGATTTCACTGGGGATAGAAGATCAGACCGGATCGTATGCTAGATCGTATCTGAGTTGAAGATCCAAATGGGTCTTATGCTAGACCGTATTGGAGTTGCAGGATGAGTCGTCCGTTAGGCTGTGTCTGAAGATGAAAGGGGGTAGTCGTACGCTAGACTACACTTCAGAAATGTACCGTACACTAGGTAGCATCTGAGGAGATGAAGGTCTAACTGGGTCGTACATTAAACCGTATCTGAGCAGAATGAGCCGTCCATTAGGCTGAATCTGACGATGAAAGGGGTAGTCGTATGCTAGACTACACTTCAGAAATGTACCGTACACTAGGTAGCATCTGAGCAGATGAAGGTCTAACTGGGTCGTACATTAAACCGTATCTGAGCAGAATGAGCCGTCCATTAGGCTGAATCTGATTATAAAAGGGGGTAGTCATATGCTAGACTACACTTCAGAAATGTACCGTACACTAGGTAGCATCTGAGCAGATGAAGGTCTAACTGGGTCGTACATTAAACCGTATCTGAGCAGAATGAGCCGTCCATTAGGCTGAATTTTTTTTATAAAAGGGGGTAGTCATATGCTAGACTACACTTCAGAAATGTACCGTACACTAGGTAGCATCTGAGCAGCAGAATGAGCCGTCCATTAGGCTGAATCTGATTATAAAAGGGGGTAGTCATATGCTAGACTACACTTCAGAAATGTACCGTACACTAGGTAGCATCTGAGG
Source organism: Lathyrus oleraceus (assembly GCF_024323335.1). Lineage (NCBI taxonomy): Eukaryota > Viridiplantae > Streptophyta > Magnoliopsida > Fabales > Fabaceae > Lathyrus > Lathyrus oleraceus. The sequence continues at coordinate 222,579,076 of NC_066584.1, forward strand.
ATATGAAGGTCTAACTGGATCGTACATTAGACTGTATTTGAGTTATTGAAGGTCAGAATGGATCGTACGCTAGATCGTATCTGAGTTGAAGGAGTCATATGTTGGGCTGAATCAGAACGAACCGTACGTTAGGCTGAATCTGATAGTATTTGTGTATGTTGTATTTGCGATAAATGTCTGGGATGAGCTTATAGATGCCATCGTAAGGAGGATGTCAGAATGAATGTTGACATGGAGTATATCTGAAAGATGTAGTTGAATCCTGAATGTAATTGATAAAGCTGTCCGTCTGAATGGACCTTTGTTTTGATTGTATCAAGAGGATAATTAACCTGAAAAATAAAGTTAGCTTCATGCCATGTCATGATGCATGAGATGCAAATGTTGTATGCATGCGTGTGCTGTGAAATGATGTAATGAGTGAATTATGCGTCTGGAATAAATGAGAGCATTGTATACATGTATATGTTATGAAATGATGTAATGTATATGATGCGGAATGAAAATTGTATGTAGGTATGTGATGTGAAATGATGTAATGAATGCACTATGTGTCTGAAACGTTCTTCCAGGGGACTCTACTGGGGAAATAAATCTCAGTCTTCTGGTCGGAGATATTTGTATTGATGACCCTTCCTTAGCTAGGGGTATTTGACTTTTATCTGATGGTAGAGATATACTCAACAGAGCCTGGCTAGGGCTGGAAGAGATGACCAGTCTGTCTGGTAATGCCAACCTCTTCTGGGAAATAGTTGGTTTTTGTTGGGGAATAGAATTAGCAACGGATTCATCGGGAAGCATGATTAGACCTTCTCCTCGATCCTGAAGTCGTGTAGTAATTGCTATTGCTATTCTGGGCATGCATTTCTGGTAAACATTGATCATATTCAGATGCATAAATCAATTCGAATTAAACCAATGGACGTTTACGCAAACAAAACAGAAAAGTAAAAACGAAATCATCTTTTTGGAAATAAAATTGTATTGATTTGAAAGAGGGCCCGTAAACAGGCAGTTTGTGTACAAGGAGACAGAAATCCTAGTAAGAGGAAATTGTCAGGCAAACAAAGAGGAAGCTATGCAAAAAAAAGTCCTATCGATTCTAATTCCACTACTGTCATTATGTCTTCAAGCATCTCATCTCCTGCTGTCGGATAGAAGTGATTAGCTTGTTCAGTCCTTTGAACTTGGGTGAAGCTGACTGGGAACAGGACATAGTCATACGCTTTAATCCCTAATTTTTGCCTGGACCGCCTTTTCAGGTTTTCAGTCCACCAGGATACCCTTTTTTGCCCAAGCCGCCTTTTCAGGTTTTCGACTTGCCGGGTGTACATTTTTATATGTTTATCCCTAATTTTTGCCCGAACCCTTTTGGTTCGCCGGGATGCCCTTACTTTTGCCTAGATACGTCGACCTAGCGGGTCTCTTTTATGCGTAGTATTTTTTAACTATGTCCGCGTTCACAGGATGCGGGAAATCTTCGCCGTCCATTGTAGCAAGTATCATGGCTCCACCAGAGAGTATCTTCTTAACCATACATGGCCCTTCGTATGTGGGAGTCCATTTACCTCTGGGATCACCTTGCGGTAGAATGATACGCTTGATCACCAAGTCGCCAATTTGATATACCTGTCTCTTGACCTTTTTGTTAAATGCCTGGATCATGCGCTTCTGATATATCTGCCTATGACAAACAGCCGCGAGTCTCTTCAATCAAATTTATCTGATCGAGTCGAGTCTGAATCCGTTCATCTTCATCTAAGCCCGCCTCTTTCATGATTCTTAGAGAGGGAATCTGAACTTCCACTGGTAAGATGGCTTCCATTCCATAGACTAAAGAGAACGGAGTTGCCCCTGTCGAAGTGCGCACTGAAGTGCGATAACCGTGGAGAGCGAATGGTAACATCTCATGCCAGTCTTTGTACGTTACTGCCATCCTTTGTATGATCTTCTTGATACTCTTATTAGCAGCCTCCACGGCGCCGTTCATCTTTGGCCGGTACGGAGAAGAGTTATGGTGTTTTATTTTGAACTGCGTGCAGAGTTCAGTAATCATCTTGTTGTTCAAATTAGTACCATTGTCAGTGATAACTCTTTCAGGAGACAGCAGGTTTCTCAAATAGATATTTGATAGAATCAATCTTAGAAGTCAATAAAGTGGTATGATTCAACATATACTGTCTTAGTCGGCGAGCAGCCCAAGCCAAAGCACAGCAAGCTTTCTCGAGCTGTGAGTATCTTGTTTCACAGTCGGTACCTTTTGCTAAGGCAGTATATGGCATGCTCTTTTCGACCAGACTCGTCATGTTGCCCCAACACACACCTCATTGAATTTTCTAACACGGTCAAATACATGATGAGAGGTCTTTCTTCAACTGGTGGTATCAGAATTGGAGGTTCTTGGAGATACTTCTTGATTTTGTCATTCATCATTCCATACCATCTCTTGATTTTTCTTTTTTAGTAATTTGAAGATGGGTTTGCAGGTAGCAGTCAAGTGTGGAATGAATCGGGCAATGTAATTCGAGTGCCCCAAGAAACCTCTGACTTCTTTCTTGTTTATTTCAGTACCCAGATTTACAATTTCAGTTGATTCCTCATGCGGCTGTATAGTCTTTTCTTCTTGCAGTAGTCGGGCAAGTTCTCCAGGGACTTCACAATCTTCCTCGCTTCCATCCTCGGCTTGGTAGATCGGATTTCCAAAGTCATAATGAACAGTAGCAAAATTATTATCAACAGGATCCAGAGTGGCTATGGATCTGCAATTTGTTACGTGAGTGTGTGCAAGAAAACATAGCTTGTTTAAAAGATGACAGGAAAGATAAAGAGCGCAATATTTGAATGCAAAAAGCCCATTGATTTATTGAATATGAATATGCTTATGAAATGACAAAACCCTTAACAAATTAGCTATTGTGTCCCGGGCATAGACACAATGCTTTAAGAAGTTCAATTGTAAAAACTAAAAAGTTGCAACACTAAAATAGGCAATAACAATTACTCCTGACTAAAGGAAATCGGGATAGTGTCTTCAGCCTTCCAATTATTGAGTCCGTCACCAATTGTTGGGAAAATCCGGCTATCCCAGTCACAATCGTTATCAGCATCTTCCACAGCATTGACAGTCTTGTCATGATTAGGCAGGGGGGGCAGTGATGACATTAAGAGTCTCAGGCGGATCCAATTCAAATTCTCCGGCGTCGATCATATCCTGAATTTTATTCTTCAACGACCAACAATCGTTTGTATTATGCCCGGGGTTATCGGAGTGATACGCACACCTGGCGTTGGGATTATAACTAGGAGAAGTAGTGTTGGGTTTTGCAGGAGGATCTCTGAGGGTAATTAAATTTGCTTTTAGCATACCCTGCAGTGCTTGTGCTAAAGTCATATTGATCTTCGTAAACTGCCTTCTTCCCGGGTTAATGTGCCTCACAGATTTCTTGTCTTTTTTCTTCTCGAGCAAGAGAGCCTTCAGTTCTTCCTGCCCCTTGGATAAGTTCGAGATCATCTCCTGGAGTTGAGCATTCTGAGTCTGGAGATCTTTGACAGTTTGTTCGAGATCCATTTTTCTGTTTGCATGAAAACCGTGAGAACATTGATCCCTTTAGAAACCTGTTATGCAATGTTATGTTATGCAATGTATGAAATGTTTTCAAGGACTTTTGGAATTTAACTTTGCATAAACTACCAAAAAAGGAAACTTTTTTTTTTTACAAAATAGAGCAAAGTTAAATCCCTAAGTCCTCGAAATGGTTAGTTCAATGCCATGATGTTATGATGATGTTATGATGTTAAGTAAATAACAAGCACAAGCAAGTCACACAACCATCATTCCTAAGTTTTAAGGCTTGCATGAGTTCCATAGGTAAGTACCCTCCCCACTGAAGTTTGGTTGGTTCAACCTGTCCTAGAATAGTAACCGGGTTCTAGAAGGATCTCAAATCATCGACCTTTCTTTAAGTCCACTTCAGTGCAACACCAAGTGGTTGACCAAAGCTTCCCTAAAGTCCAATCTCAAAGAGTGTAGTATCGAGTCTTAACCAACCCCAGTCGGAAACGAAGTCAGTTATCTCACTACTTTCTAATGGCTAGGATGAGTCAATTAGGGTTCTAAAGGTCTGGTTAATGCTTTGATGACACCATGCGAATGCCAAATTTTTCCTCAAGTAAACATGAGGAACATCAGGACATCCAAAGTGTCACATTAACCGTAGCCATCATTTTAACCATTCCAGTATACGCCGGATAGTCGCGATGATCTATTGCTACTTACCTAAGGTACACTAGATCCGAGTGTAGGATCTTTCACTCAAAAATTCCCTTAAAAGAAGGAACAATTTGAAACATAAATGATTTTTAAGGTGACCTCTCTTTGTAAGTCCCCGGCAGAGTCGCCAGTTCTGTCATACGGTGAACTGACTTTAATGTGTTTTTTAATCGCAATGTCGCGGTTAGCAAGAGTCGCCACCGACTTTTCTTTTATCCAATAAGGAAAGGTGGAAAAGAACAGGAAAGACCTTAATTTAGATTCTTAGGTTCGGGAGGTACATTATACAAAGGGAAGGTGTTAGCACCCTTTGTATCCATGGTTATCTATGGGCTCTTAATTGCTCAATCATTTATGTTTTTCTAGTTTGAAAAAGTGGTTGGGAAATGTGTAGGAAATGTTTTTGAAAAGGAGAATTTAACTTTGTAATGATTCTTGAATGAATGTACACAAAGTGGTTATCTCGTTTAGTTTTGAAAATAGTTTAGAAAAATATAACTCGGCAATGATTCTAGTGCGAATGTATGCCAAGTGGTGATTTTCTAATGGAGGTTTAGAAAGGTGTAAGGTGTGAAAAGTAGTTTTAAATTGTGAATAAGCAATTAAGAGTTATACCTATCCGAGGTCTTTCCGGGCATTTCCTATCTTTATGAGGGTCAAACTGTCCTTACTATTGAGAAGTAAGCAGTTTTATCCTTTGGATGTAGAAGGGTCATCGAAGGGTCATCGATTGGTCATCGATTGGTCATTGAAGGCAACAGTTGTGAGGATACCTTAGCATTCGAAGGGACGATCATCATTTAACCGTAGGCTACACCGAAGGGTCATCGAGGGACAAAGGCAACATTCGAGGGACTATGATGATTTAACCGAAGGGTCTTTGCTAAGTATATCCCCATATTCGCGGGACATGACCATAATACCGTAATCGTAGGGTAACAAAAGAGAGGTCCAAGATCGCATATTAAAAAGCAAAGTTTTACAATTAATTTGATAGCCGTAGTCGATTAAGTAATTAGGTCCATATTAAAATCAGTACATTAAGATCAATTAAGCCATTAGGGTGGATCTTCACCATGAAATTAATACATTAAAATCAATTGAGTAATTCAGGGTGAATCTCCATAAGGGTATCCCACACATAAAGTGGAATACCTAGCCGGCCATTTCCTCGGGAATATGTAAACCTTTACACAATTCAGCACACGGGTTAGAGCATCAAAGTAAAGTATAATTGAAAATTGCACTACAACACAACAGTCATAATCTCAGGTCAAATGATGCAGAATTATAATAAGTCTTGGTTGGATAGACATAAGGCAGAATAGAAAAGAAACAAAGCAGCCACTGTCCCGTTCGCCTCTGCTTCGCCTAGCGAAGGCTCAACGAATGCTCGCTACAGGCTCGCTTAGCGATGTGCTAGCGAGCGGCCACGGGTTTGGAGTTTTACAGCAGCATGACCTCCGAAAACCTGAACTTGTATGGCACTTGATTACAGGAATAGCATGGACAAACATTCATGATATTCAAGCATATTTAAATTCGCATGTGAAATCAAATTACATATTCGAAACTTCAATCATGATGCTTTATGTATATAGAGATTACCGATTAAAAGCATAAAACAATAGTGATGCGCAAACCTGCTTGCAACTAAGCTGCTATGTTGAAGAGACTGATCGCTTTTGGTATCGGATGGAGTTGGGCGGCGGTAGCTTCGGAGCGGAGGCGCGGCCTTCAGGGTTTCTTCACTCGGAACTCTCTAAAGTAGCCTCCAGGGTTTCTGTGCCAGGGTTTCCGTCCGTCTTCCCTCCGTCTTCCCTCCGTCCCTTTTCGTGACTGAAGCTTGGCTATTTATAATGCTCTTGTTGTGACCTAATGGGCTCAGAATGAAGCCCGAAAATTCTGATGTCTGCCAGCTTCGCTAGGCGAAGGAGTTGCTCGCCTAGCGAGCAAGCTATTTTGGGCTTTTACTGGATCTGGTGCTTCGCTGGGGCGAGTGTCATAACAAGGGGTTCGCTAGGCGAAGGAATTGCTCGCCTAGCGAGCAAGCCAGTTTAGGCCCTTTTCTGGAGTGGGCCTGTTGTGAGCTGGGCTTTTGTCCCTTTAAGGTTAGTGCCTTGCAGAATAAGTCGGAGTGTCTTGAAAAATGCCTTGTAATATTAATGGGCAAATTTTGGGGTATGACAGATTACAATTGAACATATTTAACATGATGTATTCAAGTTGTAAAATATTTTACTGATATATTAAAAAGTGATACTTACATGTTACATCTACATGCTTTAAATAAGAGAGAATAGAAAACCTAATGGACTTTGACTAATGGGCCTCATTACTAATAGAAATAATTACTATTTACAATCTAATATTTACAACACTCCCCCTCAAGCTGGTGAATGGATATCTATCATTCCCAGCTCGCAAGTAAGTTGCCTGAATCTTTCTGTTGGTAAGCCTTTTGTTAACACATCTGCCAGCTGATGCCCGGAAGGAACGTAAGATGTAGTTATCAGTCCACTATCCAACTTCTCTTTGATAAAATGTCGGTCAATCTCAATGTGTTTAGTCCTGTCATGCTGAACAGGATTATGAGCAATACTAATAGCCGATTTATTGTCACAAAACAATTTCATAGGACCTTCACATTGTATCTTCAAGTCTTCTAGAATTTGTTTCATCCACAATAGCTCACAAATTCCTAGTGCCATAGCTATAAATTCTGCCTCGGCGCTTGATCGAGCAACTACACTTTGCTTCTTACTCTTCCAAGCTACAAGGTTACCACACAGAAAAGTACAATAGCCTGACGTAGATCTTCTGTCACTCACTGATTCGGCATAATCCACATCAGTGTAAGTCTCCATAGTTAGATTTCCACCTCTTTTAAACAAAAGTCCTCTCCCTGAAGTTGCTTTAAGATATTGTAGAACGCGGTCTACAGCCTGCAAATGTCTCACCCTCGGATCATGCATGAATTGACTCACCACACTGACTGCATATGCCAAATCTGGTCTAGTGTGTGCCAAGTAAATCAATTTTCCCACTAATCTCTGATATTGACCCTTGTCAACTTTGTCACTTTCCTCCTCAAAGCTTATCCTGTGATTTTGTTCAATGGGAACACTTGCAGGTTTGCATCCAAGTTTGCCAGTTTCCTGCAAAAGATCAAGCACATACTTCCTTTGAGAAATAAAGATGCCTTGCTTTGAGTAGGCTACCTCAATTCCCAAGAAATACTTGAGTTGCCCAAGATCTTTCATCTCAAACTCTGCTGATAATTTCTCTTTGAGGAAATGTCTCTCAATCAAATCATCTCCTGTAACAATAATATCATCAACATACACAAGAAGTACAGTCAGTTTTCCTCCTTGTGAATGTTTAAAAAATAAAGTGTGGTCTCCTTGACTTTGCTTATAGCCCAAACACATCATTGCCTTTGTGAATCTTCCAAACCATGCCCGAGGGGACTGCTTTAGTCCATATAAGGATTTCTTCAATCTACACACCTTGTTAGCTCCATTTGTTATGCCAACACCTGGTGGAATCTCCATATACACTTCTTCCTCTAAGTCTCCATGCAAGAACGTATTTTTAACATCAAACTGTTGCAATTCCCATCCACATGAAGCAGCAAGAGATAGTAAAATTCGAACAGTATTCATCTTTGCCACTGGGGCAAATGTCTCTTCATAATCAATACCATACGTCTGAGTATAACCTTTTGCCACTAGTCTTGCTTTGTACCGATCAAGTGTACCATCAGATTTGTACTTTACAGTATAGATCCATCTGCATCCAACTGGACTTTTGTCTCTTTTCCTTTCAATAATCTCCCAAGTACCATTTTTTTCAAATGCTCTCATTTCCTCATCCATAGCTTGGACCCAATTTCTATTTTGCAATGCTTCTTCAACAGATGATGGGATTTTCACAGAATCAACAGCTGCAATAAAACTTTGATATTGTGTGGAAAGATGTTTAGTGGAGACATATTGAGAGATAGGGTGTCGATATAGGGAGGGACAAGATCTTTTATCCTTCCTCAAAGCAATGGGTAAATCAACTGGATTAGTGTCACAAGTATCAGAAATGGCACAATCATCACTAGAGGAATCATTTTCAGTACTTACCTCCGGTTCAGGCGATTGAATTTGTTTCTGGAGAAGGTCAGGTTTACTTCTTCTCTGATACACTAGAGTTGGTGCTGGAGGTGCTGATTCCTGTAAAACAGAAGGCCTTGAAGGACCAGGAACACTTACTGGCTCAGATTCAGGTGTTGAACTAGGACTCAAACTCAAACTAGGTGACAACTCGGGTTCAAGAGAGGGAACACTGATAGGTGTTCTAGGGAGGCTAGGACCAAGGATCAGAAACTCGGACTCAGACTCAGACTCTGACTCTAAGACACTTATGTTCTCCCCCTAGACTGAGAACGAGTGAAATATGACACATTTTCATGAAAGGTGACATCTTTGGAGACAAAGAATTTTCGACTCGGAGGATGATAACATTTGTACCCTCTTTTGTTGGGTGCATAACCCAGAAAGATACATCTGACAGCACGGGGATCCAATTTGTTGCGATATTGTTTGTGAACATGAACAAAAGCAACACAACCAAAAATGCGAGACTCAAGAGTGTGTAAGATAGGAACAGATGGAAAACGTGAAAGCATAAATTGGGTAGGACTTTTATTACCTAACACTCGAGATGGGACCCGGTTAATCAAATAGGCAGCAGTAAGAATTGCCTCACCCCAATAAGAGGTAGGAACAGACATTTGAAAAAGGAGAGATCTAGCAACTTCAAGTAAATGACGATTTTTTCTTTCTGCGACACCGTTTTATTGTGGGGTGTCAACACATGTGAATTCATGGAGAATGCCATGTTTACTAGTGAAGTTGGAAAAGGTATGATTGACATATTCTTTACCATTGTCAGAACGAATTCTTTTTATGCCTTTCCCAAATTGCGTTTGTACCATATTATAAAATTGGATAAATATTTGTGGTACTTCGGATTTAGTATTCATTAAGAAAATCCAAGTTACCCGAGTACAATCATCAATAAATGAGACAAACCATTTTGCACCAAAAATATTAGAGGTAGGGGCAGGTCCCCAAACATCAGAATGAATCAAATCAAAAGGTTCATCACTTTTATTAAAACTGGAAGGAAAAGATACACGATTGTGTTTTGCCAACTGACAAACATCACACTTAAAAGACTCAACAGAATGGTGTAAGAACAACGACGGAAACATAGACTTAATTATATAAAATGGAGGATGACCGAGACGCTTGTGCTGAAGCCAAATTTGTGAGGCTGAAGAGGAAGACTGAGACTGGAAACAGGAGGACAACACCTTTGGATGGTCATCAGAGAAGTAGTATAACCCTTCCTTTTCCTTAGCAATTCCAATCGTCTGCCCCGTGGTAAGGTCCTGAAAAACACAATGTGAATAAGCAATTAAGAGTTATACCTATCCGAGGTCTTTCCGGGCATTTCCTATCTTTATGAGGGTAAAACTGTCCTTACTATTGAGAAGTAAGCAGTTTTATCCTTTGGATGTAGAAGGGTCATCGAAGGGTCATCGATTGGTCATCGATTGGTCATTGAAGGCAACAGTTGTGAGGATACCTTAGCATTCGAAGGGACGATCATCATTTAACCGTAGGCTACACCGAAGGGTCATCGAGGGACAAAGGCAACATTCGAGGGACTATGATGATTTAACCGAAGGGTCTTTGCTAAGTATATCCCCATATTCGCGGGACATGACCATAATATCGTAATCGTAGGGTAACAAAAGAGAGGTCCAAGATCGCGTATTAAAAAGCAAAGTTTTACAATTAATTTGATAGCCGTAGTCGATTAAGTAATTAGGTCCATATTAAAATCAGTACATTAAGATCAATTAAGCCATTAGGGTGGATCTTCACCATGAAATTAATACATTAAAATCAATTGAGTAATTCAGGGTGAATCTCCATAAGGGTATCCCACACATAAAGTGGAATACCTAGCCGGCCATTTCCTCGGGAATATGTAAACCTTTACACAATTCAGCACACGGGTTAGAGCATCAAAGTAAAGTATAATTGAAAATTGCACTACAACACAACAGTCATAATCTCAGGTCAAATGATGCAGAATTATAATAAGTCTTGGTTGGATAGACATAAGGCAGAATAGAAAAGAAACAAAGCAGCCACTGTCCCGTTCGCCTCTGCTTCGCCTAGCGAAGGCTCAGCGAATGCTCGCTACAGGCTCGCTTAGCGATGTGCTAGCGAGCGGCCACGGGTTTGGAGTTTTACAGCAGCATGACCTCCGAAAACCTGAACTTGTATGGCACTTGATTACAGGAATAGCATGGACAAACATTCATGATATTCAAGCATATTTAAATTCGCATGTGAAATCAAATTACATATTCGAAACTTCAATCATGATGCTTTATGTATATAGAGATTACCGATTAAAAGCATAAAACAATAGTGATGCGCAAACCTGCTTGCAACTAAGCTGCTATGTTGAAGAGACTGATCGCTTTTGGTATCGGATGGAGTTGGGCGGCGGTAGCTTCGGAGCGGAGGCGCGGCCTTCAGGGTTTCTTCACTCGGAACTCTCTAAAGTAGCCTCCAGGGTTTCTGTGTCAGGGTTTCCGTCCGTCTTCCCTCCGTCTTCCCTCCGTCCCTTTTCGTGACTGAAGCTTGGCTATTTATAATGCTCTTGTTGTGACCTAATGGGCTCAGAATGAAGCCCGAAAATTCTGATGTCTGCCAGCTTCGCTAGGCGAAGGAGTTGCTCGCCTAGCGAGCAAGCTATTTTGGGATTTTACTGGATCTGGTGCTTCGCTGGGGCGAGTGTCATAACGAGGGGTTCGCTAGGCGAAGGAATTGCTCGCCTAGCGAGCAAGCCAGTTTAGGCCCTTTTCTGGAGTGGGCCTGTTGTGAGCTGGGCTTTTGTCCCTTTAAGGTTAGTGCCTTGCAGAATAAGTCGGAGTGTCTTGAAAAATGCCTTGTAATATTAATGGGCAAATTTTGGGGTATGATAGATTACAATTGAACATATTTAACATGATGTATTCAAGTTGTAAAATATTTTACTGATATATTAAAAAGTGATACTTACATGTTACATCTACATGCTTTAAATAAGAGAGAATAGAAAACCTAATGGACTTTGACTAATGGGCCTCATTACTAATAGAAATAATTACTATTTACAATCTAATATTTACAACACTCCCCCTCAAGCTGGTGAATGGATATCTATCATTCCCAGCTCGCAAGTAAGTTGCCTGAATCTTTCTGTTGGTAAGCCTTTTGTTAACACATCTGCCAGCTGATGCCCGGAAGGAACGTAAGATGTAGTTATCAGTCCACTATCCAACTTCTCTTTGATAAAATGTCGGTCAATCTCAATGTGTTTAGTCCTGTCATGCTGAACAGGATTATGAGCAATACTAATAGCCGATTTATTGTCACAAAACAATTTCATAGGACCTTCACATTGTATCTTCAAGTCTTCTAGAATTTGTTTCATCCACAATAGCTCACAAATTCCTAGTGCCATAGCTATAAATTCTGCCTCGGCGCTTGATCGAGCAACTACACTTTGCTTCTTACTCTTCCAAGCTACAAGGTTACCACACAGAAAAGTACAATAGCCTGACGTAGATCTTCTGTCACTCACTGATTCGGCATAATCCACATCAGTGTAAGTCTCCATAGTTAGATTTCCACCTCTTTTAAACAAAAGTCCTCTCCCTGAAGTTGCTTTAAGATATTGTAGAACGCGGTCTACAGCCTGCAAATGTCTCACCCTCGGATCATGCATGAATTGACTCACCACACTGACTGCATATGCCAAATCTGGTCTAGTGTGTGCCAAGTAAATCAATTTTCCCACTAATCTCTGATATTGACCCTTGTCAACTTTGTCACTTTCCTCCTCAAAGCTTATCCTGTGATTTTGTTCAATGGGAACACTTGCAGGTTTGCATCCAAGTTTGCCAGTTTCCTGCAAAAGATCAAGCACATACTTCCTTTGAGAAATAAAGATGCCTTGCTTTGAGTAGGCTACCTCAATTCCCAAGAAATACTTGAGTTGCCCAAGATCTTTCATCTCAAACTCTGCTGATAATTTCTCTTTGAGGAAATGTCTCTCAATCAAATCATCTCCTGTAACAATAATATCATCAACATACACAAGAAGTACAGTCAGTTTTCCTCCTTGTGAATGTTTAAAAAATAAAGTGTGGTCTCCTTGACTTTGCTTATAGCCCAAACACATCATTTCCTTTGTGAATCTTCCAAACCATGCCCGAGGGGACTGCTTTAGTCCATATAAGGATTTCTTCAATCTACACACCTTGTTAGCTCCATTTGTTATGCCAACACCTGGTGGAATCTCCATATACACTTCTTCCTCTAAGTCTCCATGCAAGAACGCATTTTTAACATCAAACTGTTACAATTCCCATCCACATGAAGCAGCAAGAGATAGTAAAATTCGAACAGTATTCATCTTTGCCACTGGGGCAAATGTCTCTTCATAATCAATACCATACGTCTGAGTATAACCTTTTGCCACTAGTCTTGCTTTGTACCGATTAAGTGTACCATCAGATTTGTACTTTACAGTATAAATCCATCTGCATCCAACTGGACTTTTGTCTCTTTTCCTTTCAATAATCTCCCAAGTACCATTTTTTTCAAATGCTCTCATTTCCTCATCCATAGCTTGGACCCAATTTCTATTTTGCAATGCTTCTTCAACAGATGATGGGATTTTCACAGAATCAACAGCTGCAATAAAACTTTGATATTGTGTGGAAAGATGTTTAGTGGAGACATATTGAGAGATAGGGTGTCGATATAGGGAGGGACAAGATCTTTTATCCTTCCTCAAAGCAATGGGTAAATCAACTGGATTAGTGTCACAAGTATCAGAAATGGCACAATCATCACTAGAGGAATCATTTTCAGTACTTACCTCCGGTTCAGGCGATTGAATTTGTTTCTGGAGAAGGTCAGGTTTACTTCTTCTCTGATACACTAGAGTTGGTGCTGGAGGTGCTGATTCCTGTAAAACAGAAGGCCTTGAAGGACCAGGAACACTTACTGGCTCAGATTCAGGTGTTGAACTAGGACTCAAACTCAAACTAGGTGACAACTCGGGTTCAAGAGAGGGAACACTGATAGGTGTTCTAGGGAGGCTAGGACCAAGGATCAGAAACTCGGACTCAGACTCAGACTCTGACTCTAAGACACTTATGTTCTCCCCCTAGACTGAGAACGAGTGAAATATGACACATTTTCATGAAAGGTGACATCTTTGGAGACAAAGAATTTTCGACTCGGAGGATGATAACATTTGTACCCTCTTTTGTTGGGTGCATAACCCAGAAAGATACATCTGACAGCACGGGGATCCAATTTGTTGCGATATTGTTTGTGAACATGAACAAAAGCAACACAACCAAAAATGCGAGACTCAAGAGTGTGTAAGATAGGAACAGATGGAAAACGTGAAAGCATAAATTGGGTAGGACTTTTATTACCTAACACTCGAGATGGGACCCGGTTAATCAAATAGGCAGCAGTAAGAATTGCCTCACCCCAATAAGAGGTAGGAACAGACATTTGAAAAAGGAGAGATCTAGCAACTTCAAGTAAATGACGATTTTTTCTTTCTGCGACACCGTTTTATTGTGGGGTGTCAACACATGTGAATTCATGGAGAATGCCATGTTTACTAGTGAAGTTGGAAAAGGTATGATTGACATATTCTTTACCATTGTCAGAACGAATTCTTTTATGCCTTTCCCAAATTGCGTTTGTACCATATTATAAAATTGGATAAATATTTGTGGTACTTCGGATTTAGTATTCATTAAGAAAATCCAAGTTACCCGAGTACAATCATCAATAAATGAGACAAACCATTTTGCACCAAAAATATTAGAGGTAGGGGCAGGTCCCCAAACATCAGAATGAATCAAATCAAAAGGTTCATCACTTTTATTAAAACTGGAAGGAAAAGATACACGATTGTGTTTTGCCAACTGACAAACATCACACTTAAAAGACTCAACAGAATGGTGTAAGAACAACGACGGAAACATAGACTTAATTATATAAAATGGAGGATGACCGAGACGCTTGTGCTGAAGCCAAATTTGTGAGGCTGAAGAGGAAGACTGAGACTGGAAACAGGAGGACAACACCTTTGGATGGTCATCAGAGAAGTAGTATAACCCTTCCTTTTCCTTAGCAATTCCAATCGTCTGCCCCGTGGTAAGGTCCTGAAAAACACAATGTGAATAAGCAATTAAGAGTTATACCTATCCGAGGTCTTTCCGGGCATTTCCTATCTTTATGAGGGTAAAACTGTCCTTACTATTGAGAAGTAAGCAGTTTTATCCTTTGGATGTAGAAGGGTCATCGAAGGGTCATCGATTGGTCATCGATTGGTCATTGAAGGCAACAGTTGTGAGGATACCTTAGCATTCGAAGGGACGATCATCATTTAACCGTAGGCTACACCGAAGGGTCATCGAGGGACAAAGGCAACATTCGAGGGACTATGATGATTTAACCGAAGGGTCTTTGCTAAGTATATCCCCATATTCGCGGGACATGACCATAATATCGTAATCGTAGGGTAACAAAAGAGAGGTCCAAGATCGCGTATTAAAAAGCAAAGTTTTACAATTAATTTGATAGCCGTAGTCGATTAAGTAATTAGGTCCATATTAAAATCAGTACATTAAGATCAATTAAGCCATTAGGGTGGATCTTCACCATGAAATTAATACATTAAAATCAATTGAGTAATTCAGGGTGAATCTCCATAAGGGTATCCCACACATAAAGTGGAATACCTAGCCGGCCATTTCCTCGGGAATATGTAAACCTTTACACAATTCAGCACACGGGTTAGAGCATCAAAGTAAAGTATAATTGAAAATTGCACTACAACACAACAGTCATAATCTCAGGTCAAATGATGCAGAATTATAATAAGTCTTGGTTGGATAGACATAAGGCAGAATAGAAAAGAAACAAAGCAGCCACTGTCCCGTTCGCCTCTGCTTCGCCTAGCGAAGGCTCAGCGAATGCTCGCTACAGGCTCGCTTAGCGATGTGCTAGCGAGCGGCCACGGGTTTGGAGTTTTACAGCAGCATGACCTCCGAAAACCTGAACTTGTATGGCACTTGATTACAGGAATAGCATGGACAAACATTCATGATATTCAAGCATATTTAAATTCGCATGTGAAATCAAATTACATATTCGAAACTTCAATCATGATGCTTTATGTATATAGAGATTACCGATTAAAAGCATAAAACAATAGTGATGCGCAAACCTGCTTGCAACTAAGCTGCTATGTTGAAGAGACTGATCGCTTTTGGTATCGGATGGAGTTGGGCGGCGGTAGCTTCGGAGCGGAGGCGCGGCCTTCAGGGTTTCTTCACTCGGAACTCTCTAAAGTAGCCTCCAGGGTTTCTGTGTCAGGGTTTCCGTCCGTCTTCCCTCCGTCTTCCCTCCGTCCCTTTTCGTGACTGAAGCTTGGCTATTTATAATGCTCTTGTTGTGACCTAATGGGCTCAGAATGAAGCCCGAAAATTCTGATGTCTGCCAGCTTCGCTAGGCGAAGGAGTTGCTCGCCTAGCGAGCAAGCTATTTTGGGATTTTACTGGATCTGGTGCTTCGCTGGGGCGAGTGTCATAACGAGGGGTTCGCTAGGCGAAGGAATTGCTCGCCTAGCGAGCAAGCCAGTTTAGGCCCTTTTCTGGAGTGGGCCTGTTGTGAGCTGGGCTTTTGTCCCTTTAAGGTTAGTGCCTTGCAGAATAAGTCGGAGTGTCTTGAAAAATGCCTTGTAATATTAATGGGCAAATTTTGGGGTATGACAGATTACAATTGAACATATTTAACATGATGTATTCAAGTTGTAAAATATTTTACTGATATATTAAAAAGTGATACTTACATGTTACATCTACATGCTTTAAATAAGAGAGAATAGAAAACCTAATGGACTTTGACTAATGGGCCTCATTACTAATAGAAATAATTACTATTTACAATCTAATATTTACAACACTCCCCCTCAAGCTGGTGAATGGATATCTATCATTCCCAGCTCGCAAGTAAGTTGCCTGAATCTTTCTGTTGGTAAGCCTTTTGTTAACACATCTGCCAGCTGATGCCCGGAAGGAACGTAAGATGTAGTTATCAGTCCACTATCCAACTTCTCTTTGATAAAATGTCGGTCAATCTCAATGTGTTTAGTCCTGTCATGCTGAACAGGATTATGAGCAATACTAATAGCCGATTTATTGTCACAAAACAATTTCATAGGACCTTCACATTGTATCTTCAAGTCTTCTAGAATTTGTTTCATCCACAATAGCTCACAAATTCCTAGTGCCATAGCTATAAATTCTGCCTCGGCGCTTGATCGAGCAACTACACTTTGCTTCTTACTCTTCCAAGCTACAAGGTTACCACACAGAAAAGTACAATAGCCTGACGTAGATCTTCTGTCACTCACTGATTCGGCATAATCCACATCAGTGTAAGTCTCCATAGTTAGATTTCCACCTCTTTTAAACAAAAGTCCTCTCCCTGAAGTTGCTTTAAGATATTGTAGAACGCGGTCTACAGCCTGCAAATGTCTCACCCTCGGATCATGCATGAATTGACTCACCACACTGACTGCATATGCCAAATCTGGTCTAGTGTGTGCCAAGTAAATCAATTTTCCCACTAATCTCTGATATTGACCCTTGTCAACTTTGTCACTTTCCTCCTCAAAGCTTATCCTGTGATTTTGTTCAATGGGAACACTTGCAGGTTTGCATCCAAGTTTGCCAGTTTCCTGCAAAAGATCAAGCACATACTTCCTTTGAGAAATAAAGATGCCTTGCTTTGAGTAGGCTACCTCAATTCCCAAGAAATACTTGAGTTGCCCAAGATCTTTCATCTCAAACTCTGCTGATAATTTCTCTTTGAGGAAATGTCTCTCAATCAAATCATCTCCTGTAACAATAATATCATCAACATACACAAGAAGTACAGTCAGTTTTCCTCCTTGTGAATGTTTAAAAAATAAAGTGTGGTCTCCTTGACTTTGCTTATAGCCCAAACACATCATTTCCTTTGTGAATCTTCCAAACCATGCCCGAGGGGACTGCTTTAGTCCATATAAGGATTTCTTCAATCTACACACCTTGTTAGCTCCATTTGTTATGCCAACACCTGGTGGAATCTCCATATACACTTCTTCCTCTAAGTCTCCATGCAAGAACGCATTTTTAACATCAAACTGTTACAATTCCCATCCACATGAAGCAGCAAGAGATAGTAAAATTCGAACAGTATTCATCTTTGCCACTGGGGCAAATGTCTCTTCATAATCAATACCATACGTCTGAGTATAACCTTTTGCCACTAGTCTTGCTTTGTACCGATTAAGTGTACCATCAGATTTGTACTTTACAGTATAAATCCATCTGCATCCAACTGGACTTTTGTCTCTTTTCCTTTCAATAATCTCCCAAGTACCATTTTTTTCAAATGCTCTCATTTCCTCATCCATAGCTTGGACCCAATTTCTATTTTGCAATGCTTCTTCAACAGATGATGGGATTTTCACAGAATCAACAGCTGCAATAAAACTTTGATATTGTGTGGAAAGATGTTTAGTGGAGACATATTGAGAGATAGGGTGTCGATATAGGGAGGGACAAGATCTTTTATCCTTCCTCAAAGCAATGGGTAAATCAACTGGATTAGTGTCACAAGTATCAGAAATGGCACAATCATCACTAGAGGAATCATTTTCAGTACTTACCTCCGGTTCAGGCGATTGAATTTGTTTCTGGAGAAGGTCAGGTTTACTTCTTCTCTGATACACTAGAGTTGGTGCTGGAGGTGCTGATTCCTGTAAAACAGAAGGCCTTGAAGGACCAGGAACACTTACTGGCTCAGATTCAGGTGTTGAACTAGGACTCAAACTCAAACTAGGTGACAACTCGGGTTCAAGAGAGGGAACACTGATAGGTGTTCTAGGGAGGCTAGGACCAAGGATCAGAAACTCGGACTCAGACTCAGACTCTGACTCTAAGACACTTATGTTCTCCCCCTAGACTGAGAACGAGTGAAATATGACACATTTTCATGAAAGGTGACATCTTTGGAGACAAAGAATTTTCGACTCGGAGGATGATAACATTTGTACCCTCTTTTGTTGGGTGCATAACCCAGAAAGATACATCTGACAGCACGGGGATCCAATTTGTTGCGATATTGTTTGTGAACATAAACAAAAGCAACACAACCAAAAATGCGAGACTCAAGAGTGTGTAAGATAGGAACAGATGGAAAACGTGAAAGCATAAATTGGGTAGGACTTTTATTACCTAACACTCGAGATGGGACCCGGTTAATCAAATAGGCAGCAGTAAGAATTGCCTCACCCCAATAAGAGGTAGGAACAGACATTTGAAAAAGGAGAGATCTAGCAACTTCAAGTAAATGACGATTTTTTCTTTCTGCGACACCGTTTTATTGTGGGGTGTCAACACATGTGAATTCATGGAGAATGCCATGTTTACTAGTGAAGTTGGAAAAGGTATGATTGACATATTCTTTACCATTGTCAGAACGAATTCTTTTTATGCCTTTCCCAAATTGCGTTTGTACCATATTATAAAATTGGATAAATATTTGTGGTACTTCGGATTTAGTATTCATTAAGAAAATCCAAGTTACCCGAGTACAATCATCAATAAATGAGACAAACCATTTTGCACCAAAAATATTAGAGGTAGGGGCAGGTCCCCAAACATCAAAATGAATCAAATCAAAAGGTTCATCACTTTTATTAAAACTGGAAGGAAAAGATACACGATTGTGTTTTGCCAACTGACAAACATCACACTTAAAAGACTCAACAGAATGGTGTAAGAACAACGACGGAAACATAGACTTAATTATATAAAATGGAGGATGACCGAGACGCTTGTGCTGAAGCCAAATTTGTGAGGCTGAAGAGGAAGACTGAGACTGGAAACAGGAGGACAACACCTTTGGATGGTCATCAGAGAAGTAGTATAACCCTTCCTTTTCCTTAGCAATTCCAATCGTCTGCCCCGTGGTAAGGTCCTGAAAAACACAATGGGACATAGAAAAAATTACTTTACAATTCAGATCACGGGTAAGCTTATGGATGGAAATTAAATTGTGGGAAAGTGTGGGAACATGAAACACAAATTGCAACTGGAATGGAGGTTGGAAGTCAATATTTCCAGTGCCAACAACACAAGCATGAGAGCCATCAGCAACAGTGATATAAGGAATACTCGAAGGTGTGGTATAAGAGCATAATAATATGGAATCAAATGTCATATGATTAGTAGCACCAGAGTCAAGAATCCACGGATTCTTAGGAATATTACCACAAACAGTAAGAGATCGGGAGCACAAACTCTTACCAGTAACTGCTAAAGACTCAGAACCAGAAGGCTTACTCATGGAGTCAAGCATAGACTTCAACCGTTCCACATCATTCTGACTGAAGGAGGAAAGATCAGTTCCCCTTTTTTCAAAGCTTTCAGTATCCTGGACATGTGTAGCAACATGTGCCTGATACTGGTGCATGTTGCGAGAACCGCCACCTCGGCTAAAAACCTGCTCCCTCCCATGAAGTTTGAAACACCTATCATTTGTATGCCCTGATCGGTTGCAATGCTCACAATAGAATTTGTCACGAACATTCTTGGATGATGATGGTGGTGGTCCTTGTCTTGTTGTTTTGCTAGCTACTAATGCTGACACATCCGGGGGTTGTTCATGAAGCATAGCTTGACGACGGGTTTCCTCACTACGGACAGTGTAAAAAACTTCATTAAGATCAGGAAATTTTTCCTTACCCAAAATCTGCACCCGAATAGGGTCAAATTCAGCATTAAGGCCTGCTAGGAAATCAAAGATCCTATCCCGCTCAACAACAGTATTCAAGGTGGTAGTATCCTTGCTGCACTCCATCTTCAAATTCTGATACTGATCCAACTCAATCCAAAAACCATTGAGAACTCCAAAATACTCAGTGATCGAAAGATTTCCCTGCTTAGTGTTGAAGATTTTCCTCTTTAAATCATAACAAGCAGACATATCTTGTTTCATGGAATAACTGCGACGAAGATACTCCCAAACTGCCTTTGCACTTGAGAGATACATGCAATTTCTACTAATTTCTGGAGATATGGAGTTCCAAAGCCAAGTAATAATAGCAGAGTCATCTTTATCCCAGGAAGGGAAGTTAGGAGCAGTAACCAGAGGAGGATTTTCTTCAATATGATCAAGCATGTCGCAACATTTTAGAGTGTGTCTGATGAACTGAGACCATTGAAAATATTTTTTGCCGGTAAGCCAATAACCTTTTTGAACGACAAAATCCTTAGCATTAAATGGGGCTGGTGGATTTGTGGGAGGTGGAGGTGGAGGTGGAGGTGGTTGATCGTTAATAATCTCAGCCATTGAAAGGACAATCGAGAGAAAACAAACTAAGAAACAGGATGGGTTAGGGTTTCAAAGATGAGTGAACAAAAACAAGAAGCACGATGTGCTACAACACAAAACAACAACAAACTGCAGTAAAAAAAAAGACTCCGCTACAAGGCGGCTAGGGTTTAGGCGGAAGCGAATCCCCCAAAATCGGGAGCTCTTGATACCATGTTGTAAAATATTTTACTGATATATTAAAAAGTGATACTTACATGTTACATCTACATGCTTTAAATAAGAGAGAATAGAAAACCTAATGGGCTTTGACTAATGGGCCTCATTACTAATAGAAATAATTACTATTTACAATCTAATATTTACAACATATTCAAATTCTAGGTAATGGAAGGAGGAAAAATTATTCAATCAGGTAGTTATGAGAATCTCCTAATAGCAGGAACAGCCTTTGAACTACTTGTGAGTGCTCATAAAGACACAATTACTGAGATGAATCAAGATATTGAAAATAAAAGAGGTTCTGAAATCGAAGTTTTGTCTAATCCTCAAAATTCTCATGGTTTTTATCTCACTAAAAATCCAAGTGAGGGAGAGATTTCTAGTATCAAGGGACCAATTGGTGCACAACTTACACAAGAGGAAGAAAAAGTGATTGGTAATGTTGGATGGAAGCCATTCTGGGATTATATAAATTATTCCAAAGGGACATTCATGTTGTCTTTCATCATGTTAGCACATTTTGCTTTCATGGCTTTTCAAACGGCATCAACCTTTTGGCTTGCTATAGCCATTGAAATTCCAAAAGTTACTAATGCCACCTTGATTGAAATTTATGCATTAATTTCTTTTGCTAGTGCTGCTTTTGTATATGTAAGGTCTTACTTGACTGCACTTCTTGGATTAAAAGCTTCTACTGCTTTCTTCTCAAGCTTCACTACAGCTATCTTCAATGCTCCAATGCTTTTCTTTGATTCAACTCCTGTAGGAAGGATTTTAACTAGAGTAAGATTTCTCCATTCATTATGATTTCCTTACCCCTCATATTTAGGCCAACATTTTATTCTCTCTTTTGCAGGCTTCATCAGATTTGAGTATATTGGACTTTGATATACCGTATTCCATCACCTTTGTATTATGTGTAGCACTCGAAATTTTGGTGGTAATTTGTATAATGGTTTCAGTCACATGGCAAGTTCTCATTGTTGCTGTTCCTGCAATGGTTGCATCAATATACGTTCAGGTCTGTCCACTTTCCAGTTTGTCTTGATTCCTTATTCTCTGTCCTAGGTTAGATCATTAAGCTAGTAATTTCTAAATCTTTTTTTCTCATTCTCTTTAAGCAATATTATCAAGCCACTGCAAGGGAACTAATACGGATCAATGGAACAACCAAAGCTCCAGTCATGAATTTTGCAGCTGAGACGTCAGTTGGAGTGGTTACTGTAAGAGCATTCAACATGGTAGACAAATTTTTCAAAAACTACTTAACACTTGTAGATACAGATGCTTCATTGTTCTTTCACTCCAATGCGGCAATGGAATGGGTAGTTTTAAGGATTGAAGCACTTCAAAATTTGACTGTCATCACTGCATCTTTGTTGGTTATTCTACTTCCTCATGGATATGTATCTCCAGGTAGTAATGTAATATATGCTTAAATATACTTTTCATCCTTGCAAATATACTGTTATTTGCTTTTAGTCCATGTAGTTGTTTATGGTTCATGTTGTTTTGATTTAGTCCTTGCAAAAATTGTCAAAAATGGAAATTGAACCTGTAATTCATTTTAGTCCTTATATAGGTCATATTTGAGGGACTAGAATTAAATTTTCTACTTTTATGCATTACAAAGATCAATTCTAACATAAATTTCAGACAAATAAAATTACAAGGACAAAGAGTAAAAAGTAATATGTTTGCAAGGACTAAAACAAACATAATCATTACATGACGAAAAGTAAAAAATGGTATATATATGCATGGACGAAATTTTCTTCAAGCTAATAACTCTTAACAACTCTCATGTTCTGTGCAGGCCTTGTGGGACTGTCTCTTTCTTATGCTTTTACCTTGACAGGAGCCCAAATATTTTGGAGTAGATGGTTTTCTAACTTATCAAACTATATTATATCTGTTGAAAGAATCAAACAATTCATTCATATACCAGTTGAGCCTCCCGCTATTGTGGAAGATAACCGACCGCCATCTTCGTGGCCTTCCAAGGGAAAGATTGATCTTCAAGGCTTGGAGGTAAAGTTAGATAAATGTCTTAGACTTTTTTTACGACCTAACTCATCTCTGCAAATTTGACTTGTAATGTAAAGGAGGCAGTCCAACCCCGAATCTCTGACATCAACTTGAAATATGTAGAAAACTATATTTCTACCTCTACTTTCAGTTTTCATCTTTTATTTCTGAAATGAACAAAAAATTCTGCTTTGATGCCTATTTTTACTTTGGTTTCAGATAAGATATCGTCCTAATGCTCCATTGGTTCTTAAGGGAATCACTTGTAAATTTAAAGAAGGGAGTAGGGTAGGAGTTGTTGGAAGGACTGGAAGTGGAAAAAGTACACTGATTAGTGCTTTGTTTCGCTTAGTTGAGCCATCAAGAGGTGATATTCTCATAGATGGGGTAAACATTTGCTCAATTGGGTTGAAGGATTTGAGAATGAAGCTAAGCATAATCCCTCAAGAACCAACTCTTTTCAAGGGCAGCATTAGGACAAACCTGGACCCTCTTGGCCTGTACTCAGACGAAGATATCTGGAAGGTGAATAAACTAATCTTAATATTAGCATTACGTGTAGTTGAATTTTACATGAACCATTCAATAATTTTATATTTGATTTGTATATTTAGGCTATAGAGAAATGTCAGCTTAAGGAAACAATCAGCAAACTACCAACTCTCTTGGACTCTTCTGGTGAGTCTTTATATATATGGTTTTGTTAATATACAAGTTGTGGAATCCTAATTTTGAAAAGTTTTGCAGTGAGTGATGAAGGTGGAAATTGGAGCTTAGGACAACGGCAATTGTTTTGTCTTGGAAGAGTTCTACTAAAGAGAAACAGAATTCTTGTTCTGGATGAAGCTACTGCCTCCATTGACTCTGCTACAGATGCCATTTTACAAAGAGTAATCAGACAGGAATTTGAAGAATGTACGCTTATAACAGTGGCTCACAGAGTTCCAACTGTAATAGACAGTGACATGGTTATGGTTTTATCTTATGGTATGTTATTATCTTATTATACATGCTACTGTTTCTGTTTTATTAGTGTTATCTTTTGCCTCATAATATTTTGGTGGCTATTATTAAAGGGAAACTGATGGAATACGATGAACCTTCAAAGCTAATGGCTACAAACTCTTCATTCTCTAAGCTGGTGGCTGAATATTGGTCCAGTTGCAGGAAGAATTCACTCCCAAATATTAGCAGACAACAACAATGAGTGACGACTATGGATAATAAATATAAATAAACTGATAAAAAATGGTTCACATCCTAGTGGTTATAACTTTAGTAAACTCTAAGCTGGTATTGTGGAGATGTCTCTTATTCAATCAGGATTATTTTGATGCTCACAACTTTCATTTCGTGTAAGGACAAAATTAGATCTTAATAAAGAGGTTGCATATATGGTTTACAATTTTTGAGAATTTTTTGACAGGTATTACAATTTCTTTGATAGATTTTAGAAATTTATATGGGTATTATGCTACACCCAACAGATATATGCCACCGCATGATTATTAATTTATTATAAATAAGCTATAAAAAAAATAAAGTGGTACTATTATGAAATTAACCATAACTATAGAAAAAAATACTTCTTACTTTGTCATTTTTAATTTTCAATACAATTTCAATTTCTATCTTTGGATTTTACCTTTTAATTAATACCCTAAATTTACCATTATTATTATACATTTATAATAATTAAATACACAATAAACAATGATAATTTCATAAAAATACTATTCTTTCTTTTATTTAACGTATTTTTTAATTTAATTTTTTTAATCGATATAAAATAATCAGCTAGAACACTTATTTTGGAAATGAGAAAGTATATGAATAGAGATTAAGGAGAGAAAAAAAACAATAGTTCTTTGTATTAAACTATTTAATATATGTTTTACAACATGACTAGAGTCTTGTTTATGTTAAAAATAATAAGTGAAGTAAGTTGGAGTCTCATATTGGTTATAAATATGAAGACTTGAGTATTTATAAGTGAGAGAATCCACACACCTATAACTAAAAGTTTTAAGTGGATATGTGGTGTCTCTCTCACTTGCGTATTGCTCTTACATCAATATTGATGTTCCTTCTAATGACCCAACTATTTATAGGACACCAAACATATAGCTGACTTATCATAAGTGTTATTAGTTTGAAGACGTATTATTGATGGAGTGTTTGGACATCATATACCCAGTGTAGTGTGCTTATGGGTATTGTCTTCTTCGAGCTTTGTGAAATTTGTTCACGATTTTGTCTTTTGGAAAAAGTGTTACATTTTTTCCTGGTCCTAACGGGACTGGCCTGTTGGAAAAGTGTCACATTACAATTTTAGTAACATAAACTCTATGTTTAATAATTTTTCTATGTTTAGGGGTTGTTATCTGCATTGGAAGAATTATTGTCAGGTGTTGACCAAGATTATGTGTAAGACACTTGTACAACAACTTTAGAAAAAGATTTTTCTGATAAATAGTCTAAAGAACTGATGTGGAGGGCAACCAAAGCAACATATCCTCAAGTATGGGAAATGGAAATGAAGGAGATGAGGAAGGTTAATGAAGAGGCCTTCAAATACTTATGGAAGATTCCACCTAGATTTTGGATGCATCAAAAGTAAAGCTGAAGACCCTGCAGATTACATTCCTACCATGTTCAAGAAGGAGACTTATCCGACTTGCTATAAACCTATCATTTACCCAACCAATGGCCAAAACTTATGGAAAGAGACCCCATACCCCAACATACTTTCACCACCATCAAGAATAGCACTAGGGAAGCCTAAGAGAAGAAGGAACAAAGATGTTGATCAGAAGAGAAAAGATACAACAACTGTTAGCAGGAAAGGACTACCAAATAAATGCTCAGATTGTGGTAAATCTGGCCACAACAAAGCCTTATGCCCAACTGTACCTTCCAAACATGTGCCATCACAACCTGCATCATTCCAATATGTACTATCCCAACCTGCACCATCCCAAACATAACCAACTACAAGACTTAAAACTAGACTATCACCAAGAAGAACCCAACACACAAATCCCAACCACAACCTACGACAAGATTTCAAACTAGGTTATCACCAAGAAGATGCCAAATTCAATCAACACAAACCCAAGCACAACAAACCACAAGACTTCAAGCAAAGAAGGACCAGACCACTACACTCCAAACAAGAGTATCACCAAGAAGAGGGACTTTAGCATTTCAGGGATCAACAACAACTTTTCAGCCACTAAGAAGGACAACACCTAAGCTGTCTATAAAGAGAAAAAATCATTAAAATGTTTACTGTTATATTTTGTTGAACTAAGAGTCACGTAATTTTGCTGACTTAGAAATATGTAATTTGAATTATCACTTTATGTTTTGGATGACTACTATGTATTTTGGATGTATATTTCATGTACTTTGTATGGTATTTTGGTTACTTAATGAAAGATATTAAGGCCTTATCACAATTTTGGTTAATATGCCTTTTATATTTAGTCAATAATGTCTACAATGTCTCTTAAAGTGTGACGAATATGGACACAAACTATATCCTTACTGCAACATAAAATGTGATACTATACTAAGTTGTCAAACACAAGTTAATTCAGTCTCTTAAAGTGTAACAAATATGTCCTTTAACTATTCTTTATTATAACAAAAATATCCTTTAATTATTCTTTAGTGTAACAAATATGACTTTTAACTCTTCTTTAGTGCGACAAATATGGGCACATACTATGTCGCTACTGCAACAAATATGGGCACATATTATGTTGTTACTGCAACAAATATGGACAACATAAAATTTGACATACAAATTGGGCACAAAATAAGCATCACATTAAAGAAATTCGTTACAACAACACATGTTCAACATTACAGTTAGGGCTAACATCAACATAAACCATAATCACCACTTATGGATCAACATACATATAAACATTACAATAATCACAACATATTAAACATTATAATAATCACCACCCATGATAAAAACTAGCATCTTCAACATGTTCTTCACCATCTCTTTTGTGTAGTAGTCATCTCCATGGATCTTCATCTTTTTCTTCAACACATTGATTTCTGCATCCTTTTCATCGCATTTTGAACATCTCCTTTAAGTGTTGATTACTGTTTTCCCTTCACCATTAAACTCTTTTATCAACCCACTCAAAAAAGTTGCAGTCATAGTTTGAATCTTCACTCTGTTAACATCTAACAGTTAGCATTATCAAATAAGACATATCAGACAATAGCAATTAACTTACCACAAAGTTTCTGCAGTCCCAAAAAAGCTTCCCAAAATTTCGTCCTTTCTTCCCCACTGTTCGTATCGTGGTCTTTGCTCCACAACCACACCTTGGTTCGATTTCACCATGACTTGTACTCGAAATCAAGGAATCACAGTTAGGGCTACGTAAATTTGACAAATTTGTACCGTATGAAGCCATTGTTGGAGAAAGTATGAGAAGAACGAAAATGGTATTGAATAATATATTCTAGGGATTTGATGAAGAAAAAAGAGATTTTCCCCAATAATTTCAAATTATATTCAAATATATGTCATATCAGCAACGTAACGGCCACATAGGCACCGTTAATGACAGTTGTTCATTTTTTAAAATGGAATAATTAAAAAAGATCAACGTTGTAAACATTATGCAACTTAAAGGACTGACATGTAGCGAAAAAAAGTAAATAACCCAACCTGTTACAATTAAATATCCTAAAGGACCCCTGGAGTAATTTTGTCTAAGCAAAAAGTAAGGACCCGTTTCGACATATGTGCTTTGGAGTTATTCACTTTGGTATTTATTGAGTCCGATAAAAAGTAAAAGAAAATAATTTTTTTTATCGGTTTTGGCAAAAAAATATCATTGATGATTATGCTAAAAATGTTTAAACACACTAAAATAAAATAAATTATCAAGAACTATTTCTTCACTTTTTAGTGAATCTTTTATTCACGACTAATTACTAAAAACAATAGTTTGTGTTAGTTATAGTTAAAAACAAAGATAAAAGTAGAAAAAAATATGGAAGAAAATAAATCTAAATGAAAGTAAATGATTTAAAGTAAATAAATAGAGATAAGAGAGATTGCACATAGATTTATAAAGGTTAATCTGAATTCTTTACTTAATCATCTCCTCGAGAAACAAATTTCTTGAGAGTTTCATTAATAAAATCTTCTGAACTTTTGCAAGGAATGCCCAAGAATCTTATTAGAATCAACTGAGATATTTTCATAAGCTAATCCTACTGCAGTTGTCTCACTTGACGATATCGGTCAATTAAAAGAACATCCCTAAAGGCCTGATGCTCATCGGATGTATTATGTAAGACTCATATATTTTAGACCTTCTTATATTATAATATTTTATTATTTAATCTATTAAAGTATTTTATTCTCGTGTACTAAAATATTCTATTCTTATTAAATAATTGTTGTTTATTCTGGAATTTTATTTAAATGGTTGGTGAAATTTATATATTATTAAAAATTTAAAATCAAGGATGTTTTATTTTATTTTAATTGAACAGTAGAATAAATATTTCCAATAATTATAAATTATAGGAAGCAATAGTTATTTTTATGATTCTATTTAATTTAACTTTTGGAAGAAAGAAATTCAATAGTTCTTTAGAGAATTGTAATTTTATGAGTATTTTACTTTAAAGGCAAATCTGCATTTGACCATTTTATTTTATGGACAAATATTTTATTTGAATACTTTAAATTAATTTGAGTCCAAGTTTCTAATTAATGTATTTTAATGGATTTAGGAGATTTGAGTCTTCCTTCTATGCACAATTCGGATTTGTGTGAGAGTAAATTCATCGTATATATACCTCAATAATTATTTTGCCCACTCTTATATTTTTTAAAATATTTTAATTATATTTTTTTTATTTATTATTAATTTCATTTTGAAATTGAATTTTTTTTTAGCTTACACCAATGTATTCGAGAATGTTACTTTTGTAGTTTTTCTTTATCAGATAACTTACATCAATGTTATTTGATATTATAATCCTTACCAAGTAAGTTGGTTATAAATTTCTCAGTAATTATCATATTGTTCCCTGTATAATTTGGTTATAAATTTTTCGGTAAATTTTTTTTCAAATAATTTGGTTGTAAAATTTTTGATAGTTTTTTTCTCTCAATATTTTACAATGATAAAATAGGCCACAGCTCGAAAGTGATGCCAAAAGTGGATATAGCATGTTTAAAAGCCGTTGCCACAAGTTATATACATTTTGTTTGATTAAAAAAATTATATAAAACAAGTAAGGCAACAAGTTTACCACGGTTTAATTTTAGGCAACAATTTTATTTATTTTTGACCATAGTTTTTCACAGTTTCAAACTCATTTATGTTATTATCTAGAGTGTAATTTTTCAAATTATTTCTCTAGATATAATATGGATCAGATAACTTACCTATTAGTCTTCTTCCTCTTTGTTCTAGATCTTTGGCCACCACAACCTCAAATGACAAAATGATCACCATTTTTGTATTCCTGATATCTTAGCCTCTTTGATGAAAAAAGTAGATCGTTATTTTGAACATCATCATCGAACCTTGTTTTTCTCTGCCTCTGGCCGCCACGCCTTGTAACAAATAGAGGCCAGTTCCGTTATTCCTATAGTGTGTCCTTTCATTTTGACCAAATGAATTCGTTCAAACTAGTGTCGTCGTGGTCCTCTCTATACATCCACAAACGTGTTGAAACCAGGAGTACTATGTCAGAACTTGAATAATTACAATGGTTATCCCTATAATAAGGGTAAGACTTTATGGTTCGATTGTGGGTATCATGTTTGTATTGAGTAGCCTTTTAGAAGTCATTTTATGGTTCTGAATAAGGTTGGGCAGAGCCATCACGCTCATCCGTAAACCACCAAAATTGAAACCAAAAACAGTTTTTCATGTGGATCAATTCAGATCTTGGGTTTAACAGGTCAAAGAGGCAGTTTCCATCGGTTTCAAATGGACTAATTTGGTTGAGTAATACTGATCTGTATGAGTCTGAAATCGTCCAAAATAACACTAAAAGTTTTTAATTTTTTAATTGAACAAGTGAAATTGTGGGTTTGAGAGTTAGAAAGGGATAACCTTTTGCCTTAGTTGTTTCCTCTTCCTTTTACCCTTGTTGTTTCCTCTTCCTCTCAATCGTAGCACTTTCAACTTTTACTTCCTTCTCCTCTTTCAACTTTTTATTTCACTTTCCTATTTCTTTCCACCATCTCTTTCAATCTTTCTTCTTCTCACTGTCATCATAGAATATGGAAATGGAAATGGAAATAAATCATTTTTTTCTATTGCGACATTTAATCCATCTATTAGATATGGGTGACATGCATTTTCAATGGCTTTGATCTTCAAATGTTTCAAATCACTACCACAAGAGATACATCGTATCGTATTCATCAAATCTGACTTTGAATCATTTTATCATATATGGATTATGTTGAATTGTAATACCTTGTGTCGAAGCAGGTTGCTCGATAAAACAAGGAAGTGTCGAATCACCTAGTGTGTTGAGTTGTGTTCGTGTGTCTAAGTGTCGAAACATGTTGCTTCACACAGGATTTCAACTTAGGCCTAGTTTTAGTAATGTTAACTATTTTGGGCTTTTTATAGTTTTGGGCTTTGACTTGGGGTGCAAGTTAACCTAAACTTATAAATAGATGGAGTAACTCTTATTCTTGTAATGAAGTGAATGTTGTCATAACATTGTATTTACAAAATTTTACAGTTGCAAAGTGAATAAGATGTTTTTCCATAAGTTATGGGAAGAGAATGGAATAGTCGTTTACCAACCAGGATAGTACTTGGAAGACCTCCTTGAACACAACATTGGTAGTACTTAAACATGGCACACTCTCTTTGTTGTGTATTAAGATTTTCAAACCACTTTTTCTATTCACTCTCGAAACTTCTACATACAATTGTCCATGACTAAAAATAGGAGTAGGCAAATACAATCCCACACTATCAAGCGATTGGCCTTAGAATTTATTTATTGTCATTGCATATGAGACAACGATCGAGAATTATCTCCTAATCAAATTGAATGGCCATGATGATTCATAAAGGGACATAAACATCGGGGAATGTAAATTATGTTTCCAAATGTTCTTTCAAGACATAATTTTGGCCTCAAGGACATGATTTTCTAACCTTGTGACGACTAATTTTGTTCAATTGCATAACCCTTTTGTCTGATCCAAAATTATCATTAGCATAATGGGTGTTCCAACTTCCAGTTTGATCCTATGATTTGGTAGACCTTATATTCTAAGAGAACTCATAAATTATGGAGTTAGAACTTCATAAGTTTGATTATAATTGGCTTTTGTTTTATCAATTGAATCTGAACTCAAATACTCATTTCTTTCTCCTACAAAATTGTATAAAATTAAAACATTTGCAACTGAAATTGATTAAGTATTAATTATATGCATAATTTCTTTTACCGGGAATCAAGTCTAATACATAATGATTAATTTTATCCACTACTTCAATGGTTGAAGCAAGAATAACTATGGATTGTAAGAAATCTACACTTTTGTAATTTTTCAATAGATTGGGATACATGATCTCTACAATTTCCCTTATAGGATCCCCAAAACTTGATTTTATAAGCTCTTGAGGAACTTAAATATCTACTAAACCATAATTTGGTTCACAAATCTTCTCATATCCCACAATTAAAATCCATTTTGAGAATTCAGCCAGTTCTGAAGAACTTGTATTCCCTGGACCTTGTTGAAGTCACATGTTTTTTGTTAGAGTAAGTCTTGACAATAGTCTCATACATATGATGAGATAATTTAAGCATGTACTATATCGGAGCGACTCCCTCTTGGAGCAACATGGAAAATTCATCTAAAATCTCCTCCGAAAATGATAACTTACCACTAAAATCTGCTTACTCATGACGTCTTTAAGCGTTTTATCCAAAGGCTCAAAACAGTTTTTATGAGACATTGGTGTTTCGTCCCGTATTATCAAATCAAGTGCTTTCAACAATTAAAAATGTTTAATATTTTTTTCAATGTTGCAAGTGGAGTTGTCAAGTGTTATGTATTTCAAACTTGGAGTGTGTTATTCTTCCACCTGATAATAATAACGAAGCTATTCCATTTGAATCAACGATAAGAACAATTTTTTCTGCGACTGCAATGCACTTGATAGAGTTTTCCACATGAAAGTTTTACTATTCCGTCCATAACCATGTAAAAAAAACACCCCTCCTTTTCCATTGTTCACAACTTGCATGCTTTTATCAAAAATTTAACGTTGTTTATCTATCAATTGAAATATAAGGATTATCATTAAAAATTCCAAAATATCTCTTACTAACATAACTTGGATATAATATTTTTTCGCTATTAAATAAATTACATGCAAGTGAATCAAATAAATCATAGAATTTTTGTCATTCAATACTAGGATTATAGTCCCGTTCTTCATAAATCATCATGTTACCAATGTGCCTCGTGACACATTTGGTTTAAGCATGTCTTTAAATTCATCCAAACTTCTTCGATTTTCTTGCAATAGATTCTCAATTTCAATAAGGGTCATACTTTTTTATTTCTTCCCCAGTCAACTGTAACTCTATGAAAATAGATGTAAAAGAAAGTTTAATTTAAAAAAAATCAATATAACAATCAAATTTGATTTCTAGTTTATGCAGAACATTTCACAACAAACATACAGGTCAAACATTCTCTTTGTTGCTATATTACTCATAAAGAGGAAACAAAAACTTGAATATATTGGTTATGATGTGTATTAACTCTGCAAGATACAAATTTTATAATTCATGTGCAGATTAATATAAAAAATGAGCTTCAACAATAGTTTAACAAAGAGATGGCCAACCTGAAAGGTAGAATTTTGAAGAGTTATATAGTGTTTAATGCGACAACGTTGGCAATAAAGACGTCAATATACATATTCTACATAACGAAAGGCAAAAACATTGCCAAATAAATCATATTAAGTCATAGGAAAAATATAAAACCCACTTACCTCTGTTACTTAACTTATTTCTTTGTTGATAGAGAATACCGTCACATAGCGAAATCCAGGTTCTTTCCCATAGATGAAGGAGTCTATTGATGTTACTTGATAGAAACATAGTTATGAATAACTTTCACAAGAAGTGACCGAAACCCCAATCTTTTACCTCTCGTATAACTGCAATATATTCTTTGTCATCTTCAAGAAATCCCATTTCAAACATGCATCCTTGAAAACTATCTTATACCTTTCCACCCACATATTTTATATCAACATTGCATGTTGGACCTCTAATGACAGTTAGCATCATCCTCAAGTAATGCAACTCACTTGTATTTGGAGGAACCTAAATAAGTTTGCCAATGGTATGGGCTTTTTTACGTGGTCTCCAACGTCTATACCTTTTCTCTTAGACAAACTTAGAAACAAATTGAAAATAAGTCTTATTTGCTTCCATCCACGAAGTAAACATTGATTCATTATGTCAAATTCCAATTTTGTCTGGTCATTTTAAAACTTTCATGCATTCGACTTTATTTTACTTTGCATCATTTGCATATCATAACATGCCTTTCATCACGCATAATGCCTAAAATATCGATCAAAATAAATTTTTGGATCTACAGACAGACCGGTTGAATCAATTATCAAATATACGTAAAATTAGCGGGCAAAAAGTTTTGAAATCGAGCTTGCACACGTCATTATTATTAATCTATGATTCACGTACTTTAACCTGACGTGCTCGTTTAATTCTTTCGACTACTTTTTCAGTCTCATTTTGGTCAACTTTAGCCTTTTCAATCGAACATTTTTTATTTTAAAATTTGATCAAAATTTGTCTATTTTTCAGAAGTTGATGTCACGCTGATTATTTTAGTGCATTCATTTTAATTTTTCAAGCGTTTTTATGTCCAAATTTTATTCGTTTTAATTCCTTTTATTTTTGTTTTTTTTATCAAAATGTCAAGAAAAAATAAATAGATATAAATATATGATCATTTGATTTCTATTTGTCTTTATAAAAAAAAATTAATTTAATTTTTAACTCATTTTCATCACCAAAATATTTAGGAGGGAATTCTTGGAATTAAGTTTTTAAAACCCTAAATTATCTTGATATATAAGCTAAATAATTTGCTTGTAAAGAAAGAAAAAAAAATTGAAAAGAGAGAAAAAAAATGAGAAAAAAGTGAACAAGTGAAAACTCTCACGTTGGTAGCAGGAGAAGATTTTCTTCTTCATCTCTCACCATTTTCTCCTTTCAGCCACCTAACCTCTCCATCCTCTTTTCAATTTCAAAAATAACAAACTTCACAACCATTTTCTAACATATCCATCTACCTATAATCTCCTTTCTAATCCAAAAATGAAAGAGTAAAAAGAAACTGAAGAATAATGTTTTCTCTCCTTAAAGTGATCAAACCCCATAACTTTTTTCTTTAACTGAAAAATTAGAAAGTAAAAAAAGAAAAAGAATAGAAAATGTTAAAGCTGCAAAGTAGTTTCTCCAACCTCACTTCATCTCTCAAAACTTCTCAGATACTTACAACAAACTACAGGCGTTGCAAATCAAACCATGACCAATCCTCTCCTTAAACCATCCGCAGTTTAACCTTACCGTCGCCGGATGTAACCTTCAACAGAACTAAGACACCACTGTGAGTAGTAAGCACACGCCATTCACCCTTCTTTTCTGGCAGAAAATCTTCACATCAGACCACCAATCATACACTCTCACCATCCCAAATTTTTCTTTCCTAAACCAAAACGTAAAATATCTCTCTTTGAATTCCACACCTTTTAATTTCATTTTAATTTATTCTATTATTTTTTATTAATAATAATATTATTATTATTTTATTTTATTATTTCTGTTGGTTTTATTCATTTAATGATTTGTTTCAGCATTTTTTATTTACTTATTTTTTTAGTTTGTTATGATGTAATTCTAGATTTATTTACTTGATAATTTTTATTTCTAGATATTTGTATATTATATAGTCCATTGCAATACATAAATATTGAATTAATGTGTGGGTTGTTGCTGTTTTTATTTTCATTGTATTGCAATTTCGAAGTTTAAGTTCATTTTAATATTTGAAAATCACTTAGATTCATAGATTCAGTTGTCCAACTTCTTATACAGTGATTCCTACATGAATCCACTTTAAGTTAGTTTAACATAATGCTAAATTCATTAGTTTAATTTCAGTTTATTTTACATTTGTAGATTTTGTACATAATTTATCGAACTGTCCCATCGATTTCAGTGCATCGCGATTTCAGAGTTTTATATTCAATTTAACTTCAGAAATCGTTTAGACGCATATATTTTATTGATTGGTGGCCTCTTATAGAGTGATTACTACATGAATTACTTTATGATTGCTTAACATAACACTAAATTCAGTTTGCTTTCGATTTCGGTTGATTTTCGGTCTCATGGTTTTTTCTTGGACCTTCTTACAACGAGCTATTTTTATTTATATATATGCTTGTTTAATGGACTTGTATTTTAATCGTCTTCCTATTGATGACTTTTTTATCTTAGTTAACTTTTAACTCAAGATTAAAATGAACCTTTTCTAAAAGAACAAAAATAAGCGCTCGATTCAACGTCGAGTAACTTTCTCAAATCAAAACCATTGCCAATATCCAAACTTCTCAATTATTTTCAATAAACGAAATAATTGGCCCAACACCAAGTATACTTTTTGCAAACCTTGGTCCAATGCCAAGTAAACTTCTCAATTATTTTCAAATCTTTTCCTGATAAGCATAACGCTAAACTCTTTTCTTAACAAATGTGAAATGGGGGATCCTTGGAGTCTCGTATTCCCTAAATCCTCGAATAATCGGTCTCGAGGCACACATTTTGAGAGCGACGTTTGTTCATCCTTTCACTTCTAAAACACTTAACGTAAAAACTTGGGCGAAAGGAGGAGTCGTTAGAGTCTAGCATTTTGGTGGAACATTTTAATAATCTTTTGAATGTTCATTGTCCATCAAACAAGTTTCATAAATACATTGAATGAAAAAGGTATCGTTGGAGTCTAGCACTCCAGTAATACCCTGAATACTTGGTCCCGAAGCTCACGTCTCGTTCTCACCGAGTATTCGTCATTCACTTAAAAAACACACAACACATCAAACTTATTTTCTCACTCCCGTGCGATCGATTTTTTTTCACAAGATAACATTTGTCTAATCCTTTCTAATGCGGATACAAACTACTGTTGAAGTCTCCCTCGCGAGCATGCAAGTCAAGGTTTAACCGTTAGAATGCGATCTAAATACTTGCTCATTAAAACAAACTTTAACTAATCAAACCATAGATTTTTTCTCGTCCCCGCGCGACCGAAACCTTTTCACAAATGGACATTGTTTAGTCCAATCTAATGCGAATACAAACTAGCACTTAAGTCTCCCCCACGAGCATGCAAGCCAATGTTTAACCGTTAGAATGCGACCTAAACATTCTTTCATTAAAATCAATTAACCAACACTTATTTTCTACAAAGAACTAAGTAGATTTGAGTTCTCCATCACACTTGGAGATACATAGGAGCGAATTCACGTCTCGTCAAGCACTATAACAAAAAACACCAAAAATATATTTCATCTTGACAAGAACTACATAGCTTTGAGTTCTCCACCGCACCTGTAGATACATAGGAGCGAGATCCATTGTCTTATCAAATACCCTAATAAAAATATTTTTACGAACCCTTTTTCTTTTCTTTTTACACTTTTGATCATTCAAAGAAAACCATTAACATAAGTTAACATTCAATCGCGAATCTAACAAAAAGGTTCCCATTGAGTACAACGGACGTGAGGGATGCCAATACTTTCCCCTTGCGTAACCGATTCCTGAGCCCGAATTTGGTTGCGACGACCATTTTCTTTTTCTCTCAAGGGTTTTATCAATATTTTCCTATTACTTTATTGGATCAAATAAAGTTTGCTGGTGACTCTGTTCAAAATATATTTTCCACGACCATCGCGAAGGATCGTATTTTTTGAGATGCGACAACTTCACACCTGGTTTGTCAAGTACTTCGTTTATCATCTCATAGTCAATATAGTAAATAAAATTGTCACCCTCGAGATAGTAAAACAATATTTCAGCAACAGAATTTCTACCATGAATAGGAAATGAAAAAAGCCTCCAACATGCTTCACTTGGTGGCATAAATCTTCAATTAAGATATTGCTTTATTTCATCAACATTTATGTGTACAACATTACCGTCAAAATCTGTTTGCAAAACAACAGACATAATTCTATCATATCCCTTATTAATGTACTTGAATAAGTACTTCACTCAACTTCTATGATTACACCACTTCATATTTATGTGTGCTTGAAATTGTTTCAACAAACCTGAATTATAAGAGACTATGTACCTGTTATCCATGACAATGTGCATCACTGAATTACTATTTTGGCTTCTCCTATATATATGATTTCCATCCTGATCAACAATGGTAGTAGGTTGAAACTTCTTGGGGAAGAACTTAGAGCACTTTCCATTTTTCATTCAAGGTGAAGACTTGTTTGCTAAAATGCATGGACCATACATCATATGTGTTTTGACCAAATGATATAGTTCCTTATCATCTTCTTTGGATGGTATCTCTGCTGAAATTATTTGGTTTATATCATCTACTATTGGATACTTGCTCGATGGATGTAAGAATAGAAAAATATGTGTATATGGTAAACCTCTCTTTTGGAATTCAGTCGTGTAAAGATCTGAAATTAGATAAATCTAATATTAAATGGAATATAAAGAAATAAAAAGCCTGATATAAATAATATTATATATTAAAGAAACATAAATGTTTGACTTACATGCAAGTACCCTCCCCAAAACATGTTTCTTTGTTAGATCAGATAACAACTCATCAAAATTTATATTGAATACTCTTGAGATGATATCAGGACGATCATGTGGCTGGAAGTTAATTTTGGAAAGAAATCTTTGAATTTCAGGTTAGTTTGGGTTGCAAGTAAATGTGATAAAAATATTTGGAAATCTGAAATGGCTAAAAACTGCCATTCCATCAAAATAAATTTGTTCCATGTGTAACACCCTAAACCCAACACATAATTTATCGCGTAAATTAAATATAAAATAAAACCATGTAGGGTGTCATACCTTCACAACACACATGACCTGCTCCGTAACACAGGTTTCAATAGTAAATTTCAATACACACATTTGTAATAAGGATGTTTACACGACATCCCACTTATCTGAATCATACCTGGGATGTTTACACGACATCCATCTCATCTGATCGGTATTATGTATTCACATAATAAGACATTCATAACTTGTCACCGCATGCTCACTTCCATTTTAAAGTATCATCATGACGGAATTATCATCACAATTATTATATGAAAGATAAAGCAAGTAATAACATCTAGTTACAACTTCAATTATAATAACAAAATAAGAGAGTTGTAATCAATCAACTCAACATCTTAAGAATCCTCAACAACAAAACTAGTCTTATGACTTCAACATAATCAGACATAAGGAATAAAATAAGCGTTTAACCCAACCCAATGTTACATGATCAGAGAAAGGTGCCACTAGTAAAAGCAACAAAATAAAGAAGTAATCCAAGAGCTACCTTTCACTTACTTCAACAATACTACTCTTGAGTATCTGCGTGATGCCCATGTAAAGGCAACATTCAAACAGAAAGGGTGAAAATTCATTTCAATAATAACGATATAGAATGAAGAATAGAGTACAACATCTACACAATCATGCACAACAATATATCGCATTCTTACATCCAAATCGTAATCAACATCATACACGACAACTTCTCAGTTATCATTAACATCATACAAAACCACATCTCAATTATCATTAACATCATATGCAACAACATCTTATCCAATAAAACATCAATAACAACCAATACAAATGCAACACTTATGCAATATACTCAATACCGACTCGACAAGCATGTGGTACCAAATATGAACACTCAGGTTCATCTCACTCCATGATCCCCACCATAGGATTGATTCCCTCTTGGAACCGGAGCACACCAAAATTTCTAACATCACCATAGGTAACGCTTCACTAATCCCCCATAATAGAAATTAGCTACTCGCACTTGATCCATCATAATGGGATCGAGGCTCACCAAAACTCATTACCATCAACATAGGTAACTGTAAGACCCAATTTTTGACCCTAAGATCCCTCATGGCATCATAGCATTGCATTGCATAAGCCTCAAGGATCATTGAGCATCTTGCTTCCTTCTCCTGTGGGAGGGATCTCCTTTGAGTGGTTCTTGATCACCAAGCATGTTTGCATTGTATATCATTGCTTTTCTTTTATTCACTAACCAAAAAGTACAAAAATATGTCATCTAACATTTTGTTTTGTAGCATCTAAGCAGCCACAGGTCAAGGCAATTCAAGGGATTCCTTTATGCAAGAGTTGATGGTATTTTCCTTGAGATATGGATCATGTGATCATTATATTGAGCTTATATGAGCTATGGTTCCATTTTGAAGCCAATTCATCAAGTGGTTGAGGCTCAAATCCATCAGGCATTGTCAAGGTCATCTAAGGACCAATGCAAGTCAACTGAAAGTCAACTGAGGCTTTGAAGTGGAGGAATTGATCTTAACACCCTCATTCATGTTCAAACAAGGCTTATTCATCATGTCATACATCTATGTTGAAGAATTTGAAGTCAAATCAAAAGTTTCCCAAAATGGAAATTGACCTATAATTTCAAGTTTCCAAAAATGGCAAGTTTTTGGATCACATTCAACTTGACTTTCCAACATCAAAAAATCTTTAAATGAATTTTTGGTCAACATGAAAGTTGAAGATCTTTCTCTCCCATTTCCAAAAAGTCCAAGATCATGAGCATCTGCTGAATGGTTGAGAAATTATGGCCAAATGATTGCAATGTGTACATGGAGGTTCAACATGCCATAACTTTTGATCCATAACTCCAATTTGAGTCACTCTTTTTGCAAATTGCTCCTTGTGACCAATATTTTCCAAATCCATCATTGCATTGCATGAAATAACATCACATGATCAAGTATCCATGCATGAGTATTTTGGAGGGAAAATGCCTAATTCAAATTTGGTGCATCATACATGCAAAATTCCAATCCAATTATGTTCATGAGTTGATTTTAAGTGATTTTACACCCTCACATGGCACTGTTCACGTGCACCCTTGCCATGCATAGGTGTATTTGCTAATTTGGTCATACACCTCATATCTTCCTAATTTTCCATTAGCCAAAGCCTAATTATCATTTCAGCATGATTAGGGAAGGGTATAAAGGCTTAATTGTAACAGAATTTTGAGAATAATCACATTCTAGATCTAGAATCTCATTTCCCTCCATTTTTGCTCTCATCTCAAACTTCAAATTTCTCCATATAACTCATTGATTTTACTGCATAATCGTATTGATTGAGTATCATTGAGTAGGAATCGAGCATTGGATTGAAGAATTTGGCCAAGATTCGTGCACACCAAGATCATGAACATGAATATGGAAGCTGCAAATTAAGCAAGATCCAAGCCATTTCAAGTGATATTTCGTGCATAAAGCTTCAATACACAAGGAAAGGAGTGGATCTGGATCATTTGAGGCCTTGAATACATTATTTCATCACACTGTTCTCCAAACCAGGTGAAATTCGATCATCATAATATATGTTGCTTTATTGCCATGATCTTGTAGAACTTTTGATGCTGAGAATTCTGATATAAAGATCTTTGAATTTGGTTAAGAATTGCATGAGATATGTTGAGTTGAAGTTTTGTTGATCATAATGTTTCTGTTCGATTTGCCAAATCCATGGAGAATTAGGAGTTTTAAATGATATATTCGTGTTCTACATTGAACAAGCTTTCGATCCATATATGCCATGTTAAATTCTGGAAAAAAGTGTTCATCATCTCCGCCGGTCCAAACGGAGAAGACGGTGGAAACCACCGCGTTCCACCGTCCATGAATAGTGCCAAGGTTTCTGGTTCAGCTCTAGGGCTTCACTGTTGGAGCGCTTGCATACTCACTGTCCTGCGTTCGAATCCGTCATTTGGCATTTGTTTGTTTTAATTTCCTTTAAGCGCGCTTGCAATCTGAGGGACCAGGGTTCGATTCCAGCGTTTGTACCTTTGATTTTGTTCAATTGATTTTCCTACTTGAACGCGCCTGTAACCATACGCTCTTGTGTTCGATACCTAGCGATGCTCTTCTGCATTTTAATTGTTTGCATTTTCTCATTTTCCTTGCATGACTTGGGTTCGAACCCTGGCGAAGACAT
Organism: Lathyrus oleraceus; assembly: GCF_024323335.1. Lineage (NCBI taxonomy): Eukaryota > Viridiplantae > Streptophyta > Magnoliopsida > Fabales > Fabaceae > Lathyrus > Lathyrus oleraceus. The sequence goes on from NC_066584.1 coordinate 222,620,518, forward strand.
TCATTTGATTTTATTGCTGAGCGCTTTTGTAATCTCACAGTCCTGTGTTCAATCCTCCCTGATGCATGTTTCCATTTTCTTTCCAATATCATTTTCCACATTATTTTCAACATTAATTCATTTTATTTTCATCCATTTCAAAAAATCATAAAAAATAGAATATGAATCCAATTTAATCCATTCTTTTTTTCACATGTTCATCTTGATGTCTATTATTTTATGATGTTCATTTCCTGATTTTTGGATTGCTGGAATTTTAAATGTGCTTGATTGTTTGAACATGATGCAAAATGTGACATGTTGTGCTAATTGATTTGTAAAATGCTCATTGATTATCCAATTGCCTTGAAATTTGATATGCTGAATCCTAACATGTTACATGATTTTTGAGATTTTGTTTGGCATTTTTAGCGTATTCCATCTCTGTTTAGGATACATGGATGTATGGTGTGACAATGTGTGTCACACATTTTGATGTTGCTCTTGTTCATTTTCATATACATGTCAATTGAGCTTTTCTGATTCTAATTTTTGGTATGATGCTTGTGTTTAACATGTTGAGCTTACATAAAAATTTTCATGATCATTGGATTCATTTCTATTTTAATGTGTATTTTCTATTCTTGTTATCCAATTGTATGCACATTTGCTTGCCTTTGCCTTATCTTGTTTATTAGATGGCTTTGCTTTATGATTTGGATTTGATCCTTTTTAGGACATGTTCATGTTTGATTAAATATGCTTCATGTTGAATATCAACTTCTGTTTTGACTTTTTGCTTTGCCTTTGACCCTAGTCTTTGAACTAGTGGTTTGTACTCACCTTTTGAGCTTTGCATTTCAGGTTCGAGCAATTAGCTCTAATGGTTGATAGGATTTCATCATTTGAGATGCCATTTGCTTTGTTTAACTAACCTTTGTTGTGTTATAGGTCCTTTAGTGGTGAACTCACTTGAGTGATCACAGTCATGGCTTACATTGTGTACATATGGGAATGTCTTACTGTTGTTGACTGTTTGGTTGTCTGAATATAATACTGATTGTTTGGCTTTTCATACAGGTACATTAGTCGCTTTTAGCTCATTGCTTGAGCTTTGCTTTGCTTGTGGTTGGTTTACCACATAGGTAACCACTCTTTTCTCCATGTAGTCTGGAAGCCCTGTCGTTTCTTTTGGCAGGCATTTGGCTGAAGTCCTCCTTAAGAGGCAATGTCTGTGATTGTTTACTTTTGTGCTAAAGACCTCCTTGTCGAGGCATGTTACTTAAGTCCTCCTAAGTGAAGAGGCAATTGGCAGATAATGTTGGATAAATAAATCCAGTGTCACCCTTAGGGATTCGAATGGGCTTAACATCCCAACCCATGGCGCTTAGAGGGAGCTTACAAACCTCGCTTTAGGTGCAGCCCCTGAGGGATCATACTATAAGGAAATAAAGTTGCACCCTCACTAACAGCAATTGCTTTTAGCACAGTGGTAAGCGCTTAATCCTACAAGTGGTATCAGAGCTTCGGCTCTGTTATTGATTTTCTAATCAAACACTTAACAGTGTAGAGAGATCCAGAACGAGAAAAACTATGGCTCACACAAATGAAAGAGACAGCTACAATGCTAAGCCTCCTGTCTTTGATGGAGAGAAATTCGATTACTGGAAAGATAGAATTGAGAGTTTCTTTCTAGGCTATGACGCTGATCTCTGGGACATTGTCACAGATGGATACAAACCTCCTGTAATAGATACTGGAGTTGAAGTTCCCAGAAGTAAGATGTCAGACGATCAGAAGCGAGAATTCAAGAATCATCACAAAGCCAGAACGATACTTCTCAATGCCATATCTTACAACGAGTATGAGAAAATTACCAACAGAGAAACAACTAAAGACATACTCGAGTCTCTGAGGATGACTCATGAAGGAAACTCTCAGGTCAAAGAAACAAAGGCCCTGGCTCTAATCCAGAAATATGAAGCCTTAAAAATGGAGGACGACGAAGCCATAGAGGTAATGTTCTCTAGATTCCAAACTCTTAGTGCAGGTCTCAAAGTTCTAGACAAAGGATACACAACTGCAGACCATGTCAAAAAGATAGTCAGAAGCTTGCCAAAGAAGTGGAGACCCATGGTCACTGCCTTAAAACTTTCAAAGGATCTAAACAACATCAGTCTGGAAGAGCTTGTTAGTTCACTCAGAAGTCATGAGATAGAACTAGAGGAAGATGAGCCTCAGAACAAGAACAAATCTGTAGCATTAAAGTCCAGATCTGAAAGGCACAAATCTGACAGGAACAAAGCCTTCCAGGCCGAAACAGAAGATGCGGATGACTCTGAACAGGAAGATTCTGATGATGAAGAAGAATTGTCCCTCCTGACCAGAAGAGTTAAACAACTCTGGAAAAAGAGGAACAACAACTTCAGAAGACCAAGACCCAAAGGGGATCGATCAGAATCAACCTCAAAAGGTAAAACTAACAAAGATGTTACTTGTTATGAATGTAAAGAAATAGGTCACTACAGGAATGAATGCCCCAAGCTAAAGAAAGACAGTTCCAGAAAAGAGAGCTTCAAGAAAAATCCCCTCAGAACCAAGAAGGGATTAATGGCTACCTGGGATGATAGTAAATCTGACTCATCAGAATCTGACTCTGATGAACAGGCCAATGTGGCGTTCATGGCTACCACATCCAGGAACACTTCAGATGAAGAATCTGAATCAGAAGAGGTATTTTCTGAACTCTCTCGATCTGACCTAGAATCATGCTTGTTTGAAACTCTTAGCTCATATCAGAAACTAAAACAAAAATTTAAAGCAATAAAAGGCTGTCTTGAAGAAAAATTTGAAGAATGTGGCAAACTTGAGATGACAATTCTAGAACTAAAAGATGAAAACAAAGTTTTAACATCACTAAAAGATGCAGCAAAGAAAAATTGTTTAAAACTAGAAGAAGTGTTATCTCAAGCTCCACAAACTTCAAACACGATAATTTATAAATACGAAAAAGCCTTTCAAAAGTTTCTGAAAAATGGGATAGGAAGGACTGTAATGGCATCCATGATTTATGGAGTCAGTCAGAACAATAGAAGAGGAATTGGGTATGATCCTAAAGAAGATAAAACTTCTACTAGTGACCAACCTAAATCTCCATTTTCATATCAGTATACACACACACAAGAGCAAAAATTTGATAATGCTAGAAAACCCAAAGTTATAAGAAACTCTGGGAAAACTAATCATAAAGGACTCAAGAGACTCTGGGTACCAAAAGATAAGATTGTTTATGTTGCAGATATCTTATGCAGCAAAGTTCGAACACCAGTCATGGTACCTGGACTCTGGATGCTCGCGACACATGACGGGAAGAAAGTCTATGTTCCAAAGCCTGGAACTTAAAGACGCTGGATTCGTTGGTTTCGGAGGAGATCAGAAAGGAAGGATCAGAGGCTCTGGAACTATTGGTAATGGTACTCTTCCCTCTATATCTGATGTTCTTTACATAGAAGGATTAATGCATAACCTGTTATCCATAAGTCAATTAAGTGATAACGGTTATGATGTAATCTTTAATCAAAAACATGTAAAGCCATAAATCAAAACAATGGTTCTGTCCTATTCACAGGCAAGAGGAAAAACAATATTTATAAAATTAATCTGTCTGATTTAAAAGAACAAAATGTGAAGTGTCTGATGTCCGTTCACGAAGAGCAATGGGTATGGCATAGACGCTTGGGCCACATTAGCATGAGGAAATTATCTCAGCTAAATAAACTCGAGTTAGTCAGAGGCCTACCTAAACTGAAGTTCTCTTCAGATGCTCTATGTGAAGCATGTCAGAAAGGAAAATTTTCAAAAACATCCTTCAAAAAGAAAACTATTGTTACTACCTCTAAGCCTCTGGAACTTCTTCACGTTGATTTATTTGGTCCTGTGAAAACAGCATCAGTCAATGGAAAGAAGTATGGACTAGTCATTGTTGATGATTTCAGTCGCTGGACATGGGTGAAATTCCTAAAGCACAAGAGTGAGTCTCACTCTGTATTCACTAGCTTCTGTTCCAAAGTGCAAAAAGCATTGGACTCTAAAATTGTAAGAGTCAGAAGTGATCATGGTGGGGAATTTGAAAACAATTTTTTTGAGGAATTATTTGACTCTAATGGAATATCCCATGATTTCTCCTGCCCTAGAACTCCACAACAAAATGGAGTTGTAGAGAGGAAGAATAAGACACTCCAAGAGATGGCAAGAACTATGATCAATGAAACAAACGTAGCTAAGCACTTTTGGGCTGAAGCTGTAAATACAACGTGTTATATTCATAATAGAATCTCCATAAGAACTATTCTGGAAATGACTCCCTATGAACTATGTAAAGGAAGAAAACCAAACATTTCATATTTTCATCCCTTTGGATGCTCCTGTTTTATTTTAAACACTAAAGAACTTCTGAACAAGTTTGATTCCAAAGCACAGAAAGGTATTATGTTAGGATACTCAGAACGCTCTAAAGGCTACAGAGTATACAATACAGAAACCAAAATTGTGGAAGAATCAATTCATGCCAGATTTGACGATAAGCTTGACCCTGAAAAGTCAAAGCTAGTTGAGAATTTTGCAGATTTAGAAATCACTCTTGCAGGATCTGACAAAGCTCCAGAAGCAACTGCCATTCAGAATTCTGAGGAAATTAATCTTCCATTAATCCCCAAGAAAGCTAAAAGTCGCCTCAACATATCTGAAGAATTGATTCTGGGTAACAAGGACGAACCGGTCAGAACCAGATCTACCTTCAAGACCTCTGAAGAAACTCCTCTGGGACTAGTGTCTCTGATCGAGCCTACTTCCTGTGATGAGGCACTTCAAGATAACGAATGGGTTCTAGCCATGCAAGAAGAGTTAGATCAATTCACAAAGAACGATGTCTGGGATCTGGTTCCCAAGCCCAGAGGCACTCACGTTATCAGAACCAGATGGGTATTCAGAAACAAGCTGAATGAGAAAGGAGAAATCGTCAGAAACAAAGCTCGACTGGTAGCTCAAGGTTACAGTAACCAAGAAGGTATTGACTACAATGAAACCTTTGCTCCAGTCGCCAGGTTAGAATCTATTCGTCTTCTTGTATCTTTCGCTATAAATCATTCTATCAAATTGTATCAAATGGATGTCAAGAGAGCATTCCTTAATGGTTATATCTCAGAAGAAGTGTATGTCAACCAACCGCCAGGTTTTGAAAATCCAAATTATCCAGAACATGTTTTTAAACTTAAAAAATCTTTATATGGACTTAAACAAGCTCCCAGAGCTTGGTATGAACGGTTAAGTAACTTTCTTCTGGAACATAATTTCATCAGAGGAAAAGTTGACTCCACACTCTTCTGTAAAAACCTTAATAATGATCTCATGATATGCCAGATATACGTTGATGATATTATTTTTGGTTCAGCTAACGCCTCTGTTTGTCAAGAATTCTCTGAGTTAATGCAGGCAGAATTTGAAATGAGCTTAATGCAAGAACTAAAGTTCTTTCTGGGAATTCAAATTAACCAAACTTTAGAAGTCACGTACGTTCATCAAAGCAAATACGTAAAAGATGTTCTGAAGAAATTTGACATGGCTGAATGCAACTCTGCAAAGACTCCCATGCATCCAACATGCATTCTTGAAAAGGAAGAAGTCAGTAAAAAGGTTTGTCAGAAGCTCTATCGTGGTATGATAGGCTCCCTTCTCTATCTGACTGCTACTCGACCTGATATTCTCTTCAGTGTCTGTCTCGGTGCTAGATTCCAATCAGATCCTAGAGAAACTCACTTAACTGCAGTTAAGAGAATTCTCAAATATCTGAAAGGAACTCCTAACCTAGGCCTGATGTATGAGAAAACATCAAAGTATAGACTTTCTGGTTACTGTGATGCAGATTACGCAGGAGATAGACTGGAACGAAAAAGCACATATGGAAATTGTCAGCTCTTGGGAAACAATCTGATATCCTGGGCCAACAAAAGACAATCAACTATCGCCCTGTCCACGACAGAAGCAGAATACATCTCAGCATCACTGTGCACGACTCAGATGCTCTGGATGAAGAATCAGTTAGAAGATCTGCAAATCTTCGAGAGTAACATTCCTATCTTTTGTGATAACACTGCTGCCATTTGCTTAAGTAAGAATCCCATTTTACACTCCAGAGCTAAGCACATTGAAATAAAACATCATTTTATCAGAGACTATGTTCAGAAAGGAATAGTAACATTGAAGTTCATTGATACAGATCATCAATGGGCAGATATCTTTACTAAACCCTTAGCTGAAGATAGATTCCTCTTTATCTTAGAAAATCTGAACATTCAAAACTGCCCTGAATAAAATGTGCCTCTGAAGTTGTTAAAAGAGACTCTGACATAAACAAATGGATTCTGCCTCTGACTCTAATACTTCTACCTAGTTAGAAGTTATCTGAGTTAGAAATCTCCAGGAACCAATCGTTTGGTATTCCTGAAGATCAGATAAATCAAAACACGTGGAGTGACTTGCGTCTAACCTTGGAACTTCTAGACAGTTGTCCAGCAGTAATCAAGGAACAGACTCTTGAGATCTCCTCGAGCAGTGTGCGAACTGTTGGGATTAGACATCATTTATGAGCTATAATCATTTCTCCCTCTAAACGTGCTAACTTGGTTTTTTTTGTGCTAAAACTCTGATTTGTGTGTCATTTTGCATGCGCCCTATTTGGGTATTTAAACACTCTTTCTCACTTTGCACACATTTCACTCTCACTCACTTAACCCCAGTTCTCTCAAGGCATTTCTGCAAATAGTTCATCTTCATCTCAGTTCTTCAGCAACCCCATGGATACTCAACAACAATCTGTGTTTAACTACTCTCAGCAAATGGATTCTAGTAACCCAGCTCAAAGCACCAACAACCCTACTCCAACGGTTACAGGCGTAGTTACAACACCAATATACAAGGAGCCTCACATTCTTGACCGTGAGCCCCATATTAACCTTGCAACACCTTTTGAAAAACAGGAAGTGCTATGTGAATCCCTGGTGGATTTTGATAACATGAGAAGAAATGGCGTAGACCTCACTGAAGAACTTCATCAACAAGGTTGAGGAAACTACTTTCAACGCCTCTACGGTCCAGTTTACCCAAATCTCATTAAGGAATTCTGGAGATTTGCTGATGCTGACGATCATTTCATCGTCTCCTACGTTCTGGGAGTAAAGATTGTGATAACTGAAAAGTCCATCGCTGCTTTGCTGAACATGGAGAAAGATGGAGGAAGAAGAATTTACAACATCAATCCCAGGGCAAAATACATATCTCAAGAAATCAACCCAACAATCTTCAAACTAAACACAGAAGGCAACCCCTCAAAGAACAAGGAACTACATCAGAACCTCCGGGTTTGGCTCAAAATCATCCTGGGTACAATCCATCATCGCCCATCATCAAATTCATCCGATTACATCAATACAAATCAGAAATGTATTCTGTACTGCATTCATAAAGGTCTGAAGCTATGCCTCCCAGCACTTCTTTTCAAATACCTCAGAGACTCTGTGCGATAAATCAGAAATCACATGAAGCCCAGAACTTACATTCCCTTGGGAAGACTCCTCTCAGATGTACTGATAGAGAATGGTCTCGTGGACCATCTGGTAAAGCTCAGGCTTATGGAAGACATGGCAATCGACACTGGAAGGCCTCTGAACTCCAGGAATCTGAAGAGCATGGGAATTCTGGAGAAGGTCAACGTTAGACCTACTCTGGACACCTCTTGGGAAGCCTTAAAAGATCAGAGGAAAATTCCCCATGGTCTCTATCTGTTCTCCAAGGAAGAACCCAGAGATGCAATTCTCCACTATCTCCAACGTCTGAAGGATGAAGGGGTGGATATCTCAGAATTCAGGTTGAGCGAACTGCCAGATACAGCTCCCAACTTCATGAGGCATAAAAGAGGTCCATCTGAGAAGACACCGAAGGCGAAGAAAGCGAAGCTAGGAGAATCCTCTGGATCAAGACCCCTAGCACCTCTGCAAGAGTCTTCTGGTAAGTTTGTCTCTCCTGCTCCTTCTGTACAACAACTTGCTTCTTCTATTCCTCTACCAACTCCTCTCTACACCCCATCTGAAACCCCTCCTTCAACAACCAGAACATCTCAACCACTCCCAAAATTTAACCTCGCCACTACCTCCTTACCCCTATCTGAAGCTGAACAAATGAATGAAACCACCTCCTCATCTTCAGCCCCAGAATCACCTCCTTACTGTATCATCTCATCTGAAACAGAATTCTCCGACCCCGCTTCTCCCACACTAGCCCAACTTCAGACTCAAAACCTTGCCTCACACCAAACACAACAACCTCCACCTGAACCTGAAGTAACCTCACCCCCCACAGAACAACCAACCATCACTCCATCTGACGTGCAACCCTCTGACCCCAATAACTCTGACATTACCCCTCCAACCACTTCCGCTGAACCTCAAACTCTCAACCTAAGCCCTCCAAATTGTTCACCTCCACCCTCTGAACCAGAAAACTCCCTGCCAACCTTAGAGGAAGCAATTATGCTGTTTGCAGGAGCATCAGTTGAAAAGGTCAAGTCTCTAACCATCAACTGTAGCATCAGTGATGATCCTTCCTCTGTTAGGACACACTGGAACAGAGTCATTGACTGGATGACCTCTGAGGCCTTTAAGCCGAAGAACCTCTCTGAGCAAGTCAGGAACGACTTTATCAGAGACGCTGAGGCAAGACTACAGGAGCGCTTAGCCAGAGAAGCTGAGGAACAGGCCAGAAGGGAAGCCGAAGAAAGAGCAAGACAAGAAGAACTTCAAAGGATAAGGGAAGCTGAAGCCAAAGCTCTAGCTGATGCTGCTGCTGCTGCTGAAGCAAAAGCTGCTGCTGAAGCAGAAGCTAAAGCCGCTGCTGAAGCTGAAGCTCTCCGTGCCAAAGAACAGAATGCTCTGACTCAGGGGGAGTCCTCCTCTTTTGCCCCTCTGGTTCTCAAGACCCTTGAGGAGCTTCAGAAAGAGCAGAAGGAAGTTCGAGCCAGATTGGATCAACAGGACACAGTCAACGCCAACATTCAGAATCTGCTGAACCAACTGCTTCAGAGGATGCCTCCTCCTCCCAACCCTTAGGCACCTAGGATGTTTTTCTTGCTTGTTGTTTTTCTTGTTTTGTCTCTGATGTTTTTGCTCTTATCTGGATATATATATATATATAATTTCTTCCTGCTTATTTTTTCTTTAAGTCTTTTTGATTCTGACAAAAAGGGGGAGAAATCAAACAACTCTGATGAAAAATTGTTTAATGCCTTAAGTACTCTGCAAACATACTATTCAATAAAAATCTATCTAACACTCCTTGACTTAGAAAGTTGCAAAAAGGTATCTAGAAACTTCATTGCTTGGAAGCTCTAGTAAGAACTTCTGAACTCCCTAGCCTATCTCAGGGGGAGCTCACTTCTATCTGATCTGATAAACTCTTATATCTGAATATTTCATCTGTCATTTAAGTTTGTTTTGTCATCATCAAAAAGGGGGAGATTGTAAGAACAAAAATAGTTCTACAACAGATTCCAGGATTTTGATGATAACAAAGGATGAAACCAAAAATGGCACTATAACGAAAAGTTTCTAAGTGTGCAGGACTCTGAACAAGAACAAAGGAATCTGATCGTTTTATCAGATACAGAATCTAATCAGATACAAAGTACCAGAAGATCAGAAGCATCTGAAGTGGAAACGCGCTCTAGAAGCTCTGACTCTGAGCAAAACAACATATCAGTAGATCAGAAGCATCTGTAGTGGAAACGCGCTCTAGAAGTTCTGACTCTGAGCAACGGAATATCAGAATACCAAAAGCTCTCAACTTCCTCTAAAGTAAACACCGATGATCTAAAAGACCAGAACCATCAGAAGCTCTGATGTCACATCACAACAATCTCAGAGTAACAGAGTTAACGCAGATTCTGACGAAGAATCTCCTTATCCAGAAAGAGTAACGGAAACTACAACTTCAAATGGAAAGAAAGTATTCTTGGAAAGAAGTTATTCAAGGAGACAAACTTGCTATGGCAAGAAACACAGAAGTAATGGCATTAAACTCTAATCAAAGTCAAATATTCTGCCATCACCACAACGGTTCCTTCACCTCTATATAAAGGATGGCAAACATCATTGAGAGACACACCTGAACGCACAAAAATATTCTACTCTCTCTCTTAGTCTTTCACGAGCTTTTGCTCAGAACGTGAAACCTCTTACTTGCTCAAACTGTTGTAATATTTGCTTTATCCTAGAAGCTCTCTAGATTACAAATTCTGTTTTTACCCAAATTGATTTTTATTCCTCAAGTGACTCTGCGCAGTCTGTATACTTGAGAGGACTAAGAGATCCTTCTCTTAGACGTTGGTTGTAATAATCTTTCAAGATTAGTGGATTAAGTCCTTTTTGAAGGCGAAATCACCTTGGCCGGGTGGACTGGGGTAGCTTTGTGTTATAAGCGAACCAATATAAAATCCTGTGTGTTCTTGATCCGAAAAAGCGCTTATTTTCCAAAACAATTCAAACCCCTCTTTCTTGTTTTTCTCACCTTCAATTGGTATCAGAGCTTGGTCATGGGTTCGAATCCCCCCGGCTGACACTGGAGGGAGATTGTTGGATAAATAAATCCAGCGTCACCCTTAGGGATTCGAATGGGCTTAACATCCCAACCCATGGCGCTTAGAGGGAGCTTACAAACCTCGTTTTAGGTGCAGCCCCTAAGGGCTCATACTATAAGGAAATAAAGTTGCACCCTCACTAACAGCAATTGCTTTTAGTGCAGTGGTAAGCGCTTGATCCTACAGATAGAAGGGATTAGCAATCAATCCCTTGCTAATCGTTTGAGTCGTTTATTATGCTTGCACTACGTGCTGAGGCTCTTGAACCTAACCCAAGATCATTGTATATAGAGTCAGTCATGTGGAATAGGGTTCCCCTTTCTGGACCCCCACGTCTTCCTTGATTCAAGCTCACCCAGGCCAGGGTTAAGAGCTATGAGGTCTAACCCTCATTACCTTTCATCTGCTCACCCTGACGGTCAATGTCAGTGGTTAAGAGCTCAGCACCCCTACAATATTGGCTTGTTTGTCAAGGTTGATATGACCCATTGACTAAAGCCCAACTTTGTCTGAGCCTCTTGCTTGTGTATAGAGTGTGCTAATTGATTGATGTGATTGCTTGTGTTTGCTTTTGCATATTGTTTTTTTTGCATTTGTTGTTTGCTTTGTTTGAGGAGTCAGATGTAAGACCATTGATTGGCTATCTGTTTCCTGTTTTGCTTTGTGGAGTTAGATGTAAGACCATTTATTGGCACTCCATTTCCTGTTTTGTTTGTTTTATGGAGTTAGATGTAAGACCATTGATTGGCTATCTGTTTCCAGTTTTGTTTTATGGAGTTAGATGTAAGACCATTGATTGGCTATCTGTTTCCCGTTCGCTTTGTGGAGTTGGATGTAAGACCATTTATTGGCACTCCGTTTCCTGTTTCGTTTTGGAGTTGGATATAAGACCATTTATTGGCCTTCCATTTCCAGTTTTGTTCTCTTATGAGACCCTGCTTATTTGTTTATACTTTGTGTTGCCTAATTCCAAAGGAACTTACTTGGATCATTTCTATGGTCTTGAGAAAGGAATTCCTATTTGTGGCTTTGTCCCTTATCCTACCTATTTTGCATGCTTAATCTTGAACCTTTTCCATCCTTAACCAAAAAAATCAAAGTTGTGCAAACACTTGATTCTTTTTTCAAATTAGAAACCTAGGCCTTATGCCTTTGACTTTTCAAACTTCTTTTCACTAATAATCATTGTAATTGAACTTAACTCATACTTTGATCATACTTTGTGAATACTCTAATTGGTTAATTCAACCCACTCAATTGTTTTTGTGGCCCCTGTGCCCATTTCATAATCAAATTTTCATGCATTAGCCATAGATCTGAATTATCTTAGTGGTTGATGTAAATCTCACCGCATCCTTAGTGAGTTGATTGTAAGACTTCCATACTTATTATAGGGTTAACCCCTCACTAGTATGTTGAAGCTATCCTCACATGGTGGATTGTTGGTTCAGGTCGAGTGTTCTCCCATTGATAATGAAAGACCTTAGGGCTTTTGTTTAAAATCAATCCACTCGTTTTTTTTGGAAATCTTTTAGCCGAACTACGAGGTTTTGATCCTGTCAAGGTACGTAGGCAATGGATTCATCCATCCAAACACAAAAATAATAAATTTGTACATTCTTTTCTCACCTCTCCCCTCATGTTTGCACAATAAATATTTTCATAAACAATAAACCTTTGCAACAAGTTGTGAGAAGGGCTCCCTAGGAGTACCTAGGATGTTGTGGGTGCCTAACACCTTCCCACAACATAATTACCCCCTTACCCAGATCTCTGACCTTTTATTAGTTTTCTCTGTGTAAAACTTCTTAGGCTTTTGTTCGCTTTCTAGCCATTCCTCTGGATAAATAGAAGTGTGGTGGCGACTCTACTTTGTATGCTTTGCTTTTGATTTAGTCAATAAATCTAAAGGTAATGAATACACCGCTACAGAAAAGTGGCGACTCTGCTGGGGACAAAGGTTTCCTAGTGGGTTTGCCAACTTTTCACACTTGTTGTAATATATTGTTTATGACATATTTTTGTGCAATTTGGGATTACTGTATTGTTTGTAATGATTGATTTGCTTGATATATCAATTGCTTGCATGCTTTGGTGATCTCTGTGAGATGAGTTATATACCCGAACTCGAGTGCACTTATGATAGGAGAATGGCGTAGTCTCGTCGACTTGTGTGGAGTTATTCCTTAGCAAGTTGACTTGCGAGTCCATTCACTTGGGTGAGGTCATGTTGGATTAATAATGTCACACGAGTTATTTGTGGTTAGACATTATTCTTTCAACATAGACCATAGAAGCCAAGGACCTTAGTTTACCAAGCCCATCTTGGCCTATTTTTAGGACGTAGTGCGGAGGTCGTTCAAATGTCAGATTTGATGCGATTGTTACGCGATACTACACTCATAAGAGTCTCTCTTGAGAATATTTTTGGAATACGAGTATTCGTTCCTCCGATAATATTCGAAAGATGGGATGATGACTATGGGAACCTCTTGTAGAACATGTTCGGCAGGTTTAAACCATAGTACACTCCCGTTGGGTGGTCCTTAACCGAGACTCCATGCACGTGACTCACAACAAACTCGTGATTCATGGTTGATCCGTTCAACTATCGTTAATATCAATGGAACTTGGGTGTTGATAAGGTGTAAACCATAATCCACCAAAATGGATGATTGATATTAAGGATGGTTGAGCCGGTTCATATATCGTTAATATCAATGGAACTTGGGTGTTGATAAGGTGAAAACCATAATCCACCAAAATGGATGATTGATATTAGGGATAATATGTTCCTTCCCATGACTTTTGCTTGGTGTGCTTTGCTTGATCCTTGAGTGTGATTGTTGAATTCATGCATTCATGCATCCATTTGCATCCATATCATCAAAAATAAGAAAATTTTCAAGGAACTTAAGGGGTTTATTTGCAAAATTTTTAGACATGGAAAGACAAAAAAGGCATACAAAGAAATACAGCTTCAGACAACTTGATCTGAAAGAGTTAAGGAATCCGACATCCTATGTACTAGATCCCTTGGGTTTCAAAGCTCGTTTTGGAAAGCTTCTTCCGCTTCTGACTACTCAGGTGGATGAAGGGTTGATGGGTACTTTGGTGCAGTTTTATGATCCTCTATATCGCTGCTTCACTTTTTCGGACTTTCAGCTTTTGCCTACCCTCGAGAAGTATGCTCATCTTGTGGGTATTCCTATTCTGGATCAGTTGCCGTTCAGTGGCTTGGAGAATATTCCTACTTCTCAAGAGATAGCTGACATGTTGCACATATATGAATCCTTGGTTCGTGCTCATATGACTACCAAAGGTGGAATTCAAGGTCTCCCTTCTGAGTTCCTCATCGCTCAAGCTACTGTTTATGGGAAGGCCATGAGTGAGGATGCCTTTGAAGCCATATTTGTGCTTCTCATCTATGGATTGGTATTGTTCCCCAACATCGACAAATTTGTGGATGTGAACGCTATTAGGATCTTCTTTGCTCTTAATCCCGTTCCGACTGTGTTGGGTGATACCTATGTCTCTTTGCATATGAGGAATGCAAAGGGTGGTGGCGCTATTGTGTGTTGTTTGCCTCTGTTGTACAAGTGGTTTATTTCTCACTTACCTCAGACGGTCGCCTTCAAGGAGAACAAGGGATGTCTACGGTGGTCTACGAGACTTATGTCTCTCACTAATGATGATATTTCTTTGTATGATCATGCATACGATGGAGTGCAGATTATTGACTCTTGTGGTGAATTCTCCAATGTGCCTCTTCTTGGTACATGTGGTGGGATCAGCTACAACCCTGTGTTAGCACGTCGTCAGCTTGGGTTCCCCCTAAAGGATAAACCTAATAACATTCTGTTAGAAGGTGTGTTCTTTCAGGAGGGTAAAGATCCCCAAGGCTTGAAGGTCAGAATGGTTCGTGCTTGGTGCAAGATTCACAAGAAAGGCAGAAATAAGTTGGGTCCCAAGAATTACATTGCTTTGGAGCCGTATACTGCTTGGGTAAGGAAGAGAGCATCTGAGTATCTCATGCCTTACGATTATCCGAGACCTACCCCTTTGGTTGTGGCTGGGCCTTCAACCCTCCCTAGTCAAGGAGTAGAGGAGTTGAGAGACGAAGACCTTTCACGTGCCTGGATCCGTGAAAGAGAAGAGTTGCTTCAGCAAATCAAAGAAAAAGACGCTTTGATTGAGTTCCTCGAACATCAAGTCATTGATGATCCTGATGATGCATGGACTTCTCTACTTCCTCAGTCTTCCAAGTTTTGGAAAAGGAGGTATGATCGACTTGCCAAAGATAAGGCAGATATGGAAGCAACATATGAGAGGGAAGTGAAGAAGCTTCGAGCATCTTATCGTCCTGTTCCCTGAGTATCAGATGATTGTTATAGGGATCCATAGAATGATTATTTTCCTTTTATCTTGTAATGATTGACAATGCTGTACTTCTTTTTCTCTGATATATTTGATGAGATATTTTCCATATGCGATAAAATTTTTAATATTTCAAAGTTTGCAAATAAAACCCTAGAGTTCCTTTGAAATAAAAAACAAATCATATGCACAAACATTGTATGCATCATATGCATAAGCAGGTTTTGTTCTGGTCTCCTGTCCTGTGATCTGACTGTGTGCTCTTCATTTATTTTGAAGACAAGCTGACTCACCGGTACTTCACCAGAGCCAACTCTTCGAGATTGATGGATCACTTAGAGCAAGAGAACCGTGAACTCAAAGAGGAAGTCGCCAGACTGAGTGCTTTGATGGAATCTTTCCTGGCAGCTCAGAACCAGCCTTCTCCGATGCCTGCAACTCCTCCCCAGTGGACAGTCATTTCTGAGATTGTTTCCTCTACAGTGCCTCCTGCTAGTGCATACTTTATGCCAACAGCCATGCCAACCGGGTTTCCTTGGGGGATGCCTCCCAATTTTATGCCTGATATTCCTGCTCCAACGTTTGCTTCGATGCCGACATCTAGCCCGATCCTTGTTGTTCCTCCTCCTATCGTGCATACCATGCCTAAGGTAGACGACACCATCTATCATTCTGAGCCGTCTGAGGGCCCAGATGTCAATGAGACGATGAACGCGATGAATGACCAATTTCTAGAACTCCGCAAGGAATTGAAGACCCTTAGAGGAAAGGATTTGTTCGGCAAGTCTGCTGCCGAGTTGTGTTTGGTTCCCAATGTTAAAATACCTGTGAAATTCAAGGTCCCAGACTTTGAGAAATACAAGGGGAACACTTGCCCGCTCAGCCACCTGGTCATGTACGCCGGGAAAATGTCTACTCAAACGGATAATGATCAACTGCTTATTCATTAATTCCAGGATAGTTTGGACAGTGCGAACATCCGTTCCTTCAATGACCTTGGCGAAGCCTTCGTTAAGCAGTACGAATACAATATGGATATGGCTCCCGATCGGGATCAGCTCAGAGCCATGTCCCAGAAGGATAAAGAGACGTTCAAAGAGTACGCCCAAAGGTGGCGAGAGCTGGCAACTCATATTACTCCTCCGCTAGAAGAGAAAGAAATGACCAAGATCTTTCTGAAGACCTTGAGCTCATTCTATTACGAGCGGATGATTGCTAGCGCTCCTTCTGACTTCACCGAGATGGTGAACATGGGGATGCGTCTAGAGGAGGGAGTCCGTGAGGGACAGATATCCAAAGATGAAGGCTCTTCTGCTAAACGTTATGGGGCGTTTACAAAGAAGAAAGATGGAGAGGCACATGCTGTGACCTCCCATGTGAAATCCAGAAGACCCTCTGCCAAGAGGAAGACCGCACGTCCAGCCGGTAATCAGCACCAGGTGGCTCATATAGCACCTATTTTCAGAGATAATTCACAATATCAACACAACAATCAACAATCAACTCAGCAATATCAACAACAACATCGTCCTCAACAGCAGGCCTACCAGCCTCGCAACAATAATCAATCTAGTACGAGTTATGAAAGGAAGAAGATCACTTTCGATCCGATTCCGATGTCATATGCAGAGTTGTATCCCTCTTTGATAGAGCGGAAATTGATTACTCCAAGAGACCCACCGACTATACCTGCTAACCCTCAGTGGTGGTACAAGCCTGATCAGCATTGTGTTTATCATTCGGGTGCTCCCGGCCATAATGTGGACAACTGCTTTCCGTTGAAGAATAAGGTTCAAGACCTTATGAGGTGCAAAATTCTGTGCTTTGAGGACGTTGGTCCTAATGTTAAGAAGAACCCGTTGCCCGAGCATGGGAAGTCAGTTAACATGGTCTAGGGTTGCCCTGGCAAGTTGTAACACCTCAAAATTTGCCCTCCTCTCTTGGGACTAGCTTAACATATTGCATATCATTTTTAGGTCATTAGGCATTGCATCTTTGCATATCATGTGGCTACATTGTGCAAGTCATCCTCCTAAGTCTTCAAGGATCCATCATCTCCAAGCATTGTAGGAGCTTTTGCAAGTAGGAATTCACCACTGTCGAGCATATCCTTGAACTGTTACATTGAGCTTCTTCTATGGCAGGTGTTGATTGGAGCTGCTTCAAGGATTGTTGAGCTGAATTACATCATTCATTCATCTTCTGCATCATCATTAAGCATCTGTTTCGTGCTTACAAGTGCTAAAAACTCCAAATCAAGATCTGCACTTCACACAAGGTTGGAATTCGATTCTAATAATTGTTGAAATCATGCTATGCTTCTTGTAGATCTTTGATTGTAGATCACACTGAACTTTGTAGAATTGAATTTCATTAAGAATCGAATGAGATATTGTGATTTGAAGTTTGGTTTGCAAAACTATTTCTGTTCGATCCAAGCAATTTAGTATGAATTAGGACAAATCATTGTTGGATTCGTGTTGTACGTGGTGAGACCTTTCCATTGATATAAGGTTTGTGTGATTTGGTGGAAAATTGTTCATGAGTGATGAATGTATGAAGAACACGGTTGAATGCTTGAAAAATTTCCAGAATGTTGATTTTGATCCATGTGATTCGCGTTTGGCCATGCTGTTGGTGTTTGTTGAACAGTAGCGCGCACTACTTTTTTGAATAGGAACCTCCTTCGATTCCGCTTGGAGACAATTCCACCTTTTGCCTTTTTTTTTTCTCATATGCTTCATGCTTCACATGCTATTCATTTCACTTTTTTATTTTTTCCATTACTTCCAAAATTCATATCTCACAAAATAATTGTCCAATTGATGTGAGATTTTTTTCACCCTGATCCTTGTAATCTCTACTATTTTTTGGTGATTTTTGCAAAAATTGTGCACGTGTGGTTTTTGGAATGGCCTAGGGTTTGTTTAGGTGTGTTCTTTCTTGCACATTGCTTGGTATTTTGATCATGAAATGATGATGTTTAACTGGAAATTCTTGAAATTTTGCATGCTTATTCTAGAGACCTTAAGGAGCATTTTGGTATAAAGTTTGTGATTTTTGCATTCCTGGACTGTGAGATATGACATGATCATTAGAGGTGTGACAATTTGTATCACACCATTTCTTGCTTGACTTCATGAATTTTGTTACCATGCCATATGAACTTGAAATAATCTGAAATTTTGCATGTTGATACTTCTGGATGTTAGGTTCACATGTGAAATTTTGTGGATCTTTTGGATGTGTTTCCTATTTGATTGAGAATTTCCTTTCTGTTTGACCAAATGTGGATCTTTTGTGAGTCATGATTTTATATGATTTGTGAAATTCTGGTTTCTTATTGGATGGACTTGAAATTTTATACATGTATTCTAGACATCTTAAAGTATGTCATGGCTTTGATTGGGTTCATTTATCTTATGCCAATTCTGTTTTATGCTTGCTTGAAGTGGATGCATGTTTTCTTGCTTTGTATGAGCTTGTTTGAACTTGTCTTGACTTGATGGATTTAATTGACTTGCTTCCCTTGGTCCAAATGAGTTGAAATTTGGTGAGTAGGCCATGTTATGAATTCTGTTTGATCATGAATTTTTTGGTGATTTATTGAAATGTTTGTGAATTGGTTTGAGTTGAATCATTCTGTTTGGTCCTTTGAGGTTCTAAATTGCATGTTTTGTACTCTTTGCCTCATGAAATGATAATGATGAATGATATGAGTGTGAAACCACTTGGGTTTGATTCTTGTTTGATTGATCTTGATTTTGGATAAATTTCATGTTCTGTTTTGGATTTTTGCTCTCATTTTGACCCTAGTCTTGTACTAGTGGTTTGTGCTCTCACATTTGAGCTTTGTTTCAGGTCAAAGAGCACAATTGCTTATGCTTGATGATGTGCACTCAATTGGAATTGGCTTATTGCTTGTTCATGACTAACTTTGAGTTGGTTTTGTAGGTTTTGAACTTGAGTTTGTGCCATGTGGCTTGCACCTTTGTGCATTGACTGTTGGTTGACTGTATAGTTAAATGTTGACCATTGTCTGTTTGCTTATTGTTTGAGCTGAGTACTGATTATATTGGATTGATTCCAGGTACCTTAGTTGCTATAGTTCTCTTGAGAACTTGCTTTTTCTTTGCTTGCTAGCTTGAGCACTGAGGTATAATGATCTCTTCTCCATGTAGTCTGGAAGACCTGGCCTGTTACTTGGCCAGGCACCTGTCTGAAGTCCTCCTTAAGAGGCGATGCTTGTGCTTGTTTATTTTTGTCCCCAAGCAGGAAAAGACCTTTGATAAGGCAATTGGCAGAACCCAAGAGATGTGCAATCTATCTCCTGCTATTCTTGTTGTGTCATCCCTCTGCTCACACCACTGTGTTGATGCATTGGGATATTAACCCAAGATCCTTGTACAGTTGTACAGTTGAGTCAGTGTCATAAGTGTAGACGGGTTCCCACTTTCTGAACCCACACTTCCTTTGTCTGAAGCTCTCCCTGGCCAGGGATAAGAGCTGTGAGGCACACCCCTCACTTCCTATTTCATCTGCTTCACCCTGACTCTCAATGTCAGGGTTAAGAGCTAACATCACCCATCACAGTTGGCTTGCTTTTGCAGCCTAACCCTTGTATGAGCCCACTTTGTCTGGATATAGTGTGTGCTAATTGTGAATGTTTGCTTTGTTTTGATTATGCTTGCATGTTTTGCTTTGCCTGTTTAGGATTAGCTTGCAGCCTGTGCAAGTTAGCTAGAAACCTTGACTTAGGGATGATTTGCATGATAACATCTAGGCTCGAGTTAGTCTCCCTAGTTGTGTCTCCCTTTGTTATCTGGTTAGGCTAGTCCTGTTCCCCTGTTCAGGGGAACTACGTTGCCCTGATCCTCATACCAGATGAGGTATGTAGGCAGGAGGTCGTGCGAGATCTCTCCGGGCACCCTTTTATTTTTTTTGAGTGTGTTGTGCTTGACAGCTATCAGGCTCGAGTTCCCGACTCCATGTTAGTCTGTGTGTTCACCCTTTTCTTTTTTTTGAGTGTGTTGTGCTTGACAGCTATCAGGCTCGAGTTCCCGACTCCCTGTTAGTCTGTGTGTTCACCCTTTTTTTTTGCGTGTGTTTGCTTGACAGTTGCTAGGCTCGAGTTCCCGACTCCTTAGTAACTTGTTGCCTGTTTGTTCTTGTTGTGTGCTTGGAGTCCGATATAAGTCCATCAAGTGGCATCTGGTTTCCAGTGTGGGTTTGTTTGGTTCGGAAGCTGATGTAAGTCCAGCGATTGGCGTTCGGGTTCCATGTTTGCCTGTTTGTGTGTGTTTTGTTTGGCGTGCGTGAGCCGAACTACGGCAACTCTGATTCTCGTTCCAGACGAGATACGTAGGCATAGGATGCGAGGTCCTAGCGAGCCCTCTCCCTTCTTCTCCCACCTGTGTTGTTTCAGTGCGTGTGTGTGTGATGTTTGTTTTAGCAACCTTTTCTTTCTTTTAGAGCGTGGATCCCGTCGAGTACGACGGATGCGTAGGGGTGCTAATACCTTCCCTTCGCATAACCGACTCCCGATCCCATTCTCTTTGGTCGCGAGACCATGCTTTTTCCAGGTTTACTCTGAGCGTTTCCTTTCCCTTCTTTTGGGATAAATAACGCACGGTGGCGGCTCTGTGTTGTTTTTGTTTCAGCCCGCCGGTTGTTTTTCGCGGATGCGACAGCTGGCGACTCTGCTGGGGATCAAGAAGTTGACCTATTGCTGGTCCATCTTCCCTAAGCGAGTCTCTCCTAGCGTTCTAGGATAGTTTAGGTTGGTTGTGTTACTTTATTTATTGCATTTATTATTCTGATTGTGTATATATTTGCATAAATATTTGCATGCATCATACTATCATGTTGCTGTCCTCTGTACAGGTTGGTTCCTCTGATTTGGGGTGGGTGTTCTGAGTGGGGCTAAAACCCAGGCCCGAGTATACACCTAGGATTAGTGTGGTCTCACGTTCCTCATTTGCTTTATCAGCATATTGTTGCAACGTGACATACCACAAGTCGGACGAGGTTCATTGGAGAGCTTTTCCATTATGGAGTACTCCACTTTGGTCTAGTTATCTCATCTGAGCTATTGATTTCGGTGACCGTTCTTTCCCGGATCTTTGGTTTAGATGATCTTAAGAGAGCTACAATGGCACACCCGAAAGGGCAAACCCATTGAGTATCTTTGCCCGATTGTCGAGACTACTATCCGCCTTAGGATGACCTGATTAGAATTTACCTGTGAGGGGGGGGGGGGGTGATTCTTACAGATGCATGTTCAGATGGTGACTTTGATGGTGACTAATGGTTCCGTTGATCAGAGTCATATTCATAAGTCGGATTTATGGTCATTTATTGCTGAGACGCAGGAGTGCTGTCCATATTATTTATTAGTGGGGATCCGTTTATTTCAGGATTCCCCGGGCCGATTCAGAGGATTGTGGCTATCTGCTCAAAGATTGTCTGATGATGATGGTGATGTACCTTTCAGTTCCGTTTATTTCGGAACCCTTGAGTCGGATTTATGGTTAATCAGTACCTCAGATGGTTATGATCAGTTCAGAGATCAGGCTTCAGCGCAACAAATGTTCAGATGGCTTGGAGGATGGCACAGTGCATTGCATTCATTCATCAGCATCATTATCATTTTGCATTTACCTGCATCTAACACATGTTTATCCATATGCAGGGACATTTTTGATTGAGATCCTGGTTGAGAGACTTTCTGCTCAGATATGAGGACCGGTTTGAAGGACGATGTTGTCTACAGCTTCTTTGACCCAGAGATCAGTGTGTTGAAAGATATGATAGCATTGATTACACCCGACCATGTGGGGATGTTTCGAGAGGCATACGGTGGTATTCTGAAGATGGTTTTCAGGCTCACTGACAGCGACAGAAGCGCCATTCATACTCTTCTCCAATTCTATGACCCGGGTTTGAGATGTTTCGTGTTCCCGGACTATTTGTTGGGGCCTCTGATGGAGGACTATGCTAGCATCCTGGGTATGCAGATCCGAGATCAGATTCCTTTCTGTGCCATTAGGGGAGAGCCTGACATCCTTGGGATTTCTCGTGCTCTTTATTTGAGTCCGGAGATGATCAAGGAGGGTTTGAAGGAGAAAGGAAAATTACCTGGTTTTCTTTTGAGTTTCTTGGAAGCTAAGGCCAAGGAATATGCTGCTGCGGGAAATTGGAAGACGGTCTGTGCCTTGATTGCTGTGAGCATTTATGGGACCATTTTGTTTCCTAATCAGAAGAGCTTTGTGGACCATAATGCCATCAGATTATTTTTGCAGAGGAATCCTATTCCTACTCTGATCGGAGATGTCTATTACTCGATTCATAACAGGAACGAGAAGCGGCGTGGTGGATTGATCCGATGTTATGCTCAACTGCTACTCAAGTGGTTTATGGGGTATTTGCCTTCCCAGGGTGCTTTTGCTTCTCTTGATCCTACCGTCAAGTGGTCAGTCAGGTTGATGGGTTTGCGGGCCACTGATATAGCTTGGACTCATAACGGTATGGCTGGATGGGATTTCATATATAGCTGCGGGAGTTTTCCCAATGTGCCTCTCATAGGAGTTCAAGGTTGCATTAATTACAACCCGACGCTTCTTAGGAGACAGATGGGGTTTGCCATGGAGGTTCCTCCTCTTGAGCGCGAGATTCAGGAGTCTTTCTATTTCCCGGCTGAGGGTAATCTGACACGGTTGAGGCAAGTGTCTGGGGCATGGCGTAATATTCAGAGAAAGGGCAAGGTTCCTTTCGGCAAGGTTAACAACCGGTCTTTTCCTCCGTTTGATGATTGGCTTCGGAAGAGAATTGAGCTCACACATCTACCGTTTCCTGGAGGTAATCCTTGGTGTCCTATGATTGAGGGTCCGCGTTCTTCTGTCAGTATGGAAGAATTCCTCGAGATGAAGAGAGCTAGAGATCAGTTGCTTGCAGAAAAAACGGAATTGGAGATGAGTGTCGCTCGGATTCAGATGGCTAATCCGGAGATCAGAGGGAAGATGGAAGATCAGGACAAGCGACATGCCCTAGAAGCGAAGCGCTTTGAGATGGATACTGCTTACTATGGGAAGATCAGCCAAGCCTTAGCGGCATCCACAAGGGAGCACGACATCACTAAGGAGAAGTTAGCCCGAGCTTCAAAGGTCATTGAAGATGAGAAGAGGAGGCATATCCTTGTGAGAGATCAGAGGGAAGACAGGGTCAGAATCCTCATCGCCGAATGGGAAGCAAAGTTGAAGACTAAGGGAGCAGAGAACGCGAAAGTCATTGCCGAGAGAGATCATTACATTGCTGAGAGGGATCACTACTTCAGGCAGATGAAGATTCACCAGAAGGAGGTGGGGAGATTACAGCAGGAGAACACCGAGCTCAGATTCGCCGCAGAGTTTGCTAGGATGGTTGATGATATAGGGCCGTCTGTGGGACCCTCGTCAGGCTAGACCTTTCTTATTTGTGTGGATTACCGTCAGGCCTGTTGACGGAATTCACTTGCTTGTATTTCCTTCCTAATTGTGGAGAATTGTACTTGATTGGTATCAGCTTGATGTATGGCTTTGGCACTTATTGTGCATTTTGATATGTGATGGTTGTTTTCATTCAGTGATTGATCTTCAAGCTTTATTTGCTTTCCCGTATGCACTCACACAGCACACACATGGTTGGGTGGTATTTTGCTAAATCATATATCTATGATCTGTATGATGAAATCAAATGATGAATATCAGAATATTGTTGCCGGATTATTATATGTCTCGATGAAGCCAGGATCGAAAGACGGAGTGTCCCTCATGTGGATGGACATTGCATTCATGCATGAACCATAATAACTTGTCTTCTGTTTTGTAGGTGTCAATTTCTAACCTGTTTGATTGACACAGGAATGATGAATCCGCCCAACACAGACATTCTCGAGCTGAAAGAGAAATGGGAGAGCTGATCAATGTCATGCAAGAGTTTGCCTTGGGGCAGAAAGCAATCGCCGAGAAGGTGGGGAGGATTGAAGACTGGCTGAAGAAGGGGGAAATACAGGGAAACGCTTCGTCATCTGGATCGAAGAAATCCTTTGGGAATGGTCAGCGCAGGAATGAGGGTGAATCAAGTGCTGTGTATGCCTAGAGAGGACACGGCAGGGATCGTTACTACCAGCACACTGCTGCGGTAATCACCCCTGCTGGTAATCAGTCAGTCCGACAGCAACATCAGCCAACTCCACAGAGAGCACAGAGAGTTGGGAACCAAGTGAGAGGAAAGGGGGTTGATCGTCAATTTGATAGGCCACCCATGACGTATGCTCTTCTGTTGAAGAAGTTGAAAGATCTCGGAATGGTACAATTGAGGACATTAGCTCCATTGAGATCAGATCAGAGGCCACCTAATTATGATGAGAACGCCAAGTGTGAATTCCATTCTGGTGCATCTGGGCATAACATTGAGGGTTGTAGAGCCTTTAAGCATGCTGTCCAAGACCTGGTGGATTCCAAGGCCCTCAATTTTACACTATCATTGAATGTTAATGCTGATCCCGTGCCGGTGCAGGGTCAGGTGATGGTGGGTGTAGTCGCTGAAAATTCAGATCGCGTCTGTGCGGTGGGGGAAGAGACTGACAGTGACTGTGAACTTGAGTCGTGGATAAAATCGTGCGTGCCAGGGAACTGGAAGGCCTAAAAAGATCATCACTGTCACTTATCCGGAAGAGTAATATTTCTTGTTTTTCAGTTTTATTTGCATGAAAGCCATACGTGTTGCCCGACACGTAATGGTCCATTGTAAGGGCCACCTCGTGTTTCATTTTGCAACATTGTGCATCATAAATAAATGGATGTTTTTCAATTAAAAGCGGTGTTCCCTGTTTTTCATTTATTTTTGCAGTTTAAAAAATAAATAAAAATGGCAATGTTTGTTTTCTGTTTTTTTCCCTTTTTGATTTGTCTCGTTCCGACTTCAAAAATAATTCTCCGGATCTCATTGATAACAATTTGGTTACACCTCTATATGACTTCGACAATCCGATCTATCATGCCGAAGAAGAAGGCGAAGAAGATTGTGATATGCTGGAATTAGCCAGGTTGCTGAAACAAGAGGAGAAGGTGATTCAGCCGCATGAGGAGCGGATTGAGATTGTTATTCCAAGCGCCGCCGAGGTCAGAAAGGAAGTGAAAATTGGGGCCGCTTCAGAGGCGAGTCGAGAGCAGAATGGTAGCCCTGTTGAAAGAGCATGCGGATGCCTTCACCTGGTCGTGTCAGGATACGCCAGGGTCGGATACCGGTGTCGTTGTGCACAAGCTACCATGGAGAGAAGACTGTCCTCTAGAGAAGCAGAACACCGGTGCTACTTATCAGAGAGCCAGGGTGACTTTGTTTCATGATATGATTCATCATGAGATCGAATGCTATGTTGATGACATGGTAGCAAAGTCCCAAACAGAAGAGGGGCATCTGGCAGATCTGGCCAAGTCGTTTGACCGGTTGAGATAATTCAGACTGAGGTTGAATTCGAATCAGTGCGTTATCAGAGTGCGGTCCGGTAAGTTGTTAGGGTTCATTGTGAGCAGAAAAGAGGAATCGAGGTTGATCCTGCTAAAAAAAAAAAAGAAGAAAGAAAAATAAGAGAAATGCCTGAACCGAAAAAAAAAGAAAGAAAGATGTTCGTGGTTTCTTAGGTAGATTGAACTACATGTCATGGTTCACATCTTATCTAACAGCCACGTGTGAACCCATACTCAAGCTGTTGGAAAAAAGATCAAACGGTCAGGTGAATAATGATTGCCAAGGGGCATTGAAAAATAGAAGAATAAGTTGCAGGAGCCTCTGATTCTGATACCTCATGTGGAGGGACGACCATCAATTCTGTACTTGACGGCCTTCGAGGGGTCTACGAGGTGTATTGGGTTAGCATGACGAGTCTTGTCGAAAAGAGCATGCAATTTACCTTAGCAAAAAGTTTATCGACTGTGAAACAATACATTCACTGTTCGAGAAAACTTGCTGTACTTTGGCATAGGCTGCTCGTCGACTGAGACAGTATATGCTGGTTCATACCACTTTGTGGATGTCCAAGATGAATCCGATCAAGTATAGGTTTGGGAATCCAACATTGACCGGACAGGTTGCGAGAGTGCAAAAGAATGTTGACTGATTTGGGATGCTCTCAGAAGGCAATCAAGGGGTGTATTGTCTGATTATCTCGCCAAGTAACCCATTGAGGGTTATCAACCAATGAAGTTTGAGTTCCCTGATGAGGACATCTCGAGGTGCTCAAATCGAAAGATTGAGAGTGACCGATCCCGGAGGAGGGGTCTGACCCTGAATCCGAACGGATTCTGATGTCTGATGGGGAGAGTTTAAAGTGAATAAGTTCGTGCTTCCCCGATAGCATTTGAATGCACCAACGATGGTGGCTGAGTACGAAGTTGGTATTCTGGGTACCGTACCTCGATGCGTGCATCTACTGGGGCAACGCCTTTCTCACTCAGGTATGGGATGAAAGTTGTACTGCCATTTGAGACCCAGGTTCTGTCATGGAGAGTCCTGGTGGACGTAGAAGTGAAAAAGCTGAGTGGATAGGGACTCGGTATGACGCGTTGATCCTGACTGAGTAAAAGGGTTGACAGTTACTTATCATGGGGCAGTTGTACCTGGCGAGTAAAGCGTGTTGTGGACCAAAGAGGGCGACCTCGTGCGTACCACGTGAGAGACATGGTGCTGAAAAGGATCCTTCCTCCTCGAGACGATTATGGGGCAAAGGGATAAACAACTAGGAATGTCCATTCGTGGTCAAGAAGGTTTTCTCTGACAGAGCCTTGTCGTTAACGACCACAGATGACGAGTTTTTTTCCATCCCCTGTGAATGCGGACGCAGTTAAAAAATACTTCGTATAAAGAGACCCGCTGGACGAAAAGAATAAAATAGTCCAGGCAAAAATGGGCATCCCGGCGAACCAAAAAACAGAAAGAAAAGGTTCGGGCAAAAATTAGGGATAAAAAGAAAAACTGTACACCCGGCAAGTCGAAAACCTGAAAAGGCGGCTTGGGCAAAAAAGGGTATCCCGGTGGACTGAAAACCCGAAAGGGCAGTCCAGGCAAAAGAGGGATTGAAACGAACAACTGGGTCTGGCATGATCGTTTGCGCTTTGGTTAAGGCACATGGATAATACCCGGTAGGGATCAATCAGAAACGTCTTGTTCAGAAGGCAGAAAGTACGGAGAGTCTGAGGACATATGGGGTGTAACCGAGTTGGAACTCGATGAGATCGCGGTTTCACATTGCCATTAGGATATATTTTTCCTTTTGTGCGCAATTACCTCTTTTTAGGAATTGCTTCCTTTGTATTGCTCAATTTGAGCCACACTTTTTCAATCAATAAAATGCATATTCAGTCAAATAGTTTTGTTTTTGTTTTTCATTACCGCTTTGATTGCGAAAACATCCGATTATTTTGATAAAGAATCTTTGCATTTTAAGACATACAGGTCCCTTCCAATGCATGCTTATAAGATTGAGGCTTGAAATCTTATTCGGAAGGTTGAGTGACCCAAGTGTTGAAATCTTGACACGCCTGGGGCACGGTTTTATCTAACGATCTCTTTTGCAGGTACTGTTAGGTATTTTCACTCACTGGCAGGTTGTGATGTGGACGCTTTTGACAAAACAAATCCCCATGGAGTCCAATCAGAGACGAATGAATAGAAGAGCGGTGAAAAAGGCGGAGAGACGTACGACGATCCTTGAGAATTAATCAAGAAGACTCTTCAAAGTCTGAAGATTGAAAAGTCTGTGTAAATCCCATGGAGTTCGCTCTCCGTCGAGTACGGAGCAGTTGGGAATACAAGATGATGGAATCGGAGAGGTCCAGACGAGTCTGGGAGCTCTCAAAAGTGGAAAGCGACAATGGATTTGGATGGTGAATGCCAAAGGTTCGACGAGTCGATGGGTGTTCAGTACCAGAATTTCCTCATCTCCCCAAGCAGAGTCAGAATGACTGGTTCCCCAGCAGATTCAAGGTCTCCCTAGCAGGGTTCAGATGGTTATCCCCAGCAGGTTCGAGATTGATGCTTCCCCAGTCGCCAGGCCTGAAGGTTGCTGTTTCCCAGCGGAAGTATCTGTGTGCGATGGTTTCTCAAGCGGAGTCGGGATTGATATCCCCAGCAAGTTAGAGACCGTTGTTTCCCCACAGAGTGCGTTGGTGGTTACTTCCCCAGCAAGGTTCCCCAAGTGGATCGGGTGCAAAGGAGGTATTCCCCAGCAAGGGTTGCCTTTTCCCAGCAGCAGTGCTATTTCCCAGCAGGGTGGAGTTGGAGTGATGGCGAGTTCCTCAGCAGAGTGTCTCGAGCTCCTCAAAAGAGTCCCTTGAGGGGGATACTTTTTATGCATTTATCATGTAGAATAAGCATAGCATATTGCATAATAAATCGCATAGCATTTCCATAATTATGGAGCATTACGCAGAAAAATCAATCATGCATCATTGCAAGCATAGGCTAGTCTCAAGCCGTGGTTACCGTTTGAGATATGGTTCTGCCAGTGGGTGAAGATGCTACTCGAGCCGTGGTTACCGTTTGAGGAGTGGTTTCGCTGGTTGGAAGATCAACATCAGCATTGCAAGCATCAGTTACTCGGGCCGTGGTTACTGCTTGAGATTTGTTGTACCCCAGTAATGCGATACTGGAGGAAGCTTTTCCGTCGGACATAGATGGAAATGTTACGCGATCAGCGCGACTCAGGCCGTGGTTACTGCTTGAGATTTGTTGTACCCCAGTAGTGCGATACTGGAGGAAGCTTTTCCGTCGGACAGAGATGGAAATGTTACGCGATCAGCGCGACTCGGGCCGTGGTTACTGCTTGAGATTTGTTCTACCCCAGTAGTGCGATACTGGAGGAAACTTTTCTGTCGGACAGAGATGGAAAGGGTAAGCGATCAGCGCGACTCAAGCCGTGGTTACCGCTTGAGGTTTGGTTTCGCCGGATGGTGGAGATGTTACTTTGAGGAGTTCAGCATTGTGATTTTGGAGCAACGGTATTTCCCAGTTGGTCCCTGGCAAACGTCTGCTTGGTTTTGACATATGCGGATGTCATCCTTGCGATACCAGTAAGTGTCGTGTCGATCCCCGTCTGGTCGAGTTTTCTTTGGTGTCAGTAAACATCATCGTTCGATGTCCAGTAAACATCGAGTTACCTCCCGGTCATCAGTAAGTGTCTGGTCGAGTTTTCTTTGGTGTCAGTAAACATCATCGTTCGATGTCCAGTAAACGTCGAGTTTCCTCCCAATCATCAGTAAGTGTCTGGTCGAGTTTTCTTTGGTGTCAGCAAACATCATTGTTCGATGTCCAGTAAACGTCGAGTTTCCTCCCAGTCATCAGTAAGTGTCTGGTCGAGTTTTCTTTGGTGTCAGTAAACATCATTGTTCGATGTCCAGTAAACGTCGAGTTTCCTCCCAGTCATCAGTAAGTGTCTGGTCGAGTTTTCTTTGGTGTCAGTAAACATCATCGTTCGATGTCCAGTAAACGTCGAGTTCCCTCCCAGTCATTGGTTCATGTCTGGTCGAGTTTTCTTTGGTACTGTATCAACAATATTCCTCAGTAGTGCGATACTGGAGGAAGATTTCTGTCGTGCGAGACAGAAGGTGAAGATGTTACTCTGAGGAGTCTAGCATCATGATGTCAGATCATCAATGTTCCCCAGTAGTGCGATGCTGGAGGAATTTTTTCCGTCGGGCGGAGATGGAAAGTGAAATCAAAGGACCTTACGCGATCAGCGCGACAATCGGGGTTCAAATGGAGAAAAGGAAATGTTGAGGCATTTTCTGGAGAGCGGGGTTCAAATGGAGAAAAGGAAGTGTTGAGACATTTTCTGGAGAACGGGGTCCAAACGGAGATTGGAGTTGAAGATTATATCCGGGATGAGGTCCTCAGGATTATCTTCTGTTCATGTGTCACCTTAGACTTTGGCTGAGGCCAACAGAGGTCGTTATGGGTGTCTTCTGAGGAAGAGATGCACATGTTACCTCCCTTTTGTGGAGGTGTACCCTCTGATATGTCGCCCTCAGAGTGGTGTTTGGTGTTATTTCCGACGTTGCCAGCGGAATTATCACAAGAAATTGGAGAGCGGGGTTCAAACGGAGAAAGGGAAATGTTGAGGCATTTTCTGGAGAGCGGGGTTCAAATGGAGAAAAGGAGACACGAGGTGTTTTCTGGAGAACGGGGTTCACAATGGCGCTCACAAGTTATCGTCAGGCGACTGGGGTTCAAATGGAGAATGGGGTTCATTATTTTGGCAAATGAGATGTCGGGGTTCAACTGCGGTGATCCGGGATCATTTGCGCGAAAGAAATTTGCGGGGTTCAAGAAAAAGAAAAAGAGAGTGTCACTCAAAAAGTTTCGGGGTTCAAGAAAAAAAAGGGAAGAGGATAATAATCCCCAGCGGATGTGGTGTTCAGGCCATGGTTATCCCTGCGTTACCATTTATGTTGGTATCCAGGTCGACATTTCTGTTTCGGTATTCCGGCCGACTTTCTCCGTACCAGACGGATTCTTCTCTCAAGATTGCTTCTTTGCCGATTCTGACAGGCATTGTTAATTATTTCCCATCAGAGTGCAAATTGTTCGTCTGTTCTTGGTATTCAATCACTCTTCATCCTGATCATCTGAAAGCCGGGGCTGTTCATATCGACAGGTTCACAGTGGATTGAATAGGGGCAGCTGTAACACCTCAAAATTTGCCCTCCTCTCTTGGGAATAGCTTAACATATTGCATATCATTTTTAGGTCATTAGGCATTTCATCTTTGCATATCATGTGGCTACATTGTGCAAGTCATCCTCCTAAGTCTTGATCAGAAGATAAAGAGGTTAAGATTCAAGCCTGAGGGTTTATTGAGTTGATCACTAACCATCTGAGGGTTTGTGATTCAAATTAGGGTTTCTTGATTCCTCAAGGGGGTTGAGCTTGATCTTGGTTGAAATGGTACATCATCATCATCATGGTATCATCATCATCAAGGGATTCATCATGTTTGATCAGATACCTTGGGATTAGGGTTTTGACCTCTGGTCAACCCTAATCATCTGCAGTGTGCCAATCAGGGCTTGTGAAGGAGATGAGGTTTTCAATGGATATGGGGATCATCATATGATTGTATTGAGCTTATGGAAGCTAGGGTTTCATCATTGAGCCATTTCATCAGGAGTTTGAGGCTCAACTTGATCAGTTCATGACCAGTTCATCTATCAGTCAGCAAAAGTCAACCACAAGTCAATTGATGGATTTGGAGGTGGGAGAGGGTTAGAGACACTTCATTCATGTCCAAACAAGTTTCATTTGACATTTCAAACATTAAGAATGAAGAAAATAAAGTCAGATGAAAACTTTCCAAAAATACAAAGTGACTTGTAATTCAAAACTGCCAAAAATGGAAAGTTTTTCTCCTCAAAATTACATGTCCAAAAATGCTTCAAATGAAATTTTGTCCAACATGAAAGTTGTAGATCTTGCTCTCACCTTTCCAAAAAGTCCAAGAACATGAATTTCTCATGTGTTGTTGGCAACTTATGGATTGATCATTGTCCAAAAAAGTTGAATTTCAAAGTGGCATAACTTTTGATTCACAAGGCCAAATGGAGTGAGGTCTTTTTGAGCAAAATTCTTTTGATCCCCTCTATCCAAAATAAGCATTACATTTCATGAAAACGCATCACATAAAAAGTCCATTTTTCAAGTGAACCAATTTTGAAAAGTGGAGGGAAAAAGTGCATTTTGAGATTTAGGCATGGTTTTCACATGATTCCACTTGCATCAGCTCACAAACATGTTTTGAAACTTGCTCAAACCAGAAATTGGCACTGTTACATTGGATTTGCATAAGTGAGGGTGGATTGGCTAATTACCATTTAGCATAAAAGTGCATTTTCACTAATCACTCACATTTGGCTAAACTTGATTAACAAAATGGATTAGTGCATCATATAAATGGTTAATCCTAACTGTTTTTCAGATTAACATTCATTTCTAACAGATCTAGATCAAGAATTGCACAATTCTCTCAACTTTTCATCTTCATTTTTTCTGCAAAATCTTCAATAAACTGGCATTGATCTTCAAGGATCCATCATCTCCAAGCATTGTAGGAGCTTTTGCAAGCAGGAATTCACCACTGTCGAGCATATCCTTGAACTGTTACATTGAGCTTCTTCTATGGCAGGTGTTGATTGGGGCTGCTTCAAGGATTGTTGAGCTGAATTACATCATTCATTCATCTTCTGCATCATCATTAAGCATCTGTTTCGTGCTTACAAGTGCTAAAAACTCCAAATCAAGATCTGCACTTCACACAAGGTTGGAATTCGATTCTAATAATTGTTGAAATCATGCTATGCTTCTTGTAGATCTTTGATTGTAGATCACACTGAACTTTGTAGAATTGAATTTCATTAAGAATCGAATGAGATATTTTGATTTGAAGTTTGGTTTGCAAAACTATTTCTGTTCGATCCAAGCAATTTAGTATGAATTAGGACAAATCATTGTTGGATTCGTGTTGTACGTGGTGAGACATTTCCATTGATATAAGGTTTGTGTGATTTGGTGGAAAATTGTTCATGAGTGATGAATGTATGAAGAACACGGTTGAATGCTTGAAAAATTTCCAGAATGTTGATTTTGATCCATGTGATTCGCGTTTGGGCATGCTGTTGGTGTTTGTTGAACAGTAGCGCGCGCTACTTTTTTGAATAGGAACCTCCTTCGATTCCGCTTGGAGACAATTCCACCTTTTGCCTTTTCTTTTTTTTTCTCATATGCTTCATGCTTCACATGCTATTCATTTCACTTTTTTATTTTTTCCATTACTTCCAAAATTCATATCTCACAAAATAATTGTCCAATTGATGTGATATTTTTTTCACCCTGATCCTTGTAATCTCTACTATTTTTTGGTGATTTTTGCAAAAATTGTGCACGTGTGGTTTTTGGAATGGCCTAGGGTTTGTTTAGGTATGTTCTTTCTTGCACATTGCTTGGTATTTTGATCATGAAATGATGATGTTTAATTGGAAATTCTTGAAATTTTGCATGCTTATTCTAGAGACCTTAAGGAGCATTTTGGTATAAAGTTTGTGATTTTTGCATTTTTGGACTGTGAGATATGACATGATCATTAGAGGTGTGACAATTTGTGTCACACCATTTCTTGCTTGACTTCATGAATTTTGTTACCATGCCATATGAACTTGAAATGAGCTGAAATTTTGCATGTTG
Organism: Lathyrus oleraceus; assembly: GCF_024323335.1. Taxonomy (NCBI): domain Eukaryota; kingdom Viridiplantae; phylum Streptophyta; class Magnoliopsida; order Fabales; family Fabaceae; genus Lathyrus; species Lathyrus oleraceus. The sequence continues at coordinate 222,653,825 of NC_066584.1, forward strand.
ATACTTCTGGAGGTTAGGTTCACATGTGAATTTTTGTGGATCTTTTGGATGTGTTTCCTATTTGATTGAGAATTTCCTTTCTGTTTGACCAAATGTGGACCTTTTGTGAGTCATGATTTTATATGATTTGTGAAATTCTGGTTTCTTATTGGATGGACTTGAAATTTTATACATGTATTCTAGACATCTTGAAGTATGTCATGGCTTTGATTGGGTTCATTTATCTTATGCCAATTATGTTTTATGCTTGCTTGAAGTGGATGCATGTTTTGTTGCTTTGTATGAGCTTGTTTGAACTTGTCTTGACTTGATGGATTTAATTGACTTGCTTACCTTGGTCCAAATGAGTTGAAATTTGGTGTGTAGGCCATGTTATGAATTCTATTTGATCATGAATTTTTTGGTGATTTATTGAAATGTTTGTGAATTGGTTTGAGTTGAATCATTCTGTTTGGTCCTTTGAGGTTCTAAATTGCATGTTTTGTACTCTTTGCCTCATGAAATGATAATGATGAATGATATGAGTGTGAAACCACTTGGGTTTGATTCTTCTTTGATTGATCTTGATTTTGGATAAATTTCATGTTCTGTTTTGTATTTTTGCTCTCATTTTGACCCTAGTCTTGTACTAGTGGTTTGTGCTCTCACATTTGAGCTTTGTTTCAGGTCAAAGAGCACAATTGCTTATGCTTGATGATGTGCACTCAATTGGAATTGGCTTATTGCTTGTTCATGACTAACTTTGAGTTTGTTTTGTAGGTTTTGAACTTGAGTTTGTGCCATGTGGCTTGCACCTTTGTGCATTGACTGTTGGTTGACTGTATAGTTAAATGTTGACCATTGTCTGTTTGCTTATTGTTTGAGCTGTGTACTGATTATATTGGATTGATTTCAGGTACCTTAGTTGCTATAGTTCTCTTAAGAACTTGCTTTTGCTTTGCTTGCTAGCTTAAGCACTGAGGTATAATGATCTCTTCTCCATGTAGTCTGGAAGACCTGGCCTGTTACTTGGCCATGCACCTGTCTGAAGTCCTCCTTAAGAGGCGATGCTTGTGCTTGTTTATTTTTGTCCCCAAGCAGGAAAAGACCTTTGATAAGGCAATTGGCAGAACCCAAGAGATGTGCAATCCATCTCCTGCTATTCTTGTTGTGTCATCCCTCTGCTCACACCACTGTGTTGATGCATTGGGATATTAACCCAAGATCCTTGTACAGTTGTACAGTTGAGTCAGTGTCATAAGTGTAGAAGGGTTCCCACTTTCTGAACCCACACTTCCTTTGTCTGAAGCTCTCCCTGGCCAGGGATAAGAGCTGTGAGGCACACCCCTCACTTCCTATTTCATCTGCTTCACCCTGACTCTCAATGTCAGGGTTAAGAGCTAACATCACCCATCACAGTTGGCTTGCTTTTGCAGCCTAACCCTTGTATGAGCCCACTTTGTCTGGATATAGTGTGTGCTAATTGTGAATGTTTGCTTTGTTTTGATTATGCTTGCATGTTTTGCTTTGCCTGTTTAGGATTAGCTTGCAGCCTGTGCAAGTTAGCTAGAAACCTTGACTTAGGGATGATTTGCATGATAACATCTAGGCTCGAGTTAGTCTCCCTAGTTGTGTCTCCCTTTGTTATCTGGTTAGGCTAGTCCTGTTCCCCTGTTCAGGGGAACTACGTTGCCCTGATCCTCATACCAGATGAGGTATGTAGGCAGGAGGTCGTGCGAGATCTCTCCGGGCATCCTTTTCTTTTTTTTGAGTGTGTTGTGCTTGACAGCTATCAGGCTCGAGTTCCCGACTCCATGTTAGTCTGTGTGTTCACCCTTTTCTTTTTTTTTGAGTGTGTTGTGCTTGACAGCTATCAGGCTCGAGTTCCCGACTCCCTGTTAGTCTGTGTGTTCACCCTTTTTTTTTGCATGTGTTTGCTTGACAGTTGCTAGGCTCGAGTTCCCGACTCCTTAGTAACTTGTTGCCTGTTTGTTCTTGTTGTGTGCTTGGAGTCCGGTATAAGTCCATCAAGTGGCATCTGGTTTCCAGTGTGGGTTTGTTTGGTTCGGAAGCTGATGTAAGTCCAGCAATTGGCGTTCGGGTTCCATGTTTGCCTGTTTGTGTGTGTTTTGTTTGGCGTGCGTGAGCCGAACTACGGCAGCTCTGATTCTCGTTCCAGACGAGATACATAGGCATAGGATGTGAGGTCCTAGCGAGCCCTCTCCCTTCTTCTCCCACCTGTGTTGTTTCAGTGCGTGTGTGTGTGATGTTTGTTTTAGCAACCTTTTCTTTCTTTTAGAGCGTGGATCCCGTCGAGTACGACGGATGCGTAGGGGTGTTAATACCTTCCCTTCGCATAACCGACTCCCGATCCCATTCTCTTTGGTTGCGAGACCATGCTTTTTCCAGGTTTACTCTGAGCGTTTCCTTTCCCTCTTTTGGGATAAATAACGCACGGTGGCGGCTCTGTGTTGTTTTTGTTTCAGCCCGCCGGTTGTTTTTCGCGGATGCGACACAAGTACAAGGTCAAATATGTTAGCCATATTCGACAATCTCTTGTTGAGTTGCACCGATTGCTGTGTGAGTATAGTCATCTGGAGCACAATCATAATAAATGCATAATCTGTTATGTCAATAGATTGGGTTGTCTCCAAGTGCGCAGAGATCTTCAGGAGTTGCTGGACGAAGGAACCATTGAGATCCTTCAGAACCGGAATGTTGACGAAGATGAGCCAGAAGTCAATGTCATTTCGCCAGTGTTTCGAGTGCCCGAACCTGTTATCATTAAATATGATGGTAGCAAGCAGAAGGTTTCTCCTTCCCGGATTATCAAGCTTGCCGGTCCTGTACCGTATTCGTCTGATAAGGCAATCCCATTCCGTTATAATGCTGTTGCTGTTGAAGATGGGAAAGAAGTGCCTTTGCCTTCGCCGTCTGTTGTGAATATAGATGATGTGAGCGGATTGAGCTGTGGCGGTCGCGTGTTTTCAGCGTCGAAGCCTCAGGCTAGGGCTGATGTTGTTGTGCGTCCGGTTGGGAATGCAGTGAATGCTCCGAATCCGACACATGTTGCTAAATCCTCTTCTGTACAAAAGACTCCTACTTCTTCTGTTGGCCCGAGTGGCATTTTGAATGAAGACTGTGATGAGATGCTGAAGCTCATCAAGAAGAGTGAGTACAACGTTGTAGACCAGCTTCTACAAACGCCGTCCAAAATCTCCATGTTATCTTTGCTTCTGAATTCAGAATCCCATAGGGAGGCTCTGCAGAAAGTTTTGGACTTGGCTTATGTTGATCATGATGTCACTATTGAGCAGTTCGACAGCATTGTTGCAAACATTACAGCTTGTAACAATTTGAGTTTCTGTGACTCTGATCTCCCTGAGGAGGGAAGAGACCACAACATGGCTTTACATATTTCCATGAATTGCAAGAACGACGCTATGTCCAACGTGCTGGTGGACACTGGGTCATCTCTGAATGTATTGCCGAAATCCACTCTTTCCAAATTGTCATATCAAGGGCCTCCCATGAGGCAGAGTGGAGTTGTTGTGAAAGCTTTTGATGGGTCGCGTAAGACCGTGATTGGGGAAGTTGATCTCCCGATCAAGATTGGACCAAATGATTTCCAGATTACCTTCCAGGTTATGGATATCCACCCATCTTATAGCTGTCTCCTAGGCAGACCATGGATTCACGAGGCTGGTGCCGTGACATCCACCCTACACCAGAAGCTGAAATTTGTTAAGAATAAGAAACTGGTTGTGGTAGGGGGAGAAAAGGCTCTCCTGGTTAGCCACTTGTCTTCCTTCTCATACATAGATGCTGAGGATAAAGTTGGAACTCCTTTCCAAGCTTTATCTATAGCCGAGCCTGTTGAGAAGAGAACTCCTTCATTTGCTTCCTATCGAGATGCGAAATTGGCCATTGAATCTGGTGCAATTGCTGGTTTAGGAAAAATGATCGAGCTTGAAGACAATAAGTCCCGGGCTGGCATTGGCTTTTCTTCTGGGGTCTTCAATGAGAGAGGGCTGTTCAAGAGTGGAGGTTTCATCCACACCGGTCAAGACGAAGATGATGCTGCTATTCTGGAAGAAGATGCAGAGGACTCAGACAACTTTGTCATCCCTGGAGGGGTCTGCCACAATTGGGTCGCTGTGGATGTTCCTACAGTTATCCATAAATTAAAGTAATAATCACTTTGTTTAAAAACCCTTCTCCCATGCCAAAAGGAGAAGTGATGACATTGTTGGCAATATAAATACAATGATGTTTTCATTCAATAAATTCATGCTAAATGTTTGTTTTTTCATTTGTTTTTCCTTTTCGCTTTTTTGCATGAAAATGGTGATCACAAAAAACCCTAAAAACAAGAATAAAAGCAATCTTTTCATCTGCATAATGATTGTCTTGCTTGATTTCTAAAAAGCTTTTATATTCAAAATCATTATGCAGGTTGATAATTAAGCCCATTGAACATAATGATCCAACTCCATCTCCCAATTTTGAATTCCCTGTATTCGAGGCAGAGGAAGATGATGTTGAAGAGATTCCTGACGATATTACCCGTCTGCTTGAGCACGAAAAGAAGATCATTCAGCCGCATCTCGAGAATCTGGAAACAGTCAACTTGGGGTTTGAAGATTGTGTTCGCGAAGTCAAGATTGGGGCACTCCTTGAAGAATCTGTCAAGAAGGGGTTGATCAGTTTGCTACGAGAATATGTCGACATCTTCGCTTGGTTGTATGAAGACATGCCAGGTCTAGATACAAATATCGTGCAAGATTTCCTGCCTTTGAAGCCTGAGTGTGTGCCTGTGAAGCAGAAGCTCAGAAGAACTCATCCTGATATGGCAGTGAAGATCAAAGAAGAAGTTCAGAAGTAAATTGATGCGGGGTTTCTGGTGACTTCTACATATCCTCTATGGGTGGCCAATATTGTGCCTGTGCCCAAGAGAGACGGAAAAGTCCGAATGTGTGTTGACTATCGAGATTTGAATAAAGCTAGTCCGAAAGATGATTTCCCTCTACCACACATTGATATGTTGGTAGACAATACAGCTAAATTCAAAGTCTTCTCGTTTATGGACGGATTTTCCGGATATAATCAGATCAAGATGGCACCCGAGGATATGGAGAAGACAACATTCATCACACCTTGGGGAACATTCTGTTATCGAGTGATGCCCTTCGGTCTGAAGAACGCCGGAGCCACGTATCAACGAGCTATGACTACCTTGTTTCACGATATGATGCACAAGGAGATTGAAGTCTATGTTGATGATATGATTGCTAAGTCGAAAACGGAAGTTGAACATGTAGAGCACTTGGTGAAGCTTTTTCAGCGTCTAAGGAAGTTTAGACTTCGTCTGAATCCGAACAAGTGTACATTTAGAGTCCGTTCCGGCAAGTTATTAGGCTTTATTGTCAGCAAAAGAGGTATTGAGGTTGATCCTGCAAAGGTCAAAGCAATACAAGAGATGCCTGCGCCCAAAACTGAAAAGCAAGTCCGAGGTTTTCTTGGCCGCTTGAATTACATTTCCATATTTATATCCCACATGACTGCCACATGTGTGCCGATATTCAAGCTCCTTCGGAAAGATCAGTCTCATGATTGGACCGAGGATTGCCAGAAAGCTTTTGACAGTATCAAAGAATATTTGTCCGAACCTCCGATCTTGTCTCCGCCTGTAGAAGGAAGACCGTTGATCATGTATCTGACAGTTCTTGAAGACTCAATGGGTTGTGTCCTTGGTCAGCAAGACGAATCGGGAAAGAAAGAATCTTCTATCTACTACCTGAGTAAGAAGTTCACTGATTGTGAGTCTCAATACTCAATGCTTGAGAAGACATGCTGTGCTTTGGCTTGGGCTGCTAAGCGTTTACGCCAGTACATGATAAATCATACAACTTGGTTGATATCCAGAATGGATCCAATCAAGTATATCTTCGAGAAGCCTGCTTTAACCGGGAGGATTTCCCGTTGGCAGATGTTGTTATCTGAGTATGATATCGAGTATCGAGCTCAGAAAGCTATCAAAGGTAGTATCTTGGCTGACCATTTGGCACACCAGCCTATTGAAGATCATCAGTCTGTTCAGTATGACTTCCCAGACGAGGAGATTCTATATTTGAAGATGAAAGATTGTGATGAACCTACACTTGATGAAGGGCCAGAGCCTGGTTCCCGATGGTGTATGGTGTTTGATGGCGCTGTAAATCAGTATGGAAATGGTATTGGGGCAGTGATTATTACTCCTCAGGGCACACATATTCCATTTACAGCAAGGCTAACCTTCAAATGCACGAATAAAATGGCTGAGTACGAAGCCTGCATTATGGGATTAGAAGAGTGTATTGATCTAAGGATCAAGCATCTTGATGTTTACGGTGATTCGGCCCTCGTTGTCAATTAGATCAAGGGTGAACGGGAGACGAATCAGCCCAGTCTTATTCCGTACAGAGATTATGCGAGGAGGATTTCAACGTTCTTTACCGAAGTTAATTTCCATCATATTCCTCGAGATGATAATCGGATGGCAGATGCTTTTGCTACGCTTGCCTCGATGATTGTGGTCAAGTATTGGAATGAAGTTCCCAATATCACTATGATGCGTTTGGACAGACCAACTCACGTATTTGCAGTTGAAGAAGCGAATGATGACAAGCCTTGGTATTATGACATCAAGTGTTTCCTCCAGAACCAGGTCTACCCGCCTGGGGCATCTGTGAAAGATAGGAAAACTCTGAGAAGGTTGTCAGGCAGCTTCTACCTCAGTGGTGAAGTGCTGTATAAGAGAAATTTTGACATGGTTCTGCTCAGATGCGTGGATAGACACGAAGCAGACCTGTTAATGACTGAGGTCCATAAGGGTTCATTCGGTACTCATTCCAATGGACATGCCATGGCTAGAAAGATGTTGAGAGCAGGCTACTATTGGCTGACAATGGAGTCTGACTGCTGCAAATACGTGAAGAAATGCCACAAGTGTCAGATTTACGCGGATAAGATTCATATTCCTCTGACACTTCTGAATGTGATTTCATCACCATAGCCTTTCTCTATGTGGGGAATTGACATGATTGGCATGATTGAACCGAAAGCGTCCAACAAACACAGGTTTATTCTCGTAGCAATTGACTACTTCACCAAATGGGTTGAAGCGGCATCATATGCTAATGTGACCAGGCAGGTGGTCGTGAAGTTTGTCAAGAATCAGCTTATATGTCGTTATGGTGTGCCTAATTAGATCATTACTGATAATGGATCTAACTTGAACAACAAAATGAAGGAAGAGTTGTGCAGTGAGTTCAAGATTGCCCACCATAATTTTTCTCCCTACAGACCCAAGATGAATGTGGTTGTTGAAGCTGCTAACAAAAATATCAAGAAGGTTATCCAGAAGATGACAGTCACGTACAAAGATTGGCATGAGATGCTGCCATTTGCGTTGCATGGATATCGTACATCTGTACGCACTTCAACAGGGGCAACCCCTTTCTCTCTTGTTTACGGCATGGAGGCTGTTCTCCCAGTAGAGGTGGAGATCCCATCAATGAGAGTCTTGATGGAAGCCAAGTTGACTGATGCTGAATGGGTTCAGAGTCGTTATGACCAACTGAATTTGATCGAAGAAAAGAGATTGACTGCCATGTGCCATGGTCAGTTATATCAGCAAAGGATGAAGAAAGCCTTTGATAAGAAGGTCAAGCCTCGAGTGTTCCGAGAAGGTGACCTTGTGCTCAAGAAAGTTTTATCTTTCGCGCCCGATTCCAGGGGCAAGTGGACTCCAAACTATGAAGGTCCATATGTTGTCAAAAGAGCCTTTTCAGGCGGTGCTTTGATGCTTACAACTATGGATGGGGAGGATTTCACTCGTCCTGTGAATTCAGATGCAGTCAAGAAATACTTCGCCTAAAATAAAAACAGAATAGCTCGCTATGTTGAAAACCCGAAAGGGCGGCTTAGGCAAAAATGAGCGTCTCGGTGGATTGAAACCCGAAAGGGCGATCCAGGCAAAAGTTAGAGACATAAAAAACAAGTATTTGCATCCCGCTAGATTGAGTACCTCACCCTAGGGCAATCTAGGAAAAAATTAGGGATTTGGCAAGTAACTGCATCATGACAAGACTGTGTTCTACATCTGTCATCCGCCAGAGGTTCATGATTCGTCGTCGACTGAAGCTTAGAATACATCGAATTCGGAATTGGTGGAGAAATGGTCATTATGTTCAATGTAGCCTTTTTCCAATATATATCACCAATTTCAAACTTGTACAGATCTATGGAGTCTTGCCATTTGCAGGCTACCATTCCATCAAATAAATTTGAGCCTTTTATCCAATTATTTGCACTCTTATTTGTTTCTATTCAACAAATGTTTTGCATGTTTTAATTGATAAAACGTCATTATTTGAAAACTAAATTTTTTCATAAAAATTGTTTTAAACAAAGTGAATATTCACAATGACAGAAGGATACTTAAGAAATCCTCAGTGCTCTCCCAAGGGTAGCATGATTTCCAACAGGGTAAGACATTTGTTCATATCCTTGGCATTGACTGTATCTTCTTCCTAGCTCTATTGTGGTGTATCCCCGGTAGAGTGCTATTTTGAACCTCCTATGGTTTCTCCCCAGTGAGGTCGCCCAGTGGAATGTTTGGTTGAAGTTGTTCATCTTTATTTCTCCTGCAGCACAACATGCTTTCTCCTAGCCCTATTGTGGTTTATCCCCAGTAGAGTGCTATTTGAACACCTTCGTGGTTCATCCCCTGTGGATTGTTATTTGCTGAACCCTGTTACGGGCCATTCCCAACCCAAACGGAGCGCGTTGAAGCTTTTAACCTTCATCTCTTCGGCAGAGCAGCATTATTTTCTCCTCAACCGGTGTGATTTTCCCTGGAAGATTCAGTGTTTGGTGGTTGATCCCCAGATTTCCTTCGTTTCCTCGGAAGAATCCCTAGCGGAGTTGTTGGCATGATGAGCTTTATCTATGCTGATTTATCCCCATCAGAGATATGGTTGTTTCCTGGACCTCTGATCCCTACTCGGGTTGGTGTGATGAACTTTATCTGTGTTTGGTTCATCCCTAAGTGGTATGTATGTTGGGATGACCACCACTCCCCCATAGCAGAGATTTTCCTTCCTCAGCAGGACGTAGTTCCTCAGCAGGCTTGGTACTTGGTGTTATCATCAGTTTCCTCTCGTTTCTTCCTCAGTGAAGTTGTCAGTAGAATTGCTTTGGTGGCAGTTTTTGCCCGTGTAGTGCAGTTCTCCCCAGCTAGAGTGGTTGTTCACTCTCCCCGCGGAGTTGTGATATCCCTGATTCCTCAGCAAGGCGCTTTTATGGCAGTTCTTGCCTGTGCATTGGACTTTTTTCCCCAGCCAGATCGACTGATGATTCATCCCCAGAGATTTTGTGTTTGCCTTATATCTCGGATCCGGGATAGATATGTTCTCCTTGGATGTTTCCCCAGCTGGGTTGATTGTTCTTCCTCCATGCGGAGATTTTATCATCTCCAATCTCCAGCAGATTCTTTTGCTCTTTGGTGATTTTGGCTTTCCCTTTTGAGGGGTAGTACCGAGCGGTTGATTCCTGAACCTATGTGTGTTAGACATGTCTGTTTTGTCAGCATTCATCATACATAAATCATGCATATACGCATAATCATAACATTCAGATATTCATGTTGCATTTTTTCCATATATCTTTTGATTGTTGTCTCCTGCTAATTGGTGATATAGATCTCCTTAGTAGATCTCTCCAAGCAGATGTCGGTGTGTCTGATCTCTCCACATAGAGTCAGCCCCTTAAGCAGAAAGTGTTTACCTTTCCTTCTGCATTCCCCATTGAGTTATATCCTCGTGGATGACGGTTGTTTCCGTTCCTCCCAACATATATATTGGGATGGGTTTCCGTATTGAGTTATTTCCTCATTAGGATGAGTTATGATTCAGTTTTCCTTTTTGGTTCTATCCTAAATTGGCTCCTTTGTGACTGTCTCTTGTGCTTCCCTGTCGTATAAATGAATAAATTGCCCAGTAATCGGAAATAGTTCATCTTATTCCCCAACGGAGTTTGTGGCTTTCTACCCAGTAGCCGGTAGTTTGTAAGTCCTATCTTTGTGGTTTTCTACCCAGTAGCTGGTAGTCGTAAATCCTACTTTCATCCCCTAGCAGAAGTAACCTTTGTGGTTCATCCTGGTTGATGGCGGATTTTTGTGGCTTTCTACCCAGTAACCGGTAGTTTGTAAGTCCTATCTTTGTGGTTTTCTACCCAGTAACCGGTAGTTGTAAAATCCTATGTACCTTTTTCCCCTCTTTGCGAAGTCTGTGGTTATATACCCAGTGATTGGTATTTGTAAACCTTTTGTTCCTCAGCAAGAGTCGGCGGTCTTCTACCCAGTAAACGGTAGTCGTAAATCCTACTTTCAGTTGTTCTCCATCAGAGTTTATGGTCTTCTACCCAGTATCCGGTAGTTGTAAATCCTACTCTTTTGCCCTCAGCTGAGTCCGTTGGTCTTCTACCCAGTAACCGGTAGTTGTAAACCCTATCTTTCTCATCTGTGCTGAGTCAACCTTAGTTGTTCATCCTTGGTGATGACGGTTACTCTTCCGTGGTTTTCTACCCCGTATTCGGTAGATGTAATCCCCTCTTTGACGGTTATCATTATCCAATATTCGGTCTTGATATGCCCTCCCTCTGTTGGATATTTGCTCTGAGTAAGCAATTTTATCCCCAGCGTGGTCTTCTTTCATTTACCCTTTGTTGGTAATGTTTGTTGCCCCTTTTGATTGATCATCATTATATACCCAGTAACCGGTATCCCGATGTCCTTTCTTTTCGGTCGATTTATCCTCTAACCCAGTAACCGGTTGTGGATAATCTTCCATGCGAGTATATTATCTACGTTCTGACTGTAATAGATAATGTATCTTTTGCACTCTTTGGTTGAAGCCTTTGGCTATTTCCCCAATTGAGTAAGATTCGTATTTCCTTTGTGAAATAGAATATCCATCTAGTAAATTGAGTTTGCTTTTTCAGCCCTCCTTTTCGGATGATGAATGTTTTGGAAGTGAACCCCAATTCACGTCTTGAATGGTCACCTATTGTATACCCAGTAATCGGTATCTCTGGTGTTCCTTCCTTTCGAGTATATTATCCACGTTCTGAGGGTAATGGATAGTATATCTCATGCACTCTTCGGTTGAAGCCTTCTGTCCTTCCTCAGTCGAGTAAGATTCGTATTCCTTGTGGAATCGAATGTCCATCCTAAATAAGATTGCTTTTATAGCTCTCTTCAGGATGATGAGTGTTTTGGAAGTGAACCCCAATTCGCACCTTGGTCGGTCACCTATTATATACCCAGTAATCGGTATCCCTGGTGCTCCTTCCTTTTCTGCTCCCTATTATGACCTTGGTCCCCTGTGGAGTCAGATTTTCCTGAGTTGATGTACCTTTTTCAGGTCTTCCTCAGATGTTTTTGGTTGATTGATATATCTCACCCTTATACCGGTCTTAGATATTCATTCTTCCCGAGCTTGTTATTCTTTCACCCAGTAACCGGTGATTAGATCACATGTCTCTTTGAGCTTGTTACCCAGTAACCGGTAACACCTCACCCCTTTGCTTCCCCTGGAGAGTCTTTGTTAGACTTCCCCATCGGAATATTCTGTTGTGATTTTTTCCCTTTTGCTGTGTTGGCGTTTTCCCCAATACATGCATTTTTCCTTGGCAAGGAGATTTTGTGTGAATCTTTTCCCAGCCTGAGTCCGGATTTTTATTCGAGGTTTTCCTCAGCTTGTGTCTTTCCATTGGATTTCTTCCCTTTGGAATTCTTTTCCCAGTTTCAAGTCGTGACCTGCTCATGCAGTCTTAGTCTTTTATTCCCTAGTGTAGTCTCCAGTTTCGAGTCATGACCTGCTCACGCATTCTTTTTATATCCCCATGGGAGTCCCCATTTGAGTCTCTGTGTTCCTAGTAAGTGTATTACTCCAATGGATTGTCTTTTCTTCAGATGTCTTTTCCTCTTTGCGGACTCGTATTCCCCACATAATTGTTTGTTTTGCATTCATACATTTGCATCATGAGGTCTCTTAGGGACCAAAATTTGTCTCTTTGTTATTATTTAAGCCCATTCTACCGCGTCGAGATGAAGATTTTAACCTTCACTTCTCCGGCTAGAATGACCTTAAATAGGGGCTGTAAGACCCAATTTTTGACCCTAAGATCCCTCATGGCATCATAGCATTGCATTGCATAAGCCTCAAAGATCATTGAGCATCTTGCTTCCTTCTCCTGTGGGAGGGATCTCCTTTGAGTGGTTCTTGATCACCAAGCATGTTTGCATTATATATCATTGCTTTTCTTTTATTCACTAACCAAAAAGTACAAAAATATGTCATCTAACATTTTGTTTTGTAGCATCTAAGCAGCCACAGGTCAAGGCAATTCAAGGGATTCCTTTATGCAAGAGTTGATGGTATTTGCCTTGAGATATGGATCATGTGATCATTATATTGAGCTTATATGAGATATGGTTCCATTTTGAAGCCAATTCATCAAGTGGTTGAGGCTCAAATCCATCAGGCATTGTCAAGGTCATCTAAGGACCAATGCAAGTCAACTGAGGCTTTGAAGTGGAGGAATTGATCTTAACACCCTCATTCATGTTCAAACAAGGCTTATTCATCATGTCATACATCTATGTTGAAGAATTTGAAGTCAAATCAAAAGTTTCCCAAAATGGAAAGTGACATATAATTTCAAGTTTCCAAAAATGGCAAGTTTTTGGATCACATTCAACTTGACTTTCCAACATCAAAAAAGCTTCAAATGAATTTTTGGTCAACATGAAAGTTGAAGATCTTTCTCTCCCATTTCCAAAAAGTCCAAGGTCATGAGCATCTGATGAATGGTTGAGAAATTATGGCCAAATGATTGCAATGTGTACATGGAGGTTCAACATGCCATAACTTTTGATCCATAACTCCAATTTGAGTCACTCTTTTTGCAAATTGTTCCTTGTGACCAATATTTTCCAAATCCATCATTGCATTGCATGAAATAACATCACATGATCAAGTATCCATGCATGAGTATTTTGGAGGGAAAATGCCTAATTCAAATTTGGTGCATCATACATGCAAAATTCCAATCCAATTATGTTCATGAGTTGATTTTAAGTGATTTTACACCCTCACATGGCACTGTTCACGTGCACCCTTGCCATGCATAGGTGTATTTGCTAATTTGGTCATACACCTCATATCTTCCTAATTTTCCATTAGCCAAAGCCTAATTATCATTTCAGCATGATTAGGGAAGGGTATAAAGGCTTAATTGTAACGGAATTTTGAGAACAATCAGATTCTAGATCTAGAATCTCATTTCCCTCCATTTTTGCTCTCATCTCAAACTTCAAATTTCTCCACATAACTCATTGATTTTACTACATAATCGTGTTAATTGAGTATCATTGAGTAGGAATCGAGCATTGGATTGAAGAATTTGGCCAAGATTCGTGCACATCAAGATCATGAACATGAATATGGAAGCTGCAAATTAAGCAAGATCCAAGCCATTTCAAGTGATATTTCGTGCATAAAGCTTCAATACACAAGGAAAGGAGTGGATCTGGATCATTTGAGGCCTTGAATACATTGTTTCATCACACTGCTCTCCAAACCAGGTGAAATTCGATCATCATAATATGTTGTTTTATTGCCATGATCTTGTAGAACTTTTGATGCTGAGAATTCTGATATAAAGATCTTTGAATTTGGTTAAGAATTGCATGAAATATGTTGAGTTGAAGTGATCATAATGTTTCTGTTCGATTTGCCAAATCCATGGAGAATTAGGAGTTTTAAATGATATATTCGTGTTCTACATTGAACAAGCTTTCGATCCATATATGCCATGTTAAATTCTGGAAAAAAGTGTTCATCATCTCCGCCGGTCCAAACGGAGAAGACGGTGGAAACCACCGCGTTCCACCGTCCATGAATAGTGCCAAGGTTTCTGGTTCAGCTCTAGGGCTTCACTGTTGGAGCGCTTGCATACTCACTGTCCTGCGTTCGAATCCGTCATTTGGCATTTGTTTGTTTTAATTTCCTTTAAGCGCGCTTGCAATCTGAGGGACTAGGGTTCGATTCCAGCGTTTGTACCTTTGATTTTGTTCAATTGATTTTCCTACTTGAACGCGCCTGTAACCATACGCTCTTGTGTTCGATACCTAGCGATGCTCTTCTGCATTTTAATTGTTTGCATTTTCTCATTTTCCTTGCATGACTTGGGTTCGAACCCTGGCGAAGACATTCATTTGATTTTATTGCTGAGCGCTTTTGTAATCTCACAGTCCTGTGTTCAATCCTCCCTGATGCATGTTTCCATTTTCTTTCCAATATTTCCACATTATTTTCAACATTAATTCATTTTATTTTCATCCATTTCAAAAAATCATAAAAAATAGAATATGAATCCAATTTAATCCATTCTTTTTTCACATGTTCATCTTGATGTCTATTATTTTATGATGTTCATTTCCTGATTTTTGGATTGTTGGAATTTTAAATGTGCTTGATTGTTTGAACATGATGCAAAATGTGACATGTTGTGCTAATTGATTTGTAAAATGCTCATTGATTATCCAATTGCCTTGAAATTTGATATGCTGAATCCTAACATGTTACATGATTTTTGAGCTTTTGTTTGGCATTTTTAGCATATTCCATCTCTGTTTAGGATACATGGATGTATGGTGTGACAATGTGTGTCACACATTTTGATGTTGCTCTTGTTCATTTTCATATACATGTCAATTGAGCTTTTCTGATTCTAATTTTTGGTATGATGCTTGTGTTTAACATGTTGAGCTTACATAAAAAATTTCATGATCATTGGATTCATTTCTGTTTTAATGTGTATATTCTATTCTTGATATCCAATTGTATGCACATTTGCTTGCCTTTGCCTTATCTTGTTTATTAGATGGCTTTGCTTTATGATTTGGATTTGATCCTTTTTAGGACATGTTCATGTTTGATTAAATATGCTTCATGTTGAATATCAACTTCTGTTTTGACTTTTTGCTTTGCCTTTGACCCTAGTCTTTGAACTAGTGGTTTGTACTCACCTTTTGAGCTTTGCATTTCAGGTTCAAGCAATTAGCTCTAATGGTTGATGGGATTTCATCATTTGAGATGCCATTTGCTTTGTTTAACTAACCTTTGTTGTGTTATAGGTCCTTTAGTGGTGAACTCACTTGAGTGATCACATTCATGGATTACATTGTGTACATATCGGAATGTCTTACTGTTGTTGACTGTTTGGTTGTCTGAATATAATACTGATTGTTTGGCTTTTCATACAGGTACATTAGTCGCTTTTAGCTCATTGCTTGAGCTTTGCTTTGCTTGTGGTTGGTTTACCACATAGGTAACCACTCTTTTCTCCATGTAGTCTGGAAGCCCTGTCGTTTCTTTTGGCAGGCATTTGGCTGAAGTCCTCCTTAAGAGGCAATGTCTGTGATTGTTTACTTTTGTGCTAAAGACCTCCTTGTCGAGGTATGTTACTTAAGTCCTCCTAAGTGAAGAGGAAATTGGCAGATAGAAGGGATTAGCAATCAATCCCCTGCTAATCGTTTGAGTCGTTCATTATGCTCGCACTACGTGCTGAGGCTCTTGAACCTAACCCAAGATCATTGTATATAGAGTCAGTCATGTGGAATAGGGTTCCCCTTTCTGGACCCCCACGTCTTCCTTGATTCAAGCTCACCCAGGTTAGGGTTAAGAGCTATGAGGTCTAACCCTCATTACCTTTCATCTGCTCACCCTGACGGTCAACGTCAGTGGTTAAGAGCTCAGCACCCCTATAATATTGGCTTGTTTGTCAAGGTTGATATGACCCCTTGACTAAAGCCCAACTTTGTCTAAGCCTCTTTCTTGTGTATAGAGTGTGCTAATTGATTGATGTGATTGCTTGTGTTTTCTTTTGCATATTGTTTTTTTTGCATTTGTTGTTTGCTTTGTTTGAGGAGTCAGATGTAAGACCATTGATTGGCTATCTGTTTCCTATTTTGCTTTATGGAGTTAGATGTAAGACCATTTATTGGCACTCCATTTCCTGTTTTGTTTGTTTTGTGGAGTTAGATGTAAGACCATTGATTGGCTATCTGTTTCCAGTTTTGTTTTGTGGAGTTAGATGTAAGACCATTGATTGGCTATCTGTTTCCCATTCGCTTTGTGGAGTTGGATGTAAGACCATTTATTGGCACTCCGTTTCCCGTTTCGTTTTGGAGTTGGATATAAGACCATTTATTGGCCTTCCATTTCCAGTTTTGTTCTCTTATGAGACCCTGCTTATTTGTTTATACTCTGTGTTGCCTAATTCCAAAGGAACTTACTTGGATCATTTCTATGGTCTTGAGAAAGGAATTCCTGTTTGTGGCTTTGTCCCTTATCCTACCTATTTTGCATGCTTAATCTTGAACCTTTTCCATCCTTAACCAAAAAAACCAAAGTTGTGCAAACACTTGATTCTTTTTTCAAATTAGAAACCTAGGCCTTATGCCTTTGACTTTTCAAACTTCTTTTCACTAATAATCATTGTAATTGAACTTAACTCATACTTTGATCATACTTTGTGAATACTCTAATTGGTTAATTCAACCCACTCAATTGTTTTTGTGGCCCCTGTGCCCATTTCATAATCAAATTTTCATGCATTAGCCATAAATCTGAATTATCTTAGTGGTTGATGTAAATCTCACTGCATCCTTAGTGAGTTGATTGTAAGACTTCCATACTTATTATAGGGTTAACCCCTCACTAGTATGTTGAAGCTATCCTCACATGGTGGATTGTTGGTTCAGGTCGAGTGTTCTCCCTTTGATAATGAAAGACCTTAGGGCTTTTGTTTAAAATCAATCCACTCATTTTTTTTTTGGAAATCTTTTAGCCGAACTACGAGGTTTTGATCCTGTCAAGGTACGTAGGCAATGGATTCATCCATCCAAACACAAAAATAATAAACTTGTACATTCTTTTCTCACCTCTCCCCTCATGTTTGCACAATAAATATTTTCATAAACAATAAACCTTTGCAACAAGTTGTGAGAAGGGCTCCCTAGGAGTACCTAGGATATTGTGGGTGCCTAACACCTTCCCACAACATAATTACCCCCTTACCCAGATCTCTGACCTTTTATTAGTTTTCTCTGTGTAAAACGTCTTAGGCTTTTGTTCGCTTTCTAGCCATTCCTTTGGATAAATAGAAGTGCGGTGGCGACTCTACTTTGTATGCTTTGGATAAATCTAAAGGTAATGAATACACCGCTACAGTAACGCTTCACTAATCCCTCATAATAAAAATTAGTTACTCGCACCCGATCCATCACCATAGAATCGAGGCTCACCAAAATTGAACCGAAGCCCGTACATCAAGATGCATGACTCTCAAATAACATGCAATAATACAACAAGGTTCACCTAAAGGATCCCCACACACATTTCATCATTTATGCATCGCATCATTCATCATGCAACAACCAGTTCATGTTACCACATGAATAATATCAACAAACAACAAAAATTCATCAACATCTTAACATCATCGACATAACAACATAATTATCACACCATGATATTACAACAATGCAACGATTCATCAACCAAACATATAAACCAATACATTTGTTAACATAGTAGGCATGTGAATATTACTAAAACGTCTTAACAATCACGACCATGTTATAGGTATGAGCATTAGCTTTCTAACACTTTAAACAACATCAAAATCGGACTTACGAAATAAAAGTTATGACCAAAATTGTCGGGATGTGTCAACAATTCATTAATCGGACGTATAAACAAAACTTCACCAACACAATAGGCATAGGAATAGTACTTAAACAATTCACTTATCACCATTACGTTATATCTCTGAGAGTCAGCTTTCTAATACTTTAAACCCCAACCCAAAATGATTCACGAGTTTAAAGTTATGGTCAAAACCGTGCATGAAGGCGTTACTAAAAAGTTGTTGTTTTCTAAAATTTCCAATATAATTTTCATCTTTTTCAACCCCAAAAACGTCCATTAAATAATCACCAAAATTATTTTATCCCTGAAATAAAATTATATCCCTCTATTTCAGATATCAAACGCTTCAAACGGAACTTAATTTGGACTTATGTATCAAAAGTTATGGCCAAAGCGATTTCGACCAAAAAACACAAAAAAGGCTCCCGCGCTGAGTGCGATCCTGATGGACCGAATGCAATTTTTTTTTTGCGTTTTTCATCGTTGGAGGCCTCCCGGACCTCCGATTTCGATTCCGTAAAAATCCAAACCCTCATAAAATTAAAACCCATGCAATACTCTAATTATCTAAAGTTAATTTACAGTTTTAACATAATCAATCACTTAATCACAATTTTAAGATTATGCCTAAAACCTTCGAAATTGCGACAATGGTGAATGTATGTTCAATCATGAAAACAGAAAAACACACACACATAAGGGACACGAAATTCATCATATAATCATCATATAACAACCATCATAGCATATAAATTCAAAATTATGAATCAAAACACCCAATCCTAAGGAGGTTAAAGATGTCTCCATTCTACCCTTCTATCATACCCATTACTATTGGAACAAGTTCCCACCCTTACCTGAATTCTTGCAAAATTTCTTAATTGAAACCTTCACTCTTTTCCCTGGATCACCTTACCTCTTTCCTCTTTGCTCCTTTTTCTCAAATGTGAAAATCTCCCTAAACCTAGGTTCCTCTTAACTTTTTATTTTTAGGGTAACGTTTTCCAAATCACCAACTTGGCCCAAATTTGAGTATCTCATATTCCTTCCTCCCACTAACTTTCTCAATTTCTCATATTTGTCCCAACTGTTCTATCTTCACTAATTAATATAATAAAAATAAATAAGACATTATTTTTAATTATCAAAATAATTCTAAATTATTCTACTTACTTCTATCATCCATCTATACCACTAACTCAAGGATACATACTCTGCCAACACCCAGGCATAAAATAAATCATCAAAATCCATAATTTAATAAAAATTAAAATATAATAAAATATCTAATAAAAAATGGGGTGTTACAACTCTCCCTCACTTAAGAAATTTTCGCCCTTGAAAACTACATGAGGAAAACAGAGTCAGATACGACTCTCTCAGTTGCTTCTCGTGCTCCCAAGTCATGCTCCCACCAACTGGTCCACCCCAAACCACCTTCATTAAGGAAATATCTTTACCATGTATCTGCTTCACTTCTCGATCCTCAATCCGCACGGGTGATACCTCAACATACAGGTTATCTCTCAACTACACATCATCCACCTGGATTACATGAGATGGATCTGAAATGTATCTCCTCAACTGAGACACATGAAACACATCATGAAAATTAGAAAGTAGGGGCGACAAGGCAATCTGATAGGCCACCTCTCTTATTTTACTTTAAAATATGGTACATACCTATAGAACTCGGTGTGAGCTTTCGAGACTTCATTCTTGGCCACCAAAATATCTTCTTCAAATCTTGATACATATGCGTAGCATTAGGATGAATACTCAATCCACTTCTACAACCCTCCTCAAGAATACTCCTCTTAAATTCGGGTACATCAGAAACACAAACTCTATCTCTGAACATCATCGCACCATTTTGATCAACTCAGAAATCATATCCATTACCTTGGTCGATTAATGTGAGACGATCTATCAAACTCAAATCAAATCTCTGACCTCCTTCGATCTCTTCAAGGATACACTCGTCAGCTTCAACATACCCAGCGTCACATTGTTAGGAGTTTCTCCACCCACTAACTCATATCTTTGAATTGCTTAATCAGTTCTAACTCTCGAGCCATAAGCATTGACCTGTGTAAAGACTTCTTACTCATCGCATTAGCTACAACATTAGGTTTACCCGAATGGTAACTTAAATTAAAATCATAACCTTCAAAAGTTCAAGCCATCTACCCTGCCTCATATTCGACCCTTCTCATCAAATAAATATTTCAAACATTTGTGATCACTGAACACCTCAAATTTGGAGCCAAATAGGTATCCCCTCCAAATCTTTAACATGAACACCACTGTTGTCAACTAAAAATCATGAGTAGGGTAATTCCTTTCATGAAATCTCAACTGTCTCTAAGCATAAGCCACAACATGACCATTCTGCATTAACACACCTCTCAGACCCATCTTCGAAGCATCATAATATACAACAAAGGACTCACTTGGATTCGACGATATCAAAATTGGAGCAGACATCAACTTCTTCTTGAGTTCTTTGAAACTCCTTTCACAATGCACATCCCAAACATAGGCTTGACCCTTTCGAGTCAACTAAGTTAACGACAATGCTAAATTTGAAAACCCTTTAATGAACTTCCTGTAGTAACCAGTCAATCCAAGAAAAACTTTTAATCTCAATGGCAGACTTCAGAGTCTCCCATAGTAACATGGCATCTATCTTTGATAGATCCACAACTATACCACCACTAGAATCACATGACCAAGGAAACTCACTTTCTTTAACCATAACTCGCATTTGGAAAAACTTTGCATACAAATGGTTCTCTTCCAATGCCTACAATATAATGATCAGATCACTCATAGCCTCATACTACCATCCCTCTTCTTCACTAACAGCACCGACACACCCCACAAAGAAACACTTGGTTGGACAAACTTCTTCTCAAGTAAATCTTCTAGTTTCTTCTTCAGTTCCCCAACTATGAAGCAGACACCCTATAAAGAGTCATCGACACCAGACTAGTACCAGGTACTAAGTCTATAGAAAAATCCACTTCGCGCTCTAGAGGCAAATCATTGATGTCTTCAGGAAACACTTTTAGGAAATTCACACACTCTAGGAAGATCCCAAACTACTTCATTTCCTCTATCTTCTAACAAAGCTAACATCACAAACACTTGTGCCATATCCTTCACGGACTCTCTCACTTTCTTAGCTGATACAAATGTCAACTCTCCACCTCCATCGAATTCAAATTCATGCTCTAGAGGCAAGTCACATATATCTTCAGGAAAACATCAGAAATCACACACCACTAGCATAACACTAGTCATCACATTGCTTTCTACTCTCTAAGAAACAACATTAACAATACCTGGTCATTTTCCCTAAAGACTTCCCAACATGACCGGTAGATAGGAATCTCGAATCCACAATATCTTCAGTGTTAGGAACAACACAACTTTAACATAGCCTGAGCTCTTACAATCAGTGACACACTGCACCAAATTATCAAAATAATTGGTAAACACTTGGTTTAACTCCAACCAATTAATTCCAATAATAACGTCAACTTGTTCCAACAAAATACAAATCATACACATCCTCAAGGAACATGTCAGGATACTCAACACAACACTGGCTCATCTATGGCCAAAACATCACCTTCCCCCCTCACAAGGAAGTGACCAACGAGAACACCCGACCATATTCCCTCAAGGATCACACCATTTTCCTAACCGACACCATCCACGAATCTGACCTCTCTTCAGGTTCAGAAAAAGCACAACATTTTTAAAACTGGTTAACTAGCCAACACTGCACCTTTGCATGCAGCAACATGATGTCCAAGCTCTATATAGTTGGAATATCCAAGAGAAGCAGACGTTTCTCCCCACTTGTTTCATTCCAAACCTGCAAATGGAAAACAAAACAAGCATCGATAGTGTTCTCACACACATGTCGCATACTAGGGAACACACATAATTAAACAACCTGGCCGGACGGACCAACCAGGCTCCGATACCACTAATGTAACACCCTAAACCCCACACATAATTTATCGCGTAAATTAAATATAAAATAAAACCATGTAGGGTGTCACACCTTCATAACACACATGACCTGCTCCGTAACACAGGTTTCAACAGTAAATTTCAATACACACATTTGTAATAAGGATGTTTACACGACATCTCACTTATCTAAATCATACCTGGGATGTTTACACGACATCCATATCATCTGATCGGTATTATATATTCACATAATAAGACATTTATAACTTGTCACCACATGCTCACTTCCATTTTAAAGTATCATCACAGCGGAATTATCATCACAATTATGGAAGATAAAGCAAGTAATAACATCTAGTCTCAACTTCAATTATAATAACAAAATAAGAGAGTTGTAATCAATCAACTCAACATCTTAAGAATCCTCAACAACAAAACTAGTTTTATGACTTCAACAAAATCAGACATAAGGAATAAAATAAGTGTTTAACCCAACCCGGTGTTACATGATCAGAGAAAGGTACCACTAGTAAAAGCAACAAAATAAATAAGTAATCCAAGAGCTACCTTCCACTTACTTCAGCAATACTACTCTTGGGTATCTGCGCGATGCCCATGTAAAGGCAACATTCAAACAGAAGGGGTGAGAATTCATTTCAATAATAACGATATAGAATGAAGAATAGAGTATAACATCTACACAATCATGCACAATAATATATCACATTCTTACATCCAAATCATAATCAACATCATACACGACAACTTCTCAATTATCATCAACATCATACAAAACCACATCTCAATTATCATTAACATCATATGCAACAACATCTTATACAATAACACATCAATAACAACCAATACAAATGCAATACTTATGCAATGTACTCAACACCGACTCGACATGCATGTCATACCAAATACGAACACTTAGGTTCATCTCACTCCATGATCCCCACCATAGGATTGATTCACTCTTGGAACCAGAGCACTCCAAAATTGCTACCATCATTATAGGTAACGCTTCACTAATCCCCCATAATAGAAATTAGCTACTCATACTCGATCTATCATAATGGGATCGAGGCTCACTAAAACTCGTTACCATCAACATAGGTAACGCTTCACTAATCCCTCATAATAAGAATTAGTTACTCGCACCCGATCCATCACCATAGAATCGAGGTTCACCAAAATTGAACCGAAGCCCGTACATCAAGATGCATGACTCTCAAATAACATGCATTAACACAACAAGGTTCACCTAAAGGATCTCCACACACATTTCATCATTTATGCATCACATCATTCATCATGCAACAAACAATTCATGTTACCACATGAATAATATCAACAAACAACAGAAACTCGTGAACATCTGAACATCATCGACATAACAACATAATTATCACACCATGATATTACAACAATGCAACGATTCATCAACCAAACGTATAAACCAATACATTTATTAACACAGTAAGTATGTGAATATTACTAAAACGTCTCAACAATCACTACCATGTTATAGGTATGAGCGTTAGCTTTCTAACGTTTTAAACAACATTAAAATTGGACTTACGAAATAAAAGTTATGACCAAAATCGTCGGGATGTGTCAACAATTCATTAACCGAACGTATAAACAAAACTTCACCAACACAATAGGCATAGGAATAATACTTAAACAATTCACTTATCACCATCACATTATATCTCTGAGAGTCAGCTTTCTAATACATTAAACCCCAACCCCAAATGATTCACGAGTTGAAATTTATGATCAAAACCGTGCACGAAGGCGTTACTAAAAAGTTGTTGTTTTCTAAAATTTCCAACACAATTTTCATCTTTTTCAACCCAAAAAACGTCCATTAAATAATCACCAAAATTATTTTATCCCTGAAACAAAATTATATCCCTCTATTTCGGATATCCAACGCTTCAAACGGAACTCAATTTGGACTTATGTATCAAAAGTTATGGCCAAAGCGATTTCGACCAAAAAACACAAAAAAGGCTCCCGCTCTGAGTGCGATCCTGACAGACCGAATGCATATTTTTTTTTGCGTTTTTCATTGTTGGAGGCCTTCCAGACCTCTGATTTCGATTCCGTAAAAATCCAAACGCTCAGAAAATTAAAACCCATGCAATACTCTAATTATCTAAAGTTAATTTACAGTTTTAACACAATCAAATCACTTAATCACAGTTTTAAGATTATGCCTAAAACCTTCGAAATTGCAACAATGGTGAATATATGTTCAATCATGAAAACAGAAAAACACACACACACATAAGGGACACAAAATTCATCATATAATCATCATATAACAACCATCATAGCATATAAATTCAAAATTATGAATCAAAACATCCAATCCTAAGGAGGTTAAAGGTGTCTCCATTCTACCCTTCTATCATACCCATTACTATTGGAACAAGTCCCTACCCTTACCTGAATGCTTGCAAAATTTCTGAATTGAAACCTTCACTCTTTTCCCTTGATCACCTTACCTCTTGCCTCTTTGCTCCTTTCTCAAATGTGAAAATCTCCCTAAACCTAGGTTCCTCTTAACTTTTTATTTTTAGGGTAACGTTTTCCAAATCACCAACTTGGCCCAAATTTGAGTATCTCATATTCCTTCCTCCCACTAACTTTCTCAATTTCTCATATTTGTCCCAACTAATCTATCTTCACTAATTAATATAATAAAAATAAATAAGACATTATTTTTAATTATCAAAACAATTCTAAATTATTCTACTTACTTCTATCATCCATCTATACCACTAACTCAAGGATACATACTCTGCCAACACCCAAGCATAAAATAAATCATCAAAATCCATAATTCAAACAATTAAAATATAATAAAATATCTAATTAAAAAATAGGGTGTTACACCATGAGCTTCCAACTTCCAACGTAACGTGACGGTAGCACCACTCTTTTACCTTTATTTGATCCCTCAACATTTACTGCGTGTTCGGTATTGTAAGACCCCAATTTTGTCCCTAAGATCCCTCATGACATCATAACATTGCATTTGCATTGCCTCAAGGATCATTAGCATCTTGGTTCCCTCTGCCTTTGGGTGGGACCTCTTGTGAGTGGATTGAGATCACCAAGCATGTTTGAATTGTATATCATTACTTTTCTCATTTTGTTTACTAACCAAAAGCACAAAAATATGTCACTAACATCGTTTGTTTGCAGCTTGAGCAATCACAAGGTCAAGAGCTTCAAGGAGATCCTTTGTGCAGAGATATGGGTAAGAGAAGATGATATCAAGCATGGTAATGGTTCCAAAAGCTCTCATCCATCAATATGCCTCCCTAGCATCTCAATTTATCATTTTGATCAAAGCAAGTCAAAGGGTTTGAGGTTGGTTCCTCAGGGAAACCCTAATTCATCTGTGCACCACAATGCCTTGCTCATGAAGCAACCTCAGCCCATGATCAAATACAATCAAGGGAAGTTCTTTAATTCATCATTTCATGCATATTTGAACTTATTTGAGTGTCCTCAATCATCAATTCATCAAGATATGAGTCATGGACTTGAGAAGTTGATCAGTCAATTCATCTGACTATTCTGAAATGCACTGAGACCTAACTTTTTATGTGTTGGTAAAATGGAGATGGTTACAAAAGTAAAAATGTTCTTAAGAACAATATTAACAACGTTCATGTTCATCAAAAATTGATTTGAAGCTTGGAAGGCCATCTCCCATTCCAATACATTATAGGTCATTTTGACTGAAACCCTAATTTTGGGTCAACTTCCCAAGGACATAACTCATTCATTTTTTATGATTTTGAGGTTGGATCAAATGAATTGGAAATATTAAGATGTCTACTTAAAATGTTATATTGAACAAAATTTCAAAATCTCAAAGTAAATACATGTGATAATGCAAGACATTATAGGTCATTTTGGGCCAAATGCATTGAAAGGCAAAAAAGTCCAACTTCAAGTGCCCATAACTTCTTCATAAAAATCCAAATGATGCAAAATTTAAGTCCATTTTGATTGTCTTGAAAAGATATATAACTTTTATGTTGGAGGTGTTTTCATTTGAGGCTTGCATCATCAAAACAGAAGGGCTTGAACATTGGCCAAATTTAGAAACTTTGCCTTTACATGTTTTGCACCTTGCACTTTAAACTCCAATTTCACCAATTTCCACACCTCAAATGGATTTTTGCCCAACATAACAATTGTTCCTTACATCAAAACCTTTCCAACCATTACTCATATGATCATGTTTGGATTTGGCAATTGGTATTTTCGAAGAGGGGAAGTTTTTGGTTCAATTATGCATAACATGGTGAAACTTCATATGCAAGCAATTGGAGTGCAAACCACACGTCCAAAACTTCTCCAAATCATTTCAGCATCCATTTGCATTGGCTTTTGGGTCCTCCATGCGCCTATACAGGCCCATGCATGGAGGCCTTCATCTTTCATGCACACGAAATTCACCTTGCTTGCATCAGGTTTTGCTATAAATAGAGGTGCATACCTTCACCATAAACCAACCTAAAGGCGCCTGAAACCCTGCTGAAGTGATTCCCCAACCTCACCAAAGAAGCTATTTCACTTTTCTTCATTTTTTTTCAGATCCAAAATTCAACTACATCTGGTTGAATCCTTGGATCTAAAGCTTCTAGACCTTCATCCTTTACTCCATTGATCTTCTGTTTTGATAAAGAAAGCAAGGAATCAAGCTCAAATCTCCAGAATTCAAGTTTGTTCTTCAACTGGTATTTCCTTCGAAACTCATCATATATTGACCTATTTGCTTGGATCTTGTGTTGGCTGAAGTCCTCTCAATAGAGGCATCATGACTGTGCATTTAATTTTTGAAATCCATTAAGTTCATGATGAACACCACAGAACTTCCATCTCTGATTTCTCTCAATATAGAGATCTAGAGTGGAATTGAGTGGCACAGGGATGATGTACGTCATCCCAGCTTTCCAAAGATGTATGAATCGTGCGTTTTGGTTTCCATTTGAAGCTCTGCAAATTTTGGACATGGCCGGAGGTTGGCCGGAGAAGACGGTGGCGCTGGCCACCGTCTGGTCTCCAGATTCAATCAGGAGCGTCCATTCCTGTTTCCAGATTGAATCTCATGCATCCAATGTTATGACTTTTTTAAAGGCTATGTGTGATGTTGTTGACTCAAGTACACCATGCGCGCGCGTCTCCCTGCCTTCAGATATGCCACATCAATTAATGAATCCAGATCTGACGCCTCTGGATTTTTGGCATTTTTTATTTTCTGATTTTATTTTCTTTATTTCCTTTTATTTCAAAAATTCATATCTCTTTTATTATTGGTCCAAAAATTATGGGACCAATTGCATTCTTCTCCAAGTAATTTCTAGTTTCTATTTCTGATTTTTAATATTTTTTATTTTGTCATTTGATATTTTTTGTGAATTTTCTCTTTTTTGGTTATTTTTAATTCATTTTAAATAGTTTTTGATATTCAAAAAATACAAAAATATTTTCCTAACCTATTTGAATGATGATGGATCTATGAAAAATATTCTCATCAATTTTTTAATTGATTTGAGATTTATTTGAGATTTTAGTTCAATTAGGTTATTTTTATTCATTTTTAATTGATTAAAAATAGTTTCTGACTTTTAAAAATGCTGAAATTTTTTGTCAAACTTAGTTTGACCTTGTTGAACTTGGGATAAATTACTTGGACCTTTCAAGGTTGATTTGAAGTAATTTTGAAGTTTGACCTTTCTTTATTTTTTAATTCAAGTTTATTTTAATATTGAAAATGCCAAAAATATTATGCTTATTGTTTGATCTCCAATCTTCATCTCACTTTTGATTTCTCATTGTTTGACTTTGACTTTCAATGTCATTTAGTCAATACATATGGATTGTTACATCTTATTTCACTTTATGCATTTTGATCTTTCCATTTTCATTATTCATTCTTCATCTCCTTCTTCTTTCTTTTTGATCAATGAGTTGAAGGTTGATAAGTTAGCATTGATTAGGGAGACTTAATCTTCCTTGATTCAAATCTAATTCATCTTGATCAATTGATCAAGTGAATGGTTTTGCATTAAGGATAGGTTGTTTTCTAAATCATGCAAAAGGCTTAAACCAATACAAGATCAATTCTCTTTTTTTTTTGGCATGGCAAGTTGTTGGAACTTGGTTCACTAATCAAGACTTCTAACTTGTGTTGTTGCCTACATTATTATTGACCGACCTCAGATAGTTGTGACTTCTACATAAGTCCAATTACAATTGCTTAACATAGCGCTAAATTTGCCTTATGGCACACTAACTACTAATACTAACCATTAACCATTAACATTTACTTTTTGCACTTTACTTTTATGCAATTTACTATTCTTGCACATATTATCCATTTGTTTTTCCCTTTGCTCACTTAAGCACATGTTTATGTTAATGCCATTTGCCTTTTGCTCACTTGAGCACATAATTGTGTATATATTATTGTGCTTGTGTTTTGTTTTGATTGTTGAGAACCAAATGCAAAGAAATGGACAAATGGACTTAGTTTCTAGGATATTCCCTATGCAAAATTGGAGTAAAAGGACCTTAATGATGAAGATGGATTAGAAGGACTAAATCTCTAAACTCACTCCTCTCCATTCTTGGTTTACTTCATGGAACTTTTGATGTGTGTGCTTTTATGCTAGGGAATTCTATGAGAGCTCAAATTGGAGGACCATTGCCATGTTCATCCAAAGTGAAAGACACAAGATACATTGAGGATCTCTTAGGAGACTTGTTTGATTGCTTGAGCTACTATTATTGTGATTGCTTATTCCAAAGGATGGGAGCTACTTGAATCATCAATATGATCTCAAGAGAGGAACTCCATTGTGGTTTTGTTTCTTTATCCCTCACATTTTTTTCTTTACTTAGGACTTAGCCATTCTTCTTCTTCCCTCCACTCTAACCCAAGCCAAAACCTTTTGTGCAAACATTTAACCTTTGTTTTCAACTATTAGAAACCTAAGCCTTATGCTTTTGATTTTCAAACTTTCTTTTTATAACACTTATTTTGAATTGAATCTTTAAGTCAACTTTGACCATTTTGTATATACTTCCAATTGGTAAATATAACCCATTCAAATGTCTTTTGTGGTTCCAATGGCCACTTCCTTAATCAAATCTTTCACAACCTTTAACTATTAGGTTTGAGTTATCTTGGTGGTAGATGTAATACTCACCTATATCCTTAGTGATGGACAATGAGTCTTCCATGCTTATTATAGGGTTAACCCCTCATTAGCATGTTGAAGCTATCCTCACATGGTGGATTTGTGGTTTGGTTGAGTTTTCTCCCTTTGATAACAAAAGACCTTGAGGCTTTTGGACCAATCAATTCACCAACTCATTTTTGAGATTTTTACCCCGAACTACGAGGTTTTGATCCTAATCTTTTATAAGATGGTATGTAGACAATGGGTTTATCCATCCAAACACAAAATGTAAATAAACTTGTATATTCTCTTCTCATCTCTTCAATCATATTTGCACAAACAATTTTTCACAAAAACAAACAACCTTACAACAAGTATGAAAAGGGCTCCCTAGGAGTACCTAGGATGTTTTGGGTGCCTAACACCTTCCCATTACATAACCAACCCCCTTACCCCGATCTCTATTTCTCTTTTACTAGTTTTTGTTAAAACTTTTAGGTTTTTGTTCGCTTTCTAACCATTCCTTTGGATAAATAGAAGTGCGGTGGCGACTCGACTTGTATGATTTACCTTGGATTTAGTCAATATCTCTAATGGTAACGAATACCCCGCTACTGGTATCATTCAAATTACAATACTTAGAAACTCTAAGTTTTTTTATTATTGCGAATGAAATCCAGTCTCTCTGGTTCCATCATAGTAAATCCATCAACCAAAAACTATTGAAACAACCACCTTGACCACATCAAAGTATGAACTTCATTGGTTCGAGTTTGAATTCTAAATGTAATCTATTCTCTAATTGTAAGCATATTCCTCCTACTTACTTTATATTTTCTTGTTTCCCTATGAAGCAGTCCAAGTCTATAACCATCTTCGTCGTATGGAAACAAACATGGATACTGATATGCTAGATAACTAGGACGAAACTCACTATTCTCTCGAGTCTCCCACTATGTCTTTCAAGTATAATATCCTTTTTAGAACATGTATTAACATCTCAATAATTAGTGCAACAACCTCTGAAACGGTTGGTTGGTTGTAAATCCTTCCATCTATCGATATTTCAGAAATTAACTTTAACTTCAGATCAGGTACAAAACAATCTTTTATTCTCTATGATGCAATTCTAAAAGACTTTGCAGGTGTACTGTACTAATCCAACATAAATTTCAATTTTGCAACGATGTCTGGAAGAATATTATATAACAATAAAATGTTTACCATAATATAATGATATATAGTAAATGTTGATCATATGTAATATAATATAATGCATTTGTAACTGCTTTTTAGTTAACTACAATTAGAATACTTACCCAAGTCCTTGAATCCTATTACCAATCTCATTGTCAGTGTTGTAAATGCATAGCTGAGCAAACTTTGGTGAATGTTTAGGCATAGGCAGCTTGCTCCCTATTCTATGGCAAGGTTATCCCTGAATTCTTATGTTAGGTGGTCCTCTTCCTCTCTGAATGTTGTTATCCATTTTCATTCCCGGAGAAGTGAAAGCAAACATAGTGTTATATAATCTACAATGCTTATGGTAATTTCTACTCTCTGTTTCATTGTAATCAAATAACAGATACTGAAGTAATAATGGAAGAGTTTTCAAAAGTGGCTGTCGTATCCCAAATTTGGAGTTTAGATTATTGATATGTCTAGAGTCCCATACAAGTTATTTGTTAAAACTCAATAACCTAAAAAAAGTGAAAGGGGATCATTTTGACTCTTTAGGAGTTTTGATCTCATCAGACTTTAGTTGCTATTTTTGAGCTTTTCAGGATATAATTTTAATTTTTGTTTAATATATAGTTTCAATTAATTTGGATAGCTTATAATCCTTACTTTAGAAAAGAAATTAGGACTAATTAGAAAAATATTTAGAGATTTATTATTATTAGTTAGAATTTGATTATGATTAATTATTAAAATTAAATAATTCATTAAGTATTTAAATTATATTATTTTTAGTGGAATTTCATTTCAAACAATTTGAATAGGCCATTTGGTTGAGAATAAGGAGTATAAGTATAAGGTTGTGAGTTTTGAGCCCCATCATTCTCACTTTTATATATGTCTTTTCCTTTTTACCTTTTATTTCTCTTTTTCCATAAAATTTGTATCTTTTTGTAATTTATTTTCCTTTTAGATTTATATTTAATAATTTTTTACGCATTTTTAGTCAAAAAAAATTCAAGTAAATGATTTTAATTTTAATTTTTCATTTTAATTTAAGACATTTTTTAATATAATTATTATTTTATTTATTTTAGTCCAAGGAGAGTAAAAATAAATAAATATTATTATCATTATTTTCTTTCTTTCATTTTTTATTATTATTATTTATTATTTTTGTATTTATTATCATTATTTTTGAGTTAAATTATAGTTATTTATTATATTACTTATTATAGTTATTATAAAAATAAGAATAAAAAGAAACAAGAAATATCTTTTGTTATTACTACGGTGATTTGAAAAAAAGTCAATTATTATTATTATTATTATTATTATTATTATTATTATTATTATTATTATTATTATTATTATTATTATTATTATTATTATTAGTTATTGAAAAAATAAATTCGTTATTATTTGTTATTATTAAAAAAATGATGAGATCACAAACCTTCCAATTATCAAAAAAATAGGATTCATCTCTTTTCAAAATCTTTCCAAAACATTCCATTCATCATCATTTAAAACAAATAAAAAAATTATTATTTTCAAGTTGATCTAGTTATTTTTGTTATCATATTATTATTATAACATTACCAAAAATTTATATAAAAAATAAGAAATATATTTTATTTTTAAATCTTTGGCATGAACCTTTTTTAAATATTTTATTTTTAAAAATTATTTCAAAAATATTTTATTCCTAAAATAAAAATCATTAACTTCTTTTTAATTTTGTTTTTAATATAATTTTAATTGCCTTTATTCCTAATCAAGTTTCTAACATTTTTTCTTAGTATAAATTGACTCAATTGCTACGCACCAAGGGGCTTCAACTTGTACATATTACCATCACTATCAAATTGCAACATCCATGCACACCGAAGAATAATAACTAAATTTATTTTCTTAAAAACTATTCCAAAAATATTTTATTCTTAAAGTAAAAATCATTAACTTCTTTTTAATTTTATTTTTAATATAATTTTAATTGTCTTTATTCTTAATCAAATTTCTAACATTTTCTCTTGGTATAAATTGACTCAATTTCTACACGCCAAAGGGCTTCAACTTGTACATATTACCATCACTATCAAATTTTAGCATCCATGCAAAGTTCTTCTAAATTTAGGGATAAATAATTAGGGATAAAGGATATAATATTTGGGTTTATATAATTATTCTTTTAATTTATTTTCTTAAATAAATTAATAATTATATTTTTGCAACTAATTAAATGGGATAAAATTTATAACAATTTTTAGGGATAAAAACAAGGGACAAATCAAGAGATAAAAATAAGAGATAAATTATAAAAATAAGGGATAAATCAAGAGACAAAAATAAGGGATAAATCAAGGGACAGGAGATTATATAATTAAACTTTTAATATGTTTTTTAAAATAACCATATATATAATATCATTATGGGTTTACTTTCTTAAATTTAAATAGTTAGATTTTTTTTAATCAAAGGGGTATGTCATATAAATATATAATATTTATTTTCATAAATAAATTAAGTATTATATTTTATTTTTTATATAGGATGATTTAGGGATAATTTTGAGATAATTTTTGGGACAATAAATAGAGATAAATTTGTAGGGTTTTAGGGATAAGAGATATAATATTTGAATTTATATAATTACTCATTTAATTTATTTTCTTAAATAAATTAATAATTATATTTTTTTAAATAATTAAATAGAATAAAATTTATAACAATTTTAATGGATAAAAATAATGGATAAATCAAGAGATAAAAACAAGGGGTAAATCAAGAGATAAAAACAAGAGATAAATCAAGAGACAAGAGATTATATAATTAAACTTTTAATATGTTAAAATAATTATATATATAATATAATCATGGGTTTACTTTCTTAAATCAAAATAGTTAGATTTTTTTTCTGATCAAAGGGGTATGTCATATAAATATATAATATTTATTTTCATAAATAAATTTAGTATTATATTATATTTTTTTATTTCTTTATTTTTAATCAATATGGATATAATCACGGGATAAATCTCTATGGAAATTGTAGGGTTTAAGGGATAAAAAAAATTATGGATAAGGAATATAATATTTGGATTTATATAATTAATCTTTTAATATTTTAATTAAATAAATATAGAATATTATTTTTCTTAAATAAATTAATAATTATATTTTTTGCAAATAATCAATTGGGATAAAATCAAAATAAACTCATCTCAAACTATAAGTCCCCGATGCGTGAGAACTTTCAAGGGA
Organism: Lathyrus oleraceus; assembly: GCF_024323335.1. Lineage (NCBI taxonomy): Eukaryota > Viridiplantae > Streptophyta > Magnoliopsida > Fabales > Fabaceae > Lathyrus > Lathyrus oleraceus. Next base: position 222,687,279 of record NC_066584.1, read on the forward strand.
TAAAACTATAAGACGAACTACAGGACACCGATCCTTCAATAAATTTGATGGTACATAGACATAGAGTTGTAAGACTCTAGCGAGTATAATAATAAAAAAAATTAGGGTTTACTTTCTTAAATTAAATATCATTATGGGTTTACTTTCTTAAATTAAAATAGTTAGATTTTTTTTTCAATCAATCAAATGGGTATTGTTATATAAATATATAATATTTATTTTCATAAATAAATTAAGTATTATATGTTTTTTTTTAATCAATATGGAGATAATCGCGGGATAAATCTCTAAGGAAACTTTAGGGTTTAAGGGATAAAAAAAATTAGGGATAAGGAATATAATATTTGGGTTTATAAAATTAATCTTTTCATATTTTCGTTCAATAAAAATATAATATCATTTTTCTTAAAAAAATTAATAATTATATTTTTGGAAATAATCAATTGGGATAAAATCAAAATAAACTCACCTCAAACTATAAGTCCTATGCCCTAGTGCATTGAGTCATTTTTCAAAATCAATTACTTATCCGACCCCGATGCGTGTGAACTTTCAAGGGATAAAAACAATCAACCAATCAATATTTTTTAAGACGAACTACGAGACTCTGATACTTCAATAACTTTGATGGTATGTAGGTATAAAGTTGTAAGACTCTAGCGAGTATAATAATCAAAAAACAATTTTTTGGGCTTCCCTTATTAAAATGATAAAACATTTTTGTAAATAAATAAATAATCAAACAATTAATAATTAATAAAGCAAACATCTCAAGGACACACTAATCCTAAATAGATAACTTTGGGATAATTTTTGGGACAATAAATAGAGATAAATTTTTAGGGGTTTAGGGATAAATAATTAGGGATAAGGGGTATAATATTTGGATTTATATAATTACTCTTTTAATTTATTTTTTTAAACAAATTAATAATTATATATATAGTTATTTTAACAAACATATTAAAAGTTTAATTATATAATCTTAATGACCATATCCTTTATGTTTGTCCCTTGATTTATCCCTAATTATAGCCAAAATAACCATCAAGCATACTCAAGTATTCAAAACTTGCGGCTGGATCGACTAGCATTTCTTCCACTGGCATCAAATACTCATCTTTTAGAGTTGTATTATTTAAGTCTCTAAAACTATACATACTCTAAGTGTTCCATTTTTCTTGATAACAGGTGCTATGTTGGCTAACCATTCAACGTACCTTGCAGTTCTGATGAACCAACTTTTAAGCTGTCTTTCGATCTCCTGCTTAATCTTCATTGTGATTTCTAGAGCAAACCGTCAAGGATGCTGCTTTACTGGTCGTTTTCCTGGATGAATAGGCAATCGTTGTTCTACTACGCTTTGATTTAGGCCAGGCATTTCGCCATAGTCCCAGGAAAAACAATCTTTGTTCTCTTTCATACATCGACCAATTTAGCCTTCATCTTTGACCCAACTTTAGTGCTTATATAAGTTGGTCTTTTTATGACCCCATCTCCTAGATCTGTTTCCTAGAATGGGTCTTGCGCTTGCATTCTCTACAAATCGTTTAATGGGTCTTTCTCAAACCCTAAAAGCTCATTGTCATAAATGCAATCTAGCCTCCGGCTTTTTGAAGTTGTTGTTTGGCCTTGTTGGCCATCATCACCTTCTTCAACTTTGGCCTTGATATCCAAATTTTGTAGTTTCTCAGCTTCTAGTACCGATTTTATTTTGTTCTCATCCAAATAGGCCGAAATTCGAGCCTAACTTTCTGACTCAATAGTCATCTTCATCGACTGCAGGCCACCCTATTGATGGAATTACCATTTTAGGCTTCATTTCCTCCTCAGCATTCTAGATAAATCCATAATCAGGATCAAGATTCAGGACACGACCTGTGTTGACAGAAATGTAGGATCCATATTCATCATCACAAGGCGCGATATTCGCCAAATGTTGGTCGAAAGATTTCTTCGCGCCTTTGGCTTCGTCGATCTTGTAATAACTCTGATCAACTTTGATATTCTTAACAATGGCATCTTTCCTCCGGAGAATTAACCTTTGGTGTAAGGTTGATGGCACTACCCCTATCCCTTGGATCCATTCCCATCCTAAGAGCAAGTTGAAATCCGCTTTAGAGTCTATCACCATGAAAAGTGTCGATCGTGTGGTTCTACCAACATCTAATTCGACTTGGATCACCCTAATAATGTTACTGGTTTTTTCTTCATAATTGGATAAAACCATGTTGTGTTGTCGAAGATCAATGTCACATTTTCCCATTTTCTTAAACAAAGTGTGAGGTATTAAGTTGACAGCTGCTCCTCCATCCACGGACACTTTATTCACTGCTACTCCGTCAACCTTTGCCCTTATGAACAATGGTTTCAAATGATACATCATTCCTGGACTAGGATTTTCAAACATAGCCTTTTGTTCCTCCACCACGCCATTATTCATAACATAGTAGCATAATGGTTTATCTTTAGCAGTTTCATCTGGTATGAAATTCTCATCTGCTTTAGAGACTTCCGACACCATATCATATTCTACAGGCAATACCGACACAATGTCGCAGTTGACGACGAAATCTTCACCATAAGTATCGTGATTAATATCATTATACATATCTTCATATAGTGACAGATTATATTCTTCATCAGACTGGGGGGAATACTTAGGTTCTTTCTCATCTGACTGAGGAGAATATTCAGGCTCCTCCTTATTCGACTGAGGCATGTACTTAGGTTCTTTATTATCCTCGACCTGAGATGTACATTTTATGCTTTGGGATGATATTATCCCTTTCTCTCCTGAAGGGTCCATGGTTATGGCCATTGTCTGGTTTGCTACGATTTCCCCTTTTTCAATCCACACTCCTTTTGGATGTTGTCTTTTCTATCCAGAGCTTTCGACAGGTTTCAGCTATGAAGTCAAAGCCTCTTTCCCGACTTTCTTATTTCTCTGATAACGCCTTCATTACGTTCTTGTCATAAGGTTTTTCCATTTGTAATTAGGGGAAACCACATAACCTCTGGGTTCAACCCTCTTCTCTGAAGTCTTTGCTTCTTTCTCCAGATCAAACACTCTCAAGTTTGGCCTTTTGCTCCCCTTCTGATTCACAGGTTCCACCCACTTATTTTGTGGGATATTCGATGAAGGAAGAAAGTTCTTTGGTCGAGGCTGCTAGAATTCCTTAGGTACTCTTCATCTCTACGAGGTGCCCCACTTTTGTCAAACACAAACCTTGGGATGTTGGGCTTTTCCTCTTTCAGTGCCTTCTTCTTGTCAGCTTTATACTTTTCAGCGGCTTTCTCATTGAACATAACATTTCACCTTGGACATAGCACCGCCTTCGAGCCATTCACTCTGCATTTCTCTTGGAAACCAGTTAGGTCTTCTCCAACTTAAGGATAAACTACCTCTAGTTCATCTTCAATCTTTTTGTCGAAACCATCAGTAGTTTTAACCATCAAGCCTGCAAAGGATCTGAGTCTACTTGCATCTTTGGCCTTTCTCCAAATTGAAGTCTGCCCTTCTTCAAAGCTTTATGCACCAAATCCCTGAAAAGAACACATTGAGATGTTTTATGATCAAGAAAGTTATGAAACTTACAGGATCCCCTTTTCTTTTTCTACTTTAAAGGGGGATCTTTTAGACCTTGAGGAACAATAACTTTACCATCTTTAACTAACAAATCAAATATCTCTTCACATTTAGACACGTCGAAAGTGTAAGTTTTAGCAACATATTTATCTGTTTTATCCATTTCGATGGGACCTTTCTCGTTTGATGGTTTCAACAATTTACACGTGTAAGGAGATCCTGGCTTGAGCTCAACCATGTTGACCTCACTTTCATCGACAAGTTCTTCATCGTCAAAAGATTATTCATCAACTGCTATATAAGAAACTTTCTCTTTCTTATGGTATCTACCAATTTTGGTTTTTTCGGCTTTCAAGTGTTCGATCTGTCGAACTCTATCAGCTAATTGTGCCATATCCCTAAGATATTATGTGTCTAACTTTTTCCTGATAGAATAGTCTAAACCACCTACGGCTATTTCGACTAATTCATACTAAGGGACTTGAGTAAAGCATCTAGATTTTAAGAGTCTAAACCTATTGAGATATTGATTGACTAAATCAATGGTCTTTCGTTCGACGCTGGCCAGTTATTTCAAACTTATTTTCGATTGTCCCATGTAGAAATGTTCATTGAACAATCTCTCTAATTGCATCCACGTATGGATGGATTGTGGAGGTAGTGTCGTAAACCAAGTGAACGCATTCTTTGTGAGGGAACTTGGGAAACATTTCAGTTTCAAGTCCTCATTGTTTGCTATGTCACCATCTTCGATTTGATATCTGGCAACATGTTCGATAGTGGACTATTCAGTGTCTCCGACGAACTTGGTGAACTTTGTAACCTTTCATCCCCTAGGTAATTTTGTTTGTAAAACAAAATCTGGTAAAGGAGATGAACACGTTGGCCGTTGAAGGCCTGGGTTTACCTCATTTCGAACTATGATCCATTCAACAATGGCCTTTAAATTTTGTTCCCCAACCATTGCCTCTTGTCGAACCTGCCTGACCATATGGTCGAGATCTTGATTTCTATTGAATAACACAACGAGAGGCCTTTGGGCCACCCTAGGTATTGTTTCTACCACCTGGTGTTCTTGGTCAATCGTTTCGTCGACCAACTCCTCATGTTGAACTGGGGTTTCCGGTCGGGGTTGAGGTGGGGGGGTCTGTCGAACTTGTGCTCTGGGAGCCCCTAGGAAATCCCCTATTCGAGTCATTTGAGTTGCCAATTATTGGTAACTCTGAGTCAAACCTTGAATTAACGGTCTAAGTATGGTACCCATTTGCTGAGTCAGCATATGGACCATTTCGTGATTGCTTTCGTCCATATGTTGTCTCATGACTGTGATAGAGCTCGATGTGAAAGTTGGGATCAAATGAGATGAAAACACTACACCTGGGGGTCGACCGAATTGGTTTACCAAAGGTCCTAACCCATGGTAGGGTGGGAACAATGACGATGGATTTTCACCAATTGTCGAACTGCTATTATGTATACTTGTCGTAAATTCAGTTGGCATTCCTAAGGTTCGATACATAGGCGCTGTGAAACTGGGCATATATTAACCTGAAGTTACCATCATCGTCGTCCTTAGAGTTTCAGGCTGACGTGGCATAAATATTGGTCCATCATGTGCAGTCGAAACCGCAGACACAGTGCCAGAACGAACATCAGTTGTTTGCGATACAAATGTCTTCCTCCCGAAGACGGTTCTTTGTTTGGATTTGGATGTGGTGATACCATTTTACCACTACATAATTGCATATAGTGAACACAACGTGTCCCACCGGGTGTGCCAATTTTTTCGCATGTGGTTTTCGCGCGAACAATCTCTAGCCTCCTATTGAGGTTTACTTGCAGGATTGGCTACAAAATCCTAGACTAAGTGTTAAGTATATGGGGTGTTTTTTTGAAATGTTTGAATTAAGAAAACGATTGGTAAAAAATGCTTGTAAAAGGTGAAATTAAAATAGGTGAACAAAAGGCAAGATAAAACCGTAAATGGCAAAGCAGATAAAAAAGACTTGGTAATTTAAATTACTTGAAGGTAAATGTGGAAGCAAGTATACATTTTGTAGGAATGAACTCTTTTCTCTAGACGCTTGATAATTTGAGTATTTTCCTTTTGCAATGTTACAAATTCCCTCTTTGAACTAGAAATAAAATCTACTTAAATAGTAATAAAAAATAACTACTACATGGCCATTGCCAATCTACAATGTACCACGCGTCTGAACATACAACCCCACATCTTTTGCGACTTCCCCTACTTCTGTTCAACTGATTATATCGCTTTTTCTTGTTTGGTTTCGACTTCGACAAGCTCATCCCCCGTCAACCTCCTTTCGACCTGGCCTATGTCCTTCTTGATTGTCGAACAGCTTCAACCACGTTCACTTAGCTCGACGCTTCGCCTTATGATTCCATATCCCTTCCTACAAGTTTCACCTTCGACATAGTTGAAATTTGCTGGCTAACAGGGGGACATGTGGATTTTTCAAGAAACATAACAAGGAGCGGGAACAAGAGTAGATGCGAATATCATTTAATCTCTATAGAATATTAGAATAAAGAATGTTGCATAGGAAATTTTCTCACAACGGTAAGGGAACTTTCTAACAATATTATATGTGATTAAATGCATGTGTGTTTATCTATATGACTGTGTGTCAAATTGTAAATTTGTGATGCTTGTGTACCGAATTGAGGTTGTGTGATGCTTCTTTTTCCAGTTCAAATTGTGAGATGTTTGTGTGCCTAGTTGAAATTGCATAATGCTTGTATGTCTAGTTAGGGATATGTGATGCTTGTGTCCCTAATTGGAGATATGTGTTTACACTCTGTTGCTAAACATGTGAATATGTTTTCATATCATTTTGAATAAATATATGAATTGACTATTAAGAAATGATTATGTTGAATTTGCATATATGTGGCATGTGTATGCAAGGTTGGCTACACAAGATGTGTTAGTTGCGGCCATTATATATATATATATATATATATATATATATATATATATATATATATATATATATATATATATATTATATATATATATATATATAATATATATATAATATATATATATATATATATTATATATATATATATATATTATATATATATAATATATATATAATATATTTAGTTGCGGCCATTATATATATATATATATATATATATATATATATATATATATATATATATATATAATATATTATATATATATATATATATTATATATATATTATATATATATATATATATATATATATGCTCATGCATATCAAAGTACATGTTGGTCAGCTGGGTCTACACATGTGTGTGATTATTTAGAATGGATCTACCTTTTATTCTTTAAAGTTTATTTATTAGTTGATGCTAGTCAGGTGGATTAGTCATTAAGGAGAGGCATCCCATGTGTGTCAGATGGACCACAAAATTATTAGGATGTGCCTATGACATTCCGTAGAGTGGTTAATTCTGGAATCATATGCATGTGATAAGTCAGATGAGTGTATCACACATGTAGAGTATGCATTAGGTTATTCGTGCATTACTTTTACATGTGAAAGTGAATGTTATGATTGTTATATGTCATGTTGTACTCGTATATGTGTATTATTTTACATATGTTGTTTTTAGATTGTGACCTTCTACTATTACTGTGGACTGGGTTGAACGCCCAAGGATCTTATCCATTTGGGATGTTTGAGTATCACTAAATTGTGAAGACTTAGCGTGATGATGAATGTTTTTTGTCATCGAAATCATCGAGGCTCGATGTCATCATTAGCCTTTGTGCACATTCATATTTGGCTATAGTTCAAGATTAACTTAGGTTATATTTTAGAGTGTCGACCCTTTCTCTTAGTGAGAAGTGTGTTGATATGAAAAACACGGTCTTTACTGAATGTCAAACACTTTGTAATAAAATATATTTGTTGTTCCTAGTGGATTGATCCTTTGGATTGACTACATTTAGCAAAACAACAACTTGGATAAGTCTCCAAGCATTCAAGATTCTTCTAGCTTGTTAAATTGTATAAAACTGTAAAAAGAACACATACCGGGAGCGATGCTCCAACATATTGGTACCATATCTAGGCCTTGTTCAACAAGCACCAGATTACTGTGTTTTAACATAATCTTTTGAAGATTCAGTTATGTTTTATTGCTATTGGTTTAACAATATGATTATATGATTTGTTGGACAACTGTGAAGATCAAATCAAATTTAAAAGATATTTAAATTTGAATTTATAACAAACCAAATCATATCTTTTTATTGGAGATATTTAAGGAGAAAATCAAATATCCAACAGATTATACAAAGATTCTGGACAAAAATAATTGCATATCCACAAGGAAAAAGCCCAAAGTTATTTTTCTATATAAGGAGCTCAAACCTACATTGGAAAACAATCTTTCACATTGGAGATTTTAGAGTACTAGGGTTTGCAGGAGTCCTTGTTAATTTTATGTACACCTCCATGTTTCAGTAACTTGACATAGAAGGTTTGTCTAGTTGAGTTATAAATTTAACATTCTTATGTATACCTCTATGTTTTAGTAACTTGGCATAAAAGATTTATCTAGTTGAGTTGTAATACTTAACATTCTTTCATCTTGTTAAGATTTAAGTTGATCACTAGGGTTTAGTGATTGTTGCCCCCTGTCACGGGTTGTGTGACAGAGAAGAAAGTGAGTAAATTCTCATATTTAAGGGGAGACTCTAAATAGAAATTCACTGGGTAGTGTTAGGAAGAGGCATTTAACAACATAGGGTTTGTTGTTACTTGTAAGTCTAATTGTACTAAGCCATTAATAGTGATTTTCCTTTCTTGCATTGTGGATTCATCCCCCAGACGTAGGTGCAGTTTCACCTAACTAGGTAAACAATTGATTGTGTTCTTTATTTTGTTTCTTCTCTATCATTTAGTTCTTCTTAGTGTAGTGGTTATGGTATAGCTTGTCAAACCGATTGTTGAAGCACCGAGTTCAACATCTGTCCCCTGAGGGACAAAATTACAATTGGCATCAGAACAGGCATCCTAGCTTGTTGGGTGAGCTCCAGGGAAGATAAATTATGCTCAAATGGAGACATTTAAAGATGGATGATCAGTCAATAAACCACACGTTTGGATGGCACAAATTATGATTACTGGAAGGTGATGATGGTGGATTTTCTCAAATCCTTGGGAAACAAAGCTTGGAAAGTTGTGATCAAGGGATGGAAACATCCAATAATTACCTCTAAAGATGTTACAACCAGCCTAAAACCATAGGGTGATTGGATTGATGCTGAAGATGATGAATCCCTTTATAAGACCCTAATTTTTACCCTAAGATCCCTCATGGCATCATATCATTGCTCATTGCATTGCCTCAAGGATCATAGCATGTGTGGCTCCTTAACTAGGGTTGGGACTTGTGTGAGTTGGTTTGAGACCACCAAGCATGCTTGAATTGTATATTATTGCTTTTCTTATTTTATTTACTAACCAAAAGCACAAAAATATGTCACTAACTTCTTTTGTTTTGAAGCTCAAGCAATCATGAGATCCCTTGCTCCCAGGAGGCTCCTGTGCTCAAAGAAATGGCCAGATGAAGATGAAAGCAAGCATGAAAATGGTTCCTAAAGCTCTCAATCATTATATATGTCTCCCAAGTATCTAAATTTGTCAATTTGATCAAGATAAACCAAAGGGCTTGAGGATTGTTTCCCAAGGAAACCCTAATTCAATTGTACATTGACTGTGCCTTGCTCATGAAGCAACCTTAACCTATGATCAAATTCAATCAAGGGAAGTTATTTCATTAATCATTTTATGCCTATATGAGCTTATGTGAGTATCCTCAATCATTCATTCATTAATATTAGAAGTTTGGCCTTGAGAAGTTGACAAGTCAAGTCATCTGACTATTTTGAGATCCACTGAGACCTAACTTTTGATGTGTTTCTCAAATGAAGATTACCCAAAGATAAAATATTATCTTAAGAACCATATGAACAACTTTCATGTTCATCAAAAATCCATTTGAAACTTTTAAGGTCATCATTCATTTCAAAACATTATAGGTCATTTTGACTGAAACCCTAATTTTGGGTCAACTTCCCAAAGACATAACTCCTTCATTTTTTACGATTTTGAGGTGAGACCAACTGCATTGGAAATATTTATATGTCTAATTCAAATTCTATGTTGGACAAAATTTCATAATCCTAAAATAAACACATGTGATAATACAAAACATTATAGGTCACTTTGGACCAAAGCCATTGAATTTGAAAAAAGTCAAACTTCAAGTGCCCATACCTTTCTCATAAAAAATCCAAATTATGAAAAATATAAGTCCAAATCGATCATCTTGAAAAGATCTACAACTCTGTTGTTTGAGGGTTTTCCATTTGAGGCTTGCATCATTAAAACAGAAGGGATTGAAGTTGGTCACTTTTGGCAAATTTTTCAAAGGCATGTTTTGTACCTCAAACTTCATGACCAATTTTCACAATTTTCCAAACTCCAAATGGATTTTTGTCCAACATAGCTTTTGTTCCTTATGTCAAGGCCTTTCCAACCATTACTCACATGCCTATGTTTGGATTTTTTATGTGTGACTTTCGAAGAGGGGAACATTTGTGACCAAATATGAAATTCACATGGAATCTTCATGCACAAGAAATTGCAATTCGAACTGCACGTCCAATTTAACTTGGTATCAGCTCAGCTTGCATTTCCAATTGATTTTGGGCCTCACATGCGCTTGTACAGGCCCATGCATGGAGGACCCAATGATCATGCACACGAGTTCTTCACCTCATTGCTTCCACCTCAGCTATAAATACCATGCTTGCTTCATTCAATTTTCAACCTTAAGGCTACCTGAAGCTCTGCAAAATTGGAAACCCAACCATACCAAAGGAATTCTCATTTTTAATTTCTCATTTCAAGTTTGAATTTCAACAAAATCAGTTGATCTTCAATACTTATTCCTTAGCCTTGCATTCATATTACACCTCAAGATCAATTTGGAAGCAAGAGATTGAGTGAATCGTGTTGTTTAAAGCTGCACTTCAAAGGTTTGTCATCTAACTTTTTTTATCTGAATCTCACCATGTAATGTGAATTGCTTATGTTCAAATGGTTTTCTGAAGTTCTCGTGTGAGAGGCAAGCCAGTGGTTGCTTTGATTTTGTGAATTGAAGCATTTCAGTTTTTACACCTGGAATTTCAAGCTCAGATTTCTCATTCCATAGAGATCTTGAGAGAAATCCAAGGTTACAGGGGTGATGTACATCACCCCAGCTTCATTTTGGTATATGGTTTGTCCATTTTGGTTGAGGTTTGAAAACCTGCAACTGGTGGCAAAAACAGCTAGTTCACCAGAGAAGACGGTGGTTTCCACCACCGTTCCCACGTGGTTGACCCTAGGCCCTTGGATGAGGCTCCCACGTTCTAATCTCAGCCTTTGTTTCTTTTGACTTTTTTAAATCCAATGTGTTTCGCGCTTGACTCTTGCCTACCATGGAAGCGCGCTTCTGAGCCTTTGATTATGTCCACGTCAATTAATGAAGTGGATCCAGCACTCCTGGTTTTTTCATATTTTTCTAATTTCTGTTTTATTTTCTTTTATTCCATTTATTTTCAAAAATTCATAATTATTTTATTTGGAATCACAAAAATATGGGACCAATTCAAACAATTTTCTTTTAAAATCTAGTTTCATAATCTGATTTTTAATTATTTTTGTGATTCCATTTAATATTTTTTGTGAATTATTTTGTTTTTAATGGTTTTTAATTCATTTTAAATACTTTTTGATATTAAAAAATTCCAAAAATATTTTCTTAATACATATGGATCATGATAAGTCTATGAAAAATATTCTCATCAATTTCTTAATTGATTTGAGATTTTAGTTCATTTGTGTTATTTTTCTTTGATTTTAATTGTTTTAAAATAGTTTATATTTTCAAAAAATATTGAGAAAATTTGTCAAACCTTGTTTAACCATGTTAGACTTATGATGATTCAATTGGACTTATCCAAGTTGATTTGAATTGAATTTCAAGTTTGACCATATTTTGTTCATTTTAATTTTGCATTTATTTTAATTTCAAAAATACCAAAAAATATGTTTGACATTGTTGACCTCTAATCTTCATTTTTCTTCTGTTTTACATTGGTTGATGTTGATTTCATTCACATTTGACCATTGTGTTTTGGTTATGTCATTTAAATTCTCATTTTGTCCATTTCATTTTCTTCTTCATCATCTTCTTTTTATTTTGACCAATGAGTTAATGATTTGTGGTTAGCCTTGACATATGGGAGACTTAACCTTCTTTGGTCAAAATCAAACTCAACTTGATCAAAGATCAAGTGAGTTGCTTTGCGTCCAAGATAGGTTGCTTCTTGGTCAAGCAAAAAACCTGAAATCCATACAAGGTCTTTCTTCTTTTCTTTTGGCATGAAAAGTTGTAGGAGCTTGGCTTACTAGTCATGATCTCTAACTTGTGTTTATTTGCCTATAGTTTTATTGACCGGCCTCAGATAGGTGTGACTACTACATTAGTCCACTTACGATTGCTTAACATAGCGCTAAATTGTGTTATGACACACTAATATTAACCATTAACTATTAACTTTAATTCAAGCATTTAATTCTTGCAATTTACTTTAATGCAATTTACTTTCTTTCTCATTTATTCACATTGCCTTTTCCCTTTGCTCACTTGAGCTCATATTTTATGTTTATGTCATTTTCCTTTTGCTCACTTGAGCTCATTATTGTATATAAATATATTGTTGCCTTGTGCTTGTTTTGTCTTTGTTTGTGTGAACCCAATGCAAAAAGGAGAAAAGACTTAGAATTAGGACCTTAACTATGCTTAAAGGAGTTCAAGAGCAACTAGGCCTCATGCCTTTAGAATGCTAAATTTGTTGAAGAGCAACTAGGCCTCATGCCTTTAGAATGCTTAATCTTAAAGTTGAATTCAATGGACCCCTAATATAAACTCATTCTTTGTCCATTTCTCTTATTTGTGTTGTGAACCTTTTGATTATTTGTTATTGTGTGATAGGGATTCCAAACTTGAGATAGTAAGAAGGACCATTGTCATGGATAGCCAAGTTAAGAGAGACAAGCCAAATGGAGATCCTAGGAGCTTGATTGAATATTTGTTTGATTGCTTGAGTTAATTGCTAAGTCCAAAGGAAAGGAGCATCTTGAATCATCTTTATTATTTAAAGAAAGGAACTCCAAGGGTTTTTATCTCTTCTCTTATCTTTGCATGTTTAGGACTAACCCTTCTCTTCTTCTCTCCACTCTAACCCAAGGCAAACTCATTTTGTGCAAACATTGACTTTGTTTCAAACTAGAAACCTAGGCCTTATGCCTTTGATTTTTTTTTTCAAACTCTTGTTCATTAATACTTATTTTGAATGAACCTTAAGTCAACTTTGACTTCATTTTGTGAATACTTCTAATTTGTAAATACAACTCACTTCAAGTGATTTTTGTGGTTCCAATGGCCACCTTTGTTAAAACCTTTTCATAAACATTAGCCATAGGTTTGAGTTATCATAGTTGTTGATGTAAATCTCATCGTATCCTTAGTGATTGGGCTATAAGTCTTCCATACTTATTATAGGATGGATCCCTCACTAGTATGTTAAAGCTCTTCTCACATGGTGGATTGTTGGTTTAGGTTTAGTTTTCTCCCTTTGATAACAAAAGACCTTAAGGCTTTTGATCAAATCAATTCACCAATCCTTTTGAGATTTTTACCCCGAACTACGAGGTTTTGATCCTACCTTTGTGATGGTACGTAGGCAATGGGTTTATCCATTCAAACAACAAATTGTAAATAATATGTATATTCTTTTCTCATCTCCCCAATCTTGTTTGCACAAATATTTTCACAAATACCAACCTACAATACACCATTTGAAAAAAGGGCTCCCTTAGAGTACTAAGGATGTTTTGGGTGCTTAAAACCTTCCCATTGCATAACCAACCCCCTTACCAAGGTCTCTGACATTTTTATTAGTTTTTTATTTGATAAAACTTCTTACTTGGTTTTTGTTCGCTTTCTAACCTTTCCTTTGGATAAATAGAAGTGCGGTGGCGACTCGAATTGTATGCTTACTTTTGATTTAGTCAATAAATCTAAAGGTACAAATACTCCGCTACAGAAAAGTGGCGACTCTGCTGGGGATGGGTCTTCCTAGTGGGTTTAGCCTACTTTTTGCCTTTGTTGTATTGTCTGTTTATATTTATTTTTGTGACATATTTTTGTGCAAATTTGGGATGACTGTATTGTTTGTAATGTATGAATTGCTTGATATATATCATTTGCTTGTGTGCTTGGTGGTCTCTTGTGATATGAGTTCTTTACCCGAACTCGAGTGCACTTATGATAGGAGAATGGCATAGTCTTGTTGACTTGTGTGGAGTTAATCCTTAGCAAGTTGACTTGAAAGCCCATTCACTTGGTGGAGGTTTTGTTGGGATCAATAATGTCACACGAGTAGTCGTGGTTAGGCATTACTCTTTCCAATATAAACCTTAGAAGCCAAGGACCTTAGATTACCTAGCCTATCTTGGCGTATTTTAGGATGTAGTGCGAAGGTCGTTCAAGTGTAAGATTTGATACGATTGTTACGTGATACTACACTCATAAGAGTCTCTCTTGAGAATATTTTTGGAATACGAGTAGTCGTTTATCCGATAATATCCGAAAGATGAGATGATGACTATGGGGACCTTTTTAGAACATGATCGTCAGGTTTAACCATAGTACACTCCCTTTGGGTGGTTCTTAACCGAGACTCCATACTCGTGACTTGCAACAAACCCTTGATTCGCGGTTGATCCGTTCTCGTATATCCTTAATATCAATGGAACTTGGGTGTTGATAAGGTGTAAACCATAATCCACCAAAATGGATGATTGATATTAAGGATGACTTGAGTCATCCCATGACCTCTTTGTGGCGTGACTTGCTTGATCCTTGAGTGTGATTGTTGTATCCATGCATTCATGCATTCATACACATCCATATCATCAACAATGAGAAAATTTTCAAGGAACTTAAGAGGTCTATTTGCAAATTTTTAGACATGGATAAGCAAAGAAGGAATACAAAGAAGTACAGTTTCAGACAACCCAAATTGAAAGAGTTAAGGAGTTTGACATCTTATGTATTAGATCCCTTGGAGTTCAAAGCTCGTCATGGGAAGCTTCTGTCTATTCTTGCTACTCAGGTGGATGAAGGTCTGATGAGTGTGTTATGATCCTCTGTACCGTTGCTTCACTTTTCCGGATTTCCAGCTTTTGCCTACACTTGAGGAGTATGCCTATCTTGTGGGTATACCTATTCTGGATCAGTTGCCATTCAGTGGCTTGGAGAGGGTTCCTTCCTCCCAAGAGATTGCTGATCTGCTTCCTATAGATGTTTTTGATATTGGTGCTCATATGACTACCAAAGGTGGAATTCAAGGTCTCCCATCTGATTTTCTTATTGCCCAAGCTACTTTGTTTGGGAAGGCCATGAGTGAGGCCGCCTTTGAAGCCGTATTTGTACTTCTCATCTATGGGCTAGTGTTATTCCCCAACATCGACAATTTTGTGGATGTGAACTCCATTAGTATTTTCTCTACTCTTAATCTCGTTCCGACTCTGTTGGGTGACACTTATTTCTCTTTGCATATGAGGAATGCAAAGGGTGGTGGTACCATTGTGTGCTGTTTGCCTCTGTTGTACAAGTGGTTTATTTCGCACTTGCCTTAGATGCTCGCCTTCAAGGAGAACAAAGGATGTCTACGGTGGTCCACGAGACTTATGTCTCTCACTAATGATGATATATTTTTCTATAACCGTGTGTATGATGGTGTGCAGATTATTGACTCTTGTGGTGAATTCTCCAATGTGCCTCTTCTTGGTACATGTGGTGGAATTAACTACAACCCTATTTTGGCTCGCCGTCAGCTTGGGTTCCCCTTAAAGGATAAACCTAACAACATTCTGTTGGAAGGTGTGTTCTTTCAAGAGGGTAAAGATCCCCAGAACTTGAAGGGCAGGAAGGTCCGCGCTTGGCGCAAGATTCATAGGAAGGGAAGGAAAGAGCTTGGTCCGAAGAATTGTATTGCTTTGGAACCCTACACCTCTTGGGTGAGGAAGAGAGCTTCTGAGTACCGCATGCCATATGACTATCCAAGACCTACACCTATGGTTATGGTTGAGCCTTCAACCCTCCCTAACCAAGGAGTAGAGGAGTTGAGAGATGAAGATCGTTCGCGTGCTTGAGTCCGTGAACGAGAGGAACTACTTCAACAACTCAGAGATAAAGATGCTGTGATAGAATTTCTGGAGCATCAGGTTATTGATGAGCCTGATGATGTAGTTACTTCTCTTCTTCCTCAGTCATCCAGGTTTTGGAAGAGGAAGTATGATCGACTCGCCAAGGAGAAGGCAGATATGGAAGCAGCCTATGAGAGAGAGGTGAAGAGGCTTCTTGCAACTTATCTTCCGGTCTCCAGAGCTTTGGACGATTGCTTCTAGGGTTCCGTAGGATGTTTATTTTCCTTCTCTCTTGTATTGTATTTGGTTACCAAGACTGTACTTCTTTGGTGTAAAAATTCTTCCAAATGTTATTGATATGAATACTCCATTATGTGTCTTAAAAGATTAATATTTCCAAATATTTGCAAATAGATCTCTATAAAGTTCCTCTGATAAAAAACAAATCATATGCACAAATATTGCATGCATCATATGCATAAGAAGGTTTTGTTCAGAGCTTCTTGATCAGTGGTCTAACTCTTTGTTCTTCATTTATTTTGAAGACAAGCTGACGCACCGGTATAACACTAAGGCAAATCTTCCAAAGTTGATGGATCACCTAGAACAAGAGAATCGTGAACCGAAAGAGGAAGTAGCTAGGTTGACTGCCATAATGGAGTCAGTGCTGGCTACTCAGAGCCAATCATCTCCAACTCCTGCAACTCCTCCCGCGAGGATGGTTATTTCAGAGGTAGCTTCCTCAACTGTGCCTGCCGTCACCGCTCATTTTGCTCCGCCTATGCCAGACGGGTTTCCCTGGGGGATGCCCGCAAATTTTGTGCCTGAGGGTATTGCTCCAACCTTCGCTTCTTTGTCGGCATCTAGCCCGGTCCTTGCTGTACCACCTGCCTTGTGCATATTTTACCTAGAGTGGAAGACACCATCTATCATTCTGAGCCATCTGAGGGCCCAGATGTTTATGAGAAGATGGACGCTATGACGACCAATTCCTTGAGTTGCACAAGGAACTGAAGACTCTAAGGGGGCAAGACCTCTTTGGTAAATCTACTGCTGAGTTGTGCCTCGTGCCTAACGTCAAAATCCCTATTAAGTTCAAAGTGCCTGACTTTGAAAAGTATAAGGGAAACACTTTCCCTCTCAGCCATCTTGTGATGTACGCTCGTAAGATGTCAACACAAACCGAGAATGATCAACTTCTCATTCACTACTTCCAGGATAGCCTGTCCGGTGCCACACTCAGATGGTACATGGGTCTGGACAACGCGAACATCCGCTCCTTCAATGATCTTGGCGAAGCTTTCGTCAATTAATATAAGTACAATGTTGATATGGCTCCTAATAGGGACCAACTGAGGGCAATGTCCCAGAAAGAGAAGGAAACATTCAAGGAGTACGCCCAGAGGTGGCGTGAGTTGGCCGCTCAAATTGTGCCACCACTCGAAGAGAAAGAAATGACGAAGATCTTTTTAAAGACTTTAAGCTCTTTCTACTACGAGAGGATGATAGCTAGTGCTCCCTCGGACTTCACTGAAATGGTGAACATGGGAATGAGGCTAGAGGAAGGAGTCCAGGAAGGACGTCTGACCAAGGATGAAGGCTCTTCTGCAAAGCGATATGGGGGCTTTGCAAAGAAGAAGGAGGGAGAGGCACATGCTGTGTCTTCTCATACCAAGAGAAGACCCTCTGTGAAGAGGAAGACTGTTCGCCCTGCCAGTAACCAGCACCAGGTGGCTCATATAGCACTTGCCTTCAGGGAAGCTTAACATTATCAACAACAACAACAACAACATCAACAATATCAACAACATCATCGTCCACAACAGCAGGCCTACCAGCCTCGAAACAACAACAATACCAGCACCAGCTACGATATGAAGATGGTCACTTTTGATCCAATTCCAATGACCTATACTGAACTCTATCCGTCTTTGATTGATAGAAAATTAATTACTCCATGTGACCCACCTGCTGTACCAACCAACCCTCAGTGGTGGTACAAGCCTGAGCTACATTGTGTATATCATTCAGGTGCTCCCGGACATGATATGGAGAATTGTTATCCCCTGAAGACCAAGGTGCAAGACCTTGTTAGAAGTGGGATTTTTTTTTCGAGGATGTAGGTCCCAATGTCAAGAAGAAGCCATTGCCCGAGCATGGGAAAGCTGTTGTGAACATGGTCCAGGGTTTCCCTGGCAAATATAAAGTCCGTATGTCAGTCATATCAGGCAATCTTTGGTCGAGATGCACAGACTGTTATGTGGATACAGTCACTACGAGCATGACCATGACAGATGTCGGGTGTGCACTGTCAACGAAAGAGGATGCCAATAAGTCAGGAAAGACATCCAAGAGATGCTGGATCAGGGAATGATTGAGATACTTCAGAATCGTAACGAGGATGAAGTTGATGTTATTTCTCCTGTGTTCAAAATACCAGAGCCTGTTGTCGTCAAATATGATGGCAGCAAGAAGAAGGTTTCTCCCTCTCTCGTAACCAAGCCAGCGGGCCCTGTCCTGTATTCCTCAAATAAAGTTGTTCCTTACAGGTATAATGTAGTAATGCTCGAAGATGGTAAGGAGGTGCCGTTTCCCTCCACCTCTGTTGTGAGTATATCAGACGTCAGTGGTGTGACCCGCAGTGGTCATGTTTTCTCGGCGCCGCCGAAACCCCATGAAGACGTATTAAAGAGAATTGTTGTTAATCCTGTCGGTCTTGTGGGGACTTCTTCCTCTTTGAATCCGGAACTTGTTGTAAAGGGTGTTGACCCTGATGTTGTTGTTAAAGCTCCTGTCCTGGTTAGCCAGCATGGTGTTCTGAAAGAGGATTGTGATGAGATGCTGAGGCTCATCAAGAGGAGCGAGTATAATGTTGTTGATCAGCTGCTTCAAACTCCATCAAAGATATATGTATTATCTTTGTTGATGAATTCTGAGCCATACCGTGAAGCTTTGCAGAGGGTGTTGGACGTGGCATACGTGGATCACGATGTCACTATTGAATAGTTTAATAGCATTGTTGCAAACATAACTGCTTGTAACAATTTGAGCTTTTGCGATGCTGATCTTCCCGAGGAGGGAAAAGACCACAATTTGGCTCTACACATTTCAATGAACTGCAAGGATGATGCCTTGTCCAATGTGTTGGTGGACACAGGATCATCGCTCAATGTGTTGCCAAAATCCACTCTGGCCAAACTTTCTTACCAGGGGCCTCCCATGAGGCATAGTGGAGTGGTAGTCAAGGCTTTTGATGGATCAAGGAAAACTGTGATTGGCGAAGTTGAACTCCCAATCAAGATTGGACCTAGTGATTTCCAGATCACTTTCCAGGTCATGGATATCCATCCATCATATAGCTGCTTGCTTGGCAGACCATGGATTCACGAGGCAGGCGCCGTGACATCCACCCTACACCAGAAGTTAAAATTCATCAAGAATAAGAAGTTGGTGGTGATAGGGGGAGAGAAGGATCTCTTGGTTAGCCATTTATCTTCCTTTTCCTATATAGATGTTGAGGATGAGGTTGGGACTCCGTTCCAAGCCTTATCTATTGCTGAGCCTTCAAGGAAATGACCTTCTTCATTTGCTTCCTACAATGATGCAAAGTTGGCCATTGAGCATGGTGCAACTACTAGTTTAGGACAAATGATTAAGCTGGAAGATAATAAATCCCGGGCTGGCATAAGGTATTATTCAGGCATTTCCAATGAGTGCGGGTTGTTCCAGAGTGGTGGTTTTATCCACACTATTGAAGACCAAGAGGCTGCTGCCATAGTGGAAGATGATGAAGAGGAAGACCTGAGAAACTTTGTCATCCCTGGAGGAATCTGCAATAAGTGGGTCGCTGTTGATGTTCCAACAGTTACCCACAAGTCCACGTAATGTGTTCACTTTTGTTTAAAAATCCTTCTCCCATGCCAAAAGGAGAAGTAATGACATTGTTGGCACATTAATACAATGATATTCATTCAATAATTACATGTTAAATGTTTATTTTTTCCAAATTATTTCCCCTTTTTGCTTTTTTGCATGAAATTGGTGATCACCAAAAAAACCCTAAAAAAGAGAATAAAATCAATCTTTTCATCTGCATAATGATTTGCCTTGTTTGAATTCTGAAATCTCTTTTATACTCAAAATCATTATGCAGGTTGATCAAACCCATTGAACATAATGATCCAACGCCATCTCCCAACTTTGAGTTCCCTGTATTGGAGGCCGAAGAAGATGATGTTGAAGAGATTCCTAATTAGATTACCCGTCTGCTTGAGCATGAAGAGAAGATCATTCAGCCACATCTTGAGAATCTGGAAACAGTCAACTTGGGGACTGAAGATTGTGTTCGTGAAGTGAAGATTGGGGCACTCCTGGAAGAATCTGTGAAGGGGTTGATTGAGTTGCTACGAGAATATGTCGACGTCTTTGCCTGGTCGTATGAAGACATGCCTGGTCTGGATACTAATATCGTGCAACATTTCCTGCCTTTGAAGCCTAAGTGCGTGCCTGTGAAGCAGAAGCTCAGAAGAACTCATCCTGATATGGCAGTGAAGATTAAAGAAGAAGTTCAGAAGAAAAGTGATGCGGGGTTTCTGGTGACTTCTACATATCCTCAATGGGTGGCCAATATTGTGCCCGTGCCTAAGAAAGATGGAAAAGTCTGAATGTGTGTGGACTATCGAGACTTGAATAAAGCTAGTTCGAAAGATGATTTCCCTCTGCCACACATTGATATGTTGGTAGATAACACAACTAAATTCATTGTCTTCTCATTTATGGACGGATTTTCCGGTTATAACCAAATTAAAATGGCACCCGAGGATATGGAGAAGACAAAATTCATCATACCTTGGGGAACATTCTGTTATTGAGTGATGCCCCTCGGTTTGAAGAATGCCGGAGCCACATATCAATGCGCTATGACTACCTTGTTTCATGATATGATGCACAAGGAGATCGAGGTATATGTTGATGATATGATTGCAAAGTCAAGAACGGAAGTTGAACATGTTGAGCACTTGTTGAAGCTTTTTCAGCATTTGAGGAAGTACAAACTCCGCCTGAACCCGAACAAGTGTACATTTGGAGTCCGTTCCGGCAAGTTATTGGGCTTTATTGTCAATGAAAGAGGTATTGAAGTTGACCCTGCCAAGGTCAAAGCAATACAAGAGATGCCTGCACCCAAAACTGAGAAGCAAATCCGATGTTTTCTTGGTCGCTTGAATTATATTTCCAGATTTATATCCCACATGACTGCCACATGTGCGCCTATATTCAAGCTCCTTCGGAAAGATCAGCATCATGATTGGATCGAGGATTGTCAGAAGGCCTTTGACAATATCAAAGAGTATCTGTCCGAGCCTCCGATTCTGTCTCCGCCTGTTGACGGGAGACCATTGATTATGTAGTTGACTGTGCTTGATGACTCCATGGGTTGTGTATTGGGTCAGAAAGATGAATCAGGAACGAAAGAGTATACAATATACTACTTGAGTAAGAAGTTTACTGATTGTGAGTCTCGATACTCAACGCTTGAGAAGACATGCTGTGCTTTGACTTGGGCCGCTAAACGTTTACGCCAGTATATGTTAAATCATACAACTTGGTTGATATCCAAAATGGATCCAATCAAGTATATCTTTGAGAAGCCTTCTTTAACCAGGAGGATTGCCCGGTGGCAGATGTTGTTATCTGAGTATGATATTGAGTATCGAGCTCAGAAAGCTATTAAAGGTAGTATCTTGGCTGACCACTTGGCACATCAACCAATTGAGGATTATCAATCTGTTCAGTACGACTTCCCTGATTAGGAGATTCTGTATTTGAAAATGAAAGATTGTGATGAGCCTACGCTTGACATAGGGCCAAAGCCTTGTTCCCGATGGGGTATGGTGTTCGATGGAGCTGTTAATCAATATGGAAATGGTATTGGGGAAGTGATCATTACTCCTCAGGGCACACATTTTCCTTTTACAGCAAGGCTAACTTTCAAATGCACGAATAATATGGCGGAGTATGAGGCTTGTATTATGGGTTTGGAAGAGTGTATTGATCTTAGGATCAAACATCTTGATATTTACGGTGATTCGGCCCTTGTTGTTAATCAGATTAAGGGTGAATGCAAAACGAATCAGCCTGGCCTCATCCCATACAGAGATTATGCGAGGAGGATTTCAACTTTCTTTACTGAGGTAGATTTCCATCATATTCCTCGAGATGAGAATCGGATGGCAGATGCTCTTGCTACACTTGCTTCGATGATTGTGGTGAAATATTGGAATGAAGTCCCCAATATCACTGTGATGCACTTGGATAGACCAACTCATGTATTTGCAGTTGAAGAAGTGAAAGATGATAAGCCATGGTATTATGATATCAAATGCTTTCTCCAAATTCATATTTACCCACTTGGGGCATTGGTTAAAGATAAAAAGACTTTGAGGAGATTATCTGGCAGTTTCTACCTCAATGGTGATGTGATTTATAAGAGAAATTTTGACATGGTTCTGCTCAGATGCATGGATAGACACGAAGCAGACCTGTTGATGACTGAAGTCCATGAGGGTTCATTTGGTACTCATTCCAATTGACATGCCATGGCAAAGAAGATATTGAGAGCAGGCTACTATTGGCTGACGATGGAGTCTGACTGCTGCAAATATGTGAAGCAATTCCACAAGTGTCAGATTTATGTGGATAAGATTCATATTTCCCTGACACTTCCGAATGTTATTTCCTCACCATGGCCTTTCTCTATGCGGGGAATTGACATGATTGGCATGATAGAGCCAAAGGCATCGAACGGTCACCATTTTATTCTCGTAGCAATTGATTACTTCACCAAGTGGGTTGAAGTTGCATCATATGCAAATATGACCAGGCAGGTGGTTGTGAAGTTTATCAAGAATCAACTCATATGTTGTTATGGTGTGCCCTACAAGATCATTACTGATAATGGATCTAACTTGAACAACAAGATGATGAAAGAGCTGTGTAGCGAGTTCAAGATTGCACATCATAATTCCTCTCCTTATAGACCCAAGATGAATGGGGCTGTTGAAGCTGCTAATAAGAACATCAAGAAGATTATCCAGAAGATGGTTGTTACGTACAAAGATTGGTATGAGATGTTGCCATTTACTTTGCATGGCTATCGTACATCTGTCCGCACTTCAACAGGGGCAACCCCTTTCTCTCTTGTATATGGCATGGAGGTTGTGCTCCCCGTGGAGGTTGAGATCCCATCAATGAGAGTCTTGATGGAAGCCAAGTTGACTGAGGCTGAATGGGTTCAGATTCGTTATGACCAACTGAATTTGATTGAAGAGAAGAGATTGACTGCCATGTGCCATGGTTAGTTGTATCAGCAAAGGATAAAGAAAGCCTTTGATAAGAAGGTCAAGCCTCGTGTGTTTCGAGAAGGTGACCTCGTGCTCAAGAAGATCTTGTCTTTCACGCCCGATTCCAGGGGCAAGTGGACTCCAAACTATGAAGGTCCATATGTTGTTAAGAGAGCCTTTTCATGCGGTGCTTTAATACTTACAACTATGGATGGGGAGGATTTCACTCGTCCTGTGAATTCAGATACAGTCAAGAAATACTTCGCCTAAAATAAAAACAGAATAGCTTGCTAAGTTGAAAACCCGAAAGGGCGGCTTAGGAAAAAATGAGCGTCTCAGTTGATTGAAAACCCGAAAGGGCGGTCCAGGAAAAAGTTAGAGACATAAAAAAAAATTAAATTAAATATATCCCGCTAGATTGAGTACCTCACCTTGGGGCAATCTAGGCAAAAATTAGGGATTTGGCAAGTAACTGCATCCTGGCAAGACTTTGTTCTATAAGTTGTCATCTGTCAAAGATTCTCGCTCAGTCATCATCAACTGAAGCTTCGAATACATCGGATTCAGAGTTGGTGGAGAAATGGTCATTATGTTCAATGTAGCCCTTTTTCCAATATATATCATCAATTTCAAATTTTGTAAAGATCCATGGAGTCTCGCCATTTGCGGACTACCATTCTATCAAATAAATTTGAGCCTTTATCCAATTCTTTGCACTCTTATTTGTTTCTATTTAACAAATGTTTGCATGTTTTAATTGATAAATATCATTGTTTTAAAAAATAAAGTTTTATAAACTGTTTTTAAACAAAGTCAACATTCACAATGATTGAAAGACTAAATGGAATGTCTTTAGTGCTCTCCCAAGGATAGTATGATCTCCAAAAGGGTAAGACATTTGTTCATATTCTGGCATGTTTGTATCCTCTTTCATCATCTTTCAGGTTGTCTCCTCAGCGAGCGTAGAGAAAGGTGATACATCATCAAGTCCCCAGAGAGTCTGGAGTTTTGGCCTTGACCTTTCTAGAGATATGTATACCTCTATCTCAAACATCCTCAACTCCCCAGGAGTCTGAGTCTAGCATTTGTGTTTTATCAATTGTAGGGTTGTCATCCCTTGTGTGGACTGACCTAAAATCCCTTATAAACTGATAAAAGTTGATATGCTATCTGTTCTTGAGGAAGTTGGTCTTCCCCCAGCATGAATAGAAATCTCCGGCAGAGTGAGCAGGAGTTTCCAACATGAGTGGAGGTCCTCAGCAGTGTAAGCATGTGTTTCCTGCGAAGCGATCTTTCAGATATCTCCTCAGTAGTAGTTGCCTAGAGCAGGTTGGTTAGTTATCCTCAGCAGGTTGGCTTACAGTTTTTCCCCAGTGGGTTTGCCTACAACTCATCCCTAGTAGGGTTACTCACGGCAGATCATCCCCAGTTGGATTGCCTACGGTCTATCCCTAGAGGAGTTCCCTGATCAGATCCTGTTGATTTATATTCCCCTCCTTATTGGAAAGTTTCCTATAGGTTGAGTTGGTGGTGAAGATGTTGTGGCCTTCCCTAGCGGAGCACTAGTTCTCTCTCCCCTTAGCAGAGATGTCTCTCCAACAGATGAGAAAATGTGATTTTGATTGTTGAAACTTCTGTTTGGCGGTTGTTCCCCATAGAGTTTCATATCAATCCCTGATAAGTTCCCCAGTAGAGTTTCTTCTACGACGGACCTTATCCGTGTTAATCTCCCCAGTAGAGTTTCTCTACGACGGATCTTTTGTCTATTCAATAGCAAATCCCCGATAAGATCCCTAGGAGAGTTTTTCTATGATGGATCTTATTGATATCTCTGCATGTTCCCGAGAATTGTTGGAAGATCCCCAGCAGTCAGTAGCTGAGACTTTGCCTATCCTCAGCGGTGGTCTGTGTCTCCTGGTATTTGGTGCTCCCCACCAGAATTGATTTCTCTTGTGGGTCTGGCTTTTCTCCTTTGAGATGTTATACCGGATGTCTGTCCGTTGATTCTCAAACCTGTTTGTGTTAGATATGTCTGTCTGTCAGCATTAATCATACATAAACCATGCATATACATGCATAATCACAACATTCAGATATTCATGTTGCATTCTTTGCCATATATCTTTGATTGTTATCTCCTGCTATTGGTGAAATGTTCTTCCCCAAGCAGATGGATCTGATCTCTCCATATAGAGTCAGCCCCATAGGCAGAAAGTGTATATATTTCCTTCTATATTCCCCACTGAGTTATATCCTCGTGGATGATTATTGTTTCAGTTTCCTCCCCATTTGTGTATCTGGGTGGAATTACTCCCCTGAGTTATATCCTCATTGGGTTGAGTCTTGTTTCATTGTGCCTCTCTAGTTTGTTCCTAGATTGACTCCTTTCTTGTTATTCCCCTGCAGTTCCCTGTGGTTTAGTTGTTCAAATTGCTCAGTAACTGGTAATTGTTCATCTTTTCCCCCAGTGGACTCTTTGACCTTCTACCCAGTAACTGGTAGTTGTAAGTCCTATTTCTGTGGTTTTCTACCCAGTAGCCGGTAGATGTAATCCCCTATTTGTTGGTTATCTTTATCCAATATTCGGTATTGATATTCCTTCATTTTTGAGTATACCACCTAGTAATCGGTGATATATCTTTGGGATCATTGCTCTCGTCAATGTATCCCCAGCGAGTCATCTTTTGTCTACCCTTTATTTGGTAATTATTGTTTCTCCTTTGGATTTGTCATCATTTTATGCCCAGTAACCGATATCCCGATGTCCATTCTCTTCGGTCGATTTATCCTTTATTAACCCAGTAACCGGTTGTGGATAATCTTCCATGCGAGTATGTTATCTACGTTCTGACGGTAATAGATAATATATCTCATGTGCTCTTCAGTCGAAGTCTTTTTCTTCCCCAGTTGAGTAAGATTTGTATTTCCTTATGAAATTGAATGCCCATCCTGTAAATTGAGTTTGCTTTTTCAACCCTCCTTTTCGGATGATGAGTGTCTTGGATATGTTCCCAATTCACGCCTGGTTGGTCACCTATTATATACCCAGTAGCCGGTATCCCTGGTGTTCCTTCCTTCTGCTCCCTATTATGACTTTTTTTCCCCTGTGGAGTCAGATTTTCCTGAGTTGAGATATGCCTTTTTGGTCCTCCTCAGATGTCTCGGATGATCGATATCTCTCACCCTTATATCGGTCTTGGATATTCTTCTTCCATGAGCGTGTTGTTCTCTCACCCTTATACCGGTGTTTTGATGACATGTCTCTCTTTGAGTTTATTACCCAATAACAGGTAATATCTCACTTTTCTTCCTCGGCTGAATCCCTTAGTGGATTTTCCCCACCCGAGTCCGAATTTTTATCTGAAGTATCCTTCGCGGATAGTTTTGATGTATTGGCATATTCCCCAATACATGCATCTTTGCGTCAGCTCGAGTCTTTCCATTGGTTTATTTTCATGGAATCCCTTCGTGTCTCCCAGCAAGTTCTCAAGTCGTGACCTGATCACGCATTTTACCCTTATTTTTCCCCAGAGTCTCTGTCTCCCTAGTGAGTGTATTACTACTATGGACTTTCGGTCTTTCTCTGATTTCTTTTTCCTTTGTGGCCCATATTTCCCCACAGAGTATCAACTTTTGCATGCATACATCTGCATCATGAGGTCTCTTAGGGACCAAAACTCGTCTCTTTGTTATTATTTAAGCCCATTCTACCTCGTCGAGACGAAGATTTTAACCTTCATATCTCTGGCTAGAATGATCTTAAATAGGGGCATCAGTAAGACCCTAATTTTGACCCTAAGATCCCTCATGGCATCATATCATTGCTCATTGAATTGCCTCAAGGATCATAGCATATGTAGCTCCTTAACCCTAGGGTTGGGACTTGGGTGAGTTGGTTTGAGACCACCAAGCATGCTTGAATTGTATATTATTTCTTTTCTTATTTTGTTTACTAACCAAAAGCACAAAAATATGTCACTAACTTCTTTTGTTTTGAAGCTCAAGCAATCATGAGATCCCTTGCTCCCATGAGGCTCCTATGCTCAAAGAAACGACCAGATGAAGATGAAAGCAAGCATGACAATGGTTCCCAAAGCTCTCAATCATCATATATGTCTCCCAAGTATCTCAATTTGTCAATTTGATCAAGATAAACCAATGGGCTTAAGGATGGTTTCCCCAGGAAATCCTAATTCATCTGTACATTGACTGTGCCTTACTCATGAAGCAACCTCAACCTATGATCAAATTCAATCAAGGTAAGTTCTTTCATTCATCATTTTATGCCTATATGAGCTTATGTGAGTATCCTCAATCATTCATTCATAAATATTTGAAGTTTGGCCTTGAGAAGTTGACCAGTCAAGTCATCTGACTATTTTGAGATCCACTGAGACCTAACTTTTGATGTGTTTATCAAATGAATATGACCCCAAGAGAAAAACTGATCTTAAGAACCATATGAACAACTTTCATGTTCATAAAAAATCCATTTGAAACTTTTAAGGTCATCATTCATTTCAAAACATTATAGGTCATTTTGACTGAAACCCTAATTTTGGGTCAATTTCCCAAAGACATAACTCCTTCATTATTTATGATTTTGAGGTGAGACCAATTGCATTGGAAATCTTGATATGTCTAGTTCAAATGCTATGTTGGACAAAATTTCATAATCCTAAAATAAACACATGTGATAATACAAAACATTATAGGTCACTTTGGACCAAAGCCATTGAATTTGAAAAATGTCCAACTTCAAGTGCCCATACCTTTCTCATAAAAAATCCAAATTATGCAAAATGTTAATCCAAATTGATCATCTTGAAAATATCTACAACTTTGATGTTGGAGGTTTTTCCATTTGAGGCTTGCATCAATGAAACAGAAGGGCTTGAAGTTGGTCACTTTTGGCAAATTTTTCAAAGGCATGTTTTGTACCTCAAACTTCATGACCAGTTTTCACAATTTTTAAAACTCCAAATGGATTTTTGTCCAACATAGATTTTGTTCCTTATGTCAAGACCTTTCCAACCATTACTCACATGCTTATGTTTGAATTTTTTATGTGTGACTTTCGGAGTGGGGACCATTTATGACCAAATATGAAATTCACATGGAATCTTCATGCACAAGCAATTGCAATTCGAACTGCACGTCCAATTCAACTTGGTATTAGCTCAGCTTGCATTTCCAATTGATTTTGGGCCTCACATGCGCCTATACAAGCCCATGCATGGAGGACCCAATGATCATGCACATGAGTTCTTCACCTCATTGCTTGCACCTCAGCTATAAATACCATGCTTGCTTCATTCAATTTTCAACCTTAAGGCTACCTGAAGCTCTGCAGAATTGGAAACCCAACCATACCAAAGGAATTCTCATTTTTAATTTCTCATTTCAAGTTTGAATTTCAACAAAATCAGTTGATCTCCAATACTTATTCCTTAGCCTTGCATTCATATTACACCTTAAAATCAATTTGGAAGCAAGAGATTGAGTGGATCGTGCTGTTTAAAGCTGCACTTCAAAGGTTTATCATCTAACTTTTTTGATCTGAATCTCACCATGTAATGTGAATTGCTTGTGTTCAAATGGTTTTCTGAAGTCCTCGTGTGAGAGGCAAGCCAGCGGTGGCTTTGATTTTATGAATTGAAGCATTTCAGTTTTCACACCTGGAAATTCAAGCTCAGATTTCTCATTCCATGGAGATCTTGAGAGAAATCCAAGGTTACAGGGGTGATGTACATCACCCCAGCTTCATTTTGGTATATGGTTTGTGCATTTTGGTTGAGGTTTGAAAACCTGCAACTGGTGGCCGGAAACAGTTAGTTCACCGGAGAAGATGGTGGTTTCCACCACCGTCCCCACGTGGTTGAACCTAGGCCCTTGGATGAGGCTCCCACGTTCTAATCTCAGCCTTTGTTTCTTTTGACTTTTTTTAATCCAATGTGTTTCGCGCTTGACTCTTGCCTACCATAGAAGCGCGCTTCTGAGCCTTTGATTGTGTCCACATCAATTAATGAAGTGGATCCAGCGCTCCTGGTTTTTTCATATTTTTCTAATTTCTGTTTTATTTTCTTTTATTCCATTTATTTTCAAAAATTCATAACCATTTTATTTGGAATCACAAAAATATGGGACCAATTGCAAAAAATTTCTTTTAAAATCTAGTTTCATAATCTGATTTTTAATTATTTTTGTGATTCGATTTAATATTTTTTGTGAATTATTTTGTTTTTAATGGTTTTTAATTCATTTTAAATACTTTTTGATATTAAAAAATTCCAAAAATATTTTCTTAACACGTGTGGATCATGATAAGTCTATGAAAAATATTCTCATCAATTTCTTAATTGATTTGAGATTTATTTGAGATTTTAGTTCATTTGTGTTATTTTTCTTTGATTTTAATTGTTTTAAAATAGTTTCTGTTTTCAAAAAATGTTTAGAAAATTTGTCAAACCTTATTTGACCATGTTAGACTTATGATGATTCAATTGAAGTTATCCACGTTGATTTGAATTGAATTTGAAGTTTGACCATATTTTGTTCATTTTAATTTCGCATTTATTTTAATTTCAAAAATACCAAAAAATATGTTCGACATTGTTGACCTCTAATCTTCATTTCTATTCTGTTTTACATTGGTTGATGTTGATTTCATTCACATTTGACCATTGTGTTTTGGTTATGTCATTTAAATTCTCATTTTGTCCATTTCATTTTCTTCTTCATCATCTTTTTTTTATTTTGACCAATGAGTTAATGATTTGTGGTTAGCCTTGACATATGGGAGGCTTAACCTTCTTTGATCCAAATCAAACTCAACTTGATCAAAGATCAAGTGAGTTGCTTTGTGTCCAAGATAAGTTGCTTCTTGGTCAAGCAAAAAACCTGAAATCCATACAAGGTCTTTCTTCTTTTCTTTTGGCATGGCAAGTTGTAGGAGCTTGGCTTAATAGTCATGATCTCTAACTTGTGTTTATTTGCCTATAGTTTTATTAACCGGCCTCAGATAGGTGTGACTACTACTTTAGTCCACTTACGATAGCTTAACATAACGCTAAATTGTCTTATGACACACTAACATTAACCATTAACTATTAACTTTAATTCAAGCATTTAATTCTTGCAATTTACTTTAATGCAATTTACTTTCTTGCTCATTTATTCACATTGCCTTTTCCCTTTGCTCACTTCAGCTCATATTTTATGCTTATGTCATTTTCCTTTTGCTCACTTGAGCTCATTATTGTATATAAATATATTGTTGCCTTGTGCTTGTTTTGTCTTTGTTTGTGTGAACCCAATGCAAAAAGGAGAAAGGACTTAGAATTAGGACCTTACCTATGCTTAAAGGAGTTCAAGAGCAACTAGGCCTCATGCCTTTAGAATTCTAAATTTGTTGACGAGCAACTAGGACTCATGCCTTTAGAATGCTTAATGTTAAAGTTGACTTCAAAGGACCCCTAATCTAAACTCATTCGTTGTCCATTTCTCTTATTTGTGTTGTGAACCTTTTGATTGTTTGTTCTTGTGTGATAGGGATTCCAAACTTGAGATAGTAAGAAGGACCATTGTCATGAATAGCCAAGTTAAGAGAGACAAGCCAAATGGAGATCCTAGGAGCTTGATTGAATATTTGTTTGATTGCTTGAGTTAATTGCTAAGTCCAAAGGAAAGGAGCATCTTGAATCATCTTTATGATTTCAAGAAAGGAACTCCAAGGGTTTTATCTCTTCTCTTATCTTTGCATGTTTAGGACTAGCCCTTCTCTTCTTCTCTCCACTCTAACCCAAGCCAAACTCATTTTATGCAAACATCAACTTTGTTTCAAACTAGAAACCTAGGCCTTATGCCTTTGATTTTTTTTTTCAAACTCTTATTCATTAATACTTATTTTGAATGAACCTTAAGTCAACTTTGACTTCATTTTGTGAATACTTCTAACTTGTAAATACAACTCACTTCTAGTGATTTTTGTGGTTCCAATGGCCACCTTTGTTAAAACCTTTTCATAAACATTAGCCATAGGTTTGAGTTATCATAGTGGTTGATGTAAACCTCACCTTATCCTTAGTGATTGGACTATAAGTCTTCCATACTTATTATAGGATGGATCCCTCACTAGTATGTTGAAGCTCTCCTCACATGGTGGATTGTTGGTTTAGGTTGAGTTTTCTCCCTTTGATAACAAAATACCCTAAGGCTTTTGATCAAATCAATTCACCAATCCTTTTGAGATTTTTACCCTGAACTACGAGGTTTTGATCCTACCTTTGTGATGGTACGTAGGCAATGGGTTTATCCATTCAAACAACAAATTGTAAAGAATATGTATATTTTTTTCTCATCTCCCCAATCTTGTTTGCACAAATATTTTCACAAATACCAACCTACAATACACCATTTGCAAAAAGGTCTCCTTTATAGTACTAAGAATGTTTTGGGTGCTTAAAACCTTCCCCTTGCATAACCAACCCCCTTACCCAGATCTCTGACATTTTTTCTAGTTTTTGATTTGATAAAACTTCTTACTTGGTTTTTGTTCACTTTCTAACCTTTCCTTTGGATAAATAGAAGTGCGGTGGCGACTTAAATTGTATACTTACTTTTGATTTAGTCAATAAATCTAAAGGTAACGAATACCCCGCTACACCCTTGGGAACTCCAAGGCATTGAATGTGACTTTCATTGGTGTGAACAAGAACATGTTTAGGTTGATCAACACATGTTCAAAAGCTAAAGAAGAATGGGAGATTCTGAATACTGCACATGAAGGAACATCCAAGGCTCTTATGTCAATGTTGCAGCTCCTAACAACAAAACTTGAGAAACTGGGGATGAATGAAGATGAAACTCTAAGTGAGTTTCACATAAGATTGTGTGATATTACTAACACTTACTTTTCCTTAAGAGAAACACTTATCGGGAAAATTCTTAGATCATTGCCTAACATGTTTGATATGAAGGTGAATGTTATTGAAGAAGCTCGGGATATGAGCAGTATAAAGGTTGATGAACTCATTGGTTCTCTACAAACCTTTGAGATGCCCATTAATGACAGGTCATAAAAGAATAATAAAAGTATAACCTTTGTATCCAACACCGAGGAAGTTAGAATTCAAGGTAACAAAGAAGAGATCTTGGAAAATGATATATCTCTTCTTGGGAAAAGAATCAACAATACCTTAAAGCATTTGAACATGAAATGCAGGACCAGTGTCCCAGACAAGTGGTCCAACATTATTCCCCAAGACAAATACAGGAATGAAGAAGAACCCAATAGTGGGAAGGATACTCAATGCTTTGAATGTGGATGCTATGGACATATTACACCAGAATGCCCTAATTATCTAAGGAAACGGAAAAGGGGATTAACCAATACTTGGTTTGACTCTGAAAGTGAAGGTGAAGGGGAAACTGCTAACAATCTGATGATTTATTCTAGAAAATGTGTGTCTGAAGGAGAGACCAGTATTGAAAACTTGTCTGAAGAAGAGCTTGATACTTCATTCAAGTTCATGTTCAACAAGTGGAAAGAATCATGCTTAACTATAGACAACTAGAAGAAAACCATTGGTGTTCTTAAAAATGAATCAGAGGAACTTGCTTCAACCATCACATGTGGAGAAGAAGAGATTTTATATCTAAACTCGAAACTAGAAAACTTGATTCTTTCTGAAAGTAAGTTGGAAAAGAATTCAAATTTTCTTGTTGAAATAATAGTGTTTGAAGAGATGACTAAGGATGTGAAGAGAACAAATGAAGGGACAAGCATGAAAGGTATAAATAAGAAGATTCTCCCAAAGAAGGTTGTTATGTTTGAAGAAAATACTGAAGTCCTGAGGTTGAACCACACGTCTCAACATCGTGCTCAACATGTGGAACCCCATCATAGGAATAACAAGAAGCAACCTTTGATATGCCACCACTATGGAAATATGGACATACAAGGAATTATTGTTTGGAATGGCTTAAGTTAAATATCATAAGATGAAAGAAAGATAATTCCAATAAGAAATGGAAATCCAATGCTGCTTCCATCAGCACCAGAGTTCATATAGAACACAAAGATTTCTCAAGGAAAGAATGGTATGGTAAGGGTGAGGGTACCATGCACATGGCTAAGGATAATAAAACTCATGGAAATTAAGCAAAAGTAAGAATCAAGGGCTCAAGTAAAATAGTTAATCCCATTCAGGAAGAGGTTCCACTGAGAAAACAATTATCTACCAATGTCAACAAACTATGTTTTCAAAGGAGGGATATGAACTTCAACAACTCCAAGAGTAATGTAACCAACAAGGGTAAAGAAGTTTGTTTGAAAATGGTCATATCTGAAAACGACATCATGAGTTTGAAAGACCTCAGGATTGATAGAGATAATTGGTATGAAGAAGAAAGGTCTACCAAGATGTCATAATAGATGTTCCAACATCTTTCTCAGAAGTATGCATCATTTCTTGAGGATGATTTTAGACTTAAGCCAGAAGGTGTCATTGAAGCGAAGGATGATGGTCAAGATGGAGGTCCTCCCAACTTTGAACAGCCTGCCATGATTAAGAGGAAGAATGGTTATGACTCAAGTCTGGTTAGTAAAGTTGGAAGTAGTGGGTTGAAATCGAACTACAAGAAGTATGAATAAGATAATTCGCTCCACAATAAACCTCAGGATGTTGAGGATGATATAGCTGTACATAGAGATATGAGTTTTATTCCATTAAGGTATGGGCTTATGAGAAATCTTCATAAAATTCAAATTTCCTTTGGTGAAGATCCTCAGGAAAATAGGTTGATAAATATTGATGGTGATAAATGTGTGTTAATTATCATGGATGAGTATCAAGTGCATAAGGAAGTTGATGATCTTAGTCTTGAAGATATTGAGGGTGATAATGTTATATTTGATGTTGATAGTCATGATTCAAAGATGTGAAGAAACAGGGTTAAAGTGTGACATGTAAGAATGAGAGAATTCTTCTAGTTTTTACTTCAAAAGTTATGTCCCCTCAAAATGATGAAGATCATCCCACAAGTGGAAATAGTGAGAAACATGTTGGTTCCTTGATATCTCCTGAAATAGATGCGAATTGGTTCTTGAATTCTACCTCTGACAGTGTCATCTTAAGACATTAGTTAGGATCTATTGTTAAACACAATGGGGGGAAGTAGGACAATGTAAAATGTTCAACAAAGGTGACTGAGCACGAGTTCGGCATGATTGAAGATGTGAGCTACCTTCCTGATTTTCAAGAAGAGAAAATGAAGAATTCCCTAGGGAGTAGTTGCACTCAACTTGGATGGAGTAATCATAAAATCAAAGATGACATCAAAATTGATAAGGAAGATGTTGTACAAGTTGTGTCAGACATTGTGAGTGACAAAATGGTAACTAGTTTCCCAAGTCTAATGAAGAATGAGCAAGCTAGGCTTTTTTCCTGTGGAGTGAAAAAAAGGTCAAAATCAGAGACAGATGCTAAAGGAAATGTCTTGGCCATTGTGAAAAGGTTGAATGACAAAGAAGCCCTCACTCTCAAAGTGTCTTACTTGGTTGAAGAAAGTCTTCTCAAGAGGATATGGTTGTATCATATAAGGATAGGCCTTGAAAGGAAGATATCAACATAAGTTTTGGAAATTGAAGAAGTGGTACAGATATTTAAAGATGGATATGGAATCTTATCATCTGATGAAGCTAATCATACAACTGTTGGGAGCAGTTGTAAGTAGTTGCTCAGGATAAAGTTAGTATTGAAGGAGAATAATGAAATAATATATTTTGACATCATTCTGGAACATCCTAAGGGCTATAAAGTATTTAAAAATTCCGAGTAAACATAAATGAAATGAACATCTTGATATGTGTCCTCATTTCATTGGGGAAATTGTTGAAGAAAAAGAGGAAGTTATTGAACACATGACAATTGAAAAACTGTTGGATAACAGTCTTAATAAGGCATTAAGGGGTACTCGTAATGTCCGCTCGTGTGAGAATTAATAGTAGTCAATGCTAGGGTGGTGTGTAGGGGAGTTTATCTTTCATTGGGTTTGTGTTGCACATGAAATAATACAAAATTTGCTTGTTCCTATACCTCCTTTTATATTGACATGCGTTACAAATAAGGATCTTAATCTTCTGCTATTTTTCTCATGTTACCTTCACATATACATTTCAAAATGAGTGAGGTGTATGTAAATTTAAAAACCTCTAAAATAATGATGAAAGAAAGAAAGATCAAATGGGTTGGACCTTCTGCAAATGGTGAAGATGCAATGTCATCTATAGCCGACAAGAACAATGTTACCATAAGGAAGTCTGTGAAGAAGAAACATATTCAGAAACATGAGTTTGACTTAGAGGCTAATGCAGACTGGATTGTTCACAAGAACTACAAAGGATGGATTGGAGAATAAGTTCAAATTTACAAGTGGTTCTTTTAGAACTCGTATTTGTGTTTTCTTGTAAGGGCTCTATAGCTCATTAAATACTAGTTTATTTAAATAATGTTATGAATCTTTAGATGCCGATTTTGAGTGTTTTCTCATGTAGTTGGTTGTGTATGTGATAACATACTAACCTATGCATGGAGAACTTCTAGATTCCAGACCTTACCCTTTGCCAACTTATGGAAAAAGAGGGGGAGTAATTGTGTTGCTTAGGTTACACAGGTTTTTGTTTGGTACTAACCATCTCTAGTAAGTGCTAATGATGTACTCCACACTGGAGCATTGGGCAGGACATCTGGTGCTGGTCCCTGTATCTGTGAAAACATATTTATCTATGTTAGTAGTATTCATTGCATATTCTCATATCAACTACTAACTAATTATGTATGCATGACTAAGTATATGAATGGTTTCATATTGATATATGTTAGATAGTAGGATTGTGTGCTACTAACTATGTGATACTAGAATCATGCATGACTAATTCTGTGAATGATGTCATGATTGTTTGCTTGGTTTGGAGAAACTGAATGGATTCTATGTAAGCATCTGAATACTTATGCTTCTAACTTCTGTTGCTGCTGGTGCTTAACTTTGATACATGGAAGTTGGTGCTGCTTAAATGCTACGAAGATCTAGTACATCTACTGGTTGTCACTTGTTCTAATTGAAGAAGTGTTATTTATCTTGAATAGTTATTTTGTCATAAGTTTCCAAATGGGGAGATTTTTGTTCTTAGAAAAATGACAACTTGGAGAAGTTTCCAAGTATTCAAGATTGGTATAACTTACTAAAGCTGTATGGAACTGCAAAAGGGACACATGTTGGGCGCGATGATACAATATGTTGGTATGACATCTGGGCCTTGTGCAACAGGCGTCATATTTGATGCATTTTAACATAATCTTTTGAAGATTCAATTATGTTTTATTGCTATTAGTTTAACAACGTGATTATATGATTTTTTGGACAACTGTCAAGACCAAATTTGATTTAAAAGAGACTTAAAATTGAATTTATAAAAAACCAAATAATATATTTTTGTTGGAGATATTTAAGGAGCAAACCAAATATCCAATAGATTTTGCAAAAATTATGGACGAAAATAATTGCAGATCCACAAGGAAAAGGCCCAGAGTTATTTTGCTATATAAGGAGCTCAAACCAACATTAGAAAAAATCATTCATATCACAAGAGTCCTTATTATTTTTATGTACACCTCTATGTTTCAGTAACTTGGCATATAAGGTTTGTCTAGTTGAGTTGTAAATTCAACATTGTTATATACACCTCTATGTTTAAGTAACTTGGCATAAAATATTTGTCTAGTTGAGTTGTAATATTCAACATTCTTTCATCTTGTTAAGATTAAAGTTGATTACTAGGTTTTAGTGATTGTTTGCCCCTGTCATGAGTTGTGTGACAGAGAAGAAAGTGAGTAGATTCTCATGTTTAGTGGGAGGTTCTAAATAGAAAGTCATTGTGTGGTGTTAGGAAGAGGCATCAACCAATATAAGGTTTGTTGTTGCTTGTAAGTCTAATTGTACTAATCTATTAATAGTGAATTTCCTTTCTTGGGTTGTGGACTCAGCCCCCAGACGTAGGTATAGTTTCACCGAACTGGGTAGACAATTGATTGTGTTATTTATTTATTTATTTATTTATTTATTTATTTTTCCATCATCTAGTACTTGTTAGTGCAGTGGTTCTGGTATAACTTGTCTAACTGGTTGTCAAAGCATCAAGTTCTATATATGTCCCTTGAGGAACATAATTATAATATTCATGTGGTCATAATATTTCATAACTATGGGCGAGTCTCTGATTGTATTTTTGGAAAAAGATTAAAATACAAAAGCTTTTACTCTGATTGTATTACTTTTAAAAGGACAACTATGAATGATTTCTAGTGAATTATTATTTGAAATGAAAAAAATACACTCCCATTTTTAAATATTGGGGGTGTTATATTATGGTATCAAAGCTTTGGTCTAGATTTTTATGGAGGTGTGAGTCGAGTGTTTTAAGATGATCAAGAGTTAGGTGTAGTTGGAGTATATTGTTGGATTCCTTGTGTGTCATGTTTTGTTACCTTGGTGAAAAATTATATGACTATATAGTACATTGTTTCTTAATTGAAATTAATGTATTTGTAGTTTTTAGCAATGAAATTGTTGAAACCTATAGCATTAGTCAATCTTGGTCGACGAGTTCCTCTGAATTCGTTTGGTATAACTGTCTAAAGAAGACAAAAGTAAATCATACTTAAAATAGATTAATTGAGTATCACCAAGACATTAGAGTTAACACATGTTAATGGCTATTGTGATCTGCTAAATTTGGAAGCATAAACATTGGGCTATTAAAGGATGGTTAGTGGAAGTTTATTATTCTCTCTTCTATCTCTTCTTCCATTTTCATCTTCTTCACCTTATGCACCAAAGCTTGGTATCTAGAGCTCTGGTTCAGATCCACGGGGAAACACGACTGAATGGTGAGGCGTTGTGTGATTGATTTTGTTTCTTGAATTCGTGTTGAATTTCTGAATCAGAATCTTAACAGAAACACATTTCTTGATTCTGCGGGATTGGGAAACACTAGTGTTTGGTGAGATATGAATGATTTTCACAAAGTTAAAGATGAACGAAAATGGTAATCTTAGTATTAAGCTTCCAGTGTTCGATGGTAAGAATTGGAATCGGTGGATGATTTAGATGTGTGTGTTATTTAGCGCTGAAGATGTTCTTGATCTCATCAATGATGATTACATTCAGGTGGCATTTACAGAAAATGCAACATACGCATACAGAAATTCTCAGCATGATCTGAGGAAGAAGGATCAAAAGGAGTTATTCTACATCCATCAGTGAGTGGATGTGAACGTATTTGAGAAAATCTCTAATTCGACAACGACGAAGGCTGTGTGGGACACACTGGTATGATGTTACGGCGGTGATGCATCAGTGAAAAAGGTAAAATTCTAGTCTCTACGTAACAAGTATGAGAATCTCAGCATGAAGATTAATGAGAAGGTATCTGACTACATCTCTAGAGTGATTCTGATTACAAATGAGATGAAGTCATGTGGAGAAACTCTCTCTGAAGAAAGCATCATTGAGAATGTACTTAGATCTTTTACTCATCGGTTTGATTACATCATTGTAGAAATTGAACATTCTAAGGATCTGAGCACCATGATAATAGAAGAGCTACAAAGTAGTCTAGAGCCACAAGAGTTGTGTCTGACTAAGAGAAACTCTAAAATAAAGGTAGAGCAGCAGGCTCTGAAAGCATCTTCTGGTAAGAAATATGATAAGTAGTCTTGGTCAGAAGCCAGGAAGAGACCTAATGGTGTTCAGAAGTCAGAAACCTCAAATTTTGGAAGGAAAAAGAGTGCTCAGAAGAGGAAAGAGAAGTATGACAAGAGGAAAGTTCAGTGCTAGTGTTGTAAGAAGTTTGGCCACTTCGCTACTGATTGTTGGTCAAACAAGGAAAGGAAGTCAGAAGAAGCAAACATAGCCATAGGAGATTCTGATGATGAAACTGTGCTATTGATGGATTTTGAATCTGATGATGCATATTTGGTAAATTGGTGGTATATGGACACTGGTTGCTCAAATCATCTTACTGGAAATAAGAAATGGTTTGTTGACTTTGACTATGGTAAGAGGAAAAAGATAAATACCTTAATGCTGAAGGTATGGGAAATGTCAGAGTAGCTCTGAATAATGGTAAAAACACATTGATTTAGAACGCGTGGTATGTTCCTGACATGAAAAGCAATCTGATGAGTGTAGGTCAATTAATTGAGAAAGGTTTTTCAATTACCATGAAGGACAATCTTTCAAAGTTGTATGACTGTAATCAGAAGCTGATTATGAAGTCAGAACATGGGAGGAATAGAACACTCAAAGTGAATGTTAAAACTGCAAACCTTGAATGCCTTAGTGCAACAAGTGTTGTGAAGGAAACTGATATGTGGCACAAAAGATTTGGTCATTTGAACTTCAGAAGCTTAGGGAATCTGAATTTAAAGAAGTTGGTACATGGAATTCCTGCAATTAAGAAGCCAGAGAAGTCATGTAATATATGCATGAAAGGGAATAAACCAAGACTGCCATTTGAATATGAAATTCCTCCAAGAGCAAAACATGCTCTAGGTGTGGTGCATTCTGATGTGTGTAGACCTTTCCCATGACCTTCACTTGGAGGGAATCAATACTTTGTGTCATTTGTTGCTGAGTTCACAAGGGTGGCATGGGTATCCCTTATAAAGTTCAAACACGAGGTGTTTGCTTAATTTAATAAATTTAGAATCAAGATTGAGAATCAGAGTGGTCAGAATCTGAAGATTCTCAGAACTTATGGTAGAGGTGAATATAACTCTACATAGTTCAGAAAGTTTTGTGAGGAGAATATAATCGAGCATGAGGTGACTGCTCCATACACTCCTCAACATAATGGTCTTGCTGAAAAAAGAAACCGAACTTTGCTTGATATGATAAGAAGCATGCTCAAGGAGAAGAAACTACCTCACACTTTATGGGGAGAAGTTGTTGACACTGCAACATATGTGCTCAACAGGTTTCCAACCAAGAAGCTAAAGGAAATTACTCCTTTAGAGAAGTGGATTGGAGATAAGAAAAGTGTGAGCCATCTGAAGGTGTTTGGTTTTGTTTGTTATAAACATGTTCCAGATGCTAAGAGAACGAACTTGGATGATAGAAGCAGAGTTATGTTGCTTATAGGTTGCCACAATACATGTGTGTTTAGCGTGGATTTTGGTAAACAACCTCTAGTCCTTCAAAATTGATACTTTGATTACTTGAAGGATCGAATGGATTGATCCTAGATTATATGTGCATAGTTTTCTTAAGTTTTTCCTGATAATGAATATTTCTACACTAGTTCGTGACTTTAAAGTAATGCAAGAATAATTTATAAAGAAATAAAGAACAACTTAGACTACAAATATACAGAAATTAAGGAAAACTTTGAATGGAACTTAAAAGGTACGAAAATAACATTAACGTAAATGATTTGACATTTAATCAAAATATGGTGACTCATATGTGCATTTCACTCAGCAACTCTTTTCTCAATACACTTAGATACTTTGAGTAATATAAGTTTTGTATACAATTGAACAACTTGGGTCCTAATACGAGGACCCCTATTTATACTAAATCGAAAGTAACGAACGATCCTCTCTCCAGAGAATGACACGTTCTCGCCTACATGTGTTTCTCCCTTCACAAGCTTCCACCCATCCTTCAAGAAACGGACAAGGCTAAAAAACAGTTAATCAGGCTTATCTCAAATTATTTTATCGAAGTCTAGGTAAAAAATACTCTAAGTCCTAGAATGATATCACCCTGTAGAAATGAAGGCCTCTTTACCAAAATCAAGTCGAAATCTCATCAAGATATTCTTAGTCAAACTCGAGTTATCTTCTCCTAGTATTTCCTTCTATTTTTCTTTGACATCTTTAATCCTTCTTATCATCGAAATTTCAACTAACAAATTGCCCCCCAAAAATGTATTTTTCGACAAAATGGAGAAAATGATCTTTTTTGAATGCTTTGATGCTACAATTGTTTCACTATTGTGACGTCATGGTCATCATGACCTCTTTTTCTCAAACGTCTCATCGAGATGTGTAATGTCCAGACCATAATCACGATCCCTAGTTTGTATAACAATCGTGGCATCTTAAAAGGTAACTGCTTATCCATACTCTAAAACGTGAACATGCGTTCCACGATTTCATCCCATTTGGCACTTTATAGAAACTCAGTAATTTCTTTCTTTTTTTAGATAAACACCTCTCATATTCATCATTAAAAAAATTTAGCTTCTAGTCCTAGAACTCCATCGCATCTGCGATCTTCCTCAAAAATACTTAAAACATCCTTTTCACTTCAGATCTTTTAACTTTCTACAATGGCACCTTCGAAATCAAAGAACAACAAATCTGGAAAGAGTAAAAAAGAAGTTCTACTATTACTCAAATTCCTAAGCCATTGTTGATGGGGAATCAAGAATATGTTCTTGAACCACTTTTGCAAAAAGAAAAGCGCAAGGTTTATCATTCTCAGGTACTTATTCCATTCTCTATTGCTGGTGAGACCCACACATTTATATGTCATTTGTCTGACTTTAAAATAAATGCTAAAAAACTGAAAGAGTTTTTTCCTGCTTACCATTGTGCCAATCCCATAGCTAGCAAAAAAAACAATATCTTTGGGATCACACCTTGGAGTGTTTCGCTCTTAGAGTGTTTCACTCTTGTCCTTTATTTAAAGACCTTGAGGCTTATCTCCTTGGTTTGCCAAGTGTAAGACCCCAATTTTGACCCTAAGATCCCTCATGCCATCTCATCATATGCATTGGCTTTGGGATCACACCTTGGAATCCCCCTTACCCCTCATTCAGTGGGTATGAATTGGTAGAGATCACCAAGTATATTTGATTGTTCCATACTTTATTTTTCTTTGTTTACTAACCAAAATACCAAAAATATGTCTATGTATAGCTTTGTTCCTCTTGTAGGTAGTGTGTGCATCCACCGATGCCTTATCAAGCTCACAACTAGGGTTTGAGACCCTCAGTGCAAGGAGATCAACCAAGAGATGGTTAACTATGGTTCTAGAAATCATATATGGATCCCCATGTTCTTCATTTATCATTTGGATCAAGAAATCATCAAGAGTTTGAAGCTTGTTTGCTTTGGAAACCCTAATTCATCTGGGTATCGTGTGTAACTTCCTCAACAAGTTTCTTCAACAATTGGTCCACTATGTCAAGGTCTGCTTCATCATACATCATATTATACATATATGATCCTCCATGAGCCCCAAATATCAAGATAACTTCAAGTTTGCAAGTTGGTTCAAAGAGGTTGAGCAGAGAAAGTCAACTGGTCAAAACTGGGGTTCCTTAGACCCTATCTCCTACAATTTTTGTCATATGGAAATGATTCCAAGAGAAACGTTACTACTTATGACATTCCAAACAACTTTCGTGTTTATGTCAAGAGCTATTATTTCTTGGAAAGTCATTTTTCATGGTGAAATATTATAGGTCATTTTGTCTGTGCCCTAGTTGGGAAGTCAACTTCCAAGGACCATAACTTGCTCAATTTTTATGAGATGAATGCCATCCGAGTTTCATGATCAATTTCAAGATTTTCTATCCAACTTTGATTCTTTGAGAAATGTCAAATTCAACTTGAAAAATCATGTGTAAAGAGGAAATATTATAGGTCATTTTGGGCCATTACCATTGAACAAGCAATTTTCCTCAACTTCTAAAATGCATAACTCATTCATGCCAAATCCAAATAAGGTTAAATTTGTGAAAACATTTAATAGGATTTAAAAATATGCAACTTTGATGAAGGAACTTTTTCCATTTGAAGCTCATAGCAAAAGTTATTCAAGGTGGAAGAAGTGGTCATTTGACTTGGTACTTAGAAAATTTTCGAATATGTTTGATTTCCCAAACTTCCACCTCAAAATTCATCATGATCCAAGCTTCAAATGGAAAAGTATTCAACATGGACATTGTTCCCCTTTATCTCACCTTTCCAAAAAGTCCAAAATCACTTCATTTGGACAAGGTTTGAATCACTTGCGTATGGTTACTCTTCATGGTTCCATTTGGATGAATCTCATTATCACTCTTCAATTAGAAATCCATGGCTTCATGTTACAATTTCAGCATCACTTATGATCATTTTTGGACTTAATCACATCATCTCATGGGCGTATCACACACCCATGCAAGCATGCATCTCACCTTTCTAATTTTGGCCAATTTTTGAAGTGTGCAAAAAGCAATGAGCATGGCTATAAATACATGACCTTGGTGATCAGAAATTGGATCCTTCTTGCTCAAGCTTCGACCCCTTCTTCCCCAAACACCATTTAAAAGGATAATCTTGAATATTTCTTGAGAAATCGAGTTCCAATTCTCATTCTGTTTTGGAATTGAAACTCCAAGAGTCCAAGCTTTTTAACCATCCAAATCATCTCCTACAAGCTTCTAGAGTTAAGCTAAGCCAAATTGGAAGGAAAATCAAGCTAATTTGAAGCTCCTAGAATGTGAGATTTCAGAAACTTTTCCTATTCGATTCTCTCTCATTTCTCCTCTATTTTGATTGATTGTTGGTTTGCTAAAGTCCTACAAATGTAGGCAACAAGATTGAGTTGCTTTGAGATCAAATCGAAGCAACTCGGTTCATGATCCTCAAAATTCAAATCCATGTATCTTTCAATATACTTGGAATTGGAGAAAATTGAGGCCAGATTCGAGCTCATGGGCATTTTTTATTTAAAATCATGTCCTTGTTTTTTCGTTTTGGTGAGGGTTGGTAGTCATCCAGTCCGGTGAGGTTCACCGGAGAAGATGACCAGAGCCCTAGCTCCATTCAAAATGTTTTAATCTAGGTCCTTGGTTCTGATTACCATTGGTGTGACGCGTTTGACTTGGTCTATCGTGGATAGTGCGCGCGTGACCATCAGATCAGCCACCTCAATTAATGAGGGAGATCTGATGGCCCTTGTTTTTTTTTAATTTCATTTTATCAACTGAATTTCCATTTAA
Organism: Lathyrus oleraceus; assembly: GCF_024323335.1. NCBI lineage: Eukaryota > Viridiplantae > Streptophyta > Magnoliopsida > Fabales > Fabaceae > Lathyrus > Lathyrus oleraceus. The sequence continues at coordinate 222,731,562 of NC_066584.1, forward strand.
TCTACTTATTTTATTTAATTCATAGAAATTTCATTTTTAATCCGAAAGATATGGGACTTTCACCAAAAATCTTTAAATATTTTTCTCTTCCATTAAAATTATTTTTTGGATTAATTTTGGTATATTCCATGAATTGAATGTTTTTGTAGATATTTTTAATTGTTTAAAAATAATTATGACTTTTTAAAAATCATGAAATTTTTTGTCTAAGGTCCTTTGACCTTGTTTGACCTAGGATAAATCCCTTGGCCATTTATATGGTGTTTTGAAGGGATTTTAGGTTTTGACCAATTTAAAATGTATTTTAATTCATTTTTAAATTGATTTTTTATTGGTTAAATGTATAAAAATTATGTTGAGCCATTTTTATGGTCTTGTGATGTTTGACTTTTTGTTTGGGCCTTGGTCAATGTTGATTTGACTTTTGTTGGATCAACACCATTGGATTTAGGGGATTGATGAAATGTACATTTTATCTCCCAAAATGAATGAATGATTTTGATTTGATGAAATTCCTCCCATGATCAATTTGTGTTTCTACTTCCCCCCCCCCCCCCCCCCCCCCCCTCTTCATCTTCATCCCTATTCTTTCCCATTCCCTCATTGGACCAATGAAATCTCTAATGTCCAAAGGCTAATTGATTCATCAATGACCTTGTGTCAGATGAATCAATACAAGTATGATTGAGATAGGTCCCTTCCTTTTGATTTTTATTTTAGTGTGTGGTATATTTTAAGAGTTTGATTCTTTGTACCAAATCTCTAACATGCATTAACACCTATATTTTTATTTCCCAGCCTCAGATAGTTGTGACTTCTATATAAGTCCAATTACGATTGCTTAATATAGAGCTAAATTTGACCCCTCAAGGCATAACATTCTAGTAAGTGAGATTGTAAGTCTCCCATTCTTCATGGCATTCTGTGGAAACTTGACCATTTTTCCTTTCATGAGAGCTAGTGGCGTACTTGTTGAATTGTCCAAGTTGGAGCCCTTCTCATGGAAGATGTCTTGGTTTAAGGATGCATACTTGTGAATGAATGGTTGAGTGTTCTCCAAAGAATGACTTAATCAATTAAAACTCAACACTAACATTTGACTAACCATCTGTCATACCCCAATTTTGTCCCTACCCCGATACAATTTTCATCTGAATTTTTGGCCAGACCAAAAACTTAATTTTTACAAAGAAAAAAATTTATAAAAAAAATTGGGTAACCGATTACCCAGACCAAAAACTGAATTTTTGGCCATTTTGGGACTGTGTAACTGGTTACCCTAATCAGGGTAACCGATTACACCTGCGCAGATAGCAGAAATAGCTCTATTTTTTACCCAGAGGACCTTTTCTTTCACCCACTTCAACCCCTTTGCTTCCCCTATAAATAGAGCACTATCCTCACTCATTTTTCAAGCTTGAAAGCCACAAAACCTCTGTCCAAATCACATTCAAGCTCCCTTTTTTCAACCTAAACCCTAACTCACCCAAACCCTCTTTTCTCCTTTGAACAACCCAACCACCATGAAAAAAATCCACCATCTCCACACAAAAACAGTAGCAAACTTGTAACCTTCACTCACATAATCATTCACCACCACCACATAAACATACAACCTTCTTCCCTTCCATTTTTCTACCACAACAACCATAGCCACCCTCTTCCAAGCTTTTTGCTTCATTCTCAAACCCAAACACAACAACAACCTAGTTTTGACACCACAATCTTGGTAATATTTTGGACTCAAACTCCGTGATATTTTTGGTTTTGTTTTGGGTTTAAAAAATGGATTTTTACTTTTGGGTTGTATTTTGAGAGATATTTGAGTCAACTTTGAGACAAGTGGTTTTTGTTGGGTTTACACCCTTTTGGGGATTTTTTTGCTCTTACTACTTTTTATCCACCATTTTCAATCAAACTTTGTTTCTTGTTATCATTTATATTTATTGGTTGATGAGATCTATTAAATCATGGCTATGGTTGTTTAGAGTTGATAAAACCTTCAATATTTCAAACCTATTAATGATTCATCAATAGATCCTTCATGATACTTTGAGGCATTGATAGGTTGCCTCTATTTCAACCATGTTTGGGTCATTTGATACATAGATGAAACCATTTCCTAAACCTTGTTTCTTGTAATCATTTAATATTTATTGTTGACTTGTTGTTGTATTTATTTGGTTGATGAGTTCTATTAGATCATGGCCATGGTTGTTTAGAGTTGATTAAATCTTCAATGTCTCAAACCTATTAATGGTTGATCAATAGATCATTCATGATACTTTGAGGCATTGATAGATTGCCTCTATTCCAACCATATTTGAGTCATTTTATGCATAGATGAAACTATATCCTCTACATTAACTTGCTAATCCATTTGCTTATTGTTATTCTACTAACTACTAACTCCTAACATTTATATTATTGCACTTTAATTCCTTGCAATTTATTTTATTGTCACTAACCACTAACCACTAACTACTAACCACTAACTACTAACTCCTAACATTTACATTATTTCACTTTACTCCATTAACTTGTGGTTTATTTTGTGTCATTTACATTCACTAACCATTATTATTGTGATATTGTCATTCTTTATCTTGAGATTTACTTTTATGTCAGTATCTTGTAATTTACATTCAAGTACTCATTATCATCATCATTGTACAAACTCATCATGCATGTTTATTTACTTGTTATTTATTTTATTATCATCATACATTAAAAATAACAAAAACATGATAAAATGATAAAGACCAAAAATATTCACTCCACTCTTAATCAACTTGAACTTAGAGGATTTCATCTTAAAACCTTTGCTTGGAGGTCTTCCTTTACTCTTTGTGATACTTTGTAAATGTTGGATTTTCATCCGTAACTTATATGCATGTTGTAAGAATGGCATCATGGCACCACCTTAGGGGGACATGTTTGTAAGACCATTATCCTTTGTTTAGCTTAGGTCACTTTAGCATACAAAAGGCTTTCTCTTGGGCTACCTTACGATGAGACTCTTTATTTTCTTGTTGGTTATTTTGCATTCACGTTGCATAAGCTAAAATTCATAAGCAATCTCATTTCGAGACCATTTTCATAATTCAATTCATATGCACATGTAAATATAAACCTCGGTCAATATCGAGTGCGCCTTTTCCAAATCAATTCAAAACACCCTTGTAAGTCGATCGCTTATATAGCATCGCCATTAAACTCACATAGCTTACTCTTGGGCTTTCTTACAATGAGACCTATTTGATTTTTATCGAATAAAGGAGCAATACACTAAATAAATTCACTTCATTCAAAACACAAATCTAAAACCTCAATCCAACGTCGAGTATTTTCTCTCAAACTCAATTGAAATACCCCGATTAAATCAAAACATTTTTTTACAATAAGTTGAACGAAAAAGGAGTTGACTTTGAGTTTTCAACTTCACTCCTCGATTCGACAAATACGAGTTTTCTTACTCGGTCAGTCGAACAATTGTCATTTTCTGCCAAACATACAACTTAATCAAATAATTTTCTTAACAAACTATACGAAAAAAAGGAGATGGTTTTGAGCTTTCAATTCCTCTTCTCAAATGCTTGGATATGAGTTGTCTTAATCAGTCATTCGAGTATTTGTCGTTCATGCTAAAATACATCAACCATAGGCAAACTTATTTTCGTAATCACTTAGATGAAAAAGAAAGCGGTCTAGAGTCTTCTACTCCCTTTCCCGATTATTAGGATACGAGTTGTCTTACTCGATTATCCGAGTATTCGTGATCCATTTAAAACACCTTAATTATTATCAAATCCTTTCTGTAATTAAGGATGAAAAAGAAAGTGGTCTAGAGTCTTCTACTCCCTTTCCCGACTGTTAGGATACGAGTTGTCTTACTCGATTATCCGAGTAATCGTCATCCAACCAAAAATATCTCGACACGTCAAACCTATCTTTTCTCGCCCTCGTGAGATCATAACCAATCAAAATAAAACACCCAACACATTAATTCAACTTGTCACCTCCGTGTGATCAAAACTCTTTTCGAAAAGAACACTATTTAATCCCTTCTGATGCGCACAATAAACTGATGCTTAAGCCTCCGCCGAGAGTAGACAAGCCAATGTTTAACCTTTAGGATGCGATCTAAACAGTTGTTCATTAAAAAACACCAACCAACCGTAGTTCCCCGAACTATGAATGCTCTGATTTCCTTATTATACCATAAGGATACATAGGCAGGAGATTGTTGTATCTTCACGAGCACACTAATAAAAAACCTCCCCTTTCTCCTTTCCGAGGTTCTCATCCATTTCTATTTTCAATATTTTATAACCCGAAGATAACAAACAAACATAAATTAACACTCAAAACATAAATTAGACCTAAAAGGTTCCCGTTGAGTACAACGGACGTAAGGGGTGCTAATACCTTCCCCTTACGTAATCCACTCCCGAACCCGAATATGGTTGCGACGACCATTATTCCATTCCTAAAGGTTTTATTGATATTTTCCTATTCCTTCATTGGGATAAATAAAGTTCGGTGGCTACTCTGTTCGAACATAAATATTTTCCGCGACCATCGCGAGGAATCGTATTTTTCGAGATGCGACAGATGGCGACTCTGCTGGGGACTAGCTCCGAGCAAAAGAGAGTGAAGCCTAATTTAGTTTAGTTAATGTATTGTGTGTTTATCTATTTGTTATTTATTCTGTATTATTATGCTGTCATAATTATTGTCTGGTGTTTCTATTTATTATTGGGGTTCTCTGGTTGGTGATATTTTGTGAGATAGGCTCTCTACCCGAGTCTGAGAAAAACCATAAGATTAAGTTGGTGGTTGCGTAGTGGATGCCCACAAGGAGTTTTCCTTGTTGGGAAGATACGAAGACCCCGCCTAGAGGAGATTCTCTTGAGATACTATTGTCCGACGAGCCTTCATCACGGCGATGATGTTTCAAGTTGGATCAATGACTCTAGGGACCTTTTAACCCACTCTATCCGGAGGTTATGTTGTATTAACCTACGAAGTTTCAGACTTGTTGGGTTAATACGAAAGCCCTAATCAAATGAGATCCCTTGGACGTATTACTATCTTACAGTAATATTTTCAACCTCGATCTATGACTCTAAGAACCTTGTTAGAACCTTGGACTCGACAGTTGTGTAGTAGAATCCCCATGGAGCCTTCCTTGTTGGGATAATACGAAGACCTCACCTAGACGAGATCTTCTTAAAGATATTATTGTCCGACGAGTCTTCGTCACGGCAGTGACATCCTCAAGAAATATCCATGACTCTGGGAACCTACCAACTGTAGAGCCTACCCATGGGGTTCCATTATTCAGAGATACCCGTCATTCACCCGTGATTATGATCCATCTAAGAACGCTTTGAACCTGTGATCATAAACACGTCACTACATTCATACACATATCATTGCATTTGCATTCATCATCATGCATTTCATATCATTTTTCACCAAAATATATACAAAAAAACTCATCCAATCTTCGTCCATAACCTACAGTTGATTTCCCGACACTTATATCAGACTTAAAGTAGCTCTTGAAAAACCATGGATCCATTAGAGCAAAATCACATTGCATTAAGAGGAGATATTGACTCGATGAAAAACCAGATAGACCAACTTGTGGAGGCTATGATAACTTTAGAAAAGAGGGAGGACAACATTCAGCAGACTGCAGTCGTAGAGAATGTTATTCCAACTCCAGTAAATGGTCCTACCCAACCTCAGCTTGTGCGAACCTGTAAGACCCCAATTTTTGCCCTAAGATCCCTCATGGCATCATAATATTGCATTTGCATTGCCTCAAGGATCTTTAGCATCTTGGTTCCCTTTGCCTTTGGGTGGGACTCCTTGTGATTGGTTTGAGATTACCAAGCATGCTTGAATTATACATCATTGTTTCTCTTACTTTTGTTTACTAACCAAAAGCATAAAAATGTGTCGCTAACATCTTTTGTTTGAAGCTTGAGTATCATCCAAGACACTTTGTGGGTTCTATCTAGATGATCAGTCAACACAAGGGAATGGCTTGAGATACTTCCAACAGGTTCAAATGAGGTCTATTCGTCAGTCAAAATGTTAATCTTGAAGGAGCAAAAGTTTGTTCATGAGCTGTCATGCTGGCTAGGCGAAGCCCACGTGTTTTAAAAAAAAAGAAAAAAAAAAGAAAAAAAAAAAGAAAAAAAAACGAAAAACGAAAAAAAGAAAAGAAAATAAATAAATAAATAAATAAATAAAATATAACAGGAATTTTGGACTTGGGTCTCTCTCATTTGAGCCCACAGGTCCACAAAATCAGGTTATAAATTCAGAGTTTCAGTGAAACAAAATTTAATTCCATTCCAGATTCCATTCCTATTACCCTGGCAGGAAAAAGATGGTGAGAGATTCCATTCCTATTACCCTGGCAAGGAAAAAGATAGTGAGAGAAGAGCTAACAGAGTTCAGAGTAACCTCCAGAGACTGAAGGGAACTCATCGACAAAGAACCAATTCCCTCTCATATAAACCCTAAGATTTCTCTGCAAACCCAACGGTGCAATTCAATTTCATTCGATCTCTCCAATCAGGTTTGCCCTATATCCATCATCTTTATGCCTTCAATTTGAATGCTCTGAATGTATGAGGTATTATGGGTGAATTTGATACCCTTTTGATGCATGTGTTTGACAAGAGGTTTAGGCCTCCTACCCTTGGTTGCTTTTTGTGAGCTTTTTGTGAATTGAAAGGGCATGATTCATATGGTTACATTTTGATTTGGGGGAAACTCTTGGTTACCCTATCTTGTTTCTCTAACCTGTTTGTTGAGTTTTGTTTTGTGAGGGCTCACATGACTCTTGCAGAGATGGTTTGCCTGGCGTTCCACTTTATTTGTGGGATACCACCTGGAGGTCTATTCCGATTACCTATACTGACTCATTTTCTTTGATGGTGCCAGCTTGAGAGATCTTTGGGTTCCTTGTTCCGTTAATTACTGTTACTTCGGATCTTTATCCGTGTGGTACTTTTATATTTTCCCGTATTTTTACCGCTTTCCTAGTTGGAAGACCTCGATAGGAGGCAATGCTTTGTGTGTTTACTTTATGCAGGTTCCTTCATCCAGGACTCCTTTTTTGCATGCGCATTCCTAGAACGCAAAAAAATTCATTGATTTTTCTTCTCCTAAGAACATGTTTACTCCTTCTACTACAGGCGAGTAAGTCTCCAAAGGTCGAGCATCCGGTAGATTGCGTAGTAACGTTGTTCGCCCAAAACCCTTAACCCCGTAGTTGGTCGAACTACGTTTTGCTCTGATTTTCATCCCAGATGAGATACGTAGGCATAAGACGCGATGTCTTAGCGAGCACACTTCTCTTTAACCCATAGGTAGTCGAGCTACGAAGACTCTGATTCTCAGATTCATATGAGATACGTATGCAGTGGATGCGACGTCCGTGCGAGTCATTTTCTTTTGACCCTTCTTTTAGTAAGTAGTACATTCGATAACATACACGCTTTTCTCATCACTTCAATCATGTTTGCACAAATAAATTTTTCAAAAAAAAAACAACAACCTTTGCAACAAATGTTAAAAGGGCTCCCTAGGAGTACCTAGGATGTTTTGGGTGCCTAACACCTTCCCATTGCATAACCAACCCCCTTACCCAGATCTCTGACATTATTACTAGTTTTTGATTCGATAAAACTTTTAGGTTTTTGTTCGCTTTCTAACCATTCCTTTGGATAAATAGAAGTGCGGTGGCGACTCGACTTGTATGATTTACCTTGGATTTAGTCAATATCTCTAATGGTAACGAATACTGTAACACCCCGATAAAAATAAGATAATTATTTAAAATAAGTTAATAATATATTTATTAATTTAATTAAATAATTGGAATATTATTATTGGAATTATTATTATTGGAATATAATGTTGGAATCAGTAAAAAAGAGTCCCATTTGGCAAAAAGAGGTTTTCACGTGAAAACAGAGAAACGACTCTAAAGTGGAAAAAGGGCAAAGAGCCCGAGAACAAGGGTTGAAGAGAGGAAGAGCTCGAAGCTAAAGGATTGCCGGATTAACTCAGGTAAGGGGGTTTTATCGTCGTTTAATGGGTATTATGGGTTAACATGTAATGGGTAGTGATAAACCATTGATTTGACTCTAATTAGATGATGAATGTTGAAATTGTGAAATTTTGGATGAATGAGATATGAGTATGATTGAGGAAATTCGTAGGAATTAGAGGTAATAAGGTTAGAAATTGTGAGATTGAATGTGTATGATCTGTGTTAGACAATATGAATGAATGTTGTGTAAAAATTGGAATGTGGAAGGTGGGATCTGAGAATCTCGTAGCAGAGAAAACCATAGCAGATCTGGAATTCTGGTTTCTGGTCATACGCGTATGGCACTAGGCAATACGCGTATGAGATGGTCTGGTACGCGTATGGCACTAGGCAATACGCGTATGGATGAGGAAGATGATGTTTTGAACGTGGTTTTGTCTCTGTTGGTACGCGTATGAGGAAGTGGTACGCGTAGCATACGCGTATGAGGCAGACAATACGCGTATGGGATTGGCTGAGAAATGGGCCATACGCGTATGGGACTAGGCAATACGCGTATGGGCAGAATTGTGATTTTTCTGAGCTGTTGTTGTGCAGTTTTGGTCATTGCAGCTGGGTGATGTAATTTAGCTGATGTATGATATAGTAGGGATCATTTCCCGTTGTTTCGAGCAGTGTAGGTATTAGTAGAGTGTGCTAATACGGTGATTTATTATTTAGCATGATATGATATGATTCTGTGATAAACATGCTGATGATGTATGATGGTATGCATAATACTGTGAATGTATCTGTTATGTATGCAATTGTGAATGGACTGTTTATGGCTTAGAGTGTGAGCATATGTCTATTTGGAATTGTTGTTGATGTTTGCATGCTAGGTGATTTAGCATGTATAATATGGCCTTTATGGTGGTAGCTAATTCCCATGGTGAGGAATTAGTGAGTGAGTTGTTGTGGATTGTTGTTGATGTTTGCATGCTAGGTGATTAGCGTGCATATCATAGCCCTTGGGGTGGTAGCTAATTCCCATGGTGAGGAATTAGTGAGTGAGTCACTAGGTCTCAAATGAGTGGGACTAGTGAGCTTGGTAGCCGTATCTGGATTTGATCGGTGAGGTTGAACTATATGTTCACGAATAGTCGGTACCGCATGCATGGAGTCTCATTGCATAATGTATGTATGGCGTATAATATGAAGGGATGTATTCCAATATTATACGTGTGTTTTGTGTTGAGTTGAGTATGATGATGATTATGAGTTGATGTTACCGTTGTTGAATGTGTGATATGATTAGGGTGATGAAATGTGTTAATTTACTTAGCATTTCATGATATTTTATAATGCTTATTATATCCATTGAGGAACTCATCCTTACAACTATGTTTCAGGTAACGAGCAGTGATTGAGTAGAAGCTAGTCCTTGGAATCTAGTGTAGTTCCTTAGTGGGTCATGCTCTGGTAGATGTAACATTGGGACGGGATGTTTTACCTTGTTTTCATTTTTGGTTGTTGAACAACTTTACATGTGATGTGTTACATGTTTGAATGTTGTTAGATTTTTATCCGCTGCGAGTTATGCAATGGTTTGTTTGATTAAATAAATGAGCATGACAGGATATTTTGATGATTGGTGTGAAGTGTCAAGTGTGACACCCTTAATTGCATATCTACTCTGATTTATGTTTTGTTGATTTAATTAAATATTGGGGTATTTTAGAAGGGTGTTACATTAGTGGTATCAGAGCATAGTCGGTCGAGTCGAGTCGTAATTATTCTGTTTCCTTGTACGTGATAGGTGTTGTGTAACCCTATCAGTACTTATTGTTTTAGCTTGTTGGGCTTTCAGAATAGAGATGGCTGGAAGAGGTAGAGACGATGCTGCGATTGCTGAGGCTCTGGGTATGCTAGCTGGAGTACTTGGAGGGAATCCGAATGTTGTGGGACTGGGAGCTGCTCGTCAACTGAGTGAGTTCCAGAAGAACAATCCTCCAATGTTCAAGGGAACATACGATCCAGATGGTGCTCAGAAGTGGTTGAAGGAGATCGAGAGGATCTTCCGAGTGACTGAGTGTGCCGATAACCAGAAGGTCAGGTTCGGTACGCATATGCTGTCAGAGGAAGCAGATGATTGGTGGGTTGCTACCCGCACTGAGTTGGAAGCTGCTGGGGGTGCTGAGATCACTTGGGCGGTGTTCAGAGAGAGATTCCTGAGGAAGTACTTTCCAGAGGATGTCAGAGGAAAGAAAGAGATAGAGTTTTTAGAATTGAAGCAGGGCAACCGGTCTGTTACTGAGTATGCTGCTAATTTCACAGAGCTGTCGAAGTATTACACTCCCTATGATGAGGCTACTGGGGAATTTTCAAAATGTGTGAAGTTTGAGAACGGGTTACGTCCCGAGATCAAGCAGGCTATTGGGTATCAGCGGATTAGAGTGTTTTCTGACCTGGTGGACTGTTGCAGGATTTTTGAACAGGATACCAAGGCCAGAGCGGAGAGCTATCAGCAAAGGGTTGATAGGAAAGGCAAGAATCAGAATGATCGTGGGAAACCGTATGCAGCTGGCAAGGGTTTCCAGAGACAGAGTGGGATGAAGAGACCTAGTGGGGGAGACTCCAGTGCCCCTGCTAAGTGTTTCAGATGTGGTCAGGCTGGACATCGTATCCATGAGTGTACCAGTACTGAGAAGAAGTGTTTTAAGTGTGGCAAAGGTGGTCACTTGGCTGCAGAGTGCCGGTTGAAGACTGTGACTTGTTTCAACTGTGGAGAGGTGGGTCATATCAGTCCGCAGTGTCCTAAGCCGAAGAAAGAGAACCAGTCGGGAGGCAAGGTCTTTGCTTTATCGGGTTCTGAGACTTCTGCAGATGATCGTTTGATCCGAGGTATGTGTTATATTAATGGCTTTCCTCTTGTAGCTATTATTGACACAGGAGCGACTCATTCCTTTATATCTTTGGATTGTGCTGTGAAACTTGAATTAGAGATATCTGAGATGCATGGTAGTATGGTGATTGATACTCCTGCGAAGGGTTCAGTGACTACTACTTCAGTTTGTTTAAATTGTCCTTTGAGTATTTTTGGTAGAGACTTTGGGATGGACCTAGTGTGTCTTCCACTAGTGCAGATTGATGTTATCCTGGGTATGAACTGGTTGGTGTCTAACCGCGTTTATATCAACTGTTTTGATAAGACTGTGATCTTTCCTGAGATTGAGGAAGGAAAGAGTTTGTTTCTATCAAGCAGGCAGGTGAATGAGGCAGTAGCAGATGGGGCAGAGTTGTTTATGTTGTTAGCAACTTTGGAGGTGAAAGATAAACTGGTGATTTGCGATCTAGCCGTGGTGTGTGATTTTCCTGATGTGTTTCCTGAAGAAGTGAATGAATTACCACCAGAGCGTGAAGTTGAGTTCTCGATTGATTTGGTACCTGGTACTAGGCCGATATCGATGGCTCCGTACCGTATGTCTGCTGTTGAGTTAACTGAATTGAAGAGTCAGCTGAAAGATCTGTTGGATAAGAAATTTATTCGTCCGAGTGTGTCGCCGTGGGGTGCACCAGTGTTATTGGTTAAAAAGAAAGAAGGTACTATGAGGTTGTGTGTGGACTACAGGCAACTGAATAAAGTGACGATCAAGAATCGGTATCCTTTGCCGAGGATTGATGATTTGATGGATCAGTTGGTTGGTGCGAGTGTGTTCAGCAAAATAGATTTGAGATCGGGATATCATCAAATACGTGTGAAAACTGAGGATATTCAGAAGACTGCTTTCAGAACAAGGTATGGACATTATGAGTATTCTGTGATGCCTTTTGGTGTGACTAATGCGCCTGGGGTATTTATGGAGTATATGAATAGGATTTTCCATCCTTACCTAGACAAGTTTGTTGTGGTGTTTATTGACGATATTTTGGTGTATTCGAAATCGGAAGAAGAGCATGCTGAGCATTTGAGAGTGGTTTTAGGAGTTCTACGAGAAAAGAAGTTATTTGCTAAACTGTCTAAGTGTGAATTTTGGTTAGAAGAGGTTAGTTTTCTTGGTCATGTGATTTCAAGAGGCGGTGTTGCTGTTGATCCTTCTAAGATAGAAGCGGTATCTAAGTGGGAAGCTCCGAAGTCAGTTTCTGAGATAAGGAGTTTTCTTGGACTTGCAGGTTATTATAGGAAATTTATTGAGGGATTTTCTAAGTTGGCGTTACCGTTGACGATGTTGACTAGAAAGGGGCAAGCGTTTGTTTGGGACTCAAAATGTGAAGAAGGTTTTCAAGAGTTAAAGAGAAGGTTAACTACTGCTCCTATTCTGATATTACCAAGTCCGTCGGAACCATTTGAGGTTTACTGTGATGCTTCATTGTTGGGTTTGGGTGGTGTTTTGATGCAGAATAAGCAGGTTGTAGCTTATGCTTCGAGACAACTGAAGGTTCATGAGATGAACTATCCGACACACGATTTAGAGTTGGCAGCAGTGGTATTTGTTCTGAAGTTATGGAGGCATTACTTGTACGGGTCAAGATTTGAGGTTTTCAGTGATCATAAAAGTTTAAAGTATTTGTTTGATCAGAAAGAGCTGAATATGAGACAGAGGAGATGGTTAGAGTTTCTGAAGGATTATGACTTTGGTTTGAATTACCATCCGGGTAAAGCAAACGTAGTGGCTGATGCATTGAGTCGGAAATCATTGCATATGTCTATGTTAATGGTTAAGGAATTGGATTTAATTGAGCAGTTTAGAGACTTGAGTTTGGTGTGTGAGAGTACTCACAATAGTGTTAAATTGGGAATGTTGAAGTTAACGAGTGGTATTCTGGATGAGATTAGAGAGGGTCAGAAATCCGATGTGCTTTTGGTTGATAAGTTGACTCTAGTGAATCAAGGTCAAGGCGGTGAATTCAGAGTTGATGAGAATGGTGTTTTGAAATTTGGTAATCGGGTGTGTATTCCGGATGTTACCGAACTTAAGAAGAGTATTCTTGAGGAAGGACATCGTAGTGGCCTGAGTATTCATCCTGGGGCTACGAAGATGTATCATGATTTGAAAAAGTTATTTTGGTGGCCGGGAATGAAAAGAGAAATTGCGAGTTTTGTTTATTCTTGTTTGACTTGTCAGAAGTCAAAGATTGAGCATCAGAAGCCGTCTGGGCTAATGCAACCGTTGGTTATTCCAGAGTGGAAGTGGGATAGTATCAGTATGGATTTTGTTTCTGGTTTACCGAGGACAATTAAGAATTTTGAAGCTATTTGGGTGATTGTTGACAGATTGACAAAATCGGCTCATTTCATTCCGATCAGAATGGATTATTCGTTAGAGAGATTAGCTGAATTGTATATTGAGAAAATTGTAAGTTTGCATGGTATTCCGTCGAGTATTGTTTCGGACAGAGATCCTAGATTTACATCGAAGTTCTGGGAAGGTTTGCAGAGGGCTTTGGGAACTAAGCTGAGATTGAGTTCTGCATATCATCCGCAGACTGATGGTCAGACTGAGAGGACGATTCAGTCACTAGAGGATCTTTTGAGGGCTTGTGTTTTGGAAAAGGGAGGTGCTTGGGATTGTTATTTACCTTTGATTGAGTTTACCTACAACAATAGTTTTCATTCGAGCATTGGTATGGCACCGTTTGAAGCTTTGTATGGTAGGAGATGTCGGACACCTTTATGTTGGTATGAGTCCGGTGAGAGTGCTGTGGTTGGACCGGAGATTGTTCAACAAACTACGGAAAAGATTAAGATGATTCAGGAGAAGATGAGGATTGCTCAGAGTCGTCAGAAGAGTTATCACGACAAGAGGAGGAAGTCACTTGAGTTTCAAGAGGGAGATCATGTGTTTCTTCGTGTTACTCCGATAACTGGGGTTGGTCGAGCTTTGAAGTCGAAGAAGTTGACACCTCGATTTATTAGTCCTTATCAGATTTTGGAGAGGATAGGGGAGGTAGCCTATCGTATCGCTTTACCGCCGTCACTTGCAAATTTGCATGAGGTTTTTCATGTGTCTCAGTTGAGGAGATACATTCCTGATCCGTCGCATGTGGTCCAAGTAGATGATGTACAGGTGAGAGATAACCTGACTGTTGAAACATCACCTATGAGGATCGAGGATCGAGAGTTGAAGCAGTTACGGGGTAAAGAGATTGTTTTAGTAAAGGTAGCTTGGGGAGGACCAGCAGGTGGCAATGTGACTTGGGAACTTGAGAGTCAGATGAAGGAGTCTTATCCTGAGTTATTCACTTGAGGTATGTTTTCGAGGACGAAAACTCTTTTAGTGGGGGAGAGCTGTAACACCCCGATAAAAATAAGATAATTATTTAAAATAAGTTAATAATATATTTATTAATTTAATTAAATAATTGGATTATTATTATTGGAATTATTATTATTGGAATATAATGTTGGAATCAGTAAAAAAGAGTCCCATTTGGCAAAAAGAGGTTTTCACGTGAAAACAGAGAAACGACTCTAAAGTGGAAAAAGGGCAAAGAGCCCGAGAACAAGGGTTGAAGAGAGGAAGAGCTCGAAGCTAAAGGATTGCCGGATTAACTCAGGTAAGGGGAGTTTATCATCGTTTAATGGGTATTATGGGTTAACATGTAATGGGTAGTGATAAACCATTGATTTGACTCTAATTAGATGATGAATGTTGAAATTGTGAAATTTTGGATGAATGAGATATGAGTATGATTGAGGAAATTCGTAGGAATTAGAGGTAATAAGGTTAGAAATTGTGAGATTGAATGTGTATGATATGTGTTAGACAATATGAATGAATGTTGTGTAAAAATTGGAATGTGGAAGGTGGGATCTGAGAATCTCGTAGCAGAGAAAACCATAGCAGATCTGGAATTCTGGTTTCTGGTCATACGCGTATGGCACTAGGCAATACGCGTATGAGATGGTCTGGTACGCGTATGGCACTAGGCAATACGCGTATGGATGAGGAAGATGATGTTTTGAACGTGGTTTTGTCTCTGTTGGTACGCGTATGAGGAAGTGGTACGCGTAGCATACGCGTATGAGGCAGACAATACGCGTATGGGATTGGCTGAGAAATGGGCCATACGCGTATGGGACTAGGCAATACGCGTATGGGCAGAATTGTGATTTTCTGAGCTGTTGTTGTGCAGTTTTGGTCATTGCAGCTGGGTGATGTAATTTAGCTGATGTATGATATAGTAGGGATCATTTCCCGTTGTTTCGAGCAGTGTAGGTATTAGTAGAGTGTGCTAATACGGTGATTTATTATTTAGCATGATATGATATGATTCTGTGATAAACATGCTGATGATGTATGATGGTATGCATAATACTGTGAATGTATCTGTTATGTATGCAATTGTGAATGGACTGTTTATGGCTTAGAGTGTGAGCATATGTCTATTTGGAATTGTTGTTGATGTTTGCATGCTAGGTGATTTAGCATGTATAATATGGCCTTTATGGTGGTAGCTAATTCCCATGGTGAGGAATTAGTGAGTGAGTTGTTGTGGATTGTTGTTGATGTTTGCATGCTAGGTGATTAGCGTGCATATCATAGCCCTTGGGGTGGTAGCTAATTCCCATGGTGAGGAATTAGTGAGTGAGTCACTAGGTCTCAAATGAGTGGGACTAGTGAGCTTGGTAGCCGTATCTGGATTTGATCGGTGAGGTTGAACTATATGTTCACGAATAGTCGGTACCGCATGCATGGAGTCTCATTGCATAATGTATGTATGGCGTATAATATGAAGGGATGTATTCCAATATTATACGTGTGTTTTGTGTTGAGTTGAGTATGATGATGATTATGAGTTGATGTTACCGTTGTTGAATGTGTGATATGATTAGGGTGATGAAATGTGTTAATTTACTTAGCATTTCATGATATTTTATAATGCTTATTATATCGATTGAGGAACTCACCCTTACAACTATGTTTCAGGTAACGAGCAGTGATTGAGTAGAAGTTAGTCCTTGGAATCTAGTGTAGTTCCTTAGTGGGTCATGCTCTGGTAGATGTAACATCGGGACGGGATGTTTTACCTTGTTTTCATTTTTGGTTGTTGAACAACTTTACATGTGATGTGTTACATGTTTGAATGTTGTTAGATTTTTATCCGCTGCGAGTTATGCAATGGTTTGTTTGATTAAATAAATGAGCATGACAGGATATTTTGATGATTGGTGTGAAGTGTCAAGTGTGACACCCTTAATTGCATATCTACTCTGATTTATGTTTTGTTGATTTAATTAAATATTGGGGTATTTTAGAAGGGTGTTACAAATACCCCGCTACATAACCCTAGTTGATAACTCTATTGTACAAGAACGTCATGTTGTTCAAGATTCCTCACGTCATGATGTTGTTGAATATCACAGGTTTGCATTCTCCGTGCCAGATTCCCATGGAACAAGACTAGTGGTTAATGCTGAGCAACCACAAGATGATGAGATTGTTAAAAGATGATGCGTGCTAGAGAAAAGACTCAAGGCCATAGAAGGACAAGATACTCTTGAACTGAATGCTTTAGGCATGTGTTTGGTACCTGGCCTGGTTATACAAACTAAAATTCAAAGTACCGGAATTTGAGAAGTACAAAGGGGATGGATGTCCAAAGCACCATTTGGGGATGTTTTGTCGAAAAATGACCTCTCATGCCCACGATGATAAGTTGATGATTCACTGTTTCCAGGACAGTTTGACTGGGGCATCATTAAGTTGGTACATGAAGTTAGAAAGGAATCATGTTCAATCATGGTTGGACCTAGATAATGCATTCTTGAAGCAATACAAATATAATATGGACATAGCTCCCGACCGCATGCAGCTAAGAGCCTTATCTCAGGAAGACAATGAATCCTTCAGAGGGTATGCCCAAAGATGGAGAGAGTTAGCGGCTTGAATTGACCCACCACTCTTATACAAAGAATTGATGGAATTATTCAGGGACACCCTGCAAAGTCCATACTTCGAAAGGATGATTAGCAGCGCAACATCAAACTTCGCTCACTTAGTGACAATTGGAGAACGCGTCGAGAGTGCCCTAAAAAATGGAAGAATCCAAGGTGCCACGAGCAACCAAGCTAACGAGACAGAATCCCTCAGCGATTCCTAAAAGGAAGAGGATGATGAAATAAATGCAGTCATGGCAAATGTTGGGTATTCTCACGATGCACTAGCCAGACCTTATGGTTCTTCACCTTCTCAGCAATCACCATTTCCAACACCATGTTATCCTTATAGACAACCGGAAAGGCCTAAAGCACCATTCAAGCAACCATGGATTGTTCCTCATACAAATCAAAGATGTGGTCAAGGATATCAGGATCAGCATCTGAACTAGTATAGGCCTCGAAACAATCTGGAAAGAAGGAATGCTCCTCTCGATCCAATTCCTATGTCATACAGTCAACTTCTGCCATATCTGATTCAAAGCTCGCTGGTGGAGCCCAAGTCTCTCAGGACATTGTCAGAACCATACCCACCTGGATATGATACTGATGTGCAATGTGGATATCATGCCGGAACAATAGGGCATTCAACTGAAAACTGCAATGCTTTCAAGGCTAAAGTGCAACAATTAATCGACAAAAGGCACATATCCTTTTCAGAAGGAAGCCTGTTGGTGCACGTTAACCTCTCGTCAGAATAAGTTCAAAGATTTCACAGAGTATCTCCTAATGCCAGTAGTTCAGACAGGAAGACATCCTCAACACTGGCAATCGTTAGACTGATTTGTTTCTATTTTTGCATTTGTAGTTTCTTTGTTGTTAAAAGCTGCTTGTGTTTAAACATTGTTGTTTTTAATGGTAATATTGATGAAGTAATGATGCATGTTTTGAATTAATTATCTCGCATTCGCTCATTTTTCTTCTCTTATATCAAAAACAAAAAAAATACATCAGTATTTCTCCCATTCACTTTTCTTTATCATAACTTTTAGCAAAGATTTGAGGGAGGATGACGAAAATAAGATACCCATAATTGCTGACTATATGCTTTTGGATAAAATCCTGCTGATGATGTACAAGCATTGTTTCAAATTCCCAAACACTAGAGAGATAAGGAGTTAATCCCTAGTCAACCACTTCGACCGTAGAAGTAGGAGTTTCTTTCGGATCTAAAAAAAACCTTACATTAAACCTGGGGCAGGGTAGTGTTCAGTTAATCTAACTACACATTCAAATTACAAGACGAAGCATCCCGTCTGTAGATCAACAACATGATATTATTTGCACACATCCCGAAGCATAGAAGGAACCATGCAAAATCCAAAGGTTATGTTGGATTGTTCTTCAAATGACCAATGACTTGGCTGTCACAATTCTAAAAAATAAAATAAAAAAAAGGCCCGCTAAGTCGAACACCCAAAGATACGACTTATGCAAAAAAATAGGGGCAATCCCGATGGGCTAAAGCTTCAAAAAGCGGTCCATGCAAAAGTTAGGGATCAAAACAAAAATCAAAGGAAGTCACAAAAACCCTCAACAAAACAAAACCAGATTCAGTGACCATTATACCAAAATCAAGTGGTCACCGACATCCAAAAAATAAAATAAGGTGATTTCCATTTCAAGAGACCTTGAATCATCATCTTTATTCATACACCTTCAAAACTCTCTTAAAAGACGAACGTATATGTTGAATTAACTGAATGTAGGACTGGAGTTTATCAAGAAGAAGGGTGGGTACAAAAACAATTTTGAGCCTCATATCCTTTGTTTCAATAACCATGAACTAAGCCACGTTACAACCCTCAAAAGACCTAATTGAGGTAGGGTTATTTCCAAAAGCATATTACAGCAAAGTTGCGTAAACTGACTCCTAAAGATTTGCTAATATTCAACATCAATGTCATTATTCTCGCTGAGTCTTTCACACTTTAAATTGCTAAATCAACATTACATTTGGACTCATGGTCCACTTGTCACATACTATTACATCATTCCAATAAATGATTCTTTTTCAAACTTGCATGAGTATCGCATTAAAATTAGCATTTCTGAACAAATGATTTTAACTGCAAGACAGTACTTGACATCAGGGAAATTCCAACAATAAGGAACAATAAGAGGAACTTGGACATTCATTGGTGCTAACCCGAATCAAGACTACCTTGTCGCATCCGCGAAAAAACAACCGGCGGGACTCAAATAAAAACACAACACAGAGCCGCCACTGCGCGTTATTTATCCCAAAATAGGGAAAGGAAACGCTCAGAGAAACCTGGAAAGGAAATGGTCTTGCGACCAAAGAGAAAGGGTAAGGGAGTCGGTTACGCAAGGGGAAGGTATTAGCACCCCTCACGTCCGTCGTACTCGACGGGATCCACGTTCTAAGAAAAGAAAAGGTTGCTAAAACATCACACACACACACACAGGGAACGCAGGTGGGGTTAGGAGAAGGGAGCTCGATAGGACATCGCGTTCTATGCCTACATATCTCGTCTGGAACGAGAATCAGAGCCACTGTAGTTCGGCTTACGCACGCCAAACAACACAAAACGCACAAACAGATGGCAAACATGGAGCCCGACAACCACTCGATGGAATTACGTCAGCATCCGAACCAACACACGCACAAAGGGGCAAACGTGGAGCCCGACCGCCAATCACTGGACTTACGTCGGCATCCGAACCAAACACACAATCAGATAACAAGTAAACACACGCAAAAAGAAAAAGGTTGCCCGGAGTGGTCTCGCACGACCACCTGCCTACATACCTCGTCTGGAACAAGGATCAGGGCGATGTAGTTCCCCTGAAAGGGACTGAATTACTAGCCAGAAACCAGGGGAAGACACACTACCAGGGAGCTGGACTCGAGCCTAGTGTTGTCATGCATCGTTACCCTAAGTTCAGTTTTCTATCCTACTTGCATAAGCAAACTACTCCTATCCAGGAAAGAAGCAAGCATACAAGCATACAAAATAATTCAAGCATACATCAAATGAGAACAAGCATCTCAAACAGATATCCACATAGCACGCACTATAACCAAACAAGTGGCTCACACAATAGGTTTGACTGCCTCAGCAAGTCATCTGTACAGGCTGTGTTTGCTCTTAACCTTGCCATTACGAGGCTAAGGTGAAGCAGATGAAAGGTGAAGTGAGGATCAGACCTCACAGCTCTTATCCCTGACCAGGGAGAGCTTCTAGACAAGGGAGCGTGGGTCCAGAATGGAGGGACCCTTCTACGCTCAATGACTCTGACTCGATTGTGCGACAGCACAGATCTTGGGTTTGTGTCCCAATGCATCAACACACAGCCGTGTGAGCAGAGGGACGACACACAGAATAGTGGGGGATAGATTGCATATCCCTAACTTCCACCAATTGCCTTGATTAAGGACTTTACCTGCTTAGGCACAAAATTAAACACACACAAGCATCGCCTCTTAAGGAGGACTTCAGACAGTTTGCCCGGTCAAATAACAGACCGGGTCTCCAGACTACATGAAGTTAGGAAGTTATACCTCAATGCAAGTTGCTTAAGCAAAGCAAAGCAAAAGTTCACAAGGAACTGAGCAACTAAAAGTACCTGGAAACAGTCAAACACAGTTAGTACTCAGACAGACAAAAATAAACAGCAAGTATTAATCAGTCAGACTATACAAACTAATGCACAACAAAGGCAAGCTATGAACTCAAGCCCAAACTTCACAACCTACAAAACAAAGTTATGTTAGTGTACAAACATCAAACAACATCAATTGAATTGACTTGGATCATTCTCCATAAGCATTGCACCTTTTCATCCTGAAAACTCAATCAAATGTTAGAAACTAGACCACTAGGCCAAGCCTAGGGTCCAAAGGCAAGAAAAATTCCTAAACAGCAAGGGATATCCAACCAAAGTCAAATTAATGTCAAACAAAAGCCAACACAATTAGTCCCATGTCCATATCATTCATCATGTTCCTTTCATGCACAAAACAATTCAATTTAGGTCAAACATAACACCAAACATCCAAACAGAACTATTGCATCCAATTCCATATCAAAACAAATCCAAAAATCCTCAAATAATTTACACCTAAACAGGACATAATCAAGGTCTAGCATGTCAAATTTTAGCTCATTCAATACCATATGAGCATTTCACATCCAAATTACAAACATGTACCACATGGACTTGCATATTTGACCAACAGAGATGAAAAATAGCAATCAAATTGAAAATGCCACATAAAATTCCACAAAAATTCACATAGCTTCTTAACATGTTAATGAACATCCATGCAAAATTTCACATCGTTCTAATAAGTCTAGGTCATTCAAATAAATCCAGCAAGTTGACATAATGAGGTGTGACACAAATTGTCACACCTAGGTTCCAAAATTCATAACTCAAACACCAGGAATCCAAAATTCATGAAATTTACATGTAAATCACCATTAGCCAGTCCACAATCATCACAAAAATTTTCAAGCATTTCTTTGTAAACATGAGGATTTCACAATCAAAATGGCACAATGTATCAAAATGGCACACATGTTAATCAACCCTAAGTCAATCTAAAAATTCACCATGCAAAACTTCAATCAATAGGTCAATAAAATTCTACAGTCAATTAGGAAGTCAACAAAAAAATCCACGTATTTTTCTGATTTTTAAAACATTTTTTATGAATTTTTTAAAGTGTTTTATGATTTTTAACAATTTTTTGGAATAATTATTAATTAATTAAAGAAACAGTGGCAGCTTGGTAATTGTTGAACGCGGGCGCGGCAAACTCCTGGTTCAAATTTTCAAACGAAAATCCAGATCAAACGCATGTATTTCCCAGAAAATCATCGTCCTCAACCCAGGCACACCAAGAACACGTGAACTTCAAACTTTCACAAAAATACACAAACCGCACATGGTTGGAAAGGTCTCTTAACGTAGAATCCAAATATCATCCTAATTTCACCTAAATGTTCCTAAATCTCATGGATCGAAGGAGTTAGGGTTTGGTTTCATACTTTCAAATCAAGATTTCGTCCTCTACAGTTATCCATTTGCAAAACCAATCACATCACTAGATTCTACATTCAACAAACTATAGAACGCATATGACCAATTAAAGAAACATGAAATTCGAATTCTGACCTTAATCTTGAAGGCAGTAATGGAATCGGAGCTTTCAAGTCGTTTGGATCCAAAACAGCAGCAGCATAAGCTCCAAGAAGTTGAATGCTAGGCTCAGGTTCGATTGATTTCACTCCTAGTGCACGAATTCTTGATTCACCATTGATGGAGCTCGTAAGTACAGTCGAGAATGGCAGCTCCTTTTGATCCAATGTCCAAAAACCGATGGAGATGATGATGAGAGGAGTTTGCAGCACAAAGAATTTCGAAGATTGATCAAGAAATGAGAGAGTTCTTGTCAATTTTTGGTTTTGGTGTTCTTGAGAATTCTTGAGAATTTGGAGGGAATTTGAGATCTGATTTTGGGATTGGTGCATTCTGTTATGATTTAGATGTGATTAGGAATATATATGCTAGCTTAATCCATGCTTAATCACACTAATTAATCAATTGGAATGTGTTAGCGAAATGTGTTAATTTCAAGCAAGGGCAAAATTGTATTTCCACATGCCAGCTCATTGCCACCTCATGGACAGCTCACACATTCTCAAAATGACATGTGTGAGCTGTTGCAACTTGTTTGACCCTCATTGGATGAGTATTTTGGAAATTCACTATGTGATGGCACTTTGTCCATTTTTGCAAGTTCATTCCAAAAGCTATTTTCCAAACCATGAAGCTTTAACATGTTATGATGATTCCAACAACTTTCAAATACCATTTGTGAAGTGTTGCAAAAATCCCCACTCAAAAATTCCAATTATTTCTCAAGTTGGACAATTTTGCCCCTGGTTCATTTAACTGTCCAGTTGAAATTTGACTTTTTGCATTGACCACTTTTGAAGAAATCCAATTATGCATCATGAAAGTACATGTCAAATGGAGTTTGTGCATATAAAGAACTTCCAATTTGGATGCTCCATGTGGAAGTTATGGCCTCCTGATTATGGGTCATTTTTGAAATTCACTGAGCCATAACTTGACAACCATACATGGGATTTTCAAGTTCTTGGACTTTTTGGAAAGGTGAGAACAAGATCTACAACTTTCATGTTGAACAATTTTTCATTTGAAGCTTCCTTAGACATTTTATTTTGAGGTCAAAAACTTTCCATTTTTGGAAACTTCAATTACAAGTCACTTTCTATTTTTGGCAGTTTTTGTTCTGACTTGATTTTCTCCATTCTTAAGCTTTGAGATGTCAAATAACACTTGTTCCAACATGAATGAAGTGTATCCAACTCATTTCCACCTCCAAATCCATCAGATCATGTACAGTTGACCACAGTTGACTTTTCATCTGATAGATGAATCTGGCAATGCATTGCTCCAACTGAGCTCCAATCTCCGGATGAAATGGCTCAAGGGTGATACCCTAGCCTCAATTAGCTCAATAAAACCATGGCATGATCCTCATAGCCATCATAAACCCCATCTCCTGATCATACCCTGATTGGCCCAATGCAACTGATTAGGGTTGACCAGTGGTCAAAACCCTAATCTCAAGGAATCCTGCTTCAACACTTGATGAAATCAAACCATTATGATGATGATGTATCATTGTAACCAAGATGAAGACCAATATCCTTTGAGAATCATGAAACCCTAATTTGGACTTGCACACCCTCAGATGATCAATGACCAGTCCAATGAAACCCTAGGCTTGCACTTAACTTCCTCACTTCTTGATCAAGACTTGGGAAGATATCTGGCACAATGTAACCACATGATATGCAACATGCAATGTCTAATGACCTAAAAATGATATGCAATATGTTATTCTAGTCCCAAGAGAGGAGGGCAAATTTTGAGGTGTTACAGCTGCCCCTATTCAATCCACTGTGAACCTGTCGATATGAATAGCCTCAGCTTTCAGATGATCAGGATGAAGAGTGATTGAATACCAAGAACAGACGAACAATTTGCACTCTGATGGGAAAATAATTACCAACGCCTGTCAGAATCGGCGAAGAAACAAACTTGAATCAAAATCCGTCTAGTACGGAGAAAACTCGGCTTGATCCCTAAAACAGAAACGTCGACCTGGATACCAAAATAAATGGTAACACAGGGATAACCATGGCTTGAACACCACACATCCGCTCGGGATTATTATTCTCTCTTCTCTTTCATTTTCTTTTCTTGAACCCCGAAATTTTCTCTTGCTTTGCGTTTTCTTGGCCTGAACACCACTTTGGTCTGAACACCTCTTCGGTCTGGATACCACTTCGGTCTGGATACCGGGAAACTGGCCGGATTGCCGCAAGCTGCGTCGATCTAATCATCGTGAGCTTCTTCGATCTGGAAATCGGAACTGGCCGGAGTGCCACAAGTTCTTCGTCCTGATGGTTGAGAACCTCTTCGATCTGGAAATCGGAAACTGGCCGGAGTGCCACAAGTTCTTCGTCCTGATGGTTGAGAACCTCTTCGATCTGGAAATCGGAAACTGGCCGGAGTGCCACAAGTTCTTCGTCCTGACTGTTGAGAACCTCTTCGATCTGGAAATCGGAAACTGGCCGGAGTGCCACAAGTTTTTCGTCCTGATGGTTGAGAACCTCTTCGATCTGGAAATCGGAAACTGGCCGGATTGCCACAAGTTCTTCGTCCTGACTGTTGAGAACCTCTTCGATCTGGAAATCGGAAACTGGCCGGAATGCCACAAGTTCTTCGTCCTGACTGTTGAGAACCTCTTCGATCTGGAAATCGGAAACTGGTCGGAATGCCACAAGTTCTTCGTTCTGACTGTTGAGAACCTCTTCGATCTGGAAATCGGAAACTGCCCGGAATGCCACAACGACCCATGCTGAGGATGACAAGCCCTGAGCCGACTGCTCTCTATTCAACCCTGGCAGACAAACACTTCGCGTTTAGCTGGGGATTATCTTCTTTCTTGTTTTTCTTTTTGGACCCCGAAACTTTCTTGATTAATATTCCCATTTCTGCTCGACAGAAACTTACCCTCCAGTATCGTACTACTGGGGAATATCCTTGATTAAAACCATGATGCTAGACTCCTCGGAGTAACACCTTCACTGTCTGATAAAACCAATCCTCAAGCGGTAACCACGGCTTGAATCGCGCTGATCGCGTAACGTCCTCTGATTTTATTTCCATCTCTGTCCGACGGAAACATTTCCTCCAATATCGCACTACTGGGGAACATTGCTGATCTGACGTCATGATGCTAAACTCCACAGAGTAACATCTTCGCTTTCTGGCACAACCACCTCTCAAACGGTAACCACGGCTTGAGACTAGCTTTATGCTTGCAACAATGATGCATGATCTTTTTCTACGTAATGCTCCATAATTATGGAAATGCTACGCGATTTATTTTTTCTATGCAACATGCTATGCTTACTCTACATGATGAATGCATAAAAAGGCATCCCCCTCAAGGGACTCTGCTGAGGAGCACGAGACGCTCTGCTGAGGAACTCGTCAATACTCCAATCTCCACCCTGCTGGGGAATAAGCACTGCTGCTGGGAATAAGGCAACCCTTGCTGGGGAAGAACCTCCTTTGCACCCAATCCGCTCGAGAAACTGCTGGGGATAAACACCACCAACACTCTGTGGGGATACAATCTTTTGACTTGCTGGGGATATACATCCTACCTCTGCTTGGAACCCTCACAGATACCTGACGACTTCACTGGGGAAATGCTTACAGATACTCTGCTGGGAAACAGCAACCTCCAGGCCTGGCAACTGGGGAAGCATCGATCTGACACCTGATGGGGAATAACCATCCTGGCCCTGCTAGGGAAAATGAATGCTACTCCGCTGGGGACAACCCATGCAATCCATACGTAGGATACGCTCAGCTGGGCATGCAAAAATCCGTCCGCTACGGGAACTTGTCCAATCCACTGGTAGGATGAACACTGCTGGAGATATATTTCATTGAAACCCGCTCCACTCGGGGAGTAGCAACCTTCGGACCTGGCTGCTGAGGAAACATCACTTACCTGCCGGGGATAACCATCTCGACTCGGCTGGGATCCACAGACCTTGGATCTGCTGGGGAGTTGGTCCTCTAATTCTGCTTGGGGACCTCGCTGGGAAAATGAGAAAAGTTGGCACAGAACACCCATCGACTCATCGAACCATGGTATCCACCTCCCAATCTCGTACCGACTCCCCATCTTTGAGAATTCCCAGACTCATCTGGACCTTTTCTGCTCCATCATCTTGTATTCCCAATCGCTCCACGCTCGACAAAGAACGAACTCCTAGGACTTATACAGACTTTTCAATTTTCCGACTTTGAAGAGTCTTCTTGATTAATTCCAAAGGTCGTCGTACGTCTCGACGTCTCTCATCGCTTCTCTTACCCATTCATCCGTCACTGATCGGACCCTGCGAGGAATTTCAACAGACTTTCAAATCTTCCGACTTTGAAGAGTCTTTTTGATTAATTTCAAGGATCGTCGTACGTCTCAACGTCTTCGTCATCCTTTCATATTCTCTTGTCCCTGATTGGACTCCCTGGGGATTTGCTTTGTCAACAGCTTTCACACCACAACCTGCAAGTGAGTGAAAATATCTAACAGTACCTGCAAAACAGATCGTTAGATAAAACCGTGCCCCAGGCGTGTCAAGATTTCAACACTTGGGTCACTCAACCTTCCGAATGAGATTTCAAGCTTTCAATCTTATAAACATGCATTGGAAGGGACCTGTATGTCTTAAAATGCAAGATTCTTTATCAAAAATATCTGGATGTTTTTGCAATCAAAGCGGTAATGAAAAACAAAAACCAAAATTATTTGACTGAATATGCATTTTATTGATTGAAAAAGCGTGGCTCAAATGAGCAATACAAAGGAAGCAATTCCTGAAAAGAGGTAACTGCACAAAAGGAAAAATCTATCCTAATGGCAATGTGAAACCCGTGATCTCATCGAGTTCCAACTCAGTTACACCCCATATGTCCTCAGACTCTCCATGCTTTCTGCCTTCTGAACAAGACGATTCCAATTGATCCCTACCGGGTATTATCCATGATGCTTTAACCAAAGCGCAAACGATCATGCTAGACGCAGTTGTTCGTTTCAATCCCTCTTTTGCCTGGACCGCCCTTTCGGGTTTTCAGTCCACCGGGATACCCTTTTTTGCCCAAGTCGCCTTTTCAGGTTTTCGACTTGCCGGGTGTACAATTTTTTCATTTTTATATCCCTAATTTTTGCCCGAACCTTTCTTTCTGTTTTTGGTTCGCCGGGATGCCCATTTTTGCCAGGACTCTTTTATTCTTTTCGTCCAGCAGGTCTCTTTACACGAAGTATTTTTTTTAACTGCGTCCGCATTCACAGGGGATGGAAAATCCTCGCCATCCATAGTCGTCAGCAACAAGGCTCTGCCAGAGAAAACCTTCTTGACCACGAATGGACCTTCATAATTCGGTGTCCATTTGCCCCTTCGATCGTTTTGAGGAGGAAGGATCCTTTTCAACACCATATCACCTACGTGATACACCCGAGGTCGCACCTTCTTGTCAAAAGCCCGCTTCATCCTCTGCTGGTACAACTGCCCATGACAGATGGCGGCTAGCCTCTTTTCCTCAATTAGGCTTAACTCTTCGTACCGGGTCCTTACCCATTCAGCCTCTTGCAATTTCACGTCCATCAGGACTCTCAAAGAGGGAATCTGAACCTCAACTGGTAATACAGCCTCCATCCCATACACCAATGAGAAAGGCGTTGCCCCAGTAGATGTGCGCACCGATATTCGATACCCATGCAATGCCAACGGCAACATCTCATGCCAGTCTCTGTAGGTTACCACCATTTTCTGCACAATCACACCATTGGTGTATTCAAACGTTATCCGGGCAACAAAAGCTCCTTCACCTTAACCTCCCCATCAGACATCAGAATCCGTTCGGATTCAGGGTTAGGCCCCTCCTCCGGGATCGGTTACTCTCAATCTTTCGATTAGAGCACCTCGAGATGTCCTCATCAGGGAATTCAAACTTCATCGGTTGATCATCCTCCACGAGTTGTTGAGCGATGTAATCAAACACTACACCCCTTGATTGCTTTCTGAGAGTATCCCAAATCAGTCAACATTCTTTTGCACTCTCACAACCTGTCCGGCCAATGCTGGCTTCTTAAACACATACTCAATCGGATCCATCTTGGACATCCACAAAGTGGTATGAATCAGCATATACTGTCTCAGTCGGCGAGCAGCCTATGCCAAAGTACATCAAGTTTTCTCGAATAGTGAATGTACTGTTTCACAGTCGATAAACTTTTTGCTAAGGTAAATTGCATGTTCTTTTCGACAAGACTCGTCATGCTGCCCCAGTACGCACTTCGTAGACCCCTCGAAGGCCGTCAAGTACAGATTGACAATTGCTCCTTCCACAGGAGACATCGGAATCAGAGGTTCCTGCAACTTTCTTTTATTTTTCAATGCCCCTTGGCAATCATTATTTCGCCTGACCGTTTGATCTCTTTTTTTTTTCTCTTGAATGGGTTCCCACGTGGCTGTTAGATAAGATGCGAACCATGACAGGTAGTTCAATCTTTCTAAGAAACCACGAACCTCTTTCTTTACTTTTTCTCGGTTCAGGCATTTTTTTTTTTTAAGCAGGATGAACCTCGATTCCTCCCTTACAATGAACCCCAACATCTTACCGGACCGCACCCTGATAGTGCACTTATCTGAATTCAACCTCAGTTTGAATTATCTCAACCAGTCAACCGACTTGCCCCGGTCAGCCAGATGCCCCTCTCCTGTTTGGGACTTTGCTATCATGTCATCAACATAGCAATTGATTCCACGATGAATCATATCATGAAACAAAGTCACCATGGCTCTCTGATAAGTAGCACTGGCGTTCTGCTTCTCTAGAGGACAGTCTCCTT
This sequence comes from Lathyrus oleraceus, assembly GCF_024323335.1. Classification (NCBI taxonomy): domain Eukaryota; kingdom Viridiplantae; phylum Streptophyta; class Magnoliopsida; order Fabales; family Fabaceae; genus Lathyrus; species Lathyrus oleraceus. The sequence continues at coordinate 222,760,560 of NC_066584.1, forward strand.
TCCACGGTAGCTTGTGCACAACGACATCGGTATCCGACCCTGGCATATCCTGACACGACCAGGTGAAGGTACTCACATGTCCCTTCAACAGGGCTACCATTCTGCTCTCGACTCGCCTCTGAAGCGGCTCTAATTTCACTTCCTTCCTGACCTCGGCGGTGCTTGGAATAACAATCTCAATCCGCTCCACGGGCGGCTGAATCACCCTCTCCTCTTGTTTTAACAACCTGGCTAATTCCAGCAGATCACAATCTTCTTCGTCTTCTTCTTCAGCCTGATTGCTCGGATTGTCGAAGTCATATGAGGGGTAACCAAATTGTTATCAACGAGATCCGGAGAATTATTTTTGAAGTTGGGACGAGACAAATCAAAAAGGAAAAATGAAAATAAACATTGCCATTTTTATTTGTTTTTAAACTGCAAAAATAAATGAAAAACAGGGAACACCGCTTTTTGACTGAAAAACATCCATTTATTAATGATGCAGAAAATGCAAATTTGAAACATGAGGTGGCCCTTACAATGAACCATTACGTGTCGGGCAACACGTATGGCTTTCATGCAAATAAAACTGAAAACAAGAAAATATTACTCTTCCAGCAGAGTGACAATGATGATCTTTTTAAGCCTTCCAGCTTCCTGGTACGCACGGCTTTATCCACCCATCAAACTTGCAGTTACTGTCTTTCTCTTCACCCATCCCGCAGGCGTGATCCGAATCTTCAGCAACTGCGTTCACCATTGCCTGACCATGTGCCGGCATGGGATTGGCATTAACATTCGGCGATGGCGCAAAGTTAATAGCCTTGGAGTCTACCAGATCCTGTACAACATTCTTGAATGCTCTACAGCCCTCAATGTTATGCCCCGGTGTTCCAGAATGAAAATCACACTGGGCGTTCTCATCATAGTTAGGAGGCCTCTGATCTGTTCTCATCGGAACCATCGCCCTCGGCTGAACCAACCCAAAATCCATCAACTCTTTAAACAGAACAGCCTATGTCACGGGCGGCTTATCAAAATGGCGATCAATCCCTTTACCTCTCACTTGATACCCGGCTCTCTGTTGAAGTGATTGACGTTGTTGTCGTACTGACTGATTACCAGCAGGGATGGTTACAGCAGCAGTGTGCTGGTAGTAACGACCCCTACCGTGTCCTCTCTGGGCGTACACAGCACTCGATTCACCCTCATCCTTGTGCTGGTCATTACCAAAGAATTTCTTCGATCCAGATGACGAAGCGTTTCCTTGCATGTTCCCCATCTTCAGCCAGTCTTCAATCCTCCCCACCTTTTCGGCAATTACTTTCTGCCCCAAGGCGAACTCTTTCATGACATTGATCAGCTCTCCCATCTTCTCTTTCAGCTCGAGAATGTCGGCGTTGGACGGATTCATCATTCCTGTGTCAATCAAACAGGTTAGAAACTAACACCTGCAAAATAGAAAACAAGTTATTATGCATGAATGCAACGTCTATCCATACGAGGAAAATTCTGTCCTTCGATTCTGGTTTCATCGAGACAGATAAAAATTCATCAATAATATTCTGACATTCAGATGTCTCTCAACCAAATTCTCAATCCATAATACTCCCCATATGGCTAGACGTAGGTTTGGTGCAGATGAATGCAAAATGAGAATGATGTATGAATGCAATGCACTGTGCCATCCTCCAAGTCATCTGATCATCTGTTGCTCTGGATCACAGCCCTGATCTCTGAACCGATCACAACCATCTGAGGGAATATGTAACCACAAATCCAACTCAAGGGTTCCGAAATAAACGGAATTGACAGATACGTCGTCATCATCATCATCACCAAACCATCTTTGAGCAGATACCCAAAACCATCTGAATCGGCCCGGGATATCCTGAAATAAACGGATCCCCACTGATAAATAACTCGGCCCGGGGAATCCTGAAATAAACGGATCCCCACTGATAAATAACTCGGACAGCACTCCGGCGTCTCAGAAATAAACGGCCATAAATCCGACTTATAAATATGACTCTGATCAACGGAACCAAAAGTCACCATCTGAGTCACCATCTGGACATGCATCTGAAATAATCAACCCTTCCCTCACAGGTAAATTCTAAACAGGTCATCCTAAGGCGGATAATAGTCTCGACAATCGGGCAGAGATACTCAATGGGTTTGCCCTTTCGGGTGTGCCATTGTAGCTCTCCTGAGATCGTCTAAACCAAAGATCCCGGAAATGATCGGTCACCAGAGTCAACGGCTCAAAAGAGATAACCCAACCAAAGTGGAAAACCCCACTGGAAGAGCACTTCTCAGATGAACCTCGTCCGGCTTGTGGTATGTCACATCGCAACATCATGCCCAACCGACATGTGAGCGACGCGAGACCACGCTAATCCTAGGTGTATGCTCGGGCCTGGGTTTTAGCCCCACTCAGAACACCCACCCCAAAACAGAGGAATCACCTGCACAGAGGACGGCAACATGATAGTATGATGCATGCAAATATTTAATGCAAATATATACACTGGTTAGAATAATAAATGCAATAAATCAAACAAAACAAGCAACCTAAACTATCCTAAAACGCTAGGAAGGACTCGCTTAAGGAAGATGGACCAGCACAGGTCTACATCCGTATTCCCCAGCAGAGTCGCCAGCTGTCGCATCCGCGAAAAAACAACCGGCGGGACTCAAATAAAAACACAACACAGAGCCGCCACTGCGCGTTATTTATCCCAAAATAGGGAAAGGAAACGCTCAGAGAAACCTGGAAAGGAAATGGTCTTGCGACCAAAGAGAAAGGGTAAGGGAGTCGGTTACGCAAGGGGAAGGTATTAGCACCCCTCACGTCCGTCGTACTCGACGGGATCCACGTTCTAAGAAAAGAAAAGGTTGCTAAAACATCACACACACACACAGGGATCGCAGGTGGGGTTAGGAGAAGGGAGCTCGATAGGACATCGCGTCCTATGCCTACATATCTCGTCTGGAACGAGAATCAGAGCCACTGTAGTTCGGCTTACGCACGCCAAACAACACAAAACGCACAAACAGATGGCAAACATGGAGCCCGACAACCACTCGATGGAATTACGTCAGCATCCGAACCAACACACGCACAAAGGGGCAAACGTGGAGCCCGACCGCCAATCACTGGACTTACGTCGGCATCCGAACCAAACACACAATCAGATAACAAGTAAACACACGCAAAAAGAAAAAGGTTGCCCGGAGTGGTCTCGCACGACCACCTGCCTACATACCTCGTCTGGAACAAGGATCAGGGCGATGTAGTTCCCCTGAAAGGGACTGAATTACTAGCCAGAAACCAGGGGAAGACACACTACCAGGGAGCTGGACTCGAGCCTAGTGTTGTCATGCATCGTTACCCTAAGTTCAGTTTTCTATCCTACTTGCATAAGCAAACTACTCCTATCCAGGAAAGAAGCAAGCATACAAGCATACAAAATAATTCAAGCATACATCAAATGAGAACAAGCATCTCAAACAGATATCCACATAGCACGCACTATAACCAAACAAGTGGCTCACACAATAGGTTTGACTGCCTCAGCAAGTCATCTGTACAGGCTGTGTTTGCTCTTAACCTTGCCATTACGAGGCTAAGGTGAAGCAGATGAAAGGTGAAGTGAGGATCAGACCTCACAGCTCTTATCCCTGACCAGGGAGAGCTTCTAGACAAGGGAGCGTGGGTCCAGAATGGAGGGACCCTTCTACGCTCAATGACTCTGACTCGATTGTGCGACAGCACAGATCTTGGGTTTGTGTCCCAATGCATCAACACACAGCCGTGTGAGCAGAGGGACGACACACAGAATAGTGGGGGATAGATTGCATATCCCTAACTTCCACCAATTGCCTTGATTAAGGACTTTACCTGCTTAGGCACAAAATTAAACACACACAAGCATCGCCTCTTAAGGAGGACTTCAGACAGTTTGCCCGGTCAAATAACAGACCGGGTCTCCAGACTACATGAAGTTAGGAAGTTATACCTCAATGCAAGTTGCTTAAGCAAAGCAAAGCAAAAGTTCACAAGGAACTGAGCAACTAAAAGTACCTGGAAACAGTCAAACACAGTTAGTACTCAGACAGACAAAAATAAACAGCAAGTATTAATCAGTCAGACTATACAAACTAATGCACAACAAAGGCAAGCTATGAGCTCAAGCCCAAACTTCACAACCTACAAAACAAAGTTATGTTAGTGTACAAACATCAAACAACATCAATTGAATTGACTTGGATCATTCTCCATAAGCATTGCACCTTTTCATCCTGAAAACTCAATCAAATGTTAGAAACTAGACCACTAGGCCAAGCCTAGGGTCCAAAGGCAAGAAAAATTCCTAAACAGCAAGGGATATCCAACCAAAGTCAAATTAATGTCAAACAAAAGCCAACACAATTAGTCCCATGTCCATATCATTCATCATGTTCCTTTCATGCACAAAACAATTCAATTTAGGTCAAACATAACACCAAACATCCAAACAGAACTATTGCATCCAATTCCATATCAAAACAAATCCAAAAATCCTCAAATAATTTACACCTAAACAGGACATAATCAAGGTCTAGCATGTCAAATTTTAGCTCATTCAATACCATATGAGCATTTCACATCCAAATTACAAACATGTACCACATGGACTTGCATATTTGACCAACAGAGATGAAAAATAGCAATCAAATTGAAAATGCCACATAAAATTCCATAAAAATTCACATAGCTTCTTAACATGTTAATGAACATCCATGCAAAATTTCACATCGTTCTAATAAGTCTAGGTCATTCAAATAAATCCAGCAAGTTGACATAATGAGGTGTGACACAAATTGTCACACCTAGGTTCCAAAATTCATAACTCAAACACCAGGAATCCAAAATTCATGAAATTTACATGTAAATCACCATTAGCCAGTCCACAATCATCACAAAAATTTTCAAGCATTTCTTTGTAAACATGAGGATTTCACAATCAAAATGGCACAATGTATCAAAATGGCACACATGTTAATCAACCCTAAGTCAATCTAAAAATTCACCATGCAAAACTTCAATCAATAGGTCAATAAAATTCTACAGTCAATTAGGAAGTCAACAAAAAAATCCACGTATTTTTCTGATTTTTAAAACATTTTTTATGAATTTTTTAAAGTGTTTTATGATTTTTAACAATTTTTTGGAATAATTATTAATTAATTAAAGAAACAGTGGCAGCTTGGTAATTGTTGAACGCGGGCGCGGCAAACTCCTGGTTCAAATTTTCAAACGAAAATCCAGATCAAACGCATGTATTTCCCAGAAAATCATCGTCCTCAACCCAGGCACACCAAGAACACGTGAACTTCAAACTTTCACAAAAATACACAAACTGCACATGGTTGGAAAGGTCTCTTAACGTAGAATCCAAATATCATCCTAATTTCACCTAAATGTTCCTAAATCTCATGGATCGAAGGAGTTAGGGTTTGGTTTCATACTTTCAAATCAAGATTTCGTCCTCTACAGTTATCCATTTGCAAAACCAATCACATCACTAGATTCTACATTCAACAAACTATAGAACGCATATGACCAATTAAAGAAACATGAAATTCGAATTCTGACCTTAATCTTGAAGGCAGTAATGGAATCGGAGCTTTCAAGTCGTTTGGATCCAAAACAGCAGCAGCATAAGCTCCAAGAAGTTGAATGCTAGGCTCAGGTTCGATTGATTTCACTCCTAGTGCACGAATTCTTGATTCACCATTGATGGAGCTCGTAGGTACAGTCGAGAATGGCAGCTCCTTTTGATCCAATGTCCAAAAACAGATGGAGATGATGATGAGAGGAGTTTGCAGCACAAAGAATTTCGAAGATTGATCAAGAAATGAGAGAGTTCTTGTCAATTTTTGGTTTTGGTGTTCTTGAGAATTCTTGAGAATTTGGAGGGAATTTGAGATCTGATTTTGGGATTGGTGCATTCTGTTATGATTTAGATGTGATTAGGAATATATATGCTAGCTTAATCCATGCTTAATCACACTAATTAATCAATTGGAATGTGTTAGCGAAATGTGTTAATTTCAAGCAAGGGCAAAATTGTATTTCCACATGCCAGCTCATTGCCACCTCATGGACAGCTCACACACTCTCAAAATGACATGTGTGAGCTGTTGCAACTTGTTTCACCCTCATTGGATGAGTATTTTGGAAATTCACTATGTGATGGCACTTTGTCCATTTTTGCAAGTTCATTCCAAAAGCTATTTTCCAAACCATGAAGCTTTAACATGTTATGATGATTCCAACAACTTTCAAATACCATTTGTGAAGTGTTGCAAAAATCCCCACTCAAAAATTCCAATTATTTCTCAAGTTGGACAATTTTGCCCCTGGTTCATTTAACTGTCCAGTTGAAATTTGACTTTTTGCATTGACCACTTTTGAAGAAATCCAATTATGCACCATGAAAGTACATGTCAAATGGAGTTTGTGCATATAAAGAACTTCCAATTTGGATGCTCCATGTGGAAGTTATGGCCTCCTGATTATGGGTCATTTTTGAAATTCACTGAGCCATAACTTGACAACCATACATGGGATTTTCAAGTTCTTGGACTTTTTGGAAAGGTGAGAACAAGATCTACAACTTTCATGTTGAACAATTTTTCATTTGAAGCTTCCTTAGACATTTTATTTTGAGGTCAAAAACTTTCCATTTTTGGAAACTTCAATTACAAGTCACTTTCTATTTTTGGCAGTTTTTGTTCTGACTTGATTTTCTCCATTCTTAAGCTTTGAGATTTCAAATAACACTTGTTCCAACATGAATGAAGTGTATCCAACTCATTTCCACCTCCAAATCCATCAGATCATGTACAGTTGACCACAGTTGACTTTTCATCTGATAGATGAATCTGGCAATGCATTGCTCCAACTGAGCTCCAATCTCCGGATGAAATGGCTCAAGGGTGATACCCTAGCCTCAATTAGCTCAATAAAACCATGGCATGATCCTCATAGCCATCATAAACCCCATCTCCTGATCATACCCTGATTGGCCCAATGCAACTGATTAGGGTTGACCAGTGGTCAAAACCCTAATCTCAAGGAATCCTGCTTCAACACTTGATGAAATCAAACCATTATGATGATGATGTATCATTGTAACCAAGATGAAGACCAATATCCTTTGAGAATCATGAAACCCTAATTTGGACTTGCACACCCTCAGATGATCAATGACCAGTCCAATGAAACCCTAGGCTTGCACTTAACTTCCTCACTTCTTGATCAAGACTTGGGAAGATATCTGGCACAATGTAACCACATGATATGCAACATGCAATGTCTAATGACCTAAAAATGATATGCAATATGTTATGCTAGTCCCAAGAGAGGAGGGCAAATTTTGAGGTGTTACATACCTCACAACCTATGAATCCGAGACATGCCACCTAAACATTAGTTGGTCATAGGAAGATTACTCCAAGAATTGGTCAGCTTGAAACAGTCCCCTAACATTTGTTAATAAATGTGCAAATCATTTCAAGAATCATTTGATCTAGAGTAAATCATCTCAGAATTCTATTAACTGGGGAAGATCACCTAGAGGTTAGGTTGGCTAGGGAAAAACCCCTTCAATGTTCAGTTAGGGTGAGTTAAATCGCTTTAACGCTCATACCGGGGCAAGCTACCTCAAGAGAACAGAAAAGTCAACCACTCCAAGAGTCGGTTAACCAAGGATAAATCCTTTCATGGATCAAAATTCTGGGGCAATCCATCTCCAAATTATGGTACAATTATTTTCAAAATCCTTTCGAGGTAAACATTTTGCATAGACCCATCACATTGGGGCAAGATGAGCCATATAGGACCGAGTCCTCTCCATGTTTTCAAGCTGGTCAATCAAAAAGTTTGGCCGCACGTCAGCAACCATAGAGTGCGAGACAAGTGTCGGGGAATCATGATATTATCCCATAAAACAACCATCTGACAGACATACGCCTTTCTGGAAAGAACCTTCTCTTCCAATACCCACGCAGGGGCATTTTGAAAACCTGCAAATCATTACATAAATCATCATTATGCATTAGTCATGTCACTTTCCTCTAAGATAAAACCATGCATATCATAAAATTCATCGGGTCTAACCCCATAACATGAACCTGGCATCAAAAGCCTTGAAACACAAAATCTGACACCAAAGCCCAACATCGCTTGGCCATTTCAAAGTCCAGTTCTCGTCTGGAAATTTATTTCAAAGTCCAATTCCCGTCTGGCCACTTATTTCAAAAGCCCAGTTCCCGTCTGGCAAACCTTTTTCAAAAAACCAGTTCTCGTCTAGCAACTTATTTCAAAGCCTAGTTCCCGTATGGTAATTTAATTCAAAGTCCAGTTCTCGTCTGGAAACTTATTTCAAAGTCCAGTTCCCGTCTGGCAAACTATATCAAAAATCAGTTCTTGTACGATAAATCATTTGCCAAATACCAGTTCTCGTCTGGTAAATTATCTCTTAATACTAGTTCTCGTCTGGTAAATTATCTCTTAATACCAGTTATCATCTGGTAAATTATCTCTTAATACCAGTTCTCGTCTGGTAAATTATCTCTTAATACCAGTTCTCGGTAAATTATCTCTTAATACCAATTCTCGTCTGGTAAATTATCTCTTAATACCAATTCTCGTCTGGTAAATTATCTCTTAATACCAGTTCTCGTCTGGTAAATTATCTCTTAATACCAGTTCTCGTATGGTAAATTATCTCTTAATACCAGTTCTCGTCTGGTAGGTCACCTATTTCGATACCAATTCTCGTCTGGTAGTCAATTATTTTCACCAGTTCTCGTCTGGTAGCCTACTTTAAAAATCAGTTCATGTCTGATAAACAAAAACAAATTCAGTCATGTCTGACATTTCAATTATTTTCACCAGTTCGCGTGTGGTAACATATCCTTCAAGTGTTGTCCTCATCTGGCAGTTCAATCTCCTTCACAATTTCTCATCTGGAAGTTCCCATTTAAAGTCCAACCTCATTGGCAATCAAGAATTAAACCCTACAAAAACATCCAATTACCCAGTTGCATTCCCACATGCATCACACGAATCATCCATACATGGTTTTTCTACCAAACAGAAAATTCGAAAAAAACACAGTCATATCAGTCATCAGCATACTTATGCATAACCTTATACAAAATAAAAAAAATCATTTACATTCTCATACACAGCCAAATATCCCCAGCAATTGCATACTTATGTGCATCTCATGCATCATCCCATGCATGGTATTCCCACCCAAAGTGGAACATCATACAAAAATCAAAATATCAGGATCCAAGGTCGTTAATACCTCAGGATTGGCATTAATTTTAGAAAACAAATAATGTAATCATCTCTGTTGTTTTAATATGTTGGGTTGAAGAAATTCAACATCTGGACCAACATGTCATGTACGATGTCACGACATCAGGTCTGTGACATCGCACAAGTGTAGAAAACTGAATTAATTAATTCAGTATATGTTCTGGGATCAGCAAGGATATCTGGTGAATATCCTAACTCCCTTGTGGAGGTCTTGAAGACTAAATCAGAATATATATAGGCTCTAAATATGGAGATATATATGGAGAGAGTTTAGGAACTTGAAGACCTTGTTTGTAGCAGAATTGTTCTGCTGAAGTTGTAACAGCAAAGAACAAGTCTGCTGCGATTTCTGAAGGCCCAAATCCAGTTGGGTGATTAGGTTATAAATAGCTGATTGTAATCTAGTTTTTGTAAGCCTCTTAGAATGAATTTTTAGGGGTCTGTGTGAGATAAACCTCCCAATCTGTCGGAAGGTTACCATGTGTTTCTCAGTGGTAAAACCTGAGTGTTTTTGTAACTCGAAGCCTGTTGGCAAGAGTGATTATGTTCTTGAATGAAGCTGTGAAGCAAGTTCAAGGTGTTTGAACATTACATTGTTTTTGTAGTGATAGGAATGGAAACTGGAGGTTTCTATCTAGGAGTTCCTAGGTATAGATTGCATTGGGTAGGGATTAAGTGAAGAGTTGTAAACGGGTGAGTTTAACTCTGAATTAATACTGCTGATAGTGGATCTTCTTCCTGGCTTGGTAGCCCCCAGATGTAGGTCATGTTGGACTAAACTGGGTTAACAATTTCCTGTGTTTGTTTACCTACTGCATGTTATAATCCTGTCTCCCATAACTCAGGTTGTATTACAGTCTGCTTATCAAGTTAATAACAAACCTGATACATAGCCTTCTGGTGGAATGTCAATCAGAATGTTTTGACATTCATCAACAACAGCACATACTGTATAATAAGCTGATGATTTCAGTTCAGTATGTAGTGAAGTCTGGACTTCAAAAGCATAACAGACCTGGCCAAAAGATCATTGTGAAACTGTCAAACTGGATGTCTTGACAGTTCTTCCAGTAAGCTGATACTGAAGTAGAGACTGGTTGGTCTTTTACAGTACAGCAAATTTAGCACAGTCTGTTTTCAGGAACTAAACAGACTTAGCATATGGTCCTGAACTTGAATGTCAAACTGAATGTTCTGACATTCATTCCTGACAGCATATGCTAAATTGTTGGATGGTTAGTTTTTCTGTTTCAGGATTTTTCTCAGGCTATTCTTCAGGAATCCAACAGCTGATCTAAAATCTAGGAAACTAACAACTAAGTTACAATTAATGAACCTAGCAAATAATCCATTTGTTAGCTCCTTAATAAGTGGAGATTAGTTTAACTTGTTACAACCTTTAATTTAGGAAATACAAGTACATGACCAACAAACTGGAACAATGTAACAGATGATGTCCAAATCAGGATTGAGACATCGTGCTGATAACTGTGTAGGAAAACAACAGAAGTGAATGCTATGGTGCACAGAACTAGGTGTTCCTCCATTCTAGGGTGTCATACAAGGAGATGTCGTGACATCTGTGAAAGGGTGCATATTAGTACAGAGTGTAATAACTGTCTTGCTGTATTAGATACAATGTTAGATCAGATGTCATGACTTGAAGTAGAACATCTGAATACTGACTACGCCAGAATTTCAATTGGTATCAGAGCGGACATCTTGTTTTGTTTCTGGATGAGATCCATGGGTGATACTTTCTGGTATCTTGCAAGAAGTTATGGTAGTACTAATGTTGGAACCTGTGGAAGGTTCTGTAATTTCCCTGAATGGTCCCTTGAAGTAGGTGGATGGACTGTTCATGACAGGAATGGTGTGTACCTGTCTCGGGAGGTTGGCAATTGGCCTTTGTGTGGGACAGCTGTGCCAATATTGAATCTCATTCAAACTTGGTATAGTCTTGGAGGTTGATCTGGTGAAGTGTGTTGAGTTGTATTATGATTTACGCTGCATAATACCTGGCAAAACTCAAACTCTGATGTAGTTTCCCCTCATGTCGATGAAAGGCTGCTGTATTCAAGATCTCATCATAATCTACTGAAGATGTCAAAGATACTTGAGTCTTCTCAAGTCCACTCATCATGACGTTCTCACTTCAGGATGGTAGGAATCACTTAATCACTGATTCGTTTACTCTCTTGAGTAGTGTATATGAAGACCTTGAAGACTTTCAAAGAAGGTCTGTTCCAAGGAGGTGGAACCAATGTTCTATGTGATGTTAGAACATGTTGTTCAACAAGTATGCAGCTACTGGTTGAAGAGCAAATGTTTTTAGGGTTCAAACAAAGGGATAATTCTGTTTGGAACCTACTCCTGACCTGGAAGAGGAGACATCTGTGTGTGCTAAGTTGACAAGAGCAGGGTCAACTGTGTGTGTGCTCAAGAAGGTCATCTCTAGAAGTTGAGCTGGTTGAGATGTGACATTGTGCAATCTCCTACTGTTTGGCATATTCCTGCAGATTGATCAGGGTTGGATAGTTGTTCCCTAAAGTACTATTGTGTGTTGGAAGACAAGTCCCCTGGATGGTAGCAATCAATAATGGGGTAACCTGATTGCTATATCATTTAAGAGGGTTGGAACCATGAATCTGTTTATTCAAACACCACGTTCAGAAGTGGCAGTTCTTTCAAGGAGTGAGAATATGAAGATTCAGAGGTTGGTTGAGGTAATATGCTCTGGCAATGCATATCTACTATTGACTGGTGTTGTTTGTCTCACTAGTACTTATGGTCAGCTGGAGTCTGATTGGTGTGATTGGAGGAGTTAGTTGCCACTGGTAAGGGATGGTGGATGTCATGTTGAGAAATTTGTGTACAATGCATGGATATTGGTGTGGAGTTTCCATGATTGTTAATTTGAGGGGGAGTTTTGGTTAACCTCCTCACGTTTGGTCAGCCTAGGGTCTGGGTGGCTATTGACCTGTGTCACATGGGTTCTGGTTGGTGTGTGACACATTTGCAAGGAAGGATTTTGCTCTATCATTCCTAAGAGTGAATCTAATCTGGAAAGAGTCTCAAGACTGTTGAGGTGCTTGCAAGCAGAAGATGTTGACACTAGAAGAGTATTTTCAAAGTATTCTTATGGTGGTAGTATCTGAAAGGAAAATTGGGAAAGGATTTAAGATCAATGTCTACTTGTGCCAAATACAAGTATTTAATTGATTATCCTTGGAGCTCAAGACAACTGATGTTCTTAAAGATGTTGGAACATCTCTTCTTCAAGACCCTGTGAAGAACCACAGGAAGGATAGTACATTGGCTTATGATCTATCTCTTTGGTGGCAGCAAAAGCGTATGATCTCTGAAAAGGTTTCCTGGCAAGAAACATGTTCAGCCTCGATGTGTACAACAAGAAGAAGACATCATAGTCCTGATGGTGGTTACTTGGATCAGTTTATTTCTGATCTAGGTAAGGAAGTGCATTGGCTAATGCACACTGTGGAGTCAAGAACAAGTGACAGCATTCTTGACATCATGGAAACAGCCTTGCTTTAGGAAGTGGAATCCTTGGCAGAGCTGAAGGGTTAGTTTCCAACTGGTCCTTCTGAAGACTCATACATCAGAGTGTCTGATGTCTTTGGAGAAGAAGCAGGGATTCATCAAGGTGTGAGCTTGGATGACTTAACTGCAAATCTGCAGGATGGAGGTTGTTTACTCAAACTTGGTTCCACAATCAAGTCTATGAGAACATTGAACTCTTGTTCTGTGAAGGGAGGAAGTTCTTTCAAGTGGCAAAAGAATGAGCTGAATTCAACAGCTGGATGTCAAAGCACAATGTTGTGACATTTGGTTCGGCATCAGATTCTTAGTTGGTGAAGTGGCACATCAACTTGAGATAGAAGGATCTACAGGGTTGTAGACTGGACAGTTCAAAAATTTGAAGTTCAAATCTCACTTGGAAGGTCAGAATATCTTTGGGAGAAGTCTGATAAACTTGGGGAGGTCAAAAGGCAGCATTTGACCTTGTCATATGAGAATTCATGAAGGAGGTAATCAACCAGTGGCAGTTGGTCTATCTCAGAAGTGAGTTCAAAGAATCAAGATAATCAACATAAGGCAGCTGATTATTCTTGAGGAAAGTCTGAGACAAATTACTTTTGAGCAGAAAAGTATTAAGTTGAAGACAAAAGGAGGTGTTTTCTATTCATCCCTTGGAGCTTGTGGTAGGAGTTCTGGGCCATCTAAGGAAGATTATCTCGTGTAATGGGATAAAAATGTATATGTCCCAATGTATGTCTGGGTTCTTCTTGATCAAGCTGGTGACTCAGTGATATCTGAAGACTATCATATGGTGTTCCCTGTTATGTGTGAAGGATGTCCTAACGAATGTTAGAACATTTTGTGAAGTGGCCTTCTGTTCCGGTTAGAAGAAAGATTGACACAGAGTGTGGATGTGTTCAACCAAGAGGGTTGAACAGAGGGTGCGCTCTTGAAGACATGAAGATGAGTCTTATGTTTTCCATTCATCAAGTGGTTTGAGTTCCTTTTGAATCAGGAAGTAGGTGAAGGTCCAACCATGTTGGAGATGTGTGATCTCCAGGGTTTAAGAGGAGAGTTGGGTGCTCATGACAGGGGGAGTTGTCCTTGAGCTGCAAGTAATCACCAAGCTTGTGGTCTCAGATAACTAGGTATGGCACCGTGTTAGTTATCTGGATGATGTGATGTATGTCAAGGCTTAGCGAGCAGAAGAATGTCTGACCGGATGTCATGACATTGCCCTGGATAATGCTGTTAATTCCTTCTGAATATTAAAGTCATTAGGAATTATGAGGGTGATGTGTCTAATTCTGATAAAGCAGAATAAGGCTGAGTGCTACAGCTGTGTGGTACAGGGGGAGTAACCATCCGCCGGAGTGTGGGATTTTGGCTGTAGTGATGCCAGATGTCAAGACACTACAGGAGGTACGAACATGGTCCTAGGAAATGATGCTTGGAAGAATACTGGCAGAATACAGGGTAAAGCCACGTGAAATGTCAAGACATCGCGTGCAACGTGTCTGACTGCATATATGGAATAGTTTCCATGCACTGGGACTGCTGTTTCGAAAAAGAAACAGTCAAGAGCTATAAAAGGTATTCAAAGATAGCCTGAGATTTTGTTGGTAAGGGTCTGACTGTTTCTCAGCAAATATTAATGAACCTTGACCAAGCATTTAATCTCACCGTTAATTCCTAAGCACAGGCTGGACTATTTAAAGGATGTATCAGCACTCCTCTTCTCACAAGAGATACATTCCACTCTCTCTAAACCATGGGGTTTGTCAAGGTTTGGGCAAACTGTGCGTGGATCTGGTTTTGTGACGGGTCCCTTTGTAAATGTTTAGCTAAAAAGGGGGAGAGAAAGAGAGTCCTGAGAATGTACCAGAAGCAAGCAAACTACTATGGTGGAAAACAGAAGTTGGAGTCAGGCAGGCACAAAAGCCACCAACTGAGTATATCACTTGTGTCTTGTGATCTGAGTTAAGAAGACAGTTGTGTCTTGTGATCTGAGTTACATTGTCTATGTACTCAGCATTACATACTCTTCAGGAAGCTCTCCCTGTTGAGGGGAAGGGTTGTGATGCAGCTGTGCCTTGTACCTCTACTTCCTCATGTACACCAACATTGGTGTTCATGGTGGGGGAGATAATAACAGAGGCTTATTTGTTTTAGCTAAAATTTGCCAAAGGGGGAGATTGTTAATACCTCAGGATTGGCATTAATTTTAGAAAACAAATAATGTAATCATCTCTGTTGTTTTAATATGTTGGGTTGAAGAAATTCAACATCTGGACCAACATGTCATGTACGATGTCACGACATCAGGTCTGTGACATCGCACAAGTGTAGAAAACTGAATTAATTAATTCAGTATATGTTCTGGGATCAGCAAGGATATCTGGTGAATATCCTAACTCCCTTGTGGAGGTCTTGAAGACTAAATCAGAATATATATAGGCTCTAAATATGGAGATATATATGGAGAGAGTTTAGGAACTTGAAGACCTTAATTGTAGCAGAATTTTTCTGCTGAAGTTGTAACAGCAAAGAACAAGTCTACTGTGATTTCTGAAGGCCCAAATCCAGTTGGGTGATTAGGTTATAAATAGCTGATTGTAATCTAGTTTTTGTAAGCCTCTTAGAATGAATTTTTAGGGGTGTGTGTGAGATAAACCTCCCAATCTGTCGGAAGGTTACCATGTGTTTCTCAGTGGTAAAACCTGAGAGTTTTTGTAACTCGAAGCCTGTTGGCAAGAGTGATTATGTTCTTGAATGAAGCTGTGAAGCAAGTTCAAGGTGTTTGAACATTACATTGTTTTTGTAGTGATAGGAATGGAAACTGGAGGTTTCTATCTAGGAGTTCCTAGGTATAGATTGCATTGGGTAGGGATTAAGTGAAGAGTTGTAAACGGGTGAGTTTAACTCTGAATTAATACTGCTGATAGTGGATCTTCTTCCTGGCTTGGTAGCCCCCAGATGTAGGTCATGTTGGACTGAACTGGGTTAACAATTTCCTGTGTTTGTTTACCTACTGCATGTTATAATCCTGTCTGCCATAACTCAGGTTGTATTACAGTCTGCTTATCAAGTTAATAACAAACCTGATACATAGCCTTCTAGTGGAATGTCAATCAGAATGTTTTGACATTCATCAACAACAACACATACTGTATAATAAGCTGATGATTTCAGTTCAGTATGTAGTGAAGTCTGGACTTCAAAAGCATAACAGACCTGGCCAAAAGATCATTGTGAAACTGTCAAACTGGATGTCTTGACAGTTCTTCCAGTAAGCTGATACTGAAGTAGAGACTGGTTGGTCTTTTACAGTACAGCAAATTTAGCACAGTCTGTTTTCAGGAACTAAACAGACTTAGCATATGGTCCTGAACTTGAATGTCAAACTGAATGTTGTGACATTCATTCCTGACAGCATATGTTAAATTGTTGGATGGTTAGTTTTTCTGTTTCAGGATTTTTCTCAGGCTATTCTTCAGGAATCCAACAGCTGATCTAAAATCTAGGAAACTAACAACTAAGCTACACTTAATGAACCTAGAAAATAATCTATTTGTTAGCTCCTTAATAAGTGGAGATTAGTTTAACTTGTTACAACCTTTAATTTAGGAAATACAAGTAGATGACCAACAAACTGGAACAATGTAACAGATGATGTCAAAATCAGGATTGAGACATCGTGCTGATAACTGTGTAGGAAAACAACAGAAGTGAATGCTATGGTGCACAAAACTAGGTGTTCCTCCATTCTAGGGTGTCATACAAGGAGATGTCGTGACATCTGCGAAAGGGTGCATATTAGTACAGAGTGTAATAACTGTCTTGCTGTATTAGGTACAATGTTAGATCAGATGTCATGACTTGAAGTAGAACATCTGAATACTGACTACGCCAGAATTTCAAAGGTCATTCATGAATATCTTAGACAGTCCTCATTCCAAATGAAGTTATTACTCTGCATATGCTCGTGGGATTATATCTCAGTAAATCATTTTTTCGACTTTACGATTAATGATGATATTCCCAGCAATTTTCTTTACAATCATCGCTCCCCAAGTAAAGGTTACCCTAAAAAGTCTCTTATGAGCTTTTTCCCCTGCAGAACATTTCCAATATGTCTCCCTCAAAAGGAGTATTTTCTTAAAGTTCCCCCAACAGACGAATATTCGAGATACTGCTTCATTTATCTGAAGAATCTCGTCTTTCTGTTTGAGATACTGCTTCATCAATTTGAAGAATCTCATTTGTTTTCTAGAGATACTGCTCTAAGTATCCTCGGAGAGTCTTAAATTCAATTAAGGTATCATTCCCTCGTTCGGAATATCTTAATTCTATCATATAAAATGCTGCTTCGACTCGATACAGAGAATCTCATTTTTACTGTTTGAGATGCTGCTTCATTAATATGAAGAGTCTCATTTTAGAGTTTTTAGAGATACTGCTCTAAGTATCCTCGGAGAGTCTTAGATTCAATTAAGGTATCTTTCCCTGCTGGAATATCTTAATTCTATCATATACGATGCTGCTTCGACTCGATACAGAGAATCTCATTTTTACTGTTTGAGATACTGCTTCATCAATATGAAGAGTCTCATTTCAGCTTTTTTAGAGATACTGCTCTAAGTATCCTCGGAGAGTCTTAGATTCAATTAAGGTATCTTTCCCTTGCTGGAATATCTTAATTCTATCATATAAGATGCTGCTTCGACTCGATACAGAGAATCTCATTTTTACTATTTGAGATACTAGTTCATCAATATGAAGACTCTCATTCCAAATTTTTTAGAGATATTCCTGTAGTATCCTCGGAGAATCTTATATACGATTGAGGTATCATTCCCTTGTTGGAATATCTTAATTCTATCATATAAGATGCTGCTTCGACTCGATACAGAGAATCTCATTTTTACTGTTTGAGATACTGGTTCATCAATATGAAGACTCTCATTCCAAAAAATTTAGAGACATTCCACTAGTATCCTCGGAGAATCTTATATACGATTGAGGTATCATTCCCTTGTTGGAATATCTTGATGATATCATGTAAGAAACTGCTCCGTTTGATCCCCAGAGAATATCATGTTTTCCGTTCAAGACAATGTTATGCTAATTTTCAAAAGTCTTAGAGGTATCATTCTATTGTTGGAATATCTCGATCATGGCATCCAAGATGTTGTTCCGATAATTCCCAAAGAGTCTTGATGGTTTTATTTTACCTTTCGATAACCTTTCTTACTATATTTCTCACTGCATTTTGTTTCCGCATTTCTTCCTTACATTTCAAAGGACAAAATTCGGGTCTTTTAAGTATTTAATTATCTTCCACCGCGAATGTACGAAGACTGTTGTCATTCGTACTTTCTGGTTCAAGGTAATTAAATAGGGGCAGCTGTCATACCCCAATTTTGTCCCTACCCCGATACAATTTTCATCTGATCCATGACCCTACTGCACATGCATACATTCATTATTTCAAAAACAAAATTAAAAAAATAAAAATAAATTGGGTAACCGGTTACCCTAATCAGGGTAACCGATCACCCAGACCAAAAACTGAATTTTTGGCCATTTTGGGACTGTGTAACCGGTTACCCTAATCAGGGTAACCGATTACACCTGCGTAGACAGCAGAAATAGCTCTGTTTTTTACCCAGAGGACCTTTTCTTTCACCCACTTCAACCCCTTTGCTTCCCCTATAAATAGAGCACTATCCTCACTCATTTTTCAAGCTTGAAAGCCACAAAACCTCTGTCCAAATCACATTCAAGCTCCCTTTTTTCAACCTAAACCCTAACTCACCCAAACCCTATTTTCTTCTTTGAACAACCCAACCACCATGTAAAAAATCCACCATCTCCACACAAAAACAGTAGCAAACTTGTAACTTTCACTTACATAATCATTCACCACCACCATATAAACATACAACCTTCTTACCTTCCATTTTTCTACCACAACAACCATAGCCACCCACTTCCAAGCTTTTTGCTTCATTCTCAAACCCAAACACAACAACAACCTAGTTTTGACACCACAATTTTGGTAATATTTTGGACTCAAACTCCGTGATATTTTTGGTTTTGTTGTGTTTAAAAAATGGATTTTTACTTTTGGGATGTATTTTGAGAGATATTTGAGTCAACTTTGAGACAAGTGGTTTTTGTTGGGTTTACACCCTTTTGGGGATTTTTTTTGCCCTTACTACTTTTTATCCACCATTTTCAATCAAACTTTGTTTCTTGTTATCATTTATATTTATTGGTTGATGAGATCTATTAAATCATGGCTATGGTTGTTTAGAGTTGATAAAACCTTCAATGTTTCAAACCTATTAATGATTGATCAATAGATCCTTCATGATACTTTGAGGCATTAATAGGTTGCCTCTATTTCAACCATGTTTGGGTCATTTGATACATAAATGAAACCATTTCCTAAACCTTGTTCCTTGTTATCATTTAATATTTATTGTTGACTTGTTGTTATATTTATTTGGTTGATGAGTTCTATTAGATCATGGCCATGGTTGTTTAGAGTTGATTAAATCTTCAATGTCTCAAACCTATTAATGGTTGATCAATAGATCATTCATGATACTTTGAGGCATTGATAGATTTCCTCTATTCCAACCATATTTGAGTCATTTTATGCATAGATGAAACCATATCCTCTACATTAACTTGCTAATCCATTTGCTTATTGTTATTCTACTAACTACTAACTCCTAACATTTATATTATTGCACTTTAATTCCTTGCAATTTATTTTATTGTCATTAACCACTAACCACTAACTACTAACTCCTAACATTTACATTATTTCACTTTACTCCATTAAATTGTAGTTTATTTTGTGTCATTTACATTCACTAACAATTATTATTGTGATATTGTCATTCTTTATCTTGAGATTTACTTTTATGTCATTACCTTGTAATTTACATTCAAGTACTCATTATCATCATCATTTTACAAACTCATCATGCATGTTTATTTACTTCTTATTTCTTTTATTGTCATCATACATTAAAAATAACAAAAACATGATAAAATGATAAAGACCATAAATATTCACTCCACTCTTAATCAACTTGGACTTAGAGGATTTCATCTTAGGACCTTTGCTTGGAGGCCTTCCTTTACTCTTTGTGATACTTTTTAAACGTTGGATTTTCATCCGTAACTTATATGAATGTTGTAAGAATGGCATCATGGCACCACCTTAGGGGGACATGTTTGTAAGACCATTATCCTTTGTTTAGCTTAGGTCACTTTAGCACACAAAAGGCTTTCTCTTGGGCTACCTTACAATGAGACTCTTTATTTTCTTGTTGGTTATTTTGCATTCATGTTGCATAAGCTAAAATTCATAAGCAATCTCATTTCGAGACCATTTTCATAATTCAATTCATATGCACATGTAAATACAAACCTCGGTCAATATCGAGTGCGCCTTTTCCAAATCAATTCAAAACACCCTTGTAAGTCGATCGCTTTTAAAGCATCTCCATCAACCTCACGTAGCTTACTCTTGGGCTTTCTTACAATGAGACCTATTTGAATTTTATCGAATAAAGGAGCAATACACTAAATAAATTCACTTCATTCAAAACACAAATCTAAAACCTCGATTCAACGTCGAGTATTTTCTCTCAAACTCAATTGAAATACCCCGATTAAATCAAAACATTTTTTTACAATAAGTTGAACGAAAAAGGAGTTGACTTTGAGTTTTCAACTTCACTCCTCGATTCGATGAATACGAGTTTTCTTACTCGGTCAGTCGAACAATTGTCATTTTCCGCCAAACATACAACTTAATCAAATAATTTTCTTAACAAACTATACGAAAAAAAGAAGATGGTTTTGAGCTTTCAATTCCTCTTCTCAAATGCTTGGATATGAGTTGTCTTAATCAGTCATTCGAGTATTTGTCGTTCATGCTAAAATTCATCAACCATACGCAAACTTATTTTCGTAATCACTCAGATGAAAAAGAAAGCGGTCTAGAGTCTTCTACTCCCTTTCCCGATTATTAGGATACGAGTTGTCTTACTCGATTATCCGAGTATTCGTGATCCATTTAAAACACCTTAATTATTATCAAATCCTTTCTGTAATTAAGGATGAAAAAGAAAGTGGTCTAGAGTCTTCTACTCCCTTTCCCGACTGTTAGGATACGAGTTGTCTTACTCGATTATCCGAGTAATCGTCATCCAACCAAAAATATCTCGACACGTCAAACCTATCTTTTCTCGCCCTCGTGCGATCATAACCAATCAAATAAAACACCCAACACATTAATTCAACTTATCACCTTCGTGTAATCAAAACTCTTTTCGAAAAGAACACTATTTAATCCCTTCTGATGCGCACAACAAACTAATGCTTAAGCCTCCGCCGAGAGTAGACAAGCCAACGTTTAGCCTTTAGGATGCGATCTAAACAGTTGTTCATTAAAAAACACCAACCGACCTGTAGCGGGGTATTCGTTACCTTTAGATTTATTGACTAAATCAAAAGTAAATCATACAATTCGAGTCGCCACCGCACTTCTATTTATCCAAAGGAAAGGTTAGAAAGCGAACAAAAACCGAAAAGTTTTATCGAATCAAAAACTAATAAGAATGTCAGAGATCGGGGTAAGGGGGTTGATGCAATGGGAAGGTTTTAAGCACCCAAAACATCCTAGGTACACCTAGGGAGCCCTTTTCACAATTGTTGTAAGGTAGGTTGGTATTTTGTGAAAGTTATTTGTGCAAACATGATTGGGGAGATGAGAGAAGAATGTACAAATTATTTACAATTTTGTGTTTGAATGGATATACCCATTGCCTACGTACCATCTTGAAAAAAATTAGGATCAAAACCTCGTAGTTCGTGGTAAAAATCTCAAAACAAGTTGGTGAATTTGATTGGTCCAAAAGCCTTAAGGTCTTTTGTTATCCAAGGGAGAAAACTCAACCTAAAACCACAAATCCACCATGTGAGGATAACTTCAACATGCTAGTGAGGGGTTAACCCTATAATAAGCATGGAAGACTCATTGTCCATCACTAAGGATATAGGTGAGTATTATATCTACCTCAAGGATAACTCAAACCTAATAGCTAAAGGTTATGAAATTTTTTTTGATAAGAAGTGGCCATTGAAACCACAAACATTTGAAGGAGTTATATTTACCAATGAAAAGTATTTCCAAAAATATGGTCAAAGTTGACTTAAAGATTCAATTCAAATATATGTGTTATACAAAGAAAGTTGAAAATCAAAAGCATAATTCTTAGGTTTCTAATGTTTGAAAGCAAATGTTAATGTTTGCACAAAATGTTTTGGCTTGGGTTAGAGTGGAGGGAAGAAGAAGAATGGCTAAGTCCTAAACATACAAGAGATGAAGGAAAAGAGATAAGACCACAAATGGAGTTCCCTTCTTGAGATCATATTGATGATCCAAGTAGCTCTCATCCTTTTGGAATAAACAAGCAAATAAGTGTATACTCAAGCAATCAATCAATCAAGCAAAGCTCTTAGGAATCTTCCAATGGCTCTTGTATCTCTCACTTTAGATGCACATGACAATGGTTCTTCAATTTGTCTCAAATGGGAATCCCTAGCACAAAAGCACACACATCAAAAGTTCCATAAAGTAAACCAAGAAGGGACAAGAGTGAGTTTAGAGATTTGGTCCTTCTAATCCATCTTCAACATTAAGGCCTTTTTAATCCATTTTTGCATAGGAAATGTCCTAGAATCTAAGTCCTTTTTGTCCATTTTGCATTTGGTCCATAACAATCAAAACAAAAACACAAGCACAATAATATATACACAATTATGTGCTCAAGTGAGCAAAAGGCAAATTGCATTAACATAAACATGTGCTCAAATGAGCAAAGGGCAAAAGCAAATGAGTAATATGTACAAGAATAGTAAATTACATAAATGTAAAGTGCAAGAATTAAATGTTAATGGTTAATGGTTAGTATTAGTGTGCCATAAGGAAATTTAGCGCTATGTTAAGCAATCATAAGTGGACTAATGTAGTAGTCACACCTATCTGAGGCCGGTCAATAAAATATAGGCAACAACACAAGTTAGAGATCTTGATTAGTGAATCAAGCTCCTACAACTTTCCATGCCAAAAGAAGATGAGAAATGATCTTGTATTGATTTAGGTTCTTTGCTTTATTAGGAAGCAATTTATCCTTAATGCAAAGTCATTCACTTGATCTATGATCAAGATGAATTAGATTTGAATCAAGGAAGGTTAAACCTCCCATACATCAAGGCTAACCACCAATCTTTAACTCATTGATCAAAATGGAAAAAGAAGAAGAAGAAGAAGAAGATGAATAAGAAAATGCATTAATGGATATCAAATGAAGTAACCAACATACATTGACCAAAGATAGATGAAATCAAGGTCAAACATTAGTAAACAGAAGCCAAATGAAGACTAGAAGTCAATAAACAAATAAAATATTTTTGGTATTTTTCAAAATTAAAATAATACTTGAATTAAAATAATCAATTAAAGGTCAAACTTCAAATTCACTTCAAATCAACTTTGAAAAGTCCAAGTGAATCATCCTAAGTTCAACAAGGTCAAACAAAGTTTGACAAAAAATTTCAGCATTTTTAGAAGCCAGAAACTATTTTTAATCAATTAAAAATGCATAAAATAAACTAATTGAATTAAAATCTCAAATAAATCTCAAATAAACTAATAAATTGATGAGAATATTTTTCATAGATCCATCATCATTCAAAGAGGTTGGGAAAATATTTTTGTATTTTTTGGATATTGAAAACTATTTAAAATGAATTAAAAATAACCAGAAAAGAGAAAATTCATAAAAAATATAAAATGATAAAATAAAAAATATTAAGAATCATTTTTAGAAACTAGAAATTAAAAGAGAAATAATGCAATTGGTTTCACATTTTTTGGACCAATAATGAGTGAGATATGATTTTTTGAAATGAAATGGAATAAAAGAAATAAAAGGAAATTAAAATCAGAAAATAAAAATAAGAAAAAGGGTGAGGCGTTGGATCAAGAGCTCATTAATTGAGCTGGCGCATCAGACGAATCTAAGCGCGCGCCTACCAAACACGCTAGTCAAACGAGCCACATGTTGCCATTAATTAAGTCATAACAAGGAATGATCCAAATTAGATCTGGAAACAAGATTGCACGGTCCAGATTTGATCTGGAGTTTGGACAGTGGTGTACACCACCGTCTTCTCCGGCGAGACCTCCGGCTCCGGTGAGAGTTGCAGACATGGCAACCTCAACCAAATGCCACGATCTATATAGTTATGGAAAGCTGGGGTGATGTACATCACCCTTGTGCCATCTATTTCCACTCTAGACTTCCATGGGATAGGAATCAGAGATTGAAAAAATGGTGTTCAACTGAAACTTGATGGAATTTCAAAATTCAAAGCACAAAACAATTGCCTCTGATGAGAGGACGTCAGACAACCCAGGAAATGCAAGAAACAAGCTATGAATAAAGAGTTTCAAAGAAAATAAGTTCTGATGTCCACCTTTGAAATGTGAATCTTGAGAGCACGATTTTCCTTTGCTAATGCTTGCAGTGTAGTCTAGTGATGGAGATGAGCAAGGTTTATGAACTATAGATCTAGAAATCAACCAATGTAGCTGAGATTTAGATCTGAAAATTTGAAGAGAAAAGAGAGAGTTCCTTTAAGTGAGGCTATGGAGGGATTCTTGTAGCATAACAGGTGCCTTCAGGTTGTGTAAATGTGAAGCTATGCACTCCTATATATAGCAATTGGCAAGGTAGAAGCATGAACAAAGCATGTGCATGGATGAAGAGGGCCTCCATGCATGGGCCTGCACAGGCGCATGGAGGGCCCAATTCTGATTGGAAATGAATGCTTAACATCAACAAATATGTTTTGGACGTGCAAAACTGATGTATTTAGCTTGTGCAAGGTGTTTTCAATAAGTTTCCATAAGTGCACTAAAACTTTCTCCTATTCGAAAATGACATTTCCAAAAATGAAACATAGCCTTATGGGTAATGGTTGGAAAGCTCTTGGCATGATGATCAATTTTTATGTTGACCAAAACTTCATTTGGAATTGGGAAATTAGTGAAAATTGATCATGAAGTGCTAGGTGCAAAACATGTGTATGTGAAAATTTCAAAAAATGGCCAAACTTCAAGCCCTTATGTTTCAATGATACATGCTCCAAATGACAAAACCTTCAACATCAAAGTTGTATATCTTTTCAAGAAAATAAATTTGGACTCAACGTTTGCATCATTTGGATTTTTGGTGAGAAAGTTATGGGCACTTGAAGTTAGACTTTTTCACATTTCAATGCCTTTGGTCCAAAGTGACCTATAATGTTTTGCATTATCACATGTATTTCTTTTATGACTATGAAAATTTGTCCAACATAACAAATGAATTAGGCATCTTAAAATTTACAATGCATTTGATAGCATCTCAAAATCATGAAAAATGAACGAGTTATGTTCTTGGGAAGTTGACCCAAAATTAGGGTTTCAGTCAAAATGACTTGTAATATTTTGAACTGGATGATGACCTTCCAAGCTTCAAATGGATTTTTTATGAACATAAAAGTTGTTCATATGGTTCTTAAGAACAGTTTTTCTCTTGGGGTCACCTCCATTTGAAAAACACATCAAATGTTAGGTCTCAGTGTACTTCAAAATAGTTAGATGAATTGACTGATCAACTTCTCAAGTCCAAACCTCATATCTTGATGAATTGATGATTGAGGACACTCAAATAAGATCAAATATTCATGAAGTGATGAATGGAAGCACTTCCCTTGATTGTATTTGATCATAGGTTGAGGTTGCTTCATGAGCAAGGCATAGTTGATGAACAGATGAATTAGGGTTTCCTTGGGAAACAAGCCTCAAGCCCCTTGGTTTGCTTTGATCAAAATGATGAATTGAGATACTTGGGAGGAATATAGGATATACGAGAGCCTTGTAAACCATTGTCATGCTTGCTTTCACCTTCATCTGACCATTTCAATGAGCATGGGGCCACCTAGGAGCCTTAGGTCTCATGATTGCTCAAACTACAAAGCAAAAGATGTTAGTGACATATTTTTGTGCTTTCGGTTAGTAAACAAAATAAGAAAAGCAATAATATACAATTCAAGCATGCTTGGTGGTCTCAAACCACTCACACAAGTCCCAACCCTATGGTTAAGGAGCCAAGATGCTATGATCCTTGAGGCAAATGCAAATGAGCAATGTTATGATGCCATGAGGGATCTTAGGGTCAAAATTAGGGTCTTACACAACCGTAGTTCCCCGAACTACGAATGCTCTGATTTCCTTATTATTTCATAAGGATACGTAGGCAGGAGATTGTTGTATCTTCGCGAGCACACTAATAAAAAACCTCCCCTTTCTCCTTTCCAAGGTTCTCATCCATTTCTATTTTCAATATTTTATAACCCAAAGATAACAAACAAACATAAATTAACATTCAAAATACAAATTAGAGCTAAAAGGTTCCCGTTGAGTACAACGGACGTAAGGGGTGCTAATACCTTCCCCTTACGTAATCCACTCCCGAACCCGAATATGGTTGCGACGACCATTATTCCATTTCCTAAAGGTTTTATCGATATTTTCCTATTCCTTCACTGGGATAAATAAAGTTTGGTGGTGACTCTGTTCGAACATAAATATTTTCCGCGACCATCGCGAGGAATCGTATTTTTCGAGATGCGAAACCATCAACTAACTCTTATCCATTATGCTTTACTTTCAAGTCATTTATGTTATGCAATTTAAATTTCAGTCATTTATCATTCATTGCCATTTACATCTCATATAACTTGTTTATGTTTAAGTCCTTTTCGATTTGCTCATTTGAGCCATATCTTGTGATTGTATATATTATTTTCTTACTTTTGGTTTTGTTTGTGGTCTTAGGACCTTAAAACATTTAATAACAAGAAAAATCCTAAAAAACATTTGGTGGACTATTGAACTAGATCTGAGCTTCTGGACTTAGAATTAGGCAACATTCCATGTGCTAAAGGACTTGGCCAATGCCAACATTTTAAGACTGAGTTATCTCTGATTTTGCCTTCATCTGATGCAAGACTTGGAAATTTCTTGGATTCAATTGCTACTTTGTCTTTGTGCTTAAGTGTTATTTTGATCTTGTGTCTGATGTTTTATTCTATGTTGATCAAGGAATATTTCATCTGGTACATAGAAAGACAATAAAGACTGTTAGCTATTGGAGTGTTTGCTTGGATGTGGCTATCTTTATTTAAGGCCTTGATCTTCATGATGTCTGGATATTGCTCATTGCTTATTGATCATTGCTTGATTAAAGTCCAAAGGAAAATGGGTTTCTATATAACATTCTTGTCTGTTTGGATTGTATCCCATTGGTCATATCTTTTCAACTCTTAACTTTTAATTTGTGCTTAGGATAGCCTCTTCATCTCCTCCCACTTCTTAAATTTCAAAAATCTCTCCCTCTTTTCAAAAACTCTTTTTTGCTTGTGATTTCAACTCTTAACTTTTAATTTGTGCTTAGGATAGCCTTATGCCATTGAATTTTTGAATTTCTTTTCTTAAATCAAACTTGTAAATAAACTTAACCATGTTGACTTAAATTTCAAAAGACAAAAAGAACTAATAACCCCATTCAAACTTTTGGCCCTTTGTGCCTTTTCTTTTTAAAATTTTATTAAAAGCAATTCACCAACTCATTTGAATTTTTTACCATGAACTACGAGGTTTTGATCCCTCATTTTTATGTTGGTACGTAGGCACGAGACCGAAGGTCTTGTCAAACACAAAAAGATAATCAATGAATTCTTTTCTCATCCCCCCACTATATTTTTTCTCAAACATCATTTATACCAAAAACACATGCGCACATAAAAAAAGGCTCCCTAGGACACTTTGGGTGCTAACACCTTCCCTCTGTGTAACTAACCCCCTTACTTGTAATCTCTGGCATTTTATTAGTTTTTATTTGAAAACTTCTTATCTTTGGGTTTTGTTCGTACTTTTCCCTTTTCCTTTGAAAATAATAAAAGTACGGTGGCAATTCTGGTTTTATTAACATTAAGCTTATCCATAGCTTGATGGTCATGAATTTACCGCTACACCAAGGTTAAGCAGAAAAAAGCACAAATTTGGAAAGAAATGAAAATTTTCGAATGATTCAATTGTCGAAAGTGGGGCCAGGGTATTGTCAAATAATGATGGTTACCTTTTTGTATTTCTAGGTTAGTACCACCAATACCTTTCATCTCCCTTGTGGGATGATTACCCTAACCCTATTCGACATGGCTACGATTACTGGTCTTCGACCAACTGGAGAAACTTTCGACCCCTATGAGATGAATGAAGACACCATTGGTTATGATAGTCAACGATCCAGCTTCACCAACTATATAGTTGATCACCATAACACCGAAAGCAATGACGTCTCTGACTAAGAACATATCGCCTTCTTAGCACTTTGGTTATCTCGTTGCATCTTCTGTTGCAAGTCGTTGAAGATGGTGAAAAGGTTTTTAACTCTGGCAAACCAGTTGTATGCTAGACACAACATCTTCCTTAGTCAGCTAATACTGGGATAGATTTATGAATCCTTGGTGTCGCGGCTGGAAAAATGACAGAGTCGCCACCTTCCTTTATTCGTTCCTAAGGAACAGAGAAATAATGATAAAACCTATGACTAAGGTGATATACTAGGTTCGGGAGTCAGTTAAATAAGGAGAAGGTGTTAGGCACCCCTTATCTCCATTGTATTCAATGGGATCCTCCTATAATTTTAGGGTTAATGTATATTTCTAAAATGTTTGCTTTAATATTAGTTGATTATTCAATTTATTTATAGAAAATATTCTATTTAAACGGATGAGAGACCCAAAAAGATTTTTTATAACTGTACTCGCTAGAGTTTACAACTCTATGCCTACGCACCTTCGCATTAGGCGAAAGATCAGAGTAACGTAGTTCTTCTTGAAAATGTTGTTTGCTTGGTTTTTTTATCCCTTGAAAATTCTCACACATCGGGGGCGGAGAAGTAATTTTAGAAAATGCCTCAATACACTAGGATAGAGGTCTTACGATTTGAACTGAGTTTGAATTGATTTTATCCTTTATCCCTTGCAAAAATAATATTTAATTTATTTAAGAAAATAAATTATAGATTGTAATTAGGTATCAGACATAATCTTTTATCTTGATTTATCCCTGATTTAACCCTTGAAAATAATAGAGTTTTATCCCACATTATATCCCATATTCTTATCCCATGAAATTTGAAAATATAATTTAATTTAATTAAGAAAATTAAATTAAATATAATAAGATATATCCCCTATCCCAATTTCTATTCCCTTGTCTTATCCCTGATTTATCTCTTATTTTTATCTCTTAAAGCCTAGAAATTTTCACAGAATGTCATCCCATATTATCCCTAAAATTATCAAAGTTATCCCATAAACTAAACATAATTTCCTAATCGTATTTTTTTTTCTTTTTTTATTATTAAAAGGGAAATATTTAATCTTTAAAAACTAATTACATATTTTATTAGGCCTAATTAACCATAACTCTAATTTAAATCCTTAATCATACTTGTATGTTAATTATAATTATCTAGATAATTGTTTAGTTATTTTTATTGTTCTAATTATAAAATTAATCCTTGAATTTATATCCTAGTCAATAATTATTATAAAATATTAAAATATCCAGGTATTATATTTAATTATCTTAATCAATTAATTAAATAAAATCCTGATCACGAATTAAATTATTTAAACAATATAAAAATAATTAAAGGAATGGGGGTGTAAAATAATAATAAGGGGTATGTGTTAGAAAAATGGTAGAAATCTAAATGGATCTAAAGCCCAATACTAGAATAAGCTAAACCCTAATTTGCTAACAATAATTAAAAATAAAAAAAGGAAAATTAAATTAAATATGGAGACAAATGGGCCGTACGACCGCCCCACTTTTTCACATTCCTGAGACATCATTTTTTCCCAAAATAAATTAGTAAGCAATTTTGACTTTTCAATATCTTATTAGCCAACAAAATTGCAACACGTGACTAGAAAAAAATGAAAAAAGTTTAAAATAATAATAATAATCCTAATAATGTAACTAAAAGAAAGAAACCAAAAGAAACACATTTTCTCTCTTATCCATGTCTGCTTTTTTATTAAACGTTGAACACCTATGAAGCTTCATTATTCTTTCTTTGGTTTTTTCAATCCAATTTCAAAATGACTAACAAATACACAATCATAATATCAATCAAAATAAGGTGGAAGAGCCAAGACAAACAGGAAATTGACGGAAGGGGGCAATGAGACAATGGTGCGTCACGAACACATCAAGAGTGTGATCTGTGGTGGTGTGCGACATGGCTCTTATGCTTCGGTTTTGTCGGCGGTGAACTTGATGGTGCTAATTCGATTTCTCCTCCTCCTTGTTGTTATTGTTGCATGATTCTAATAGTTATAGGTTTTTCTCAACCAACAAAAGTTTCAATGTGAAACTTTTATCGATTTTTCTTAAGTGCTTTTTTGTGAAAGGTTTGGAATTGTTGTTCGGTTCTTACTTTTGATTTTTTTCTCCTATTTATAGTTGAAAAAAATGATGAGTGATTAATTGAGATTTTATGAGAAATAATGATTTGATTTATTTTGTTTTTGTTTTGGGAAAGTTTTTAACATGAGTTGTAAAGAAATCCTAATAATAATATATAAACTTAATTATAATCTTTTATTAAAACAATAACCTTATTAATAAATATAATTCTAATCATAATCTAATAAACTATACTAGTTAAATTAAAAGTAAATTTCAACTTATTAAATTTTATAAATAATAAAAATTCTAACCTCTAATTAGAACAATTTCAAACTAGAATAAATTAATTTTAATTATAAATTCTATTTATGTTTTAAATTAATTCTAAAATAAAAATTATTCTAAAAATAATGATTCTATTCTAAAGTTAAATTCCAATAAACTATCCTAAATATAAAAGTAGTAACTGTATTAAATAATAAAAATGTTAGAAAATAATTCATATTTGTAATGAAAATAAAAACATAATTAGTAATTAAAGTGGATTAAAGACGAAATCAAGAGTAAAAACAAAACTTTAATATGAGTGATTTTTAACTATAAATATATATATATAAATATATATATATATATATATATATATATATATATATATATATATATATATATTTGTATTGGATATTTTTTTACTATTTTTGGTTTAAAAAAATTATTTAAAAAATATATTAATAAAAATGAAAATTAATAATAAATATTTAAAAAATGCAATTTTTCCCTTTTAAATAATAAAATAAAAAAAGAAAGGATAAAAAAAAGTAGAATACATATGAATAAAGTGGCGCTAGAAAACATATGAAGGGTGGGCAAAATTTGGGATACGACAGCTGCCCCTATTTAATCAGTTTCAAACTGAGATGATGATGACAAGTCTTCATCTTCTCGGGAGGAGATGGTTAAATATAAAGAGGAATTCTAATTTTGACCACGTAGTTAGTGGATTCTGGGAATGCGTAAGGATTGAACAATCCTTGATGCTCTATTGGCATCTAGACCAACCTTTGTTGGAACCCCAATAATACCCTGGCCCTTAATTTCAGCCCATCCGGGTGAAATTTTCATGCAATTCCTATGATCATTCGATCATGTTACTGAAATTGGGTAGGACTCTGACGATCCTCCGATCGTTGTTTAATAAAACCTTGGTAGAACCCCTGATAAAACTCCTAATAAAATCCTTGGTGAAATTCCTGGTGAAACCCCTTATACAACTTCTGATGGGACTCCTGATGATGAGATCCTAATGAAATCATTTGACAAATCCCTGATGGAACCCTTGGATTAGTCCCTTTTGATCAGTTTCAACCTCTCCGGGTGAAACTTGCACACGATTCCTATGATCATCCGATCATGTTGCTTGAATCAGGTTGGACTTTAGTGATACCTTGATTACTCTGGATGAAACCCACTTCGACAAAATTCTGGTAGAACCCCTTGATGAAAATCTGGTGGAACCCCTTAATGAAAATCTGGTGAAACACCTTTAATAATATTCTGATAGAACCCCTTGATAATAACCTTTATTGAACCGTCTTGGTGAAACCCTTGTGAACCCTTGGTGGAACCTTGTGGATAATGTTTTGATCAAAACCCTTTGATGAAACTTCGGATGGAATCCCTATATGAAACCCTTTATAAAACCCTTTTGATGAAATGCCTTGATGAAAATCATGATAGAACCCCTTGATAGAATCCTTTGCTTAAACCCCTGATAAAATCCTTGGTAAAACCCACAGTGAAACCCTGGTTGAACCCTTTGATAAAATCCTGATGAAACCCCTCTGATAAAAGTATGTTGAAATCCCTAATGAAACCCTTAATGGAACCTTTGATGAAACCTCTTTATGAAACCCTTTTTGATCAATTTTAACCCTTTTGGGGGAAACTTGCATACGATTCCCCTGATCATCCGATAATTTTACGGGAATCAAGTAGTACTTTACTGATACCCCGACCACTCTGGATGAAACCCCTTGGTAAAATTTTGGCAGAACCCCTTGATGGAATCTTTCAATGACATTTCTGATAAACCTTTTTTATAAGATCCCTTGATAAAATTCTGGCGGAACCCTTTGATAGAAAATTCTCGTGAAACCCTTTGATAAATCCATGATGAGACCCCTTGATAATAACACTTTGTTGAAACTTCTTGGTAAAACCCTGGTGAACCCTTGATGGATAATGATCTGATGAAAACCCTTTGGTTGAACCCCTTTTATAAAACTCCTTTGATAAAATCCCTTGGTAAAATCACTTGATAGAACCCATTGATGAAAATCCTTTATACTTCTGATAAAACCCCTAATGGAACTCCTGGTAAAAACTCTTTCGTGAAACCCTTGGGGGAACCCGTTGAAAAATCCTGATGTAAACCTTTGATAAAACCCTGGTGTATTTAATTGGATGCATCCCTTGTGTGGGATAGGTTAATAAGCTAGAGATGTGAGAGGTGAAGACCTGCTCAATAGTTGGTAATGGTCATTCAGGATGACCTACTACTGGATAGATTTCATTGATGACTCACGGTGAGTGGGTTTGCTGGGGAAGTCCTTTATTGAAAAGGCTTTATGGAGGTTTTAATTATCGGGGAAGACTAATAAGCATTCCTACTTGGGGAATTGTACTGGTATAGCTGGGGTTTGGACTTTGCTCATCATCGGTATAAGAATCAATAACTCATTATTGGCAAGAAAATTAATGTAAGACCCAAACGATATGAAGGAAATAACAGCGGTATAAGAACCATAAAACAAGATTAAAAACGGTGTAAGAACCGAAGTGAAAAAACAAACGGTGTAAGAACAAAAGTGAAGGTATGGCGATGGTGTAAAGAATCAAAGTGACTGAATGACAACAGTGTAAGAACCGAAGTGAACAGTGGTGTAAGAACCAAAGTGAAAATGGTAATAGAACTTCTGTTGGGGAGTTCTCTAAGAGGACGTGAGTAAAAAAGGAGATTGATAAAAGAAATCAATATCTCTATTGGGGAATACTAGTGTCACGTAAGACGATTGTCTATTGAGGAATAGGCTTTCAGACGAGGTTCCCTAAGGAATGCAAGTGCCGAGGAAAGTCCTAAGAAATCCTTGCAAGGATCTGGTGAAGGAATTGTATACCATTAGGGCATACCAGGGACAATGTTGCTAAGTATTTTTTGCTTGGAGAATGAGTTCCAAGGATACTTGTTGGGGAATTGTCCTTAAGACCGACTCACTAGGGTGTACAACGAGAAAAGAACTAGGGAGATGCTTGGACTAAGATTTATTGCAGACTTAGCTGGGGATGGATCCAGACTCTCATGATTAATCCTGAGTCTCATCCTATGTTATGTATCTATGTCATGTATGCATGTTATGCTATGTCATGTATGCATGTTATGCTATGTCATGTATGCATGTTTAGTGTTTGTATGATGTAATACTCCACATTCATGGATATGCTATGCATGATGTGATGCATGAATGCGATGTTGTGGATGATTCATCCATGGTTGATATGATAATTTGGAGAATAAGGCTTATTTTCTTTCAGTGAAGAGTTAAGCAGGACCTTCGGAAAGTGGCTTTTGAAGGATGTGTTCTGGAAGTGTTAATGAGGAAGGGTTTGGGCTTTTTTGAGAATGTTGGATGCCAAAAAAGATTGGGCTTTTTAGGTAAATGCCAAGGGAGGTTGGAATTTTTGTAGGATGCTGAGGTTTTATGGTGTGCCAAGTAGAATTGGGCTTTGTGAGGTGCCATGTGGAATTGGACTTTATGGATGTATTGAATGCCAAGGAAGGTTGGGCTTTTGTGAGATGCCAAGTAGGATTGGGAATATGCCAGATGAATGAGTTCATATGCATGATTAGATGCTAGAGCATAACGACATGATTAATGCATGACAATGATTTATGTGTTGATTTGAATGCTTTTAATCGGTGCCCCTATGGTGAGCAATGGAATGGTTAAGACTTAGAAAGGTTGCTTGTGTAACAAGGTTGTCTGTCAAAAGGTGGTAGGGTTGAGCTAGCATGGCTTCCCGATACTCATTTCAAACTTGATGATGGTTGATGTATGGCAGAGCTTGTATGCTTCTTGGAAGTATTAAGAGGGATTGTCCCTGCAGTATCACATAGTTGCTCTAGTCTATTAGGTCTTTGAAGAGATTCTCCTCGATATGAGTTTTGATATAGCTTGTACATACCATGCACTTGAGACGACCTACCATTTTATGAGCATCAGAGAGATTCTTCCTTGACTAATTGACCCTAAGAATGATATACCCCAGATGAACCATTCTTTTGAAGCGACTTTTTTTGATCGAGCTTTGCAGCGGTCTGCCCCAGATTGTTAGAGCCTTGAAGGGTATTTCCTAAAAAGGAACTTGGATCCCATCATGTTGTAATATGACTTTGATATGGACTGCCCCGGTATATGAATCTTGAAAAGTATGTCCATGATTATTAGTGTCTGGAGGAGTGTCCTAAGAAGGAACTTGGATCCCACAATGTTGCGATCTGACCTTTATATGAATTGCCCCAGTATTTGAATCTTTGAAACGTATGCCCTGGATTAGATGATTTTTTGGATTGATTGGCCTCATTATGCCCTTGAGTTGGTATGCCCCAGTATGAGAGTCTTGAAAGGTATGCCTCTGATCATGAGGGTCATGGATGTTCTTTGACATAGGTGTGTCAAATATTGAAATGTTTCTCCTCTAATGAGTAGGATCTTCAGATGATGTTCCCCTAGGATCATAAGGATTTTCCCCCTAATTGGAAGGATCCTTAGGTGATTTGCCCCTAGCCAGGAATGTCTCGAACTGGTGTGCCCCTGATCAGACCATTGTTGATATTTCCTTGGTGCTAAGTACTGATTTGTGAGAAAAATGTTCTTTTTGAAAAGTAAATCTAACATCATGCTCATGCAAGTTTTTGAAATTGAAAATTGTTATGGAAAACGGATATGGTGTATACAGATGATATATGGCCACGAGGTTGGCACAAATGAAGATGTGATAGAACAAGATGGTTAGTAACAAACATTCAGAGTTGGTTGAACAACGATTTTGCCGAGTATGCTTTCATAGTGAACATAGCTTCAATTAGGACTTTTAAACGTTATAATGTGGCCTGGTTCACAATTTATGAAACAAAATATATAAGGCTCAAATTTTAATTTTATCCCACCCCTTCTCATTGATGTTCTTCATTCCTAAATTCAATTAACTCAATAAATGCATTTAGTCTGCAAGAGAATTTTGATAGATAATGATGGATGTAGATGTAATGATTCAAGTACCGATGAGATTCTTGAGGTGGAAGTCACCTACTTTCACTTACAAACTTGTTTCCGTTTTTTCTTTTTTTGATTTTTAATCCCTATGTTTGCATGGACCAGTTCTTTTGAATTTGTGGTCCATTGGGATGCCCTAACTTTTTCCTAAGTCAAATCCTTTTTTGTTTTTGACTTAGCGGGATTTTTTTGAAACATGATGCCTTAACCTTTGCCTAAATCATATTTTCAGGTTTATTTTTTTGACTTAGCGGGCTTTTTATTTGTTTATTTTTTTGAAACAAATCTTGAGTTTTTGCTTTTGGCTTAGAACGGTTGCAACTGCCATGTTGACTTTTGTGAACTTTATCTTTATTGCCTCCTCGATCTTTGGTGATGTACGCGAGGAAGAAGACGTGCTTAAACCTCTTGCTTAGATAGATTGATTCTCTTGAGATTAAAATGCATCATTGAACTAATTGAAATCTACCCTTCCCTTGGTTAGGATTAAGGTTTTTTATGAATATAAAAAGGAACACCGGCTTCTGGATCGAGGGGGTTGACTACGGATTATCTCCTTATTTCTCCAGTGTTTGGGGAGTGAAATAATGCCTTACATCGTCAGCTAGGTCTTACTATGAAAAACATACATCCGCAAATTCAGTTGTTTTATTACATAATTCTCCCTTAAGTTTGTTAATGGTTGAAAAGTGGAATGGAAAAGCCTTGATTTTTTTGATGGAATAAGAAAGAGTGAAAACGAATGGATCGATTCAAAAACGTGCTCATTTTATTAAAATTACTTTTCAAAGATTACAAATTTTTAATATAAACAAACGTTAGAAAAAATGAGATTACAACTGGAAATGATAAAGTCTATTGATCCTAGGGACGAGCTTCATTGTTGATCCAACCAGATTTAGGAGATACCTCTTGAAGTTCGCCCACTTACAAAGATAAGGGGTGACTGTTTAACAATGGGACTCCTTTTTTGGAAGTCAATTTCTTGTTGTCGATCAAGTCTTGGACTTTGTGCTCACATTGGGCATTCTCGTCATAACTTTTAGGATATGGACGAGGAGGAAGATCGTTCGGTTGTAGTTCCACTAGGGCACCTCTTAGAAAAGGCTTCAACAATTGACCATAAGACTTTGGTATAGGATTCAAGTTCTTTCCAAGCCTTCTTTGTTGTGATTGATGGAGCGCATGAGGCTGCTGCTAAAGCAGATACTGTTGCAGACTTTGTTGAGGCATCACCATCCAAGGTTGTATTTGAGGCTCTAGGCAGGCCGTAGCTTGTATGACAAAGGGTTACCTTCTCTCTTCAATGGCACTTTCCCTTCTTGAGTCCCTTTATAACTTTTTGAGATGTCCTTCGAGTTTGTTCATGAGTATCAAGAAGTCTTCTAGCTGGATGATAGTTGGATAAGGGCGAAAGCGGAAAGGATATGTAAATGTATGTGTATGTATGCAAATGCATGTGTATGCAAAAATATTTTTTTCTTTTTATTTTGAAGCTATGCTAAAATTTTTGTTTTTTAGATGCAATTCAAGTGTCATTAGGACAATGACAGATAGGAGAACCCACGCGGGTTTAGGGATTGTGACAGATGAAAGAAAACCCCTACGAGTTTAGGATAGTAATGAAGATATCCACATATGGGTTTAAGGATAATTCAGAATATAAGGACACCTTGTTTAGGAAGGTTCCTTATAGATAGGGATAATAATTGGCATGGGAAACCCAAACGGGTTTAGGGACATGTAAGGTAATATGCAAGCATGACCTAGTTAAGGGTAGGTTCCTTATGATATGTCAGATCTAGGTTTAGACTACCCAATCCCCTCACTTGTAGGATATACAATTTTTATAGGATGGTAGCCCTAGAGTCATGGATTTTACCCTTGTTTTACAATGAGAAGGAGAAAGCCTTCCAACGGTAATCCTTCAGGATAAGTCTCGTCTAGGCAGGACCTTAGTAACGACCTTTGCATGTTGATAACATAAGATCACCCTAAGTTAAGAGGGTTCTAGAAGAAGTCCCCAGAGTCATGGACCAAACTCAAAGTTCTATCATGAAGAAGTGTTGGCCTTCTCATGACAAAACTTTTGAATTGATCTATTATGAGAGGAGTCGTCATCAAAGACCCTACAAGATGAAAACCCCGGTGGCTGAGACAGGACGACCCCTTACTTAAGCTTATATTTTTTCTCAAGCCTAGGTTTTGGCTTCACACCTTTGAAAATCCCAATCAATATGATATGACAGGCATAATAATATATAAAGAATAAAGTGAATAAATAAATAAATAAATAAATAAAACATAAATAAAGGAAAGCAAATACACATAAAAATAAGCACAACCCTAAAACCCAAGCTTAGGATGGACTCTCTTTAGGGAAAGTATAAGAACTCCCCAACAGAGTCGCCAGCTGTCGCAGCTGGAAAAATGACAGAGTCGTCACCATCCTTTATTCGTTCCTAAGGAACAGGGAAATAATGATAAAACCTATGACTAAGGTGAGATACTAGGTTTGAGAGTCAGTTAAATAAGGAGAAGGTGTTAGGCACCCCTTATCTCCATTGTATTCAATGGGATCCTCCTACAATTTTAGGGTTAGTGTATTTTTCTAAAATATTTGCTTTAATATTAGTTGATTATTCAATTTATTTATTTATTTACAGAAAATATTCTATTTAAACGGATGAGAGACCCAAAAAGATTTTTTTATAACTGTACTCGTTAGAGTTTACAACTTTATGCCTACGTACCTTCGCATTAGGCGATAGATCAGAGTACCGTAGTTCTTCTTGAAAATGTTGTTTGATTGATTGTTTTTATCCCTTGAAAATTCTCATGCATTGGGGGCGGAGAAGTAATTTTAGAAAATGCCTCAATACACTATGGTAGAGGTCTTACGATTTGAACTGAGTTTGAATTGATTTTATCCTTTATCCCTTACAAAATTAATATTTAATTTATTTAAGAAAGTAAATTATAGGTTGTAATTAGGTATCAGACATAACCTTTTATCTTGATTTATTCCCGATTTAACCCTGGAAAATAATAGAGTTTTATCCCACATTATATCCCATATTCTTATCCCATTAAATTTGAAAATATAATTTAAATTAATTAAGAAAATTAAATAAAATGTAATAAGATATATCCCCTATCCCAATTTCTATTCCATTATTTTATCCTTGATTTATCCCTTTTTTTTTCTAGAATGAAATCCCATATTATCCCTAAAATTATCAAAGTTATCCAATAAATTAAACATAATTTCCTAATCGTATTTTTTTTTCTTTTTTTATTATTAAAAGGGAAATATTTAATCTTTAAAAACTAATTACATATTTTATTAGGCCTAATTAACCATAACTCTAATTTAAATCCTTAATCATACTTGTATGTTAATTATAATTATCTAGATAATTGTTTAGTTATTTTTATTGTTCTAATTATAAAATTGATCCTTGAATTTATATCCTAATCAATAATTATTGTAAAATATTTAAAAAAATCCAGTTATTATATTTAATTATCTTAATCAATTAATTAAATAAAATCCTAATCATGAATTAAATTATTTAAACAATATAAAAATAATTAAAGGGGCGAGGGTGTGAAATAATAATAAGGGGTATGTGTTAGAAAAATGGTAGAAATCTAAATGGACCTAAATCCCAATACTAGAATAAGCTAAACCCTAATTTGCTTACAACAATTAAAAAGAAAAAAAGGAAACTTAATTTAAATATGGAGACAAAGGGGCTGTACGACCGCCCCACTTTTCCACATTCCTGAGACATCTTTTTTTCCCAAAACAAATTAGTAAGCAATTTTGACTTTTCAATATCTTATTAGCCAACAAAATTGCAACACGTGGCTAGAAAAAAATGAAAAAAGTTTAAAATAATAATAATTAATCCTAATAATGTAACTCAAAGAAAGAAACCAAAAGAAACACATTTTCTCTCTTATCTATGTCTGCTTTTTTATTAACCGTTAAAAAACTATGAAGCTTCATTATTCTTTCTTTGATTTTTTAAATCCAATATTAAAATGACTAACAAATACACAATCATAATATCAATTGAAATAAGGTGGAAGAGCGAAGACTAACTGGAAATTGACGGAAGGGGGCAATGAGACGGTGGTGCGTCACGGACACATCAAGAGCGTGATCTGTGGTGGTGTGCGACATGACTCTTATGCTTCGGTTTTTTCGGCGATGAACTTGATGGTGCTAATTCGATTTCTCCTCCTCCTTGTTGTTATTGTTGCATGATTGTAATAGATATAGGTTTTACTCAACAAACAAAAGTTTCAATGCGAAACTTTTATCGATTTTTCTTAAGTGCTTTTTTGTGAAAGGTTTGGCATTGTTGTTCGGTTCTTACTTTCGATTTTTTTCTCCTATTTATAGTTGAAAAAAATGATGAGTGATTAATTGGATTTTATGAGAAATAATGATTTGATTTATTTTGTTTTTGTTTTCGGAAAGTTTTTAACATGAGTGGTAAAGAAATCCTAATAATAATATATAAACTTAATTATAATTTTTTCTAAAAACAATAACCTTATTAATAAATATAATTCTAATCATAATCAAATAAACTATATTAGTTAAATTAAAAGTAAATTTCAACTTATTAAATTTTATAAAAAATAAAAGTTCTAATCCTCTAATTAAAACAATTTCAAACTAGACTAAATTAATTTTAATTATAAATTCTATTTATATTTTAAATTAATTCTAAAATAAATTTTTTTCTAAAAATAATGACTCTATTCTAAAATTAAAATCCAATAAAGTATCCTAAATATAAAAGTAGTAACTATATTAAATAATAAAAATGTTAGAAAATAGTTCATATTTGTAATGAAAATAAAAATATAATTAGTAATTAAAGTGCATTAAAGACAAAATCAAGAGTAAATTTTTCTTTTAATATGAGTGAATTCTTACTATAAATATATATATTTTTATTTTTTTTTTGGAAATTTTTACTATTTTTGGGTAAAAATAAAAAAATTCATTTTTATTTAAAAAATATATTAATAAAAATGAAAATTAATAATAAATATTTA
Source organism: Lathyrus oleraceus (assembly GCF_024323335.1). Lineage (NCBI taxonomy): Eukaryota > Viridiplantae > Streptophyta > Magnoliopsida > Fabales > Fabaceae > Lathyrus > Lathyrus oleraceus. The sequence continues at coordinate 222,801,496 of NC_066584.1, forward strand.
AAGAATGCAATTTTTCCCTTTTAAATGATAAAATAAAAAAAAGCAAGGATAAAAAAAAAGTAGAATACGAGATTATTTATATTAATGGAGATTTATGACTTTTCCCTCTTGGATATGTGTTTTAACTTTTAGGAATACTTGTAATAATAGTAAATCATTACTAATTTAAAGGATCAATAATACTTAAATAAATTATTGATAGCCATGATTAAAACAAAATCATTCACTTAATTTCTAATAATTAAAACCAGTCAAAGAAATTAAATTAATTTTTTAATGGATTTTTTTAACTTATAAAGAAATAATAATTGATCATTTTGGTAAATAATTAAAACTATGTTGTAATAATAATAACAAGAAAAGATGTCTATATTTTTTAATTTCATCTTGATTAAAATAAAAAAAGCAAAATTTTGATTTTTCTAGATTAAAAATATATTAAATTCAAAGATTAACATAAATAATGAAAATTTTGATTTTTCTAGATTAAAAATATATTAAATTCAAAAATTAAAATAAAAAATGTAAATTTTGATTTTTCTAGATTAAAAATATATTAAATTCAAAAATTAAATTAAAAAATGAAAATTTCGATTTTTTAGATAAAAAATATATTATATTCAAATATTAAAATAAAAAAATATTTTATTTAAAAATATATTTAAAATTAAATAAAATTTTAAAAATACAGATTTGATTGCAATTGAAGTTAAAACATAAAAAAAAACGAGAAAAATTCTAAAAGTGGAAAGAGTGAGATTTGAACTCAATACCTCTCCCTTATAACTCCTTTCATATGCTTTTCTATCAATTATGCCATTTCATTTATTTGAAATAGAGTGGTGCTAGAAAACATATGAAGGATGGGCAAAATTTGGGATACGACACTTGGGATATGCTACTGAATTCTCAAAGAATTATCAGCTAGGTACGAACCTATTGTTGGCTGGTCCGTATTGGTTGCTTCGATTGTGGCTCAATGCCACTTTTGAACCTTCCCTTAAAACGCATATCACACTCAATGAAGATGAAGAAGCCATTACAAATAGGAGAATCGAAGGAACTCGACTTGCCCTATTGACTCCTACTGATGAGGGACTAAGTTTAAAGGAAGTGTTTATTGGGTACATGATGATGTTCGCCAAATGTCACAACATCACTCCATCCATGGCTCCTTTCGCCAACAGAACCCATGGTCCTGAATGGTTCACCAGAGAATTTCCCACTTCTTCGGTAGATCAGGAAGCATAATCTTTGGCTATATGGGGAGCATTTCTCATCCATAGGTTAATTGCGATTAGACTTAGGCCTTTAAAGGACCAGTTTAACTTGCTTAGTTACCAGCCTAACCTTGTCTCTCGATAATTTATCCTTAACCAATTGCTTCCTAAAGCACTCTATATCAAGAAAGGCGTTCTCTGCCTTCACAATATGATTTTCCCTAAAGCTGAATGTGATTAACATATGGCTCGACATGCCTCTGAAGCTGCCCAGCTGATTCCTATCTCATTTCGACCACCCTTTCACGGTACTCAAGAGTTTGATACACGGTGGAAGGATTATTATACTTCAAAAATCCTCGATGTCCCTTCCCTTTCTCGACATCTAACCAACATTTTTTCTTCCACACAAGAGAGATTCAAGAAAGGTACGATGACTCACATCAAGGAAATCCAATAATTCCAGAAATACTTTGAAACTGCATACAAACCTGATGATCTTAGTCGAACCATTCGTGAAGAAGCGATTACCTTAAAAGAAAAGTTTATGAAGAAACTCCATGATTTAAAAACCCCTTAGTATGTTAAACATGAAGATAAGTATGAGTTGGCTTTCAAACTTCAACCACCAAAGTTCCCACGACTGCCAAATGTTGATTTTGGCTTGGTGTTTTGACCTTAATTCCTATAATGGTTTGTCTGTGGGTTTGATATAACTTTTCTAAAACAAAATTTACAAAAACATGCCAAACGGGTGGTTCCGGCTAAGCACACTCTAGATAGTTTCAAAGGTCACCTTCATGTTAACATAGAACATGTTCGCATGCTTTCTCCGATACATGAAGGTGTGGAAATGGGAGGATTTCTCGATCTGCTCTTCTTAAAACTCTTTATATATCCTTCTAACTTTAACAAACTTATTAGTCTCTTCTTTCCTTTTAGTTGTTGATCGAATAAAGCTAATAAAGGATAAAGTTGTCGCTGCTAGGGAAGCTGTTGCGGCGAAGGAAGCGGTTGCTGCTACAAAGACTATTGCTTCAACCAAAAGTGACACTTAAGGCGTAAAGGTAACACTAAAAAAGGAAGAAACAAAGGTTTTAAACTTAACTTTAAGAGTTTTTACTCCATATATTGGAAAAAATAGGTAAAAGTTGTTATATTTTATTCGTCAGCCTTAGGCTAGTTTATATAATAAGGATACAATTATTACAATTGATTTTCTCCTTAATGGAGAATAAAGAAAAATAAAGGTAGTATTAAATACAATAATAAAACCGGAAATAATATATTTTCCAACACCCCCCCCCCATCAAGTTGGTGCGTAGATATCTATCATGGTCAACTTGTCTATCAAATACTCAAAAGTAGGTCTTGTCAAACTTTTGGTCAGGATATCCACAGTTTGTTGACTTGAAGTCACGAAGGGTAGACATATGATTCCCGCATCTAACTTCTCCTTTATGAAATGTCGGTCAATCTTGATATGCTTGGTTCTGTCATGTTAAACTGGATTATGAGCTATGCTAATAGCAGCTTTACTGTCAGAGTATAATTTCAATGGAGCTCAATTTTAATCTTAAGTTCTTCTAGGACTCTAAGGATCCATAATCCTTCACAAATACCTTGAGACATATCTCTAAACTCGGCCTCTGCACTACTCCTTGCTACAACTCCTTGTTTCTTTCTCCTCCATGTCAAAAGATTACCCCAAACATAGGTACAATCTCCAGATGTTGATCTTCTATCTTTGACTGAACCTGCCCAATCGGCATCGGTGAAGATAGACACATTTCTTTCACTAGTCTTCTTAAAAAATAATCCTTTTCCAGGATTTCCCTTCAAATACCTCAATATCCTATAGACTTCCTCAAGATGTTCCTCAAAAGGAGAATGCATAAGCCGACTCACTACACTAACTGAGAAAGCAATATCAGGTCGGGTGTATGACAAATAAATTAGTTTCCCAACCAATCTCTGATATCTACTAGTATCAACAAAAACATTACCTTCTCCCTAAAGTTTAGCATTAGGATCCATAGGGGTACAGGACGACATCCACTCATTCCTGTTTCTTTCAACAAGTCTATAATGTATTTTTGTTGTGAAACCATAATACCATTTTTTGATCGAGCAACCTCCATACCTAGAAAATATCTCATGAATCCCAGGTACTTGATTTCAAAGTCTACTGCCAATTTCTCTTTTACTCTTGTCATTTCCACTGTATCGTCTCCAGTAAGGACAATATCATTAACATAAACAATCAGGACAACAACTTTTCCATCATGGGAGAATTTTGTGAACAAGGTGTGATCAGCCTGTCCTTGGATGTACCCTTGTTTCTTCATGGACTGAGTGAATCTTTCAAACCAACCTCTAGGGGACTGCTTTAATCCATACAAAGACTTATTTAGTTTGCACACATTTGATCCAAATTTGTTTTCAAAGCCATGAGGAGTGTCCATATATACTTCTTCTTCTAGATCTCCATTAAGAAATGCATTCTTAACATCTAACTGATGCAATGGTCAATCCATGTTAGCAGCAAGAGACAAAAGAATTCTGACAGTGCTCAATTTTCCAACAGGGGCAAATGTCTCTGAGTAATCTATACCATAGGTCTGAGTAAAGCCTTTAGCCACCAAGTGAGCCTTGTACCTTTCAATTGATCCATCTGAATTATACTTCATAGTAAACACCCATTTACATCTAACTGTCTTCTTGCAATCTGGTACTGATGTAACACTCCAAGTTTTGTTCTTTTCAAGAGCTTTCATCTCCTCAAGTATAACTTCCCTCCACTTTGGAATTTCTAGAGCAACCTATACACTTTTTGGAATTTCTACACTAGACAATTTTGAAGTGAAGGCAAACATAAATGAAGACAAATTTGAATATGATATAAAATTTGACATGAGATGTTTAGTGCAAGATCTGACAGGTTTTCTAATGGTAACAGGATCATCTATATCAGGATACAAAATACAACTCTCAAAAACAGAGATAGACTTACCTTTTCTTATGTTAGGAAATTGATCATTCCCCGGTTCAGATTCCTGACAGTGTTGAGATGTGGACTGGTCCTTTCCTTTATGGTGCTTTTTCGCAAAAACCTTTCCTTTCCAAGTTCTGTTTCCTAATTCAAATTTGTTTTGTTGAAATGACTCATTATTTTGTGGCATTTCAATTAGATTATCATTATCATCGTTTTCAGGATTCTTATTATTTTCTACAAGAGAAAATGTAGGCTCGGATTCACAAGGTTCCTTACTCATAACAGGAGTAGGATCAGATAAAGAATCATGGTCATTTTCTGTTGGTGCAGGTGTAAAAATATCATAATTTTATGATACTGGCAAAGGTAATTTATTTAAAAAACTCATGTCCTCGATTTTAAACGATTCTTCGTTTATCTCTCCCCCTTGAAGATGAGTGTCATAAAAGACAGGTTTATTTTCAAAGAATGTAACATCCATAGTGACAAACATTTTCTTATTTTTTGGATAAAAACATTTATATCCTTTTTGGGTTGGGGAGTATCCAACAAAGACACATTTTATAGCATGTGGCTCAAGTTTTCCAACATTTTTATGTTCATGAACAAAGGTTGTGCAACCAAAGATTTTTAAAGTCAAATCAGTTAAAACACGAGTACTAGGAAAACATTCTTTGAAGACATTAATAGGAGTTTGAAAATTGAGAATTTTGGAGAACATTCTGTTAATTAAATACGCAACTATTAAAATAGCTTCGTCCCACAAATAATTTGGTACTTTATTTGAAAAAAGGAGAGCTCTAGCAACCTCTAGTAAATGCCTATTTTTCCTTTTGGCCACTCCATTTTTTTGAGGAGTATTAGGACATAAACTTTGATGTACAATCCCATTTTTTAGAAAAATAATCACCAAGGATAGTGTTAAAATACTCTTTGCCATTATCACTTCTAAAGACTTGGATATTTGTTTGAAATTGGTTCTGCACCATTGAAAAAAAATTCTTTACAGCCTAACAAGCATATGATTTCCCCTTTAACAAGTACACCCAACATACTCTTGTATGGTCATCTATAAATGTGATAAACCATTTTTTGAGAGAGAGTGTACTTGTACAGTTAGGGCCCCAAACATCACTGTGAATAATGAAAAAAGGTTTTGATGGTTTATAAGGCTGTATTGAAAACTGGGAAAGATGATGCTTTGCAAACTCACATGCTTCACATTTAAACGAGGAAAAGTTTTTATTGTGAAATAATTTAGGAAAAAAGTGTTTTAAGTAAATAAAACTAGGATGACCTAATCTTAAATGCCATACCATAATGTTGTCATCTTTATTATTCAAAACAGAAAAAGACTCAAAGCAGAAACTTATTGTTTTTGAAGGTAGTTGTGATGCAGATCCAATGGTAAGGTAGTAAAGTCCTCCACTCTCCTTAGCATTGCCAATCATCTTCCCCGAGTTCAAATCCTGAAAGACACAGTGAGATCGGAAAAAAAATAGTTTGATAATTTATATCTTGGGCTAATTTACTGATGGACATTAGATTATAAGATAAATTTGGAATATGAAAGACATTTTTAAGAGTTAACATTGGAGACAACACAACTAACCCTTTACTTGCAATGACTGAAAAAGAGTCATCTGTAATTTTTATTTTTTGATTACCTGCACATGGACTATATGAAGAGAACAAAGTAGATTCACTTGTCATGTGATCGGAGACACCTGAATCTACTATCCAAGTATGACTGGGACTGACACTAAGAAATGCAGAATTATCTTTTGTTGCTATAGAGCAAGAAGGGGTTAGAGACTCAAGGAGTTTGTACAGTCTGTCTAATTGCTCCGTAGTGAGTGGAAACTGAGACAGAGGAGGTTGATGCCCTTGATCATAATTACTAGCCTGAAATGCATGACCATTTTTCTTTTTCCAGTTAGGAGGTTTGACTTTGAGCTTCACACAATTTTCACGTGTATGCCATTCGCGTTTATAGTGATCACACCAAGGAACTTTGTCTGATCTTCTTCCCCCGTCAAGGTTCCTAGTTCGTACGTCGTTTCCACGACCACCACCGTTTCCGCAGCCGACGCCCGACTCAGGTTTCAGTTGTTCGCCATGGTTGGATCCAGTGTAGGCTTGTGATGGGGAAGGCCACCTGTTGTTGTTATTCACCATCGAAGGCTAAACGGGTATGTGAATCGGGTCGAGTAAGAAAGCGGGTCAAACAAAAATATGTTGAGGAAAGCTTTATGGTAATCCCTAACCCAATAAAAATAGGTTGAAGAAAGTTTTACGGTAACCCATAACCCAGTGCTCTTAAATCAATAACAATAGGTTGAGGAAAGCTTTACGGTAACCCCTAATATAGTGCTCTTGATACCATATTGGAAAAAAATAGGTAAAAGCTGTTATATTTTATTCGTCAGCCTTAGGCTGGTTTATATAGTGAGAATAAAATTATTACAATTGATTTTCTCCTTAATGGAGAATAAAGAAAAATAAAGGTAGTATTAAAGACAATAATAAAATCGGAAATAATATATTTTCCAACACCATATATAATATATTTTTCTAATACCTTCGTCGTTTTCAGGTTAGAAAAAAACCTCCTCAAACTCCCAAGAAATGCAAGCAAACCATCCAGCCACCTCAAGCGGTAGAAGAAGATGTCGAAGACCTATCACTAGACACCTTCAAACCCGTGAAGAAAAAAAAGAGACCGAAACCCTCAAAATCCACTCCTTAACCAAAACCAACCACTATTACAATCAAGAAGCCAAAGCCTAATGCTCAAAAGGTAATTAATGTCAACTTGGGAGCAGAAACCAATGTTGCCTATGATACTGATGAAAGCGACAACTTCAGTCTTAGCGATGATGGATTTAAGGTGACCTGACTTCGCCTCATTATCTCCTTTTATTATACTTTATTTTCATTTGCCAATAACTTTCCTTTTCCTTTGCAGGGTGATCCAACTGACACTGAATTCTCTAGCATCAAATACCCCATCCCTGGAAGTACTAGCTCTCCATTTGTTCATCCTACGTCAAACAAAGGATTGAATAAGGGATCAACTGGCGAAGTTAATCAACCTGCCAAAGTTCATCAAGAAATTCCTCAACCCACTGCTACACCCCAATAATCTCAACAATCTAACTCTAATGATGGTGAAGAAACAAAACATGTTGACATGAAAGATCTTACTCAAGAGAAACCAGAAGATTCTTCACAAAAAATCCCCAACCATGGTGAAGATGTATAAGACGATGAAGATGAACATACGCTTAACATCCTTAAGGAGCACCAAGTCGAAGAAGAAGAACCAAAAAATGACATGACGAATACCAACATGCCCTTTGGGATAATTAAAAGCTTCAAAACTCTGTCAAATGTTACCACTACCCCTCTTTCCTAAGAAGAGTTAAGTAATTTGAAGAGGAACAAGCCTTATGAATATTTGAATTTAATGATGAGTGCAAGAGGAAGCTCAACAAATAAATGCTCAAGCTCGTCGACTACTTATGGTGGACACTCCCATGTCGAAACTACTGACAAACTCCTTCAAAAGATCAAGGAGAATTTTTTTGATGTTGATATGATCGAGGCTTTAGAAAATGATACCCCTGCCTGCTATGGGATCAAGAATCTGCTAAAACAAATCGACATTCTAAGCTCTCCCTAGAAGTTGCTAAAGTTACTGAAAAACTGGGAATTTTAATTGATCAAGTCACTATTGACCTCAATCGCAAACGGGAGATGGCGAACAAAATTCAAAATAAAAAAGAAACCCAGGCAACGGAATAGGATGCAACTGCCGAGTCTACCAAGAAGATCGAAGGCATGGAGATATCCTTTCAAAAAGGTCAAGAAGAATTCAACACTTGCGCTGCCAACATCTCTACATGGGAGCAACAAATAAAGGAGTTGCAAACCAACATCTAAAAAGCTAAGGATCGTCAGCAAGAAATCGAACAACTTAATCGTAAAACACTTGATGAAGAGAATGCAGTGGGCGTTTATCGTGTCGAACAGGCCAAACTCTTGGAAGGCGAGATCGCCAGCTTAATTGCCAAAAAATCCTTGATTGATCTCAACATGACATTGTGCAAAGCAAAATATGATCGAATCAAGGCCAATTTACCTTTCAGATTTCTGTACTTGTTTATTTTGCTATGTAATTTCAACTTTTGACTATTTGTAACAAACTTAGCCATTTTGGAACTTAATATCAGTTACCATTTTGGCCTCTTATTTGCACATGTGTTATTCTGTTAAGATTTTAGATTCATGGAGCATAGGTTTATATCTCTTCAAATATTTCCCATTCATTCTTAGGAGTCTTTGATCCTCTGCTAACTCTTCGATCTCGTAAGCATTATTTGAAAACGCTTGGATAATCTGGAATGAACCCTCCCAATTAGGAGACCATTTACCTAATGTCTTATCTTTTCGATCCATAGGTAAAATTACTTTCCACACCAAATCTCTAGTCAAAAACGTCTTAACCCTTACTCTTCTATTATACGCTTTCGCCACTCGCTCTTTCTTCCTTCTCAAGATTTCTAAGGCATTAAATCTCTCACCATCTAAATCAACCAGCTCATCCAACATCGTATTCCAATAAGACTCATACGGGATTTCACTTTGTCTTTGGACTATAGTTGATTGGAGGTAAATTTCGACAGCTAAAACTACATCATGCCCATAACTCAACCGAAAAGGTGTAGTGTTTGTAGCCTCATTAGGGGAAGTTCGACAAGCCCATAATATTTGGTCTAATGTATTATGCCAATTCTCTGGTTTCTTCCCCCACGTGATTTTTTTGAATCCAATAACCAACTTGTTCGCTACTTCGACTTGACCATTTGCCTGGGCATAATTAGGCGTAGATGTTAGTAGTTTAATCCCCACTTCTTTATCAAACTCTCGCATAGTTCGACTAGTGAACATCGATCCTTGATCAATTGTAATGGTTTCAGGTATATGATCGGAAAAATAGCAAGTGTACTATTTTTCCTGTTATAATAATAAAAGGGAAATTCCCCGAATATCGATCTCAAGGAATGCAAGCTAATATTAAGTTCAAATCATCGTTCAATTAAACAAAAACTAGTGTTGGGGTTTTTTTATTCAAAATTATAAAAATAAGGGCAAAGGAAAATAATAATGAAAAATAAGGGTTTGCAAGGGAAGATGAACAATGCCAAGAAAGGTGTATAATTTGTCCCTATAATAACTCTGAGACACTATTGCATCAACAAATATCAATTACTATCAGTTCTCAAGGGTATTTTCTCCCAAGTCCTTGGTGAGAAAACCTTTAATCATTTTACCCTAATTTCTATGTCCATAGGCAATTATGGTGAAGTTAAGCCTTATTATATCAAGAATGCTCTGATTCATACAGGGTATCCCTAGTCCTAGGTGATATCTACTGCAGAGTAATCTTATGAAAACCTTATCAATGGCAGTCCAGCCTAATTGATAACCATAGAACAATCTCGATTGGTCCAAAATAGAAAACATTAAACACATCAAAAGATTACCGTAAAAATAATATTATAAATGCAATCGTAAACTTAAAGTCATTACAGCTCTAAATCAAGGGCACCACCCTAACATTGGGGGGTTTATCTACTCATATTGTTCAAAATAGATTCAAGATAAAAAATACACATTAGAAGTAATTGGATGACTTGGATTTTTAATCGCTTCCGCTCATGAAAATCTTCCGCTCTCCGAATTCCTTGATCTCTGTAATTCTCGATCGTCTGACAATTTTGTGTTCGCCTCCTTCCAATATGATCTTTTCTCTAGTAGAAACTCTCATAATATAGTGAAAATCCCTTGGCAGAAGTTGGAAATCTCCAAAACATCCCTACAACTCAAGCCTGGTGAAAAAGCCCGAAAAGAGGAAAAATGTGTGGTTGGGCTGACACGGCGCGTGTCAGCTGACACGGGTGTCCGTGTCAGCTCTTTTCCTTTCCACTTCCAACCTTACATGCCCTAGGTGACCTGATACGGGCGGCTGTGTCAGGCCCCTGTCTTGGTCCTTCCTAGGGTTGAGTCGCCTTCTTCCTGACACGGCCCGTGTCTGGTGACACTGGTGGCCGTGTCAGGCCTCCTGTGTTTGGGATTCTTCTTTTCTCGACTGCTGGAACTTCTCACTGTCTCGCATTGAGTCCCTTAAATCTTCTACCTGGACCTAGAGGACATAAGCATAGACAACCAACGCATAAAACCACGAAAATGTAACATAAAAATAACAATTCATCAAAAAATGCTTAAATACTTACGGAAATGAAAATTAACTTTAAAGGTACCATAATGCATAGACAGAGTCCCAAAATCCTTGGTTTCTTGTCAGATAAGCAACGAAAACATAGTGAAAATGGTGACCGATCACAACCCCAAACTTAGCTCATTGTTTGTCCTCAAGTAATGCCCTATATGACAAAGTGTGTTACTTTCCAAAATTGCATTCTTACCATAATACTGCTGGGATCTTTCACCAACGCCTTCACTCTCCCTTTCATAGTGCTTGTTTTTCCTAATGAGTTTTTCGCCGCACTTCCACATTGATGTATCGCTTCACCTGTCAACTTATATCACACTCTCACCAAGTATCTTTGGCTTAACGTGTTTACACTCATAGTTCAGAGTATGGAATATTAACTCATAAGTTTGAATAATTTCTCCTTTCGTATCAATTACACACAACACACACTTTTTGAGGTCTTTTGGGTTGTAACGGGGCTTGAGTTATGGTGTGGTAAATATAAACAAAAGGGAAAACAAGTGGTTTTGGGTTCAGAGCCAATGTCATTATTCTTTTCATTATGTTTGTTCATTTTAACTTCTTTTCTTTTTTAACTGCCTTGCTCAGTTTTTTTTTCTTTAAACTTTTTTTTTCAACTGATTGCTTTTTCCTTCGGTGAGTGTTTCTTTTGAACCATCAACTACATTTTGTTTTCTCTTTTTCTCTATGGTCGTTTTTCTTCTTCTTATTATTTTTTTCCACACTCACCTTGGCTTTTTGATACTTATGGGGTTTACCCCAAACTTAGAATTTAACACAACTTAATGACATCACATTAACTCCGAACAGGGTAAGGAAGTCTTTTGGGCCGCAAGTTACATTTATATGGTTATAAAAAAAAGGGTACCAACTCAAATGGGGTTAACAAAGGATAAAATTAATGTGATGGCTAGAAAGGCTCAGAGCTATAACCAAACAACGTGTCTCAGTGTGTGTGTATATGCAGTGAAATTTCCAGAGAACCTACGCAAGTTCAGAGTGATAAAGACATACCTGAATATCGCTCATGATGACAAATGTGTTTGCCTTTTTATGCACTCACCATGTTAGGTAAAGCTTAACAACATCCACAGTACTTCGAGTATGGTGCGGCTTCTTACTCAACTCAGAATGCACAGGGAACTTACGTTAGTTGTGCTTTAGAAGTTGCATCTGATCTTTTCTTTAGTAGTATCCACTTTCTGGGAAGATCTTTCACAACAAGCAATAGTAAGTGGAGTGATTATTTAATCCACTATCACTAGTGGTCATCACCTAATCCAACAATAATACCAAGAACCTGAAATATATGCAGCACATAGTACCCAACAGTAAAAATAACCCAAATGAAAAACAGTAACAATGGGGAAATAATAAAAAATAAACATAAAAAATAAACAAAATAAATATCAAAATAAAACCTCCCCCCACACTTGAACTAAACATTGGCCCCAATGTTTTAGAACAAGGTAGAAGGAGGGGAACTCACGGTGCCCTACTAAGGAGGCGGGGCGGAAAATGCAACATCAACGGTCACATCATCAGGTTTATATCATCCAACATTTCCCCTTGCCGAGCCTACTCGATGCCCTATCTGGATTTCTTGGTTCTCAGGTCACCGAGCTAGATTTGTACCCATGCCCATTGGTCGTGATGCATGGATGATGGCCTAGCGCCCTGATGGAATGACTCATGAGGCGGGGGTAAAAACTTCTCTTGAGGCTCCTCCTATTCATTTATCACTTCATCTGTAACCTGTTCACCTACAACAAGATTCTCAACTTCGTAGCCTTCTTCTGTATCAGGGTCAGCACTCACATATAACCAATTTGCACAATCCTCAATGCTCACTCTGTCAGGATTAGGCAGTGCAATGATAAAGTGTTTATGAATCAAAATAGAGTAGTAGTCAGTGCAATAGAAAGTATACCTTGCTGGATGAGGGCTTCCATATCTACTTTTGTCTTACCTATGACCGGGGTGTCTTCAAGCAAAACCGCATGATACCCTAAATGCTCCGCGATCTGGGTAACCATGCCTCCAACGGAAATACCCCCGGAGTCCGCCCGACCAACTCTCCCTAAGTAATCAATTGCAAAGGCAGCAACATTGATGGCCTGATTTTGCGCCATTGAGTACATGAAGAACAACTCTCGTTAAGTTGCCACACCCGTGCTATCACCCTGTCCGAATAGATTGCATGCCAAACCTTTCTAGTCATAGTGAAAACACGAGTTTTGGATGTTGGAGGTCTTTTCACCTTTTGAGGTGTAACCAGTCATCCCAATAAATGAAATCCATAAATATTTTGGAGAAAACCCATCAAGGACCGCACCTGGTTCGTAGAGTGGGAGTCGGAGAATACCGACCAACTCCTCAATAGAAAGCTCATGATAATTATTAAAAAGGCGGAAACATGGAGTACCAAAGTAGTATTGTGTCGTGTTAATCCACCACTTTTCCAGTTGGAATTCGAGTGTGCTCAAGAATTCGAGCGTGATGCGCTCATAGGTCGGTGCTTCGAGGCTCATGAATTCCAACATCCCCAGCACATGGAACATCCTGTCAACTTCAATTTTTAGACCTAAAGCATTAAGGGTTTGTTCGTACATATACCTGATAGGTGTGAGCTTCCGCTTTCTATGAACTTGGTACCGTTGCTCCTACTCCGGATTGTCGAAGACAATATTGTACAAATTCGGGTTTTGGCTGGTTCTTTTTCATGACCTTGAGGTCTCGACCATCTGTTGCTTTCCTGTCAAAATACTTCTTGGGGGAATTTTCATACCTGCAAAAAAGTTGAAAATTTCGAAATAGGAATTAGAGAAAACTGAAATCGTGGTAAGGATAAAGGCGGGAAATGAAGAAGGATTTGTGAATGGAGTTTGTGATTTGGGGTTGTGGTGGTGGGAAATATGGAAGCTTTAGAGTGAGTTTTTTAATGGAGGGTGAATGTTTATGAGAGAAAGAAGGTGGATAAGATGAAAATATGAGAGACAATGAGTGGTTTAGTGAGAAAATCAAATTTTTGGGAAGGAATAAAATTGGGTAATAAGTAGTTAGTGGGTAGTAATGATGGGTGGACCCACACGAAATTCAAAATTTCTCAAAAAATTTCAAACCTGCATGCCTGACACAGGCGGCCGTGTCAGGCCACTGCCCTATTGGTTTTCAAGGGCCTGGCTTCCAGGGTTCCTGACACAGGCCGTGTCATCTGACACGGGCGGCCGTGTCAGGCCACTACCAAGGTGAAATTTTCTCCTTCCTTCAGTGCTCCTAACACGGGTCGTGTTAGCTGACATGGGAGACCGTGTCAGGTTGATGTTTATGCCTAATTTCCATCCTTTTTCGATGGCCCTGACATGGGTGGCCGTGTCAGGCTGCTATTATGCTTTATTTTCAGACTTTTCATTCTCTTTTCCTCAGATATGGTCCTTCCTTCCAATACGACCTCTATATTATTTGAGTATCTTCACCTTTTTATGCAAAGCACTTTGTGAACCTAAAACAACAAACAAACACAGACAATAATTAGAATTAAAAGGCATGAGTTGCCTCCCACAAAGCGCTTCATTTAACGTTGCATGGCTTGATGGTCGTCCATCTTCTCAGATAAGACGGACCTTATCTATCGAACTACTCTCTTGCCCTTGGAGGTATGGCTTTACTCTTTGCCCATTCACGTTAAAAGTATCCCTGTTCGCTGGGTTTTTTAGCTCAATTTCTCCATGCAGGAATACTTTGTGAATCACAAAAGGTCCTGACCATCTCGATCTCAACTTTCCAGGGAATAACTTTAACCTAGAATTAAATAACAACACCAATTGTCCTTCCCGAAGTTCTTTCTTCTGAATTCGTTTCTCATGCCATTTTTTTTGTTCTTTGTATATTTTTGCATTTTCATATGCCCGATTCCTGACCTCTTCTAGCTCATGCAGTTGAAGAATCCGGGATTCCACAACTCTAGAAAGGTCATAGTTCGGGAGTTCGGAAGCCCATAATGCCTTGTGCTTGAGTTCGAGCAGAAAATGACATGCTTTACCATAAACCAGTTGATATAGGGACATACCTATGAGGGTTTTGAATGTCGTTATGTATGCCCATAGTGCATCCTCCAACTTGATCGACCAATCCTTTCGCGAAGCATTGACAGTCTTTTCCAGAATATGCTTTATCTGCCGATTCGATACTTCAACCTTTCCACTTTTGTTGTACCCCAAAATTTTCCCTCCCTTTTCGTTTCTCATCTGACTTATGGCTTGAGAATCATTCATATTTCATTCATATGCATCATTCATTCACGATTAACACTTGCTAACAGGCATCCTAGATTCAGGGTCTGTGGCTAATGAAAATCAGGGTTTTGGCTTGAGGATTATGGTATTGCTCACCATGGGGAGAGAAACCCTAATTTCTGGATTCTTTGGGACCTTGACTCTTGTGGCCTACATCTTGACATTCATTTGTACATACCAACCCTAATTCTTGACTTTGTGTTTGACCTTTTGTGTAATTAACCTGACTTCTGAACCCAAATTGTGGGTCCATGGTTTAAGGTGTTGCCTGTGGAGCTTTGGGCTTTGTTTGAAACCCTAATCAGGGATAGTTGGTATTCAGGTGCTTTACTGGTTCGGCTTTCTGATCTAAGGTTCATCAAAACCCTAGTCCTTTTCTTTGAGGTTTATGAACCCTATGGTTTGCATTAAGGTAGTGGAAAACCTGGTTGTGGTCCATGGCATTGATACATCACTTGAGTTGGCTTCTCACCTGGCTCGAGATTTTGGATTGATACATAGCTTTGAACTCTGACATAGTAAACCCTAATGCATGATGTTATGTGATTGATTCAAGGCATGTTTGCATTCATGTTTCATTGACCTCACGGTCTCATGATCCATTTGATCTGAGTCTTATTTCATTCCCACTTTATCCATTACTTCCATGGTTTTATCAAAATGTCAAGATTCATTCATGCTTTGATTTATAGCCCATTGATGCAAGTTCATTGTCAATTTGATCAAGTCATTCCATGACCCATTAATTCCATTTCATTCATTCATTCAAAGAAAGCTAAGCCATTATGCCTCACACATGAGCCCATGCATCAAAAACAAGCAAAAAATCATTTTTTTCATGATGGTAATCGATTACCATGTTTGGGTAATCGATTACCCTGCTTCCAGTAGCCAAAAAAATATTTTTTTTCATGATGGTAATCGATTACCATGTTTGGGTAATCGATTACATTGCTTCCAGTAGCCTAAAAACCCCATTTTTTGATGGTAATCGATTACCATGTCTAGGGTAATCGATTACACCGGCTGGAAGTAGCCAAAATACTGCATTTTTTAGCAGTAATGCAGTATCCTTTGCACTTCAAACCAATCCCAATGATTGCATCAATACACATTGAAATATTTACATGATTATGAAGCAACCAACCATATCATTCATGCATTGGACCAATCTCATAACACTTCAATTCACCAACCTTCTCAACATTTTGCGAATTACTCATAATAGTCCCAAGCTAACTCCAAACCACTTAAACTAACTCCAAACATATTCAAACTAATTCCAAACCATTTTAACTAACTCCAAGCCTCATTTAAATAATTCCAAGCCACATCAAAACTAACTCCTAAACTCCATTTGATCCAAACCTATAATCTATATAAACTCATCACTCTCATCAAATCAAGGACAATGACGAAAAATCAGAATTATCTCAAATTACTCATTGAAAATTCAACTTTTCTCCTCTCACTTCATCTTCTCATATTCCTCTCCCTACTGTCGCAACCTGAAAAATGGAATGCGAAAAAAAAACAACCGGCGAAGAAAGACAGAAGAGTCGCCACCGTGCGTTATTTATCCCAAAGGAGGGAAAGGAAACGCTCGAAGTAAACCTGGAAAAAGGAAAGGACAAGACAGGGTCTCGCAACCAGATCTTGAGTTCGGGAGTCGATTATGCGAAGGGAAGGTATTAGCACCCATACGCATCTGTAGTACTCTACGGGATCCACTTTTGTAGTTCTTGTATAAAGGGTGTGGGTTTATCTAATGTGTTATTTACTAAAAAAAGGGGGTCAAAAGAAAATGACTCGCACGGATGTCGCATCCACTGCATACGTATCTCATCTGAATATGAGAATCAGAGTCTTCGTAGCTCGGCTACCTAGGGGTTAAGGGTAATTGTGCTCGCTAAGACATCGCGTCTTATGCCTACGTATCTCATTTGGCCTGAGAATCATAGCAAAACGTAGTTCGGCTAACTACGGGGTTATGGATTGGGTTTTGGACGAACGACGTTACTACGCAATCTACCGGATGCTCGACCTTTGGAGACTTACTCGCCTGTAGTAGAAGGAGATAACATGTTCTATGGAGAAGAAAAATCAATAGGTTTGCTTGCATTATAGGAACGCTCATGCAAAAGGAGTCATGGGCAAAGGAACTTGCATAAAGTAAACACAAAAACATTGTCTCCTATCGAGGTCTTCCAGCTAGGAAAGCTGTAAAATGCGGGAAAAATGTAAAAGTACCACACGGATGAAGATCCGAGGTAACAGCAATTAAAGGAACGATAAACCCTGAGATCCTTCCAAGCTAACATCATCAAAGAAAGTGGGTCAGTACAGGTAATCGGAATAGACCTCCAGGTGGTATCCCATAAATAAAGTGGAACGCCAGGCAAACCATCTCTGCAAGAGTCATGTGAGCCCTCACAAAAAAAAACTCAACAAACAGGTTAGAGAAAAAAAATTGGGTAATCAAGGGTTGCCCCCAAATCAAAATCTAACCACATGAATCATGCCATTAAAATACATAAAAAACTCACAAAAAGCAACCAAGGGTATGAGGCCTAAACCTCTTGTCAAACATATGCATCAAAAGGGTATCAAATTCACCCCTAATACCTCATACATTCAGAGCATTCAAATTAAAAGCATAAAGGTAATGGGAATAAGGGCAAACCTGATTGGAGAGCTTGATTGAAATTGAGTTGCACCCGTGAGGTTTACAAAACAATCTTTAGGGTTTATGTGAGGCAGAGGTGATTTTGTGCAGTTGAGTTCCCTTCAGGGTTTGGAGGCTGCTCTGAGTTCTCTATTAGCTCTTGTCTCACTATCTTTTTCCCAGCCAAGGTAATAGGAATGGAATGAAATTTTGTTTCACTGAAACTCTAAATTTATAACCTGATTTTCGTGGCTTTGTGGGCTAAAATGAGAGAGGTCCAAGTCCAACATTTTTCTTTTATTTATTTATTTAATTATTTTTTCGTTTTTTTTTTAAATATTTTTTTTTCGTTTTTCGTTTTTTTTTAAAATAAAGTTTCTTGGATCTGATTCTGATTGACATGATGAAATGCAATATGAAATGTTAAATGACCTAAAAATGAATGCATGAATGAGGAGGGAAAATTTTGGGGTGTTACACCTACACCAAAGCTCAAACCACCATTTAAGAAAGCTTCACATTGAAGTTTGTTATCAATTGAACTAAACCTCTTGCCTTCAACAATCATCCCTACATTCATATAACCAACATCAACAATAACAATTCAATGCAGAATTTTTTAGAGTTGATTCTTGAAGAGGAGGAAGTCATATTAGAATTAGAAGATTAAAGAGTCCAAGTAGCATACTGTAGCGGTGTATTCGTCGCTATATGATTTATTGATTAAACCATAAGCAAAGCATACAATGAATCGAGTCGCCACCGCACTTTTATTTATCCAAAGGATTGGCTAAAAAGCGAACAAAAGCCTAAGAAGTTTTACACATAGAAAACTAATGAAAAGATCAGAGAGTCTGGGTAAGGGGTAAATTACGCAGAGGGAAGGTGTTAGGCACCCAATGCGTCCTAGGTACTCCTAGGGAGCCCTTTTCACACTTGTTGTACTAAATTGTTATTTGTTTTGAAATATTATTGTGCAAACATGAATGGGATGATGAGAAAAGAATGTACAATTTTTATTGTTTTTGTGTTCGAACGGATGAACCCGTTGCCTACGTACCTTCCATCAAAGGTAAGGATCAAAACGCCGTAGTTCGGCTAAAAGATTTCCAAAAGTTAGTGGATTCAATTTTAAACACAAGCCCTAAGGTCTTACGTTATCCACGGGAGAAAACTCAACCTTATACAAACAACGAGTCCACCATGTGAGAAAAGCTTCAACTTGCTAGTGAGGGGTTAACCCTATAATAAGCAAGGAAGACTTACAATTTAGTCAACTAAGGACAAATAGGTGAGATTAACATCAACCAACTAGGATAAATCAAACCTATGGCTAATGTATGAAAACTTAGCAAGAATGGACAAAGCCACAAAACAATTGAATGGGTGAAGTTAATTGATTATGAGTATTCATGAAAGTAGGGTCAAAGTATGATTAAGATTGATTCAAAAGAAGTATTATGAAATGGAGTTTGAAAAGTCAAGGACTTAGGGTCCAGGTTTCTAATTTGAAAACATGAAGATGTTTGCACAATATTTATCTCAAGTTTTGAAAGCAATGTGTGAAAAGGTTTAGGACAAAGAGGGATGAATGGATGAAGACGGAATGTAAAACTTCCTAGAAAGTTCACCTCTTGAAATCATATAGAAGATGACTCAAGTGTGTCCTTTGGAATAGGCAATGAGTAATAACAAACAAGCAAACAAAAGAAGAAAGTCAACAAAAGCGGATACCGGATGCCAATCACTGGACTTATACCAATCTCCTAAAACAAAACTGGATATCAGAGGCCACTCTATGGACTTATACCAATCTCCTCAACAAAGAGATAAAAAGTGGATACCGGATGCCAATCTATCTGGACTTATACCAATCTCCAACAACAAAGCAAACACTTGGATGTCAGATGCCAATCTATCTGGGCTTACTCTAACCTCCAACATATGATCATGGGAAAACAAATGCCAAATTACATGGACTTACAATTGCATCCTCACATACAACAAACAAATGCATCAAGCAAAGAGAAGATGAGTGGCCAATGAAATGGTCTTATACTCACTTCCATATCATAGGAATAATGGCCAATGAATGGTCTTACAATTGTCCTCAATGGGCAAACAACAAAGATATGTCACAAAGACAAATGAAATGATCATGCACTAATGAGCAATTAATGATGATAAATGCACAAAGCATGCAAGCAGACATGTACAAATGAACTAAGTAATCAATCAACCAAAGTCATTCAGCACACTCTATAACCAAACAATTAGGCTCATACAAAGGGTTAGGCATTGAAGCCAACTGGAGTAGGGTTAATGGTGCTCTTAACCTTGACATTGAGAGCCAAGGTGAAGCAGATGAGAGGATATGAGGGGTGTGCCTCATGCTCTTATCCCTGGTCAGGGAGAGCTTCAAATGATAGAAGGTGTGGGAGTTCAGAAAGTAGGAACTCTCTCCACAGATTATTGACTCGATTGATCTGGGGCTTTTACTCACTATGCATCAACACATGTGGTGTGAGCAAGGTGAGTGACACACAGAATAGTAGGAGATAGGTTACATATCTCTTGGGTTCTACCAATTGCCTTATTCAAAGGACTTTTCCTGCTTGGGACAAAAGTAAACAAGCACAAACATCGCCTCTTAAGGAGGACTTCAGACAGTTGCCTGGCCAAGTAACAGGCCAGGTCTTCCAGTCTACATGAAGACAAGAGATTCTACCTCAATGCAAATGCTATCAAGCAAAGCAATGCAAGTTCTCAATGGAACTAAAGCAACTAATGGTACCTGAAACCAATCAAACATAATCAGTATGCAACTCAAATTCAAAACCAATATAAGATAAGGATCAACAGTCAACACAATCAATCCCATGTGCAAAGCACAAAGCTCAAAGCATATGAGCTAAGCATCCTACAAAACAAACAAGTTAGTTCATGACAATCAATCAAACTTAATCAACTTGCATTAATCTCCTTAAGGCATTTGCTTCTTAACCTGAAAAACCAAACTCAAACATGAGCAACAAGACCACTAGGACAAGCCTAGGGTCAAAAGGAGATAAAAAATCCAAAACAGCAAGTGAAAGCTAATCAAAATCAAGTTCAAGCAATTAAGAAACAAACCCAAGTGGTTTCACATTCATATCATTCATCATTATCATTTCACAAACAAATTAGGTCAAAGCATGTCATATAGAACCTCAAAGAAGTCAACAGAAAGACTCCACTCAAATCCAATCACAAACATTTCAATAAATCCTCAAATAATTCATGATCAAACATCATCCACAACATGATAAGCATACCAAATTTCAGCTCATTTGGATCAAGGGAAGTAGGTCAATGAAAATCAGAAAGTCAAAGCAAGTTCAAGCAAACTCATACAAAGCATCAAAACATGCACCAACTTCAACCAATCATAAAACAGTGATAAAACATGATAAATGAATGGGACCAAAACCATGACAAACTTTAAGATGTCTACAATTCACATGCCAAATTTCAAGTCCATCCAATTAAGCATTCGAATTTCACAAATCAAATGAAATCATGTGTCACAAGAAGTTCACATTTGGTCAAACAGGGGAGAAATTATCAAACAAAAAGGAAATGCAATCAATAATTACAGAAAAATTCACATGTATTCTCAACATCCACAAGTATCTTCATGCAAAAATCCAGACCATTTTGAGTTCAATAAGCATGGTAATTAAAATCATGAAGTTGGACATGAATGGTGTGACACAAATTGTCACACCTCTATTCAAAAATCATATCTCATCAACCAGCAATGATAAAATTACAAACTCTATACCAAAATCACCATGAACATGTCTAGTTTAAGCACAAAAAATTTGAGAGACATTGGAGCAAGAATCATCATTTCACAAGCAAAATGGCATGGCATACACAAATTGGACACACATGAACAAACCCTAGGCATTTTTAAAATCTACACGTACAAAAAATCTGGAAAAATCACCATAATAAACTAGAGATCATGAGGAGCATTTCACAAAAAATCCCATGTTATTTGGACAAGTATTGGAAGAGTTATGAATTTTCTAAGATTACCATACCAAATGAAATAAAATTTGGAAAGCAAAAATGAAATAAATGAAATATTAAGCGGAAATTGCATTTTTGTAATTACACGGCCACTTAAGTGAAACGCCGCGTTTCACTTAAGGGCGTGTCAGCCAACGATTGGCTTCATGGCCAAAAACATGGGAAACACATGCAGAGCGAGGTTCAAAGGATCAAACACGATTCTGGGTTCAAAAATTTTAGGGTTTATGAGTATTCAAAGTGTTCTTCGTCCAGATTTCCAGCAAGAACAAACTGTAACCAAAATCAACAATCGATATACCATTATGTTCATCTCCTAATGCTCATCAATAATCCAACCTTGGTTTTCCCTAATTCGAGCTAGCATGGAAGAAATAAGCAACATAACATTTGACAACCAAATTTAAAATCATGATAACTCATTCGATTCTCAATGAAAATAAAAACCACAAAGTGCATTATACTCCTTAATCAAAGATCTATCCAAAACACATCATGATTTCAAGAATGGTAAGGATCGATTTCTAACCTTCAAGTGATGGCAGATCTGGAATCGTGATTTTCAGGCCATGTTGAGTTGAAACAGAAGTTCCTTCAAGCTCCAGAAAGTGAATGAGTGAAGCCCTTAGCTCAGCAGTGCTTGGTGATGCTCAAAATTCGAACTGCCATGGAAAGTACTTGGATGCAACAGTGCTGGTTCTTGCTCTACAGTTGTGAAATTCAGCTAGCAAAAGCTTCCAAAAGGATAGTAGATGATGGACCAATGCACAAGAGCACGAGTTCTTTGGCAATTTTTTCAGAAAAATCAAGATGAAGAATGAGAGTTTTTTGAGAGAAAGAAAAGTTCAGATCTGATTTGTAAATTGTGGCTAGGGTTTTTAGTCTGAAATATGCAATATATACTCCTGATTAGCAATGCCTAAACTTGGTTAGTGGAATGGTAAATGAAATTAGCTCCAATGGAAGTGTTTTGGCCAATTAGTGAAATTACTCATGTTGCATGTGAATGGCATGCTACAGTGCGAAAATGGGCCTAAACATATCCCAAATTTGGTTTTTGATCACTTACAATTGGTAGAATGTGTAGACAAGGCTTAATTTGAAAGTCAATTTTTCACCCCTCTCTTTTTAATTCAATGCACTTGAAAAAGGCCATTTTGATTGGATGATTTTTGGTGAAATGTGATGAAGGATTTGGATAGAGCATGTCAAATGTGACTTATAGCAAAAAACCTCACTCAATTTGGCCAAATGGTTTGAAAGTTATGCCACTTTGAAGTTCAAAATTTCTTGAGAATGATTTGATCAGAACTTGCCAACCATAAATGAGAAATGAGTGTTCTTGGACTTTTTGGAAATGGGAGAACAAGATCTTCAACTTTCATGTTGGACAAAAATTCATTTGAAGCTTGTATGATGATGTAAATTTGAGGAGAAGAACTTTCCATTTTTGGCAATTTCCAATTACAGGTCAACTTACTATTTTTGGAAACTTTTTGTCTGACCTCAAATCCTTCACTGTGGATGTTTGACATGTTATATGAGGCTTATATGGACATGAATGAGACCTCTCAAACCAATTCCCACCATCAAATCACTGATTAAATGCACAGTTGACCACATTTGACTTTGCTAGGGTTTTGGTTGACTGAATCATGTTCTGATGAATTCCAAGCCCCTACCACTTGAGATCTTGATAAAAAATGATGTCACAACTCATATGAACCCTTGATGAATGATCATGGTGCCCAAATTCTTCAAGAATGGCCACCATCCATTGCTCAATGAATGATTTGACAGTTTTGACCTAGCTTGCTTCATCTGCAAGTAACATGGTTAGATGACAATATTTTTGTAATTTTGGTTAGTAAACAAATGAAAAGCAATGATATACAAATGCAATACATGCTTGGTGATCAAGAACCAAACTCACAAGATAACCCACCCACTAGGAGGGAAGCAAAGGTGCACAAAGATCCTTGAGGCAATGATATGGTATGATATGATGCCATGAGGGATCCTAGGGACAAAATTGGGGTCTTACAGATGCCCCTATTTAAGGTCATTCTAGCCGGAGAAGTGAAGTTTAGAAATCTTCATCTCGACGCGGTAGAATGGGCTTAAATAACAGTAATGAGACAAATTTTGGTCCCTAAGAGACCTCATGATGCAAATGTATGCATGCAAAAGACACAAACTCTGTGGGGATACAGTTCACACAGAAGAAAAGAAGATCCGTCGGAGTAATACACTCACCAGGAACAGAGACTCTAACAAGACTCTTGTTGGGGATAGTGAAAGAAAAAGAAATGCGTTAGCAGGACACGACTTTAAGTTGGGGAAGACAAAACTGACACAGCGTGAACCAGACACGACTCTGATTAGGGGAACAGAAATCAGACTGGAGACCTCACTGGGGAGTGAAGGACTCACACTGGGGAAAAGAAAATTCCAAAGGAGAGCATCCATTGGAAAGACACAAGCTGACTCCTAGGGAGAAGCAACAGGAAACTCCACTGGGGAAGCACCAAACAATTGAGGTGTTACCGGTATAAGGGTAACAAACTCAGGAAGAATGAATATCTAAGACCGGTATAAAGGTGAGAGATATCAATCAACCAAACATCTGAGAAAGACCTGAAAAAGGTACATAAACTCAGGAAAATCTGACTCCACAAGGGACCAAAGTCATAATAGGGAGCAGAAAGGAAGGAACACCAGGGATACCGAGGTATATAACAGGTGACCGACCGAAATGTGAATTGGTATATATGCCAAAACACTCATCATCCGAAAGGAGGGCTTGAAGAAAGCAAATCGACTTACAGGGTGGACATTCGAATCCACAACGGGAGAAGGAACCTTACTCAACTGGGGACACAAACCCAAAGAGTGCATGAGATATAATATCCATTACCGGCGGACCGTGGATGAGAATACTCGCATGAGATATATTATCTATTACCGTCAGAACGTAGATAATAAACTCGCATGGTAAGAAACACCAGAGATACCGAGGTATATAATAGGTGATCTACCGAAAACGTGAATTGGTATATATGCCAAAACACACATCATCCAAAACACAAACTGGTTAAAGGATGGATATTCGATTCTACAGAGAATACAAATCTTACTCGACTGGGGAAGATCAACAAAGGACTCCAACCAAAGAGCGCATGAGATATAATATTCATTACCGGCAGACCGTGAATAATATACTCGAAAGGAAAAGACACCAGAGATACCGAAGTATATAATAGGTGACTAACCAAAAAGAGAGACAATCGATACCAAGCATCCGGGTAAACGAAAGACAACTCGAAAGGGATAAATTGCAAGCATCCGGCAATTATCCAACAACAAAGAACATTCGACTCCGCAAAAGGAAGTACGAATCTCACTCGATCAGGTGAACACGAAAGGCTTCGACTGAAGAGTGCATGAGATATATTATTCATTACCGGCAGACCGTGAATAATATACTCGCAAGGAAGATTATCCACAACCGGTTACTGGGTTAATAAAGGATAAATCAACCGAAAAGAAAAGCATCGGGATACCAAACTAGGTATATAATGATGACCAATCAAAGGGAACAACAACATTACC
Organism: Lathyrus oleraceus; assembly: GCF_024323335.1. Taxonomy (NCBI): domain Eukaryota; kingdom Viridiplantae; phylum Streptophyta; class Magnoliopsida; order Fabales; family Fabaceae; genus Lathyrus; species Lathyrus oleraceus. The sequence continues at coordinate 222,826,661 of NC_066584.1, forward strand.
AACACAAGGGTAAATGAAAGGGGACCCGCTGGGGATAAATTGCAAGCATCCGACAATTATCCAACTGTACCACAAGGCACAAACTCCGCTGGGGAGAAAGAAATCAACACCTGGGATTTACAACTACCAAAAATAGGGTAGAAGACCACAAACTCAATTGGGGATAGAAAATCACCACAGGGAGACACCAACTCTGTTAGGGATAAAACCACAACAACAGAAATCCACTTACAATCAGGACGAACCACAAAGGTTACCTCTGTTAGGGGAAGAGAGATAGGACTTACAACTACCGAATACGGGGTAACAGCCATACTCTGGTGGGGATAACCATGAATTAGGGTTTACATCTATCGAATACGGGGTAGAAAACCAAAAACTTGCCGAGGAATAAAAGGTATATAACCACCAATTCCGCTGAAAGGGGAAAGAAGAATAGGACTTACAACTACCGGTATAAGGGTAGAGGCCCGAAAGATTCCGCTGGGGAACAGAAAATTCCAACAGGGAAGCACAAGAAACAGTTGACAAACGCCAAATCGGGAATATTCCGAAAAGACAGACTAAATCAAGACACGTCCTAATGAGGATGTAACTCAAATAGGAAAATCCATCCCAATATATATGTTGGGAGGAAACGGAAGAAACCGTCATCCACGAGGATATATCTCAGTGGGGAACTGCAGAAGGAAAGACAAACACTTTCTGCTTATGGGCTGACTCTATATGGAGAGATTTTAAACGCCCGACATCTGCTTTGGGAAGATCTATAAAGAGATCTATATCACCCGTTGCAGGAGACACAACAAACAAAAGATACACGGCAAACAATGCAACATGAATATCTGAATGTTTATGAATATGCATGAATATGCGTGATTTATGTTTGATGAATGCTGACAAAACAGACATATCTAACACAACAGGCCCAGGAATCAAACGCCCGGTATTATACTTCCAAGGGAGAAACCAACTGGAAAGCCAATCTGCTGGAGATCTCTATGCTATAAAGCAAAGATCTGCGGGTACTGCTGGAGAAACAGAGGATCAGAGATATCAGGAAACACCAAATCTCTGAGTGATGGATCAGCAAACAACCCAATCAGGGTACAGAAAGTCACAACGGGCAAAACAGCCACCAAGACGAATCTGTTGGGGAACAAGAGAAAATCTCGAAGATCCGCAGGGGATCTCAGCATCAACTGAGAAACAAAGAGCTCTGCAACTCCAAACAACTCCGGGGAACAACCCACTGAAGGAGAACAACATCACACAAGTAGCTTCGGCAACAAACCACTCTACTCGGGAAGAACACACATCTGGCGGATCACATCGGTAGATTTTGCAACAAAAGCCACTCTACTGAGGATCAAAAGAAATCAGGGAATCAATCCAATCAACTACCGAGTAGGAAAATAAATCCTGCTCTGCTGCGGAGAACAAACACTCTGACAGCAACTCTACTGGCAACTGCGCTGGGGAGAGTGACAACAACTCTGTTCGCGACTGTGCTGAGGAGACAAATAAAGTCTGGGGATGGCGACCCACTAGAGAAAGTTACGGGGTACCAGGATGGCAAACCATCAACCACCGAAACTTCCACAGGGAGAGCACCCGTGCTGGGGAAGACTGCTGTTGGAGAAAACGAAGTCTTCAACAACATTCTGCTTGGGGAACAACCCTACCAACAACTCTGTTTGAGGAACAACCCCAACAAAGATCTGAAGAAAGAAGATACAACCAAACCAGGAATATGAACAAATGTCTTACCTGTTGGAGATCATGCCACCCTCGGGAGAGCACTGAGATATTCTTAAGTATCCTTTCAATATTGTGAATGTTCACTTTGTTTAAAACAACAATTTTGAAAAATTTTTTTGTTTAAAACAATGACATTTTATCAATTAAAACATGCAAAACATTTGTTGAATCGAAACAAATAAGAGTGCAAATAATTGGATAAAAAGCTCAAATTGATTTGATGGAATGGTAGCCTGCAAATGGCAAGGCTCCATAGATCTATACAAATTTGAAATCAGTGATATATATTGGAAGAGGGCTACATTGAACATAATGATCCTTTCTCTACCAATTTGAATCTCGATGTGTTAGAAGCTTCAGTTGACGACGAATCGAGAACCTTCTGACGAAATGACGACTGTGGAACAGAAAGTCTTGTCAGGATGCAGTTACTTGCCAAATCCCTAATTTTTGCCTAGATTGCCCCAGAGTGAGGTACTCAATCTAGCGGGATGCAAATATTCTTTTTTTTTTCAAGTCTCTAATTTTTGCCTGGATTACCCTTGCGGGTTCTCCACCGAGACGCTCATTTTTGCCTAAGCCGCCCTTTCGGGTTTTCAACTTAGCGAGCACTTCTGTTTTTTCATTTGCATATACCTCTTTTTTTTTTTTTAATTTTTTTTTTAGGCAAAGTATTTCTTGACTGCATCTGAATTCACAGGGCGAGTGAAATCCTCCCCATCCATTGTTGTAAGCATCAAAGCACCTCCTGAAAAGGCTCTCTTAACAACATATGGACCCTCGTAGTTTGGAGTCCACTTGCCCCTGGAATCGGGCGCGAAAGACAAAACTTTCTTGAGCACGAGGTCACCTTCTCGGAACACACGCGGCTTGACCTTCTTATCGAATGTTTTCTTCATTCTCTGCTGATATAACTGACCATGGCACATGGCAGTTAATCGCTTCTCTTCAATCAAATTCAATTGGTCATAACGACTCTGAATCCATTCAGCATCAGTAAACTTGGCTTCCATCAAGACTCTCATTGATGGGATCTCCACCTCTACTGGGAGAACAGCTTCCATGCCGTAGACAAGAGAGAAAGGGGTTGCCCCTGTTGAAGTGCGTACAGACGTACGATATCCATGCAAAGCAAATGACAGCATCTCATGCCAATCTTTGTACGTGACCGTCATTTTCTGGATAATATTCTTGATATTCTTATTAGCAGCTTCAACAGCCCCATTCATCTTAGGTTTGTAGGGAGAGGAATTATGGTGTGCAATCTTGAATTCAGCGCACAACTCATCCATCATCTTATTATTCATATTAGATCCATTATCAGTAATGATCCTCTCTGGCACACCATAACGGCAAATCAGCTGATTTTTGATAAACTTCACAACCACCTGCCTGGTCACATTTGCGTACGAAGAGGCTTCAACCCATTTGGTGAAGTAATCAATTGCTACGAGAATAAACCTGTGTCCGTTGGACGCTTTCGGCTCAATCATGCCGATCATGTCGATTCCCCACATAGAGAAAGGCCATGGGGATGAAATCACATTCAGAAGTGTCGGAGGAATATGAATCTTATCCGCATAAATTTGACACTTGTGGCATTTCTTCACATACTTACAACAGTCAGACTCCATCGTCAGCCAATAGTAGCCTGCTCTCAACATTTTCTTAGCCATGGCATGTCCATTGGAATGAGTACCAAATGAACCCTCATGGACCTCAGTCATCAACAGGTTTGCTTCGTGTCTATTCACGCATCTGAGCAAAACCATATCGAAATTTCTCTTATAAAGCACTTCACCACTGAGGTAGAAAATGCCTGACAACCTTCTTAAAGTTTTCCTATCTTTCACAGATGCCCCAGGCGGGTAGACCTGGTTCTGGAGGAAATTCTTGATATCAAAATACCAAGGCCTGTCATCTTTCACTTCTCCAATTGCAAATATGTGAGCTGGTCTGTCCAAGTGCATCACAGTAATATTGGGGACATCATTCCACCGTCTGACTACAATCATGGAAGCAAGCGTAGCAAGCGCATCTGCCATCCGATTATCCTCTCGAGGAATGTGATAAAATTCAACTTCGGTGAAGAATGTTGAAATTCTCCTTGCATAATCTCTGTATGGGATGAGACCTGGCTGATTCGTCTCCCATTCACCCTTGATCTGATTGACAACCAGGGCCGAATCACCATACACGTCAAGATGCTTGATTCTCAAATCCATGCATTCTTCAAGTCCCATAATACAGGCTTCATACTCCGCCATATTATTCGTGCATTTGAAAGTTAGCCTCGCTGTAAACGGAATGTGCGAACCTTGAGGAGTAATGATCACTGCCCCAATTCCATTTCCATATTGATTAACAGCGCCATCAAACACCATCGTCCATCTGGAACCAGGTTCTGGACCTTCATCAAGTGTAGGCTCATCACAATCTTTCATCTTCAAATACAGAATCTCCTCATCAGGGAAGTCATACTGAACAGACTTATGATCTTCGATCGGCTGGTGCGCTAAATGGTCAGCCAAGATACTACCTTTGACAGCTTTCTGAGCTCGATACTCAATATCATACTCAGACAACAACATCTGCCAACGGGCAATCCTCCCAGTTAAAGCAGGCTTCTCGAAGATATACTTAATTGGATCCATTCTGGATATCAACCAAGTTGTATGATTTATCATGTACTGGCGCAAACGCTTAGCAGCCCAAGCCAAAGCACAACACGTCTTCTCAAGCATAGAGTACCGAGACTCACAATCAGTAAACTTCTTACTGAGGTAGTATATAGCGAACTCCTTCTTCCCTGATTCATCTTGTTGACCGAGTACACAACCCATCGAGTCTTCAAGAACTGTCAAGTACATAATCAGAGGTCTTCCTTCCACAGGCGGAGACAAGATCGGAGGTTCAGACAGATACTCTTTGATACTGTCGAAAGCTTTCTGGCAATCCTCGGTCCAATCATGAGACTGATCTTTCCGGAGAAGCTTGAATATCGGCGCACATGTGGCAGTCATGTGGGATATAAATCTGGAAATGTAGTTCAAGCGGCCAAGAAAACCTCGAACTTGCTTCTCGGTTTTGGGTGCAGGCATCTCTTGTATTGCTTTGACCTTTGCAGGATCAACCTCAATACCTCTTTCACTTACCACAAAACCCAACAACTTGCCGGAACGGACTCCAAATGTACATTTGTTCGGATTCAGGCGAAGTCTAAACTTCCTCAGACGCTGAAAAAGCTTCAACAAATCCTCAAAATGTTCAACTTCCGTTCGAGACTTAGCAATCGTATCATCAACATAGACCTCTATCTCCTTGTGCATCATATCATGAAACAAGGTAGTCATAGCTCGTTGATACGTGGCTCCGGCGTTCTTCAAACCGAAGGGCATCACTCGATAACAGAATGTTCCCCAAGGTGTGATGAATGTTGTCTTCTCCATATCCTCGGGTGCCATCTTGATTTGATTATATCCGGAAAATCCATCCATAAAGGAAAAGACTTTGAATTTAGCTGTATTGTCTACCAACATATCAATGTGTGGTAGAGGAAAATCATCTTTCGGACTAGCCTTATTCAAATCTCTATAATCAACGCACATACGGACTTTTCCGTCCTTCTTAGGAACAGGCACAATATTGGCCACCCATTGAGGATATGTAGAAGTCACCAGAAACCCTGCATCAATTTGCTTCTGAACTTCCTCTTTGATCTTCACTGCCATATCTGGATGAGTTCTTCTGAGCTTCTACTTCACAGGCACGCACTCAGGCTTCAAAGGCAGGAAATGTTGCACAATATCTGTATCTAAACCCGACATGTCTTCATATGACCACGCAAAGATATCTGAATATTCTCGTAGCAAACTGATCAAATCTTCCTTGACAGACTCCCCAAGAAGTGCCCCAATCTTCACCAGACGAACACAATCCTCAGACCCCAAGTTGACTGTTTCCAAGTCTTCGAGATGCGGCTGAATGATCTTCTCTTCGTGCTCAAGGAGATGGGTAATCTCATCAGGAATCCCCTCAACGTCATCTTCCTCTGCCTCAAATACAGGGAATTCAAAATTGGGAGATGGCGTTGGATCATTATGTTCAATGGGTTTTAGGATCAACCTGCATAATGATTTTGGTTAAGGAAAAACTTTAGAATTTAAACAAGCAAACCATTATGCAGATGAAAAAGATTGCTTTTATTCTTGTTTTTATGGGTTTTTTGTGATCACTGATTTCATGCAAAAAAGCAAAAAGTGAAAACAAAAGGAAAAACAAATGTTTAACAATGCATTAATTGAATGAAAACATCATTGTATATATGCTTTGCCAACAATGTCATCACTTCTCCTTTTGGCATGGGAGAAGGGTTTTAAACAAAGTGAACAATTACTCTGATCTATGGATGACTGTAGGAACATCTACAGCGACCCAATTGTGGTAGACACCACCAGGAATAACGAAATTGTTCACGTCCTCTGCATTCTCTTCTAAGATAGCAGCAGCTTCCTCCTCAGGTTGATCATCATGGATGAATCCTCCACTCTTGAACAAACCTTGCTCATTATATGCCCCAGAACAGTAGCCAATGCCAGCCCGGGATTTATTGTCTTCAAGCTCGATCACCTTCCCTAAACCAGCAACTGCACCACACTCAATGGCCAGCTTAGCATCACGGTAGGAAGCAAATGATGGAGACTTCTTCTCAGTTGGTTCATCAATAGATAAAGCTTGGAATGGCGTTCCAACTTCATCTTCAGCGTCAATGTATGAGAAAGAAGACAAATGGCTAACCAGGAGAGCCTTTTCTCCCCCTACTACCACCAGTTTCTTATTTTTGACAAATTTCAGCTTCTGGTGTAGGGTGGATGTCACGGCGCCAGCCTCGTGAATCCATGGTCTGCCTAAGAGACAGCTATAAGATGGGTGGATATCCATTACCTGGAAGGTAACTTGGAAATCACTTGGTCCAATTTTGATTGGGAGATCAACTTCCCCAATCACGGTCTTACGCGACCCATCGAATGCTTTTACAACAACCCCACTCTGCCTCATAGGAGGACCTTGATATGACAATCGAGAGAGTGTGGTCTTTGGCAATACATTTAAAGAAGATCCAGTGTCCACCAGCACATTGGACATTGCATCAGATTTGCAATTCATGGAGATATGTAAAGCCATGTTGTGGTCTCTTCCCTCCTCAGGGAGATCAGCGTCACAAAAGCTCAAAGTGTTGCAAGCGGTAATGTTTGCAACAATACTATCAAACTGCTCAATGGTGACGTCGTGATCAACATACGCCAGATCCAAGACTTTCTGCAGAGCCTCCTTATGGGGTTCTGAATGCAACAGCAGGGATAGTATGGAGATCTTGGATGGCGTTTGTAGAAGCTGGTCTACAATGTTGTACTCACTCTTCCTGATGAGCCTCAGCATCTCATCAGATTCTCCATCTACAATGCCACTTGGGCCAACTGAAGAAGCAGGAATTTTTTGTACAGAGGAGGATGGTTTGGCAACATCAAGTGCCGGATTCTGAATATTAACAGCGGTCCCAACCGGACGCTCAACAGTATCAGAAGCAACAGCCTTAGGAGGCGCAGAAAACACACGACCACTTCGGGTCAACCCACATACATCAGCGACATTGGTCACAGAAGTTGAAGGTAAAGGCACTTCTACCCCATCTTGCACAGCAACAGGGTTGTATCTGAATGGCACAGCTCGATCAGAGGAATAGGGCACAGGGCCTGCAGGCTTAATGACCAGAGAAGGGGAAGCCTTCGGCTTGCTGCTATCGTAACGAATAACAACAGGCTCGGGCAGCTTGAACACTGGTGAAATCACATTCACCTCAGGTTCGTCTTCATCAACATTGCGATTCTGCAGAATCTCAATGGTACCCTCATCCAACAACTTTTGGAGTTCTCTTCGTACTTGATTGCAACCCAAGCGGTTAACCGAGCAGACACGGCATTTGTCGTGGTCATGCTCCATGTAGCTGTACTGACACAGCAAACGATGTAATTCAACCAACGACTGCCTAATGTGGCTTACATATCTGACCTTGTACTTCCCAAGGTATTCCTGAACCATATTGACAGATTTCCCATGCGCAGGCAATGGGTTCTTGGTGACATTCGGGCCTGAATCTTCAAAACTCAAGATTCCACATCTCATAAGGTCTTGAACCTTAGTCTTGAGTGGGTAGCAATTCTCAATGTTATGACCCGGAGCACCGGAATGGTAAACACAATGCTGATCTGGTTTATACCACCATTGCGGATTTGCAGGAATGGCAGGAGGATCCCTGGGAGAAACCAATTTCCTTTCCAACAAGGAAGGATAAAGCTCTGCATATGTCATAGGAATTGGATCGAAGCTGATCTTCTTCCTATCATAGTTCAAGTTAGCTTGATTGGTTGTACTTCCACAAGGCTGGTAAGCCTGTTGCTGTGGACGATGTTGTTGCTGGTACTGAGGCTGTTGATATTGTTGCTGATGCTGATATTGCTGATGTTGCTGAACATTGTCTTTAAAAACAGGTGCTATATGAGCCACCTGGTGCTGATGACCGACACGACGTGCAGGCTTCCTCTGAGCAGAGGGTCTTCTATGCTTGGGATGGGATTGCACAGCATGTGCTTCCCCTTCTTTCCTCTTAAACGCCCCATATCGTTTAGAAGAAGAACTCTCATATTTCGCCAATCGTCCTTCACGGACACCTTCCTCAAGACGCATCCCCATGTTCACCATCTCGGTGAAATCAGAGGGAGCGCTTGCTACCATCCGCTCATAATAGAATGAGCCAAGAGTCTTCAAAAAGATCTTGGTCATTTCTTTCTCCTCCAGCGGTGGAGTAATCTGAGCTGCCAGCTCTCGCCACCTCTGGGCGCACTCCTTGAAAGTTTCCTTGTCCTTCTGCGACATGGACCTGAGTTGATCTCGGTCAGGCGCCATATCGACGTTGTACTTATACTGCTTGACGAAGGCTTCGCCAAGGTCGTTGAAGGATCTGATATTAGCACTGTCTAAGCTCATGTACCATCTGAGCGCGGCACCGGACAAGCTATCTTGGAAATAATGAATCAACAGCTGATCATTATCCGTCTGGGTAGACATCTTCCTGGCGTACATGACCAGGTGAGCAAGAGGACAAGTGTTCCCTTTATATTTTTCAAAGTCAGGTACTTTGAATTTAATCGGTATCTTCACACCGGGAACAAGGCACAACTCGGTAGCTGACTTGCCGAACAAATCCTTACCTCGAAGGGTCCTAAATTCCTTTCTCAGCTCAAGGAATTGGTCGTTCATGGCGTCCATCTTTTCATTAACATCCGGGCCCTCAGACGGCTCGGAGTGATAGATGGTGTCGTCTACCCTTGGCATGGTATGCACGACAGGAGGAGCAGCAACAGGGACCGGGCTAGATGCCGGCATGTGAGCAAAAGTTGGAGCAGGGATATAAGGGATGAAACCTGGAGGCATTCCCCAAGGGAACCCGGGCGGCATAGCATTGGGCACATGATGAGCACTGACTGGCACAGTCGAAGTGACGACCTCTGAGATGACCGTCCTCTGGGCAGGAGTTGCAGGCGATTGAGCAGGTTGATTTTGAGCAGCAAGGAGTTGCTCCATCAAAGCGCCAAGTCTGGCGACCTCTTCTTTCAGTTCTCTGTTCTCTTGTTCTAGCTGCTCCATAACTCTTGCAGAATTGACTCGAGTATAATACCGGTGAGTCAGCTTGTCTTCAAAATAAATGAAGAACACAAAGTTAGGACAAGAAGACCAGAAACAAAGGGTACCTGCTTATGCAAAAATGATGCATGAAATGCTTGTGCAGATGCTTTGTTTATTTTCAAGGAACCCTTAGGGTATTATTTGCAATATTTTGAATAGTTAAAGCATTTTAATTTCTCATGGAAAATATCTCATTCAATATATCGAGACAAAGAAGTACAACATTTTTTGATCATTACAAAGAGAAAAGGGAAATAAACATCCTATGGATCCCTAGAAGCTCGGGATGCTGGAAGACGAGAAGTACACAACTTCTTGATCTCTCTCTCATAGGCCGCTTCCATGTCTGCTTTCTCCTTTGCAAGTCGATCATACTTCCTCTTCCAGAATTTGGAAGACTGAGGAAGCAGAGAAGTCCAAGTGTCGTTCGGATCGTCGATCACTCGATGCTCGAGGAACTCAATCATAGTGTCCTTCTCCTTAAGCTGCTGAAGCAATTCTTCTCTTTCACGGATCCAAGCACGCGAAAGATCTTCTTTTCTCAACTCCTCTACACGTTGGGTAGGGAGGGTTGAAGGCCCAGCCACATCCAACGGTGTAGGTCTCGGATGATCATACGGCATCAAGTACACGGCAGCCCTCTGTCTGACCCAAGAGGTGTATGGCTCCAAAGCAATGCAGTTCTTTGGACCCAACTCGTTCCTACTCTTCTTGTGAATACTGCGCCAAGCACGGACAAATCTGGCTTTCAGGCCTTGGGGATCTTTACCCTCCTGAAAGAACACACCTTCTAACAGAATGTTATGAGGTTTATCCTTTAGGGGGAACCCAAGCTGACGTCGTGCTAAGATAGGATTGTAGCTGATCCCACCACATGTGCCAAGAAGAGGCACATTAGGGAATTCACCACAATAGTCAATGATCTGAACGGTATCATACACGCGATCATACCAAAAGATATCATCATTAGTGAGAGACATAAGTCTCTGAGACCACCGTAGACATCCCTTGTTCTCCTTGAAAGCAACTGTCTGCGGCAAGTGCGAAATAAACCACTTGTACAGCAGGGGTAGACAGCAGACAATAACTCCTCCACCCTTTGCATTCCTCAAATGCAAAGAGACATAGGCATCGCCCAACAAAGTCGGAACGGGATTAAGAACTGAGAAGATCCTAATGGCGTTCATATCCACGAACTTGTCGAAGTTGGGAAATAGCACTAATCCATAGATGAGCAGCACAAACAGAGCCTCAAAGGCATCCTCACTCATGGCCTTCCCATAAAAGGTAGCTTGAGCAATGAGGAACTCGGAAGGAAAACCCTGAATTCCGCCTTTGGTAGTCAGATTAGCCCTAATCAAATCTTCATCTATGTGCAACAAACTTGCAATCTCTCGAGCAGTCGGAATACTCTCTAGGCCACTGAACGACACCTGATCCAGAATTGGGATCCCAATGAGATGAGAATACTCCTCCAAAGTCGGCAATAACTGGAAGTCCGGAAATGAGAAGCAATGATACAGAGGATCATAAAACTGAGCCAGAGTACTCATCAGTTCCTCATCAACCTGAGTAGTCAACAGAGGCAGAAGCTTCCCATAACGAGCTTTGAAACCCAAGGGATCTAATACATAAGAGGTCAGATTCCTTAACTCTTTTACATCAGGCTGTCTAAAGTTGTACTTCTTTGTATGCCTTTTTGGTCTTTCCATGTCTGAAAATTTTGCAAATAAACCCTTTTAAGTTCCTTGAAAATTTTCTTTTTCTGATGACATGAATGCAGATGAATGCGTGAATGCATGAATGCAACAATCACACTCAAGAATCAAGCAAGTCACACCAAACAAAGGTCATGGGAAAGCTCATTGTATCCCTAGTATCAATCATCCATTTTGGTGGATTTAGGTTTTCACCTTATCGACACCCAAGTTCCATTGATATTAACGGTACATGAACCGGCTCAAACATCCTTAATATCAACCATCCGTTTTTGGGGATTTAGGTTTTATACCTGATCAACACCCAGGTTCCATTGATATTAAGGTTGTCTGGACGACTCAACCACGAGTCACGGGTTTGCTGAGAGTCACGAGCATGGAGTCTCGGTTAAGAACCACCCAAAGGGAGTGTACTAGGGTTTAAACCTGCCAGACATGTTCTACCAGAGGTTCCCATAATCATCGTTCCATCTTTCGAATATTATCGGAGGAACGAATACTCGTATTCCAAAAATATTCTCAAGAGAAACTCTTATGAGTGTAGTATCGCGTAACAATCGCATCAGAACTTACATCTGAACGACCTCCGCACTACGTCCTAAAAAAAATAGGCCAAGATGGGCTTGGTAAACTAAGGTCTTTGGCTTCTGCGGCACATGATTGAAAGAATAATGCCTAACCACAAATAACTTGTGTGACATTATTAATCCAACATGACCTCCACCAAGTGAATGGACTTGCAAGTCAACTGGCTAAGGAATACTCCACACCAGTCAACAAGACTATGCCATTCTCCTATCCTAGAGTGCACTCGAGTTCGGGTATAGAACTCATCTCACAGAGATCACCAAAGCAAACAGCATTTGTATATCAAGCAATTCAAACATTACAATCAATACAGTCATCCCAAATTGTACAAAAATATGTCATATAACAAATAACAATATATCATACAACAAGGGTGAAAAGTAGGCAATACCACCAAGGATTATCGTTTTCCTTAGCAGAGTCGCCACTTTTCTGTAGCGGTGTATTCGTCGCTATATGATTTATTGATTAAACCATAAGCAAAGCATACAATGAATCGAGTCGCCACCGCACTTTTATTTATCCAAAGGATTGGCTAAAAAGCGAACAAAAGCCTAAGAAGTTTTACACATAGAAAACTAATGAAAAGATCAGAGAGTCTGGGTAAGGGGTAAATTACGCAGAGGGAAGGTGTTAGGCACCCAATGCATCCTAGGTACTCCTAGGGAGCCCTTTTCACACTTGTTGTACTAAATTGTTATTTGTTTTGAAATATTATTGTGCAAACATGAATGGGATGATGAGAAAAGAATGTACAATTTTTATTGTTTTTGTGTTCGAACGGATGAACCCGTTGCCTACGTACCTTCCATCAAAGGTAAGGATCAAAACGCCGTAGTTCGGCTAAAAGATTTCCAAAAGTTAGTGGATTCAATTTTAAACACAAGCCCTAAGGTCTTACGTTATCCACGGGAGAAAACTCAACCTTATACAAACAACGAGTCCACCATGTGAGAAAAGCTTCAACTTGCTAGTGAGGGGTTAACCCTATAATAAGCAAGGAAGACTTACAATTTAGTCAACTAAGGACAAATAGGTGAGATTAACATCAACCAACTAGGATAAATCAAACCTATGGCTAATGTATGAAAACTTAGCAAGAATGGACAAAGCCACAAAACAATTGAATGGGTGAAGTTAATTGATTATGAGTATTCATGAAAGTAGGGTCAAAGTATGATTAAGATTGATTCAAAAGAAGTATTATGAAATGGAGTTTGAAAAGTCAAGGACTTAGGGTCCAGGTTTCTAATTTGAAAACATGAAGATGTTTGCACAATATTTATCTCAAGTTTTGAAAGCAATGTGTGAAAAGGTTTAGGACAAAGAGGGATGAATGGATGAAGACGGAATGTAAAACTTCCTAGAAAGTTCACCTCTTGAAATCATATAGAAGATGACTCAAGTGTGTCCTTTGGAATAGGCAATGAGTAATAACAAACAAGAAAACAAAAGAAGAAAGTCAACAAAAGCGGATATCGGATGCCAATCACTGGACTTATACCAATCTCCTAAAACAAAACTGGATATCAGAGGCCACTCTATGGACTTATACCAATCTCCTCAACAAAGAGATAAAAAGTGGATACCGGATGCCAATCTATCTGGACTTATACCAATCTCCAACAACAAAGCAAACACTTGGATGTCAGATGCCAATCTATCCGGGCTTACTCTAACCTCCAACATATGATCATGGGAAAACAAATGCCAAATTACATGGACTTACAATTGCATCCTCACATACAACAAACAAATGCATCAAGCAAAGAGAAGATGAGTGGCCAATGAAATGGTCTTATACTCACTTCCATATCATAGGAACAATGGCCAATGAATGGTCTTACAATTGTCCTCAATGGGCAAACAACAAAGATATGTCACAAAGACAAATGAAATGATCATGCACTAATGAGCAATTAATGATGATAAATGCACAAAGCATGCAAGCAGACATGTACAAATGAACTAAGTAATCAATCAACCAAAGTCATTCAGCACACTCTATAACCAAACAATTAGGCTCATACAAAGGGTTAGGCATTGAAGCCAACTGGAGTAGGGTTAATGGTGCTCTTAACCTTGACATTGAGAGCCAAGGTGAAGCAGATGAGAGGATATGAGGGGTGTGCCTCATGCTCTTATCCCTGGTCAGGGAGAGCTTCAAATGATAGAAGGTGTGGGAGTTCAGAAAGTAGGAACTCTCTCCACAGATTATTGACTCGATTGATCTTGGGCTTTTACTCACTATGCATCAACACATGTGGTGTGAGCAAGGTGAGTGAACACATAATAGTAGGAGATAGGTTACATATCTTTTGGGTTCTACCAATTGCCTTATTCAAAGGACTTTTCCTGCTTGGGACAAAAGTAAACAAGCACAAACATCGCCTCTTAAGGAGGACTTCAGATAGTTGCCTGGCCAAGTAACAGGCCAGGTCTTCCAGACTATATGAAGACAAGAGATTCTACCTCAATGCAAATGCTATCAAGCAAAGCAATGCAAGTTCTCAATGGAACTAAAGCAACTAATGGTACCTGAAACCAATCAAACATAATCAGTATGCAACTCAAATTCAAAACCAATATAAGATAAGGATCAACAGTCAACACAATCAATCCCATGTGCAAAGCACAAAGCTCAAAGCATATGAGCTAAGCATCCTACAAAACAAACAAGTTAGTTCATGACAATCAATCAAACTTAATCAACTTGCATTAATCTCCTTAAGGCATTTGCTTCTTAACCTGAAAAACCAAACTCAAACATGAGCAACAAGACCACTAGGACAAGCCTAGGGTCAAAAGGAGATAAAAAATCCAAAACAGCAAGTGAAAGCTAATCCAAATCAAGTTCAAACAATTAAGAAACAAACCCAAGTGGTTTCACATTCATATCATTCATCATTATCATTTCACAAACAAATTAGGTCAAAGCATGTCATATAGAACCTCAAAGAAGTCAACAGAAAGACTCCACTCAAATCCAATCACAAATATTTCAATAAATCCTCAAATAATTCATGATCAAACATCATCCACGACATGATAAGCATACCAAATTTCAGCTCATTTGGATCAAGGGAAGTAGGTCAATGAAAATCAGAAAGTCAAAGCAAGTTCAAGCAAACTCATACAAAGCATCAAAACATGCACCAACTTCAACCAATCATAAAACAGTGATAAAACATAATAAATGAATGGGACCAAAACCATGACAAACTTTAAGATGTCTACAATTCACATGCCAAATTTCAAGTCCATCCAATTAAGCATTAGAATTTCACAAATCAAATGAAATCATGTGTTACAAGAAGTTCACATTTGGTCAAACAGGGGAGAAATTATCAAACAAATAGGAAATGCAATCAATAATTCCAGAAAAATTCACATGTATTCTCAACATCCACAAGTATCTTCATGCAAAAATCCTGACCATTTTGAGTTCAATAAGCATGGTAATTAAAATCATGAATTTGGACATGAATGGTGTGACACAAATTGTCACACCTCTATTCGAAAAATCATATCTCATCAACCAACAATGATAAAATTACAAACTCTATACCAAAATCACCATGAACATGTCTAGTTTAAGCACAAAAAGTTTGAGAGGCATTGGAGCAAGAATCATCATTTCACAAGCAAAATGGCATGGCATACACAAATTGGACACACATGAACAAACCCTAGGCATTTTTAAAATCTACACGTGCAAAAAATCTGGAAAAATCACCATAATAAACTAGAGATCATGAGGAGCATTTCACAAAAAATCCCATGTTATTTGGACAAGTATTGGAAGAGTTATGAATTTTCTAAGATTACCATACCAAATGAAATAAAAATTGGAAAGCAAAAATGAAATAAATGAAATATTAAGCGGAAATGGCATTTTTGTAATTACACGGCCACTTAAGTGAAACGCCGCGTTTCACTTAAGGGCGTGTCAGCCAACGATTGGCTTCATGGCCAAAAACATGGGAAACACATGCAGAGCGAGGTTCAAAGGATCAAACACGATTCTGGGTTCAAAAATTTTAGGGTTTATGAGTATTCAAAGTGTTCTTCGTCCAGATTTCCAGCAAGAACAAACTGTAACCAAAATCAACAATCGATATACCATTATGTTCATCTCCTAATGCTCATCAACAATCCAACCTTGGTTTTCCCTAATTCGAGCTAGCATGGAAGAAATAAGCAACATAACATTTGACAACCAAATTTAAAATCATGATAACTCATTCGATTCTCAATGAAAATAAAAACCACAAAGTGCAGCATACTCCTTAATCAAAGATCTATCCAAAACACATCATGATTTCAAGAATGGTAAGGATCGATTTCTAACCTTCAAGTGATGGCAGATCTGGAATCGTGATTTTCAGGCCGTGTTGAGTTGAAACAGAAGTTCCTTCAAGCTCCAGAAAGTGAATGAGTGAAGCCCTTAGCTCAGCAGTGCTTGGTGATGCTCAAAATTCGAACTGCCATGGAAGGTACTTGGATGCAACAGTGCTGGTTCTTGCTCTACAGTTGTGAAATTCAGCTAGCAAAAGCTTCCAAAGGATAGTAGATGATGGACCAATGCACAAGAGCACGAGTTCTTTGGCAATTTTTTCAGAAAAATCAAGATGAAGAATGAGAGTTTTTTGAGAGAAAGAAAAGTTCAGATCTGATTTGTAAATTGTGGCTAGGGTTTTTAGTCTGAAATATGCAATATATACTCCTGATTAGCAATGCCTAAACTTGGTTAATGGAATGGTAAATGAAATTAGCTCCAATGGAAGTGTTTTGGCCAATTAGTGAAATTACTCATGTTGCATGTGCATGGCATGCTACAGTGCGAAAATGGGCCTAAACATATCCCAAATTTGGTTTTTGATCACTTACAATTGGTAGAATGTGTAGACAAGGCTTAATTTGAAAGTCAATTTTTCACCCCTCTCTTTTTAATTCAATGCACTTGAAAAAGGCCATTTTGATTGGATGATTTTTGGTGAAATGTGATGAAGGATTTGGATAGAGCATGTCAAATGTGACTTGTAGCAAAAAACCTCACTCAATTTGGCCAAATGGTTTGAAAGTTATGCCACTTTGAAGTTCAAAATTTCTTGAGAATGATTTGATCATAACTTGCCAACCATAAATGAGAAATGAGTGTTCTTGGACTTTTTGGAAATGGGAGAACAAGATCTTCAACTTTCATGTTGGACAAAAATTCATTTGAATCTTGTATGATGATGTAAATTTGAGGAGAAGAACTTTCCATTTTTGGCAATTTCCAATTACAGGTCAACTTACTATTTTTGGAAACTTTTTGTCTGACCTCAAATCCTTCACTGTGGATGTTTGACATGTTATATGAGGCTTATATGGACATGAATGAGACCTCTCAAACCAATTCCCACCATCAAATAACTGATTAAATGCACAGTTGACCACATTTGACTTTGCTAGGGTTTTGGTTGACTGAACCATGTTCTGATGAATTCCAAGCCCCTACCACTTGAGATCTTGATAAAAAATGATGTCACAACTCATATGAACCCTTGATGAATGATCATGGTGCCCAAATTCTTCAAGAATGGCCACCATCCATTGCTCAATGAATGATTTGACTGTTTTGACCTAGCTTGCTTCATCTGCAAGTAACATGGTTAGATGACAATATTTTTGTACTTTTGGTTAGTAAACAAATGAAAAGCAATGATATACAAATGCAATACATGCTTGGTGATCAAGAACCAAACTCACAAGATAACCCACCCACTATGAGGGAAGCAAAGGTGCACAAAGATCCTTGAGGCAATGATATGGTATGATATGATGCCATGAGGGATCCTAGGGACAAAATTGGGGTCTTACAGATGCCCCTATTTAAGGTCATTCTAGCCGGAGAAGTGAAGTTTAGAAATCTTCATCTCGACGCGGTAGAATGGGCTTAAATAACAGTAATGAGACAAATTTTGGTCCCTAAGAGACCTCATGATGCAAATGTATGCATGCAAAAGACACAAACTCTATGGGGATACAGTTCACACAGAAGAAAAGACGATCCGTCGGAGTAATACACTCACCAGGAACAGAGACTCTAACAAGACTCTTGTTGGGGATAGTGAAAGAAAAAGAAATGCGTTAGCAGGACACGACTTTAAGTTGGGGAAGACAAAACTGACACAGCGTGAACCAGACACGACTCTGATTAGGGGAACAGAAATCAGACTGGAGACCTCACTGGGGAGTGAAGGACTCACACTGGGGAAAAGAAAATTCCAAAGGAGAGCATCCATTGGAAAGACACAAGCTGACTCCTGGGGAGAAGCAACAGGAAACTCCACTGGGGAAGCACCAAAGAATTGAGGTGTTACCGGTATAAGGGTAACAAACTCAGGAAGAATGAATATCTAAGACCGGTATAAAGGTGAGAGATATCAATCAACCAAACATCTGAGAAAGACCTGAAAAAGGTACATAAACTCAGGAAAATCTGACTCCACAAGGGACCAAAGTCATAATAAGGAGTAGAAAGGAAGGAACACCAGGGATACCGAGGTATATAACAGGTGACCGACCGAAATGTGAATTGGTATATATGCCAAAACACTCATCATCCGAAAGGAGGGCTTGAAGAAAGCAAATCGACTTACAGGATGGACATTCGAATCCACAACGGGAGAACGAACCTTACTCAACTGGGGACACAAACCCAAAGAGTGCATGAGATATAATATCCATTACCGGCGGACCGTGGATGAGAATACTCGCATGAGATATATTATCTATTACCGTCAGAATGTAGATAATAAACTCGCATGGTAAGAAACACCAGAGATACCGAGGTATATAATAGGTGATCTACCGAAAACGTGAATTGGTATATATGCCAAAACACACATCATCCAAAACACAAACTGGTTAAAGGATGGATATTCGATTCTACAGAGAATACGAATCTTACTCGACTGGGGAAGATCAACAAAGGACTCCAACCAAAGAGCGCATGAGATATAATATTCATTACCGGCAGACCGTGAATAATATACTCGAAAGGAAAAGACACCAGAGATACCGAAGTATATAATAGGTGACTAACCAAAAAGAGAGACAATCGATACCAAGCATCCGGGTAAACGAAAGACAACTCGAAAGGGATAAATTGCAAGTATCCGGCAATTATCCAACAAACAAAGAACATTCGACTCCGCAAAAGGAAGTACGAATCTTACTCGATCAGGTGAACACGAAAGGCTTCGACTGAAGAGTGCATGAGATATATTATTCATTAGCGGCAGACCGTGAATAATATACTCGCAAGGAAGATTATCCACAACCGGTTACTGGGTTAATAAAGGATAAATCAACCGAAAAGAAAAGCATCGGGATACCAAACTAGGTATATAATGATGACCAATCAAAGGGAACAACAACATTATCAACACAAGGGTAAATGAAAGGGGATCCGCTGGGGATAAATTGCAAGCATCCGGCAATTATCCAACTGTACCACAAGGCACAAACTCCGCTGGGGAGAAAGAAATCAACACTTGGGATTTACAACTACCAAAAACAGGGTAGAAGACCACAAACTCAACTGGGGATAGAAAATCACCACAGGGAGACACCAACTCTGTTAGGGATAAAACCACAACAACAGAAATCCACTTACAATCAGGACGAACCACAAAGGTTACCTCTGTTAGGGGAAGAGAGATAGGACTTACAACTACCGAATACGGGGTAACAGCCATACTCTGGTGGGGATAACCATGAATTAGGATTTACATCTACCGAATACGGGGTAGAAAACCAAAAACTTGCCGAGGAATAAAAGGTATATAACCACCAATTCCGCTGAAAGGGCAAAGAAGAATAGGACTTACAACTACCGGTATAAGGGTAGAGGCCCGAAAGATTCCGCTGGGGAACAGAAAATTCCAACAGGGAAGCACAAGAAACAGTTGACAAACGCCAAATCGGGAATATTTCGAAAAGACAGACTGAATCAAGACACGTCCTAATGAGGATGTAACTCAAATAGGAAAATCCATCCCAATATATATGTTGGGAGGAAACGGAAGAAACCGTCATCCACGAGGATATATCTCAGTGGGGAACTGTAGAAGGAAAGACAAACACTTTCTGCTTATGGGCTGACTCTATATGGAGAGATTTTAAACGCCCGACATCTGCTTTGGGAAGATCTATAAAGAGATCTATATCACCCGTTGCAGGAGACACAACAAACAAAAGATACACGGCAAACAATGCAACATGAATATCTGAATGTTTATGAATATGCATGAATATGCGTGATTTATGTTTGATGAATGCTGACAAAACAGACATATCTAACACAACAGGCCCAAGAATCAAACGCCCGGTATTATACTTCCAAGGGAGAAACCAACTGGAAAGCCAATCTGCTGGAGATCTCTATGCTATAAAGCAAAGATCTGCGGGTACTGCTGGAGAAACAGAGGATCAGAGATATCAGGAAACACCAAATCTCTGAGTGCTGGATCAGCAAACAACCCAATCAGGGTACAGAAAGTCACAACGGGCAAAACAGCCACCAAGACGAATCTGTTGGGGAACAAGAGAAAATCTCGAAGATCCGCAGGGGATCTCAGCATCAACTGAGAAACAAAGAGCTCTGCAACTCCAAACAACTCCGGGGAACAACCCACTGAAGGAGAACAACATCACACAAGTAGCTTCGGCAACAAACCACTCTACTCGGGAAGAACACACATCTGGCGGATCACATCGGTAGATTTTGCAACAAAAGCCACTCTACTGAGGATCAAAAGCAATCAGGGAATCAATCCAATCAACTACCGAGTAGGAAAATAAATCCTGCTCTGTTGCGGAGAACAAACACTCTGACAGCAACTCTACTGGCAACTGCGCTGGGGAGAGTGACAACAACTCTGTTCGCGACTGTGCTGAGGAGACAAATAAAGTCTGGGGATGGCGACCCACTGGAGAAAGTTACGGGGTACCAGGATGGCAAACCATCAACCACCGAAACTTCCACAGGGAGAGCACCCGTGCTGGGGAAGACTGCTGCTGGAGAAAACGAAGTCTTCAACAACATTCTGCTTGGGGAACAACCCTACCAACAACTCTGTTTGAGGAACAACCCCAACAAAGATCTGAAGAAAGAAGATACAACCAAACCAGGAATATGAACAAATGTCTTACCTGTTGGAGATCATGCCACCCTCGGGAGAGCACTGAGATATTCTTAAGTATCCTTTCAATATTGTGAATGTTCACTTTGTTTAAAACAACAATTTTGAAAAATTTATTTGTTTAAAACAATGACATTTTATCAATTAAAACATGCAAAACATTTGTTGAATCGAAACAAATAAGAGTGCAAATAATTGGATAAAAAGCTCAAATTGATTTGGTGGAATGGTAGCCTGCAAATGGCAAGGCTCCATAGATCTGTACAAATTTGAAATCAGTGATATATATTGGAAGAGGGCTACATTGAACATAATGATCCTTTCTCTACCAATTTGAATCTCGATGTGTTAGAAGCTTCAGTTGACGACGAATCGAGAACCTTCTGACGAAATGACGACTGTGGAACAGAAAGTCTTGTCAGGATGCAGTTACTTGCCAAATCCCTAATTTTTGCCTAGATTGCCCCAGAGTGAGGTACTCAATCTAGCGGGATGCAAATATTCTTTTTTTTTTCAAGTCTCTAATTTTTGCCTGGATTACCCTTGCGGGTTCTCCACCGAGACGCTCATTTTTGCCTAAGCCGCCCTTTCGGGTTTTCAACTTAGCGGGCACTTCTGTTTTTTCATTTGCATATACCTCTTTTTTTTTTTTTTTTTTAGGCAAAGTATTTCTTGATTGCACCTGAATTCACAGGACGAGTGAAATCCTCCCCATCCATTGTTGTAAGCATCAAAGCACCGCCTGAAAAGGCTCTCTTAACAACATATGGACCCTCGTAGTTTGGAGTCCACTTGCCCCTGGAATCGGGCGCGAAAGACAAAACTTTCTTGAGCACGAGGTCACCTTCTCGGAACACACGCGGCTTGACCTTCTTATCGAATGTTTTCTTCATTCTCTGCTGATATAACTGACCATGGCACATGGCAGTTAATCGCTTCTCTTCAATCAAATTCAATTGGTCATAACGACTCTGAATCCATTCAGCATCAGTCAACTTGGCTTCCATCAAGACTCTCATTGATGGGATCTCCACCTCTACTGGGAGAATAACTTCCATGCCGTAGACAAGAGAGAAAGGGGTTGCCCCTGTTGAAGTGCGTACAGACGTACGATATCCATGCAAAGCAAATGGCAGCATCTCATGCCAATCTTTGTACGTGACAGTCATTTTCTGGATAATCTTCTTGATATTCTTATTAGCAGCTTCAACAGCCCCATTCATCTTAGGTTTGTAGGGAGAGGAATTATGGTGTGCAATCTTGAATTCAGCGCACAACTCATCCATCATCTTATTATTCAGATTAGATCCATTATCAGTAATGATCCTCTCTGGCACACCATAACGGCAAATCAGCTGATTTTTGATACACTTCACAACCACCTGCCTGGTCACATTTGCGTACGAAGCGGCTTCAACCCATTTGGTGAAGTAATCAATTGCTACGAGAATAAACCTGTGTCCGTTGGACTCTTTCGGCTCAATCATGCCAATCATGTCGATTCCCCACATAGAGAAAGGCCATGGGGATGAAATCACATTCAGAAGTGTCGGAGGAATATGAATCTTATCCGCATAAATTTGACACTTGTGACATTTCTTCACATACTTGCAACAGTCAGACTCCATCGTCAGCCAATAGTAGGCTGCTCTCAACATTTTCTTAGCCATGGCATGTCCATTGGAATGAGTACCAAATGAACCCTCATGGACCTCAGTCATCAACAGGTTTGCTTCGTGTCTATCCACGCATCTGAGCAAAACCATATCGAAATTTCTCTTATAAAGCACTTCACCACTGAGGTAGAAAATGCCTGACAACCTTCTTAAAGTTTTCCTATCTTTCACAGATGCCCCAGGCGGGTAGACCTGGTTCTGGAGGAAATTCTTGATATCAAAATACCAAGGCCTGTCATCTTTCACTTCTTCAATTGCAAATATGTGAGCTGGTCTGTCCAAGCGCATCATAGTAATATTGGGGACATCATTCCACCGTCTGACTACAATCATGGAAGCAAGCGTAGCAAGCGCATCTGCCATCCGATTATCCTCTCGAGGAATGTGATAAAATTCAACTTCGGTGAAGAATGTTGAAATTCTCCTTGCATAATCTCTGTATGGGATGAGACCTGGCTGATTCGTCTCCCATTCACCCTTGATCTGATTGACAACCAGGGCCGAATCACCATACACGTCAAGATGCTTGATTCTCAAATCCATGCATTCTTCAAGTCCCATAATACAGGCTTCATACTCCGCCATATTATTCGTGCATTTGAAAGTTAGCCTCGCTGTAAACAGAATGTGTGAACCTTGAGGAGTAATGATCACTGCCCCAATTCCATTTCCATATTGATTAACAGCGCCATCAAACACCATCGTCCATCTGGAACCAGGTTCCGGACCTTCATCAAGTGTAGGCTCATCACAATCTTTCATCTTCAAATACAGAATCTCCTCATCAGGGAAGTCATACTGAACAGACTGATGATCTTCGATCGGCTGGTGCGCTAAATGGTCAGCCAAGATACTACCTTTGACAGCTTTTTGAGCTCGATACTCAATATCATACTCAGACAACAACATCTGCCAACGGGCAATCCTCCCAGTTAAAGCAGGCTTCTCGAAGATATACTTAATTGGATCCATTCTGGATATCATCCAAGTTGTATGATTTATCATGTACTGGCGCAAACGCTTAGCAGCCCAAGCCAAAGCACAGCACGTCTTCTCAAGCATAGAGTACCGAGACTCACAATCAGTAAACTTCTTACTGAGGTAGTATATAGCGAACTCCTTCTTCCCTGATTCATCTTGTTGACCGAGTACACAACCCATCGAGTCTTTAAGAACTGTCAAGTACATAATCAGAGGTCTTCCTTCCACAGGCGGAGACAAGATCGGAGGTTCAGACAGATACTCTTTGATACTGTCGAAAGCTTTCTGGCAATCCTCGGTCCAATCATGAGACTGATCTTTCCGGAGAAGCTTGAATATCGGCGCACATGTGGCAGTCATGTGGGATATAAATCTGGAAATGTAGTTCAAGCGGCCAAGAAAACCTCGAACTTGCTTCTCGGTTTTGGGTGCAGGCATCTCTTGTATTGCTTTGACCTTTGCAGAATCAACCTCAATACCTCTTTCACTTACCACAAAACCCAACAACTTTCCGGAACGGACTCCAAATGTACATTTGTTCGGATTCAGGCGAAGTCTAAACTTCCTCAGATGCTGAAAAAGCTTCAACAAATGCTCAAAATGTTCAACTTCCGTTCGAGACTTAGCAATCATATCATCAACATAGACCTCTATCTCCTTGTGCATCATATCATGAAACAAGGTAGTCATAGCTCGTTGATACGTGGCTCCGGCGTTCTTCAAACCGAAGGGCATCACTCGATAACAGAATGTTCCCCAAGGTGTGATGAATGTTGTCTTCTCCATATCCTCGGGTGCCATGTTGATTTGATTATATCCGGAAAATCCGTCCATAAAGGAAAAGACTTTGAATTTAGCTGTATTGTCTACCAACATATCAATGTGTGGTAGAGGAAAATCATATTTCGGACTAGCCTTATTCATATCTCTATAATCAACGCACATACGGACTTTTCCGTCCTTCTTAGGAACAGGCACAATATTGGCCACCCATTGAGGATATGTAGAAGTCACCAGAAACCCTGCATCAATTTGCTTCTGAACTTCCTCTTTGATCTTCACTGCCATATATGGATGAGTTCTTCTGAGCTTCTGCTTCACAGGCACGCACTCAGGCTTCAAAGGCAGGAAATGTTGCACAATATCTGTATCTAAACCCGGCATGTCTTCATATGACCATGCAAAGATATCTGAATATTCTCGTAGCAAACTGATCAAATCTTCCTTGACAGACTCCCCAAGAAGTGCCCCAATCTTCACCAGACGAACACAATCCTCAGACCCCAAGTTGACTGTTTCCAAGTCTTCGAGATGCGGCTGAATGATCTTCTCTTCATGCTCAAGGAGACGGGT
This sequence comes from Lathyrus oleraceus, assembly GCF_024323335.1. Taxonomy (NCBI): domain Eukaryota; kingdom Viridiplantae; phylum Streptophyta; class Magnoliopsida; order Fabales; family Fabaceae; genus Lathyrus; species Lathyrus oleraceus. The sequence goes on from NC_066584.1 coordinate 222,851,675, forward strand.
AATCTCATCAGGAATCCCCTCAACGTCATCTTCCTCTGCCTCAAATACAGGGAATTCAAAATTGGGAGATGGCGTTGGATCATTATGTTCAATGGGTTTTAGGATCAACCTGCATAATGATTTTGGTTAAGGAAAAACTTTAGAATTTAAACAAGCAAACCATTATGCAGATGAAAAAGATTGCTTTTATTCTTGTTTTTATGGGTTTTTTGTGATCACTGATTTCATGCAAAAAAGCAAAAAGTGAAAACAAAAGGAAAAACAAATGTTTAACAATGCATTAATTGAATGAAAACATCATTGTATATATGCTTTGCCAACAATGTCATCACTTCTCCTTTTGGCATGGGAGAAGGGTTTTAAACAAAGTGAACAATTACTCTGATCTATGGATGACTGTAGGAACATCTACAGCGACCCAATTGTGGCAGACACCACCAGGAATAACGAAATTGTTCACGTCCTCTGCATCCTCTTCTAAGATAGCAACAGCTTCCTCCTCAGGTTGATCATCATGGATGAATCCTCCACTCTTGAAAAACCTTGCTCATTATATGCCCCAGAACAGTAGCCAATGCCAGCCCGGGATTTATTGTCTTCAAGCTCGATCACCTTCCCTAAACCAGCAACTGCACCACACTCAATGGCCAGCTTAGCATCACGGTAGGAAGCAAATGATGGAGACTTCTTCTCAGTTGGTTCATCAATAGATAAAGCTTGGAATGGCATTCCAACTTCATCTTCAGCGTCAATGTATGAGAAAGAAGACAAATGGCTAACCAGGAGAGCCTTTTCTCCCCCTACTACCACCAGTTTCTTATTTTTGACAAATTTCAGCTTCTGGTGTAGGGTGGATGTCACGGCGCCAGCCTCGTGAATCCATGGTCTGCCTAAGAGACAGCTATAAGATGGGTGGATATCCATTACCTGGAAGGTAACTTGGAAATCACTTGGTCCAATTTTGATTGGGAGATCAACTTCCCCAATCACGGTCTTACGCGACCCATCGAATGCTTTTACAACAACCCCACTCTGCCTCATGGGAGGACCTTGATATGACAATCGAGAGAGTGTGGTCTTTGGCAATACATTTAAAGAAGATCCAGTGTCCACCAGCACATTGGACATTGCATCAGATTTGCAATTCATGGAGATATGTAAAGCCATGTTGTGGTCTCTTCCCTCCTCAGGGAGATCAGCGTCACAAAAGCTCAAAGTGTTGCAAGCGGTAATGTTTGCAACAATACTATCAAACTGCTCAATGGTGACGTCGTGATCAACATACGCTAGATCCAAGAATTTCTGCAGAGCCTCCTTATGGGGTTCTGAATGTAACAGCAGGGATAGTATGGAGATCTTGGATGGCGTTTGTAGAAGCTGGTCTACAATGTTGTACTCACTCTTCCTGATGAGCCTCAGCATCTCATCAGATTCTTCATCTACAATGCCACTTGGGCCAACTGAAGAAGCAGGAGTTTTTTGTACAGAGGAGGATGGTTTGGCAACATCAAGTGCCGGATTCTGAATATTAACAACGGTCCCAACCGAACGCTCAACAGTATCAGAAGCAACAGCCTTAGGAGGCGCAGAAAACACACGACCACTTCGGGTCAACCCACTTACATCAGCGACATTGGTCACAGAAGTTGAAGGTAAAGGCACTTCTACCCCATCTTGCACAGCAACAGGGTTGTATCTGAATGGCACAGCTCGATCAGAGGAATAGGGCACAGGGCCTGCAGGCTTAATGACCAGAGAAGGGGAAGCCTTCGGCTTGCTGCTATCGTAACGAATAACAATAGGCTAGGGCAGCTTGAACACTGGTGAAATCACATTCACCTCAGGTTCGTCTTCATCAACATTGCGATTCTGCAGAATCTCAATGGTACCCTCATCCAACAACTTTTGGAGTTCTCTTCGTACTTGATTGCAACCCAAGCGGTTAACCGAGCAGACGCGGCATTAGTCGTGGTCATGCTCCATGTAGCTGTACTGACACAGCAAACGATGTAATTCAACCAACGACTGCCTAATGTGGCTTACATATCTGACCTTGTACTTCCCAAGGTATTCCTGAACCATATTGATAGATTTCCCATGCGCAGGCAATGGGTTCTTGGTGACATTCGGGCCTGAATCTTCAAAACTCAAGATTCCACATCTCATAAGGTCTTGAACCTTAGTCTTGAGTGGGTAGCAATTCTCAATGTTATGACCCGGAGCACCGGAATGGTAAACACAATGCTGATCTGGTTTATACCACCATTGCGGATTTGCAGGAATGGCAGGAGGATCCCTGGGAGAAACCAATTTCCTTTCCAACAAGGAAGGATAAAGCTCTGCATATGTCATAGGAATTGGATCGAAGCTGATCTTCTTCCTATCATAGTTCAAGTTAGCTTGATTGGTTGTACTTCCACAAGGCTGGTAAGCCTGTTGCTGTGGACGATGTTGTTGCTGGTACTGAGGCTGTTGATATTGTTGCTGATGCTGATATTGCTGATGTTGCTGAACATTGTCTTTAAAAACAGGTGCTATATGAGCCACCTGGTGCTGATGACCGGCACGACGTGCAGGCTTCCTCTGAGCAGAGGGTCTTCTATGCTTGGGATGGGATTGCACAGCATGTGCTTCCCCTTCTTTCCTCTTAAACGCCCTATATCGTTTAGAAGAAGAACTCTCATCTTTCGCCAATCGTCCTTCACGGACACCTTCCTCAAGACGCATCCCTATGTTCACCATCTCGGTGAAATCAGAGGGAGCGCTTGCTACCATCCGCTCATAATAGAATGAGCCAAGAGTCTTCAAAAAGATCTTGGTCATTTCTTTCTCCTCCAGCGGTGGAGTAATCTGAGCTTCCAGCTCTCGCCACCTCTGGGCGTACTCCTTGAAAGTTTCCTTGTCCTTCTACGACATGGACCTGAGTTGATCTCGGTCAGGCGCCATATCGACGTTGTACTTATACTGCTTGACGAAGGCTTCGCCAAGGTCGTTGAAGGATCTGATATTAGCACTGTCTAAGCTCATGTACCATCTGAGCGCGGCACCGGACAAGCTATCTTGGAAATAATGAATCAACAGTTGATCATTATCCGTCTGGGTAGACATCTTCCTGGCGTACATGACCAGGTGAGCAAGAGGGCAAGTGTTCCCTTTATATTTTTCAAAGTCAGGTACTTTGAATTTAATCGGTATCTTCACACCGGGAACAAGGCACAACTCGGCAGCTGACTTGCCGAACAAATCCTTACCTCGAAGGGTCCTCAATTCCTTTCTCAGCTCAAGGAATTGGTCGTTCATGGCGTCCATCTTTTCATTAACATCCGGGCCCTCAGACGGCTCGGAGTGATAGATGGTGTCGTCTACCCTTGGCATGGTATGCACGACAGGAGGAGCAGCAACAGGGACCGGGCTAGATGCTGGCATGTGAGCAAAAGTTGGAGCAGGGATATCAGGCATGAAACCTGGAGGCATTCCCCAAGGGAACCCGGGTGGCATAGCATTGGGCACATGATGAGCACTGACTGGCACAGTCGAAGTGATGACCTCTGAGATGACCGTCCTCTGAGCAGGAGTTGCAGGCGATTGAGCAGGTTGATTTTGAGCAGCAAGGAGTTGCTCCATCAAAGCGCCAAGTCTGGCGACCTCTTCTTTCAGTTCTCTGTTCTCTTGTTCTAGCTGCTCCATAACTCTTGCAGAATTGACTCGAGTATAATACCGGTGAGTCAGCTTGTCTTCAAAATAAATGAAGAACACAGAGTTAGGATAAGAAGACCAGAAACAAAGGGTACCTGCTTATGCAAAAATGATGCATGAAATGCTTGTGCAGATGCTTTGTTTATTTTCAAGGAACCCTTAGGGTATTATTTGCAATATTTTGAATAGTTAAAGCATTTTAATTTCTCATGGAAAATATCTCATTCAATATATCGAGACAAAGAAGTACAACATTTTTTGATCATTACAAAGAGAAAAGGGAAATAAACATCCTATGGATCCCTAGAAGCTCGGGATGCTGGAAGACGAGAAGTACACAACTTCTTGATCTCTCTCTCATAGGCCGCTTCCATGTCTGCTTTCTCCTTTGCAAGTCGATCATACTTCCTCTTCCAGAATTTGGAAGACTGAGGAAGTAGAGAAGTCCAAGTGTCGTTCGGATCGTCGATCACTCGATGCTCGAGGAACTCAATCATAGCGTCCTTCTCCTTAAGCTGCTGAAGCAATTCTTCTCTTTCACGGATCCAAGCACGTGAAAGGTCTTCTTCTCTCAACTCCTCTACACGTTGGGTAGGGAGGGTTGAAGGCCCAGCCACATCCAACGGTGTAGGTCTCGGATGATCATACGGCATCAAGTACACGGCAGCCCTCTGTCTGACCCAAGAGGTGTATGGCTCCAAAGCAATGCAGTTCTTTGGACCCAACTCGTTCCTACTCTTCTTGTGAATACTGCGCCAAGCACGGACAAATCTGGCTTTCAGGCCTTGGGGATCTTTACCCTCCTGAAAGAACACACCTTCTAACAGAATGTTATGAGGTTTATCCTTTAGGGGGAACCCAAGCTGACGTCGTGCTAAGATAGGATTGTAGCTGATCCCACCATATGTGCCAAGAAGAGCACATTAGGGAATTCACCACAATAGTCAATGATCTGAACGGTATCATACACGCGATCATACCAAAAGATATCATCATTAGTGAGAGACATAAGTCTCTGAGACCACCGTAGACATCCCTTGCTCTCCTTGAAAGCAACTGTCTGCGGCAAGTGCGAAATAAACCACTTGTACAGCAGGGGTAGACAGCAGACAATAACTCCTCCACCCTTTGCATTACTCAAATGCAAAGAGACATAGGCATCACCCAACAAAGTCGGAACGGGATTAAGAACTGAGAAGATCCTAATGGCGTTCATGTCCACAAACTTGTCAAAGTTGGGAAATAGCACTAATCCATAGATGAGCAGCACAAACAGAGCCTCAAAGGCATCCTCACTCATGGCCTTCCCATAAAAGGTAGCTTGAGCAATGAGGAACTCGGAAGGAAAACCCTGAATTCCGCCTTTGGTAGTCAGATTAGCCCTAATCAAATCTTCATCTATGTGCAACAAACTTGCAATCTCTCGAGCAGTCGGAATACTCTCTAGGCCACTGAACGACACCTGATCCAGAATCAGGATCCCAATGAGATGAGAATACTCCTCCAAAGTCGGCAATAACTGGAAGTCCGAAAATGAGAAGCAATGATACAGAGGATCATAAAACTGAGCCAGAGTACTCATCAGTCCCTCATCAACCTGAGTAGTCAACAGAGGCAGAAGCTTCCCATAACGAGCTTTGAAACCCAATGGATCTAATACATAAGAGGTCAGATTCCTTAACTCTTTTACATCAGGCTGTCTAAAGCTGTACTTCTTTGTATGCCTTTTTGGTCTTTCCATGTCTGAAAATTTTGCAAATAAACCCTTTTAAGTTCCTTGAAAATTTTCTTTTTCTGATGGCATGAATGCAGATGAATGCGTGAATGCATGAATGCAACAATCACACTCAAGAATCAAGCAAGTCACACCAAACAAAGGTCATGGGAAAGCTCATTGTATCCCTAGTATCAATCATCCATTTTGGTGGATTTAGGTTTTCACCTTATCGACACCCAAGTTCCATTGATATTAACGGTACATGAACCGGCTCGAACATCCTTAATATCAACCATCCGTTTTGGGGGATTTAGGTTTTATACCTGATCAACACCCAGGTTCCATTGATATTAAGGTTGTCTGAACGACTCAACCACGAATCACGGGTTTGCTGAGAGTCACGAGCATGGAGTCTCGGTTAAGAACCACCCAAAGGGAGTGTACTAGGGTTTAAACCTGCCAGACATGTTCTACCAGAGGTTCCCATAATCATCGTTCCATCTTTCGAATATTATCGGAGGAACGAATACTCGTATTCCAAAAATATTCTCAAGAGAAACTCTTATGAGTGTAGTATCGCGTAACAACCGCATCAGAACTTACATCTGAACGACCTCCGCACTACGTCCTAAAAAAAATAGGCCAAGATGGGCTTGGTAAACTAAGGTCCTTGGCTTCTGCGGCACATGATTGAAAGAATAATGCCTAACCACAAATAACTTGTGTGACATTATTAATCCAACATGACCTCCACCAAGTGAATGGACTTGCAAGTCAACTGGCTAAGGAATACTCCACACCAGTCAACAAGACTATGCCATTCTTCTATCCTAGAGTGCACTCGAGTTCGGGTATAGAACTCATCTCACAGAGATCACCAAAGCAAACAGCATTTATATATCAAGCAATTTAAACATTACAATCAATACAGTCATCCCAAATTGTACAAAAATATGTCATATAACAAATAACAATATATCACACAACAAGGGTGAAAAGTAGGCAATACCACCAAGGATTATCGTTTTCCCCAGCAGAGTCGCCACTTTTCTGTAGCGGTGTATTCGTTGCTATATGATTTATTGATTAAACCATAAGCAAAGCATACAATGAATCGAGTCGCCACCGCACTTTTATTTATCCAAAGGATTGGCTAAAAAGCGAACAAAAGCCTAAGAAGTTTTACACATAGAAAACTAATGAAAAGATCAGAGAGTCTGGGTAAGGGGTAAATTACGCAGAGGGAAGGTGTTAGGCACCCAATGCGTCCTAGGTACTCCTAGGGAGCCCTTTTCACACTTGTTGTACTAAATTGTTTATTGTTTTGAAATATTATTGTGCAAACATGAATGGGATGATGAGAAAAGAATGTACAATTTTTATTGTTTTTGTGTTCGAACGGATGAACCCGTTGCCTACGTACCTTCCATCAAAGGTAAGGATCAAAACGCTGTAGTTCGGCTAAAAGATTTCCAAAAGTTAGTGGATTCAATTTTAAACACAAGCCCTAAGGTCTTACGTTATCCACGGGAGAAAACTCAACCTTATACAAACAACGAGTCCACCATGTGAGAAAAGCTTCAACTTGCTAGTGAGGGGTTAACCCTATAATAAGCAAGGAAGACTTACAATTTAGTCAACTAAGGACAAATAGGTGAGATTAACATCAACCAAATAGGATAAATCAAACCTATGGCTAATGTATGAAAACTTAGCAAGAATGGACAAAGCCACAAAACAATTGAATGGGTGAAGTTAATTGATTATGAGTATTCATGAAAGTAGGGTCAAAGTATGATTAAGATTGATTCAAAAGAAGTATTATGAAATGGAGTTTGAAAAGTCAAGGACTTAGGGTCCAGGTTTCTAATTTGAAAACATGAAGATGTTTGCATAATATTTATCTCAAGTTTTGAAAGCAATGTGTGAAAAGGTTTAGGACAAAGAGGGATGAATGGATGAAGACGGAATGTAAAACTTCCTAGAAAGTTCACCTCTTGAAATCATATAGAAGATGACTCAAGTGTGTCCTTTGGAATAGGCAATGAGTAATAACAAACAAGCAAACAAAAGAAGAAAGTCAACAAAAGCGGATACCGGATGCCAATCATTGGACTTATACCAATCTCCTAAAATAAAACTGGATATCAGAGGCCACTCTATGGACTTATACCAATCTCCTCAACAAAGAGATAAAAAGTGGATACCGGATGCCAATCTATCTGGACTTATACCAATCTCCAACAACAAAGCAAACACTTGGATGTCAGATGCCAATCTATCTGGGCTTACTCTAACCTCCAACATATGATCATGGGAAAACAAATGCCAAATTACATGGACTTACAATTGCATCCTCACATACAACAAACAAATGCATCAAGCAAAGAGAAGATGAGTGGCCAATGAAATGGTCTTATACTCACTTCCATATCATAGGAACAATGGCCAATGAATGGTCTTACAATTGTCCTCAATGGGCAAACAACAAAGATATGTCACAAAGACAAATGAAATGATCATGCACTAATGAGCAATTAATGATGATAAATGCACAAAGCATGCAAGCAGACATGTACAAATGAACTAAGTAATCAATCAACCAAAGTCATTCAGCACACTCTATAACCAAACAATTAGGCTCATACAAAGGGTTAGGCATTGAAGCCAACTGGAGTAGGGTTAATGGTGCTCTTAACCTTGACATTGAGAGCCAAGGTGAAGCAGATGAGAGGATATGAGGGGTGTGCCTCATGCTCTTATCCCTGGTCAGGGAGAGCTTCAAATGATAGAAGGTGTGGGAGTTCAGAAAGTAGGAACTCTCTCCACAGATTATTGACTCGATTGATCTGGGGCTTTTACTCACTATGCATCAACACATGTGGTGTGAGCAAGGTGAGTGACACACAGAATAGTAGGAGATAGGTTACATATCTCTTGGGTTCTACCAATTGCCTTATTCAAAGGACTTTTCCTGCTTGGGACAAAAGTAAACAAGCACAAACATCGCCTCTTAAGGAGGACTTCAGACAGTTGCCTGGCCAAGTAACAGGCCAGGTCTTCCAGACTACATGAAGACAAGAGATTCTACCTCAATGCAAATGCTATCAAGCAAAGCAATGCATGTTCTCAATGGAACTAAAGCAACTAATGGTACCTGAAACCAATCAAACATAATCAGTATGCAACTCAAATTCAAAACCAATTTAAGATAAGGATCAACAGTCAACACAATCAATCCCATGTGCAAAGCACAAAGCTCAAAGCATATGAGCTAAGCATCCTACAAAACAAACAAGTTAGTTCATGACAATCAATCAAACTTAATCAACTTGCATTAATCTCCTTAAGGCATTTGCTTCTTATCCTGAAAAACCAAACTCAAACATGAGCAACAAGACCACTAGGACAAGCCTAGGGCAAAAGGAGATAAAAAATCCAAAACAGCAAGTGAAAGCTAATCAAAATCAAGTTCAAACAATTAATAAACAAACCCAAGTGGTTTCACATTCATATCATTCATCATTATCATTTCACAAACAAATTAGGTCAAAGCATGTCATATAGAACCTCAAAGAAGTCAACATAAAGACTCCACTCAAATCCAATCACAAACATTTCAATAAATCCTCAAATAATTCATGATCAAACATCATCCACAACATGATAAGCATACCAAATTTCAGCTCATTTGGATCAAGGGAAGTAGGTCAATGAAAATTAGAAAGTCAAAGCAAGTTCAAGCAAACTCATACAAAGCATCAAAACATGCACCAACTTCAACCAATCATAAAACAGTGATAAAAGATGATAAATGAATGGGACCAAAACCATGACAAACTTTAAGATGTCTAGATTTCACATGCCAAATTTCAAGTCCATCCAATTAAGCATTAGAATTTTTCACAAATCAAATGAAATCATGTGTCACAAGAAGTTCACATTTGGTCAAACAGGGGAGAAATTATCAAACAAATAGGAAATGCAATCAATAATTCCAGAAAAATTCACATGTACTATCAACATCCACAAGTAACTTCATGCAAAAACCCAGACCATTTTGAGTTCAATAAGCATGGTAATTAAAATCATGAAGTTGGACATGAATGGTGTGACACAAATTGTCACACCTCTATTCAAAAAATCATATCTCATCAACCAGCAATGATAAAATTACAAACTCTATACCAAAATCACCATGAACATGTCTAGTTTAAGCACAAAAAATTTGAGAGGCATTGGAGCAAGCATCATCATTTCACAAGCAAAATGGCATGGCATACACAAATTGGACACACATGAACAAACCCTAGGCATTTTTAAAATCTACACGTGCGAAAAATCTGGAAAAATCACCATAATAAACTAGAGATCATGAGGAGCATTTCACAAAAAATCCCATGTTATTTGGACAAGTATTGGAAGAGTTATGAATTTTCTAAGATTACCATACCAAATGAAATAAAAATTGGAAAGCAAAAATGAAATAAATGAAATATTAAGCGGAAATGGCATTTTTGTAATTACACGGCCACTTAAGTGAAACGCCGCGTTTCACTTAAGGGCGTGTTAGCCAACGATTGGCTTCATGGCCAAAAACATGGGAAACACATGCAGAGCGAGGTTCAAAGGATCAAACACGATTCTGGGTTCAAAAATTTTAGGGTTTATGAGTATTCAAAGTGTTCTTCGTCCAGATTTCCAGCAAGAACAAACTGTAACCAAAATCAACAATCGATATACCATTATGTTCATCTCCTAATGCTCATCAATATTCCAACCTTGGTTTTCCCTAATTCGAGCTAGCATGGAAGAAATAAGCAACATAACATTTGACAACCAAATTTAAAATCATGATAACTCATTCGATTCTCAATGAAAATAAAAACCACAAAGTGCAGCATACTCCTTAATCAAAGATCTATCCAAAACACATCATGATTTCAAGAATGGTAAGGATCGATTTCTAACCTTCAAGTGATGGCAGATCTGGAATCGTGATTTTCAGGCCGTGTTGAGTTGAAACAGAAGTTCCTTCAAGCTCCAGAAAGTGAATGAGTGAAGCCCTTAGCTCAGCAGTGCTTGGTGATGCTCAAAATTCGAACTTCCATGGAAGGTACTTGGAGGCAACAATGCTGGTTCTTGCTCTACAGTTGTGAAATTCAGCTAGCAAAAGCTTCTAAAAGGATAGTAGATGATGGACCAATGCACAAGAGCACGAGTTCTTTGGCAATTTTTTCAGAAAAATCAAGATGAAGAATGAGAGTTTTTTGAGAGAAAGAAAAGTTCAGATCTGATTTGTAAATTGTGGCTAGGGTTTTTAGTCTGAAATATGCAATATATACTCCTGATTAGCAATGCCTAAACTTGGTTAATGGAATGGTAAATGAAATTAGCTCCAATGGAAGTGTTTTGGCCAATTAGTGAAATTACTCATGTTGCATGTGCATGGCATGCTACAGTGCGAAAATGGGCCTAAACATATCCCAAATTTGGTTTTTGATCACTTACAATTGGTAGAATGTGTAGACAAGGCTTAATTTGAAAGTCAATTTTTCACCCCTCTCTTTTTAATTCAATGCACTTGAAAAAGGCCATTTTGATTGGATGATTTTTGGTGAAATGTGATGAAGGATTTGGATAGAGAATGTCAAATGTGACTTGTATCAAAAAACCTCACTCAATTTGGCCAAATGGTTTGAAAGTTATGCCACTTTGAAGTTCACAATTTCTTGAGAATGATTTGATCATAACTTGCCAACCATAAATGAGAAATGAGTGTTCTTGGACTTTTTGGAAATGGGAGAACAAGATCTTCAACTTTCATGTTGGACAAAAATTCATTTGAAGCTTGTATGATGATGTAAATTTGAGGAGAAGAACTTTCCATTTTTGGCAATTTCCAATTACAGGTCAACTTACTATTTTTGGAAACTTTTTGTCTGACCTCAAATCCTTCACTGTGGATGTTTGACATGTTATATGAGGCTTATATGGACATGAATTAGACCTCTCAAACCAATTCCCACCATCAAATCACTGATTAAATGCACAATTGACCACAGTTGACTTTGCTAGGGTTTTGGTTGACTGAACCATGTTCTGATGAATTCCAAGCCCCTACCACTTGAGATCTTGATAAAAAATGATGTCACAACTCATATGAACCCTTGATGAATGATCATGGTGCCCAAATTCTTCAAGAATGGCCACCATCCATTGCTCAATGAATGATTTGACTGTTTTGACCTAGCTTGCTTCATCTGCAAGTAACATGGTTAGATGACAATATTTTTGTACTTTTGGTTAGTAAACAAATGAAAAGCAATGATATACAAATGCAATACATGCTTGGTGATCAAGAACCAAACTCACAAGATAACCCACCCACTAGGAGGGAAGCAAAGGTGCACAAAGATCCTTGAGGCAATGATATGGTATGATATGATGCCATGAGGGATCCTAGGGACAAAATTGGGGTCTTACACATACCTCTGGTTTTCTTTTCTCCGTCTTCATCACCTTCAAATTTCAACAAGTTCCAAGACAATCCTCCGTCTTGCAGGTCGGTGAATTTCCATCTTTGCTTATTTGCTGAATTTTTTATACCACAATGTAGCTTATGTAGTGGAGAATCAAAACACCAAGGTTTAGTGGTTTAAATCTCCTCCATCTCCATTTAATTTTAGATTTTGTTCTTAGGGTTCTTGATTTTAATGGATCAATTTTTAGAATTGATTAAATTCTAGTTAGAATAGATGAGACATTAGGATAGAAGAGGTTGATAGGAGTAAGAAAATGGTGCTTTTTCTTGATTTCGAGCAACTACGCCGCCTCCGACGCAGTGGTGCCGGAGCTCCGGTGGTGGTTGCTTTTTACATGAAAATTAGAAGTTGATGTGTAGAGAAGACAAAATGAGTTTACTGAATTTTTGCACTTTCCTTTGCAAATTCTGTTGGGCTTAACCATTAAGCCCAATAGTTTGCTTTCCACACCCATGTTTTGCTTAGCAACATACTTGTTGAACCCAACTACACTTCCTTGTATTTGGGCTTATTCCGTTGGGTCCAAAACCCTTTTGCTGAATTCTGCACTCTATGTTCAAATTCTGCACCTCTCTCATTGGACTTGTTTTTATTTTTTAGTTGATTATTTAGAGAGTTTAGGGTTATTAGATTAGAATTACATTTTAATCTTAATTAGTTTAATTAAGTTTTAGAGTTAGGATTAGCCTAATTAGGTTAGTTAGATTGAGAGTTTAATTTTAGAAATTAATTGGGATTTTGGAATTTAGAATAGGTTAGATTTTTAGAAATGTGGATATTTAGTTTTAATTAGATTTTTTAGGAGATTAGAACTAATTAAAATAAAATAGAATTAATTGATTTTAATTGATTTTCAAGAGTAGAATTTAATTCAATGTTAATATTTTTGTGAATTGACCATTTTACCCCTTAGGGGTTATTTTGGTATTTTTGGCCATAGAATTACATGTTCTCTTAGGAATTTTGGACATAGATTTTTAATCAAAGCATGACTAACTATAACATGATTCCTTAGATTAGTTTGATTAATTCTAACCATTAGATTAGGTTCTAACCTAGTTTTCAAACTAAATCTTAACCCACGATTCAAATTGATCAAAAGTAATTTTGATCAATTAAATGCTTTGATATTGTATAATGTTGCAGTCTAAATTGAGTGACCAAAAGACCCTTTGCCACTTAATAATACTTTTTCTCTAAGTTGTGGAGACCGAAGCCTCAAGTCAGATCTTCAATCAAGGCATCCTCAGTCATACCAAGCAGCAGATGATACAAGCACATCAAAGGTGGAGACTTCAAAAGGTTGTCAAATAAAAATTAGGATCGTGTGGCGTGAGCCTTAAGTACTAGAGAAGGAATGAGACTGGAGAATTCCTACCCCCATTTTGAATATCTTTGGGTATGGGACGAATGACCCATCGCTCATCGTATCCACCTCTATTCATAGACTTTAGCACAATTCTAAGCATACAATTGGTAAGTCTCTCTCTCTCTCTCACACACACACAAAGCAATGCAACAAGCAAGGACTACATCAACAACTTATCAATTATGATTCAAGTGGTATGACACAAGCATTAAGCAATGGAGAAGGAATGGGACTGGAGAATTCCTACCCCCATTCTGAATATCTTTGGGTATGGGACGAATGACCCCACGCTCATCATAATCACCTCTATTCATAGACTTTAGTGCAATTCAAATCGAACGGTTGATAAGGTCTTCATCATCAACACAAGAAACAACAAAGATTCTCCTCTCTCAACTTGAAAGTTAGGATGAGAATTACATGCCATGAGCCTTAAGTAGTAAAGAAGGAATGAGACTGGAGCTTTCCTAACCTCATTCTGGATATCTTTAGGTGCGAGACGTTTGACTCGTTGCTTATCGTATCCACCTTTACTCATAGACTTTAGTGTGAGTCTTATCCAATAAATATCAAGTTTATTCTCCTATTTCATTCAGTCATTCTATCATTCTTTCCTCCTTAATCATTTCTGTTTTCAACCCCAGTAGGTTGAACTACAAAAGCTCTGATTTCCTTATTGTATTATAAGGATACGTAGGCAAGAGAATCCAAATTCTTCATGAGCTACCCTATTTATTGAATTCATTCTTCATTCGTTAATTAATACCATCTTTTTGAGATCAACTATACTTCTACTTGGACTTCTTGTATCTATTTAGGACGATATAACAGCAGTCCACCTCATATATCGAGAGTTGTTTGGGACTATGCCCAAACACTTAATTCAGTCTTTGTTTTTGGCTTTACCCTATAGCTAGCCCACGTACTGGTAAATGCCTACCTTGCTCTTTGATTCAGAGTCTATCTCATTCTTGGATCCAAGATACTATTCTTATTTGACCTCAAACTATTTGTTCCCCATCCAGTGATATAATGTTCCTTGTACACAACAATACTTTCTCTTGGCCCCCACTTATACCCTTTTAGGATGATATAGCAGCAGTCTGTCTTGTGAATCAAGAGTTGTTTGACCCGTACCGAGACATTTAATTCATTCCTTTTGGCTAAGATGTCTGTTTACTCTTTGATTCCAAGTCCCATCCATTTATGGGTTCCCTTGATACCATTCTGTTGGTACAAGTCATACTTTTCATCACTATATATCTCTCTCTATTCTCGTGGTTCCACGAACTGTGATTTCTCTGAGTTTCTCATTGCACTATAAGAATACATAGGCACGAGGATATGAATCCTTGGCGAGCATACTTCTAATTATTCCTCTTTCTGCCTTAGGGCATCACTCATATCTTTCACAATCCATTATCTACCTTCGATCATAAATCGTTCGCCCAATGACATATTATTCCTTTGACATCGAAACACACTTTCTTTGGATATCCATATTCACCCTTTTAGGACGCCTAGCAAAAAATCTGCATTTCTACCTAGAGTTATTTGGGATTGTGCCCAAACACTTAACTCAGTCTTAATTTTTGGCTAAATACCCTATAGTGGCAGTCATGCTAGTCCATGTATCGGTTGAAGTTGTTTCCCTCTATGGTACAAATCCCATTTCTCTTATGGATTCCAATACACTTTCACCTTTTGGTTTCAAAAATACTTATTCAGTCACTTATCACCAAATATTCAATTATGTGACCTTGGTCACTTCATTCCGTTCATCTCCATGATACTTTCATGTTCTACCTTCATTCACTCATGTGATATACCAGTTACCTTTGAGCCAAATAAACTATCTATTTGCGCTCTTTCTTGCGTCCCCTTGTGAACCAAGAGATGTTTGGGACTGTGCCCAAACACTTATTTCTTCGTCTTTTTGGCATTACCCTATTGCGACAACCATGCTAGCCCACATACTAGTAATAGCCACCTTACTCTTGGGTTCATCTTTTCACCCTTGTTGGAGTTGACAACACCATTCTTTGGTTCAAACCATACCTCGATCACTTCTTTTCATCTCCCACTACTAGTTCCTTGAACTACGGAGCTCTGAATTCCTCATTGCACTATGAGGATACGTAGGCATGAGGACCCCAATCCTCACCGAGCACTTTATCTATTTTCTTTCCTTTTCTCCCATTCTTTTGCGAGTAATCCTTAGATATCACACCAATTCGAGCGATAACAATCAAAGCTGTTCCCATGGAGTACCATGGATGTTTGGGGTGCTAATACCTTACCCTTGCATAACTGACTTCCTTACCCAGCATATCTCTTTCCACCAGGGTTTTATCGATGTTTTCCCTTTTCTTCGGGAATAAATAAAGTTCGATGGCGACTCTGTTGTATGTTCGAGCGTGCGATATGTTCGGGTATATTTCCGCTAGCTCCAGCTGGCGACTCTGCTGGAGACTTTGCTTCTTGGAGTATTTCGTAGTCGTTAAAAGGCGTCGAGCCTAGTTTAGGTTTCTTTCGCTTGTTACAGGTGTTTACCTTTACGCATTTACTCGCTTTATTTAACGCATTTCTTATTGCTTTATATTATGGATATTATCTGTTATACTCCATGTTGGGTTGGGATAGATTATGTAACACCCTTCTAAAATACCCCAATAATTATTTAAAATAGCCAAATATGAATCAGAGTAGATATGCAATTTCAGGGTGTCACACTTGACACTTCACACCATTCACCAAAATATCTTGTCATGCTCATTTATTAATCAAAATAAAACATTGCACAATTCGCAGCGGATAGAAATCTAACAACATGCAAACCATGTAACACATTACATGTAAAATTGTTCAACAACCAAAAATGAAAACAAAGTAAAACATCCCGTCCCGATGTTACATATACCAGAGCATGACCCACTAAGGAACTACATTAGACTCCAAGCACTAGCTTCTACTCAATCACTGCTCGTTACCTGAAACATAGTTGTAAGGGTGAGTTCCTCAATCGATATAATAAGCATTATAAAATATCATGTAATGCTAAGTAAATTAACACATTCATCACCCTAATCATATCACACATTCAGCAACGGCAACATCAACTCATAATCATACTTAACACAACACAAAACACACGTATAATATTGGAATACATCCATTCATATTATACGCCATACATACATTATGAAATGAGACTCCATGCATGCGGTACCGACTATTCGTGAACACATAGTTCAACCTCACCGATCAAACCCAGATACGGCTACCAAGCTCACTAGTCCCACTCATTTGAGACCTAGTGACTCACTCACTAATTCCTCACCATGGGAATTAGCTACCACCATAAAGGCTATGCTATGCACGCTAAATCACCTAGCATGCAAACATCAACAACAATCCACAATGGACATATGCTCACACTCTAAGCCATAAACAGTCCATCCACAATTGCATACATAATAGATATATTCACAGCATTATGCATACCATCATACATCATCAGCACATTTATCACAGAATCATATCATGTCATGTCAAATAATAAATCACAGTATTAGCACACTCTACTAATACCTATACTGCTCAAAACAACGGGAATGATCCCTACTATATCACACATCAGCTAAATTACATCACTCAGCTGAAACGACCAAAACTGCACAACAACAGCTCAAAAAAATCAAATTTCTGCACATACGCGTATGCCTCATGCCCATACGCGTATGATACGCGTACCACTTCTCCCATACGCGTACCAACAGAGACAAAACTACGTTAGAACATCATCTTCTTCATTCATACGCGTATGGCCTCACCCCATACGCGTACCACTCACAGGCTACGCGTAAGTACACGCGTATGGCGCGTATCAGCGCCAGTCTCCTCCCCTCCAGGCCATCTCATACGCGTATGGCCTAGTGTCATACGCGTATGACCAGAAACCAAAATTCCAGATCTGCTATGGGTTTTTCTCTGCTGCGAGATTTCTCAAATCCAACCTCCCACAGTCCAATTTTTACACAGCATTCGTTCGGATTATCTAACACAGATCATACCCATTCAATTTCACAATTCCTAACCTTATTACATCTAATTCCTACGAATTTTCTTCAATTAGAAACCCATATCTCATTCATCCATAAGTTCACGAATTGCAGCATTCATCATCCTGATTAGAGTCAATTCAATGGCTTATTACTACCCATTACATGTTAACCCATAATACCCATTAAACGACGATAAACCCCCCTTACCTGAGTTAATCCGACAAATCCTTTAGCTTCAAGCTTTTCCCTTCTTCGACCCTTTTTCTCTTGCTCTTCCTTTTTTGCCCTTTTTCCACTTTTTAGTCGCTTCTTCGTTTTCTCGTGTAAAAACCCTTTTTACTAAATGGGACTCTTTACTGATCCCAAAAATTGTTCCAATTCCAACTTTATTATTCCAATAATAAAAAATCCAATAATATTCCAATTATTTAATTAAATTAATAAATATACTAATAATAATATATATGAATGGTTTATCTTTTATTTTGAAAAATAATACCCTCTCATTCATATTATTATTATAATATACTATTAAATTTAAATTAAATAATTATCATATTTTATCGGGGTGTTACAGATTACATGAGAGAAAAGCTCTATAACTGAGATTAGTATACACATAGGATAGACTCGTGGATAGTCGTGTACACCTGCGTTTCGCGCGTTGGGTTGTCAAAAGAACCACACCCACATTAGATTCACTTGAAATTACTTTTGTCCTGTGAGCATTCACTACGACAGGGTATTTTTATTTCGAGTCGATGACTCTAGGAGACCTTCTAGGGACCACCTTGGAGCATAGTCCACACCTGTGAGGGGGATATGGAATTTTTCTGCAAGAAACCATAAAATCTACATACCTTATCCTCATGGACATCGAATTTTTTAATCCTGCATCAGGCAATATAGACGGATTATCCGGATTATTAGTGTTGTTAACCTATGTTATTGCATTGTTGTACATATGATTGGGGATTGGAACTTGGGTTACTATACTATAAGTGCTTTGAATCTATGAATGCTGCATAATCATTTGCATTCCACCCCTAAAATATGCATTCATTCATTTGAATTACATGCATGTTAACCAGAAAACTCACCCTATCCATTCCTCCGTCAGAAAGACAATGATTCGCCGACACCAGTCATCCAAGTATCATGGAAGAGACTAAGAGCATTGACAGAGCTGACATGGTTTTGGGACTATTCTTCGATAGCAAGACAACGGACTTCTCAAATCAGGCTGTGATAGATAAGCAAGATGAAGACAACTTGAAGAAGGATAACAATTAGAAGGTGGTTGCAGCCATTTTGCCACTTCTTCCTCAAGAACAATGTTTACTACCATATCAGAGGCCTACTCAAAGTGACCAGAAGTTGAAGCCGGAGCAAATCATTCAGAAGAATAACGATCAATAAGGGAGACGTCCTCGCTATGATCCAATTCCTGTGAGTTACGCGCATCTGCTACCTATAGTGGTTCATGCTGGGACAATTCTGCCAAAACAAATCGAGCCTGCTAAGTTTCCCTACCGCCGTAAGCACGGCCCTCATGCCACGTGTGGATAACATGTTGGATACGTAGGACACTCTACAGAAGTTTGTCATGTTCTCAAGACCAAATTTCAAGAACTCATCGATCGAAATTTATGCTTTACACCTGTGACTGCTAAGGTGCTTATTGAGAAGGAGTTTGGATACAAGGGTCATTCGATTCAAGTGCAAGTTCCTCCACCTGTGGTTCAACCTGCTATACAGTATCCGAATCAAGGATACCACCCTAGAATGCTGTTGGCCTATCCTGGGGCATCATATTCTACTATTGTTGCACCTTAGCATGCATATGCTGGGGCACCCTATGTCCCATTTGGAGTTCATCATGGTTAGACTTCTCACCAAACAGTCAGTCCTGGCTTGGTGCACTATGCTCAAATGTTCGAACCAATGGCTTTTCGTCATATTCATTCTCAATCACAAATACCTTTGGTGCCTATGCCATGCTACTCAAACCCACATGGTGTTACGTAATGGTATCAGCAGCCTCCACGAACTCAAACTCTGAAAAGCCAATAAACTGTGCCACGTAACTGTAGCGGGGTATTCGTTACCTTTAGATTTATTGACTAAATCAAAAGTAAATCATACAATTCGAGTCGCCACCGCACTTCTATTTATCCAAAGGAAATGTTAGAAAGCGAACAAAAACCGAGAAGTTTTATCGAATCAAAAACTAATAAAAATGTCAGAGATCGGGGTAAGGGGGTTGGTTATGCAATGGGAAGGTTTTAAGCACCCAAGACATCCTAGGTACTCCTAGGGATCCCTTTTCACAATTTGTTGTAAGATAGGTCGGTATTTGTGAAAAATTATTTGTGCAAACATGATTGGGGAGATGAGAGAAGAATGTACAAATTATTTACAATTTTTGTTTGAATGGATAAACCCATTGCCTATGTACCATCTTAAAAAAGATTAGGATCAAAACCTCATAGTTCGGGGTAAAAATTTCAAAACAAGTTGGTGAATTGATTTGCCCAAAAGCCTTAAGGTCTTTTGTTGTCAAAGGGAGAAAACTCAACCTAAAACCACAAATCCACCATGTGAGGATAACTTCAACATGCTAGTGAGGGGTTAACCCTATAATAAGCATGGAAGACTCATTGTTCATCACTAAGGATATAGGTGAGTATTATATCAACCTCAAGGATAACTCAAACCTAATAGCTAATGTTTATGAAAAGCTTTGGCAACCTACCAAAAGGAACCTTGCCCTTCCTCTGAATGTCACGCCACTCATCAGACACTTGCCTCAACTTTGGTTGATTGCCCTCAATTGGGAAGTAGAAAGACTCCTGAATCTCTCTCCCGAGAGGAGGACCCTCCACAGCAAATCCCATTTGTCTCCTAAGAAGCATCGGGTTGTAATTAATGCAACCTTGAACTCCTATAAGAGGCACATTAGGAAGACTTCCACAACTATAAATGAAAGCCCGTCCAGCCATGCCATTGTGAGTCCAAGCTATGTCCTTGGCTCGCAAACCCATCAACCTGATTGACCATTTGACAGTAGGATCAAGAAGGACAAAGGCACCTTTGGAAGGCAAATATCCCATGAACCATTTGTGCAACAGCTGAGCACAACATCTGATCAATCCCCCACGCCGCTTCTCATTCCGATTATGGACCGAGTAATAAACATCCCCAACCAGGGTAGGAATGGGATTCCTCTGCATAAACAAACGGATGGCATTAATGTCCACAAAGTTCTTCTGATTAGGGAACATGATGATTCTATAGATGCTCACAGCAATCAAAGCACAAACGACCCTCTAATTACCCACAACAGCATGCTCTTTGGCTTTAGCCTCCAAGAAACTCAGATGAAAGCCGGGCAACTTTCCCTTCTCCTTCAAACCCCCCTTAGTCACCTCTGGGCTCAAATAAAGAGCACGAGAAATCTCAACAATATCAGGTTCTCCCTTAGTGACATAGAACGGAATCTGGTCTCTGATCGGAAGACCCAGGATACTAGCATAGTCCTCCATCAAAGGCCCCAACAGGTAATCCGGGAACACAAAGCATCTCAAGCCCGGGTCATAGAACTGGAGAAGAGTATGGATGGCACTCCTATTTGTATCTGTAAGCCTGACAACCAACTTCAGAATACCACCGTATGCCTCACGGAACAACCCCACACGGTCAGGTGTAATCAATGTTATCATATCTCTCAGGACACCAATCTCTGGGTCGAAAAAACTGTAGACGATGTCATCTTTCAAACCGGTCCTCATATCTGGAACAAGAAGTCTCTCAACCAGGATCTCGATCAAGAATGTCCCCTGCATATGGATAAACATGAGTTAGATGCAGATAAATGCAAAATGTGAATGATGCTGATGTATGAATGCAATGCACTGTGCCATCCTCCAAGTCATCTGAACATCCACTGTATTGAAGCCCTGGTCTCTGAACTGATCACAACCATCTGAGGTACTGAGCAACGATAAATCCAACTCAGGAGTTCCGAAATAAACGGAACTGGAGAATACATCACCATCATCACCAGAAAGTCCTCTGAACAGATAACCAAAAGACCCTCTGAACCGGCCCAGGGAATCCTGAAATAAACGGATCCCCACTGATAAATACCCCAGACAGAACTCCGGCGTCTCGGAAATAAATCCATAAATCCGACTTATAAATAGGACTCTGATCAATAACTGAACCATTAGTCACCATCAAAGTCACCATCTGAACATGCATCTGTAAGAATCAACCCTCCCCTCACAGGTGAATTCTAATCAGGTCATCCTAAGGCGGATAATGGTCTCGACAATCGGACAAGATACTCAACGGGTTTGCCCTTTCGGGTGTGCCGCTGCAGCTCTCATAAGATCGTCTAAACCAAAGATCCGGGAAAGAACGGTCACCGAAGTCACCAGCTCAGATGAGGTGACTAAACCAAAGTGGATACTCCACAAAGGAAAATCTCCCTCAAAAGAACCTCGTCCGGCTTGTGGTATGTCACGTCGCCAAAAACATGTTGACCTAACATGAGAGGCAACATGAGACCACGCTAATCCTAGGTGTATACTCGGGCCAGGGGTTTAGCCCCACTCAGAACACCCACCCCAAATCAGAGGAACTAACCTGTACAAAGTCAACACAATGATAATATGATGCATGCGAACATATATGCAAATATATATAATCACAATATAATAATCATAAATGCAATAATTAAAGCAATAAAAGCAACCTAAACTATCCTAGAGAGCGCTAGGAATGACTCGCTTAGGGAAGATGGACCAGCAATAGGTCAACTTCTTTAGTCCCCAGCAGAGTCACCAGCTGTCGCATCCGCGAAAAATAACCGGCGGGAAAAACAAACAAACAGAGCCGCCACCATGCGTTATTTATCCCAAAGAGGGAAAGGAAACGCTTGAAGTAAACCTGGAAAGGAAATGGTCTTACGATCGGAGATTACAAGGTACGGGAGTCGGTTACGCAAGGGGAAGGTATTAGCACCCCTCACGTCCGTCGTACTCGACTGGATCCACGCTCAAAAGAATAGAATAAGGTTGCTAAATAACTGCTCAAAGAATGCACACACTGGAATCAAACACAGATGGAAGAAGACGGAAGCGGACTCGGCAGGATGTCGCATCCTGGGCATACGTAGTTTGTTAGAAACAAACATCAGAGTCGACGTAGTTTGGGGAAATGGGAAACGGGCTCGCTAGGATATCGCATCCCATGCCTACGTATCTCATCTGGAATGAGAATTAGAGCTACCGTAGTTTGGCTAACGCACGCCGAAACAAAACGCTAAACAGAGACGCTGAGACGTCAGAAGAAACACTCAAACGGAAACAGACTGCCAATGGCTGGTCTTACGTCCGACTCCAACCATACAAACACAAACGGGAAACCGAGTGCCAATCGCTGGACTTACCTCAGACTCCAAACAAACAAACACGAAAAGGAAACCGACTTCCAATCGCTGGACTTATGTCAGACTCCAAACAAACAAACACACACAGGAAACCGACTGCCAATCACTGGACTTATGTCAGACTCCAAACAAACACAAAAGGGTTATCAAACAGACCAGCTAATAGGGAGTCTGGAACTCGAGCCTAATAACTGTCAAGCAAACACACACCAAAAAAAGAAAAGGTTGCCCAGAGAGATCTCGCACGATCTCCTGCCTACGTACCTGATCTGGTATGAGGATCAGGGTGACGTAGTTCCCCTTAACAGGGGAGAAACTTCTCCTAAACCAGAGACTAGGAAATAACAACAAAAAGGGAGACTGACTTGAGCCTAAAAGTTGTCATGCAATCCATAATAGTCCTAGGTTGAGGTTTCTAACATAACCTAACTCGCACAGGAAGCAAGTTGAAACAGCAGATAAACAACAAATAAGCAGTCACAAGAGAGCAAGCACACACACTATATGCAAACAAGTGGCTCATACAAGGCTGGGCTTTAGTCAAGGGGTCAAATCAAACTTCGACAAACAAGCCGGTTCTGTTATGGGTGTCTTGAGCTCTTAACCCTAACATTGAGAGTTAGGGGGAAGCAGATGAAATAGGAAATGAGGGTAAGACCTCATAGCTCTTATCCCTGGCCTGGGAGAGCATCAAACAATGAAAGTGTGGGAGTCCATAATGGGGGAACTCTACTCCACATGACTGACTCTATGTATAAGGATCTTGGGTGTTTATTCAAAATGCATCAGCACGTAGTGCGAGCAAGATGAAAGACTCAACTGAATAGCAGGGGATGGATTGCACATCCCTTCTATCTGCCAATGCCTCTTCACCTAGGAGGTCTTTACATGTACAAGGCACAAAGGTAAACAAACACAAACATTGCCTCTTAAGGAGGGCTTCAGACAGGTGCCTGCCAAAATAACATGACAGGTCTTCCAGACTACATGGAGAATAGGAAGTTACCTAAGTGGTATGCCAACCACAAGCAAAGCAAAGCAACTCAAATAATGAGGTAAAGCGGCTAAAGTACTTGTGTAAACAACCAAATAATCAGTATAGTATTCATACAAAACAATCAGAAAGTCCAACAGTGAGACAACCAATCATCAGACAACATCAATGCAAGGCATGAGATGCAAGCAAACTAAATTAATTCATCATCCACAAAACCTACAAAACAGCAAGGTTAGTCAACCAAAATAACTTGTATCTCAAGTGATGAGATCATATCAACCAATGTGGCTAATTGCTTGAAACCTGAAACACAAAGTCCAAAGGATGAGAACAAACCACTAGCTCAAAGGCTAGGGTCAAAGGTGGGGCAAAAAGTCAAAACAGAACTTGATATTCAACATGAAGCAACTACATTTACTCAAGAACATGTCCTAAAAAGGACCAAATCAAAATCATTAAGCAAAGTCATGTAGTAAGCAAGAGAAAGCAAAGACAATTTCAAAGCATTCAAATGACCATCAAGAATCAAAATTCCATATCAAAACAGAAAAATGAATCAAATAATTCTGGAAATTTTCATGAGCATACAACATGTCCAATACAATCATCATGCCAAAAATCATAAACAGAGGAGCTCATTTGATATGGATATGAAAATGCACAAGCTAGACATCCAATTGTGTGACACAAATTGTCACACCTAAAGTACATGTGTTCCAAACAGTGAAGACAATAGCAAAAAATTCCAAATAAAATCACACAAATCTATCAATATGTTAAGAATCATCATGCAAAATTTCATGGCATTTGGATCATGTATGAGCATTTTATGATAGAATGGATGAAGCAAGGTCCAAATGTACACATGTTCAAAGAATGCAACACAATTCAGTTTCCAGGAATGATAAAATCATACAATCAACAGCATAAAATTCTAGCCATTCATAGGATCATGTGAAAAAAAATTGGAGATTAATTGGACTATTTTTCAATTTTTTATGAATTTTTGAAGTTGGATAAAAAATTTGAATTAAAATGTGACATAGCATAAAATAAATGGAGGGAAAAGATAAATGAGGAGTTAATTTGAAAAAAAAGGCGCCAGCCAGAATCGAACCTGGTATGAATTCAAATGAGGCGCTAAAATGAAAATAAACTCCAGAATGTTGGAGCCAGGAATCGAAGGCGGAGCCAGGATGAAACGCTGAGTTTCCTTAATCCTGCTGGCTTCCACGTCATCGTTCAAAGCGCATGTGGCGCTAGTCAAAGGAGTTTGGGCCAATAGAAAGGCCAACAAGCACGCACGTGGCGCTCGCGTGGACGAAGCCCTAGCGCTCCAACCAGAAGGAGGCGCTACAGTACAGGGCGGCAAGGCAAGGGAGGAAACAACCGTCTTCCTCGTGAAGACGGCGAGTGAACAGTGCTCGCTCCATTTTTTTTTTGCAGAATTTTAAAATGAATACATCAACAGAAAGCTCTCTTCATGTACATTACGGATCAATCAACATTTAATCAAAACAAGCCATGGATAATGAGATTCGAGCAAAAACATTCTAGATCTACAAACTTTAAACTCACATATCTCATGCAATATTCATCCGCTTTTAATAAATTTTATATCAGTATAACCAGCGTGAAAAACTCTACAAGTCTATGCACATAAAATCATGAATTAAGAGGTTCGAATTTTTGACCTCTTGAAGATCCAACAATGGCAGTGGTTGATCCAAGGCTTGGCAAGCGTGTAAATCCACTCCTATATCACTGTTATGAAGCTTGAAGTTGAAGTTGAGACTTGGAGAGGCTTAGATCTTGCTCAAATAACCATTTCCATCTTCACCTTCATGAACTTGATATGCTTGATTTTTGCTCGAATCATCCAAACCAATGCTTGATCTACACCAAATCCATATCACAGAACAAGAATATGCAAGAAAATAGCAAGGTTATGTGGAATAAACTTGAATTTTGGTTGAGAGAAAAAAATGGAGGGAAAATGAGATCTAGATCTAGAATGATGAATAATCACAAATTCTGTTAGGATTATGTATTTATATGATGTGTTAATCCTACTGAAAATTAATTAAGCTTTGGTTAATTGGAGATTAGTGAGAAATAAGGTGTTATGCAAAAATTGGTTTTTTCACCCCATGCATGCAATCCTACGTGAACAGTAACCAATGGCCATGCATTTTCACTTAAAATCATCTTATGAACACAATAGCAATGGTATTTTGTCCATACAATGCACCAATTTTGAATTTGTAAATTTCCCTCCAAAATAAGCATGAATATGCATATGATCATGTGATGAATTTTCATGCAATGTGATGAATGATTTGGAAAGTTCATGTCATGAGAAGAATTTGGCAAAAAGGAGCACTCAATTTGGAGTTATGAGTCAAAAGATATGGCCTTTTGAAGTTTCAAGCACACTTGGCAATGATTTGATCATATCTCCTCAACCATTCATCATAAATTCATGATCTTTGACTTTTTGGAAATGGGAAAGAAAGATATTCAACTTTCATGTTGGACAAAAATTAATTTGAAGCTTCTTTGATAATGTAAGATCAAGTTGAATTTGAACCAAAAACTTTCCATTTTTGGAAACTTCCAATTACAGGTCACTTTCCATTTTGGGAAACTTTTGCACTGACCTCAAATTCTTCCAGATATGCATTTGACATGATGAATAAGCCTCTTTTGAGCATGAATGAAGTGTCTCAAACCATTTATCCTCCTCCTAGCCCTCAGTTGACTTTCTGTTGACTTTTTTGGTTGACAGATGACTTAGAAGTGCTCTGCTCAGCTTGAGCCTCAACCACTTCAGGAATTGGCTCCCAAAATGAACCCCTAGCTCTAATAAGCTCTTCAAAATTATCATGTGATCCACACCATCAATAAATACCTCATCTCCTTGAGAATCCCTGATTGAAAGAATGCAACTGATTAGGGTTGGCCAGAGGTCAAAACCCTAATCCCAAGGAACCTGAGCACGAATAATGAAACCTTTGATAAGGACACAACCATGATGATGATGATGTACCCTTGCAATCAAGATAATGCTCCACCTTCTTGAAGGATC
Organism: Lathyrus oleraceus; assembly: GCF_024323335.1. Classification (NCBI taxonomy): domain Eukaryota; kingdom Viridiplantae; phylum Streptophyta; class Magnoliopsida; order Fabales; family Fabaceae; genus Lathyrus; species Lathyrus oleraceus. Next base: position 222,878,606 of record NC_066584.1, read on the forward strand.
AAGAAAACCCTAATTGAAGCTCAAACCTCAGATGATTAATCATTAATTCAATAAGACCCTCAGGCATGAATCTCTTAACCTCTCTATCTTCTGAGAAAGACTTAGGAGGATGACTTATTTCTTTTCACATGATATGCAATATGCAAATGCCTAATGTCCTAAAAAATGAAATGCAATATGCTAAGCTAGTCCCAAGAAAGGAGGGCAAATTTTGAGGTGTTACAAGGAGAAAATAAACCATAATGGAGTTCCCTTCTTGAGATCAGAATGATGATCCAAGTAGATCCCATCCTTTGGAATAAGCAAGCAAATAAGCAAAAACTCAAACAACCAAGCACATAATCAAACAAGCTCCTAGGAATCTTCCAATGGCTTTTGTATCTCTCACTTTGGATGCTCATGATAATGGTTCTTCAATTTGGCTCAAGCTTGGGATCCCTACACAAGAACACGCACATCAAAAAGTTCTGTAATGCAAACAAAGAATGGACAAGAGTGAGTTTAGAGATTAGGTTCTTTCAATTCATATTCAACATTAAGCATTCTAAAGGCATGAGGTCTAGTTGCTCTTTGACTCCATTTTGCATAGGGAATATCCTAAAGTCTAAGTCCTTTTGGCCATTTGCATTTGGTTCACACAAACAGAAAACAACACAAGTACAATAATATATACACAATTATGTGCTCAAGTGAGCAAAAGGCAAATTGCATTAACATAAACATGAGCTCAAGTGAGCAAAGGGAAAAAGCAAATGAAATAATGTACACGAATATTAAATTGCATTAATGTAAAGTGCAAGAATTCAAAAGTTAGTGGTCTATAGTTAGAGTTAGTGTGCCATAAGGCAATTTAGCGCTATGTTAAGCAATCGTAAGTGGACTAATGTAGTAGTCACACCTATCTGAGGCCGGTCAATAAAAATATAGGCAACAAACACAAATTAGAGATCTTGACTAGTAAGCTCCTACAACTTGCCATGCCAAAAGAAAATAAGAATGATCTTGTATTGATTTAGATTTTTTGCTTGATCAAGAAGCAACCTATCCTTAATGCAAAGCCATTCACTTGATCTTGGATCAAGATGAATTAGATTTGAATAAAGGAAGGTTAAACCTCCCATATATCAAGGCTAACCACCAATCTTTAACTCATTGATCAAAAAGAAAAAGATGAAGAAGAAGATGGATAAGAATGTACATGAATTGAACTTCAAATGAAATAAGCAAAGTACATTGACCAAATATGAATGGAATCAAGGTCAAACAATAGTAAACAGAAGCAAAATGAAACTTAGAAGTCAAGAAACAAATAAAATATTTTTGGCATTTTTCAAAATTAAAATAATACTTGAATTAAAATAAACAATTAAAGGTTAAACTTCAAATCCATTTCAAATCAACTTTGAAAAGTCCAAATGGATCATCCTAAGTTCAACAAGGTCAAACAAAGTTTGACAATTTTCTTTAGCATTTTTAGAAACCAGAAACTATTTTTAAACAATTAAAAATGAATAAAAAATAACCTGATTGAACTAAAATCTCAAATAAATGTCAAATCAATTAATAAATTGATGAGAATATTTTTCATAGATTCATCGTCATTCAAAGAGGTTAAGAATTTTTTTTTTGTATTTTTTGCATATTGGAAACTAATTAAAATGAATTAAAAATAACCAGAAAAGAGAAAATTCACAAAAAATAGCAAATGACAAAATAAAAAATATTAAAAATCATTTTTAGAAACTAGAATTAAAAAGGGAAATAATGCAATTGGTCCCATATTTTTTGGAATTAAAATAAAAGATTTATGATTTTTTGAAATAAAAGGGAATAAACAAAATAAAGTGAAAAATCAGAAAATAGCAAATATCCAGGCGCGTTGGATCTGTTTCATTAAATGACCTGGAAGATCTGATGGCAATGGAATGCGCACGCATCATGGACCTAAGTCAACTGAATAACACAACGCATTAAATAAAGTCATAACAAGGAAAGGTTGAGATTAGATCTGGAGATTCAATCCAATGGCTCACATTCAATCTGGCAAAGAGACGGTGGTGTACACCATCGTCTTCTCCGGCGAGCTCAAAGATTCTGGTGACATTTGCAGGTATGGAAAACTTAAACAAATGAAGCGATCCTCATATCATTGGAAGACTCTCATAGAAAGAGAAATCAGAGAGAGAAAATCATGGTGTTCAATCTGAACTTCATGGATTTGCAAAATTAAAGACATAATTCAAATGTCTCTGATAAGAGGACTTCAGCCAAGCCAATAAACACAAGAAATAAGCAATAATCAGTGAGTTTCGATTGAAAAAAGTTTGAACATCCACCTCTGAAATGTAGATCTATGGAGCACGATTCTTCACAATTCTTGATTGCAGTTTACTCTTGAGATGAAGATGAAGCAAGGCCAAGGAATTTTAAGTCCAATAATCAACCAATGAAGTTGAAAATTAGATTTGAAAAATGAAAGTGAAATTGCACAAATCCTTTAGAGTGAGGTTTGCATTGATTTCTGCAGCATATGAGGCGCCTTAAGGTTAGTGTATGATGAAGGTATGCACTTGTATTTATAGCAAGGAAAGCTGCAAGGCATGTAAGTTTCATGTGCATGAGTGATGAGGGCCTCCATGCATGGGCCTGTACAGGCGCATGAAGGGCTCAAGTCCAATTGGAAATGCAAGCTGGGATGTAATTGAACTAAAATGGACGTGCAAATGTGAATGATTTGGCTTGTGCATGAAGTTTGAACATGGTTTCCATAAATGCACCAAAATTTCTCCTCTTCGAAAATGCATATTCCCAAAATGAAACATGGCCTTGTGGGTAATGGTTGGAAAGGTCTTGACATGAGGATCAATTGTTATGTTGAACACAAGTCCATTTGGAATTGGGAAATTAGTGAAAATTGGTCATAAAGTTCAAGGTGCAAAACATGTGCATGTGAAATTTTCCAAAATTGGCCAACTTCAAGCCCTTCTGTTTCAATGATGCAAGCTCCAAATGACAAAACCTTCAACATAAAAGTTGTATATATTTTCAAGAAAATCAATTTGGACTCAAATTTTGCATCATTTGGATTTTTTATGAGAAAGTTATGGGCACTTGAAGTTAGACTTTTTCACATTTCAATGACTTTGGTCCAAAGTGACCTATAATGTTTTGTATTATCACATGTGTTTCTTTTTGGATTATGAAAATTTGTTCAACATAACAAATGAAGTAGACATCTTAAAGTTTCCAATGCATTTGATACCACCTAAAAATCAGGAAACATGAATGAGTTATGTTCTTGGGAAGTTTACCCACAATTATGGTTTAAGTTAAAATGACCTATAATGTTTTGAAATGGATGATGACCTTCCAAGCTTCAAATCAAATTTTTATGAACATGAAAGTTGTTCATATGGTTCTTAAGAACAGTGTTTACCTTGGGGTCATCTTCATTTGACAAACACATCAAAAGTTAGGTCTCAGTGGATTTCAAAATAGTCAGATGAATTGACTGATCAACTTCTCAAGTCCAAACTTCAAATCTTGATGAATGAATGATTGAGGACACTCAAATAAGCTCAAATATGCATGAAAAGATGAATGAAAGAACTTACCTTGATTATATTTGATCATGGGTTGAGGTTGCTTCATGAGCAAGGCACAGTTGATGCAAAAATGAATTAGGGTTTCCTTGGGAAACAAGCCTCAAGCCCCTTGGTTTATCTTGATCAAATTGACAAATTGAGAACTTTAGGAGGCATATATGATGAATGAGATCTTTGGGAACCATTGTCATGCTTGCTTTCACCTTCACCTGGTCATATCAATGAGCATAGGGTCTCCTAGGAGCCTTGGATCTTATGATTGCTCAAGCTACAAAACAAAAGATGTTAGTGACATATTTTTGTGCTTTTGGTTAGTAAACAAAATAAGAAAATTAGTAATATACAATTCAAGCATGCTTGGTGGTCTCAAACCAACTCTCACAAGTTCCCACCCAAAGGTTAAGGAATCAAAATGCTATGATCCTTGAGGCAAATGCAATATGCAATGATATGATGCCATGAGGGATCTTAGGGTAAAAATTAGGGTCTTACAGATGCCCCTATTTAAGGTCATTCTAGCCGAAGATATGAAGGTTAAAATCTTCGTCTCGACGAGGTAGAATGGGCTTAAATAATAACAAAGAGACGAATTTTGGTCCCTAATGAGACCTCATGATGCAAATGTATGTATGCAAAAGGTAATACTCTGTGGGGATATATATCCACAAAGGAAAAAGAAATCAGAAGAAACTGAAGAATCCATACGAGCAATACACTTATAAATGGAGCAGAGACTCTAGGGACTCTAATGGGGAGAAAAGGGGGAATAAAATGCGTGAGCAGGTCACGACTTAAAACTTGCTGAGAGACACGAATAGATTCCATGAAAATAAATCAATAGAAAGACTCGAGCTGGCGCAAAGATGCATGTATTGGGGAATATGCCAATACAGCAAAATTATCCATAAGGGATACCTCAGATAAAAATTCGGACTCAGGCTGGGAAAATCCACTAAGGGACTCCGATGGGGAATGTCCAAAGAGGACTCAGCTGAGGAAACAAATGAGGTATTACCGGTTACTGGGTAATAAGCTCAAAGAGACATGTGATCCAAACACCAGTATAAGAGTGAGAGAACAACACGCTCGGGGAGAATGAATATCTAAGACCGGTATAAGGGTGAGAGATATCAATCATCCAAAACATATGAGGAAGACCTAAAAAGGTATATTTTAACTCAGGAAATCTGACTCCACAAGGGACAAAAGTCATAATAGGGAGCCAAAGGGAAGGAACACCAGGGATACCGGTTACTGGGCATATAATAGGTGACCAACTAGGCGTGAATTGGGGAATATTTCCAAAACACTCATCATCCGAAAGGAGGGCTGAAAAAGCAGACTCGATTACAGGATGGGTATTCGATTTCATAAGGAAATACGAATCTTACTCGATTGGGGAAGAAAAATACTTCGATTGAGGAGCGCATGAGATATATTATCTATTACCATCAAAACATAGATAATATACTCGCATGGAAGATTATCCACAACCGGCTACTGGGTTAATGAAGGATAAATCGACCGAAAAGAAAGGACATCGGGATACTGAATACTGGGTATATAATGATGACCAATCAAAGGGGAGAAACGATCCTTACCGAACAAGGGTAAATGAAAGATGACTCGCTGGGGATACATTGACAAAGGCAATGATCCGGGAGATATATCACCGGTTACTGGGAGATATACTCAAAACGAAGGGATATCAATACCGGATATTGGGTAAAGATAACCAACAAAGAGGGGATTACATCTACCGGTTATTGGGTAGAAAACATGAGAAGAGAGTAACCGTCATCGGTTAGGATGAACAAAAATCAAGGGTTAACTCTGCAAGGGGAGATAAAATGGGGTTTACAACTACCGGTATGAGGGTAGAAAACCACAAAAATAGGACTTACAACTACCGGTTACTGGGTAGAAGGCCACAGAAACTCCGCTGGGGAAAAGATGGACAATTACTGGTTACTGAGCAATTATTCATCTAAACTACGGGGAAGTGCAGAGGAAATAACAAGAGGAGTCAATCTAGGAACAAACTAGAGAGACACAATGAAACAAGACTCAACCCAACGAGGATATAACTCAGGGGTGTAATTTCATCCCAATACATATTTTGGGAGGAAACTGAAATAACAATCATCCACGAGGATATAACTCAGTGGGGAATGTGGAAGAAAGGGTAGACACTTTCTACCTATGGGGCTGACTCTATATGGAGAGATCAAACACCAACATCTATTTGGGGAAACATATACCACCAAATAACAGGAGACAACAAACAAAGATATATGGCAAAGAATGCAACATGCATATCTGAATGTTATAATTATGCATGTATATATGTGTGGTTTATGTATGATTGATGCTGACAAATAGACATATCTAACACAACCAGGTCCAAGAATCAATGGACAAACATCCGGTACTACATCTCAAAAGAGAAAGCCAGGCCCACTGGGGAAACATCCAATCTGATGGGGGCAACAGATACCAGGAAACATCAATCTCTGCAGGGGAACAAGGCCAATGCTGAGGATCAAATAGAGTCACTGCCGGGAACAAGGACTACTGCCAGGGAAACAAGAAGGATCACTGGGAATCAGAGACTACTGTTGGGAATAAGCAAAGGATCACAATCACCAAAGCTAGGGATCTTCCAACAGTACGCAGAGAACGGGGATAAGATCAGTCAGAGAAGCAACCGTCGGGGATCTTATCGGGAAGTGATGTAGAATTCTGTGGGGAACAACCACCAAACAGAAGCACATTCAACATTATTCACTTCCAATCACGGAAGGAGATATTTCTGCTAAGGAGAAGGAGAACCAGTCACTCCGTTGGGGAAGGAATCAACACATCTTCCTCGGAAGTTCCAACGCCAAACTGAAATTAGGCAAGGTCTTAGTTGGGAAGCTAAACACGAATAAGATTCGTCGTAGAAGCAACTCTACCGGGGAAATTATCAAGGAGAGAAATGTAACTATGTGGGGAATAACCACCAATCAAAAGTTCCAAAAACCAACACAATTCCTCGTACTGCTGGATAAATCATCTCTGCCGAGGAGAAGAAAAACACCGCTCAGATGGGGATAGAAAATAAACCTTTTCATCACCCGCTTTGCTCAGGAGGAATCAACAAAAGGCTCTGATCAGACAACTCCACTAGGGAAACCCTGTTGATGACTGAACCGGGAAAAATATGTAGGCAATCAGCTAGAGATAACCTGCTGGTGACTGTACTGGGGAGTTAAAAATGGGATCAACCCTGATGAGGATGATCAAAATCCAAATCTGTTGGAGATTAATGTAGATGAGTCCACAGGGGATAAGCTACAAACCAAATTGTTGAGAATTCCACTCATGTTGGGAATCTCCTATTCACTCTGCGGGAGAAATCCAATCTGAATGAGGGAAGACCAACTTCCTCGAAAAGATAGCATGTCAATTTATCAATTCATAAGGGATTTTAGGTCAATCCACACAAGGGATGACAACCATATAAATGATAACACAGATGCTAGATCCAGCCTCAACTGGGGAGCTAGAAAATTGAGACCAAACTCCAGACTCTTTGGGGATTTGATGATGCATAATCTTCTTCTGCCCTCACGGAGGAGACATCCTGAAATATGATGAAGAGGATACAAGTATGCTAGAAATATGAACAATATGTCTTACCCTTTTGGAGATCATACTATCCTTGGGAGAGCACTGAAGATGTCCCAATGATCCTTTTTGTCATTGTGAATGTTCACTTAGTTTAAAAACAATTTATGAAAAATATATTTATTTGAAACAATGATATTTATCAATTAAAACATGCAAATATTTGTTGAATAGAAACAAATAAGAGTGCGAAGAATTGGATAAAGGCTCAAATTTATTTGATGGAATTGTAGTCTACAAATGGCAAGACTCCATGGATCTTTACAAATTTGAAATTGGTGATATATATTGGAAAAGGGCTACATTGAACATAATGACCATTTCTCCACCAACTCTGAATTCGATGTATTTGAAGCTTCAGTTGATGATGACTGAGCGAAATTCTTTGACAGAAGACAACAGACAATTGTAGAACAAAGTCTTGTCAGGATGCAGTTACTTGCCAAATCCCTAATTTTTGCCTAGATTGCCCCAAGGTGAGGTACTCAATCAAGCGGGATATATATTCATTTTTTATGTCTCTAACTTTTGCATGGATCGCCCTTTCGGGTTTTCAATCCACCGAGATGCTCATTTTTGCCTAAGCCGCCCTTTCGGGTTTTCAACTTAGCGAGCTATTATGTTTTTATTTTAGGCGAAGTATTTCTTGACTCCATCTGAGTTCACAGGACGAGTGAAATCCTCCCCATCCATAGTTGTAAGTATCAAAGCACCGCCTGAAAAGGCTCTCTTAACAACATATGGACCTTCATAGTTTGGAGTTCACTTGCCCCTGGAATCGGGCGTGAAAGACAAAACTTTCTTGAGCACAAGGTCACCTTCTCGGAATACACGAGGCTTGAACTTCTTATCAAAGGCTTTCTTCATCCTTTGCTGATATAACTGACCATGGCACATGGCAGTCAATCTCTTCTCTTCTATCAAATTTAGCTGGTCATAATGACTCTGAACTCATTCAGCCTCAGTCAACTTGGCTTCCATTAAGACTCTCATTGATGGGATCTCCACCTCTATTGGGAGCACAACCTCCATGCCATATACAAGGGAGAAAGGGGTTGCCCCTATTGAAATGCGGACAGATGTACGATAACCATGCAAAGCGAATGGCAGCATCTCATGCCAATCTTTGTATGTAACAACCATCTTCTGGATAATCTTCTTAATATTCTTATTAGCAGCTTCAACAACCCCATTCATCTTGGGTCTATACGGAGAAGAATTATGATGTGCTATCTTGAACTCGCTACAAAGCTCTTTCATTATCTTATTGTTCAAGTTAGATCCATTATCAGTAATGATCTTGTCTGGCACACCATAACGGCATATGAGTTGATTCTTGATAAACTTCACAACCACCTGCCTGGTCACGTTTGCATATGATGCCGCTTCAACCCACTTGGTGAAGTAATCAATTGCTACGAGAATAAATCTGTGACCGTTGGACGCTTTCGGCTCTACCATGCCAATCATGTCAATTCCCCACATAGAGAAAGGACATGTGATGAAATCACATTCAGAAGTGTCGGGGGAATATGAATCTTGTCCGCATAAATCTGACACTTATGGCATTTTTTTCACATATTTGGAACAATCAGACTCCATTGTCAGCCAATAGTAGCCTGCTCTCAACATCTTCTTTGTCATGGCATGTCCATTGGAATGAGTATCAAATGAACCCTTATGGACTTCAGTCATTAACAAATCTGCTTCGTGTCTATCTACGCATCTGAGCAGAACCATGTCAAAATTTCTCTTATAAAGTACATCGCCATTGAGGTAGAAACTGCCTGATAATCTCCTCAAAGTCTTCTTATCTTTAACAGATGCCCCAGGCGGGTAAGTCTGACTTTGAAGAAAACACTTGATATCATAATACCATGGCTTATCATCTTTTACTTCTTCAACTGTAAATACATGAGCTAGTCTATCCAAGCGCCTCACAGTGATATTGGGGACTTCATTCCAGAACTTCACCATAACCATCGAAGCAAGCGTAGCAAGAGTATCTGCCATCTGATTCTCATCTCGAGGAATATGATGGAAGTCAACCTCAGTAAAGAAAGTTGAAATCCTCCTCGCATAATCTCTATATGGGATGAGGTCAGGCTGATTCATCTCCCATTCACCCTTAATCTGATTAACAACAAGGGCCGAATCACCATAAACATCAAGATGCTTGATACTAAGATCAATACATTCTTCCCATCCCATAATACAGGCCTCATACTCCGCCATATTATTCGTGCATTTGAAAGTTAGCCTTGCTGTAAAAGGAAAATGTGTGCCCTGAGGAGTAATAATCACTGCCCCAATACCATTTCCATATTGATTTACAGCGCCATCAAACACCATACTCAATCGAGAACCAGGCTCTGGTCCTTCATCGAGCGTAGGCTCATCACAATCTTTCATTTTCAAATACAGAATCTCTTCATCAGGGAAGTCATACTGAACTGACTGATAATCCTCGATTGGTTGATGTGCCAAGTGATCAACCAAGATACTACCTTTAATAGCTTTCTGGGCTCGATACTCAATATCATACTCAGACAACAGCATTTGCCAACGGGCAATCCTCCCAGTTAAAGCAGGCTTCTCAAAGATGTACTTGATTGGGTCTATTTTGGATATCAACCAAGTCGTATGATTCAACATATACTGGCGTAAGCATTTGGCAGCCCAGGCCAAAGCACAACATGTTTTCTCAAGCATTGAGTATCGAGACTCACAATCAGTGAATTTCTTACTCAGGTAGTAGATAGCATATTCTTTCTTCCCTGATTCATCTTGCTGACCCAGTACACAACCCATGGAGTCTTCAAGAACAGTCAGATACATAATCAAGGGTCTCCCTTCCACGGGCGGGGACAAAATCAGAGGCTCGGACAGATACTCTTTAATACTGTCAAAGGCTTTCTGGCAATCCTCGGTCCAATCATGACGCTGATCTTTCTGGAGGAGCTTGAATATTGGCGCACATGTGGCAGTCATATGAGATATAAATCTGGAAATATAATTCAAGCGGCCAAGAAAACCTCGGACTTGCTTCTCAGTTTTGGGCGCAGGCATCTCTTGTATTGCTTTGACCTTGGCAGGATCAACCTCAATACCTCTTTCACTGACGGTAAAGCCCAATAACTTGCCGGAACGGACTCCAAATGTACACTTGTTCGGATTCAAGCGGAGTTTGTACTTCCTCAAACGCTGAAAAAGCTTCAACAAGTGCTCAACATGTTCAACCTCCGTTCTTGACTTTGCAATCATATCATCAACATATACCTCAATCTCCTTATGCATCATATCATGAAACAAGGTAGTCATAGCTCATTGATACGTGGCTTCGTCGTTCTTCAAACCGAAGGGCATCACTCGATAACAAAATGTTCCCCAAGGTGTGATGAATGTTGTCTTCTCCATATCCTCGGGTGCCATTTTGATCTGATTATATCCGGAAAATCCGTCCATAAACGAGAAGACATTGAATTTAGCTGTATTGTCTACCAACATATCAATATGTGGTAGAGGAAAATCATCTTTCGGACTAGCTTTATTCAAGTCTCTATAGTCCACACACATTCGGACTTTTCCATCTTTCTTAGGCACGAGCACAATATTGGCCACCCATTGAGGATATGTAGAAGTCACCAGAAACCCCGCATCAATTTTCTTATGAACTTCTTCTTTAATCTTCACTGCCATATCAGGATGAGTTCTTCTGAGCTTCTGCTTCACATGCACACACTCAGGCTTCAAAGGCAGGAAATGTTGCACGATATCAGTATCCAGACCAGGCATGTCTTCATATGACTAGGCAAAGACGTCGACGTATTCTCGTAGCAACTCAATCAACCTCTTCTTAACATATTCTTCCAGGAGTGCCCCAATCTTCACTTCTCTAACACAATCTTCAGACCCCAAGTTGACTGTTTCCAGATTCTCAAGATGTGGTTGAATGATCTTCTCTTTGTGCTCAAGTAGACGGGTAATCTCATCAGGAATCTCTTGAACATCATCTTCTTCGGCCTCAAATACAGGGAACTCGAAGTTGGGAGATGGTGTTGGATCATTATGTTCAATGGGTTTGATCAACCTGCATAATGATTTTGGATATAAAAGAGATTTTAGAATTCAAACAAGGCAAATCATTATGCAAATGAAACGATCAATTTTATTCTATTTTTAGGGTTTTATGGTGATCACCAATTTCATGCAAAAAGCAAAAAGTGAAAATAATTTGGGAAAACAAACATTTAACATGAATTATTGAATGAAATATCATTGTATTTATGGGCCAACAATGTCATCACTTCTCCTTTTGGCATGGGAGAAGGGTTTTTAAACAAAAAGTGAACATTACGTTGACTTATGGACAACTGTTGGAACATTAACAATGACCCAGTTATTACAGACCCCTCCAGGGATGACAAAGTTGTCAGAATCTTCCTCTGCATCCTCTTCCACAACAGCAACAACTTCCTCGTCTTTGACGGTGTGGATGAAACCACCACTCTGAAACAGCCCATGCTTGTTGAAAGTTCCTGAAGAGTACCCTATGCCAGCCCGGGATTTATTGTCTTCCAGCTTGATCATTTGTCCTAAACCAGTAGTTGTGCCATGCTCAATGGCCAACTTCGCATCATTGTTGGACGCAAATGAAGAAGTTCCTTTCTTAGAAGGCTTAGCAATAGACAAAGCTTGGAACGACGTCCCAACTTCGTCCTCAGCATCAATATAAGAAAAGGAAGACAGATGGCTAACCAAAAGAGCCTTCTCTCCCCCTACCACCACCAACTTTTTGTTCTTGACAAATTTCAATTTTTGGTGTAGGGTGGATGTCACGGCGCCTGCCTCGTGAATCCATGTTCTGCCCAACAAACAACTATATGATGGGTGGATATCCATGACCTGAAAAGTGATCTGGAAATCACTAGGTCCTATTTTGACTGGGAGTTCAACTTCACCAATCACAGTCTTGCGGGATCCATCAAAAGCTTTGACGACCACTCCACTCTGCGTCATGGGAGTCCATTGGTATGACAATCTCGCCAGAGTGGATTCTGGCAACACATTCAGTGATGATCCAGTGTCTACCAGTACATTAGACATGGCATCATCCTTACAGTTCATTGAGATGTGAAGTGCCAAATTATGGTCTCTTCCCTCTTCAGGGAGATCAACATCACAGAAACTCAGATTGTTACAAGCAGTGATGTTTGCAACAATACTATCGAATTGTTCTATGGTGACGTCGTGATCTACATACGCCACGTCCAACACCTTCTGCAGAGCTTCATGGTGTGGTTCAGAGTTCATTAACAAAGATAACACAGATATCTTTGAAGGTGTTTGTAGAAGCTGATCTACAACGTTGTACTCACTCCTCTTGATGAGCCTTAGCATCTCATCATAGTCTTCTTTCATCATGCCACTCTGGCCAGCAGGGACATGAGTTTTTACAGCAGTGGTAGGTCTATTAACAACAAGTGTCGGATCGAAGAAACAGCAGAATTCCCAATTGGACGAACAACACTATCAACAATATCAGCCCTTCTGGTGTCAGCTTGGGGTTTCGGCGGCGCCGAGAAAACACGACCGCTACGGGTCAAACCGCTGACATCAACAATATTAACAACAGAGGTGGAGGGTAGGGGCACCTCCTTACCATCTTCCAATGCCACAACATTATAACGATAGGGAACAACTTTGTCAGAAGAATATGGCACAGGGCCGACTAGCTTGATTATGAGAGTAGGAGAAGCCTTCTGCTTGCTGCCATCGTATCAAATGACGAGAGGCTCAGGGATTCTGATTACTGGTGGTATCACATTAACTTCATCATCCTCATCGCGATTCTGAAGTATTTCAATTACACCTTCATCCAGCATTTCTTGGATGTCTTTTCTAACCTGACGGCATCCTCTCTCATTGACAGTGCAAACACGACATCTGTCATGGTCATGCTCATAGTGATTGTATTCACACAACAGTCTGTGCATCTCGACCAAAGATTGTCGGATATGGCTGACATATCGTACCTTATATTTACCAGGGCAACCCTGGACCATGTTGACAGTAGATTTCCCATGCTCGGGCAATGGGTTCTTCTTAACATTAGGACCTACGTCCTCGAAAAACAATATACCGCTTCTCACAAGGTCTTGAACCTTGGTCTTCAATGGGTAGCAGTTCTCCACATCATGTCCGGGAGCACCAGAATGATAAACACAGTGAAGCTCAGGCTTATACCACCACTGAGGGTTGGTAGGTATAGCAGGTGGGTCACGTGGGGTGATCAGTTTCCTTTCTATTAAAGAAGGATATAGCTCTGCGTAGGTCATCGGAATAGGAACAAAAGTGGCCCTTTTCCTATCATAGCTTATACTGGTCTGATGGTTGTTTCGATGCTGGTAGGCCTGCTGTTGAGGACGGTGTTGTTGTTGCTGATACTATTGATGTTGTTGCTGCTAGTTCTGGTTATGGTGTTGATATTGCTGGTTTTCTCTGAAAATAGGTGCTATATGAGCCACCTGATGCTGGTTACCGACGGGATGCACAGTCTTCCTCTTCACAGATGGTCTTCTAGATTTGATATGGGAGGTCACAACATGTGCATCACCATCTTTCTTCTTCGCAAACGCCCCATAACATTTGGCATAAGAGCCTTCTTCTCTAGTCAGGCGCCCTTCCCTGACTCCTTCCTCCAGACGCATCCCCATATTCACCATCTCGGTGAAGTCAGAAGGAGCGCTGGCAATCATCCGCTCATAATAGAATGAACTCAAGGTCTTCAGAAAGATCTTGATCATCTCTTTCTCTTCCATCGGAGGCACAATCTGTGCAGCTAATTCTCGCCACCTCTAGGCGTACTCCTTAAAAGTTTCCTTGTCCTTCTGGGACATGGCCCTCAATTGATCCCTATCGGGAGCCATATCCACGTTATATTTGTATTGCTTTACGAAGGCTTCGCCAAGGTCGTTGAAGGAGCGGATGTTCGTGCTGTCCAAACCCATGTACCATCTCAGGGCGGCACCGGACAGGTTGTCCTGGAAATAATGAATTAGGAGCTGATCATTGTCAGTCTGAGTCGACATTTTTCGTGCATACATAACCAAGTGGCTGAGAGGGCAAGTATTTCCCTTGTACTTTTCAAAGTCAGGCACTTTGAACTTTACAGGGATTTTGACATTTGGAACCAGGCAAAGCTCAGCAGCAGACTTGCCAAAGAGGTCCTTCCCTCTAAGAGTTTTGAGTTCCTTACGAAGCTCAAGGAACTGATCGTTCATAGCATTCATCTTTTCATACACGTCTGGGCCCTCAGATGACTCAGAGTGATAAATGGTGTCATCTACTCTTGGCATAGTATGCACGACCGGAGGTGGCACGGCAATGACCGGGCTAGATGCCGGCAGAGAAGCAAACATTGGGGCAAGACCCTCAGGAACAAAATTCGCGGGCATCCCCCAGGGAAACTTGGTTGGCATAGTAGTAGGCGCAAAATGGGCACTGGCAGTAGGCACTGTTGAAGAGGCAATATTAGAAATGACTGTCCTCTGGGGAGGAGTTGAAGGTGTTGGAGACGACTGGCTTTGGGCGGCCATGAAAGACTCCATCAGGGCAGTCAATCTGGCCACTTCCTCCTTCAGCTCTCTATTCTCTTATTCTAGGTAATCCATCAGTCTTGAAGATTTGGCTCTGGTGTAGTACCGATGCGTCAGCTTGTCTTCAAAATAAATGAAGAACACAGAGTTAGACCACTGAACAAGAAACCTGGAGCAAGACTTGCTTATGCACATGATGCATGCAATGCTTGTGCATATGATTTATTTATTTTAATCAGAGGAACTTTAGAGTCCTATTTGCAAATATTGGAAATATTAATCAATTAGACATATATGGAAATATCATATCAATAATATCTGGAAAATATTAATACACCAAAGAAGTACAGTCTTGGTAACCAAATACAATACAAGAGAGATGGAAAATGAACATCCTATGGAACCCTAGAAACAATCGTCTAAAGCTCTCAAGACCGGAAGATAAGCCGCACGAAGCCTCTTCACCTCTCTCTCATAGGCTGCTTCCATATATGCCTTCTCTTAGGCGAGTCGATCGTACTTCCTCTTCCAAAACTTGGAAGACTGAGGAAGAAGAGAAGTCACCACATCATTAGGCTCGTCGATAATCTGATGTTCAAGAAACTCTATCAATGCATCCTTATCTCTAAGCTGCTGAAGTAGTTCCTCTCGCTCACGGATCCAAGCACGCGAACGATCTTCGTCTCTCAACTCCTCTACTCCTTGGTCAGGGAGGGTTGAAGGCCCAACCATAACCATAGTGTAGGTCTCGGGTAATCATAAGGCATAAGGTACTCAGAAGCTCTCCTCTTAACCCATGAGGTATAGGGTTCCAAAGCAATACAATTCTTCGAACCAAGCTCTTTCCTTCCCTTCCTATGAATCTTGCGCCAAGCATGGACCATCATGCCCTTCAAGCCTTGGGGATCTTTACCCTCTTGAAAGAACACACCTTCTAACAAAATGTTATTAGGTTTATCCTTTAAGGGGAACCCAAGCTGACGACGTGCTAAAACAGGGTTGTAGTTAATCCCACCACATGTACCAAGAAGAGGCACATTGGAGAATTCACCACAAGAGTCGATAATCTGCACACCATCATATACACGGTTGTACCAAAAGATATCATCATTAGTGAGAGATATGAGTCTCGTGGACCACCGTAGACATCCTTTGTTCTCCTTGAAGGCGACCGTCTGTGGCAAGTGCGAAATAAACCACTTGTACAAAAGAGGCAAACAACACACAATGGTACCACCACCCTTTTCATTCCTCATGTGCAAAGAGAAATAAGTGTCACCCAATAGAGTAGGAACGAGATTAAGAGTAGAGAAAATCCTAATAGCTTTCACATCCACAAACTTGTCGATGTTGGGAAATAACACTAGCCCATAGATGAGAAGTAAAAATATGGCCTCAAAGGCGTCCTCACTCATGGCCTTCCCAAACATAGTAGCTTGAGCAATGAGGAAATCAGATGGGAGACCTTGAATTCCACCTTTGGTAGTCATATGAGCACCAACCAGAGATTTATATGCAACAGATCATCAATCTCTTGAGAGGTAGGAACTCTCTCCAAGCCACTGAACGGCAACTGATCTAGAATAAGTATACCCACAAGATAGGCATACTCCTCAAGCGTAGGCAAAATCTGGAAATCCGGAAAAGTGAAGCAACGGTACAAGGAGTCATAGAATTGCACCAATACACTCATCAGACCTTCATCCACCTGAGTAGCAAGAATAGACAGAAGCTTCCCATGACGGGCCTTGAACTCTAAGGGATCTAATACATAGAATGTCAAACTCCTTAACTCTTTAAAGTCGGGTTGTCTGAAACTGTACTTCTTTGTATTCCTTCTTTGTCTATCCATGTCTGAAAATTTGCAAATAGACCTCTTAAGTTCCTTGAAATTTTTTTCATTGTTGATGATATGGATGTATATGAATGCATGAATGCATGGATGCAACAATCACACTCAAGAATCAAGCAAATCACACCATACAAAGGTCATGGGATGGATCAAGTTATCGTTAATATCAATCATCCATTTTGGTGGATTATAGTTTAGACCTTAACAACACCCAAGTTCCATTGATATTAAGGATATACAAGAACGGATCAACCATGAATCAAGGGTTTGTTGTGAGTCACGAGCATGGAGTCTTGGTTAAGAACCACCCAAAGGGAGTGTACTAGGGTTAAACTTGACAATCATGTTCTACAAGAGGTTCCCATAGTCATCATCCAATCTTTCAGATATTATCGGATAAACGACTACTCGTATTCCAAAAATATTCTCAAGAGAGACTCTTATGAGTGTAGTATCGCGTAACAATCATATCAAATCTTACACTTGAACGACCTTCGCACTATGTCCTAAAAATAGGCCAAGATGGGCTTGGTAAACTAAGGTCATTGGCTTCTAAGGTCTATATTGGAAAGAGTAATGCCTAACCACGACTACTCGTGTGACATTATTGATCCCAACATAACCTCCACCAAGTGAATGGGCTTGCAAGTCAACTTGCTAAGGAATAACTCCACACAAGTCAACAAGACTATGCCATTCTCCTATACTAAGTGCACTCGAGTTCGGGTATAGAACTCATCTCACAAAGATCACCAAGCATACAAGCAATTAATATATCAAGCAATTCGTACATTACATACAATACAGTAATCCCAAATTGCACAAAAATATGTCACAAAATAATATACACAATACAATACAACAAATGTGAAAAGTAGGCAAAACCCACTAGGCAAATGTCCCCAGCAGAGTCGCCACTTTTCTGTAGCGGGGTATTCGTTACCTTTAGATTTATTGACTAAATCAAAAGTAAATCATACAATTCGAGCCGCCACCACACTTCTATTTATCCAAAGGAAAGGTTAGAAAGCGAACAAAAACCGAGAAGTTTTATCGAATCAAAAACTAATAAAAATGTCAGAGATTGGGGTAAGGGGGTTGGTTATGCAATGGGAAGGTTTTAAGCACCCAAAACATCCTAGGTACTCCTAGGGAGCCCTTTTCACAATTTGTTGTAAGATAGGTTGGTATTTGTGAAAAATTATTTGTGCAAACATGATTGGGGAGATGAGAGAAGAATGTACAAATTATTTACAATTTTTGTTTGAATGGATAAACCCATTACCTACGTACCATCTTAAAAAAGATTAGGATCAAAACCTCGTAGTTCGGGGTAAAAAATTCAAAACAAGTTGGTGAATTGATTGGGTCAAAAGCCTTAAGGTCTTTTGTTATCAAAGGGAGAAAACTCAACCTAAAACCATAAATCCATCATGTGAGGATAGCTTCAACATGCTAGTGAGGGGTTAAACCTGTAATAAGAATGGAAGACTCATTGTTCATCACTAAGGATATCGGTGAGTATTATATCAACCTCAAGGATAACTCAAACCTAATAGCTAATGTCTATGAAAAGCCTTGACAAGAAGTGGCCATTGAAACCACAAAAACAATTGAGTGAGTTGTATTTACCAATGAAAAGTATTTACAAAATATGGTCAAAGTTGACTTAGGATTCAATTCAAAATAAGTGTTATGAAAAGAAAGTTTGAAAATCAAAAGCATAGTGCTTAGGTTTCTAATTTTGAAAACAAATGTTAATGTTTGCACAAAAGTTTTGGCTTGGGTTAGAGTAGAGGGAAGAAGAAGAATGACTAAGTCCTAAGAAAACAAAGATGAAGGAGGAGAAAATAAACCACAATGGAGTTCCCTTCTTGAGATCATAGTGATGATAAGTAGCTCTCATCCTTTGGAATAAGCAAGCAAATAAGCAAAAACTCAAGCAATCAAGCACACAATCAAACAAGCTCATAGGAATCTTCCAATGGCTTTTGTATCCCTCACTTTGGATGCTCATGACAATGGTTCTTCAATTTGGCTCAAGCTTGGGATCCCTAACACAAGAACATGAAGGAGAAGGGCGATCCAAAACACAACGGAATTTACAATTTGTCCTTTAATGATCCTTACGAATGGGCATGATCAGTGATAGAATTGTCACCTCTTGTGGCGATCACGAACGTTGAACGATAACAACGCCTCTACTTAGTCCACACGAACGAATTCCTTCAATCTCAGTTCTAGCTGCTATGAATGAAGGCTTTAAGTAAGAGAGAGAGAGAGAGAGAAACGAAATTGCAAGTGTGGCAATGCTTCTACACAAGGGTTCTATTTATAGAACCACTTGTGTGGGCTGCAAGCTAAAAAGCCCACTCAAGTGTATATGGCCCATATCTTATAATATGCCAAAATCACTTAAGCGCGTGGTACCTTACCATATTTCGTACTCTACTTAAGTACACCGTACCTTACGATGTTCTATAATTCACTTAAGGGCACCGTACATTACGGTATTCCTTAATTACTCTATCTCTCATCAATCAGTTATTTATGTGTGACCCTATAGGTTTTCGCGACATTGACAATTATATTAAATGACGTATTTAACATAATAAACAGTGAGCGGTATGTAGAAATACATCACTGCTACCCAAGACACGAAAATGTCATGTGATCTGACAAATCCTTCTGTGATAATAATTATGTGTATAATTACCTTTTTGCCCTTATGTCTATATTGAACACAAGGCATAAACTGTGTCATCCTTGTCTAGTTCAATATTGGGCCCACAGACATTTATCATGTTACGCAGGATGGGCAAATTCCATCTAGGTCACTCATGTCCCTTAACATGCTTCATGGAGTACCCATCAACTGTCTTTATGGTCATCCAATTACGGACAATGTTTGATCAGCAATAAGGCACTCGACTCTACATCTAGGGTCCATAGTGGTTTCAGGTCGAAGGGTGGTATACACCATTATCACCATGAGAATAACTTATGACACTTTGCATAACATTCTATATAGTATTCTCATAGCGGGTCAATCCAGTATAAATATTACTCTTAATATTCATACCTATGTTTAAGACTTGATAACTCTTTATCCATGATCCATGAGATGTGATCATCAGTCTATAAATATAATAGTCTTCATGCTTTAATGTTATCCCACTTCACAATAAAGCTTGACTACGGATACTTTAAGAATAGTGTCCTTATGTTTAATGTGATCTCATGATTAAGTCATACTTGATACATTAAACGGACTAGCTATTCTAGGAACTTTATTAAACAAACATAATAAAGAAAAAGCCTTTCATTATTAATTAATAATTCGATACAAGTACCAAAAGTATTGGCCTCTAGGGCTTACACCAACAGAACACACACATCAAAAAGTTATGTAATGCAAACAAAGAATGGACAAGAGTGAGTTTAGAGATTAGGTCCTTTCAATTCATCTTCAACATTAAGCATTCTATAGGCATGAGGCCTAGTTGCTCTTTGACTCCATTTTGCATAGGGAATGTCCTAAAGTCTAAGTCCTTTTGTCCATTTGCATTTGGTTCACACAAACAGAAAACAACACAAGCACAATAATATATACACAATTATATGCTCAAGTGAGAAAAAGGAAAATTGCATTAACATAAACATGAGCTCAAGTGAGCAAAGGGCAAAAGCAAATGAAATAATGTACAAGAATATTAAATTGCATTAATGTAAAGTGCAAGAATTAAAAAGTTAGTGGTCCATAGTTAAAGTTAGTGTGCCATAAGGCAATTTAACGCTATGTTAACCAATCGTAAGTGGACTAATGTAGTAGTCACACCTATCTGAGGCCGGTCAATAAAAATATAGGCAACAAACACAAGTTAGAGATCTTGACTAGTAAGCCAATCTCCTACAACTTTCCATGCCAAAAGAAAAGAAGAGTGATCTTGTATTGATTTAGATTTTTTGCTTGATCAAGAAGCAACCTATTCTTAATGCAAAGCCATTTACTTGATCTTGGATCAAGATGAATTAGATTTGAATAAAGGAAGGTTAAACCTCCCATATATCAAGGCTAACCACCAATCTTTAACTCATTGATCAAAAAGAAAAAGATGAAGAAGTAGATGGATAAGAATGTACATGAATTGAACTTCAAATGAAATAAGCAAAGTACATTGACCAAAGATGAATGGAATCAAGGTCAAACAAATTGTAAACAGAAGAAAAATGAAACTTAGAAGTCAAGAAACAAATAAAATATTTTTGGTATTTATCAAAATTAAAATAATACTTGAATTAAAATAAACAATTAAAGGTTAAACTTCAAATCCATTTCAAATCAACTTTGAAAAGTCCAAATGGATCATCTTAAGTTCAACAAGGTCAAACAAAGTTTGAAATTTTTTTTTAGCATTTTTAGAAACCAGAAACTATTTTTAACCAGTCAAAAATGCATAAAAAATAACCTGATTGAACTAAAATCTCAAATAAATCTCAAATCAATTAATAAATTGATGAGAATATTTTTCATAAATTCATCATCATTCAAAGAGGTTAAGGAAATATTTTTGTATTTTTTGCATATTGGAAACTAATTAAAATGAATTAAAAATAACCAGAAAAGAGAAAATTCACCAAAAATAGCAAATGACAAAATAAAAAATATTAAAAATCATTTTTAGAATCTAGAATTAAAAAGGGAAATAATGCAATTGGTCCCATATTTTTTGGAATTAAAATGAAAGAGTTATGATTTTTTGAAAAAAAGGGAATAAATAAAATAAAGTGAAAAATCAGAAAATAGCAAAAATCCAGGTGCGTTGGATCTGTTTCATTAAATGACCTGGCAGATCTGATGGCAATGGAATGCGCACGCATCATGGACCTAAGTCAACTGAATAAAACAGCACAATAAATAAAGTCATAATAAGGAAAGGTTGAGATTAGATCTGGAGATTCAATCCAATGGCTCACATTCAATCTGGCAAAGAGACGGTGGTGTACACCACCGTCTTCTCCGGCGAGCTTAAAGATTCCGGTGACATTTGCAGGTATGGAAAACTTAAACAAATGAAGTGATCCTCATATCATTGGAAGACTCTCATAGAAAGAGAAATTAGAGAGAGAAAATCATGGTGTTCAATCTGAACTTCATGGATTTGCAAAATTAAAGACACAATTCAAATGCCTCTGATGAGAGGACTTCAGCCAAGTCAATAAACACAAGAAATAAGCAATAATCAGTGAGTTTCGATTGAAAAAAGTTTGAACATCCACCTCTGAAATGTAGATCTATGGAGCACGATTCATCACAATTCTTGATTGCAGTTTACTCTTGAGATGAAGATGAAGCAAGGGCAAGGAATTTTAAGTCCAATAATCAACCAATGAAGTTGAAAATTGGATCTGAAAAATGAAAGTGAAATTGCACAATTCCTTTAGAGTGAGGTTTGGATTGATTTCTGTAGCATATGAGGCGCCTTAAGGTTGGTTTATGATGAAGGTATGCACCTGTATTTATAGCAAGGCAAGCTGCAAGGCATGTATGTTTCATGTGCATGAGTGATGAGGGCCTCCATGCATGGGCCTGTACAGGCGCATGGAGGGCCCAAGTCCAATTGGAAATGCAAGTTGGGATGTAATTGAAGTGAAATGGACGTGCAAATGTGAATGATTTGGCTTGTGCATGAATTTTGAACATGGTTTCCATAAATGCACCAAAATCTTCTCCTCTTCGAAAATGCATATTCCCAAAATGAAACATGGCCTTGTGGGTAATGGTTGGAAAGGTCTTAACATGAGGATAAATTGTTATGTTGAACACAAGTCCATTTCGAATTTGGAAATTAGTGGAAATTGGTCATAAAGTTCAAGGTGCAAAACATGTGCATGTGAAATTTTCCAAAATGGGACAACTTCAAGCCCTTCTGTTTCAATGATGCAAGCTCCAAATGAAAAAACCTTCAACATAAAAGTTGTATATATTTCAAGACAATAAATTTGGACTCAAATTTTGCATCATTTGGATTTTTTATGAGAAAATTATGGGCACTTGAAGTTAGACTTTTTCACATTTCAATGACTTTGGTCCAAAGTGACCTATAATGTTTTGTATTATCACATGTGTTTCTTTTAGGATTATGAAAATTTGTTCAACACAACTAACGAAGTAGACATCTTAAAGTTTCCAATGCATTTGATCCAACCTAAAAATCATGAAAAATGAATGAGTTATGTCCTTGGGAATTTGACCCACAATTAGGGTTTCAATCAAAACGACCTATAATGTTTTGAAATGGATGATGACCTTACAAGATTCAAATCAAATATTTATGAACATGAAAGTTGTTCATATGGTTCTTAAGAACATGTTTTCTCTTGGGGTCATCTTCATTTGACAAACACATCAAAAATTAGGTCTCAGTGGATTTCAAAATAGTCAGATGAATTAACTGATCAACTTCTCAAGTCCAAACTTCAAATCTTGATGAATGAATGATTGAGGACACTCAAATAAGATCAAATATGCATGAAAAGATGAATGAAAGAACTTCCCTTGATTATATTTGATCATGGGTTGAGGTTGCTTCATGAGCAAGGCACAGTTGATGCATAGATGAATTAGGGTTTCCTTGGGAAACAAGCCTCAAGCCCCTTGGTTTATCTTGATCAAATTGACAAATTAAGAACGTTGGGAGGCATATATTATGAATGAGAGCTTTGGGAACCATTGTCATGCTTGCTTTCACCTTCACCTAGCCATATCAATGAGCATAGGGTCTCCTAGGAGCCTTGGATCTTATGATTGCTCAAGCTACAAAACAAAAGATGTTAGTGACATATTTTTGTGCTTTTGGTTAGTAAACAAAATAAGAAAAGCAATAATATACAATTCAAGCATGCTTGGTGGTCTCAAACCAACTCTCACAAGTTCCCACCCAAAGGTTAAGGAACCAAGATGCTATGATCCTTGAGGCAAATGCAATGTGCAATGATATGATGCCATGAGGGATCTTAGGGTCAAAATTAGGGTCTTACAGTAACCATCGAGGGCAGAGACAAACCAGATATTGTGACAAGAAGCATCCTCAGCATGACCAGATCCTTGTATGATATACTCAATTACTTCCATATCTTTCCCAACAAGAGGCAATTGTGCGAAAAGGAGATCCCGCCTACCGCTTTCGCGAATCATGCAAAGCACGATCCTAATGCCTCTTGTGCTTATCATACTGGGCATAAGGGGCATTCTACCGAGGATTATTAGAGTTTCAAAGTTAGAGTGCAAGAGCTTATTAATCAGAAGGTTTTGTCATTCTCTGAGGCGGGACCCAATGTCATAACCAACCCGTTTCTAGACCACTGCAGACAGATTGTGAATGCAGTTAATGGTGAAGATCGCTTGAATTCAATTGCTTCTTCATAGGAGTATCAAGGTTAGCAACATCATAATTGATTCAATCTTGTCTCATTTGTAATCTTTTCTTGTTTGGAATATGTTGTTCATTTGTAAAACTTGTCTGGTTTTCAGATGATAACAATAATGAAATAAACGTGCATGTTTTGCTTAAATTCATCTGTGTTCACTCATATTTTACTTATCAGTATCAAACTGTTTTTCAAACTAAAATCAAAAGAGAATGATGCAATTAAAAATGCACAAGATCGTTGCATGTATGCTTTCGAATAAGACTATGCTGATGATGTAAGGCGTTGTTCAAATCCCTAAACACCGAAGATATAAGGAAGATAATCCCTAGTCAACTCTTTGGGCCTTGAAGTAGGAGTTTTCTTTCTTTACACAAAAAACCCTCATGTTAAACCAGGGGCAAGTTAGTCTTCAGTTAGTTTGAACTTGCACTCAAATTTCAGAAGGAGAATATCCCATCAAGTGATCAATAAAATCATATCCCTCTCAAGAGGATGGAATCACAAAGTCAGAATGGTTATCCCTTACCAACAAAAGGAGTAAGATAGTCACAAACCTTACAACAAATCAAGAAAGCAGTGTCATAATTTTCTCCCAAAGACAATATGAAATAAAATGAAAAATTAAAACAAATCAAAAGCCCACTAAGTCAAGAACTTGAAAACAAGATTGACTTAGGAAAAAATTAGGGCGTCCCGGTGGGCTGCAGACCCAAAGGATCAGCCCATGCAAAAATTAGGGAATACACAAAACAAAAGAACAAGAGGATTAATATTAAAATCCTCAGCAAACGCAAATCTATATGACTGCAAATAAAAGTAGAAGGTGAGTGGCTATCGCTCCAAATTCTCATGGGTTCCTTAACCATTATTACTGATATTCAAAATCCTTTTTCTGAAATATGGACGCTTATTTTAAGCTAACTGAATGTAGGGCTGGAGATTATCATGAAGAACAGGTGGGTTAGATTAGGTCTTAGGCCTTATATCCTTTCTTTCTGAAACCGTGAACCAGGCCACGTTACAACCCTTAAAAGTCCTAATTGAAGCATTGTTCATTTTGAAAGCATAGTATGGTAAGATCATGTTAAGTTGACTCCTAAATATTTTCTTGTCATCTGTATTGATACTGATATGACATCTTAATCAGTGATTCATTCACTAGATGTCATAATCTTAGGAAAATACTTGAGTTTTCAAAACGTGCATGGGTATGACATTACAATTATCATTTTAAAATGAGCACGTTACATACGAACAGTCATTTAACATCAAGGAAGCTTGCATATGGAAAAATTGATCAAGTTCCTAATACCCCATAGCTCAAATCTCTTCAAGAGACACTCAATCTGGGGCAACCACGTCGAGATTATACAAATCTCTCAGAATCAGTCGGATAGGGGGAAAAGTCACTCTAAGGTTCGTATTGGGGAAAGATACCCCAAGAGCATGAGAAGTCAATCACTTCCAAGATGGTTAATCAAGGGAATAAGGTTTCAAGACGCTGAGGCAAGCCAGTTTGAAATCTTCAGATGACAACACTGCTTCATAATTTGTAACTGGGGCAGTCGATGCAGATACCCAATATATTAGGGCAGAGGCGGGCTACACAAGTACAAGCTCTCTCCATATTTTATTCATAATCCAGAGGTATGACAACAACTTTTAAGATTGAAGTAGGTGTCAGAGAATCATGTCGATATGACCTTATCCTAGCCCAAAATTACCAACTCCCTCTATGCGAGCATCTGGCTTAACCATTGCATAAATCATCATCATGCATAAACCATAGAGTATCACTCATGAATACCATTCATTAAGCATAATATGAAACCGTGCAAACGAGGAAAGACAAAAATCTGGTTTTATTGACTAACCCACATCCTAACCTTAACTTGGCTCTCATCACATTACGTCCATTCCCAAAGGACAATTTTTTGGATATGATAGTATTTAATCCTCTTCTACCTTGAATACCTGAAAAGCTTCCACAATTCATGTACTTAGGTTCAAGAAGATTAAATAGGGACAACTGATGTACCCCAAAATTTTCCCTCCCTTTTCGTTTCTCATCTGACTTATGGCTTGAGACTCATTCATATGCATCATTCATTCATGATTAACACTTGCTAACAGACATCCTAGATTCAGGGTTTGTGGCTAATGAAAAGTAGGGTTTTGGCTTGAGGATTTTGGTATTGCTCACATGTGGAGAGAAACCCTAATTTTTGGATTCTTTGGGACCTTGACTCTTGTGGCCTGCATCTTGACATTCATTTGTACATCCCAACCCTAATTATTGACTTTGTGTTTGACCTTTTGTGTAATTAACCTGACTTCTAAACCCTAATTGTGGGTCCATGGTTTGAGGTGTTGCCTGTGGAGCTTTGGGCTTTGTTTGAAACCCTAATCAAGGATAGTTGGTATTCAGGTGCTTTGTTGGTTCGACTTTTTGATCTAAGGTTCATCAAAACCCTAGTCCTTTGCTTTGAGATTTATGAACCCTATGGTTTGCATTAAGGTGGTGGAAATCCTGGTTGTGGTTCATGGCATTGATACACCACTTGAGTTGGCTTCTCATCTGGCTCGAGATTTTGGACTGATACATAGCTTTGAACTCTGACCTAGTAAGCCCTAATGTATGATGTTATGTGATTGATTCAAGGCATGTTTGCATTCATGTTTCATTGACCTCACGGTCTCATGATCTATTTGATCTGAGTCTTATTTCATTCCCACTTCATCCATTACTTCCATGGTTTTATCAAAATGTCAAGATTCATTCATGCTTTGATTTATAGTCCCATTTATGCAAGTTCATTGTCCATTTGATCAAGTCATTCCATGACCCATTCATTCCATTTCATTCATTCAAATAAAGCTAAGCCATTATGCCTCACACATGAGTCCATGCATCAAAAACAAGCAAAAAAACCATTTTTTCATGATGGTAATCGATTACCATGTTTGGATAATCGATTACCCTGCTTCTAGTAGCCAACAAAATATTTTTTCATGTTGGTAATCGATTACCATGTTTGGATAATCAATTACACTGCTTCTAATAGCCTAAAAAACCCAGTTTTTGATGGTAATCGATTACCAGGTCTATGGTAATCGATTACACCTGCTGGCAGTAGCCAAAATGCTGCATTTTTCAACAGTAATGCAGTATCCTTTGCACTCCAAACCAATCTCAATGCTTGCATCAATACACATTGAAATATTTACATGATTATGAAGCAACTAACCATATCATTCATGCATTGGACCAATCTCCTAACACTTCAATTCACTAACCTTTTCAACATTTGTGAATTACTCAAAACAGTCCCAAGCTAACTTCAAACCACTTAAACTAACTCCAAACCTATTCAAACTAATTCCAAATCATTTTAACTAACTCCAAGCCTCATTTAACTAATTCCAAGCCACATCAAAACTAACTCCAAACCTCAATTTTATCTATATCTATAATCTATATAAACTCATCACTCTCATCAAATCAAGGACAATGACCAAAAATCTGAATTCTCTCAAATTACTCATTGTAAATTCAACTTTTCTCCTCTCACTTCATCTTCTCCAATTCCTCTCCCTACACCAAATCTCAAATCACCATTGGAGAAAGCTTCACATTGAACCTTGTTATCAATTGAGCTAAACCTCTTGCCTTCAACAATCATCCCTACATTCATATAATCAACATCAACAACAATAATTCAATGTAGAATTTTTCAGAGTTGATTCTTGAAGAGGAGGATTTCATAGTAGAATTAGAAGATTAAAGTGTCCAAGTAGCATACCTCTGGTTTTCTCTTCTCCATCTTCATCACCTTCAAATTTCAACAAGTTCCAAAGCAATCCTCCGTCTTGCAGGTCGGTGAATTTTCATCTTTGCTTATTTGCTGAATTTTTGATACCACAATGTAGCTTATGTAATGGAGAATCAAAAACCCAAGGTTTAGTGGTTTGATTATCCTTCATATCCATTTACTTTTAGATTTTTTGCCTAGGGTTCTTGACTTTAATGGATCAATTTTTAGAATTGATTAAATTCTAGTTAAAATAGATGAGAGATTAGGATAGAAGAGGTTGATAGGAGTAAGAAAATTGTATTTTTTCTTGATTTCGGCCAACTCCTCCGCCTCCCACGCGGTGGTGCCGGAGCTCCGGTGGTGGTTCCTTTTTACATGAAAATTGGAAATTGATGTGTAGAGAAGACAAAATGAGTTTGCTGAATTTTTGTACTTCCCTTTTGCAAATCCCGTTGGGCTTAACCATTAAGCCCAATAGTTTGCTTTCCACACCCATGTTTTTCTTTGCAACATACTTGCTGAACCCAACTACACTTCCTTGTATTTGGACTTATTCTGTTGGGTCCAAAACCCTTTTGTTGAATTCTGCACTCTATGTTCAAATTTTGCACCTCTCTCTTTGGACTTGTTTTTGTTTTTTAGTTGATTATTTAGAGAGTTCAGGATTATTAGATTAGAATTATATTTTAATCTTAATTAGTTTAATTAAGTTTTAGAGTTAGGATTAGCCTAATTAGGTTAGTTAGATTGAGAGTTTTAATTTTAGAAATTAATTGGGATTTTGGAATTTAGAATAGATTAGATTTTTAGAAATGTGGATATTTAGTTTTAATTAGATTTTTTAAGAAATTAGAACTAATTAGAATAAAATAGAATTAATTGATTTTAATTGATTTTCATGAGTAGAATTTAATTCAATTTCAATATTTTTGTGAATTAACCATTTTACCCCTTAGGGGTTATTTTGGTATTTTTGGTCATAGAATTACACGTTCTCTTAGGAATTTTTGACATAGATTTTTAATCAAATCATGACTAACTATAACATGATCCCTTAGATTAGTTTGATTAATTCTAACCATTAGATTAGGTTCTAACCTAGTTTTCAAACTAAATCTTAACCCACGATTCAAATTAACCAAAAGTAATTTTGATCAATTAAATCTTTTGATATTGTATAATCTTGCAGTCTAAATTGAGTTACCAAAACACCCTTGGTCACTTAATAAGACTTTTTCTCTAAGCTGTGGAGATCGAAGCCTCAAGTCAGATCTTTAATCAAGGCATCCTCAGTCATACCAAGCAGCGAGTAATACAAGCACATCAAAGGTGGAGACTTCAAAAGCTTGTCAATTCAAAATTAGGATCGTGTGGCATGAGCATTAAGTAATAGAGAAGGAATGAGACTAGAGAATTCCTACCCCCATTCTGAATATCTTTGGGTATGAGACGAATGACCCATCGCTCATCGTATTCACCTTTATTCATAGACTTTAGCACAATTTTAAGCATACAATTGGTAAGTCTCTCTCTCTCTCTCACAAAGCAATGCAACAAGCAAGAACTACATCAACAACTTATCAATTATGATTCAAGTGGTACGACACGGGCATTAAGCAATGGAGAAGGAATGGGACTGGAGAATTCCTATCCTCATTCTGAATATCTTTGGGTATGGGACAAATGACCCAACGCTCATCGTAATCACCTTTATTCATACACTTTAGTGCAATTCGAATCGAACGGTTAATAAGGTCTTCATCATCAACACAAGAAACAACAAAGATTCTCCTCTCTCAACTTGAAATTTAGAATGAGAATTACCTGCCATGAGCCTTAAGTAGTAAAGAAGTAATGAGAATGGAGCTTTCCTAACCTCATTCTGGATACCTTTGGGTGCGGGACGTTTGGCTCGTTACTTATCGTATCCACCTTTACTCATAGACTTTAGTGCGAGTCTTATCCAATAACTATCAAGTGTATTCTCCTCTTTCATTCAGTCATTCTGTCATTCTTGCCTCCATAATCATTTCTGTTTTCAGCCCCAGTGGGTTGAACTATGAAAGTTCTGATTTCCTTATTGCACTATAAGGATACGTAGGCAGGAGAATCCAGATTCTTCATGAGCTACCCTATTTATTGAATTCATTCTTCATTCGTTAATCAGTACCATCTTTTTGAGATCAACTATACTTATTCTTGGACTCCTTGTATCCTTTTAGGATGATATAACAACAATCCACCTCATATATCGAGAGTTATTTGAGACTATGCCCAAACACTTAATTCAGTCTTTGTTTTTGGCTTTACCCTATAGCAACATCCATGCTAGCCCACGTACTGGTAAATGCCTACCTTGCTCTTTGATTCAGAGTCTATCTCCTTCTTCGATCCAAAAATATTGTTGCAGTCCGTCTTGTGAATAAAGAGTTGTTTGGACCGTACCCAGACATTTAATTCATTCCTTTTGGCTAAGATGCATGTTTACTCTTTGATTACAAGTTCCATCCATTTGTGGGTTCCCTTGATACCATTTTATTGGTACAAGTCATACTTTTCATCACTGTATATCTCTCTCTATTCTCGTGGCTCCACAAATTACGATTGCTTTGACTTTCTCATTGCACGGTGAGAATACGTAGGCACAAGGATATGAATCCTTGGCGAGCATACTTCTAATTATTCCTCCTTCCGCCTTAGGGCATCACTCATATCTTTCATAATCCATTATCTACCTTCGACCATAAAGCGTTCGCCTAGTGATATATTATTCCTTTGACATCGAAACACACTTTCTTTAGATATCTATATTCACCCTTTTAGGACGCCTAGCGAAAAGTCCGCATTTCTACCTATAGTGGTTTGGGATTGTGCCCAAACACTTAATTCAGTCTTTGTTTTTGGCTAAATACTATATAGTGGCAGCCATGCTAGTCCACGTATCGGTTGAAGTTGTTTCCCTCAATGGTACAAATCCTATTTCTCTTATGGATTCCAATACACTTTCACCTTTCGATTTCAAGCAATACTTCTTCAGTCACTTATCACTAAATAGTCAATTATGTGACCTTGGTCACTTCATTCTGTTCATCTCCATGATACTTTTATATTTTACCTTCATTCAGTCCATATGATATACCAGTTACCTTTGAGCCAAATACATTACCTCTTTGCGCTCCTTCTTGCATCCCCTTGTGAACCAAGAGATGTTTGGGATTGTTCCCAAACACTCATTTCTTTGTCTTTTTGGCATTATCCTATAGCGGCAGCCATGCTATCCCACATATTGGTAATATCTACCTTACTTTTAGGTTCATATTTTCACCCTTGTTGGAGTTCACAACACCATTATTTGGTTCAGACCATACCTCAATCACTTCTTTTCATCTCCCGCCACTAGTTCCTTGAACTACGGAGCTCTGAATTCCTCATTGCACTATGAGGATACGTAAGCATGAGGGCCCAAATCCTCACCAAGCACTTTATCTATTTTCTTTCCTTTTCCCCCATTATTTTGTGAGTAATCGTTAGATATCACACCCATTTGAGCGAGAACAATCAATACGGTTCCCATGGAGTACCATGGATGTTTAGGGTGATAATACCTTCCTATTGCATAACCGACTTCCTTACCCAGCATATCTCTTTCCCCTCGGGTTTTATCAATGTTTCCCTTTCCTTCGGGAATAAATAAAGTTCGATGGCGACTCTGTTGTATGTTTGAGCGTGCAATACGTTCGGGTATATTTCCGCTAGCTTCACACTTGTTTGAGGATGATACGGTGTGGTAATTTTATGCTTGAAATTATATTTCCTTAACAAATTCTCCATTAACTTGTTCAGAAAGTGACTACCTCCGTCACTGATGAGTGCTCTCGGTACCCCAAACCTAGAGAAAATGTAGTTTTTTAGGAAGTCGACCACCACTTTAGCATTATTTGTGGGCAATGCCATGACTTGCACCCATTTTGACACATAGTCAACAGCGACCAGAATATAATGCTTTCCAAATGACGGTGGAAAGGGTCCCATAAAGTCTATTCCCCATACATCGAATAGTTCTACCTTTGAAATGTTACCCGTCCTCTAACATTTATCGCATTCTTTTACTATACCTTGGGCGTCTTTGAACAACGTAGGCTAGTACAACCCAAACTGGAGAACTTTTGCTGATGTTCTATCCCTACTAAAGTGTCCTCCATATTCTAAGTCATGACAAGCTCTGACGATGTCCCTTTGTTCTTCCTATGGGACACATCTTTGAACCAACCCATCTATTCCTTTTTTGTACAATAACGGATCATCCCACACATAAAACCCGCAATCATGCAAAAAAAAATCTTTTTGTTAGAATCAAAATCATCAGGTATTAGTCCACCTACCGAATAATTCGCATAATCAATGAACCAAGGAACACCAGTAACAACTAGGATACGTTCGTTGGCGAACTCATCTTTGATTGGGTGTTTCTCCTCTGTTTCTTCAATCGGAGACATTCGAGATAAGTGATCAGCAACAATATTTTCACTACCCTTTTTGTCTCCTATTTCCAGATCAAACTCTTGTAGAAGTAGAATCCATCGCAGCAACCTTGGTTTAGATTCCTGTTTAGCAAAAAGATATTTTAAAGTTGCATGGTCAGTATAAACAATTACCTTTAATCCTAACAAGTAAGATCTGAATTTATCAAATACATAAACAACCGCGAGTAATTCTTTTTCAGTGGTTGCATAATTCATTTGGGCGGGATTCAACACGTGGCTTGCATAGTAAATTACATGCAAGAGCTTCGCCCTTCGTTGTCCTAGTACTGCCCCCACTGCATTATCACTTGCCTCACACATGATCTCAAAAGGGAGAGACCAATCCGGAGCAATTACTATATGAGCAGACACCAATTCCTTCTTTAGGGTCTCGAAAGCTTCGCTGCATTTTTTGTCAAAAAGAAAAGGTATGTCTTTCACAAGTAAGCTTGTTAAAGGTTTGGTAATTTTAAAGAAGTCTCTTATGAACCTGCGGTAAAAACCTGCATGTCCCAAGAAGCTTCAGATGCCTTTTTCATTCACTGGTGGTGGCAAATTAGCTATTACCTCCATTTTTGCTTTGTCAACTTCTATGCCTCAGTTGGAAATTTTGTATCCCAGCATGATCCCTTCACGTACCATAAAATGACACTTCTTTGAATTTAGATCAAATTTGTTTGCTGGCATCTTTCTAGCACAAGGGACAAGTTAGTCAGACATTTACCAAAACAAGAACCGAAAACAGAAAAGTCATCCATAAATACTTCCATATGCTTTTCAAGCATGTTTGCGAATATGGATGTCATACACCTCTGAAATGTGGAAGGTGTGTTGCACAACCCAAATGGAATTCTCCTGTATGCGAAAATACCATAGGGGCATGTGAAGGCGGTCTTCTCTTGATCTTTAAGAGCCACATCAATTTGATTGTACCCCGAGTACCAATTAAGGAAATAATAGTAATCATGACCGACTAACCTTTCCAACATTTGATTAATGAATGGTAAAGGGAAGTGGTCTTTTGTTGTTGCAATATTCATCCCCCGTTAATCAATGCATACTCTTCAACCTGTAACAGTTCTGGTTGGGATTAACTCATTCTTCTCATTTTTTATAACAATAGTTCCCCCTTTTTTGGGCACCACGTGCACTGGACTAACCCATGAGCTATCGGATATGGGGTAAATTAGCCCGGCATCCAACAATTTTACAACCTCTTTACGGACCGTTTCTTTCATGGTTGGATTAAGTCTTCGTTGTGGTTGAACTACCGGCTTGTGATCATCTTCCATCAAGATCTTGTACATGCAAATTGTCGGGCTAATACCTTTCAAATCCTCAATCTCCCATTCAATCGTACTTTTGTATTTTTTTAGTACTTGAATGAGTTCTACTTCTTGGACACTTTTTAAACTGGCATTGATAATAGTTGGGCACTTCTTTTTAGCATCAAGAAACACATATTTCATATTTGCCGATAATTGTTTCATATATGCCCCCTTTTGGGGCTATTAAGTATCTTCTTATGGTGGAGGTGGTCTTAAATCTTCCCACTGGTGTGGTTTAGATATGATCCATTGAGGTTGTTCCTCCATCATAGCTAGCACTTCTGACTCTCTCTCGTCTTCATCACTTTCAAAAATTTATAAGCTCAAAACACGTTCTAACAGTGACTGGGGTATTTTCTTTTCAATTTCTTGAGCAATCACTTGATCTATTACCTCTACAATGTGGTTTGTGTCAACATCATCTTTGTATTTCATAGTGTTTCGAACATCAATTTTCAATTCTTCGTCATAGACTTTGAGAGTCATTGTTCATTCCTCTATGTCTATCATACACCGCCATGTCTCTAAAAATGGTCTGCCCTAGGGGTGTTCAAAACCAAACCAACCTAATATAAAACCGCAAACTAAACCAAACCAAACCGAAACCACAAAAAACCGCATTTGGTTCGGATTCGTTTGGGTCATTTTTTAACAAAACCGCACGGTTTGGTTTGGTTTACGGTTTGTATTTTACAAACCAAACTAAACCAAACCAAACCGCATTATGTTACAACCCAAATTTTACTTATCCCACATCCAACCAAAACATCAAACCTAGTATGCCTTAACCTTACAATTACAAACGATTTTCTCTTACTCACACTTAGGGTTTCAATTTCAACCTTCTTAAATCTCTCATAGTAGTATCACAAGTTCTTCTCGTCTTCTTTTCCATGTAGGTTTCGCCTATTCTACTCTAATAAGTCATCTCTTATGTTCTTTCTTTTTCATCTTTTATGTTACTATTTTCTCTTTTAATTACATTTTTATCGCACCTTTCTTCTCAATCTCGCATCTCTTATGTTCTTTTTTTCATCTTCTCTAATTTCTCATCTCATATGTTTTTTATGTTTTATTATAATGTCTTCAATATTATTTTATGCTACTATTTATATATGGTTTTTATTCCATTTTTGTCTAATCTAATTTTTTGTATATTGAATGAAACATTTTTGTCTAAATATGATGAGTTTTGATGTTATTTAGTCATGTATGAATGACTAAATACAAAACTATGTTGTTCTCTATAGGTGTATGTATGGCATAATAAAAATATTATAAATAACCGAACCAACCCAAACCGCATTGGTTTGGTTTGGTTTTATTTCTAAAAGCCAACCGAACCAAACCAAACCGCATGCTTTTTTCTCTTGCGGTTCGGATGATTTTTATCGCCAAAACCACCCAAACCGCACCGCAAACACCCCTTGTCTGCCCAATATGAGAGGGATCTCCTCATCTTCAGGCATCTCAAGAATGAAAAAGTCAACCAGAAATACAAACTTATCTATCTTTACCCGAACATTTTCCACGATTCCATAGGGTCGCCTAACTGAGTGATCGACAAACTAAAGCGTCATCCTAGTGTCTTGAATGGTGCCAAGGCCCAATTTTTTGTAGATGGACAGTGGCATCAAACTCACACTAGCTCCCAAATCAATCAGAGCCTTCTTGGATTTTCTATCACTAATAATGCAAGGAATAGTAACCGAGCCCCTATCTTTCTTTTTCATAGGAATTTTCATACCTTGGAGAATGGCACTACACGTTTCAGTTAGGATGATCGGGTCTACATTTGTGGAGCGCTTTTTAGAGATGATGTATTTCATGAATTTGGCATATATTGGCATTTGTTCTAGAGCTTCAGAAAATGGAATGTTTATTTCAAGTTTCTTAAACATTTCTAAAAACTTCTCAAAAAAAAATCATGTTGATCTTTCTTCTTTTGTCTCTGAGGGTAAGAGAGTTTGATGATTGGTTTAGGAACTTTTTATTTCTCCTTTACAAGAATTATCACTACGTCTTCCTCTTGGTTCTTGGTTTCTTGATTTATAAATCGGCCTCTAACAACCCATCTTTCTCCGCATTGTTTCCTTCTGGTTCTTCATTTGACTTACCACTTCTGGTCACTACAGCGTTAACATTCTTATGCTCACGTGGATTTGTCACTGTACCACTTGGCAAGGTACCTGGAGCTTGAGAATTTGAAGCTAACTGTTGTGCTATCTAACCCATCTGAACTTCGAGATTTTTTTATTGAGGCAGTGGTGTTTTTTTTATTGTTTCTAGTCTCCTGTTGGAATTGAATATTGTGAGCGGCTAATTTTTCAATGGCAATATCCCAGTCTTCCTTTTTAGGCGCTTGTTGTTTCTGTTGTTGTTAATATTGGGTCTGATATTGTCCTTTACCTTGTTACGGAGCATTCCCTCTCTGATCTTTCCAGGAGAAGTTAGGATGATTCTTCCAACTTGGGTTGTAAGTATTGGAGTAGGGATTATTCTACTTTAAGAACTTTATCTCTTTAATTTGTTGAAGAGTTGCAAAGCAATATACCGTGTGGTGAGGTCCATTACAAATTTCACAAGTGATGGTTGAGCCGGTTGAACTTGAGCTATCTGTTGAGTACCTATATTCATAGCCTTTAATTTCTTTTCCACTTCGACAGCGGATGTGTCTTCCAGATAGATTTTATTAGCTTCCAATTTCATATCAATGACTCCTTCAGGCTTTCTTGTACACCTGTCGTATAATTCCAGATGCTCATTAGCAGTTATCGCTTCAAAAATCCTTTTAATATCGGTGGATATTGAGAAATTTGTTGAGTCACCGACTGCTGTATCAATAAACTATTTTGTCTTTATTTTCAGCCCGTTAACAAACATCTGCATCTGTTCAGTCTGATCCATATTATAAGTTGGACAAGTTACTAAGACCTTTTTGAATCTTTTGTAAGCATCTCCTAAAGACTCACCATCCTTCTGTTTGAAGTTCAGGATTTCATACCTTTTTCTCAGGAATACTGATGCTGGAAAATACTCATTTAAGAACGCAGTTTTCATCTCTTCCCATGATATGATACTGCCGACTAGGAGAGAGTACAACCACTCTTCCGCATCTTTAGCTAAAGTGAACGGGAACATTCTTAACTTTTTTGCTTCATCAGTATGACCATCAATTTTCAAATTAGTACTCATGGTCAGAAATCTTAGTAAGTGGTTGTTGGCATCTTCATTAACCTTTATGGTGAAAGGTTTTCTTTCAAGTTGATTGATTATGCTGGCATATAGTTGAAAATTTTGCACATTCACCGGTTGGTTGACAATGGTCAGTCTACCACCCGACGTGTTTGCACCTCCATAGTCACCTAGGAGTCTTTCCAGAGGTGGAATCGAAGGATTTTCAGCCATAGTTTCTTTTTCTGAATATGAGTGATCAGAGGGAACTTCTTCTTTGGAATTCAATCTTGCGTTTCTGCATCTCTGGTGAAAGGTTCTTTCGATTTCTGCATCAAAATGAAATCTAGCTGAGGGCTCTCCTCGCATACACAAATTAGTAAATTAAATTATATAAATGACAGAAAAATAATTTTATTGCAAAGTGTAGCGGGGATTTCATTACCTTTAGGTTTATTG
Source organism: Lathyrus oleraceus (assembly GCF_024323335.1). Taxonomy (NCBI): domain Eukaryota; kingdom Viridiplantae; phylum Streptophyta; class Magnoliopsida; order Fabales; family Fabaceae; genus Lathyrus; species Lathyrus oleraceus. The sequence goes on from NC_066584.1 coordinate 222,916,066, forward strand.
ACTAAACCAAAAGTAAACATACAATTCGAGTCGCCACCGCACTTTTATTTGTCCAAAGGAAAGGCTAAAAAGCGAACAAAAGTCAAGTAAGAAGTTTTATCAAATCAAAAACTAATAAAAATGTCAGAGATCTAGGTAAGGGGGTTGGTTATGAAATGGGAAGGTTTTACGCACCCAAAACATCCTTAGTACTCAAAGGGAACCCTTTTTGCAACTATGTGTTGTAGGTTGGTATTTGCGAAAACATGTGCAAAAGATTGGAGGGATGAGTAGAGAATATATTATATTTATAAATTTTGTTGTTTGAATGGATGAACCCATTGCCTACGTACCATCACAATGGTAGGATCAAAACCTCGTAGTTCGGGGTAAAAATCTCAAAAGATTGGTGATTTGATTTGATCAAAAGCCTTAATGTCTTTTGTTATCAAAGGGAGAAAACTCAACCTAAACCAACAATCGACCATGTGAGGAGAGCTTGAACATACTAGTGAGGGGTTAACCCTATAATAAGTATGGAAGACTTATAATCCAATCACTAAGGATAAGGCGAGATTCACATCGACCACTATGATAACTCAAACCTATGACTAATGTTTATGAAAAGGTTTAATAAGGATGGCCATTGGAACCACAAAAACAACTTGAAGTGAGTGTATTTACAAGTTAGATTTATTTACAAAATGAAGTCAAAGTTGGACTAAGATTTATTCACAATGAGTATTGATGAAAATGGTTTTGAAAAGTCAAAGGCATAAGGCCTAGGTTTCTATTTTGAAAACAATGTCAAAATTGGAAAGGAAAGACTTTTGGCTTGGGTTAGAGTGAGGAGAAGAAGAGAAGGGCTAATCCTAAAGCATACAAAGATAAGAGAGAAGATAAAACCCTTGGAGTTCCTTTTCTTGAAATCATAGAGATGATTCAAGATGCTCCTTTATTTTGGACTTAGCACACAACAAGCAATCACATAATTTAGATTAAAGCTCCTAGGATCTCCATTTGGCTTATCTCTCTTAACTTGGCTACTCATGACAATGGTCCTCTTTACTATCTCAAAATGGAATCCCTATCACACAAGAGCAAACATCAAAAAGTTCACAACACAATAAGAGGAATGAACAAAGAATAAGTTTGGAAAGGAAGTCCTTTAAAGTCAACTTTGAGATTTATCATTCTAAAGGCATGAGGCTTAGTTGCTCTTCAACAAATGTAGCATTCTAAAGGCATGAGGCCTAGTTGCTCTTGAACTCCTTTAATCATGGGTATGTCCTAATTCTAAGTCCTATCTCCTTTTTTGCATTAGGTTCACACAAAACAAAAGCAAAACCAACACAAGACAACAATATATTTATATACAATAATGAGCTCAAATGAGCAAAAGGAAAATGACATAAACATAAAGTATGTGCTCAAGTGAGCAAAATTAAAAGCAATATGAATAAATGAGCAAGAAATAAATGGCATTAAAGTAAATGGAAAGAAATTAAATGCTCAAATTAAAGTTAGTAATTAGTATAGTTATGTTAATTTGTCATAAGACAATTTAGCGCTATGTTAAGCAATCGTAAGTGGACTAATGTAGTAGTCACACCTATCTGAGGCCGGTCAATAAAACTATAGGCAAATAAACACAAGTTAGAGATCATAACTAGTAAGCCAAGCTCCAAAAACTTGCCATGCCAAAAGAAAAGGGGAAAGGCCTTGTATGTACTTTAGGTTTTTTGCTTGACCAAGAAGCAACCTATCTTGGACACAAAACAACTCACTTGATCTTGGATCAAGTTGAGTTTGGTTTGGATCAAAGAAGGTTAAACTTCTCATTTGTCAAGACCAACCATAAGACATTAACTCATTGGCCAAAATAAAAAGAAATGGAATGAAGATGAAATGGATGGAAAGAGAATTAAAGTGTCAAACTCAATTGGTCAAAAGTGAATCAAATCATCATCAACCAATGTCAAATAGAAGAGGAAATGAAGGTTACAAGTCAACAAGTCAAACATATTTTTTTGGTAATTTTTGAATTAAAAGTAAATGCAAAATAAAATGAACAAAATATGGTCAAACCTCAAATTTAATTCAAATCAACTTCAACAAGTCCAATTAAATTCTCATAGGTCTAACATGGTCAAACAAGCTTTGACAAAAAATTTCAACAATTTTTGAAATCAGAAACTATTTAAAAACAATTAAAAACAATGAAAAATAACACAATATGAATTAAAATCTCAAATAAATCTCAAATCAATTAATAAATTGATGAGACTATTTTTCATTGACTTATCATGATCCATAGGTGTTAGGAAAATATTTTTGGATTTTTCAAATATCAGAAAGTATTTTAAAATGGATTAAAACTATTAAAAACCAAATAATTCACAAAAAATATTAAATGAAGTCACAAAAATAATTAAAAATCAAAATATGAAACTAGATTTTTCAAGAATTTTTTTGGCATTGGTCTCATATTTTTGTGACTTCAAATAAAATATTTATGAATTTTCGAAAATAAAAGGAATTAAATGAAATTAAAACAAAAATAAGAAAATCAGGAAAATCCAGCGCCCTCAGATGGTTTCATTAATTGACGTGGCAAAGATCATGTGGTTCTAAAGCACGGATACACAAAATACTTGAGTCAAGCGCGCTACACTTTGCATTTAAATGAGTCAACATAATGAAAGGCCACGATTAAAACATTTGAGCATGATCCAATGACCCTGAAGCTACCACGTGGAGATGGTGGTGGAAATCACCATCTTCTCCGGCGATCTAACCAGATCCGGCCACAACGCACAGGAAATTAAAGCTTAATGAAAATGAAAATTGAGGATATCAAAATGAAGCTGAGGTGATGTACATCACCCCTGTAACCATGGACCCTCCTCACAGTTCCTATTTAGAGAGAAACATGAGCTTGAAGATCATGGTACATGAACTGAAATGGCACGATTTGCAAAATTAAGACCACCACTGGCTTGCCTCATGCATGAGGACTTCAAAAAACAGCACAAACCAAAGAGATTCACATTATATTGCAAGATCTAGATCAAGAAAGTTTGATGTTCTACCTCTAAAATGGAGCTTCAAATAACACGAATTCTCCAAGCTCTTGATCTATTTTTGCTCTGGAAGTGTGATGGTGATGCTAGGTTAAGGAATTGAGCTTTGAAGATCAACTAATGATGATGAAATTCAAGCTTGAAAAAGAGAATGAAAACTAAAAATTCCTTTAGTGAGGGTTTGGATTTCAATTCAACAGCAATTCAGATCTCCACTTGGTTACCATTTGAATGAGAATGCACTCTTATTTATAGCTGGAATGTGATGCAAGGCAATGCTTGGCTTGTGTGCATGAAGTTTGAATCCTCCTTGCATGGGCCTGTACAGGCACATGTAAGGCCCAAGAATGAATGCAAATCCATGCTGAGATCAAATGTAAGTGAATTAGACGTGCAATTGGAGTGGCATTAGCTTGCACATGAAGTTTCAATGTGAAATGCAAAAATGAACATAAACATAAAGCTCTTCGAAACTCCCACATGGAAAGTCCAAAAAATTAATGTGAGTGATGGTTGGAAAGCCCTTGAAATAAGGAACAAAAGTCATGTTGGGAAAAAATTCATTTCGCAATTGGAAATTTATTAAAACTGGCTGTGAAGGTTTGGGTACAAAACATGTTTAGGTTCCCTTTAAATTTTTTTACTAAAAACAAGCATCTTCAAGCCTTTCTGTTACAATGATGTAAGCTTCAAATGAAAAAACCTCCAACATCAAAGTTGTATATATCTTCAATTTGATCAATTTAGACTTAAATTTTTCATAATTTGGATTTTTAATGAGAAAGTTATGGGCGCTTGAAGTTGGACATTTTTCAAATACAATGACTTAGGTCCAAAGTGACCTATAATGTTTTGTATTATCACATGTGTTTCTTTTAGGATTGTGAAATCTTTTACAACATAATATTTGAAGTAGACATCTTAAAATTTCCAATGCATTTGATCTCACTTCAAAATCATAAAAATTAAAGTAGTTAGGTCCTTGGGAAGTTGACCCAAAATTAGGGTTTCAGTCAAAATGACCTATAATAATGATGACCTTCCAAGTTTCAAATGGATTTTTGATGAACATGAAAGTTGTTAATATGGTTATTAAGAACCTTTTTTCTCTTGGGGTCATCTTCATTTGACAAACACATTACAAGTTGTATCTCAGTGATCCTCAGTTTAGTCAGATGACTTGACTGGTCAACTTTTCAAGGTCAAACTTCAAATCTTGATAAATGAATGATTGAGGATCCTCAAATAGGCTCATATATGCATAAAATAATGCATGAAAGAACTTCCCTTGATTAGATTTGATCATAGGTTGAGGTTGCTTCATGATCAAGGCACAATCAATGCACAATTGAATTAGGGTTTCCTTGGGAAACAATCCTCAAGCCCTTTGGGTTATCTTGATCAAATTGGAAAATTGAGATACTTGGGAGACATATATGATGATTAGGAACTTTGTAGACCATTTTCATGCTTTTTCTCATCCTCATCTAGCCACTTCATTGAGCTTAGGAGCCTCCTAGGAGCATGGGAGCACATGATCACTTGAGCTTCAAAACAAAAAGAGTTAGTGACATATTTTTGTACTTTTGGTTAGTAAACAAAATAAGAAAAGCAATAATATAGAATACAAGCATGCTTGGTGATCTCAAACTAACTCACACAAGTCTCAACCCTAGGGTTAAGGAGCCACATATGCCATGATCCTTGAGGAAATGCATTGAGCAAATGATATGATGCCATGAGGGATCTTAGGGTCAAAATTAGGGTCTTACAGATGTCCCTATTTAGGGTCATTCTAGCCGGAGATATGAAGGTTAAAATCTTCGTCTCAACGAGGTAGAATGGGCTTAAATAATAACAAAGAGACAAATTTTGGTCCTTAAGAGACCTCATGATGCAAATGTATGTATGCAAAAATAAAATCTTCATGGTGAATAATTGCCACGAAGGAAAAGAAATCGGGAGAAACTGAGGGATCCATAGGAGTAACACACTCGCTAGGGAGACAAAGACTCTGGGGAAAATAAGAAAAATTGTGTGAGCAGGTCACAACTTGAAAACTTTCTGGGAGACATGAAGGGATTCCATGAAAATAAATCGATGGAAAGACTCGAGCTGACGCAAAGATGCATGTATTGGGGGATATGCCAATACAGCAAAACTATCCATAAAGGATACATCGGATAAAAATCTGGACTCAGACGGGGATGTCCACAAAGGACTCAGCTGAGAAAGAAACAACGAGATATTACCGGCTACTGGGTAATAAACTCAAAGAGAGACATGTCATCAAAACACCGGTTACTGGGTGAGAGAACAACATGCTCAGGGAGAAAGAATATCTAAGACCGGTATAAAGGTGAGAGATATCAATCATCCGAAACATCTGAGGAGGACCCAAAAGGCACATCTCAACTCAGGAAAATCTGACACCATAGGGGACAAAAAGTCATAATAAGGAGCAGAAGGAAGGGACACCAGGGATACCGGTTACTGGGCATATAATAGGTGACCAACCAAGCGTGAATTGGGAACATATCCAAGACACTCATCATCCGAAAGGAGGGCTGAAAAAGCAAACTCGACTTACAGGATGGGCATTCAACTCCATAAGGAAATACGAATCTTACTCAACTGGGGAAGAAAAGACTTCGATTGAAGAGCGTATGAGATATATTATCTATTACCGTCATAACGTAGATAACATACTCGCATGGAAGATTATCCAAAACCGGTTACTGGGTTAAATAAAGGATAAATTGACCGAAAAGGGAGGACATCGGGATACCGATTACTGGGTATAAAATGATGACCAATTAGAAGGAGAAACAGTCATTACCAAACAAGGTTAAATGAAAGATGACTCGCGGGGGATGAATTGCTTAACATAAGCAATTATCCAGAGATATATCACCGGTTACTGGGTGGTATACTCAAAAACGAAGGAGTATCAATACCGATTACTGGGTAAAGATAACCAACAAATAGGGAATTACATCTACCGGTTACTGGGTAGTATACTCAAAAACGAAGAAGTATTAATACCAGTTACTAGGTAAAGATAACCAACAAAGAGGGGATTACATCTACCAGTTACTGAGTAGAAAACCACAGAAATAGGACTTATAACTACCGGTTACTGGGTAGAAGGCCACAAAATTCGCTGGGGAAAAGGTGGATAATTACTAGTTACTGAGCAATTGAACAACTAAACCACAGGGAACTGCAGGGGATAACAAGAAAGGAAACTCAATCCAGGAACAAACTAGAAAGACACAATCAAACAAGACTCAACCCGATGAGGATATAAATCAGGGGAGTAATTCCATCCCGGTACACAACTGGGGAGGAAACTGAAACAAATAATCATCCACAAGGACATAACTCAGTGGGGAAGGAAGAAGGAAAGATAGACACTTTCTGCCTATGGGGCTGACTCTATATGGAGAGATCAGACACATACATCTGCCTGGGGAAGAACATTTCACCAATAGCAGGAGATAGCAAGCAAAGATATATGGCAAAGAATGTAACATGGATATCTGAATGCTATGATTATGCATGTATATGTGTGATTTATATATGATTAATGCTGACAGACAGACAGACATATCTAACACAAACAGGCTCAAGAGCCACGAACGGACATCCGGCATAACATCTCAGAAAGGAGGGTAGGGCCCACAGGAGAACTCAGTTCTGGTGGGGATGATCTAATACCAGGAGACATAGACCACCACTGGGGATAGGCAAAGTCACAGCTTCCAACTACCGAGGATTTTCCAACACTTCTCGGGAACAGGAGACTGAATGCGGATAAGATCCGTCGTTGAGGAAACTCTACTGGGGAGCTTATCAAGGTAGGAGGTGAAACTCCGTGGGGAACAACCGCCAAACAGATACTCATCAATCAAAACACTCCTTTCTAACCACTAGAGAGACGTCTCTACTAAGGGGAGAAAGAACAAATTGCTCCGCTGGGGAAGGAAATAACACATCTTCCTCATCATCTCAATACTTAGAAGAAAACTTCAACCATGGAGGGGATACAAGTTATCAAGCTCGGATCAGGCAACCCTGCAGGGGATGAACTGTAGGCGACCATACTGGGGATAAACTGTCAACCTTCTCAAAGGAGATACATTGGCTGAGGGAATCAGAAATTAATCCTTCGTCAATCACGTGTCGTGTTGGGGATGAAAAGGGGCAAACCCTTCACCAAATGTTCTAGACAGCTTCTTGCTGAGGAGATAACTGGAAGTTGATGAAGAGGACATAAACATGCCAGAATATGAACAAATGTCTTACCTTTTGGAAATCATACTATCCTTGGGAGAGCACTGAAGACATTCCATTTATCCTTTTAGCCTTTGTGAATGTTCACTTTTTTTAAAATCAGTTTATAAAAGCTTTATTTGTTTAAAACAATGATATTTATCAATTAAAACATGCAAACATTTGTTAAACAGAAACAAATAAGAGTGCCAAGAATTGGATAAATGCTCAAATTTATTTGATAGAATGGCGGTCCGCAAATGGCGAGACTCCATGGATCTTTACAAATTTGAAATTGGTGATATACATGGAAAAAGGGCTACATTGAACATAATGACCGTTTCTCCACCAACTCTGAATCCAATGTATTTGAAGCTTCAGTTGACGATGACTGAGCGAGAATCTTTGATAGAAGACAACTGTAGAGCAAGGTCTTGTCAGGATGCATTTACTTGCCAAATCCCTAATTTTTGCCTAGATTTCCCCAGGATGAGGTACTCAATCTAGCGGGATATATATATATGTATATATATATATATATATATATATATATATATATATATATATATATATAATATATATATATATATATATATATATATATATATATATATATATATATATATATATATATATATATATATATATATATATATATATATATATATATATATATATATATATATATATATATATATATATATATATATATATATATATATATATATTCATTTTTTTTATGTATCTAACTTTTGCCTGGACCGCCCTTTCGGGTTTTCAATCCACCGAGACACTCATTTTTGCCTAAGCCGCCCTTTCAGGTTTTCAACTTAGCGAGCTATTCTGTTTTTATTTTTAGGCGAAGTATTTCTTGACTGCATCTGAATTCACAAGACGAGTGAAATCCTCCCCATCCATAGTTGTAAGCAACAAAGCACCGCCTGAAAAGGCTCTCTTAACAACATATGAACCTTCATAGTTTGGAGTCCACTTGCCCCTGGAATCGGGCGCGAAAGACAAGACTTTCTTGAGCACGAGGTCACCTTCTCGGAACACACGAGGATTGAGCTTCTTATCAAAGGCTTTCTTCATCCTCTGCTGATACAACTGACCATGACACATGGCAGTTAATCTATTCTCTTCAATTAAATTCAGTTGGTCATAACGACTCTGAACCCATTCGGCCTCAATCAACTTGGATTCCATCAAGACTCTCATTGATGGGATCTCAACTTCTATGGGGAGCACAACCTCCATGACATATACAAAAGAGAAAGGGGTTACCCCTATTGAAGTGCGAACAGATGCACGATAACCATGCAGAGCAAATGGCAACATCTCGTGCCAATCTTTGTACGTAACAATCATCTTCTGGATAATTTTCTTGATGTTTTTGTTAGCAGCTTCAACAACCCTATTCATCTTGGGTCTATAGGGATAAGAATTATGATGTGCAATCTTGAATTCGCTACACAGCTCTTTCATCATCTTGTTGTTCAAGTTAGATCCATTATCAGTAACGATCTTGTCTGGCACACCATATCGGCATATGAGTTAGTTCTTGATAAACTTCACGACCACCTGCCTGGTCACATTTGCATACGACGTCGCTTCAACCCACTTGGTGAAGTAATCAATAGCTACGAGAATAAAATGGTGACCGTTAGACGCCTTTAGTTCAATCATGCCAATCATGTCAATTCCCCACATAGAGAAAGGCCGCGACAAGGAAATAACATTCAGAAGTCTCGGGGGAACATGAATCTTATCCGCATAAATCTAAAAACTTGTGGCATTTCTTCACGTACTTGCAGCAGTCAGACTCCATCGTCAGCCAATAGTAGCCTGCTCTCAACATCTTCTTTGCCATGGCATGTCCATTGGAATGAGTACCAAATGAACCCTCATTGACTTCAGTCATCAACAGGTCTTGTTCGTGTCTATCCACGCATCTGAGCAGAACCATGTCAAAATTTCTCTTATAAAGCACATCACCATTGAGATAGAAACTGCCAGATAATCTCCTCAAAGTCTTCTTATCTTTAACCGATGCCCCAGGCGGGTAAATATGACTTTGGAGAAAGCATTTGATATCATAATACCATGGCTTATCATCTTTCACTTCTTCAACTGCAAATACGTGAGTTGGTCTATCCAAGCGCATCACGGTGATATTGGGGACTTCATTCTAATATTTCACCATAATCATTCGAAGCAAGTGTAGCAAGAGCATCTGCGATCCGATTCTCATCTCGAGGAATATGATGGAAATCTACCTCAGTAAAGAAAGTTGAAATCCTCCTTGCATAATCTCTGTATGGGATGAGGCCAGGCTGATTCGTTTCCCATTCACCCTTAATCTGATTAACAACAAGGGCCGAATCATCATAAACATCAAGATGTTTGATCCTAAGATCAATACACTCTTCCAAACCCATAATACAAGCCTCATACTCCGCCATATTATTCGTGCATTTGAAAGTTAACCTTGCTGTAAAAGGAAAATGTGTGCCCTGAGGAGTAATGATCACTACCCCAATACCATTTCCATATTGATTAATAGCGCCATCGAACACCATACCCCATCGGGAATCAGGATTTGGCCCTTCGTCGAGCGTAGGCTCATCGCAATCTTTCATTTTCAAATATAGAATCTCCTCATCAGGGAAGTCGTACTGAACAGACTGATAATCCTCAATTGGTTGATGTGTCAAGTGGTAAGCCAAGATACTACCTTTAATAGCTTTCTGAGCTCGATACTCAATATCATACTCAAATTACAACATTTGCCAACGGGCAATCCTCCCAGTTAAAGCAGACTTCTCAAAGATATACTTGATTGGATCCATTTTGGATATCAACTAAGTCGTATGAGTTAACATATACTGGCGTAAGCGCTTAGCAGCCCAAGCCAAAGCACAACAAGTTTTTTCAAGCATAGAATATCGAGTCTCACAGTCGGTGAACTTCTTACTCAAATAGTATATTGCATATTCTTTCTTCCTTGATTCATCTTGCTGACCCAATACACATCCCATGGAGTCATCAAGCACAGTTAAGTACATAATCAAAGGTCTCCCTTCAACAGGCGGAGACAGAATCGGAGGCTCAGACAAATACTCTTTGGTACTGTCAAAGGCTTTTTGGCAATCCTTGGTCCAATCATGACGCTGATCTTTCAGGAGGAGCTTGAATATAGGTGCACATGTGGCAGTCATGTGGGATATGAATCTCGAAATATAATTCAAGCGGCCAAGAAAACCTCGGACTTGCTTCTCGATTTTGGGCGCATGCATCTCTTGTATTGCTTTGACCTTGGCCGGATCAACCTCAATACCTCTTTCACTGACAATAAAGCCTAATAACTTGCCGGAACGGACTCCAAATGTACACTTGTTCGGATTCAAGAGGAGTTTATATTTCCTCAAATGCTGGAAAAGCTTCAACAAGTGTTCTACATGTTCAACTTTTTTTTTCGACTTTGCAGAATATTGGCCACCCATTGAGGATATGTAGAAGTCAACAGAAACCCAGCATCAATTTTCTTTTGAACTTCTTCTTTAATCTTTACTGCCATATCAGGATGAGTTCTTCTGAGCTTCTACTTCACAGGCACACACTCAGGATTTAATGGCAAGAAATGTTGCACAATATCAGTATCTAGACCAAGCATGTCTTCATACGACCAGGAAAAGACGTCGACATATTCTCGTAGCAACTCAATCAACCCCTTCTTAACAGACTCTTCAAGGAGTGCCCCAATCTTCACTTTGCAAATGCAGTCTTCAGACCCCAAGTTGACTATTTCCAGATTCTCAAGATGCGGCTGAATGATCTTCTCCTCGTGCTCAAGCAGATGGGTAATCTCATCAGGATTCTCTTCAACATCATCTTCTTTTTCTTCAAATAGAGGGAACTCAAAGTTGGGAGATGGTGTTGGATCATTATGTTCAATGGGTTTGATTAACCTGCATAATGATTTTGAGTATAAAAGAGATTTCAAAATTCAAGAAAGGCAAATCATTATGCATATGCAAAGATTGATTTTATTCTCTTTTTAGGGTTTTATGGTGATCGCCAATTTCATGCAAAGAGCAAAAAGGGAAAATAATTTGGAAAACAAACATTTACATGTGATTATTGAATGAATACCATTGTATTAATCAAATTATGCCATCAATGTCATCACTTCTCCTTTTGGCACGGGAAAGGGGTTTTTAAACAAAATGAACACATTACGTTGACTTATGGATAACTGTTGGAACATCAACAGCGACCCAATTATTGCAGATTCCACCAGGTATGACAAAGTTGCCAAGGTCTTCCTCTTCATCATCTTCAACAATGGCAGCAGCTTCCTGATCTTCAACAGTGTGGATAAAACCTCCACTCTGGAATAGCCCACACTCATTGGAAACACATGAAGAATACCCTATGCCAGCTCGGGACTTATTATCTTCCAACTTGATCATTTTCCCCAAACCAGTAGTTCCACCATGCTCAATGGCCAACTTCGCATCATTATAGGAGACAAATGAAGAAAGTCCTTTCCTCAAAGGCTCAGCAAAAGACAAGGCTTGGAACAGAGTCCCAACCTTATCCTCAACATCAATATAGGAGAAGGAAGATAAATAACTGACCAAGAGAGCCTTCTCTCCCCCTATCACCACCAACTTCTTATTCTTTATGAACTTCAACTTTTGGTGTAGGGTGGATGTCACGGCGCCTGCCTCGTGAATCCATGGTCTACCCAGTAAAAAACTATAAGACGGATGAATATCCATGACCTGGAAAGTGATCTGGAAATCACTAGGTCTAATCTTGATCGGGAGTTCTAATTCTCCGATCACAGTTTTGCGCGATCCATCAAACGCCTTCACAACCACTCCACTCTGCCTCATGGGAGGCCCTTGATACGAAAGTTTAGCAAGAGTGGACTTTGGTAACATATTTAGTGATGACCCTGTGTCCACCAACACATTGGACAAGGCGTCATCCTTATAGTTCATTGAAATGTGTAAAACCAAATTGTGGTCTTTTCCCTCCTCGGGAAGTCCAGCATCACAGAAGCTCAAGTTGTTGCAAGCGGTTATATTTGCAACAATGCTATCAAACTGCTATATTGTGACATCATGTTCCACGTATGCCACGTCCAACACCCTCTGCAAAGCTTCGCGGTGTGGCTCAGAATTCATCAGCAAAGATAAGACAGATATCTTTGATGGAGTTTGTAGCAGCTGATCAACAATATTAGATTCACTCCTTTTGATGAGCCTTAGCATCTCATCACCATCCTCTTTCAATATGCCAGACTGGCCAACCAGGATAGAAGTGTTATTATTCTTGACAACAACAGGGTCAACACCCTTCACAACATGAGCAGGATTATTTGAAGAAGAAGTCCCTACGGGACCAGCAGGATTAACAACAGTTTTCTTCACAATGTCTTCATGGGGTTTCGGCTGCGCCGAGAAAATATGACCACTACGGGTCACACCACTGACATCTGAAATGCTAACAACAGAGGTTGAGGGCAATGACACCTCCTTCCCATCTTCTAGCATAACTGCGTTATACCGGCAGGGAACAGCTTTGTCGGATACATACGGGACAGGGCCCGCTGGCTTGATCACAAGAGCTGGCGATACCTTCTTCTTGTTGCCGTCATATCTGATAACAACAGGCTTAGGAATTTTGAATACTGGAGTGCTTACACCAACCTCATCCTCATTACGATTCTGAAGTATCTCAATCATCCCTTGATCAATCATCTCTTGGATGTCCTTTCTTACTTGACGGTATCCTCTCTCATTGATAATGCACACCTGGCACCTATCATGGTCATGCTCGTAGTGGCTGTGTTCACACAACAGCTTATGCATCTCGACCAAAGATTGCCTTATGTCATTCACATAAAGGACTTTATATTTTCTAGGGCATCCCTGGACCAGGTTAACAACTTCCTTCCCATGCTCGGGCAATGGGTTCTTCTTAACATTTAAACCTACGTCCTCGAAAAATAATATCCCACTTCTCACAAGGTCTTACACCTTGGTCTTTAATGGGTAACAGTTCTCCACGTCATGTCCGGGAGCACCGGAATGATATACACAATGGAGCTCTGGCTTATACCACCACTGAGGGTTGGCTGGTATAGCAGGAGGATCTCGTGGAGTTATCAACTTCCTATCTATCAAGGAAGGATAAAGCTCAGTATATGTCATCGGAATCGGGTCAAAAGTTACCCTTTTCCTCTTGTAGTTGCTGGTGCTGGTGTTATTGTTGTTGCGATGCGTAGGCCTGCTGTTGTTGACGATGTTGTTGTTGTTGTTGTTGATGATGAACTTCTCGAAAGGCAGGTCCTATATGAGCCACCTGGTGTTGGTTGACGGCATGACATACATCCTTCCTCCTTACAGAGGGCCTTCTTTTAATATGAGAGGACACAACATGAGTCTCTCCCTCTTTCTTCCTAGCAAAGCCTCCATAATTCTTTGTTGAGGAATTGTCATCTCTAGACAAACGTCCTTCACGGACCCCTTCTTCCAATCTCATCCCCATATTCACCATTTCGGTGAAGTCTGAGGGAGCACTGGCAATCATTCTTTCACAATAGAAAGAGCTCAAAGTCTTCAAGAAGATCTTTGTCATCTTCTTCTCTTCTAGGGGTGGCACTATCTGAGCTGCCAGTTCTCGCCATCTCTGGGCGTACTCCTTGAAGGTCTCCTTATCCTTTAGCGATATTGCCCTCAATTGGTTCCTATCCGGATCCATATCCATATTATATTTATACTGCTTGACGAAGGCCTCGCCTAAATCGTTGAAAGAGCGGATGCTTGCACTCTCCAGCCCCATATACCACTGGAGCGCAGCACCTGTCAGGCTATCCTGAAAGTAGTGAATTAGCAGTTGATCGTTATCAGTCTGTGTTGACATCTTGCGAGCATACATCACAAGATGGCTGAGCGGGCATGTGTTTCCCTTATACTTCTCAAAGTCAGGCACTTTGAATTTAACAGGGATTTTCATGTTGGGCACTAGGCACAACTCAGCAACACTTTTCCCAAAGAGGTCCTTACCCTTCAAAGTCTTCAGTTCCTTGCGCAGCTCAAGGAATTGATCTTTCATTTCATCCATCTTCTCATATACGTCCGGGCCCTCAAATGGCTCAGAATGATAGATGGTGTCTTCAACATGGGGAAGGGTGTGCACAACAGGAGGTAGCACAGACAGGACCGGGCTAGATGCCGGCATGGAGGCGAGAGTGGGAGCGAAACCCTCTGGTACAAAATTAGCAGGCATTCCCCAAGGGAACCCGACTGGCATGGGCGGAGCGAAATAGGCTGTTGAGCAGGCATCGTTGAAGTCGCTATCTCAGATATGACAGTCCTCGCGGGAGGAGTTGCAGGAGTTGGTGAAGCTTGGCTCTGGGCGGCCATAACTGACTCCATCATGGCAGTCAGCCTAGCAATCTCTTCCTTTAAGTCCCTGTTCTCTTGCTCTAAATGCTCCATTATCTTCGGATGATTGGCCCTTGTATTATACCGGTGCGTCATCTTGTCTTTAAAATAAATGAAGAGTAAAGAGTTAGACCACTGATCAAGAGCTCGGAACAAAACCTGCTTATGCATATGATGCATGCAATGTTTGTGCATATGGTTTATTTTTTAGAGGAACTTTATAGAGATCTATCTGCAAATATTTGAAAATATTAATCTTTTTAGACATGTATGGAATACTCATAGCAATAATATTTGGAAAAAAAATTACATTAAAGAAGTAATACAGTTTTGGTAACCAAATACAATACAAGAGAAAAGGAGAAATGATCATCCTATGGATCCCTAGAAACAATCGTCCAAAGCTCTCAAGATAGGAACATAAGCTGCACGAAGCCTCTTCACCCCTCTCTCATAAGCTGCTTCCATATCGGCCTTCTCCTTGGTGAGCTGATCATACTTCCTCTTCCAAAACCTAGATGAGTGAGGAAGAAGAGAAGTAACCACATCATCAGGCTCATCGATAACCTGATGCTCTAGAAATTCTATCACTGCATCCTTATCTTTGAGCTGCTGAAGAAGTTCCTCACGCTCATGAACCCAAGCACGCGACCGGTCTTTATCTCTCAACTCCTCTACTCCTTGGTTAGGGAGGGTTGAAGGCCCAACCATAACCATAGGGGTAGGTCTCGGATAATCGTATGGCATGCGGTACTCAAGAGCTCTCTTCCTCATCTAAGCGGTGTAGGGTTCCAAAGCAATGCAATTCTTCAGACCAAGCTCCTTCATCCCTTTCCTATGAACTTTACGCCAGGCGCGGACCATTCTACCCTTCAAGTTCTGGGGATATTTACCCTCTTGAAAGAACACACCTTCCAACAAAATGTTGTTAGGTTTATCCTTCAAGGGGAACCCGAGCTGACGGCGAGCCAAAGCAGGGTTGTAGTTAATTCCACCACATGTACCAAGAAGAGGCACATTGGAGAACTCACCACAAGAGTCAATAATCTGAACACCATCATAAACACGATTATACCAAGAGATATCATCATTAGTGAGAGACATGAGTCTCTCAGACCACCGTAGAAATCCATTGTTCTCCTTGAAGGCGAGCGTCTGAGGCAAGTGCGAAATAAACCACTTGTACAATAGAGGTAGACAACACACAATGGAACCACCACTTTTTGCATTCCTCATATGCAAAGAGAAATAAGTGTCACCCAACAGAGTCGGAACGAGATTAAGAGAAGAGAAAATCCTAATAGCGTTGACATCCACAAAATTGTCGATGTTGGGAAATAACACTAGCCCATAGATGAGAAGTACAAATATGGCTTCAAAGGCATCCTCACTCATGGCCTTCTCAAACAAAGTAGCTTGGGCAATGAGAAAATCAGATGGGAGACCTTGAATTCCACCTTTGGTAGTCATATGAGCAACAATGTCAGGTACATCTATGTGAAGCATATCAGAAATCTCTTGAGAAGACGGAACTTTCTCCAAACCATTGAACGACAACTGATCCAGAATAGGTATACTCACATGATAGGCATACTCCTCAAGTGTAGGCAAAAGGTGGAAATCCGGAAAAGTGAAGCACCGATACAAGGGATCATAAAACTGCACCAACACACTCATCAGACCTTCATCCACTTTGGTAGAAAGAATAGACAGAAGCTTCTCATGGTGTGCTTTGAACTCCAAAGGCTCTAATACATAAGATGTCAAACTCCTTAACTCTTTCAAGTCGGGTTGTCTGAAACTGTACTTCTTCGTATTCCTTCTTTGCTTATCCATGTCTGAAAATTTGCAAATATACCTCTTAAGTTCCTCGAAAAATCTTCATTGTTGATGATATGGATGCATATGAATGCATGAGTGCATGGATGCAACAATCACACTCAAGGATCAAGCAAGTCACACCACACAAAGGTCACGGGATGGCTCATGTCATCATCAATACCAATCATCCATTTTGGTGGATTATGGTTTACACCTTATCAACACCCAAGTTCCATTGATATTGAGGATATACGAGAACGGATCAACCGCGAATCACTAGTTTGTTGTAAGTCACGAGCATGGAGTCTCGGTTAAGAACAACCCAAAGGGAGTGTACTATGGTTAAACCTGACAATCATGTTCTAAAAAGGTCCCCATAGTCATCATCTCATCTTTCGGATATTATCGGATAAAACGACTACTCGTATTCCAAAAATATTCTCAAGAGAGACTCTTATGAGTGTAGTATCGCGTAACAATCGTATCAAATCTTACACTTGAACGACCTTTGCACTACATTCTAAAATAGGCCAAGATGGGCTAGGTATCTAAGGTCCTTGGCTTCTAAGGTTTATATTGGAAAGAGTAATGCCTAACCACGACTACTCGTGTGACATTATTGATCCCAACAAGACCTCCACCAAGTGAATGGGCTTGCAAGTTAACTTGTTAAGGAATAACTCCACACAAGTCAACAAGACTATGCCATTCTCCTATCATAAGTGCACTCGAGTTCGGGTATAGAACTCATCTCACAAGAGACCACCAAGCATACAAGCAAGTAATATATCAAGCAATTCATACATTACAATCAATACAGTCATCCCAAATTTGCACAAAAATATGTCACCAATAAATATAACCATACAACACACATAAGCAAAAAGTAGGCTAAACCCACTAGAGATGTAGAATGTTCATCTCCAGCAGAGTCGCCACTTTTCTGTAGCGGGGATTTCATTACCTTTAGGTTTATTGACTAAACCAAAAGTAAACATACAATTCGAGTCGCCACCGCACTTTTATTTGTCCAAAGGAAAGGCTAAAAAGCGAACAAAAGCTAAGTAAGAAGTTTTATCAAATCAAAAACTAATAAAAATGTCAGAGATCTAGGTAAGGGGGTTGGTTATAAAATGGGAAGGTTTTACGTACCCAAAACATCCTTAGTACTCTAAGGGAACCCTTTTTGCAAATATGTGTTGTAGGTTGGTATTTGTGAAAACATGTGCAAAAGATTGGAGGGATGAGAAGAGAATAGATTATATTTATAAATTTTGTTGTTTGAATGGATGAACCCATTGCCTACGTACCATCACAATGGTAGGATCAAAACCTCGTAGTTCGGGGTAAAAATCTCAAAAGATTGGTGAATTGATTTGATCAAAAGCCTTAATGTCTTTTGTTATCAAAGGGAGAAAACTCAACCTAAACCAACAATCGACCATGTGAGGAGAGCTTCAACATACTAGTGAGGGGTTAACCCTATAATAAGTATGGAAGACTTATAATCCAATCACTAAGGATAAGGCGAGATTCACATCAACCACTATGATAACTCAAACCTATGACTAATGTTTATGAAAAGGTTTAATTAGGGTGGCCATTGGAACCACAAAAACAACTTGAAGTGAGTGTATTTACAAGTTAGATTTATTTACAAAATGAATTCAAAGTTGGATTAAGATTTATTCACAATGAGTATTGATGAAAATGGTTTTGAAAAGTCAAAGGCATAAGGCCTAGGTTTCTAATTTGAAAACAATGTCAAAATTTGAAAGGAAAGACTTTTGGCTTCGGTTAGAGTGAGGAGAAGAAGAGAAGGGCTAATCCTAAAGCATACAAAGATAAGAGAGAAGATAAAACCCTTGGAGTTCCTTTTCTTAAAATCATAGAGATGATTCAAGATGCTCCTTTCCTTTGGACTTAGCATACAACAAGCAATCACACAATTTAGATTCAAGCTCCTATGATCTCCATTTGGCTTGTCTTACTTAACTTGGCTACTCATGACAATGGTCCTCTTTACTATCTCAAAATGGAATCCCTATCACACAAGAGCAAACATCAAAAAGTTCACAACACAATAAGAGGAATGGACAAAGAATAAGTTTGGAAAGGAAGTCCTTTAAAGTCAACTTTGAGATTTAGAATTCTAAAGGCATGAGGCCTAGTTGCTCTTCAACAAATTTAGCATTCTAAAGGCATGAGGCCTAGTTGCTCTTGAACTCCTTTAAGCATGGGTATGTCCTAATTCTAAGTCCTTTCTCCTTTTTTGCATTAGGTTCACACAAAATAAAAGCAAAACCAACACAAGACAACAATATATTTATATACAATAATGAGCTCAAATGAACAAAAGGAAAATGACATAAACATAAAGTATGTGCTCAAGTGAGAAAAATGAAAAGAAATATGAATAAATGAGCAAGAAATAAATGGCATTAAAGTAAAGGGGAAGAAATTAAATGCTCAAATTAAAGTTAGTAATTAGTACAGTTATGTTAGTTTGTCCTAAAACAATTTAGCGTTATGTTAAGCAATCGTAAGTGGACTAATGTAGTAGTCACACCTATCTGAGGCCGGTCAATAAAACTATATGCAAATAAACACAAGTTAGAGATCATGACTAGTAAGTCAAGCTCCAAAAACTTGTCATGCCAAAAGAAAATGGGAAAGGCCTTGTATGGACTTTAGGTTTTTTGCTTGACCAAGAAGCAACCTATCTTGGACACAAAACAACTCACTTGATCTTGGATCAAGTTGAGTTTGGTTTGGATCAAAGAAGGTTAAACTTCTCATTTGTCAAGACCAACCATAAGACATTAACTCATTGGCCAAAATAAAAAGAAATGGAATGAAGATGAAATGGATGGAAAGAGAATTAAAGTGTCAAACTCAATTGGTCAAAAGTGAATCAAATCATCATCAACCAATGTTAAACAGAAGAGGAAATGAAGGTTACAAGTCAACAAGTCAAACATATTTTTTTGGTAATTTTTGAATTAGAAATAAATGCAAACTAAAATGAACAAAATATGGTCAAACCTCAAATTTAATTCAAATCAACTTCAACAAGTCCAATTAAATTCTTATAGGTCTAACATGGTCAAACAAGCTTTGACAAAAAATTTCAACAATTTTTTAAATCAGAAACTAATTAAAAACAGTTAAAAACAATGAAAAATAACACAATATGAATTAAAATCTCAAATAAATCTCAAATCAATTAATAAATTGATGAGACTATTTTTCATTGACTTATCATGATCCATAGGTGTTAGGAAAATATTTTTGGATTTTTCAAATATCAGAAAGTATTTTAAAATGGATTAAAACTATTAAAAACCAAAAAATTCACAAAAAATATTAAATGAAGTCACAAAAATAATTAAAAATCAAAATATGAAACTAGATTTTTCAAGAAATTTTTTGGCATTGGCCTCATATTTTTGTGACTTCAAATAAAATATTTATGAATTTTTGAAAATAAAAGGAATTAAATGAAATTAAAACAAAAATAAGAAAATCAGGAAAATCCAGCGCCCTCGGATGGTTTCATTAATTGAAGTGGCAAAGATCATGTGGTTCTAAGGCGCGGATACACGAAACACTTGAGTCAAGCGCGCTACACTTTGCATTTAAATGAGTCAACATAATGAAAGGCCACGATTAAAACATTTGAGCGTGATCCAATGGCCCTGAAGCAACCACGTGGGGATGGTGGTGGAAACCACCATCTTCTTCGGTGATCTAACCAGATCCGGCCACCACGCGTAGGAAATTAAAGCTTAATGAACATGAAAATTGAGGATATCAAAATGAAGTTGAGGTGATGTACATCACCCCTGTAACCATGGATCCTCCTCACAGTTCCTATTTAGAGAGAAACATGAGCTTGAAGATCATGGTACATGAACTGAAATGGCACGATTTGCAAAATTAAGACCACCACTGGCCTGCCTCATGCATGAGGACTTCAGAAAACAACACAAACCAAAGAGATTCACATTATATTGCAAGATCTAGATCAAGAAAGTTTGGTGTTCTACCTCTGAAATGGAGCTTCAAATAGCACGAATTCTCCAAGCTCTTGATCTACTTTTGCTCTGAAAGTGTGATGGTGATGCTTGGTTAAGGAATTGAGCTTTGAAGATCAACTAATGTTGTTGAAATTCAAGCTTGAAAAAGAGAATGAAAACTAAAAATTCCTTTAGTGAGGGTTTGGATTTCAATTCAGCAGCAATTCAGATCTCCACCTGGTTACCATTTGAATGAGAATGCACTCTTATTTATAGCTGGAATGTGATGCAAGGCAATGCTTGGCTCGTGTACATGAAGTTTGAATCCTCCTTGCATGGGCCTGTACAGGCGCATGTAAGGCCCAAGAATGAATGCAAATCCATGCTCAGATCAAATGTAAGTGAACTGGACGTGCAATTGGAGTGGCATTAGCTTGCACATGAAATTTCAATGTGAAATGCAAAAATGAACATAAACATAAAGCTCTTCGAAACTCCCACATGGAAAGTCCAAAAAAGTAACGTGAGTAATGGTTGGAAAGCCCTTGAAATAAGGAACAAAATTCATGTTGGGAAAAAATTCATTTGGAAATTGGAAATTTATGAAAACTGGCTGTGAAGGTTTAGGTACAAAACATGTCTAGGTTCCCTTTGAAAACATTTACTAAAAACAAGCATCTTCAAGCCCTTCTGTTACAATGATGTAGGCCTCAAATGAAAAAACATAAAACATAAAAGTTGTATATCTCTTCAATATGATACATTTAGAATTAAATTTTGCATCATTTGGATTTTTCATGAGAAAGTTATGGGCACTTGAAGTTGGACATTTTTCAAATTCAATGACTTAGATCCAAAGTGACCTATAATGTTTTGTATTATCACATGTGTTTCTTTTAGGATTTTGAAATTTTGTCCAACATAACATTTGAAGTAGACATCTTAAAATTTCCAATGCATTTGGTCTCATCTCTAAATCATAAAAATTAAAGAAGTTAGGTCCTTGGGAAGTTGACCAAAAATTAGGGTTTCAGTCAAAATGACATATAATGTTTTGAAATGAATGATGACCTTCCAAGTTTCAAATGGATTTTTGATGAACATGTAAGTTGTTAATATGGTTCTTATGAACATTTTTTATCTTGGGGTCATCTTCATTTGACAAACACATTACAAGTTTTATCTCAGTGATCCTCAGTTTAGTCAGATGACTTGACTGGTCAACTTTTCAAGGCCAAACTTCAAATCTTGATAAATAAATGATTGAGGATCCTCACATAGGCTCATATATGAAGAAAATAATGAATGAAAGAACTTCTCTTGATTATATTTGATCATAGGTTGAAGTTGCTTCATGAGCAAGGTACAGTCAATACAAAGTTGAATTAGGGTTTCCTTAGGAAACAATCCTCAAGCCCTTTGGGTTATATTGATCAAATTGGCAAATTGAGATACTTGGGAGACATATATGATGATTAGGAACTTTTTAGACCATTGTCATGCTTTTTCTCATCCTTATCTAGCCACTTCATTGAGCTTAGGAGCCTCCTAGGAGCATGGGAGCACATGATCACTTGAGCTTCAAAACAAAAAAGAGTTAGTGACATATTTTTGTACTTTTGGTTAGTAAACAAAATAAGAAAAGCAATAAAATACAATACAAACATGCTTGGTGATCTCAAACTAACTCACACAAGTCTCAACCCTAGGGTTAAGGAGCCACATATGCCATGATCCTTGAGGCAATGCATTGAGAAAATGATATGATGCCATGAAGGATCTTAGGGTCAAAATTAGGGTATTACACAGAGCAACAAAATTTTAATTGAACTTAAAATTAAACTCTATATTTTTGGCAATCCCCGACAACATCGCCAAAAACTTGATCAAAAAAATAGCAAGTGTATTATTTTGCCTGTTATAGTAATAAAGGGGAAATTCCCCGAATGTCGATCTCAAGGACTGCAAGCTAATATTGAGTTCAAATCATCATTCAATTAAACAAAAACTAGTGTTGGGTTTTTTTATTCAAAATTATAAACATAAAGGCAAAGGAAAATAATAATGAAAAATAAGGGTATGCAAGGGAAGAGGAACAATGCCAGGAAATGTGTATAATTTATCCCTGTAACAACTTTGAGACACTATTACATCAACAAATATCAAATTACTATCAGTTCTCAAGGGTATTTTCTCACAAGTCCTTGGTGAGAAAACCTTTAATCATTCTACCCTAATTTCTATGTCCATAGGCAATTATGGTGAAGTTAAACCTTATTATATCAAAAATGCTCTGATTCATACAAGGTATCTCTAATCCTAGGTGATATCTATTGCAGAGTAATCTTATAAAAACCTTATCAATGACGGTCTAGCCTAATTGATAACCATAGAACAATCTCGATTGGCCCGAAAGAGAAAGAATTAAACACATCAAAAGATTACCGTAAAAACAATAATATAAATGCAATCATAAACTCAAACTCATTATAGCTCTAAATCAGGGACCCCCCTAGCATTGAGGGGTTTAGCTACTCATATTATTCAAAGTAGATTCAAGATAAAAAATACACATTACAAGTAATTGGATGACTTGGATCTTCCATCACTTCCGCTCATGAAAATCTTCCGCTCTCCGAATTCCTTGATCTTTATAATTCTCGATCGTCTAACAATTATGTGCTCTCCTCCTTCTAAGATGATCTTTTCTATAGTAGAAACTTTCCTAATATAATGAAAATCCCTTGGCAGAAGTTGGAAATCTCCAAAACATCCCTGCAGCTCAAGCCCGGAGAAAAAGCCCAAAAATTGGAAAAATATGCGCTTGGGCTGACACGGCCCGTGTCAGCTCTCTTCCTTGCCACTTCCTACCTAAAACGCCCCAGGTGACCTAACACGGGTCGTGTCAGCTGACACGGGGGGCCGTGTCAGGCCCCTGTCTTGGTCCTTCCTGGGGTTGAGTCGCCTTCTTCTTGACACGGCCCGTGTCAGGTGACACGGGTGGCCGTGTCAGGCCTCCTGTGTTGAGAATTCTTCTTTTTTGACTGCCGAAACTTCTCACTCTCTCGCATCGAATCCCTTGGATCTTCTACCTGGACCTGGAAGACATAAACACAAACAACCAATGCATAAAATCACAAAAACGTAACATAAAACTAACAATTCATAAAAATGCTTAAATACTTACGGAAATGAATATTAACTTTAAAGGTACCATAATGCATACACAGAGTCCCAAAATCCTTGGTTTCTTATCGGATAAGCAACGAAAACATAGTGAAAATGGGGATCGATCAGTATGCCAAACCTATAAATTATATACCTCTGGATAAATTCAATGACTGCCTCTTGGTCAACATTCACCAAAGGTATGACCTCAATTCACTTAGTAAAGTAGTCGATACCTACTAAGATGTATCTTTGACCTTTGGATGACGTTGGTCGAATCTCACCAACCAGATCTACAACCCATCCTCTTAAGGGCCAAGGCTTTACTATAGAATTCAATTTTGCTGCAGGGATGTGTTGAATACCTGCATGCATCTGGATTTCTTGGGACCTTCTAGCAAACTCAATGAAATCCTTCAACATAGTAGGCCAATATCTTCCTTATCGAAATAATAACCACTTCATTTTATGGCCCACTTGATGAGACCTACTTGCCCCACTATGTACATTCGACAAGGCTAAATATGCCTCATTTTTGCTATGGCATTTGAGAAAAACTCCTTCAGGTGTTTTCTTGAACAACTCATTTCCCACAAGAGTATAACTCAATGAATGATACCTGATTTTTCTTTTCGCATATATTGTTGGATTCTTCAAGTAATACACTATTGATCTTCTCTAATATATGCGTGTCATGTTATCAATGGCCAATATCTCAAAATTGTCTTCGTCTGCATAGTCCAACTTCGTCATTTCCAAATCTGATATGGATAACCCGGTTTCCATACTCTTCCTAAAACTTCGATCGAATCTTCCAACTTATCTTTTGAAACCTTCTATCTAGAAGAAATTTGAGCTAAATCATTAGCCTCTTGATTCTTGAGTCGAGGGACATGTCTAATGTTTACAAACTCAAATTTTCATAATAGTCAATTTTCTATTATGAAATACGTTATCAAATTTTCTTTGACACATTTATACTCTCGAGTTGTCTGCTCAACAACCAATTCAGAGTCTCCACCTATTTCGACTTTAGTGGCCCCCAATTTCAACAGAATTTCAAGGCCAACTATCAAAGCTTCATACTCAGCCTCATTATTTGAGCAAGGACTATCTATCTTATACTTGAATTTTGTTGGAATTTTGTTAGGAGAAATAATCAAAACTCCAATCCCAACTCCATCTGTATGACTGGAACCATCAAAATATAATTTCCAAGACTCAAGTTCCAGATAATTTTGGGGAGTTTCGACTATTGCATGGTCAACTATAAAGTCTGCAAACACTTTCCCCTTCATAGCCTTTAGAGACATATAAATCAAAGAGTATTCAGTCAAGGCAAGTGCCCATTTTCCAATTCAACTGTGCAGAATTGTCTTAGATAACATATATTTAATAACATCAAAATGAGATGAAATATAAACATCAACCGACTTTATATATTGCTTTAACGTGGTACAAGAAAAATACATACACATACATAATTTTTCCACCATGTTATATCTAGTCTCTGTATCATTAAGAACCCGACTAAGATACTAAATGGCTCTTTTGAAGCCATTCTCATCCTCTTGAGCAAACATGCTCCCTATGGTTACATCAGATGCAAAAATATATAACCTCATACTTTATTTCTACAAGGAGGCGACATAATTGGAGGACGAACGAGATATTCTTTAATCTTTTCGAACGCTTCCTGATGTTTCTACTCCCATTTGAAACCTTCCTTTTTTAGTCGAAGGAGGGGTGAAAAGGCTTGAGTCCTGCTGCTTAAATTTGAGATAAACCTCCTCAAGAAATTTATCTTTCTCAGCAACAACTGTAATTCCTTCTCTATTGATGGCGCTTTCGCCTCCATGATGGCATTGGTCTTATTTTGTTTGATTTTAATCCCCTTTATATGGACCACAAAGCCTAGAAAATCCCCTGCGTACACACAAAAAGAACACTTGAGAGGATTCATTTTTAAACCATGTTTTCTCATTCTTTCGAATGACTGTCGAAGATGGTCTACGTGACTCCTTCCTGACACAGACTTAACGACTATATCGTCAATGTAAATGTGCATAAATGTCTCAATAAAATCATGAAAATTACAATTCATTGCTCTTTGATAAGTTGCGCCTACATTCTTTAAACCAAAAGGCATTACTACCGACTCGTAGGTGCCAAAGGCTCCAGGGCATTAATATTCCTTTTTTCGCACGTCTTCGTTAGCAATGAAAATCTGCTTATATCCAAAATATTCGTCAAGCATACTAAGGTATTCGAAGCTTGTGGACGAATCAACTAGCATTTATACCACTGGCATTGAATATTCATCCTTTGGGGTCGCAACATTCAGATCTCTGAAGTCAATGCAAACCCTCAAAGTCCCATTCTTTTTTATAACAGGGACATTATTAGCAATCTAGTCAACATACCCGGTTGTACGAATGAACTTACACCTCAAAAGCCTTTTGGTCTCTTCCTTGATCTTCGACGAGATTTTTGGTACAAATCGCCTTAAACTTACACCTCAAAAGCCTTTCTTTTTTACTAGGCTTTATAGGTAGATTCAAATCCACTAGTTCCCTACTCAATCCAGGCATCTCGTCATAGTCCCAAGAAAAACAGTATGTGTACTCCTTCAATAACTGGATCACTTCGACTCTGAGTTTTGGGCTAAGGTTGGCACTAATGTATGTTGCCCTTTTATTCACCCCGTCCCCCAGGTCAATTTCTTCTAAAGGATCATGTGCCAACATTTTTATATTTGATGCTATTAGATCCTTTTCAAATCCCAAAGGATCATCATCATAGATGGCATCGAGCCTCTGGTCTACTACATCAACTGGTAACTTATCAGGTGGTTCTGGTTTAAAATCAATGCCAGACCCCTCAAGATGCACTTTTGTTTCATTGGCTTCGACAACCATGTATTTCACTTCGGCCTCAAGGGCCTCTTTCAACCTATTCTTGGCTATATAAGCTGAAATCTTTTGCAAAATGATTGACTCAAACATAATAACTGTCTTCATCCCCCTAACCAGTTGGTTGGAGTCTTGGAACCCCTTCAAATTCCTCTTCATCTCCCATGATCTCTCTATCCCATCGAAAGCCATGGGTTGGGTGCAAATAGAGAGAATACAATGCCTTATCTGAAGGCAAGTATGCAAACCCAGTTGGGCTGCAGGGTGCTATATTTAATAAGTTCATGTCTAAGTGACGCTTGTCGACATGGTTAACCTCTGCCATAAAATAGCTTTGGTCAAATTCAATGTTTTCCACTATTCTGTCCTCTCGCCATATCGAAATTCTTTGGTGGAGCGAAGAGGGGACCGCCCCTATGACGTGTATCCATTCACGACCCAAAAGTAAGTTATAGTTAGCTTTTGATGCTATGACCAATAACAAAGTTGGCCTAGTAACAGATCCAATTGTTAAGTTAACTTGAATAACCCCCATAGGGTGAGAAATCTTCCCTTCATAATTTGATAAGATCATGTTGTATGGTCTTAGGTCAGTATCAAACTTGCCAATCATATTCAACATGAAGTGTGGCATTAAATTAACAACTGCTCCACGATCAACTAGAATCTTGTTTACTCCAATATTCTTAACCTTTCCTCTAATGAATATAGGTTTCATATGACTTCTCATTCCCTTATCTGGCCTTTCGAAGAAACAATTTTGTTCTTTGACATATCCATTATTCATCACATAGTAACAAACTGATACCGCCATTTCAGTTTCCGCCGCTTCTCTTCAACTTTATCTTTGGCTTAAGGTTGGTTACTACTTGATTCCGCCATTTCATTTTCCGCCACTTCTCTTTCAACTTTCCTCCTTCTCTGTTGTCTTCGCCACTTAGACCTCGACATGGGATTTTTTCCTTTATAATTTTCGGACCTATATGTCTGCTGCCTCGACACTTTGAGCTCTTTGCGATTGGATATTGAAGATCCCCTACCAACTTCAAAACTTCTCTAGTTCACTTGACCTTTGTCCCCTCTTTCAGCGGGCCTCACCCATTTATCCCTTGGGGCATTAGCAATTGAATTGCATGTGGCTGGCCTATTCGGAGGGAGATTTGGGCCTCTTTGCTGTTGTCTGTGAGGAATTCCTCTTTTGGCAAAAAGGTATTGTCTTCTGGTATCCTTCCAGTTTCCCTTGTAACGGGCTATTCGAACTCTTTCCAGATTTTCAATAGCCTTCCTGTCAAACACAAATTGCATCTAGGGCACAACATCACTTCAAACTTCTTTTTCTGGAAATGATGGATGAATTCGACTAAGTTCTCATCATTCTTAGGATAAGCAACCCTCATTTGGTCCTCATTTCGCTTGGTTCTTTCTTCATCTGCTTCCATGCCAGCTTCTTCACTTACTTCGACCATGTTGATATCCAAATTAGGACCATCAGTAATCCCAACCTTCTACAACTTGACACTAAGGCCCTCAGTAGCCTCCGCCATTTTGACTTCATGTTTGAAACCCTCAGTAGATTCAACCATGGAGCTTTCCTTACCAAGATGTTCATTGGCTTCGATCATGTGTACATCTGCAGGCTCGGTATAGTAGGCATCTTCCATCTGCAGGGGATCATAATCAATTTTCATCTGGGCTTTTCCCTTGTCTCCGAACTTTAGCCTTCCTTCCTTTATCACATTTTGCACTAGATCCCTAAAAAGAAACCATTATGAGGTCATGTGGCCTAAAAAATTGTGATATTTACAAAATCCTCTCTTTTTTCGGTGTTCTAACAGTGGTATCTTAGCACCAGGTGGTACTATAATTTGTCCATCTTTAACTAATAAGTCAAAAATCTCATCACACTTCATTACGTAAAAAGTGTACATTCTCTTAGGGAATTTATCGTTCTTTTCTAGTTTGATGGGATTTTTCCCGTTTGAAGGTGCAATAACTTTACAGACATAAGATGGCCCTTGCTTTAGTTCGGCCAGATCGACTTCACCTTCATCGAAACTACTAACATAAATGTTGGCCTCTTGATCATCCTCATCCATTTCGACATATGTTACCCTCTCTTTTCTATTATTCTTACTCGCGCTAGCCTTTTCGTCCTTGAGGCGTTCTACGTGTCGAACCATGTCCACCAATTGGGCCATATCTCTTAAATGTTGGGTATCTAGTTTCTTCTTAATGGAGTAATCCAAACCACTAGCGTCCATTTCGAACAAACTCATGCTCAGGAACTTGCTTAAAACATCTTGCCTTTAGAAAATGGAACCTATTTAGATAATCATCTATTGGCTCTATAAACTTGCGCTTAATGCTAGCCAATTCTTTTAGACTAATCTTCGATTGCCCCGTATAAAATTGTTCATGGAACAATATCTCCAAACGAGTCCAATCATGGATGGAGTTGGCTGGGAGCATAGTGAACCAAGTAAAAGCTTTCTTGATAAGGGATGTGGGGAAATATCTTATCCTCGGGTTTTCATTGTTGGCAATGTCCCTAGGCTCTGTCAGATACCTCGATATATGTTCGACAATGGACTTGCTGGTGTCGCCAAAAAATTTTGTAAATTTTGGGACCTTCCACTCCTGGGCAGTTCAGTCTACAAGACATATTCAAATAATGGGGAGGTATAGTTTATCCTGCGAAGGCCTACGTTCACTCTATTTCGTGCCATTATTCTTTCGACTATGGCAACCAAATTATTCTATTCTGCTAAATCATCTTATCGAACTCGGTGAAGCACTTCATCAGTGTCTTGGTCATGATTGACCATCATAACCCTAGGCCACTCGACTTCCCTAGGAAGTGGTTGTTCGGCCTCTTTGGGTTCGCCATGTTGGCTCTGATTAACCTTGCCCATATTATGTGCGAGTTGTTGGTCTTGATTAATCGTAGGGTCTTCTTCCAAAGTCACTCCTTTGTTTTCCACTAGCCGTCCTGGCCGTGGTTATGGAGCATGTCGAACTGGTGCTCTTGGAGCGCCAAATAAATTTCTAATGCATACAATTTGAGCTGCCAATTGTTGATTTGTTTGGGCGATTTGCTGATTAGTTTGGGTAGCATTTTGGATTAAAGGATTGAATATCGTTTCCATCTGTTGGGTGAGCATATGAACCATCTCATGGTTACTTTCGTCCATTTTCTACCTTAACACTGCCACAGAACTTGTAGTAAAAGTGGGCATTGGCTGGGCAGAAAATTCTATTCCCAGGGGTTAGGTAGTTCGACCAAGACTATTGACATCTGATCCCGACCCTTGTAACGGAGAATACGTACTCAGCGTTGGGCCAACAAATGTGGATGCACTATTATGCAAACTCTCCATCACTGAAGTTGGCATAGTGTATGGTTGTTCGCAACCATCTATAGGCATTGTGAATCCAAGCACATATGGCCTAAAACTACTCGACACTATGGGTCTTAGAGTCACTGGTTGACTATGCGTTATCATCGGGGAAAATATTGGTCCATTTTGGGTACTTCACGGTATTATTGGCGTACTCATCATCGATGGTATCGCTTCGGTCACAATCGACGTGGTCGTGCTTTCCCATGTCGTCCGAGATGGTTTCTCTCCATTATTATTTTACGGATTAACCATTCTCCTAACATTTTTCCTTTTTGGCAAAGCTTCGCTATTTCTGGCTATCCTACCACTTCTCAATCTCATGCAACAAATTTTGAAAATTCGTTTTCTATGTATGACGAACTAATGCAAAAAAAGGTAAAATTCCTAAGCATAAGTGTCCCACTGGGTGTGCCAATTTGTTTACCGTGAATTTTGGTAAGCAACCGCTAGTCCTTCAAAATTGATACTTTGATTACTTGCAGGATCAACTAGATTGATCCTATAACATATGTGTATAGTTTTCTTAAGTTTTTCTTGATAATGAATATTTCTAAACTAGTTCGTGACTTTAAAGTAATGCAAGAATAACTTATAAAGAAATAAAGATGACTTCGACTGCAAATATAAAGAAATGAAGGACAACTTCGACTGAAACTTAAAAGGTATAAAAATAACATTAACGTAAATGATTTGATATTGAATGAAAATATGGTGATTCATACGTACATTTCACTCAGTAACTCTTTTCTCAATACACTTAGATACTTTGAGTAATAAGAGTTTTGTATACAATTGAACACCTTGAATCCTGATACACAGGACCCTATTTATACTAAATCGACAATAACGATAACGAACAGTCCTCTCTCCAGAGAATGACACGTTCTCTCCTGCATATTTTTTGCCCTTCATAAGCTTCCACGCATCGTTCAAGAAACGGATAAGGCTAAAAAATAGTTAATCAGCCTTATCTCAAATTATTTTGTCAAAGTCATCATCATACTAGGTCAAAAATATTCTATGTCCTAGAATGATATCACCCTGTAGAAATGAAGACCTCTTCGCAAAAATCAAATCGAAATCTCATCAAGATTTTCTTAGTCGAACTCGACTTATATTCTCCAAGTATTTCCTTCAACTTTTCTTTGACATCTTTAATCCTTCTTATCGTCGAAATTCTAGATAACAAGATGCTTATAAGCTATATTGTCTTATCACTAACAAATTTAAATCCAGTAGAGATGTCATTATGAAAGAATTAGAAGTGTGGGATTGGAGTAAATCTCAATCCAACTCTGGTGTAGAGTTAACCTCTAAAGGTACTTCAGAATATGAAGGTGACTCTAAAGGCGAGTCTAACTCTAAAGGCGAATCTGACTTTGAAGGTGAATCTGATTTTGATCCAGATTCTGATGGTAATTCAGTTATAGTGGAGATTCAAACTCTGAGAATATTATAGACTCTGAAGGTGGTCATGCCTTTGAAGGTGGTACTTTTGGGTTTCCACCATTTGATACTGTTACAGCATCCGAAGAAGATTCTGAACAAGTTCAGAGGCCACAAAGAATCAGAAACATTCCAAGAAGGTTGGTAGAGTTTGACATGTTGCAAGATCTTGAAGGAGAAGTTATCCAGTGTTTCATGTTAGTAGACTTTGAACTAGTTAGTGTTAAAGAAGCGCTCAAGAAGAAAGTGTGTCTGAAGGTCATGAAAGAAGAACTTGAGGCTATAGAAAGAAACAAGACTTGGGAGTTGACTAAGCTTCCAAAGAACAAGAAGGCCATCAGTGTCAGATGATTTTTCAAGGAGAAACTGAAGCCAGATGGATCAATTGGAAAAAACAAAGCAAGTTTAGTAGCTAAAGGATTTCTATAGAAATCTGGGTTAGATTACTTTGAAGTGTTTGCTCCTGTAACGAGACATGAGACAATCAAACTGGTGATTATGATAGTTGCTAACAGGAATTTGCCTCTGATGCTTTTAGATGTGAAATCTGCATTTCTAAATGGTCCATTGCAAGAAGAGGTATATGTGTCACAACCTCCTGGATTTGAGAAAAAGAATCAGGAAGGGATGGTGTACAATTTACATAAAACCTTGTATGGACTAAAACAAGCTCCTCGAGCTTGGAATCTAAAGATTGATTCGTTTTTCTAGCTCCAAGGATTCATAAAGTGTGAGATGGCGTTTGTCGTTTATGTTTATCATACTTCTGAAGGCAATATGATTTTGGTGTGTCTTTATGTTGATGACATCAGGGAGTTGTGAACATGAGATAACTAACTTCAAGAAGGTGCTGCTGAATAAGTTTAAGATAATTGATCTAGGAAAGATGACATATTTCCTAGGGGTGGAGTTTATGTACTCTGAGAAGTGTATCATTTTACATCATCTGAAATATGAACTTGAGCTTCTGAAGAGATTCGAGATGCTAAATTATAAGGTTGTCGTCACACCTGCAGAAACAAATCACAAATTAGATTTTGACTATGTAGGTAATGATATAGATGCCATAACTTTCAAGCAGTTGGTTGAATCTCTCAGGTATTTGTGTAATACCAGACGTAACATTTGGTATGCAATTCAAATGGTTAGTAGGTTCATGAGTAAACCGAAGTGGTCTCATTATCAAGTTGTTGTCATGATTCTGAGGTATATAAAGGGGACTCTGAAGTATGGAGTTTTGTTCCCTTATGGAGAAAGGACTAATTTAGAGATGATATGTTACTCACTCTCTGGTTTGTGTGGAGACAGGGTTAACAGAATAAGTACTTTTGGATATTTGTTTAAGTATCTGAGAAGTCCTATTTTTTGGTGTTCCAAGAAGCAACCAGTTGTTTCTTTGTCAACCTGCGAAGCAGAATATATTGCAGGTGTTATGATTGCATGTCAAGCTTTTTGGCTTCTGAATTTACTGCAGGATCTGAGAGAGAGAGAGAGAGAGAGAGAGAGAGAGAGAGAGTATTGTTGAAGATGTGATTTCTGACACAAGAGAATATGTGGAGGTTTGTAAAACAATAGTTTAAAACAAAATTATTTTCTAAATAATATTTTGAAAACATTATTAAAAAACGTTTAGATATGCAACAGAGAATAAGGATAAAGAAAATAATCAGAATGTAACAAAGTTAAAGGAAGAGAGATAACACCAAAGATTATAGAGGTTAGATTTTAAAGAAGTGGTTTACTCCTCTCGATAAGAGTTGATCTTAAGAGTATCCAATAATACTTGAGATCTTTTAGAAGGTTAAGATCACAAACACGCTTACACAAGAAAAATGAAGTTTCAGGTTAACTTCCAACTAAACAACGAACAATGAAATGAAGCAGTTAGTTTTCACGCCAAACAAAAAAAAAGTTTCGAGCGGTTAGTCTATAAGATAAACATCAAACAGTGATTTGAGCATATATTCTCTAAGCCAAATAGAGATTTTACTATGAGTAATCTAGAATCGAGATAGAGTTTTGAATTGGCTATCTTTCGAACCGAACCGAGGTTTTATACTAGGTTGACCACGAACCAAATCGAGATTTTATACTGAGCTGATCTCGAACTAACTCATCTTTTGTACAGGTCTAACCTCAACAATGGATGTGAAGTTTTTTCATTGGTTATTCTTCACAAACCCAAAAGGAGAGTTTTTCTTCAAGTGACGGAGCTCAGGAACCAAACAAATACTTATAATAATCCCCTAAAAGATCTTTTATCAGGTTTAACTCCAAACCTTAAATAATTACTTCCTAAGAAAGAATAATTTACTCAAGAGGAAAAAGAACGCTTGGTAATTTTCAATAATGCCCTTCCTAGAACAACTTCCTCACTAAACTCAAGAACGTTTCTCAAAGTACCATGGCTAAAAATATGTGAGAGAATTGATATATATATATATATATATATATATATATATATATATATATATATATATATATATATATATATATATATATATATATATATATATATATATATATATATATACAGAGAGAGAGAGAGAGAGAGAGAGAGGAAGGTGAGATATCTCACATTTTCTGGATGTTTAGAAATGAAAGGGAAGACCTATATTTATAGGCCAATGAATGGTTCAAAACATTCACATGTTCCTTAGGATTCTGCTCAGGTTGACCTAGAAAAGATCCTGGAGGGACGGAAGATGAAGATTATTATTGCGCAACTCTAGAGATTTATGTCTCTAACATTTTATTATGCGTCGAAATGGATTCAAGCTTAGTGGTTAACTACCTAAGGACTTCAGTAGTTTGGAGGTTTTGATTTCTGGACTCTTCATTCTAGCGAGTCTGATTCGCCATAAAACCCTCAATCATGGTTTCAAAGTTAGACTTCCTAGGGGATACACCTTGTTAGAAACAAGTAGGTCTCATGGCGTTTTATGGCTGATTGTTCTTATAAGAGAAGTTGGGGTGATCTCTCCACACCGGGTTATATGTGTTGGAATATGGATTCCCTTGTTGATTGGTGTTCATGTGTTCTATCGACTTACTTCTAAAAGCCTACCCTTTTGCGGGACTTTAGCAATTTTTTCTTGGGTCTTCCCCATGAATGATAGTTTTTTGCCATGTCCACGATCAAATTATAAGCCACATCTTGCGGGCTATTCTTCCTCGTGGAATAGAGGAGACCATTGCAAAAAGTATGCATTATGAACCACTTTTCTAGCCCGTGGAATGAGCATAGTCTCAACAGATCTTTGAAACACTTCTAGGCATCAAAGAGAGACTATCCTTCCTATTGTCTAAAGTTATTAATTTCACTTCTCACTTGGACTGTTTTGCTTGGCAAAAAGTACCATGCATGGAAAACTACCTTTAGTCGTGGCCACATAGTTGTGGAATTTTTGGGCAATTATTGGAGCCACACTCAGGCTCAGACTCTTAGTGTGAAGGGAAACAATTTGAGTTGGATGGCGTTTCGTTCAATGCCATTGGTTTTTAGAGTGCCATAAAACTAAAAAATGGACAAATGAAGGTTCAGGTTTTTAATAGGTGACCCTTATAATTAGTTTTGTTGAACCATGCCCACCAGTGAGGGCTTAATCTCCAAGTTATTAGCCACAATAGGCGGATGAACAGTATTATACTATACATTCTCTCATTGGTGGAAACCACAAAATCTTTCAGCAGTTTGGTGTCTATGACCGACTCAATCATTTGTCAGAGGGTTTGGTGTCTCTCGTGGAGAAAACGCTCAATTTCATTCACAGGTTCAAAAATATTTCCTGCAGACGGGGTTCTTCGCATACGAAGGTAACGAAGAATTTTTTTTCCTGGACTAATCTTTTGAGTTTACAGTCCACCGGGATGCCCTAATTTTTATCTAAGTCACTTGTTTTCAAGTTATCGACTTAGCGGGCTTTTCTTTGCTCTTTTTTTTTTGCATTTCTCTTTTCTTTGTCTCAGAACAAATCGTGTGATATTCGTTTGTTTGATTTGTTGAAAGGGTCATGACTACCTCATTCCATTTGTTGGTGAGGGACAACCATTATGGATTTATGGTTTCTTGACCTCTTGTGAGGGATGAGATGTGGTTGATCCTCAAATGAGATGCTTCTTTTTGAAATTTGAACGCAAGATCAAACTAACTGACGACTACCCTGCCATTGGTTAAGATTGAGGGTTTTGTGTATAGAAAGAAACTCTTACTCCAAGGCCCAAAGGGGTTGACTAGGTATTATGTTCCTTACACCTCCGGTGTTTAGGGATTTGAAACAATGTCTTACATCGTCAACTAGGTTTTATTCAAAAGCATACATACATTAGTCTCGTGTATTTTAATTTCATCATTCTCTTTTCGATTTTCCTTAAACAAAAGTTTGATACTGACAAAATAAAATATGAGTTAACACAAATGGATTGATTCAAAATATGCACATTCATTTAATTATTATTATTATTTGAAAACAAACAATTTTTTACAAGTGAATAACACTCAACAAACAATAAAGATTACAAATGAAAATGATTAAACAACCTAAAGGTCGCTGGCATGGTTAGCATTTGTGTCATCCCGCATGTTGGGTTATTATGCTTGTACAAGTTGACATGATAGCCTTCAACTTTATGGCTTCCTCTATCTCTTTCGTCTCTGCCATTGATTTATATTATGTTGTGCAGTTTGTTGACTTTGAGAAGCCTGAGTCTATGGAGGCTGTTGCTATTGGGTTGCAGCAACATATGGAACTGGGTAGTATGACGTGGGAGCCAGAGGTGCTTGAAACTGAGAGTGAGTATGAGGAGTAGCATATTATGGGAACATTTGAACATGATACTGTCATACCCCAAATTTATCCTACTTTTATTTTTGCATCACATTATTATTTTTTTCCAATTTATTTCCATTCGCATCAGCTTACCTACTTCACCTGGTCATGTGTGGTCATCAGTTCATAAATCATTCATTTGCATAAAATTTGACTTGTTGACTTTGTTTATTATTTATCTATTTTTCATGCTTGCATATACTAGTTCACTATTTTCATCTGCATTATATACTGACCATTGACTGACATTTGAAGAAGGGCCAAAATTAATGTTTAACTTTTAACTTTATTCATCTAATATATGTCTTCAGTTTTTTTTTTATTCCATCCTTTAATGTTATGCATATTTTAATTTTTTAATCACTTTTTATTAATTAAAATTAAAGATTTTATAAAAATAAAAAAAAGACTTTATTTTTAATCACATTACTTTAGTGCATTCAAAAGATAAAAAAAAGTTAGAATACACCAAAAGTTTGATTTTTATTTTTACATGTAATCACTTTAGTTACCATCCATTTTTACATTTTTATTAAACACAAAAGAGTTTTTAATCAGGATAATTCTATTTTGTTTTAAGATTTTATTTTTAAGAAAACATAAAAAAAAGGGAAGGATGAGAATATGACTTGCATTTTTTATCCATTTTATTTAAACTCTTTTAAGATACATATTTCTACCTTTTGTTTGTTTTAACAAAGAATTAAATCAAATCTTCCATTCTGATTCATTTTTATTCTTTATAACAATTTGTGTCCACTAAAAAATCCAATTCTCCAAAACTAGTTTATCTAATTAAACTTTAATAACCAAAAATCCATTTCTCCACAACCAGTTTATCCAATTTAATTTCAATAACCAAACAAAAATCCAATTGTCCAAAAAAAAATAGTTACCAAATTATCCACAGTCCAAACTAATATCAGATTGCATCCAAAGCATCGGTTGTTACATTACACAGTTACAGTAAAATGATTTTTCAAGCAGTAAGAAGACTCTTGTTACAATAACAGTTCTTCACGCGGAATCCTTTTCCTCCGGCTCACTAGAGTCACGAATTCTTCATGCCTTCACACACTTGAGCATTTTCCTACACAGTATCTTATTCATATAAAAACGACTAATCCGTTCTGCAAATTTTTATAAGCAACTTTTTATTTCCTTGCATTTATTCCTCCAATGCCAATTAATTGCCATTTGGAGAGAGAGATGGAAGGGGAAACATGTATAAACAGAAAGAGAAAGGATATATCGTGTTTTACTATTGAGGGATTGTTTTTGTTTTTAATTGATTTATTAACTTTTGTTAATTAAACATTATCTTTGATGCAATAGACCAAATCCAAAGTATTATTACTTTTCACATTTTTCCAATAAAATATGAATAAAGGTGGAGAGGGAAGATCACGATTTTTTTCAAAAATAATTAATAATTTCAAAAATAATTTTAAAATAATTCCAAAATAACCACATTTAAAAGAGGATGCGTCAGATAAACCGGCGCATCCCCTATGGATCAAGAGGAGACGCCTAAGGCAATGATGCCTGCATTGGTAGCCTCATGAGGAGGCGCCTAAGGCATTGATGCCTGCATTGGTAACCTCATGAGGAGGCGCCAATGCCCTTGGCGCCTGCATTGGACCTCATGAGGAGCCGTCAATGCCTCTGGCGCCTGCATTAGACCTCACGAGGAGGCGCCAATGCCTTTGGCGCCTGCATGGTGCATGTCGCCAATTCATCTAGCGCATACACCCTTGTGTTATTTATTTATTTATTTAAAAAGAATATTTTATTTACAAATAATAAAAAATAATCTAAAAAAAATTTATTCATGATATAATAAATGTTACATGGGATTGACAAAAATTTAATAACCGACCCGATCAAAATGTCCCCCTGTTTCACATCCAGGTGCGTTAGTTTGTCTCCCACGATTTTCCGAGGTGTTTGGGGTCTTTGTGTGTTGACCTGATCGAATGATGGCTGGTGTGAAGGTCCGACGGAAGTTCCAGCAATATTTGACAGATGTGTCATCATTTGTTCCCAATATCTGAAGGGGCTCTGGCCAACAGCACTTCCGTAATGGAGTTCGGTGCCCATGTCATCGTAGTTAGGTTGATGGGGTTGGGTGGATTGTGGACGGTATAGTTGCCCAAATTGGGACATTGAATCATTTCGGAAACGAAGCAATGGTTCCTGGGGCATACTACAGTTAAACAATGGTGGTGTGTTTTGGTGATGGGATGTTTGAGTGGTCATTGGTAGAAGCTACGATGAAGTGACCCATATGAATCATCTGGGCTATAGACGATTGTGGTTGAAGCGTATGGTTGTTGGTGGGTATGGTTTGACTCTTGGTTTTGTGGTTGGGTGGGTGGCATGAATGGATTGTGACGTTGGATGTTTGGTTGTTGGGTGGATGGCATGAATGAGTTGCGAAGTTGGGCGTTTGGTTGTTGTGTGTATGTGGTATGTTGATGTTGTGAGGTTGATTGTTGGGTTTGGGTGGTTTGACATTGGTGTTGGGCGGGAAATTGTTGTGGGCGTACGATGACGAAGCTAGTTGGCGTGGATCCATCAAATATCGTGACTCAGATACAAATTGTTGAGTTGTTACCGACCTAAATCATGCCATATATTGTTGAGTTGTTCCTGCACCATGGATGACTGGTTCGTTTAAGATGTGTTGTCGTCGATTCCTCTATTGACGATACATCTCTTTTGCAAAGTCTCTCCAGTCGGAATAATCCCATTGGGTATCAACTCTTTTTTATGTCAATTCCCCAAACACGTGGGAGGTTCTGGGATCTGTTGTTGCATGGCGAACTGCAGTTTGACCCGGTCACTCTGGTGCATTTCTAGAGTAGTGAACCGAATAATTGATGTCTTTGTTGTCCAAACTGCAGCATCGTCATGGTTCACATCATGATCAAGACCCAGGTATGGCCTCTAGATAAACTATAAAACTATACGAAACGATTAGATGCTAAATAATTTGATAAGTATTTTTAAGTTAAAATATAATTATATAGGAGTATTACATCGTCTGGTCCAATGTGGTCCAATAGATTGTGATAGACTACAATAGCGTGTTTCAGACACATATTGTAGTTCATCCCCCTTACTGACCATCTTAGATAAAAAAATTGAAAAATATTATTTACAGTTAATTGTAATATAAAATATAATTAATTAAATGGTAAAGTATTACACTTACTTTGTTGCAAATGGGAACATGAATAGGTTCTCGTTTATCGGGGCGAGTGACAACATTCTTGACCAACCTCATGCTTGTAGCAAATACGCACATGAAAAAAAAATGTATAAG
This sequence comes from Lathyrus oleraceus, assembly GCF_024323335.1. Lineage (NCBI taxonomy): Eukaryota > Viridiplantae > Streptophyta > Magnoliopsida > Fabales > Fabaceae > Lathyrus > Lathyrus oleraceus. Next base: position 222,955,787 of record NC_066584.1, read on the forward strand.
TATTCTTTTTTCTCAGTTTTACACATTGCACTATATAGATGGGTCAACACAGCTGAACCCCAACTATATGTGCTTACCTTATTAATGTTGCGTAACAACGGTAAATACATAATATTTACTGAATTACCTGTACTTTCTGAAAATAAAAAATTACCAAATAAAATCATAATATAACACCGCACTTTAATTATTTTCTCGTACTCGATTGATTCTTCGGACAATATTATACTCGCATAATATTGTTTAAGGTACTTTAAATTTATACCTTGCCCTCTTGCTTTACCGGATGACTCTCCCTCAATTTGGCCATCACACAAAGGGGCACCCAATAATTCGTTACAGATAGAGTTATTCTGGTTTACTCTACCATTCACGGCCTTACCATCTATACGGAGACCCAACAACATGTATACGTCCTCAAGTGTGACAGTACACTCACCGAGAGGAAGGTGAAATGTGTGGGTCTCAGGTCTCCACCTCTCCAACAAAGCAAGAATGAACTTGTAGTCCACCGAGTACGAGACAATATTGAGGAGATTTATAAATCCACATCCTCTAATATATGGTTCTATCAAAGGATCGTGGGGTACATATTCATGTACACGACATCGAAAATGCTTTGGGTCCTAATAATACATAAGTAAGAAATACAATAATAAGAAGTAATATATAACACAAACATAGATAACAAAGGTATACGACTTAAAAATGGAATAAGTAAAAGGAGAGTGATAACATACAAATGTCGAGATATTCTCGAGGGTTCCTTTGTGTTCATCACCCATAGTCAACAGAGACATAATTTAATGTTGTAGAGCTTGAGTGTGGCAAAGAAAGAGTGTGGTAAAGAAAGAGTATAGATGATTAATGTTGGAGATGATTTGATGTTGTGATTTGAAGCCTATTTATAGATGAGGAAGTCTTACTAGGTTTCTAACCTACGCAGCATGTGATTGGTTGCATGCATGACAAAGTAGAGTAGCCCTTGCTCTTGGCGCCTACATGTGAATATTCACATGCAAGGAAGAGGCTCCCTTGCTCTTGGCGCCTAGGACTCTTTGTCATTAAGGGGCGCCCTAGCTCTTGGCGCCTAGGTTGTTTCATACGCCTAGGGAATGAGCGCCTATTTGGACTATTAGGGCAGCGATTCTCTTGTGAGATTCCTTGTCACATAGATTCCTTGGGTGCATGCATTGTGTGTTCTTGTCATTCTTGTCACTGCATGTGTGTTCTTGTCACTTCATGCATGGTCAAGTCTGTACATATGAACCGAGTGATCAATGCATTCAACGTTTACGCTATTTAATGCATTCAATTCCAGTATAGTAAAGAAAGTTAGAATTTAAAAAATGTCTTCCTCACAACATTACATGATCAGTGTCCATATCGAAGGTGAAATATTTGAGCATCAACTATTCAGTTTTTGTTTTCACAACACAGAGTAACACAGAGGTAACTCGGTTTATAATAAATCGACGATCAAAATTTTCACATCTGAAACAAAGAATAGAAAAGAAATTGAAGTGCAGTCTTGTTGTCCAAATCATCTATAAAAATCCGGTTTGGTTTGCAGAGAACCAGGTGAAGTTTTATCAGAAGAAGATTCGAGATAATGAAGATGTTCAACATATGTTTCTCAATCACGAACAATCAAGGTACAATGATATAGAGTTGTATATATTACCACAACAACAACAAGTTTCTCAGTTCATTGATCAGTCACAAGTCTTTTGTGAAACTGATAACGAACAAGCTGAGGTGAATGTTGCAGATGACGAAGAGGAAGAAGCCAAGATCTTGGTTGATTCAATGGTGAATGCTGATGAGGAAGAGGAACCATTACCAGCTAGTCATGTATATTGTCCACCTCAACACATGACAAGGTTGAATTTGGGTTCCGATGAACCTTCATCAGATATATGGTACAATCCTTATGTGCAAATGCAAGGATCTTTGAAACAAGGAGACATATTTCGCACAAAAGAGGATTGTGTAAAAGCCATCATAAATTTCACATGCAACTATCAGTTGATTCCTAAAAAATCTCTGATTGCACGTTGCGTCGCAACCTAACTTATGTTTGATCTCCGACAGACAGCCTTCAATCATCAGTACATATAATAACATTGATAATGGCTGGAAAGATCCTCCTTCAATGCATGTCTTATGTATTAGACATATTGCTCATAATTTCATGCGGGAAATCAAAGAAAAGACGTTGCGAAAGAAGGTTGTTCACGCAGGTTACGCATTATCAAAACCTTCTTTCAAACACTACCGCGAAGAAATAAGATTGACAAACGCAAATACAGTATGGTGGATCGACAGTATTCCATTGGAGAAGTGGACTAGGGCATACGACAACGGTCAACGTTCGGGCCACATGCCAACAAATCTTGTGGAATCAATGAACTCTGTCTTCAAAGGCATCCATAACCTACCTGAAATTCTGGTATAGTCAGAGTTCAGATGTTCTACACAAAGTCATGACATCTGATCCAACAATGTTACTAAATACAGCAAGACAATTATACAAATTAAAAGCCAGTACTCATATGCACTCAGTCACAGATGTCAAGACATCTGTGAATATACCACCATGGAAAGAAGAACATCCAGTTTTTTCCATCTAGTGCAAAGACACAGTAGAGATCAAACATAGCCCTTATGTTTATTGATCCTGCCTAGTTAACAGCATGATGTCTCAACATTGATTTGAACATCACCTGACTCAACATTACAGATGGGTGAACTGTAACAGACCAACCAGTCTATACATCAGTATTAGCAGTCAATAATGAATGTCATAACATTCTGTTTTGCAATCAGACTGCAGGCTATGTGTCTGGTCTGTTCTTCACTTCATAAACAGACTAGAAACAGACTGAGTTAACAGACAAAATATAGTGTACAGAAGGTAAAAACACCAGTAATTGTTAACCCAGTTCGGTACAACATTACCTACTATGGGGGCATACCAAGCCAGGAAGAAGACCCACTATTAGCAGTATTAATTCAGAGTTAAACTCCCGCGTTTACAACTCCTCACTTAATCCCTACCCAATGCAATTTATACCTAGGCATTCCTAGATAGAAACCTCCAGTTTCCATTCCTATCATTACAATTACATGTAATGTTTAGACAACCTGAACTTGCTTCTTAGCTTCGTTCAAGAACATAACCACTCTTGCCTACAGGCTTTGAGTTACAAGTAATCTCATGCTTTCAAGCACTGAGAAACACTTGGTAACCTTCCCACAGGTTGGGAGGTTTACCTTACACATACCCCTAATATTTACATTGTTTGAGGCTTACAAAACCTAGGTTACAATCTGCTATTATAACCTAACCACCCAACTGGATTTGGGCCTTCAGAAATCGCAGCAAATCTTTCTTTTACTGTTACAGAGCTGGCAGAAATCTTCTGCTACAATCAAGGTCTTCAATCTTTTATTTCCCAAAAGATCTCCATATTTGGAAACTGTATTTTCACCAAATATATTTACCAAATCTTCTGATTGAATCTTCAAGATCTTCACATAGGAGTTAGGATATTCACCAGATCTCCTACTTAATCACAAACCAAACCAGAATTAACTGATTCAGTTTTATACACATGTGAGATGTCACAATCCCGATGTCGTGACATCTTACATGACATGTTGGTCCAGATGTTGAACTTCTTCAACCCAACATATTAAAACAACAGAGGTGATTACATTATTTGTTTTACAAAATTAATGCCAATCTTAAGGTACTAATAATCTCCCCCTTTGGCAAATTTTAGCTAAAACAAATAACCCTCTTTGTCAATGACAGCCCCATTACCAACACCATTGTTGGTGTACATGAGGAAGTAGATGTACAGGGCACAGCTGCATCACAACCCTTCCCCTCAACAGGAGGGCTTCCTGAAGAATATGTAATGCTGAGTACATAGATAATGTAACTCAGATCACAAGACACAACTATCTTCTTAACTCAGATCACAGGACACAACTGATATACCCAGTTAGTGACTTTTGTGTCTGAACCCATCTTCTCCTTGCTACCAGATCTTGCTTGCTTCTGGTGCATCCTCAGGACAATGTTTCTCTCCCCCTTTTTAGCTAAACATTTATAAATGACACCTTTACAAAACCAGATCCAGGAACAGTATGCCCAGATCTTAACAAACCCCATTGTTTAGTGGGAATGAAATGTCGCTCTTGTGAGAAGAGGAGTGTTGATGCATCCTTTAAATAGTCCAGACCATGCTTAGGAATTAACGGTAGAAGTAAATACTTGGTCAAGATTCATAAATATTTGCTGAGAATCAGTCAGAGAATCACCACCAATATCCCAGACTATCTTTGAATACCTTTTACAGCTCTTGACTGTTTCTTTCCAGAAGCAGCAGTTCCAAGACTATTCCATAAATGCTGTCAGACACGTTGCAAGCTATGTCTTAACATTTGACACTGCTTTTGTCTGCATTCTTCCTATATTCTCCCTATCACCGTTTTCTAAAGCTACTTTCTCACCTCCAATGGTAGCTTGACATCTGGCACCACACCTCCACATTTCCTTATATAACTTCCAGCAGGTACATAGGATATCTTATGTTAAGACATCACATAAGACATCTTGTGAACACTCTGTCCTTTTTGTTCACAAGGAGAGCTAACAGCAATTTAAACAACATAACAGAAGTTTAATCAGCAGCAGAAGCAAAATAATTACTAGCTATGGCTACTAGTAATACACACATGCACAAGGGTACTTCTTCTCCCCCTAAATTTGTGCAACAATCAACAGAATTACTAGTTATGGATGCAACTAGTAAGACACACAAATGTACCAGGGTATTCCTTCTCCCCCTAAATCTGTGCATACATCAAATAACAGAAACTCCAGCACCTGTTCCACACAACTGTAATACATAGGCTCATTCTTATATAACATAATGAGACACACCCCATTCATATTTCCTTATGACTGTAAGTTTCAGAAGGAAATAACAATATTGTCCAAGGCAATGTCATGACATCCGGTCAGACATTCTTCTGCTCACTCAGCCTTGACACACACCACAACATCCCACTACCTAACAAGGTTCCATTCCTTGTTATCTGAGAACTCATAGACCACAAGCTTGATGATTACTTGCAGTGCAAAGACAGAACTCCCCCTATCATGAACAACCAACTCTCCTCTTGAAACATGGAGATCACTCATGAACATATCCAACACCCCAAGGTTGGACCTTCACTAACTTCCTGATTCAAAGAGAACCCAGACCACTTGATGAATGGAAAACATAAGACGCATCTTCATGTCTTCAAGAGCACACCCTCTGTTCAACCCTCTTGGCTGAACACATCCATATTCTGTGTCAATCTCTCTTCTAACCAGAACAGACAACTACATCACACCATGCTCTAACATGAGTTAGGACATCCTTCACAACATAACACCATCTGATAATCTTCAGCTATCACTAAGTCATTTGCTTGATCCACAAGACACCAGACATAAATTGGGACATATACATTCTCATCCCATTACAAGAGATAGTCTTCCATATATAGCTCAACACACCTTCCACAAGCTCCAAGAAATGGATAGACAACACCTCCTTTTGTCTTCAACTTACTACTTTTCTGCTTAAAGTAAGTTGTCTCAGACCTTCCTCAAGAATAATCAGCTGCCATAAGTTGATTATCTTGATCCTTCGAACTCACTTCTGAGATAGACCATATGCCACTGGTTGATCACCTTCTTCATGAATCCTCATATGAAAAAAATATCAAATGCCATTCTTTGACCTCTCCATGTTTATCAGACTTCTCCCAAAGATATTCTGACCTTCCAAGTGAGACTTGAACTTCAAGCTACATTTTGAACAAAACTTAGATGAACATGTAACATCCTCTCCATCCAGCAACTCCAAAGAACTGCAACGAGAACGATCTCTTTGAAGCATCCAATCTACAACCCTGTAGACCCTCCTATCTCAAGTTGATGTGCCACTTCACCAACTAAGAATCTGATGTTGAACCAAATGTCACAACATTATGTTTTGACATCTAGCTGTTGAATTCAGCTCCTTCTTCTGTCACTTGAAGGAACTTCCTCCCTTCACATAACAAGAGTTCAATGTTCTCATAGACTTGATTGTGGAACCAAGTTTGAGTAAACAACCTCCATCCTGCAGGTTTGCAGTTAAGTCATCCAAGCTTACACCTTGATGAATCCCTACTTCTTCTCCAAAGACATCAGACACTCTGATGCATGAGTCTTCAGAAGGACCAGTTAGAAACTCTCCCTACCGCTATACCAAGGATTCCACTTCCTAAGATAAGCCTATTTCCATGATGTTAAGAATGCTGCCACTTATTCTTAACTCCACAGTGTGCATTAGCCAATGCACTTCCTTACCTAGATCAAAAATAAACTGATCCAAGTAACCACCATCAAGACTATGATGTCTTCTTCTTCTTGTACACACCAAGGCTGAACATGTTTCTTGAAAGGAAACCTTTTCAGAGATCATATGCTTTTGTTGCCACCATAGAGATAGACCATAAACCAATGTACTATCCTTTCTGTGATTCTGCACAGGGTCTTGAAGAAGAGATGTTCCAACATCTTTAAGAGCATCAGTTATCTTGAGCTCCAAGGATAATCAATTAAATACTTGTACTTGGCACAAGTAGACATTGATCTTAAATCCTTTCCTAAATTTCCTTTCAGATACTTCCACCATAGGAATACTTTGAAAATACCCTTCTAGTGTCAACATCTTCTGCTTGCAATCACCTCAATAGTTTTGAGGATCTTTCCAGATTATATTCACCCTTAGGAATAAGAGAGATGAATCCTTCCTTGCAAATGTGTCACACAACAACCAGAACCCATGTGACAGAGGTCAACAGCCAACCAGACCCTAGGCTGACCAAACGTGAGGAGGTTAACCAAAACTCCCCCTCAAATTAACAATCATGGAAACTCCACACCAATATCCATGCATTGTACACCATCCCTACCAGTGGCAACTAACTCTATGAGTTATACCTATACATACTCCAATCACACCAATCAGACTCCAGCTGACCATAAGTACTAGTGAAAGAAAACAACACCAGTCAATAGTAGATATGCATTGCCAGAGCATACTACCTCAACCAACCTCTGAATCTTCATATTCTCACTCCTTGAAAGAACTGCCACTTCTTAGCGTGGTGTTTGAATAACAAGATTCATGGTCCCAATCCTCTCAAATGGAATATCAATCAGGTTACCCCATTATTGACTTCTAACATCCAGGGGACTTGTCTTCCAACACTACAAGGTACTTCAGGGAACAACTATCCAACCTCGATCAATTTACAGGAATAAAATAAACAGCAGGAGATTGAACAATGTCACATCTCAACCAGCTCCACTTCTAGAGATCAGACTTCTAAAAGTGACCTACTTGAGCACACACACAGTTGACCCTACCCTAGTCAACTTAGTACACACAGATATCTCCTCTTCCACGCTAGGAGTAGGTTCCAAACAAAAGTATCCCTTTGTTTGACACCTAAAAACATCTGCTCTTCAACCAGTAGTTGCATACTTGTTGAACAACATGTTCTAACATCACATAGAACATTAATTCCACCTTCTTGGAACAAACCCTCCTTGAAAATCTTCAAGGTCTTCATATACTCTCCCCAAGAGAGTAAAAGAATCAGTGATCAGGTGATTCTTACCATCCTGAAGTGAGAACGTCATGATGAGTGGACTTGAGGAGACTTAAGTATCTTTGACATCTTTAGTATATTATGATGAAATCTTGAATACAACAGCCTTTCATCCACATGAGGGGAACCTTCATCAGAGTTTGAGTTTAGCCAGGTATTATGCAGCGGAAATCATAATACAACTCAACCTATGACCACACACTTCACCAGATCAGCCTCCAAGGACATACCAAGTTTGAATATGCTTCAATACTAGCACAGCTGTTCCACACAAAGGCCAGTTGCCAACCTCCAGAGACAGGTACGCACAGTTCCTGTCATGAATAGTCCATCCACCTACTTCAAGGCACCATTCAGGGGGATCACAAAACCTTCCAAGGGTTCCACCATCAGTGCTAACATAACTCCTTGCAAGATACCAGAAAGTATCACCCATGGATCTCATCTAGAAACAGAACAGGATGCCTGCTCTGATACCAATTGAAATTCTGGTATAGTCAGAGTTCAGATGTTCTACACGAAGTCATGACATCTGATCCAACAATGTTACTAAATACAGCAAGACAATTATACAAATTAAAAGCCAGTACTCATATGCACTCAGTCACAGATGTCAAGACATCTGTGAATATACCACCATGGAAAGAAGAACATCCAGTTTTTTCCATCTAGTGCAAAGACACAGTAGAGATCAAACATAGCCCTTATGTTTATTGATCCTGCCTAGTTAACAGCATGATGTCTCAACATTGATTTGAACATCACCTGACTCAACATTACAGATGGGTGAACTGTAACAGACCAACCAGTCTATACATCAGTATTAGCAGTCAATAATGAATGTCATACCATTCTGTTTTGCAATCAGACTGCAGGCTATGTGTCTGGTCTGTTCTTCACTTCATAAACAGACTAGAAACAGACTGAGTTAACAGACAAAATATAGTGTACAGAAGGTAAAAACACCAGTAATTGTTAACCCAGTTCGGTACAACATTACCTACTCTGGGGGCATACCAAGCCAGGAAGAAGACCCACTATTAGCAGTATTAATTCAGAGTTAAACTCCCCCGTTTACAACTCCTCACTTAATCCCTACCCAATGCAATCTATACCTAGGCACTCCTAGATAGAAACCTCCAGTTTCCATTCCTATCATTACAATTACCATGTAATGTTTAGACAACCTGAACTTGCTTCTTAGCTTCGTTCAAGAACATAACCACTTTTGCCTACAGGCTTTGAGTTACAAGTAATCTCATGCTTTCAAGCAATGAGAAATACTTGGTAACCTTCCCACAGGTTGGGAGGTTTACCTTACACATACCCCTAATATTTACATTGTTTGAGGCTTACAAAACCTAGGTTACAATCTTCTATTTATAACCTAACCACCCAACTGGATTTGGGCCTTCAGAAATCGCAGTAAATCTTTCCTTTGCTGTTACAGAGCTGGCAGAAATCTTCTGCTACAATCAAGATCTTCAATCTTTTATTTCCCAAAAGATCTCCATATTTGGAAATTGTATTTTCGCCAAATATATTTACCAAATCTTCTGATTGAATCTTCAAGATCTTCACATAGGAGTTAGGATATTCACCAGATCTCCTACTTAATCACAAACCAAACCAGAATTAACTGATTCAGTTTTATACACATGTGAGATGTCACAGTCCCGATGTCGTGACATCTTACATGACATGTTGGTCCAGATGTTGAACTTCTTCAACCCAACATATTAAAACAACAGAGGTGATTACATTATTTGTTTTACAAAATTAATGCCAATCTTAAGGTACTAACACTACCTATAACCGCTTTGGTGCAGGCAACATATTTCAGGCGAGGGGCGCTATTTGAGACCAGACGTTCCAAATGGAGTTCAGTGTTGCAATCTGGGCAGTTGTTCAGTGATGCTTCAATGAAATTCATTAGACATGAAGTTGCCAAAGCAAACACACATGTGGTCACAGTGTTTGACTGCACTAAAGGTTGGTATAGTGTTGCCGAGACCATGAATCACAATGAGGGCATGCCGATGGGACAGTATAGAGTCAAACTAGATAGAGGTTGGTACGACTACGGAAAGTTCCAAGCCTTTCGTACACCCTGCTCTCATGTCATTGCGGCATGTTCAAAGGTTCGAATGGATCCATCCTACTTGCTATCTGACATTTACAAAGTCACCAACCTATCAAATGTTTATAAAATTAGTTTTTCCGTAGTATCAAAATAGGATTACTGGCCAGAATATCAAGGGGACATCGTCTGGCACAACGAAGTTATGCGAAGGAAGAAAAATGGTCGCCCAAACAGCACCCGCATTCAAATCGAAATGGATACGACGAACAAAATGGTTAGATTATATAGTTCATGCCATCAGCTAGGTCACAATCGTACTAACTGTCTGAGTGTTGGAACGAGCACAACCAGATAAATTCACATGTACCTCTGTTGCAATATATGAAAAACTAAATTTATTTCATATTATACGTTTGTGACGAAAATACCATTACACAAACAATAACACAAATAATTAAAACAACTAGAATACAAGAACTATGCGATTACAACCATCAAAACAATTTTGAACATGTAATGCATCATCCTACGAACGTCTCGGTCAGTCTTAATATCCACACATTCACGCACTTCTCCATTTTGGTTGAACGTGGACACAAGCCATTGATTCTTCTAATCCTTTCACCATCTCCAATTTCACCATCTAACCAATTGTTCAACGTCCGATTAAGACGTTCAAACGAATTTGTATTCCAGAGACGAATCTTTATCGGAGACACAATGACAGAAAATATTAAATCGGCATTTTGCTTGTGAATGTATTAAGACATGGTTAAAATACAAAAACTAGAAGGAGAATGGAGTTGAATGAGAGAAAATATGGTAGTAGGGGAAAATTTTGTATGAAAAATATTGCATCCAAGGCGATGTATTTATAGAGTGGAGATATAAAATGCATGCGCCAAGAGGCTAGGCGCCCAACATGGCAATACATGCAGGTGCCATAGGCATTGGCGCCTCCTCTTAAGGCACCATGCAGGCGCCAGAGGCATTTGTGTCTCCTCTTAAGGCACCATGAGGCCCAATGCAAACGCCAAGAACATTAGCGCCTCCTCATGAGGCTACCAATGCAGGTGCCAATGCCTTAGGCGTCTCCTCTTGATCCATAACGGATGCACCGGTTCATTTGACGCATCCTCTTTTAAATGTGGTTATTTTAGAAAAAAAATTGAAAAATTTATTATTTTGGAATTATTTTTGAAATGTTAGTTATTTTAAAAAAAAATTGAGACCACGTTATTGATATTGTTCTTTTTTAATTAATTTCAATTTAAAAAAAAGACCATAATTGACATTTGATATAGAAAGAGTAAATGTGGAGAGAGACCGAGATCTAAAAGTGAGGGGAAGAGAACTTTTTTTTTATTTGTTTTATTTTCCTTTTCCATTTCATTATTACCTTTTAATTTTTATTTTTATTTTGTTTTTTTTATGGACTCACCATATGTCACTCTTTGTTTGGATAATTGTTTTTATTTTAATTAGTAAAAAATTAATTTATTAATTATTATTTTAGTTAGTTAATTTTCTTAATTAAATTTAGTTAATTTGATTAATCAAATGAATTAATTTTTTAATTGATTATTCTTGATAATTAATTCTAATTAGTCTAATTAATTCAACCAATTTTAATCGATTAATTTTGCTAATTAAAAATATTTCTCCCAATTTATACAAATTGGCTTAACTAAACAACTTGATTTTATTAAATCAATTCTTTCAAGATAAATAAGTTTGATCCAACGTCGAGCAACTTTCTCAAATCAAACCATTTCTCGTCTTCAATCCAACAATCATTTAAATACTTTTTCCTAATTAAAGCTTAACATGCTAAAATCTTTTCTTAATCAAATACGAAAGGGGAGGATCCTTGGAGTCTCACATTCCCTGAATCCTAGAATGATCGGTCTTGAGGTACACGTCTTGGGAGTGTCGTTCGTTCATCCTTTCATTTCTAAAATACTTAACTTGAAAGTCTGGACAAAAAGAGGGATCATTGGAGTCTAACATTCCGGTGGAACCTTTGAACAATCTTTTGAATTTTCATTGTCCATCAAAGAATTTCATAAATACATTGAATGAAAAGGTATTGTTGGAGTCTAGCATTCCGAAAATATATCGAATAATTGGTTTCGAGACTCACGTCTCGTTCTCATCAAGTATTCTCCATACACCATAAAAAAAACACAATACGTCAAACTTACTTTCTCTCCCCCGTGCGATTGAAAATATTTCATAAAAAGAACATCTGTCTAATCCTTTCTAATGCGTACAAACAAGCGCTTAAGCCTCCGCCGCAAGTAAGCAAGCCATATTTTACCGTTAGAATGCGGTCTAGATACGTGTTCAATTTAACACATCTTTAATCAATCAAACTCTTTTCAAAAGGACATTATTTAGTCTGTTCTAATGTGAATACAAATAAACTCTTTAAGCCTCCAATTGCAAGCACAAACAACGTTTAACCGTTAGAATGCAATCTAAATAGTCATTCATTAAAACAAACCAATAAATAAATTGTAGCCTTCCCCGAACTAAGAATGCTCTGATTTCCTTATTGCAATATAAGGATACGTAGGCACGAGACTACGAGATCTTGGCGAGCACACTAATAAAAAATTCCTCCCTTTTTTCCCCTTTTGAGCTTTCCCTTCATTTCTCTTTTCAATCTTTTTATTAACTAAAAGAAAACAAATAACATTTAGCTAACATTCAAATTTCAAGTATTAACTAAAAGGTTCCCATTGAGTATAACGAACTGAGTCGTGCTAATACCTTTCTCTTGCGTAATCGATTCCCGAACCCGAATATGGTTGCAACGACCATTGTTCTACTTTTAAAAGGTTTTATCAATATTTTCCCATTCCTTCATTGGAATAAATAAAGTTCAGTGGCAACTCTGTTCAAAACATTTTTTTCAGCGACCATCGCGAGGGATCGTATTTTTCGAGATGCGATAGATACATCAAGCCAGAATTACCCATTTGTGTTCATAGGTTGGAAATATGAGAATATTGGACTCTATTTCAAGCATAGGGTGCCCCGGGATAAACACGTGAAGGTAACACAACAGAAGGTGTCGTATGATGGGCAAGAGGGATTCCAGATTGAATGCCTTGGTATGGATACTGAGTAGTAGACTGAGCAACTTGAGAAGGAATCTGAATATGAAGAGGATGACTTATATAGTCATATCCAGTTTCAGCAGTCACATGTGTAGAATTCTGGCGAGGCTTCTTCATAACACTTAACAACTTTTGATCAAGGAGCTCTTGAACTTTGTTCTTAAGAACATAACAAGCCTCTTAGAGTGCCCTACATATCCATCATGGCATTCGCATGTGGCATTAGGATCATGCTTAGGATGGTAGGGAAACCTGGAAGGCTCGATCTCCTTGGGCACAATTACCCCAACATGAATCAGGATAGGACATAGATGCATATAAGATATAAGACATTGGAATCGAATCATAGCGGGGACATATCCTTCCTTGATCATTATTTCCTTTGCTTATTTGCTTATGCTTATGCTTCTGATTTCCTTGAGTAGGCTTCTGATGCGGTAAGAGATACTGATCTTGGGGATAAACTGGCAGAACGCCTGTAGTTGCATTCTAAGTTTTACCTGCTTTCAGTCTGCTCTCAATTTGTCCATTCGTCACGACTTGATCTGAGAAGTCTGTTGTCATGTTGTCTAAGAATAGTTCCAGGATCATGTCAACTTTTCCTAGAGCATGATTCAAGCTCTTTTTGAACACGGTGTTCTCATGGTTAACATATTCCATGATTCTTTGGTGATCGGCACCAGAGAATCGTTGTCCTTCTGGTTGAGGAAGGGAAAGGTGAGCTTTCTGGTTTGGATGCATGAAAAATGCAAATGTATGAATGCATATGTCGTGGGTGGAATTAAAATAGATACATAATATCCATTAATTCAAAGGCTCGATAATGTAATAATAGTATGCAATAACATACGTCGAAGGTTCAACCTGCTCTGGATAGTCTGCACATGATTCTCAATGCAGGTTCAAAAGTTCGGCGCAACCATGATTTTCGAGGAATGTAGAGTCCATGGTTTCCTGCAAAAATATCCCATATCCCCTCACAAGTAGGTTCTAGTCTTCAAAAGATAGTCCCTAAAAGGTCTCCCTGAGTCATCATCCAAATGAGAATAACTTGTCGTAGCGAATTCTCGTAGAACAAAGATACTTCCAAGTGAATATACTCTGGGTGTGGGTCTCGTGTCAACCCAACACGCAAAACGCAGGTCAACACGACTATTCACGATTTTATTGTGTGTATATACTCAAGCTCGGGTATAGAGCTTCTCTCAAAATCACAAAGCACATCCCACAATGGAATATATAACACATATCTAACGTGGAAAGCAATAAGGATGCAATATATGAAACAAATCAATAAAGATAAATTCCTCAACAAAACAAAGAAGCAAACTGCAATATCCATCATATTCCGGATAATTTGTCCATATTTCTTGACGTAGGTTCAAAGGTCCCACGTTACGCGAAAACAAAGGTATGTAGGGTCTCGGTGTCCTGCAAAAACCCAATATCCCCTCAAAGGTGTGTACTATTCTTCAAAGGTAACCCTAAAAAGGTCCCTAGAGTCAAGGACCCATTTTGAGATACCATTGCCTGGGATGAATGACCCATCGGACAATGATGCTCCCAAAAGGATCTACTCTATGTGTGGTATCTCGTGTTGACCATCCTTGAGGACTAACTCCAAGTAGGTCAATTACAACTCTTGCCATAATATTATCTTGTGTTTGTGCTCGAGCTCGAGTATAGAGATTTTCTCTCATGTAACATCATCCCAACCCGACATAGAGTATAACAAATATCTAGAGTATATAGAATATGAATATTTAAAGCAATACAAAATGTGATAAATAACATAAATATACAACAAGTAAAGCAATAAGATAAGCACCCAAACAAACAAGGAAACAACCAAAACTAGGCTCGACTCGCTTCTTGCAAGACAAGGACTCCCCAACTATCATGCCGCGAAAAATACCTTAGCGTATCGCACGCTCGAAGATACAACAGAGTCTCCATGAACTTTATTTATTCCTGAAGGAAAGGGAAAACATCGATAAAACCCAGGGGGAAGAAAAAAAGGGTAAGGAAGTTGGTTATGCAAGGGGAAGGTATTAGCACCCCTCACATCCATTGTACTCAACGGGAACCGTTTTGATTGTTATTTGCGCAAATGAGTGTTATTATCTAAAGGTTACTTGCGAAAGGGTAAAAGGTTTATAATTAGTGTACTAGCTAAGGATTTGAATCCTCGTGCCTACGTATCCTCATAGTGCAATGAGGAAATCAGAGCTCTGTAGTTCATGGAGCTAAGGATGAGAAAAAAGAAAGAAAAAGTTGATTGAATTTCCAAAAGGAGAAGAAAATTGCTTGAATAGAAAGAGTATGGCATTAACCAATAGATGGTAATTAGCCAAAGAGAATAAAAGAATGTGGAATTAACCAATAGATGGTGATTATCTAAAAATAGCAAAGGAGTGTGGCATTAATCGATAGATGGTAATTAGCCTAAAAGAGAAAGAGAAAGTGTTATTTAAATCAAAAAGTTTGGCATTAACCAATAGATGGTATGGCCAATACAAGGGTTGTAGGATTTTCCAGAGTCTATAACTCTACAAGGAAACACAAAAGAAAAGGAGTTTTCCATAGTTTGTAACTCAATAGGGCATTGTATGAAGATTTACTAGAGTCTGTAACTCAAAAGGCAATATGAAAGGTTATCAGAGTTTGTAACTCTTTAAGTCAAGAATGAATGATTGCTAGAGTCTGTAACTCTACAAGGCAGAAATGAAAGGGTGTTAGGGTTCGTAACTCTATATAAAGAGATTTCCAGAGTTTGTGACTCTACAAGGCAGAATGAATAATTTTCAGAGTTTGTAACTCTATAAGGTAAAAAGAGTCTTTCAAGAGTTTGTAACTCTATAAGGTAAAAAGAGAAGTTGTTAGAGTTTGTAACTCTATAGGGAAAGATGAGAAAGGGTCTTTCCTGAGTTTGTAACTCTACAATGCATAAAGACATCTTGCCAGAGTCTGTAACTCTTCAGGGCAAGATGAGAAAAAGTTGTCAGAGTCTATAACCCTATGAGGCCAGAAGAAAGCTTCTAGAGTCTGTAACTCTATAAGGAATGATGAGAACTTGATTAAAAGATGAGTTTTCAACCAAGAGGTGATTAACTCAAAAGATGTATGGATGTCCAAGAGGATTATTGTGTTTGATCCAAAGAGAAGATGTATCATTAATGTAGATTGTTGAATCAGACTTGTTAGTTGTTTGACTCGAATTTCACTAAAGTCTATGAACAAAGGTGACTACTTTGATTAATTGGGGCCTACTCCCCATACTCAAAGGTACTCTAAATAAGGATAGGAATGATCTCTCTCATTATTCTTCATTGCTTAAGGCTCGTGGCATGTAACTCTCATCATGATTGATAAGTGTTGAAGATGATTTTGTTTGTTGATCCTGATGATGAAGTCTTGCTTGTAAAGAAGGAGACTTGGAAATTATTTGATTCGAATTGGACTAAAGTATATGAGTAAAGGTGAATACTCTGAGCAACTGGGTCATTCATCCCATACCCAAAGATATTCAGAATGAGGATAGGAATTCTCCCTCTCACCCCTTCTCCACTGCTTAAGGCTCGTGACGCACAGTTCAAATTGTAACTGACAAGTATTGAAGAGGGACCTTTGTTGTGCTTGAATGGTGATTTATCCTTCAGTCTGGCTAGAATGTTGTGTATAACTTGTGTAGACTTGAGGAAGAAGTCTTGAGAGATCCAAAGTAGCTCCAGTACAGGGGACTAGTCTTATTAAGTGATTAAAAGACTTTCTGATCACTTGACTAGACTGAGGGAATAAGCACAATACAAGGATTTAGTTGATCAAAGCAGACTTTAATCAACTCAATCAATCAAGGTGAAATTTCAATTGTATATCAAGCATTGGAACTCTAAACCTAAACTCTAAGGGAAATTAAAGCAACATGCCTCTAATTCTAAAATAACATAGAACTAAGGGGAGCATGGTTAATGTTATTGATTAGAAATTAGTTACGAAGCTAATATAAAAAAAATATCAAAAATCCTAACAAATTAATGATTAAGCTCTAAACAATTCACTAATTGGTTATCTTTATCAAATCATGGATTAAATGAAAATAAGCAAATCAAACCTAAAAAAAAAGTCATTTCTAAGTATTTTTCCAGGTTAAAAGTAATAACAATGTTCTAAACATGAAATTAAAAAAGGAATTGAAACAAGTTAAAGAAAAATAAAAACAATATGTAAAATAGTGAAAAATAAAAGAAAGGGTCAGGGTGCAACACTGTATGGTGGAGTGCAGAAGCAAAATCAGTGGGCCAAAAGGCCACTGAGCCCACAGTTATGGTTGTGCTTTCTAGAGGGAGTATAGAGGTCGTGTAGGGGGTATGGGAATGAAAGTGCTCTAAGCCCATATGTGCCTTGCCCAATGGATATCAACAAATGACAGCAATACAAGGTCGTACCTAGACTCAGTCAAAATTGATTTATATCACTTCTAAAATCCCTTGAAAACTAAACACTACGCCAAATAAGGGAAAAGAGGGCGCTTATTTTGGCCTATAACAGCGTTTTTAAGCGCCCTCTAAAGTGGCGCTGGCATAGGTAAAGACAGCGCTTTGTTTTCCTGGAGAAAGCGCTCTCTAAAGTGGCCCTTTAAGGGCCACATTATAGTGCGCTTTCAGAAAAAAAACGCCCTCTGGAGTGGTCCATAAAGGGCCACCTTAGAGGGCGCTTAAAGTTGTCAATGTAAAGTGTTTAGAGGGCGCTTCCTACAGAAAGCGCCCTCTAAAGTGTTAGTTATTTTTAAAAAAATTGTTTGAAAAACAGTGGGTATTTAATTGGGAACCTGTTCGCATGCTGCAAAAGTGTAAAATTCATATTGATTTCATCCTTTAAGCCAATGTTATACACCATTAATCCATTGATATATACAACATGAATCCATTTATATACAACATTAATCCTCCATATATACAACATTAATATATTGATATTCATGCATGTACAACAACATTCGATACATATATGTACAACAACTACAACCTATATGATTCTATGATCAATAATGAATTGACACAATTCATCCTTCATTTCATCCAAATGAGATCTTGTGTAAGATTTGTATTCGTCAAAGTACTACAATTAAGAGAATAAAACATATTCATGATTTAGTAACAAATTAGATGAAATATCCAATAATATTAAAATAAACCCTAAGTTATTATTCCATACCATTTTTGGGATGTCTATACGATTCAACGCAATGATATCTCTCATAAATCTCAATACAAAAAATCCGCAATCGATCGAATTGTTTTGCTGAGGACACTACACAGAAAAACAAACAATATATATATATATATATATATATATATATATATATATATATATATGTATATATATTTAATTTCTTACAAACGCTATTATAAGCAAAAAACAAACACTATTATAAGCAAAAATAAGAAACTTAATATATACCTGAACTCTGACCCAGGTAATGTCCTTCCTATTACAATAATTCTTTTTCGATCTAAATTTTAGTATTGCCCTAACAAAATAAAAACGTATATTGAGATCAATCTGACAGACATAATTAAATATACAAATACACACGAATATTTAGGGGAATTTCACTTACACGTCAACCGTCTTCTTCATACTCGGATATTTACTCCAATTACCCGGTAACGAATCGAGATAATACATCATTAGTCTCGAAAGATCCATAGCAACCAACACCCAGTGACCACTGTAAAATAAAACAAAAATTTAGATGCATGAAAATTTTCTACGTAAAAGATATACATAGATTAGAATGAAATTATTAGAAAGAAAATCTAACCCGTTGCCAGAATTAAACGGTAAAAAATACAAACTGGGTGTAGTATTATCGCCGCCCACCATGAATCTATCGACTAGTTCATTCATTACGGATGTTGGATTTTTCGTTATAAACGTTGTGTTGATACGGGAAGCAGCAATAAAATTGAATCGGTTACACAATTCAGTTCCCCGCATCAATGTGTCATACATATACCTTAAATAGAAACATAATAAACATTAGACTACTCATTGAAATGTGTAAATAAATTGTTCAACTAAGTAAATAATAGATTGATCGGAGTACCATATGTATGTATGAATGACAGCGATGCCCAATTATTCGTGTTCAAAAAGTTGTTGCATGTCCTCCTTTGCAATTAATTCGGAATGAGCAATTCCGAAAACACCTTCATTCATATCTACACTACGGATGGCGCCGTGCATAATCTCCTGAAATATTATTAGAGGAGATTAAAAATGAATTATATGTCTAACAAAATTTTCGATATAATTAAAGAAATAATGTTATATATACTTACACATTCGTCATAAACATTTTGAACCGCTTCAACGACAGCCCCATCCTTCCCAACCCGAGCAGCCTTCCACAATACGTGCTCCGGAAGAGATGTTGCGTCACTTTTCTCCTCGGCTAGCTACACATTAAATCAGATTATAAGATCATCAATTATAACATATTGTGACAATGTATAAGCTCATAGCATTTGAATATACTCACAATTCTTTGTTGTAACCGTGCATATCCCGTACGCCCTTTTTATACGGATACGCGGGTTTTGATGCCCTTTTCCGATTTTTGTCGCTTACTTCCTGGATAAAAAAGTTTAAGGCATATCAGAACTAAGTAAATTAACAATTGTATAATACCATAATTAATAAACATGGAATTTTTCGTTTCTTCGTTTGGCGACAAAGTTATCCCATTCTTCGGCTGAAATAATCTCCGCATACTTCATTGGCCGTTCTGCTTCAACAAATTTTCCTTCCTCATCCTTGAGAAATTTGTTGGACAAAAAGGATCGAAATCCTCAGAGTCTTTTTCCGGCCAATTGAATACAATATTTTTGCCGGCTTTCATCGATGTGAAAGGATCTCTAAAAAACATACACATGGAGTGTGTTATTATAAGTAATATTATAACAATATATGATCAACAAATAGTCAACAAAAAAAAACATATAACAATATATGGTAAGTACCTGTATCTCAGACCATATTTTTTCTTTGCCAACCTTCAATTCCGGACTTCTCCAATTATCACATGTAATCGGAATATGTTGTCGAACAAGGAAACCAATGTAACTTGCCAACATTGAACCGTTAGGCTTAATTAGTTGGTCTTCAGCACTCCAATGTACTTCGAATTTTTCACCCTTGTCTCTTGCACAAATGATTGACTTCATAACAGTCAATCCTCGTTTGATTTCATTTTCAACATTGTTACGTGATCCACTCGCGTCATGGGTATCGTCTTGGTTACTAGCCATTTTATCTGTAATATAGAAATGATTCAATAAGACCCAAGTAAGACAATGACCATATTCGTGAAGCTACACAAAAAACACATTCATATACCTTCCATTTCTCTCATGTTACAACAATCTAAACTCTCTCTTTTTTTCATCATTATTGAATACAAACTCACACACACCTACTGCATACAAAAGACCAATGCAAACTTATGGTGTTTGGAACATGAACAAACTTGCATCCATAATCATCAAACTTCCAAGCACAAGCTCAAACACAATCCAAATGACATCAGTTTTCAATCAGAAATAAAAAACCTTACATAACCATACAACATACAACATTCAGTGATCAAAACCATACACAAAAAAATAACAAAAAATGATTTTTAACAAGGTGCTCATGAACACCATATAGTGCTCGTTTGCCCTAAACAACATTAATCAACATAATGCACAAAATGTAAAACTCAGTTTAGAAAATGCCCTAATCAAACACCTGAAAATACAAACTATTGAGAGAAATACCTTCAAGGTGACGGTAACGATGGAGAAGAAAGTGAACAGTGACGGTGGACGCAGATAACTCAGTGAACGTGAACGCAGCAGCAGAAAAAGTCGACGGCGACGACGACGGTGAGGGAGGGAGAACGAACGGAGGACGAGAGTAATCGCAGTAGAGAGTAATCGCAGTAGAGAGAAAACCCAGTTACGTAAACGAAATAGCATATAGGGAGGGAAAATAAAGAGACATGCAGTATATGTTATAATTTTAATGTTTACTAAAGGGGACCTTAGAGGGCGCTTGTGTAAAAAAAGCGCCCTCTAAAGGGGGCCTAAGAGGGCGCTTCTAAAAGCGCTCTCTAAGGTTTTCCAAAAGCGCCTTATAAACTGGAAATGTACATGGACTTAGAGAGCGCTTTTTTAAAAGCGCCCTCTAAGGGTACCCTTAGAGGGCGCTTTCATAAACGCGCCCTCTATTGGTGTCCCTCCATTTCCTCATTATTTTTTCGCTTCACTTTAGAGGGCGCTTTGTTACAAAAGCGTCCTCTAAAGTGCGCTGTCTATTCCAGTTGTTCGCTCCTTATTTTTTCTCTTCACTTTAGAGTGCACTTTTGTAATAAAGCATCCTCTAAGGTGCGCTGTCTATTCCAGTTTTTGGCTTAGTGAAAACGGAACCTTCAATCGAACTCATCAATCACACCTGAAAACGAAATCATATCATGTTCGCATTCCTCTGTTCGTACCATCATCACCTTCTCCAGAATCTCCAACGATCAAAATGATATCTCGTCATCCTCATATCTCCTCTACACTTAGAACCGTTACAAACATAAGAGATGCTAAAATAAATCCCTAAATCGATGAAAGATCAACACAACATATCAAGTAATGCGGAAAGCTTCGAAGGATCGTACTTACTTGCGAGACAGGGCTTTGACCCGGTGAATTTTGTCGATCGAAAATGCAATCGAAAGGAAAATCAAAGTTGAGTTCTTCCCCGAGTTTGATTTGTTCTCCTTACTCATTCTTCTTCCCGATCCTTCTTATTCGTTGCTAATGCTTGTTGTGCTTCTTGTTTCTTTGCCTTGTGATGCATGAGAAAGTGTAGAGAGAGTGAGGATCGCGTGTATGAGGGGAATACGTAGTGAAATTGAGGTTTAGCTCAAGCACAATTAAAGCTTCAAGGGCTGCCAAATAGAGCTCTATGTGAGAGTTTGGTGGGAGAGAGAGTGAATGAGGGAGATGAAAAATTAGAGATGAATTGGTGAAGTCATTGGTCCCCTTCAATGATTGGGGATGTGATGAATTTATAGAGATTGGAGATTTAACAGAACTAACTCTGTTAATTTTGGTTCAATGTAAGTTAGTTAGGAAAAAATTATGTTATCACACTGTTAGAGATTTCAGTTAGAATTAGTTAGTTATGGAGTTAAGGTTAATTGTGTAATTGTGATTGAGTTAGTCGTAATGTTATTGAATCAGTTAGGTGCTTAGTTGTTAGTTAACTTTGTATTGAAATTTAGTTAGTTCAGTTAGGGAATGTGCTATGTTGGTTTTGTGTTGCATTTTAGTGAACTATGCCTTTGTAATTGAAATCCAGCCATTCAAAGTGAAGAAAGGTTAACATGTTAAAAATATGTTAGACCTGCTATTGATGCAGTTAGAGTGAGTATTTAATCAACTAGTATATGCAAGCTCGTTATAATGTGCTCTTGATTTTGAAAGCTATGTTAAGAAGGTTAATTTGATTATGATGTCAGTTTATTATTTAAGGGCTCTTGTTGATTAACTTATGAAGTTAGTTATAATTATTTGCTTGGAATTCTAAAAACATTATGTCAATTAGAAGTTAAATATTGTTAGGGTTTTTAGATGATGAACAGTTAGTAGATGCAAAAATTGTTAACTTTGTTAATTGAATGTTAGGAGTTAGTTTGGTTAGGTTACTATTAGTATGTTTGAATGAAGAAGTTAGTTGCCCTTTGTAGCGGCAAAAAATTGGAGATTAAGTTATTGATTAACTTAACTCATAAAGCAAGATTCGCCACCGTGTTTTTATTGTTTCCAAAGGAAAATGGAAAAAGTACGAACAAATCCCGAAGAAGTTTTAAAACAAAACTGATAAAAAGAGATAAGGGTCCGGGGGCTGGTTATGCAAAGGGAATGTATTAGCACCCTAGACATTCATGGTACTCCATGGAAACCTCTTTGAAAATATGTACATTTTAGTTCGAAAAAGGGTGTTGTTTGCAAAAGATTGGAGAGATGGGGAAATAAATGTTTTTCTTTTATATGGTGTTTGCCAAGACTTTTGAAGTCTCGTACCTACGTACCAACAAAGTGCAATGGAGGAACAAAACCTTGTAGGCCGTGGTAAAAATAACAAAGATGTTTGTTTTAATTCATTTTTAATTGAAATACATTTTGTCATTTTAAGAAGAATACTCAACTAGTCACCCACAAATATGAGAACGCTACGTCATCATGATAAGGGCTCCAACTTAAGTAAGGATCAACAATTGCGGCGTGAAAAGTACCCGAGTGTAAGGAACGCTTAAAATATAAACAAAATCGAGTCATCACCGAACTTTATTAATTCCGAAAGAGGGAAAGGGGAAATATCGATAAAACCCACGAAAAACAAAAAGAAATTATCGTCGCAACCAAATCGGGTTCGAGA
This sequence comes from Lathyrus oleraceus, assembly GCF_024323335.1. Taxonomy (NCBI): domain Eukaryota; kingdom Viridiplantae; phylum Streptophyta; class Magnoliopsida; order Fabales; family Fabaceae; genus Lathyrus; species Lathyrus oleraceus. The sequence goes on from NC_066584.1 coordinate 222,979,205, forward strand.
GTCAGTTATGCAAGGGAAATGTATTAACACCCCTCACATCCATCGTACTCGATGGGACCCATTTAGTTAGTTTTGTGTTAGAGTGTTAGCGTGATATCATTTGTGAACTTCTAGTTAACGAGCGAGAAAAGAGAAAGAATGAAAGGAAATACTTAGGGGTTTTTTAATATTAATGTGCCTGACAAGATTTCGCAATCCTGCTCCTACGTATCTTCAGGTGCTATGAAGAACTCAAGGCATACATAATTTTGCTCAAAGAGAACTACTGGATGGATTTCTTTTAAAGAGAGTGATGCTTGGATAAAATTTGAGCGATTAAACCTTTACTTGCTGCTTACTCTTAGAGGCTGAAGACTTTGTTTGTTTCACATCAAAATAGATGTTGCATACTCTTTTCTGAAAATGTTTTCGGAGTCGCACAAGGGCGGAAAACAAGTTTGATGAGTTTGAGTTGATTTTAAGCGGAGACAAGCATCCAAGCAGGGAACTCTACTGCAGTACTCAGATGCTCGAAAAGGAAAAGGCCTAAGCCTAATCACTCTCTTTTCATCCAAAAGTTTGTTATGAAAATGTGTGGTAAAATTAGGTCAAAGTTCATTAACGGAAGACGATTAATCAGACAAAGAGCTCTACAGCAGTGTCCAAATAATTGGGAAAGAGAAGGTTGATACCCAATCAATCTTTTTCTTCTATAAGAGAAATGACCTAATTCTAGTAATTATTGTATTTTAATATGGAAGACGAATGTTTGAACATTCTGCTCTAAAGCAGTATCCTAACATTCGAAGCAGAGAAAGTCTAAACATACTCAGTTTCTTCCATTTTTATTGTGAAAAGCTTTTGAAAATTGGGGGACGACTTAATGTTGGATCAAATGTCTAAAGTTCACTTGTGAAAAGAATTTGGATGTGGCGGGGGTGGTGCTCGAATTTGCAATCAATTTGGATTTGATTTAGGAAAAAAAGACTCGACGTTGGATTGAGTGTTTGTTTTTGTTCTTTTCTGAAAGGGTTGATTTTAATCTTTTATTAAAAATCAACTGGTACAGTAAAGTAAATGAAAGCGGTAAATTTATTACACATTTTTGGGATTAGGGGTACAGTTTATCGAATGGGGATATAACACGATAATTAAATGATATAAGCTTTGAAAGACAGTTGAAAAAAAAGAATCTCGTTGTAAGAAGGCCCAAAAGAAAGCCAAAGGACTCGAGGTAAAAATCAAGAAATTAAACTAAAATAAATTTAGCGCTATGTTAAGCAATCGTAAAGCGATTCATGTAGGAACCGCCATATCTGAGGCCGATCAACAAAACGTTATGCTTTTAAGCAGTTTTTGAAGTTAAATTGAATTTTTAACTCTGAAATTGCTACGCATCTGTGAAAAACTCGACGAGACAATTAAATCATTTTTTCTTTAATAATTTAGAAAATTAATTAAACTAATACATTAATCAACTAAATTAATAAATGTAATTACTAAATCTAAATAAAATTAAGAAATAAATGAGATGCCACAAATTAGTTATGAGGAGGTGTGAAAAACAAATTATGGACTTTAAAACACAACAAAGCCCAATACTAATCCAAAATCAAATTCTAATAAATAATAATAATAATAATAATAAAAATAAATATAAATAATAAATAATATAAAAAAAACACAAATAAATAAATAAAGAAAGAAAGAAAAGAAAAATAACTAAAAAATAAGGGGTGGCGAAAAATATATAGAATATAAGTTAGTAAAAAAAAGAGGACCAAATATTCATATATTATAACCCCTAATTCTAACATTTGCAATTAATAAAATTAAAATTAAAATTAAAATAATAATAATAATAATAAAGAACAATGTTAACACCCCTACATATCTGCATATGTGAAACTCACAAAAGCCACCAATAACTTAGAATTTATTGAAACACATGTATATATAATAATAAACTGAAACATGCCTCTATATCTATCTATATCTATGTATATAGATAATAACTTAGAGCAGAAACATACATATAAAAACAAACTGAACTTATATATATACACTATAGAACAAAAGATTTCTATGTATACATGTAGGACTCACACCAAAATTATATATATAATATTTTGATTGGAATTTTATTTATATACTTACTATATCGATTGATTTTTTTTTATGTACATAGCTTTGAGTTGGATATATATATATATATATATATATATATATATATATATATATATATATATATATATATATATATATATATATATATATATATATATATATATATATATATATAGATAGATAGATAGATAGATAGATAGATAGATAGATAGATAGATAGATAGATAGATAGATAGATAGAGAGAGAGAGAGAGAGAGAGAGAGAGAGAGAGAGAGAGAAGAAAAGAAAAGAAAAAGAAAAACCACAAGGAAAAGATCCCTTTTCTCTTCTCACATTCTCACCTTCTTCCCCACTTCTCTGCAACTTTTACATTAAAGATCTCAAGAAAAGTCATTAATATTACTCACCAAAATTTAAAGATCTACTAAATAATCAAACGTAAGTATGTGAAAATAAAATCATTCGAATCATAAAGTCTTATAGAACGGAACGTGAAAGCAGCAGTTGCGGAGGGTGACACAGCTAGAAGCGTAAAAGGCGGCGAGGCGCGATGCTGGTTTCGTTTAGAAATTTGGTGAACGTAGGAGGAAGGTTTGAGTCGCTGCGTGTTGAGTTGTTGTTGTATTTTGAGGTGTGAGTTTTGTGAAGGTGATGAAGTGTTGTTCGTTGTGGTTTACGTAAGGTGAAAAAGGTGTGCCGATTTTATTGTGTTGATTGTGCGTTTCTTTTGTTGCGGTTGATGGTTGTAGCTGGATTGAGGTGGTTTATGGAAGATGTTTAAGGTGGTTAATAATGTGAAGTTTACATGGCGGTTATGTGCGTTAGTTGGTGATAAAGATAGTGGAAAGAAGATCACAGTTGGTTCTTTTTGCACAGTTCATCGAAAAATGGAGATTAAGGTGGTGAGAGGTTGTTATGTTGGATAAATCCAATTTTGTTTTTTTAGAGATATATGGTGAATGATAGAAGAAAAGAAGGACGGTTTATGTGTGCCTTGGGGGGGGGGGGGGGGGGGGGGGGGGGGGGTTTTTCTCTGCTATAAAGTGATGGTGATGTTTAGTGTGATGATGAAAATGAGATATTGATGGTGAAGATATTTGAGAACATTGGCGGGTTGCTATTTTAGAGAGAGATGAGAAATATTTTGTTTTTTAAATATTTTTATGTGGGTTGAACTGAGGTGACAAGAGAATAGGAAAGAGAGTGAAGAAAAGAGAAAAGGGAAATCTGTGAGTGAGAGGAGAAGAAACGTGGAGAGAGAAAGAGAGAAAACAAAGGAGAAAAAGAAAAAAAAGAAAAGAAAAGGAAAAAAAGAGAAAAGAGAAAGAGAAATAAAAATAATGCCAAGTGGCATTCCACCATTAGTCAAAAGATTTGTTTTTTAAATTAATTTTAAAAAATAAAAATAAATAATTCAAGTTGATGTTAATAAAAAAAACTAAATATTTTTAACTTTACTAATAAAATTAAAAATACATAAATATGAGTAAAAATCAAATTGAAATCATAGATAATTCTAAATAATTCTCCCGATTATTTTGGCGAAAAACCAAAAATAATCGGATAAAAAAAACAAATAAAAATCGGGCGTAAAATGTCTGGAAAAAAAAACTGAACGCATTAAAATGATCAGCGCGAAAGAATCTTCTCGGAAACATACAAGTTTTGATCAAATTTTGAAATAAAAAATGATCGGTTAAAAGGTTCAAGCGGGAAAAAATGAGACTGAAAAAGTAGTCGAAAAATTAAAATGAGCACACCAGGTTAAACTACGCGAAACGTAGATTAACAAAACTAACGTCTATGAACTCGATTTTGAAACTTTTCGCTCGCTAATTCGAAGTACAGTTGAGAAACGATTTAACCAGTCTATCTGCAAATCCAAAAAATTATTTCGAGCGATATTTCAAGTGTTATGCGGAACAAAATGCATATTGTGACATGTAAAAAATGCAAACGACATGTGAATGCATTGAATTATTGATTAAATAATCGTGAACAGACAATCAGATGTAAATGAATCGCCCTTGACCATTTACCTCTAATTCTCAATCACAATTAAATTCTACCCAAATTCAGATGACGAAAATACTCTTGATTGTCACCTTCTGAACCTCTGAAAACACGATACAATGGAAATAAACGATGCACTGAGATTGAGAGATCAAATCTTTTGACTTCGTAACCAACAAATGACTGAATGAATGTCAACAAGACCAGATAAAATGTTAGAACTTCTGACTTTTCATCTAAACCTTTATAAATGCTTTTAACTGATGAAATGCACGACAAAATGGATCTATTATGATATGCTGATGCAAGTGAAAAAAACTAAGGGTAAAATTTAGGGTATGACAGTTGCCCCTATCTAAACATATTTAACTAGAGGATATGAAGAACTCTTCTTCAAATCATCATGGTGAAATATAGTTTAAATACCAAACAGACCCAAATTTTGCCCTCTTATGTAGAAGAATGATATGCTTATGGTTATGATCGAATTCACTTGGATTTAAGAAATACTCTTGATTTCTTAATAAGCAGACGTAATGCAAATGAATGTAACGAGATTTAGGAAATATTCTTGATTTCCTAATCGTCAGGTGATATGAATGCAATGAAGATTAAGAAGTACTCTTGACTTCTTAAAAATGAACACAAATGAGTTAAGAAATGCTCTTGATTTCTCAATCATGAGATGAAAAATGATATGTATGCTAAGAAGTACTCTTGACTCATTAGAGATGAATGAATTAAGAAAAAATCTCGATCTCTTAATCATCATATGGATGAATGAAAATTCAGATGAATTAAGAAATACTCTTGATTTCTTAATCATCGGATGATAAATGGTATGAGAAATGCTCTTGATTTCTCAGATGCTATATAGGTTAAGAAGTACTCTTGGCTTCTTAAATATGAAATGGTATGAGTTAAGAAATACTCTTGATTTCTTAATCATGAATGCAAGTGAATTAAGAAATACCCTTGAGTTTTTAGATTATATGCAGGTTAAGAAGTACTCTCGACTTCTTAAACATGAAATGGTATGAATTAAGAAATACTCTTGATTTCCTGATCATGAATGTGAATGAATTGAGAAATGCTCTTGATTTCTCAGATGATATGCAAATGAATTAAGAAATACTCTTGATTCCTTAATCATAAATGTAAATGAATTGAGAAATACTCTTGATTTATCATATTATATGAAGATGAGTTAAGAAATACTCTTGACTTCTTAATCATGAATGTAAATGTACTGAGAAATGCTCTTGATTTCTCAGATGATATACCAACGAGTTAAGAAATACTCTTAATTCCTTAATCATTGAGAATGCAAATGAGTACGATTTAAGAAATACTCTTGATTCCTTAATCATGAAAGCAAATGAATTGAGAAGTGCTCTTGATTCCTCAGATGATATGCAAATGACTAGGGATGAGAGAGTTATGTTCAGTTGCTCTTGACTGACGGTAGATCTCCGAGGATGAATCTATTATAAAGTAAATGCTCGACTGTTCTTCAAACGTTCTTCGTTGAAGACAGACACTCCCGGGGGAATAAATGATCATATTCAGCTGCTATTGGCTAAAGATGTCATATTAAGCAACTCTTGGCCGAAACAAATGCATTCAACTGCTCTTGGTTGAAGCAAAAATGTGAAAAAAATATAATAGTATCCAGATACTCTTGTCTAAAACTACTGCATTCAACTGCTCTTGGTTGAAGCAAACTGCAAAAAATAAAATAGTTGTCCAACTGCTCATGGCTAAAACCACTGCATTCAACTGCTCTTGGTTGATACAAACTGCTGAGAAATAAATAGAGGACTTTCTTTAGGGAATAACTGCATATTCAGTTGCTCTTGGCTGAAAGAATACTCCTATGAGGAATAAGAAAATCCCAGAGATTTTTTGGGGATGAAAAGTTAATGTTATCCAAAAGGCTTAGCATTACTCATAACCAATGGACTGGAAAGTCCAATCTAATGCTCCTTCGGAGAGTAAATCAACATGGACCACTAACTCTGTCGGGGATCGACTGAAATAAACTGTTGGGGAACATAAGAGACTATCTGGGAAATAAACACACATGAGACTCACTGGAGATATACTGAAAAACATTCAGTAGAACTTGTCTATCATGGAACTCCTGTCTATTAGACTCACTATGGAGATTTCTAACTTATGAAGAGATGTCCATCTTAGGCAGCTACTTCAAAGAGACCTACTGAAGATAATGTCGTTGGGGATACCTTTCTCAAGGAATCCTGTTGGTATGAGACTCGCTTGGGGAGTTCATGAAGTTTTGCTGGAAAAAATAAATATGGGGGAAACTCCGTGGAGAAATATCTACTAGGGAAACCAAGCATAAATTTCATTGACACCAGAGTTCCAATGGGAGAATAACAATCACCTTGACGGGGAAGAAACTTGCCTTGAGAACCATCACTTAACAATGATCGACTTCTGAAAGTGTTTACTAAAGAAAAGAATTGTTCTAGTTTTGAGAACACCTCTTGCATCTTGGTCTACTTAGGATTACATTGAACTTATTTAAGAGGTTAATGAATCCAGTTGAGGTTGATGCATGATTTGTTTTGACATGATATGCAAAATGAATGTGAATGCATGAATATATTAGTTTATGCATTTTGTAGGTATCAAGCTCTGATTCTCCGACACCTTGTCTTTAATAGCACTTGTAAGACCCCAATTTTGACCCTAAGATCCCTCATACAATTCCATCATAAGCATTAGAATTGGGATCATATCTTGGCATCCTCCTTACCCCTTTTTCATTGGGTTTGTTTTGGGAGAGATCACCAAGCACTTTGTGATTGTATCATACTTGTATTTTATCATTTCACTAACCAAAATACCAAAAATATGTCTTTGCATTTGCCTAACTCTTTTGTAGGAAGGGCATGATTCCATTGATTCATCGAGTTCACATCCAGGGCTTGAGACCCTCATGAACAAAGAGCACAACCAAGAATTTATCCAAGAATGGTTATGAGTATCATATATGAGTCCCGATTTTCTCTTCATGTTATATTGATCAAGTTTTCTTCAAGAGTTTGAGGGGGATTTGCCTTGGAAACCCTAGTTTGACTGGGTATCTTGAGTAACTTCTCCAACACGCTATCTCACCAATTGATCAAATTTCTCAAGGTACTCTTCAAAATTCATCCTCTTATGCATATATTATCTACTATGAGCCTATAAAGTCAATAGAATTGGAGGTTAGCAAGTTGGTTGATGGTGGTTGGCCAGATGGATTCATCTGATAAAAACTGGGTCTCCCTAGACCCTATCTCCTACAATTTTCACCATATGAAAATGATTCCAAGAGAAAACTTACTCTAAATGAAATTCCAAACAACTTTCATGTTGAGACCTAGAGCTAGTTTTGCTTGGAAAATCATTTTCTTTGTTGAAACGTTATAGGTCATTTTGTCTAAACCCTAATTTGAAGGTCAACTTCCCAAGGCCATAACTTGCTCAATTGTTATGAGATGAAAGATTTCCAAGTTTCATAATCAAATTAAATGTGTCTACTTCAACTTTTATGTTTGGAGTGGGAGCTAATTCAACTGTTTTGAGTATGTGATATGAGGTTACATTATAGGTCACATTTGACCTATACCATTGATCAAGTGATTTTTCCAAACTTCAAAAATGCATAACTCTATCATTTCCAATCCAAATGATATGAAATTGGTGACCATTTTTAAGGCCTTTGAGAGAGATACAACTTTCATGAAGACACTTTTCTCATTTGAAGCTCATATAAAATGTTAAGCAAGGTGGAATATTGAGACATATGGCTTGACACTTAGAAAAAATTTGATATGTCAAAAATTTCCAAACTTCCACCTCAAATTTCTCCAAGTTTCAAGCTCCAAATAGAAAAGTGTTGAACATGAAAGTTGTTCCTCTTGATCTCACCTTTCCAAAGAGCTCAAATTCATTCACTTTGGACAAGGAATGCATAGGCTGCGCATGGCATGAACATGGTGTCATCACTTGGCAAGGATCAAACTTCAAATCCAAATGCACACTTGCCTTGCAATCCAAGCTGAATTCATACTATCTAAAAATCATTTATGGACTTATGGCAATGATTTTATGGGCCTATGTGCGCCCATGCACCCATGCATCATCAATGACCAAATTTGGAAAGTGATTTCAAGTGTGCAAAAAGCAATGGATTCAGCTATAAATAGAGCCTCATATGCTCAGCAATCAACACACATTCACGCCAGCTTTGATCCCCCATCTCTAACCCTCACTTTGCAAAGGATAAACCTGAGAAATTCATTTGAATTTAAGGTTAAATTTCCACTGTTTTGAAATTCAAATCTTCTGGAATCCACAGCCTTTAAAGCATTCAATCATCCTTCTGCAAGCATTTGGAGTGAGATCAAGCACGAGCAAGATCAAGATCAGTTGAACCCAGACCTCCATTGAAGGTATTTTCCAGAAATTTTGATCTCTTCGATTCTCTCATATTCTTGCTCAATTCTATTGATTCTTTGGTTGTCTGAAGTCCTACCAATGTAGGCAAGAAGATTGAGTTTCTTTGAGGCCAAATCGAAGTAACTCAGTTCATGTACCTCAAATTTCAACTCCATGTATCTCTGAATATACTTGGAGTTAGAGTGAATTAAGGCCAGATTCGAACTCAATGCCATTTTTACTTTGAAATCATGTCCTGGTTTTTAATTTTGGTGATGGTTAATGATGGATCAGTCTGGTGAGGTCCACCGGAGAAGAAGACCGGAGCTACAACTCCGGCCATGCGCTGACATGTCTCACAGCCACAAGATCCATGTAATTTATTTTAAAAAAGATCGTTCCTTTTGAATACCAATGTTATGGCGCACTGACTCATGTGCACGGTGGAACACGTGTTTCTGGCCACTTGATCTGCCACCTCAATTAATGAGGGAGATCAAGTGGTCCACGTTTTTCTGATATTTTAATTTTCATTTTTTATTGCATTATTTTCAATTGTTCATATTAAATTCCATATTGATCCAAAAAATATGGGACTTTCACCAAAAAAATTCAAATATTTTTCTCTTTCATATTCTGAATTAAAATTATTTTTTGGATCATTATTAATATTTTTCATGAATTAATTGACTTTGCATTTGTTTTTAATTGTTTAAAAATATTTTTAAATGTCCAAAAATTATGAAATTTTTTCTCGAAGGTCCTTTGACCTTGTTTGACCTATGATAAATCTCATGGCTATTTCTTTGGTGTTTTGATGAGATTTTAGGAATTGGACAAACCATATTTAATTTAAATGCACTATTTTAGTATTTTAATTTGAATAAATGCCAAATAAATTTGTTGAAGAATTGTGATGACTTGTTTGTGTTTGACTCTTGTTGTTGGGCATTGGTCAAGGTTGATTTGACTTTGTCAAATTAATATCATTGGATTTAGGGGATTGATGGAATGTACATTCCGTCTCCCAAAATGAATGGATGATATTAATCTGGTAAAAGTCCTCCTTTGACTAATTTGTGTTTTGATCCATTCCCCTCCCTCTTCATCTCATTCCTCTTCTTTATGCATTCATCTCATTTGGCCTATGACATCTCATAATCCTAAGGCTAGTTGATTGAAAAATTGACAGGAGTATGGATGAGATCAGGCCACACCTTTTGCATATTCTTTTTGTGTGTGGTATGTTTCATGAGCATAGTCCATTATACTGTGTCTCTAACATGCATTAACACCAAAATTCTATTGCCCGATCTCAAATAGTTGTGACTTCTACATAAGTCCAATTACGATTGCTTAACATAACGCTAAATTTGTGACATAAAAGGCATAAGCATTCTAGTTAGTGAGATTGTAAGTCTCCCCTCTTTCATGGTATTGTGTGGAAACTTGGCCTTCTTTCCTTCCTTTGTAAGATGTTTTGGCTCAAGGATTCATGCTTGTGATAAGTGGGTTGAGTGTTCTCCAAAGAATGTCTTGAAAATGAAGAGAAAAAGAAAAACAATACTAACTTTTAACCTATTAACTACTAACTTTTAATTTCAAGCCTTTACTTTAATGCAATTTACTTTTAGCACTCTATTTCATTTGCCATTGTTCATATTATTCTAATTGTTTATGTTAATGCAATTTTCACTTTGTCCACTTGGACCATATTGTGTGATATATTTTATTTGTGTATACTTTGCTTGTTTGTGCGGTCTTTGACCATTAATGTACATAATAACAACAAAAACCCTAAAAGACTTTTATGTGGACTGTTGGCTTGATCTTGGAAAAATGGACTTAGAATCTAGGAAACCTTCCTAAGCTAAAGGACTTGGCCAATGCCAATTTGTTGAGAACCAAGTGCTTGCAATTTGAAATTAATCTGATACATCTTTGAAGACATCTCTAAGTTCATCTGCAACATGATCATTGTGAAACTGTTATTTTGAACCTGTGACTTGTGGAATTCATCTACTACATGGGCTATTTTGAAGAAGATCATGGAATGGATAAGCTTGGATGTGGCCATCTTTATTTGATTCCTTGCTCTTCAAGATAATATAATTGTGCATTTGTGTGTTGCTTGATTCTAAAAGTCCAAGGGAATTCTGGGTTTCTATTGACATTCTTGTCTATTGGATTGCTACCCATTTGGTCAGATCTTTTCAACTATAAACTTTTAATTTTGTACATAGGATATTCTCTTCATCTTCTTCCCATTTCTTTAATTTCAAAATCTCTCCCTCCATTTTTCAAAATCTTCTTTGTGTGAACCACTTTTGTTCTAAACTTAGACCACTTTTGCAAAAAAGATAGAAACTTTGGCCTTATGCCATTGCATTTTTAAACTTCTTTTCTTAAATCAAACTTGTAAATAGACTTAACTAAACTTGACTTAAACTTTCAAAAATCCAAAAAGAACTAACTCATTCAAACCACTTTTAGGCCTTTGTGCCTTTTAAACTTAAGTTTTGTTAAAAACAATGCATCCCCACTTTGAAATTTGTATCACGAACTACGAGGTTTTGATCCCTTATTTTTATGTTGGTACGTAGGCACAAGTCCGAAGGTCTTGCCAAACACAAAAATATAATTAATGAATTCTTTTCTCATCCCCCCATTCTATTTGTTTGTAAACATCACTTTATACCAAGTACATATGCACACAAAAAGGGCTCCCTATGAGTATCTAAGACACTTTGGGTGCTAACACCTTCCCTCTGTGTAACCAACCCCCTTACGTGTAATCTCTGACATTTTATTAGTTTTGATTTGAAAACTTCTTACTTTTGGGTTTTGTTCGTACTTTTTCCCTTTTCCCTTGGAAACAATAAAAGTGCGGTGGCGACTCTTGTTATTTGATCTCTAGCTTGTCAATAGCTTGATGATCATGAATTTCCCGCTACAACACTAACACCATGAAGTAATTTATTTTGTTGCAAAAAACTCTGATTTCTGCTTTGCCGCCAAGCGGGCTTCAATGAGGACTTCTTACTTTTGGAAGAAAATCCATTTCAAACTTGCTTTAGATTACAATGATCCAGGAAATGTCCCATGTCTTGTGAACCAGATGCATTTTACTCAAACTAACAAACATTCCTTTTATACTTTCAAAATCAAAATAAATTAAAGTTTTCAAAAGCTTTGTCGTTTCCACTATTTTAATGTTTTTAGCTTATCTAAAATAAAAGTGACATTAAGTAGAAAAACAAAAATAATTGGTAAAGCAATGTTCAACTGAACAATTTTATTTGATGAGAAGAATAACTCATACATGGGGTTCAGGAAGATGTAAACCTGCTCCTACATATCTTCAGGTGCTATGAAGAACTCAAGGCATACGTAGTTCTGCTCAAAGAGAACTACTGGATGGATTGCTTTTAAAGAGAGTGATGCTTGGATCACATTTGAGCAGTTAAACCTTTACTTGCTGCTCAAACTTGGAGGCTGAAATCTTTGTTTGTTTCGCATCAAAATAGATATTGCATACTCTTTCCTGAAAATGTTTCTGGAGTCGCACAAGGGCGGAAAACAAGTTTGATGAGTTTGAGTTGATTTTAAGCGGAGACAAGCATCCAAGCAGGGAGCTCTACTGTAGTACTCAGATGCTCGAAAAGGAAGAGGCCTAAGCCTAATCACTCTCTTTTCATCCAAAAGTTTGTTATGAAACTGTGTGGCAAAATTAGGTCAAAGTTCATTAACGGAAGATGATTAATCAGACAGAGAGCTCTACAACAGTGTCCAAATAATCGAGAAAGAGAAGGTCGATACTCAATCAATCTTTTTCTTCTATAAGAGAAATGACCTAATTCTAGTAATTATTGTATTTTAATATGGAAGACGGATGTTTAAACATTAAGCTCTACAGCAGTATCCTAACATTCGAAACAGAGAAAATCTATACTTAATCAGTTTCTTCCATTTTTATTGTGAAAATCTTTTGAAAATACGGGGACGACTTGACGTTGGATCAAGTGTCTAAATTTTACTTGTGAAAAGAATTTGGATGTGGCGGTGGTGGTGCTCGACTTTGCAATCAATCTGGATTTGATTTAGCAAAAAAAGACTCGACGTTGGATCGAGTGTTTATTTTTGTTCTTTTCTGAAAGGGTTGATTTTAATCTTTAATTAACAATCAACTGGTACAATAAAGTAATTGAAAACGGTAAATTTATTACACATTTTTAGGATTGGGGGTACAGTTTATCGAATGGGGATATAACATGATAATTAAATGATATAAGCTTTAGAAGACAGTTGAAAAAAAAGAATCTCGTTGTAAGAAGGCCCAAGAGAAAGCCAAAGGGCTAGAGGTAAAAGTCAAGAAATTAAACTAAAATAAATTTAGCGCTATGTTAAGCAATCGTAAAGATTAAACTAATATCTGAGCGCTATGTTAAGCAGTTTCTAAAGTTAAATTGAATTTTTAACTCTGAAATTACTACGCATCTGTGAAAAACTCAACGGGACAATTAAATCATTTTTTCTTTAATAATTTACAAAATTAATTAAACTAATACATTAATCAACTAAATTAATAAATGTAATTACTAAATCTAAACAAAAATTAAGAAATAATTGAGATGCCAGAAATTAGCTATGAGGAGGTGTGAAAAACAAATTATGGACTTTAAAACACAACAAAGCCCAATACTAACCCAAAATCAAATTCTAATCAATAATAATAATAATAATAAATAATAAATAATATAAAAAAACACACAAATAAATAAATAAATAAATAAAAGAAAAATAACTAAATAAATAAGGGGTGGCGAAAAATATATAGAATATAAGTTAGTAAAAAAAAAGAGGACCAAAAATTCATATATTATAACCCCTAATTCTAACATTTGCAGTTAATAACATTAAAATTAAAATTAAAATAATAATAATAATAATAAAAAAAGAATAATGTTAACACCACAACATATCTACAAATGTGAAACTCACAAATGCCACCAATAACTTAGAATTTATTGAAACACGTGTATATATAATAATAAACTGAAACCTGCCTCTCTATATCTATGTATATAGACAATAACTTAGAGCAGAAACATACATATAAAAACAAACTGAAAGAACTTATATATATACACTATAGAACAAAAGATTTCTATGTATACATGTAGGACTCACACCAAAATTATCTATATAATATTTTGATTGGAATTTTATTTATATACTTACTCTATTAGTTGATTTTTTTTATGTACATAGCTTTGAGTTGGATAGATAGATAGATAGAGAGATAGAGAGAGAGAGAGAGAGAGAGAGAGAGAGAGAGAGAGAGAGAGGAAAAAGAAAAAGAAAAACCACAAGGAAAAGACCCCTTCTCTCTTCTCACATTCTCACCTTCTTCCCCACTTCTCTGCAACTTTTACATTAAAAATCTCAAGAAAAGTCATTAATATTACTCACCATAATTTAAACATCTACTAAATAATCAAACGTAAGTATTTGAAAAGAAAATCATTCGAATCGTAAAGTCTTATAGAACGGAACGTGAAAGCAGCAGTTGCAGAGGGTGACGCAACTAGAATCGTAAAAGGCGGCGAGGCACAATGCTGTTTTCGTTTAGAAATTTGGTGAACGTAGGAGGAAGGTTTGAGTCGCTGCGTGTTGAGTTGTTGTTGTATTTTGAGGTGTGAGTTTTGTGAAGGTGATGAAGTGTTGTTCGTTGTGGTTTACGTAAGGTGTAAAAGGTGTGCCAGTTTTGTTGTGTTAATGGTGCGTTTGTTTTGTTGCGGTTGATGATTGTGTAAGACCCCAATTTTGACCCTAAGATCCCTCATGGCATCATAACATTGCATTTGCATTGCCTCAAGGATCTTTAGCATCTTGGTTCCCTTTGCTTTTGGGTGGGACTCCTTGTGATTGGTTTGCGATCACCAAGCATGCTTGAATTATACATCATTGTTTCTCTTACTTTTGTTTACTAACCAAAAGCATAAAAATGTGTCACTAACATCTTTTGTTTGAAGCTTGAGTATCATCCAAGACACTTTGTGGGTTCTATCTAGATGATCAGTCAACACAAGGGAATGGCTTGAGATACTTCCAACAGGTTCAAATGGGGTCTATTCGTCAGTTAAAACGTTAATCTTGAAGGAGCAAAAGTTTGTTCAGGAGTTATCATGCTCGCTAGGCGAAGCCCACGTGTTTAAGAGAAAAAAAACGAAAAACGAAAAACGAAAAAAAAATAAAAAAAATAAAAAAATAAAAAAAATAAAAAAGTAAAATATAACAGGAAAATTTTGGACTTGGGCCTCTCTCATTTGAGCCCACAGGTCCACAAAATCAGGTTATAAATTCAGAGTTTCAGTGAAACAAAATTTCATTACATTCCTATTACCCTGGCAGGAAAAAGATAGTGAGAGAAGAGCTAACAGAGTTCAGAGCAACCTCCAGAGACTGAAGGGAACTCATCGGCAAAGAACCAATTCCCTCTCATATAAACCCTTAGATTGCTTTGCAAACCCAACCGGGAAATGCAATTTCATTGATCTCTCCAATCATGTTTGCCTTATTCCCATTACTTTATGCTTTTAATTTGAATGCTCTGAATGTATGAGGTATTATGGGTGAATTTGATACCCTTTTGATGCATGTGTTTGACAAGAGGTTTAGGCCTCCTACCCTTGGCTGCTTTTTGTGAGCTTTTTGTGAATTTTAATGGCATGATTCATGTGGTTACATTTTGATTTGGGGGAAAATCTTGATTACCCTATCTTGTTTCTCTAACCTGTTTGTTGAGTTTTGTTTTGTGAGGGCTCATATGACTCTTGCAGAGATGGTTTGCCTGGTGTTCCACTTTATTTGTGGGATACCACCTGGAGGTTTATTCCGATTACCTGTACTGACTCACTTTCTTTGATGGTGCCAGCTTGAGAGATCTCAGGGTTCCTTGTTCCGTTAATTACTGTTACTTCGGATCTTTATCTGTGTGGTACTTTTACATTTTCCCGTATTTTTACGGCTTTCTTAGCTGGAAGACCTCGATGGGAAGCAATGTTTTGTGTGTTTACTTTATGCATGTTCCTTCGTCTAGGACTTCCCTTTTTCCTGAGCGTTCCTAAAACACAAACAAATTCATTGATTTTTCTTCTCCTAAGAACATGTTTACTCCTTCTACTACAGGCGAGTAAGTCTCCAAAGGTCGAGCATCCGGTAGATTGCGTAGTAACATCGTTCGCCCAAAACCCTTAACCCTGTAGTTAGTCGAACTACGTTTTGCTCTGATTTTCATCCCAGATGAGATACGTAGGCATAAGACGCGATGTCTTAGCGAGCATATTCCTCTTTAACCCATAGGTAGCCGAGCTACGAAGACTCTGATTCTCAGATTCAGATGAGATACGTATGCAGTGGATGCGACATCCGTGCGAGTCACTTTCTTTTGACCCTTCTTTTAGTAAGTAGTACATTCGATAACATACACACTGTTCTCATCCCTTCAATCATGTTTGCACAAATAAATTTTCACAAAAAACAACAACCTTTGCAACAAATGTGAAAAGGGCTCCCTAGGAGTACCTAGGATGTTTTGGGTGCCTAACACCTTCCCATTGCATAACCAACCCCCTTACCCAGATCTCTGACATTTTTACTAGTTTTTGATTCGATAAAACTTTTAGGTTTTTGTTCGCTTTCTAACCATTCCTTTGGATAAATAGAAGTGCGGTGGTGACTCGACTTGTATGATTTATCTTGGATTTAGTCAATATCTCTAATGGTAACGAATACCCCACTACAGATTGTAGCAGGATTGAGGTGGTTTATGGAAGATGTTTAAGGTGGTTAATGGTGTGAAGTTTACATGGCGGTTATGTGTGTTAGTTGGTGATAATGATAGTGGAAAGAAGATCACAGTTGGTTGTTTTTGCACAGTTCATCGAAAAATGGAGATTAAATGGTGAGAGGTTGTTATGTTGGATAGATACAGTTTTGTTTTTTAGCGATATATGGTGAATGATAAAAGAAAAGAAGGGAGGTTTATGTGTGCCTTGGGGGGAGTTTTTTTTCTACAATAAAGTGATGGTGATGTTTAGTATGATGATGAAAATGAGATATTGATGGTGAAGATATTTGAGAACATTGGCGGTTTTCTCTTTTAAAGAGAGATGAGAAATATTTTGTTTTTTAAATATTTTTATGTGGGTTGAAGTGAGGTGACAAGAGAATAGGAAAGAGAGTGAAGAAAAGAGAAAAGGGAAATCTGTGAGTGAGAGGAGAAGAAACGTGGAGAGAGAAAGAGAGAAAATGAAGGAGAAAAAGAAAAAAAAAAGGAAAAAAAAAAGAGAAAAGAGAAAGAGAAATAAAAATAATGCCAAGTGGCATTCCACCATTAGTCAAAAGATTTGTTTTTTAAATTAATTTTAAAAAATAAAAATAAATAATTCAAGTTGATTGGTTAATAAAAAGAATTAAATATTTTTAACTTTACTAATAACATTAAAAATACATAAATATGAGTAAAAATTAAATTGAAATCATAGATACTTCTAAATAATTCCCCCAATTATTTTGGCGAAAGACAAAAAATAATCGGATAAAAAAAACAAATAAAAGTCGGGCGCAAAATGTCCGGAAAAGAAAAACTGAATGCATTGAAATGATAATCGCGAAAGAACCTTCTCGGAAACATACAAGTTTTGATCAAATTTAGAAATAAAAAATGACCGGTTAAAAGGCTCAGGCGGGAAAAAATGAGACTGAAAAAGTAGTCGAAAAACTAAAATGAGCACACCAGGTTAAACTACGCGAAACTTAGATTAACAAAACTAACGTCTATGAACTCGATTTTGAATTTTTTTTGCCCGCTAATTCGAAGTACAGTTGAGAAACGATTTAACTGGTCGGTCTGCAGATCCAAAAAATTATTTCGAGCGATATTTCAAGTGTTATGCGGAACAAAATGCATATTGTGACATGTAAAAAATGCAAACGACATGTGCATGCATTGAATTGTTGATTAACTAATCGTGAATAGACAATCAGATGGAAATGAATCACCCTTGATCATTTACCTCTAATTCTCAATCACAATTAAATTCTACCCAGATTCAGATGATGAAAATACTCTTGATTGTCACCTTCTGAACCTCTAAAAACATGATACAATGGAAATAAACGATGCACTGAGATTGAGAGATCAAATCTTTTGACTTCTTAACCAACAAATGACTGAATGAATGTCAACAAGACCAGATAAAATGTTAGAACTTATGACTTTTCATCTAAACCCTTATAAATGCTTTTAACGGATGAAATACACGACAAAATGGGTCTATTATGCTATGCTGATGCAACTGAAAAAAACTCAGGGTAAAATTTAAAACCCTTTTGATGCATGTATGCAAGAAGTACTCTTGACTCATTAGAGATGAATGAATTAAGAAATAATCTCGATCTCTTAATCATCATATGGATGAATGATAATTCAGATGAATTAAGAAATACTCTTGATTTCTTAATCATCAGATGATAAATGGTATGAGAAATGCTCTTGATTTCTCATATGCTATATAGGTTAAGAAGTACTCTTGACTTCTTAAATATGAAATGGTATGAGTTAAGAAATAATCTTGATTTCTTAATCATGAACGCAAGTGAATTAAGAAATACTCTTGATTTTTTAGATTATATGCAGGTTAAGAAGTACTCTCGACTTCTTAAACATGAAATGGTATGAATTAAGAAATACTCTTGATTTCATGATCATGAATGTGAATGAATTGAGAAATGCACTTGATTTGTCATATGATATGCAAATGAATTAAGAAACACTCTTGATTCCTTAATCATGAATGTAAATGAATTGAGAAATACTCTTGATTTATCATATTATATGAAGATGAGTTAAGAAATACTCTTGACTTCTTAATCATGAATGTAAATGTACTGAGAAATGCTCTTGATTTCTCAGATGATATACCAACGAGTTAAGAAATACTCTTGATTCCTTAATCATTGAGAATGCAAATCAGTACGATTTAAGAAATACTCTTGATTCCTTAATCATGAAAGCAAATGAATTGAGAAGTGCTCTTGATTCCTCAGATGATATGCAAATGACTAGGGATGAGAGAGTTATGTTCAGTTGCTCTTGACTGACGGTAGATCTCCGAGGATGAATCTATTACAAAGTAAATGCTCGACTGTGCTTCAGACGTTCTTCGTTGAAGGCAGACACTCCCGGGGGAATAAATGATCATATTCATCTGCTATTGGCTAAAGATGTCATATTAAGCAACTCTTGGCTAAAACAAATGCATTCAACTGCTCTTGGTTGAAGCAAAAATGTGCAAAAATATAATAGTATACAGATGCTCTTATCTGAAACTACTGCATTCAACTGCTCTTGGTTGAAGCAAACTGAAAAAAAAAATAGTTGTCCAACTGCTCATGGCTGAAAGCATTGCATTCAACTGCTCTTGGTTGATGCAAACTGCTGAGAAATAAATAGAGGACTTTCTTTGGGGAATAACTACATATTCAGTTGCTCTTGGCTGAAAGAATACTCCTTTGAGGAATAAGAAGATCCCAGAGATTTGTTCGGGATGAAAAGTTAATGTTATCCAAAAGGCTTAGCATTACTCACAACCAATGGACTGGAAAGTCCAATCTAATGCTCCTTTAGAGAGTAGATCAACATGGAACACTAACTCTGCTGGGGATCGGCTGAAATAAACTATTGGGGAACACAAGAGACTATCTGGGAAATAAACACACATGAGACTCGCTGGAGATATACTGAAAAACATTCAGTAGAACTTGTCTATCATGGAACTCCTGTCCATTAGACTCACTATGGAGATTGCTAACTTATGAAGAGATGTCCATCTTAGGCAGCTGCTTCAAAGAGACCTACTGAAGATAATGTTATTGGGGATACCTTTCTCAAGGAATCCTGTTGGTATGAGACTCGCTTGGGGAGTTCATGAAGTTTTGCTGGAAAAAATAAATATGGGGGAAACTCTGTGGAGAAATATCTACTAGGGAAACCAAGCATAAATTTCATTGACTTCAGAGTTCCAATGGGAGAATAACAATCACCTTGAAGGGTAAGAAACTCGCCTTGAGAACCATCACTTAATAATGATCGACTTCTAAAAGTGTTTACTAAAGAAAAGAACTGTTCTAGTTTTGAGAACACCTCTTCCATATTTGTCTACTGAGGATTACATTGAACTTATTTAAGAGGTTGACAAATCCAGCTGAGGTTTATGCATGATTTGTTTTGACATGATATGCAAAATGAATGTGAATGCATGAATATATTAGTTTATGCATTTTGTAGGTATCAAGCTCTGATTCTCTGACACCTTGTCTTGAATAGCACTGACACCATGAAATAATTTATTTTGTTGCAAAAAACTCTGATTTCTGCTTTGCCGCCAAACGGGCTTCAATGAGGACTTCTTGCTTCTAGAAGAAAATCCATTTCAAACTTGCTTTAGATTACAATGATCTGAGAAATGTCCCACGTCTTGTGAACCAGATGCGCTGTTGTAAACCAACAAACATTCCTTTTATACTTTCAAAATCAAAACAAATTAAAGTTTTCAAAAGCTTTGTCGTTTCCACTATTTTAATGTTTTTATCTTATCAAAAATAAAAGCGACATTAAGCAGAAAAACAAAAATAATTGGCAAAATAATGTTCAACTGAACAATTTTATTAGATGAGAAGAATAACTCATACATGGGGTTCATGAAGATGTAAACCCCTCTAAGAGGAGATTATAGAGAAAGAAAGCAAGTAAATGGCAACAAAAATTTACCTGATTTTCCAACGAAATAAAACTTTTCTATTTTCCCCTATGTCCTCTAATCCTTATTACTTTGCTTATGGAGATGGTAACTGGACTGTTTTCTTCCATATGAGCTCTGTTGCAGTGTTGACTTGTGCCGCTGCAGTATTATGCCTTTGGATATTCCCTAACTTTTGCGCGAACTGCTCCTTAAGAGTTTCAGTTCACCGGGAGATTTTACCCCTTTTTTGCTTAAGCCTCCCTCTCGGGTTTTCGACTTACCGGGCTTAATTGTTTTTGTTTATCCCTAATTTTTTCCTGAGTCGCCCTTTCGGGTTTTCAACTCACTGGGATGCTCATTTTTTTCCTAAGTCGCCCTTTCGGGTTTTCAACTTAGCGAGCTTTTATTATCCAACTCTTTTTCTTAGACATAATACTTTTTGACTGCATCAAAATTGATGGGGTGTGTCAAATCTTCTCCATCCATGTTTGTGAGAACCAAAGCTCCACCAGAGAAATCTTTCTTCACCACAAACGGTCCTTCATAATTGGGAATCCACTTGCCACGTGAATCCTTCTGAAAGGAGATTATCTTTTTCAAAACTAGTTCACCTACATTAAACTCTCAAGGTCGAACCTTCTTGTCAAATGCCCGCTTGAGCCTCCTCTGATATAACTGACCATGACACAATGTTGTCATCCTCTTTTCTTCGATTAGATTGAGCTGATCGAACCTGGTTTGAATCCATTCTGCTTATTCTAATTTTGTCTCCATCAAGACTCTCAACGAGGGGATCTCAACTTCTATCGGTAGCACAACCTCCATGCCATAGACTAGGGAGAAAAGGTTTGCCCCTGTTGAAGTGCGAACAGTTGTTCGGTATCCATGCAAAGCAAATGGTAGCATCTCATGCTAATCTTTGTAAGTTTTCACCATCTTCTGAATGATCTTCTTGATATTCTTGTTAGCTGCCTCTACAACTCCATTTATCTTTGGCCTATAAGGTGACGAGTTATGATGTTCAATCTTGAAATTCTCGCACAACTCCTTCATCATCTTATTATTCAGATTTGATCCATTATCAGTGATAATCTTGCCAGGAGTTCCGTAGCGACAAATTATCTCTTTCTTGATAAACTGAGTGACTACTTGCTTCATCACATTGGCATAAGAAGCTGCTTCTACCCACTTAGTGAAGTAGTCAATAGAAACCAGAATGAACCGATGTCCACTTGCAGCTTTAGGCTCAATCATACCGATCATGTCTATGCCCCGCATTGAGAATGTCCATGGAGAAGATAAAACATTCAGAGGAGTAGGTGAGACGTGTACCTTGTCAGCATAAATTTGACACTTGTGACATTTCTTGGCGTAGTGGTAACAATCTGTTTCCATTGTCAACTAATAGTAACCAGCTCTAAGAATTTTCTTTGCCATTGCATGTCCGTTTGCATGAATGCCGAAAGAACCTTCGTGGATTTCTTTGATGAGTAGGTAGGCTTCGTGTCTATCCACGCATCTGAACAGAACTAAATCAAAGTTTCTTTTGTATAGAACATGACCACTTAGGAAGAAACTGGTTGATAACTTCCTCAAGGTCTTTTTGTCTATGATGGATACATCATTTGGACACTCGTGCTTCTCAAGATATCGTTTGATGTCATAAAACCAAGGCTTGCCATCTGTTTCTGCTTCAAATGCCAAGCAATGTACTGGCTTGTCTAGACATTGAATTGTAATAGCAGGTGATTCGTTAGCCCATGTGACCTTGAACATAGATGACAGAGTAGCCAAGGCATCGGCTAACTGATTCTCCTCCCTAGGAATATGATGGAAATTAATCTCATCAAAGTAGGGGGTTAACTTCATGACATGCTCTCGGTATGGGATCAAATTGGGATGGTGGGTCTCCCAATCTCCTTTGATTTGATAGATGACAAGTGTTGAGTCTCCATACACCTCAAGAATCTTGATTCTTAGGTCAATAGCTACTTCAATTCCCAAGATACATGCTTCATACTCTGCCATGTTATTGGTGCATTTGAAACATAACCTTGCTATGAAGGGAAGATGAAAATTCGTTGGAGAAGTTATAACAGCCCCAACTCCGTTACCCAATGCATTTGAGGCACCATCGAACACGAGCATCCACCATGATCCTGGTTCAGGTCCTTCTTCTGGGCCTGGAATCTCATAGTCTCTTATGTACATGACGTCTTCATCTGGGAAGTCGAGTCTCATCGATTGATAGTCCTCCACTGGCTGGTGCGGAAGGTACTCTGATAACATACTACCCTTAATGGCCTTTTGAGTTACATATTGAATGTCCATATTCTGATAACAACATCTGCCAGTGAGCGATTCTGCCAGTTAATCCAGATTTCTCGAAGATGTACTTGATGGTATCCATCTTGGATATTAACATTGTTGTATGACAATTCATATATTGTCTCAGACGAAGAGCGGTCCATGCTAATGCACAACAAGTCTTTTCTAGCATGGAGTACCTGATTTCACATTCTGTAAACTTCTTGCTCAGGTAGTAGATAGCATGCTCTTTTCTACCCGTCTCATCATGTTTCCCCAGTACACATCCCATGGATTCATCAAGTACTGTCAAATACATAATGAGAGGCTTTCCTGGAACTGGTGGCACTAAGATTGGTGGTTCTTGCAGATACTGTTTGATTTTATTGAATGCACTCTGGAAATCATCGTTCCACCTAACAACTTGATAATTTCTTAACAACCTGAATATTGACTCACAAGTGGCTGTCAGATGCGAGATGAATCTGGAAATATAGTTCACTCTGCCCAAGAAACACGAACTTGCTTCTCTGTTCGAGGTGTTGGCATCTCTTGAATAACTTTGACTTTGTCGGGATCAACTTCTATGCCTCTCTGGCTCACAATGAACCCTAGAAGCTTTCCAGATCTGATGCCAAAAGTGAATTTAGCAGGATTTAAGCGCAGTCTGTATTTCCTCAATCTTGCAAACAACTTCTTCAGATGAATAACATGCTCATCTTCTGTCTGAGACTTGGCAATCATGTCATCCACGTAGACTTCAATCTCCTTATGTATCATATCATGGAAAAGAGTCACCATGGCCCTTTGATAGGTTTCCCCAACATTTTTCAGGCCGAAAGGCATTACCTTATAACAAAAAGTGCCCCATGGTGTAATGAAAGTTGTTTTCTTCATATCTTCGGGAGACATTTTAATCTGATAATATCCTGAGAATCCGTCCATGAAGGAGAATATAGAGAACTGGGTTGTGTTATCTACCAATACATCAATATGAGGTAAAGGAAAATCATCTTTGGGACTAGCTCTATTTAGATCTCTGTAGTCTACACACATTCGAACTTTGCCATCTTTCTTCGAAACTGGCACAATATTAGCAATCCACTACGGGTAAGTTGTAACAGCTAGAAAACCTACATCAAATTGCTTCTTGACCTCTTCTCTGATCTTGATAGCCATGTCTGGTCGAGTTCTTCTCAACTTCTGTTTGATGGGCGGGCATTTTGGTTTTAACGGTAGCTTGTGCATAACTATGTCGGTGTCGAGTCCTGGCATGTCCTAGTACGACCAAGCAAACACATCCACATACTCATGTAACAGCTTGACCAACTCCTCCTTCACAATTTGCTCCAAGGCAGCTCCAACCTTGACTTCTTTTCGATCCTCCTCAGTCCCCAGATTGATCACATCCACTGGTTCCTGATGAGGCTGAATCATTTTTTCCTCTTGTTTCAAAAGTCTGACCAACTCTTCTGGGAGTTCATAGTCTTCTCTACCATCCTCTTCAGCTTGGTTAATCGGGAGGCCGAAGTCATAGGGAACTATACCATTGTCATGTTCAATGATTCAGTTATTAATGATCTGCATGACGATGCATGACGATGCTTTAATGATCAGTTATTAATTTTGTTGTTTATTTATTGGTAAAACAAATAATGACAATTTTTTATTTCACATCACTTTCATTTTTCAAAATCTTCTCTAAAAATAAAAATCATTGTCATGCAGATCATTCAAAAATCATTTTTCAATTTCTTTCAAAATCTTCCTCTAAAAAGAAAAATCATTATCATGCAAATCAAAGATGGGTGTTCAACCAAGAGGTGATTAACTCAAAATATGTATGGATGTCCAAGAGGATTATTGTGTTTGATCTAAAGAGAAGATGTATCATTAATGTAGATTGTTGAATCAGACTTGTCAATTGTTTGACTCGAATTTCACTAAAGCCTATGAACGAAGGTGACTACTTTGATTAACTGGGGCCTACGTCCCATACTCAAAGGTACTCTAGACAAGGATAGGAATGATCTCTCTCATCATTCTTCATTGCTTAAGGCTTGTGGCGTGTAACTCTCATCATGATTGACAAGTGTTGAAGATGATTCTGTTTGTTGATCATGATGATGCAGTGTTGCTTGTAAAGAAGGAGACTTAGAAATCATTTGATTCAAATTGGAATAAAGTATATGAGTAAAGGTGAATAATCTGAGCAACTAGGTCATTCATCCCTTACCCAAAGATATTCAGAATGAGGATATGAATTATCTGTCTCACCCCTTTTCCACTACTTAAGGCTCATGACACACAATTCGAATTGCAACTGACAAGTATTGAAGAGGGACCTTTGTTGTGCTTGAATAGTGATTTAGCCTTCAGTATGGCTAGAATGTTGTGTCTAACTTGTGTAGACTTGAGGAAGAAGTCTTGAGAGATCCAAAGTAGCTCTAGTACAGGGGACTAGTCTTATTAAGTGATTAAGAGACTTTCTGATCACTTGACTAGACTGAGGGAATAAGCACAATCAAAGGATTTAGTTGATCAAAGCAGACTTTAATCAACTCAATCAATCAGGGTGAAATTTCAATTGCAGATCAAGCATTGGAACTCTAAACCTAAACTCTAAGGGGAATTAAAGCAACATGCCTCTAATTCTAAAATAACATAGAACAAAGGGGAGCATGGTTAATGTTATTGATTAGAAATTAGTTACGAAGCTAATCCTAAAAAAAATATCAAAATCCTAACAAATTAATGATTAATCTCTAAACAATTCACTAATTGGTTATTTTTATCAAATCATGGATTAAATGAAAATAAGCAAATCAAACCTAAAAAGCACAAGTCATTTCTAAGTATTTTTCCAGGTTAAAAGTAATAACAATGTTCTAAACATGAAATTAAAAAAGGAATTGAAACAAGTTAAAGAAAAATAAAAATAATATGTAAAAATAGTGAAAAATAAAAGAAAGGGCCAGGGTGCAACACTGCATGGTGGAGTGCAGAAGCAAAATCAGTGGGCCAAGAGGCCACTGAGCCCACAATTGTGGTTGTGCTTTCTAGAGGGAGTATAGAGGTCGTGTAGGGGGTATGGGAATGAAAGTTCTCTAAGCCCATATGTGCCTTGCCCAATAGATATCAGCCAATGACAACAATACAAGGCCTAACCTAGACTCAGTCAAAATCGATTTATATCACTTCTAAAATCCCTTGCAAACTAAAACGGAACCTTCAATTGAACTCATCAATCACACCTGAAAACGAAATCATATCATGTTCGCATTCCTCTGTTTGTACCATCTTCGCATTCTCCAGAATCTCCAACAATCAAAACAATATCTCGTCATCCTCATCTCTCCTCTATACTTCGAACTGTTACAAACATAAGAGATGCTAAAATAAATCCCTAAATCTATGAAAGATCAACATAGCATATTGAGCAATGTGGAAAGCTTCGAAGGAGCGTACGTACTTGCGAGACAGAGCTTTGTCCGGGTGAATTTTGTCGATAAAAAATGCAATCCAAAGGAAAATCAAAGGTGAGTTCTTCCCCGAGTTTGATTTGTTCTCCTTACTCATTCTTCTTCCCGGTCCTTCTTATTCGTTGCTAATGCTTGTTATGCTTCTTGTTTCTTTGCCTTGTGATGCATGAGAAAGTGTAGAGAGAGTGAGGATCTCGTGTATGAGGGGAATATGCAGTGAAATTGAGGTTTAGCTCAAGCACAATTGAAGCTTCAATGGCTGCCAAATAGAGCTCTATGTGAGAGTTTGGTGGGAGAGAGAGTGAATGAGGGAGATGAAAATTTAGAGATGAATTGGTGAAGTCATTGGTCCCATTCAATGATTGGGGATGTGATGAATCTATAGAGATTGGAGATTTAACAGAGCTAACTCTGTTAATTTTAGTTCAGTGTAAGTTAGTTAGGAAAAAACTCTGTTATCACACTGCTAGAGATTTTAGTTAGAATTAGTTAGTTATGGAGTTAAGGTTAATTGTGTAATTGTGATTGACTTAGTTGTAATGTTATTGAATCAGTTAGGTGCTTAGCTGTTAGTTAACTTTGTATTGAAATTTAGTTAGTTCAGTTAGGGAATGTGCTATGTTGGTTTTGTGTTGTATTTTAGTGAACTATGCCTTTGTAATTGAAATCCATCCGTTCAAAGTGAAGAAATGTTAACATGTTAAAAATCGGTTAGATCTGCTATTGTTGCAGTTAGAGTGAGTATTTAATCAACTGTTATATGCAAGCTCGTTATAATGTTCTCTTGATTTTGAAAGCTCTGTTAAGAAGGTTAATTTGATTATGATGTCAGTTTATTATTTAAGGGCTCTTGTTGATTAACTTATGAAGTTAGTTATAATTATTTGCTTGGAATGCTAAAAACATTATGTCAATTAGAAGTTAAATATTGTTAGGGTTTTTAGATGATGAACAGTTAGTAGATGCAAAAATTGTTAACTTTGTTAATTGAATGCTAGGAGTTAATTTGGTTAGGTTACTATTAGTATGTTTGAATGAAGAAGTTAGTTGCCCTTTGTAGCGGTAAAAAATTAGAGATTAAGCTATTGATTAACTTAACTCATAAAGCAATATTCGCCACCGTGTTTTTATTGTTTCCAAAGGAAAAGGGAAAAAGTACGAACAAATCCCGAAGAAGTTTTAAAACAAAACTGATAAAAAGAGATAAGGGTCCGGGGGCTGGTTATGCAAAGGGAATATATTAGCATCCTAGACATCCATGATACTCCATGGGAATCTCTTTGAAAATATGTACATTTTAGTTCGAAAAGGGTGTTGTTTGCAAAAGATTAGAGAGATGGGGAAAGAAATATTTCTCTTTTATATGGTGGTTGCCAAGACTTTTGAAGTCTCACGCCTACGTACCAACAAAGTGCAATGGAGGATCAAAACCTCGTAGGTCGTGGTAAAAATAACAAAGATGTTTGTTTTGATTCATTTTTAATGGAAATACATTTTGTCATTTTAATGAGAATACTCAACTAGTCGCCCACAAGTATGAGATCTTTGCGTCATCACGATAAGAGTTCCAACTTGAGTAAGGATCAACAAGTATGCCACTAGCTCTCATAGATGGAAAAGAATTATCATCAATATTTTGAGGATAGGAAAATTATATCTCAACTATGGAAATGACTCATGTCTAAACTTTGAGAAACGTTTTAAAAGGAAAATTGCACAAAGGACACAAAATGATTTAAATGAGTTATGCATTTTTAGTATTTTGAAATTGATTTGAATATGCTTAAAATGGATTAGCATTTATTAGGAAAAATGTTTTGAAAATCACTTGACAAAAAGTCAAGGTTTGTTAAGAAAGTGGTTCAAGTTAGAAAACACAAATGTTTTGAAAAAGAGAGAGGAGATTTGAAAATTAAAGAGAGGGAGGAGAAGAAGAGACTATCCAAGTAAAAGTTAGGGAGGAAAGATCTAACTAAGAGATAGCAAGCTTTTAGACACAAGTCAAGCAAGAATTCCCTCCTTTGGATTAAGTCTCAAGCAAGCCAAATAAGGAAATAATAATCCATGTATCAGATGAAACCCAAAATAACCAAACCAAGTCTTCATATAGAAGTCCAAAGTCAAAGGCATCAGATGAATCTCAAGGTCTCAAATCACAATCTCTCAAAGCAAAGGTCAAGATCCTAGCTTTAAGTCCATAACTCCATGACAATGTTAAGGATAGTAACCTCAAGTCCATGAACTAAGAGAATCAAAAAAATTTAGGGGTTTTTTCTTTATTAATCTCTTAAAAGAAAAAGAAGTCCAAATGGACAGAGTAAAAAGATCATAAACATAAACAAAGGTCCAAGTGTACAAAGAGCAAATATGATATGAGATGCTAAAATAAAGGCATAAAGTAAATAACAAGAAATAAAAGCATAAACTAAATGACATTAAAATAAAGTTAATATAATAAGATGTTGGTAAATTTTAGTGATAAAAAATGAAATATGGCTTGTTAATTCTTTGGAGATCACTCAACTATTCACCCATAAGCATGAAAACATGAACCCATACATCACTATGAGGAGGGCTCCAACTTGGATAAAATCAACAAGTATGCCACTAGCTCTCACAAATGAAAAGGGAGAAATATTTTCACACAATACCATGAGGAGTAACAGACGTACAGTCTCACTTATAAAAATTCCTTTTCTTTCGGGACAAATTTAGCGTTATGTTTAGCAATCGTAATTGGACTTATGTAGAAGTCACAACTATTTGAGGTCAGTCAATAATAATGTTAATGTTAATACATGCTAGAGAAATGATATGTAAATCATTCTCCTAAAGTCATGCCACACAAAAAGAAAAGAAGGAATGATCAAGCACAAAGGCTAGGAGGATGGTCCATTACTTCAACCCATACTTCATGACACTTGGAACAAACTTATTCATCACTCCAAAGTACATTAAATGATCCATGATCAATTAGGAGGTAGATTTGAAATGATGAAAGTTCATCAAGCACCAATCCACACATCATGAGTAAGATGGACACAAGTTATCCAATTGATCAAAAGGGGAAAAGAAAGAGATGAAGAAGAAGGGGACAAGAGAAGCCACACCCAAATTAGACCAAAGGTTTGATAAATTCATCATCAAAATCAACCATCCATTTTGGTGGATTATGGTTTTCACCCCATCAACACCCAAGATCCATTGGGTTTGATGAGACTCATGGTCCAAACCATCATGATCCAATACCAACAGAAGTTCAAAAAGGTCACATAAATATAAAATGCAATTAAATAAAATAAAAATGCACCAAACATATTTTTTGTAAGTTGAGTGTGCACTTAAGAGGGGGGGGGGGGGGGGGGGGGGTTGAATTAGGTACTATGATAATTTTTTCGGTTTTGTCTTATTTTAATAATCTTTCCTTGGAGGTGTTTACAAAATAAACAATCTTATTTTCACCAAGTTGATATGAGAACAATCCTCCTAAACTCATCTCTCTTGCTTCCAACAATCCTGGACAGCAAGGTGTTTACAAAATAAACAATCTTATTTTCAACAAATCTGAAAAATAAGATATGGATTACAATAATGGTTTTTGAATGTAAAGTATGTAGTATAATGATCACGCTAAGTGATATATCAATGTACTTGATCTTCTATTCCAATGACAATAACTCACAAACAAAAAGATGTTAGATTGCTAAAGTATTTTCTGGTTTGAATGATATGAAAATATGCAGAAAATATCTTGAATGAAAGTTGATAACAAGAGATGTGAATTCTGAAAATTCTAAGAGTTTGATTGGAAGAGGTGAAGTTTGAATTTGAAAGATCATGTATTTATATGTGCATAACACCTCCAATGAAACAAGGTAATGTTCTAAAAAAGATCATGAACAATTATCAAGTTGAAATCAAATAATTCCATGAAGTGGTGCAAGAAGAGGTGTTAGAAAAGCTACTGATTTTTCAAAAACGCACAGTGGTAAATCGATTTCCCTGTGGCAACGTTTAAAATTTTTCAAAAACTTACAGTGGTAAATTGATTTCCCTAAGAGGTAAATCGATTTCCCTAAGAGGTAAATTGATTTCTCTGTTGCAATGTTAAAAATAATTTCAAAAACTTTCAGTGGTAAATCTATTTCCCTAAGAGGTAAATCGATTTACCTAGTTGAAGAAATTAATAATTTTCTTCTGTAAATGTAATGCTTCAGTGGTAAATCGATTTCCCTAAGTGGTAAATCGATTTACCTAGTTGAAAAATTTATTCTTTGCATTTGGAAAATGTGTAGGCTTCAGTGGTAAATCGATTTCCTTAAGAGGTGAATCTATTTACCCAGTTTGAAAATGAGGAATTTAAGCCTAAGTCGTTTTCCATGCACAAGGAAAGGTTATGCAATGAATGTTTGAATACTTGAGCATCTAAGACTTTAGTGAAGGTAAATATTCTCATTATACCTTCTTGAAATGTAATAGCTTAACTTCTTGAATCAAGATGCTTTATCATTTAGTAACATCTTTTCCTTTTTGTTACTTGGAGCTTTGTCTTCATCAAAATACATTCATCATAGAGAAGCTTGACTTCACATTATCCCCCTTTTTAATGATGACAAATAATCCTCTTTGATGCATTACAAAATCCGGAAAAGAAAATTTCTCTCCCTAAAATGTATAACTCCCCCTTAATTTGTGAAGCTCATAATCATGTTGACTTGATCATTTTGAAGGAGTATTTGTATCATTTGTACCTTAGGAAATTCACAAGCATACAAGCATAATTCATAACACCTTTCTCCCCCTTTGAAATTATCAAAAAGAAGGGAAAGATGGGTGAAAGATAATATAACAACAAGTATAAAATAGAACATGCATCATAACTTATATAAAAAAAATAACCCCAAATGCATTCCAAAATTGAAATCATAAGTAATGCAAACAAACAAGGTTATGGTACCAAGTACCTTACATTAAAAGAGTTCAAATAAGAGACATAGTTAAACATAATGAAATCAATATGCTATAAGCAACATATAACATGAACAATACACACAAAATGACACACTAAGGTTGGTTCATATCATTGTTGTTGTTGTTGTTGTTGTAGTTGTTGTCTTAGTATGGAAACTGTTGTTGAATGGGCGTATACAAAGGAGCGGGAACAACCGGGTTATTTGGATAATATGGAGGTATATTGAGATGTGAGTAGAGATATAAAAAGTGTTGGTTCATATCGGTTTGAAGAAAGTTGATACGGTTGGTGGTGGCTTCATGATTGCGCGTAATTTGATTATTTGCTGAAGCCCATTGGTCATTGATAGAGGTGTTAAGGTTGGCAAATTGGGTTGTCACGAAGTCAAAGAGATCTTGGTTACTTGGACCACTTGAAGGAGGACCATTTGGAGGAGGAACATTTTCACCACCATCACCTTCTTGAGGATTCTCTTCATTTTCTTCATTATTGCCACCAATAAATATAACCGTCTTTGTTTCCAAATTATACCGATAGCCCATCTGTTTGTCCACATTCTTGATAGAAATATTATGACTTCTTGTATCCATAAGACTATACTCAACATCATCAAAATCAACATTAAAGTATTCCATAATACGAGTGATGAACCAAGCATATGAAAGAGGCTTAAGCTTGGTGGTGTGAGACATCATATGGTGAAGAATGAGACGTGACCAATTAAGTGTAATGTCATTATTAATAGAATACAAGGCTTGCATTTCCACATCGGTAATATTGCAATGATTGGAATTTTTCGGGATCATAACATAAACCAATAAATAATGTAGCAATCTATCATTAATGAAGAAATTTCCAGCACTCCAAAAATCCTTTGGCGGTTCTTCCCCACCATGTGATTCAACCCTTTTTTCATGATATTTTTCTTCCTATATTCTACTCAAACCAAAATAAAATTATATCTTATTATACTCCTTCCATTCTTCATCCTCCGGATCAAATAACATGTTACCACCAGAGGGAATGTCCAAAATTTGACCAAGGTTTTTTGGGGTCAAAGCAATCCTTTTCCCTCTAACATGTGTAACAAATTTTCCACTCTCAATACACATGTTACAGTAAAACATTCTCACTAAATATGGCTAGTAAGGACCAGAAGAAGTGATAAGTGACCCTAATCCTGGAGAAATTAATTTATTTTGAAAATTAAAACATTCTTCAGGAAATGAGGAAAGATCACCGTATTTGGGGGTCTGTACTATCTTCTTTTGATAATACTTCTGATATCTTTCCAATTCCTCTGGGGTGTAGTCTTTGAAGAAATATTGAACATCCATAGATGAGGATGAAGCTTTTTCTTTCCCTTTTCCAGCAGCTCCAACTTTCCTCTTCAGTTTTGATGCCATGAGTAAAGGTTTGGAGATGATGGAGATAAGTTTTAATGGAGTTTTTGGGTGATTTGGGGAAGATGAAATTTTTGAGTTGAGAGCACAAAGAAGGAAGATTCTGGCTGCTAGGGTAAAGTGAGTTTTTTGGAAAAAAATTGGCTTTTAAATGGGAGAGAGAAGGGATGTGATTGGACCAACCAATAAATAAAAAAATTTAAAAAAATTTGAATGCGGAGGGGTAAATCGATTTACCCCACAGGTAAATCAATTACCATACGGCCAGAAAGCAAAAGGAATGAAACGTTTCAAGGGGAAATCGATTTACATCATGGGTAAATCGTTTTACCCAGTTCAAAATATGCTAGAAACAAAAAACAATGCGACTGTTTCAGGGGGAAATCGATTTACCCAGTTCAAAAAGAGCCAAATACAAAAAAAAAAACAATGCTACTGTTTCATGGGGAAATCGATTTACATCATGGGTAAATCGATTTACCCAGAGAAAAAACTAAAACAAACATATTTTCAATAAAGTTTCATGCATATTACATACAATGAATCATGTATAAGGGAGTAGAAGTAGAGAGCCGTGAAATAAATTTAAAAAAATAAATAGTTGAGTTAGAAACGCATGTGCACCTTTGATTATTGTTGTAACATAACATTAGGTGAATAATCTACGTGTTTGTTTATCCAAAATTCCCAGTTCTCTCTGAACTTTGTATAAAGGCTCTCGTGCCAAAGGTTTTGTGAAAATGTCGGCAAGTTGATTATGAGTATCCACAAATTTAACTTCAACATCTCCTTAAAGCACGTGATCACGAAGAAAATGATGGTGAATGTCAATATGTTTGGTTCTTGAGTGCATGATCATATTCTTTGTAATATTTATTGCACTTGTGTTGTCACAACATAGAGGAATGCATCCAAGATCGAGTCCGTGGTCACAAAGTTTTTGCTTAAGCCAAAGTATTTGTGCACAACAGTTACCTGCTGCTATGTATTTTGCTTCGTCCATGCTAAGAGCAACACATGCTTGTTTCTTGCAAGCCCATGATACTAATGCATCTCCAAGAATGTGACATGTACCACTAGTGCTCTTTCTATCAGTTTTATTTCCTGCATAATCAGCATCAAAATAACCAACTAAATTGAAAATACTACCTTTAGGATACCATAGGCCGACATCCATTGTTCCTTTAAGGTACTTCATGATCCTTTTAACTGCGGTGAGATGGGATTCCTTTGAATTTGCTTGAAATCGCGCACAAAGACAAACACTAAACATTATGTCAGGACGACTTGCCGTCAAATATAACAATGAACCAATCATACCTCGATACTTTGTGATATCAATTGAGACACCAGATTCATCTTCATCGACATAAGTTTCGGATCCCATTGGAGTAGACATAGTCTTGTAACTATCCATGTTGAATCTCTTCAATAATTCTCTGCAATACTTGGATTGGTTGATAAAGATGCCATCCTTTAGTTGCTTAATTTGGAGTCCGAGAAAATAGTTCATCTTACCCATCATGGACATTTTGAATTCTCCTTGCATCATTGATGAAAATTCTTCACAACATTCTTTGTTTGTTGAACCGAATAAGATATCGTCGACATATACTTAAACCAATAACGTGTTACCTTTAATTTTCTTAATAAACAAGGTCTTCTCAACTTTACCTTTTTCAAATCCCTTTTCACAAAGAAAGTTGTTGAGACGATCATACAATGCTCTTGGTGCTTGCTTTAGGCCATAAAGAGCTTTCCTTAACTTGAATACATGTGAAGGATTCTTGAAGTCTTCAAAGCCTGGGGTTTGTCTAACATAGACTTCTTCATTGATGTAGTCATTCAAGGATACGCTCTTGACATCCATTTGGTATAACTGAAAGTTTAATAAACATGCATAAGCAAGTAATAAACGGATAGCTTCTAACCTTGCAACCAGAGCAAATATTTCTTCAAAATCAATGCCTTCCTCTTGATTGTATCCTTGGGCCACCAGCCTTGCTTTGTTTCGAACAATTATACCATTCTCATTAAGCTTGTTCTTAAATACATATCTGGTACCAATGATGTGTTTACCACTTGGCCTAGGAACAACTTCCTGAACTTGATTCCTTTTGAATTGGTTTAACTCTTCTTGCATAGAAATTATCCATTGGTCGTCACTTAGGGACTCATCAACTTTGGAGGGTTCAATTTGTGAAACAAATGCCATATTTAAGCATGCATCTTTGAGATTTAGTCTTGTTGCAATGCCTTGGCTTATATCACCAATGACTTTATCAATTGGATGATCCCGATGAGTTCTCCATTCTTTAGGTAGATCATTGTCATTTGTCTTTTGTTGAACGTGTTCATCTTGATGATTGGGTTGATTATCAATGTTTTCACTTGAAGTATCTTTTTGAGGAACTTCTACAATATCATCATGATCACACAAAACAATATCCTCCTCGGAAGAGTTAGTTTCATCAAAGGTAACATGCATATATTCTTCAATTGTTAATGTTCTTTTATTATATATTCTATAAGCTTTACTAGTAAGAGAATATCCAAGAAATATACCTTCATCTGACTTTTCGTCGAACTTACCTAGATTGTCTTTGTCATTGTTGAGGACAAAGAATTTGCATCCAAATATATGAAAGTAAGAGATATTTGGTTTCCTTCCTTTGAAGAGTTCATAAGGGGTCTTTTTCAATATAGGGCTAATAATAATTCTATTACTTACATAGCATGCCGTGCTCAATGCATCCGCCTAAAAATACTTTGGATGATTTGAGTCGCTAAGCATTGTTCTTGCAAGTTCCACAAGTGACCTATTCTTTCTCTCCATCACTCCATTTTGTTGAGGAGTCCTTGGTGCCGATAAATTATGAAATATTCCATGTTCTTCGCAAAACTCTTTGAAGGAGGCATTTTGGAATTCTCCACAGTGGTCGCTTCTTATGGAGGCAATAGTTAGAGATTTCTCATTTTGAATTTGCTTTGCATATTTCTTGAATTCCTTGAATGCATCACTTTTCTGCACTAAGAAGAATGTCCAAGTGTATCTAGATAAATCATCAACAATAACTAAATCATACACATTACCTCTGAAGCTTCTTGTTCTTGATGGACCAAATAAGTCCATATGCAATAACTGTAGTGGCCTTGTAGTGGACACCACATTCTTTGATATGAAAGATGATTTGGTTTGTTTTCCCTTTTGACATGCATCACATAATCTATCTTTGACAAACTTTATCTTGTTGTAGTGGGGTATTCGTTACCTTTAGATTTATTGACTAAATCAAAAGTAAATCATACAATTCGAGTCGCCACCGCACTTCTATTTATCCAAAGGAAAGGTTAGAAAGTGAACAAAAACCGAGAAGTTTTATCAAAACAAAAACTAATTAAAATGTCAGAGATCGGGGTAAGGGGGTTGGTTATGCAATGGGAAGGTTTTAAGCACCCAAAACATCCTTAGTACTCTAAGGGAGCCATTTTTACAAATGTAGTAAGGTAGGTTGGTATTTGTAAAAATTATTTGTGCAAACATGATTGGGGAGATGAGAGAAGAATGTAAAAGTTATTTACAATTTTATGTTTGAATGGATAAACCCATTGCCTACGTACCATCTTAAAAGGTAGGATCAAAACCTCGTAGTTCGGGGTAAAAATCTCAAAAGAAGTTGGTGAATTGATTGGTCAAAAGCCTTAAGGTCTTTTGTTATCAAAGGGAGAAAACTCAACCTAAAACCACAAATCCACCATGTGAGGAGAGCTTTAACATGCTAGTGAGGGGTTAACCGTATAATAAGCATGGAAGACTTATAGTCCATCACTAAGGATATAGGTGAGTATTATGTCATCCTCTAAGATAACTCAAACCTAATAGCTAATGTTTATGAAAAGCTTTGGCAAGAAGTGGCCATTGAAACCACAAAAACAATTGAGTGAGTTGTATTTACCAATGAAAAAGATTCACAAAGTAAGGTCAAAGTTGACTTAGGATTTAATTCAAAATAAGTGTTATGAAAAGAAGTTTGAAAAATCAAAAGCATAATGCTTAGGTTTCTAATTTTGAAAAGTAATGTTAATGTTTGCACAAAAGTTTGACTTGGGTTAGAGTGGAGAGAAGAAGAAGAAGGGCTAGAGTCCTAAACATGCAGAGATGAAGGAAGAGAAATAAAACCACATGGAGTTCCCTTCTTGAGATCATATTGATGATCCAAGTTACTCCTTCCTTTGGATTTAGCAAGCAATAAGTAAACAACTCAAGCAATCAAGCAAATAACAATCAAGCTCCTAGGAATCTTCCAATTTGCTTTTGTATCTCTCACTTTGGATGCTCATGACAATGGTTCTTCTACTTGGCAAGTTTGGGATCCCTAGCACACAAGAACACACAAATCAAAAAGTTCCACAATACAAACAAAGAATGGACAATAGTGAGTTTAGAATTAGGATCCTTTCAAGTGCATACTCTTCAAGATTAAGCATTCTAAAGGCATGAGGCCTAGTTGCTCTTTGACAATTTTTCTTCTTTGTTTAGCATTCTAAATGCATGAGGCCTAGTTGCTCTTTGACTCCATTTTTTGCATAGGTAAGATCCTAAAGTCTAAGTCCTTTTCTCCATTTGCATTGGGTTCACACAATCAAAACAAAACAAGCACAATAGTATATACACAATAATGTGCTCAAGTGAGGAAAAGGAAAATTGCATTAACATAAACATGAGCTCAAGTGAGCAAAGGGCAAAAGAAAATGAATTAATGAACAAGATATTAAATTGCATAAAAGTAAATTGTAAGAATTAAATGCTTTAATTAAAAGTTAGTGATTAATAGTTAGTGTTAGTGTGCCATAAGGAAATTTAGCGCTATATTAAGCAATCGTAAGTGGACTAATGTAGTAACCACACTTATCTAAGGCCAGTGAATAAAACTATAGGCAACAAACACAAGTTAGAGACCATGACTAGTAAGCCAAGCTCCTGCAACTTGCCATGCCAAAAGGAAAGAAGAATGATCTTGTATGGATTTAGGTTTTTTGCTTGACCAAGAAGCAACCTATCTCTAATGCAAAGCCATTCACTTGATCTTGGATCAAGATGAATTAGAGTTGAAACAAAGAAGGTTAAGCCTCTCATATGTCAAGGCTAACCACCAATCATTAACTCATTGATCAAAAAGAAAAAAGAAGAAGAAGAAGAAGAAATGGAAATGTACATAAATGGAATTCAAATGAAATATCCAACACACATTGATCAAACATGAACAGAATCAAAGTCAACCAATGGTAAACAAAAGCAAGATGAAGTTTATAAGTCAAGCAACAAATAAATATTTTTGGTATTTTTTAGAATTAAAA
The DNA here is from genome assembly GCF_024323335.1 of Lathyrus oleraceus. Taxonomy (NCBI): domain Eukaryota; kingdom Viridiplantae; phylum Streptophyta; class Magnoliopsida; order Fabales; family Fabaceae; genus Lathyrus; species Lathyrus oleraceus. The sequence goes on from NC_066584.1 coordinate 223,017,106, forward strand.
TAATACTTGAATTAAAATAAACAATTAAAGGTCAAACTTCAAATCCATTTCAAATCAACTTGGAAAAGTCCAATTGGATCATCCTAAGTTCAACAAGGTCAAACAAAGTTTGACAAAAAATTTCACCATTTTTAGAAACCAGAAACTATTTTTAAACAATTAAAAATGAATAAAAAATAACATAATTGAACTAAAATCTCAAATCAATTAAGAAATTGATGAGAATATTTTTCATAAATTCATCATCATTCAAAGATATTAAGAAAATATTTTTGGCATTTTTGAATATTGGAAACTATTTTAAATGAGTTAAAAATAACCAGAAAAGAGAAAATTCACAAAAAATATCAAATGGAAAAATAAAACATATTAAAAATCATTTTCAGAAACTAGAATTTAAAAGGGAAATAATGCAATTGGTCCCATATTTTTTGGATGTAAAATGAAAGAGATATGGATTTTTGAAATAAAATGAAATAAATCAAAAATTGCAAAAAGCCTGGCGCGTTGGATCAGTTTTCAATAAATGAGGTGGCACATCCTAAGGCCCTTATGCACGCGCTCATGGTGATCCAGATTCAAAGGCGAAACATGCATCATTATTAAAGGTCATAACATCTAAATGCCATGATTCAAACTGGAAATAACAACCAACGGTCCAGATGCAAGTCAGCTCGGGTGGAATTGCAGGTTTTAAAAAGTTCACCGAAACGCGCGATCCTCATATCATTGGAAAGCTGGGGTGATGTACATCACCCCTGTGCCATTGGTTTCTACTCTAGACTCTCATAGAAGGAGAAATCAGAGATAGAAAATTATGGAGTTCAAACTGAATTTGATGGATTCATGAAATTAAATGCACAGATCAATTACGTCTTATGAGAGGACTTCAGAGGAACCAACAAACACAAGAAATGAGCAAGACCCAGTGAGTTTCGAATTGAAAAAGTTTGAACGACAACCTTTAAAGTGCAGATCTATGAGGCACGATCCTTCCCAATTCTTTGTTGCAGCTTGGTCTTGAGATGGAAATGAAGCTAGGCTAAGGAATTAGAGTTCAATAATCAACCATGGAAGTTGAAAATTGAAACTGAAAAATTGAAGAGAAAATGCAAAATTCCTTTAGGTGAAGGATGGGATTCCAATTCTGCAGAGTATTAGGCGCCTTAAGGATGGAAATGGATGAAGCTGAGCACTTGTATTTATAGTGAATGCTGATGCAAGCAAGGCAAAATTCATGTGCATGTGGAATGAGGGCCTCCATGCATGGGCCTTTACAGGCGCATGGGAGGACCAAATGCAATTGGTTTAGCATGCTGAAGTCTAATTGAGGTGTTTTGGACGTGCAAATTTGATTGAATTGGCTTGTGCATGGAGTTTGGATATGTTATGCATAAATGAACATAAATCTTCATCTCTTCGAAAATGCACTTTGCCAAAATGAAACATGGTCATGTGGGTAATGGTTGGAGAGGTCTTGACATGAGGAACAATTGTTATGTTGAACAAAAATCCAGTTGGGATTGGGAAATTTATGAAAACAGGCCATGAAGTTCAATGTACAAAACATGTGTATGTGAATTTTACCAAAATGGACCAACTTCAAGCCCTTCTGTTTCAATGATGCAAACATCAAATGACAAAACCTTCAATGTAAAAGCTGTAGATCTTTTCAAGACAATCAATTTGGAATTACATTTTTCATCATTTGGATTTTTTATGAGAAAGTTATGGGCACTTGAAGTTGGACTTTTTCACATTTCAATGACTTTGGTCCAAAGTAACCTATAATGTTTTGTATTATCACATGTGTTTATTTTAGGATTATGAAAATTTGTTCAACATAACAAATGAATTAGACATCTTAAACTTTCCAATGCATTTGATCCCACCTCAAAATCATGAAAAATGAGTGAGTTAGGTCCTTGGAAATTTGACCCAAAATTAGGGTTTCAGTCAAAATGACCTATAATGTTTTGAAATGAATGATGACCTTCCAAGATTCAAATCATTTTTTTATGAACATGAAATTTGTTCATATAGTTCTTAAGAACATTTTTTATCTTGGGGTCATCTTCATTTGACAAACACATCAGATGTTAGGTCTCAGTGGATTTCAAAATAGTTAGATGAATTGACTGATCAACTTCTCAAGTCCAATCTTCAAATCTTGATGAATTGATGATTGAGGATACTCACATAAGCTCAAATATGCATGAAATGATGAATGGAAGAACTTACCTTGATTGTATTTGATCATGGGTTGAGGTTACTTCATGAACAAGGCACAGTTGATGCACAGTTGAATTAGGGTTTCCTTGGGAAACAATCCTCAATCCCTTTGGTTTATCTTGATCAAATTGACAAATTGAGATACTTGGGAGGCATATATGATGATTTAGAGCTTTAGGAACCATTGTCATGCTTGCTTTCAGCTTCATCTAGCCACATCAATGAGCATAGGGGCCTCCTAGGAGCCTTGGATCACATGATTGCTCAAGCTACAAAACAAAAGATGTTAGTGACATATTTTTGTGCTTTTGGTTAGTAAAAAAATAAGCAAAGCAATAATATACAATTCAAGCATGCTTGGTGGTCTCAAACCAACTCACATAAGTCTCAGCCCTAAGGTTAAGGAGCCAAGATGCTATGATTCTTGAGGCAAATGCAAAGTGCAATGATATGATGCCATGAGGGATCTTAGGGTCAAAATTAGGGTCTTACAGATGCCCCTATTTAAGGTCATTCTAGTCGGAGAAGTGAAGGTTAAAATCTTTGTCTCGACGAGGTAGAATGGTCTTAAATAATAACAAAGAGACGAATTTTGGTCCCTAAGAGACCTCATGATGCAAATGTATGTATGCAAAAGGTAATACTCTGTGGGGATATATGTCCATAAAGGAAAAATAAATCAGGAGAAATTGAAAATCCACAAGAGTAATACACTCCTAAATGGGACAGAGACTCTAGAGACTTTACCGGGGAATAAAGGGGATAAAATGGGTGAGCAGGTCACGACTTGAAACTTGCTAAGAGACACGAAGGGACTCCATGAAAATAAATCAATGGAAAGACTCGAGCTGACGCAAAGATGCAGGTATTGGGGAATATGCCAATACAGCAAAATTATCCACAAAGGATACTTCGGATAAAAATCTGGACTCAGACGGGGAAAACCTTCTAAGGGACTCAAACAGGGAAAATCCACAAAGGACTCAGCTGAGAAAGAAACAAATGAGGTATTACCGGTTACTGGGTAATAAGCTCAAAGAGACCTGTGCTCAAACACCGTTATGAGGGTGAGAGAACAACATGCTCAGGGATAATGAATATCTAAGACTGATATAAGGGTGAGAGATATCATTCATCCAAAACATCTGAGGAAGACCTAAAAAGGTGCATTTCAACTCAGGAACATCTGAAACCACAAGGGACACCAAGTCATAATAGGGAGCAGAAAGGAAGGAACACCAGGGATACTGGTTACTAGGCATATAATATGTGACCAACCAGGCGTGAATTGGGGAATATTTCCAAAACACTCATCATCCGAAGGGAGGGCTGAAAAAGCGAACTCGATTACAGGATGGACATTTGATTCCATAAGGAAATACGAATCTTACTCGACTGGGGAAGAAAAGACTTCAACTGAAGAGCGCATGGGATATATTATCTATTACCGTCAAAACGTAGATAACATACTCGCGTGGAAGATTATCAACAATCGGTTACTGGGTTAATAAAGGATAAATCGACCGAAAAGAAAAGATATCGGGATATCGACAGCTGGGTACAAAATGATGACCAATCAAGGGACAAATGATCATTACCAAACAAGGGTAAATGAAAGATGGCTCGCTGGGGATACATTGACGAAGGCAATGATTCGGGAGATATATCACCGGTTACTGGGTGGTATACTCAAAAGGTGAAGGAATATCAATACCGAATATTGGATAAAGATAACCAACAAGGAGGGGATTACATCTACCAGATACTGGGTAGAAAACCACGGAAGAGAGTAACCGTCATCGGTTAGGATGAACAAAATCAAGGGTTAACTCTGCAAGGGAATAAAATGGGGTTTACAACTACCGGTTACTGGGTAGTAAACCACAGAAATAGGGCTTACAACTACCGACTACTGGGTAGAAGGCCATAGAAACTCCGTCGGGGAAAAGATGGACGATTACTGGTTACTGAGCAATCCTTCATCTAAACTACGGGGAAGTGCAGGGAAAATAACAAGAGCAATCACTCTAGGAACAACTAGAGAGACACAATGAAACAAGACTCAACCCAATGAGGATATAACTCAAGGGAGTAATTCCATCCCAATACATGTTTTTAGAGGAAACTGAAATAATAATCATCCACGAGGACATAACTCAGTGGGGAATATGGAAGAAAGGATAGACACTTTCTGCCTATGGGGCTGACTCTATATGGAGATATCAGACACAAACATCTTCTTGGGGAAAATATGTATCGCCAAATAGCAGGAGATAACAAACAAAGATATATGGCAAAGAATGCAACATGAATATCAGAATGTTAAAATTATGCATGTATATGCGTGGTTTATGTATGATTAATGCTGACAAACAGACATATCTAACACAACCAGGTCCAAGAACCAATAGACAGACATCCAGTACTACTTCTCAAAAAGAGAAAGTCAGGCCCACAGGAGAACATCCAATCTGGTGAGGGCAACAAATACCAGGAAACACCAATCTCTGCAGGGGATAAAGGCCAATGCTAAGGATCGAGCGAAGTTGTTGCCGGGAATAAAGATCACTGCTAGGGGCACAAGCAAGATCACCGGAGATCAGAGACCGCGGTTGGGAATAAGCGAGGGATCACAATCACCAAAGCTGGAGATCTTCCAACAATACGCAGAGGCAAGGATAAGATCAGTCAGAAAGGAAATCTACTGGGGATCTTATCAGGGGGGTAAATGTGGAATTCTATGGGGGAACAACCACCAAACAGAAGCACATCAAATAAATCATTCACTTCTAATCACATAAGGAAAATATCTCTACTACGGAGAAGGAGAACCAATCCCTCCGCTGGGGAAATTATCAAGGAGAAAGATGGAACTTTATGGGGAATAACCACCAAACAGAAGTTCCAACAACCATCTCATTTCCTCAAACTGCTGGAGAAGCCAATCTCTGCCGAGGAAAAGGAAAACATTGCTCCACTAGGGGTAGAAAAATAAACATTTTCATCATTCGCTCTGCTAAGGAGAAACTGTAGGCGCTTAGCTGGGAATAATCTGTTGGTGACCAGACTGGGGAAGTCTAAGATGAATAACCCTGTTGAGGATGGACGAGAGGCAAGCCTACTGGAGATCAATGTAGGCGAATCCACAGGGGATAAGTTTCAAACCAACTGCTCATGAGGGGGTTTCTGCTCACTCCGCGGAGGATTTCCAATCTGAATGAGGGAAAACCAACTTCTCCGAAAAGATAGCATACTAATTATAAATCTATAAGGGATTTTAGGTCAATCCACACAAGGGATGACAACCATATAACTGATAACACAGATGCTGGATCCAACCTCACTGGGGAGCCGGAAGATTAAGGCCAAACTCCAGATTCTCAGGGGATCTGAGTGGTGTTATAGATATACTTCTCTAAACAAATCAGGATCAAAGCTCCAGACTCTCTGGGGAATTTGGTGATGCATAATCTTCTTCTGCGCTTGCGGAGGAGACAACCTGAGAGATGATGAAGAGAAACACAAATATGCTAGGAATATGAACAAATGTCTTGCCCTTTCGGAGATTATACTATCCTTGGGAGAGCACCGAAGACGTCCCAATTATCCTTTTGAGTCTTTTGTGAATGTTCACTTTGTTTAAAAACAATTTATGAAAATTTTATTTATTTAAAACAATGATATTTATCAATTAAACATGCAAACATTTGTTGAACAGAAGCAAATAAGAGTGCAAAGAATTGGATAAAGGCTCAAATTTATTTGATGGAATGGTAGTCTGCAAATGGCAAGACTCAATGGATCTTTACAAATTTGAAATTGGTGATATATATTTGAAAAAGGGTACATTGAACATAATGACCATTTCTCCACCAACTCTGAATCCAATGTATCTGAAGCTTCAGTTGACGATGACTGAGCGAAATTTTTTGACGGAAGATAGTTTGTAGAGCAAAGTCTAGTCAGGATGCAGTTACTTGCCAAATCCCTAATTTTTGCCTAAATTGCCCCAGGATGAGGTACTCAATCTAGCAGGATATATATATATATATATATATATATATATATATATATATATATATATATATATATATATATATATATATATATATATATATATATAATATATATATATATATATATATATATATATATATATATATATATATATATATATATATATATATATATATTCATTTTTTTTCATGTCTCGAACTTTTGCCTGGATCGCCCTTTCGGGTTTTCAATCCACCGAGACGCTCATTTTTGCCTAAGCCGCCCTTTCGGGTTTTCAACTTAGCGTTGTAGAGCAAAGTCTAGTCAGGATGCAGTTACTTGCCAAATCCCTAATTTTTGCCTAAATTGCCCCAGGATGAGGTACTCAATCTAGCGGGATATATATATATATATATATATATATATATATATATATATATATATATATATATATATATATATATATATATATATATATATATATTCATTTTTTTTCATGTCTCGAACTTTTGCCTGGATCGCCCTTTCGGGTTTTCAATCCACCGAGACGCTCATTTTTGCCTAAGCCGCCCTTTCGGGTTTTCAACTTAGCGAGCTATTCTGTTTTTATTTTAGGCGAAGTATTTCTTGACTGCATCTGAATTCACAGGACGAGTGAAATCCTCCCCATCCATAGTTGTAAGTATCAAAGCACCGCCTTAAAAGGCTCTCTTAACAACATATGGACCTTCATAGTTTGGAGTCCACTTGCCCCTGGAATCGGGCGCGAAAGACAAAACTTTCTTGAGCACAAGGTCACCTTCTCGAAACACACGAGGCTTGACCTTCTTATCAAAGGCTTTCTTCATCCTTTGCTGATATAACTGACCATGGCACATGACAGTCAATCTCTTCTCTTCTATTAAATTCATTTGGTCATAACGACTTTGAACCCATTCAGCTTCAGTCAACTTGGCTTCCATCAAGACTCTCATTGATGGGATCTCAACCTCCACGGGGAGCACAACCTCTATGCCGTATACAAGGGAGAATGGGGTTGCCCCTGTTGAAGTGCGAACAAATGTACGATAGCCATGTAAAGCAAATGGCAGCATCTCATGCCAATCTTTATACGTGACAACCATCTTCTAGATAATCTTCTTGATATTCTTATTAGCAGCTTCAACATCCCCATTCATCTTGGGTATATAAGGAGAAGAATTATGATGTGCAATCTTGAACTCGCTACACAACTCTTTCATCATCTTGTTGTTCAAGTTAGATCCATTATCAGTAATGATCTTATCTGGCACACCATAACGACATATGAGTTGATTCTTGATGAACTTCACAACCACCTGCCTGGTCACGTTAGCATAGGACGCTGCTTCAACCCATTTGGTGAAGTAATCAATAGCTACGAGAATGAACCTGTGACCATTCAACGCCTTTGGCTCTATCATGCCAATCATGTCAATTCCCCACATGGAGAATGACCATGGTGATGAAATCACATTCAGAAGTGTCGGGGGAATATGAATCTTATCCGCATAAATCTGACACTTGTGGCATTTCTTCACGTATTTGCAGCAGACAGACTCCATTGTCAGCCAATAGTAGCCTGCTCTCAACATCTTCTTTGCCATGGCATGTCCATTGGAATGAGTACCAAATGAACCCTCATGGACTTCAGTCATCAACAGGTCTGCTTCGTGTCTATCCACGCATCTGAGCAGAACCATGTCAAAATTCCTCTTATAAAGCACATCGCCATTGAGGTAGAAACTGCCAGATAATCTCCTCAAAGTCTTCTTATCTTTAATAGATGCCCCAGACGGGTAAATCTGACTCTGAAGAAAACACTTGATATCATGATACCATGGCTTATCATCTTTTACTTTTTCAACTGCAAATACATGAGCTGGTCTATCCAAGCGCATCACAGTGATATTGGGGACTTCATTCCAGAACTTCACCATAATCATCGAAGCAAGTGTAGCAAGAGCATCTGCCATCCGATTTTCATCTCGAGGAATATGATGGAAGTAAACCTCAGTAATGAACGTTGAAATCCTCCTCGCATAATCTCTGTATGGGATGAGGGCAGGCTGGTTCGTCTCCCATTCACCCTTAACCTGATTCACAACAAGGGCCGAATCACCATAAACATCGAGATGCTTGATCCTAAGATCAATACACTCTTCCAAACCCATAATACAGGCCTCATACTCCGCCATACTATTCGTGCATTTGAAAGTTAGCCTTGCTGTAAAAGGAAAATGTATGCCCTGAGGAGTAATAATCATTGCCTCAATACCATTTCCATATTGATTCACAGCGCCATCAAACACCATGCTACATCGGGAACCAGGCTCTGGCCCTTCATCGAGCGAAGGCTCATCGCAATCTTTCATTTTCAAATACAGAATCTCCTCATCGGGGAAGTCATACTGAACAGACTGATAATCCTCAATTGGTTGATGTGCCAAGTGGCCAACCAAGATACTACCTTTAATAGCTTTCTGAGCTCGATACTCAATATCATACTCAGACAACAACATCTGCCAACGAGAAATCCTCCCAGTTAAAGCAGGCTTCTCAAAGATATACTTAATTTGATCCATTTTGGATATCAACCAAGTCGTATGATTTAACATATACTGGCGTAAACGCTTAGCATCCCAAGCCAAAGCACAACATGTCTTCTCAAGCATTGAGTATCGAGACTCACAACCAGTGAACTTCTTACTCAGATAATAAATGGCATACTCTTTCTTCCCTTATTCATCTTGCTGACCAAGGACACAACCCATAGAGTCTTCAAGAACAGTCAAATACATAATCAAGGGTTTCCCTTCCACAGGCGGAGACAGAATCAGAGGCTCGGACAGATACTTTTTGATACTGTCAAAGGCTTTTTGGCAATCCTCGGTCCAATCATGACGCTGATCTTTCCGGAGGAGCTTGAATATTGGCGCACATGTGGCAGTCATGTGGGATATAAATCTAGAGATATAATTCAAGCGCCCAAGAAAATCTCGGACTTGCTTCTCAGTTTTGGGCGCAAACATTTCTTGTATTGCTTTGACCTTGGTAGGATCAACCTCAACACCTCTCTCACTGACAATAAAGCCCAATAACTTGCTGGAACGAACTCCAAATGTTCACTTGTTCGGATTCAGACGGAGTTTGTACTTCCTCAGACACTGAAAAAGCTTCAACAAGTGCTCTACATGTTCAACTTCCGTTCTCGACTTCGCAATCATATCATCAACATATACCTCGATCTCCTTGTGCATCATATCATGAAACAAGGTAGTCATAGCTCGTTGATACATGGCTCCGGCGTTCTTCAAACCAAAGGGCATCACTCGATAACAGAGTGTTCCCCAAGGTGTTATGAATGTTGTCTTCTCCATATCCTCGGGTGCCATTTTAATCTGGTTATAACCGGAAAATCCGTCCATAAATGAGAAGACATTGAATTTAGTTGTATTGTCTACCAACATATCAGTGTGTGGTAGAGGAAAATCGTCTTTCGGACTAGCCTTATTCAAGTCTCTATAGTCCACACACATTTGGACTTTTCCATCATTCTTAGACACAAGCACAATATTGGCCACCCATTGAGGATACGTAGAAGTCACCAGAAACCCCGCATCAATTTGCTTCTGAACCTCTTCTTTGATCTTCACTACCATATCAGGATGAGTTCTTATGAGCTTCTGCTTCACAGGCACACACTCGGGCTTCAAAGGCAGGAAATGTTGCACGATATCAGTATCCAGACCAGGCATGTCTTCATATGACCAGGAAAAGACGTCGACGTATTCTCGTAGCAACTCAATCAACCCCTTCTTAACAGATTCTTCAAGGAGTGCCCCAATCTTCACTTCTCGAACACAATCTTCAGACCCCAAGTTGATTGTTTCCAGATTCTCAAGATGCGGCTGAATGATCTTCTCTTCGTGCTTAAGCATACGGGTAATCTCGCCAGGGATCTCTTCAACATCATCTTCTTCGGCCTCAAATATAGGGAACTCAAAGTTGGGAGATGGTGTTGGATCATTATGTTCAATGGGTTTGATCAACCTGCATAATGATTTTGGATATAAAAGAGATTTTAGAATTCAAACAAGGCAAATCATTATGCAAATGAGAAGATTGATTTTATTTTATTTTTAGGGTTTTATGGTGATCACCAATTTCATGCAAAAAAGCAAAAAGTGAAAATAATTTGGAAAAACAAACATTTAACATGTAATTATTGAATGAATATCATTGTATTTATGTGCCAACAATGTCATCACTTCTCCTTTTGGCATGGGAGAAGGGTTTTTAAACAAAAATGAACATTACGTGGACTTATGGACAACTGTTGGAACATCAACAACGACCCAGTTATTGCAGACCCCTCCAGGGATGACAAAGTTGCCAGAATCTTCCTCTGCATCAGCTTCCTGGTCTTTGACCGTGTGGATGAAACCACCACTCTGAAACAGACCGTGCTCGTTGAAAGTGCCTGAAGAGTACCCTATGCCAGCCCAGGATTTATTGTCTTCCAGCTTGATCATTTGTCCTAAACCAGTAGTTGCACCATGCTCAATGGCCAACTTCGCATCATTGTAGGACGCAAATGAAGAAGTTCCTTTCTTAGAAGGCTCAGCAATAGACAAGGCTTGGAATGGCGTCCCAACCTCATCCTCAGCATCAATGTAAGAAAAGGAAGACAAATGGCTTACCAAGAGAGCCTTCTCTCCCCCTACCACCACCAACTTTTTGTTCTTCACGAACTTCAACTTTTGGTGTAGGGTGGATGTCACGGCGCCTGCCTCGTGAATCCATGGTCTGCCCAACAAACAACTATATGATGGGTGGATATCCATGACCTGAAAAGTGATATGGAAATCACTAGGTCCTATCTTGATTGGGAGTTCAACCTCTTCAATCACAGTTTTGCGGGATCCATCAAAAGCTTTGACGACCACTCCACTCTGCCTCATGGGAGGCCCCTGGTATGAAAGTTTAGCCATAGTGGATTTTGGCAACACATTCAGCGATGGTCCTGTGTCTACCAGCACATTAGACAAGGCATCATCCTTGCAGTTCATGAAGATGTGAAGTGCCAAATTGTGGTCTCTTCCCTCCTCGGGGAGATCAGCATCACAGAAACTCAGATTGTTGCAAGCAGTAATGTTTGCAACAATGCTATCAAATTGCTCTATTGTGACGTCATCGTCTACATACGCCACGTCCAACACCTTCTGCAAAGCTTCTCGGTGTGGCTCAAAATTCATTAACAAAGACAACACTGATATCTTTGAAGGCGTTTGTAGAAGATGATATACAACATTGTACTCACTCCTTTTGATGAGCCTCAGCATCTCATCACAGTCCTCTCTAATCACGCCATTCTGGCCAGCAAGGACAGGAGTTCTAACAGCAGCGGCAGGTCTGTCAGCAGCAAGTGCCGGATTCGGACAAGAAGAAGAATTCCCAATCGGACGGACAACACTATCAGCAGCATCAGCTCTTCAGGTGTCAGCCTGGGGTTTCGGCGGCGCCGAGAAAACACGACTACTACGGGTCAATCCACTGACATCAGCAATATTCACAATAGAAGTAGAGGGTAAGGGCACCTCCTTCCCATCTTCCAATGCAACAGCATTATAATGATAGGGAACAACCTTGTACAAAGAGTAAGGAACAGGGCCAGCCAGCTTAATTTTGAGAGTAGGAGAAGCCTTCTGCTTGCTTCCATCATAACAGACAACAACAGGCTCAGGTATCCTGAATACAGGGGATATCACATTAACTTCATCCTCGTCACAATTCTGAAGTATCTCTATTACACCCTGATCCAACATTTCTTGGATGTCTTTTCTAACTTGACGACATCCTCTCTCATTGACAGTGCAAACACGACAACTGTCATGGTTGTGCCCGTAGTGATTGTATTCACACAACAGTCTGTGCATCTCGACCAAAGATTGTCGGATATGGCTGACATATCGGACCTTATATTTACCAGGGCAACCCTGAACCATATTAACAGCAGATTTCCCATGCTCGGGCAATGGGTTCTTCTTGACGTTAGGACCTACATCCTCGAAAAACAGAATACCACTTCTAACAAGGTCCCGAACCTTGGTCTTGAGAGGGTAACAGTTCTCCACATCATGTCCGGGAGCACCGGAATGATAAACACAGTGAAGCTCGGGCTTATACCACCACTGAGGGTTGGTAGGTATAGCAGGTGGGTCACGTGGAGTAATCAATTTCCTTTCAATTAAAGAAGGATATAATTCGGCATAGGTCATTGGAATAGGATCAAAAGTGACCCTCTTCCTATCATAGCTTGTGCCGGTTTGATTGTTGTTTCGAGGCTGGTAGGCCTGTTGTTGAGGACGGTGTTGTTGTTGTTGATATTGTTGATGTTGTTGTTGCTGGTTCTGATTATGATGCTGATATTGCTGATTTTCTCTGAAAACAGGTGCTATATGAGCCACCTGGTGCTGATTACTAGCGGGACGCACAATCTTCCTCTTCACAGAGGGTCTTCTAGATTTAATATGGGAGGTCACAGCATGTGCCTCACCAGCTTTCTTCTTTGCAAACGCCCCATAACCTTTTGGTAGAAGAGCATTCTTCTCTAGTCAGGCGCCCTTCCCTGACTCCTTCTTCTAAACGCATCCCTGTATTCACCATCTCAGTGAAATCAGAAGGAGCGCTAGCAATCATCCGCTCATAGTAGAATGAACTCAAGGTCTTCAGAAAGATTTTGGTCATTTCCTTCTCTTCTAGCGGAGGCACGATTTGTGCAGCCAATTCTCGACACCTCTGGGCGTACTCCTTAAATGTTTCCTTATCCTTCTGGGACATGGCCCTCAGTTGGTCCCTATCGGGAGCCATATCAATATTGTATTTGTATTGCTTGACGAAGGCTTTGCCAAGGTTGTTGAAGGAGCGGATGTTCGCACTACCCAGGCCCATGTACCATCTCAAAGCGGCACCGGACAGGCTGTCCTGGAAGTAGTGGATTAGGAGTTGATCATTTTCGGTCTGAGTCGACATCTTTCGTGCATACATAACCAAATGGCTGAGCGGGCAAGTGTTTCCTTTGTACTTTTCAAAGTCAGGCACTTTGAATTTGACAGGAATCTTGACATTAGGAACAAGGCAAAGCTCAGCAGCAGATTTGCCAAAGAGGTTCTTCCCTCTGAGAGTTTTGAGTTCCTTGCGAAGCTCAAGGAATTGATCGTTCATAGCATCCATTTTCTCATACATGTCTGGGCCCTCAGATGACTCAGAGTGGTAAATGGTGTCATCTACTCTCGGCAAAGTATGCACGACTGGAGGTGGCACAACAAGGACCGAGCTAGATGCCGGCAGAGAAGCAAAAGTAGGGGCGAGACCCTCTGGAGCAAAGTTCACGGGAATTCCCCAGGGAAACCCGGCTGGCATAGCAGAAGGCGCAAAATGAGCACTAGCAGCAGGCACGGTAGAGGAAGCAACCTCTGAGATGACCGTCCTCTGTGGAGGAGTTGAAGGCGTTGGACACGACTGGCTTTGGGCGGCCAAGAAAGACTCCATCAGGGCAGTCAATCTTGCCACTTCCTCCTTCAGTTCTCTATTCTCTTGTTCTAGATGATCCATTAGCTTTGATGAGTTGGCTCTGGTGTAGTACCGGTGCGTCAGCTTGTCTTCAAAATAAATGAAGAACACAGAGTTAGACCACTGAACAAGAAGCCCTGGAACAAAACCTGCTTATGCACATGATGCATGTAATGCTTATGCATATGATTTATATTTTAATCAGAGGAACTTTTAGAGTTCTATTTGCAAATATTGGAAATATTAATCATTTAGACATATATGGAAATATCATAATAATATCTGGAAAAATTTTACACCAAAGAAGTACAGTCTTGGTAACCAAATACAATACAAGAGAGAAGGAAAATGAACATCCTATAGAACCCTAGAAACAATCGTCCAAAGCTCTCGAGACCGGAAGATAAGTTGCACGAAGCCTCTTCACCTCTCTCTCATAGGCTGCCTCCATATTTGCCTTCTCTTTGGCGAGTCGATCGTACTTCCTCTTCCAAAACTTGGAAGACTGAGGAAGAAGAGAAGTCACCACATCATCAGGCTTGTTGATAACCTGATGCTCAAGAAACTCTATCAAAGCATCCTTATCTCTAAGCTGCTAAAGTAGCTCCTCTCGCTCACGGACCCAAGCACGCGAACGGTCTTCGTCTCTCAACTCCTCTACTCCTTGGTCAGGGAGGGTTGAAGGCCCAACCATAACCATAGGTGTAGGTCTCGGGTAGTCATAAGGCATAAGGTACTCAAAAGCTCTCCTCCTCACCCACGAGGTATAGGGTTCCAAAGCAATACAATTCTTTGGACCAAGCTCTTTCCTTCCCTTCCTATGAATCTTGCGCCAAGCGCGGACCATCCTGCCTTTCAAGTTTTGGGGATCTTTACCCTCTTGAAAGAACACACCTTCTAATAGAATGTTATTAGGTTTATCCTTTAAGGGGAACCCAAGCTGACGACGTGCCAAAATAGGGTTGTAGTTAATTCCACCGCATGTACCAAGAAAAGGCACATTGGAGAATTCACCACAAGAGTCAATAATCTGCACACCATCATACACATGGTTATACCAAAAGATATCATCATTAGTGAGAGACGTAAGTCTCGTGGACCACCATAGACATCCTTTGTTTTCCTTGAAGGCGGCCGTCTGTGGCAAGTGCGAAATAAACCACTTATACAACAGAGGCAAACAACACACAATGGTACCACCACCCTTTCCATTCCTCATATGCAAAGAGAAATAAGTGTCACCCAACATAGTAGGAACGGGATTAAGAGTAGAGAAAATCCTAATAGCGTTCACATCCACAAACTTGTCGATGTTAGGGAATAACACTAGCCCATAGATGAGAAGTACAAATATGGCCTCAAAGGCGTCCTCACTCATGGCCTTCCCATACATAGTAGCTTGAGCAATGAGGAAATCAGATGGGAGACCTTGAATTCCACCCTTGGTAGTCATATGAGCACCAACCATAGATTCATCTATATGCAACAGATCAGCAATCTCTTGAGAAGTGGGAACTCTCCAAGCCACTGAACGGCAACTAATCTAGAATGGGTATACCCACAAGATAGGCATACTCCTCAAGCGTAGGCAAAAGTTGGAAATCCGGAAATGTGAAGCAACGATACAGAGGATCATAGAACTGCACTAACACACTCATCAAACCTTCATCCACCTGAGTAGCAAGAATAGACAGAAGCTTCCCATGACGAGTCTTGAACTCCAAGGGATCTAATACATAGGATGTCAAACTCCTTAACTCTTTCAAATCGGGTTGTCTGAAACTGTACTTCTTTGTATTCCTTCTTTGTCTATCCATGTCTGAAAATGTGAAAATAGACCTCTTAAGTTCCTTGAAAATTTTCTCATTATTGATGATATGGATGTGTATGAATGCTTGAATGCATGGATGCAACAATCACACTCAAGGATCAAGCAAATCACACCACACAAAGGTCATGGGACGGATCAAGTCATCCTTAATATCAATCATCCATTTTGGTGGATTATGGTTTACACCTTATCAACACCCAAGTTCCATTGATATTAAGGATATACAAGAACGAATCAACCATGAATCAAGGGTTTGTTGTAAGTCACGAGCATCGAGTCTCGGTTAATAACCACCCAAAGGGAGTGTACTAGGGTTAAACCTGACAATCATGTTCTACAAGAGGTTCCTATAGTCATCATCCGATCTTTCGGATATTATCGGATAAACGACTACTCGTATTCCAAAAATATTCTCAAGAGAGACTCTTATGAGTGTAGTATTGCGTAACAATCGTATCAAATCTTACACTTGAACGACCTTCGCACTACGTTCTAAAATAGGCCAAGATGGGCTTGGTAAACTAAGGTCCTTGGCTTCTAAGGCATATATTGGAAAGAGTAATGCCTAACCACGACTACTCGTGTGACATTATTGATCCCAACATAACCTCCACCAAGTGAATGGGCTTGCAAGTCAACTTTCTAAGGAACAACTCCACACAAGTCAACAAGACTATGTCATTCTCCTATCATAAGTGCACTCGAGTTCGGGTATAGAACTCATCTCACAAAAGACCACCAAGCACACAAACAATCAATATATCAAGCAATTCATACATTACAAACAATACAATCATCCCAAATTTGCACAAAAATATGTCACCAATAATGTAAACATACAATACAACAAAGGTAAAAAGTAGGCAAAACCCACTAGGCAAATGTATCCCTAGCAGAGTCGACACTTTTCTGTAGCGGGGTATTCGTTACCTTTAGATTTATTGACTAAATCAAAAGTAAATCATACAATTCGAGTCGCCACCACAATTCTATTTATCCAAAGGAAAGGTTAGAAAGCGAACAAAAACCGAGAAGTTTTATCAAATCAAAAACTAATAAAAATGTCAGAGATCGGGGTAAGGGGGTTGGTTATGCAATTGGAAGGTTTTAAGCACCCAAAACATCCTTAGTACTCTAAGGGAGCCCTTTTTACAAATGTTGTAAGGTAGCTTGGTATTTGTAAAAATTATTTGTGCAAACATGGTTGGGGAGATGAGAGAAGAATGTACAAGTTATTTACAATTTTATTTTTGAATGGATAAACCCATTGCCTACGTACCATCTTAAAAGGTAGGATCAAAACCTCGTAGTTCGGGGTAAAAATCTCAAAAGAAGTTGGTGAATTGATTGGTCAAAAGCCTTAAGGTCTTTTGTTATCAAAGGGAGAAAACTCAACCTAAAACCACAAATCCACCATGTGAGGAGAGCTTCAACATGCTAGTGAGGGGTTAACCGTATAATAAGCATGGAAGACTTATAGTCCATCACTAAGGATATAGGTGAGTATTATATCATCCTCTAAGATAACTCAAACCTAATAGCTAATGTTTATGAAAAGCTTTGGCAAGAAGTGGCCATTGAAACCACAAAAACAATTGAGTGAGTTGTATTTACCAATGAAAAGTATTCACAAAGTAAGGTCAAAGTTGACTTAGGATTCAATTCAAAATAAGTGTTATGAAAAGAAGTTTGAAAAATTAAAAGCATAGTGCTTAGGTTTCTAATTTTGAAAAGCAATGTTAATGTTTGCACAAAAGTTTGACTTGGGTTAGAGTGGAGAGAAGAAGAAGAAGGGCTAGAGTCCTAAACATGCAGAGATGAAGGAAGAGAAATAAAACCACATGGAGTTCCCTTCTTGAGATCATATTGATGATCCAAGTTACTCCTTCCTTTGGATTTAGCAAGCAATAAGTAAGCAACTCAAGCAATCAAGCAAATAACAATCAAGCTCCTAGGAATCTTCCAATTGGCTTTTGTATCTCTCACTTTGGATGCTCATGACAATGGTTCTTCTATTTGGTAAGTTTGGGATCCCTAGCACACAAGAACGCACAAATCAAAAAGTTCCATAATACAAACAAAGAATGGACAAGAGTGAGTTTAGAACTAGGATCCTTTCAAGTGCATACTCTTCAAGATTAAGCATTCTAAAGGCATGAGGCCTAGTTGCTCTTTGACAAGTTTTCTTCTTTGTTTAGCATTCTAAAGGCATGAGGCCGAGTTGCTCTTTGACTCCATTTTTTGCATAGGTAAGGTCCTAAAGTCTAAGTCCTTTTCTCCATTTGCATTGGGTTCACACAATCAAAACAAAACAAGCACAATAGTATATACACAATAATATGCTCAAGTGAGCAAAAGGCAAATTGCATTAACATAAACATGGGCTCAAGTGAGCAAAAGGCAAAAGAAAATGAATTAATGAACAAGATATTAAATTGCATAAAAGTAAATTGCAAGAATTAAATGCTTTAATTAAAAGTTAGTGATTAGTAGTTAGTGTTAGTGTGCCATAAGGCAATTTAACGCTATGTTAAGCAATCGTAAGTGAACTAATGTAGTAGTCACACCTATCTGAGGCCGATCAATAAAACTATAGGCAACAAACACAAGTTAGAGACCATGACTAGTAAGCCAAGCTCCTACAACTTGCCATGCCAAAAGGAAAGAAGAATGATCTTGTATGGATTTAGGTTTTTTGCTTGACCAAGAAGCAACCTATCTCTAATGCAAAGCCATTCACTTGATCTTGGATCAAGATGAATTAGATTTGAATCAAAGAAGGTTAAGCCTCTCATATGTCAAGGCTAACCACCAATCATTAACTCATTGATCAAAAAGAAAAAAGAAGAAGAAGAAGAAGAAGAAGAAGAAATGGAAATGTACATAAATGGAATTCAAATGAAATATCCAACACACATTGATCAAACATGAATAGAATCAAAGTCAATCAATGGTAAACAAAAGCAAGATGAAGTTTAGAAGTCAAGCAACAAATAAAATATTTTTAGTATTTTTGAGAATTAAAATAATACTTGAATTAAAATAAGCAATTAAACGCCAAACTTCAAATCCATTTCAAATCAACTTGGAAAAGTCCAAATGGATCATCCTAAGTTCAACAAGGTCAAACAAAGTTTGACAAAAAATTTCACCATTTTTAGAAACCAGAAACTATTTTTAAACAATTAAAAATGAATAAAAAATAACATAATTGAACTAAAATCTCAAATAAATCTCAAATCAATTAAGAAATTGATGAGAATATTTTTCATAGGTTCATCATCATTCAAAGATGTTAAGAAAATATTTTTGGCATTTTTGAATATTGGAAACTATTTTAAATGAATTAAAAATAACCAGAAAAGAGAAAATTCACAAAAAATATCAAATGGAAAAATAAAAAATATTAAAAATCATATTCAGAAACTAGAATTAAAAAGGGAAATAATGCAATTGGTCCCATATTTTTTGGATTTAAAATGAAAGAGATGTGAATTTTTGAAATAAAACGAAATAATGAAAATAAAATGAAATAAATCAGAAATTGCAAAAAGCCTGGCGCGTTGTATCAGTTTTCATTAAATGAGGTGGCACATCCTAAGGCCCTTATGCGCGTGCTCATGGTGATCCAGAGTCAAAGGCAAAACATGCAGCATTATTAAAGGTCATAACATCTAAAGGCCATGATTCAAACTGGAAATAGCAACCAACGGTCCAGATGCAATCTGGCATGGGGGACGGTGGTGTACACCACCGTCTTCTCCGGCGAACAAGCCAGCTCCGGTGGAATTACAGGTTTTAAAAAGTTAACCAAAACGTGTGATCCTCATATCATTGGAAAGCTGGGGTGATGTACATCACCCCTGTGCCATTGGTTTCTACTCTAGACTCTCAAAGAAGGAGAAATCAGAGATAGAAAATTATGGAGTTCAAACTGAACTTGATGGATTTATGAAATTAAATGCACAGATCAATTACGTCTTATGAGAGCACTTCAGAGGAACCAACAAACACAAGAAATGAGCAAGATCCAGTGAGTTTCGAATTGAAAAAGTTTGAACGACAACCTTTAAAGTGCAGATCTATGAGGCACGATCCTTCCCAATTCTTTGTTGCAGCTTGGTCTTGAGATGGAAATGAAGCTAGGCTAAGGAATTAGAGTTCAATAATCAACCAAGGAAGTTGAAAATTGAAACTGAAAAATTGAAGAGAAAATGCAAAATTCCTTTAGGTGAAGGATGAGATTCCAATTCTGCAGAGTATTAGGCGCCTTAAGGTTGGAAATGGATGAAGCTGAGCACTTGTATTTATAGTGAATGCTGATGCAAGCAAGGCAAAATTCATGTGCATGTGGAATGAGGGCCTCCATGCATGGGCCTGTACAGGCGCATGGGAGGCCCAAATGCAATTGGTTTAGCATGCTGAAGTGTAATTGAGGTGTTTTGGACGTGCAAATGTGATTCAATTGGCTTGTGCATGGAGTTTGGATATGTTATGCATAAATGAACATAAATCTTCATCTCTTCGAAAATGCACTTTGCCAAAATGAAACATGGCCATGTGGGTAATGGTTAGAAAGGTCTTTACATGAGGAACAATTGTTACATTGAACAAAAATGCATTTGGGATTGGGAAATTTATGAAAACAGGCCATGAAGTTCAATGTACAAAACATGTGTATGTGAATTTTGCCAAAATGGACCAACTTCAAGCCCTTCTGTTTCAATGATGCAAGCCTCCAATGACAAAACATTCAACATCAAAGTTGTAGACATTTTTAAGACAATAAATTTGGACTTACATTTTGCATCATTTGGAGTTTTTATGAGAAAGTTATGGGCACTTGAAGTTGGACATTTTCACATTTCAATGACTTTGGTCCAAAGTGACCTATAATGTTTTGTATTATCACATGTGTTTATATTAGGATTATGAAAATTTGTTCAACATAACAAATGAATTAGACATCTTAAAATTTCCAATGCATTTGATCCCATCTCAAAATCATGACAAATGAGTGAGTTAGGTCCTTGGGAAGTTGACCCAAAATTAGGGTTTCAATCAAAATGACCTATAATGTTTTTAAATGAATGATGACCTTCCAAGCTTCAAATAATTTTTTGATGAACATGAAAGTTGTTCATATGGATCGTAAGAATATTTTTTCTCTTGGGGTCATCTTCATTTGACAAACACATCAGAAGTTAGGTCTCAGTGGATTTCAAAATAGTCAGATGAATTGACTGATCAACTTCTCAAGTCCAAACTTCAAATATTGATGAATTGATGATTGAGGACACTCACATAAGCTCAAATATGCATGAAATGATGAATGAAAAAACTTCCCTTGATTGTATTTGATCATGGGTTGAGGTTGCTTCATGAGCAAGGCACAGTTGATGCACAGTTGAATTAGGGTTTCCTTGGGAAACAATCCTCAAGCCCTTTGGTTTATCTTGATCAAATTGACAAATTGAGATACTTGGGAGGCATATATGATGATTTAGAGCTTTAGGAACCATTGTCATGCCTGCTTTCAGCTTCATCTGGCCACATCAATGAGCATAGGGGCCTCCTAGGAGCCTTGGATCACATGATTGCTCAAGCTACAAAACAAAAGATGTTAGTGACATATTTTTGTGCTTTTGGTTAGTAAGCAAAATAATCAAAGCAATAATATACAATTCAAGCATGCTTGGTGGTCTCAAACCAACTCACACAAGTCCCAGCCCTAGGGTTAAGGAGCCAAGATGCTATGATCCTTGAGGCAAATGCAAAGTGCAATGATATGATGCCATGAGGGATCTTAGGGTCAAAATTAGGGTCTTACACTTATGCAATCCAATAATAAGATCATGCTTTATTAGTTTATTCAAATGTTCCATATGAATATGAACGAATCTTTTATGCCAAAGCCATGACTCGTTATTGTTTGCCATAAGACATTTTACCTTCAAAGGAACATCATCAAGGGAAATCATAAATATATTATTAAATCTCATACCATTGAGTTTTACCTCAAGTGTGACTTCATCTTCAATTAAGCACTCATCCTTGGTGAACTTGATTTTGAAGTCTTTGTCACAAAGTTGGCTAATACTTAGAAGATTGTGTTTTAGTCCTTCAACATAAAGGACATCTTCAATTGATGTGAAATGTGGTGCTCCAACTTTGCCTATACCAAGAATTCTCCCTTTTTTGTTATCACCATATGTGACATAACCCTTGGCCTTTAATGCTAGATTTGAAAATTTGTTAATGTCTCCCGTCATATGCTTGGAACAACCACTATCAAGATACCAAAGGTTTGATGTGGCTTTCAAGCATACCTACAAAACAAAATTAAGTTTTGTTAGGTACCCAAATAGCTTTGGATCCTTCATAATTAGTTCCTTTCTTTATCCATACGTAATGTCGAATTGCTATACTAAAGTTTCTAACATAGCATGCATTAGGAGTATGGCCAACTATTCCACAATAAAAATAAGTAGGTTCAAAATTGCTTCTATATCTAGGAACATAAGATTTATTTTTAGAAAATATTTTTCTTTTAGGATAGTGATGAACATCTTTTGGCTTGTTCACTTTCTCTTTGGATGATTGGTAATTAGCTTTAACAAAGCCAGTTTTACTAGAACTTGGTTTGGAAAACTTTGAATAACCAAGTCCATTTCTAGCATTGGAATATCTTTATTGGCTAAGGACACCTTCCAACTCAATTTGTCATTTCTCATACCTTTCAAGAACCCTTTTTAATTGGATAATTTGGAAGGAAAGTGATTCACAATTTTTACATACAAAATTCTGTTTTCACTAATCATCTTTTGTTTTTCATCATCAACATCTTTTTTCATTGTCACGACTTTTTCTTCTAGGGATGAAATTAGTTTCTTTTGAGATGATAGTGTTTTATACAGAATTTTGCATTCTTTAAGAAGTTCATTTATAGCACCTTGTGCATCACTATCATAAAGAGAACAATCGTTACTAACCTCATCTTCTTCATCGTCAGAGTGGTGTGAAGCCATTAATGCTAAATTTGCACATTCATCGCTTTCCGATCCAGATGAAGAACTTATCTCATTATCTTCCCATGCAACATACGCCTTTTTATTCTTGAATTCCTTCTTGCCTTTAAAGCCACCTTTCTTGGAGAGTTTCGGACAATATGACTTTATATGACCTTGATTTCCACATTCATAGCATGTGACATCTTGTGTAGATGTGGAAGTCTCTCTTTTCCTGAAATGTTTATTTCTTTTTGCATAAAAGTATTTTTTATTTTTACCAAAAACCTTACCAAGCCTTTTAACAAGTAGCATGAAATTTTAAGTCTTCCTCTGGTGCACCATCATCTTTATCTTCCTTTGAGTCTACATTCAAGGCAATTCCTTTGGATTTCTTCTCTTAATTTTCATGCTTTTCAAGTCTTCCAAGTTCAAGTTCATGTTCTTGGATTTTTTCGAATAATGATGTGGATGTCATAGTAGAAAGACTTTTCTTCTCCGATATGGTTGTTACTTTTGGTTGCCATTCTCTGGTCAAGTATCTTAGCACTTTAAGGTTGGGATCATCATTTGTAAAGGTCTTTCCGAGAGCAATTAAATGATTCGTCAAGTGAAAAAATCTTTTCTGCAATGCAACAATGGATTCTCCGAGCTGCATTCTAAACATTTCATATTTAATTTGGATCTTTTAACTTCAGCGGTTCCTTGTGAGTCTCCACCAAAGTCTTCCATATTTCTTTTTCCGATTTACATTGAGATATGCAGAAGAACTCATCCATACTTAATGAACTTTGAAGAATATTGATAGCTTTCTTTTTATTAAGTATTCTTTTCTTATCGTCTTCATCATATGAACTTTTAACCTTCAGAGTGTGTAACACCCCAAAATTTGTCCTCCTTATTCACGCATTCATTTTTAGGTCATTTAACATTAGATACATTACATTTCATCATGTCAATCGGGATTAGCTCCAAGAAGCTTGAACATCATCCAGGACACTTTGTGGGTTCTATTTAGATGATCAGTCAACATAAGGGAAAAACTTGAGTTACTTTCAACAGAGGTCTATTCGTCAGTCAAAACGTTAATCTTGAAGGAGCAAAGGTTTGTTCATCAGCTGTCATGCTCGCTAGGCGAAGCCCACGTGTTTTGAAAAAAACAAAAAAAACAAAAAACAAAAAAAAACAAAAAAAAAACAACAAAAAAATACGGAAAACGAAAAAAAAAATTAATAAATAAATAAAAAATAAATAAATAAATAAAAGAAAAATCTTGGACTTGGACCTCTCTCATTTGAGCCCACAAAGCCATGAAAATCAGGTTATAAAAGAGGGAGAACAGACAGAAAAACGAAGAGAAGCAAAACACTCTGAGGTTTCCTTGGAACAAAACCCTGGACAAAACCTGAAGAGAAACCTAGACAGAGAGAGTGAGAATTAAGCTGCAGCAACCTCCAGGCAACTCTGAAAGGTTCATTCTGACTCACACACTTTCAGCTCAAGCAAACCCTAACATTGGTTTGCAAATCCAGCCGTGCCATTTGATTTCAACCGATCTCTCCAATCAGGTTTGCCCTTATTCCCATTACCTTTGTGCTTTGAATTTGAATACTCTGAATGTTTGAGGTATTATGGGTGAATTTGATACCCTTTTGATGCATGTCTTTTTTGTGAATTTTAATGGCATACATTTTGATTTGGGGGCAACCCTTGATTACCCTATTTTTTTGTCTCTAACCTGTTTGTTGAGTTTTTTTTTTGTGAGGGCTCACATGACTTTTGCAGGGATAACTTGCGTGGTTTTCCACTTTATTTGTGGGATACCACCTGGAGGTTTCATTCCGATTACCTGTACTGACCCACTTTCTTTGATGATGTTAGCTTGGAAGGATCTCAGGGTTTATCGTTCCTTTAATTGCTGTTACCTCGGATCTTCACCCGTGTGGTACTTTTACATTTTTCCCGCATTTTACTGCTTTCCTAGCTGGAAGACCTCGATAGGAGGCAATGTTTTTGTGTTTACTTTATGCAGGTTCCTTCGTCTAGGATTTCCCTTTTTCCCTTGAGCATCCCTAAAACCCAAAGCAACACGTTAACTCCTTCTACTACAGGCGAGTAAGTCTCCAAAGGTCGAGCATCTGGTAGATTGTGTAGTAATATCGTTCGTCCAAAACCAAATCCATAACCCCGTAGTTAGCCGAACTACGGCTTGCTCTGATTCTTATTCCAGATGAGATACGTAGGCATAAGACGCGATGTCTTACCGAGCACAATTACCCTTAACCCCTAGGTACCCGAGCTACGAAGACTCTGATTCTCATATTCAGATGAGATACGTATGCAGTGGATGCGACATCCGTGCGAGTCATTTTCTTTTGACCCCTTTTTTTAGTAAATAACACATTAGATAAACCCACACCCTTTAGACAAGAACTACAAAAGTGGATCCCGTAGAGTACTACGGATGCGTAGGGGTGCTAATACCTTCCCCTCGCATAATCGACTCCCGAACCCAAGATTTGGTTGCGAGACCCTGTCTTGTCCTTTCCTTTTTCCAGGTTTACTTTGAGTGTTTCCTTTCCCTCCTTTGGGATAAATAACGCACGGTGGCGACTCTCCTGTCTTTCTTCGCCGGTTGTTTTTTTTCGCATTCCATTTTTCAGGTTGCGACAGCTGGCGACTTTGCTGGGGACCCGGTTTCCCTAAGCGAGTCCCTCCTAGCTTTTGTAGGTTGTTTGTTTATTGGGTGTTTATTCTTTTGTACAGTTATTTATCTTTCAGCATTTACCTGCTTTATTGCATTGTGTACATATGACTGCCGTATCTGTTGGTTCTGTTTGTGAGATGAGTTCTATACCCAAACTCGAGTGCACTTAGGATAGGAGAATGGCATAGTCTTGTTGACTTGTGTGGAGTTATTCCTTAGCAAGTTGACTTGCAAGCCCATTCACTTGGTGGAGGTCATGTTGAGATCAATAATGTCACACAAGTAAGTTGTGGTTAGACATTACTTTTTCCAATATAGACCTTAGAAGCCAAGGACCTTAGTTTACCAAACCCATCTTAGCCTATTCGTAGGACGTAGTGCGAAAGTCGTTCAAGTGTAAGATTTGATACGATTGTTACGCGATACTACACGCATAAGAGTCTCTCTTGAGAATATTTTTGGAATACGAGTAGTCGTTCCTCCGATAATATTCGAAAGATGGGATTATGACTATGGGAACCTTTTTGTAAAACATGTTTGGCAGGTTTAAACCTTAGTACACTCCCTTTGGGTGGTTCTTAACCTAAACTCCATCCTCGTGACTTGCAACAAACCCTTGATTCATGGTTGATTCATTCAGTTATCCTTAATATCAATGAAACTCGGGTGTTGATAAGGTGTAAACCATAATCCACCAAAAAATGGATGGTTGATAGTAAGGATAACATGATCCATCCCATGACCTTTGTTTGGTGTGCTTTGCTTGATCCTCTTAATTTCTCTCCAGGCAGTGCAACCTGACATATGTTCAAGCGGATCCAGCAATTCTGATTGACATGTCATTGCATTGCATAACATCATCTGCATATTTGCATCCAACATCTCATGCTTATTCATTTGCAGGGTATTCTCTTTCAAAGGGGGCGCCTTAAAATCGAATAAGCAGCGCATCGCATACCATGCATACTAACCCTTGTTTGTTTTGCAGGTGTCACCGCAGTGTCTAATGTTTGTTCCCTGAATCAGGCAGTTATTGGTCCCAAGCGAGTTCACAGGTACCCGACAAAGGAAAATCGTCCGCAACTAGCGATGGACCAAGTACAGAAAGAGCTGGCTGATATGCGTGAAAGGATGGATCGGTTCATGACACTGATGACTGGTATGGCAAAAGGCCAGGAAAAGCTGAGGGTTTTGGTTGAGCAACCGAGGCCCGATCCAGAGGTGGAGATACCAAGTGCTGAGGGGAACCCTGGGAACCCTGGTAACCCTGGGAGCGCTGATAACCTTGTGAACACTGGAAACGCGGGTAACGCAAATGTTGATGGAAACCCGGGTAATGTTGGCAACACGGGAAATGTTGGGAATGGTATTGGCGGAAGGTACAATGTGAATCAAGGGATTCGGATTAACGGGCGCCCCGTTACTGAAGATTGTCAGTATGATCAATTTTCTTTGCACGACGAGGCCCTCGAGACCACTCGCCGTATGGATGAGCTTACTGAGAAGCTCAAATCTTTGGAGTCTCAAAATTCATTAGGTTTTGATGTCACCAATCTTGGTCTGGTTCAGGGAGTAAGGATCCCTCACAAGTTCAAACCCCCTACTTTTGAGAAATACAACGGGGCTTCTTACCCACGCACTCATCTCCAATCTTATTTGGGAAGGTTGGGAGCTCACACGGAAGATGAAAAGCTGTGGATGTACTATTTTGAAGACAGTCTAACTGGAGCTTCTCGTGAATGGTATTCTCATTTGTCTCGTACTACCATCAAGAGCTGGAAAGACTTGGCAGAGGCTTTTGTCAAGCAATATCAATACAACTTGGACATGGCTCCAAATCGGACCTTGTTGCAAGGAATGTCTCAGACTGCCAAGGAGACCTTTAGAGAATATGCTCAGCGTTGGAGACAGATTGCTGCATCCGTCCAACCCCCTATGTCTGAAAGGGAGATGGCGGACATGTTCATGAACACTCTTCAAGGCAATTATATCGAGAGATTGGCTGCTTGCCCGTCAATCAGCTTTGCAGAGATAGTGATTGCTGGAGAAAGGATCGAGAGTCTGTTGAAGATGGGCCGAATTCAAGACAACAGTGCTTCCAACTCATCAGTTCCCAAGAAACCGTTTGCTGGTAACGATCAGCGAAGAAGAGAAGGTGAGACGAGCGTTGTATATGCCGGCAGAGGCAGGGGCAGAGGACGCCCTAATTATTATCAAGATCAAGTGGCCGCAGTCACTATTCCAACACCTGTTCCTCAACCGCAGTATCATCCGCAACAGCAACCCAGGTATAACAATCAACAACAAGGAGGTAATCCGGGTCAGCAGAGACACTATCAACAACGTCCAAGGCAGGCGGACCGGGTCATTGAGCCAATCCCAATGCCTTATTCTGTATTACTTCCCAAGCTGATTGACATGAATCTGGTTACGTTGAGAACTCTGGCCCCACCGGTCGATCCCAACAATCTTCCTAGAGGTTATGATGTCAACGCCAGATGTGCTTTTCACTCCAACGCACCTGGCCATACTACAGATAATTGCAAGGCTCTCCAGCTAAAGGTACAAGATTTGAGAGAAGCCCAGGCTATCAATTTTTCTCCAGTGCCTAATGTTGTCCAGAACCCGATGCCAGTCCATGGCGGGCAGAGGATTAATGTTGTTGGTAGTGGGGAAACTTTGAATTTGGTTTCTGATGTGACTAAAGTGAAGACTTCGCTATCGGTGGTCAAAGACCGACTCTTGAAAGGACATATTTTCCCGGGTTGTGGGGAAGAGTGCGGAAATTGTCAAGCTGCCGAGAACGGATGTGACAGTTTGAGAAAGGGTATTCAGCAACTGATAGATGAAGGTTGTCTTCAGTTCAATCAAACTTGTCCAGTGAAGAATGATGTGTCGACAGTAACGTTTTATTTCACTCCTGAAGAAATATATGTTCCCGAGAGACCCGTTCTGATGACAATATATTTCCCAGAAAGTCCAGCACCAATTTACTCTGACAACCCTCAACCGACTTTGATTGGTCCGGTCACCATCACGGTACCAGGACCTGTTCCGTATGAGAAAGACAGTGCTATCCCGTGGCACTATGGGGCTGATATCTACTACCAAGGGTAGAAAGTTAACGAAGAAGACATTGACATTGGTAGCTCCGCTGTAGACGATGTTGGAGGAATTGGTGGCTTCACTCGCAGTGGACGCCTATTTGCACCATCAAACATTACGCACGAATACTGAAGCTGCGGCAACTGCCAAGGCTAAAGGAAAACAGGTATCCACCGAAGAGGTTACTACTGAGGAAGCTCCTCCTAAGACCGCATTCGAGAAGGAAGTGGATGAGTTTATGAGGATTATCAAGAAAAGTGACTACAAGGTAGTCGACCAACTAAATCAGACACCCTCAAAGATCTCCATTCTCTCATTATTGATGTGCTCTGAGGCACACAGAGCAGCCTTGTTGAAAGTACTGAATATGGCTTATGTTCCCCCAGAGATAACTGTTGACCAGCTGGAGTCGGTAGTTTCGAATGTAAACGCTAGCCATGCGCTAGGTTTCACCGATTATGACCTAACGTCTGAGGGCAGGAATCACAATAAAGCCTTGCATATCACAATGGAATGCAAAGGGACGGTGCTTTCCCATGTTTTGGTTGATACAGGCTCTTCTCTGAATGTTCTTCCAAAGAAAGCCTTGATGAAGTTGGATTGTGACGACGCCACCCTGAGGCCGAGTAATTTGGTTGTGAGGCCTTTTGATTGCTCTAAGCGAGCTGTCTGTGGCGAAGTTGAGTTGCCAGTTAAGATTGGACCGCAGGTATTCAAAAGTACCTTTTATGTGATGGGTATCCAGCCTGCTTATAGTTGTCTGCTAGGTCGGCCATGGATTCATGTTGCCGGTGCTGTTACTTCTACCCTCCACCAGAAGCTCAAATATGGGCTAGAGGGTCAGATCGTCACTGTCTGTGGTGAAGAGAATATTTTTGTTAGTCACCTGTCGACATTTAAGTATGTAGAGATGGATGGCGAGATGCAGGAGATGTTGTGTCAGGGCTTTGAAGCCATAAACATCAGTGAGGTCGTGCCCGAAGCTGTCTTTTCACCTGAGTCTGAGAAGGTCGGGACTTCTATCTCTTCATACAAGCAAGTTGTTGAAGTGGTTAAAACTGGTAATGCCCAAGGCTGGGGCAAATTTGTGGAGCCAATCATAAAAGAAGACAAGTTTGGATTGGGGTATACTCCGGGGTCTCAGAAGAATGAAGCCGGTACTTTCTCCAGCGGGGGTCTAGTTTCTCCCCACATCGTCAATGCTTCAAATGAAGACAGGGCTGACGGTGACTGTGACTTAGATAGCTGGATTCGCCCGTGTGTCCCAGGAGAAAAGCTCGACAGCTGGTCGTCTGAAAAAGTCGTCCGGTTTACTCTACTGAAGGAGTAATTTTTATTGTTTTCCTTTTATTACATGCATAATAAAGTCTTACACTTTGACCAAGGTGTAATGACTCATCTGTAGGGTCATCCATTTAGTCGCATTTCACAATTATTTTCATCATCAATAAAGGACAACTTTTGCAAACAATTTTGTGTTCTCTTTCTTTCAATTATTTTTACTTTTACAAAAATGGCAATGTTTCTTTTTCATGTTTCTTTTTCGTTTTTCTTTCCAAAAAACACCTCGTAAAACTGATCACCCGGATCTCACTGCTAACGACACTGCTATGGCCAAGTATGACTTCGACAATCCTATCTATCAAGCCGAAGAAGGGGTTGAGGAAGATTATGAATTGCCTGAGGAGTTAGCCAGGTTGTTGAAACAGAAGGACCGAGCTATCACACCTTATCAGGAGGTGGTTGAGACCATCAACATTGGTACCGAAGACGACAAGAAAGAAATCAAGATCGGGGCCTGTCTACAGGCCGAGGTGAAAGAACGATTGATCAGTCCTATCAAGATATGCCAGGTTTCAAGGAATGCCTGCACCTAAAACAGAAAGAGAGGTTCGTGGCCTCCTGGGCAGATTGAACTACATTTCAAGGTTCATATCTAATCTTACAGCCACATGCGAGCCGTTGTTCAAAATGCTGAGAAAAGAGCAAGAGGTCAGATGGAATGATGATTGTCAAAAATCCTTTGAAAGAATAACAGAGTATTTGCAGGAGCCGCCGATTCTAATGCCTCCAGTAGAGGGAAGACCGTTGATCATGTACTTAACTGTGTTAGAAAGGTCAATGGGTTGTGTACTCGGTCAGCATGATGAGTCAGGTCGAAAAGAGCATGCAATATACTACCTTAGCAAAAGTTTACCGACTGTGAACAAAGATACTCACTGCTCGAGAAAACTTGTTGCGCTTTGGCATGGGCTGCTCGCCGACTAAGACAGTATATGTTGACTCACACGACTCTATTGATATCAAAGATGGATCAAGTCAAGTATATTTTTGAAAAGCCAGCGTTTACCGGAAGGGTTGCTAGGTGGCAAATGATGCTGACAGAGTATGACATCCAATACACTTCACAAAAAGCCATCAAAGGAAGTGTCTTGTCAGACTATCTTGCCGAGCAACCGATTGATGATTACCAACCTATGAGGTTCGACTTTCCTGATGAGGACATCATGTTTCTCAAATCGAAAGATTGCGAGGAACCACTCCCGGAGGAGGGGTCTGACCATGAATCCAAATGGATTATGATGTTTGATGGGGCGGTCAACGTCAATGGTCGCGGAGTTGGTGCAGTGTTGATCACACCGGAGGGGGTTCATATGCCATTTTGTGCCAGAATAACTCTTCCCTGCACCAATAATGAAGCTGGACGAAGCAGAATGGGTCCGTTCTTGATACAATCAGCTAAGCCTAGTTGAGGAAAAGAGACTGGCAGCTATATGTCATGGCCAACTATATCGGAGATGGATGAAGAGAGCATTTGATCAGAAAGTGCGCCCTCGGGAGTATCAAGTCGGTGAATTGGTACTCAAAAGAATTCTTCCTCCCAACACAGATCACAGGGGAAATGGACACCGAACTACGAGGGTCCGTACGTGGTTAAAAGAGTTTTCTATGGCGGAGCTCTGATGCTAACAACCATGGATGGCTAAGACTTCCCATCCTCTGTCAACTCAGACGCAGTTAAAAAAATACTTCGCATAAAATTGACCCGCTGGACAAGTAAAAAGAATAGCCCAGGCAAAAAAGGGCATTCCGACGAATAAAAAAAAAGAATAAAGAGGTTCGGGCAAAAATTAGGGATATAAAAAATAAATAAAAATGTACACCCGGTGAGTCGAAAACCCGAAAGGGCGGCTCAATAAAAAAAGGGTATCCCGGTGGATTGAAAACCCAAAAGGGCGATCCACGCAAAAGTTAGGGAATAAGCGAATGACTGCAGTCTGAGTTCATCCGTGTTCCATCACCGTTTCATTCAATCCGGCAATCTTCGAAGGTTAAAGATCGTCTAACCATCCACTTCAGAAAGCAAGATGAGTAGAGCGTCTTGAGGACATACGAGCCATAGTAGAGTCGAAACTCAGTGGGACCCCGTTTCCACATTGCCATTAGGATAGTTTCTCTTGTTCAATTTATAGCGATCACCTCTTTTCAGGGATCAGCTTCCTGATGTACTCGCCTATTCCTGGCACAAATTTTTCAACCAAAAAAAGTCGAATAATTCAGTTAAAAAGCCTCTTTACTTTTCATTTATCAGTTTGTTTGCAAAAGATGTCTGAATTCTTGAGGAAACATATTGCATCTGAATATAATGGTGGCTTTTGCAGATGACTTGCGCAGGAAAACAGTCAAAATTGCTTTGAATGTGCTTAATCCCGGACGGTGAATTCAAACCGAGTAATTCCCCGGGGCATATGTGTAGTTTTTGGTTACAGATCACAGGAACCGGATGCCAAGTCATGAATCCTCACCCCCAAGCGGTTGACAAAGCATCTCCTCAGCAGAGCCTATCCCCAGTAGAGTTGACAGTATCCAGACTGTATATCCCCAGCGGAATTGTCAGTACCAGACTGTATCTTCCCAGCAACAGCGGAGTAGTTGCATACCCAACAGACAAGAGGGTGGTGTTCCCAGTGTTCATCTCATTCCCCCAGCAGATTACTTCTAACAGATTTGTTCTAATCCCCGGCTTGAGGACGAGTAGCAAGTTCATATCCTCAGCAAAGGTCGATTCCCACGACATTTCCCCAGGAAGTGCTTTCCTCACAGACTCTCCTCACAGAGCCTCGCCAAACAAGGTTCCCATAGTTGATACTTCCCCAGCAAGGTCAACTTTTCAAAAAAGGCCGATTTATTTTCGGTGGCTCCCCGGTCCCGGCAGACGGATCGTTCCCCACAGAGCATTCAAGGATTGATACAGCGATTCGCTCCCTACCAGAGTTGCTTCCCCAAGCAGATTTCTTTTTTTCTTTTGCACCATGCATAACATTTGCATTTGCATTTTCATGCATATCAAACATACACATAAGCTGATAAACAGGTCCTTCAAAGCAGACTGAAGAATTACTTTACAACCAGAGTCATGAGATCCAGCCAGAGGATCAAGTGTGAGTGATCCAGCCTGAGGGTCATTTTTGAAGATTCAGCCTGAGAATCATCTTCCAGCGATCCAGCCTGAGGGTCATTTTTGAAGATTCAGCCTGAGAATCGTTATTCCAGTGATCCAGCCTGAGGGTCATTTTTGAAGATTCGGCCTGAGAATCGTTTTCCAGTGATCCAGCCTGAGGGTCATTTTTGAAGATTCAGCCTGAGAATCGTTGTTCCAGTGATCCAGCCTAAGGGTCATTTTTGAATATTCAGCCTGAGAATCGTTTTCCCCAAGAGTCAGCCTAAGGTTCGTTTTGAAGATTCAACCAGAGAATCGACTACGAGCGTTATTTCCCCAACAAGCCAGCTGGAGGAATAGATTGACAGCTCAACAGAAAATCAACCTACAAGAGGATCCAGCTCGCGGATCGCATTTAAAAAACAAAGTCTAATCGAAGAGTCGTTATAACATGTTCTAGCCTGAAGAATATGTACGAAGCCTAAAAGTGGGATATTCTCGAAGCTGCATATCTAACATGAAGATTGGGCGCAGATTTCGAAAGAGAGTCAGCCAGTGCATGCCTCAGATGCGAGATCCTGATGATGGGAATTTATAATCAAATCAATCCAGATCGAAGTCAGGTCTAGCCCGAAGACCGGAAATAGATTCAGCCAGAGAATCGAAACAATTCAGATCTAGCCAGAAGATCGAAGTAGATTCAGCCAGAGAATCAAAGAAAATAGATTCAGCCAGAGAATCGAAACAAAGGAGATCTAGCCAGAAGATCGAAGGAGATCTAGCCAGAAGATCGAAGAAGATCTAGCCAGAAGATCGAAGTCAAGTCTAGCCCGAAGACCGTAAATAGATTCAGCCAGAGAATCGAAACAATTCAGATCTAGCCAGAAGATCGAAGTAGATTCATCCAGAGAATCAAAGAAAATAGATTCAGCCAGAGAATCGAAACAAAGGAGATCTAGCCATAAGATCGAAGTAGATTCAGCCAGAGAATCAAAGAAAATAGATTCAGCCAGAGAATCGATCCCCAGTGAAGTTGCCCGAAGACCGAAAACCGTATCCAGCCAGAGGATCAAAATCGTATCCAGCCCGAGGATCAAAATTAATATCCAACCAGAGGATTAAGTTGAGTATAGATTCGGCCAGAGGATCGAAACTCCAGGTTAAGTCAGAAGACTGATTCAGATTCAGCCACAGGATCGGAAGAGAAATAAACAGCATAGTGTATTTCAGCATTTTTGTGGTGTTCTCGGAGCGCAAATTTTCGGTCTGTCTTTGGTATTCAATCACAGCTCACCCTGTTTGTCTGATAAGTTGTTCGCTTTCATCCTGCTCGGGTTAGCTGATGACTGAATAGGGGCAGCTGTAACACCCCAAAATTTGCCCTCCTTATTCACGCATTCATTTTTAGGTCATTTAACATTAGATACATTGCATTTCATCATGTCAATCGGGATTAGCTCCAAGAAGCTTGAATATCATCCAGGACACTTTGTGGGTTCTATTTAGATGATCAGTCAACACAAGGGAAAAACTTAAGTTACTTTCAACAGAGGTCTATTCGTCAGTCAAAACGTTAATCTTGAAGGAGCAAGGGTTTGTTCATGAGCTGTCATGCTCGCTAGGCGAAGCCCACGTGTTTTGAAAAAAAAAACGGAAAAAAAAACAAAAAACAAAAAAAAATGAAAACAAAAAACAAAAAACAAAAAAAAACAAAAAAAAACAATTTTAAATAAATAAATAAATAATAAATAAATAAATAAATAAATAATAAATAAAAGAAAAATCTTGGACTTGGACCTCTCTCATTTGAGCCCACAAAGCCATGAAAATCAGGTTATAAAAGAGGGAGAACAGACAGAAAAACGAAGAGAAGCAAAACACTCTGAGGTTTCCTTGGAACAAAACCCTGGACAAAACCTGAAGAGAAACCTAGACAGAGAGAGTGAGAATTAAGCTGCAGCAACCTCCAGGCAACTCTGAAAGGTTCATTCTGACTCACACACTTTCAGCTCAAGCAAACCCTAACATTGGTTTGCAAGTCCAGCCGTGCCATTTGATTTCAACTGATCTCTCCAATCAGGTTTGCCCTTATTCCCATTACCTTTGAGCTTTGAATTTGAATACTCTGAATGTTTGAGGTATTATGGGTGAATTTGATACCCTTTTGATGCATATCTTTTTTGTGAATTTTAATGGCATGATTCATGTGGTTACATTTTGATTTGGGGGCAACCCTTGATTACCCTATTTTTTTGTCTCTAACCTGTTTGTTGAGTTTTTTTTTGTGAGGGCTCACATGACTTTTGCAGGGATAACTTGCGTGGTTTTCCACTTTATTTGTGGGATACCACCTGGAGGTTTCATTCCGATTACCTGTACTGACCCACTTTCTTTGATGATGTTAGCTTGGAAGGATCTCAGGGTTTATCGTTCCTTTAATTGTTGTTACCTCGGATCTTCACCCGTGTGGTACTTTTACATTTTTCCCGCATTTTACTGCTTTCCTAGATAGAAGACCTCGATAGGAGGCAATGTTTTTGTGTTTACTTTATGCAGGTTCCTTCGTCTAGGATTTCCCTTTTGCCCTTGAGCATCCCTAAAACCCAAAGCAACACGTTAACTCCTTCTACTACAGGCGAGTAAGTCTCCAAAGGTCGAGCATCTGGTAGATTGTGTAGTAATATCGTTCGTCCAAAACCAAATCCATAACCCCGTAGTTAGCCGAACTACGGCTTGCTCTGATTCTTATTCCAGATGAGATACGTAGGCATAAGACGCGATGTCTTACCGAGCACAATTACCCTTAACCCCTAGGTACCCGAGCTACGAAGACTCTGATTCTCATATTCATATGAGATACGTATGCAGTGGATGCGACATCCGTGCGAGTCATTTTCTTTTGACCCTTTTTTTTAGTAAATAACACATTAGATAAACCCACACCCTTTAGACAAGAACTACAAAAGTGGATCCCGTAGAGTACTACGGATGCGTAGGGGTGCTAATACCTTCCCCTCGCATAATCGACTCCCGAACCCAAGATTTGGTTGCGAGACCCTGTCTTGTCCTTTCCTTTTTCCAGGTTTACTTCGAGCCTTTCCTTTCCCTCATTTGAGATAAATAACGCACGGTGGCGACTCTCCTGTCTTTCTTCGCCGGTTGTTTTTTTTCGCATTCCATTTTTCAGGTTGCGACACAGTGCCAACACCATTGACCACACTAGTTGGATTATGTGGACCATTTTCAACAGTTTCCCTAATACCATCTCCTTGTGCTTCTAAATATGCTTTCATGCGGATTTTCCAAATGTCAAAATATTCTCCATAAAATAGAGGGGTTTGTTGCTACTACCACCATATTTGAAAACCGGGTTTGCATTTGCGGAAGCTATCTTCTGGATCTAAGGAGCAAGTTACCAATAACATGTTCTAATGCCAAATATAAGTTGAGTGTGTATCTAAGAGGGGGGAGGGGGTGAATTAGGTACTATGACAATTTTTCCGGTTTTGTCTTGTTTTAATAATCTTTCCTTGGAGATTACTATGTGATGAATATGGTAGATGTTGAAAAGATAAAGAACATAGAGAGATATCCTGGTCCCCATTATAGATCGAGAATACTCCAGTCCTCTTTCAACACAAAAGAGATTTTACTATCTATTATGACTTGTATAAAACAGACACAATCACCAAGAACAACTTCTTGTGATTCACCAAGTTAATATGAGAACAATCCTATCAAACTCAACTCTCTTGCTTCCAACAATTCTGGACAGCAAGGTGTTTACAAAACAATCAATCTTATTTTCAACAAATCTGAAAAATAAGATATGGATTACAATAATGGTGTTTGAATGTAAAGTTTGTAGTATAATGATCACGCTAAGTGATATATCAATGTACTTAATCTTCTCTTCCAATGACAATAATTCACAAACACAAAGATGTTAGATTGCTCAAGTATTTTCTGGTTTGAATGATGTGAAAATATGCAGAAAATATCTTGAATGAAAGTTGATAACAAGAAATGTGATTTCTGAAAATTCTAAGAGTTTGATTGGAAGAGGTGAAGTTTGAATTTGAACGATCATGTATTTATATGTGCATAACACCTATAATGAAACAAGATAATATTCTGAAAAAGATCATGAACAATTGTCAAGTTGAAATTAAATGATTCCATGAAGTGGTGCAAGAAGAGGTGTTAGAAAAGCTACCAAATTTTCAAAAATGCACAGTGGTAAATCGATTTACATAGTGGGGAAAACAATTTCCCTGTGGCAATGTTTAAATTTTTTCAAAAACTTACAGTGGTAAATCTATTTCCCTAAGAGGTAAATCGGTTTCCCTGTTGCAATATTAAAAATAATTTCAAAAAATTTCAGTGGTAAATCGGTTTCCCTAAGAGGTAAATTGATTTACCTAGTTGAAAAAATTAACAATTCGCTTCTAGAAATGTAATGCTTCAGTGGTAAATCGATTTCCCTAAGTGGTAAATTAATTTACCTAGTTGAACAATGTATTCTTTGCTTTTGGAAAATGTGTAGGCTTCAGTGGTAAATCGATTTCCTTAAGAGGTAAATCGATTTACCCAGTTTGAAAATGAGGAATTTAAGCATAAGTCATTTTCCATACACAAGGAAAGGTTATGCAATGAATGTTTGAATACTTGAGCATCTAAGACTTTAGTGAAGGTAAATATTCTCATTATACCTTCTTGAAATGTAATAGCTTAACTTCTTGAATCAAAATACTTTATCATCGAGTAACATCTTTGCCTTCTTGTTATTTGGAGCTTTCTCTTCATCAAAATACATTCATCATAGAGAAGCTTGACTTCACATTTTTTAAATGAATTTTAAAATAGAAATAAAATGAAAAATCCATGAAGTCCTTCAAAACACCAAATAAATGGCCAAGAAAATTATGTAAGGTTGAAAATAAAATAAGAAGCATGTAATAAAATTTTAAGAATTTAAAAATACAGAAAAGTATTTTTAAACCAATTAAAACAAAGGAGAAAAGAGAAAATTCATAAAAAATAGAAAATCAGTGAAATGAAATATGAAAAAATAAAAATAAGATGAAGAAAAATAAAAGAGAATTTTAGAAATTATTTTGGATGAAAAATGAAATTACTATGAATTTTAAAAGAAAAAATAATTAAAAATCAGAAAAACACGAAGCGTTGGATCATGCCTTATTAATTGATGTGGAAGATCAAATACTTCTCAAGTTAGGACACACGATAGAGTGCAATATAACCAACACACGGGATCCAATTCAAAATGAATCAATGAAAACATTTCATTTGTCCAACGTGTCTGGCCAATTCAAAATGAATCAATGAAAATATTTCATTTGTCCAACGTGTCTGGACAAACTCAAACGATCTGGAACACTCTGGTCATCTTCTCCGGTGGACTCTCACCGGAGTTTTATTGTTTGGTAAATTCAGAACACGAGACCACCACCATTGTGATCCTCTTCTCATCCTGAATTCAACCTTGTGCTCCAAATTCATTTATCTAAATTGAGCAAGGGGAATTTCAGAGAAGTTTCAAAAGCAAGCAAGCCACAAAAAATAAAAATAAATGATAAACACGATCAATCAACACCAGATAAGTTAGGGGAAAGCATCAGAGAGTGAATGACTACATTGTGGTAACTTGTTTGAGTTCAAATGATGCTCATAACTACGTTGTCCAAATGGTGATCAGAAGATGATGAAGCTCGATCTAGTTAGAGAACTTCAGAAGGTCTCAAAGCTTGGGAATTGTTGCAAAAGCTTCAGAGGATACTGAAGATGGTAATGAAATCAAGAAATTGGGTTGAAATAAGCTGGAATTCAAAACACGATAGTTGAGTTTTTTTGGAAAATTTCAAGTTACAGTAGGGATTTCATGGCTCTCAAAAGATTATAAATGAATGTAATAGCTTCCTATATTTATAGGGAATGTGTTTTGATCCAAATACGTGTCAAATTATGTTGAATTCGTGCAAAACGAATTTGATCCGAATGTGAGAAAATTTTGACTTGCAACTCATCAAAACTCAGCCAAATAATGTGTTTCAGAGGTCAATTAACTTCTGGAGACTTGGTTAAACATGTTTAGGTCCAAAACACATGCTAATTTGGCTTGGAATTGATATTAGTGAAGTTCAAATTTCGGGCAATGGTAATTTCTTCAGTTCCAAGTTACCATGTTCAACCCAATGGGGCATCCTACTCAGAAGAGTTGGCATGAAAAACTGGTTATGTAACTTGGAAAAATTCAAGTGTCCAATGGCTAAAAGTGGCATGTAATGTCTCAATGGAATTCCATGGACTTCCAAGCATAATTTGACCTTGATCATTGAATCAAACTTGTAGAAGGCGTCACAAATGACATTGTGAAAAACAAATCAAACTCGAATGTTGAAAATTGAAGAATTTACAATCCTTGAAATTTGAGAAAAAGTCGCTTGAAAGTAGGTCAAATTTCACTAAGTCCACAAATGACCTATAATGTCTCCAAACATTTGATGATCCTCCAAGCATAATTGGCTCTTGTCATGTAAATAGAAGTTGTAGCGGACGTTGAGAAGAGTCATAGGCAAAAAGAAGAAATCAAAAATGTTAACAATTGAAGGAGTTGTGATCCTTGGAACTTTGACTTCAACTATTGACTTTTTGGTCAAACCACTTGGAACAAGCTTATGTACTTGGACTTTTCTTGCATTTCAAGGTACATGGATGACCATATGAACTCAAAATAAGGTGTACTTAAATGTTTCTTGATTAATTTGCTCAAAGTTTGAAGTTACTTATTAAAGAAGGCATGTAAATAAACACATGAACCTTTGACTTTCCTTGAGAAGTAAGCAACAAAACTTTGATGTACTCTTGCTCAAAATGAGACTGAGAGGTTCTTTAAAGCCTTTGAGACCATGCATTAAAAGATAGGTCCCTTGAGAATCAGTGGTTGGCCACGCCTTGCTGAGGAATCAAAGAAAACCTAGCTGAGGAATCATGGTTGAAGCTCTTGATGATAAGCCCTACCTTGCACAATAAACTTAAAGAAAACATATTTTGCTATTTGATTAGTGGTCAAGAAATGAACATATAAACACAAAGGTAAAACATTAACAAAGAGGTGCTTGATGATCCCTACAAAAGAAAAACCTAAAGATCAGAGGGAGGGGGATCAAGAGGTGACCTTGTTTGTGTGCAAGGATACTAATGGTATGCGAGATCTTATGGTTAAAAATTAGGGTATGACAGATGCCCCTATTTAAGTTTCTTTGATTTGGAGATATGAAGGTTGAAATATTTGTCTCGACAAGATTGAAGAGATCTAAATATCAAAGACCCAATTTTTGTCCCTAAGATACCGCAAAAATGCTTATCATATGATATGAATGCAAACAAGAATCTCCGTGGGGGGAATATAGCACCATGAGAGACAAAGAAATGTTGGAGGAAGGAAAAGACTGAAGTTCCGCGGGGGAGTGACAGATTTCAAAGGGATATTCAGTTGGGGACAACCAAAGTTCCACAGGGGAAACGACTCGATTCGAGAATAACTATTATATTGGAAAGAAAACCAATGTATAGTTGGAGGAAAAACAAACAAAGACCCAACGGGGAAGACTTAACAAGGCAAGGCTCCACCGGGGAAATAAAATCATCAAAAGGGGAAAACCCAACTCCACAAGGGAGGAATATTACCTAGCCATCAACCGAATGATAGCTTAACAAAGGTAATAAGCTCAAAAGGAATTATTACCAACTACCAGTTAAGTGGTAACTTAACAAAGGTAACCAACCAAAGGTAAAAGGAGATATTACCTAACTATCAGCCAAATAATAACTTAACAAAGGTAATAAGCTCAAAAGGAATGATTACCATCTACCAGCCAAGTGGTAACTTAACAAAGGTAACCAACCAAAGGTAAAAGGAGATATTACCTAACTATCATCCGAGTGATAGCTTAACACAAGGTAATAAGCTCAAAAGGAATGATTACGAACTACCAATCAAGTGGTAACTTAACAAAGGTAACCAACGACAGGTAAAATGAGATATTACCTAACTACTAGCCGAGTGATAGCTTAACATAAGGTAATAAGCTCAAAAGGAATGATTACCAACTACCATCCAAGCAGTAACTTAACAGAGGTAACCAACCACATGTAAAAGGAACGATTGTGTTCAATTTATGCTTCTTTTCAACCTATAGGGAAACTCAAGTTCAAAAAGTCTGGAAGTTAAAGAAGAAGGGGGGCCATGAATCGTCGCCTCCTTTTGAAAAGCCTTAACACGATTGACATTTTCCCGAAGGGAAAACATCTCTTCCTGAAGCTTGGACCATTTTGGCTCCATGGCCTCACATTTTCCCTTCTAGGCATCCTTATCCTTGGAAGTATTACCAATATCTGGGACATCACCATAACCAATAGCAAAAAGAGAGAATAAAGAAGTTGTATGGTAGATGTAAAAGGTAGCCTCGGAAAAAGTTATATTTTCTCTTCCTCAAGAAGATTATGAAGGTAGATAAGATTCTCCTTAGACATAACAACAATAGCTTCCTCGGGAGTGCGAAGAATCCGAGTAGGTAGGATAAGAGGGAACTTGAGAAGATAGGTGGTTGACCCTGAAGCACCACCATAAGACAGTCAAGCCAGCTTGTGTTAATCTTTCTCCAAGAGAGGAATTTGATATTAATCCCGATCCCTCTTTGTCTGGTTGATAGTGGACCGAGGACGAAGATCAACAACCACAATAACATGTACCTTTTGCAAGAAGTCCATTTTATCTGCATAAACACCCATGTTAAAAAAAGGATGACCCAACTATTTTTACAACCGATTGACGTCTTTTTAATAAGCAACATGTGAAGCAAGATGTCATGACATTGTGTGAGACATTATGTCTATATGAGCTCAAACCAGGGGGAAACTGATGAGAAAGCTATCAAGTGGACTAGTATGTATCAAAGTTATAAAATAAGATTTGTCTCAATGAGGATTGGATTTTAACATGGAAAATGAGTGAGAGTTAACGTAACCAAATGGGCATTTGTTTGAAAATTGTGTGTTTGATTTGAAAAGAAGAGAAATTTGACTTTGGAAAATATATGATTATAAAAGCGATTAGGCCTTTTCGTTAGAATCCCCTACTTCTATTCTATTGATGAAATGTGCATTAACAGACATGATGAGACATAAGAGTTACACGAAAGATTAACCCTACCGCTGCACCCAATCCCTTAGTGTGCAACTCACTAGTTTAAGCGTTAACTCCCTGATGCATCTGCCCAATTGGAACGTCAGACTAGGAACTAGAGCATGTTAATTCCTAAGTCATAATCCTAATTAGACTATCCCAAGTTAATTAGAGAACCAAACAATTATCTTATTTACGATAAGCAGCCCTACGGTCAATATGTCACTACTTACCTAGATTAAACTGCATGCCGTAACATACAATAGGCAATAAACACAAACGACAATTAATAATAACAATATGCCAAAGCAATAACATTAACATCATCCACTCATATGTCCCAATAGAATAAAAATATGTTCATCATACAAACAAATATATCCTAGGATAAATCTAGTTACTCATAATGTAAAATAAATATACCATGAGTTTAGATTCAAAGTACATGAAAAACCAATGAAGAAAATGCTCTCCCATGGATCCAATGGTCTCCAAAAACACCAAAAATTGCCATTTTCCGTCACTCTCAGTCTTGGGATTCGGAGCCCTTGAAAAACTTGCCAAAAAATGCTTTAAATAGAAAAAGTGTGCCAACTCAAAAAGCTTCATCACGTCCGCGATAATCAGTATCACGCCAAGATGTAATCCTCACCGCATGCACGAGAATTCCAGTGGAAAATCACACGTTTTGCTTCCTTTTTCTTCATAAATTTCAGCAAGTGCCTATTTCTTCCTTGTTTTGTATTTTTGCT
Source organism: Lathyrus oleraceus (assembly GCF_024323335.1). Lineage (NCBI taxonomy): Eukaryota > Viridiplantae > Streptophyta > Magnoliopsida > Fabales > Fabaceae > Lathyrus > Lathyrus oleraceus. Next base: position 223,059,978 of record NC_066584.1, read on the forward strand.
TCTTTCTTCACACGTTGGCTTTGCTTTTGGTCATTATTCTTCATAGCTCATCTGAATTTCCTCATAAAAATCACATAATGACGATTGTCATCACAACCCCGCACTTGAACTATTGCTTGTCCTGAAGTAACCTATCCCAACACTGAATATTTCATCAGAATTAAAATGCTTACACTTATCAATAAATGTCACTTTTTTTCTGATCAAGACTTTGGTTCCCTACTTCGATCCAATCAACTCGAAAAAAGTTCTACCGACATACAAATACTCTACCTGTCTCTCATATCACAATTGTGAACTCATTTTGAGGTAACCACTCAATCAACATACAAAAGCATTTAACCATGAATTTGAAAATTTTCTAATTAGATCAATCAAAGTCATATATAAACATTCACTTTTGAGGTCTTTTATAGGTTGTAGTGCAACTTATGTAAGGGTAGGCCAATTTAGGATAATAGGCTTAAACCTTCGGAGTTAGGTAGCTAATATCCTGATGTTATCAAATTCCTTCCATCTCACTCTTTTATAATGCACTTGGTACTAGAGAATTCCATATTGTTGGTCCTATTTTTCACAAATTTTGTTTTGAAGAAACTATTTTTAACTTTTTATTTTTCTTTCTTTTTGATCAATTTCTCTAGTACTGTGATAACATGTAAAATGCATTATTTTATTTAGCTCGATCTGCACATGTTTCAGGGTATATTCATGCATTTTTATGGTGTTATGATGCATATTTCAGATATTTATCATTCTGATGTCTTTGCGTGGAAAAACGAAGCAAAATGGCGAAAATGACAAAATTACATCAAGTACTGACTGACATGACGAATTTAGCCCAGTCATGACGATCGTCATGCCACCCTAAAGGCCATGTCGTCATCCATCAAGTCATGGAACTAATAGGCGCAAGCTCAAATGGTCTGACGGGAGGACCGTCACCTTAGTGACGCCCGTCATGGTCACACATTACATATGCCTAGGATATAGCATCATGACGGGAAAACAATCAGCTTATTGACGCCCATCATGACAGTGATACCTAGTTTTCTCGCCTACGTTCCATGGAGAAGTTTTTCGCACTCCCCTATTATCTCCACTCACTTTGCACGAATTTGGAAGTTCCTGTACGAGTTTGACACTATAAATAGGTCATTAGTTCACACTTTTTACCAACCAAGCTTTGTTAGAGCCATACATTTTACATGTAAAAGCATAAACAACTCACATTGAGGTGCTTATGCACTTAATTTTCTGCATTATTTCAAGTTCATTATTACTGCAATTTTACATTCAAGTAACTATTATTTTATTTTCTGCAAGTTCAAGTCTAGCTGTTTCAATTTCCCAATTCTGTACCGGATAAGAGTCTCCATTCGAAACAAATTTTATATCCAATTTTCAGTTTTAATTTATATTTCAGGTTCCATTATTCTCACTATTTCTTTTATTATATTTAATTTAATTGTATGTTGTTTAGTTACTTTATTTACCATGTCTGAATAAATCTATTGAGTACGGAATGTGAGGACCGTCATTACCGACGAAACTCTGTAAATTGCGCAAATAATAATTTTGTAACGAGAATATTTTCTAGTTCTGAGAATTCTGATTTTTAAGCTAAATATTTACTATGAAAGTAGAAATACTGAGATATCGATTTCAGCTGAAAGAGTGAAAACGGTATCTCAATAAAGAAATTTCATAAATTAGTTTTTAAATACATCAAAAGCGTTTTTTAAATTAATTAAGAAATTTCCAATTTTCAAAAAGGAATTTTAAACTAATAAAAAATATCACGCGAGCGCATACGTTTATTAGTTTAAAATCTGATAATAGACACGTAAATGAGGACGGTACCTTGAAGTTAAATTTTCTACTAAAAATATTTTTCTCATCAAAAGCTCCCAAGGATTATGCGAAACACTCAAGATCATTTTTCTCTTAAACTATAGTTTTTTAAACTCCAATAATTCACCTGCATGTCATCTAAATTCAAGATCCCTTCAATGGATCCCCGCATCTCACGCCTAAAGACCAACAAATTATTATAATCAATCTATTATATGACTTAAACGTTACAATCTCCGGATCTCCACTCAATTCTAATTTTTTTTATAGAACAATATTATTATCTCATTAAATTAATTCTTTAATTAAATAGATAGAAATATCTACTTTGCTGAAGGAGTACAATTTTATCTATTTCATCGTTCCTTTTTAAGTGTCACTTTACTATAAATTTTTTGTTTCTTTTTAAATGTCATTTTCAAAGTTTGAGATAACATTAATTGTCATTTTGTCAAAATTATCCTTAATTATTTATTAAAGAGAAAAAAAATTAAATCTATAGGTGTATTATAGATTAAAAAGATAATTATTACTTGAAAAATAGTAAAATTGATTAGTTTCATTGGTATAAATAAATAAAAAATGATAATTAAAAAGGACAGGAAGGAGTATTAAATTATTATAAAAATGATTTAAATTATATTTTTTTAATAAAATTGATTGGATAGATGGACCTAGGGGTGGACAAGAACCGTTCACCCGGCCAAAACCGCGGGTAACCGAGAAAGAAAACCGAAATGGGCGGGTTCAAACGGTCTATCGGGTCAGTGATTAAAATATAGCAGTTTCAATTGGGTTTATATGGGCGGGTCGGGTTCAAAATTCCGAACCGCGGGTACCCAAACCCGCCCAATTGAGATACCCTCCTAGGGTTTTCCAGCAGCTCATTTTGTTCTCTCACTCACTTGTTCTCTCACTCATTTCGCTCATTCATTTCATTTCTCTCTCAACTGCATTGCAGATACTGTAAGTTTTCTTTTCCTTTTCCTTTTCTTTCTTTCCTTTTTCCACCCTCAGGTTTTCCGTTACACACTCGATTCCTTCATTCAACCACTATTTTGCTTTCGAATCGCTTTTTTTTTTCTCGCTTTTCTTCATAATCGCGTTTGTGCTGTGTCTAGCTATTATTATTTACTCACGCTCTTCATATTGTTATTGTTTCGTTTCGCTTAAAATTCCAATTTCTTTCCGGATCTGGATTCATTCATTGCTAGTATTTCACAATGCTCAAATCTGATTTAGTATTATATCTTAACTCTTAATTCTAATTATCGTCGTGTTGGTGTTGTTCTGGAACTTCCATTTTAGAGGTGGTTTGGCTTGGAGTTCTACCAACAAGGCTCTCATCTTCAATGTAAAGTCTCTCTTTCTATTTTTCTTATCAATTTCTTTCTTGTTTTACTCTTAGTCCTATTACGGTTTTGTTTCTGGAAAATTAATTCTTAATTTACTGTTAATTCTAATTATCACCATCCAATTTTGTTTCAAGATTCTGGGGGAGTAAGTAGGTTATGCAATTACCGTTCCGCTTTAGTATTCAATCACCGTTCCGCTTTATGTCTCAGATTTTTCAGGGTTGAAATCTATTGTGAGTCTTAACATATCAGGAAATTTATTTCAGGGTTCTGTTACATATGTTTTTGTGTTAAAGTTGGAGGTTTTGGACCTTAGTAGAAACCAATTTCAAGGTCACATTTCTCAGGTAAACTACTACAATTGGTATCATTTAGTTTATCTTGATTTTGGAGTTTTATACGCATTATTCTGAATTATTCTTTATTCTCTGCAGGTTGGTGTTGTTTCTGATTATGACTTGTCTAAAGCAGAAAACAAGTAAGAGCTTGCACCATTTATTGCTTTTTTTCATACTTTAAGTGCTTTTCTTAGGACCTTTCAAATTGTTTTTACAAATTATCTTGTTGAACTTATAATTAAAAGTAAATTATGTTGGTTAATAAGTTGAAGTAAGTTATCCAAACATTCTTAAGTCATTGTAGAAATTCAGTGCATTTCATTTTCAACTCAAATAGCTATCATCTATTTTCATTTTATTTTATCTGATAATGACTTTTTTCAAATAGCCAATTTTTACTTGATTTCTATTTTAAATTTTGCAACCTGCTTTTCCTTCAATTATGTTGATTATGGCTCCGTCATTTTTCAGTGATGGGTCAGCCTAATCAAACTATACCTACTGAATATGTCATGAATGAAGTTGGTTCAACAGCAACAACTAAAGTTGTTGGAGCAGAATTAGTTAATACCCAACCTACAAAGAAGAGGAAAGCTAGTGCAAGTGGTTCTAGGCAATCATCTGCTTGTTGGGAGCACTTTATTAGATTACCAGATGACTTAGTTGATACACCAACTGCAGCTTGTAAACACTGCCACAAAAAATACCTATGTGACCCTAGGACTCATGGCACCACCAACATGAACCATCACATTCTAAAATGTGCAAAGAAGCCTAGAACCATTGATCCCACCCAAACTATTCTGACATACCCCTCTGCAGAAGGATCTAGTTTGGGTCATGTTAGCTCCAAATTTGACAAGCAAGCTTGTAGAAAAGATTTGTCAATTTTTGTGGTTCTAGATGAACAACCATTTAGTGCAGTTGAGGGGGAAGGTTTTAAGTACTATTCTAAAGTAATGCAGCCCCAGTTTACTCTCCCATCTAGGCGTACAGTAGCTAGAGACTGTTTTCAGCTACACTTGGATGAGAAACAAAAACTAAAAGCCTTCTTTAAGTCTGACTGCAATAGAGTAGCACTTACTACTGATTGTTGGACTTCTATCCAAAATCAAAACTACTTAACCCTTACGGCACACTTTGTGGATAACGAATGGAACTATCAAAAGAGAATTATAAGCTTCACAGTTATTCCAAACCACAAGGGTGATACGGTAGGTAGGAAGATTGAAGAGGTGTTAAGGGATTGGGGAATTAGGAATGTGTCTACCATAACTATTGATAATGCAACTTCAAATGATGTAGCTGTAGCATATTTGCATAGAAAAATATCAACTATGAATGGGATGATGGGGGATGGAAAATGTTTTCATATGAGGTGCGCTGCTCACATATTGAATTTGGTGGTAAATGAGGGTTTGAAAGATAAGCATTTGTCTATTACTAGTGTTAGGGATGCTGTTAGATTTGTCAAGTCCTCACCTCATAGGGCATCCAAGTTTAAAGAGTGCATTGAATTTGCTGGAATAACTTGTAAAAAACTAGTATGTCTCGATGTTTCAATTCGTTGGAACGCGACATATTTGATGCTTGAGGCTGCAGAGAAATTTCAAGCTGCTTTTGATAAGCTTGAGTATGAAGAGTCGAGCTATAGGGAGTTCTTTGGAAAAGGTAGTCCTCCTAGTAGTGATGATTGGGACATTGTTAGAGCTTTCATCTCTTTTTTAAAGTTATTCTATGAAGCAACTAATGTTTTTTCCACCTCTCAAAGTGTGAGTTTGCATAGTGCTTTTCACCAAGTGTCTACGATCTATTGTGAGCTGAAGCAAGCTACTATGAACTTGAATGGTGTTTTTGCAAGTGTGGGTGGGGACATGATGGAAAAGTATAATAGATATTGGGGGTGTGCTACTAAGATGAACAAGTTGATTTATTTTGGAATCATTTTGGATCCAAGATACAAGTTGAGTTATATTGAGTGGACTTTTAAGGATATATATGGAGTCGGATCTGTGTTTGCTACCGGGTTGATCAAATCTATAAAAGAGAGCTTACAAAAATTGTATGATTGGTATAAGCAAGCTTATGACCAAAATCATAATAGACAACCTCTTGGTAATGGTGAAAACAATGTTTCCAATGATGAAACAACAGCTGGCCGTCCTTCACTAATGGCTAGAGCCGATGCTTTTGAGCAACATTTAGAGGAACAAGACTCGATTGATCAACAAAATGAGCTTGAGGGTTTTTACTCTAGTAAGTGTGTCAAAAGGGATCCTAAATTTGACCTTCTTGTGTGGTGGAAACACAATTCAACACAATATCCTATTTTATCTACAATAGCTAAAGATATTTTTGCCACACCAGTGTCTACGGTTGCATCAGAAAGTGCCTTTAGTACGGGAGGGAGAGTCTTAGAAACTTATAGGAGCTCCCTAAAACCTGAAATGGCAGAGGCATTAATTTGCACCCAGAATTGGTTAAAGCTGTCTTTTACCTATTTCAAAGACTTGAACCTCATGGAAGATTTTGAGCTTTCTGAAGATATTATAGCAGGTAAAATTATTTTTAAAAATGTTATATCTTTATTTCATAATTGTTATATATTTCTAAAAAAATGTTTATTTCATTATTTTAGAATTTGAAGAAATTTCTTCTACAGCAAGAAGAGGATCTTTACCGTCTCAGCCACAACCTTCTGGTTGTGCTTGAAAAATATGGAGGTATATTTACTTTATTAATTTGATTTATTTATTACTTTATTCATTTTTAAAGCTTAATATTTTTCTTGTTTAATTTTTCAGTTCAACTATGTTTTTTGAAGTCATATGTGACTTATATTTTGTGACTACTCAATGGTCAAATAATATATATTTTGTCCCGTAAATGAGGGAAGAAATTGCAGTTCAGAAAGCTAAGGAAACAGAACTTAATAAAACCATTCACATTACAGGTTCGCTTAGTCATTCACGCCAAATCTATTCTTTTTGGTTCTTAATGCTGTTGAAGGGTGCTTAATTCTCTTTTGGTTGCTGCACATTTGTTTTCTCAGATGGTGTTGTTTCTGTTATGAGTTCATTCTGCAAGCAACTTAGTTGATAATGTGCACACTGTCTCTGGCAGATGCACATCTTAGTTATTGCATCTTATGTGTTAAACTCCTAATTCATGAATGCACATCTGTCTTCTGAATTCATAAAGAGCTTAATTTTTTTGGCAGGACATTGGTGAAAAACTTTCAGAAATTGGAAGCAGGCTGGATTATCCTCATCTCACTAAGGATCTTGCAAAGGAAATAGAGACTCTATGGGAGGATGCTGCCATTCAGGTGGCCGATTGAACGTCCTCTACCTTGATCCATGTATATAGTTATTTTTTGTGATCAATTTACTTAGTAGGCATGGCTTGTGCAAATATATTGCTATAGGAAACATATGCCCGTGGTAATGAACTCCAAGTTCCTGATTGTACCAAATATTTCATGGAAAATTTGCAGAGGTTGTCTGATGCTAATTATGTTCCTACAAAGGTATTGAAAATCTATCACTCTTTTGTTGTTTGCAAAAATAGAAATTATTGTTTTTTTCATATATAGACCAGACCCTCAACTTTGAAGGTGATATAAAGTCACAAATCTCAATATTCTCACTCTGTTTTACTAATACAGGAGGATGTTTTGTATGCAAGAGTTCGTACAACTGGTGTTGTGGAGATCCAGTTCAGGTGAACATGCAGAGATGACATGATTTTTTCTACTCAAATGATAAAATAATATGCTTATTACTGTCCCCATTCTGTTCTCCTGATACTGTATGAACAGATTCTATCGTAGCACTCGGTGCTACTCATTGCATTTTATTAATCACAATATGGTATACAGAATGGTTAACTTCATTAATCTATTTTTATTATTTGGCAGCCCTGTTGGAGAAAATAAAAGAAGTGGTGAAGTCTATAGACTCTTTGATGTTCCAGGTATACAACAGTATATAATCAATTTATTGATTTGTATCAAGTAAATGATGTTGAATGGGTGGATAGAGAAAGACCTTTACGAGTTCATGATCACCGCAAATTTGTCTCCCCTTGGTTAATGCCAAAGGAAAAATTACAGTAGTGGAAACGTAATCGCCGTGCATTGGTATGAGTTTCCCCCATTCAAGTTCCACAGTATGTAATGTGTACCTATTGGTGTAACTGACAAATAGTTGAAGTATATGGATTAATGTTTGTTTGAAGTAGTTTATTTGGCACTGGAAACTGTTTATAATCAAAATCTTCTAGGGAACACTTTTTACTTTAAAAACAGAGAATAATCAAATCCAAAAATGCTTTAACTTTTATTCAAATTTTATCACGCCTCCGCTAATATTAAGTGGCAATTTTGTTTGATGTTTAAACTACGAAGTCTGTTAACTTTATCAACTTTTGCATTTCATCAGGCATATTCAACTGTTGGAACTCTTGACTACATGGCTCCAAAAGTTTTGCTCAAGAAGGGGTATGGAATAGAGTGTGATTGGTGGTCTCTTGGGGCAATCATGTATGAGATGCTTGTTGGATATACTCCATTTTGTTCTGATGATCCAAGAATGACCTGCCGGAAGGTATTGCGGTTGATTGAATTATCCATCTTTTCTATAACTTCTAAATTAATTATTTCTAACAAGCTGATATTCTTGTATTGTGTCAGATTGTGAATTGGAGAGCATGCCTGAAATTCCCCGAAGAACCTAAACAGGATGTTTGATTTACCTTTTGGAGTGTCCAAAGAGATTTTTATACCATGTTAATTTAAGGGTCCATTCCATGTAGTGTGAAATGGCTGGCATTTTTACAATGTTATATAGGGATAAATAAAGCTAAAACCTGAAGGTGCTACTACTGTGTTTCTGGATTTCTTAATTGCAGTTTTTTTCTTTGTTCTTTTAGCTAGTTCATATATTATTTATAAAAATTATAACTTCCACTTTGTTCTTTGTTCTTTGTTTATTACTTGTTGATGTTTCATGAACTTTAAAAAGCTCAATTATATATATGGTTTTACACTTTGTTCTTTTAGCTAGTTCATACATATACTCTGCTGGTACTTTCTAATTGGTCACCTTTAGCTAGTTCATACATATACTCTTTTTAATAAATGTACATGACAGGGCTCATGAAGATATGGTTGCATAGCAACATTCTTGGAATTGAAAAAGATATATCATAAAAGTTCTGTAAAATATTGAATACATAGATATACAATAAAAGATGAATAGTTGTTTTCATATTAACCTGTTTATATTATATTCATATGTTGATAGAAGTAATGATTTTTTTTTGTTCTCTAATGTTAAATTTACTTATTCGAGCCTAATGAGTAAATAGTTTATTTAAATTTTATATAATTTGGTATATTACAAATTTATTAATATTAAGTTTACTTAGTTTTAAATTTATAAGTATATTAAAACTGTTTCAAAAGGCAAAAAAATCTTATTGGGCCTAAAAATGTGGTCAATCTCATAACCCGCACGAACCGTATAGATGCACCCGCAACCCGATTAAACCCAATCCGTCAAATCCGATTTCAAATTTGGGCGGTAATGGGTCTTATAAAGTCAACCGCGGTTTGGATTGGGTGACACTTTTGGGCCCGAACCCGCCCAACCCGGCCCGTTGTCCACCCCTAGATGGACCCACACTACTGCTTTTGAATTGTCCTATATGTATTGGAAGAATATTACTAGCACATTATTGACAACGATTTATCATCACTAAATGGCCACAACTCTATGTTTTGTCAGATCGTGTTTTATTGGTTCTTGTTATTGTCTAAGATGTGATATCTTCAATGAAATTCTATTAGTAATTCTTAAACTTTGATCCTGCTAGTGATGTTGTGCAATATAGAATTCTTTGGATTCAGTCATATACCTGCTTTGTTGTCTTATCCATTGAATGTTTAGCTATCACAAAGGACAGACACACGGTTTAGTATAATCCCAAATTCACCAATCATTTTTTTTAATATAAGCTTATTCAAAGAAAAACAAATAAAAATAAATTTATTGAGAATAACAAATAAAATTTGATCTTAGAATAATTTATTCAACTAGTAATACTATTTCTACACCTTTTTTATATCAAATACACGTCAAAATATTAAAAATAATTTTTACTAGTACACTAAAGTTGATTAATAAAAAGGAAAAATTTTGGTTTATGAAGTTGGTTAATAAACGTCCAGGTATCAAAAATAATTTTGAGCAATCACCAAAGTTGGTTAATATAATATAAAAGATTGATTAATAAATTATAAAGTTAGTTAATCACATGATTTTATATCAATATCATTTAATCTAAAAATAAATAAAAAAATAAAAAAATAAAAAAATAATTTTTTATATTTAATTTTATTTAAAAAAATATTATTATAATATTTCACTCTTCACTGTATTGATAAACAATAAAATACGGTGTAGGGTATCTGTTTGGTGTAGGAATATCTTTTCTGTTTATTCTACACCTTAAAATTTTTAGATATAGACATTTTTCTAAAAGAATTATTTTAGACCGATCATAATGGTCATCGCCCAACAACTCAAAAGAAGTAATATTTTGCTCAAATTTCTCACATCACATCACAAGAGAACTACTCTACATAAGAGTATAGGAGATTATATGTCATAATACATTTAATGACTCTCCGCATTACACACCAACTAATTTTAGGTAGAAAATTTGAAATCCAAAACTCAAAATTCATTCACTTTTCTTCTTCACATTCTGACTTGAGCGTTTGAGTGATAACCTTGGAGGTCAACCCCTCCACCAATACATATGAGGCTCAGGTCCATAGTTGTCCAACGCAACCATCGATTCTCTAATCAATTTTAGTTCCATAGCAGAATAATGGCACAATCTGTGTATCGACTTATGATTCCTGCATTTTCCATGATTACACATTCACTCTTCGATCCATCGATTTGAAGCCTCCTCAACTTATCAGACCAGAGTTCTCGAAATCAAACGCTAGATCCACTGTTCTCGAATATTTATTGTATTCTCCAAAACCAGCTTCTTGATTTTGAATCCATGTCAATTCATTATCTCTTTTTGTTGCATCATGTTCTTGTGCAATTCTGTTGTTGTCTTGGATTAATATTGTTGTGATTGATCAAGCTCTTGTTGATCATCTTATGTGTGTTCTTCATTCACCAAAACTGAATTACTTGACTAACACCTTGTAATTTCAGTTGTTGGTTGAGATTATCTGGCATTGTTGATCATCTTCATCCTTAATATTTTTCCCTTTGATTGTGGACCTTCCTCTAAAGATTGAGAACAGTGGAACATTAAGGTATCTAATGTTTTTATGTGAAACTGGTTGTTATGTAACAGGTGCAGGCATCTTTTCTTGAATACAATTTTCTATTGATTTGTTATCTATCAAGATGAGAGTTTCAAATATACTCCAAGTAAGACTTTGGCAAGATCGAGTACCAACAGTCTGTAAGGCATATTTGGAAGTTGTCATTCTTTGATGGTGTTGGAGAAAGATTGCTCGAAGACAAAGTTAGGATTTGTCCAATATACGCTCAATTAATGGCAGTCGCTCATACAAGATATCGATAGGATCAAGGGGATCGCCACACATGAATACTTAGAGAAGGTTATTGTGGATATCGAGATTATTGGATAAGGATCTTGAGGGATCTTTTTTTTGTTAGTAGTTTAGTGTATGCACTAACATGGGAAATTATCGTGTGATAGTTTGTTGTAATCAAAATATTATAATCAAACTTATCAAAATAGTGGAAGACCATGATTATGTTTCGATGACATCATCCATTGAAGAGTGCAGTAGAAAAAGCAAAGACGAACACCAAAGCACTAGATATCTTTGTGTATCTTTTCTTTTTCCCTTTTCTCTTTTATTTTACAAGTATCCATTCATCTTTGCTATTGCATAATTGCATTGATTCTATGCCATATAAGTTAGACCGTGCATATATTGGTTTAATGTATAAGCTTAGGTTTGTGGTGTATAAATCTTATGGAATCATCATGAAGCTAATTATGTTTTGTTAAAAACATCTAAGTAAAGTGTTTTTAAATCGCTTTGTCTAAAGCGACTTTGATTGTCTTGTAAGTGACTTGCGCTAGAAACAATCAACCTCATGGTAACCTCATGTATTATTTCACCTGGCTTGATTCATTGAGATGCTTCTAAAGCTCTCACGTTTTTGTGTTTTGCTTTCGCACTTCTTAAAATCTCTGATTTCGTTTATGGGATCTAAAATATTTTTGAAATTGTCCTAAAGAAAAAAGGTTTTATTCACCCCCCATATAGACCTCTTCGTATCTATATTATTGTAGCACCTCAAATTTGCACCCACCATTTTGTACATACATTTTCATTTTAGGTCATTAACATTGCATTGTCCATTGTATAGCTCATGGCATTGTCATTGCATAGTTCATCAAGTCATCAGGCAAGACTGGTCAGAAGATTCAGCTGTGCAAGCAAGCAAGTGCATGTTCTATAAGATCAAAGCCCTAGGGTTGATATATTGAGTTCATATGATTCAAAGATCATTTTGAAATGGATTGGTCAAGCATTGAAGGCTCTAAGCTCATCAGTCCATGTGCAGATCATCTGAAACCCTAGAAAGTCAACAGAAGTCAACTGTCAGTTCAATCATGGATTTGAATGTGGGAGATGGTTAGAGATGCCTCATTCATATCCAAACAAGTCTCATTTGACATTTCAAACATCAAGATTGAAGGATTTGAGGTCAGATCAAAACTTGCCAAAAATAGTAAGTGACTTGTAATTTGGAATTGCCAAAAATGGAAAGGTTTTCTCCTCAAGATTACATCATCAAGAAAGCTTCAAATGAAATTTTGTCCAACATGAAAGTTGAATATCTTTCTCTCCCATTTCCAAAATGTCCAAGATCATGAATTTCTCATGTATGGTTGAAAAGATATGGATCAATCATGGCCAAGTGAACATGGAACTTCAAACATGCATAACTTTCAAACCATAAGGCCAAATGAAATGGTTCTTTTTTGTACATTCATGTTTTGACCTCTACTATCCAAAACCTACATCACATGCCATGCATTCTCATCACATAATTTTTTGGAAAATCACTTGATTTTGGAGGGAAAAATTCAAGTTTGAATTTGGTTCATTGTTTGATCATTCTACCACTTACATTGGTTTCCAAACAGAATTTCAAGTGGATTCAAGCCCTAACTCGTGCACTGTTCCATTCATTTTCCATGCATAAGGGTGAAATGGCAAATTTGCATTTATACTCTCATTTCCCTAATCCAATTACAAAAGGCTTAAGCATGATTAGCAGCATGATTAGGAGGGAGTATAAAGGCCTAAGCATAACTGTTTCTGCATAACCACAATCAGAATTCTCAGATCTAGATCCAAACCATAAAATTTTCTCTCACTTTTTTTCTTTGAATTTCTTCAAACACATTGCATATTTCTTGATCCATTCATCATCTAGAAGCATTATTGAGCATTGTTGAGCCAAGATCCAGTAGAAATCGTGCAGTTGGAAGCAGCTTAAAGCTTGAAGGTCATCCATGGCAGTTGCAATTTCTGGAAGAATCGTGCGCATCTGAACCTCAATTCCTCATCCATTCAATCATACAAGCTCTGAAGAGGAACTGTTTGAGCTTTGCAAGCCTTGGATCAAGCAATTCCAGTTCTGTAGCTTCATCAAGGTTCCAAATCGATTTCCTTAATTCATGAAATTGTTATGCTAGTTTTGTAGATCTTTGAACACTGGTTAATCTGAGCTTTGTTTCATTAAATTCCATGCCAAATTGAGTTAGTTATGCTGATTTGAAGATTCACATGTGAAACTTAATGGCTTCGATTCTTCTTATATATGTTGATTCATGTTAAACCATGCATGGATTGTTGATGTGTGTTGTAAGATCTGTTGATATGCTTAGTTTGGAAATTTGAGAGAAATGTTCTTGAGCGTGCATGAACATGATGAACATGATGAAGCTGGTGAAAATATTTTCCAGAAATAGGTTTTGATCCATTCAAATGTGTATTCCGCGTCCTGCATGTGTTTGTGGATATCTGAACATGTACTGGTCCAGTTGGCATTGGCGTGGCAAAACGATTGGTTATTATTGCTTGGACATGCCACGTCTGTTTAGTGAAGCGCTGTGTTTTGCAGCAAGGCGCGCTTCAGTTTGAATTACCTCTCCCTTCGATTCCCCATTCCAACATTATTTTCAAAAGGCTTCACATATTATGTGCTTTCCCTCCATGCCATTCCATATGCTTCACTTACATTTTTTTATTTTTTGTCTCACTTCATAAATTCATAAATCATTAAATAATCATCCAAAAAATATGGGAATTTTTGTATTGTTTTCCTTTTTGTGTCTAGTTTTTTTTGGTTATTTTTCCACAAATTGTGCATGGCTGAAAATTTATTTTGCCTAGGGTTTGTGTGAACATGTCCATTTTGTACCTTGCCTTACTATTTCATTTGTGAAATGATGGTTGTTTATCCAATGCCTATGAAATTTGACAAGCTTAAACTAGACTCTTGGCTGGACATTTTGGTGTTGAGTTTGCATTTTTATCAATTGCCATTGCTGAGATATTATCATGTGAATGTAGGTGTGACAATGTGTGTCACACCTTTGCTTGTCCAATTTGATTAATTTGTTTGCCATGCCAAATGAATTCCAATTGATGTGATTTTTTGTATGATGCTTCCTATGGATGTTGTGAATGCTCATGATTTTTTGTGGAAGTTTTGGATTCATTTCTGATTTGTTTGAGATTTTTCTTTCTGGATGGTCATTTGTGCACTTTTGAAGTGTCTTGAATTTCAATCATTTGTGAAATGCTTGTGCTTTATCCTATGAATGTGAAATTTTGCACATTGCCTCTAGACATGTTAAAGTTTGTTTTGGCTTTGGTTTGAGGTTTTTACCTTGTTCCATTTCTGTTTTAGGCTTGTGCTAAGTTGATGTGCCAAGATGTGTCACTAATATGCTTGTTTGTGCTTACTTTGCCTCATGCAATTTCTTTACCATGCCTAATGTTGCTCAAATGCCTTGATTTTTTGTGTGTTGATCATATTGTATGTGCTGTTTAACCATAAATATTTTTGAGATTAATTGAATCATTTTTGAATTGATGTGCATTTGTTCATTCTGTTGTCTCAATGTGCTTTCAATTTGCATACCTTGCCATGATTGGTTTATGAAATGAATTTGGTGCATGATGTTGATGTGGAACCTTTTGGATTATGTTCTTAATTGATTGAGGTTGATTCATGTTAAATTTCATGTTCTGTTTTGAATTTTTTCTCCCTCTTTGACCCTAGGCCTTGCCCTAGTGGTTTGTGACTCACAGTTGAGTTTTGATTTCAGGGTTATACATCCAAGTCCATAGTTGAGGATGCTTCTTCACTTGAGCATTGATGTTTGCTTGATTGGTTAACCTTGAGTTGTTTTGTAGGTGGATATTAGCTCATTTGAGTTGAGCTTGTGGCTTGCACATTGTTGCATTGCTTGTCTGATTGTGTACTGTTGACTGTTGACTATTTATTGTCTGTTTGACTTTTTGAGTTGTATACTGATTGAGTTAGATTTTTTTCAGGTACATAAGTTGCTTAAGTTCTTTTGAACTTGCTTTTGCTTTTGCTTGGTTGCTTAACCATTGAGGTATAACTCACTGACTTCATGTAGTCTGGAAGACTTGTCCTGTTACTTGGGCAGGCACCTGTCTGAAGTCCTCCTTAAGAGGCAATGCTTGTGATTGTTTATCTTTGTCCTTGTACATATCAAAGACCTCCTAAGTGAAGAGGCATTGGCAGATACAAGAGATGTGTAGTCCATCTCCTGCTAATCAGTGAGTCATCCACTTTGCTCACACACCTTGTGTTGATGCATTGTGGATAATAGCCCAAGATCTTTGTTGTGTCAGTCATGTGGAGTAGAGTCCCACATTCTGGACTCCCACACTTTCATTTGTCTGAAGCTCTCCCTGGCCAGGGATAAGAGCTGTGAAGTCTTATCTTCACTTCCCATTTCATCTGCTTCACCCTAACTCTCAATGTTAGGGTTAAGAGCTAACATCACCCTGATACAGTGGCTTGTTTGTCGAGGTTGACATGACCCCTTGACTAAAGCCTAGCCTTGTTTGAGCCCCTCTGTTTGTATATAATGTGTGTGCTTGCTTTGTGCTTCTGTATGACTGTTTGTGCTGTTTAAGATAGCTTGCTCCCTGTGCAAGTTAGATAGCAACCTCAACCTAGGACCATGGTGAATTCACATGATAACTATTAGGCTCGAGTCAGTCTCCCTTCTAGTTTGTCATTTCCCAGTCTCTGGTTAGGCTAGTCCTTTTTCCCTGTGTAGGGGAACTACGTTGCCCTGATCCTCATACCAGATGAGGTACGTAGGCAGGAGATGAGCAGATCTCTCTGGGCGCCCTTTTTCTTTTCAACCCCTTTGTGTTGAGTTGGAGTCCGATGTAAGTCCAGCAATTGGCATTTGGTTTCCAGTGTGGGTTTATTGGTTCGGAGTTCGATGTAAGTCCAGCGATTGGCATTCGGTTTCCATGTTTGCCTGTTTGTGTGGAGTTTGACGTAAGTCCAGCGATTGGCAGTCGATTTCCCGTGTTTGTTTTGTTTGGCGTGCGTTAGCCGAGCTACGAGTGCTCTGATTCTTCTCCTGTCAGAGAAGATACGTATGCATAGGATGCGATATCCTAGCGAGCACGTTTTCCCCTGTCCCGAACTACGTCGACTCTGATGTCTGTGCCTGACAGACTATGTAGGCCCAGGATGCGATATCCTGCCGAGTTAGTTTCTTTTGTCGTTTCTGTGTCTCTTTCCAGCCAGTGTATGATGTTTGAGCAGTGTTTTTAGCAACCTTTATCCTTCCTTTTGTGCGTGGATCCCGTCGAGTACGACGGATGCGTAGGGGTGCTAATACCTTCCCTTCGCATAACCGACTCCCGATCCCATCTCTCTTTGGTCACGAGACCACGTCTTTTCCAGGTTTACTTCGAGCGTTTCCTTTCCCTCTTTCGGGATAAATAACGCACGGTGGCGGCTCTGTTGTTTTGTTTTCCCGTCGGTTTCTCGCGTAATGCGACAATTATCACCCAACAATTGGTATCAGAGTATGGCTTTTGATCAAAGTCTAATGACTCCAAAAGTTGAGGATATGGTTCCTTCGATCCTAGACGAGTTTTTCAAATCATTTGGAGGCTTATGAAATTCAATGAATCCCAATGGAACTACATTGACTTATTTGTGTTTGATTATTCATTGCAATGAATTACATAGATTAATTAATTCAAAGTAAAACCTTACTAGAATATTCTTCAAACATTAATTGTATTTGAGATGTTCTTTAAGTTTTGATTCACCCAGGATTGAATTAACCATTTCTCTAAAATATGTGCAGTGTGTATTACTTTCACACGATAAATGGAAAAATAGGGATAAATAGACCATTGATTATAGTTTCCCATAAAAATGATGTATACTTTGAATAAAAATTCTAAACCTAGTTTTCCGTATATCAAATCTACTACTATTAAAAAGTTGTGGTGTATTTAGAAAATATATTCCCCTTAGATGTGTGTTGGAATTATCTTCCTCCTTACACGTTTAGCCTTTAAACAGAAGTTAGGCTCTGATGCCAATTGATAGACATGTGACTTCACACACAAGAGAAGGGGGGGGGGGGGGGGGGTCCATAAAATTTTGGATTTAGAAAACTTTTAGAAAAGTTCTAGAGTTATGCAGCAGAAAAAAAATTGAAAATAAAGAGTTTAAGTGAAGAGAGAAGACCCCGAAATTTATAGAGGTTTGGTCAAATAGAAAAATACTTAATCCTCCCTCTAATAATTGTTCTTAAGAATATCCAAAAAAATTAAGAACTTTTAGTAGGTTGAACTCTCGAACCCCTTTTTACAAGGAAAAATGAAGTTTGTAGCTTTTAGTAGGTTGAACTCTTATTTTTTTTTTGTGGGGTTGTGTTTTCCAAAAAATTTTGGATTTAGAAAACTTTTAGAGTTAGAATAAGAGTTTGAAAACATTTTTAGAAAAGCTCTAGAGTTATGCAGCGGAAAAATAAAATTGCCGAAAAATAAAATGTGAAAATAAAGAGTTTAAGTGAAGAGAGAAGACCCCAGAATTTATAGAGGTTCGGTCAAAGAGAAAAATACTTAATCCTCTCTCTAATAATTGTTCTTAAGAGTATCCAAAAAACTTAAGAGCTTTTAGTAGGTTGAACTCTCGAACCCCCTTTTACAAGGAAAAATGAAGTTTGTAGCTTTTAGTAGGTTGAACTCTTGTTTTTTTTTTGTGTAATTATCCATGCACTTTTATGAGAAAGTCCTTATGCTTTTACAATATGTTCACTCGGACGTGTCTAGGCAGACTTTCATATACTTTAAGTCTTGTCAAATGTTTATATCTTGTAGACACTTGCTTGAGTTCACTTAAGATGAGTCTTGAGTTTGGTTCCATTTGGTTGCCATCATCAGAGAGTCAAGTCCATCAAACACTAATAATTTGGTTTACATCTTTAACTATTTTAATCACTTTATGCTTGACTTTAGTTATTGTCATTAAAGACTAGTTTTCATTATTTGACATTAGTTGTCATCACCAAAACATTTTGTCCTCATTAAAGTCATATCACCAAGAAGTAACCTGCAAAATAAGGTTCCACAAAAAGAAGTTCTCAAAAGACTCTAAAACGACCATTATACTAGCAACTGATGATTCATTCAAACTTTGAACCAATGAGTCATTCTCAAGGTGCAGGGTTTCTAGGTCTCATTAAACCGCAAAGAAAGATTCCTCTGTAAACGATAAAGTAGTCCGATCAGAAGTTAGACATTTATCCTTCCTTATTGATAACACCAAATTATACCATTATTTTTACTCGTTTTGTACATCTTTTATTATTGTTTTACCTCTATTTCCAATGTTATGTGGGTACTTTATCCGTATTTCAGGTATTTGACCATATATGAGTCATGTGCGAAGAAATGAAGCAATTCGGATGCAAAACAGAGAAATAAAATGGGAAATTGCACTCAAGGCGACCTGCATGGCATTCACCATGGAGGTAGCCACCAGGAGAATGCCGTGTCCCACACCTCAACGGTTGAAAGACTCAGTCACATCTACTTTATGAAGATGGCGTTCGCCATGCAGGAGGTGGCGTTCGCCATCCTTTGTTTTACGCTGCGGTTGCAAATGGACCTTGCTTGGTCTCCCATTCACCCCATGTTTTCATATATTCCCTCCCACGAATTAAGAAACTTTCTCATGACATTTTAGGGTTTTGAAACATTATAATTATTGGTTTTATTTCACTTTTTGAACCATCCAAGCTTAACACAAACATAAGCCATAAAGTTTAGTATCATTAGAGCTTTAACTCTTTACATCAAAGGGTTATCACATCTTGTTCGTGTATCAAGTTTGGAGCAGCTTTATTTTGAAGTTATTTATCTTCCCGCATTTACATTCCATTGAATTTTATTTTCGTCTACTTGCATTGTATCATATTAAAGTCTCTGATTGGAGCAGGTTCTTATTTAATTCGGCTTTATTTACGTTTTAATTGTCTTGTCTATTTAATTTCCTCGCATTTTATTTCACACAATTTATTTTCCCTAAATTAATTTCCTCTCTTTTGTTTTTAAAAATGTTTTTATTAAATCCGTAATTATTTTTAATTCTAAATTCAAACCAATTGCCTATTTGTTTAGCGTAACTATGTCTAGCTAATTTGTCAGTACTAGAATGTGAAGACCTTCATTTGATGGGACTCTGTCAGTTATTTCTTTAGAATTACAATTGTGGGTTGTTTTGATTTTAATGCAATTTTTCTGAACTTAATCTAATCTGTTACTACAAAAGTAGGATAGTTATAACGTCAGGTAAGATCGAAAGTCGTCTGATACTAAAGATTAGAATTAGTTTACTTTTGGTTAGTAAATACCGTGAAAACACTTTATTAATTATTTAGGAAGTTTAATATTTCTAGAAGGTGGTTTTAAAACTATTTATAAACGCCCGCTTGTAGGATTAAGATCCGGTCGCCTTAGCGGAAATCGGGGACCATTTTTATTTAAACTTTCCAATCAAAATCACTTTTCAACTGAGTAAAGAGTCTAATTCCTTAAAATAGATTTTACTACTTTAACGCAATTAGCGCCGGTCATAGGTGACAGTGGACGATATAAATTAAGGAATAAAATTTGGTTCTTAATACACGAAAGCGACAACTCCCGTTTAATTGAATTCTTTTCAAGGTAGGAAATATTACCCCGCAAAGTAATCTTATCTAGAAATAATAAGAGCACCGTTAATTGATGTGGACCATATTTTAGTATTATTTATCTGAATTCATTAAAGTTTATTATTTTATCTTTTCTCATTCTTAATTCTTCTGCCTTAGATATACACACCATGACAATTAGAAACGACAGATTTGACTATTGATCTCTGTGGGATCGATATCTTTTAAAACTACGCGATAGACTGTACACTTGCAGTTAGGTAATCCGATAGACTCATAAAGTCACGATCACTTGCTACACGCCTCACAAAAAGAATTATCTGGTCAAGTAGCGAGTCGGGAAGACTGACGACACTCAAAGCATCACTTACCCTAACGTCAACAATTATGCATGAGCTGGAGGATCCACCACATGCGATGATTGTCGGAGATTATTTAAGCACCTCAGGTGAGCCCTGAGGAGAAAGGAGAATTGATTGGCCACAAATTAGTTAAAGGTCCCATATCAGTTCGAGTTGGTCGGATTCCTAGTCTTAGTAGCTTGAACGCTTCTTCATCCTTTATTGGCTCTGCAAATAATATTTTCCAAAGTAAGCACATTGCAAATATTCGAATTAACGACAGTGAGGCAAAGTACTTCTGAAATTACCAAAAATGGCATTCCTCTCCTCCATGGTGCGAGCGTCCATCAACATGCGTGTTTCAATAAGTCATTTCAAGCCCTTCTGTGGAGCTTCATCTCGAGGAGAAACACCCCTAAGATAACCTAACTCTTTGATGAAACCTACCAACCATTTCTTTAGATAAATATCCTATTGAGACAGGCCGCCCTACTTATAGACTTACAATCCATTCACCATCAAGAAATGACCTTTGTTCCAATTCTTGGGAAATATGCTAACTTGAACGAGGCAAATACGACAAGCCCTTGCAGTATCAAACAGAGACAATGGCTTGAGGGACAACGATTTCGGGCCGACGGGAATGACCATCGGCTGAAGACCCAAGGAAGCAATGATTCGCTCAAATTGCACAAAGCACAAGAGAACCACTATATAGAAGAGTATAAGAGATCCAGGATCATGATACATCCAACGACTCGCCGCATCACATGCCTAGAGAATAACAGATTGTTATAACCGCTCTATTATATAAAGGACACACATGCTAATTTCAGGTAGAAAATTTAAAATTTAAAATTCATTCACTCTTCTCTTTCATATACTAACTTGAGCGTTGGAGTACTAACCTTATACGTCAATCCCTCCTCCACTGAAACTTAGATCCACCGTTGTTCATCTCAACTACCAATTCTTCGATCAATTTTGTTTCCACAACAGAACAAAATTTATCATTAATTTTTTCTTTTAACATCTTATAAGACGTATTTATTAGTACAATCTTTCTTTATACATATGCAATATTACTTATTTTGAGATTGAAGGAATAAATATTTGACTGTAAATATAAAATTTAAATATATATTATTTATTTAAAATATATCACTTTTATGTTTTAATAATTTTAAATGATTTTTATTCTTTTTACAAATCAATTTTGTACAAATAAGTTGGATCAAACCAGGGTTTAAAATATATATAGATTTTGTTCAAAATTTATTTAAAACATTTTTTCTAGTTTAAAATTAAAAAATTTAGACATTGTTGCTTTATTATTCAATTAATGTCGCAATTAGAATTTGATTAATATTTATTTTATATTATTTTGTTGTGTGTAATGATTATATTTAGAATTTGAAGAATTTGAATTTAAAGAATAATTGTGAAATTATAATATTTTAAAATTTTGAAATTGTGTAGTTGTTGTGATTTTTTTAGAGATTATATCGTCATGTTCGACCGATTTAATAATTATATAATTCTATTATAAAGACTCATTTATTCAATCGAGATTATCCAATTTAATCTGATTTAATCATTCAGGCCGATAAATAATTTAGTAGTACGACCAATAATCTTTTCGATTTGACGACCGGTCTTATAGTATTTTTTAAACATTGGTTAGTAACTATATTAATATGGAATGAATGAAAATTATTTCTCACATGAGTAAATTTATGGTTTTAAAAAAGAATTAATTATTATACACTGTCAATGTAAAAAGTTTTACACTATCAATTCATCACCATCATCCGTTTGTATTACTTTATATATTTTTTAAATAAAAATTAAACTTATTTTAATATCCAACGTCTATTATTAACTCACGGTGTAAAATCTTTTTACCCTATCAGATGATTTCAATTAATCTCTTTAAAAACACACACTATTGATGTCTGTAAAGGGAAATGACTAGTTCATTATTATGCTTTGACACAACAAAATGGAAGCGGTTTTAAAGGTGGCATGTATTACTTTCTTTTTCTCTAATCCGCTTTCTTAGGCATTCAGACCTAGAGACAACAAAATGACAAAACTACATTTTTTTATCAACAGCCATTAGATTTCCATTTCTTGAATCCTTTAAGCAACAAACCTGTTTGATGAAATGCTTCTAAGAACCCTTTTCTCCTATGACACCATGCACATCACATCGTGGTTCTTACACATGTATTAAATATGTATAGTTATAAGAGTAGGTAATTCACTTTTTGCGAAATGATTTTGTAAGGTTGACTAGATAATACTAGTTTTAGACTCTCAGTATAAACTCGTCACAAATTAATTGGAGAATGTTTTGTTAAAATATGAAGAGCATGTGGATCACAACTCACTTGTGTCTCTTCTGCTGCTGAGTTCAGAAGAACAAACCATTCAAATTCAAGCTCCAAAAATGGCTTCCTTTTGCAATTCGTTTGGTAACTTTCATTCTTTTTCAATCTTTAGTATCATCATTCCTTTTGCACCATTTAATTTATGTATGTCATCTCCATTCTTTTTCATGTTGTTGAGTCTCTATGCTTAATATTCATTTTATATCATGTAATTTGCACTCTAGTATTTACATATATTTTCTACTTTATAAGTTGGATTGTTATGTTATTGTGTGCATTTATTTATCTATTTTTCTTTAAAGTCAGTGTTTGTTGTTGTTATAGCATTTTTCATTCTTGGATTATATATATGCAGGTGAAATTTCATGGGTTTGTCTCAACAATTTTGATTTCGCTTCTTTATGCTTTCAAAGGACCTTAATAGACACAATCAACATACTCTTTCTCTCTCTCTACTTCACATCTTTGCTTATCACTTTCATCACAAAAACTTCATCAAATCAAAGCCATACAAAATGCTGGATTTTTCTTATTGCCTCAATCTGTTGTGCTATTGTTAGCATTTCAGTTTTCACTGTTGGATTGTGGAATATCAAAGATAAATCTGAGCAACTGAAATGGTTAACTTGCGTTATCAGAGGAATCGTTTGGATTTCTTTTTCTGTTTCTTTGATTGTTCAGCTAGTCAGATGGATAAGAATATTAAACTCTATATGGTGGTTATTTTCTTGTGTGTTGGTTTCATCTCTCAACATTGAAATTCTATTCCGAAATCATGCAATTGGAACTTTTGATATTGTACAGTGGCTTGTACATTTCCTTCTTCTGTATTGTGCATTTAAAAATCTTGGTTATTTGGGAACTCATAGTGTCCAACAAGGTTTATCTGAGCCATTATTAGCTCAAAAATTTGAAACTAAACAAACAGGACTTGGTCATGCTACTTTTATCAGCAAGCTGGTTTTCTCTTGGATGAATTCTTTACTCATTTTAGGTTACTCAAAGCCATTAGATCTTGAAGAAATCCCTTCCCTTCTTTCGGAAGATGAAGCCAACATGGCCTATCAAAAATTTGTCCATGCTTGGGAATCACTTGTTAGAGAGAGAGCAAAGAATAATACAAAGAGTTTGGTTCTTTGGTCTATAGTTAGAACTTACTTAGGAGAAAACATATTAATAGCATTTTATGGATTAATCAGAACTGTTTCTGTTGCTGTTTCACCTCTAATACTCTATGCTTTTGTTAAATACTCAAATAGAACTGAGCCAGATCTTAGACAAGGTCTTTCCATAGTTGGTTTTTTGATTGTCACCAAAGTGTTTGAGTCTTTGTTTCAAAGACATTGGTTTTTTAACTCAAGAAGATCAGGGTTGAAAATGAGATCAGCTCTGATGGTAGCAGTTTATCAAAAGCAGCTAAAGCTTTCTAGCTCGGCAAGGTCACGACATGCGGCTGGAGAAATTGTGAACTACATTGCTGTTGATGCATATAGAATGGGAGAATTTCCATGGTGGTTTCATACAACATGGAATTCTGTATTGCTACTTGTTCTCTCCATTGGTATCCTTTTTGGTGTTGTTGGTATTGGTGCTCTTCCTGGTTTGGTCTCCCTTCTTATATGTGGATTTCTTAATGTGCCATTTGCAAGGATCCTACAAAATTGCCACTCACAGTTTATGATTGCACAGGACGAGCGTCTTCGATCGACTTCAGAGATTCTAAATAGTATGAAGATCATTAAGTTACAATCATGGGAAGAAAAATTCAAAAACTTAGTCCAGTCACTACGAGATAAAGAGTTCGTATGGTTGTCTAAGGCACAGATCTTGAAAACTTCTACTTCATTTCTTTATTGGATGTCTCCTAGTGTTATTTCTGCTGTTGTTTTTCTTGGATGTGCTGTTACCAAGAGTGCACCATTGAATGCTGGAACTATTTTCACCGTTCTTGCAACATTGAGGAACATGGGAGAGCCTGTTAGATTGGCCCCAGAGGCTCTATCCATTATGATTCAAGTTAAGGTTTCCTTCGATCGTCTTAATAACTTTTTGCTTGATGAAGAACTAAACAAGGATGTTAGTGAAAGAAAATTCAAGGAATGTCCGGTTAACGCTGTGGAAGTTCAAGACGGCAACTTTATTTGGGATCATGAATCTGTGTCTCCAACTTTAGCAGATGTGAATTTAGAAATCAAATGGAGACATAAAATTGCAGTTTGTGGACCAGTTGGAGCTGGGAAATCATCACTTTTGTATGCAATACTTGGAGAGATTCCTAAGATGTCAGGAACGGTAAGTTTCTAATATAACCTAGTTAGATTTGACTTGGATATTTTCATATTTAAATTTTATCATGCCAAATTCATATGAATAAGCATAATATTTGACTTTTGATATTTCACTATAACGGAAAACAGGTTGATGTAGGTGGCACTTTTGCCTATGTTTCCCAATCTTCATGGATTCAAAGTGGAACAGTTCAAGATAATATACTCTTTGGCAAGCCAATGGACAAAACAAGATATGAGAAAGCAATTAAAGCTTGTGCTTTAGATAAGGATATCAATGATTTTAGCCATGGT
Source organism: Lathyrus oleraceus (assembly GCF_024323335.1). Lineage (NCBI taxonomy): Eukaryota > Viridiplantae > Streptophyta > Magnoliopsida > Fabales > Fabaceae > Lathyrus > Lathyrus oleraceus. The sequence goes on from NC_066584.1 coordinate 223,085,167, forward strand.
GATCTTACAGAAATTGGTCAGAGAGGGATAAACATGAGTGGAGGACAAAAACAAAGGATTCAACTAGCTAGAGCAGTCTATAATGATGCTGATATCTATCTCCTAGATGATCCATTCAGTGCAGTTGATGCACATACAGCTGCAATACTATTCAATGTAAGCATCCCTTTTATCATATGATAAATGGGTTCCGCTAGTTATAATAAAACTATAATCCTCACTTTGGTGTATCAAATTAACTGCGTCTACAACATTACAGGAATGTGTCATGACTGCTTTAAGAGAGAAAACTGTTATTCTAGTTACTCATCAAGTGGAATTTCTCTCAGAAGTTGATACAATCTTGGTAATGTATTTCATTTAGATGCCTATTATATAATAATTGGTCATATTTAACATGATGAATTCAAATTCTAGGTAATGGAGGGTGGAAAAGTTATTCAATCAGGTAGTTATGAGAGTCTCCTAACAGCAGGAACAGCCTTTGAACTACTTGTGAGTGCTCATAAAGACACAATTACTGAGTTGAATCAAGATAGTGAAAATAAAAGAGGTTCTGAAATCAAAGTTTTGTCTAATCCTCAAACCTCTCATGGTTTTTATCTTACTAAAAATCAAAGTGAGGGAGAAATTTCTAGTATCAAGGGACCAATTGGTGCACAACTTACACAAGAGGAAGAAAAAGTGATTGGTAATGTTGGATGGAAGCCATTCTGGGATTATATAAACTATTCCAAAGGGACATTTATGTTGTGTTTCATCATGTTAGCACAATTTGCTTTCATAGCTTTTCAAACTGCATCAAACTTTTGGCTTGTTATAGCCATTGAAATTCCAAAAGTAACTAATGCCACCTTGATTGGAATTTATGCATTAATTTCTTTTGCTAGTGCTGCTTTTGTATATGTAAGGTCTTACTTGACTGCACTTCTTGGATTAAAAGCTTCTACTTCTTTCTTCTCAAGATTCACTACAGCTATTTTCAATGCTCCAATGCTTTTCTTTGATTCAACTCCTGTAGGAAGGATTTTAACTAGAGTAAGATTTTTCCATTCATTACGATTTCATAACCCCTCATATTTAATTTAGGCCAACATTTTCTTCTCTCTTGTGCAGGCTTCATCAGATTTAAGTATTTTGGACTTTGATATACCTTATTCCATCACCTTTGTAGCATGTATAATACTCGAAGTTTTGGTGGTAATTTGTATAATGGCTTCAGTCACATGGCAAGTTCTCATTGTTGCTGTTCCTGCAATGGTTGCATCAATATACATTCAGGTTTATCCACTTTCCAGCTTTTCTTGATTCCTTATTCTCTGTCCAAGGTTAGATCATTGAGCTAGTAACTTCTAAATCTTTTTTTTTCTCATTCCCTTTTAAGAATTATTATCAAGCCACTGCAAGGGAACTAATACGGATTAATGGAACAACCAAAGCCCCAGTCATGAATTTTGCAGCTGAGACATCACTTGGAGTGGTTACTGTAAGGGCATTCAACATGGTAGACACATTTTTCAAAAACTACTTGACACTTGTAGACACAGATGCTTCATTGTTCTTTCATTCCAATGCGGCAATGGAATGGGCAGTGTTAAGGATTGAAGCACTTCAAAATTTGACTGTCATCACTGCATCTTTGTTGCTTATTTTACTTCCTCATGGATATGTATCCTCAGGTAGTAATATAATATATGCTTAAATATACTTTTCAGCCTTGCGAATATACTGTTATTTGCTTTTAGTCCATGTAGTTGTTTATGGTTCTTGTTGTTTTGATTTAGTCCTTGCAAAAATTGTCAAAAATTGAAATTGACCCTGTAATTCATTTTAGTCCTTATATAGGTCATATTTGAGGGACTACAATTAAATATTCTACTTCTATGTATTACAAAGATCAATTCTAACATAAATTACAAGGACAAAGAGTAAAGAGTAATTTGTTTGCAAGGACTAAAACAAGCATAATCATTAGATGACTAAAAGTAAAAAATGGTATTGTTCGTATGGACGAACTATATTTAAACCTAAACCTATATGGTTAATTAACAATTGTCGAGATAAAGTTTTCTTCAAGCTAATAACTCTTAACAACTCTCATGTTCTGTGCAGGCCTTGTGGGACTGTCTCTTTCTTATGCTTTTACCTTGACAGGAGCCCAAATATTTTGGAGTAGATGGTTTTCTAACTTATCAAACTATATTATATCTGTTGAAAGAATCAAACAATTCATTCATATACCAGTTGAGCCTCCCGCTATTGTGGAAGATAACCGACCGCCATCTTCGTGGCCTTCCAAGGGAAAGATTGATCTTCAAGGCTTGGAGGTAAAGTTAGATAAATGTCTTAGACTTTTTTTACGACCTAACTCATCTCTGCAAATTTGACTTGTAATGTAAAGGAGGCAGTCCAACCCCGAATCTCTGACATCAACTTGAAATATGTAGAAAACTATATTTCTACCTCTACTTTCAGTTTTCATCTTTTATTTCTGAAATGAACAAAAAATTCTGCTTTGATGCCTATTTTTACTTTGGTTTCAGATAAGATATCGTCCTAATGCTCCATTGGTTCTTAAGGGAATCACTTGTAAATTTAAAGAAGGGAGTAGGGTAGGAGTTGTTGGAAGGACTGGAAGTGGAAAAAGTACACTGATTAGTGCTTTGTTTCGCTTAGTTGAGCCATCAAGAGGTGATATTCTCATAGATGGGGTAAACATTTGCTCAATTGGGTTGAAGGATTTGAGAATGAAGCTAAGCATAATCCCTCAAGAACCAACTCTTTTCAAGGGCAGCATTAGGACAAACCTGGACCCTCTTGGCCTGTACTCAGACGAAGATATCTGGAAGGTGAATAAACTAATCTTAATATTAGCATTACGTGTAGTTGAATTTTACATGAACCATTCAATAATTTTATATTTGATTTGTATATTTAGGCTATAGAGAAATGTCAGCTTAAGGAAACAATCAGCAAACTACCAACTCTCTTGGACTCTTCTGGTGAGTCTTTATATATATGGTTTTGTTAATATACAAGTTGTGGAATCCTAATTTTGAAAAGTTTTGCAGTGAGTGATGAAGGTGGAAATTGGAGCTTAGGACAACGGCAATTGTTTTGTCTTGGAAGAGTTCTACTAAAGAGAAACAGAATTCTTGTTCTGGATGAAGCTACTGCCTCCATTGACTCTGCTACAGATGCCATTTTACAAAGAGTAATCAGACAGGAATTTGAAGAATGTACGGTTATAACAGTGGCTCACAGAGTTCCAACTGTAATAGACAGTGACATGGTTATGGTTTTATCTTATGGTATGTTATTACCTTATTATACATGCTATTGTTTCTGTTTTATTAATATTATCTTTTGCCTCATAATATTTTGGTGGTTATTATTAAAGGGAAACTGATGGAATACGATGAACCTTCAAAGCTAATGGATACAAACTCTTCATTCTCTAAGCTGGTGGCTGAATATTGGTCCAGTTGCAGGAAGAATTCATTTCCAAATATTAGCATACAGCAACAATGAGTAATAAATATTACTACAAATAAAGTGAAGGAAAAATTGGTTCACATTCTAGTAGTTATAAATCTATTAAACCCTAAGTAGGTATTGTGGAGATGTCTCTTTAATTGCCCACAACTTTCATCTTTAGTAAAGACAAAATTAGATTCTTTAATAAGAAGGTTGCATAGATGGTTTGCAATTTCTAACAAGTATTACAATTTCTTTGATAGATTTTAGAAATTTGTGTATTATCCTATACCCAACAATTATATGCCCAGATGCACAACATGATTCTTATTAAAGAGATTAATTATTATACACTGCTAGTGTAAAATATTTTACACTGTCAATACATCACAATCATCCGTTTGTGTTACTTATATGTGATTATAATAAAAATCAAATTTCTCTAACAAATCAATGGTTGTAATTAACTGACAGTGTAAAATATATTTACACTGTCAGAACATTTCAATTAAATCATATTATAAATAAGTTATAATATTATTAATTTTACTACAACTATAGAAAAAATTAGATTTTTTTTCCAAATAACCAAAAATTTCAAATTGAATTCCTAAATAACCAATATTTTAAATTATATATCAAAATATTCATGTTTCAAAACAAAAAAAAAATGCACTTAAGAGGATGTGCCACTGACATTGGCGCATTCACTCAAAATTGGCTTTCAAGCGTCATGCCCATTGGCGCATGCATTATAGACATGTCAATGCCTATGGTGCATGCATTACTTCCCTAAGAGGAAGGATGCGTCATTCCCTCTGGCACATGCATGCTGGCATAAGAAGAGGCGCCCTTCCACCTATCGCATATCTTATACTATTTTTTTTTAATAAATATGTCACTCATTCTCCACTATTTTGCCACCTATCTTACCATTTCATTCTTAATTTTTTATTCAAAATGTCTTATATCATTAAAAAAATATTAATTTTTTTATTTGTCAGTAAAGCCTCCGATGAAGATTTGACTTTGAAACACTAAGACTTTCGAACATCTTGAGAGGAGCTTGACCCGTTGGTTAGACGGAGACATTGAAGACATTGAAAAGATTAGAAAATTTGAAAGGCTCGTTACGTTGTTCAACAATAATGGAGTACATTGTGTGTGGGAGCTAGTTAAATTTGACAGTGATTGTCGTGTTATGATGCCTGGTTCAGATGATATTGTCCCGGTGGTTGTAATCTCCTAGATATGTTGTTGTGTTTAGTCATTTTATTTGTTTTTCGTGTTGTGTTTTATGTGTGATTGTGTTCATTTTGTTGTAACCAAAAGTTGTATTCAATATGAAATGAACGTTGTATTCAATATGAAATGGAATGGTTACAAAAAATAAATTACATATCAAAAGTGGATACAAAAATTATGTTGTGGAGCTTGCTCCAACATTGGGACATTTTTTACGATTGTGTCTGGGCTGACGACATGTACAACATAATCTTACCATTTTATTTGTCGTATCCATTTCGGTTCGAATACGCATGTTGTTATGGCAACCCTTTTTCTTGCTTCACATATTTTTGTTGTGCCAAACTATATCCCCTTGATATGTAGGACAATAATCCTCCTTTGCTACCACCGAAAAGCTATTGTGTTACATTTCATATGTTTATGACTTTGTAAACAACAAATAGAGGGTTGGAATGGTCCTGGCGAGCATGGGAACATGCCGTTGTGACACGGGTGCAAAGCATACAGAAGACTTGAAACTTTCCGAAATCGCACTAACCTCTATCTAGTTCGACCCGATAGTATCCTCTTAGCCTCCCCTCATTATGATCCATTGTCTCCTTTATACTGAACCAACAACTACGATGGTCAAACATTGTAACCACGTATGTGTTAGCTTTGGTAGTTTCCTCCTTAATAAAATTTCATACAACTTTCATTGAACAACTGTCCTAATTGTAACATTGAACTCCATTTTGAACCTCTGGTCTCGAACAGTGACCTTAACCTAAAATATGTTGCTCTCACCAACACGGTTATAAGTAGGTTTCTGATGCCTTTGAAGACAAATTTCATTGATTCCACAAATTTGTTGTCATATTGCCCCATCTTTGACCATTGTCGAATGCCCTAGTCCACTTTTCCCCTGGATTATTATTGATCCACCTTAATGCATCTGCATTTGTCAATATTATCTTTTCGTGGTAGTGTTGGAATGATGGTTTTGTTAATGCATACCCTGCGTTCACAACTTTTTTCGAAGCGTCTTGTCTGTGATCTCCCGCATGAAGTTTTGTGCGATATGTCTACTGCAATAGACATGTGTAGAAGGAGGATCTTGCCCACCATTATCAAGGTTATTGTATACATTCCTAATATATGTAAGTACGCATGAAATCAAACATAGGTTGGGTTGCAGAGCAACGTGTAATCGAAGATTATTAAGAAAGAAACTCAATCCACCAACAATCACACTTTCAACCAGACCGAAGGCAATTGGAAAAATATTATTGTTTTCATCTTGTACCACTACCATGAGTAACATTCCTTTACATTTTTCGTACAATCATGTTCCAGCAATTTGAATAATAGGTTTGCAGAATACAAAACCTTTGATGCATGGTTCATATGCCTAGAACAGTAGATGGAATATTCTATTTCCACTAACACAAGTTCTGTCTGGGGCATATGCCAACAGTGTTTCCAAAATTACAATAGTTTGTGGAGCATAATGCTTAAGTACAACCAAATATTTTGGAAGCTCTTTGTACGAATCCTCTCAATTTTCGCATGCTTATCCAACAACCTTAGTCTCCGCTATCCTTGTCTTCCTGTATGAGGGAGTATAATTGTATCGTGTAACGATATGAGGGATTATTGTACTCACATTCAATGACAAATCCTTTCTAATGATAGGCAATATTTCCTGGCATATTATCATAGAGCTTAGTTACGATGATCCTGCATCGGATTGGTGATCATGCAAGTGTGAGATGGATCCATAAAACTTATCTCCCAAGGATCACTTCTCTTCTGGTAAGATGCTGCCAGCAAAACATGTCATCTTGGTAGAAAGATGGAGACCCGAGACACACACATTTCATCTTCCTACCATTGAATGTACTGTCACACTAGAGGTTGTGTATAAGTTGTTGGGTCTACCTATCAAAGGTAAGGATGTTAATGGTTGAGCTAACCAAGACAACGCAGTATGTGATCAACGTTTGGGTGCCAATTTGTTTGAAGAAATGGAGAGGAGCCAATGTATTATTCTAAAGTACCTTAAAAAACATTATACATGCATGATATTAACAGAAGATTCGATCAATAATGAATAATTATGATACTATTTGGTAACGTTTTTTCTTGAAACTACTGGTAATACTATAAATATTATGTATTTACCTTAGTTAAGAGACATAAAAAAATAGGAACATATAGTTGGAGTTTAACCTTTTTATCCCATCTATATAGTTCTTTGTGTAAAAATGCATCTAAGGGTACTTGTTCATTTTATTCTTGTGCTTTTTTGCTCCAAGCATGGGGTTGGTCGATAATGTCATCACTAGCCCCCGTCAATGAGAATGATTTCACATTCCTCTACGCAACAAAGCAAGTTTATATCATTATTTCCACTTACTTACTTTATACTATAAATAACTGTAAATAACTTATTTTCACTATATTTTAGTTTAAGTGGCCTGTTCGAAGGATAGAGGGTTAACCATAGAGGTGTGTCACTAAGAAAAGTGATTACAATGGTGTTTAAAACAAGAAAAGGGAATAAGCATGAATGTATCAACACAGGGATTAACCATAAAGGTGTCAACCTAAAAAGAAAAGGATAAAGAGTTAACCATAGAGGTGTGTCCCTAAGAAAAGTTATTACAATGGTGTTTAAACTAAGAAAGATAAAAGAGCCACATGGAAAAGTTACAGAGTTGACAATGAATTTATTGGAATAACACTAAAGTCTATGAATAGAAACGAATACTCTGAGCAGCTAGGGTCTACATCCTGTGCGTAGAGGTACTCTAGACAAGGGTATATAAGACCCTCTCTCATCATTTTCTATTGCTTAAGGCTAACGACATGTAAGCCTGGTCAATGACTGACAAGTTGTTGAAGCAGGTTCCCAAAGATGCTTGTGGAGGTGATTGAGATATGCTAAAGGAAATGACTAGGATCCATCAGAAGTCTTGTACTTGTTGAGAAGTTGAAGCTCCAAAGTTACAAAGACAAGTCCCATCAAATGACTGTCGCAACCTGCGAAAGAAAACAACCGGCGAAGAAAGACAATGACAGAAGAGTCGCCACCGTGCGTTATTTATCCCAAAGGAGGGAAAGGAAACGCTCGAAGTAAACCTGGAAAAAGGAAAAGACAAGGTCTCGCAACTAAATCTTGGGTTCGGGAGTCGATTATGTGAAGGGAAGGTATTAGCACCCCACGCATCCGTAGTACTCTACGGGATCCACTCTTGTTGTTCTTGTCTAAAGGGTGTGGGTTTACCTAATGTACTATTTACTAAAAGAGCGGTCAAAAGAAAATGACTCGCACGGATGTCGCATCCACTGCATACGTACCTCATATGAATATGAGAATCAGAGTCTTCGTAGCTCGGCTACCTATGGGTTAGAGGGATGTGTGCTCGGTAAGACGTCGCGTCTTATGCCTACGTATCTCATCTGGAATGAGAATCAGAGCAAAACGTAGTTCGGCTACCTAGGGGTTTGTTTTGGACGAACGACGTTACTACGCAATCTACCGGATGCTCGACCTTTGGAGACTTACTCGCCTGTAGTAGAAGGAGTAAACGTGTTCTTAGGAGAAGAAAAATCAATGAATTTGTTTGTGTTTTAGGAATGCTCATGCAAAAAGGAAGTCCTAGACGAAGGAACCGTGCTACCTTAATTGACATGCAAACGAGAGACTATACGAAGCCTAGCAATCCTATGGGGGAGACGATCACACCACACAAAACATGTAGCTTAAAGTAAACACCAACAAGGGGGGGTCAAACATACATGGGTAGGGCTTTAGTCAAGAGGGGTCATATCAACCTCGACAAACAAGCCATGGAAATGTAATCAAATGGGCTCTTAACCACTGACATTGAACGTCAGGGTGAGCATATCAAAGGGGCAATGAGGATAAGACCTCATAGCTCTTAACCCTGGGCAGGGTGAGCTCATGACAAAAAGTGGGGATTCAGAAAGGTGGAACCCTCTCCACTGACTGACCGGACAAAAGATCTTTGGATTTTGTTCTGAAGCATCGACACGTAGTGTGAGCATAGAGAATGACACACTGAATAACGGGGGATTGACTATTAATCCCTTTTATCCGTCAATTGCCTCTTCATGGAGGTCTTTAGCACTGATGCCTCTTCTTGGAGGTCTTTGTGCACAAAAGTAAACACACAAGAAAACATCACCCCTTATCGAGGTCTTCCAGCTAAGAAAGCGGTAAAATGCGGGAAAGATAAAGGGATCACGAGATCTACCGCACGGATAAAGATCCGAAGTAACAGCAAATAAAGAAAACAGAAACCCGGAGATCTCTCAAGCTAGCATCGTCAAAGAAAGCAAGTCAGTACAGGTAATCAGAACAAATCTCCAAATGGTATCCCACAAATAAAGTGGAATGCCAAGCAAACTATCCTTTCAGGAGTCATGTGAGCCCTCACAAAAACTCAACAAACAGGTTAGAATAACAAGACGGGGTGCAATCAAGAGTTGCACCAAACAAAAGAAACATGACAACAAAGCGTCAGGTAAACAGTGCACGAAGGCGAGAGAAAGCATGTCATAACAATCACCAAACAGATTAAAGAGCAAACAATAAAACAACTTCTATCACGCTCGCTATTGCTTCGCTTAGCGAGGTGCTAGCGAAGCTTCGCTACAGGCTCGCCTAGCGATGGTACTAGCGAACGCCTGTGGGTTCTGGGTTCTTTTTTATAATAGTGCATTTTCAGGAACCCTAAACCCTACGGCACACATTTCAGAAATTAAACGATTAAATATTCAAGGCATTGTTTTACACATTCATGCATATCTAAACCCGTGGGCAAAACCGAACGATACCCACTCTTCCAAATTCACCATAATACCTCATACATTTAAAATTTTCAAATTAAAAGCGTAAAGTAATGGGAATAAGGAAAACCTGATTGGAGAGATCGAATGAAATTGAATTTCACCGTTGGGTTTGCAGAACAATCTTAGGGTTTATATGAGAGGGAATCGGTTCTTTGCAGATGAGTTCCCTTCAGTTTCTGGAGGCTGCTCTGAATCCTGTTAGCTCTTCCTTTTCTCTCTCTCTTTTCTCTTCTTTTTCTCTTACTGAGATTTCAGAATTTATAACTTGATTTTCGTGGCTTTGTGGGCTCAAAATGAGAGAGGTCCAAGCCCATGACTTTTTGTTATATTTTTTTTTATTTTCAAAATGCGTGGGCTTCGCCTAGCGAAGGATCTTCTCGCCTAGCGAGCATGACAGTTCAAGGTTCGCTAGGCGAACCATGCTGCTCGCCTAGCGAGCATAACAATTCAAGTCATCTTTCCAAATTTGTGACCTGTGCTCTGGACCTTTGTTCCTTCAGGAGTAATGTGTTGACTAATGAATAGACCCCATTTGAACATGTTGGAAGTATCTCAGGTCATTCCCTAGCCATTTAACCTTCAGTTGACCAACAGTTGACTTTTGACTTCACAGTTGAATTTTACTGAAATGCAATATGAAATGAAAAATGACCTAAAAATGAATGCATGAATGAGGGGGGAAAATTTGAGGTGCTACAGCTGCCCCTATTCAATCAACTGTGAACTTGAACGGATGAAAGCAGCGGCTATCAGACTTTCGAGGTAAACAGGGATTGAATACCAAAAGAACCGGAGAATTTGCATTCTGCAGGTGACGAATCAAGGAAAGCGAGGCCATTTACCGATGGCGGCTTTAAAATAAAATTTGATATTTACCGATATCAAAGAAAGCGAAGCCATTTACCGATGGCGGCTTCAAAATAAATTTGATATTTACCGATATCAAAGAAAGCGAGGCCATTTACCGATGGCGGCTTCAAAATAAATTTGATATTTACCGATATCAAAGAAAGCGAGGCCATTTACCGATGGCGGCTTCAAAATAAAATTGATATTTACCGATATCAAGGAAAGCGAGGCCATTTACCGATGGCGGCTTCAGTAGGGAGGAACTCGATGTTACCGACATCGAACAAATATATTTAAGAGTGAAACAAGACCAGACATTTACCGATGACTCTACTGGGGAATTAATATTTACCGATATCAAAGAAAGCGCTTCACGACCAGACATTTACCGATGCCTGGGAAGGCACTCGATGTTTACCGACATCGAACACTGATGCTTATAAGTGAAACAAGACCAGACATTTACCGATGACTGGGAAAGCGAGGCCATTTACCGATGGCGGCTTCAAAACAGATTTGATATTTACTGGTATCAAAGAAAGCATTACAAGACCAGACATTTACCGATGACTAGGAAGGAATTCGATGTTTACCGACATCGAACACTGATGTTTACAGACACCAAGGAAAGAATACATTTATGAAACAAAACCATTTACCGATGGTGAAAACAAAGCACTCGATATTTACGGATAGCGAATCTGCTGAGGAATCTTAACGACAAAACCATTTACCGATGGTTAACAAGCGGCTGATGTTTACCGACATCGAATCAATGATGTTTACCGACACCAAGAAGGGAAAGGATACACACGGGTGTTGGCAGAACGATTTTTTATAGACGCCATGAGAGACATGCCATTTATTGATGGCCAACGATTGGGATTTGACGTTTACCGACATCAAAAGATGATGTTTGCCGACACCAAGGAAAAACACAGACATTTACGGGGATCAACACGACACTTACCGGTATCGCAAGGATGATATTTACATATGTGAAAATAAGGCACACACTTGCCGGGGACTAAACTGGGGAGAGAATCAAGCTTCCCTTTCACGGACTGGTGAGAAAATAAATCTCACTGGGATTATCGATTCTGAATGTTGCCAAGAGCAACTGATGCAAATGTGCTACACTGATGTTGAGACATGATCCGTCTCTTCTGGGGATAAGATCAAATCTGGTTTAATACATGTATGCATATGTTTGAGTTTTCCATGGTGTAATGCTCCATACCAAATGGAAATGCTACGCGATTTGAGAATGCGAATGCAAATGATGATTACTATATGCAAGATGCAAAGGGAGGAAAACTCCTGCTGGGAAAGCAAATGATCACTTTACTGAGCGCACAATTTCTGATTCGACCTTCCAACTCTGCGGGGAGATACAACAATTCTGCTGAGGATACTTACTGATCTGACATTCTTGGAACGGTAGAGAAACCAACTCAACTGGGGAGTCACTTATTGGGAAAACACCAACCTCTCGACCATGCTGGGGAAACAAATTCTGAACTCGACTTAGACGACCCAACTTCTCACACGACTGGACAGTGTTGAAACAACAGGGTCTTCCTTCAAACAAACTTTGGCTCATCTGCTTTAGCCATCAATCAAAGATAGTAACCTGCAAAACGGCCAGACATACATGCCCCAGGGGATCGTATGGGAAAAATATACTCAAGTGTACTCAACATTCAAAATGATTTTCAGATGTTTTATCTTTCCGCACGTCATTGTCTAGCCTTCATGTTTTTAGATGCAATGTTTATCAAAAATTCGGACGTAAAAAAAAACAAGAGAGCAATTTGACTGAATAACGACTTTTATTGATTGAAAATGGCCTATAAAGGCAAATACATCAGGAAGCAATTCCTAGGAAGAGGTAATTGCGCCAAAAGAGAAAATAAACTATCCTATTGGCAATGTGAACACGGCATTCCGCTATTTTCCAATTCTGTTATGACTCATAGATCTTCACTTTCCCCCAAATTCTTTCCTTTCTGAGAAGAGTGATTGGACCGATCATATCCTTCGAGATGGTAGACACTGAAACACGGTGAAGTACAGATAACTCAGACTGTAGTCTTCGCTTTAATCCCTCTTTTGCTTGGACCGCCTTTTCAGGTTTTCAATCCACCGGGATACCCATTTTTGCCTAAGCCGCCTTTGCAGGTTTTCGACTTACCAGGTGTACATATTATTTTTTATTCTTTATCCCTAACTTTTGCCCGAACCTTTTTCTTTTCTTTTTCTCTTGGTTCGCCGGGATGCCCTTTTTTTCCTGGACTTTCTTTCTTTGTCCAGCGGGTCAGTTTATGCGAAGTATTTTTTGACTACATCTGAATTCACAGGAGACGGAAAATCTTCACCGTCCATAGTTGCAAGCATCAAGGCTCCACCAGAAAAGACCTTTTTAACAACATATGGACCTTCATAATTCGGAGTCCACTTGCCCCTGTTATCTGTACCGGGAGGAAGGATCCTCTTCAAAACTAAGTCACCTATCTGATAGCTTCGAGGACGCACTTTCTGATCAAAGGCCTTCTTCATCCTTCTTTGATATAGTTGTCCATGGCACACAGCTGCTAATCGCTTTTCCTCAATTAAATTTAACTCACCAAACCTAGCTTGAACCCACTCGGTCTCGTCAAGCTTTACATCCATCATCACCCTCAAAGAAGGGATTTCAACTTCTACTGGCAAGACTGCCTCCATGCCATACAAAAGTGAAAACGGAGTTGCCCTGGTTGACATACGCACTGAGGTACGATACCCATGCAAAGAGAAAGGCAACATCTCATGCCAATCCTTGTACGTCACAACCATCTTTTGCACAATCTTCTTAATGTTCTTGTTTGCCGCCTCTACAACACCATTCATCTTTGGTTTGTAAGGAGAAGAATTGTGGTGTTCGATCTTAAAGTCTTTGCAAAGCTCTTTCATCATCTTGTTATTGAGATTCGAACCATTATCAGTGATGATTCTCTCAGGAACCCCATAACGACAGATAATTTCTTTCTTAATGAATCGAGCAACCACTTGTCTGGTAACATTGGCATAGGAAGCTGCTTCCACCTACTTGGTAAAGTAATCAATCGCGACTAAGATCAAGCAATGTCCATTAGAAGCAGTAGGTTCAATCTTTCCAATCATATCGATGCCCCACATCGCGAATGACCAAGGAGAATTCATAATATTCAGAGGGTTTGGTGGTACATGCACTTTATCTGCATAGATCTGACATTTGTGGCACTTCCGAGCGTATTTGAAACAATTAGATTCCATGGTTATCCAGTAATAACCGACTCTTAACAACTTCTTGGCCATCGCATGACCACCAACATGGGTACCAAAAGATCCCCCGTGTACTTCCTGCATCAACATGTCTGCTTCGTGTCTAACCACGCATCTGAGCAGAACCATGTCAAAGTTCCTCTTGTACAACACATCATCCTTGTTCAAGTAAAAGCTTCCAGCTATCCTTCTCAGTGTCTTCTTGTCATTCTTTGACGCTCCTTCAGGATACTCTTGGCTTTCGAGGAAATTCTTAATATCATAAAACCAAGGCTTCTCATCAATAACAGGCTCGGCTGCAAACACATACGCAAGTATCTCGAGTCGATTCACAGCAACGTGTGGCACATGATTCTGCCAATGAACTTTAATCATGGAAGACAATGTGGCTAAGGCATCAGCCATTTGATTTTCGTCTCGGGGTACATGATACAACTTTACTGTCTTGAAGAAAGTCAGGATCCTTCTGGTGTAATCTCTATAAGGAATCAAATGCGGCTGATGAGTATTCCAGTCTCCATTGACTTGGTTAATCACTAGAGCAGAATCTCCATAAATGTCCATAATTTTGATCCTTAGATCGATGGCTTCCTCAATCCCCATGATACAGGCCTCGTACTCAGCTTCGTTGTTGGTTACTTCAAACGTCAATCTGGCGGAAAAAGGTATGTGTGCACCTTTAGGATTAATGAGTACTTCCCCAACGCCATTTCCATTCACATTTACCGCCCCATCAAACATCAGTGTCCACTTGTCATCGGGATCCTGTCCTTCCTCGACAAGAGGCTCTTCACAATCTTTCATCTTTAAGTACATGATATCTTCATCGGGGAATTCAAACATCATCGGCTGATAGTCATCAATTGGTTGCTCGGCAAGGTAATTAGACAGAATACTACCCTTGATGGCCTTTTGCGACGTGTACTGAATATCATACTCTATCAAAATCATCTGCCAACGAGCCACTCGTCCGGTAAGAGCCGGCTTTTCAAAGATATACTTTACTGGGTCCATTTTAGAAATCAACAAGGTAGTATGGTTCAACATATACTGTCTTAGTCGGCGAGCAACCCATGCCAAAGCGCAGCAAGTTTTCTCGAGCAGCGAATATCTTGTTTCACAGTCGGTAAACTTTTTGCTAAGGTAGTATATTGCATGCTCTTTTTGACCAGACTCGTCATGATGTACCAATACACACCCCACCGAATTCTCTGTTACTGAAAGGTACATTATCAGAGGCCTCCCAGGAACTGGAGGTACAAGAATTGGAGGTTTATGCAAATATTCTTTTATCTTATCAAAAGCTTTTTGACAATCATTGTTCCACCTGATTGCTTGATCTTTTCTTAGCAATTTAAATATCGGTTCACACATAGCTGTTAGGTGAGATATGAACCGCGCAATGTAGTTCAGCCTCCCTAAAAAACCACGAACCTGCTTTTCCGTTCTTGGTTCAGGCATTTCTTGAATAGCTTTTACTTTCGCTGGATCAACCTCAATCCCTTTCTCACTGACAATGAAACCTAACAGCTTTCCAGATCTCACTCCAAATGTACACTTATTTGGATTCAGCCTCAGTTTGAACTTTCACAATCTTTCAAACAACTTTTGCAAGTTTACCAAGTGCTCATCTTCTGTCTGAGACTTCGCAATCATATCATCCATGTACACTTCAATTTCTTTGTGCATCATGTCATGAAAGAGAGTCGGCATAGCTCTTTGGTAGGTAGCACCGGCGTTCTTCAATCCAAATGGCATTACCTTATAACAGAACGTGCCCCAAGGTGTAATGAATGTCGTCTTCTCCATGTCTTCTGGCGCCATCTTGATCTGATTATAGCCAAAAAATCCATCCATGAAAGAGAAAACCGAGGACTGAGCAGTGTTATCGACCAATACATCAATGTGAGGTAAGGGGAAGTTATCTTTCAGACTGGCTCTGTTTAAATCTCGGTAATCAACATACATCCTGACTTTACCATCCTTCTTCGGCACGAGTATGATGTTGGCCACCCAAGGGGGATAATTGGTAACTGCTAGAAAACCTGCATCCAACTGTTTCTGAACCTCTTCTTTGATCTTGACAGCCATATTAGGACTAGTTCTGCGAAGCTTCTGCTTTACCGAAGGACAATCTTCTCTGAGAGGTAGCATGTGCACCACAATATCTGTATCCAAACCAGGCATATCTTGATACGACCATGCGAATACGTCCACATATTCTTGCAGCATTTCAATCAGCCCTCTCTTGACCTTTTCCTCTAAAGCAACCCCTATCTTGATCTCTTTCTTTGCATCCTCAGTACCAAGGTTAATTACTTCTAACTCTTCCTGATGAGGTTGAATGACCCTTTCCTCCTGTTTCAATAGTCTGGCCAATTCTTTGGGGAGTTCACAATCTTCTTCACTCTCCTCTTCGGCTTGGTAAATGGGGTTATCGAAGTCATACTGAGCCATAACAGAACTATTTTTAATGGAATTCGCAAGATCAATTCTGCACGAACGATGTTTCATGCTTTATTTTAGAAAAGAGTTCAAGGAAGTCACAAAAAACATTGCCATTTTTATGGTTTTGAAAATGAAAGTAATAAAAACAGAAAGACAGTGAGCACAAATTTGATTGCAAAACGTCCTTTATCGATGATAACCATTGAAAATTCAAAACATGATGTGGCCCTACAATGAACTACTACGCCTTGGGCAGAGCGTAGGGCTTTCATGGAAAATGAAAAAACAAAAGAAAATTACTCTGTCTGAAGAGTAACTTGGACTATTTCTTCAGCAGTCCAGTTGTTGATCTTCTCCCCTGGAGCATACGGGCGCACCCAATTATCCATATCACAATCATTGTCACCATCTTCATTGCCTGTTGCAAAGACATCCCCGTGATTCATCAATCCAGCACTAGTGAAAGTACACGGCCCTTTCTGATTCTGGACACCCTGCTCTGATGATTGAAAAGGCTGATAACCAATGCCAAACATGTCTTCTTTTACGGGCACATCAATCACCTTGCCCCAGCCTTCCGCGTTACCTGAATGAATGACCTCCAGATCTTGTTTATAGGACGCAATCGAGGTACCTGGTTTCTTCTGTTCAACAAAAGCCACCTTCTCAATACTGACAGTCTCAAAAGCTTGACACAGAGTTTCATGAATTTCGCCATCCATCTCCACATATTTGAAGGAGGATAAATGGCTCACAAAGATGTCCTCTTCGCCACACACGGTCACAACTTGACCATCCCGCACATCTTTTAGCTTTTGGTGGAGAGTCGAAGAAACTGCTCCGGCTCCATGTATCCAGGGACGCCCCAACAGACAACTATATGTTGGTTGAATATCCATCACATAGAAGACAATATTAAACATTTTCGGGTCGATCTTCACAGGCAACGTGACTTCACCACAAACTGATCGCTTGGATCCATCAAAAGCACGAACAACAAGATCACTTGGTGTGAGAACAACCCCTTCGACATCAAGCTTACTCAGAGCCTTTTTGGGCAGCACATTCAAAGAAGAACCAGTATCAACCAAAACATGCGACAAAACGGCGCCTTTGCATTCCATCGTGATATGCAGAGCTCTATTGTGATTGCGACCCTCAGGTGTCAAGTCTAGATCCGTGAATCCCAAACCATGTCTTGTGTTAACATTTGCAATAACACCTTCGAGCTGGTTAACAGAAATCTCTTGAGGCACATAAGCCATATTCAACATTTTCAACAGGGCGTTACGATGTGCCTCGGAACACATCAACAGAGAGAGAATAGAGATTTTTGACGATGTCTGGTTCAACTGATCCACGATCTTGTAATCACTCTTCTTGATAATTCTCATAAATTCCTCCACGTCCTCCTCAAAAGAACTCTCGGGCACTTCCTTTCGCACTGGTTCTTCTTCAACTACAACTTGTTTTCCTTTTGTTCTAGCAAGAGCCTCAGCATTGTTATCCTTCAGAACCTGTGGTGCGAACAAACGACCACTTCTCGTAAATCCTCCGGGTCCTCCCACATTACCCACAGCCAAACCAACTGTTACAGGAGTCTGATTTGACGAACCGATCGTCACTGGAGTATGATTTACTGATCTGGTCTGATTCTCTGGTCTTCTATTTCTGCAAGAAGCAATGTCATATTGCCATGGAATCGCTCTACTATTCTCATAAAGTCTTCGACTAGAAGCAACAATGGTGGTAGGAGTACTGATAGTTACTGGAGCATTAATCGCGGGAACACCAACAGTCACCGGAGCAGATACGGTCACAGGCGCAGCTACAGTCACAGGAGTGCCAATAGTCACAGGCGCACTAATAGTTCTCGGAGCATGTATAGGACCTTCTGACGGTGTAAAGTAAATGGTAAAAGTCGATACCTCTCCACGGTCTTTCACTACTCGATCAAACTGTAAACAACCTTCATTCATCAATTCCTGGATACCTTCTTTCAATTTCACACAGTCGTTTTCATGATTACCACAATCTGAACAATTCTTGTCACATCCCGGGAATACTCCCCCTCTAAGCAGACATTCCTTCACCACAAACAACGAAGTCTGAACGTCATTAATATCGACTACCAAGTTCAAATTTTCCCCCTCTTCCACACTGTTTACTCTGGGCCCTCCATGCTGAGGCATAGGATTATTCATCACATTCGGAGTAGGAGCAAAGTTAATCGTCTTGGCATCAATCAAATCTTGAACTTTATGGTGAAAAGCCCGACAATTCTCGATATGGTGCCCTGGCGCACCAGAATGAAAATCACAACGGACATTAGCATCATAACCAGCGGGAATCCTTGTTAATGGAGCCATAGTGCGAAGTTCAACAAACTTTAACCTGAGCAGTTCAGGGAGTAATTCAGCATAAGTCATTGGCAACTGATCAAAATGACGATCTGGCATTCTTTGTCTTGGTTGGAATTGGCGTTGCTGTTGTTGTTGTGGTTGCCCTCTTTGTTGTTGTTGAGGTTGGGTTGCTGGAATAGTCACAACAGCAATTTGACGGTATTGTTGTCCTCTGTTTCCATTTCTCTGATTATTTATAGCATTTGTCTCACCCTCCCTCCTTCTGGGTGCCCCTGAAAATGGTTTCTTAGCACTTGAAGAACTTAAAGAACCAGGGTCTTGGATTTTTCCGCTTTGATAAGACTTTTAGTTCTTTCTCCGCAAATCACAACATCCGAAAAACTACCAAACGGGCAACTTCCCATACGATCCATGAAAACACCTTGCAGGGTTCCAATGAACATATCTATCAATTCTCTCTCCAACATCGGAGGTTGTACTCTCACAGCTAGTTCACGCCACCTCTGGGCGTATTCCTTGAAACTCTCACCAGTCTTTTGAAACAAACTCTGCAACTGGGTTCTGCTCGAAGCCATGTCTATGTTATGCTTGTACTGCCTCAGAAAAGTTTCACCTAACTCTCTCCAGCTTCTGACAGATTCTCTTCTCAAGTCCATGTACCAATCCAAAGAGGCTCCAGACAAGCTGTCTTGGAAAAAGTACATCCACATCTTTTCATCATCAGTATAAGCGGATATCTTTCGGTAGTAAGCTTGCACATGAGTTCGGGGACAAGAAGTGCCATTGTACTTGTCAAAAGATGGCGCTTTGAACTTGTACGGGATCCTCAACCCATCAACTAAATCCATGTTAGTAACATCAAAGCCCAAAGAATTCTGGCACTCCATGGCACGAATATTTTCAGCAAGGGCGTCGACCTTTCTATCTCTCTCTTCCGCCTTTCCAAATTCATCATCATCACTGGGAATAGTGAACATATCTTCTTGCTTGTCAACCAAATGAGAAGGATGATGAACTGGAGCACGTGCCGCTCGAGCATTAGCAGCCTCTATAATGATGGGTTGTCCATTGATTCTAATACCACTCAATTCGTCACCATTAGCATGGTTGTTGACAGGGTTGGTAACAGCAGCGTCATCGACAGGGGTCCCTTCTGGCGGGTTCTGACCGATAGGGGGAATCACAGTTTCTTGTCTCTGGACCAAGGCTCAGAGTTCCTCTTGCCCCTGCACTACCCCTTGCATCATACTCATGAATTGGGCCATGTGGGTCCTCATCTCTGCTAGATCTGCCTGAAAGCTTTCCATTACTCTCTGTTGGTTTCTTCGGGTACCGTACCGGTGAATGCCTGAATCAGCTATCTTGCTAGTGAACACCAAATAATATGAGAACACCGTAGCGGTACCCGTTATGCAAGATATGCAAATGAATATGTAAATGCAATGACATGTTTATCAATTCCAAAGGGTATTCTAACCCCTTGATTCCAGTCTTACGAGAAGATCGAGCCATAGATAAACTTCGAAGATCAAGATACAATAGAGAGAAAACCTTCATACAGATAAGTTCAAAGAGAAGGGCCTTAGCCGACAGTACATCAAGAGAGGATCTCCACAACAAGTCTGTGGATCATCACTACAATACAATAAGTAAAGAGAGGAACAAAAATCAGGAATCAGCCTCCTGTATACAACCCATAAGGACTGCTCCTCACTTCAGCCAGTAGTACCACTGTGTCAGGATGATCTGGAAATTCTGTCAAACGCCGGATAAGCAGATTCCTCTTGTGAATAACTCCATCCAACTCGTTGATGTGCTCTCTGTAGTGATTCACATCATCTTCTCCGAATACCTCTTCAAGTTTAGACCTCTTCAAACCCGCCAGCACTTTGAGTTCCTCAATCTGTCCTTGAGCTTTGTTGAGTTGATCCGTGATATAACTGTTGGTTGAGCGGGTGCACAGAAGCTCATTGTTCTTCTCCTTCAGCAAAATCTTCAACTTCTCTATCTGACCAGTCAATTCGGCCACTATCTCCTCCTCCTTTACCTTCCTAGAAGCTGAAAATGTATCCCATTGCTCTTGCCAACCAGCTAACTTACCATGAGCGTCTGTTAACTGCTGTTTGACTCGCCTCAACTCAGAACTGGATGATCCCAGGGCTTTGTCTGTCTCCCTGAAGAAGTCCAACTTCACAACTAATTTCTTCTTTGCTTCCCCTTGCAATCTGACGGCTTCCCTCTTCTGATATTCTGCCTCATGGAATTGATGCATACAGTCTTGCAGCTTCACACTTAACTCCGAGTTTTTAGTTTGAAGCTCCTCCACGACATTTTTCAATTTGTCATACTCCTCTCGGCTCACCATTGTTGACTGCTCAGGAGTAGGTGGATACAAAGGCTCTTCAATAGGAAACGACAGACCAAACTCTTCGACTCTCCCTTGAAGCCACTCTTCATACTGAGGGTAAGTTCTACAATCTCCTTTTTCAAGCACAACTCTTCCTCTCTTGATCACCTTGAGCCAAGCCTCAGTTGCCTTATGGGATACAGTCAAATCAGATGACGAATGGAAAAACAGAGATTCTTCCACATCTTTTTCCAAAGGCGGAGTTCTTAAGGCATACCCAAACTGTCTGACTGCCAGAGAAGGATTGTAGTTGATACTTCCTCTTCTTCCTACCAATGGTACATTCGGGAAGTCCCCACAGCTATGAATAACATCTGCCCGAAGCAAGCTCCGGTCTGACCACCAAGAAATATCTTTAGCTCTTATACCCATCAGTCTCTTCGACCAACTCAACGAGTCCTTGAGATCTATGAACGCTCCTGACTTGGGTAGGTGGGAACTGAACCACTTATAAAACAAAGGCGCACAACAATTCACCAATCCTCCCCTTCTATTCTCATTCCTGTGATGCACTGAATGAAAGAAATCTTCCAACAAGGTTGGCACCGAATTTCCCAACACGAAGAGGCGTATGGCGTCTACGTCCACAAATTTCGCCACATTAGGGAACAGGACAATCCCATACACACAAAGAGCCAACACATCATTGAAACCCCTCTGGTCACCATCTTCAAGCTTCTTCTTTGCTTCTCCCAGTAAGAAATTCAGATGAAAACCATTAACTCCTCCCTTCTGACACATATTAGTCTTCAAGACTGACTTCCCCAAATATGTGGTTGAAGCAACCATGTTGAGATCGGGCAGAAACTCGGAACTGTAGAATAGCAACTGCGGCTTGATAGGAACTTTGAGAAAACTAGCAACCTCCTCCAAAGTAGGGACCAAAATATAATCCGGGAATGTGAAACACCTCAATGGAGGGTCATAGAACTGCAACAATGTAAAGAGAGCATCATGTTGATCTTTGGAGAGAACCGTAATGAAGCTTAGAATCAAACCGTACTCCTTCCGGAATCCTTCTAGAGAACCACTGTCCATTAACTTCATCAACTGTTGAATAGGCTCCAGACAGACCACCAGAAACTTGTAGGCGACATGTCTCTTTCCGCCAATATCCATCTTAAGAGAACCAGAAAACCCCGACCGGAATCAAGAGGAAGATGTAAACCCCTAGTAATAGATAAACATGTGTTATGATAAACATGTGTTAAATGATATGAATGCAAAATGATGTGAATGCAAAATGATGTGAATGCAAAATGATGTGATGCAATGCAGTGACATGGAACTCAAGGTTGCTGTATCTGCTTGAACAACTGTTGGGTTGCACTGTCTGAAGAGAAAACCACTGAGGAACATAATACAAGATCAAAACTCTGCTCCAGAAAACTGGATTGGTTGAAGGTTAAGGTTTCCTGAATTTAGCCCGCCTCTCACTGGTAGGTTCTAAGAACAGAAGTTCGTCAGCTTCAGCCCTTCAGTCGAATAATACGTTTACCATGGAAGGTTTGGCATTATTACGGGATAAAAGACCTCCACTAACTCCCCTCAACAGGATATCCTAAAGCAAGTTCCCAGTCTCGGGGTCCTCGGATTGAGCGGCGAGAATGCGCCCACCAGAGCTAACATAAACGCGTCTCGGAGGAGAGGCCTCAACTGAGTTCTCGGGAAATGGTCACCAGAGTCGACGATTTCTAAAGGAACATATTATCGTTATGGAACACCCATAGGACATAATATATACAAAAGAAACCTCGTCTGGATGTGGGTCTCATGAACGACTTAACGTAGCAACATGCCACGCAAGCCTCATGACTATCCACTCTAAAACGTGTGTGTACGCTCAAGCCTGGGTAGTGGGCTTATCTCTCATAGAACATCCCATCCCAACAAATAAACAAACCACAGAACCCACAGATACAGCAGACATATGTACATGAATGCAATAAGGCAAAACAGGTAAACAAATAACTGTACAAAAGAAATAAACACCCAACAAATAAGAAACCTACAAAAGCTAGGAGGGACTCGCTTAGGGAAACCGGGTCCCCAGCAGAGTCGCCAGCTGTCGCAACCTGCGAAAGAAAACAACCGGCGAAGAAAGACAATGACAGAAGAGTCGCCACCGTGCGTTATTTATCCCAAATGAGGGAAATGAAACGCTCGAAGTAAACCTGGAAAAAGGAAAAGACAAGGTCTCATAACCAAATCTAGGGTTCGGGAGTCGATTATGCGAAGGGAAGGTATTAGCACCCCACGCATCCGTAGTACTCTACGGGATCCACTCTTGTTGTTCTTGTCTAAAGGGTGTGGGTTTACCTAATATACTATTTACTAAAAGAGGGGTCAAAAGAAAATGACTCGCACGGATGTCGCATCCACTGCATACGTACCTCATCTGAATATGAGAATCAGAGTCTTCGTAGCTCGGCTACCTATGGGTTAGAGGGATGTGTGCTCGGTAAGACGTCGCGTCTTATGCCTACGTATCTCATCTGGAATGAGAATCAAAGCAAAACGTAGTTCGGCTACCTAGGGGTTTGTTTTGGACGAACGACGTTACTATGCAATCTACCGGATGCTCGACCTTTGGAGACTTACTCGCCTGTAGTAGAAGGAGTAAACTTGTTCTTAGGAGAAGAAAAATCAATGAATTTGTTTGTGTTTTAGGAATGCTCATGCAAAATGGAAGTCCTAGACGAAGGAACCGTGCTACCTTAATTGACATGCAAACGAGAGACTATACGAAGCCTAGCAATCCTATGGGGGAGACGATCACACCACACAAAACATGTAGCTTAAAGTAAACACCAACAAGGGGGGGGGGGGGGGTCAAACATACATGGGTAGGGCTTTAGTCAAGAGGGGTCATATCAACCTCGACAAACAAGCCATGGAAATGTAATCAAATGGGCTCTTAACCACTGACATTGAACGTCAGAGTGAACAGATCAAAGGGGTAATAAGGATAAGACCTCATAGCTCTTAACCCTGGGCAGGGTGAGCTCATGACAAAAAGTGGGGATTCAGAAAGGTGGAACCCTCTCCACTGACTGACCGGACAAAAGATCTTTGGCTTTTGTTCTGAAGCATCGACACATAGTGTGAGCATAGAGAACGACACACTGAATAACGGGGGATTGACTACTAATTCCTTTTATCTGTCAATTGCCTCTTCATTGAGGTCTTTAGCACTGACGCCTCTTCTTGGAGGTCTTTAGCACTGACGCCTCTTCTTGACACACAAGAAAACATCGCCCCCTATCGAGGTCTTCTAGCTAAGAAAGCGGTAAAATGCGGGAAAGATAAAGGGATCACGAGATCTACCGCACGGATAAAGATCCGAAGTAACAACAAATAAAGAAAACAGAAACCCGGAGATCTCTCAAGCTAGCATCGTCAAAGAAAGCAAGTCAGTACAGGTAATCGGAATAAATCTCCAAATGGTATCCCACAAATAAAGTGGAACGCCAAGCAAACTATCCTTTCAGGAGTCATGTGAGCCCTCACAAAAACTCAACAAACAGGTTAGAATAACAAGACGGGGTGCAATCAAGAGTTGCACCAAACAAAAGAAACATGACAACAAAGCGTCAGGTAAACAGTGCACGAAGGCGAGAGAAAGCATGTCATAACAATCACCAAACAGATTAAAGAGCAAACAAAAAAACAACTTCTGTCACGCTCGCTACTGCTTCGCTTAGCGAGGTGCTATCGAAGCTTCGCTACAGGATCGCCTAGCGATGGTACTAGCGAACGCCTGCGGGTTCTGAGTTCTTTTTGATAATAGTGCATTTTCAGGAACCCTAAACCCTACGACACACATTTCAGAAATTAAACGATTAAACATTCAAGGCATTGTTTTACACATTCATGCATATCTAAACCCGTGGGCAAAACCGAACGATACCCACTCTTCCAAATTCACCATAATACCTCATACATTCAGAAATTTCAAATTAAAAGCGTAAAGTAATAGGAATAAGGCAAACCTGATTGGAGAGATCGAATGAAATTGAATTGCACCGTTGGGTTTGCAGAATAATCTTAGGGTTTATATGAGAGGGAATCGATTCTTTGCAGATGAGTTCCCTTCAGTTTCTGGAGGCTGCTCTGAATCCTGTTAGCTCTTCCTTTTCTCTCTCTCTTTTCTCTTCTTTTTCTCTTACTGAGATTTTAGAATTTATAACTTGATTTTCGTGGCTTTGTGGGCTCAAAATGAGAGAGGTCCAAGCCCATGACTTTCTGTTATATTTTTTTTATTTTCAAAATGCGTGGGTTTCGCCTAGCGAAGGATCTGCTCGCCTAGCGAGCATGACAGTTCAAGGTTCGCTAGACGAACCATGCTGCTCGCCTAGCGAGCATAACAGTTCAAGTCATCTTTCCAAATTTGTGACCTGTGCTCTGGACCTTTGTTCCTTCAGGAGTAATATGTTGACTAATGAATAGACCCCATTTGAACATGTTGGAAGTATCTCAAGTCATTCCCTAGCCATTTGACCTTCAGTTGACCAACAATTGACTTTTGACTTCATAGTTGAATTTTGCTGAAATGCAATATGAAATGAAAAATGACCTAAAAATGAATGCATGAATGAGGGGGGCAAATTTGAGGTGCTACAATGACCAAGGGACTTATGGTCACTTGACAAAGATAAAAGGGGGAAGTGTATCAGATGAAAATATCTATTTTATCAAGGCAAACCAAAGGAGTAGAATTAATGAACCAACGAAGATGCATGATCATACAACACTAGCCTAAGGTCTCATTATTAGGTAACCCAAATGAAAGCCATGTGGGTGTAAGGTGTACTGACCTATGTCTCATTGTTAGGTAGCCCAAGAGAAATCCATGTGTGTGTGTGTGAGTGTGCTAAACCTAAGCAGATGAATGCAAGAGGCATATGAATAAGCAGATGAATAAGATCATAAACTCAAAAGTTCAACGGGAGCAAAGCAAGTCAAAATGTCCATAAGGTCCATGGGTCCAAAGTCACTCCAAGTCAAGCAAAGGGTATAAACCTAAGTCAAAGTCCATTGTCCAAAAGGTCTTCAGCACTTCAAGTCAAGCATAGGTTTAAGATTAAGTCCCAGTTACTTTATCATGTTTTGGTTCATTAAGATTTATCAAGCAAATCAATCAAACAACATAAGAAGCAACAGATAAATAAGGCAAAATGAATAGAGTATGATGTGGGATGATGATTAATGATGCATAAAATTAAAGTGCATTATGTAAATGACATAAAAATAAATGACATAAACTAAATGACTTAAATTAAATGGAAAGAATTAAATGAAAATAATGTAAAGAACATAAAATAATGTTAAGGGTTAATGATTAATGAATTGTGTCGGGACAATTTAGCGCTATGTTAAGCAATCGTAAGTAGGCTTATGTAGAAGTCATACTTGTCTGAGGTCGGTCAATAATAATGTATGTATCAGACAAGTTAGAGAATTAACACAAAGTTAATCTCCTACAACATGTCATGCAATGATTAAAAGAAGAGAAGATACGAAGATAGAAAGAACTGAAGAGAGGAGTCAAGGTAATCACATAGGGATCATTCTATCCACAAATCAAAGAACTCAAAATATGGCGCATCAAGGGATAACCTATCACTGATGGAAAATATTGAAGATGATTCATAATCATCTATCAACAGTTTTGGACCAGAGAAGGTTGAGTCAATCTCAAGTCCATCTATCAATAATTTGAGATGTGGAAGAAATCATCAACCAAGCAATCAACTCAATTCAAAACATCAAGTGAATATTAAAAATAAAATAAAATGGATTAATAATGATTAATAAAAGAAAAAAAAAAGAGAAAATGTCAAAGAGGTATTTAAACATCAAATAAAATTCCAAAAAGATGGAGTAGGTCAACAAAATTAAGGGTGGCTTGACCTCAAAAGTTGGGAAGAAAAATGTTTAAAAATGAATAAAATAAAAATGATAAAAGAAAATTAAATGAGAAATAAGAGAAAATATGAATTAAATGCAAAATGAGTTTTAAAAAATATGGAAAAAATATATATGATAGAATATATGTTTATAAAATTATGGAAAAAAGTTGGACTAAAAAATAATAAATGATATATTTAAAATTAATTTTGAAAGAAAAAGTAATTAAATGGAATAAAAAGAAAAAGAAAATAATTTGAACACAACAGCTAGGACACATGATGCCTTCTGATTGGATGAAGGATTTGAATTTGGCACGGAAGCGCGTGAAGTACTTCATCTTCAACCTCTAGATTTTGATTTTGCAACTTCATGAACTCTTGTTTTTAACATGAATAAAGCATAGATTCATTTGTAAAACATCTCATCGTTCATGTCTCCTTGCATCAGAGCAATTGATTTCCTCTAATAAGGAGAATTTGCTCAAGAACTCAAAGAACCCTAGTTCTTCAAAGTAAAGTTAAATGACGAATACTGAAAATAAATTCCAAGTAAGTGAAGGATTTTGATCAGTGAAACAAGGTGGAGAGTGTGTTAACTTGTTTGCTTGAAATGGTAAATTGTATCTACCTTTTTTATTGGAGATTTAGAAGTCAATAAGGGTGGATCCGGAAGCAAGGTTGTAGGAGGATTTAGACCATGAAAATGCTTCATACAACTTGAGAGGATGCCGACGAAGGATTCTGGGCAAAGAAATGGGAGTAAAAGGGCTTGAATCGAAAAAGAGAGTGACTTGTTATTTGAGGTATCGGGCTCCAATGATTGCAGAGTTCTTTGGATTTCAAAGCTTGAAAATGAAGGAAAAAACTTATTTTATTTATAGGGAATGAAATGGGATTCAAATACGTGTGGAATGGATCTTCATTCGTGTGAATCAACTTGGAAATTTTCAGATCCAAACCGTGCGGAATTTTGGTGCCAAATGTAACAACCCAATTTTAGTAACTATTTCTTATATTATTATTACTATATTTTAATTTATTTATTTGGAGTGTTAATTAATTAATTGGTTGTTAGGTAGTATAATAATCGATTATATTAATTAATTTGGTGTGTTAATTAATTATTTAGTTGATATGAGATATAATGAATAATTGAATTAATTAACTTGGTGTGTATATTGTGTTGGTTTAATTTATTTTGAACTAATTAGAGATATTTAAATATTAGGTCTTATTGGGCCTATTAATTAAATTAGAGGTATCATTCTTTAAGCCCAAATAGAATACTAGTATATAAGAGGTGAGGAGAGTGAGGAGTAGGATTATTTTGATCATTTGACGGCAATAGAGAAAGAAAAGAGGAAAAGTAAGGAGAAGAGGGGAAGAACAAGAGAGAAGCTAGGGTTTTCAGAAAATTGAAGAGGTAAGGGGGAGAATCCTTATTATTATGGGTTAGTATAATTTGGGCAATGGGTAGAAATATGTTTAGGTTGAAATCCCTAATTTGCATGGTTTTGGAATTGTTAGGTCTTGATGAGTATTCTCGATTTGTGGTGATTTGATTGTGTTAAAACTGTAAATTAATGTTATATACTTAGAGTATTGTATGAGTTATAATTTTCTGAACGTTTGGCTTTTTACGGGATCGAAATCGGAGGTCCGAAAGTCCTCCAACGATGAAAAACGCAGAAAATTCTGCATTCAGTTTTACGTTAACCGGTTACCCACCGAGCGTTAACCGGTTACTTGCTTAAAAATCTGTTGATTCTGTTTTATGTTAACCGGTTACCCACCGAGCGTTAACCGGTTACTTGCTTGAAAATCTGCGCAGGAAATTGATTCTGTTTTATGTTAACCGGTTACCCACCGAGCGTTAACCGGTTACTTGCTGTGAAAAATGAAAAATTGAGATTTTAAAAGTTGTATTCAATTTGGAATGAAATCTAAGTGTGAGTAGTTGATAATTAGCCTATATTTGTGAATGATATATTGTTATGAATGTGTATATGTACCATTGGTGGATAATTCATAGAGTTGAATTATGGTGATATGTGGAATGTTAAGATGGTAGAGATGATCTTAATTGCATATGTGTTGGTATTTGTACATTCATTCATGGCATGGTCGGCTTCATGGTGGAAGCGGTGAAACTGTGGGTTCACATGGCATTAGACGTTGATCCTTGAATGGAAATATGCGTAGCAGACGTTGATCCTTAATTGGAAATAGACGTAGTGGCTTGGATTCTAGATATTGAATCGGAAAGCGGTGAAACTGTGGGTTCACATAGATGTTGATCCTTAATTGGAAATAGGCGTAGCAGACGTTGATCCTTAATTGGAAATAGACGTAGTGGCTTGGATTCTAGATATTGAATCGGAAAGCGGTGAAACTGTGGGTTCACATAGACGTTGATCCTTAATTGGAAATAGGCGTAGCAGACGTTAATCCTTAATTGGAAATCAACGTAGTGGCTTGGATTCTAGATATTGAATCGGAAAGCGGTGAAACGTTGGGTTCACATTGCGGTACCACATGCATAGAGTCACATGTCTTGCATTGAGTCACATTAGAGTTATGTGATAATTGAGTGTATGCATTATTGTGATTGTGATGTGTGTATGAGATATGGTAATTGAATTTGATGATGTTTGAATACATAACTTAGCAAAGTATGTGATATGGTAATTGGGAATATAATATTGGATTTGAATATTATACTCCTTGAGTTTTGATGTATGCTTGAAGCCTGTGAAATAAATATTGGTTAGTATTATTTACATGGTTATACAAGGTGTGATGAATTCCGTTAATTGTTGATTTAATCATTGTGACTTATTATACTTCTTCATAATGATTTGAATTCTCACCCTTCTGTTGGAATGATGCTTTACACGGCATCGTGCAGATACTCAAGAGTAGTATTGCTGAAGTAAGTGGATGGTAGCTCACTCGAGATTAGCTGGAGAGCTTCGATGCTTTGTTTTAGAGACTAAGTAGTGAGTCAATGCTCTGGTCATGTAACACGGGGGTAGATTGGTAGTATTGAACTCATATCTGATTTGGATACGTATTATGTTATTACTTGTGACCATGTTATTTGAAAATTGCAGTTTGAGAGGCCATAGTGCCAAATATTCTGGATATGGTTTTAGTTATCTTGAGGAGATTATTGAGAGATAATCATGGTATGGGACATGGATCATTTTATGAAATACATGAGTATTCATTATTTTCCGCTGCGAACGCATATTCTTGAATATTCATGATAAGTGAAATGGGTTATTTTAAATGACCAGGTGTATTGTATATTGATGAAGAATGATGTTGGTTTTTGAAAGCTTTTAGTTTTTGAAAACGTCGATGTGAAACCCTTTTGTTTATATGCGTGCTTATTTACTCTGATTATATGTTAAGTATTTTGGGGTAGAAAAAAGGGGTGTTACACCAAACTTGTGATTTTGGAGTTTGCAAGTCGTTTCATGTTGTCATCAGATGTGTTTGGTCATGTGAAATGAATTTTCACGCGTGAGAAGTGGTCCCAAGTTGATTTGTGCACGATTCAACGTTATAGGTCACGATGCAAAACAGAGTCCAGGTCACCATGGTCATGCTTAGGCCAATTCCAGTCCACTAATGCATTTTCCAATTTTCTTTGAGGCAAATGATTACTTCATGGAGTAGAACAAGATGCAAAAAGAATCAAGTCCAAAGGTGCTTTGAGGTAAAAGATATGTTCTTGTGAAGTTGAGGTCGTGGCCTGGTTTCTAGGTTGGGCAATTGGCCAAGCACTTTGCAACATGTTTGGTCAATTTGAGGTCCCAAGTTTAAGATGCCATAAATTTTGATTCTCTTGTGCATTTTGAGCCAAACTTGGTCCAAATGATCTATGACATAATTTTAACAAAATTCAAAAAGAATGAGATCAAAAGAGTCCTTGAGCTGAAAATGGAAAGGGTGGAGAGTGGGGGTCATGTCAAGGTTTTGGCCCATTTTGGCAACTTGGTCTTTTGTACAAATGAGGTCCTTAATGGATGAATTGATGTTTGACCCTTGAATCAAAGTTGTAAATAATCCCAAAAGGCATATTTGTCTCAAAGAAACTTGGGAATTGGATAAAAATTGAAGGAGTTATGGAGTTTGGACCAAAAGCTTGGCATACTTGCAAATTAGGTTAAACCAACTTGTGCTCCTTTGTGAAAACTTGATGTTTTCTTGCATTTTAAACCACAATGATGATGGAATGAGCATCCCTTGATGAATAATTGGTTAGGGATTGAGTGATATGGAAAATGGCATGAAGATCGAGTGACGTGGCATGAAAATAAACACAATGAACCTCCTTTGAATCACCATGAACCAACTTGCATTTCCCTTGATCAAAAGACCTTTGTCTTGATTTGCTTTGAAGCTTGATCACCTAAATGCGTAAAAAGAACAAACAAGTACCATCTCTTAATGAAGTTAGGGATAGTCGACAACTAAAACAAGATGAAACCCTAGTGTTGGTATACAAGACACAATCTGACCATGCTTGTAATCCCATGAAAAAATGTAATGGTCATGCATGACATGAGTTGATGTATGCAAATGGGATATGCAAAAAAAAGGAAAAGGGAGGGTAAAATTTGGGGTATGACAACTGCCAGTATTTAATTATCTTTAACCTGAAGGTGCAAATTGCATTAGCTTTTCGGGTGTTCAAGGTAAAAGATGAGTAAATACAAAAGTAACCGAAATTTTTCTGATAAAAGGGAGTGTAAAGAGTAATAGATAAAATGGTTTGTTTGATCTACTGGGGATAGACTGAACTATTCTGCTGGGGAGATAGATCAGCTGTAAAATGAATACTTGATATGCATGATTGTATGATGCAATGCATGACTGTTTACTTATGATGTGTATGCAATGCAATATTAGATAGCAATGTGAGGTTTGTCGATGAAAGATAGACTTCGAATCATCGGTATCCACATCGGAGAGCTGCAAGGAAGAGCTTCCAATGCAGCTGGAGAAAATCTGGCTGGTTAAGGACTACTATTTGACTATGCTTTGGGGAAAAATAGTGCATGACATGTCTGAGCAGTAGTTGACATACAAGCATATGACAAATGCTTACTATAGACTACTGATAATCCACTAGGACTTTTTTAACAATAAAAGCAATGCATAAAGTTTTTCTTTTGATTTAGCTTTTTATTATTCTCAAAGTTTTATGGAATTATGAAATCAAGATTGGCAGTTATTTTGCAAACAAAATGCGGAAAAATAAAAAGGATGAGAATTTACTGAGTAACGACTGAATTTTATTGATAGTGGAAATTTTTGTACATGTAGAGTGTGTACAAGGATGCAAAAATCCTTAAAGAGTAAATTGCAAAAATTAAAAAACAAATTAAATGGCAATGCGAAATTTATTTGACTTTCCATTGATTACAACATTGGTTGTCATTCGTTGTAGCATTGAGCTTTAATACTTTGCTTCTGTTGACGGTGATTGGACTGATCTGATGCCGCCAGAGGTCAAGCTAAGGGTGAGAATGTGCTTAAAAGACAACGTCAAGATATAGTCAGATGCCTTTATCCTTAACTTTTTCGTGGAATTTTTGATTCTTTTGTCCACCGGGATGCCATATTTGCCTAAGTCACCCTTTCAGGTTTTCAACTTAGCAGGCTTGTATTTTTTGTTTTAACCCCTAACTTTTGCATGGACATTTACTTTTTCGGGTCCATCGGGATATCCATTTTTGCCTAGATTGGTTCTGAAGGATGCCAATCTAGCGGGCTTTGTATTCAAATTTTTTTCTAAGCGTAATATTTTTTGACTATATCTGAGTTCAGCGAAAATGGCAAGTCATTCACATCCATTGTGGTGAGAATATGAGCCCCTCTTGAGAAGGCCTTTTTGAAAACAAAGGGTCCTTCATAGTTGGGAGTCCACTTGCTCTGAGGATCCAAGTGGTAGGAGAAAGTCTTTTGAGCACAAGATCGCTGACTTGAAATGAGCGAGGAAGAGACTTCTCATCAAAAGTTCTCTTGAGGCGTCATTGGTACAACTGACCATGACAAATGTCCATTAAGCGCTTTTCTTCAATGAGATCCAGCTGATCATATATGGACTGCACCCATTCCTCTTCACCAAGGTCTGCTTCCATGATAACCCTCAGAGAAAGTATTTCAACTTCAATAGGAAGAACATCCTCCATTCCATATACTAGCGAATAAGGAGTTTCCCCAGTAGAAGTAGGCACAGAGGTTCTGTAGCCATGTAGAGCAAATGGAAGCATCTCATGTCAATCCTTGAAGGTCTTGACCATTTTCTGGATGTTTCTCTTGATATTTTTGTTAGCTACTTCCATGGAACCCCTCTTGACACAACTCACTCATCATCTTATTAAGGTTACTAGCATTTTCAGTACTAATCTTGCTAGGAACACCGTAGCGAAATATTATTTATTTCTTGATAAATCGTGTAACCACTTGTCTCGTGATGTTCGTATAGGAAGCAACTTCCACCCATTTTGTAAAGTAGTCAATGACAACGAGAATGAAACGATGACCATTAGAAGCTTTCGGCTCGATCATTTGAATCATGTAAGTTCCCCACATAGAGAAAGTCCAAGGAGAAGTCAAGACGTTCAACGGTGTTGGAGGAACATGGATATTGTCACCGAAAATTTGGCACTTGTGACACCTCTTGACGAAGTTGTAACAATTCACCTTCACTGTTGCCCAATAGTATCCAGCCCAAAGAATATTCTTAGTCATAGTAGGCCCCTTGGCATGTACACCATCATAGCCTTCATGTATGGATTTGATGATCGTGCTCGCTTCGTGTCAATCCACACGTCTAAGCAGGACGAAATCATAATTCCTTTTGTACAAAATATCCCCATTTAAGAAAAACTTAGAGTAA
Source organism: Lathyrus oleraceus (assembly GCF_024323335.1). Lineage (NCBI taxonomy): Eukaryota > Viridiplantae > Streptophyta > Magnoliopsida > Fabales > Fabaceae > Lathyrus > Lathyrus oleraceus. The sequence goes on from NC_066584.1 coordinate 223,118,950, forward strand.
AATATTCTCAAAGCTTTCTTATCTGTGATGGATGATTTCTAGGGACATTTATGTCTTTAGAGATATCTTTTAATGTCGTAGAACCAAGGCTTATCGTCAGATTCGGCCTCTATTGCTAGACAATGCGTTGGTTCATCCAAGTGGTCAATGCGGATGGCATGTGCTTCATTCTTCCACTTGACTTTAAACATGGATGAAAGAGTGGCTAGAGCATCGGCTAACCGATTATCTCCCCTTGGAATGTAATTAAAAGTGATTTCATCAAAATTGGGAATCATCTTTACAATTTGTTCTCTGTACGAAATCAACTTCTTATCCCAAGTTTCCCAATCTCATTGGACTTGACTGATTACTAAAGTAGAGTCTCCAAACACTTCAAGAATCTTGATTCTTAAATCAATGGATGCTTCAATACCGTAGACGCATGCTTCATATTCTTCCATATTTTTCGTGTAGTCAAAGCATAATATGAAGGTGAATGGAATGTGAAAACCAGTCGGAGATGTAATTACTGCTCATATTCCATGGTCTTTCGAATTAGAGGCATCGTCGAACATGAGTGTCCATCGCGCTTCTGGTATGGGTCCTTCTTTCGGGCTTGGAATATTGCAGTCCCTAATGAACATGATGTCCTCGTTGGGAAAGCTAAGCTTGATTGGTTGGTATCCCTCAACAGGTTGATGGGAAAGGTAGTCAGACAAGACACTCCCCTTGATAGATTTTTGAGTCACGTACTAGATGTCATAATCGGTTAATAACATTTGCCACCGGGAAATCCTTTCACTAACAGCGAGCTTCTCAAAAATGTATTTTTTTGGATCCATTTTGGATATCAACAAAGTTGTGTAGCAAATCATATACTATCTCAAGCATCGAGTTGGCCAAGCTAGAGTACAACAAGTCTTCTTCAAGAGTGAGTATTTGGTCTCACATTCGGTAAACTTCTTGCTCAAGTAATAAATTGCATGTTCTTTACATTCTGTGTCGTCATGTTGACCCAATACTCAACCCATTAATTCATCCAGTATAGTGATGTACATGATTAATGGCCTACCAGGAACTGTTGGCTTTAAGACCGGTGGTTCTTGCAAATATTTTTTGATCTTGTCAAATGCCTCTTGACAATCATTGTTTCACACGACTACTTAATTTTTCCTTAACAACTTAAATATTGGACCATAGGTAGACGTCAAGTGCGAGATGAACTGTGATATGTAATTAAGTCGTCCAAGGAAGCCTCTGTAAGACCCTAATTTTGACCCTAAGATCCCTTATGGCATCATACCATTCCTCATTGCATTTTGCCTCAAGGATCATAGCATCTTGGCTCCTTTACCCTAGGGTTGGGACTTGTGTGATATGTTTTGAGACCACCAAGCATGCTTGAATTTTATATTATTGCTTTTCTTATTTTGTTTACTAACCAAAAGCACAAAAATATGTCACTAACTTTGTTTGTTTTGAAGCTTAAGCAGTCATGTGATCCAAGGCTCCTAGGAGGCCCCTATGCTCATTGAAGTGGCTAGATGAAGGTGAAATCAAGCATGACAATGGTCCCAAAGCTCTCAATCATCATATATGCCTCCCAAGTATCTTAATTTGTCAAATTGATCAAGATAAACCAAAGGGCTTGAGGCTTGTTCCCCAAGGAAACCCTAATTTAGTTGTGCATTGACCGTGCCTTGCTCATGAAGCAACCTCAACCTATGATCAAATACAATCAAGGGAAGTTCTTTCGTTCATCATTTTATGCATATATGAGCCCATGTGAGTGTCCTCAATCATCAATTCATCAAGATTTGAAGTTTGGGCTTGAGAAGTTGATCAGTCAATTCATCTGACTATTTTGAAATCCACTGAGACCTAACTTTTGATGTGTTTGTAAAATGAAGATTACCCCAAGAGAAAAATATTCTTAAGAACCATATTAACAACTTTAATGTTCATCAAAAATTCATTTGAAACTTGGAATGTCATCATTCATTTCAAAACATTATAGGTCATTTTGACTTAAACCCTAATTTTGGGTCAACTTCCCAAGAACCTAACTCACTCATTTCTCATGATTTTGAGGTGGGACTAAGTGCATTGGAAATTTTAAGATGTCTGCTTCAATTGTTATGTTGGAATAAATTTCATAATCCTAAAATAAACACATGTGATAATACAAAACATTATAGGTCACTTTGGACAAAAGTAATTGAAATGTGAAAAAGTCCAACTTCAAGTGCCCATAACTTTCTCATAAAAATTCCAAATGATTCAAAGTTTAAGTCCAAATTTATTAGCTTGAAAATGTATACAACTTTTATGTTGGAGGTTTTGTCATTTGAGGTTTGCATCATTGAAACAGAAGGGCTTGAAGTTGATTCATTTTGGCAAAATTTCCATATACATGTTTTGTACATTGAACTTCATGGCCTGTTTTCAATATTTTCCCAACTCCAAATGGATTTTTGTTCAACATAACATTTGTTCCTTATGTCAAGACCTTTCCAACCATTACCCATATGCCTATGTTTCAATTTTGCAAATGGCATTTTCGAAGAGGTGAAGTTTTGTGATCATTTATGGAAACCATGTTAAATCTTTGTGCACAAGCTTATGCATTGCAATCTGCATCTCCAATTTCATTTGGTTGATGTTTAGCACTCAATTGACATTGCTTTTGGGCCTCACATGCGCCTGTACAGGCCCATGCATGGAGGACCCAACTTCACATGCACACGAGTTTGATCATGCATTGCATCAGCTCTTGCTATAAATACACATGCTTGCTTAATTTGAAAACCAACCTAAAGGCGCCTGAAGCTCTGCACAACTGAATCCCTAACCCTCCATTAAAGGAATTCTGATTTTTCTCTTCATTTTTTAAGTACAAATTTCAACTTCATTGGTTGATCTTTGACCTACAATTCCTTAGCCTTGCTTCCTTGTTACTTCAAGATCAAGCTGCATTGAAGATTTGGATTGGATCAAGCACTGAAAAGCTGCACTGAAAAGGTTGATTCTCCAACTGTTTTCCTTCGAATCTCCCTTATTATAATGCATTGCTTGGTTTAGTTGGTACCTCTGAAGTCCTCATGTGAGAGGCAATTGATTTGTGCTTTTAATTTTGTGAATTGAACAAGTTCAGATTGAACACCTCATTTTTCTATGTCAGATTTCTCCTTCTATGAGAGTCTTGAGTAGAAATTAAGGTTACAGGGGTGATGTACATCACCCCAGCTTTCGAATGGTGTATGGGTCGTGTGTTATAGTTGAGGTTTGAAAACCTGCAACTGTGGCCGGAAAAAGGCTTCTCACCGGAGAAGACGGTGGTTTCCACCACCGTCCCCACGCGTCCTATCCTCAGCGATACAATGTTATGACTTTCTTTTAATCCATGTGCCATGCTGTTGACTAGAGTGCACCATGCGCGCGCGTTTCCCAGCCTTGTGATCAGCCACGTCAATTAATGAAGTGGGATCCAAGCGCTGCGGATTTTTCCAATTTTTAATTTTTGTTTTAATTTTCTTTTGTTCCATTTTATTTTAAAAATTCATAACTTCTTTATTTGAAATCACAAAAATATGGGACCAATTGCAAAAAAATTCTCTTAAATTCTAGTTTCTGAAAATGATTTTAATTATTTTTGTGATTCCATTTAATATTTTTTGTGAATTATTTCATTTCTAATTGTTTTTAATTCATTTAAAATACTTTTTGATATTCAAAAATGCCAAAAATATTTTCTTAACATCTTTGGATGATGATGGATCATATAAAATATTCTCATCAATTTCTTAATTGATTTGAGATTTATTTGAGATTTTAGTCCAATTATGTTATTTTTTCTTCATTTTTAATTGTTTAAAATTAGTTTCTGTTTTCAAAAAATGATGAAATTTTTTGTCAAACCTTGTTTGACCATGTTAGACTTATGATGATCCAATTGGACTTTTCCAAGTTGATTTGAATTGGATTTGAAGTTTGACCTTTATTTGTTCATTTTATTTCAAGTATTATTTTAATTCCAAAAACTACCAAAAATATTTTTGTTATTTCTTGACTTCTAAGCTTTATCTCACTTCTGTTTACCATTGATTGATGTTGATTTCATTCATGTTTGATCAATGTGTTTTACTTATGTCATTTGAATTTCAATTATGTACATTCCATTTCCATCTTCTTCTTCTTCTTTTTTTCTTTTTGACCAATGAGTTAATGATTGGTGGTTAGCCTTGACATATGAGAGGCTTAACCTTCTTTGATCCAAATCAAATTCATCTTGATCAAATATCAAGTGAATTTCTTTGCATTAAAGATAGGTTGCTTCTTGGTCAAGCAAAAAACCTAAATCCATACAAGGTCATTCTTCTTTTCTTTTGGCATGGCAAGTCGTAGGAGCTTGGCTTACTAGTCATGAACTCTAACTTGTGTTTATTTGCCTATAGTTTTGTTGACCGGCCTCAGATAGGTGTGACTACTATATTAGTCGACTTACGATTGCTTAACATAGCGCTAAATTGCCTTATGGCACACTAACACTAACTACTAATTACTAACTTTTAATTCAAGCATTTAATTCTTGCAATTTACTTTAATGCAATTTAATTTCTTGCTCATTAATTCATTTGTCTTTTCCCTTTGCTCACTTGAGCTCATATTTATGCTTATGCCATTTGCCTTTTGCTCACTTGAGCATATTATTGTGTATATACTATTGCCTTGTGCTTGTTTTGTTTTTGTTTGTGTGAACCCAATGCAAAATGGAGAAAGGACTTAGAATTAGGACCTTACCTATGCTAAATGGAGTTTGAAGAGTAACTAGGCCTCATGCCTTTAGAATGCTAAAATTGTTGAAGAGCAACTAGGCCTCATGCCTTTAGAATGCTTAATCTTGAAGATGACATTGAAAGGACCCCTAATTCTAAACTCACTCTTGTCCATTCTTTTTATTGCATTGTGGAACTTTTTTATTTGTGTGTTCTTGTGATAGGGATCCCAAACTTTAGCTACTTAGAAGGACCATTGTCATGAGCATCCAAAATGAGAGAGACAAGTCCAATTGGAAGATTCCTAGGAGCTTGATTGAATATTTGCTTGATTTCTTGAGTTAATTGCTTATTGCTTGCTAAGTCCAAAGGAAAGGAGCAAATTGGACCATCTTTATGATCTCAAGAAAGGAACTCCAAGTGGTTTTATTTCTCTTCCCTCATATTTGCATGTTTAGGACCTAGCCCTTCTCTTCTTCTCTCCATTCTAACCCAAGTCAAACTTACTTTGTGCAAACATTAACATTGCTTTCAAAAATTAGAAACCTAGGCACTATGCCTTTGATTTTTTAAACTCTTTTCATAACACTTATTTTGAATTGAATCTTAAGTCAACTTTGACCTTATTTTATGAATACTTTTCGTTTGTAAATACAACTCACTCAAATTGTTTTTGTGGTTCTAATGGCCACTTTTTGCCAAAACTTTTCATAAACATTAGCTATTAGGTTTGAGTTATCATAGAGGTTGATATAATACTCACATGTATCCTTAGTGTTGGACTATAAGTCTTTCATGCTTATTATAGGGTTAACCCCTCACTAGCATGAAAGAATAGACTGAATGTTAAGTTGTGTTGTCTACCAAAATATCAATATGCGGTAAAAGGAAGTCATCTTTCGAGCTTGCATTGTTAAGATCACAGTAGTCCACACACATTCGAACCTTCCCATTCTTCTCCGGAACTAGAACAATGTTAGCGACCCACTGAGGATATTCTACGATAGCTAGGAACCAACATCAAACTATTTCTTGACTACTTCTTTGATCTTCAGTGCCATGTCGGTATGGTTCTTCGAAGCTTTTGCTTGACTAAAGGACATTCGGGCTTGAGTGGCAAACAATGTTCAACAATATTGGTATCCAACCCAAGCATATCTTAGTAAGACCATGCAAAGATATCAACATACTCACGTAGTAGCTTAACCAACTCATAGTGTACATGCTCGACAAGGGATGCCCCAATCTTGACCTCTCTTCTAAATTCTTCGAAACCTATATTGATTACTTCCAACGGCTCTTTGTATGACTGAATCTACTTTTCTTCATGCTCAAGGAGTCTCGCAAGTTCAGGCAGTACTTCATAATCTTCCTCACCATCGTATTCTGCTTAGTTAATTGGAAACCTAGGTCTACAGTGAACTTCAGGAACATTGCTCTCAGTGGAATTGTTTGCTCTGCATGTTATGAGCTTATTTTTAGAATATGATTTTTTGTTTTTGAAAAATGTGAAGAATAATGAAAAAGAAACTTTTTCCATTTATTTTTAGTGAAAAAGTAAAATAAAAGAAAGAAAAACATCATGATTTTGAATACAAAAGTTGCCTTTCATTAATTGAATAATGTTTTAAAAACAAAGGAGTCCCTTACAAGCTATCCACATGCCTCGGGCGAAGGCAAGGGACAAAGAAAACAAAATGCATTACATTTTCTCCGATAAAACCATATGGATTACAATAGAAGTCCAATTGTCGAGCTTGACTCCCGGAGGACACTTGTGTACGAAACCGGAAACTTTATGTTTGCTGGAGCTTGCATCATCTATAACTACTACAGAAGAATCAAGCTGGTAGCATGTGTTATTTGACCTGACTGGGTTGAACCTCTTACCTCCTCTCACAACAGGATGTTGGGAAGTAGGATAATAATCGAGACCAAGGCGACCATGCTTATCAGATACCTTCACAATATGGCCCCAACCCTAAAGAGGACCATTCTCAAGAGTCTGCTTAGCACTTTTGGCTGATGATAGTATCATGGCTGCTGATTAACTCTGATTGACGGAGGAGAAGATGACTTCTTCAAAATCTAAACCTTGGAATGAGACTTCAATTATTCCTTCCTCAGTCTCAACATATCGGAAGGAAGACAACTCACTAATTATAGAATCCTCCTCACCACAAACTATGACAAGCTTGTCTTTAAACAAGAATTTTCACTTCAGATGCAGAGTAGAAGTTACAACGCCAGTTGCATGGATCCATGGCCTTCCTAATAGGCAACTATAGGCAGGGTAGATGTCCATGACTTGGAAGGTGATGATTGTCATACCCTCAAATTTACCCTACCTTCGTTTCACCTTTCATAACCCTAATTCGTTAACATATATCCCTCATACATCATTTCATGTGCATATACACCCATAACAAACCCAAACTTAAGATATGGGGTTCATCTTGAAGGTAGAGAAAAACAAGAAAGGGGGGTTTGAATTGTTTCCACGGATAATAAAAACTTTTGCAAATAAACACACGCGAAAAATAATACTAACAACACAAAAGTTTATCCTGGTTCACTTGAAATTCAAAGCTACTCCAGTCCACCCGACCAAGGTGATTTCGCCTTTAACAAGGACTTAATCCACTAATCTTGAAAGATTACAACAAAGAGCGTCTAATAGGATAAAGATCTCTTAGCCCTCTCAAGTTTACAGACTGCACAAGTCACTTGAGTAATATTCAACAAGTAGTGAAAATACAGTAATGTGCTTAGTGCTTCTAGATAAGCAGAGGTTACACAATATGAGAATAGAAAATATTTCACACTTAGAGAAGTAACTCGTGTGAAAGAGAATGAACAAGAATAAAAGAGAATTGAGATTAGTTTGCAATATTCTTGTGTGCTTCATTGTTTTGTTATGATCGATGATCCATCCTTTATATAGAAATTTGATGAAGAGACCGTTGGATGAGGAAATCATGTCAATGATGGACTTTTAATGTAATTAATCTCTTTGTCCTTTCCATATCAGTTTTGGAGCGCGTTAACTCTCTTCCAAAAATAGATTCTTACTAAAAGTGGAAGACTTCGCAGCTAAGTCTTGGTGAACATTCTGAGTTAGAGTATATAGAGCCCAAATGATTCTGTTCAGCGTGGGTATCTTCAGATAGTTGTTGAGAGCTGATTGACTTCGGAGGTTCTTGATGTCTTTCTGATAGTGATTTCTTAAGAGTGAAAAATCATCAGATCCTAGAGTGCATTGTTTAGACTCAGAGCGTCTGATACCTCTTTCTTCGTAGAGCTTTGTGCGTTTCCTTTTGTTCAGAGTCAGAACCTCTGCTTGAATAACTTCTAAGTGGTCATTCTGGACTTACTTGTATATCAGATATATGTCTATCTGACCCTTTTTCGATTAGAGTTCTGCACACTTAGATAAATTATGTTAGGGTACCAATTTGTTTCATCCTTTGTTATCATCAAAACTTTAGAAATGAAGTGTAGACACAAAATCTTGTTCTTACACATCTACGGAGCTTCAAGACCCTTTGATCTTGTTAAAGTGTGCCCAAGCCACCTTAACCATAATCTTCATCCTCAAGCATTCTTGAACCTTGGAGGGTCACTCAAGACAACTCCCTCACCTCCAAAACCCTAATTGGATGGTGATCCCTCATTAAATATATGTGAAGATTCATCTGGTCACCCAAGGACCTCAACCCTAGTTCTTGATCCTCAATGGCTTGAATAAGTCATGATTCACTTTGTGCATTTGATGACTGATCCGCTGTCGTGCGCGGATCAAAAACGAGTATTTTTGACAAAACATAGTTAGCGACAAATTGACTCGGATTATCGTTCTCACAAGGATTCTTGAATGAATTAACCAATGATAGTAACGCTTAATGGGGTTTTGGTTGGTTTAGGATTCAATCAAAAAAATAGATTAAAATAAGTGATTATTGAAATAAGCTGTAGCAACAATTTACTGATTCGATCTTTACCTATCATCGACTATCGTAATTCCAACCGCAGATTAACTATTCCTATTCGATTATAATATCAACTGACAAGCGCAATTGATAGTATAAGTTGTATGTTCCTATTATCCGAATTAAGCAAACGGGATTAAGTTTCATGAATTAAGCAAACATGAATTAAACGGACTCGATAATGAATTAAGCAAACGAAATCGTGACTATAGTTAGGATCACACAATCAATCGGATTAAATCAACATAGCATATGTAAATCCGATTAAGCAAACAAAATACATATATTAATATTGAAAGGAATAAAAAAACCTGAATAAGAATTACTAAAGTCTCAAGGTATCGGAACCCGAATACAGCAAATTGTTTGGATCGATTAGTTATTCATGAGAATTCTTGCCAAAGCTTTCTAGTATTTCGTGAATAATGATTATCCTCATGTTATGCGGCTGCTAGGTATATGGAAAACAAGGAATTTGGTTTACAACCCAACTGGATCAAAAACATAACCCAAGCCCAAAACTAATGACCTAAAACTTAAATAAAACTAATGCTGCAACTTCAACGACTTTTCTGGCCCTTCTACAGTCTGATTCAGCTCTCGACTTCTGAACAAAAGTTGTAGATCTTTTTCTTAGCTTTCCATCGACTGGTAGCACGTCTCAATTCGATACTCCTAGATCAAGATATGATTTTTCTCGCGAAAGCTGCTAATGCTGAAAATTAAATACGAAAATTAAATAAGTGCAAAAATAACATAAATTATGAAAACACATTAAAACATAAAAAATAATCAAAACAAACTGAAGAAATGCTTAAGTACAAACATGGAAGAACGTGCATCCAAAATGCACTGATCAAATTCCCCCACACTTGAACTTTTGCACTCCGAGCAAAATGAAAAACAAAACACAGACACATCAACGGTTACTCATTCTAGGCTACAAGTCATCTTCGATTAAGTTTGCATCGATAGGTACTAATCTTGCACACTAAGGACATTGTAAGAACACTAATCCACAGTTATGCATACATAAACCTCCTGAATGCACAAATCAACTCGAATCATGTTATTATGTTAAAGCCTAACTTACTCATCCTTCTTTTTGCTCTTTTTCATTCAGGCGCAATCACATTAAGCCCGTTATCTCCATACACCCATAGCAAGGCGACCGGTTAGTGACTCTGATCCTTTTTGCACGGGATTCTAGTACTTACGTGGCATAACCCTTTGCTTACTCAGTTGTAGTTGCGGGGGATCAGACCCTAATCTGCCCTACCAAGTCCAGCACCAGAAACCGCTGAACCAACTGACAACGAGTCTTATTTTCAATTTTTTTTAAGGTTCTACATCCGTTGGGTTAAGTGACCGGGTGAGGGTCACCAAACTTAGAAGGTGCATTCCCTTTTCTTTTTCTTTTTTTTTCTTTTTCGGAACACTCACTTATATTCATCGGCTTCCCTGCGTAGAGTGTGTGTGAGATGGTGCTAACTACTGAAATAAACTACTCAAGAGCTGTCAGAGGATGAGAATGTAAGGCTAAAACATAATAAAAATTCAACTCAATTTCCATATGCAAGAGACTTACGGTGTTAAAACAATACCGATCTTGTGAATTTTTCCCAAGTCTCCGCAAACTCGACTCAAAGTAACCTATAGCCTAAAACTTTCAAGAAGATGCATTTTTTTTCAAGAAAGAAAACAAAAACCAAACAAAACAAAGAACAAAAACAAAGAAAATAAAGTATTCCCTCCCCCACACTTAAAATATGCATTGTCCTCAATGAAAGAAACAAACCTAAAATAATAGAGAGAAGAGAGAGGAAAGAACACACCCGAGTAGTCAAGGAGGATAGGTGATCACATAAGCAGCCTTTCCCAAAGAGATATATTCTACATTTTCTTCTTCCAAAGTGGGGCTGTCATGGAATAGCTTTGGGTAATGTCCATTGAACTTGAAATTTTTATTAGTATCTTCGCCTCTTATTCTAGGATCAAAGAATCTTCTAAAAGTAAAAGTGTCAAATGGATACGTGAAGGTGATCTGATCTGGAATGTCAGCCAATGTCCAACCAAAAGCCTTTTTATGCTTCCTTAAAACCTGCAAAAGCTTATTTTCTTGATCAAAATCAAGGTTAGAAGAAATTATAGCCGGTAGTTTTTCATTCATCTCTAAATAAACATATTTCATATTTTCAGGAAGTTGCTTCAGCTCGAGGGAAGGTGGCTGCTCAATAGAAGGAGTGTTTGGGGCAGCCGGGATGTCAAGAGCTTTATCTACATGAACAACTTTATTTGCAAAGTGATTATTGAAATAAGCTGTAGCAACAATTTACTGATTCGATCTTTGCCTATCATCGACTATCGTAATTCCAACCGCAAATTAACTATTCCTATTCGATTATAATATCAACTGACAAGCGCAATTGATAGTATAAGTTGTATGTTCCTATTATCCGAATTAAGCAAACGGGATTTAGTTTCCTGAATTAAGCAAACATGAATTAAACGGACTCGATAACAAATTAAGCAAACGAAATCGTGACTATAGTTAGGATCACACAATCAATCGGATTAAATCAATATAGCATATGTAAATCGGATTAAGCAAACAAAATACATATATTAATATTGAAAGGAATAAAAAAACCTGAATAAGAATTACTAAAATCTCAAGGTATCGGAACCCGAATACAGCAAATTGTTTGGATCGATTAGTTCTTCATGAGAATTCTTGCCAAAGCTTTCTAGTATTTTGTGAATAATTATTATCCTCATGTTATGCGGCTGCTAGGTATATGGAAAACAAGGAATTTGGTTTACAACCCAACTGGATCGAAAACATAACCCAAGCCCAAAACAAATGACCTAAAACTTAAATAAAACTAATGCTGCAACTTCAACGACTTTTCTGGCCCTGCTACAGTCTGATTCAGCTCTCGACTTCTGAACAAACGTTGTAGATCTTTTTCTTAGCTTTCCATCGACTGGTAGCACGTCTCAATCCGATACTCCTAGCTCAAGATATGATTTTTCTCGCAAAAGCTACTAATGCTGAAAATTAAATACGAAAATTAAATAAGTGCAAAAATAACATAAATTATGAAAACACATTAAAACATAAAAATAATCAAAGCAAACTGAAGAAAGGCTTAACTACAAACATGGAAGAACGTGCATCCAAAATGCACTGATCAATGACTCCCCTTGAGATAGATCATAATAAGTATTCATATGTTCTTACCAGATCTTCATTACGTAACAACTAGTTTTTACCTTAGATGTTTCCTGCATAGCTTAGAATTTTCATAATAGATTAATATGCGCGGTGCAGCAAGAGGCTTAGATATTATTTCATCAGAGCTATTTTTATTCTCCCCCTTTTTGTCAGACTCAAAAAGACTTAGCACCAAAAAAAAAATATACAAACGTCAAAATGTAATTCATATATGAGAAGGAGAATTACAGATAAGTAGCTAAAGTATAGATAAAAACACATAATACGTAGCAGATAAGCAAGAAAGGAAAACAACAAACAAATCCTAAGTGCCTAAGGGTTCGGAGGCGGAGGCATCCTCTGGAGCAGTTGAGTCAACATGTTCTGAATGTTGTTATTGACGGAGTCCTGCTAGTCCAATCTTGCTCTCACTATCTTTTTCTCCTCTGTAGCTCTTCCAGAGTCTTCAAGACGAGAGGAGCGAAATTAGAATGAGATTGTTCCCCCTGAGTCAGAGCATCATTCCTTTCCTTTGCAGCTTCTTCTGCAGCTATGCGTGCTGCTTCTTCAGCATCAACTTTTTCTTTTGCTTTAGCTTCAGCAGCAGCCTTCTCTGCAGCTTCTCTAGCACTTTTCTCTTCTTCTAGACGAGCCTTCTCTTCTACTTCCCTTCTGGCCTTCTCTTCTGCCTCTCTGGCCAGACGTGCCTGCAGCCTTTCTCTAGCTTCTCTAATGAAGTCGTTGCGGACTTGTTCAGAGAGGCCTTTCATCTTGAAAGCCTTAGAGGTCATCCATCTGATCACTCTATTATAGTGAATCCTCACCGTAGAGGGATCATCACTTATACCAGAGTTCTCAGATAATGATCTGATCTTCTCCATTGAAGACTCGTCAATAAGGTTATTGCTTCTTCTAGGGCGAGGAATGTAGGTTCTGGTTCAGAGATGGGAGATGTAGGTGCTGGTGGTGAAGGGTTTGTTTCTATGGGAGGTTCAGAGTTATGGATGATGTGGTTTTCAAAGGGAGTTTTGATGGGTGGTTCAGATGGAGGTGTTGGTGGTTATTCAGAGGGTGATGGAATATTAGTTTCTGGTTCATGTTGGTTATGTGTGGAGAGGGCACGAGCCTGAAGTTGAGCCAGAGTGGGAGATTAGGGGTCAGATGGCTCTGATTCAGAGGAGATGGTGTAGTAAGGTGGGGATGAAGGTGTTGAAGAAGGCGGTGATATGGGTTCATTGAACATTTCAGCTTCAGATATGGGCAAGGATGTGGTGGTTAGGTTGAATTTTTGAAGAAAGGGTGATGGTGGGTTAGAGGTAGGTGTTTTAGAGGGTTTGGTGGTGGAGGGTGAAGGTTCAAAGTGTGTGTATATTGGTGAGATTTGAGGAAGGGAAGAAGTAAGTTGCCTTAATTGAAAATACGGAGAGTTAGGAGGCAGAGACTTACTTGGAGATTCAGAGGAGGAGATCAGAGGGACAGGTGGTCTTGATACAAAAGGTTCCTCCAGCTTTGCTCTTTTAGCCTTCTTCGACTTCTCAGAAGGCTCCCATTGTCTCTTTATAAATTTGGGCGGATGCTCAGGCAGCCAGGCCACAGAGAAATCTGAGATGTCAACTCCTTGGTTGGCCATATCTTGTAGATAGTGCGTAAGAACCTCTGGAGGGTCAATATTTGAGAAGAGGTAGAGGCCATTGGGTATTTTCCTCTAATCTTTCAAGGCTTCCCAGGAGGTGTCCAACAAAGGATTGACCAGAATCTTCTCAATTACCCCTATGCTCTTCAGGTTTCGTGCATTCAGAGGCCTCCCAGTGTCAACAGTTACATCCTCCATCAGATTATGGCGAATCAGATGATCCACCAAGCCGCTCTCTATCTGAATATCAGATATCAGCCTTCCCAGAGGGGTGTAGGTTATGGGCTTCATGTTGTTCCTGGTGACTCTTACAGAGTCCCTCAGGTACTTGAAAAGCAGTGCTGGCAGATTTAGCTTGAGCCCTTTGTGGAGGCAGTAGAGGATACACTTCTGGTCAGTGTTTATATAGTCTGAAGAGTTGGATGTTGGGTGGTGATGAATAGTCCCCAGAATGATCTTCATCCAGACTCTGAGGTTCTGGTGAAGTTCCATGTTCTTGGACGAAGTACCCTCAGTGTTCTGCTTGAAAATTGTTGGGGCAATTTCCTGGGACATATATTTTGCCCTAGGGTTAATGTTGTAAATTTGTCTTCCTCCTGTCTTCTCCGTGTTCAGAAGGGTGGAGATTGACTTCTCGATGATGACGATCTTCCCCCTTAGAACATAGGACACAATATAGTGGTCGTCTGAATCTGCAAAATGCCAGAATTCCTTGACCAGATATGTGTAAATGTGACCATAGAGCCTTTGGAAGTAGTTTTTACACCCTTTCTTTTTGAGTTCTTCAGTGAGGTCTATCCCATTCTTTTCATATTCTCGAAATCAACCAAAGATTCACACAGTACTTCAAGCTTGTCAAACAGAGTGGCAAGGTTGATGTGGGGTTCATGATCCAAAATATGGGGTTCTTTGTAGATGGGAGTGGAGATAACACCAGTTGTTGCAGTGGTTTGTTGGGAAGAATTTGAAGTTTGTTTCGTTGATTCCATTTGTTGTGAGTAGTTATACACTAATTGTTGCTGGGAATCCATGAAGAAGATGAAGTTGTTGAAGAACGTTGAAGAACATTGAGGATGCTTGAGAGAGAGAGAGAGAGAGAGAGAGAGAGAGAGGTTTGTGTAGGATGTGAGTGAAAGGTGTGAAAGTGTAAAGTGTGGTAACTATAAATACATAAGAAGGGCATGCAAAACAATAATGTTAGATGGAAAAGGAACAGTTAAAATTAATGATGGCACGGAAAAAGAGTTGACACACTAGGGGAAAAATTTATTACAGCTAATGATGGATGTCTAATCCACAAATTAGTACACTTCTCGAGGAGATCTTAAGGGTCTGCCTCTTAATTTCTGCTAGACAGGTGTCTAGAAGATCCAAAGTTAGACGCAAGAGAAACCACGTGTTGATCTATCTGATCTTCGGGAATAACAAAAGATTGGATCGTGAGGATTTCTGATTCATATGATTTCTAACTGGTAGAAGTATCAGAGTCAGATCCAGACACCAGATGTTATGTTCAGAGCCTTATTTTGGCATTTCAGATGGGCACACGTTTGATTCATTCTGGGCAATTTTCAATTTTTAAATGTTTCAGAATGAATGAGAATCTATCTTCAGCAAGGGGTTTTGTGAAGATATCAGCCCATTGGTGGTCTGTATCTATGAATTTTAAAGAAATTACCCCTTTCTGAACATAGTCTCTGATAAAATGATGTTTTATTTCTATTGTTTTTGCTCTGGAATGTAGAATAGGGTTCTTACTTAAACAAATGACAGCAATATTATCACAGAAGATAGGAACGCTACTCTCATATATCTGAAGATCTTCTAGTTGATTCTTCATCCAGAGCATTGTCATACCCCGATTTTGGTCCTGAATTTTTTATGTTTGTTTAGCATGCTTGGCCTAACCTTACTTTGGTTTTATATGAGGGATGGTCTTGGTCCAAAGTCATGGTGTTTGTTCATGTGATTGTTAATACACATATGGTTTTGGTCATCCAAACAACCAACCTTCTTGTGTCACAAGCCAATTGCCAATCATGCCACTTGATTCATAAATATCCCTTTCGAATCCTAATCTTATACCATCATTTCATGGCCTTGTTAACACATACTACCAGTCAAGTCATGTTCTTTTCAAAGTCAAGCACTCAAGTCATAAAATAAACCATTTGTAAAACAAATTTCAAACCATTTCAATTCATCCCACATTATTTTAAGACATCACATTTGAGTCTAGACAAAAAAATACAAGTCTTACAACTTTGACCAAAGTCAACCCGTGACCAAAGTCAACCCGTGACCAAATACAAGCCCAGCAAGACGTGTGAGTGGTGGTCTTGCTGGGCAATCTTTTATTTCTCATGTCACTGCCAAGATTATTGACAGCATTCAAGTAGACGTACGGAATTTTCATGTTTTGTACAGTGATGTGCAAAATGACCTGGGGTATATTTCGTTTGGTTTGAAGTTTTCTAACTTGACCATGAAGCAAAATCTTGTTGGTACTTCAAATGGAAGGGCGAGTGTGGCCCAAGTAAATAAAATTGTGGAGGTGAAATGACTGGAAATGTATTCAAGTATGCTTCATAGTTCAGCAATGGATTCAATAGTTATGAACACTATGGGTAACTCCTACTCAGCAAGTGCCCTATGCTCTGAAGGAAAAGAATACAATTCCATATTGGCACCATTCGATCTAACCTTAATACTTTCGGCTAACAGATCGCAAAAAAACTTGATGAAAATGCTGCACAATATTCTGTTGCAGCTGAGCTGAGTGGTTTGGTTATATCTGTCGACGAGGTTCAGTTACAACAAATGTTTATTGTGTGGGATTATGTTTGCACTTGCAGATTAAGAGAAAAGTATGGGCGTTTTCGCCCCTGGCATTGTCCTTTACCAACAAAAAAACAAAGGTTGGGAAATAACGTGGTGGCACTATGCACAAGAAGCAGTCCTTTCAGATGTTCGTAAGAAACTAAAGAAAACTTCATGGAAATATTTTGGTGATCGATTGAGTTACCGTCGGAAATATATGAACTTGTACAAGATTAAATTGGATTTTCTTCAACAAGAGCAGTTGATGATGAAGTTCTTAGAGATTTGGAGCAAATGGAGAAAGAATCGGATCTAGATGATATTTTGAATTATCAATCATCTGCAGAATTTGAGATGCAGGAGTCTCTCTCTAGGTATTCTACTCATAACCATGGAAGGATTCTCCCTGATATTACTACAGACAAGCCAGGAAGTGATGAGCACAATGTTAAATCACGGGGATGGTTGAATTGGCTATCTCGTGGCATGCTTGGTGCTGGTGATACTGATGATTCTAGTCAACTTTCGGGGGTTGTATCATTTGATGTTAAGGATATTTCTGACGCAACTGAATTTCATCCTCTGGTTTCATCCAGCGTTGATGTTGTTACAAAGCATGAGTTGTGCATATTTGAATCAAAGATTGAAATTCATCAGATTTCCACAACTCTATTTACCAAGAAACATACCCAAACCAGAACCAAAGTGCAGTGGATATAAACATTCCTTTTCAAATTGCGCTAGTTGCTTGCTCTATAATCCATCTCCTTGGAATCATATCAGTGATGTCACAGGTTGCATGGCAGGTTTTCATTGTCTTTATTCTTATGACAGTAATCAACATATGCTATCAGAAATATTATATCCCATCAGGCCGGGAACTATCTCGTTTACTCGGAGTATGCAAAGCTCCTGTCATTCAGCACTTAGCTGAAACAATTTCAGGTACATCAACCATCAGGAGCTTTGATCAGGTGTCAAGATTTCAACAAACAAATATGAAACTGATGGACGGGTATTCACGTCCCAAGTTCAATAATTTCGGTGCTATGGAATGGCTATGTTTTCGCTTAGATATGTTGTCCTCTATCACATTTTCCTTCTGCTTGTTATTCTTGATATCTTCTCCACAAGGAATCATAAATTCAAGTGTTGCTGGTTTAGATGTACAATCTTGTATGCATCTCAGAAGAACTGAAGGTTCAGTATGATGACCTGATGGACGCAGATGATGAAGGCCTACTTGAGGAATGGCTCCCTGCATCCAGAGTGGCAAATCCTGACAAACTGGGCATGCGTTGTTATGGCCGTTTAATAATACGACCACGCCCTCCTGAATTTGTTAAAGGTTTTACATTTGAGGTTGGAGCAGCAGTGGATGCCTGGTGCGGTGATGGATGGTGGGAAAGCGTTATAATTGCTGTTGATGTTTCTGAAGTTGGAACTTATCAGCTGTATTCCCCTGGTGAAGAGAAGTATATGTTGGCCAAGAAGGATGCCATTCGGGTTGCCCAAGATTGGATTGATGACAAGTGGGTTGATATATTGGGAAGACCCGACATTTGCAGCATTATAGGTTCAAATTCCGGTTCCCAGACCAAGTTGTCATCCAACTCTGCAGTGGTCGAAGGATCAATGACTGGCAGTTCTGCAACATTAGAAAGTCCGTTGCCAGTTGCCAAAGTTGAAGTTACTCCAAAGGTCGAGCAAGAATCATCTGGTATTGAACCATATCTTTTTGGTGGAATGAAGAGATTGACTTTGTGGAAACCGCCACTCCATGCCATTCATGAAGACGAGGATATCGACCCTTTCTGGCTTTGATGCTGATACCGATGAAGCTGATGATGAACTACTCAAATCCAACGATCCTGACTCTGGTAGTAGCAGTGACAATGACGGCGGTGATGGTGATGGTGACGGAACTGACAATGATAGTGATGATGATGCTGACAACTTTGGAGACGATAGCGAGGATAATTTTTCGATGGATGAAAAATTTGATTGTTCTGAACCGAAACTCTGATGCAGCAGGACCGGCTACAATAATCACAGAACATGCAGTTAGAGAATATTGTAACACCTCAAAATTTGCCCTCCTCTCTTGGGACTAGCTAATATATTGCATTGCATTTTTTAGGTCATTAGGCATTGCATAATTGCATATCATGTGGAAACTTTGTGCAATTCATCCTCCTAAGTCTTGATCAGGAGATAAAGAGGTTGAAATATGCAAGCTGAGGGTTCATGGACTGATCACTAACTATCTGAGGGTGGTGATTCAAATTAGGGTTTCTTGATTCTCAAGGAGATTGAACTTGATCTTGGTAGCAATGGTACATCATCATCATCATGGTTTTGTTATCATCCAAGAGATTCCTTATGCTTGATCAGATGCCTTGAGATTAGGGTTTTGACCACTGGTCAACCCTAATCATCTGCATTGGGCCAATCAGGGCATGGTATGGAGATGGGGTCTATAATGGATATGGGGATCATCATGTGATTATATTGAGCTTATGGAAGCTAGGGTTTCATCATTGAGCCATTTCATCAGGAGATTGAGGCTCAACTTGATCAGTGCATAGCCAGATTCATCTATCAATCAGAAAAGTCAACTGTGGTCAACTGTGCTTGATTTGATGGATTTGGAGGTGGGAGAGAGTTGGATACACTTCATTCATGTTGAAACAAGTTTCATTTGACATTTCAAACATCAAGAATGAAGAAAATAAAGTCAGGAGAAAAGTTTCCAAAAATGGAAAGTGACTTGTAATGAAAGTTTCCAAAAATGGAAAGTTTTTTCACCACAAAATTACATGTCCAAAAATGCTTCAAATGAAATTTTGTTCAACATGAAAGTTGTAGATCTTGCTCGCACCTTTCCAAAAAGTCCAAGAACTTGAAATTCTCATGTGTGGTTGACAAGATATGATCCAATCATTTTCCAAAAATGCCTAAATTCAAAGTGGCATAACTTTCACATGGAATGGCCAAATTGGTTGATTTTTCTTTGAGCAAACCCCATTTCACATGTACTTTCATGATGCATGGTCAAATTTCATCAAAAATACTCATGGCAAAAGGTCATTTTTCAAGTGAATTCATTTGCATTTTGGTGTGGCATAGTGAAATCTCAAAATACAAGGCCTATGCACTCAAGACCAATTCTAACACACTCCAAATGGCAAATATGACTTGTGGCAACTGTCATTTACTGTTACATTGGCATAATTTGGAAAAGGCTATTTTGGACTTTCACTTGAAATCACATTTCACTAATTCACTTGGATTTGTTAATTGTGATTAGCGAAGTGGATTAAGTATTGGTATATAACACTAATCATAACAGAAATCATAATCACATTTCATATACCAAGATCTAACAAACTTTTTTCATCAAAAACCTCTCAATTCTCCAAAATTTCTTCACACTTTTTTCACAATTCTCATTGAAATCTTCATCAATTGCATTCATTCTTGCTTGATCCATGTTCTACAAGACTTGTTGAGGAACTGTTTCACAAGATCCATGCCATAACCTTGCAAAATCGCAACTGTTGCATTCAAGATCATCAATGGCATCTTCATGATTCTTGCATCTGGAGCGTGCTGGAGCTAAGCTAGTTATTCCAATCAACTTCCTCATCATTGAACTACTTCTGTTTTGGTGTTTTGGCCTTGGAAACGCGAGGATTCTTCACTGCCATCTCCATAAGGTGAATTTTCGATTTCTTTAGTTGCTCAAATTGTGATATGGATTTGATAGGTCTTTGATCATAGAACATCATGCAACTCGTGGTTTTGATTTTGGTTGAGTATCGAGTGAGTTATCGTGATTTGAATATTTGGATATGAATCTTCTTTCGCTCGATCCCGTTGCTACGCTTAGAGTTAGGTTAAATGCTTTTCATATTCGTGATGTACGTGATTCACCGGTCATTTTGATGTATGGTACGATGATTTTGGTTGAGATTTGCTCGTTTTGCATTTTCTGGAATTTTGATGTGTTCTTGGTGAAGAACACCTTCAGCTGCGTGTTTGATCTCGCGCTTGCCATTTCTGTTTTCAAATGTTGTTTCCCGCCGTTGCCTGGCCAATTGGAATGCGCCAACGCTTAAATGAGGCACGACGTCGTTTTGGTCTCGCGCTTCAATATTACCAGATTGCCATTATCACATATTAATTCAATTTTATTTCTTTTTCTTTTTCATTTTCTATTTCATTTTCATACATGAACTTAGAAAATCCATAACTAATTCATCATTTGTCCAAATTTTGTGAGATTTTTTGCATGATTCTCCTTATGATGTGTAGTTTTTAATGGTGATTTTTATGATTTTTGTGCACGTGTGAAAAAATAAAATGCCTAGGGATTGTTTGGATGTGTTCAATGTGTATATGTTTTGCCATTTCACTCATAAAATGTTGATGCTTCCATAGAAATTCATGAAATGTTTTGTGCATGTTCTGGACTCTTTGATGGTGATTTTGGTATGTAGTTTGTAATTTTTGGATCCCTGGTTGATGAGATATGAATTTTTGATTAGAGGTGTGACAATTTGTGTCACACCATGCTTGATGAATTTTATGATTTTATTTGATGTGCTTAGGGACATTGGATTGAATTGAATTTTTGCATGTTTTAGCATATGGATGCTAAGAATACATGTGAATTTTTCTGGATTTATTGAGTTCATTTCCTATTTGATTGGAATTTTTCCCTCTGTTTGGTCATTTGTTGATTTTTTGTGATACATGTTGGTATTTGCTTTGTGAAATTCTGGTCATTAATTGGATGAGTGTGAAATTTGACATGAGAATTCTAGACACATTGTAGGTCATTGTGGTTTTGATCCCATTCATTTATCATGTTTTGTCACTGTTTTATGATTGATGGAAGTTGATGTTTGTTTTGATGCCTTGTGTTGGCTTGCTTGAACTTGTCTGAACTTTATGAATTTAATTTCCCTACTTCCACGTGTCCAAATGATCTGAAATTTGATATGCTTGACATGTTATGTGTTCTGTTTAGGTTGAAATTTTTGTGGAATTTATTGAGCTGTTTTGATAATGTTTTGATGGTGATCATTCTGTTTGGTCCTTTGAGGTTGCAAATTGCATGTTTTGTGTTATTTTGTTCATGAAATGATGATGATGAATGATATGAGCAGGGGACCAATGGGATTTGTTTCTAATTTGTTTGATTGTGATTTTGGATGATTTTCACTTGCTGTTTTGGATTTTTCATCTCCTTTGGACCCTAGGCTTGGCCTAGTGGTCTTGTTTCTCACTTTTGAATTGTGTTTCAGGTTGAGATGCAAAAGCCTTAAAGGAGAATAATGCAAGTTGATTAAATTGAGTTTGGTTGCTTGTTGTGAACTAACTTGTGTGTTTTGTAGGATGCTTGGCTTACTTGAGTGGATTGTGCTTTGCACATTGCATTGTCTGATTGTATTGTCTGTTGATTCTTAACTTGTTTGTTTTGACTGTGTGATCGGTATACTGACTGTGCTTGATTGATTCCAGGTACCATAGTCGCTTTAGTTCTTTAAGAACTTGATGTGCTGCTGCTTGGTTGTATAAACCAGTTGAGGTAGACTCTCTTGTCTCCATGTAGTCTGGAAGACCTGGCTTGTTATTTAGCCAGGCAACTGTCTGAAGTCCTCCTTAAGAGGCGATGTTTGTGATTGTTTACTTTTGTCCCCAAGCAGGTGAAGACCTCTATGAGGCAATTGGCGGAACCCAAGGGATGTGCAATCCATCCCCTGCTATTCTGTTGAGTCGTCCCTCTGCTCACACCACTGTGTTGATGCATTGGGACATTAACCCAAGATCTTGTACATTTGTACAGTCGAGTCAGAGTCATGAGTGTAGAAGGGTCCCTCCTTCCTGGACCCACGCTCCTTTGTCTGAAGCTCTCCCTGGCCAGGGATAAGAGCTGTGAAGTCTCATCTTCACTCACCTTTCATCTGCTTCACCCTGACTCTCAATGTCAGGGTTAAGAGCGAACACTACCCTGTACAGTTGACTTGCCTCGGCAGTCCACCCTTGTTTGAGCCTCACTTGACTGGATATAGTGTGTGCTATGTGAATGTTTGCTTTATTTTGATTGAGCATGTGTGTTTTGCTTTTTCCTGGTTAGGATTAGCTTGCTGTTGAGCAAGTTAGGATAGAAACCATAACATAGGGCAATGATGCATGATAACACTAGGCTCGAGTACAGCTCCCTAGTAGCGTGTCTCCCTTTGTATCTGGTTAGAATTTCTTTCCCGTTCAGGGGAACTACGTCGCCCTGATCCTCATACCAGATGAGGTACGTAGGCAGGAGACCGTGCGAGGTCTCTCCGGGCACTTTTTTTTCTTTTTGTGTGTGTTTGCTTGTTAATCCTCTTGTGTGTCAGGATATGGATGTAAGCCCAGCGATTGGCTGTCCGTATCCTGATTGTGTTTGTTTGGTTCGGAAGCCGATGTAAGTCCAGCGATTGGCATTCGGGTTCCAAGTTTGCCTGTGTTTGTGTGTGTCCTGTTTGGCGTGCGTGAGCCGAACTATGGCAGCTCTGATTCTCGTTCCAGACGAGATACGTAGGCATAGGATGCGATGTCCTAGCGAGCCCTCTCCTCTTTTCCCCCACCTGTGTTGTGTGTGTGTGTGATGTTTGTTTAGCAACCTTTTCTTTCTTTTAGAGCGTGGATCCCGTCGAGTACGACGAACGTGAGGGGTGCTAATACCTTCCCCTTGCGTAACCGACTCCCTTACCCTTTCTCTTTGGTCGCGAGACCATGCTTTTCCCAGGTTTACTCTGAGCGTTTCCTTTCCCTCTTTTGGGATAAATAACGCACGGTGGCGGCTCTGTGTTGTTTTTGTTTCAACCCGCCGGTTGTTTTTCGCGGATGCGACAAATATGAACTACAGATTTTATTTCGAATGGAAATTTTACCATCAGAGGTTGCTGTTCGATCATTTATGATCCTACGTCCAAGGTTCCATCATCCTAGTGGGGGAGCACCAAGTGCCACTGCCCCAACAGACTGCTGCAACAACTTCATCTTTGTCAACAGGAAGTGGTTTGTCTCTTTTTAGCACGCCGACATCAACTCCCTCTCTGTTCGGTGATAGTACTCCATTGTTTAGTTCAACTCCGGCTGCAAGTTCACTCTTTTCAACTCCGTTTGCTACAGTACACCATGTTGCCTTAACCAACAGATGCAAACTAATCTTGCATTTACAATAATCAAACATGTTATTGATGCGAACAAAATCCAAGTCATGACTAAAACAGTAAACCAAAACCACACCATTGCCATGAGCTTGCGTCAACCGGATAACGGGCCGTTGATGAGAGCACTGTCAAAGCTGATCTACCTTAGCAATCCCGACCTGGTCTTATTTGTTGGAGAAGCACTTGTTGGCAATGATGCAGTTGATCAACTTTCGAAGTTCAACCAGAAACTGGCTGATCTCACCTCATCCGCTACCCCAAAGTTTCACTGCAGTAAAACACAGAGGAGTTAGCATTGGCAACAGTAAAAATTCAAATTTCAGAAGGATATCCCAAATTGGCATGAAGTCAAAACAGAGCAAGAAAGTACGAAGGTTCAGATTACCATTTTCGAACCTAGCATCAAAGAGGTCAATCCAATTTCTGAACATCCAAAGTGCGTGGCAGAGTTACTCTTCTGGAATACCAAAAACACCAATTGAAACCCTAGCTGCAGAAATATAAAAAGGAGAAAAAGAAATCAGTGAAGAGGGAGAATTGAGCGGCCACTGTTCATAAAAAAGAAGAAACGAAAAAAAACCCTAGAGATTTGAAAACGAGACAGAGCTGGAAAAACCCTAATCTTGAAGAGGATTGGCGGCTACCATTCAGAAAAGAAAAGGAGAGAATTGAAGCCAACGCTTACTCACATTCGTCGGTCGAGCTCGCCGCAACCGGTTAGTTTCCTTTCCGAGCTTTATTTCCATGTTTCGATTATGCTTTGAACTCCATGTTTGATTTAGCAACACCGCTGCTTGTGATGTTAACTTGTTGTTAAGATTTTGATTTTCAAAATGGAAAGAACACTGAGCTTTGAGCTTTGGATTCGTCGTTACTTTGTCTTCAACATGAGCTAGTTACTGTTTTCAACTTTGTGTTTATTTAAAAGGTTTGGTGCGTCTATTGTTATATTATGTATTAGTGTTTGAAACTATATAACAAGGATGTCTATCTGGTTGAGTTGGTAAAGAGGTGCTTTGGTAAACCTTAGGTTCTGGGTTCGATCCTTGGTTTGCAACATTTTTCATTTTTAACATATTCTCTATTTTTTATTATTATTACCACTTTTTATTATTTTAAACCTTTTATTTTTATTTTTTCTCTTTTTTTAAAAACACTTGTTGATTTTAATGTTAAACATCGATTTTAATTTATGGATTCAACGATTTCCATGTTGTTCATCCATGATTATTTTTATCGATATATTGATAGTATTTCGCCGCGTTTCGATTAATCGCATATGACATTTCAATTATTGTCAACATGCGCAAACCGGCTTTGAGCACATTATTTAGGTTTTATGTTTCCCTCAATTTCCATCCGTGCAAATCCCGATTTTACCTTTTTTTCCATTTAATTTTTGAATGTGTTGTAAATATAACTTGTTGTGTTATTTATTTTCTTCACATGGCTTACTCTTGGGCCTTCTTACAATGAGCCAGTTCGCTTGCACTTACACTCATAAATTGCATTATTTGTTGTTTGGGTCCGATTTAATTATTCCAGTATTTTGAATCCCCATTTGACAAAATGTACCCCACTCCCCCGATGTGTAATAATTTTACTGCTTTTCATTTCTTTATTTGCTTGACTGTTTAGTTAGCTACTAACACAAGAATAAAATCAACCATTTCCAAAAAATACAAAAAATATGACTCGATCCAACGTCGAGTATTTTCTCAATAAACAAATCAATCCATTTCTTTTTCCATTCTATTCCATTTCTTTCAAAAACTTCATCAAATGCTTGATCCAATGTCAAGCCATTCTTCATAATCAAAAATCAAAAAAAACTTAATTCATAGTCAAGACTTTTTCAATAAAGATGGAAGTGGAACGTGGTGTATACCACGCACTCCTGAGACTAGGATTCGAGATGTATATCTCGCCAATCCTAGCTTTCGCCATCATCCAATTTACCCACTTTGTTTTCTCAAACACTCATTCAAATCTTTCTCAAACGTCCATCAATACTTGATCTAGGTCAAGTCATTTTCACAACAAAAACTCAAAATGCCTAACTCTTATTTAACACTCTTTTTCAATAAAGGTGGAAATGGAACATGGTGTATACCATGCACTCCTGAGGTTAAGATTCGAGACGTATGCCTCGCCAATCTTAACTCTCGCCATCGCCTAAAAATTGTCAATGCGGTTTCTCCAAACCCTTTCTCAATCAAATGCAAAACACTTAATTCTCTATTAAACACTTTTTGCAAATAAAGATGGAAATGGAACATGGTGTATACCATGCACTCCTGAGGCTAGGATTCGAGATGTATATCTCGCCAATCCTAGTTCTCGCCATCACTCAAAGCACATCCAACCAATCAAACCTTTATCCCTAACATTTCTCCTTGCTCCACTCGTCAATTCTTGTTCCGATTAGGTAGCACCCATTAGATAGAACCCTTTGTATGATAACATAGGTAGGATTCCCATATCCTTTTGTATGATAACATAGGTGAGATTCCCATATTCTTTGCATGTTAACATCAGGTAGATATTCCCATTTGTAAATCCTAACACCTAAGTACATATTGCATGACAACTCTAGGGCAGAACTTCCCCATTTCTTTTAGACCTTTCCGTGCGTCTCTGACCTTGTGGCATGTAATCCATCCTATTGCAAAGAGGTAACCGCCTAAGACTCGATTCAGCAAGCTGCGACACCTACTGCTAGGACGTGAACACATTGCCCACTCTCCTTTGACACAACTGGTGTCTTCTTTTGTAAGTCCATGTTCAGATGGCAATCCCTATGTAGCCGAACTACGACAACTCTGATTCTCATGTTCAGATGAGATACGTAGGCACAAGATGTGATGTCTTGCCGAGTTTGACTGACAACTAACAACTAATACTTGTTTGCTTTCGCCCTTGTTACGATCCTTTCTCTCGCCCTCGTTGCGATCGAGACCTTCCCTTTCTCTTGCTCTAGTTGCAATCGAGACTTTTGTTCCCGTAGTTAGCCGAACTACGTTTTGCTCTGATTCTCATTCCCGATGAGATACGTAGGCATAAGACGCGATGTCTTAGGGAGCACACTTATCCTTAACCCTTAGGTAGCCGAGCTACGAAGACTCTGATTCTCATATTCAAATGAGATACGTATGCAGTGGATGCGACATCCGTGCGAGTCATTTTCTTTGACCCTTTCTTCTAGTAAATAATACATTAGATAAACATACACCCTTTAGACAAGAACAACAAGAGTGGATCCAGTAGAGTACTACGGATGCGTAGGGGTGCTAATACCTTCCCTTCGCATAATCGACTCCCGAACCCAAGATTTGGTTGCGAGACCTTGTCTTTTCCTTTCCTTTCTCCAGGTTTACTTCGAGCGTTTCCTTTCCCTCCTTTGGGATAAATAACGCACGGTGGCGACTCTTCTGTCATTTCTTTCTCGCCGGTTGTTTTTTTCGCACACTATATTTTTTCGGGTTGCGACAAGCATCTGAGTAGTGCATAATGAAGTTGATATATATTCTGCTTCTACAGTAGAAAGTGCAATGGTTGACTATCTTTTGCTGGCCCAGGATATAAGATTGTTTCCCAAGAACTGACAATTTCCATATGTGCTTTTACGTTCCATTCTGTCTCCTGCATAATCTGCATCACAATATCCAGAGAGTATATACTCTGATGTTTTCTCATACATCAGGCCAAGGTTAGGTGTTCCCTTCAGATACCTTAGGATTCTCTTAACTATTGTTAAATGAGATTCCCTTAGGTCCGATTGGAATCTGGCATAGAGACATACACTAAAAAGAATATTTGGCCGTGTAGCCGTCAGATAGAGAAGAGATCCTATCATACCACGATAGAGATTCTGACAAACGTTTTGACTTGCTTCTTCTTTCTCCAGAATGCAGGTTGGATGGATGGGTGTCTTTGTTGGTTTGCATTCTGATATTTCAAATTTCTTCAGAATGTCTTTCATGTATTTACTTTGGTATACATATGTGGCTTCTGAAGCTTGATTAATTTGAATTCTCAGAAATAATTTTAGTTCTTGCATCAAACTCATTTCAAATTCTGCCTGCATTAACTCAGAGAATTCTTGACAAACAGAGGGGTTAGCTAAACCAAAAATTATATCATCAACGTATATCTGACATATCATAAGATCATTTCTAATGTTTTTACAGAAAATGTAGAATCAACCTTTCCTCTAATAAAGTCATGTTCTAGAAGAAAGGTGCTTAGTCTTTCATACCAAGCTCTAGGAGCTTGCTTTAGATCATACAAAGATTTTTTCAGTTTAAAAACATGTTTTGGACATTTAGGGTTTTCAAAACCTGGAGGTTGGTGAACAGACACTTCTTCTGAGATATAACCATTTAGAAATGCGCTCTTGACATCCATCTGATATAATTTGGTGGAATGATTTACAGCGAATGATACAAGTAAGCGAGTAGATTCTAACTTGGCGACTGGAGCAAAGGTTTCGTTGTAGTCAATGTCTTCTTGTTAACTGTAACCTTGTGCTACCAGTCGTGCTTTATTTCTGACTACTTCTCCTTTTTCATTTAGTTTATTTCTGAATACCCATCTTGTTCCAATAACGTGGGTTCCTTTTGGCTTTGGAACCAAATCCCATATGTCGTTCTTAGTGAATTGATCAAGCTCTTCTTTCATTGCCAAAATCCATTCATTATCTTGAAGTGCCTCATCACATGAAGTAGGCTCAATCAGAGACACTAATCCCAGAGGGGTTTCTTCAAATACTTTGAATGTAGACCTTGTTCTGACAGGTTCATCCTTGTTTCCCAGAATCAAATCTTCAAAGATGTTTGGATGATTTCTTGATCTTTTCTGTATAGTTGAGATTTCAGTTGTTTCTGGATTTTGCTTTTCGTCTTTTCGTCAGAACCTGCAAGAGTTATCTCCAGATCTGCAAGTTTTTCAACTAGCTTTGAGTTTTCAGAGTCAAGCTTATCATCAAATCTGACATGTATTGATTCTTCCATAATTATGGTTTCTGTGTTGTATACTCTGTAGCCCTTAGAACGCTCTGAGTATCCTATCATAATACCTTTTTTTGCTTTTGAATCAAACTTGTTCATATGTTCTTTAGTATTAAGAATAAAACAGGAACATCCAAAAGGATGGAAGTAAGAAATGTTGGGTTTTCTTCCCTTACACTGTTCATAAGGAGTCTTTTCCTGAATAGGTCTTACAGAGATTCTATTCTGAATATAACACGCTGTATTTACTGCTTCAGCCCAAAAGTGCTTAGCCACATTTGTTTCGTTAATCATGGTTCTGGCCATTTCTTGGAGTGTCCTATTCTTCCTTTCTACAACCCCACATTGTTGTGGAGTTCTAGGACAGGTGAAATCATGGGATATTCCATTTGTATCAAAAAGTTCCTCAAAGAACTTATTTTCGAATTCGCCACCGTGATCACTTCTGACTCTGATGGTCAAATTCGTTTTACACTTTAGAACAGAAGCTAGTGAATACAGAGTGTGACTCATTCTTGTGCTTTAGAAATTTTACCCATGTCCAGCGACTAAAATCATCAACAATGACCAATCCATACTTCTTTCCATTGACTGAAGTTGTCTTAACAAGTCCAAACAGGTCAATGTGAAGAAGTTCCAGAGGCTTAGAGGTAGAAACAACATTTTTCTTTTTAACAGAAGTTTTTGAAAATTTTCCTTTCTGACATGCCTAATACAGAGCATCTGAAGAGAACTTCAGTTTAGGTAGACCTCTGACTAACTCAAGTTTGTTTAGCTGAGAAATCCTTCTCATGCTAATTTGGCCCAAGCGTCTATGCCGTACCCATTGCTCTTCGTTTACAGACATTAAACATTTTACATTTTGATCTTTTAGATCTGAAAGATTAATTTTGTAGATGTTGTTCTTCCTCTTGCCAGTGAATAAAACGGTTCCATTGTTCTGACTAATTGCTTTAAATGTTTTTTTATTGAAGATTATATCATAACCGTTATCACTTAATTGACTTATTGATAACAGGTTATGCATTAATCCTTCTACAAAGAGAACATCAGATATAGAGGGAAGAGATCCATTACCAATAGTTCTGGAGCCTCTGATTCTACCTTTCTAATTTCCTTAGAAACCTACGAAGCCATCATCTTTAAGTTCCAGGCTTTGGAACATATGTTTTCTTCCCGTCATGTGTCGTGAGCATCCAAAGTCCAGGTACCATGATTGGTGTCTTAACTCTGCTGCATAGGATATCTGCAACATAAACTATTTTATCCTTTGGTACCTAGAATCTTTTGGGTCCTCTGTGATTAGTTCTCCCAGAGTTTCTTGAAACTTTGGGTTTTCTAGCATTAGTAAATTTTGTTTTTGTGCATGTGTGTAGTGATAAGAAAATGGGGATTTAGGTTTATCATCTGTAGAAGATATGCGTTTGTCTTCATCAGAATCATATCCTATTCCTCTTTTCTTATTTTAACCGAGTCCATAAATCATAAAGGCCATTATGCTTCTTTCTATCTCATTTTCAGAAACTTTTGAAAAGTCTTTTCATATTCATATATAATTGTGTTAAAAGTTTGTGGGGCTTGAGATAAAGCTTTTTCAAGTTTTATACATTGTTTATTTGTAGATTCTTTTTCTCTTTCCAAAATCAAAATGTATCTTTTAATTCAGAAACTTTTATCTCAAGCTTATCACATTCTTCAATGGTTCCTTCAGGAACCCTTTTTAAGGCTTTAAATTTTTGTCGAAGTTTCTGATATGAGTTTAGAGATTCAGATAGGCAAGATTCAAGGTTAGAGCGAGACAGATCAGAAAATACCTCTTCAGGATCAGATTCTCTTTCTGATGAGCTTCCAGATGTGGTAGCCATGAATGTAACATTTGCATGTTCTTCTTCAGAGTTTGATTCTGAGGCATCAGATTCAGAGTCATCCTAGGTGGCCATGAGTCCCTTCTTAGTTTTGAAGGAATTTTTCTTGAATCCTTCTCTTCTGGAGCTTTCTTTCTTAAGCTTTGGGCATTCTTTTCTATAGTGACCTGGTTCTTTAGATTCATATCATGTTACCTCTTTGTTTGATTTTACTCTAGAAGTTGATTCTGAGCGACCTCCCTTGGGTCTTGGTCTTCTAAAGTAGTTATTCCTTTTCTCCAGAGTTGTTTTACTCTTCTGGTTAGAAGGGATAACTCTTCCTCATCGTCGGAACCGTCCTTTTTAGAGTCGTCATCATCTTCTTCAGCTTGGAGGGCTTTGTTCCTTTCTGGTTTGCGTCTCTCAGATCTGTACTTCAGAGCTACAAATTTGATTTTCTTTTGGGGCTCATCTTCCTCAAGTTCTATCTCGTGACTTCTGAGGGAGCCGACGAGTTCTTCTAGGCTTATGTTGTTCAGATCCTTTGATAGTTTCAATGCAATCACCATAGGTCTCCACTTCTTTGGCAGGCTTATGACAATATTTTTGACATGATCTGCAGTTATGTAGCCTTTTTCCAGAACCTTGAGTCCTACAATTAAAGTTTGAAATCTAGAAAACATTACCTCTATAGCTTCATCTTCCTCTATTTTTAAGGCTTCATACTTCTGAATTAGAGCCAAAGCCTTTGTCTCTTTGACTTGTGAGTTGCCTTTATGGGTCATCCTTAGGGAGTCAAGTATTTCTTTAGCAGTTTCCCTATTGGTGATCTTTTCATATTCATTGTATGAAATGGCATTAAGTAATATTGTTATGGCTTTGTGATGATTTTTGAAGTCACGCTTTTGGTCATCAATCATTTTGTTTTTGGAAATGGCAATATCGGCATCAGATATAAGAGGTACATAGTCATAAGTAACTATGTCCCATAGGTCAGCGTCATAACCCAGAAAGAAACTTTCGATTCTCTCTTTCCAGTAATCAAACTTTTCTCCATCAAAAACTGGAGGTTTGGCATTGTAACTGTCTATTTCATTAGTGTTGGCCATAATGTTTTTCTCACGTTGGATCTCTCTACACTATTAAGTATTTGATTAGAAAATCAATAACAGAGCCGAAGCTCTGATACCAATTGAAGGTAGAGAAAAACAAGAAAGGGGGGTTTGAATTGTTTCCACGGATAATAAAAACTTTTGCAAGTAAACACACGCGAAAAATAATACTAACAACACAGAAGTTTATCCTGATTTGCTTGAAATTCAAAGCTACTCTAGTCCATCCGACCAAGGTGATTTCTCCTTTAACAAGTACTTAATCCACTAATCTTGAAAGATTACAACAAAGAGCATCTAAGAAGATGAAGATCTCTTAGCCCTCTCAAGTTTACAGACTCCACAAGTCACTTGAGGAATATTCAACAAGTAGTGAAAATACAGTAATATGCTTAGTGCTTCAAGATAAGCAGAGGTTACACAATATGAGAACAAAAAATATTTCATACTTAGAGCAGCAACTCGTGTGAAAGAGAATGAACAAGAATAAAAGAGATTTGAGATTAGTTTGCAGTATTCTTGTATGCTTCGTTGTTTTGTTATGAAGATGATCCATCCTTTATATAGAAATTTGATGAAGAGACCGTTCGATGAGGAAATCTTGGAAATGATGGACTTTTAATGTAATTAATCTCTTTGTCCTTTCCATAGCAGTTTTGGAGCGTGTTAACTCTTATAAAAATAGATTCTTGCTAAAAGCGGAAGACTTCACAACTAGGTCTTGGTGAACTTTCTGAGTTAGAGTATGCAGAGCTCAGATGTTTCTGTTCAGCGTGTGTATCTTTAGATAGTTGCTGAGAGCTTATTGACTTCAGAGGTTCTTGATGTCTTTCTGATAGTGATTTCTTCAGAGTGAAAAATCATCAGATCCTAGAGTGCACTGTTCAGACTCAGAGCGTCTGATACCTCTTTCTTCAAATACAACAATATGCTTAGTGCTTCTAGATAAGCAGAGGTTACACAATATGATAACAGAAAATATTTCACACTTAGAGCAACAACTCGTGTGAAAGAGAATGAACAGGAATAAAAGAGATTTAAGATTAGTTTGCAGTATTGTTGTGTGCTTCGTTGTTTTGTTATGAAGATGATCCATCCTTTATATAGAAATTTGATGAAGAGACTGTTGGATGAGGAAATCTTGGCAATGATAGACTTTTAATGTAATTAATCTCTTTGTCCTTTCCATAGCAGTTTTGGAGCGTGTTAACTCTTCCAAAAATAGATTCTTGCTTAAAGCGAAAGACTTCACAGCTAAGTCTTGGTGAACGTTCTGAGTTAGAGTATGCAGAGCTCAGATGTTCCTGTTCAGCATGTTTATCTTCAGATAATTGCTGAGAGCTGATTGACTTCAGAGGTTCTTGATGTCTTTATGATAGTGATTTCTTCAGAGTGAAAAATCATCAGATCCTAGAGTGTAGTGTTCAGACTCAGAGCGTCTGATACCTCTTTCTTCGTAGAGCTTTGTGCGCTTCCTTTTGTTCAGATTCAGAACCTCTGCTTGAATAACTTCTAAGTGGTCATTCTGGACTTACGTGTATATCAAGTATATGTCTATCTAACCCTTTTTCGATTAGAGTCCTTCACACTTAGATAAATTATGTTAGGGTACCAATTTTTTTCATCCTTTGTTATCAATAAAACTTTAGAGATGAATTGTAGACACAAAATCTTGTTCTTACACATTTATGGAGCTTCAAGACCCTTTGATCTTGTTAAGGTGTGCCTAAGCCACCTTAACTATAATCTTCATCCTCAAGCATTCTTGAACCTTGGAGGGTCACTCAAGACAACTCCCTCACATCCAAAACCCTAATTGGATGGTGAGCCCTCATTAAATATATGTGAAGATTCATCTGGTCACCCAAGGACCTCAACCCTAGTTCTTGATCCTCAATGGCTTGAATAAGTCATGATTCACTTTATGCATTTGAGGTCCCCTAATATACAAACTTCTTTCATACCACAACCTCTTGAATCACCTCAATACACCTCTTTCACCCCAAAACCCTAATTTGTCTGGCTATCGCTCTTGATGAAACTTGTGGACCACGAAACCCTAGTTTGTGCATCCCTTGACTTCTATGTCTTTCCTCACTTGATCATCCCATCATTAAACATTTCATACACCTTTAATTCATGTCATTTTCAACCACACTTCATCAAGCAAACATCCATTTCATCCATGGTACAAGTCCTTGGTTTAATCTTGAACTTTTCACTTTCAATACATTGTTTTCACCCATGGACTCAACCTATCATCCCACCAAGCACTAAGCCTTATTTTCCATCAAGGTATGATCATTTAGGCTCAAATCATCTATCATGGTTCCTTAAAAATCAATAAATATCAAAATGGCATTTCTAGGGCATGTTGGTTGGTCACGTTTTGGCATGTTTGGCCTACCATTTGGTTCAAACCCCATAACATTTTCAACTTTCAAGCTTTTCAAGATCTTATTTGGGCCAAATGACCTAATTGAATCACTTTTTAACTTTGTTTTAATGTCCAAGACCTAATCCATTGAGCAAGGACCTTAATTGTTGGATTGGCCAAGCTGGTCAAGATGCCTAGCCAGTCTGAGAATCATGCCCATAATCTCCACTTTACCTCATTTCCATTTCCAAACTACAACTCCTTTTGATCTGGTTCTTTTCTCAAATGATTAAGTACGTGGAAAAGAACAATAGCCATAAGTTTCATACAAAATACCCTAGCCAATTTTATTTGGCCCAAGTTCAAAGTTGGTGACTTGCCATGTTGCACACACCAGACCACACTTAGGCAATTTTTGCATTTTGATGCACCAAGTCATTAAAATCATGAATTATGATCTCATTTGTTCCTAAACACATTGTAAAACACCTCAAGACACATTTACAAGTCAAAATGAAAAAGACTAAGGCCACATGAAGTCAAATCGAAGCCAAAGTCAAAAGCCACTTTTCCCCAAAATGGTAAAAAGCAAAAGCCACCACAACTCTGATTGAACCATCTTTGTCCCTCCTATTTGATGCTAAGGTGCAAACAGATTGAATCGAAGGGAAAAACTAGGTCAGAAGCAGACAACACTTCCTCCACAAGTCTCACTTTGTCATGTTTCGAGCCTCACCCTTTTCTAAGCAAGCCTCTCCCATTCTCCCTCCAAACACTTCCCACACCATCCCTATAAATAGGGGAAGGTACTCCATGAATTATCCAAGCTTTTCAAGCTAGAAAACCTCTACTTCGAAATCAACTTTTCTCCCTAAAAATAGAGTTCCACTTTCTGAGTTTCAAAGTCTCACTTTGTCATGTTTCGAGCCTCACCCCTTTTCTAAGCAAGCCTCTCCCATTCTCCCTCCAAACACTTCCCATACCATCCCTATAAATAGGGGAAGGTATTCCATGAATTATCCAAGCTTTTCAAGCTAGAAAACCTCTACTTCGAAATCAACTTTTCTCCCTAAAAATAGAGTTCCACTTTCTGAGTTTCAAACCATTTAAACCTAAGCTAAGCACCCAGAAAACTTCACACCACCTCCCTCAAACTTTCTGAAACAGTAACACCATCTGCAACCACCCTCCCTGAGCTATCCAGACTCATCAGAGTCACCCTCTGATATTGATTCCGACCAGGTAGTTGCACTCATCTTTTTCACTCAAACAAGTTACCCTATTGCTCGAAAATTTTCACTGATGCTTAACCCTATGGTCTAAACCTTGATGACTTCATATTCACCATTTAATTCAATTTTTAGGGTTGATTTTATTTCTGTGTTCTTGAGAAATACTCCACACTCAGAGCCAACCAATGGCTCATGAGTGTGGAGATGACAACTATGAGGTATTTTGGAGTTGAATCCATGGTTGATTCCTCCTAAAAACATGAGTTGTTGAGCTTTGATTTTCGAAGGATGAAGGTTGAAGACAACCCCTTTTGACTGTTGCTTCGCGCAAATTCGTATTTGAAAATATTTTGTGTCTGCTTCTGATTGGATGATGTGTGTGCATTTTATTTTTTTTATGTTATGTTTTAATATTTATTTTCTGAAGCGAATTTCCTAACACCACAAGTCGCTTGGTCAAGTGGGTGGGGGTTGACCCCATAACCCCAAGGTCAAGGGTTCAACCCCCAGCGCCCTCATATTATTTTTAGTCTCTTTTCTTTCTTTTCTTATTTTCTTATTTTAAAACCATTTTCTTTCATTTTCGTTTTAATTGTTTCACCTTTTATTTTTATTTTAACCAAAATATTTTCCAAACACAGTTGACTTATTTTCCCCCCTTTTATTTTATTCCACACTTGGTTTATTTTATTGACTTATTTTGTTGACTTTTCATGTCTTGTTTAATGATGGTTAATGAGGTCTATTTGGTCATGACTTTAGCTTTTTAAGGGTTGATAAAACCTTCAATTTTTCAAATCCATCAATGAATGATCAATGGATCATTAATGATACTTTGAGGCATTGATATGTTGCCTCTTTTTAACCATACTTAAGTCATTTTATGCATAGATGAAGCCATAATTTGTGATTCTAATTTGTTAATCCATTTGACTTGTTTTACTTCCATTGACTACTAACCCTCTAACACTTATGTTTCAATTTTTAAATTGTATATTATTCAACTGTTAACTTGTAATCATTGAGTGATATAGTCTTCCATTTGTCAAATCATTGATAGGTGGACTTGGGGTTGTATAAATTTCATTGTTTCAAATATATTGTTAGATGGTCATGGATCATCTTCAATATTTTGCATCAATGATAAGTTATCCCTTGATGCGCCATATTTTGAGTCCTTTGACCTATGGATAGATAATCCTCAAATGTTTACTTTTTACTTTTAACTAACCACTAACTTTGTAAATCATTAACCTTGATATTGTTTACCTTTGTTATTGTTAGTCTTTGTTTATCATCTTGTGGTTTACTTTTATGCCAATTATATTGCATTGTAATTTACTTTCAAGTACTCATTATCATCATCATTTTATATAATCATCATGTATGTTTATCATTATTATTTACTTATTATCATCATAAAATCAAAAACAACAAAAACACGATAAAATTATAAGACAAAAAAGATACATTTCATCTATAATCAATCATTGGACTTAGAAAATTTCAGTTAGGACCCTTGCTTGGAGACCTTGCCCTAATCTTTTGACACTTTGCCTCAATTTTGGATTTCATCTGTAACTTGCAATCTATCATTGTAAGAATGGCATTATGGCACTACCCTAGGGAGACATGCCTATAAGACCATTATCCACTTGTTAGCTTAAGTCACTTTTGCACACATAAGGCTTTCTCTTGGGCTACCTTACAATGAGGTCCTTTATTTTCTTGTTTGTTTACCATGTAAATATTCATTGTACATCACCAATTTCATAATCAAAGTAATAAACCCTTGATCCAACATCAAGTGGCATTTTCATAATCAAACTAAAAAAATACAATTAGTATTGTGCGCCACGAGCCTTAAGTGGTTGGGAATAAGTAAAGATGGAGCTCTCCTACCCTTACTCTGATTATTTTGGACCCAAGATGCTTGGCTTGTTTGTCTAGAATATTCTCCTTCGCTCATAGACTTTAGTGCAATCAAATCACAAAAAATCTTTTCATAAACCCTTCTTCAAGGTAAAATCAACACAACCCATCAAACTCATTTTTTATGCCTTAGGGAATCACACCGAAAATGCTTTTCTCAAAGGTAAAATTA
The DNA here is from genome assembly GCF_024323335.1 of Lathyrus oleraceus. Lineage (NCBI taxonomy): Eukaryota > Viridiplantae > Streptophyta > Magnoliopsida > Fabales > Fabaceae > Lathyrus > Lathyrus oleraceus. The sequence continues at coordinate 223,156,267 of NC_066584.1, forward strand.
ACCAACCAACAAACATTTTCTACTATGGGATTCTGATTCTTCATCACCCGATGAATGATACATAGGAACAAGGGCCCCAATCCTTGGCGAGCATAATAATAAAAACCCAATATCTCATTTTTCCACACTTCTTTTGAAAATAAAGCAAAATAAATAGATAAAAACCCACGCACGCAGACAACTTAAATGGTTCCCATGTGAAGCTAGCGGAAATATACCCGAACATATCGCATGCTCGAACATACAACAGAGTCACCATCGAACTTTATTTATCCCCAAAGGGACGGGAAAACATCGATAAAACCCGGGGTAAAGAGATATATTGGGTAAGGAAGGCGGTTATGGAAGGGGAAGGCATTAGCAACCCAAACATCCATGGTACTCCATGGGAACCGTTTTAATTGTTCTCGCTCAAATAGGTGTTGTATCTAAAGATTACTCACAAGAGAATGGGTAAAAGGAAAGGAATAGATAAAGTACTCAGTGAGGATTAGGGCCCTCATGCCTACGTATCTTCATAGTGCAATGAGGAATTCAGAGCTTCGTAGTTCAAGGAACTAGAGGCGGGAGGTGGAAAGAAGTTGTGATCGAAGTATGGTATGAACCAAAGAATAGTGTTTTGAACTCCAACAAGGGTGAAAAGATGAACCCAAGAGTAAGGTGGATATTACCAATACGCGGGCTAGTAGGACCACCACTATAAGGTAAAGCCGAAAAGACGAAGAAATAGGTGTTTGGGCACAGTCCCAAACATCTCTTGGTTCACAAGGTGACGCAAGGAGGAGCACAAAGAGGTAATGTGTTTGGCTCAGAGAATAGGTATATCACATGGAGTGAATGAAGGTAGAATATGAATGTATCATGGAAATGAATGGAATGAAGTGACCAAAGTTACTGAATTGAATATTTGGTGATGCGTGACTGAAGAAGTATTGTTTGAAATCGAAAGTTGAAAGTATATTGGAATCCATAAGAGAAATGGGATTTGTACCATAGAGGGAAACAACTTTAACCGATACGTGGACTAGTAGGACCGCCACTATAGGGTGTTTAGCCAAAAAAGAAGGAATTAAGTGTTTAAGGGTGTAGCCCAAACAACTCTAGGTAGAAATGCGAACTATTCGTTATACATTCGGAAAGGGTATGTATGGAATTCCAAAGAAAGTGTATTTCGATGTCAAAGGAATAATATGTCACTGGTTGGACGATTTTATGATCGAAGGTAGGTAATGGATAGTGAAAGATATGGATTATGCCCTAAGGAGAAGGAGGAATAATTAGAAGTATGCTCGCCAAGGATTCGCATCCTCGTGCCTACGTATTCTCATCGTGCAATGAGAAAGTAAGAGCAATCGTAGTTCGAAACCACGAGAAAAGAAAGAGAGATATACAGTGATGAAGATTATCATTTGTACCAACAGAATGGTGTCAAAAGGTTAACTGCCATGAAATGAGGAGAGAGAGATGTTTGTCTAAGCGACGGGGGACTCACAAGACAAAGACCAATTCAAGGAATAATTGCAGTACTGTATAGTACAAGGAATAATGTATCACTGGATGGAGAACAAGCAGTTCAAGATCAAATTAGAATAATATATTGGATCCAAGAAGGAGATAGACTCTGAATCAAAGAGCAACGTAGGCATTTACCAATACGTGGACTAGTAAGACCGCCACTATAGGGTAAAGCTAAAAAGAGAGATTGAATTAAGTGTTTGGGCATAATCCCAAACAACTCTCGATCGATGAGGTGGACTGTCGTTAAGACGTCCCAAAAGGATAAACAAGGAGTCCAAGGAGAAGTATGATTGATCTCAAAAAGATGGTATCGATTGAATGAATGGAGAATGATTGATGGATAAATAGGGTAGAAATATATAAGGTAGATTGATAAATAAAATAGCTTGCGTAGAATCTGGATTCTCCTGCCTACGTATTTTTATAGTGCAATAAGGAAATTAGAGCTTTCGTAGTTCAGCCCACTAGGGCTAAAAACAAGGTGATTAAAGGCAAAAGAAGAGATGATTGAATGATTGAATTAAAATGATTAGAATGGAGAATGAGTAGACTTGATAATTGTATAATAAGAATCACACTAAAGTCTATGAGTAAAGGTGGATACAATAAGCAATGAGCCAAACGTCTCGCACCCAAAGATATCCAAAATGAGTGTAGGAAAGCTCTAGTCTCATTCCTTCTTTACTACTTAAGGCTCGTGGCATGTAACTCTCGTCTTAACTTTCAAGTGGAAAGAGAAGAATCTTTGTTGTTTCTTGTATTGATGAAGACCTTATCAATCGTTCGATTCGAATTGTACTAAAGTCTATGAATGAAGGTGGATACGATGAGCGTTGGGTCATTCGTCCCATACCCAAAGATATCTAGAATGGGGGTAGGAATTCTCCACTCCTACTCCTTACCTACTACTTAAGGCTCATGACGTGCAACTCGATTCATGATTGATAAGTTGTTGATGTAGTCCTTGCTTGTTGCATTGCTTGGTGAAGAGAGAGAGAGAGAGAGAGAGAGAGAGAGAGAGAGAGAGAGACTTGTCAATCGTGTGATTAGAATTGTGCTAAAGTCTATGAATAGAGGTGGATACTATGAGCATTGGGTCATTCGTCCCATACCCAAAGATATCTAGAATGGGGGTAGGAATTCTCCAGTCCCACTCTTTCTCCATTACTTAAGGCTCGTGCCACACAATTCTAACTTTGATTTAACAAGCTCTTGCAATTTGCCACCTTTGATTGCTTGTATTATCCATTGCTGGGTATGACTGAGGATACCTCGATCGAGAATCTGACTTGAGGCTTCGAGCTCCACAGCTTAGAAGAAAAAGTCTTATTAAGTGATCAAGGGTCTTTTGGTCACTCCATTAGACTGTGGGATTTACAAGTTCAAAGGAACTAATTAATCAAAATTGCTTTTGATCAATTTGAATCGGGGGTCTTGAAATAATTTGGAAGCTAGGTTAGAGTTTAATCTAATGGTTAGATACTAATTAAACTATCCTAAGGGATCATGCTATAGTTAATCCAAGTTGATTAAAAATTCTATGTTAAAAATCCTAAGGGAGCGTGTAATAGTATGGCTAAAGCATCAAAATCACCCTAAAAGGGTAAAACGATCATATTCACAAATCATGGATCGACAAACCTAATGGTCAAAATTTAACCTAAAATGAATTTTGGAAAAAATCTACACTCAAACATATTATCTAATCTAATGATGAGTTAAATCGACAAAAAAAAAAGATTAACCAAGATTTAATGGCTAATTATGTCAAATCATGACAAGATTAACCAACATGGAATTAACTTCTTAAAAAAAATCCTAAATCTAATTAAAGATGATTAAACCTAATTATTTCCTAATTAATACTATATGGTCCATAACCTAAAAAGTTATCCTAATTGCCAAAGAAAACCATATTAATCCCTAATTATCATCCATCAAGAGTTAGACTAATTCTGTCAAAATTAACAAAACATGGGTCAGGTTAATCAATCGCAATTAGAGGGGTTAAGAAGAGATTAATGTATTGGTCGATAGTGGGTCAGGGGATGAATAGAGAGGAAGAGGTGTGAAACAAAGGTCTTGCTTGCTTGGTCCAAAAGCCCCAAGAATCGGGTTCAAATGCCAAACCTAGTTTTGCTCTCATGGAACAACAATGTCCTCATCAACAATTCAACCTGAACGCGGCGTCCTCACAGTTCTCCATAACTTTCCTCAATACAAAGCTTCAACTCACTGCGTTGATAACAAGCGCAACACAATGAGCCACTTCACATTCACTTCGATCTAGCACAAAACCATGAGCTTTCGCCTGCGACATCATGTTTAAAATCTCTTGCGTCTTTGAATATCCTGGAGTCGCGTTCGACTCGTGGTTTTCATAGGTCATCATGTGTTTTCGTCATCGTCTTCTTCGACATCGATTTGTTGCTCGCGTTCCTGGAAACTTCAAGGGCTCAATCTCCAGGTTCAGACGGAAAATTCAAATTCAACTCGATAAATCTCAGACAACATATAATGCAATAGCTCGCGCACGCATCAACGTCATCTTGCCGATCATTTCACTGAATCGCCGTCAGAATCGATACTATCAGAAGCTTCTACTCGTGCACGGATCCTTCGATGCAATAATCTCAGGTTATGATCCTCTTCCTTCTTGTCTCCGACCTTCTTCTCCCTTCTTCTCTCTCTGAAATACTTATGTTTCGGCCTCTTTCTTCTGCCCAACGTTTCTTTGTTGTTCTGGTATGAGAGAGTTGAGAGGTGTGGATGAATGCGTGAGTCATTATGACGAGCTTTTGCTGCATATGCCCTCTTATTGAATTTTTTTACCCAATATGCCCCAGTCTGAAAATAATTTCCCAATCTACCCCCTTTTTCATTGTGCACTCGTCACTTGAATGGACGAGGGGCTGAAAGCCCAAATCGTGTAGTAAGAGCTCGTCACTTGAAATGACGAGGGCATGAAGAAGGGTTTTTTTTTTTAATATTTTAAATACTAATAATAATTAATATAATTATTTTTTAATTATTAATTCTATATTAAATTAATATAATTGATTTAATTAAAAATAATAATAATTTTTTTATAAAAAAATATTTAAAATAAATTGTAAATAATTAAAGTTTTTCATGATAATAAAAAAATTGTGATATTATTATTTTTAAAATATTAATAATAAAAATGATTAATTTTTAGAATATTAATAATAGAAATAATTGGTGTCTTATATATTAATAATAAAATTGATATGTTTCCCTCCAAAATGTCAATAATTTTTTGTGAATGATATCTTTCCCGCCAAAAAGTTTTTGTGTTTGTATTGTCTCGGCCAATGATTGGCCGAGTATTCAACTATTGATTTTTGTATAAATAGCAGAACTTGTAGAAATGTAACTCAGACCACCAAATCCTTTCTTTAGGTCACAATGTCTGTTTGTGGTCTTGTATTTTATGGACACGGTGAAAAAATGAGTGTTTTCCTTGATCCGCAATGGAATTTCAGAACACTGATTTCAGCCATCCACACTGGCTTCCGACAGTTGGGCGGGCGTCGTATAAAGGTGAGGAAAGTAGAGTATCGTTGTCCATACATAACGTTGACTGATGCAAGCCCCGATGGTACGTACATTATTACCTGGATCGTATAGAAAATGATGAAGATGTCCAATGTATGTTTTCGGCACATAGTGGTGAAGTTAATAGAGGAGTTGAAGGTCCACTTGTGTTGGTTGTTGTTGTTGATTAATTTTTTAATTAGCAGTTGTGTTGGTTGTTGTTGTTGTTTAGTTAATGTGGTCGTACTTTGTAACCATAACCCTTTGATTAACAAATGTATTTCATAATTGTTTGTTCCCAAAAGACATTAGAAATACACAATGGTTTATATATATTACGTGCATAGTAGTTAATAAATAAATAAAAAAACATAATTATCTGAACGGATATTTAAAACAACAACATAATCATCTGGAAGGTCGTTGGGATGGTCCTGCAACATTAGGACATTTCCTACGCATGTGTCCTATTTCACGGCAAATTCCACACCTTCTCTTTTCCTTCTCAACGTCGTCCATCTCGGTTCTAATCCTGGTGCTGTTTGGGCGCCCTTTCTTCCTCCTTCTCATAGAGTCGTCGTGGCAAAGAGTAAATCCTTCATATTGTGGCCAATTCTCCTCATGGGGAAGTCCTAGGAAACTCTCCTGATAGACCTTGAAGACGTTAAGAATTTTGAAGACGTCTGGAATGTGAATGGAATAGTCCTGGCGTATGCTCGAACATGCTGCGATTACATGGGAGCAAGGTAAGTGAAATGCCTGAAATTTCCCACAGTCACAATGTTGTTTCCTCAGATCAACGCTGAACGTTCCGATTGGTCGACCGTCGTTATGATTAATCTTCTCTTGGACCATGAAATAAAATCTCTCTCGGTCGAACTGCATGACATTATGCGTGTTAGCTTTGATGACTTCCTCAGTCATCCCCTTGTTGCAGTTATCAGTGAAAACCTGCCCAGAGGCTAACATTTTTGTCCACTGATGGCCTCTTCTACCAAATAGTGATCCTAAACGATAGTACGTAGATTTGACCAATGCAGTGAGTATGTTATTCGGTCTCCGAATCCATGGAAAAGCTGTCAATGGCCCAACAAACGTAACCAATGTCGTTTACATGGAAAATTTGGGCATCGAACCAACCGCCTCGGATAAAAATGGGGCTTCTGTCAAAATTGTTTGGCTAGAAGCAGTATTAACGCAACTCAAAAATAACCCTAACCCGTCCGAGGAAGAAAATATTTTACATGCAAAAATTTATATTTTACTTTTAATTGCTACTTTTTTAATGCCAGATAAGAGTCACAATTTGTTGCATTCTTCTTGGTTACCTTTAGTAGGAGACCTTGAAAAATGTAATTCATACAGTTAGGGTTCTGCTTGTTTGGCTACACTATATAGACATATGTGCAAGGCGGCCCATAGAGGAGTAAAGAGCATAGGAGGATGTGTGGTATTACCAACTGTATGGGCATTCACACGCATACCCTTGATAGCCCCGGTTAGTAACGAGGTTCCATCATTTCCTTATGCATTAAGGTAACGATTTTCATTTAAATGCAATTTATATTTATCAAAATTATTTATACGTCATTTTAACGTATTTTTTTTAATATGCAAGATGGTGCAAACGAGGTATGAATTATCGAAATAATCCTCGACATCATGTACAAGGGTACCGTGTTGCAATAGAACACATGGAAGAAAACGATGTAAGAATGATTAATTATAATATTTAACTTATTTAAATTTATTTTATACATTCTAATATTAATTATAATATTAAACTTATTTAAATTTATTGTATACATTCTAATATTAATTATAATATTAAACTTATTTATTTTATACATTCTAATAGTTATATTTCTTTTAACAGTTTATTTGGAGGCCGTACATACAATATCCAGTGCCTGATTATAATGACAGCCGAGTCTGGAGTGCAACAACATATATCATATGTTTCTATACCGTTGAGATGCATCAGACGGATCGAGTCAAACTCCAATTTGGATTTGAACAACAAATACTGTCTCCGCCAAGATGTCTAAGTGAACACCATAACATGACTATGGTCCAAGCTTGGGACACGCATTGGCAAGATTTAAATAAAGAAGAGCTAAAAGAATGGAAAAGAAGAAGGCATTTGGTGTTACAAGGAAACTCGGTAATTGGTGAGTCTAAGCCGGGTAGAGAATACATGAATTGGTTTTTATCAATTCCTTTTATGCACGCTGCTCCGACACAATTTTTGGATGATCCCCGTCAACGTGTAGCTTCTTCAATCCAACACACAACATCACCCCCACAACAACATAATCAACCATCATCCTCAGCTCAACAAACATACCAACACATCCAGACCACCCAACAACACACCATTTATTCCACCTCAACCCAACACCATAATCCCCAAACTCCATTCACTCAAACAAACTACTTTTACAACCAACAATATCAACAACAAACCAACCTACGCCCACCCATACAATACACTCCAATTTCTCAACCCAACTTTGAATACTCAAACCCTCATTCTCAACCCCAACCTTCTAACACCACATACGCACATCCCACTCCCACATACAACCCTGATGATGTGTATTATCCTCCTATCCAACACACCCGACCCGAAACCTACACATAAACCACACATTCACTACCCAACTTTGACCTCACCGATGACCATTTAATGAGTATGCCCTCTTTTGGCGTTCAAGAACTCGACGTTATGGATATGCCTCCTAACACATCACAACAACATCAAAGTCAGCAACATCAACAACAACAAAACGCCCTTGATGAATTGTCTTCCGACTCATCTCCGTCTCCCGTAAGACAAAGACAAGAAGACTTGGGCAAGGGAAAACGCAAAAAAGTTGGCACAAGATGTGGAACAGGCGGTCACTATAAATAAAATGTATTGCTTCCATTATATCAATAAAATGTATTTCTTCCATTGTAATTCTTAAAAAAAACCAATTATTTCTATTATTAATATTCTAAAAATTAATCATTTTTATTATTAATATTTTAAAAATAATAATATCACAATTTTTTTATTATCATGAAAAACTTTAATTATTTACAATTTATTTTAAATATTTTTTTATAAAAAAATTATTATTATTTTTAATTAAATCAATTATATTAATTTAATATAGAATTAATAATTAAAAAACAATTATATTAATTATTATTAGTATTTAATAAAGTATTTAAAATATTAAAAAAAAACCTTTCTTCATGTCCTCGTTAAGGGGGTAGATTGGGAAATTATTTTCAGACGGAGGATATTGGGTAAAAAAATTCAATAAGAGGGCGAGGCAGGAAAAAACTCCATTATGACAGCGTGTGCGTGAGAATTTACAGGAAGAGACAAATCCAAGAGGTATCCAAGTGTGAAAATCCAGAGCGAAACAAATCCCGTTAAAGAGTGAATGGTGAGAGATTTATAACAGATCAATTTGACAGAAAACTTCACACTGTTAATCCACCATAGTTCAAGTTAGTTGGATATCGACTAACTCTGTTAAACCTGTGAATTCGTGCCAAGTTGAGTTAGTTATCCAGCTGGCAAATTCTGTTATTGTTAATTGTTAAAATTAGTTGTTGATTCCAAGTTAGTTTTCTATCAATAAGTCTGTTAATTAAAACTTGCTGAAGTTGAAGGTTGCTGGACCATTTCTGTTAAATGACCTGGAAAGTCGTGAATTGTGAATTTGTGTTACGTAGGAATAGAAATTGTAGGGCGACTTACTGTTGCTCGAGGCTCTCTTTAATTTACGTTATTGGATTTAAATTGATGATTGATTTTATTTTGGTTTTCTTGCAGGGTGTGGTTTCTGCTAGACTCTGTTAATGGATGCTAGTTAGTGTTAAGTTGATGAATTTAAATGGTGAGCTCAAGGTTTTGCAGGTTCTTAACATGCTTTGGTTGTTTACGCAGAATGTTGTTGTTTGTCTTGCCGTGAGATTTCTGCAGGGATTGGCTTGATCATGTGGAGTCAGTGCATTTGTTGCAGCAAGCTGTTGTTGCTGCTGTTTAATATAACGTTGCTGATGCAGTTGCCTTTCCTTTGCCAATCGGATTGCATAGGCTTGTTGTGAATTTGTACCATTTTTATGGTTGCAGGAAATGTGGTGGCAACAGGAAATGGATGAATCTGTCTGGTAGCTGCTTGTCGTGCCGTGTTTTGTTGCAGTTGATATCGGTTTTGTTGCGGTACCGCTGCCGTTTCTGTTGCAGCTTTATGCATTTACATTTTCGTGCCATTCTGTAGCTTTTTCACATTGCCGCTTTTGCAATCTGTTTCGGCAGCAACTGGTGTTTGGAAGTGGCTTTGCTGCTATGATGTTGCGTTGCCGGCGGATGTTGTTGGCTTATGGATTGCACCGTGGCTTCTATTTCCTGCAACTTGTCGCGTCTTGGTTAGCTTGTACATGTTGTCGTTTACAATTTTCATGTTGCCGTTTTGGCTTGCAGCTTTGCATTTGTTGTTTTGTACGATTGCAATTTTGTTGCTAGCTCGTATTGGGTGCTGTGTTTTAGCTTTGGAATTCTGTTATGCTATTCACGTTTTCTGCTATGGTTTTATGCAGGTTTTTCCGTGCCGTTTCATGGCCTTTTGGATGTTGGCTATGCTTCTATGAAAGTTTGGATGGAGGTTAGAAGGTTTTAACCGAATGTTGTTAAAGGAAGAAAACAGTGACGATGTGAAGCACGTGGCATGGCGAGGAATCCAACATGAAAACGATGAACCAAGACGACTTCACAACAATTCACGGCCCATAACCTTCTTTTTCCTCACTTATTCACATGTTGTAATATCGTTGTAATGCATCTGTTGTAATCACTGCCTCATGTATCTTTGGCACCCTGTGTTTTGAATTAAGCTCTAGGTCAGTGTGTAGTATTTGTACCATGAAACTCATGCTTATGCAATAGAAAAGGAACATTTCTACCTGTGATTGTTAACTCCACTTGTGATTCTAACTCTACCTATGTGCCATATGAAAGAGTGACACGACCTAAACAAGCATGCTTAATAACTTGATCTTATCACTAGAGCATAATAGACACGGAATTTAACCAAATGAACATACTCCCTACCAAGGTCAAAATTAATCCACTTGGAAATAGGATACCAAAACTTGTGATTTTGTAAGGTGAAATTGTACTTTATGAGCTGGTATGTATGAAATTGTCATGTTGAAATGTAATAAGAATGGTTTATGATGCAAGGCGGGGAATTGGAATTGGTTTCAAAAAATGGATTAGGAAATTGGGTTAAATTGGAATGGGTTAAGCTAAAAGGATATGGATTTAGAAATTGGCCAAATGGCCTATTGAATGGATTTTGGATATGGATATGAAATGGATAGTTGTTAAATGGGATTATATTTTAATGGGCTTACAGAATGGATTTGGTTTTGGGCTTAAATGGTTCACTAATTAAATCAAGTCAACAAGAAATTCTAATAATAAAAGAGATCTCAAAATTAATTTGTAAGTAAAAACAATGTTGCCTAAAATTAATAGGTTAAAGAAAAATGATGAAATGGTTATGGATTTCACATGATAAAGGATTCAAAGGTAGACGGTTGACCAAAAAGTCAATAGTTGACCAAGAGTCAACCCGGGTAAAAATGTGCATTTTCTCATGGACAACCGAATATGGACAAGAACATCCTGAACCAAACGACTCATGTTAATGCTATGAACCAAACCAGGTGAATGTCAACCAAACCAAAGGTCATGCACAAGCTCCTTAACTAGCAAAGTCATGAATCAGGGTTTCAATCCATATGATGCGCAATACCATAGTCCTCAATCCAGAACCCTGATTTTATCAATCACAAACCCTGAATCCATGATACCTGTTAGTAGATGTTAATCATTAATGAATGAAGGAATGTGAATGAGTATGAATGAGGTTATATGGATATCGAGTTATAGGCAGATGAAAAAGCGAAAAAGAGGGCAAATTTTGGGGTACTACAACTGCCCCTATTTAATCTTCTTGAACCTGATTGGTCGAATTGCGATAGCTTTTCGGGTATTCAAGGTGGAAGAGGATTAAATACTAACGTATCCAAAATTTTGCCCGTTAAGAATGGATGCAATGTGATAATAGTTTTGTGGTTTGACACGCAAAAGGTTAGGATTTAGGGTTAGTGAATGAAATTGGCTTTTTAGCTTTTCTCGTTTGCACGGTTTCATGGGATGCTTTATGCATGAGTGGAACGACGTGATTCATGCATGATAATGATTTACGCAATGGTTACGTCAGACGCTCACATAGAGGGCGGTGGGAATTTTGGGATAGGATGATGATCGTCCAAACGTGATTCTCCGACACCAAGTTCAAGCTCAAAAGTTGTTATAACACCTTTGAATTATGTCATGAGAGAGCTTGCACCTGTGTAGCCTACCTCTGCCCCAATGTATCGAATATCTGCACCAACTACCCCAGGTTACCGATTATCGAGTAGCCTCATTGTCTGAGTATATCAACTGGCTTGCCCCAGCGTCTTGAAACTACATTCCCTTGATTAGCCATCTTGGGAATGATTGACTTCTCATGCTCTTGGGGTAGCTTTCCCCAATATGAGCCTTGAAGGAACTTTTGCCCCTATCCGGCTGATTATGAGAGATTTGTAGAATCTTGACGTGGTTGCCCCATATTAAACGGCTCTTGAAGAGAACTGAGTTATGGAATATCAGGAATTTGTTCAACCTTCCCAATATGTAAGCTTCCTTGATGTCAAATGATTGCTTGCATGTAAAATGCTCATTTTAAAAATGATAATTGTAATGTCATGCTCATGCAACTTTTGAAAACTCAATTGTGTTCATTAAGATTATGACATCTAGTGAATGAATCACTGATGAAAACATCATATCAGTATCAATATAGGTGACACGCAAATCTTTAGGAGTCAACTTGACACGATATTACCATAGTATGCTTTGAAATAAACCCTGCTTCAATTAGGTCTTTTGAGAGTTGTAACGTGGCCTGGTTCACGGTTTTAGAAGGAAAGGATATAGGGATCAACATATATTCTAACGCGCCCATTCTTCGTGATGTTCTCCAGTCCTACGTTCAGTTAGCTTAGAACAAGCGTTCATCTTTCAGAAAAGGATTTGAATATCAGCAATGATGGTTAAGGAACCCAATGAGAGTTTGGAGCGACAGTTACTCCTATTTTATTTTGACTTGAAGTCACAGAGATTTGCTCTTGTTGAGGACTTTGATATTGATCCTCTGATTCTTTTGATTTGTTTTCCCTTATTTTTGCATGGGCTGGTCCCTCGGGTCTGCAGCCCATCGGGATACCCTAACTTTTGCCTAAGTCAATCTTGTTTTCAAGTTCTTGACTTAGCGGTCCTTTTATTTGCTTTTGAATTTTTCATTTTGTTTCATCTTTTCTTTTCGTACTTGAGCAAATCTTGTGACACTGGTTTCTCGATTTGTCGCACCGGTTGTGACTATCTCACTCCTTGTTGTTGGTAAGGGACAACCATCTGAATTTGTGGTTCCACCCTCTTGAGAGGGATATGGTATCACTTGAAGAGATATTCTCTTTATGGAATTTGAATGCAAGTTCAAACTAAATAAATGCTACCCTGCCCTTGGTTTAGCATGAGGGTTTGTATGTATAAAGAAAGAAACTCCTACTTCAAGGCCCAAAGGGGTTGACTAGGGATTAACTTCCTTATGTCTCCGGTGTTTAGGGATTGAACAATGCCTTACATCATCAGCATAGTCTTATTCCGAAGCATACAAGTAACGATCTTGCGTATTTTAATTTGCATCATTCTCTTTTGATTTTATTTGACAAACAATTTGATACTGGCAAATAAAATATGAGTGAACACTGATGGATTTAAGAAAAACATGCACGTTCATTTTATTATGATCATTATTAAAAAAACAAACAAGTTCATAATTGAACAATACATTGACATACAAGAAAATATTACAAATGAAAAGATTGAAAAACAACATGAACCCTGGCGTAAATGGCCTCAGTTCTCAGGCATTCTTCGTCAATGACTGCACTCACCCCTTTCGGTCTTGACATTAGGCATTTCTTCAGTGAAAGTCAGAATCTTCTAATCTATGAGTTCCTATACCTTTGATTTGAAAACCCAACAATCCTCATTGGAATACCCCTTATGCCCTGTTTGATAAGCACATGGTGGGATTTCCTTTGTCTCAATGAGTCCTTGTTGGACAAGGTAAGGTAGAAACTGAGCATATGCCATAAGGATCTGATCACGTTGAGGATGCTTTCTATCAAACTGTCTGGTCTGCATCTTCCCTTGATGGTTACGTGGCACAATTTGTTGACTTTTCAGAGCTTGAACCTGAGGAGGCTGTTGATATTGGGACGTAATACCAAGTGGAACTGAGTAGCTTGACATATGCATCAAAGGTATCTGATACTGAGAGTGAATTTGTGGAATAAACATCGGTTGGAACATCTGAGCAGAATGCACCAAACCAGAATTGATTGTATGATAAGAATTCGGGCCATAACGAACTCCAAATGGGGTACAAGGTACCCCAACATAGGTATACTGAGGTGCAACAACATTAGATGATGCCTCAGGATAGGTCAACGACATTCCAGGATGGTATCCTTGATTCGGATACTGCGTAACAGGCCGGACCACTGGTGGATGAACTTGCACATGAATCGGATGACCCTTGTATTCAAACCTCTTTTCAACAGGCTTTTCAGCAATCACAGGTGTGAAGCTTAACAACTACTGACTAATGAGTTCTTGAACTCTGGCCTTGAAAGAGTAACAATTATCTATAGAATTCCCCACATATCCAGCATGATATCCACATATGGCATGAGGGTCATGCTTACGACCGTAGGGAAATCTAGCAGGCTCGATTTGTTTAGGCACAATTGCCCCAACATTAACCAGTATAGGTAGCAGATGTGCGTAACTCATAGGAATTGGATCATAGTGAGGATGTCTCCCTTCTTGATCGTTGTTCTTATGACTGATTTCCTTCTGCTTCAACTTTTGGTTGCTTTGAGTAGGCCTCTGATGTGGAAGTGCACGTTGTTCTTGAGGAGAAAGTGGGAGAATACCTGCATTCATCTTCTGTTTGTTATCTTTCTTCAGATTGTCTTTAACTTGCTCATCAATCACAACCTTATTTGGGAAGTTTATCGTCATGCTATCCAAGAATAACCCCAAAACCATGTCAACCATGTCAACTCTGTCAGTGCTCTTAGTTTTTTCCATGATCCTCGGATGACTGGTGTCGGCGAATCGTTGTCTTTCTAACGGAGGAATGGATAGGGTGAGTTTTCTGGTTAACATGCATGAAATGAAAATGAATGAATGCATATGTTGGGAATAAAATGCAAATAATTATGCAGCATCCATAGATCTAAAGCCTTAGTGGTATGGCAACCCAAGTTCCAAACTCCAACATATGTATAACAATGCAATAACCTAGGTTAACATCACCAATAATCCGGATAATCTGTGTATACTGCCTAATGTAGGATCAAACATTCGACGTCCAAGAGAATAAATGTATGTAGAGTCTATGGTTTCCTACAAGAAAAACCAATATCCCCATCACAGGTATGGACTATGCTCCAAGGTGGTCCCTAGAAGGTCTCCTAGAGTCATCGACTCGAAATGAAAATACCCTACCGTAATGAATGCTCACAGGACAAAAGTACTTCCAATTGAATCTAGTTTGGGTGTGGTTCTCGTGACAACCCAACGCGCGAAACGCAATACACGACTATCCATAAGTATATCCTATGTGTATACTAAGCTCGGTTATAGAGCTTTCCTCTCATGTAATATATCCCAACCCAACAACATCATAACATATAATATCCATAATATAAAGCAATAAGAAATGCGATAAACAGAAGCGAGTAAACGTAGGGGTAAACACCTAAACTAACGGAAAAGAAACCAAAACTAGGCCCGACTCCTACGTGGCGAAGCAAGGGATCCCTAGTAGAGTCGCTAACTAAAGCTAGCGGAAATATACCCGAACGTATCGCATGCTTGAACATACAACAGAGTCACCATCAAACTTTATTTATCCCCAAAGGGATGTTAAAACATCGATAAAACCCGGGGGAAAGAGATATCTTGGGTAAGGAAGTCGGTTATGCAAGGGGAGGGTGTTAACACCCCAAACATCCATGGTACTCCATGGGAACCATTTTGACTATTCTTGCTCGAATAGGTGTTATATCTAAAGATTACTCGCAAGAGAATGGGGAAAAGGAAAGGAATAGATAAAGTGCTTGGTGAGGATTAGGGCCCTCATGCCTACGTATCCTCATAGTGCAATGAGGAATACATAGCTTCGTAGTTCAAGGAACTAGAGGCGGGAGGTGGAAAGAAGTTGTGATCGAAGTATGGTCTGAACCAAAGAATAGTGTTTTAAACTCCAACAAGGGTGAAAAGATGAACCCAAGAGTAAGGTGGCTATTACAAATACACGGGCTAGTAGGACCACCACTATAAGGTAAAGTCGAAAAGACGAAGAAATAGGTGTTTGGGCACAAGGTGACTTAAGGAGCACAAAGAGGTAATGTGTTTGGCTCAAAGAATAGGTATATCACATGGAGTGAATGAAGGTAGAATATGAATGTATCATGGAAATGAATGGAATGAAGTGACCAAAGTCATTGAATTGAATATTTGGTGATGAGTGACTGAAGAAGTATTGTTTGAAATAGAAAGGTGAAAGTGTATTGGAATCCATAATAGAAATGGGATTTGTACCATAGAGGGAAACAACTTTAACCGATACGTGGACTAGTAGGACCGCCACTATAGGGTGTTTAGCCAAAAAAGAAGGAATTAAGTGTTTGAGGGTGTAGCCCAAACAACTCTAGGTAGAAATGCGAACTATTTGCTATACGTTCAAAAAGGGTATGTATGGAAGCATGAGGAGGGATATGTGGGAAGAGCGTTTCCATGATTTGAGTAGAAAGCATGAGGAGTTGCAGCTTGAGTCTAAAGACAAAGATGCACTTATTGAGCTTCTTGAAGACCAAGTAATGAAGAGACAAAGAGAGCCAGAGGTTTCATCTTCCTCTAGTATGCCTCAGCCTTCCGTTGCTTGGAAGAATATTGTTGATCAGCTTGTCCTTGAGAAAGCTCAGATGAAGACTTCTTTTGAGTCCGAGATTCGACGCATCTGAAGGAAGTACGCGCCTGCAGTTAGATCTTCTGAAATTGTTGTTAGGGATCCTTAGGATGACCAGTCTCCTTTTCTATTGTATTTTGTATTTTTGGTTTCTGAAATTGTACTCAGTGTAATCCTTACAATTATGTAAATAAAAGAGATTTTATGGTCAATCAAATTGTGCAATTGTTATATATTTGCAAATGAAACAGTAAGTTCCTTGAACATAAAAACAATCAAAACATTTCATTTCATGCATCATTTGCATAATAGGTTTCTCTTTCTCCAGATGTCTTATTGGTTCTTCTTCTGTGCTTCAGCCAAGCCGACTCATCGATACAATACCCGCGCCAATCACTCAAGGATCATGGAACATCTAGAGCAAGAGAACAGAGACTTGAAGGACGAGATCGCCCGTCTGACTGTCATGATGGAGTCAGTGTTAGCTGCTCAGAGTCAATCATCTCCAATGCCTGCAGCTCCTCCTCCTCAGAGGACTATCATTTCAAAGGTTGCTACCTCTACCATTCCTGCTACTGCTTCTCACTTTGCGCCTACCATGCCTGTCGGATTCCCGTGGGGAATGCCACCTAATTTTGTGCCCGAGGGTTTTGCACCTACTTTTGCTTCCATGTCGGCATCTAGTCTGGTCATGTCTGTTCCACCACCGGTTGTTCACACTTTACCCCGTTTTGAGGACACCATCTATCATTCCGAGCCGTCTGAGGGTCCGGATGTTTATGAAAAGATGGATGAAATGAAAGACCAATTCCTTGAGCTGCAAAAGGAGTTGAAGACCCTGAGAGGTAAAGATTTGTTCGGTAAGAGTGTTGCGGAACTTGGCTTGGTTCCTAATGTTAAGATCCCGATGAAGTTCAAAGTCCCTGACTTTGAAAAGTACAAGAGGAATACTTGTCCGCTCAGTCATCTCATCATGTATGCTAGAAAGATGTCGATGCAAACCAATAATGATCAGTTACTGATTCATTATTTCCAAGACAGTCTGACTGGTGCCGCTCTGAGGTGGTACATGGGTTTGGATAGTACGAGTGTCCGCATATTCAATGATTTGGGTGAGGCTTTCATGAAGCAGTACAAATATAATGTGGATATGGCGCCGAATAGGGACCAGTTAAGGTCGTTGTCCCAGAAGGACAAAGAGACATTTAAGGAGTATGCTCAGTGATGGAAAGAGCTTGTCGCTCAGATTACCCCTCATTTGGAAGAAAAGGAGATGACCAAGATTTTTCTCAAGACCCTGAGCTCATTTTACTATGATCGTATGATTACCAATGCCCCCAGTGATTTTACCGAAATGGTAAATATGGGTATAAGGTTAGAAGAAGGTTCTGAGAGGGACGGTTTGTCTAAAGAGGAGGTTTTGTCTAGCAAGAAGTATGGCAGTGGGTTTTCCAGAAAGAAAGAGAACGAGACCAATGCAGTATCTGTTGGGAGGCAGAGGAGGCCTTATGTTAGAAGGAATCCACAACCCCGTCAACACCATCATCAAGTATCATATGTTATTCTGGTATTTTCTAACAATCAATCAACGCCAGTTCAACAACAACGTCAACAACAACCACCGCAACAAACAAACACCTACAACAACAACAATACCAACAATCATCAACAACAACAAAACTTTAAGAGGAAGAAGGTCTCTTTCGACCCGATTCCTATGTCTTATGCTAAACTGTATCCATCATTGGTTCTCAAGAACCTTTTGAAACCAAGAAATCCTCCACAGATTCCTGAACCACTTCCATGGTGGTACAAGCCAGAGCTTCACTGTGCCTTTCACCAAGGGGCTCCTGGCCATGATATCGAGAATTGCTACCTCCTCAGGTATGGAGTCCAAAAGTTGGTAAAGAGTGGAATGGTGTCCTTTGAGGACCGTGCGCCTAATGTCAAAGCTAATCCACTACCTGCTCATGGTAACCCTTCTGTTAACATGGTAGATGACTGTCTTGGGGAGTTCAAGGTGTTTGATGTTCGCTTCATTAGAAGGTCCTTGGTGACGATGCACAAGGATATATGTTTGGTGAGTGATTGTGAGCATGACCATGATGGTTGTGCAATCTGCAGTATTAATCCCCAAGATTGTATGGTTATGAAGAGGGACATCCAGAGGTTGATGGATGAGGGTATGATTCATATTCTCTAGTCCTGTCATGTGGATAATGATGTGAATGTTATAGTTCCGGTATTCAAGACTCCGGAGAGGGTAATAATCCAGTTCGACAGCAACAACAGTAACAATGTCAGCAATAGATTGGTATCGTTGTTGGTTATAGGGTTAGCGGGCCCCGTCCCGTATGCATCCGATAAGGCTGTTCCGTATCAGTATAATGCTACCATGTTAGAGAATGGTCGAGAGGCTCCTTTTCCTACGACTAGTCTGTTGTGAGCATTGCTGATGTTACGAAGGTGACCCGTAGCGGTCGAGTTTTTGGGTCGGTGTTCCCAAAGAATGTGGAAGATGCTTCAGTCAATAAGAAGGTTGAAGTGTCTGCAGTAGATCCTATTAGTGCTCCAAGATGTCAATCTAGTGAATCCAAAAGTTTGAAGCCTAACAATGATGATGAGGTGCTTCGTTTGATAAAAAAGAGCGAATTTAATATGGTGGAGCAGTTGCTCCAAACTCCCTCCAAGATTTCAGTGTTGTCTCTGCTTATGAACTCTGAAACGCATAGAGAAGCATTGCAAAAAGTATTATAACAAGCTTATGTGGGGCATGATGTTACGGTGGATCAGTTTGATCATATTGTGGCTAACATCACTTCCTGCAACAATCTTAGCTTTTGTGATGAAGAACTCCCCGAGGAGGGCAGAAATCACAACTTGGCTCTACACATTTCAATGAACTGCAAGGAGGATGCTTTGTCAAATGTATTGGTTGACACCGGTTCTTCATTAGATGTACTCCCAAAATCAACCTTGTCAAGATTATCGTATCAAGGAGCTCCGATGAGATATAGTGGTGTGATCGTCAAAGCTTTTGACGGTTCTCGCAAGACGATGATCGGTGAAGTGGACCTTCCTGTGAAGATAGGTCCGAGTGATTTCCAAATTACTTTCCAGGTAATGGATATCCACCCGGCCTATAGCTGCTTGTTAGGAAGGCCATGGATACATGAGGCAGGAGCCGTTACGTCAATGCTACATCAGAAACTGAAGTTTGTCAAGAATGGTAAGCTTGTTATTGTCGGTAGGGAGAAGGCTTTGTTGGTAAGCCACCTATCGTCTTTCTCTTATGTAGAAGCTGAGGATGAGATTGGAACTCCTTTCCAAGCTCTATCTATTAGTGAAGAAAAGAGAGTTGGGGCACCTATGTCCTCATTCAAAGACGCTCAGAAGATTGTTGAAGATGGTATTTCTGACCAGTGGGGACAAATGGTAGAGGTCACCGACAACAAGAGCAGAGCTGGTTTGGGTTTCCAACAGGGTTCATCTATGGTTAGAGCTGAGGATGTGCAACCTAATTTCCATAGTGGAGGGTTCATTCATGGTAATAAACAACACTTAGCTGTTGTGACCGAGGGTGATGAAAACGAAGACTGCTCCAATTTTGTGACGCATGGAAAAGCTTGCGACAATTGGACTGCTGTTGATGTTCCTATTATTGTACATCGTTCTAAGTAATTGTTTTTTTTTAAATCCGTCTCCTATGCCAAAGGGAGAAGTGAACATTGTTTGGGCATTTTCAAATTTGATCCTCAATAAAATTTAATTCTATTCATCCACATCTATGATGTTTTATTTTTACTTTTTGCTTTTCCGAAAATGGTAATCACAAAAAACATAAATCAATAAATATAATTTGTCCATCTGCATAATATTTGGTCACCAATTCACTTCTCTAAAATCAAAATATCAAATTATTATGCAGGTTGGTTTCTAAACCCATTGAATACAATGATCCTACTCCTTCGCCAAATTTTGAATTCCCTGTGTTTGAGGCTGAGGAAGAAAGTGATGGAGAAGTATCTGTGAACTGTCTCATCTACTTGAGCACGAGGAAAAAGCCATTCAGCCATTCGAAGAGCAGTTTGAGCTAGTCAACTTGGGTTCCGAAGATGATGTGAAGGAAGTCAAGATTGGATCTCGATTGTGCCCAGAGGTTAAGAATGGGTTGATTGATCTTCTCCGAGAGTATTCAGATATGTTTTCTTGGTCCTATCAAGACATGCCTGGTTTGGATTCTGAGATTGTGGAGCATAAATTGTCGTTGAAGCCAAAATGCCCGCCAGTCAAATAGAAGTTGAGAAGAACTCATCCTGATATGACAGTAATGATCAAAGAGGAAGTGCATAAGCAAATTGATGTCGGTTTCCTTGTTACCGCTGAGTATCCGCAATGGGTGGCCAATATTGTACCTGTTCCGAAGAAGGATAGAAAAGTCTGTATGTGTGTTGACTATAGAGATTTGAATAAAGGAAGTCCGAAAGATGATTTCCCTCTGCCACACATTGATATGTTAGTAGACAGTACAACTAAATTCAAAGTCTTTTCGTTTATGGACGGATTTTCCAGATATAATCAGATCAAGATGGCACCAGAAGATATGGAGAAGACCACATTCATTACACCCTGGAGAACATTATGTTATAGAGTGATGCCTTTTGGTTTAAAGAATGCTGGTGCAACTTACCAGAGGGCAATGACTACTCTTTTTCATGATATGATGCATAAAGAGATCGAAGTCTATGTTGATGATATGATTGCCAAATCTATTGATGAAGAGGAACATGTTGAGAATTTATTGAAGTTATTCCAGCATTTAAGGAAGTATAAACTCCACTTGAATCCCAATAAGTGTAGTTTTTATGTTCGTTCTGGTAAGTTGTTGGGCTTTATTGTAAGCGAGAAGGGTATTGAAGTTGATCCTGCCAAGGTCAAAGCAATACAAGAGATGCCTGCGCCCAAAATTGAGAAGCAAGTCAGAGGTTTTCTCGGTCGCTTGAATTATATCTCCAGATTCATTTCACACCTGACTGCCACATGTGCGCCTATATTCAAGCTTCTTTGGAAAGATCAGTCTTGTGATTGGACCGAAGACTGCCAGAAAGCTTTTAATAGTATCAAAGAGTATCTGCTTGAGCCTCTGATTCTGTCTCTGCCTGTGGAAGGAAAACCATTGATCATGTATTTGATTGTGCTTGATGAAAGTATGGGTTGTGTTCTTGGTCAGCAAGATGAGAATGGAAAGAAAGAATATGCAATTTACTACCTCAGTAAGAAGTTCACCGATTGTGAGACTCGATATTTTATGCTAGAGAAGACTTGTTGCGCATTGGCTTGGGCTGCTAAGCGTTTGCGTCAATATATGTTAAATCATACCACTTGGTTGATATCCAAAATGGATCCAATCAAGTATATTTTTGAGAAGCCTGCTTTAACTGGGAGGATTTCCCATTGGCAGATGTTGTTACCAGAGTATGATATCGAATACTGATCTCAAAAAGCAATCAAGGGTAGCGTCTTGGCTGACCATTTCGCTCACCAACCTATTGAAGATTATCAGTCAGTACAATAAAATTTTCCTGATGAAGAGATTTTGTACTTGAAAATGAAAGATTGTGATGAACCATTGCTTGAAGAAGGGACAAAACCTGGTTCCCTTTGGGGTATGGTATTTGATGGAGCTGTTAATCAATATGGTAATGGCATTGGGGCAATGATTATTACTCCGCAAGGCACGCATTTTCCGTTTACAGCTAGATTGACTTTCAAGTGCACAAACAACATGGTTGAGTATGAAGCTTGCATTATGGGGCTTGAAGAGGCCATTGATCTCAAAATCAAGTATTTGGATGTCTATGGAGATTCAGCTTTGGTTGTAAATCAGATCAAAGGTGAATGGGAGATGAATCAACCCGGCTTGATACCATATAGAGATTATGCGAGGAGGATTTCAACTTCCTTTACAAAGATTGGGTTTCATCATATCCCTCGAGATGAAACCTAGATGGCAGATGCTCTTGCAACTTTGGCTTTAATGATTATGGTGAAGTATTGGAATGAAGTTCCCAATTTGACTGTGATGCGTCTTCATAGGCCAACTCATGTGTTTGAGGTTGAAGAAGCCACAAATGAGAGGCCGTGGTATTTTGATATCAAGTGTTTCCTCCAAAGTCAGATTTACCCGCCCGGGGAACCTTTGAAAGATAAGAAGACTTTAAGAAGGTTCGCCAGCAATTTCTACCTGAATAGTGATGTATTATACAAGAGAAACTTCGATATGGTTCTTCTCAGATGCGTGGATAGACACGAGGCAAACCTATTGATGACTGAAGTCCATAAAGGTTCCTTTGGTACTCATTCCAATGGACATGCTATGGCTAAGAAGATGTCGTGAGCATGTTACTATTAGCTGACAATGGAATCTGACTGTTGCAAATTTGTGAAGAAATGCCACAAGTGTCAAATATATGCAGATAAGATTCATGTTCCTCCAACACTGTTGAACGTCATTTCCTCTCCATGGCCTTTCTCCATGTGGGGGATTGATATGATTGGCATGATTGATCCCAAAGCTTCAAACGAACATCGTTTCATTTTGGTGGAAATTGACTACTTCACAAAATGGGTTGAAGCGACATCGTATGCGAATGTAACCAAGCAAGTTGTTGTGAGGTTTATCAAGAATCAGATTATATGTCGATATGGTGTGCCAAGTAAGATCATTACTGATAATGGATCAAACTTGAACAACAATATGGTGGAAGCTCTTTCGAAAGACTTCAAGATTGCATATCATAATTCTTCTCCATACAGACCTAAGATGAATGGGGCTATTGAAGCTGCAAATAAGAACATCAAGAGGATCATCTAGAAGATGGTTGTGACGTACCAAGATTGGCATGAGATGCTCCCATTTTCCTTGCATGGGTATCATACATTCATCCTCACTTCAACAGGGGCAACCCCTTTCTCACTTGTTTATGGTATGGAAGTTGTGCTCCCGGTAGAGGTTGAGATCCCATCACTACGTGTGTTGATTGAAGCCAACTTGACTGAGGCTGAATGGTGTCAGACCAGATTTGACCAGTTGAATTTAATTGAAGAAAAGACGTTAACTGCCATGTGTCATGGTCAGTTATATCAACAAAGAATGAAGAAATCTTTTGATAAGAAGGTCAGACCTCATGTGTTCAGAGAATGTGACCTTGTGCTGAAGAAGATTCTATCTTTCAAACCAGATTCTAGAGGTAAATAGACTCCTGATTATGAAGGCCCATAAGTTGTGAAGAGAGCCTTTTCAGGCGGTGCTTTGATTCTTACAACTATGGATGGTGAAGAGTTCACGCGTCCTGTGAATGCCGATGCAGTCAAGAAATACTTCGCCTAAAAAGAAAAGAATAACTCGCTAAGTTGAAAACCTAAAAAGGCAGCTTAGGCAAAAAAATGAGCGTCTTCGTGGATTGAACTCGAAAGGGCGATCCAGACAAAAATTAGAGACATAAAAACAGAAAGAATCGTCCCGATAAATTGAGTACCCCACCTTGGGGCAAATTATGCAAAAAATAGGGATTATGACAAGTAATTGCATCCTGTTGATCTTCAGTTTTGAAGACTTTCTTGAGCATAACGTGTGATTCTGATTCATCATTCCCAGCCGATGCCAAGAGCACAGTGGACGTCAAGAGTTGGTAGAAGGATTATTGATCATTGTATTCAATGTAGCCCTTTTCCATGTAAATTACCAATTTTCAACTTTTGTAAAGATCTATGGAGTCTTGTCATTTACAGACTACCATTCTATTAAATAAAGTTGAGCTTTTTATCCAATTGTTTCTACTCTTATTTGTTATTCAGCCAAACAGATTTAAATTTTTATTATGATTATTTTTGAAGTTGAATTTTAAAGTAAAACCATATTTTCTTAAATATATAAAAGCAGTTATTTTAAGCAATCAATCTCATTTAAAGAAATATCAACAGCAGTTTGAAAAATCGTAAGCCCTAAGTGAGGAGCATTATTGGTTCTCCCCCAAGCAGTTGGCGTGACTCTTTTCATCCTCAGCAGCCTTTTGACAACCGAGTTTTTGATGACATCCCTAGATGAGTTTGTTGGTTTCCCCAACCGAGTTTGTTGGCCTCCCTTGAGTTGTAGGCGCACTATTCCAGCAATTTGTATGGTTTTGGCATAATTTTGTTTCTTCGCAAGTCGTCAAAATTGCTCATTGATTCTGAGCAACTATTATGTTATCCTCTGCAGGGTTGTCTCCCATTTGATTTGGTGTTGACCTAAAATTTCCCGCAGACTTTGTAGTAGCTTTCTCAGCCGATCCTCTCCTTTCTTCCCCAGCCAGGGTCGAGCCTTCGAGATGTTTGAACTTTTCTCCAGCAGTTGTTTCCCTCTTACATGGAGTGGCCGAGAATGGTATCGATGATCCAGATTAGTGACAATTGTATCCTTTGTAATGGTTTTGTCAGCATGATCATCATATATACATATGCATATACATATACATATTCATAAATTTCATTATTGCATCATTTCACTTTATGATTCATTACGCCTTTGATCCTCTGTTATGGTGGTATCCTCTCCCCACGCAGATTTGGTATGTCTGTTCTCTTTCAATTGTAGAGTGTCAGTCTAATGTGAAATGATGCATGAATGTATTTTTTGTTTTATGTTTATTAATGCAAAGCTCTTAGTTATTCGTGTTGTTTATTGCGAGAAATACTTAACATTTAATCACTACAATCAAGAATATAAAAGTACACACAGAGTGAATTATAAAGAAGCTTCATTAGTCCATTATCGAGAAATTAGTACAAGTACATAGGAATTGTGAATACAAGTTCTTGAAAACACAAACAATCATGCAAACTAGATTCCAACCCTAAAGGTAACCCCTTGAGACTTGCAGAGAGTTTCGATATCGGTGATAAGTTTCGCCATTGTCTTATTGCAGAATTTGACAAAATTGTACACTTCGTCAGGGGTGTTCTCAGGGTACATGATCAAATAAACCTCTTTTAACTTCTCAAGAAAGTCTTGGAGGGCGTAATTGGTCAAGACAACCATGCTCACATACTTGTTCTTCCACTCGTTATAGAGAGTTTGGAGGTTTTTGATAATGCCATCAATTTTCGACATTGAATCTTTTTCCCCATAGCGCTGTTCTTCCCAATATCGGCAATCGTTTTGCAACTCCAAGTAGGATTGGTCATAGATTCCCATATTTAAGTTCTTAATTTTCTCACAAGCTTTTATATGTTGGAATTTCTCACATAAGAAGCTTTGATAGGTCTTCACCCTTTCTAGCTGTTCTTGGGCCAAAAGGTCCTTGAACTCTTTGAGAGTGGTCCTTAGCTCTAGGATTTAGGCCTCGTAATCCTCTCGGGACTCCTTCTTCATTGCATTTGACCTCTCAACAGTTTTCTCAAGGTCCTTGATAATGCGATAGGCTTGATCCAACTTGTTATTGAGGAAGTCTAGCTCAGAATTAGATCCTTGTAGAGCATCACCTACCCATACTCTTTTGCCTTCCACCTCCCTTAATCTCTTCTTGCTAGCCTCAAATTCCTCAATGACTTGCTTACCCTTGTCTTCCAAATCAAAGTTTTGTTGCTTGGTAAGACTGAGTTGGACTCGTAGTTGAGTGTTCTCCAACTCAAGCTCTCGGATTTTGTCGGTAATCTTATCCGCATCTTCTTGTAAGATGAGATCAAGTTCGGGCATCAAAGGGAATGATGAAGGATCATAAAAGAAAGGCATCTTGATGATTAGAGCTCGCTCTCTCACCCATACAAAGTAGGGTTCCTTAGCTAAGATGTGCTTCTTTCCCCATTCTTGGTCTATTATGACTATGCTTGTCCAAGCTCTCTTCACTCTTTTCACGGCTGAATTGAGTGGGTCCACTGTGTTGACAATGAAAGGTACAAGGTCTCGATATTTGAGAGGACTCAACATAGAATACCCCAATTGTCTCTTAAGTAGCACGGGGTTATAGTTTATGCAACCATGTGTTCCTATTATGGGGACATTTGGGAACCCTCCATATCCAGAAATGACGTCCTTGGTTTTCCACTCTCTCTTATACCAAAGAATTGAACTGGCGGAGAGAGAAGCGAGTATTTGGGGCCATGACAGATTTCTATAGGCAAAGGGTCCTCGTTTAGGCATATGCGTCATCATCCACAAAAGTAAGAGGGGAGAACAACATAGAAAGGTTCCTCCTCTTTTCTAATGCCTTGTAAGAAAGGTATGATAGAAATCTGCAAGCAAGAATGGCATTGGATTGTTGGTTAGGAAAACTTCCACTGCCAAGTGATCTACAAAATTGTCTATGTTTGGGAATAAAATAATTACATGTATCAACAACGCTAAGGTTGCGCTACAAAATTCTGCCTTTTCTTCTTTGATCATTTTCCAAGCATGGTCTTCTAGGAATTTCTTTATAAGACCTTTGACGGTTCCTTTGGGTCCCCAATTGGCCACTAATTCGTTTGCGTTGATACCCAAGACTAAATATAGTTCGGACAAGGTAAATCCTTCTTCCAACTTGGGGAAGGGATTTGAATATTTGATTGGTATGTTAACAAGCCTCTTAATTCCTTCCAAACTCGGGGACAATTGAAAAGTTGGGAAAGTAAAACATCTTAGCGGGATTTCGTAGTACTAAGCTAGGGTTGTAAGCGCTCTAAACTCAACCTTTTTACTTAGGAGGTCCAAGATGTTACCATAAGTTCTCCGTAACTTATTATATTTGAGGGACGTAATCCTAGAGCTTAGAACCTTCAAGCTATCAGTTTGGGGCTCTTTGTATCTTAAGGTGAATGTACTCTTTCTTGATGAAGGGTTCATGATTGTTTTGCAAAATGTATTGTATTCATGTGTTAAACAACGAGATGCTAAGAACTTTGTCTTATTGTAATTATGATGTATGAATGTTTATGAATGCATGGATGGATGAACGAATAATTGGTTTCAACGAAACTCAAGCACGGGGTTCAATACCTGAGATCACTGTGACGAGTAATGTGGTTTAATAATGAGTGCTTTCGAACCAAGGTTCTCACTTTGCAAGATCTAGGGCTTTTGAGAATTTTGGTATAAGACACTGCTCTTAGAGTCATGGACTCCCTTGACTGTCCGCCGCGTATGTCAATTTACTTTCCAAGCGACAGATCCATCAAGAAAATCTACTCTAAGCGAGATCTTCGTATCGACCCTCGCGAGGAGAGCTTCTCGGGGACCTATACTACGTGACTATCGGTCTAGGTTGGCCAAGGTTAAATGTTCTACAAAAGGGGTCTTAGGGTCATGGACTCTAATTAAGATAAGGATGTTTACACTGAAAGCTAGACGGTCATCAATACCTTTAAAAGAGTCTACCACTAAGTGAGGTTCTCACATGTCCCTTACGAGAAGAGCTTATGGGTGGCCAATACTACTCAACCTCTCCTATCTCAAGCAAACTCTCATACTCTGGTGGAGAGTCTTTCACACAGGGCTTTTTAGTAATCATTATTAACCATTTTTTGTATCCATTATCACATAACCAAGGTCATCAATGAACCAGTATTTATAGTTAGTAAAAGAAAGCAACAAAAAGAATATAAAGACAAAAAAAATAAACAAGATAAACCCCTACACACGTAAAAAAAATACAACATAAACTAGGTTAGACTTGCTTAGGAAAATATATCCCCAGTAGAGTCTCCAGCTGTCGCAACCGAGGCTTTGAATTCGGATGGATGAAACCGAGACTGACCGTTTGCAAAAGAAAACAGAAGAGTCGCCACCGAATTTTATTTAATTTCCTCCTAAAAGGATAGGGAAGGGGAAATAGTTGATAAAACCCTCGAAGAAAAGAAATGCACAAGGAGTGCACGCATAAGGATACAGATTGGTCTCGCAACCAAGATCAGGTTCAGAAGTCAGTTACACAAGGGGAAGAAATTAACACCCCTCACGTCCATGGTACTCCATGGTGTAGTACCCCAAAATTTTCCCTCCTTTTCACTTTATCATCTGCCTATAACTCGATATCCATCTAACCTCATTCATTCATTCATTAATGATTAACATCTACTAACAGGTATCATGGATTCAGGGTTTGTGGTTGATAAAATCGGGGTTTTGGATTGAGGACTATGGTATTGCGCATGATATGGATTGAAATCCTGATTCATGGCTTTGCTAGTCAAGGAGCTTGTGCATGACCTTTGCTTTGGTTGACATTCACCTGGTTTGGTTCATAGCATTAACATGAGTCGTTTGGTTCAGGATGTTCTGGTCCATATTCGGTTGTGCATGAGAAAATACACATTTTTACCCAGGTTAACTCTTGGTCAACTATTGACTTTTTGGTCAACTAGTTTACCAAAGTCAATCGTCTACCTTTGAATCCTTTATCATGAAATCCATAACCATTTCATCATTTTTCTTTGACCAATTAATTTTAGACAACACTGTTTTTACTTACAAATTAATTTTGACATCTCTTTTATTATTAGAATTTCTTGTTGACTTGATTTTATTAGTGAACCATTTAAGCCCAAAACCAAATCCATTCTTTAAGCCCATTAAAATCTAATCCCATTTAACAACTATCCATTTCATATCCATATCCAAAATCCATTCAATAAGCCATTTGGCCAATTTCTAAATCCATATCCATTTAGCTTAACCCATTCCAATTTAACCCAATATCCTAATCCATATTTTAAAACCAACTCCAATTCCCCGCCTTGCATCATAAACCATTCTTATTACATTTCAACATGACAATTTCATACATACCTGCTCTTAAAGTACAATTTCCCCTTACAAAATCACAAGATTTGGTATCCTATTTCCAAGTAGATTAAAGTTGACCTTGGTAGGGAGTATGTTCATTTGGTTAAATTCCATGTCTATTAAGCATGCTTGTTTAGGCCGCGTCACTCTTCCATATGATATTACAGCATGTGAATAAGTGAGGAAAAAGAAGGTTATGGGCCTTGAATTGTTGTGAAGTCGTCTTGGTTCATCGTTTTCATGTTGGATTCCTCGTCATGCCACATGCTTCACGTCGTCGCCGTTTTCTTCCTTTAACAACATTCAGTTAAAACCTTTTAACCTCCATCCAAACATTCATAGCAGCATAGCCAACAGCCAAAAGGCCACGAAATGGCACGGCAAAACCTGCATAAAACCATAGCAGAAAACGTGAATAGTATAACAGAATTCCAAAGCTAAAGCACAACGGCCAATACGAAGCTGCAAGCCAAAACGGAAACATGAAAAGTGTAAACGGAAACATGTACAAGCTAACCAAGACGCGGCAAGCTACAAGAAATAGAAGCCATAGTGCAATCCATAAGCCAACAAGATCCGCCGACAACGCAGCAGCATAGCAGCAAAGCCACTTCCAAACACCAGTTGCTGCCGAAACAGATTGCAAATGCGGAAATGGGAAAAAGCTGCAGAATGGGACACAAATGTAAACGCATCAAGCTGCAACAGAAACAGCAGTGGTACCGCAACAAAACCGAAATTAGTTGCAGCCAAACACAACACGACAAGCAGCTACCAAACATATTCATCCATTTCCTATTGCCACCACATTTCCTGCAACCATACAAATGCTACAAGAAAACCACACCCTGCATCCATTAACAGAATCTAGCAGAAACCACACCCTGCAAGAAAACCAAAAGAAAATCAGTCAACAGTTTAAATCCAATAACGTAAATTAAAGAGAGCCTTGAGCAGCAGTAAGTCGCCCTGCAATTTCTATTCCTACGTAACACCAATTCACAATTCACGACGTTCCAGGTCATTTAACAGAAATGGACCGACAACCTTCAAATTCAGCAAGTTTTAATAAACGGACTTATTGATAGAAAACTAACTTGGAATTAATAACTAATTTTAACAATTAACAATAACAGAATTTTCCAGCTGGATAACTAACTCAACTTGGCACAAATTCACAGGTTTAATAGAGTTAGTCGATATCCCACTAACTTGAACTATGGTGGATTACCAGTGTGAAGTTTTCTGTCAAATTGATCTGCTATAAATCCCTCACCATTCACTCTTCAACCGGATTTGTTTCGCTCCGAATTTTCACACTCGGCTACCTCTTGGATTCGTCTCTTCCTATAAATTCTCACGCACATGCTCTCAGAATAAATCACGCATTCATACACGCCTCTCAACTCTCTCATACCAGAATAACAAAGAAACGTTGGGCAGAAGAAAGAGGTCGAAACAGAAGCATTTCAGAGAGAGAAGAAGGGAGAAGAAGGTCGGAGACGAGAAGGAAGAGGATCATAACTTGAGATTATCGCATCGAAGGATCCTTTTCGGTAAGTCTTTTCACTCAACCATCAATTTTTTTTGTCACGATTCATCCCTTCTTGATTCCGTGCATGAGTAGAAGCTTCTGACAGTATCAATTCCGACGGTGATTCGGTGAAATGATGAACCCTAAGCGCAATTCTTATTGTTCTCGTTTTGATTTCTTGCTCAAGACGTGTACTTGAGAGAGTGAAACATCTAAATAAGTTCGTTCTTGGCCGTGCGATTTACTTTCATCCTTGATCGGCAAGATGACATCGATGCATTTTCGAGCTGCTGCATTATATGTTGTCTGAGATTTATCGAGTTGAATTTGAATTTTCCGTCTGAACCTGGAGATTGAGCCCTTGGAGTTTCCTGTAACGCGAGCGACAAATCGATGCCGAAGAAGACGAAGATGAAAGCACATGATGACCTATGCGAACCACGAGTCAAACGTGACTCCAGGATATTCAAAGACGCAAGAGACACTACAACCAAAATGACTTTAGGTAACAAGCGAAAACCGCGGTCAAATATTAAAAAACCGTAGCCTTAATCTTTAGGCAACGCAATTCCAGATGTAGAATATACGGTAGTTGCCTATTCCATTAAACTGCAATTTTTTTACATTTACCCACATAATTTTTTTACATTTACCCACATAATGAAAAACCGTCGCGTAATTATATAAGTAATTATATAAAGAGACTATGGTTGTTTTAAAGACCACGCCTGTAAACCGGTCTCTATTCCTATACACTTTAATTTAGTTAACGCAATTGACCATTTTAAAATTCTTTGTATGTATTTAATAAATAGTTTTTTAAATTTTTGGAATTACTTTTAAATTTAATTATGAATATTTAATAATTATTATTGATGAATAATAATATTTTATTGTTTCACAATCCTTCAACTTTCTGTCACTTGAATCATGGATAATCTAATCTTCTTCGTTGTCACTGCAACATAAAAAAATAGTTATATCACGGATCATTTAAAATCTAATTAAATTAAAAAAAATATTACTCGCAAACAAACCTAAAGATGATGGTAGGGGAATAAAAAGAGATCTCACGGAGAAAAACAAAAAGTAATTGTTCTTGGAGGAGATAAATAAAAAATAAACCATGAAGAAGACAAAGAAAAAATCTTTACATGTAAAAAGTTAGTGTAGCTCCAGAATGAATGGCTTATGACTAACCCATTTTTCAAACACCTTATTTTGCAATTTTAATTACATAGAAGATAATAGAATGGTGAGAAGAGATGAGATATGGTCTTTGTTTTGCCATATGAGATCTAGAGTGGTTGGAAAGGAGAGAAATAATGGGTTCAAAAAATTATGGAAGTCTCAATTTGAAAGAAAGAATGAAAGGAGGTTAAACAACATTGAAGTAAGAAGTGAGGTTTTTTTGTTTTGTTTACGAGCCTATTTAAAATCATATATTTATTATTTTATTTTTTATTTTTAAACAATTTTTCTTTAATAATTAGCTTACCGATTACAATCATATTTTTAAGAACAACTTTTTTTTCTTTTGTAATAAATTCGAATTGAATGTTGTCCATTAATAAATAAATTTAATTAAAATAATCTTGTTTTAATAATACTTTCATCATTTTTAAGTATATGTGTTGATAATTGTTTTAAGAAAAAACACATAAAAAAACAAACTTATGTATAAACATTAAATTTTTTAAAATTAAGAATTCTTTTTAGATTTATATTTTATATATTTATATAAGTTGACACATTGTTCAATTAAAGTATGTAACGAAATAATTTTACATAGTTTTTAAATATTAATTTTTTATTAGACTAATTTAAATATTATCAATTTTAATTTAATTGCATTTAAATTGTAAAATTTTGGATTAAATGAACTTTTAATTGTCTGGTTGTTAAATAAAATAAGAGTAACGATTTTTAATAAAAAAGAATCTTCAAAAAGTTAGTAATAAAAAATTTGGCATTTTCTATATAATTTTTCATCGTTTAAGAATAATAATTGATCAAATTAATATTTTTTTTATAAAGAAAGAATAATAATCAATCAAATTGTTTTTTTTTCATAAGGAAAGAATAATATATTTCCATAAGAAAAAAATATTATATTTATTAGAGGAAACAAATCCCCTTACTAGGCTAAGCTATTTAAGTTAAATTTCATTTTTAAAAACATTTATGATTTCGTTTTTATAAACTCTAAAAAAAATACTAATTAATCAAATAAAAAAGAAACGAAAAATAAGCCTAAACCTGAACATGAAAAGAGCACGGCTATAAAGTGGTTTACACATCTACGGTTAAGATATTGTTGTCAGTATCAAATAGGCTACGGTTAACCTATAACCACAGTTCAAACCCGTAGTCTAAAGAGAACAGATAACAGTTTTACTCATGAGAGCAATGTAATTCTAAAAACATGACAACGAGTATAAAACCGTTGTTTATTGATGTTTAGGCAACTGATTCTCAACCGTTGTCTATATTGTCGTTGCCTAAAGTCAAAAATGTTGTAGTGAGATTCGAAACGTGATGTCGCAGGCAAAAGCTCATGGTTTTGCGCTAGATCGAAGCGAATGTGAAGTGGCTCATTGTGTTGCACTTGTCATCAACGCAGTGAGTTGAAGCTTTGTGTTGAGGAAAGTTATGGAGAATTGTGAGGAATCTGTATTCAGGTTGAATTTTTGATGAGTACATTGTTGTTCCATGAGAGCAAAACTAGGTTTGGCATTTGAACCCGATTCTTGGGGCTTTTGGAAGATTCGGGTTTTTGGCCCAAGCAAGCAAGACCTTTGTTTCACACCTCTTCCTCTCTATTCATCCCCTGACCCACTATTGTCCAATACACTAATCTCTTCTTAACCCCTCTAATTACGATTGATTAACCTGACCCATGTTTTGTTAATTTTGACAGAATTAGGCTAATTCTTGATGGGTGATAATTAGGGATTAATATGGTTTTTTTTTTGCAATCAGGATAACTTTTTAGGTTATGGACCATATAGTATTAATTAGTAAATAATTAGGTTTAATCATCTTTAATTAGATTTTGGATTTTTTTAAGAAGCTAATTCCATGTTGGTTAATCTTGCCATGATTTGACATAATTAGCCATTAGATCTTGGTTAATCTTTTTTTCCGATTTAACTCATCATTAGATTAGATAATATGTTTAAGTGTAGATTTTTTCCATAATTCATTTTAGGTTAAATTTTGACCATTAGCTTTGTCGATCCATGAGTTGTGAATATGACTGTTTTACCCTTTTTGGGTGATTTTGATGTTTTAGCCATACTATAACATGCTCCCTTAAGATTTTTAACATATAATTTTTAATCAACTTGGATTAACTATAGCGTGATCCCTTAGGATAGTTTAATTAGTATCTAACCATTAGATTAAACTCTAACCTAGCTTCCAAACTATTTCAAGACCCCCGATTCAAATTGATCAAAAGCAATTTTGATTAATTAAATCATTTAAACTTGTATAACCCCACGGTCTAATTGAGTGACCAAAAGACCCTTAGTCACTTAATAAGACTTTTTCTTCTAAGTTGTGGAGCTCGAAGCCTCAACTCAGATTCTCGATCAAGGTGTCCTCAGTCATACCCAGCAGTGGATAAAACAAGCAATCAAAGGTGGCAAATTGCAAGAGCTTGTTAAATCAAAGTTAGAAGTGTGTGACACGAGCCTTAAGTAATGGAGAAGGAGTGTGACTAGAGAATTCCTACCCCTATTCTAGATATCTTTGGGTATGGGACGAACGACCCAACACTCATCGTATCCACCTCTATTCATAGATTTTAGCATAATTCTAATCACACGATTGACAAGTCTCTCTCTCTCTCTCTTCACCAAGCAGTGCAAAAAGCAAGGACTACATCAACAACTTATAATCATGAATCGAGTTTCACGTCATGAGCCTTAAGTAGTAGAGAAGGAGTGGGACTGGAGAGTTCCTACCCCCATTCTGGATATCTTTGGGTATGGGACGAATGTGAAGGTTGAGAAAAACAAGAAAAGGGGGTTTGAATTGTTTTGGAAATAAAATCTTTTTCAGAATTCAAAACACATAGAATTTTATACTGGTTCGCTTGAAATTCAAAGCTACTCCAGTCCACCCGGCCAAGGTGATTTCACCTTCAAAAAGGACTTAATCCATTAATCTTGAAAGATTACACAACCAATCGTCTAAGAGAATAATCTCTTAGCCCTCCCAAGCATTCAGACTGTGCAGAGTCACTTGAGGAAATAGTTTAAACAAAAGTAAATTGTAATGTAAAGTGCTTCTAACAACAAGCAATTATTATAGAAAATGTGAGAGCAAAATCTTTTCACGTAAGAGCAGCAACTCGTGAAAAAAAAAGAGTGAATGATATTTTTGTGTGTCTCAGGTGTGTCACTCTAGAGAAGTAATCCGTTCTTTATATAGTCGTTGTGAGGGACCGTTGGAGTGATGACTGAATCTTGGTCATTGAAGAATAATTAATGTCATTACTTCTGTTGTTTCTTTCTAAAACCATTTTGTCTGCCTCATTATTCCTTTCTTTAAATACTTCCTTTCCATAATGAGATTCCTTTTTGTTACGCGTTCTGGACTTGTGAGTCTGCTTCAGAGTCTTGATATACCAGAGTTTGTCTTCAGAGGCTGATTATGTCTGACTTCATCAGATTTTCTCAGTGCTATAGACTTCTTAAGTATCAGAGTCTGATTCCAGTAGTCTTTTTGTTGGAGCTTCTGACTTCTTACCGTTGTGCTGGTATCCGTGTTGATCAGAATCAGAGTCTTTTGGACGTATTCCTTTCTGAGTGGCATCTGATCATCTAATACATTATATCTGATGTGATTTTGTATCTGATGTATGGTCAGAATCCTGCGTAAATCTTCAGAGTCATGCACACAGAAAAAATCTCGTTAGAGTACCATTTTTGGTTTCATCCTTTGTTATCATCAAAATCTTAGAGATATATTGTAGAACCAACTTTGTTCTTACAATCTCCCCCTTTTTGATGATGACAAAACAGTTCAGATTAAAGATGAAACATTTAAAGAACTCTTAGATCAGATATTACAGTGGGCTCCCCCTGAGTTAGATTTTGGATAGTTCATAAGTTCTTACCGGACCTTCCATGGTTTTGTGCTTTTAGCTACTTTCCTGGATATCTTAAGTCATTGATCTTAGAGAAAATGTTTGCAGTGCTTTGAAATGAATTAGATATGTTTTTCATCAGAGCTGTTTTAGTTCTCCCCCTTTTAGTCAGAATCAAAAAGACTTAGCAAAATAGTTGATATTAATAGATAAGCATTTACATAAGCCAGAAAGCAGAAAGCAAGAAATAGACATCGAAACACAGAAAGCAACAAGCAGAAATATCCTAGGTGCCTAAGGGTTTGGAGGTGGAGGCATCCTCTGGAGCAGCTGGGACAATATGTTCTGAATGTTTACATTGACAGAGTCCTGTTGATCCAGTCTGGCTCGAACTACCTATTGTTCTTTTTGCAACTCTTCGAGAGTCTTCAGGACCAGAGGGACGAATCCAGCGTTGGAGGACTCCCCCTGAGTCAATTCATTAGCTTTGGCTTTGGCAGCAGACTCTTCAGCAAGGCACACTGCTTCTTCAGCACCGGCTTTGGCTTTTGCCTCAGCTTCAGCAGCATCAGCAAGAGCCTTGGCTTCAGATCCTCTGATTCTCTGAAGTTCCTCTTGGCGCGCTTTCTCTTTAGCTTCCTGTCTTGCCTGTTCCTTAGCTTTTCTGGCTAGACGCTCTTGGAGTTTGATCTCAGCGTCTCTGATGAAGTCGTTGCGGACTTGTTCAGAGAGGCCTTTCAGCTTGAAGGCTTCAGAGGTCATCCAACTTATCACTCTGTTCCAGTGAGTCCTTACGGCGGATGGATCATCACTAATACCAGAGTTGATGGTCAGAGACTTGACCTTTTCAACTGAAGACTCTGCAAAAACCATAATTGCTTCTTCAAGGGTTAGAATTGTGGTTTCTGGTTCATTGGCAGAGGCTTGGGAGGGTGAGGTGGGGGCACTTAGGTTAAGTGTGGGAGTTGTTAGGTCAGAGGAAGTGATGGTTGTTTCAGAGTGTGGTGGTTCAGATGATTGTGGTTCAGAGTGAGTTGGTTCTGATGGCGGGGGTTCAGAAGTGGTTGTGTTTGGATTTTCCGGAGGTGGGGAAGAGACTTCAGGTTCAGGGTTAGAATATGATAGGTTTTGAGAGGTCAGAGCACAGTCTTGGAGCTGAGCCAGAGTGGGGGAGTGAGGGTCAGAAGGTTCAATGTCAGATGAGAGGTCATAGTAAGGTGGGGATTGTGGAGATGGTGAAGTGGTTTCATTTAGCATTTCTGCTTCTGAAACAGGTAGAGTTGTGGTGGCAAGGTTGAATTTTTGGGATGGTAGGTTATAGGATCTGGTGGTTGAGGGAGGAGTATTAGCTGTTATGTATATAAGGTTTGTTTGAGGGAGAAAAGAAGTAATTGTTTTTATCTTTACAGAGGGAGGGAGAGATACAGACTTACCTGGAGAGCCAACCAGAGGCACTGGGGGTCTTGATCCAGATGTTTCTCCCAGCTTCGCTTTCTTCGCTTGCTTGGTCTTCTCAGAGGGCTCTCGTGTCCTCTTCTGGAAGTCTGGTGGAAACTCAGGCAACCAATCCACTTGGAATTCTATGATGTCCACTCCTTGCTTGTACAGTTACTCTAGATAGTAAGCAATTACCTCTGGAGGGTCGATCTTTGAGAATAGGTAGAGTCCATTTGGAATCTCCCTATGATCTTTAAGTGCTTCCCAGGAGGTATCAAGTGTAGGCTTGGCTCTCAATTGATCAATGATTCCCATGCTCTTCAGATTGCGAGCATTCAGGGGTCTGCCAGTGTCAATGATGACGTCTTCCATTAGTCTGAGCTGAATCAGATGGTCCACGAGGCCACTCTCAATCAGCACATCAGATATTAGTCTCCCCAGAGGGATGTAGTTTCTTATCTTCATATTGTTTTTGGTATCTTTTACGGAGTCTCTGAGATACTTGAATAGAAGAGCAGGTAGGCAGAGCTTCAGACCCTTGTGAATGCAGTAGAGAATGCACTTCTGGTATGTGTTGATGTAGTCTGAGGAGTTAGAAGCCGGACGGTGATGGATGGTGCTAAGATAATCTTCAGCCATACCCGGAGGTTCTGATGTAGTTCCTTGTTCTTGGAATGCTTGCCTTCAGCATTCTGTTGGAATATTGTAGGGTTTATCTCCTGGGACAGATACTTTTCCCTAGGGTTGATGTTGTATATGCGTCTTCCTCCAGTCTTCTCCATGTTCAGAAGAGAAGCAATCGATTTCTCTGTGATAACTATCTTGACTCCCAGAATGTAGGAGACAATGTAGTGATCATTAGAGTTAGCGAATCGCCAGAACTCCTTCACCAGATTCGTGTATACTAGGCCATAGAGGCGTTGAAAATAATTTTCCCACCATTGCTTCTTCAGTTCATCCGTGAGGTCGACGCCATTTCTTTTCATCTTGTCAAAGTCCACCAAGGTTTCACAAAGGACTTCCATCTTGTCAAACGGAGTTGCAAGATGAATGTGAGGCTCACGATCAAGAATGTGAGGTTCCTTGTAGATGGGAGTGGAAACGACTCTGGTGGTTGTTGGGTTTTGATGACTGGAACTTGGTGCTTGCTCAGTTGAGTTCATCTGTTGAGAGAGGTTGTACACTGATTCTTGCTGAGAATCCATGAAGAATGTTGAAGATGATGATGAATGTTGAAAAACTTTAGTAAGAACTGCAGAAAGGCATTTGAGAGAGGAAAGAACTGAGAGAGAGAGGGTTAGGTGAGTTCGTGAGTGTAAAAGTGTGCAGTTGTAAAATGTGAAAAGTATATATACCCAAATTAGGGCGCATGCAAAACGAAACATAAGTGAGAGTTTAACAGATAGCATATAAACCAAGTACGCACGCTAGAGAGGAGAATGATTACAGCTCATAAATGATGTCCAATCCCAAAATCAGCACACTGCTCGAGGAGATATCAAGAGTCCGTTTCTTGATTACTGCTAGACAGCTGTCTAGAAGTTCCAAGGTCAGACGCCTGATGTTCCACGTGTTACTTTATCTGATCTTCAGGAATACCAAAGGTTTGGTTCTTGGAAATTTCTAACTCAAATGACTTTTAACTGGTAGTAGCATCAAAGTCAGATACAAAATCCAGCTGTTTTACGTCAGAATCTTATTTTGCTATCTCAGAGGCACATTTCATTCAGGACAATTTTGAATGTTTAGATTTTTTAAGATAAAAGAGAATCTATCTTCAGCAAGGGGTTTGGTAAAAATATCAGCCCATTGATGGTCTGTATCGATAAATTTTAAAGTTACTACCCCTTTCTGAACATAGTCTCTAATGAAATGATGTTTTATTTCTATGTGCTTAGCTTTGGAATGCAAAATAGGATTCTTACTTAAACAAATGGCAGCAATATTGTCACAGAAGATAGGAATGTTACTCTCAAAGATTTGAAGATCTTCTAGTTGATTCTTCATCCAGAGCATCTGAGTAGTGCATAGTGATGCTGAAATATATTCTACTTCTGCAGTGGACAGAGCTATGGTTGATTGCCTTTTGCTGGCCCAGGATATCAGATTCTTTCCCAAGAGCTGACAATTCCCAGATGTACTTTTACGTTCCATTCTATCCCATGCATAATCTACATCACAGTAACCAAAAAGTCTATACTCTGATGTTTTCTCATACATCAGGCCCATGTTAGGAGTTCCTTTCAGATACCTGAGTATTCTTTTAACAACTGTTAAATGAGATTCTCTAGGATCTGATTGGAATATGGAACAGAGACATACACTAAACAGAATATCAGGACGTGTAACAGTCAAATAGAGAAGAGAGCCTATCATACCACAATAGAGCTTCTGACAAACCTTCTGGCTAACTTCTTCTTTTTCCAGAATGCAAGTTGGATGCATAGGTGTCTTAGCAGGTTTGCATTCTACCATTTTGAATTTCTTCAGAATGCCTTTAATGTATTTACTTTGATGAATATAGGTGGCTTCTGAAGCTTGATTGATTTGATATCCTAGAAAGAACTTTAGTTCTTGCATTAAGCTCATTTCAAATTCTGCCTGCATTAGCTCAGAGAATTCTTGACATATAGAAGGGTTAGTTGAACCAAAAATAATGTCATCAACATATATCTGGCATATCATGAGGTCATTACTAATGTTTTTACAGAAGAGTGTAGAGTCAACTTTTCCTCTAATGAAGTTATGTTCCAGAAGAAAATTGCTTAGTCTTTCATACCAAGCTCTGGGAGCTTGTTTTAAACCGTACAATGATTTCTTAAGTTTAAAGACATGTTCTGGACAATTTGAGTTTTCAAAACATGGAGGTTGATTAACATACACTTCTTCTGTTATATAACCATTAAGAAATGCACTTTTGACATCCATTTGATATAGTTTAATTGAATGATTTACAGCAAAAGAAATAAGTAAGCGAATAGATTCTAACTTGGCGACTGGGGCAAAGGTTTCGTTGTAGTCAATGCCTTCTTGTTGACTGTACCCTTGTGCCACCAGTCGAGCTTTATTTCTGACAACTTCGCCTTTTTCATTTAGTTTGTTTCTGAACACCCATCTGGTTCCAATATTGTGAGTGCCTTTGGGCTTAGGAACAAGATCCCATATGTCATTCTTTGAGAATTAATCTAGCTCTTCTTGCATGGCTAGAACCCAGTCATCGTCTTGAAGTGCCTCATCACAGGAAGTAGGCTCAATCAGAGATACTAGTCCTAGAGGAATTTCTTCAGGTACCTTGAATGTTGACCTAGTTCAGATAGGTTCATCCTTGTTTCCCAGAATCAAATCTTCAGAGATGTTGGGGCAACTTTTTGATTTCTTTTGGATCGTTGGGGCTTTAGTTCCATTTGGACTTTGTTTATCAGATACTTCTGGTGCTTTGATCTTTTCGTCAAAACCTGCAAGAGTAATCTCCAGATCTGCAAGTTTCTCAACTAGCTTTGACTTTTCAGGGTCAAGCTTATCATCAAATCTAACATGAATTGATTCTTCCATAATTTTGGTTTCTGTATTGTATACTCTGTAGCCTTTAGAGCGTTAAGAGTATCCTAACATAATACCTTTTTGTGCTTTTGAATCAAACTTGTTCAGATGTTCTTTAGTATTCAGAATAAAGCAAGAGCATCCAAAAGGATGAAAATAAGAAATGTTGGGTTTTCTTCCCTTACACAGTTCATAGGGAGTCTTCTCTAGAATATGTCTTATAGAGATTCTATTCTGAATATAACACGCTGTATTTACTACTTCAGCCCAAAAGTGCTTAGCCATATTTGTTTCATTGATCATGGTTCTGACCATCTCTTGGAGTGTCCTATTCTTCCTTTCTACAACTCCATTTTGTTGTGAAGTTCTAGGACAGGAGAAATCATGGGATATTCCATTGGAATCAAATAGTTCTTCAAAAAAATTATTTTCAAATTCTCGACCATGATCACTTCTGACTCTGATGATTTTAGAGTCAAATTCGTTTTGCACTTTGGAACAGAAGCTAGTGAATACAGAGTGAGACTCACTGTTGTGCTTTATGAATTTTACCCATGTCCAGTGACTAAAATCATCAACAATAACTAGTCCATATTTCTTTCCATTGACTGATGCTGTTTTAACAGGACCAAACAAATCAATGTGAAGAAGTTCCAGAAGCTTAGAGGTGGAAACAATATTTTTCTTTTTAAAAGAAGATTTGGAAAATTTTCCTTTTTGACATGCTTCACACAGAGCATCTGAAGAAAACTTCAGCTTAGGTAGACCTCTGACTAACTCGAGTTTATTTAGCTGAGATAATTTTCTCATGCTAATATGGCCCAAGCGTCTATGCCATACCCATTGCTCTTCATGAACAGACATCAGACATTTTACATTTTGTTCTTTTAAGTCTGAAAGATTTATTTTGTAAATATTGTTTTTCCTCTTGCCAGTGAATATGACTGTTTCATTGTTCTGATTAATTGCTTTACATGTTTTTTGATTGAAGATTACATCATAGCCGTTATCACTTAATTGACTTATTGATAACAGATTATGCATTAATCCTTCTACATAGAGAACATCAGATATAGAGGGAAGAGTACCATTACCAATAGTTCTGGAGCCTCTGATCCTTCCTTTCTGATTTCCTCTGAAACCTACGAAGCCAACATATTTAAGTTCCAGGCTTTGGAACATATACTTTCTTCCCGTCATGTGTCGCGAGCATCCAGAGTCCACATTTAAAACACATTCCATTGGAATTCAATTTCAACCACAAATGACTTCCAAACTCATAACAGCCAACCCGAAACCATTTTCAGCAAGGGATTTCCATGAATTCTACACCATGAACCATTAACATGCACAGGTGAAACACAAGATCAAGCCAAATACTTCACCTGCACATTAACACCAAACTGAAATCCATGGCAAAACCAACCATACAACATCGAAATAGCAGGCTACAAAGCTAAGAAAATGGCAAAGGCACAACATGGTCTTGCAGAATCAATGCATTCAGAATATTCAATCATGAAGACAATGAGCCATCACATAGCACTATCAACCTAGCATCATCACATCATACACCTGCAATAAAGCATACCTGTTGCAGCCAGTCATATCATGACAACAACATTATCATACAAACTGCATCATAAATACCAAATCATGGAAAGACACAGCAGGATACTTCATCAAGGAAACAAATGCCAAACAATACAGGATGTGAAGTTTGAATCCATACCATATACACTTGAAACCACTGCCTGCATGACAGACTTGAAGCCTGGGCTGAAAATACCAGCTGCACTCACCTTCAGCCCAATGCCAGACCATGATGTATGTTTCCATGAACCTAAGTCTCCCCAAAGTCACATGCTGGACATAACCAGGGCTAAGCATCACAGGCCAATTGTGCCAAACAAATCCTTGAGGCATGAATTTGGAAGTGAAAGGCATTGGTCATGCATCCTGCAAGCCACAAGAAAGATTACAACATGAGCTCACAAGCAGAATATAACCAATCAATGCCAATCCATTTCCAACTCAAGCACATGGTGGTTACCTTGCATTTCAATGAGAAAACCAGACTTAGCAACTTACCACATGTTGGACTGGAAGAAGGATTCAACATAATAGGAAAGTGTGGAGCAGTAGTGCATCTTCACAGCTGTGACACACCTCAAAGCCAAACCTGTTCCAAGCCTGCATCAAGGTGTTTCCCCTGTCAGTTATGGATAAACCTTGATTTGAACATGATTTGCCAATGCAAGGCCCTTTCAAGTATGCTGCAGCAAAACCAATGAGAACAGGGCATTGAATACAAACAGTAAAAATTAAACTCATGAAACATTGAACCAAAGCACAAACCAAAATACAATTACCAGTTCAGAAGGTTACTTTTGATCTAAGGACCTGACCTTCTAATTCCAATTTAAAATGTCACCTGCTATAGCCAGTTGGAGCATCAAAGCCATCAACTTCATACCAAAGCCATTACACCTCATTTCAAGCCAAGCTAAATCACTCAAATTCACCTGCAACTTGGATAACAAGTCACCAAACCATTCCCACAAAGCTACAACCTAAGTCTAACCTATAACAACCATTTAGAATCCATTTCATTAAGTCATTGATCAATTAAAACTAACATGACTAACTGAGTTTTAGCTTCACTAACTAACTGAGTTCTCACTTAACTCAGTGAGCCAACACTAACTAATTCCAAGCCAACACTAACTAACTCCAAACATGAATCCAAAGCTACCAAATTCCCAAACCTAAGCTCTATTTAAGAAACTCACCTCTCTCATCTTTAGCACCCTTGGAACCTTGTGAATCTGTGCGAATTTTCTCTACAATCTCTTCCCTTACCCTCACCAAAGCACTCTCACAAGAAGCCATTGATGCTTCACATTGAAGCTTCAATTTAGCTTGAGCTAAACCACCTCACTCTCACTCTGCATCGATCCAGTTCAGAAGAAGGAGAAAGAGACGCAAAGAAGAAGAAGAAGAAAGAATCAAGGTCAGGAAGCTTACCGGTAGATTCTCCGATCATCTTCTCTGGTATGTCATTTATCATTCAGTATCGTTTTCTTGTTTTGAGTTCACCAAGACGTAGCACTTAGGTTAGGGAGCGGAACCCCTATAGTATTAGGGATTGATCTCCATCGAGCACCATTTAATTTGAGTTTTGGATGCTAGGGTTCCTCCATGTTTAGTTTCGATTCCCCCAACTCTATGACTGGTTTCCAATTCCTTTTCCATATCCATGTTTAGCATACAGCGGCACATCCATTGGTAGTAATATGTAGTGGTTAGCCAATACCAGCGCCGGTGACAGACGCCGACACAGTGATCATAATGAACGGGCGATGAGAGGCACGAGCGCGCGTAGTGAAAGAGTTTGAACTATGTTGACTTAGACAAGTCAACAGAGGTAAGAGTATTGGGCTTAAGTTGTTAGGGCCCATTGGAATTACTCTTCATACACCAGGTATTGCTAATACACCTCCCCACTGACTATGGAAGAAAGTGGATTTTGGGCTTAACCAAGCCCAGTGGATTTTTGCTAATTCACCTTATGTTCCCTGCGTGCACCCCCTGGAAATGTTTGATTTGGCATTGGGCTCAGGCGCAGCCCATGCCCGTTTTTACTTCACGTACCCCCCTATTTTTGGAACATTTGCTTCCTGTACAAAAAAAGCAGTAATGGGCCTATCCTGCAGCCCACTAACCAGATTTCAGTTTACAATCCCATTTTCAATTCACACCTCCATTTTAATTGCTTTTTCTTTTATTTTCTTAATTGTTTTTTTTTTGGCAATATAATTAGGTTAATTAGGATAATATTAGATTAATTAGGTAATTTTGACAATTAGGAATAAAATCTTGATTTCTAGGATTTTAGTTTTAATTAGGGTTTTATTAGAATTTTAATTAGGGTTTTATTAGAATTTTAATTAGGACTTTTTATTAGAATTTGAATTAGGACCTTGATTAGATTTTAATTGGTCTTTGATTGAATTTAGAATCATATCATTTTCAACATTAGGATTAGAATTCAATCTTTAGGATTTAATCAATTTTAGGCCATGTTTAGAATTTGATACATTTTGCAATTGACTATTTTACCCTTTTAGGCTTATTTTGGTATTTTTGTGTTAAAATTGCATGATCCCCTTAGGGTTAGAATTCAATCATTTCC
This sequence comes from Lathyrus oleraceus, assembly GCF_024323335.1. Taxonomy (NCBI): domain Eukaryota; kingdom Viridiplantae; phylum Streptophyta; class Magnoliopsida; order Fabales; family Fabaceae; genus Lathyrus; species Lathyrus oleraceus. The sequence continues at coordinate 223,201,105 of NC_066584.1, forward strand.
TAATAATTGTAGGACTTAACATAGAATTTTAATCATGATTTTGACCAATTTATACATGCTCCCTTAGGACTTCTAACTTCTAACTTAGACTTGTTCAATCAACTTCTAATGCATGATCCCTTAGGATAGTTTCTAACAATTACTAACTTTGATTAGATCCAGACTTAGTTCCCCAAAAAACCAGATCGAAACCCATGATTAAATTGATCAAAAGAAATTTTGATTAATTAAATCCTTTGAACTTATATAATCCCACAATCTAAATTGAGTGACCAAAAGACCCTTGGTCACTTAATGAGACTTTTCTTCCAAGATTTGGAGCTCAAGGCCTCAAGACATCTCTTCAATCAAGGCATCCTCAGTCACACCAAGCAACGGATTATTCAAGCACATCAAAGGTTGCATCTTCAACACTTGTTAAATCAAAGTTAGAAGTGTGTGACACGAGCCTTAAGCAATAGAGAATGAGTGGGACTGGAGTATTCTTACCCCTATTCTGAGTATCTTTGGGTATGGGACGTATGACCCAGCGCTCATCGTATTCACCTCTATTCATAGACTTTAGCACAATTCTAACCATACGATTAACAAGTCTATCTCCACAAAGGAAAAACAACAAAAAGCAAGGACTTCAACAACTTATCAATCATGAATCAAGTTGTACGATACGAGCCTTAAGTAATGGAGAAGGAGTGAGACTGGAGTATTCCTACCTCCATTCTGAGTATCTTTGGGTATGGGACGTATGACCCAGCGCTCATCGCATTCTCCTCCATTCATAGACTTTATTGCAATTCGAATCTAACGATTGATAAAGTCTTCATCATCAATGCAAGAAACAACTACAAAGACTCTTCTCTCTCCCCTTGAAGTTTAAGACGAGAATTACATGCCACGAGCCTTAAGTGGTAAACAAGGAATGAGACTGAAGCTTTCCTACACTCATTCTGGATATCTTTGGGTGCGAGACGTTTGGCTCGTTGCTTATCGTATCCACCTTTACCCATAGACTTTAGTGTGATTCTTATCCAGTAACTATCAAGTCTATCCATTCTTCATTCCAATTCTAATCATTTCAATCTCAATCATCCATTTCTTCTTGCTTCCAATCAATTTCTTTTCAGTCCTAGCGGGTTGAACAATGAAAGCTCTGATTTCCTCATTGCACGATGAGGGTACGTAGGTAGGAGAATCCGGTTTCTTCGCGAGCTACCCTATTTATTAATCAATCATTCTCCATTCTATCAATACCATCTTTTTGAGATCAATTATACTTCTCATTGGACTCCTTGTCTATCCTTTTAGGACGTCCTGATGACCGTCCATCTCTTCAATCGAGAGTTGTTTGGGCAAACAACCCCAAACACTTAATTCAGTCTTTCTTTTTGGCTTTACCTTATAGTGGCGGCCTGCTAGTCCACGTATTGGTAAATGCCTACCTTGCTCTTTGATTAAGAGTTTATCCTCCTTCTGGATCCAAGATATTATCCTGAGTTGATCTCGATTTTCCAATTCCCCAGCAAGTGATACAATACTCCTTGCACTCCAATACTACAATCCTTCCTTGACTTAGTGTTTGTCTTGTGAGTCCTTGTTGCTTAGACAAACACCTATCCTTTTATTCTTGTAATTCCGAACTACGATTTCTCTGACTTCTCATTGCACGATGAGAATACGTAGGCACGAGGATGCGAATCCTTGGCGAGCATACTTCTAATTATTCCTCCTTCGCCTTAGGGCATCATCCATATCTCTCACAATCCATTACCTACCTTCGATCATAAATCGTTCACCCAGTGACATATTGTGTCTTTGACATCGAAATACAGTTTCTTTGGATTTCCATATACATCCTTTTAGGACACCTAATGTAGTCCATCTTTCTACCTAGAGTTGTTTGGGCAAACAACCCCAAACACTTAATTCCTTCCTTTTTAGCCAAAACCCTACAGTGGCGGCCTGCTAGTCCACATATTGGTTAACGTTGTTTCCCTCTATGGTAGAAATCTCATTTCTCTTATGGATTCCAATACACTTTCACCTTTCGATTTCAAATAATACTTATTCAGTCACTTGTTACCAAGTTCTTCTATTCTGTGACTTCGGTCACTTCACTCCATCCATCTCCATGATACATTCGTATTCTACCTTCTTTCACTCCAAGTGATATACCTATTCTTTGAGCCAAATACACTATATCGTTGCACTCCTTCTTGCGTCACCTTGTGAACCAAGAGATGTTTGGGACTGTGCCCAAACACCTATTTCTTCGTCTTTTCGGCTTTATCTTATAGTGGCGGCCTACTAGTCCACGTATTGGTAATAACCACCTTACTATTGGGTTCACCTTTTCACCCTTTTTGGAGTTCAAACAACACAATTCTTTGGTTCAAACCATATCTTTATCACACTTCTTTTCATCTCCCACTTCTAGTTCCTTGAACTACGGAGCTCTGAATTCCTCATTGCACTATGAGGATACGTAGGCATGAGGCTCTAATCCTCACCGAGCACTTTATCTATTTCTTTTCCTTTTCCCATTCTTTTGCGAGTAATTTTTAGATCACACCTATTCGAGAGAGAACAATCAAATGGTTCCCATGGAGTACCATGGATGTTTAGGGTGCTAATACCTTCCCCTTGCATAACCGACTTCCTTACCCAGTATATCTCTTCCCCCCGGGTTTTATCGATGTTTTCCCTTCCTTTTGGGGATAAATAAAGTTAGATGGCGGCTCTATTGTATATTCGGGCGTGCGATACGTTCAGGTATATTTCCGTTAACTTCACATGCACACCACCATACCAAACCAGCTCAACCAGTCAGCTTATGCATCATGAAATAGCCTGATGGCAATCCAAGGAATGACCATTTGAAGAGTCTGCTGCAACTCTGGTACATCACCAAGGCAACAAAACACGGGATTACCATTATCTAAACATGGTTATGCCCAAGAAATCATGATATCATGCAAGGTTGCATCGAAACCAAGTCATTTGGCAATGCAAGTGCAACCCAACAACGAACCATCATTTCTTGCATCCAACCAAACCTGCAATAGAGCAAATCAAAGCCAGAACATGAAATAATTCCATACCTGGAGAAAAACAAGAGAAAACATCATGCACATTGCATCCAATTCATGACAGATCCTACATTAACATGCCATGCCCAATTAAACCAATTGGAGTAGACCTGCGGAACATAGGATACATACTACATCAGAACCATAACCAAAATGCATCATAATTACAAACTGGCCTACTACAATGAGGCTACAATCATCAACAAGTCATAGTTCAAACACATTAAATCCATTTTCAAAAACCTGCAAGTTATAGCATTGCATTGCCTAACCAGTAACAAAATCCTGCAACAACCTCTACCTTTAAATCTAGATATGCAGCAAATGATAAAAAGTAATAACCAAGGAAATGAAACAATTCATCAAGACAAACCAATATGTTTCAAATACAACCTGGCCACACCTTCTTGAAAAGGACATACTGTTATGGGAGGTCACCTTTTCCAAGCTCCATCATTGGCATATTGTAGTTAGCATGAGGGAAGAATTCCCAATGCTTGGTTAAAAATGGCCATAACCTCTTCCGAGGTAGCTGACAAAGCCTTTGCTACTATCCTGGCAGAAATTCTGGTGATTTGGTGTACCTGCATCAGAACAAGCTCACATGGACAACAGGTAACAACACCAATATCAGTCATCCATGGCAATTACAAAACTAACATCACAATAGATAGCATCCAGAACTTAACATTGCTTTTGATTTTTTCCATCCAAATAGAAACTGAGTAAGCTAACTACCTGCACAATCCATGGGCCATTGCACCAAGGGCATACTTGTAGTGGTAGACTTGACGAGCATTTTATTCCAACCATATGTGCAACCTTCAGACCTAGGCAGGCCAATGCAAAACCATCTGCATACCAGTAGCTAACATGACCTGCAGTATATTATAACACCCTGCCAACATCATCAATGCACAAGCCAAATTAAAGGTGAAGTCAAACCATGAGCCATACCAACTTGGCAATACATTCATCACTTACAACAAAGACTGCTTCATCACACCATAGACTTGCAACCATCACATGCCATGACAATTCATTAATCATCATCTAACCATCCTAGTTGAGTGAACAACATAACAATTGCCTAAGTTAATTCATTAACCAAGTTGGCTTTAAAGGTAAACCTGTTCAGCAGGTCACCACCATATGAAGACCAATTCCACTTAAGTTCCAACCTGTATTAACCAGTCAAAGGAAAACAAATTCATAGTTCATTCATCTAAAACCTAACTAACTAATTCAACTAATTAACTACCCACTCGGTGAGTCAACAATTTGAACACACTGAGTCCATCTTAACCAACTCCTAAGCAACTCCCAAACATAACCATAACTAACTCCAAAGATCATCAATTCCAAACCTAATGCCTATATATTTCACTCTTCATCATCATTGTGAGGAATTTTGGATCAAGCCTCAAATCCCTGCACTCTCTGAATTTCCTTCCTCTCCTTAAATCTGCAAGTTACACCATAGCATTGTCTGACCTGTAACAAAATCCTGCAGCAACCTCTACCTTTAAATCTAGATCTGCAGCAAATGATCAAAAGCAATAACCAAGGAAATAAAACAGTTCATCAAGATAAACCAATCTGTTTCAAATACAACCTGGATACACCTTCTTGAAAAGGGCATACTGTTATGGGAGGTCACCTTTTCCAAGCTCCATCATTGGCATATTGCAGTAAGCATGAGGGAAGAATACCCAATGCTTGGTTAAAAATGGCGATAACCTCTTCCAAGGTAGCTGACAAAGCCTTTGCTACTATCCTGGAAGAAATTATAGTGATTTGGCATACCTGTATTAGAACAAGCTCACATGGACAGCAAGTCATAATAAGTGATCTACCATCCACATACATGATAACAACACCAATATCAATCATCCATGGCACTTACAAAACTAACATCACAACAGCTAACATCCAGAACTTAACATTGCTTTTGATTCTGTCCATCCAAATAGAAATTGAGTAAGCTAACTACCTGCACAATCCATGGGCCATTGCACCAAGGGCATACTTGTAGTGGTAGACTTGGCCAGCATTTTATTCCAACCAGATGTGCAACCTTCAGACCTAGGCAGGCCAATGCAAAACCATCTGCATACCAACAGCTAACATGACCTGCAGTATATCATAACACCTTGCCAACATTATCAATTCACAAGCCAAATGAAAGGTGAAGCCAAACCATGAGCCATACCAACTTGGCAATACATTCATCACTTGCAACAAAGACTGCTTCATCACACCTTTGACTTGCAACCATCACATGCCATGACAATTCATTAATCATCATCTAACCAACCTAGTTGAGTGAACAACATAACAATTGGCTAAGTTAATTCATTAACCAAGTTGGCATTAAAAGGTAGACCTGTTCAGCAGGTCATCACCATGTTAAGACCAATTCCACTTAAGTTCTAACCTGCATTAACCAGTCAAAGGAAAACAAATTCAGAGTTCATTCATCAAAAACCTAACTAACTAATTCAACTAATTAACTACCCACTCGGTGAGTCAACAATTTGAACTCACTGAGTCCATCTTAACCAACTCCTAAGCAGCTCCTAAACCTAACCATAACTAACACCAAAGCTCATCAATTCCAAACCTAATGCCTATATATTTCACTCTCCAACATCATTGTGAGGACTTTTGGATCAAGTTTCAAATCCCTGCACTTTCTAAATTCTCTTTCTTCTGGATTTGAGAATGGTGAACTGAGATAACTTTGGTATTATATTGGAGAGGCTTAGTACAAGCTGTATTGAAGCTCTAATGTCATAACCTAGTTCTCAAAATTAATTTAAACCCTCGATTCAAGTTGACCAAAAGCAAGTTTGATTAACTAAATCCTTTGATCTTGTATACCCCCACGGTCTAATTTGAGTGACCAAAAGACCCCTGGTCACTTAATAAGACTTTTTTTCTGTAAGTTGTGTGGCTTAAAGCCTCAAGTCAGATTCTCAAACAAGGCATCCTCAATCATACCAAGTAGTGGATAATACAAAGCACATCAAAGGTGGCATCTTCAAGAGCTTGTTAATCAAAGTTAGAATTATGTGGCATGAGCCTTAAGTAATAGAGAAGGAATGGGACTGGAGAATTCCTACCCCCATTCTGAATGTATTTGGGTATGGGACGAATGACCCAGTTGCTCATTGTATTCACCTCTATTCAAAGAATTTAGCACAGTTCAAATCATACGATTTCCAAGTATTTCTTCATAAAGCATTAGTGCAACAAGCAAAAGACTACATCAGCAACTTAGCAATCATGATTCAAGTTGTACGACACGAACCTTAAGCAATGGAGAAGGAATGGGACTGGAGAATTCCTACCCCCATTCTGAATATCTTTGGGTATGGGACGCTTGACCCAGTTGCTCATTGTATTCACCTCCATTCATAGACTTTAGTGCAATTCGAATCGAACAATTGATAAGGTTTTCATCATCATCACTATAAACAACAACAAAGATTCACTTCCGGCAACTTGGAAGTTAAGATGAGAGTTACATGCAATGAGCCTTAAATAGTAAAGAAGGAATGAGATTATAGCTTTCCTACAATCATTCTAGATATCTTTGGGTGTGGGACGTTTGGCCTGTTGCTTATCGTATCCACCTTTACTCATAGAAATTTTGTGGTTCTTATCCAATAAATATCAAGTCTATTCCACTCTTTCAATCAATCATTTACTCCTCTTGCCTCCTTAATCATCTTACTTTCATCCCTAGTGGGCTGAACTACGAAAGCTCTGATTTTCTTATTGCACTATAAGGATACGTAGGCAGGAGAATCTAGATTCTTCGCGAGCTACCCTATTTATTAATTCTTCGTTCTTCATTCATTCAATCAATACCATATTTTTGAGATCGAATATCACTTTTCCTTGGTTTCCATGCTTATCCTTTTAGGACGCCTAATGAACAGCCTTCCTTGTGAACCAAGAGTTGGTTGGCTTGTACTCAAACATTTAATTCCCTATGTTTCTAGTTATGACAAGAGTGGGTATGTGTAGGTCCCTCCACATCCTAGTCAATACCTATTTCGCTCTTCGGTTCAAATTTTATTCCTTCATGGATCCAGAATACCATTCTTCTTTGATCTCGAACTATTTGCTCCCCTAGCAAGTGATATATTCTTCCTTGAACCCATAAATACTTCCTTGTGGTTCCCATACTCATTCTTTTAGGACATTTGTCCATCTTGTGAACCAATATTCGTTTGGCTTGTACCCAAACATCTAATTCATTCTTTTTGGTAAGACAATACAGTGGGTATGCCTTTGTTCCTCCACATCTTAGTTTGTACCTTTTCACTCTTGGGTTCAAAGCCAGTTTACCTTACGGGTTCCCATTTTACCATTCTGTTGGTACAAGTTATACTTTCTCCTCAATGTCATCATACTCTGGAAGTTGTTTGTCTTGTTAGTCCTAGTTGCATAGGCAAACACTTATTATCTCCTTTTTATTTCTGTAGTTCCATGAACTACGATTGCTCTGATTTTCTCATTACATGATGAGAATACGTAGGCACAAGGATGAGAATCCTTGGCGAGCATAATCCTAATTATTCCTCCTTCCGCCTTAGGGAACCATCCACATCTTTCATAATCCATTATCTACCTTCACTCATTACCAGTTGTCACTACCGGGATTTCACGATAACGAAACCGGGACTAAAGAGATGCCAAAGAGAGGCAAAGTCAGAAGAGTCACCACCAAATTTTATTTAGTTTATCTCTATCGGAGAGGAGAGGGGAAATAGTCGATAAAACCCTCGGAAAGGAGACGCGCACGGAAGTGCTAAAAGAGAATAAGGAATCGGTCTCGCAACCAAGATTTGGGTTCGGAAGTCGGTTACGTAAGGGGAAGGTATTAACACCCCTTACGTCCATGGTACTCCATGGGAACCATTTGGGTTGTTTTACATACATGGGATTTATCTATCATTGTTTTATTTTCAAAAGAATGAGTGAAAAAAAGGGGTGTTTTTGTTATTATAGTGCTCGTCAAGGTTTGGGGCCCTTGTGCCTACGTATCACTCATTCAGGGATGAGAAATCAGAGCTCCGTAGTTCAGAGTAGAAAATGTTTATGTGTTGGTTGATTTTACCTTTGAAAAAGGTTTTTCGGGATGATGCCCTAAGGCATAAAAATGAGTTTGATGAGTTGTATTATTTTTACCTTGAATAAGGGTTTTATGAAATGAGTGTTTGTGATTATATTGTACGAAAGTCTATGGGTGGAGGTGATTATTCTAGACAACAAGCCAAGCGTCTTGCGTCCAAAATAATCAGAGTAAGGGTAGGAATGCTCCATTCTCACTCATTCTCCACCACTTAAGGCTCGTGGCGCACAATAATAATCATAATTATTAAATGTTTTGAATTTGACTATGAAAATGCCACTTGACGTTGAATCAAGGGTTTATTTTATTTTGATTATGAAATTTGGCTTATGCAACATGAATGCAAAGTAACCAACAAGAAATTAAAGGGTCTCATTGTAAGGTAGCCCAAGAGAAAGCCTTTTGTGTGCAAAAGTGACCTAAGCTAAACAAAGGATAGTGGTCTTACAAACATGTCCCCCTAAGGTGGTGCCATGATGCCATTCTTACAACATGAATGTAAGTTACAAATAAAATCCAACATTTACAAATTATCACAAAGATAAGGGAAAGACCTCCAAGCAAGGGTCCTAGAATGAAATCCTCTAAGTCCAAGTTGATTAAGAGTGAAATGAATATTTTTGTCTTATCATTTTATCATGTTTTTGTTGTTTTTAATGTTTGATGACAATAAAATAAATAACAAGTAAATAAACATGCATGATGAATTTGTACAATGATGATGATGATGAGTACTTTAATGTAAATTACAAGGTAATAACATAAAATTAAATTATAAGATAAAGAAACAATATCACAATAATAATGGTTAGTCAATATAAATAATATAAAACAAATATAAGTCAATAATACCAAAATCACAATAACAAAGGTTAATGATAAACAAAATTAATGAAGTATAATTAGTGGTTAGTAACATATACAAAAATAAATATTTTTTAAGACTATTTTCTTAGGCCAAAAAGACTTAAAATATTACACATTAAGGGATAGCTTATCATTGATGCAAAGTATTGAAGATGATTAAAAAATCAACTAACAATAGATTTGTAACAAAGAAAGTTATGCAACCTTAAGTCAATCTATTAATATTTTTAAAAAAAGTGATTTGTTCTCTTTCTTTTGTTTTTATTCCTCTTTTATTTAACAATATGATAAGGTAGTAAATAAATTAGCATAATGTAAATGATATAGTTAGATAAGAATAAACATAAACATAAAATACTTGAAATAAAGTGAACAATAAAATAAATTGCAAAAAAATAAAGTGCAATAATATAAATGTTAGAAGTTAGTAGTTAGTGAACATAAACATAAAGTAAATGAAATAAAATGAACAATAAAGTAAATCGCAAGGAATTAAAGTGCAATAATATAAATGTTAGGAGTTAGTAATTAGTAGTTAGTAACAATAAGCAAATGGATTAGCAAATTAATGTAAAGACATGGTTTCATCTATGCATTAAATGACCCAAATATGGTTAAAATAGAGGCAATCTATCAATGCCTCAAAGTATCATGAATGATCTATTGATCAACCATTATGTAATACTCCAAAATTTACCCTTCATTTTTCTTGAAAGCATGAGATTGTGCTTCACATTGCATTAGCATCATACTAGGTCATACTCATTGCATACTGCATCAGTGACTTGGAAAATCAGGGTTTCATGGCTACCTGCAACAGGCAAGATTTGGTTGGAAGTGAAGGGGTTCATTCATGTCATGATTATAGAGGCATCCTGGCCTAAGAAGATCCACAATTATCACAGAAAGATCCATTGGCAATCAGTGCAATCAGATCCTAGTCATTTTTGCCCTAAAACTAGGGTTTGGTATAAAATCGGTTTATTTCTGATTCCTTGGGTGAAACTCATTTCCATGACCCTCCATATGTCCACAAGGATCTACATACAAAAAATCAGCTCTTTATTTGAGCCAGAGGTGCTTCAATTGACCAATGGAATCGGGAATATGACAAATTGGGAAAAGTCAACTGTGGGGCCAGAAAAAACAACTCTTGACATTTTGAAAGTGGAATCTCAAAATTCATGCCTAAGGGAGCCTATATTGTAGCACCTCAAATTTGCACCTATCATTGTACATACATTTTCATGTTAGGTCATAACATATCATGATCCATTGCATAGCATTTGCATTGTCCCTCAGTTGCCTCAAGAGCAAGCAATCAAGAATTAGGTCAAACTAATCTCCTGATCAGTCAACCAAGCAAGCAAAGGAATTTCTCATTGAATCAAGGCCTTGGGGTTTGTCCAACAAGTTCACATGGCTTGGGAGGTCTATTTGAAGTGTTCATGTCAAAGGTTGAAGGCTCAGAGGTCATCAGTTTATACACAGACAGTCAAAAACCCTAAAAAGTCAACTGTCAGTCAAAGCAGTGGATGGTGGTCATTCTTGTGGAATTTAGGCACCATGGTCAATAATCAAGAGTTCATACAACTTGGGACATCATTTGAAGTCAAATTCTCAAGGAATTAGGGTTTGGAAGTCATCAGTCAATGCACAATCAGCCAGAAACCCTAAAAGTCAACTGTTGGTCAACTGTCCATTTAATCAGTGATTGGATGATTGGAATTGGTTTGTGAGAGTTCATTCATGTCCAAATAGTCATCATATATCATGCCAAACACCATCATGGAAGAATTTGAAGCCAGATCATGAATTTCCAAAAATGGAAACTGGGCCTGTAACTGAAACCTGCCATAAATGGAAAGTCTTGATCCTCAAACTTACATCATGATACAAGCCTCAAATGAATTTTTGCCCAACATGAAAGTTGAAGATCTTGTTCTCCCATTTCCAAAAAGTCCTAGAACTCTCAATTCCCATGTGTGGTTGGCAAGTTATGATCGAATCGATTTCAGAAAATCTTGAACTTCAAAGGGCCATATCTCCCAAACCGTTTGGCCAATTTTGGTGGGGTTTTTTCCTACAAGTCACATTTGATCCCCTCTTTCCAAAAATATAAATTTCATGAGCCAAAACTTCACCAATCAAAATAGCATATTTTGACCTTTTTCATTTAAATGAAAGTTTGACCAAGAGTTGACTTTTTGATTTAAACATTTTTTCAACATTTGGCCAATTGGAAAAGCTCATAAATGTCATTTAGAATGTGTTTGCAAAGTCAAAATATGCAGTACTTGCACTCATCATGAATCCATACTTGGTTGCTTGAATTGTAAGGAAAGTACAAATTCAACCATGCTTGTCCATACATTCCACCATACCATGATTTGTACTATGGAAACAGAAATCTAAACCACCATTTGCTGCCATTTTGAAGCTCCATTTAGCAGCATAAAACCACAAAAAGAAAGCCTTGCTAGCTTACTTAAACATTGGCCAAAGTACATGTTTACAACAACCATATCCCACATGGTCATGCTTTGTACCACGACAGCAAAATCATCACCATTTTCTGTCAAAACCACACAGCAACAGCATGGCATTTTTGTTTGTCATGAGTAGCAGCAGATCACACTCTCTCTCAAAGCCTCACCCTGCTGTGCAACTAAAAGAACAACTATACCATGCCATGTACTATGCAGCAGAATTCAGGCCTTTTTTTTTTTCTGTCATGACAGTAGTAGCAAGGGCAGTAGGACAAAACCTTTTCTTTGGCCAAGGCAATTGGTGAAGACATGCTGATTTCAAGGAACCTTGCCTTGCCTTCACAATCCTGTCACCATACCCTGCAGCAGAAGAAAAGCATGGCATTTTTGATCTTTGTGAAAAAGGAGCCAACCTAACCAACAATGGCACAACCTACCTTCACTTTTAACCAACCTCTCAATTTTCTCCCAAGTCTCACTGTACCATTTCATTTTTTGAAATCCCACCACAAAGCAACCTAGTAGCAGACTTTTCATCCATCTTTTTCTGCTGTCAAAGGAATAGCATTAGCAGTAGCAAAATACAACTGACTCCCTCAAGCACCATCTCATAGGCCCTGCTAATCTGCAACACACAAGCACACAATACTGCAGCAGGAGATAGAAAACCTTGGCATTTTTCTCGAAACAATACTTCCATACCAGACTGGTACCATGTCACATAGCAGGTTTTAGGGATGAGGAGAGGCTGTGATCTTAAAAGACAAAACTGCTGCATAACAGAAAAGGGGGATGCTGTAGAAATTGATTTTGGGGCCATTTGAACCAAGAGCTGAAAAACTTCAAAAAGAGAATGAAATCCTGCCAATGGCCAACAGCAGAAAGAACATAAGAACACCAAAACCCTGCAAGAACCAAGGTTAGCCCTGCTATTTGCATTCCAAGGATCCTGTCAAAAACAAAACAGAAGCAACCTAGCTGTAACCATCACACTATACATCCTGCATATTCCAGTTTTTGCTGTAAAAGACCAAAAGCCTAAACCTTAACCCTTGCTCTCACACCACCCAACTGCAGCAACAACAGTAGCACCAAAGTTGCAACATGGCCTTGTACCAAGAACAAACTTCTAACAGCAGGGCTTTTTGATCCTTTTTTTCTGCCACTTGAAACAAAAATTAACAACCATAAAAAACACATTGCAGAAAAAAGTACTCAACCTAAAAAACCTGCATTTGACCATGCTTTTGGCATTTACCAAACTTGTCCAAACTTGCAAAAACAAAGCCTTGCCACTTGCATTTCCTGTCATGAGCACCCTACCACAAGCCTTGTAATCCTGCCTTGCACCACAAACCAGCATAAAACCACACTTCCCAATTTCCTGTCCAAAAGTCTCTATGAACTTGGCCCTCATTCACTCAAAATCTCACTTTTGCTTGCCTCTTCAAACAATCAGTCAAGCTTCTAACAAAACCAAAGCCTAGCCATTTGCCTTTTCACCATCATCTTCATCACATTACACCACTAGTAGCAGACCATACCAAGACCCTTGCCCTGCATCCCACAAAACCTGTCATAACTACCTAGCAGCAGGCAAAACACCATCTCCTGTCATCAAAACCTTGCAAACACATCAAACCACAGAAAACCTCTCACACTCTCATCTTGCATCTTGCCATAAGAACTTTTCTGGCCAAATCCTTCAAACATTCAAGCAAGCCTTGGTTCAACAATCATACAAGCAGCATTTGGAGACCATAGCAAGCCTTGTGTTCTTGCTGTAACAGCTTTTTTCCTCAACTGTTTTCACCAAGCATCAACCATGGTGGAGCTAGATTGGAGCAAAGTTAAGCATTCTTGAGACCAGCTACCTTCACCATTCACCATTAGAAGTCCAAATCACCATCTGTTCGAGCTTGCCTTGGCCAAATAGTCAATGCATCATCAGCTTGCACCATTATTGGTAAGATTTCGATTGCCTTCTCTTGCCAAACCACCACATGATTAGCATAGGTCTTAGCTTGCTGAAGAAGTTACACTTTGTCTCACATGAATTGGTTGATTAACTTGCAAGAAATTTGGAAAATAAGTTTTATGCACATTTTCTTTTTTGCTCGATTCTACTGCCATGTTGTGTTACACTGAAAAATAATTATGGATTTGCTTTCACCATGCCCTAATGGCTCTAATGATATGCTGCTCATCCATTTCTGGGACTTTTTGTTCATAATCAAAATTTGATGTTCATACTTTCTATGCTCGATTCATGCGTATGTTTGTGCTATATGGAAAATTGACATTGGATTATTGATCCCCTAGCCATGCTGAACACGTGTGTGTGTGCAATTTCACTTTCTGGGATTTTCTGGGAAATAACATGAATTAGGGATGAAGGTTGTTGATGTTGTTCTTAAACCCTAGGATTTTCATTTGCAATGCCCAGATTTTTTGCATTTTTTATGTATGCATACCACTGTTTGGCCATGCGCCAATAAAAACATTTCATGGGGCGCCCTGAAACGACGCCGTTTCAATTAGTGAATTGCCAAATTACAATAGTGCCACTCGGTTGACCACATGTTGACCAATTCTCCATGCCATTTGCTCACATTTCATCCAATTGTTCCCCAACTTGCAAAATTAATTTCTCTTTCAATTTAATTCCAAAAATCCTGAAATTTTTTTCCTCATGATCACAAATGTGTCTAGTTTTTTATTGTGATTTTTAATGATTTTTCCATTGGCTGGATTTTTTATGGTAATTATTTTCCCAACATGTGTGCATAAATGATACATCTTACCATTCCTTTTGTGAAATTGTCATGTTATATCCATTGCCCTTTGAAATTTTTTGTGATGAAACTAGACACTTTGACCTTTGTTTCCATATAGACTTTGTGCATTTATCATTTGTGGATTGAGAGTTATGATTTTTTGAAGTCATGTGTTACATTTGTTGCTATACCATGATCATGCATTTTACCAAATTTTGTTCACATACTTCCTTACATCCAAATGACCCCAAATTTTGCATGAGCCTACTCTTGTATGTCTAGTTTACTTGTGATTTTTCTTGGATTTAATTGAACTATTTTCCATTTGTTTGAGATTTTTCTTCCCTGCCTAGTCAAATGTTGACTTTGTGTGACACATGTTCCCATTTCATTTGTGAAATTCTCATACTTTGTTGGATGGACATGAAATTTTGCATGAGATAACTAGACATTCTCATCTTTGCCATGGTTTTGATCCCATTCATTTATCATACACCATTCTTGACTTATGATTTTTCTAAGTTGATGCATGTTTGGTTGACTTCATTGAGCATGTTCAAATTGGTTTTGACTTTCTGATTTTCATTGACTGCCTTCCACTTGCCCAAATGGGATGAAATTTGACATGCTTACTATGCTATGTGTTAGGTTTGATCATGATTTATTTGGTGATTTTTGGAAAATGTTTAGGTTGTTTTTGATGCAAGTCTTGCTGTTGACTTCTATGAGCTTCTGTTTGCCATGCTTTGACCTAATTTGTTCATGAAATGATGATAGTGATTGATATGAATGTGAACCCAATTGGTTTTGTTTCTTAATGGTTTGAACATGATTTTGGATGCTTATCCTTTGCTGTTTTGACTTTATCATTCACTTTTGACCCTAGGCTTGCCCTAGTGGTCCTGCTACTCACCTTTGAGTTTGTGTTTTCAGGTTGACCATCAAATGGCCATTGAGACCAATTAATTTGATTGAGCTTGCTCAAGTATCATTGTCTAACCTCTTTGTTTTGTAGGTGGCTTGGCTCACATGCCCTAAAGCCTTGTGCCTTGCACATCCATGTGCCTTTAATGGACTGTTGTTGTCTGTTTCTGTTTGTTTTGATTGAAGTTGCATACTAACCTCTGTTTGACTGTTTCAGGTGCTTTAGTTGCTTAGTTCCTTGTGAACTTTTTGCTTTGCTTTGCTTGTATAAGCAATTTGCATTGAGGTATGTCTCTTTTACTTCATGTAGTCTGGAAGACCTGGCCTGTTACTTGGCCAGGCAACTGTCTGAAGTCCTCCTTAAGAGGCAATGTTTGTGGATGTTTACTTTTGTCCCTGCATAGAGTCAAAGTCCTCCTAAGTGAAGAGGCAATTGGTGGAAGGTAGGGATATGCAATCTATCCCCCACTATTCAGTGTGTCATCCGCTTTGCTCACACCACTGTGTTGATGCATTGCAGATACAAACCCAAGATCTTGTACAATTGTACAGTTGAGTCAGTTTTAATGTGTAGAAGGGTTCCCACTTTCTGAACCCACACATTCTTGTCTTGAGCTCTCCCAGGCCAGGGATAAGAGCTGTGAGGTCTCATCCACACTTCATCCTTTCATCTGCTTCACCTTAGCCCCTCAATGGCAAGGTTAAGAGCAACATTCACCCAGTTCCAGAGGTTTGTTTGTTGAGGTTGATATGACCCCTTGACTAAAACCTAACCCTTGTTTGAGCCACTTGTTTGTGTATAGCGTGTGTTATCTGTGTTTGTAGGATTGTTTGACTTGCTTCCTGTGCAAGTTAGGATAGTTTGACTTGCTTCCTGTGCAAGTTAGGATAGTTTGACTTGCTTCCTGTGCAAGTTAGGATTAGTTTAGACTTGCTTCCTGGGCAAGTTAGGTTTTGCTTGGCTTGCTTCCTGTGCAAGTTAAGTGTGTGTGGCTTGCTTCCTGTGTGAGCCATACTTAGGATAGGTTGGCCCTTGTGCCACTTAGCTAGAAACCATAACTTAGGGATGATTTGCATGATAACATCTAGGCTCGAGTCGTAGTCTCCCTAGTGTTGTGTCTCCCTCTGTTATCTGGTTAGGCTAGAACCTTTATCCCTGCGTAGGGGAACTACATCGCCCTGATCTTCATACCAGATGAAGTATGTAGGCAGGAGATTGAGCTGATCTCTCCGGGCGCCCTTTTTCTTTTTGTGTGTGTTGTCTGACCTTTGCTAGGCTCGAGTCCCTGACTCCTTAGCATTTGCTGTCTGTCTGTTTGTTTGTGTTTGACAGTTGTAGGCTGAGTCCCAGACTCCCCTTCTATCTGTTGTGTTGTTTAGGTTCGGATGTCAATGTAAGTCCAGTGATTGGCATTTGGGCTCCACGTTTGCCTCTTTGCGTGTGTTTAGGTTCGGATGCTGACATAAGTCCAGTGATTGGCAGTCGGGCTCCACGTTTGCCTGTGTTTTGTTTGTTTGCGTGCGTGTCAGCCGAGCTACGAATGCTCTGATTCTTCTCTTCGTCCGAGAAGATACGTATGCATAGGATGCGATATCCTAGCGAGCATGTGTCGTTTCCCCAGTCCGAACTACTTGGACTCTGATGTCTACGCCTGATAGACTAAGTAGGCCCAGGATGCGACATCCTGCCGAGTTCAGTTTCAGTCAGTCTCTTTCCTTTCTTTCAGCCAGTGTGTGTGTGAATATTTGAGCAGTGTTTAACAACCAATTTCCTTTCTAGTGTGCGTGGATCCCGTAGAGTACTACGGATGCGTAGGGGTGCTAATACCTTCCCTTCGCATAACCGACTCCCGAACCCATCCTCTTTGGTCGCGAGACCATGTCTTTTCCCAGGTTTACTCTGAGCGTTTCCTTTCCCTCTTTTGGGATAAATAACGCACGGTGGCGGCTCTGTTGTTCTTTCTTTTCCCGCCGGTTTTTCGCGTGATGCGACAGCTGGCGACTCTGCTGGGGATTTAGAGAAGTTGACCTATGCTGGTCCATCTTCCCTGAGCGAGTCTCTCCTAGCGCTCTCTAGGTTAGGGTTTTGGTTGCTTTGTGTTGTTTTTTTTATTGCATTCATTGTATATATGTGCATTTATTGCTTGCATTTATTATTTGCATTAATGTTTGCATTTCATTCATATTCATCTGCTGTGCTGTCTGTGTTTCTCTGTTTGGGGGGTGGGAGTTACTTGAGGTAAAAGGCCCAATACCCAGGCTATGAGTGAAATCTAGGAAACCTAGGAATAGAGTGATTCATGGGAAGCGGGTGGTATGGCGCCACTTAGCGGAACATTGATATCACGAGCAGTTCAGACCCTGGTGGGATGCTGTCGTTACATACTTCAGGTGTGTATATGATGGTATTCTGCGAAAGGTTATTTATGTTGCGTTTCTCTTCGACCTTACCCTGGCCTAGACGACACCCGTGAGTGGGGAGGGTTTGATCATTACAGGTACAGTTGCTGATTTGTTGGTGACTTGTTGGTGACTCTTGGTACTGATGGTGACTATGGATTGTGGACATTTATTTCTGGGACGCCAGAGTTCTGTCCGTGGTTTATTAGCGGGTTCCGTTTATTTCGGATCCCCGGGCTGAGCTGAGAGTACTTGTTCAGAGGACCCGTTTGTCACCCGTTCAGTGGTTGTTCCTGTAAAGATAAGTGATATAATCTCCGGTTCCGTTTATTTCGGAACCCCCCAAGTTGGATTTATGGTGACTTGACCCCACAGATTGACTGATTCAGAAGAGCAGAGGGCCTACAGTTGACTTGGTGGCACAAGGGCCTGCATTCATGCATTTGCATCATATCATCTCGCATTCATCTGCATTCAACTCATGTCTGTCCGTACTCAGGGTCCATTATTTTTAAATTAAAAACCCCGGTTGAGAGACATCCAGATGTCAAAATGTTGTTGATTAAATTTTATCTGTCTCAATGAAACCAGAAAAACAAAAAGAGAGAGAACTGAATATTCCTAGTATGGACAGACATTGCATGTGTGAGTCATATTAACCCATTTGCTGTTTTGTAGGTTTCAGTATTCAACCGGTACGCATAGCTCGTCTGTTCAGATAACCTGCTGAGGGTCAACAAATCCAAGCTGATGGATCTTCTCAACGCCGACGTCCTTGAGCTGAAAGGGATGATGAGGGAGTTGTTCAGTGTTGTGCAAGGGCTTGCCTCGGGGCAGAAAGCCATGTCCGAAAGACTGGAAAGGATTGAGAAACGGTTGATAATGGAGAAAGTTCAGGAGAAGGCTCCGTCCTCCGAAGTAAACAAACCTTCTGGTACTGCAACAAAGAAACCTTCTGACAGTGGTCCATTCCAGAAAGAGGATAAGCCAGTTGGTGTGCCCGCGAAGAAAGAACGTAGCAAAGACCGTTATCATCCTTATGCTGCCACTGTAACCATTCCTGTCAGCAATCCCCCTGCTCAACAGCAACAACTGCCACCTCAGCAAAAGACACCAGGAGCTAAGAGCCAGGTGAAGAAGAAGAATGAGGATCGTCAGTTCGAAGAACCACCCGTAACTTACACCTTTCTGTTCAGGAGGTTGAGGGATCTGGGATTAGTTCGGCCGAGGATTCTGATTCCTATAGAACAGCAGCGGAGGCCTGCCAACTATGATGAGAGTGCCAAGTGCGAGTTTCACTCTGGGGCACCCGGACACAGCATTGAAGGTTGCAGAGCTTTTAAGCATATCGTCCAAGATCTGGTGGACTCCAAGGCTATCAGCTTGGCCCAGATAATGAATAAAGATGTCAACCCCGTACTCAGGCAGAGACCAGCAAAAGTCAAGATGGTGAAGAAGGCCGAGAAAGGAGTAGAGATGATTGAAGAGGGTCAGCTAAAAGGTCCAAAGGCTATGTTTCCAAAACTTCTGCTACAGGATGGAGCCTTACCTGCTGTTGATAATGCTTATGCCGCCGTCACTACAGAAGAGTGTGTATTGATGAAAGACACGACCCAGAAGATGAAGAAAGTAGAAATGGACGGTGTAAGATGTAAAGCACCCAGTCTGGCAGTTGAAACCGTCCAGGTAGAGAAGGCCCTTGTTGCTGAGAAAGAGAAGAAGCTGTCCATTTCTTCTTATAAACAAGCTCTGGAGGTGGTGAAGAACCAAGAGGCCCAAGGCTGGGGAAGGATCATCGACATCGTGGCAAAAGCAGACATGTTTGGAGTCGGTTATCATCCAGATTTAGAGTCATCCAGACCAGACAGAGGATGTCGTCCACTATACGCCTTCGTCAGTGCAGGAATGATGGATCCTGGTCATGCCCGTTCAGTGGGTGGAGATGTTGACAACGACCGCGAGCTTGAGGCATGGATAAAGTCATGCGTACCAGGCAATTGGAAGGCCTCCAAAAGCATCACTGTCACTCGTTCTGAAGAGTAGTATTTCTGTTTTTCAATTTTTGTTTGCATGAAAGCCATACGTTTTGCCCGAAACGTAATGGTCCATTGTAAGGGCCATCTCATGTGTTTCATTATGCAACATTTTGCATCAGTAATGAATGGATGTTTTTGTAGTTAAAAGCGGTGTTCCCTGTTTTTCATTTAATTTTGCAATTAAAAAAAAAGAAAAAACAAATAAAAATGGCAACGTTTTTTTCATTCTCTTTCCTTTTGATTTTGTCTCGTTCCAAAGTGATTACCCTCCTGATCTCACCGGTAACGATCTGGTTACACCTCTATATGACTTCAACGATCCAAGCTATCATGCCGAGGAAGAAGGCGCAGAAGATTGTGATTTGCTGGAATTAGCCAGGTCATTGAAACAGGAGGAGAAGGTGATTCCACCGCACAAGGAGCGGTTCAAGATTGTTACTCCAAACTCCGCCGAGGTTAGAAAGCAAAAGCTGAGGACGACAAAGGATGGGAAAGAGAGAAGGTGTGAATAGACTATCAAGATGCGAGCAGAGCTAATCAGAAGGATGGATTCCCGGTACATCACAATGAGGTATTGGTTGATTATATGGCTCAGGTCTCAGTGTTTATCTTCATGGATGGCTTCTTGGCCAAGACCAGATTGAACTGTTTCCAGATGATATGAAGTGAACCAGGTCCATCACACAAGGGGCACCTTCTTGTTCTAAGTTGATGTCGTTCCGTCACATGAGGCCGGTGCCACGTATCAGAGGTCTACGGTGATTTTGTTTCATGATATGATTCATCGTGAAAGCAAATGCCATGTGGATGACATGATGACAAAGTCCCAAGCAGAACAGGGGCATCCAGTAGACTTGGGGCAAGTTGTTTAACCGTTTGAGACAACTCATACTGTTGAGTCTGAAGCAGTGCACTTATGGAGTGTTGTCCGTCAAGCTACCGAGGCTTGTTGTGAGCGAATCAGAGGAATCGAGGTCAATCCTGCTAAAAAAAAAAAAAAAAAAAAAAAAAAAAAAAAAAAAAAAAGAGATAAATTGCAGGAACCTCTGATTCTGATACCTCAGCAAAAGAGATAATTGTTAATCCGGTACTTGATAACCCTCGAGGGGTCTACGAGGTGCGTATTGAGTCAGCATGACTAGTCTTGTCGAAAAGAGTATGCAATTTACCTAAGCAAAAAGTTTATCGACTGTGAAACAATACACTCACTGTTCGAAAAAAAAACTTGATGTACTTTGGCATAGGCTGCTCGCCGACTGAGACAGTGTATGCTAATTCATACCACTTCGTGGATATCCGAAACGGATCTGATCAGATATGTGTTTAAGAAGCTAGTAACAACCCATGGAAAGGTTATCAACCCAGGAAGTTTTGAGGTCCCTGATGAGGACATCTCGAGGTACTCAAATCGAAAGATTGAGAGTGACTGATCCCGGAGGAGGGGTCTGACCCCGAATCCGAACGGATTCCGATGTCTGAGGGGGAGGAGATGAGGTGAATAAGTTAGTGCTTCCCGGATCACAGTTGGTTGCACCAACAATGGTGGCTGAACATAAAGTCTGTATCCTGGATATTGAACCTAGGGATGTGCATCTACCGGGGGCAGTGTCTCCCTCACAAGTGTGTGAGAAATCAGAGAAGACTAAATGGATAAAGACTCAGAATGACACGTTGAGTCCAACTGAGGGAAAGGGTTGACAATTACTTGGCATGGGGCAGTTGTACCCAGTGAACGAAGCGTGTTGTTAACCGAGAAGTGTGACCTCGCGCGTACCACGTGGAAGAATTGGTTGAAAAGGATCCTTCCTCCTCAAGACGATTGTGGGGCAGATGGATAAAGCAGTTATAAGTGTCTCATTCGTGGTCAAGACAGTTTTCCTCTGACAGAACCTTGTTAATGACGACCACGGACGACAACGATTTTCCATTCCCTGTGAATGCGGACGCAGTTAGAAAATACTTCGTGAAAGAAACCCGCTGGACAAAAAAGAGAATAAAGAGTCCAGGCAAAAAATGGGCATCCCGGCGAACCAAGAAAAAGAGAAAGGTTCGGGCAAAAATTAGGGATATGAAAGAAAAGAATTGTACACCCGGCAAGTTGAAAACCCGCAAGGGCGACTTGGGCAAAAAAGGGTATCCCGGTGGACTGAAACCCGAAAAGGCGGTCCAGGCAAAAGAGGGAATGAAACGAACAACTGCGTCTGGCATGATCATTTGTGCTCATGATGACTTGGATAATCTCCGACAGAGACCAATTGGAAGCGTCTTGTTCAGAAGACAGAAGGTGCGGAAAGTCTTGAGGACATATGAGGTGTAACTGAGTTGGAACCCGATGAGGTCACAGCTTCACGTTGCCATTAGGATAGGTTTTTTTTTCTTTTATGTGCAATCACCTCTTTCCAGGGTTTGCTTCCCGTGCGCTGCTCAATTGTGAGCCATCTTTTATTCCAGTCAAATAAAGCGAGTGTTCAATCAAGTAAATTTTGTTTTTGTGTCATTACTGTTTTGATTACGAAAACATCTATTCATTTTGATAAGAATATTTGCCTTTTGAAACATAGAGGTCCCTTCTGATGCATGCTTGTGAGATTGAAATCTGGAAATCTTACTTGGAAGCCTGAGTGACCTAAGTGTTGAAATATCAGAACACCTGGGGCATACCTGGGACATGTTTTTATCTGACGATCTCTTGTGCAGGTGCTGTTAGATATCTTCATTCACTTGCCGGTGACAATATGAACCTTTTTTTTTTTTTTTTTTTTTTTTTTTTTTTGTTGACAAGAGATCCCCTCAGAATCCAATCAGGGGCAAGGAATAGTTGAACGGTGAAAAGACAGTGAAGGATTACTACGACAACCCTGGAAAATTAATCAAGAAGACTCTTCAAAGTCTGATGATTGAAAAGTTTGTATGAATACCAGGAGTTCGATCCCCGTGGAGTACGGACGTGATTTGGAATACAAGATGATGGAGCAGAAAAGTCCAGAAGAGTCTGGGAGTTCTTAAAAGTGGAAAGTCAACACTATGGGTGGATGATGGATACTAGTGTTCGACGAGTCGACCGACATCCTTGTCAAACAAGCTGTATCTCCCCAGAGGATTGAGAGTGTGATCTCCCTGGCAGATTCGAGATCGTTGTCTCCTCAGCAAGCCTGAAGGTTATCACGTCCCCAGCCCAAGTCAGTATTGAAGCTATCAGAGTTATTTCCCCTGCAGAGATACCTGTGGACAGTACCTTCTTTCCCCAACAGATCTAAGGATTGCTTCTCCCCAGCAGGCCTATGCCTGCAGATTTCCCCAGTTGAGAATCCCCGCTGAGCGCCTGGCAGTTATTTTCCCCGGGAGTCCCCTAGTGGAGTTTATCAGTAGACTGTTGGTGTGTTCCCCAACAATTGGTTTCGTGATGCTATTATCTCCAGTACGGCCGTGAGTGCTTATCCCAAGCAGGTTTGTGGGAATTCATCTCCAGTATGATATGACGTGTTATCATCCTCAACAAAGTTGTTACTCTCACCACTATGGTTGTTCTCTCCACCAGGATCGTCCTCCTCAGCAGAATGGTGTTGGTTTTTCCTCAGCAAGTTCCCCGAGTGGAGCGGGTCTCATGAAATACATCTCCAGCAGTGATTCTCCTACATATGGGTTGGTTGGGTCGTCCCTAGTGGAATAGCATTTATTTCTCCAACAGAGTTCATCCTACCAATGGATTGGACGGGTTTTTGTAGTAGACTGATATCTGTATCCCCAGCGGAGTTTACCTTTTCCCAGCAGCAGTGCTATTCTTCAACATGAGTGTGAAGTTGCTTTACCATTCCTCAAGCAGAGCTCCCCGCAGAATATTTCCCCAAGAGGAGTCTCCCCATGGAGTCAGAGTATCTGATCATTTTGGCTCCCTAGCCAGGGTGCATTTGCATTTTGCATGTAGTAATCATCGCATCTTCAAAAAATCGCGTAGCATTTCCATTCCTAAATGGAGCATTACGCCATAGAAAAATTCAAACATATGCATTCATGTGTTCGAAACCCCATCAAACCGTATTCCCTGCAGAAACGGATTTTTGTTCAACCTGTACAACGCATTGGCTACAGTTACTCCAGTCAACATTTGGTGTTTATAATCCCCACAGAGGTTTATTTCCTCACCTGTTGGTGATAGAAAGTTTGTTTCTCCCTAGTGAGGCCCCCTGCAAGTGTTCAGCCTAGCCCTGTCATCTTGAGAATGTCAGTATACCCTGTCAGCACCCGTGTCTGGTATTCTTTGGTGTCGGTAAATACCATCCTTCGGTGATTTCCAGTCATGCGTAAGTGTCTGGTCTTCTTTGGTGTCGGTAAACACCATCTTTCGGTGATTTCCAGTCATGCGTAAGTGTCTGGTCTTCTTTTGATGTCGGTAAACATCCTCTTTCGATGTTCATAACGTCGCTATCCCTTCCCTAGTGAAGATTCCTCCTCTCCGTTGGTGTCGATAAACGTCGAGTTTTTCCTAGTTATCCGATGATGTCTAGTTGTACCCCCCTCCATGCAGAGTTACCTCTCCGTTGGTTTCGATAAACGTCGAGTTTTTCCCGATCATCCGTTGATGATTTGGTTGTGTTCACTCTCCCAAGCGAAGTATTCTCCTCTCCGTTGGTGTCGATAAACGTCGAGTTTTTCCCGATCATCCGTTGATGATTTGGTTGTGTCCTCCTTCCCAAGTGAAGTATCCTCCTCTCCGTTGGTGTCGATAAACGTCGAGTTTTTCCTAGTTATCCGGTGATGTCTAGTTGTACCCTCCCCATGTGGACTTACCTCTCCGTTGGTTTCGATAAACGACGAGTTTTTTCCCAGTCGTCCGTCGACGTCTGGTTGTGTTTCTCTTATTCCCATTCATCTGTAAATGTCTGGTCGATCTTTTTGGTGTCTGTAAACATCATCTTCCGATGTCTGTAAACGTCGAGTCTTCCCATTCATCTGTAAATGTCTGGTCGATCTTTTTGGTGTCTGTAAACATCATCTTCCGATGTCTGTAAACGTCGAGTCTTCCCATTCATCTGTAAATGTCTGGTCGATCTTTTTGGTGTCTGTAAACATCATCTTTCGATGTCTGTAAACGTCGAGTCTTCCCATTCATCTGTAAATGTCTGGTCGATCTTTTTGGTGTCTGTAAACATCATCTTTCGATGTCTGTAAACGTCGAGTATTCCCATTCATCTGTAAATGTCTGGTCGATCCTTTTGGTGTCTGTAAACATCATCTTCCGATGTCTGTAAACGTCGAGTTTTCTCCCATTCATCCGTTGATGTCTGGTCGAGTCTCCCCAGTCATTCATTAATGTCTGGTTACCTCTCCGTTGGTTTCGATAAACGTCGAGTTTTTCCTGGTCGTCCCCAGTTGGTTACCTCTCCGTTGGTCTTGGTAAACGTTGAGTTTTTCCCATTTCGTCCGTTGACGTATGGTTGTATCCCTTCCATTCATTCATTAATGTTTGGTTACCTCTCCGTTGGTCTTGGTAAACGTTGAGTTTTTTCCCATTTCGTCCGTTGACGTATGGTTGTATCCCTCCCAGTTATTCAATAGCGTCTGGTTACCTCTCCGTTGGTCCCGGTAAACGCTGAGTTTTTCCTAGTTGTCCGTTGGCATCTAGTTGTGATTCATATTCCCATTCGTCATCGTTGTGATGTCTGGATGTGGCCATACCCTTTGAAAACCAAAAATATATACCCAGCAATAAATATCAAATCCCAGTGGACGTTTCCATTGGTGGATCCCTGTATCGTGCAAATTCTACGGTTCTTTGGTATTCAATCCCTGTTTACCCTGAAAGTCTGACAGCCGTTGCTCTCATCCATTCGGGTTCCCAGCTGATTGAATAGGGGCAGCTGTAGCACCTCAAATTTGCACCTATCATTGTACATACATTTTCATGTTAGGTCATAACATATCATGATCCATTGCATAGCATTTGCATTGTCCCTCAGTTGCCTCAAGAGCAAGCAATCAAGAATTAGGTCAAACTAATCTCCTGATCAGTCAACCAAGCAAGCAAAGGAATTTCTCATTGAATCAAGGCCTTGGGGTTTGTCCAACAAGTTCACATGGCTTGGGAGGTCTATTTGAAGTGTTCATGTCAAAGGTTGAAGGCTCAGAGGTCATCAGTTTATACACAGACAGTCAAAAACCCTAAAAAGTCAACTGTCAGTCAAAGCAGTGGATGGTGGTCATTCTTGTGGAATTTAGGCACCATGGTCAATAATCAAGAGTTCATACAACTTGGGACATCATTTGAAGTCAAATTCTCAAGGAATTAGGGTTTGGAAGTCATCAGTCAATGCACAATCAGCCAGAAACCCTAAAAGTCAACTGTTGGTCAACTGTCCATTTAATCAGTGATTGGATGATTGGAATTGGTTTGTGAGAGTTCATTCATGTCCAAATAGTCATCATATATCATGCCAAACACCATCATGGAAGAATTTGAAGCCAGATCATGAATTTCCAAAAATGGAAACTGGGCCTGTAACTGAAACCTGCCATAAATGGAAAGTCTTGATCCTCAAACTTACATCATGATACAAGCCTCAAATGAATTTTTGCCCAACATGAAAGTTGAAGATCTTGTTCTCCCATTTCCAAAAAGTCCTAGAACTCTCAATTCCCATGTGTGGTTGGCAAGTTATGATCGAATCGATTTCAGAAAATCTTGAACTTCAAAGGGCCATATCTCCCAAACCGTTTGGCCAATTTTGGTGGGGTTTTTTCCTACAAGTCACATTTGATCCCCTCTTTCCAAAAATATAAATTTCATGAGCCAAAACTTCACCAATCAAAATAGCATATTTTGACCTTTTTCATTTAAATGAAAGTTTGACCAAGAGTTGACTTTTTGATTTAAACATTTTTTCAACATTTGGCCAATTGGAAAAGCTCATAAATGTCATTTAGAATGTGTTTGCAAAGTCAAAATATGCAGTACTTGCACTCATCATGAATCCATACTTGGTTGCTTGAATTGTAAGGAAAGTACAAATTCAACCATGCTTGTCCATACATTCCACCATACCATGATTTGTACTATGGAAACAGAAATCTAAACCACCATTTGCTGCCATTTTGAAGCTCCATTTAGCAGCATAAAACCACAAAAAGAAAGCCTTGCTAGCTTACTTAAACATTGGCCAAAGTACATGTTTACAACAACCATATCCCACATGGTCATGCTTTGTACCACGACAGCAAAATCATCACCATTTTCTGTCAAAACCACACAGCAACAGCATGGCATTTTTGTTTGTCATGAGTAGCAGCAGATCACACTCTCTCTCAAAGCCTCACCCTGCTGTGCAACTAAAAGAACAACTATACCATGCCATGTACTATGCAGCAGAATTCAGGCCTTTTTTTTTTTCTGTCATGACAGTAGTAGCAAGGGCAGTAGGACAAAACCTTTTCTTTGGCCAAGGCAATTGGTGAAGACATGCTGATTTCAAGGAACCTTGCCTTGCCTTCACAATCCTGTCACCATACCCTGCAGCAGAAGAAAAGCATGGCATTTTTGATCTTTGTGAAAAAGGAGCCAACCTAACCAACAATGGCACAACCTACCTTCACTTTTAACCAACCTCTCAATTTTCTCCCAAGTCTCACTGTACCATTTCATTTTTTGAAATCCCACCACAAAGCAACCTAGTAGCAGACTTTTCATCCATCTTTTTCTGCTGTCAAAGGAATAGCATTAGCAGTAGCAAAATACAACTGACTCCCTCAAGCACCATCTCATAGGCCCTGCTAATCTGCAACACACAAGCACACAATACTGCAGCAGGAGATAGAAAACCTTGGCATTTTTCTCGAAACAATACTTCCATACCAGACTGGTACCATGTCACATAGCAGGTTTTAGGGATGAGGAGAGGCTGTGATCTTAAAAGACAAAACTGCTGCATAACAGAAAAGGGGGATGCTGTAGAAATTGATTTTGGGGCCATTTGAACCAAGAGCTGAAAAACTTCAAAAAGAGAATGAAATCCTGCCAATGGCCAACAGCAGAAAGAACATAAGAACACCAAAACCCTGCAAGAACCAAGGTTAGCCCTGCTATTTGCATTCCAAGGATCCTGTCAAAAACAAAACAGAAGCAACCTAGCTGTAACCATCACACTATACATCCTGCATATTCCAGTTTTTGCTGTAAAAGACCAAAAGCCTAAACCTTAACCCTTGCTCTCACACCACCCAACTGCAGCAACAACAGTAGCACCAAAGTTGCAACATGGCCTTGTACCAAGAACAAACTTCTAACAGCAGGGCTTTTTGATCCTTTTTTTCTGCCACTTGAAACAAAAATTAACAACCATAAAAAACACATTGCAGAAAAAAGTACTCAACCTAAAAAACCTGCATTTGACCATGCTTTTGGCATTTACCAAACTTGTCCAAACTTGCAAAAACAAAGCCTTGCCACTTGCATTTCCTGTCATGAGCACCCTACCACAAGCCTTGTAATCCTGCCTTGCACCACAAACCAGCATAAAACCACACTTCCCAATTTCCTGTCCAAAAGTCTCTATGAACTTGGCCCTCATTCACTCAAAATCTCACTTTTGCTTGCCTCTTCAAACAATCAGTCAAGCTTCTAACAAAACCAAAGCCTAGCCATTTGCCTTTTCACCATCATCTTCATCACATTACACCACTAGTAGCAGACCATACCAAGACCCTTGCCCTGCATCCCACAAAACCTGTCATAACTACCTAGCAGCAGGCAAAACACCATCTCCTATCATCAAAACCTTGCAAACACATCAAACCACAGAAAACCTCTCACACTCTCATCTTGCATCTTGCCATAAGAACTTTTCTGGCCAAATCCTTCAAACATTCAAGCAAGCCTTGGTTCAACAATCATACAAGCAGCATTTGGAGACCATAGCAAGCCTTGTGTTCTTGCTGTAACAGCTTTTTTCCTCAACTGTTTTCACCAAGCATCAACCATGGTGGAGCTAGATTGGAGCAAAGTTAAGCATTCTTGAGACCAGCTACCTTCACCATTCACCATTAGAAGTCCAAATCACCATCTGTTCGAGCTTGCCTTGGCCAAATAGTCAATGCATCATCAGCTTGCACCATTATTGGTAAGATTTCGATTGCCTTCTCTTGCCAAACCACCACATGATTAGCATAGGTCTTAGCTTGCTGAAGAAGTTACACTTTGTCTCACATGAATTGGTTGATTAACTTGCAAGAAATTTGGAAAATAAGTTTTATGCACATTTTCTTTTTTGCTCGATTCTACTGCCATGTTGTGTTACACTGAAAAATAATTATGGATTTGCTTTCACCATGCCCTAATGGCTCTAATGATATGCTGCTCATCCATTTCTGGGACTTTTTGTTCATAATCAAAATTTGATGTTCATACTTTCTATGCTCGATTCATGCGTATGTTTGTGCTATATGGAAAATTGACATTGGATTATTGATCCCCTAGCCATGCTGAACACGTGTGTGTGTGCAATTTCACTTTCTGGGATTTTCTGGGAAATAACATGAATTAGGGATGAAGGTTGTTGATGTTGTTCTTAAACCCTAGGATTTTCATTTGCAATGCCCAGATTTTTTGCATTTTTTATGTATGCATACCACTGTTTGGCCATGCGCCAATAAAAACATTTCATGGGGCGCCCTGAAACGACGCCGTTTCAATTAGTGAATTGCCAAATTACAATAGTGCCACTCGGTTGACCACATGTTGACCAATTCTCCATGCCATTTGCTCACATTTCATCCAATTGTTCCCCAACTTGCAAAATTAATTTCTCTTTCAATTTAATTCCAAAAATCCTGAAATTTTTTTCCTCATGATCACAAATGTGTCTAGTTTTTTATTGTGATTTTTAATGATTTTTCCATTGGCTGGATTTTTTATGGTAATTATTTTCCCAACATGTGTGCATAAATGATACATCTTACCATTCCTTTTGTGAAATTGTCATGTTATATCCATTGCCCTTTGAAATTTTTTGTGATGAAACTAGACACTTTGACCTTTGTTTCCATATAGACTTTGTGCATTTATCATTTGTGGATTGAGAGTTATGATTTTTTGAAGTCATGTGTTACATTTGTTGCTATACCATGATCATGCATTTTACCAAATTTTGTTCACATACTTCCTTACATCCAAATGACCCCAAATTTTGCATGAGCCTACTCTTGTATGTCTAGTTTACTTGTGATTTTTCTTGGATTTAATTGAACTATTTTCCATTTGTTTGAGATTTTTCTTCCCTGCCTAGTCAAATGTTGACTTTGTGTGACACATGTTCCCATTTCATTTGTGAAATTCTCATACTTTGTTGGATGGACATGAAATTTTGCATGAGATAACTAGACATTCTCATCTTTGCCATGGTTTTGATCCCATTCATTTATCATACACCATTCTTGACTTATGATTTTTCTAAGTTGATGCATGTTTGGTTGACTTCATTGAGCATGTTCAAATTGGTTTTGACTTTCTGATTTTCATTGACTGCCTTCCACTTGCCCAAATGGGATGAAATTTGACATGCTTACTATGCTATGTGTTAGGTTTGATCATGATTTATTTGGTGATTTTTGGAAAATGTTTAGGTTGTTTTTGATGCAAGTCTTGCTGTTGACTTCTATGAGCTTCTGTTTGCCATGCTTTGACCTAATTTGTTCATGAAATGATGATAGTGATTGATATGAATGTGAACCCAATTGGTTTTGTTTCTTAATGGTTTGAACATGATTTTGGATGCTTATCCTTTGCTGTTTTGACTTTATCATTCACTTTTGACCCTAGGCTTGCCCTAGTGGTCCTGCTACTCACCTTTGAGTTTGTGTTTTCAGGTTGACCATCAAATGGCCATTGAGACCAATTAATTTGATTGAGCTTGCTCAAGTATCATTGTCTAACCTCTTTGTTTTGTAGGTGGCTTGGCTCACATGCCCTAAAGCCTTGTGCCTTGCACATCCATGTGCCTTTAATGGACTGTTGTTGTCTGTTTCTGTTTGTTTTGATTGAAGTTGCATACTAACCTCTGTTTGACTGTTTCAGGTGCTTTAGTTGCTTAGTTCCTTGTGAACTTTTTGCTTTGCTTTGCTTGTATAAGCAATTTACATTGAGGTATGTCTCTTTTACTTCATGTAGTCTGGAAGACCTGGCCTGTTACTTGGCCAGGCAACTGTCTGAAGTCCTCCTTAAGAGGCAATGTTTGTGGATGTTTACTTTTGTCCCTGCATAGAGTCAAAGTCCTCCTAAGTGAAGAGGCAATTGGTGGAAGGTAGGGATATGCAATCTATCCCCCACTATTCAGTGTGTCATCCGCTTTGCTCACACCACTGTGTTGATGCATTGCAGATACAAACCCAAGATCTTGTACAATTGTACAGTTGAGTCAGTTTTAATGTGTAGAAGGGTTCCCACTTTCTGAACCCACACATTCTTGTCTTGAGCTCTCCCAGGCCAGGGATAAGAGCTGTGAGGTCTCATCCACACTTCATCCTTTCATCTGCTTCACCTTAGCCCCTCAATGGCAAGGTTAAGAGCAACATTCACCCAGTTCCAGAGGTTTGTTTGTTGAGGTTGATATGACCCCTTGACTAAAACCTAACCCTTGTTTGAGCCACTTGTTTGTGTATAGCGTGTGTTATCTGTGTTTGTAGGATTGTTTGACTTGCTTCCTGTGCAAGTTAGGATAGTTTGACTTGCTTCCTGTGCAAGTTAGGATAGTTTGACTTGCTTCCTGTGCAAGTTAGGATTAGTTTAGACTTGCTTCCTGGGCAAGTTAGGTTTTGCTTGGCTTGCTTCCTGTGCAAGTTAAGTGTGTGTGGCTTGCTTCCTGTGTGAGCCATACTTAGGATAGGTTGGCCCTTGTGCCACTTAGCTAGAAACCATAACTTAGGGATGATTTGCATGATAACATCTAGGCTCGAGTCGTAGTCTCCCTAGTGTTGTGTCTCCCTCTGTTATCTGGTTAGGCTAGAACCTTTATCCCTGCGTAGGGGAACTACATCGCCCTGATCTTCATACCAGATGAAGTATGTAGGCAGGAGATTGAGCTGATCTCTCCGGGCGCCCTTTTTCTTTTTGTGTGTGTTGTCTGACCTTTGCTAGGCTCGAGTCCCTGACTCCTTAGCATTTGCTGTCTGTCTGTTTGTTTGTGTTTGACAGTTGTAGGCTGAGTCCCAGACTCCCCTTCTATCTGTTGTGTTGTTTAGGTTCGGATGTCAATGTAAGTCCAGTGATTGGCATTTGGGCTCCACGTTTGCCTCTTTGCGTGTGTTTAGGTTCGGATGCTGACATAAGTCCAGTGATTGGCAGTCGGGCTCCACGTTTGCCTGTGTTTTGTTTGTTTGCGTGCGTGTCAGCCGAGCTACGAATGCTCTGATTCTTCTCTTCGTCCGAGAAGATACGTATGCATAGGATGCGATATCCTAGCGAGCATGTGTCGTTTCCCCAGTCCGAACTACTTGGACTCTGATGTCTACGCCTGATAGACTAAGTAGGCCCAGGATGCGACATCCTGCCGAGTTCAGTTTCAGTCAGTCTCTTTCCTTTCTTTCAGCCAGTGTGTGTGTGAATATTTGAGCAGTGTTTAACAACCAATTTCCTTTCTAGTGTGCGTGGATCCCGTAGAGTACTACGGATGCGTAGGGGTGCTAATACCTTCCCTTCGCATAACCGACTCCCGAACCCATCCTCTTTGGTCGCGAGACCATGTCTTTTCCCAGGTTTACTCTGAGCGTTTCCTTTCCCTCTTTTGGGATAAATAACGCACGGTGGCGGCTCTGTTGTTCTTTCTTTTCCCGCCGGTTTTTCGCGTGATGCGACATATATGTGAAATTTGATCAAGTTTGGATCATGGATTCATCATTTAATCAGGAGTTGGAGAAGTTACCAAATTTGAAAATAGTTGACTTTCCATTTAAGGCAAGTTTTATGGTTTTTTGCACCCACTTTAAGCCTATATTCCATCAAGATGCACGCTCCATTTGAAAATTTCTCCAACATGAAAGTTGTTCCACTTGTTCCAAGCTTTCTAGAGATATAAAGTTTGTTTCATTTGGATTAAAATTGAGAACGTTATGCTTGGTCAAAGTAGGACTTTATTTTAGGACACTTAGAAAATTTTCTAAGTCCAAAATTTGCAAAATTTGTCAAGACTTATGGGCCAGATTTCTTGCACTTCAAGGCATCTTTTGGAAACACTTTCTTCATGACAGTTGTACCTTGTTATGTCCTCTTTCACACCTTTTTGGAACCACCCCATTTGGATCATTGGTTTGGGAGATACACTCATCTAAAGTTGGTATCATAGGCTGATTTTTTTGACAGCATTTTGGCCAAACTGGCCCAACCATTTTGCAGCCATGAGACCTGAACTTTATGGCCATTTTTTACCTCTTTCCACTCACCATTTCAAGATGTGTTCAACATGAAAGATGTTAAGCTCTCTACCCTCTTTCTACTGTTTGCATTGCCTTGTCATTTGGTCATGTATTCATCAAGTTACAATGCCTTAAAGTCACCTAGTTGGGTTATTTTCATGCTGCACAAGAAAACCAAGCCAATCCCCAAAAACCACCAACACATGCTTTTACCTCATTTGGCCATTTGCTTTTGGTTCATTCACTTAAGCTTTGCCACTTTTAACCATTTCTTTTCACACCTCATTCTTGCACACTTTGTCCATGACTCAAAATCAACACTTAAGCCCATTTGAGCACTTTAATCGAACATATATAAACATCATAAAAACCCTAATCTGAAGAGAGAGAGGCTGCTATTTTTCAAAGGAGGCAAGGCAAGAGGAAAGAGACCTAGTTGCATTCCCTTCCATTTTCACAAATTCTAAGAGTTCTCAAAGCACAAGCATCTCATTTTCATTCCATCCTTCCATTTTCAAGGGGCAGTGGACCTTGCATCCACTAGGTAAGCTCTAGTCCATTCTCTTTCATGGCTTTGTGTAACACCTAAAAATTTGCCCTCCTCTTCTTGGGACTAGTATAGCATATTGAATTTCATTTTTAGGATCTTAGGCATTTGCATTTTTGCATATCATGTTTGAAATAAAGAAGGTCATCCTCCAAAGTCTTTTTCAGAAGATGGAGAAGTTGTGTGGTTCAAGCCTGAGGGTCTCCATGAATTGATGATCAACCATCTGAGGGTATGGGCTTCAGTTAGGGTTTCCTGATCCTTCAAAGGCCTTGGGCATTATATTGATTGCAAGGGTACATCACCATCATATGGTTTTATCCTTATCAAGGGTTTCATGGCATTCTCAAGTTCCTTTGGATTAGGGTTTTGACCTCTGGTCAACCCTAATCAATGACACTCTTTCAACCAGGGTTTCTCAAGGAAATGAGGTAGTTGTTGATGATGAAGATTACATGGTTATGTGGAGGGGCTTATTGGAGCTAGGGTTTTATTTCTGAGCCATTTCCCCAAGTGGTTGAGGCTCAGGCTGATAAGAGCATGTCAAGGTCATCTGAGGACCTATACAGTCAACTATGCAAGAGCTGAGGGCTATGAGGTGGGGAGATGAGTTGAGACACCTCATTCATGTTCAAAATAAGTTCATTCATCATTTCAAACATATATCTTGAAGATTTTGAAGTCAAATCAAAAGTTTCCAAAAATGGCAAGTTTTTGGTCCACATTCAACTTGACTTTAGAACATCAAAGAAGCTTCAAATGAAATTTTGGTCAACATGAAAGTTGAAGATCTTTCTCTACTATTTTCAAAAAGTCCAAGATCATGAGCATCTGATGAATGGTTGAAGAGTTATGAACAAATGATCACCAAGTGTGCATGAAACTTTAAAGTGCCATAACTTTTGATTCAAAACTCCAATTTGAGCCACTCTTTTTGCAAAATGCTTCTCATGACGTATATTTTCCAAATCCATCATTGCATTGCATGAAATAAAATCACATGATCATTTGTCCATGCATGAGTATTTTGGAGGGAAAATGCCTAATTCAAATTTAGTGTATCATACATGCTTAATTCCAATCCAATTGAGTTCATGAACTGATTTTAAATGATTTTACACACTCACATGGCACTGTTCACGTCCATTTTGCCATGCATAAGGTGAAATTACCAATTTTGCATTACACTCCATATTTCTTTAACTTTCCATTAACAATTGCAAATTTTGATTAGCAAAGTGATTAGCACATGGTATATAAGCTTAATTGTAACAGAATTGCTGAGTTTTACAATTTCTAGATCTAGAATCTTATTTCCCTCCAAATTTTCTCTCAATTGAAATTTGAAAATTCTTCACATAACACCTCAATTTTCTTGCATATTCGTGTTCATTGATCATCATTTAGTAGGAATCAAGGCCTGGATTGGTGGAATTGGACAAGAATCATGCATATTCAAAGTTTGAAGTTGAAGATGGATCTTGAAGGTTGAGTTCAATTGAGGTGGTTTCAGCTGTTGTTTTTCACATCAAGCTTCATAACAAAGCTGAGGGAAAGGATTTGGACAGTTTGGAGCCTGGACCACGCGTATACAACTCACTATTCTTCAAGGAGGTTAGAAATCGAATCTCACCATTTGCTATTTTGTTGACATGTTTAGATAGGCCTTGTTGCACTGAGAATTATGATGTGAATTTTATTGAAAATGGATGAGTATTGCATGAGATATGATGATTTCAAGTTTGATGCATGATTTTTCTTTCGCTCGATCCGTGTTTGTTATTGAGATTTAGGCCAAATGAATGTTGGATTCGTGTTCCTCATGAAAAGATCTTTCGATCCATATATAGTATGCATACTTATGGAAATTTGTTCACTTTTGCGACGCCGGTTTCATTGAGGAAGACGGTGGAAACCACCGTCAACCACCGACCATGAACAGTGCTTATGCTTCTGGTTCAGCGCTAGGGTTTTGGACTGTAGCGCTCATGTAACCTACAAGCCTTGTGTTCGATTCCCAGTCACGACATTGGAAATTCTTTTTTTGATTTTTCCTGCCTTGGCCAAAACGCAGCGTTCCAACTGTTAACGCGCCTATGACCTTAGGCTCTTCTGTTCGATCCTTGGCGTATGATTGTTTTGGATTTTCCAATTGTTTTGTGCCTGCCGCGCCTATGACCACTGAAGCCTGTGTTCGATTCCAGCATGTTGCTTGTTTTAATTTTCTAATTGATTTTCTGAGCGCACTGTTGACCATATGCTCCTGGGTTCAATTCCTGATGCATGCATTTTTTCATTTTTGAATTTCATAGCATTTTCCAATTGATATTCATTTATTTCATTTTATTTTCTTCAAATTGCAAAAATCATTAAAAATAGAATATGTATCCAAATAAATCCAAATTTTTGCTCACATGTTCATCTTAATCTCTAGAATTTTTTAGCATTTATTTCCTGATTTTTGGATTGCTGGAATTTTAAATGTGCTTGAGTGATTGAACATGATGCAAATGTGATATGTTGTGCCAATTGATTTGTGAAATGCTCATATTTGATCCAATTGATTTGAAATTTGACATGCTTATTCATAACATGTTGCATGATTTTTGAGATTTTGTTTGGCATTTTTAGCACATTCCCTCACTGTTTTAGGCACATAGATGTATGGTGTGACAATGTGTGTCACACATTTGGATGTTGCTCTTGTTCATTTTCATTGACATGCCATTTGATATCTTCTGATTCTAAATTTTTACATGGTGCTTGTGTTTAACATGTTGATATCATATAAAAATTTTCATGATCATTGGATTCATTTCTGTTTTAATATGGTTTTTCTCATTTGAATGTCCAATTGTGATCATCTTGTGTGCCTTTGCTTTATCTTAATCATGTGAGGACTTTGCCTTATGATTTGAGTTTGATCCATTTTAGGACATGTTCTTACTTGATTAAATGTGCTTCATGTGGAATATTGGCTGCTGTTTTGACTTTTTGCTTTGCCTTTGACCCTAGTCTTGGTACTAGTGGTTTGTACTCACCTTTTGAGCTTTGTATTTCAGGTTCAAGCAATTAGCTCTAGTGGTTGATGTGATCTCACTTCTTGAGATGCAAATTATTTTGTCCACTAACCTTTGTTGTGTTGTAGGTCCCTTGGTGGTGAACTCACTTGAGTTGTTTACACATAGGACTTGTATTGTGCACATATTGGAAATGTCCCACTGCTGTTGACTGTTTGATTTGTCTGAATAAGATATTGACTTGTTTGACTTTCTTACAGGTACATTAGTCGCTTTTAGCTCATTGCTTGAGCTTTGCTTTGCTTGTGGTTGGTATACCACCTAGGTAATCATTCTCTAACTCCATGTAGTCTGGAAGCCCTGTCGTTTCTTTTGGCAGACATTTGGCTGAAGTCCTCCTTAAGAGGAAATGACTGTGTTTGTTTATGTTTGTGCTAAAGACCTCCTTGTCGAGGCATGGTACTTAAGTCCTCCTAAGTGAAGAGGCAATTGACAGATAGAAGGGACTAGCAGTCAGTCCCCTGTTAATCGTTGAGTCGTTCATTATGCTCGCACTACGTGCTGATGCTCTTGAACCTAACCCAAGATCCTTGTATATAGAGTCAGTCAAGTGGAGTAGGGTCCCTCATTCTGGATCCCCACGTTCTCATTGATTGAAGCTCACCCAGGCCCGGGTTAAGAGCTATGAGGTCTAACCCTCATTACCTTTCATCTGCTCACCCTGACGGTCAATGTCAGTGGTTAAGAGCCCTCAGATACCCTTCCAGTGTTGGCTTATTAGTCGAGGTTGATATGACCCCTTGACTAAAGCCCAGCCTTGTATGAGCCGCTTGTTTGCATATAGAGTGTGATACTTGTTCACCTGTGATTGATGTTTACTTGCTGTTTAGGCTAGCTTGCTTCCTGTGCGAGTTAGGTTCTGATTAGAGACCTCAACTTAGGGATCGTTTGCATGACAACTTTTAGGCTCGAGTCGTAGTCTCCCTATTAGTTCGTTATCTCCCTAGTCTCTGGTTAGGAGAGTTTTTTCCCTGTTAAGGGGAACTACGTCGCCCTGATTCTCATACCAGATGAGATACGTAGGCAGGAGATTGAGCGAGATCTCTCCGGGCGCCCTTTTTTTCTTTTTCAACCCTTTGGTGTTTCTTTTGACGTCTCAGCGTCTCTTCTTGTTGGTGTGACAACTATTAGGCTCGAGCACTAGTCTCCCTATTAGTTCGTGTGTTCATCCTTTCCCCTGTTAAGGGGAAATACGTCGCCCTGATTCTCATACCAGATGAGATACGTAGGCAGGAGATTGAGCGAGATCTCTCCGGGCGCCCTATTTTTCTTTTTCAACCCTTTGGTGTTCCTTTTGACGTCTCAGCGTCTCTTCTTGTTGGTGTGACAACTATTAGGCTCGAGCACTAGTCTCCCTATTAGTTCGTGTGTTCATCCTTTCCCCTGTTAAGGGGAACTACGTCGCCCTGATTCTCATACCAGATGAGATACGTAGGCAGGAGATCGTGCGAGATCTCTCCGGGCACCCTTTTGTTTTTTTTATGTGTGCACCCTTTTCTTTTTTTGAGTGTGTGTTTGCACCCTTTTTCTTTTTTGCGTGTGTGTTTGTTTGACAGCTATTAGGCTCGAGTACCAGACTCCTTATTAGCTTTTTAATTTGATAACCTTGTTTCTTTTGACGTCTCAGCGTCTCTTTTTGTTTCGATTCGCACGAAGAACCTTCTTGTTTGGTGATTCGCTGGTTAGCGATTGTTGGTGTGTGTTTGGAGTCGGATGTAAGACCAGCGATTGGCATTCCGTTTCCTGTTGGCGTTTGTTTGTTCAGAGTTGGATGTAAGACCAGCTATTGGCATTCCGTTTCCTGTTGGCGTTTTTTTGTTCGGAGTCGGACGTAAGACCAGCTATTGGCAGTCTGTTTCCGTTTGAAGTTTTTTTCTTGTGACGTCTCAGCGTCTCTTTCGGTGTTTTGTTTCGGCGTGCGTTAGCCGAGCTACGAGTGCTCTAATTCTTCCTCTGGATAGAGAAGATACGTAGGCATAGGATGCGATGTCCTAGCGAGCATGTTTCCCATTTCCCCGAACTACGTCGACACTGATGTTTGTTTCTGACAAACTACGTAGGCCCAGGATGCGATATCCTGCCGAGTCCGTTTCCTCCGTCTTCCACCTGTGTTATTTCATTCCAGTTTGTGCAGATTCTTTGAGCAGTTTATTAGCAACCTTTTTCTATTCTTT
Organism: Lathyrus oleraceus; assembly: GCF_024323335.1. Taxonomy (NCBI): domain Eukaryota; kingdom Viridiplantae; phylum Streptophyta; class Magnoliopsida; order Fabales; family Fabaceae; genus Lathyrus; species Lathyrus oleraceus. Next base: position 223,240,026 of record NC_066584.1, read on the forward strand.
TGAGCGTGGATCCCGTCGAGTACGACGGACGTGAGGGGGTGCCAATACCTTCCCCTTGCGTAACCGACTCCCGTGCCTTGCAATCTCTGGTCGTAAGACCATTCCTTTCCTTTCCAGGTTTACTTCGAGCGTTTCCTTTCCCTCCTTTGGGATAAATAACGCATGGTGGCGGCTCTGTGTCTTTTTCCTCCGGTTGTTTTTCGCGTTGCGACATCTGGCAAAATATAGGAATCATTAGTCACATGAAATAACATCCCACTCTCAACACCAGCTGTCGCATACGCGAAAAACAACCGGCGGGAAAAGACACAGAGCCGCCACCGTGCGTTATTTATCCCAAAGGAGGGAAAGGAAACGCTCGAAGTAAACCTAAGAAAGGGAAATGAATGGTCTTACGACCAGAGATTGCAAGGTACGGGAGTCGGTTACGCAAGGGGAAGGTATTAGCACCCCTCACGTTCGTCGTACTCGACGGGATCCACGCCCAACAGAATAGAATAAGGTTACTAATAAACTGCTCAAAAACTGCACAAAACTGGAATAACAAAACAAGTGAAAGACGGAAGAAGGGGACTCGGCAGGATGTCGCATCCTGGGCCTACGTAGTTTGTCAGAAACAAACATCAGAGTCGACGTAGTTCGGGGAAATGGGAGACATGCTCGCTAGGACATCGCATCCTATGCATACATATCTTCTCTAACCAGAGTAAGAATCAGAGCACTCGTAGTTCGGCTAACGCACACCGAAACAAAACGCTGAAAGAGACGCTGAGACGTCAAAAGAAACACACAAACGGAAACAGACTGCCAATAGATGGTCTTACATCCGACTCCGAACAACAAACACAAACAAGGAAACGGAATGCCAATGGCTGGTCTTACATCCAACTCCTAACAAACAAACGCAAACAAGAAACAGAATGCCAACGGCTGGTCTTACATCCAACTCCGAACAAACAAACGCAAACAGGAAACGGAATGCCAATAAATGGTCTTACATCCAACTCCTAACAAAGAAAGGGTGTACAAACACAAAAAAAACAAAAGGGTTGAAAACGAAAAAGGGTGGACAAACACACAATAAAAAAACAAAAGGGTGCCCGGAGAGATCTGCTCAATTTCCTGCCTACGTAACTCATCTGGTATGAGAATCAGGGCCCCATCAAACATCAAAATCCATTCGGACTCAGGGTCAGGCCCCTCCTCCGGGATCGGTTCCTCACAATCTTTCGATTTGAGAAACATGATGTCCTCATCAGGGAACTCAAATTTCATCGGTTGATAATCCTCTATGGGTTGCTGGGCGAGGTAATCAGACAATACACTCCCCTTTATTGCTTTTTGAGAGGTATACTGGATATCATATTCGGTCAAAATCATTCGCCATCTCGCAACCCGTCCGGTCAATGCTGGCTTCTCAAATGTATACTTGATCGGATCCATCTTGGAAATCAACAAAGTGGTATAAACCAGCATATACTGTCTCAGTCGGCGAGCAACCTATGCCAAAGCACAACAAGTTTTCTCGAGCAGTGAATATCTTGTTTCACAGTCGGTAAACTTTTGCTAAGGTAGTAATTTGCATGCTCTTTTCGACCAGACTCGTCATGCTGCCCCAGTACACACCCCATAGACCCCTCGAGGACTGTCAAGTACAGGATTAACGGTCGTCCCTCCACAGGAGGCATCAGAATCGGAGGCTCCTGCAAATACTCTTTTATTTTTCGAATGCCGCTTGGCAATCATCATTCCACCTGACCGTTTGATCTTTTCTCAACACCTTGAATATGGGTTCACACGTGGCTGTTAGATGAGATATGAACCGTGAAATGCAGTTCAATCTACCTAAGAAACCACAAACCTCCTTTTCTGTTCTCGGTTCAGGCATTTCTTGTATTGCTTTTACTTTAGCAGGATCAACCTCGATTCCTCTTTCATTCATAATAAACCCCAGCAATTTACCGGACTGCACTCCGAAAGTCCACTTATTCGGATTCAATCTCAATTTGAATTGTCTCAACCGGTCAGACAGCTTGGCCAAGTCTACCTAATGCCCCTCTTCTATTTGGGACTTTGCTATCATGTCATCAACACAGCATTCGATTTCACGATGAATCATATCATGAAACAAAGTCACCATAAATCTCTGATATGCGGCACCAGCGTTCTTGAGACCGAATGGCATCACCTTATAACAAAAAGTGCCCCACGGTGTGATGAACGTTGTTTTCTCCATATCATCTGGCGACATTTTGATTTGATTATAGCCAGAGAAGCCATCCATGAAGGAAAACACCGAGAATTGAGTTGTATTATCTACCAACACATCAATGTGAGGTAATGGGAAATCATCTTTCGGGCTAGCTCTAATCAAATCCCGGTAGTCCACACACATCCTCACCTTACCATCCTTCTTCGGCACCGACACAATGTTCGCGACCCACGGCGGATAATTAGTGACGGCTAGGAAACCAGCGTCCAACTACTTTTGTACTTCCTTTATTAATTTTCATGGCCGTCTCGGGTCGAGTTCTGCGCAACTTCCGCTTCACTGGAGAACAGTCTTCTCTTAATGGTAACTTGTGCACAACAATATTGGTATCCAACCTTGGGATGTCTTGATAAGACCAGGCGAAGATATCAACATACTCTTTCAATAGTGCTACCATTCTGCTCTTGACACTCACCTCCAGAGCGGCCCCAACTTTCACTTCCTTTATGACCTCCTCGGTGCCTGGATTAACAAGCTCAACTTGCTCCTCGTGCGGTTGAATCACTTCTCCTCTTGTTTCAACAACCTGGCTAACCCCTCCGGCAGTTCACAATCTTCTTCGCCTTCTTCTTCGGCATGATAGATCGGATTGTCGAAGTCATACAAGGGTGTAACAAAATTGTTATCAATGAGATCCAGAGAATACAAAAGTCGGAACGAAGCCAATCAAAATGAAAGAAAAATGAAAATAAACATTGCCATTTTTATTTTATTAAACTGCAAAAATAAATGAAAAACAGGGAACACCGCTTTTAATGTGAAAAACATCCATTTATTAATGATGCAAAATGTTGCAAAATGAAACACATGAGGTGGCCCTTACAATGGACCATTACGTTTCGGGCAAAACGTATAGCTTTCATGCAAACAGTATTGAAAAACAAAAATATTACTCTTCATGCAGAGTGACAGTGATGATCTTTTCGGCCTTCCAGTTTTGGATCTCCATCCCTGGTACGCACGGTTTTATCCATGAATCAAGCTCGCAGTCATTGTCAATCTCTTCACCCACCGCACATACGCAATCTGGATCTAGCATTTCAGCACTGGTGAACGTGAATGGCTGACGACGTCCTTTGCTCTGTCCAGACAAACCTTGGCTCGGCTGATAGCCAACCCCAAATTTATCCTCCTCCACCGCCTGTGTTTCTTTTTGCCCTGGCTAAAGCCTCGGCCTTATCCACCTTTTCAGCGATCGCTTGCTGCCCTAGGGCGAACCCTTGCATGACGTTGATCAACTCACTCATCTTCTTTTTCAGCTCGAGAATGTCAGCGTTGGATGTGTAAGTTGTAAATGCGCCTAAGAGGGGGGGGGGGGGTGAATTAGGTGGTTAAAAATTCTTCGATCTTGTTTCCGGTTCTTGGTTATTTTTTGTTTAAGTGCGGAAAAATAAATTGCGGAAAGTAAAAAGACACCGGAATTTATAGTGGTTCCCTTCACAATCCGAAGGTACATCCACTCCCCTTTCGACTCGAAAGAGATTTCACTATAGTTAGAATTATTGTACAGCCTACTCACACCAATGGCGATGCTTACTATCTAACCTATAAGTAAACAAGTGTATGAAGAACAATCCTCTTCAACACTAACCCTTGTGTCCAACAATCCTGGATCACAAGTCAAACAGAAATAAATCTTCTTTGATGATTTGAATAAAGTGTAGTACTATCAATCTTCTCTTGATTGATCTTCTCCTTATGTAACAATCACTTTAATAATGTACAAGCAAGTGTTCAAGTGTATGATGAAACTTAGATGAATAATATATGAAAGTTTGATGCACAAGTTTCACACTTTTGAAAGTTTTATGAACACTTTGTGAAAATGAATATTTTATGTAAATGATTGTTTTTGAAGTTTTATGCAAAGGAGGTATGTTTGAAATTCTGACATTATGATGTTTATATATTGCTAAAACATCTCTACAAATAGGTATCAATGATGAGGGGATGCCATGATTCATTTGAGAAAAGTCGATGCAAATTACGGCGGTTCAAAACGTCATAATTTACCAACGTGCATGTTTAAAAAATATTCAAATATTCAAATTTCAAAAGGAAAAAGACTGCTTCAAAACGATGCAAATTACGGCGGTTAAACGCCATAATTTACCAACAACTGCATGTTTAAAGAAATTGAAAAAATATTCAAATTCCAACTGGTTAATCGATTAACCAAAGTGTTAACCGATTAACACTGTTAAAAAAGATTTAAAAACAATTCTTTAAAAGCATGAAACTCATGGCATATATTTTCTAACACCCTTAAACTTATATAGCATGCATGAGACACTTTTGAACACTTGCATAAACATTATCAAGAGATGAATGTTATACCTTTGATCAATCCAAGATAAATCTTCAAGACTTTAAATAATATGAAATCTTGTTCTCGCTTCAATGTCTTGATCCATTTCCTTTTTGAGCATGCATAACATCTTGAATGAATAATGTTGTCTTCATCAAAACCATTTAGAGGCTTACCTTCACATTCTCCCCCTTTTTGATGATGACAACCCAATTTTGAAAGTTTGCTCTATTTTTGTTTCTCTAACACAAAAGGCTCCCCCTTGATCAATGCTCCCCCTAAATTCATGATTTTTAGAGAGTCTTTTCTAGCTGCACTTTGTTAGAGAAAAAAACAAACACAAACACATATTTCTTCTCCCCCTTTGTCATTAGCAAAAAGGATGGGAAAAGACTTGAAATATGTAAAGAAATCATGAAAAATTAAAAACAAAATAATAATGTTTACCTATGAGTTTTACCTCATGAGAGACTTTATCAAATAATTATTCTTGCCGAAACATGATTTTGAAGTCTTTGTTACAAAGTTGATTTATACTTGGAAGATTATGCTTTAGTTTGTCAACTTAAAGTATATCTTCATTTGGATGTGAAAGTTAGTGCTTCAACTTTGCCAATGCCAAGAATTCTTCCTTTAAGGTATTCCCCATATGTGAAATAACCCTTGGACTTTGGAACTAGATTTGAAAGTTAGTTTATGCCTCCCATCAAAAACTTAGAACAACCACTTTATCAATAAAGCATAGATTTTGAAGTGGTCTCCAAGTAAACCTACAAAACAATTAAGTTTTATTTGGTACCCAATGTGCTTTGGGTCCGTGATAGTTAGTTCCTTTCTTAACCCATACATAATGGCCTTGAGCAACACTAAAGTTTCAAACATAACATGCATTAGGAGTATGACCTTTAATACCACAATAGAAACATGTAGGCTAAAAGTTGCTTTTATATCTAGGAGGATAAGATTTCTTTTTATAATAAGATTTGTTCCTTTTCCTATTATTATATTGATGAACCACTTTAGGCTTGTTACTTTTATCTAGAGGAATTTGTTCTTTAGCTTTTACAAAAATGGTCTTGTTAGAAGTATGTTTAGCAAAATTTGAATAACCTAAACCACTTTTATCATTTGAGTATCTTTGACTACTAAGAACATGTTCCAATCCGATTTGACATTTTTTATATCTTTCAATAACTCTCTTCAATTGAACTATTTGAAAAGCAAGTGACTCACATTTAGTGCATGCAAAATTCTTGATTAATTCTTCCTTTTCATCTTTGAGATTATTTTTCATTTTCTCAATATTTTCTTCCAAAGTTGATATTTGACTATTTTGAGATGAAATGGTTTTGTATAGAATTTTGCATTCACTTAAAAGTTCATCAATTGCTCCTTGAGCATCATTATCAAAAATTGAAAAGTTACTACTAACCTCATCGCCTTCATCGTCGGAATGATGTGATGCCATCAATGCTAGATTTGCGCTTTGATCACTATCGGAATCCGATGAAGAACTTATTTCATTGTCATCCCAAGCAGTGTAGGCCTTCTTATTGTAATCCTTCTTTCCTTTGTTGTCACGATTCTTTGTGAGTTTGGGACATTCCGGTTTGATGTGGCCTTGTTTTCCACATTCATAGCATGTAATGTCTTCATTGGATGTTGATGCTTCTCTTTCTTTGTTCTTTGAGAACTTCTTTCTTCTTGTGTAACTAGAGTTTCCAATATTATTTTCTGCACCAAAATATTTTCCTAGTCTTTTTACAAGACGCATAAAGTTTTCGTCCTGTTCGGGATTGTCTTCTTTCTTCACAACTTTGGAATCAACTTTTAAGGCAATGTTGTTTGATTTCTTCTCTTGGACCTCATGTTTCTCTAATAGTCCAAGTTCCGTCTCATATTCTTGAAGCTTTCCGAATAAAGTAGCGGATGTCATTGTTGATAAACTTTTCTTTTCGGAAATCGCCGTCACTTTAGGTTGCCATTCTATTGTTAAAGACCTAAGCACTTTAAGATTAAGTTCATCATTAGTTAGTGTCTTACCAAGTGCTTTCAAGTGATTTGTCAAATGCACAAATCTTTTTTGCAAGTCGAGGATTGATTCTCCCGGTTGCATTCAGAATAACTCGTACTCTTGACTTAACGTGTTCAATCTAGATCTCTTGACTTCGGCCGTTCCTTCGTGAGTTTCTACAAGAGTATCCCATATTTCCTTTGCCGTTGTACATGTTGAGACGCGGAAGAATTCATCCATTCCAAGTGCACTTTGTAAAATATTAATTGCCTTTTTATCATAAAGAACCATTTTCTTATCATCATCATCCCATGAAGTTTTAGGCTTTGATGAACCGACGTCGTTAACAACCGTTGTAGGAACAAAAGGACCATTTTGAACCGCCTCCCATATATGACTTCCTTGTGCTTCTAAATGTTCCTTCATGCGGATTTTCCAAAAGTCGAAATATTGACCGGAAAACAAAGGAGGCTTGTTACTACTACCACCATCTTTAAATACAAGATCATTGTTTGCGGAAGCCATCTGAATCTTTAGGAACAAGTTACCTATAACTTGCTCTGATGCCAATTGTAAGTTGTAAATGCGCCTAAGAGGGGGGGGGGGGGGGGGAATTAGGTGGTTAAAAATTCTTCGATCTTGTTTCCGGTTCTTGGTTATTTTTCGTTTAAGTGCGGAAAAATAAATTGCTGAAAGTAAAAAGACACCGGAATTTATAGTGGTTCCCTTCACAATCCGAAGGTACACCACTCCCCTTTCGACTCGAAAGAGATTTCACTATAGTTAGAATTATTGTACAGCCTACTCACACCAATGGTGATGCTTACTATTTAACCTATAGGTAAACAAGTGTATGAAGAACAATCTTCTTCAACACTAACCCTTGTGTCCAACAATCCTGGATCACAAGTCAAACAGAAATAAATCTTCTTTGATGATTTGAATAAAGTGTAGTACTATTAATCTTCTCTTGATTGATCTTCTCCTTATGTAACAATCACTTTAATAATGTACAAGCAAGTTTTCAAGTGTATGATGAAACTTAGATGAATAATATATGAAAGTTTGATGCACAAGTTTCACACTTTTGAAAGTTTTATGAACACTTTGTGAAAATGAATATTTTATGTAAATGATTGTTTTTGAAGTTTTATGCAAAGGAGGTATGTTTGAAATTCTGACATTATGATGTTTATATATTGCTAAAACATCTCTACAAATAGGTATCAATGATGAGGGGATGCCATGATTCATTTGAGAAAAGTCGATGCAAATTACGGCGGTTCAAAACGTCATAATTTACCAACGTGCATGTTTAAAAAATATTCAAATATTCAAATATTCAAATTTCAAAAGGAAAAAGACTGCTTCAAAACGATGCAAATTACGGCGGTTCAAAACGCCATAATTTACCAACAACTGCATGTTTAAAGAAATTGAAAAAATATTCAAATTCCAACTGGTTAATCGATTAACCAAAGTGTTAACCGATTAAAACTGTTAAAAAAGATTTAAAAACAATTCTTTAAAAGCATGAAACTCATGGCATATATTATCTAACACCCTTAAACTTATATAGCATGCATGAGACACTTTTGAACACTTGCATAAACATTATCAAGAGATGAATGTTATACCTTTGATCAATCCAAGATAAATCTTCAAGACTTTAAATAATATGAAATCTTGTTCTCGCTTCAATGTCTTGATCCATTTCCTTTTTGAGCATGCATAACATCTTGAATGAATAATGTTGTCTTCATCAAAACCATTTAGAGGCTTGCCTTCACAGGATGGATCCATCAGTCTGGGTTTGTTGCGTCTGGTAGGGTATCCGTGCGGACGAGCTATGTGCAGAGGAATGACTCGGCGTGCGCGAGCAATGATTCATGAGTCAATCAAATATGTTAGAAACTGACACCTGCAAAACAAAACACAGGTTATTATGACTCACGCATGAATGCAATGTCTATCCGTATGAGGAACATTCTGTCCTTCGATTCTGGCTTCATCGAGACGGATAATAATTTGACAATAACATTCTGGAATCATGATGTCTCTTAACCAGAATCTCAATCGAGAATGTACCCTGAGTATGGATAGACATGAGTTGGATGCGGATGAATGCAAAATGGGAATGATGCGGATGCATGAATGCAAGTCACTGTGCCATCCTCCAAGTCATCTGAACATCAACTACACTGGATTCCGGTCTCTGAACTGATCACAACCATCTGAGGGAATAGGTAACCACAAATCCAACTCAGGGTTCCGAAATAAACGAAACGGAGGATATATCACCATCATCACCAGACAATCACTGAGCGGATAACACCAAGATCCTCTGAACCAGCACCTTCTAATTCAACCCGGGGATCCAAAATAAATGGAACCCGCTGATAAATACAACGGACAGAACTCCGGCATGTCAGAAATAAATATCCATAAATCCGACTCATAAATAGGACCTCAATCAAGAACTGAACCATTAGTCACCATCAGAAAGTCACCATCAGAACATGCATCTGTAGGAATCAAACCCTCCCCTCACAGGTGAATTCTAATCAGGTCATCCTAAGACGGATAATGGTCTCGACAATCGGACAAGATACTCAACGGGTTTGCCCTTTCGGGTGTGCCGTTGCAGCTCTCATAAGATCGTCTAAACCAAAGATCCGGGAAAGAACGGTCACCGAAGTCAACAGCTCATATGAAGTAACCCAACCAAAATGGATACTCCACAATGGAAGAGTTCTCTCAAAAGAACCTCGTCCGGATTGTGGTATGTCACGTCGCCAAAATCATGTTGACCTAACATGAGAGGCAACATGAGACCACGCTAATCCTAGGTGTATACTCGGGCCGGGGTTTTAGCCCCACTCAGAACACCCACCCCAAATTAGAGGAACCAACCTGTACAGAATCCAACACAATGATAATATGATGCATGCAAACATCTATGCAAATATATACAATCATAGTATAATAATCATAAATGTAATAAATAAAGCAGCAAAAGCAACCAAAACTATCCTAGAGAGCGCTAGGATCGACTCGCTTAGGGAAGATGGACCAGCAAGAGGTCAACTTCTATAGTCCCCAGCAGAGTCGCCAGCTGTCGCAACGCGAAAAACAACCGGCGGGAAAAAAAACAAACGGAGCCGCCACCGTGCGTTATTTATCCCAAAGGAGGGAAAGGAAACGCTCGAAGTAAACCTAGAAAGGAAAGGAGTGGTATTACGACCAGAGATTGCTAGGTACCGGAGTCAGTTACGCAATGGGAAGGTATTAGCACCCCTCACATCCATCGTACTCGAAGGGACCCACACTCAAAAGAATAGAAAAAGGTTGCTGAATAACTGCTCAAAGAATGCATGCACACTGGAATAAAACACAGATGGAAGAAGACGGAGGAAAGGGGACTCGGCAGGATGTCGCATCCTGGGCCTACGTAGTTTGTCAGAAACAAACATCAGAGTCAACATAGTTCGGGGAAATGGGGAACATGCTCGCTAGGACATCGCATCCTATGCCTACGTATCTTCTCTATCCAGAGGAAGAATCAGAGCACTCGTAGCTCGGCTAACGCACGCCGAAATAAAACACCGAAAGAGACGCTGAGACGTCAAAAGAAACGCACAAACGGAAACGGAATGCCAATTGATGGTCTTACATCCAACTCCGAACAAACAAACGCCAATAGGAAACGAAATGCCAATAGCTGGTCTTACATCCAACTCCGAACAAACAAACGCCAACAGGAAACGGAATGCCAATCGCTGGTCTTACATCCGACTCCGAACAACACAAATAATTGCTAACCAGCGAATCACCAAAGAAAAAGGTTCTCCGTGCGAACTGAAACCAAGAGAGACGCTGAGACGTCAAAAGAAACAAGGTTATCAAATTGACAAGCTAATAGGGAGTCTGGTACTCGAGCCTAATAGCTGTCACACGCATAAAAGAGACGCTGAGACGTCAAACAAAACACACACAAAAAACAAAAGGGTTGCCCGGAGAGATCTCGCACGATCTCCTGCCTACGTATCTCATCTGGTATGAGAATCAGGGCGACGTAGTTACCCTTAACAGGGGAAAGGATGAACACACGAACTAATAGGGAGACTAGTGCTCGAGCCTAATAGTTGTCACACCAACAAGAAGAGACGCTGAGATGTCAAAAGGAACACCAAAGGGTTGAAAAAGAAAAAAAGGGCCCCCGGAGAGATCTCGCTCAATCTCCTGCCTACGTATCTCATCTGGTATGAGAATCAGGGCGACGTAGTTCCCCTTAACAGGGAAAAAAATCTCCTAACCAGAGACTAGGGAGATAACGAACTAATAGGGAGACTACGACTCGAGCCTAAAAGTTGTCATGCAAACGATCCCTAAGTTGAGGTCTCTAATCAGAACCTAACTCGCACAGGAAGCAAGCTAGCCTAAACAACTAGTAAACATCAATCACAGGTGAACAAGTATCACACTCTATATGCAAACAAGCGGCTCATACAAGGCTGGGCTTTAGTCAAGGGGTCATATCAACCTCGACAAACAAGCCAACGCTAGAAGGGTATCTGAGGGCTCTTAACCACTGACATTGACCGTCAGGGTGAGAAGATGAAAGGTAATGAGGGGTAGACCTCATAGCTCTTAACCCGGGCCTGGGTGAGCTTCAATCAATGAGAACGTGGGGATCCATAATGAGGGACCCTACTCCACTTGACTGACTCTATATACAAGGATCTTGGATTAAGTTCAAGAGCATCAGCACGTAGTTCGAACATAACGAACGACTCAACAATTAACAGGGGATTGACTGCTAGTCCCTTTTATATGTCAATTGCCTCTTCACTTAGGAGGACTTAAGTACCATGCCTCGACAAGGAGGTCTTTAGCACAAACATAAACAAACACACTCATTGCCTCTTAAGGAGGACTTCAGCCAAATGCCTGCCAAAAGAAACGACAGGGCTTCCAGACTACATGGAGTTAGAGAATGATTACCTAGGTGGTATACCAACCACAAGCAAAGCAAAGCTCAAGCAATGAGCTAAAAGCGACTTATGTACCTGTAAGAAAGTCAAACAAGTCAATATCTTATTCAGACAAATCAAACAGTCAACAACAGTGGGACATTTCCAATATGTGCACAATACAAGTCCTATGTGTAAACAACTCAAGTGAGTTCATCACCAAGGGACCTACAACACAACAAAGGTTAGTGGACAAAATAATTTGCATCTCAAGAAGTGAGATCACATCAACCATTAGAGCTAATTGCTTGAACCTGAAATGCAAAGCTCAAAAGGTGAGTACAAACTGTAACACCCCGAATTCAATTAATTAATTAATTTGAATTATTTAGATTTTTATTTGATTAATTGATGTTTTAAATTAACTATTGTGTGATTGTGGGGGCAAGTATCCTTGAAGTAGAGGTATAGAGAGAGTAAGAGTTTTTCATACTTTTTAGAAATTAATGGAGTTTTAACTAATTATTAGAATATATAGTATTTTTATTTGAAAAAAAAACTAGAATTATGAGGTGAATAATTAAAACTAACATGGGTGATAGAAAAATAAGGAATATTAGATTTATTAATAAAATAATAAGAAAATAAAACATGTAGAAAAGTTGAGGGCAAGGTTGGAATTAAGGAAAATATGTAGGATAAGAAGGGAAAAACCTAATTAGAAGGAAATAGGTTTTTGGAATAAAATAGGATTTGGAAGAACCTAAAAGAATCGGTACGTATTTTTGGAGAGGCGGAGCAAAAGAGGGAGAGTTAAGGTTGGAGAGAAGAATTTTTTTGCTGGAAAATCAAGGTAAGGGGGGAGAAATTATTCATCTATGGGTGTTAAATCATAAAAGAGAATAGAATGTTCCTTAACCTCCAATAGGGACGATGATTTTGATGAATTATGTGTTTTTTTGGGAAATTGATGTTTGTTGATTCTATTAGTGTTAAATTCGTTTAGTTAGATATTTATAATTATATATTTGTATCGTTATAATATATGTATATAGGTGTGTATCACCACGTTTCGTCCTTATACATATATTGTATATAGGTACTGTAACTTTATTATATATATTTCTATGCATCGTACTGCTACTTTTCATATACATGTATTAATACTGGTACTGTAGCATCGCATTCCTATATATCTATATAATTCTACAGTGGCTCGTTGCTATGTATATTATGTCGCCGTGCTTAGAAAACCAATATAGCTATAGCAAATTGAATGGAATCTTGCAATTTGAAGGAAATCACGTTTATGATATATTGAACGTCTGACGATTACTATTTTTTTTTTAGTTTAAGAATTCATACATGTTTACTATATGTATATATTTCATAATAATAATAATAATAATAATAATAATAATAATAATAATAATAATAATAATAATAAAGATAATAATAGTATTATTATTAGTATAAATATTTTAGAGTTCTGAGCTAAAGATAAACAAATAGATTATTTGGTCAACTTAAATTATTTTCAATTTTGTTAGAATTGTCCATAGAGTTGTTAGAGTTGTCGATTGAATCCATAAGAGTTACCTTTATGTGCAACAGTTGTCCGTAGAATATTCTTGAGCACTTTAGAGTTGTTTTAGAGTTCTTTGGGAACTCTGTCGAGTTATAATTTTGGATAATAATTTTGGTTATAATTTTTGGATGATAATTTGGTGATAATTTTGGCGATAATTTTTGTGATAATTTTGATAACATTGCATTTTGTTGAAATTCATGCATCATGGTGTACGGACTTCGGTCCAATTTTGGTGAGCCTTGATCCTATGGTGGGGATCGAGTGCGAGTAGCTAATTCTATTGAGGAATTAGTGAAGTGTTACCTATGGTGATGGTAGCGATTTTGGTGTACTCTGGTTCCAAGAGGGGATCGATCCTATGGTGGGGATCATGGAGTGAAATGAACCTGAGTGTTCATTACTTGGTACCATATACATGTTGAGTCAGTTGTCAAGTACATATGCATTGTGTTGCATTTGGTGATTATTATTTTTGTGTTATGACGTGTGGATGAGAATACTTGATATGTTTATGATTGTTGTAATTAGTGTGTGATATTGTTAGTTAATCTTTGTTTTTCCATGGCTAATTATTGAAGTGTATTCTAACCCCCTTTCTGTTTGAATGTTGTCCTTACATGGACATCATGCAAATATTCAGAAGTAACTTTGACTGAAGTAAGTGGAAGGATAACTCTTGAAGTGACCTACATAGTTTATCTATTTTATTTAGTGGTTCCTTGCTCTGATCATGTAACATCGGATTGGGATAAACGCTTGATTTGAATTTTGTATCATTGTTGTCGATGTTACAAACTTTTTGTGTTTTGGAGATTATAAGTTCTTTTGATTTTATTTACAGACTCTTTTGATTATGCTATTAAGTTGAAATTCATGAGACTTAATGTATTGAGTTACAATATTATTGTTGTATGTTTATTAGTGATTCCGCTGCGATGATACCGTAAATTCTTGGGTGAGCATGCGAGGACATTTATTGAATGTCTTATTATACAAGTACTTGACCCAAATCAGATGTGTTGGATGTCGTGTAACATCCCAAGTACAAATCAGATGTGTTGGATGTCATGTAACATCCCAGGTACAAATATGTGCATTTGAATTTATTTCTGTGGTAACCCATGTTCCAGAACAGGTTATGTGTTTTATGTGTGTGACTCCCTTATGGTTATGTTTTCTAATTAAAATATCATATTATGGTTTGGGGTATAGAAGGGTGTTACACAAACCACTAGTACCAAGACTAGGGTCAAAGGCAAAGCAAAAAGTCAAAACAGCAGCCAATATTCCACATGAAGCACATTTAATCAAGTAAGAACATGTCCTAAAAAGGATCAAACTCAAATCATAAGGCAAAGTCCTCACATGATTAAGATAAAGCAAAGGCACACAAGATGATCACAATTGGACATTCAAATGAGAAAAACCATATTAAAACAGAAATGAATCCAATGATCATGAAATAATTTATATGATATCAACATGTTAAACACAAGCACCATGTAAAAAATTAGAATCAGAAGATATCAAATGGCATGTAAACGAAAATGAACAAGAGCAACATCCAAATGTGTGACACACATTGTCACACCATACATCTATGTGCCTAAAACAGTGAGGGAATGTGCTAAAAATTCCAAACAAAATCTCAAAAATCATGCAACATGTTATGAATAAGCATGTCAAATTTCAAAGCAATTGGATCAAATATGAGCATTTCACAAATCAATTGGCACAACATATCACATTTGCATCATGTTCAATCACTCAAGCACATTTAAAATTCCAGCAATCCAAAAATCAGGAAATAAATGCTAAAAAATTCTAGAGTTTAAGATGAACATGTGAGCAAAAATTTGGATTTATTTGGATATATATTCTATTTTTAATGATTTTTGCAATTTGAAGAAAATAAAATGAAATAAATGAATATCAATTGGAAAATGCTATGAAATTCAAAAATGAAAAAATGCATGCATCAGGAATTGAACCCAGGAGCATATGGTCAACAGTGCGCTCAGAAAATCAATTAGAAAATTAAAACAAGCAACATGCTGGAATCGAACACAGGCTTCAGTGGTCATAGGCGCGGCAGGCACAAAACAATTAGAAAATCCAAAACAATCATACGCCAAGGATCGAACAGAAGAGCCTAAGGTCATAGGCGCGTTAACAGTTGGAACGCTACGTTTTGGCCAAGGCAGGAAAAATAAAAAAAAGAATTTCCAATGTCGTGACTGGGAATCGAACACAAGGCTTGTAGGTTACATGAGCGCTACAGTCCAAAACCCTAGCGCTGAACCAAAAGCATAAGCACTGTTCATGGCCGGTGGTTGACGGTGGTTTCCACCGTCTTCCTCAATGAAACCGGTGGCGCAACAGTGAACAAATTTCCAGAATTATGCATACTATATATGGATCGAAAGATCTTTTCATGAGGAACACGAATCCAACATTCATTTGGCCTAAATCTCAATAACAAACACGGATCGAGCGAAAGAAAAATCATGCATCAAACTTGAAATCATCATATCTCATGCAATACTCATCCATTTTCAATAAAATTCACATCAGAATTCTCAGTGCAACAAGGCCTATCTAAACATGTCAACAAAATAGCAAATGGTGAGATTCGATTTCTAACCTCCTTGTAGAACAGTGAGTTGTATACGCGTGGTCCAGGCTCCAAACTGTCCAGATCCTTTCCCTCAACTTTGTTATGAAGCTTGATGTGAAAAACAACAGCTGAAACCACCTCAATCGAACTCAACCTTCAAGATCCATTTTCAACTTCAAACTTTGAATATGCATGATTCTTGTCCAATTCCACAAATCCAGGCCTTGATTCCTACTAAATGATGATCAATGAACACGAATATGCAAGAAAATTGAGGTGTTATGTGAAGAATTTTCAAATTTCAATTGAGAGAAAATTTGGAGGGAAATGAGATTCTAGATCTAGAAATTGTAAAACTCCAAATTTTCTCTCAATTGAAATTTGAAAATTCTTCACATAACACCTCAATTTTCTTGCATGTTCGTGTTCATTGACTCAATCAAGAACTGAACCATTAGTCACCATCAGAAAGTCACCATTAGAACATGCATCTGTAGGAATCAAACCCTCCCCTCACAGGTGAATTCTAATCAGGTCATCCTAAGACGGATAATGGTCTCGACAATCGGACAAGATACTCAACGGGTTTGCCCTTTCGGGTGTGCCGTTGCAGCTCCCATAAGATCGTCTAAACCAAAGATCCGGGAAAGAAAGGTCACCGTAGTCAACAACTCAGCAGAGGTAACCCAACCAAAGTGGAATACTCCACAATGGAAGAGCTCTCTCAGGAGAACCTCGTCCGGCTTGTGGTATGTCACGTCACAACAACATGCCCAACCAACATGTGAGGAACGTGAGACCACGCTAATCCTAGGTGTATACTCGGGCCTGGGTTTTAGCCCCACTCAGAACACCCACCCCAAATCAGAGGAACCAACCTATACAGAATCCAACACAGTGATAATATGATGCATGCAAATATATATGCAAATATATACAATCATAGTATAATAATCATAAATGTAATAAATAAAGTAGCAAAAGCAACCAAAACTACTCTAAGGAGCGTTAGAATTGACTCGCTTAGGGAAGATGGACCAGTAAAAGGTCAACTTCTAAGTCCCCAACAGAGTCGCCAGGTGTCGCAACGCGAAAAACAACCGGCGGAAAAAGACATAGAGTCGCCACCGTGCATTATTTATCCCAAAGGAGGGAAACTAAACGCTCGAAGTATACCTGAAAAAGGGAAAGGAATGGTCTTACGACCAGAGATTGCAAGGCACAGGAGTCAGTTACGCAAGGGGAAGGTATTAGCACCCCTCACGTCCGTTGTACTCGACGGGATCCACGCTCAAAAGAATAGAATAAGGTTGCTAAATAACTGCTCAAAGAATCTGCACAAACTGGAATGAAACAGGCGAAAGAAGACGGAGGAAGCGGACTCGGCAGGATATCGCATCCTGGGCCTACGTAGTTTGTCAGAAACAAACATCAGAGTCAACGTAGTTCGGGGAAATGGGGAACATGCTCGCTAGGACATCGCATCCTATGCATACGTATCTTCTCTAACCAGAGTAAGAATCAGAGCACTCGTAGCTCGGCTAACGCACGCTGAAAATAAAACACCTAAAAGAGACGCTGAGACGTCGAAGGAAACCCACAAACGGAAACAGACTGCCAATAGCTGGTCTTACGTCCGACTCCAAACAACACAAACACCGACAGGAAACGGAATGCCAATGGCTGGTCTTACGTCCGACTCCTAACATACAAACGCTAACCAGACGCTGAGACATCAAAAGAAACACAAAGGTTTAACAAGCTAATAGGGAGTCGGGAACTCGAGCCTACTAGCTGTCAAGCAAACACACACCAAAAAAGAAAAAGGTTGCCCAGAGAGATCTCGCACGATCTCCTGCCTACGTATCTCATCTAGTATGAGAATCAGGGCGACGTAGTTCCCCTTAACAGGGGAGAAACTCTCTCATAACCAGAGACTAGGGAGATAACAGACTAATAGGGAGACTATGACTCGAGCCTAGAAGTTGTCATGCAAACGATCCCTAAGTTGAGGTCTCTAATCAGAACCTAACTCGCACAGGAAGCAAGCTAGCCTGAACAACAAGTAAACAAGCACAGGTGAACAGGGGACTGATTGCTAGTCCCTTCTATCTGTCAATTGCCTCTTCACTTAGGAGGACTTCAAGTAACCATGCCTCAACAAGGAGGTCTTTAGCACAAAAGTAAACAAACACAGTCATTGCCTCTTAAGGAGGACTTCAGCCAAATGCCTGCCAAAAGAAACGACAGGGCTTCCAGACTACATGGAGTTAGAGAATGATTACCTATGTGGTATACCAACCACAAGCAAAGAAAAGCTCAAGCAATGAGCTAAAAGCGACTAATGTACCTGTAAGAAAGTCAAACAAGTCAATATAGTATTCAGACAAACCAAACAGACAACAACAGTAAGACATTCCCAATATGTACACACTACAAGTCCTATGTATAAACAAATCAAATGAGTTCATCACCAAGGGACCTACAACACAACAAAGGTTAGTGGACAAAGTAACTTGCATCTCAAGTCATGAGATCACATCAATCATTAGAGCTAGATGCTTGAACCTGGAATACAAAGCTCAAAAGGTAAGTACAAACCACTAGTGCAAAGACTAGGGTCAAAGGCAAAGCAAAAAGTCAAAACAGAAGTTGATATCCAACATGAAGCACATTTAATCACATAAGAACATGTCCTAAAAAGGATCAAACTCAAATCATAAGGCAAAGCCATCAATTAATCAAAATAAGGCAAAGGCAAGCAAAGGTGCATACAATTGGACATCAAAAATAGAAATTCCATATTAAAACAGAAATGAATCCAATGATCATGAAATTTTTTATACGATATCAACATGTTAAACACAAGCCTCATGCAAAAATTTAGAATCAAAAGAGCTTAAATGACCTAGGAATGAAAATGAACAAGAGCAACATGCAAATGTGTGACACAAATTGTCACACCCAAAGTCCATGTGTCCAAAACAGAAATGGAAGATGCTAAAAATGCTAAACAAAAGCCAAAAGATCATGTTATGTGTCTTGAATAAGCATGTCAAATTTCAAGGCAATTGGAGAAAGTATGAGCATTTCACAAAACCATTTGCACAACATATCAACTTTGCATCATGTTCAAATAATTAAGCTCAATCAAAATTCCAGCAAGGCAAAAATCAGGAAATAAATGCTCAAAAAACTGGACATTCAAATGAACACGTGACAAAAAATTTGGAGTAATTTGGAGTCATTTTCTATTTTTTTATGATTTTTACAAATTGCATGAAATAAATGGAAATCATGTGAATCATAAAAAAAATGAAATGAAATGAAAAAAGAAGGAAACAGCATCATGAAGTATTGAACCCAGGTTATGTATGTACAAGGAAGCGCTCTAAATGAAATTAATAGAAATAGTCTAGGCCAAGAATCGAACTGAGGTGTCAAGGGTCACAGGAAGCGCTAACTAAAATCAATTTGGAAATTGCAAGCGAGAAGGATCGAACAGAGGAGCATAAGGTTGCAAAGCGCTCAAGAGGGAAAACGCCGCGTTTCAATAAAATCAAGTGGAATTGAAAATGTTTTCGCCCAGGTTCGAACACAGGACAGTGGGGATAAAGGCTCTGCATAGTGAAACCCTAACCAACTTTTACAGACGGCGGAGAGAGGTGTTTTCCACCATCTTCCTCGACGAAGCCACGACGGCGCTTATAAAAAAAATTCCAGAACTCAACATAATATACACCATTGGAAACGCCTCATCATGAGAAACACGAATCTAACAAGCATTTGATCTAATTCTCAATAACAAGCACGGATCGAAGGAAAACAAATTGCACAACCAAACTTGAATTCATCATAACTCACTCAATACTTGACCAAATTCAACAAAATTTACATCAGAATCATCAGTGGAACACGCACTACAAGATCATGTCAATAGAAAGGCAAAATAAGACGAACGAAATTTCACCAACCTGTTATGCAGTGATCAAAAACAGTGGATTCAAGCTTCAAAAATGTCCAAATCTTCTCCTCCAACCTTGATATGAAGCTCTATGTAGGAATTGGCACTTGAATTGTCCTGGATCCAACTGAAATTCAAACTTCCATGTTCATGTTCATGTGTTGAATGTGCACGAATCTTGATGGAATTCTTCAAACCAGAGCTCAAATCTTACTCAATGATACTCAATCAACATGATTATGCAGTAAAATCAATGAGTTATGTGGAGAAATTTGAAGTTTGAGATGAGAGCAAAAATGGAGGGAAAACCAATTTCTAGATCTAGAATGTGTAAACTGAGCAATTCTGTTACAATTAAGCTTATATACCATGTGCTAATCACTTTGCTAATCCAAATTTGCAATGGTTAATGGAAAGTTAATGAAATATGGAGTGTAATGCAAAATTGGTAATTGCACCTTATGCGTGGCAAAATGGACGTGAACAGTGCCATGTGAGTGTGTAAAATCATTTAAAATCAGTTCATGAACACAATTGGATTGGAATTA
The DNA here is from genome assembly GCF_024323335.1 of Lathyrus oleraceus. Lineage (NCBI taxonomy): Eukaryota > Viridiplantae > Streptophyta > Magnoliopsida > Fabales > Fabaceae > Lathyrus > Lathyrus oleraceus. The sequence goes on from NC_066584.1 coordinate 223,260,313, forward strand.
AGCATGTATGATGCACCAAATTTGAATTAGGCATTTTCCCTCCAAAATACTCATGCATGGACAAATGATCATGTGATGTTATTTCATGCAATGCAATGATGGATTTGGAAAATATAGGTCATGAGAAGCAATTTGCAAAAAGAGTGGCTTAAATTGGAGTTTTGAATCAAAAGTTATGGCACTTTGAATTCCATGCACACTTGGTGATCATGACCTATATTTTCCAAATCCATCATTGCATTGCATGAAATAACATCACATGATCATTTGTCCATGTAAGACCAGCGATTGGCATTCCGTTTCCTGTTTGTTTGTGTGTGTTAAGAGTTGGATGTAAGACCAGCGATTGGCATTCTGTTTCCTGTTGGCGTTTGTTTGTTCGGAGTCGGATGTAAGACCAGCTATTGGCAGTTCGTTTCCTTGTTGGTGTTTGTTGTTCGGAGTCGGACGTAAGACCAGCAATTGGCAGTCTGTTTCCGTTTGAGTGTTTCTCTTGACGTCTCAGCGTCTTTTTTCAGTGTTTTGTTTCGGCGTGCGTTAGCCGAGCTACGAGTGCTCTGATTTTTACTCTGGATAGAGAAGATACGTAGGCATAGGATGCGATGTCCTAGCGAGCATGTTCCCCATTGCCCTGAACTACGTTGACTCTGATGTTTGTTTCTGACAAACTACGTAGGCCCAGGATGCGACATCCTGCCGAGTCCGTTTCCTCCGTCTTCCACCTGTGTTTTATTCCAGTGTGTGCAGTTTTTGAGCAGTTTTATTAGCAACCTTATTCTATTCTTTTGAGCGTGGATCCCGTCGAGTACGATGGACGTGAGGGGGTGCTAATACCTTCCCCTTGCGTAACCGACTCCCGTACCTAGCAATCTCTGGTCGTAAGACCATTCCTTTCCCTTTCTTAGGTTTACTTCGAGCGTTTCCTTTCCCTCCTTTGGGATAAATAACGCACGGTGGCGGCTCTGTGTCTTTTTCCCGCCGGTTATTTTTCGCGTATGCCACAGCTGGCGACTCTGCTGGGGACTATAAGAAGTTGACCTCTTACTGGTCCATCTACCCTAAGCGAGTCAATCCTAGCGCTCCTTAGAGTAGTTTTGGTTGCTTTTACTGCTCTATTTATTGCATTTATGATTATTATGCTGTGTATATTTGCATATATGTTTGCATGCATCATATTATCACTGTGCTGGATTCTGTACAGGTTGGTTCCTTTGATTTGGGGTGGGCGTTCTGAGTGGGGCTAAAACCCAGGCCCGAGTATACACCTAGGATTAGCGTGATCTCACGTTCCTCACATGTTGGGTTGACATGATTGTTGCGACGTGACATACCACAAGTCGGACGAGGTTCTTCTGAGAGAGCTCTTCCTTGTGGAGTTTCCATTATGGTTGAGTTTTATCTCTTTGGAGCTGTTAACTTCGGTGACCGTTCTTTCCCGGATCTTTGGTTTAGATGATCTTATGAAAGCTGCAACGGCACACCCGAAAGGGCAAACCCGTTGAGTATCTTGTCCGATTGTCGAGATCATTATCCGCCTTAGGATGACCATGTTAGAATTCACCTGTGAGGGGGGGGGGGGTTTGATTCCTACGGATGCATGTTCTGGTGGTGACTTTCTGATGGTAACTAATGGTTCAGTTCTTGATCAAGATCCTATTTATGAGTTGGATTTATGGATATTTATTTCCGGCACGCCGGAGTGTTGTCCGTGGTATTTATCAGCGGGTTCCGTTTATTTCGTATCCCCGGGTTGAATCCAAGGGTACTTGTTCAGAGGATCTTGTTGTCATCCGTTCAGCGGATGTTCCTATGATGATGTTGATGTATCCTCTGTTCTGTTTATTTCGGAACCCTGAGTTGGATTTGTGGTTACCTATTCCCTCAGATGGTTGTGATCTGTTCAGAGACCGGGGCTTCCGTATAGTTGATGTTCAGATGACTTGGAGGATGGCACAATGCATTGCATTCATGCATCAACATCATTCTCATTTTGCATTCATCCGCATCCAACTCATGTCTATCTATACTCAGGGTACATTCTCGATTGAGTTTCTGGTTGAGAGACATCCTGATGTCAGAATGTTATTGTCGAATTTTTATCCGTCTCGATGAAGCCAGAATCGAAGGACAGAGTGTTCCTCATACGGATAGACATTGCATTCATGCGTGAGTCATATTAACCTGTGTGGTGGGTGAAGAGACTGACGGTGACTGTGAACTTGACTCGTAGATAAAACTGTGCGTACCAGGGATGGAGATCCAGAACTGGAAGGCCGAAAAGATCATCACTATCACTCTACGTGAAGAGTAATATTTCCTGTTTTTCAATACTGTCTGCATGAAAACCATACGTTTTGCCCGAAACGTAATGGTTCATTGTAAGGGCCACCTCATGTGTTTCATTTTGCATTGTTTACATCATTAATAAAAGGATGTTTTTCGCATCAAAAAGTGGTGTTCCCTGTTTTTCATTTATTTTTGCAGTTTAAAACAAAAATAAAAATGGCAATGTTTATTTTCATTTTTCCTTCCTTTTGATTGGCTTCGTTTCGACTTTCGTATTCTCCGGATCTCATTGATAACAATCCTGTTACACCCTCATATGACTTCGACAATCTAATCTATCATGCCAAAGAAGAAGGCGAAAAAGATTGTGAACTGCCGGAGGAATTAGCCAGGTTGTTGAAACAAGAGGAGAAGGTGATTCAGCCGCACGAAGAGCGAGTTGAGCTTGTTAACCTGTGTATCGAGGAGGTCAGAAAGGAAGTAAAGGTTGGGGCCGCTTTGGAGGTAAATGCCAGTGCCGAAGAAGGATGGTAAGATGAGAATGTGTGTGGACTACCGAGATCTGAATAGAGCTAGCCCGAAGGATGATTTTCCATTACCTCACATCGATGTGTTGGTAGATAATGCAACTCAATTCTCGGTGTTTTCCTTCATGGATGGCTTTTCTGGCTATAATAAAATCAAAATGTCACCAGATGATATGGAGAAAACAATGTTCATCACACCATGCGGCACTCTTTGCTATAAGGTGATGCCATTCAGTCTCAAGAATGCCGGTGCCACGTATCAGAGAGCTACGGTGACTTTGTTTCATGATATGATTCATCATGAGATTGAATGCTATGTTGATGACATGATAGCAAAGTCCCAAACAGAAGAGGGGCATTTGGTAGATTTGGCCAAGTTGTTTGACCGGTTGAGACAATTCAGACTGAGGTTGAATCCGAATAAGTGCACTTTCGGAGTGCGGTCCGGTAAGTTGTTGGGGTGTATTGTGAGCAAAAAAGAAAGGAATCAAGGTTGATCCTGCTAAAGTAAAAGCAACACAAGAAATGCCTGAACCGAGAACAGAAAAGGAGGTTCGTGGTTTCTTAGGTAGATTGAACTGCATTTCACGGTTCATATCTCATCTAACAACCACGTGTGAACCCATATTCAAGCTGTTGAGAAAAGATCAAACGGTCAGGTGGAATGATGATTGCCAAGCGGCATTTGAAAAAATAAAAGAATATTTGCAGGAGCCTCCGATTCTGATGCCTCCCGTGGAGGGACAACCGTTAAATCTGTACTTGACAGTCCTCGAGGGGTCTATGGGGTGTGTACTGGGGCAGCATGACGAGTTTGGTCGAAAAGAGCATGCAATTTACCTTAGCAAAAAGTTTACCGACCGTGAAACAAAACATTCACTGCTCGAGAAAACTTGTTGTGCTTTGGCATAGGCTGCTCGCCGACTGAGACAGTATATGCTGGTTCATACCACTTTATGGATTTCCAAGATGGATCCGATCAAGTATGTTTTTGAGAAGCCAGCATTGACCGGACGGGTTGCGAGATGGCAAATGATTTTGACTGAATACGATATTCAGTATACCTCTCAGAAAGAAATAAAGGGGAGTGTATTGTCTGATTACCTCGCCCAGCAACCCATTGAGGGTTATCAACCGATGAAGTTTGAGTTCCCTGATGAGGACATCAGGTTTCTCAAATCGAAAGATTGTGAGGAACCAATCCCGGAGGAGGGGCCTGACCCTGAATCCGAATGGATTCTGATGTTTGATGGGGCCGTTAATGTGAATGGTAGTGGAGTTGGTGCTATTTTGGTTACGCCGAAGGGATCCCACATTCCTTTTGCTGCCCGGCTAACATTGGAATGCACCAACAATATGGCTGAGTATGAAGCTGGTATCCTCAGTATCGAACCTCGGTGCGTACATCTACTGAGGCAACGCCTTTCTCACTTGTGTATGGGATGGAAGCCATGCTACCGGTTGAGGTCCAGACTCCGTCATTGAGAGTCCTGATGGATGTGAAATTGGAAGAGTCTGAATGGATAAGGACTCGGTATGAAGAGTTGAGCCTAATTGAGGAAAAGAGGTTGGCGGCCATTTGGCATGGGCGATTGTACCAGCAGCGAATGAAGTGTGCTTGGACCGAAAAGTACGACCTCATGTATATCACGTAGGGGATGTGGTATTGAAAAGGATCCTTCCTCCTCAGAACGATCGTCGGGGCAAGTGGACACCCAATTATGAAGGTCCATTCATGGTCAAGAAGGTTTTCTCTGGCGGAGCCTTGTTATTGATCGACCATGGATGGCGAGGATTTTCCATCCCCTGTGAATGCGGACGCAGTTAAAAAATACTTCGTATAAAGAGACCCGCTGGACGAAAAGAATAAAATAGTCCAGGCAAAAAAGGGCATCCCGGCGAACCGAAAAAAAATGAAAAGGTTCGGGCAAAAATTAGGGATAAAGAAGGAAAAAATTGTACACCCGGCAAGTCGAAAACCCCACAAGGGCGGCTTGGGCAAAAAAGGGTATCCCGGTGGACTGAAAACCCGAAAGGGCGGTCCAGGCAAAAGAGGGATTGAAACGAACAACTGCGTCAGGCATGATTGTTTGCTTTGGTTAAGGCACCTGGATAATCTCCAGCAGGGATCGATCGGAAGCGTCTTGTTCAGAAGGCAGAAGGCAAGGAGAGTCTTGAGGACATATGGGGTGTAACCGAGTTGGAACTCGATGAGATCACGGGTTCACATTGCCATTAGGATAGATTTTCCTTTTGTGCGCAATTACCTCTTTTCAGGGATTGCTTCCTGTGTATTGCTCAGTTACGAGCCACACTTTTGTTCAATCAATAAAATGCATATTCAGTCAAATAATTTTGTTTTTTGTTTTCACTACCGCTTTGATTGCAAAAACATCCGTTTATTGTGATAAAGAATATTTGCATTTTGAGACATGGAGATCCCTTCCAATGCATGTTCATAAGATTGAAAACCGGAAATCTTATTCGGAAGGTTGAGTGACCTAGGTGTTGAAACTTTGGCACGCTTGGGGCACGTTTTTATCTAATGATCTCTTTTGCAGGTGCTGTTAGATATTTTCACTCACTTGCAGGTTGTGATGTGAAGCTTTTGACAAAAGATCCCTGTGGAGTCCAATCAGGGACAAGGGATAGAAGAATGGTGAAAAGACGGCGAAAGAAGGACGACGATCCTGGAGGGTTAATCAAGAAGACTCTTCAAAGTCTAAAATGGAAATTGACTATGGTTATATGGTGGATGTCGGTGTTCGACAAGTCGACAGGTGTTCCGTGTCAGTATGCCGTATCTCCCCAGCAGGTTCGAGATCGGTATTTCTTAGGCAGCTAAGTCTGAAGGTTGCTGTTTCCCCTAGCAGGGTCGGGATTGTTATCTCCCCAGCAGGTTCGAGATCGGTATTTCTTAGGCAGCTAAGTCTGAAGGTTGCTGTTTCCCCTAGCAGGGTGGAGATTGTTATTTCCCCAGCAAGTCTGAAGGTTGCTGTTTCCCCAACGGAGGTGTACGTTAGAGGTTTCTTCCCCAGCGAAGTCCCCAAGTGGATCGAGTTCAGTGGAGGTCATCCTTGGTGAGGGTTGTTCTTTCCCCAGCAGCAGTGCTATTCCCCAGCAGGGTGGAGATTGGAGTGGTATCAAGCTCCTCAGCAGAGTGCCTCAAATTCCCCAGTAGAGTCCCCTGAGGGGGATACGTTTTATGCATTCATTATTTAGAGAAGCATAGCATATTGCATAGTTAATTGCGTAGCATTTCCATGGTTATGGAGCATTACGCTGAAAAAAGCTCATGCATCAGCATTGCAAGCATAACTACTAGTCTCAAGCCGTGGTTACCGTTTGAGGAGTGGTTTCGCCGGTTGGTGAAGATGTTACTCAAGCCGTGGTTACCGTTTGAGATTTGGTTTCGCCGATTGGTGAAGATGTTACTCAAGCTGTGGTTACCGTTTGAGAATTGGTTTCGCCGGATGGTGAAGATGTTACTCTGAGGAGTTTAGCATCATGATGTTGGTTCAGCGCAACTCAAGCCGTGGTTACCGTTTGAGAATTGGTTTCGCCGGATGGTGAAGATGTTGCTCCGAGGAGTTTAGCATCATGACGTTGGATCAGTGCGACTCAAGCCGTGGTTACCGCTTGAGAATTGGTTTCGCCGGATGGTGAAGATGTTACTCTGAGGAGTTTAGTATCGTGATTTTGGATCAACAGTATTCCCCAGTTAGTCCCCGGCAAGCGTCTGCCTGGTTTTGACATATGTAGATGTCATCCTTGCGATACCGGTAAGTGTCGTGTCGATCCCCGTAATGTCTGCTTTCTTTGGTGTCGGTAAACATCATTGTTCGATGTCAGTAAACGTCGAGTTCCCTCCCAGTCATTGGTAAATGTCTGGTCGAGTATCCTTTCTTTGGTGTCGGTAAACATCATTGTTCGATGTCAGTAAATGTCGAGTTCCCTCCTAGTCATTGGTAAATGTCTGGTCGAGTATCCTTTCTTTGGTGTCGGTAAACATCATTGTTCGATGTCGGTAAACGTCGAGCTTCTTCCTGGTCATCGGTAAATGTCTGGTCATGTACCCTCTGATATGTCATCATCAGAGTGGTGGTTGGTGTTATTTCCGGCATTGCCAACGGAATTAGCATGGTCAAATGGAGAATGGGGTTCATTGTTTGGCGGAAAGATTGACATGAGGTTGTCGGGGTTCAAATGCGGTGATCAGGGATTATTCGCGCAAAATCGATCAAAGAAGTTTCAGGGTTCAAGGAAAAAAAAAAGAAGAAGAAGGAAGTCAGAAAGTTGTGGGGTTCAAGAAAAGAAAAATATAATAATCCCCAACGGAGTGCAAATTGTTCGTCTGTTCTTGGTATTCAACCACTCTTCACTCTGATAATCTGAAAGCCGAGGCTGTTCATATCAACAGGTTCACAGTGGATTGAATAGGGGCAGCTGTAACACCTCAAAATTTGCCCTCCTCTTCTTGGGACTAGTATAGCATATTGCATTTCATTTTTAGGATCTTAGGCATTTGCATTTTTGCATATCATGTTTGAAATAAAGAAGGTCATCCTCCAAAGTCTTTTTCAGAAGATGGAGAAGTTGTGTGGTTCAAGCCTGAGGGTCTCCATGAATTGATGATCAGCCATCTGAGGGTATGGGCTTCAGTTAGGGTTTCCTGATCCTTCAAAGGCCTTGGGCATTATATTGATTGCAAGGGTACATCACCATCATCATGGTTTTATCCTTATCAAGGGTTTCATGGCATTCTCAAGTTCCTTTGGATTAGGGTTTTGACCTCTGGTCAACCCTAATCAATGACACTCTTTCAACCAGGGTTTCTCAAGGAAATAAGGTAGTTGTTGATGATGAAGATCACATGGTTATGTGGAGGGGCTTATTGGAGCTAGGGTTTTATTTCTGAGCCATTTCCCTAAGTGGTTGAGGCTCAGGCTGATCAGAGCATGTCAAGGTCATCTGAGGACCTATACAGTCAACTATGCAAGAGCTGAGGGCTATGGGGTGGGGAGATGAGTTGAGACACCTTATTCATGTTCAAAAGAAGTTCATTCATCATTTCAAACATATATCTTGAAGATTTTGAAGTCAAATCAAAAGTTTCCAAAAATGGAAAGTGACCTGTAATTTCAAGTTTCCAAAAATGGCAAGTTTTTGGTCCACATTCAACTTGACTTTCAACATCAAAGAAGCTTCAAATGAAATTTTGGTCAACATGAAAGTTGAATATCTTTCTCTCCTATTTTCAAAAAGTCTAAGATCATGAGCATCTGATGAATGGTTGAGGAGTTATGAACAAATGATCACCAAGTGTGCATGAAACTTCAAAGTGCCATAACTTTTGATTCAAAACTCCAATTTGAGCCACTCTTTTTGCAAAATGCTTCTCATGACCTATATTTTCCAAATTCATCATTGCATTGCATGAAATAACATCACATGATCATTTGTCCATGCATGAGTATTTTGGAGGGAAAATGCCTAATTCGAATTTGGTGCATCATACATGCTTAATTCCAATCCAATTGAGTTCATGAACTGATTTTAAATGATTTTACACACTCACATGGCACTGTTCACGTCCATTTTTCCATGCATAAGGTGCAATTACCAATTTTGCATTACACTCCATATTTCATTAACTTTCCATTAACCATTGCAAATTTGGATTAGCAAAGTGATTAGCACATGGTATATAAGCTTAATTGTAACAGAATTGCTGAGTTTTACAATTTCTAGATCTAGAATCTCATTTCCCTCCAAATTTTCTCTCAATTGAAATTTGAAAATTCTTCACATAACACCTCAATTTTCTTGCATATTCGTGTTCATTGATCATCATTTAGTAGGAATCAAGGCCTGGATTGGTGGAATTGGACAAGAATCATGCATATTCAAAGTTTGAAGTTGAAAATGGATCTTGAAGGTTGAGTTTGATTGAGGTGGTTTCAGCTGTTGTTTTTCACATCAAGCTTCATAACAAAGCTGAGGGAAAGGATCTGGACAGTTTGGAGCCTGGACCACGCGTATACAACTCACTGTTCTTCAAGGAGGTTAGAAATCGAATCTCACCATTTGCTATTTTGTTGACATGTTTAGATAGGCCTTGTTGCACTGAGAATTCTGATGTGAATTTTATTGAAAATGGATGAGTATTGCATGAGATATGATGATTTCAAGTTTGATGCATGATTTTTCTTTCGCTCGATCCGTGTTTGTTATTGAGATTTAGGCCAAATGAATGTTGGATTCGTGTTCCTCATGAAAAGATCTTTCGATCCATATATAGTATGCATAATTCTGGAAATTTGTTCACTATTGCGCCGCTGGTTTCATTGAGGAAGACGGTGGAAACCACCGGCCATGAACAGTGCTTATGCTTCTGGTTCAGTGCCAGGGTTTTGGACTGTAGCGCTCATGTAACCTACAAGCCTTGTGTTCGATTCCCAGTCACGACATTGGAAATTCTTTTTTTGATTTTTCCTGCCTTGGCCAAAACGCAACGTTCCAACTGTTAACGCGCCTATGACCTTAGGCTCTTCTGTTCGATCCTTGGCGTATGATTGTTTTGGATTTTCCAATTATTTTGTGCCTGCCGCGCCTATGACCACTGAAGCCTGTGTTCGATTCCAGCATGTTGCTTGTTTTAATTTTCTAATTGATTTTCTGAGCGCACTGTTGACCATATGCTCCTGGGTTCAATTCCTGATGCATGCATTTTTTCATTTTTGAATTTCATAGCATTTTCCAATTGATATTCATTTATTTCATTTTATTTTCTTCAAATTGCAAAAATCATTAAAAATAGAATATGTATCCAAATAAATCCAAATTTTTGCTCACATGTTCATCTTAATCTCTAGAATTTTTTAGCATTTATTTCCTGATTTTTGGATTGCTGGAATTTTAAATGTGCTTGAGTGATTGAACATGATGCAAATGTGATATGTTGTGCCAATTGATTTGTGAAATACTCATATTTGATCCAATTGCTTTGAAATTTGACATGCTTATTCATAACATGTTACATGATTTTTGAGATTTTGTTTGGCATTTTTAGCACATTCCCTCACTGTTTTAGGCACATAGATGTATGGTGTGACAATGTGTGTCACACATTTGGATGTTGCTCTTGTTCATTTTCATTGACATGCCATTTGATATCTTCTGATTCTAATTTTTTACATGGTGCTTGTGTTTAACATGTTGATATCATATAAAATATTTCATGATCATTGGATTCATTTCTGTTTTAATATGGTTTTTCTCATTTGAATGTCCAATTGTGATCATCTTGTGTGCCTTTGCTTTATCTTAATCATGTGAGGACTTTGCCTTATGATTTGAGTTTGATCCTTTTTAGGACATGTTCTTACTTGATTAAATATGCTTCATGTGGAATATTGGCTGCTGTTTTGACTTTTTGCTTTGCCTTTGACCCTAGTCTTGGTACTAGTGGTTTGTACTCACCTTTTGAGCTTTGCATTTCAGGTTCAAGCAATTAGCTCTAGTGGTTGATGTGATCTCACTTCTTGAGATGCAAATTATTTTGTCCACTAACCTTTGTTGTGTTGTAGGTCCCTTGGTGATGAACTCACTTGAGTTGTTTACACATAGGACTTGTATTGTGCACATATTGGAAATGTCCCACTGTTGTTGACTGTTTGATTTGTCTGAATAAGATATTGACTTGTTTGACTTTCTTACAGGTATATTAGTCGCTTTTAGCTCATTGCTTGAGCTTTGCTTTGCTTGTGGTTGGTATACCACCTAGGTAATCATTCTCTAACTCCATGTAGTCTGGAAGCCCTGTCGTTTCTTTTGGCATGCATTTGGCTGAAGTCCTCCTTAAGAGGCAATGACTGTGTTTGTTTATGTTTGTGCTAAAGACCTCCTTGTCGAGGCATGGTACTTAAGTCCTCCTAAGTGAAGAGGCAATTGACAGATAGAAGGGACTAGCAGTCAGTCCCCTGTTAGTCGTTGAGTCGTTCATTATGCTCGCACTACGTGTTGATGCTCTTGAACCTAACCCAAGATCCTTGTGTATAGAGTCAGTCAAGTGGAGTAGGGTCCCTCATTCTGGATCCCCATGTTCTCATTGATTGAAGCTCACCCAGGCCCGGGTTAAGAGCTATGAGGTCTAACCCTCATTACCTTTCATCTGCTCACCCTGACGGTCAATGTCAGTGGTTAAGAGCCCTCAGATATCCTTCCAGTGTTGGCTTGTTTGTCGAGGTTGATATGACCCCTTGACTAAAGCCCAACCTTGTATGAGCCGCTTGTTTGCATATAGAGTGTGATACTTGTTCACCTGTGATTGATGTTTACTTGCTGTTTAGGCTAGCTTGCTTTCTGTGCGAGTTAGGTTCTGATTAGAGACCTCAACTTAGGGATCGTTTGCATGACAACTTTTAGGCTCGAGTCGTAGTCTCCCTATTAGTTCGTTATCTCCCTAGTATTTGGTTAGGAGAGTTTTTTCCCTGTTAAGGGGAACTATGTCGCCCTGATTCTCATACCAGATGAGATACGTAGGCAGGAGATTGAGCGAGATCTCTCCGGGCGCCCTTTTTTTCTTTTTCAACCCTTTGGTGTTCCTTTTGACGTCTCAGCGTCTCTTCTTGTTGGTGTGACAACTATTAGGCTCGAGCACTAGTCTCCATATTAGTTCATGTGTTCATCCTTTCCCCTGTTAAAGGGAACTACGTCGCCCTGATTCTCATACTAGATGAGATATGTAGGCAGGAGATTGAGCGAGATCTCTCCGGGCGCCCTTTTTTTCTTTTCCAACCCTTTGGTGTTCCTTTTGACGTCTCAGCGTCTCTTCTTGTTGGTGTGACAACTATTAGGCTCGAGCACTAGTCTCCCTATTAGTTCGTGTGTTCATCCTTTCCCCTGTTAAGGGGAACTACGTCGCCCTGATTCTCATACCAGATGAGATACGTAGGCAGGAGATCGTGCGAGATCTCTCCGGGCACCCTTTTGTTTTTTTTGTGTGTGTTTGTGCACCCTTTTTCTTTTTCTCCTTTTTTTTTGTGAGTGTGTGTTTGTCCACCCTTTTGTTTTTTTTTTGTGTGTGTTTGTGCACCCTTTTTCTTTTTCAACCCTTTTCTTTTTTTAGTGTGTGTTTGTCACCTTCTTCCTTTTGTGTGTGTTAGGAGTTGGATGTAAGACCAGCGATTGGCATTCCGTTTCCTGTTTGTTTGTGTGTGTTAGGAGTTGGATATAAGACCAGCGATTGGCATTCCGTTTCCTGCTTGTTCGTGTGTGTTAGGAGTTGGATGTAAGACCAGCGATTGACATTCCGTTTCCTGTTTGTTTGTGTGTGTTAGGAGTTGGATGTAAGACCAGCTATTGGCATTCCGTTTCCTGTTGGCGTTTGTTTGTTCGGAGTCGGATGTAAGACCAACTATTGGCAGTCTGTTTCCGTTTGTGCGTTTCTTTTGACGTCTCAGCGTCTCTTTCGGTGTTTTGTTTCGGCGTGCGTTAGCCGAACTACGAGTGTTCTGATTCTTCTCTGGATAGAGAAGATACGTAGGCATATGATGCGATATCCTAGCGAGCATGTTTTCCCATTTCCCCGAACTACATTGACTCTGATGTTTGTTTCTGACAAACTACGTAGGCCCAGGATGCGACATCCTGCCGAGTCCGCTTCCTCCGTCTTCTTCCACCTGTGTTTTATTCTAGTGTGCGTGCATTCTTTTTGAGCAGTTATTTAGCAACCTTATTCTATTCTTTTGAGCATGGATCCCGTCGAGTACGACGGATGTGAGGGGTGTTAATACCTTCCCCTTGCGTAACCGACTCCCATACCTTGCAATCTCTGGTCGTAAGACCATTCATTTCCTTTCCAGGTTTACTTCGAGCGTTTCCTTTCCCTCCTTTGGGATAAATAACGCACGGTGGCGGCTCTGTGTCTTTTCCCGCCGGTTGTTTTTCGCGTATGCGACACTTTGTTCATGTCACTTTATGCTTCTTCATTACTTTCATTTCATGCTCACTATGCTTGCTATTGTTTTTTTATGCCATACCATGCTTTGTTTCATGTTATTTTCCCATGTTTGTAATATATCATGTTTGCTTATGAAGCCCTCACCATGAGGCATTGCTTTAAATTGGAGTTTTGCAACTTTGAATTTTCACTCATATCCATGTTCATATGCTTGCCTTGTTGTTCATCTTTCTTCGTGCTAGAGTCATCGTTTTGCATAAAATAAAATACCATGATGTTCCTCTCATTTTGTACTCGAAGTTTTCTTTTTATATCATCCCATTTGGAGCCTTGAGTTGTGAGATATGAGGATTTGAAGTTTGGGAAAATATGTTGCATTTCTCACATTTTGGTGCATGAGCCTACCTTGTTGTCCATATTTCTCTATGATAAAATCATTATTTTTCATGAAATAAAACTCCATTGTATTCTACTCATTTTGTACTTGAGTTTTGATTTTTACATCATATAATTTCATGCACTATAGAGTGAGATAGGATGGTTGAAAGGTGAAAAAAATATGTTGCATTTCACGTTTTCCTTGCATGGCTGTTGGCGTTTTTGTTACTGCATGGGAATATGAGACGTGACCGCCTCATGTCCGCGGATTCCGCACGCCAGCTTTCATCTCACCCGTCCAACCGCTTTTTGTCATCTTGTGACTTATTCCAAGGATGACCGATCGTGGACATGTCACATGGCTCATGTAATTAGCTTATTTATTTTTTTGGTCACACATTTAAATAAACTTTCCTCCTGGACCGTGGGCCTCAACGCCATCTGCTAACCGCCCCTCCCATCCAGGCCCATGCACATTTTCCTTTTATTTTCTTTTTCATTTTGTAATTCACTTTTTTTTATGCTGTTTGATTTAATTAATAAAAATATTTCAATTATTCATAAAAATACAAAAAAAATATTTTTTACATTCTTTAATGTCTTATTTAATTTATTTAACTTTTATTTTCACATTTTATTTAAATGTTAATATTTTATTTTGATTATTTGTCTCAAGTAGTCCATTTTAACACACATATTTTTATTAATTTTATTTTTCTTGACCTAAAATTATTTTTAACTTCTGATTTTTGGGATGAGGGTTGACCAATGTTTCATGGTCAACCTGACCTTTTATTGGAATTTTATTTCCCACTTTTAATTTATTTTGGATTTATTTCTAACCTAGTCTTGTTGTTTGACTTTTCATTTGACTTCTGTTTTATTTCAATTAATTTGTACACTAATTTTCATTATTTTTGAAATCTTTTTGGGGGATGACGATGTCCTGACCCCATCTAACTTAGTTTAATATTTCATAATTTTTGTGATTAATTTACTATTTATTTGACATTTTTTAAATTGACTTGACTTTTCGGTTGACTTTTGTATGATTGATGTTTGGCATAGGGATTGCTTAGGGCATTTGAAGAGATCTTTTGGTCCTCCCTTGTTCATCTCATGCGCCACATATTAGAGGTCTTTTATCTTGATTTTATTTGATCCTTGCATCATTTGCCGATTAAATTATTCATTGATTCTTTGTGTGCATAATTTCACTTGTCTTATTCATCTGATATTTTTTATACTTGTTTCTTTCATCCATGTCTTTATTGTTTGATTGTGTAATATGTTTATACTTCTCATACATTGTTTAATGCTTCATTATTTCATTCTTTGATTATTTGATTTGATTATATACTTGTTTATATCTTACTTGTTTGATTAACTGTGGCCTACTTGTATGTTGTATGAGGCATATATTATTATTGTTTGATTGCCATGTACAATCCCCATTCATTACAAATATATCCCTCTCCCATGAATTGTATAATGTTTATTTCTCTCATTCTTTATTCATCTGTTCATGCAAGAAATAAAATGAACATCCGATAACCATTTCATAACAAGATCAAAACCTTGATTCAACGTCGAGTAATCATTTTCAAAACTTAACAGAACCAGCACGTATTCATCCATTTACCTTGTAAGTCGATTGCTTTATGCATCACCATCAACCTTGTAAGTCGATTGCTTTATGCATCGCCATCAACCTTGTAAGTCGATTGCTTTATGCATCGCCGTCAACCTTGTAAGTCGATTGCTTCATGCATCGCCATCTACCCTTATCCCTAGCACCTCTCCTTGCTCCATTCGTCGATTCTTGTTCCGTTTAGGTATCACCCATTAGATAGAACCCTTTGTATGATGACATAGGTAGGATTCCCATATCCTTTTGTATGATAACATAGGTAGGATTCCCATATCCTTTTGTATGATAACATAGGTAGGATTCCCATATCCTTTTGTATGATAACATAGGTAGGATTCCCATATTCTTTTGTATGATAATATAGGTAGAATTCCCTCATTACTTTGCATGCTAACATTAGGTAGATGTCCCCATTTGTAAATCCTAACACATAGGTCCACATTGCATGACAACTCTAGGGCAGAGCTTCCCCATTCTTTTAGACCTTCCGTGCGTCTCCGATCATGTGGCATGTCAATCTGTCCTATTGCAAAGAGGTAACTGCCTAAGACTCGATTCAGCGAGCTGCGACACCTGCTGCTAGGACGTGAACACATTGCCCACTCTCCTTTGACACAACTGGTGTCTTCCTTTGTAAGTCCATGTTCAGATGGCAATCCCTATGTAGTCGAACTACGGCAACTCTGATTCTCATGTTCAGATGAGATACGTAGGCACAAGATGTGATGTCTTGCCGAGTTTGATTTATAACTAACAACTAATCCTTGTTTGCTTTCTCCCTCGTTGCGATTCTCTTTCTCTCGCTCTCGTTGCGATCGAGACCTTCCCTTTCTCTTGCCCTAGTTGCAATCGAGACCCTTGTTCCCGTAGTTAGTTGAACTACGTTTTTCTCTGATTCCCATTCCTGATGAGATACGTAGGCATAAGACGCGATGTCTTAGCGAGCACACTTATCCTTAACCCTTAGGTAGCCGAGCTACGAACACTCTGATTCTCATATTCAGATGAGATACGTATGCAGTGGATGCGACATCCATGCGAGTCATTTTTCTTTTGACCCTCTTTTAGTAAATAGTACATCAGATAAACACACACCCTTTAGACAAGAACAACAAGAGTGGACCCCGTAGAGTACTACGGATGCGTAGGGGTGCTAATACCTTCCCTCCTCATAATCGACTCCCGAACCCAAGATTTTGTTGCGAGACCTTGTCTTTTCCTCTTCCTTTCTCCAGGTTTACTTCGAGCGTTTCCTTTCCCTCCTTTGGGATAAATAACGCACGGTGGCGACTCTTCTGTCATTTCTTTCTCGCCGGTTGTTTTTCGCACACTGTATGTTTTTTAGGCTGCGACAGCTGGCGACTCTGCTGGGGACCCGGTTTCCCTAAGCGAGTCCCTCCTAGCTTTTGTAGGTTGTTTGTTTATTGGGTGTTCATTCTTTTGTACAATTATTTATTTATCTGCTTTATCTTATTGCATTGTGTACATATCATTGCTGTGTCTGTTGGCTCTGTTGGGTTGTTTGTTTGTTGGGGTGGGATGTTCCATGAGTGATAAGCCCACTACCCAGGCTTGAGCGTACACACAGGTTTTAGAGTGGATAGTCATGAGGCTTGCGTGGCATGTTGCTACGTTAAGTCGTTCATGAGACCCACATTCCAGACGAGGTTTCTGTTGGATATATTTTGTCCCATGGGTGTTCCATAACAACAAATATTCCTTTAGAAATCGTCGACTCTGGTGACCATTTCCCGAGAACTCAGTCGAGACCTCTCCTCCGAGACGTGATTATGTTAGCTCTGGTGGGCGCATTCTCGCTGCTCAATCCGAGGACCCCGAGACTGGGAACTTGCTTTAGGATGTCCTGTTGAGGGGAGTCAGTGGAGGTCTTTTATCCTGTAATAATGCCAAACCTTCAGTGGTAAACGTATTATTCTCGACTGAAGGGCTGAAGCTGACAAACTTCTGTTCTTAGAACCTACCAGTGAGGGGTGGGCTAAACTCAGGGAACCTTAACCTCCAACCAACTCGGTTTTCTAGAGCAGAGTTTTGATCTTGTATTATATTCCTCAGTGGGTTTCTCTTCAAACAGTGCAACCCGACAGTGGTTCAAGCAGATACAACAATCTTGATTTCCATGTCACTGCATTGCATCACATCATTCTGCATTCATATCATTTAACACATGTTTATCCATTTCTAGGGGGTTTACATCTTCTTCTTGATTCCGGTCGGGGTTTTTCTGGTTCTCTTAAGATGGATATTGGCAGAAAGAGACATGTCGCCTACAAGTTTCCGGTGGTCTGTCTGGAGCCTATTCAACAGTTGATGAAGTTAATGGACAGTGGTTCTCTAGAAGGATTCCGGAAGGAGTACGGGTTGATTCTAAGTTTCATCACGGTTCTTTCCAAGGATCAACATGATGCTCTCTTCACACTATTGCAGTTCTATGACCCTCTATTGAGGTGTTTCACATTCCCGGATTATATTTTGGTCCCTACTTTGGAGGAGATTGCCAGTTTTCTCAGAGTTCCTATCAAGTCACAGTTGTTGTTCTACAGTTCTGAGTTTCTGCCCGATCTCAGCATGGTTGCTTCGGCCACATATTTGGGGAAATCAGTCTTGAAGGCTAATATGTGTCAGAAGGGAGGAGTCAGTGGTTTTCATTTGAGTTTCTTACTGGGAGAAGCAAAGAAGAAACTTGAAGATGGTGACCAGAGGGGTTTCAATGTTGTGTTGGCTCTTTGTGTGTATGGGATTGTCCTGTTCCCTAATGTTGCCAAATTTGTGGACATGGACGCAATACGCCTCTTCGTGTTGGGAAATCCAGTGCCGACCTTGCTAGGAGATTTCTTTCATTCGGTGCACCACAGGAATGAGAATAGAAAAGGAGGATTGTTGAATTGTTGTGCGCCTTTGTTTTATAAGTGGTTCAGTTCTCACTTACCCAAATCAGGAGCGTTCATTGATGTCGAGGACTCGTTGAGTTGGTCGAAGAGATTGATGGGGTTGAGAGCTAAAGATATTTCTTGATGGTCTGACCGGAGCTTGCTTCGGGCGGATATTATTCACAGTTGTGGGAACTTCCCAAATGTAACGTTGGTAGGAAGAAGAGGAGGAATCAACTATAATCCTTCTCTAGCAGTTAGACAGTTTGGATATGCTTTAAGAACTCCGCCTTTGGAAAAGGATATGGAAGAATCTCTATTTTTTCATTCTTCGCCTGATTTGACTGTATCCCATAAGGCAGCAGAGGCTTGGCTCAAGGTGATCAAGAGAGGAAGAATCATGCTTGGAAGAGGAGATTGTAGAACTTACCCTCAGTATGAAGAGTGGCTTCAAGGAAGAGTCGAAGAGTTTGGTCTGCCGTTTCCTATTGAAGAACCTTTGTATCCACCTACTCCTGAGCAGTCAACAATGGTGAGCCGAGAGGAGTATGATAAATTGAAGAATGCCATGGAGGAACTTCAAACTGAAAACTCGGAGTTGAGTGTGAAGTTGCAAGACTGTATGCACTTGTACCATGAGGCGGAATATCAGAAGGGGGAAGCTATCAAATTGCAAGAGGAAGCAGAGAGGAAATTAGCTGTGGAGGTGGACTTCTTCAAGAAGACAGACAAAGCCTTGGGATCATCCAGTTCTGAGTTGAGGCGAGTCAAACAGCAGTTAACAGATGCTCATGGTAAGTTAGCAGGGTGGCAAGAGCAATGGGATGCATTTTCAGCTTCTAGGAAGGCAAAAGAGGAGGAGATGGTGGCCGAATTGACTGGTCAGATGGAGAAGTTGAAGATTATGCTGAAAGAGAAGAACAATGAGCTCTTGTGTGCCCGTTCGACCAATGGCTACATCACAGATCAACTCAACAAAGCTCAAGGACAGATTGAGGAACTCAAAGTGCTGGCAGGTTTGAAGAAATCCAGACTTGAAGAGGTATTCAGAGAAGATGATGGGAATTACTATAGAGAGCACATCAACGAGTTGGATGGAGTTATTCACAAGAGGAATCTGCTTATCCGGCGTTTGACAGAATCTCCAGATCATCCTGACACAGTGGCACTACTGGCTGAAGTGAGGAGCAGTCCTTATGGGTTGTATACAGGAGGCTGATTCCTGATTTTTGTTCCTCTCTTTACTTATTGTATTGTAGTGATGATCCACAGGCTTGTTGTGGAGATCCTTTTTTGATGTACTGTTGGCTATGGCCTTTCCCTTCTTGAACTCATTTATATGATGGTTTTCCTTATTGCATCTTGATCTCAGAAGATTATCCACAACTCGGTCTTCTTGCGCTTTCTATCTGATGCGAGACTGGAATCAATGGGGTAGAATACCCGTTGGAATTGATAAACATGTCATTGCATTTACATATTCATTTGCATATCTTGCATAACAGGTACCGCTGCGGTGTTCTCATATTATTTGGTGTTCCACTAGCAGGATAGTTGATTCAGGAATTCACTAGTACGGTACCCGCAGAAACCAGCAGAGAGCAATGGAAAGCCTACAAGCAGAGCTCGCCGAGATGAGGATCCGCATGAACCAATTCATGGATGTGGTTCAGGGAGTAGCTCAAGGGTAGCAAGAGCTCAGACAGATGATGCAAAGGAATCCCTCCACTACTCAACCAGAGACGTTGACTGATCCTCCAGCTGGAGAGGTTAACGGACCCAGTGGACCGTGGCCTACCCCGATTCCACATATCAACTCCGGTCAACAGCCCGTCCATGATGATCAGGACGATCAGTTCACCCAGATGCAGGAAGACTTTGGCATGGGCCATGGCATGAACCCCATGTTTAGAAGATTAGAGGAGAGGCTGAAGGCAGTGGAAAGACAGAATCCTCTGGGAGTAGACGTTGCTGACTTGGGATTGGTCCCAGGCGTGAGGGTGCCACCGAAATTCAAAGTCCCAGTCTTTGACAAATACAATGGCAGCTCTTGCCCAAAGACCCATGTGCAAGCCTACTTCCAAAAAATGGTTGCATACTCCGACGATGAAAAGTTGCTTATGTACTTTTTCCAGGATAGCCTAGCTGGGGCATCCCTGGAATGGTATATGAGGCTGGACAGAGCCCACATCCGTTGCTGGAGGGATTTGGATGAGGCTTTCGTGAAGCAGTATCAGTATAATGCAGACTGGCTCCGGACAGAACTCAACTTCAGAATCTGTCTCTTAAAAGCAATGAGTGCTTCAGGGAATACGCTCAACGCTGGAGGGAGACAGCTTCCCGTGTTCAACCTCCTATGTTGGAGAAGGAAATGGCTAACATGTTTATGAACACTCTGCCCGGACCTTACTTGGAGCGCCTGGTGGGTTGCAATGCCTCCAACTTTGCTGATGTAGTCTCTACCGGTGAGAGGGTGGAGAACTACCTGAAGACCTGCAAGATCCAAAGTGGAGGCGGATCGTCATCAGGGGTAAAGAAGCCGTTCATTAGAGGGCATAAGCAGAGAGAGGGGGTGTGAATTCTTTGTCTTCATATCAGAGCAGAGGTGTCCGGAGGAACAGTTTTCAGGCTTACCATCAACAGCCTTATGTTGCGGCTGTGACCATTCCAGCTGCAGCACCACTACAACAACAACAACCACAACGTCAACAAACTCAGTACCAATAACAACATTAACCGAGTAACAGACCCGCCTATCAACAGAGGCAAAGGATGATGGACCGGCGTTTCGACACTCTTCCAATGTCGTACGCTCAGCTGCTTCCTAGTCTTCAACAACTACAACTTGTGCAATTACGCACTCTGGCTCCTCCTGTTGGCAGACTTCCGGTGGGTTATGACGCCAACGCTAGGTGTAACTTCCACTCTGGGGCACCTGGCCATAACATTGAGAACTGCAAAGCTTTTAAGCACGTAGTTCAGGACCTCATCGATTCGAAGGCTATCAACTTTGCGCCGGCTCCTAATGTCGTCAACAATCCCATGCCGCAGCATGGTGGTGCAAATGTTAATATGCTGAAAGGAGAAGCCAAGTCCATTAAGGATGTGTTGAAGTTGAAGACTCCGCTGTTGGAGATTAAAGAATGCTTGCTGAAGGCCGATGTTTTCCCCGATTGTGGGAAGGGTTGTTTGAATTGTGCTACACAGAGCAAGGGTTGTTTGAAGCTGCAGCAGGGTATCCAGGCCTTGCTCGACGAAGGTACCCTCCAGGTTGAAGTCTTGTCTATCCAAGAGTCTGTGGAAGGGGTTGAGGAAGAGGTGTTTGAAGATGCTGCTGATGAAGTCACAAATGTTGAACTTGTTGATTGTGTAATTCCCATTGATGTATTTAATTTTTCCAATGTTGTTGCTGACATTCCAAACATTGTGTCTGATGCTCATGTAATTAAACTTGATTCCGATATTTCGGATGCTTCTTTTTCAATGAATGAGATTTCTGAGTACGAATTTGATGTTGCTACCATCACCATTTTCTACCCGACTGCTCAGATAAATGTGCCAGAAGCGCAATCGGTGCCACCAGTGCGACCGTCCACTATGACTATCACAACCCCTGGTCCTTTACCTTTCACCAGCGAAAGGGCCATTCCTTGGCACTATGGGGGGAGTGTATACACGCACGATCATGGGGTGGAACGACCACTGAAAGTAGAAGAGGTGCAAGATCAGAAGTCTGAACCTGGAGTTGAGGTAAAAGATCCCGCAGTGGACAATGTTGGTGGAATCGGGCGATTCACCAGGAGTGGTGGACTGTTCTCACCACCCGTTACCCAAGCTGATAATGCTGACGCCGCGGAAAAAGCCAAAGGCAAACAAGCTGTGAATGAGGGTACCTCTGCACCTCAGGCTGGCTTAGAGCCTACTTTCTCGAAGGATGTGGACGAGCTCTTAAGAATTATAAAGAAAAGCGACTACAAGGTAGTCGATCAGTTGATTCAGACGCCATCTAAGATATCTATTCTCTCACTCCTGTTGTGTTCGGAGGCACACAGGGAGGCACTTCTGAAGGTTCTTAATGCTGCTTATGTACCTCAAGAAATATCGGTAAACCAACTAGAAGGGATCGTTGCCAATGTGCATGCAAGCAACGGGTTAGGTTTTACCGATTCTGACTTGACACCAGCCGGACGCAATCATAACAAGGCTCTGCACATCTCGATGGAATGCAGAGACACCGTGTTATCACATGTTCTGATGGATACAGGTTCCTCTCTCAATGTGCTACCCAAGAGAGCCCTATCAAGGTTAGAAGTAGAAGGTTTGGTATTGAAGCCTTCTAATCTCGTGGTGAGAGCCTTCGATGGTTCTAAGAGGTTGGTGTTTGGAGAGGTAGAATTGTCAATCCTGATTGGATCACAAAACTTCAACATTGTCTTCTATGTGATGGATATCAGTCCCTCGTATAGTTGCCTGCTGGGTCGTCCTTGGATCCACAATGTTGGGGCAGTCTCTTCAACTCTACATCAGAAGATTAAGTTCCCGGTCAACGGACGAATTATCACCGTCTGTGGTGAGGAGGACATCCTGGTCAGTAACCTGTCTACATTCAAGTATGTAGAAGTAGAAGGTGAAATTCATGAGACCCTGTGTCAGGCCTTTGAGTCAGTTCAGATCAAGGATGCAGCTCCAGTGGAAGAGGTTAGAGCGGGTTCCTCTATCTCATCCTTCAAGTAGGCACAGGCCTTGGTGGATTCAGGTGTTGCTCCCGGTTGGGGACGTCTGTTGGAGTTACCAATGAAAGAAGACAAGTTCGGAATTGGGTATCAGCCAGCTCTGACTTCTACAACTTCAACACTTCAGACTCGTCAGGGGCCGATTACTTTCTCCAACGCTGGCGTCATCCAATATGGCCAGATCTCTGCGATCAACGATGAAGATGGGGATAGTGATTGCGACATCGACAACTGGGTGCGTCCGAGGATCCCGGGTGAAGTCATGAACAATTGGTCTTCCGAGGAAATTGTCCAAGTCACTCTTCTAGAGGAGTAATTTTTCTTTGTTTATTCATGCATGTCCAAGTCTTACGTTCCGCCCAGGGCGTAATGACTCATTGTAGGGCTCATCTATGTGAATACCTGCATTGTTTATCATAAATGAAGGACGTCTTTGGCATTCAAATATTTTGTTCACTGTCTTTCTATTTTTGCAGTTTTAAAAATTTCAAAAGAATAAAAATATTTGGCAATGTTTTGTTTAGTTTTCACTCACTGTTCACACTCATAAGCACATACCATCACTCATGCAGATGCACATCACCGGATCCTATTGATAACGGTTCTGCTATGGCTCGCTTCGACTTCGAAAATCCAATCTTCCAAGCTGAAGAAGACGGTAATGAAGACTATGAACTCCCTGAAGAACTTGCCAGGCTGTTAAAGCAAGAGGAAAGGGTCATTCAACCGCATCAAGAGTCTACTGAAGTGATTAATCTTGGCACCGAGGACGCCAAGAGAGAAATCAAGATAGGGGCTGCTTTGGAAGATGATGTAAAGAAGGGGTTGATTGAATTGCTGCAAGAGTATGTTGACATCTTCGCCTGGTCTTATCAGGACATGCCAGGGCTTGACACAGACATTGTGGTACACAGTTTACCTCTCAAAGAGGATTGTCCTCCGGTCAAGCAGAAGCTTAGAAGAACAAGACCAGAGATGGCTGTCAAGATAAAGGAAGAAGTGCAAAAACAGTTGGATGCAGGGTTTCTAGCGGTTACCAATTATCCGCCATGGGTTACAAATATCGTTCCAGTACCTAAGAAGGATGGAAAGGTATGGATGTGTGTTGACTACCGGGATCTGAACAGAGCTAGCCCTAAAGATGATTTCCCATTACCGCACATCGACGTTTTGGTGGATAACACAACTCAGTTCTCGGTATTCTCCTTCATGGATGGCTTTTCTGGCTATAACCAAATCAAGATGGCACCAAAAGACATGGAGAAGACAACTTTCATAAACCCATGGGGCACCTTTTGCTACAAGGTGATGCCGTTTGGCCTGAAAAACACTAGGGCAACATATCAACGAGCTATGGTGACTCTGTTCCATAATATGATTCATCATGAAATCGAGGTTTATGTGGACGATATGATTGCCAAATCTCAGACAGAAGAAGACCATTTGGTGAATCTGCAAAAATTGTTTGAGCGTTTGAGGAAATTCAAGCTGAGGCTTAATCCGAACAAGTGTACTTTCGGGGTGAGATCTGGGAAACTGCTGGGTTTTATTGTTAGTGAAAAGGGGATTGAGGTGGATCCTGACAAAGTGAAAGCAATACAAGAAATGCCTGAGCCAAGAACAGAGAAACAAGTCAGTGGTTTCTTAGGAAGGTTGAACTACATTGCACGGTTCATCTCTCACCTAACAGCCACGTGTGAGCCAATATTCAAGTTGTTGAGAAAAGATCAGGCTATCAGGTGGAATGACGATTGTCAAAGGGCTTTTGAAAAGATAAAAGAGTATTTGCAGAATCCTCCTATCCTTATGCCTCCAGTCCCAGGGAGACCGCTGATTATGTACTTGACAGTACTCGACAATTCCATGGGTTGTGTTCTCAGTCAACACGACGAGACGGGTAGGAAAGAGCATGCCATCTACTACCTGAGTAAGAAATTCACAGACTGCGAGTCGAGATACTCGATGCTTGAAAAGATATGTTGTGCACTTGCACGGGCTGCTAAGCGTTTGAGACAATACATGCTGTCTCACACAACCTTACTGATCTCCAAAATGGATCCAGTCAAGTACATATTTGAGAAGCCAGCTCTCACCGGAAGGGTTGCTCGTTGGCAAATGGTTCTGACAGAGTATGACATCCAGTACACATCCCAGAAAGCCATCAAAGGGAGTATTCTGTCAGACTATCTTGCTCAGCAACCGATTGAAGACTATGAGCCAATGAAGTTTGATTTTCCAGATGAAGACATCATGTACCTCAAGATGAAAGACTGTGAAGAGCCAGTTGTTGAGGGGGGAACTGATCCAGATGAAAAGTGGACTTTAACGTTTGATAGGGCCGTCAATGCCAAAGGAAGTGGAATTCGTGCTATAATTACTACTCCGAAAGGTGTCCACATGCCTTTCACCGCTCGTCTGACTTTCGAGTGCACCAATAATGAAGCTGAGTATGAAGCCTGTATCTTGGGTATTAAGCAAGCCATTGATTTGAGAATCAAGACTTTGGACATCTTCGGAGATTCAGCTCTGGTGATCAATCAAGTGAATGGTGATTGGAATACTCTCCAGCCTACTCTGGTCCCCTACAGAGACTACACGAGAAGACTGTTGACTTTCTTCACAACAGTAAAGTTGTATCATATACCTCGTGATGAGAATCAGATGGCAGATGCTCTTGCTACTCTATCCTCCATGATTAAGGTGATTCGGTGGAACCATGCTCCCAGGATCGATGTTATGCGCCTTGATAGGGCCGCATATGTTTTTGCTGCTGAACTGGTAGTTGATGACAAGCCCTGGTATCACGACATCAAATGCTTTCTGAAGAGTCAAGAGTACCCTGCAGGGGCATCCAACAATGACAGAAAGACTTTGAAAAGATTGGCAGGCAGTTTCTTCTTGAACAAAGACGATGTGCTGTATAAGAGGAACTTTGACATGGTCTTGCTCAGATGCGTGGACAGACACGAGGCGGACATGTTAATGCAGGAAGTTCATGAAGGCTCCTTCGTTAATCATGCCGGCGGTCATGCAATGGCTAAGAAATTGTTGAGAGCGGGTTATTATTGGATGACCATGGAATCAAATTGTTTCAAATATGCTCGGAAGTATCATAAATTCCAGATTTATGCTGATAAGGTGCATGTGCCTCCAAATCCTCTGAATGTGATGTCTTCGCCGTGGCCGTTTGCTATGTGGGGCATTGATATAATTGGAAAGATTGAGCCGACTGCTTCCAATGGGCATCGCTTCATCCTTGTTGCCATCGACTATTTCACCAAGTGGGTCGAAGCAGCATCATTTGCGAATGTCACCAGACATGTGGTTGCCCGATTCATCAAGAAAGAAATCATTTGTCGTTATGGGGTTCCCGGAAGAATCATTACTGATAATGGTTCCAATCTCAATAACAAAATGATGAAGGAGTTGTGTCAGAGCTTCAACATTCAAAACCACAATTCTTCCCCCTATCGTCCTAAGATGAACGGTGTTGTTGAGGCAGCAAATAAAAACATAAAGAAGATTGTGCAGAAGATGGTCGTTACGTACAGAAATTGGCATGAGATGCTACCCTTCGCCTTGCATGGGTACCATACCTCGGTACGTACATCGACCGGGGCAACCCCTTACTCCCTTGTGTATGGTATGGAAGCGGTCCTGCCTGTCGAAGTGGAGATTCCTTCTCTAAGAGTCCTGTTGGATGTCAAGCTAGACGAAGCTGAATGGATTCGAACAAGGTTCAACGAGTTGAGTCTTATCGAAGAGAAGAGAATGGCGGCCGTTTGTCATGGGCAGTTGTATCAGAGTCGGATGAAGAGAGCCTTTGATTGGAAAGTGCGTCCTCAATGTTTCCATGTCGGAGATTTAGTGTTGAAAAGGAACCTTCCTCCTCAAACAGATCACAGGGGCAAGTGGACTCCTAACTATGATGGACCGTATATTGTCACCAAGATTTTTGATGGTGGGGCCTTAATGCTTGGAACTATGGATGGTGAAGACTTCACTTCCCCTGTGAACTCAGACGCAGTTAAAAAATACTTCGCATAAAATAGACTCGCTGGACGATAAAAAGAATAGTCCAGGAAAAAATGGGCATCCCGGCGAACCAAGAAAATGAAAAAGGTTCGGGCAAAAGTTAGGGATTAAAAAATGAAAAGATGGTACACCCGGTAAGTTGAAAACCTGAAAGGGCAACTTAGGCAAAAATGGGTATCCCGGTGGATTGAAAACCCGAAAGGGCGGTCCAGGCAAAAGTTAGGGATTAAGCGAATGGCTGCGTTCTGAGTAGTTCTGAATATCATCTCGTGTCGATAACTGGAAACTTCCGAAGGATAGGAAATAGTCCAATCACCTTTTTCGGAAAGCTGATCATCTAAAGGATCTTAAAGACGAGCGAATCATAGCAGAATTGTAACCCGATAGAAATCCATTTCACATTGCCATTAGATTAATTTATGTTTTTATCTGTTGTGCAATTACCTCTTTCCAGGGATTGCTTCCTGATGTAAATGCCTATTCAGAGGCCGCTCAATCAATAAAATCATGTTATTCAGTACATCTCTGTGTTCATTTTCGTTTTACTGTTTTGTTTGCAAAAATGATGTCCGAATTTTTGATAAACATTGCATCATGAAACATAAGAGCTTTACAGGTACATGCCTAATAAACATTTAAAATTGCTGTAAATTTTAAGTGCTTTGGATTGTCTATTCAGAACAGGTACACTCGAGGCATTTCCTTAAAGTCCCAAGCAGATGATCGTGGATGTTTTTCCTCAACAATTGGTATTTGGTATCTTATCTCTGCAAAGTTGGTCCAAGCATTGGATTCTTCAATCCCCAGCAGGTTCTCATTACTACACTCCCCAATAGAGTTGACAGTGCCAGACTGTATATCCCTAGTAGAGTTGACAGTGCTAGACTGTATATCCCCAGCGGAGTTGACAGTGCTAGATCGTATCTTCCCAGCAGAAGTAGCTGCTCCTCAGAGCTCGATGCTAGATCGATGATCCCGACGCCAGATCCGTATTCTATTTCCTTGAAGCAGAATCTCGGTACCGTATCAGTGTTTGCTTCCCCTGCTGAGCCATTTCTCTCGCATATTTTGGTTTCCAGAACCGCTGTCATTTTCCTCAGCAACAAGCTTTCAGTGTCGGTCTCTCCCCTGTCAGAGTCTCGATATTTTGTTACTGTCAGAACACCGCGTGGCCGGCCATTTCCTCACAGAGCTCATTGTGTTTTGTATCACCAACAGCATTGCCAGGGTCCAGAAGATTGTGATCATTTCCCCAGCAGAATTCCTTGCCTCGGCTTGGCATTCTCTATAACTTAGCAGTTCACATCCTTGCATATAGAATCATATTGCATTGCATCCTCCTAAATTGCGTAGCATTTCCATTTTCATGGAGCATTACGCCATCGAAAAATTCAAACATATGCATGAAAAGCATAAGACATTCTCGGTATCCCCAATGATAAGCCAGAAGTTGCTTCCAGTATTCAGACTGAAGGTTACTCATGACTTATTATCCCCAGCATAGGTTGTTGGCCCACGTGCCGCCTCAATTATCATTTTCCTTATTTCTGCCGATGCTGACAGGCATGAAAATTTTCCGGTATTCAGACCGAAGTGGCATTCAGGCCAATTTTCCGATATTCAGATCGAAGAAGTTTCCGACGTTCAGGTCGGTGCAACTTGTGGCATTCAGGCCAATTTTCCGGTATTCAGACCGAAGTGGCATTCAGGCCAATTTTCCGATATTCAGATCGAAGAAATTTCCGACGTTCAGGTCGGTGCAACTTGTGGCATTCAGGCCAATTTTCCGATATTCAGACCGAAGTGGCATTCAGGCCAATTTTCCGATGTTCAGATCGAAGAAGTTTCCGACGTTCAGGTCGATGCAACTTGTGGCATTCAGGTCAGTGTTTCCGGTGTTCAGACCGAAGTGGCATTCAGGCCAAGTTTCGGTATTCAGACCGAAGTGGCATTCAGGCCAGTTTCCCGGTGTTCAGACCGATGTCGATAATCTAGTGTCTTCCGATGCTCAGAATGAAGTCATTTCCAGTATTCAGACTGATGAGCGGTATTCAGGCCATGGGTTATTCCTCTGTTACCATTTATTTTGGTATTCAGACTAACATTCTTTTTTCGATGTTCGAACCGACTCTCACCGTACCAGACAAATTCTTTGTTGATATTCAGATCAAGACTACCTCGTTGCCGATTCTGACAGGCACTGTTACTTCGCTTCACTTCGGTGTAAATTTCCGGGTTTTTATTGTATTCAATCCCTTGATACCTCGAAAGTACGAAAGTCGCTGCTATCTTCCTTTCGGGTCTCCAGTTGATTGAATAGGGGCAGCTGTAATACCCCAAAATTTACCCTTCATTTTTCTTGAAAGCATGAGATTGTGTTTCACATTGCATTAGCATCATACTAGGTCATACTCATTGCATACTGCATCAGTGACTTGGAAAATCAGGGTTTCATGGCTACCTGCAACAGGAAAGGTTTGGTTGGAAGTGAAGGGGTTCATTCATGTCATGATTATAGAGGCATCCTAGCCTAAGAAGATCCACAATTATCACAGAAAGATCCATTGGCAATCAGTGCAATCAGATCCTAGTCATTTTTGCCCTAAAACTAGGGTTTGGTATAAAATCGGTTTATTTCTGATTCCTTGGGTGAAACTCATTTCCACGATCCTCCATATGTCCACAAGGATCTACATACAAAAAATCAGCTCTTTATTTGAGCCAGAGGTGCTTCAATTGGCCAATGGAATCGGGAATATGACAAAGTGGGAAAAGTCAACTGTGGGGCCAGAAAAGTCAACTCTTAACATTTTGAAAGTGGAATCTTAAAATTCATGCCTAAGGGAGCTTATATGTGAAATCTGATCAAGTTTGGATCATGGATTCATCATTTAAGCAGGAGTTGGAGAAGTTACCAAATTTGGAAATAGTTGACTTTCCATTTAAGGCAAGTTTTATGGTTTTTTGCACCCACTTTAAGCCTATATTCCATCAAGATGCAAGCTCCATTTGAAAATTTCTCCAACATGAAAGTTGTTCCTCTTGTTCCAAGCTTTCTAGAGATATAAAGTTTGTTTCATTTGGATTAAAATTGAGAAAGTTATGCTTGGTCAAAGTAGGACTTTATTTTAGGACACTTAGAAAATTTTCTAAGTCCAAAATTTGCAAAATTTGTCAAGACTTATGGGTCAGATTTCTTGCACTTCAAGGCATCTTTTGGAAACACTTTCTTCATTACAGTTGTACCTTGTTATGTCCTCTTTCACACCTTTTTGGAACCACCCCATTTGGATCATTGGTTTGGGAGATACACTCATCTAAAGTTGGTATCATAGGCTGAATTTTTTGACAGCATTTTGGCCAAACTGGCCCAACCATTTTGCAGCCATGAGACCTGAACTTTATGGCCATTTTTCACCTCTTTCTGAAGGAGAATTGCGGTCCAAAACGCAGCGGAAATTAAAATTTTCTCCTTTAGAGATCCTTACGAATGGTCATGATCAGTGATAGAATATTTACCTCTTTTGACGACTGGAACCTTTGGTGTAGATCTCTTGTGACGATCAAAACCTTTGATGCAGATCCACGGAGCGATCACGAACGTTGAACGATGACAACTTCTCTACTCAATCCACACGAACGGATTCCTTCAATCTCAGTGCTAGCTGGTACGAATGAAGGCTTTGAGTGAGAGAGAAAGAGAAAACGAAAATAAAGCAACCGCAATCAATGCTTCTGCACAAGGGTTCTATTTATAGAACCACTTGTGTGGGCTTCAAGCTAAAAGCCCACTTAAGTGTATTTTGGTCCATATCTTATAATATGCCCAAAATCACTTAAGCCCATGGTACCTTACCATATTTCGTATTCTACTCAAGTACACCGTACCTTACGATGTTCTATAATTCACTTAAGGGCACCGTACCTTACGGTATTCCTTAGTTACTCTATTTCTCATCAGTTCGTCCTTTGTGTGTGACCCTGTAGGTTTTTGTGACGTTGGGAATTATATTAAATCACGTATTTAACATAATAAACAATGAGCGGTATCTAGCAACACATCACTGCTACCCAAGACACGAAAATGTCATGTGATCTGACAATTCCTTTTGTGATAATACTTATGTGTATAAATACCCTTTTTCCCTGATGTCTATATTGAACACAAGGCATAGACCGTGTCATCCTTGTCCAGTTCAATATTGGGCCCATAGACATTTATCCTGTTATGCAGGATGGGCAAATTCCATCTAGGTCACTCATGTCCCTCAGCATGCTTTGTGGAGTACCCATCAACTGTCTTTATGGTTATCCAGTTACGGACAACGTTGGATCAGCAATAAAGCACTCGACTCTACATCTAGGGTCCATAGAGGTTTCAGGTTGAAGAGTGGAATACACTATTATCACCATGAGAATAACTTATGACACTTTGCATAACGTTCTATATAGTATTCTCATAGCGGGTCAATCCGGTATAAATATTACTCCTAATATTCATACCTATGTTTAAGACTTGATAACTCTTTATCCATGATCCATGAGATGTGATCATCAGTCTACAAACATAATAGTCTTAATGCTTTAATGTTATCCCACTTCACACTAAAGCTCGACTACAGATACTTTAAGAATAGTTTCCTTATGTTTAATGTGTTCTCATGATTAAGTCACACTTAATACATTAAACAGACTATCTATTCCAGGGACTTTATTAAACAAACGTAATAAAGAAAATGCCTTTTATTATTAATAAATAATTCGATACAAGTACCAAAAGTATTGGCCTCTAGGGCTTACACCAACAATCTCCCACTAGCACTAGAGCCAATCAGGCATACCCTTAATACCCATAGATCTAGTATGGCCATCATGCTTCTACTGCGCAAGAGGCTTTGTCAGTGGGTCATCTATATTGTCAAGTGTAGGTACTTTACATATTTTCACATCTCCTCTATCTATTATCTCTCGAATGAGATGATAACGCCTAAGTATGTGTTTGGATCGTTGGTGAGATCTAGGCTCCTTGGCTTGTGCGATATCACCATTGTTATCACAATAGAGACCAATGGGATCCACAATGCTAGGAACTATGTCAAGTTCACTAATGAACTTTTTGATCCAAACAGCTTCCTTTGCTGCACTTGAGGCAGCAATATACTCGGCCTCGGTTGTAGAATCAACAACTGTATCTTGCTTTGAACTTTTCCAGCTCATAGCGCCACCGTTTAAGCAAAACACATAACCAGATTGCGATCTAGAGTCATCCTTATCTGTCTGGAAGCTAGCATCGATGTATCCAATTACAGCTAACTCTTCCTGACCTCCATATATCAAGAATGAGTCCTTAGTCCTTCTCAAATACTTAAGGATATTCTTGACAACTACCCAGTGAGCATCACCAGGATCAGATTGGTACCTACTCGTTGCACTTAAAGCATACGAGACATCTGGTCGAGTACATAACATGGCATACATGATAGATCCTATTGCAGATGCATATGGAATCTTATTCAAGCGATCCCTTTCTTCCTTAGTTAAAGGGGATTGTGTTTTTGATAGACACATGCCATGTTGCATAGGTATGAATCCTTTCTTGGAATCATGCATATTAAAGCGTCTCAATACTTTGCCTATGTATGTACTCTGACTTAGGCCAAGCAGTTTTTTGTGATCTATCTCTATAGATTCTGATTCCTAATATATAGGCTGCTTCACCTAGGTCCTTCATAGAAAAGCATTTCCCCAACCAAGACTTTACTTGTTGCAGGGTAGGGATATCGTTTCCAATGAGTAAGATGTCATCTACATATAAAACCAGGAAAACGATCATGCTCCCACTAACCTTCTTGTAGACACAAGGCTCATCTTCGTTCTTGATGAATCCATATTGTTTTATTGTTTCATCAAAACGAAGATTCCAGCTTCTGGAAGCTTGCTTCAATCCATAGATTGATCTTTGTAACTTACATATCTTTTGGGCTTCCTCTGGCATGTCAAATCCTTCAGGTTGTGTCATGTACACATCCTCAAGAAGATTTCCATTAAGGAAAGCAGTTTTGACATCCATTTGCCATATTTCATAATCATGATATGCAGCGATAGCAAGTAAAATCCGAACAGATTTAAGCATTGTAACTGGTGAAAAGGTTTCATCATAGTCAATCCCATGAATTTGTTTATATCCTTTTGCAACCAGTCTTGCCTTATAGGTATGTACCTTACCATCCATGTCAGTCTTCTTTTTGAAGACCCACTTGCATTCTATAGGGTTAAATCCTACAGGAGGCTCTACCAAGGTCCAAACTTGGTTTGTGTACATGGAATCTATTTCGGATTTCATGGCTTCTAGCCACTTCTCAGACTCGGGACCAGTTATGGCCTCTTGGTAGGTCATAGGCTCATCTTGATCCATGAGTAATACATCACCTTGATCAGTTATGAGATATCCATATCTCTCAGGTAGTTGACGTATCCTGCTTGATCTACGCTGGTCTTGTTCTACTTGAGCAGGTTGCTCTTCCACAACTTCTTGTGTTTCCTGCTCTAATTCCTCCATAGGTGTATCTATGCTTTGTGATTCTTGAATTTCTTCAAGCTCTACTTTCCTCCCACTGGTTCCTTTGGAAATAAAATCCTTTTCTAGGAAAACTCCAGTTCGAGCGACAAACACTTTGCCCTCAGAAGGATTGTAGAAGTAATACCCTCTTGTTTCTTTAGGATACCCCACAAATAAGCATTTGTCAGATTTGGGCTCAAGCTTAGTTGAAATTTGTCGTTTCACATAAACTTCGCAACCCCAAATCTTCATGTAAGACATATGTGGTCTCTTACCACTCCATATCTCATATGGTGTCTTATCAACCTTTTTGGATGGAACACGGTTAAGTGTGTAAGCTGCTGTCAATAGCGCATGTCCCCAAAAGGAGTTTGTAAGATCGGCGTGACTCATCATGGATCGGACCATGTCCAACAAGGTTCGATTTCTTCTCTCAGACACACCATTCCATTGGGGTGTTCCAGGAGGAGTGAGTTGGGATAGAATCCCACACTCTTTCAGATGGTCATCAAACTCTAGGCTTAAATATTCACCACCTCGATCTGATCGAAGAGCTTTAATATTCTTACCTAGTTGGTTTTGTACTTCATTCTTGAATTCTTTGAACTTTTCAAAGGACTCTGATTTGTGTTTCATTAAATACACATAACCATATCTACTGAAATCATCAGTGAATGTGATGAAGTACTGAAAACCTCCTCTGGCTGGTATGTTCAGTGGACCACATACATCAGTATGTATGAGGGCCAAAAGATCATTAGCTCTTTCACCTTTTCCTGTGAATGGAGACTTTGTCATCTTTCCAATTAAACAAGATTTGCATGTCTCATATGATTCATAATCAAAAGAGTCCAAGATTCCATCTTTTTGGAGTTTGGAAATGCGTTTCTCATTTATGTGGCCTAATCGACAATGCCAAAGGTAAGTTGGATTTAACTCGTTAGGTTTCATCCTTTTAGTATTAATGTTATATATAGGCATTTCGAGGTCAAGGACATACAATCCATTGCTCATTTGTGCAGTAGCATAGAATATATCATTCAAATAAATTGAGCAACAATTGTTCTTTATCATGAATGAAAAACCAATCTTGTCCAAACAAGAAACGGAAATAATATTCCTGCTAATTGCTGGTACATAATAACAATTCTCTAACTGAATTATTAAACCACTAGGTAAAGTCAATTCATAAGTTCCTACGGCTAAGGCAGCAACCTTTGCTCCATTACCAACTCGTAGGTCGACTTCACCTTTTGCCAATTTTCTACTCCCTTTTAGTTCTTGCACATTTGTACAAATGTGAGAACCGCATCCGGTATCTAATACCCATGATGCTGAAGTAGATAAATTAATTTCAATAACAAAAATACCTGAAGTTGGAGTCTCTACTCCATTCTTCCTATCTTCCAGGTACTTTGGGCAGTTCCTCTTCCAGTGTGCGGTCTTACCACAAAAGAAGCTGGTGCCTTCCTTTTCTATGCTTCCACTAGGCTTCAAAGCAGCAATAGTGGGTTTGGGTTTGGCAACTTCCTTGCCTTTCCCTTTATCATGTTTGAGGACAATCCTCATGTTTCGGTACCAATCCAGAAAATTTGTCCCAGACAATTTTTCTTTCTCAAGGTTTGATCGCAATATGTTGTTAGAGGTGTTTGTTGTCATGGTTATCTACATAAGGATTAAAGAAAATATAAGTATCATTGACATATTTAATTAGGCCTTTAATTAAACATGCTCCCACTATTTTATTCAAAAACAAATGACCCTCATCATTTGATTCGGAAAATCCCGTTGGAAGATTTTCTAGTGGGTCGAGATCCATATTTCACTTCGTTCTATGTCCGCGTAGGTGGATTACATAAAACTAGGTTATTTAGGTAGGAACTCCTTCCAATTGTATCTCATACAACTCTCGAAATATTCAGATGGGTGAATAACTCCTTATTCCAATCCATCATATGGATCATTCCCAACTCTCGCTTCTAAACATATATATAAACTTATTATAATTTGTTTAGTTAAGTTTGACCCATTGTTTTAACAGTTGGATATTACAATTATCCCATCGCACCTTACTAATATATAGATCATGCACCTCGCGTAGGCGAAACCTACATTATTCATTACTAGTCTTGATGAGTGTTAAAACTTGGAAAGCATAAACTTAATATTTAATTTGAGGGAATTGCAATTGTCCTGATCTCACCGGCTTATTTATCATATAAATCGTCTCTCACATGCATCAACATACATACACGTGCATCAACATACATACACAATGAAATAGTTATGGCCCCTAGCGCAATTGTTCTCCCAAGCCAATGAGAGAACCTAAGCTAACCTAATAACGATCTAAGCTTCTCCAAGCAAGATCTTCAAGGTTGTCCTCCATTGATATTGAATTCTTCTCTTTCTTCATATCATTATTCTCCTTTGATATTGAATTCTTCTCTTTCTTCATATCATTACATTACAGAAGAAACTCGTTTTACATACGAGGGATTGAGATGAGAAAAGAAGTTACACTAAGATATTAAAAGGAGAGGCACGACACGCAGGTCGTATTTAAAACCCAAAACAAAATGAAGGAAGACTAAGGCCATAACTGATCACAACAAGGAAATAATAATAAACACATTATTATTATTATTATTATTAATTTTAATTCCTTTAATTAATTAAAACTAAATTAAATTTCGGCGACCGACAACACAACCCTTGCGTAGTCACAAAACAGAAATCCCAAGAATTCTGACCCTGTGAGTGTGACGACCGTCACAAGCATGTTACGACCGTCATAGGTCACAAGCATGTTACGACCGTCACAGGCATATGTTACGACCGTCACAGGCATATGTTACGACCGTCACAGGCATATGTTACGACCGTCACGGGGCCAAAACAGAAACGCCTAGAATTTTAGATCTGTGAGTGTGACGACCGTCACAAAGCACGTGACGACCGTCACAGGCTTGTTATGACCGTCATGGGCCTGTTACGAACGTCACGCGTCTTGTTACGACCGTTACGCATCCAAAATAACAGAACTTTGAAACAGTCTACAGACCTGTTCCAAAAAGCCGTAAATTCACAACTCCTTGACGGCACAACCCTTGCGCCGTCACCAACTCTAATGCGCCAATTTCAAACCGTCAAACACACCTCGATTGTTGATTCAGTATGATTGATCAACGGGTCATTGCTTCACCATACTAATGTCGGATCTCGAAGCAAATGACTATTGATCGCTCAAAGGAAAACAATCATTTAGTGTTTGAATGAACGAAACAGAAACAATATATCACATATACCGTACTTTGCATTAGGATTACTTATATCATATATAAGTTGATCGGTCTCAATTGCGTAACCTATGGACGATCGATGTATCGCTGCTTCACCATACTAATGTCGGATTCCGAAGCATAGTCAACATCAATAATCCAACTCGTACACTCATGATGCCAAATTTAATTACTCATTTAATTAATTGATTCATTCTGTCTTTTAATCATATTAATACAGAAAATAAACAGCTATCTGATTCATGGTTTCGTAAGTGGCTCTGATACCACTGAAGGAGAATTGCGGTCCATAACGCAGCGGAAATTAAAATTTTCTCCTTTAGAGATCCTTATGAATGGTCATGATCAGTGATAGAATATTTACCTCTTGTGACGAATGGAACCTTTGGTGTAGATCTCTTGTGACGATCAAAACCTTTGATGCAGATCCACGGAGCGATCACGAACGTTGAACGATGACAACGTCTCTACTCAGTCCACACGAACGGATTCCTTCAATCTCAGTGCTAGCTGGTACGAATGAAGGCTTTGAGTGAGAGAGAGAGAAAACGAAAATAATGCAACCGCAATCAATGCTTCTGCACAAGGGTTCTATTTATAGAGCCACTTGTGTGGGCTTCAAGCTAAAAGCCCACTTAAGTGTATTTTGGCCCATATCTTATAATATGCCCAAAATCACTTAAGCCCATGGTACCTTACCATATTTCGTATTCTACTCAAGTACACCGTACATTACGATGTTCTATAATTCACTTAAGGGCACCGTACCTTACGGTATTCCTTAGTTACTCTATTTCTCATCAGTCCGTCCTTTGTGTGTGACCCTGTAGGTTTTCGTGACGTTGGCAATTATATTAAATCATGTATTTAACATAATAAAAAGTGAGCGCTATCTAGCAACACATCACTGCTACCCAAGACACGAAAATGTCATGTGATCTGACAATTCCTTCTGTGATAATACTTATGTGTATAATTACCCTTTTGCCCTTATGTCTATATTGAACACAAGGCATAGACCGTGTCATCCTTGTCTAGTTCAATATTGGGCCCATAGACATTTATCCTGTTATGCAGGATGGGCAAATTCCATCTAGGTCACTCATGTCCCTCAGCATGCTTTGTGGAGTGCCCATCAATTGTCTTTATGGTTATCCAGTTACGGACAACATTGGATCAGCAATAAAGCACTCGACTCTACATCTAGGGTCCATAGTGGTTTCAGGTCGAAGAGTGGAATACACTATTATCACCATGAGAATAACTTATGACACTTTGCATAACATTCTATATAGTATTCTCATAGCGGGTCAATCCGGTATAAATATTACTCCTAATATTCATACCTATGTTTAAGACTTGATAACTCTTTATCCATGATCCATGAGATGTGATCATCAGTCTACAAACATAATAGTCTTAATGCTTTAATGTTATCCCACTTCACACTAAAGCTCGACTACGGATACTTTAAGAATAGTTTCCTTATGTTTAATGTGTTCTCATGATTAAGTCACACTTAATACATTAAACAGACTATCTATTCCAGGGACTTTATTAAACAAACGTAATAAAGAAAATGCCTTTTATTATTAATAAATAATTCGATACAAGTACCAAAAGTATTGGCCTCTAGGGCTTACACCAACACTTTCCACTCACCATTTCAAGATGTGTTCAACATGAAAGATGTTAAGCTCCCTACCCTCTTTCTACTGTTTGCATTGCCTTGTCATTTGGTCATGTATTCATCAAGTTACAATGCCTTAAAGTCACCTAGTTGGGTTGTTTTCATGCTGCACAAGAAAACCAAGCCAAACCCCAAAAACGACCAACACATGCTTTTACCTCATTTGGCCATTTGCTTTTGGTTCATTCACTTAAGTTTTGCCACTTTTAACCATTTCTTTTCACACCTCATTCTTGCACACTTTGTCCATGACTCAAAACCAACACTTAAGCCCATTTGAGCACTTTAATCCAACATATATAAACATCATAAAAACCCTAATCTGAAGAGAGAGGCTGCTATTTTTCAAAGGAGGCAAGGTAAGAGGAAAGAGACCTAGTTGCATTCCCTTCCATTTTCACAAATTCTAAGAGTTCTCAAAGCACAAGCATCTCATTTTCATTCCATCCTTCCATTTTCAAGGGGCAGTGGACCTTGCATCCACTAGGTAAGCTCTAGTCCATTCTCTTCCATGGCTTTGTTCATGTCACTTTATGCTTGTTCATTACTTTCATTTCATGCTCACTATGCTTGCTATTGTTTTTTTATGCCATACCATGCTTTGTTTCATGTTATTTTCCCATGTTAGCAATATATCATGTTTGCTTATGAAGCCCTCACCATGAGGCATTGCTTTAAATTGGAGTTTTGCAACTTTGAATTTTCACTCATATCCATGTTCATATGCTTGCCTTGTTGTTCATCTTTCTTCATGCTAGAGTCATCGTTTTGCATAAAATAAAATACCATGATGTTCCTCTCATTTTGTACTCGAAGTTTGCTTTTTATATCATCTCATTTGGAGCCTTGAGTTGTGAGATATGAGGATTTGAAGTTTGGGAAAATATGCTGCATTTCTCACGTTTTGGTGCATGAGCCTACCTTGTTGTCCATATTTCTCTATGATAAAATCATTATTTTTCATGAAATAAAACTCCATTGTATTCTACTCATTTTGT
Source organism: Lathyrus oleraceus (assembly GCF_024323335.1). NCBI lineage: Eukaryota > Viridiplantae > Streptophyta > Magnoliopsida > Fabales > Fabaceae > Lathyrus > Lathyrus oleraceus. The sequence continues at coordinate 223,299,324 of NC_066584.1, forward strand.
ACTTGAGTTTTGATTTTTACATCATCTAATTTCATGCACTATAGAGTGAGATAGGATGGTTGAAAGGTGAAAAAAATATGTTGCATCTGCTAACCGCCCCTCCCATCCAGGCCCATGCACGTTTTCCTTTTATTTTCTTTTTCATTTTGTAATTCACTTTTTTTATGCTGTTTGATTTAATTAATAAAAATATTTCAATTATTCATAAAAATACAAAAAAATATTTTTTACATTCTTTAATGTCTTATTTAATTTATTTAACTTTTATTTTCACATTTTATTTAATGTTAATATTTTATTTTGATTATTTGTCTCAAGTAGTCCATTTTAACACACATATTTTTATTAATTTTATTTTTCTTGACCTAAAATTATTTTTAACTTCTGATTTTTGGGATGAGGGTTGACCAATGTCTCTTGGTCAACCTGACCTTTTATTGGAATTTTATTTCCCACTTTTAATTTATTTTGGATTTATTTCTAACCTAGTCTTGTTGTTTGACTTTTCATTTGACTTCTGTTTTATTTTAATTAATTTGTACACTAATTTTCATTATTTTTGAAATCTTTTTGGGGGATGATGATGTCCTGACCCCATCTAACTTAGTTTAATTTTTCATAATTTTTGTGATTAATTTACTATTTATTTGACATTTTTTAAGTTGACTTGACTTTTCGGTTGACTTTTGTATGATTGATGTTTGACATAGGGATTGCTTAGGGAAATTGAAGAGATCTTTTGGTCCTCCCTTGTTCATCTCATGTGCCACATATTAGAGGCCTTTCATCTTGATTTTATTTGATCCTTGCATCATTTCCCAATTAAATTATTCATTGATTCTTTGTGTGCATAATTTCACTTGTCTTATTCATCTGATATTTTTTATACTTGTTTCTTTCATCCATGTCTTTATTGTTTGATTGTGTAATATGTTTATACTTCTCATACATTGTTTAATGCTTCATTATTTCATTCTTTGATTATTTGATTTGATTATATACTTGTTTATATCTTAGTTGTTTGATTAACTGTGGCCTACTTGTATGTTGTATGAGGCATATATTATTATTGTTTGATTGCCATGTACAATCCCCATTCATTACAAATGTATCTCTCTCCCATGAATTGTTTAATGTTTATATATTATTATCTGTTCATGCAAGAAATAAAATGAACATCCGATAACCATTTCATAACAAGATCAAAACCTCGATTCAACGTCGAGTAATCATTTTCAAAACTTAACAGAACCAGCACGTATTCATCCATTTACCTTGTAAGTCGATTGCTTTATGCATCGCCATCAACCTTGTAAGTCGATTGCTTTATGCATCGCCATCAACCTTGTAAGTCGATTGCTTTATGCATCGCCATCAACCTTGTAAGTCGATTGCTTTATGCATCGCCATCAACCTTGTAAGTCGATTGCTTCATGCATCTCCATCTACCCTTATCCCTAGCACCTCTCCTTGCTCCATTCGTCGATTCTTGTTCCATTTTGGTAGCACGCATTAGATAAAACCCTTTGTATGATGACATAGGTAGGATTCCCATATCCTTTTGTATGATAACATAGGTAGGATTCACATATCCTTTTGTACGATAACATAGGTAGAATTCCCATATCCTTTTGTATGATAACATAGGTAGGATTCCCATATTCTTTTGTATGATAATATAGGTAGAATTCCCTCATTACTTTGCATGCTAACATTAGGTAGATGTCCCCATATGTAAATCCTAACACATAGGTCCACATTGCATGACAACTCTAGGGCAGAGCTTCCCCATTCTTTTAGACCTTCCGTGCGTGTCCGATCCTGTGGCATGTCAATCCGTCCTATTGCAAAGAGGTAACTGCCTAAGACTCGATTCAGCGAGCTGCGACACCTGCTGCTAGGACGTGAACACATTTCCCACTCTCCTTTGACACAACTGGTGTCTTCCTTTGTAAGTCCATGTTCAGATGGCAATCCCTATGTAGCCACGACAACTCTGATTCTCATGTTCAGATGAGATACGTAGGCACAAGATGCGATGTCTTGCCAAGTTTGATTGATAACTAACAACTAATCCTTGTTTGCTTTCGCCCTCATTGCGATTCTCTTTCTCCCGCTCTCGTTGTGATCGAGACCTTCCCTTTCTCTTGCCCTAGTTGCAATCGAGACCCTTGTTCCCGTAGTTAGTTGAACTACGTTTTGCTCTGATTCTCATTCCCGATGAGATACGTAGGCATAAGACGCGATGTCTTAGCGAGCACACTTATCTTCAACCCTTAGGTAGCCGAGCTACGGAGACTCTGATTCTCATATTCAGATGAGATACATATGCAGTGGATGCGACATCTGTGCGAGTCATTTTTCTTTTGACCCTCTTTTAGTAAATAGTACATCAGATAAACACACACCCTTTAGACAAGAACAACAAGAGTGGATCCCGTAGAGTACTACGGATGCGTAGGGGTGCTAATACCTTCCCTTCGCATTATCGACTCTCGAACCCAAGATTTGGTTGCGAGACCTTGTTTTTTCCACTTCCTTTCTCCAGGTTTACTTCGAGCGTTTCCTTTCCCTCCTTTGGGATAAATAACGCACGGTGGCGACTCTTCTGTCATTTCTTTCTCGCCGGTTGTTTTTCGCACACTGTATGTTTTTTAGGCTGCGACACATTAGTAGGTTTGAAACATTGAAGATTTAATCAACTCTAAACAACCATAGTCATGATCTAATAGACCTCATCAACCAAACAAATACAACAACAAGTCCACAATAAAAGAAAATTGAAATTCTGGTATCAGATATGAGATGTCGAAGGTAATGTCATGACACTAGTATCTGAACAATATAAACAGGATAAAAGATAAAGAACAATAATGCAAGTGACACAAGCAATTGTTAACCCAGTTCGGTGCAAAGTCACCTACTTCTGGGGGCTACCAAGCCAGGAAGGAAATCCACTAAACAAAATTAGTTCAAAGACTCTCAGTAAACAACTTCAAGTTACAGTCTTTTCACCTAATCTCTACCCATGTGACTTCTACCTAAGAACTCTTAGATATGAGATACTACTCACTCCCTCTCAATCGCAGTAGTGATATAAAACAAGAATTACAATGCAAAGAAGACACTCTTCAAGAACACATACTTGATCTTGCTTAAAAGCTTCAATCAAGTAAACACACACTCATGCTTCAAAGCTTAGAGTGGACAAATTACAACTCAAAAGTCAGTCCAATTCAATCATCTATGGATGAATGAATGGCTCACAATACACACGACCACACAAGACTGAAACCCTTATTCTCTCTCAATATTTCGTTCGTTATTTCTTGTGTATTAAAACCAGGTATTCCATGCCCTTTTTATAGAAGTGTTTGGCTGGGCTTGGATATCACAAAGCCCTAAAACTATTTTCCATTCATATCTTCTCATGACAGCTGATTATATCTCGTTGGAAAATAAGTCAATCTGGTTGTAATTACTGACTGAATGGCGCGTTCAATCATCTCATCAATCACACAGAGATTAGCATAAAAAGCGCAATCACACAATACATAACATTCAGACTAAATATTCTGTATACAGATGTCATGACATCGGGTCTGACATCTCAGTAAAATCCTTCACATTCACATTTTAAACACCCTGCAGGTATATGTTATTTTATGTCAAGACAATAATTGTGACAACTTGTGAACACTCTAGGTTTTACCAAAATTTGTGCCAACACATAGAACCAACAAACTCCCCCTTTGGCAAATTTTGGCTAAAACATACATCAAACCATTTATTCACAATAGTAAAAACACATCAGCAGTTTAGCAGCAGAAGTAATAAAACACACATTTACTAGCTAAAATAGAAACTAGTAAACACATATCAAACACACATGTGCTTCTTCTCCCCCTCAGTCTGCTCAACACAGACATCTCCTTCAACAACACCTGTAACATACACCACCCAATCTGACATCTCTTTCAACAACACCTGTACTAAACAGATTGTCTCCAACATGCATCATCCTCAATATCATTTGTTTATAGCATAGTTGCATAACATATGTCATCTGTTTATAGCATATCTACTTTAGCTACAACTCCTTTAGCTACTTCTCCCCCTTTTTAGCCAAAAGAGACCAAAGAGACCAATGAGACAAAATAAATGTCTATTAGTCAAACAGGATGTCACATAGAATGTCAAAACATATTGTTATGTGTTACAAACCACAAACAAACACAGCTATACAAGCTGAGATAAAAATCCAGAGAAATAAAAAAGAACCCAAAAAATACATCAAGGCATCAAAACATGACTGCCAAAAAACACACCATCATAACATCCAAAACAGCACATCATCATAAAAATGGGGAACAATCTTCAACAAAACTCAGCCAGAGGAGTTTGCATCTTCATCAGCTTCAGAACCAGAACTGCCACTTGATTCATCTTGAGATTCAGACCTCTCACTAGAGGTTTGGGCTTCTGTTTCCTTGGCCTGTCCAACATTATCTCTATCAGCTTGCTCCAAGCTATCAATCAGAACCTCCAAAGCTTCTTTCCTGGCTTTAGCTACCCTTATCCCAATCTCCAATTCCTTACAAGTTTCTTTCAATTCAGCAATCAGACCACCTTGAGGCTGTCTTCTTCACAGCAGATGTCATGACAATGTCATTGACATGACTGCCTCCAAATAATTTGTAATGAACTCACAGGGGAGGTTTTCTTCTACTAGGAAGATCATTTGTGCTCAGAATTTTAGGTTGCTGGCTCAAGATTATCCCATAAATCATTGAGGGAAAAGCTATGGGCAGCTTCACTGCATTTGTAGAAGCATGTTTGACAATTTGTTCAAACATGAATCTACCATAATCAAAATCCAGCTTGGTTCCAACAGCAAATATGAACCTTCCAAGAGCATTTGAGATTGTAGAGATGTGATTGGTTGGTACCCAATTTGCTCACCCTATCTTGTGCAAGATAGCATATTTCACAGTTAGCTTTCCAGCAGGGAGATGCTTCTTGCTAGGAAACTCCTTGACCTGTCTAGCAGTTATTTCCCTACAGACCTCATTGTCTGTGGCTTCGAGTTCATAAGCACCTTTTGTTCCTCTTCCTAGGAACTTATTAATCACAGTTGGAGAAAAATTGATACATTTCCCTCTAACAAACACCTTACAAAACTCTTTGTTGTTTTTATCAGCAATGTCCTCACGGATGTTCACCACAAATTCTTTGACCAGACCTTCAAAACACTAAGATAACCCAGTAACAATTTTCATTAATCCAACAGATTTAATCAGGTCCATGACCTCTTTAAACTCCACAACATCCTTGCCCAGTTCTCTTTTCACAACCACTCTCCTTTGGATTACAAACTTCCATTTTGCTGCTCCATCTTCAAGATGGAAGGAAATATTATCTAAGTGTACAACAACAACTTTTGCAGGGGATTTTCTAACAATTGTCCTCTTGATAGGAGAGATGTCAGGGACATCTTCTTCAACATCTTCATCTGAGTCAGAACTTTCTCTTACTTTTCTCTTCTTCACCTCCACTTTACTCCAAGAATTTGAGGGGCCTACAACAGTAGCCTTAGCAGTTTTGGTTGTCATCATCTCAGCCACAGACCTACCTTTTCTGGTCTTCATCCTCTTAGCTACACTAGACTTCAAGTGATGAAGCAAGTTATCATCTTCATCATCCGAGCTCTCATCTTCCAAGTCAATCACCTTCTTAGCAGAGTCATGCTTCTTAGACTGAGAAGCATTAGCAGTAGGTGATGCTACAGATTTCTTACTAGGCAAAGTTTTCCCTAAAGAGCACAATCCTTCAGCAGCTATATCTTTTTCAGACCTAGATGAATCATCATCTTTCTCATTGTGAGCTCCAACCTCAGGAGAGGGGTCCCTTCTTGATAGAGGAGTAGAAACTCCCTTTACAGAGTGTCCTTCATTAAGGATCCTCGTGACAAGATTTCTAATGACACAATCAGTATGATGCATGTCGTCCTTAGAGCTAGGGGTATTAGAACTGTTACCTTGAGTATCGCATGCTGTGGAGGATGAACCAAGAGCGTCGCCTGGAATGACAGAAAGGGGAATCACTTCCAAAATGTCTTCATTAAGAAAGTCCATAGAGGGCGTTCTAGCTTTGTGCGCAGGTTTGGTGTTTTTAGAACCAGATGGTGAAGGATGTTGTGACATCTTGTTGTTCTTGTGGAAAGGTTTTTGTTGCCTTAGCAGAGAAGGTTGATGAAGTTGAAGGAAGGTGGAAATGTTTGAGTAGAGGTTGCGTGTGAAAATGATATAGATGGAAGTTCCAATACTAGGTGATGATTTACCATAAATGAGGCACTTTCTTTTAAGTGGGTAGATAATATTTTTATTACCTTTTCCACTCCAAATTAATTGCTATAAATTCTCATAGATACAAATCCCTAATTTCCCTCTTAGACATTATAATTGATTAGCATCCAAAACCTTTGTAAATATATCAGCTAATTGCATTTCAGTAGTAACATGCTCCAGGGCTATGATTTTCTCTTCCACTAGTTCTCTAATAAAATGATGACGAATATCAATATGTTTTGTCCTGCTGTGCTGAATAGGATTCTTAGAAATATTTATAGCACTCAGGTTGTCACAGTACAATGTCATGACACCTTGCGTGGCATTGTATTCAGTTAGCATCTATTTCATCCAAACCAATTGAGAACAACTACTTCCAGTTGCTATGTATTCAGCTTCAGCAGTGGACAGAGACACACAATTTTGTTTCTTACTAAACCATGATACTAAGTTGTTCCCCAAGAAGAAACATCCTCCTGATGTGCTTTTCCTATCATTAGCACTTCCAACCCAGTCAGCATCACAGTATCTAGTTAGCATAGATCCAGATCCATGAGTATACAACATCTGATAGTCACTGGTGCCATTGACATATTTCAGTATCCTTTTCACTTGGTTTATGTGACTGACTTTTGGTTCAGCTTGATATATAGCACAAACACCTACCACAAAAGCAATGTCAGGTCTGCTTGCTGTGAGATATAGTAGACATCCTATCATGCTTCTGTAGAGACTTTGATCAACACTAACACCATTTTCATCTTTGGAGACTTTCAGATGTGTAGGAGTAGGTGTCCTTTTATGACTTGCATTCTCCATGCCAAACTTCTTAACAATGTTTTTGGCATATTTGCTTTGAGATAGAAAGATAGAATCTTCCATCTGCTTGACTTGTAGCCCAAGAAAATAGGCCAGCTCTCCAACAAGGCTCATTTCAAATTCAGACTGCATTTGTTTAACAAAATGTTCGACCATCTGATCTGACATCCCACCAAACACAATATCATCCACATATATTTGAGCCACCATGAGTTTTCCTCCTTCATTCTTAACAAATAAGGTCTTGTCAATGCCTCCCTTCCTGTATCCATTGTTAATGAGAAACACGGTGAGTCTATCATACCAAGCCCTAGGAGCTTGTTTCAAACCATAGAGGCTTTCCTCAGCTTATACACATGTTTTGGAAGATTTGGATCTGTAAATCCTTTAGGTTGTTCAACATACACTTCCTCATTTAAGTAACCATTCAAGAATTCACTTTTTACATCCATTTGGAACAGTTTAAACTTCAGAATACATGCCACTCCAAGCAATAGTCTAATGGACTCAAGGCGAGCTACAGGGGAAAATATTTCATCAAAGTCAACTCCTTCAACTTGAGTGTATCCTTGTGCAACTAATCTTGCTTTATTTTTAGTAACCACCCCTTGTTCATCAGATTTATTCTTGTAAACCCACTTTGTTCCAATGACATTTATTCCTTCAGGTCTTGGAACCAATTCCCGTACTTCATTTCTCTTGAATTGGCCTAACTCTTCATGTATGGCATTGATCCAGAATTCATCTGTCAAGGCTTCCTTGACATTCCTAGGCTCAATCTTGGACACAAAGCAGCCATGTGAGATCACTTCCCTTTATCTAGTTGTGACCCCTTTATTTGGGTCTCTGTAAGACCCCAATTTTGGCCCTAAGATCCCTCATGGCATCATAACATTGCATTTGCAAAGCCTCAAGGATCATAAGCATTTGGGTTCCCTTTGTCTTGGGATGGGACCTCTTGTGAGTGGTTTGAGATCACCAAGCATGCTTGTATTGTATATCATTGCTTTTCTCATTTTATTTATTAACCAAAAACACAAAAATATGTCACTAACATCTTTTGTTTGTAGCTTGAGAAATCACAAGGTCTAGAAGCTTCTAGGAGATCCTTTGTGCAATGATAAAGTAAAGAGAAGATGAAAGCAAGCATGGAAATGGTTCCCAAAGCTCTCATCCATCAAATATGCCTCCCTAGTATCTCAATTCATCATTTTGATCAAAGCAAGTCAAGGGGTTTGAGGTTTTGTCTCCCAAGGAAGTTCTTTAATCCACTATTCCATGCATATTTGAACTTATTTGAGTTCCCTCAATCATCAATTCATCAAGATTTGAGGCATGGACTTGAGAAGTTGGTCAGTCAATTCATCTGACTATTTTGAAATGCACTAAGACCTAACTTTTTATGTGTTGGTCAAATGGAGATGCTCCCAAGAGAAAACATGTTCTTAAGGACAATATGCACAACTTTAATGTTCATAAAAATTTGATTTGAAGCTTGGAAAGTCATCTTCCATTCCAAGACATTATAGGTCATTTTGATTGAAACCCTAATTTTGGGTCAACTTCCCAAGAACATAACTCATTCATTTTTTATGATTTTGAGGTGGAACAAAGTGCATTGGAAATATTATTGTGTATACTTCAAATGTTATATTGAGCAAAATTTCAAAATCTCAAAATAAATACATGTGATAATGCAAGACATTATAGGTCCCTTTGGACCAAAGTCATTGAAATGGAAAAAAAGTCCAACTTAAAGTGCCCATAACTTCTTCATTAAAAATCCAAATGATGCAAAATTTAATTCCAAATTGATTTTCTTGAAAATATCTACAACTTCGATGTTGGATGGGTTCCCATTTGGAGCTTGCATCATTGAGACAGAAGAGCTTGAACATTGGCCAAATTTGGAAACTTCACTTATGCATGTTTTGCACCCTACACTTTAAAATCAAAATTCACTAAATTCCAAGGCCCAATTGAAATTTTGATCAACATATCATTTGTTCCTTATGCAACAAGCTTTCTAACCATTACTCATGAGGTAGCATTTGGAGTTTGGAAGCACCATTTTCGAAGGCATGAAGATTAAGTGCACTTTGTGAAATTCAATTCAAATTGCCATGCATGAGCTGTTTACACTTAATGTGCACGTCCATTTGCAATTCACATGAACTCAGCAGGTCATTTCAGTCTTCATTGGGCCTTTCACATGATCACACAAGCCCATGCAACGAAAAATCCATTTGCCATTCACACGAGTTTCTCACTTGCTTGCATCCATTTCAGCTATAAATACATGTGCTATGCTTCATAATTCTCCAACCTGAAGGCGCCTGAAATGTTGCAAGATTGAATCCCTAGCCATACCTAAAGGAACAAGTTCATCTTTCTTCAAAAATTCAGATCTGAAATTCAATTGCATTTGGTTGAATTTTCAGATCTAAAGTTCCTAGACCTTCATCATTTGATCTATTGAAGTTCTGTTTTGCAAAAGGAACCAAGGAAAGGGACTCCAATCTTCATAATCCAAAGGTTTGGATCAACTGGTTTTTGCTTCGAATCTCCTTATTCTTTGATCCATTAACCTTGATATTGTGTGGTCTGAAGTCCTCTCTATAGAGGCATTATTATTAAGTGCTTAATTTTTGAAATCGAGCAAGTTCAGTTGAACATCACCAAACTTCCATCTCTGATTTCTCTCTTAATAGGAATCTAGAGTGGAAGTGAGTGATATAGGAGTGATGTACATCACTTCACCTTTCGAATGGTGCCTGGATCATCCATTTTAGTGAGCATTTGAGTCTCTGCATTTTTGACCTTCGCTGGAGCTCACCGGAGAAGACGGTGGCGCTGGCCACCGTCTCATTGCCAGATTCAATATGAGCCATTGATCTCAATCTCCAGATCTAATCTCCACGCTCCATTGTTATGACTTTTTTTAATTCAATATGTTTCTCAGTTGACTAATGACTATGGTACGCGCGCGCTCCTGATCTATTGGATGTTGCCACGTCAATTAATGAAGTCATCCAACGCTTCCTGATTTTTCTATTTTCCTTAATTTCTGTTTATTTTCTTTAATTCCATTTTGTTTCAAAAATTCATAACTCTCTCATTTTAATTCCAAAAAATATGGGATCAATTGCATTATTTCTCTTTTTAATTCTAGTTTCTAAAATTGATTTTTAATATTTTTTATTTTATCATTTGATATTTTTTGTGAATTTTCTCTTTTCTGGTTAATTTTAATTCATTTTAAATAGTTTTTGATATTCAAAAAATACAAAAATATTTTCTTAATCTATTTGAATGATGATGGATCTATGAAAAATATTCTCATCAATTTATTAATTTATTTGAGATTTATTTGAGATTTTAGTTCAATTAGGTTATTTTTCCTCATTTTTAATTGATTAAAAATAGTTTCTGACTTTTAAAAATATTCACTTGGAGTTTTCAAAGTTGATTTGAAGTGATTTTGAAGTTTGACCTTTCTTTAATATTTTAATTCAAGTTTATTCTCAAATATTAAAAATGCCAAAAATATTTTATTTATTTCTTGACTCCCAATCTTCATCTCATTTCTGATTTTTATGGTTTGACCTTGATCTTCCCTATCTTTGGTCAACATTTATGGATTGGTACATTCCTTTTCATTTGATGCACTTTATTTTCTTCATTTCCATTATCCATTTTCTTCTTCTTCTTCTTTTCTTTTTTGATCAATGAGTTAAAGGTTGATAAGTTAGCATTGATTAGGGAGGTTTAATCTTCCTTGATTCAAATCTAATTCATCTTGATCAAATGATCAAGTGAATGGCTTTGCATTAAGGATAGATTGCTTCTTAAATCATGCAAAGGACTTAAACCAATACAAGATCATTTCTCATCTTCTTTTTGGCATGGCAAGTTGTTGGAACTTGGTTCACTAATCAAGACTTCTAACTTGTATTGTTGCCTACATTATTATTGACCGACCTCAGATAGTTGTGACTTCTACATAAGTCCAATTACGATTGCTTAACATAGCGCTAAATTTTCCTTATGGCACACTAACTACTAACATTAACCATTAACCATTAACCTTTACTTCTTGCACTTTACTTTTATGCAATTTACTATTCTTGTACATATTATTCATTTGCTTTTTTCCTTTGCTCACTTGACCACATGTTTATGTTAATGCAATTTGCCTTTTGCTCACTTGAGCACATATTTGTGTATATATCATTATGCTTGTGTTTTGTTTTGATTGTTGTGGACCAAATGCAAAGAAATGGACAAAATGGACTTAGACTTTAGGACTTTCCCTATGCAAATGTGGAGTCAAAGAGCAACTAGGCATTGAGCCTTTAGAGTGCTATAAAAGTCAAAGAGCAACTAGGCATTGGGCCTTTAGAATGCTATAAATGTTGAAGAGAACTTTGAAAGAACCATTCTCTAAAACTCCTTCTTGTTCATTCTTGATTGTTTGATGGAACTTTTTAATGTGTGTGTTCTTGTGCTAGGGATTCCAACATTGAGCCTAAGTGAGGAACCATTGCCATGAGCTTCTAAGAGAGAGAGATCCAAGAGCCATTGGGGAACTTTCCCAGAGCTAAATCGATTGTTGATTGCTTGAGCTTACTATTATTTTGCTTGCATATTCCAAAGGATGGGAGCTACTTGGATCATCAATATGATCTCAAGAGAGGAACTCCATTTGTGGTCTTGTTCTATTATCCCTTATCTCTTGTATGTCTAGGACTTTAGCCATTCTTCTTCTCTCCATTCTAACCCAAGCCAAAACTTTTGTGCAAACATTTAACATTTGTTTTCAAACATTAGAAACCTAAGCCTTATGCTTTTGATTTTTCAAACTCTTTTCATAACACTTATTTTCAATTGAATCCTTAAATCAACTTTGACCATATTTTGTACATACTTTTCATTGGTAAATATAACCCATTCAAATGCCTTTTTGTGGTTTCAATGGCCACCTTCTTAATCAAATTTTTCATAACCCTTAGCTATTAGGTTTGAGTTATCCTTGAGGTAGATGTAATACTCACCTATATCCTTAGTGATGGACAATGAGTCTTCCATGCTTATTATAGGGTTAACCCCTCACTAGTATGTTGAAGTTATCCTCACATGGTGGATTTGTGGTTTTAGGTTGAGTTTTCTCCCTTGGATAACAAAAGACCTTAAGGCTTTTGGACCAATCAACTCACCAATTCATTTTGAGATTTTTTACCCTGAACTACGAGGTTTTGATCCTAATCTTTTTTAAGATGGTACGTAGGCAATGGGTTTATCCATCCAAACACAAAATGTAAATAACTTGTATATTCTCTTCTCATCTCTTCAATCATGTTTGCACAAATAAACTTTCACAAAATACCAACCTTACAACAAGTGTGAAAAGGGCTCCCTATGAGTACCTAGGATGTTTTGGGTGCTTAAAACCTTCCCATTGCATAACCAACCCCCTTACCCATATCTCTGACATTTTTACTAGTTTTTGATTTGATAAAACTTTTAGGTTTTTGTTCACTTTCTAACCATTCCTTTGGATAAATAGAAGTGCGGTGGCGACTCGACTTGTATGGTTTACCTTGGATTTAATCAATATCTCTAATGGTAACGAATACTCTGCTACAGTCTCCTATAATGAGATCTTTAGGATGATCCTTCTGAATTCTGATAGAGGGTCCCTTATTAATTTTGTCAGTTTCAGGTTCAGCTTGAGTGAGTTCACTCTCATCACTTTTGTTTGGGAAATCAGCTGGGGGATCATTTAGGGATGTCTCAACATCGTCTATGACATCAGTCTGTTGATCATCAACCACAACATTGATAGATTCCATCATTACTTTTGTTCTGGAATTAAAGACTCTAAATGCTCTGGTGTTTGCTGAGTAGCCCAGAAATATTCCTTCATCACTCTTGGGATCAATCTTCCTTCTTTGTTCACGATCAGTCAAGATATAACATTTACTACCAAACACATGGAAGTATTTGATTGTAGGTCTTCTCCCTTTCCAGACTTCATATAAAGTAGTAGGAGTCCCTTTCTTCAAGGTTACTTTGTTGTGAACATAACAGGTTGTGTTCATACCTTCAACCCAGAAGTGGTAGGGAAATTTCTTAGCATGAATCATATCTCTGGTTGATTCTTGGAGAGTTCTATTTTTCCTTTCTACCACACCATTTTGCTGAGGAGTAATGGGAGATGAGAACTCATGACTAATTCCTTCTGATGCACAGAATCCAGCAAATTTGTTGTTCTCAAATTCTTTCCCATGATCACTTCTGATTTTGATAACCTGACTTTCTTTTTCTCTTTGAAGTCTTAGACAAAGATCTTTGAAGACTTCAAATACATCAGATTTTTCTCTTATAAAATTGACCCAGGTGTATCTGGAGTAGTCATCCACCACCACATAAGCATACTTTTTCCCACCAAGACTTTCCACCTGCATGGGTCCTATCAAGTCCATGTGGAGAAGTTCCAACACTCTGGAAGTGGTGTCATATCTGAGCTTCTGATGTCACATCTTTGTCTGTTTTCCAATCTGACATTCCCCATAAACTCTTCCTTCATCAATCTTCAAGTTTGGAATTCCTCTGACAGCTTCAACAGATATAATCCTCTTCATTCCTTTAAGATGCAGATAACCCAATTTTTGATATCATATCTTCACTTCTTCTTCTTTGGCTAGAGTACACATTAATGAATAACCAGTTTCTTAAGAACTCGACATATAGCAGTTGTCCTTAGACCTGACTCCTTTCATGATCACTTCATTTTCTTTATTAGTAATCAGACATTCAGTTTTTGTGAAGTTTACAGTTAGACCTTGGTCACATAGTTGACTGATGCTTATTAGGTTTGTAGTCGGTCCTTTAACTAGTAGGACATTGTCAAGGTTAGGGACTCCAAGGAAGTTTAGCTTTCCAATCCCCTTGATTTCACCCTTTGCTCCATCACCAAAGGTTACATAGCTGGTGGCATGAGGAGGAAGGTCAGTTAGTAGGTTTTTATTTCCAGCCATGTGTCTGGAGCATCCACTGTCAAAATACCAGTCTTCTTTGGCTGAAACTCTTAAGGAAGTGTGAGCTATCAGGTTAGTAACACCAGCCCTAGGAACCCATTGTTTTCTGTTAACAGGGATGTGATGTTTGGGTCTAGGTTGATGATGAGAAGGACTAGGATAGCCATACAACTTATAGCAGAATGGTTTTATGTGGCCAAATTTTCCACAGTAATGACATCTCCATCTTTGGTGTTTTCCTTTATGCTGTCTTTCCTTATGATATTGTGACACATGATATGAGATCTTTGGTTTGCTACCAATGTGACTACACTCAGGTTTGGATTCATTGAACCCAAGGCCAGACTTGTCTCCTGCCATTTTTCCAATCTGAAGAATTTTGTCTAAGGTGTCAGATCCATTGTTCAACATTCTGACATAATTTGTCATCTCATCCAGTTTGGAGTTCAAGAACACTGCTTCAGCCTTCAACTTAGAGATGGTTTCCAAGTGTTTTGCCTTCTCATTCTCCAGTTGTGTTATCACTTTCTTCTGACTTTCCACTTGTTGACACACTTCTTCGCTTCTGTGACACAACTTTCTGTAGGTAGCGGCTAACTCATCAAAGGTTACTTGATCATCACTTGAGTCTTCATCAGAACCCCATCTTCCAGTCAAGGCAGTCACAAGATTTATAGGCTCTCCTTCTGTTTCACTTTCATCAGACCAAGTAGCAGCAAGACTCTTTTTCTGTTTCTTGAGGTAGGTCCCACATTCAGCTCTAATGTGTCCATACCCATCACATTCATGGCACTGAACTCCTTTTCCTTCTTTGGACTTTTCATCAGATCTTGTTCTTCTACCAGGATTATTGGACCTACTGATGTCAGATGAGATGTTCTTGACATTAGACTTAGACCTTACATCCATCTTTTTCAAAAGTTTGTTAAACTGTCTTCCTAGCAATGCAACATCATTTCCTAGATCTTCATCAGTATCTTGACCACTTTCTTCCTCTTTCTCTTTAGTGTTTGACATGAAGGCTATGCTTTTGACTTTCTTTTCAGTTCCATCACACATTCCCAACTCAAATGTTTGGAGGGATCCAATTAGTTCATCCACTCTCATATTGCAAATGTCTTGAGACTCTTCTATGGCTGTCACTTTCATGGAAAATCTCTTAGGAAGTGACCTGAGTATTTTCCTCACTAGTTTTTCATCTGACATCTTCTCATCCAGGGCTCCTGAAGTATTAGTAATTTCAAGGATATTCATGTGAAAGTCATGAATGTTTTCATCTTCTTTCATCCTTAAATTTTAAAACTTGGTAGTGAGCAGTTGCAATCTAGACATCTTCACTCTAGAGGTGCCTTCATGAGTGGTTTTGAGAATATTCCAAGCATCTTTAGCCACCTCACAGTTGTTCACCAATCTAAATATGTTGTTGTCAACCCCATTGAATATAGAATCCAATGCTTTAGAGTTTCCAATGGCTAGATCATCCTCCTCCTTGGTCCATTGTTCCTCAGCCTTTTTCTCAATTGTAGCTTCTCCTTCCTTGGTAATAACTGGATGTTCCCAGCCTGTTAAAACAACCTTCCAAGCCTTATTATCCAAATATTTCAGGAAGGCTACTATTCGAGGTTTCCAGTAGTCATAGTTGGATCCGTCCAGAATAGGTGGTCTATGAACAGATCCTCTGTCTCTATCCATAGTACCAGAAAGTATTGTCCCTAGATCTCACCCAGAACCAGAGCAGGATGCCTGCTCTGATACAATTGAAATTATGGTATTAGATATGAGATGTCGAAGGTAATGTCACGATACTAATATCTGAACAATATAAACAGGATAAAAGATAAAGAACAGTAATGCAAGTGACACAAGCAATTGTTAACCCAGTTCGGTGCAAACTCACCTACGTCTAGGGGCTACCAATCCAGGAAGGAAATCCACTAAACAGAATTAGTTCAAAGACTCTCAGTAAACAACTTCAAGTTATAGTCTTTTCACCTAATCTCTACCCGTGTGACTTCTACCTAAGAACTCTTAGATATGAGATCCTACTCACTCCCCCTCAATCACAGTAGTGATATAAAATAAGAATTACAATGAAAAGAAGACACTCTTCAAGAACACATACTTGATCTTGCTTAAAAGCTTCAATCAAGTAAACACACACTCATGCTTCAAAGCTTAGAGTGGACAAATTACAACTCAAAAGTCAGTCCAATTCAATCATCTATGGATGAATGAATGGCTCATAATACACACGACCACACAAGACTGAAACCCTTATTCTCTCTCAATATTTCGTTTGTTATTTCTTGTGTATTAAAACCAGGTATTCCATGCCCTTTTTATAGAAGTGTTTGGCTGGGCTTGGATATCACAAAACCCTAAAACTATTTTCCATTCATATCTTCTCATGACAGCTGATTATATCTCGTTGGAAAATAAGTCAATCTGGTTGTAATTACTGATTGAATGATGCGTTCAATCATCTCATCAATCACACAGAGATTAGCATAAAAAGCACAATCACACTAAGATTAGCATAAAAAGCGCAATCACATAATACATAACATTCAGACTAAATGTTTTGTATACAGATGTCATGACATCGGGTCTGACATCTTAGTAAAATCCTGCACATTTACATTTTAAACACCCTGCAGGTACATGTTATCTTATGTCAAGACAACAGTTGTGACAACTTGTAAACACTCTAGGTTTTACCAAAATTGTTGCCAACATATAGAACCAACAAAAATGATAACACACACAAAGCAACCACAAAAAGGTGAACAAAAAGATAATAAGAGTAAAAAATCTATTAAAAAAAGTGAGTAAAGCAAAGTAAATATTTTTTGCAAGCTTGAATCTAAATCATCTCAAAAGACTAACCAAGAACAAACAACCATTTTTAATCCAAAAAAAAAACCAAAAAGTTAAAAAAGTTTAAGTTAAAATCATTACCCACAAAATGTGAAAAAAAGCTAGGTAGAAATGGTGTTGAATGTGAAGCAAGGGGTTTTGGATGAAAATACTTGTGGTGAAAGCTTAGTAAAGGGGTTGGGTTATGGGTGTTAGAGAGTGAGAAATTTTGAGGAAAAAATATGAAGATGGAAAAAAGTTGGTGGTGGTGACTTTTGGGAGAGAAAGGTTTTTTTTTGTTTTGATTTAGGTTTGGAGAAGAGGGGTTGAATGTTATTTTTTCAGAATTTTGGGGGGCTAGAAAGCATGAAAATAAGGGGGAATAGTGCATCTATTTATAGGGAAAGCAAGTGGGAAAGTGGGGGGAACCAAATATCCTTTGTGCAATAAAAAAGGCTTATGTTTGGTGTCTGCACAGGGGAAATCGATTTACCTAATTGGGTAAATAGATTTCCCTATTTTATTTTTTTTTTTTTAAATTCATGCCTTGAGCCCATGCAATATGCCTTTGGTTATGAATGTTAATATAATTATGGTGACATAGCAATGAATAAATGTATGTGTAATAGGATCATAAATCTGATGAAAGTTGTTTCGGGGTAGGGTGAATTTTGGGGTATGACTGTCGCAACCTGAAAAATACAGTGCACGAAAAAAGACAACCGGCGAAAGAAAAAGACAGGAGAGTCGCCACCGTGCGTTATTTATCCCAAAGGAGGGAAAGGGAACGCTCGAAGTAAACCTGAAAAAGGAAAGGACTAGACGGAGTCTCGCAACCAAATCTTGGGTTCGGGAGTCGGTTATGCGAAGGGAAGGTATTAGCACCCCTACGCATCCGTAGTACTCTATGGGATCCGTTTGTGTAGTTCTTGTCTAAAGGGTGTGGGTTTATCTAATGTACTATTTACTAAAAGGGGGGTTAAAGGAAAATGACTCGCGCGGATGTCGCATCCGTTGCATACGTATCTCATCTGAATATGAGAATCAGAGTCTTCGTAGCTCGGCTGACCTATGGGTTTGGGGATGTGTGCTCGCTAAGACATCGCGTCTTATGCCTATGTATCTCATCTGGAATGAGAATCAGAGCAAGCCGTAGTTTGGCTAACTACGGGGTTATGGATTGGGTTTTGGACGAACGACGTTACTACGCAATCTACCGGATGCTCGACCTTTGGAGACTTACTCGCCTGTAGTAGAAGGAGTAAACGTGCGTTGAGGTGTTTGCGTTTTAGGAACGCTCATGCAAAAAGGAAGTCCTAGGCGAAGGAACAGTGCTACCTTAATTGGCATGCAAACGGGAGACTATGCGAAGTCTCGCATCCCACGGGGGAAACGATCACACCACACAAAACATGTATCTTAAAGTAAAATGCCACTAAGGGGCTCAAACATTGCCTCCTATTGAGGTCTTCCAGCTAAGAAAACGGTAAAATAAGGGGAAGAAGTAAAAATACCACACGGATAAAGATCCGAAGTTACAGCAATTAAAGGATAAGCAACCCTGAGATCCTCCCAAGCTGATGAGAGACCGGTTAAAATTGACAGACACGGCATGATTGACAGAGCAGCGTTAGGGTTTGCGTGAGGCGGAGTGAACTTCTCAGGGCTGCCCGAAGGTCGCTGCAGAGTAGTTCCTAGGTTTCCTTCTCTCGAGATCTTTCTCCAGTGAAACTCCAAATGAAACTCCAAGTCTATTTCCTAGTGAATTTCCCAGTGTGTTTTCCTCTACTGAAACCTCAATATTTATAGACTGATTTTCGTGGACTTGTGGGCTTAGAATGAGGTCAGCTCAGGCCCAAAGCTTTTCTGTTATCTCCTGAAATGCGTGCCCTTCGCCTAGCGAAGGATCTGCTCGCCTAGCGAGCATGACAGTGCTCTTCGCTAGGCGAAGCATCTGCTCGCCTAGCGAGCAGCAGATTCTTGCTTCTTCCAGCTCGGCGATTTGTACGGTGAATATGCCCCATTTGGTCCTGTTGGTAGTACCTCAAGTCTTTTCCTGGTGTTGACTGATCATTTGAATAAAACCCACAAAGTGTCCTGGATGATGTTCAAGCTTCTCGGAGCTGATTCTGATTGACATGATGCAATGTAATATGAAACACTAAATGACCTAAAAAATGAAGGCATGAATGAGGAGGGCAAATTTTGGGGTGTTACAGCTACCCCTATTCAATCAACTGGAGACCTAGAAAGAAGATAGCAGCGGCCTTTGTGCTTTCGAGGTATCAAGGGATTGAATACAATAAAAGCCCAAAAATTTGCACTGAAGTGAAGTGAAGTAACAATGCCTATCAGGATAGTGAAAGTCCGTCTGAATACCGAAATAAAGAATGTTGACCTCGATACCAAAATAAATGGTAACACCAAAAATAACCATGGCCTGAATGCCGCTCATCAGTCTGAATACTGGAAATGACTTCGATCTGAATATAGGAAAACTGGCCTGAATGCCACTTCGATCTGAATATCGGGAAACTGGCCTGAATGCCACTTCGATCTGAATATCGGGAAACTCGGCATGAATGCCACAAGTTGCGTCGACCTGAACGTCGGAAACTTCTTCGATCTGAACATCGAAAAACTGGCCTGAATGCCACTTCGATCTGAATATCGGAAAACTGGCCTGAATGCCACTTCGGTCTGAATACCGGAAACTGGCCTGAACGCCACTTCGATCTGAATATCGGAAAACTGGCCTGAATGCCACTTCGGTCTGAATACCGGAAACTCATGCCTGTCAGCATCGGCGAAAATAGGGAAAGATAAAAGAGGCGGCGCATGGGCCAATGACACTTGCTGGGGATAACAAAGGTAAGTCATGAACAATCTTCAGTCTGAGTACTGGGAACAACTTCTAGCTTATCACTTGGGATTCCGAGAATGTTTTATGCTTACATGCGTATGTTTGAATTTTTTAATGGCGTAATGCTCCATGAAAATGGAAATGCTACGCGATTTGGAAGGATGCAATGCAATATGATTCTACATGCAGGGATGCGAAATGCTGGGTAGAATGCCAAGCTGAGGCAAGGGGATCTGCTAGGGAAATGATCACCATCTTCTGGACCCTGGCCAGACTGTTGGAGATGCACGGCGCAAAGAGTTCTGTGGGGAAATGACCCGCCACACGGTGTTCTAGCAATGATGAAATGCTGAGATTCTGACTAGGGAGAGAACGGCACTGAAAACCTGCTGTTGGGGAACGTGACGGTGGTTCTGGCAACCACGATCTGCGAGAGATGACGACTCAGCAGGGGAAGCAAACACTGATACGGTACCGAGGTTCTGCTTCAAGGAAAGAAAACATGGATCTGGCATTGGGATTATCGATCTGGCATCGAATTCTGAGGAGCAGCCGCTTCTGCCGGGAAGATACAGTCTGGCACTGTCAACTCCGCTGGGGACATATAGTCTGGCATTGTCAACTCTACTGGGGAGTGTATGTCCTGAAATAAACGCTTGGGGAAGTACAGTGGTGAGAACCTGCTGGGGGATTGAAGAATCAAACACTCTGATCAGCTCTGCAGGGATAAGACACCGGATTCGTCTGTTGGCGACTTCACTGGGGAAAATATTTACGATCATCTGCAGGGGATTTTAAGGAAATGCCCCGAGGGTATCTGTTCTGAATAGACGATCCAAAGCACTTAATATTCACAGCAATTTTAAATATTTATTAAGCATGTACCTGTAAAGCCCTTATGTGTCATGATGCAATGTTTATCAAAAATTCGGACGTCATTTTTGCAAACAAAACAGTAAAATGAAAATGAAAACAGAGATATACTGAATAACATGATTTTATTGATTGAATGGCCTCTGAATAGGCATTTACATCAGGAAGCAATCCTTGGAAAGAGGTAATCGCACAAAAGATAAAAACAGAAATTAATCTAATGGCAATGTGAAATGGATTTCTATTGGGTTCCAATTCTGCTATGACTTGCCCGTCTTCAAGATCCTCCAGATGATCAGCCTTCTGAAAAGGTGATTGGACTGTTTCCTACCTTTCGAAAATTTCCCGTCATCGACATGAGATGAGATTCGGAACTAACTCAGAACGCAGTCATTCGCTTAATCCCTAACTTTTGCCTGGATCGCCCCTTTTCGGGTTTTCAATCCACCGGGATACCCACTTTTGCCTAAGTTGCCTTTTCAGGTTTTCAACTTACCGGGTGTACAATCTTTTTATTTTTTAGTCCCTAATTTTTGCCCGAACCTTTTTCATTTTCTTGGTTCGCCGGGATGCCCATTTTTGCCTGGACTATTCTTTTTACTGTCCAGCGGGTCTATTTTATGCGAAGTATTTTTTAACTGCGTCTGAGTTCACAGGGGAAGTGAAGTTTTCACCATCCATAGTTGCAAGCATTAAGGCCCCACCATCAAAAACCTTGGTGACAATATACGGTCCATCATAGTTAGGAGTCCACTTTCCCCTGTGATCTGTGTGAGGAGGAAGGATCTTTTTCAACACTAAATCTCCGACTTGGAAACAACGAGGACGCACTTTCTGATCAAAGGCTCTCTTCATCCGACTCTGATACAACTGCCCATGACAAATGGCTGCCATTCGCTTCTCTTCAATAAGACTCAACTCATTGAATCTTGTTTGAATCCATTCAGCTTCGTCCAACTTGACATCCAACAGGACTCTTAGGGAAGGAATATCCACTTCTACAGGCAAGACTGCTTCCATACCATACACCAGGGAGTAAGGGGTTGCCCCGGTTGACGTACGTACTGAAGTACGGTACCCATGCAAGGCGAAGGGTAGCATCTCATGCCAATCTCTGTACGTGACGACCATCTTTTGCACAATCTTCTTTATGTTCTTATTTTCCGCCTCAACAGCGTCGTTCATCTTAGGGCGGTAAGGGGAAGAATTGTGATGCTGAATGTTGAAGTTCTGACACAACTCCTTCATCATTTTATTGTTGAGATTAGAACCATTATCATTAATGATTCTTTCGGGAATCCCATAGCGACAAATGATTTCTTTCTTGATAAAACAGGCAACCACATGCCTGGTGACATTTGCGAACGACGCTGCTTCGACCCACTTGGTGAAATAGTCGATGGCAACAAGGATGAAGCGATGCCCATTGGAAGCGGTCGGCTCAATCTTTCCAATCATATCAATGCCCCATATAGAAAACGGCCACGGCGAAGTCATCACATTCAGAGGATTTGGCGGCACATGCACCTTATCAGCATAAATCTGGCATTTATGACACTTCCGAGCATATTTGAAGCAATCTGACTCCATGGTCATCCAATAATAACCTGCTCTCAACAATTTCTTAGCCATTACATGTCCGCCGGCATGAGTACCGAAGAAACCTTCATGAAATTCCTGCATTAATCTGTCCGCCTCGTGTTTGTCCACGCATCTGAGCAAAACCATGTTGAAGTTCCTCTTATACAGCACATCGTCTTTGTTCAAAAAGAAACTGCCTGCCAATCTTCTCAAAGTCTTTCTGTTATTGTTGGATGCCCCTGCAGGGTATTCTTGATTCTTCAAAAAGCACTTGATATCGTGATACCATGGCTTGTCATCGACTACCAGTTCAGCAGCAGACACATACTCGGCCCTGTCAAGGCGCATCACGTCGATTCGGGGAGCATGGTTCCAACGAATTACCTTGATCATGGAGGATAGAGTAGCAAGTGCGTCTGCCATCTGGTTCTCATCACGAGGTATATGATACAATTTTACTGTTGTGAAGAAAGTCAACAGTCTTCTCGTGTAATCTCTGTAGGGGACCAGAGTGGGTTGGAGAGTATTCCAATCACCATTCACTTGATTGATCACCAGAGCTGAATCTCCAAAGATGTCCAGAGTCTTGATTCTCAAATCAATGGCTTGCTCAATACCCAAGATATAGGCCTCGTACTCAGCTTCATTATTTATGCACTCAAAAGTCAAACGAGCGGTGAAAGGCATGTGGGCACCTTTCGGAGTAGTAATGACAGCACCAATTCCACTTCCTCTAGCATTGACAGCCCCATCAAACAACAAAGTCCACTTTTCGTTCGGATCAGGTCCCTCCTCAACAACTGGCTCTTCACAGTCTTTCATCTTGAGGAACATGATGTCTTCATCTGGAAAATCAAACTTCATCGACTCATAATCATCAATCGGCTGCTGAGCAAGATAGTCTGACAGAATACTCCCTTTAATGGCTTTCTGGGATGTATACTGGATATCGTATTCTGTTAAAATCATCTGCCAACGGGCAACACGTCCAGTGAGAGCCGGCTTCTCAAAGATGTACTTCACTGGATCCATCTTAGAAATCAACAAGGTAGTATGGTTCAACATATACTGCCTCAGTCGGCGAGCAGCCCAGGCCAAAGCACAGCAAGTTTTCTCGAGCTGTGAATATCTGATTTCACAGTCGGTAAACTTTTTGCTAAGGTAGTATATGGCATGCTCTTTTCGACCAGACTCGTCATGCTATCCCAATACACACCCCATCGAGTTCTCAGTCACTGATAGGTACATTATCAGAGGTCTCCCAGGAACTGGAGGTATAAGGATTAGAGGTTTCTGCAAATACTCTTTTATCTTCTCGAAAGCCCTTTGACAATCATTGTTCCACCTGATAGCCTGATCCTTCCTCAGCAACTTGAAAATTGGCTCACATGTGGTTGTTAGGTGAGAAATGAACCTTACAATGTAGTTCAACCTCCCTAAGAAACCCCGGACTTGCTTCTCTGTTCTTGGCTCAGGCATTTCCTGTATTGCTTTCACTTTGTTAGGATCCACCTCAATCCCTTTTCCACTAACAATAAAACCCAGCAATTTTCCCGATCTCACCCCAAAAGTGCACTTGTTCGGATTTAGCCTCAGCTTGAATTTCCTTAACCGTTCAAACAATTTCTGCAGATTCACCAAATGTTCTTCTTCTGTCTGAGATTTGGCAATCATATCGTCCACATAAACCTCGATTTCATGATGAATCATATCATGGAACAGAGTCACCATAGCTCGTTGATATGTTGCTCCGGCATTCTTCAGACCAAACGACATCATCTTGTAGCAGAAGGTGCCCCATGGGGTTATGAAAGTTGTCTTTTCCATGTCCTCTGGTGCCATCTTGATTTGGTTATAGCCAGAAAAGCCATCCATGAAAGAGAATGCCGAGAACTGAGTTGTATTATCCACCAAAACGTCGATGTGAGGTAATGGGAAATCATCTTTAGGGCTAGCTCTGTTCAGATCCCGGTAGTCGACACACATCCGTACCTTTCCATCCTTCTTAGGTACTGGGACGATGTTTGCAACCCATGGCGGATAATTTGTGACTGCTAGAAACCCTACATCCAACTGCTTTTGCACTTCTTCCTTTATCTTGACAGCCATCTCTGGTCTTGTTCTTCTGAGCTTCTGCTTGACCGAAGGACAACCTTCTTTAAGAGGTAAGCGGTGTACCACGATGTCCGTGTCCAGCCCGGGCATGTCCTGATAAGACCAGGCGAAGATGTCAACATACTCTTGCAGCAATTCAATCAACCCCTTCTTCACATTATCTTCCAAAGCAGCCCCTATCTTGATTTCTCTCTTGGCGTCCTCGGGGCCGAGATTAATCACTTCAGTAGGCTCTTAATACGGTTGAATGACCCTTTCTTCCTGTTTTAAGAACCTGGCAAGTTCTTCAGGGAGTTCACAGTCTTCATCACCCTCTTTTTCAGCTTGAAAGATTGGATTTTCAAAGTCGAAGCGAGCCATAGCAGAACTGTTATCAATAGGATCCGGTGATGTGCATCTGCATGAGTGATGGTATGTGCTTATGAGTGTGAACAAAAAAGTGGAAACTAAACTAAACATTGCCATTTTTTTTTTGAAAAACTGCAAAAATAGAAAGATAGGGAACGAAATATTTGAATGAAAAAAGACGTCCTTTATTTATGATAAAAAAAATGCAAGTGTCACATAGATGAGCCCTACAATGAGTCATTACGTCCTGGGCGGAACGTAAGACTTGGACATGCATGAATAAACAAAGAAAATTACTCCTTCAGAAAAATGACTTGGACAATCTCCTCAGAAGACCAATTGTTGATGACTTCACCCGGGATCCTCGGACGCACCCAGTTGTCGATGTCACAATCACTATCCCCACCCTCTTCACTGATTCCTTCGGGTACCATATCGGTGAATGCCTGAGTCAGCTGTCCTAGTAGTGGAATACCAAACAACTGAGAACAATGCGGCGGTACCTGTTATGCATGACATGCTAATGGATATGCAAATGCAATGACATGTTTATCAATTCCAAAGGGTATTCTACCCCCTTGATTCCAGTCTCACATCAGGTGAATAGTGCAAGAAGACTGAGTCATGGATAAACCTCTGAGGTCAAGATGCAATAAAAGGAAACCATCATACAAATGATTTCAAGGGAAGGGGCCTTAGCCAAAAATACATCAAAAGAGGATCTCCACAACAAGCCTGTGGATTATCACTACACAGCAACAAAGCAGTAAGTAAAGAGAGGAACAAAACTCAGGAATCAGCCTCCTGTATACAACCCATAAGGACTGCTCCTCACTTCATCCAGTAATGCCACCGTGTCGGGATGATCTGGAGATTCTGTCAAACGCCGGATAAGCATATTCCTCTTGTGAATGATCCCATCCAGTTCGTTGATGTGTTCTCTGTAGTAATTCCCATCATCTTCTCTGAATACCTCTTCAAGTCTGGATTTCTTCAAACTTGCCAGTGCCTTGAGTTCTTCAATATGTCCTTGAGCCTCATTGAGTTGATCTGTGATATAACCATTGGTTGATCGGGCGCACAGCAGCTCATGGTTCTTCTCCTTCAGCAAAGTCTTCAATTTCTCTATCTGACCAGTCAGTTCGGCTACCGTCTCCTCCTCCTTTGCCTTCCGGGAAGTTGAAAATGCATCCCATTGCTCTTGCCACCCAGCTAATTTACCATGAGCATCCATTAACTGCTGCTTGACTCGCCTCAACTCAGAACTGGATGATTTCAAGGCATCGCCTGTCTTCCTGAAGAAATCCACCTCCACAGCAAATTTCCTCTCTGCTTCCTTTTGCAATCTGACGGCTTCCCCCTTCTGATATTCTGCCTCATGGAATTGATGCATACAGTTTTGCAACTTCTCACTTAACTCTGAGTTCTCGGTTTGAAGTCCCTCTATGGCATTCTTCAACTTGTCGTACTCCTCTCGGCTCACCATTGCTGACTGCTCAGGAGTAGGTGGATACATAGGTTCTTCAATAGGAAACGGCAGACCAAACTCTTCGATTCTTCCTTGAAGCCACTCTCCATACTGAGGGTAAGTTCTACAATCTCCTTTCCCAAGAACAGTTCTTCCTCTCTTGATCACCTTGAGCCAGGCCTCCGCTACCTTACGGGATACAGTCAAATCAGGCGAAGAATGGAAAAACAGAGATTCTTCCACATCCTTTTCCAAAGGCGGAGTTCTTAAAGCATATCCAAACTGTCTAACCGCAAGAGAAGGATTATAGTTGATTCCTCCTCTTCTTCCTACCAACGGTACATTCGGGGTCTCAACCCCACAGCTGTGAATAATATCCGCCCGAAGTAAGCTTCGGTCAGACCACCAAGAAATATCTTCAGCTCTCAACCCCATCAATCTCTTCGACCAACTCAACGAGTCCTCGACATCCATAAATGCGCCTGATTTGGGTAGGTGAGAACTGAACCACTTATAAAACAAAGGCGCAAAACAATTCAACAATCCTCCTTTTCTATTCTTATTCCTGTGGTGCACTGAATGAAAGAAATCTCCTAGCAAGGTCGGCACTGGGTTTCCCAACACGAAGAGGCGTATTGCATCCATGTCCACCAATTTGGCCATATTAGGGAACAGGACAATCCCATACACACAAAGAGCCCACACAGCATTGAAACCCCTCTGGTCACCATCTTCCAGTTTCTTCTTTGCTTCTCCCAGTAAGAAACTCAGATGAAAACCATTAACTTCTCCCTTCTGACACATATTAGCCTTCAAGACTGATTCCCCCAAATATGTGGCCGAAGCAACCATGCTGAGATCGGGCAGAGACTCAGAACTGTAGAATAGCAACTGTGACTTGATAGGAACTCTGAGAAAACTGGCAATCTCCTCCAAAGTAGGGACCAAAATATAATCCGGGAACGTGAAACACCTCAATGGAGGGTCATAGAACTGCAGTAGCGTGAATAGAGCATCATGTTGATCCTTGGAAAGAACCGTGGCGAAACTTAGAATCAAACCGTAATCCTTTCGGAATCCTTCTAGAGAACCAGGATCCATTAACTTCATCAGTTATTGGATGGGCTCCAAACAGACCACCGGAAACTTGTAGGCGACGAGTCTCTTTCTGCCAATATCCATCTTAAGAGAACCAAAAAATCCCCGACCGGAATCAAGAAGAAGATGTAAACCCCCTAGAAATGGATAAACATGTGTTAAATGATTATGAATGCAAAATGATGTGATGCAAAATGATGTGAATGCAGTGCAGTGGCATGTCAATCAGGATTGCTGTATCTGCTTGAACATCTGTCAGGTTGCACTGTCTGAAGAGAAACCCACTGAAGAATATAATACAAGATCAAAGCTCTGCTCTAGAAAACCGGGTTGGTTGGAGGTTAAGGTTTCCTGAATTTAGCCCGCCCCTCACTGGTAGGTTCTAAGAACAGAAGTTCGTCAGCTTCGGCCCTTCAGTCGCGAATAATACGTTTACCCCTGAAGGTTTGGCATTATTACGGGATGAAAAGACCTTCACTGACTCCCCTCAACAGGACATCCTAATAGCAAGTTTCCAGTCTCGGGGTCCTCGGATTGATCAGCGAGAATGCGCCCACCAGAGCTAACATAATCACGTCTCAGAGGAGAGGCCTCGACTGAGTTCTCGGGAAATGGTCACCAGAGTCGACGATTTCTAGAGGAACATCATGTCGTTACGGAACACCCGTGGGACATAATATATCCAAAAGAAACCTCGTCTGGGTGTGGTTCTTCACGAACGACTTAACGTAGCAACATGCCACGCAAGCCTCATGATTATCCACTCTAAAACCTGTGTGTACACTCAAGCCTGGGTAATGGGCTTATCTCTCATAGAACACCCCATCCCAACAAACAAACAAACCACCAGCAGATACAACAAACATATGTACATGAATGCAATTAGGCAAATAAGTAACTGTACAAAAGAATGACCACTCAATAAACAAGAAAACACACAAGCTAGGAGGGACTCGCTTAGGGAAGATGGACCAGCAAGAGGTCAACTTCTTAGTCCCCATCAGAGTCGCCAGTTGTCGCAACCTGAAAAATACAGTGCGCGAAAAAAGACAACCGGCGAAAGAAAAAGACAGGAGAGTCGCCACCGTGCGTTATTTATCCCAAAGGAGGGAAAGGGAACGCTCGAAGTAAACCTGAAAAAGGAAAGGACAAGACGGGGTCTCGCAACCAAATCTTGGGTTCGGGAGTCGGTTATGCAAAGGGAAGGTATTAGCATCCCTACGCATCCGTAGTACTCTACGGGATCCGCTTGTGTAGTTCTTGTCTAAAGGGTGTGGGTTTATCTAATGTACTATTTACTAAAAGGGGGGTTAAAGGAAAATGACTCGCACGGATGTCGCATCCGTTGCATACGTATCTCATCTGAATATGAGAATCAGAGTCTTCGTAGCTCGGCTGACCTATGGGTTTGGGGATGTGTGCTCGCTAAGACATCGCGTCTTATGCCTACGTATCTCATCTGGAATGAGAATCAGAGCAAGCCGTAGTTCGGCTAACTACGGGGTTATGGATTGGGTTTTGGAAGAACGACGTTACTACGCAATCTACCGGATGCTCGACCTTTGGAGACTTACTCGCCTGTAGTAGAAGGAGTAAACGTGAGTTGAGGTGTTTGCGTTTTAGAAACGCTCATGCAAAAAGGAAGTCCTAGGCGAAGGAACAGTGCTACCTTAATTGGCATGCAAACGGGAGACTATGCGAAGCCTCGCATCCCACGGGGGAAACGATCACACCACACAAAACATGTATCTTAAAGTAAAATGCTACTAAGGGGCTCAAACATTGCCTCCTATTGAGGTCTTCCAGCTAAGAAAACGGTAAAATAAGGGGAAGAAGTAAAAATACCACACGGATAAAGATCCGAAGTTACAGCAATTAAAGGATAAGCAACCCTGAGATCCTCCCAAGCTGATGAGAGACCGGTTAAAATTGACAGACACGGCAGGATTGACAGAGCAGCGTTAGGGTTTGCGTGAGGCGGAGTGAACTTCTCAGGGCTGCCCGAAGGTCGCTGCAGAGTAGTTCCTAGGTTTCCTTCTCTCGAGATCTTTCTCCAGTGAAACTCCAAATGAAACTCCAAGTCTATTTCCTAGTGAATTTCCCAGCGTGTTTTCCTCTACTGAAACCTCAGTATTTATAGACTGATTTTCGTGGACTTGTGGGCTTAAAATGAGGTCAGCTCAGGCCCAAAGCTTTTCTGTTATCTCCTGAAATGCGCGCCCTTCGCCTAGCGAAGGATCTGCTCGCCTAGCGAGCATGACAGTGCTCTTCGCTAGGCGAAGCATCTGCTCGCCTAGCGAGCAGCAGATTCTTGCTTCTTCCAGCTCGGCGATTTGTACGGTGAATATGCCCCATTTGGTCCTGTTATTAGTACCTCAAGTCTTTTCCTGGTGTTGACTGATCATTTGAATAAAACCCACAAAGTGTCCTGGATGATGTTCAAGCTTCTCGGAGCTGATTCTGATTGACATGATGCAATGTAATATGAAACACTAAATGACCTAAAAAATGAATGCATTAATGAGGAGGGCAAATTTTGGGGTGTTACAATGACAGCTGCCCCTATTTAATTTTCTCGGACCTGAATATATGGATAGCGACGACTTCCAATGTGTTTAAGGTAAGACATAATTAAATATTAATGGGAGTAACCAGAAATTTTCCTGCGGGAGAATGTTAGAATTTGTTGGGGATTATGTGTGGTTGTGATGATTATGCATGCAATGTGATGTATGCACCCTAAGTACCCTCTTAATGAGAGAACTCCGATGTGAAAATCCCAAGAAAAAAATTAAGGGAATAAAACTTCACTAGGGAATGAGAACAATGATGATCGTTCCTAGCAATGGTCGGGGAAAAACAACATGGTGTTTCTTAACAACGACTGGAACACCTAACATGTATTGGGGGTCAAGCAAACGAATTCAGTGATGATTCTTAGCAATGGCTAGGATACCCGACTTAGTGGGGATGATAAATGATTTCAAATGATGATGTGTGGCGACGGTTGTACCATTTAAATCGGTTGGGGAGAAAAGACAAGGTACGGTGACGTTTCCTAGCGACAATTGGAATACTCGACTCTTGAGGGAAAAGGGGTTGTTCAATGGATATTCTTAGCAACGGCTAGAATACTCGACTCGACTAGAGATACAACTTCATGAAGGTATAGTGATGATCCTTAGCGACGACTAGAATACCTGAAATCCGCCGGAAAGATCAAACAGTTCAGTGATGATTCTTAGCAACGGCTAGAATACCCGACTCTGCTGAAGAGAATACAGATCTCAAGTGACGATTCCTAGCAATGGCTGGAATACCTGACATCTACTGGAGAAGATGAATTCAACAATGATTCTCGGCTATGAATGTCTGACTCGGCTTGGTGAATGAGCCCAAAAGGCCTCTACTCTAAAAAATGAGAATTCAGTGACGATTCTTAACAACGGCTAATAATACCTGACTCTGCGAGGAAAATATGTTGATGACTTTCTAGGGATAGAAGAAGTACAGTGATGTTTCTCAACAATGTCTAGAATGCCTGACTCCTCTGGGGAAACTTGACAATGAAACGAAACAGCTTAGCGATGAATCCCAACTACGGCTGGAACGCGTGGCTGTGCTTGGGAAATGTTTTGAGGGTGAACATTGATTTTATTGGGGAAAAATCCTAACGACAGTTGGAAAATTCCGAACTCTGACGAGTTAATTTGAGTAAGTTAAGGAGATACTTATGATGTGATGTTATGTATGCCAATGCATGTTTGGACTTTCCTGAGGAATATATGAAATGCAGGGTTTGCAAGTTATGCTAAGTATGTTTGGGCTTTGCGGAGGAGTGTATTTGGGGAATGCCAATGGTGATTGGGCTTAAAAAAGGTGATTGAGGGAAGTGTACTGACTTTCCGATATTTGAGAAATTGGAGCTCGACGTCCGAGCAAGCGCTGAATGTAATGTTTGAGAATTCCTACTATGGGGAGAATGATTGGCCAAATCCAAGGGACTGTATGGCACCCCGGGTTGGAAATTCCAAATGCGTTTTGGTTACCTTTAGCAAATTTAGGAAAGAAATGTAATTCGATGTTGTCTCCTTTATAGTTTTTTTTCCTGAAAAGGGTCTTTTAATCGAAAATTTCCAATGTAATATTATTTAGGTAAAAACTCATTTCACAGACAAAGCAAGAAAAGTAAAAAATATGGAACACATGTGAGGGAACTGATTTTATTGATAAGTGGTCCCAAAAAAATGGGGATTTTGTACAAAGGAGGCAATTCCTAAAAGAGGTAATTGCGAAGAGAAAACGATAATTATAATGGCAATGAAACATCTCAGGTTTCCACCAAATTCCAACTCTGCTATAGCCTTTATGCCTTTGGTCGCCCTTTGATCTTGATTTTTTGAAGGAGGGTGATAGGATTGACTTGCTGGGGACCCACATAATTGACTCGCCGAGGAATGAAGAAGGATTCCTTGCGGGATGCAGCCTCTTGCTCTTATTAAATCCCTAATTTTTGCCTAGACCTCCCTTTCGGGTTTTCAGCCTACCGGGATACCCATTTTTGCATAAGTTGCCCTTTCGGGTTTTCAACATATCGGGCTATATATTTTTTTTAAGCATAGTATTTTTTGACTGCATCCGCATTCACCGGGGATGGAAGATCTTCACCATCCATAGTTGCAAGGATCAAGGTTCCTTCGGAGAAGACCTTTCTTACAACATACGGACCTTCGTAGTTTGGCGTTCATTTTCCCCTTGGGTCAGTATGGATTGGAAGAATCTTCTTCAATACGAGGTCTCCGGCCTTTAGGCTGCAGGGGAAAACCTTTTTGTCATGTGCCCTCTTGATGCGCTTTTGATAGAGTTGGCCATGACACATGGCTGCTAAGCGCTTCTCATCAAAGAGGTTTAGTTGGTCAAATCGAGCTTGTACCCACTCAGACTCATCAAGCTTAACATCTGCCAAAATCCTTAAGGAAGGAATCTCTACTTCGACCAGTAAGACTACATCCATGCCGTACGCAAGGGAGAAGGGAGTTGCCCCAGTGGAAGTGCGTAAGGAAGTACGATATTCGTGTAATGAGAATGGGAGCATTTCGTGCCAATATTTGTAGGTTTCCACCATCTTTTGCATGATCTTCTTGATGTTTTTGTTAGCTGCCTCAACAGCGCCATTCATCTTAGGCCTATAAAGCGATGAGTTGTGGTGGTCGATCTTGAAATTTTGGCATAGCTCTTTCATCATTTTATTATTGAGGTTAGATCCATTATCAGTAATGATCTTGTTGGGGACTCCATAACGGCAGATGATTTCTTTCCTGAGGAATCGAGTCACCATTTGTCTGGTAACGTCGGCGTACAAGGCTGCTTCTACCCATTTTGTGAAATACTCAACGGCTACAAGGATGAAGCGGTGTCCGTTCAAGGCAGTTGGCTCTATGCGTCCGATCACGTCAATGCCCCATATGGCGAAAGGCCAAGGTGATGTTAGGACATTGAGAGGCGTTGGCGACACATGGATCTTATCGGTGTAGATCTGGAACTTATGGCAGGTTTGGACGTGGCGATGACAGTCAATCTCCATAGTCATCCAGTAGTATCCGACCCTTAAAATTTTCTTCACCATAGTGCTCCCACTGGCATGCGTCCCAAAGGATCCTTCATGAATTTCCATTATAATCTGGTTTGCTTCTTGCTTGTTCACACATCTAAGCAAAACTGAATCATAATTTCTCTTGTATAAAACCCCTCCACTTAAGAAGAATTTGGATGACAGTTTTCGAAGATACTTCTTGTCGGTGATGGACGCGTCCGCAGGATACTCTTGGTTCTCTAAGAACTTCATGATGTCATAGAACCAAGGATGACCGTCAGTTTCGTCTTCTGTTGCCAGACAGTAAGCAGGTTCATCTAAGTAGTTCAGGTGAAAGTACGACGCTTCATTCTTCCACTTAACTTTAAACATGGACGCCAAAGTTGCCAAAGAGTCAGCTAGCTGATTCTCTTTTCGAGGGAAGTGGTGGAATGTAATTTCATCGAAGTAGGGGACTAGTTTCAAGACATGCTCTTTGTAAGGAATGAGCTTATGATCTCTAGTATCTCAGTCTCCTTTGACTTGGCTGATTACCAAGGCTGAGTCCCCATAGGCTTCTAGGATTTTGATTCTAAGATCGATAGCAGCTTCAATACCAAAGATACAAGCCTCGTATTCGGCCATATTGTTTGTACATTAAAAACATAATCGGGCGGTGAAGGGGAGGTGGAAATTAGTTGGATAAGTGATTATTGCCCCAACGCCATTGCCATGAGCATCAGAAGCTCCATTAAAAACCATGGTCCATCAGGATCCAGGCTCGGGTCCTTCCTCGGGATCGGGGATGTTGCAATCCCTAATCAACATGATATCCTCGTCGGGGAATTCAAAACGCATAGACTGATAGTCCTCCAAGGGTTATTGTGCAAGATAGTCAGACAATACAGTCCCTTTGATAGCCTTTTGAGTGACATGTTGGATATCGTACTCGGTTAAAGCCATTTTCCATCGGGCTACTCTACTGGTTAGAGTTGGCTTCTCAAAGATGTATTTGACAGGATCCATCTTAGAGATCAACAATGTCGTATGAGTGAGCATGTATTGTCTTAAACGTTTGGCAGCCCAGGCTAGTGCGCAGCCAATCTTTTCAAGCATCGAATACCTACTCTCGCAATCAGTGAACTTCTTGCTCAAGTAGTATATTGCATGCTCTTTTCTACCAGTCTCGTCATGTTGGCCGAGGACACAACCCATTGATCCTTCGAGAACGGTGAGATACATGATTAATGGTCTACCAGGTACAGGAGGCATCAGCACAGGAGGTTCTTGCAAATATTCCTTTATTTTCTCAAATGCGTCTTGGCAGTCATTGTTCCAAATGATGGCTTGATCCTTTCGAAGAAGTTTAAAGATTGGATCACAAGTGGCAGTGAGGTGAGATATGAACCTAGCAATGTAGTTCAATCTACCTAGGAATCCTCAGACTTCCTTCTTGGTTTTGGGTGAAGGCATAACTTGTATGGCCTTTACTTTCTCAGGATCTACTTCGATGCCACGTTGACTGACGATAAAACCTAACAATTTGCAGGATCTTACCCCAAATGTGCATTTGTTGGGATTAAGCCTCAATTTGAACTTCCTCAGCCTCTCAAACAGCTTTTCTAGATTGACAAGGTGTTCTTCTTCGGTTTGAGACTTAGCTATCATGTCGTTGACGTAGACCTCAATCTCTTTATGGATTATATCGTGAAAGAGAGTGACCATGGCTTGTTGGTATGTGGCGTCGACGTTCTTCAACCCAAAAGGCATCACCTTGTAGCAGAAGGTTCCCCATGGTGTTAGGAAAGTGGTTTTCTCCATATCTTCTTGAGCCATGCGGATCTGGTTATAACCGGAGAAACCATCCATAAAAGAGAAAACAGAGAACTGAGCGGTATTATCTACTAGCACATCAATGTGTGGCAGTGGAAAGTCATCTTTGGGACTTTCTCTATTTAGATCTCTATAATCTATGCACATTCTTACTTTGCCATCCTTCTTAGGTACAGGCACAATGTTAGCTATCCACTGAGGATAATTGGAGACCGCTAGGAAGCCGATGTTGAGCTACTTTTGTACCTCCTCCTTGATTTTCATAGCCATGTCGGGACGGGTCCTTCGTAGCTTTTGCTTTACTAGAGGGCATTCTTATTTAAGGGGTAGATGGTGGACCACAATGTCAGTATCGAGGTCGGGCATATCTTGGTATGACCATGCAAACACATCTTTGTATTCCTTCAAGAGCTCAATTAATTTTGTCTTCACCTCGTCTTGTAGAGCGGAGCCGACTCAGACTTCTTTCGCTTCCTCATTTGTCCCAAGGTTAATCACTTCCACTGATTCTTCGTGTGGCTGGATGACTTTTTCCTCCTGCTTGAGCAGCCTTGCCAATTCTTCTGGGAGTTCGGCCTCTTCCTCGCACTCTTCATCAGCTTGATTAATCGGGTTGTCAAAGTCGTATGAGACCGTAGTAGAATTGTCATTGGTGGTTGTCGAGGATGATCTGCATTATTTAAGGTCCACGCTTTTATTGGTATGAAAGAAAGGATGATTTGAAGAAAAAAAATTTAAAAGAAAAATGCTATTTAAAAAAAGGTGAAATAAATAAATGAAAGACAAGGATCTCAAAATTGATTGCGAACATGAACCTTTTTCATTAATGATTAATAACAAAATTTGATGAGGTCCTACAAATGATTCCCCCATGCCTTGGGATTGACATGGGTTCTTTTGATAAAAAGGAAGGAAAACAACATTGGTAATTACATTTCAATCAAGGTCACTTTAGGTATTTCAATCTCGGTCCATTTGGTGGCACCATTTCCATCAGTCTTTGTGAAGATCAACCCATCATCTTCTTCTTCTTCTTCTTCCACGGCACAGATACAGTTGTCATCAAGGTAACCAGCACTTGAGAAGTTTTCGGATAGCGAGAGCACTGATCCCCTTGTAGCTATCGGCGCGGGCTTATTCAAATTCTGGGAGTTGTATCCTAAACCGGTGCGGTCCTTGTTGGCAGGAAGTTCAAGCAATCTTCCCCATCCTTGGGGGTGTCCATCTTTTATGATTGTTAGGGCGTCTTTAAGAGATGCCATTGGAGATTCGGCATCTTTTGATTCATCCCTTGCTGGGCAAACCATTTCAACATTGATAACTTCAAATAATTGGAATGGGATTTTCCTAATCTCCCCTTCTCCTTCAACGTATCGGAAAGATGTGAGGTGACTTACCACAATGTCCTCCTCACCCTCGATAACAACTAGTTTATCATCAGCTAAGAATTTCAATTTTGGGTGGAGCGTTGAAGTGACTGCACCAACTGAATGGATCCAAGGCCTCCCAAGCAGACAAATGTAGGCTGGATATATATCCATTACGAAGAAAGTGATAAGGAAAGTATGGGGACCAGTCTTCATAGGCAAATTCACCTCACCGATTATAGTCCTTCTAGTCCCATCAAATGCTCTTACTGTAAGCTCACTCGGCTTCATTACGAGTCCTTCAATAGTTAGTTTAGCAAAGGAGCTCTTAGGCATCACATTGAGGGAAGACCCAGTGTCTACCAAAACTCTTGATAGGACTGTGTCCACACACTCAATAGAAATATGGAGAGCCTTGTTATGATTCCTCCCCTCGGCGGGAAGCTCTTCATCACTGAAACCCAAGCTTAAGCTAGTAGCGATACTGTTAACTACTCCTTCAAACTGACAAACAGAGATCTCTTGTGATACATGAGTTGTCCTCAGAAATTTTACCAAAGCGTCCCTATGGGCCTCCGAGCACATTAATAAAGACAACATTGAGATCTTCGAGGGTGTCTGGTTAAGTTGATCAACTACTCGATAACTGCTCTTCTTGATAATGCGTAAGAACTCGTCTACTTCATTTGAAGGTGCGGGGTCTTGTCTTTATTGAGCGCCATCAATTTGTTTGCCTTTGTCTGAAGTTGAAGGATTGATAGTTCCAATTGGAGTGGGTGTCGGTGCAAATATCCTTCCACTTCTCGTGATTCCGCTAGTGCTAGTGATATTGATCATTGGATCACTAGACTTTAACGGTTCTTCTTGAATCTTCTGACCATGAATGTAGACTGAGGTGTCATACATCCATGGGACTGCCTTAGTGTCAACATATTGGAATGGTGTAGGAACTGTTATTATGATAGGAGTAACAGGATTTGTCGACAGAGTTAACTGAGAGAAGTCATATGGAATTTACAGAGGAGGGACTTTGTCGTATGGTATCTCGAGGGTAGACACATCTTCCTTTGTGGACGGGCAGTCTACCACCAAGATCCCTTGGTCCATTAATTGTTGTATGACAGACTTCAACGTTCTACATCGTTGCGGGTTAATCAGACAGTGTTCACAGTCATTGCTACAGATGGGAAAGGAATTATCCTTCATTAAAGCATTCTTGATCTCGATGAGTGGTGTTTTTAACTCGTCCACACAGGACATCAATCTCCTTCTATTTTCAGCTTCCATCATATTCACAGATGCATTGTTGTGAGGGGGCATCAGGTTATTATTTACATTCAGCCTCTTGGGAGAGAACGTGATTACATTAGAATCAATAAGATCTTGAACCTTGTACTTTAATGATTTACAATTCTCGATCGAATACCCAGGAGCGCCAGAATGAAATTCACAGCGGGCATTTGCATCATAACAGGGAGGAAGAACCGTTGGTGGGGGTCCTAACTCCCCTAGTTGTACAAGTGATCCCCTCAATAAATATGGATGAATGTGGCTATAAGGCATGGTAACTGTGTCAAATCTTCTCTCGGGCCTTCGCATCCTTTGTTGTTTTTGTTGATACTGTGGTTGTTGACATTGCGGTTCTTGTTGATACCGTTGTTGTTGTTGAGTTTGAACAGGAATTGCAAATGGTTGTTGTTGACTTGGTTGGACGGGAGCTATGGCGGCTACTTGTGGATAGCTGGGATTTCTTGTTCGAATGATGGAGGCGGCATTGGTCTCGCCTTCTCGTTTTTTACCGCAGGGAACAAAAGGTTTCTTCGACGCACTAGAAGTACTGGCAGAGTTCTGGATCTTTCCCATTTTAATCATATTTTCTATTCTTTCACCGGATAAGACTAGGTCGGAAAAGCCCGAAGAGGTGCTCCCTACCATTCTATCAAGGTATGGACCTTGCAGGTTTCCCATAAACATGCCTACCAGTTCTCTTTCTAGCAATAGGGGTTGTACCCTAGCAGCTAATTCCCTCCACCTCTGGGCATACTCTTTGAAGGACTCCTCAGACCTCTGAGTCAGATTTTGCAACTGCGTGCGATTAGGTGCCATATCAGTGTTGTACTGATAGTGCTTGAGGAATGCCTCGGCCATTTCCCTCCATGTGTGAATATGGTTGCCCTCAAGTTGCATGTACCAATCCAAAGATGCCTCGCTGAGGGAATCCTGGAAAAAATGCAGTAAAAGTTGATCATCGATGGAATAGGCAGTCGTCTTTCGGCAGTATGCCCTAATGTGCGTCCTAGGGTCGCTATTTCCCTTATATTTTTCAAAGTCCAGAAATTTGAACTTGGCCGGAATGATGACCCCAGGTACCAAGCACACATCTGCCGCATCAAGGCCAAAAACATCAGTGCTCCCCATTTCCTTGAGCTTTTCCTCCCTTCACCTTCCTCTCCACCTCGTTGGTTGCTGAACCGAAGGCGTCATCCTGAGAAGCATCCCTTGGGCTGAAGAATGCATCGTGTTGGTCGTCTGTCTCAAAAACATGAGGACGAGGATTGTCATTTGGAACACCGCCGGGTGCATTAATGTTAATTGGAGGATCAACTTGAGGAACTGGAGTCGGAGTCTCGACTGCTGGAGGGGTAGGAGGATTGGTAGTACTGGCACATTGGTTCATTTCTTCTTGCATTTTTGCCATAACCTTTTGGCCTCTTGCAACTGCTTGAATAGTCTCCATCAACTGCCGCATGACAGCTTCTAGGACAGCTTGTCGACGTCCTCGTCCTCGTGTAGGATAACTTCTTCCTGAAGGATAACTTGGTTCTCTTGAAGTTTCCCCATGACAGCTTGTCGACGTCCTCGTGTATCGTACCGAAAAGTCAGCTTTGGAGAGTGGTTCTGGTCAGAAAAAAAAAGGTGGATGGATGAGTTTTTTATGTTTTTGTCTTTCGAAAGATGCATATGATGCATGAATTTTTTGTGTTAAAGCAAAGCTCTTTTCATGTTTATTCATTGCAAAAACTACTTGACGATTCACGTTCACAATCATAAATAAAGGAAAACACAATAGAGAAAAATCACAATTTTCATTCATCCTTTGAAGGGAAAATAGACTGCAATACATAGAAGTTGCAAAATACAAGTAATGGAAGCAAATAAACCAACTAGATATCCACCCTAAAAGTGACCCCTTGAGACTTGCGGAGAGCCTCAATGTCGGTGATAAGTTCGGCCATTGTTCTTTTGCAGAACTTGACGAAGTGGTAGACCTCTTTGGGGGTATTATCTGGGCACATAATCAGATCCGCCTCCTTCAACTTGTCGGGAAAGTCTCGAAGGTCATTTAGTTAATACCGTCATGTGGGTGTACTTGTCCCTCCATTCTTCGTAAAGGGCTTGGAGATTATGGATGATTTCGTCCCTTTGAGCAATGGCAGCTTCGAATCCATGGCAATGCTCCTCCCAATGTCTGCAGTTGTTTTGCAATTCTACATAGGCTTGGTCATAGATTCCCCTCTTCAAGTTCTTGATTTGCTCGCAAGCTTGTCCAAGGTTGAACTGCTCACGCATGAAGCTTCGGTGAATCTTTTCTTTCTCTAGTTGCTCCTTGGCTAGAAAGTCCTTATACTCCTTTAGAGTGGTCCTTAGTTCGATAATCTGGGCCTCATAATCTTCCCTCACTTCTTTCTTCATGGCATTAGACCTCTCGGCAGTATTTTCAAGGTCCTTGATGATTCAGGACGCTCGATCCAACTCTTCGCTGGGAAGTCTAGCTCAGAATTAGCTCCTTGTAAAGCTCCGCCAACCCAAACTCTTTGTCCCTCAGCTAATCGGAGCCTTTTCTTGCTATCTTCAAATTTTTCACAGACTTGCTTACCCTTATCCTCCAAGACGTGGTTACGTTCCTTGGCACGATTCAGTTGGCCTCGTAGTTGAGTATTTTCCAACTCGAGCTCTTTCATTTGGCTGGTGAGTTTGTCCATGTCCTCTTGTAGGGTAGGCTCAGGCTCGGGCATCAACGGGAAAGAAGAAGGATAAAAAAGAAACGGCATCTTAACAATCCTAGCCCTCTCTTTTACCCACACATAGTAGGGTTCCTTGGCTAGGACGTTTTTCTTACCCCATTCATGGTCAATACGGACTATGCTTGTCCAAGCCTTTCTCACTCTTTTCACGTTTGAATCAAGTGGATTCACGGTATTGATGACAAATGAAATGAAATCTCTTTCCTCGGGGGGATTGTAGCGGGAAATTCATGATCATTAACCTATTGACAAGCTAAAGATCAATTAACAAGAGTCACCACCGCGATTTTATTGTTTCCAAGGGAAAAGGGAAAAATGCGAACAAAACTCAAATAGTAAGAAGTTTTCAAATAAAAACTAATAAAAATCAGAGATCACATATAAGGGGGTTGGTTACACAGAGGGAAGGTGTTAGCACCCAAAGTGTCCTAGGTACTCCTAGGGAGCCCTTTTTGTGTGCATATGTATTTTGTGCAAAGTGAGGTTTACAAACAAATAGAATGGGGGGATGAGAAAATAATTGATTAATTATATTTTTGTGTTTGACAAGACCTTCGGTCTTGTGTCTACGTGTCAACATATAAATGAGGGATCAAAACCTCGTAGTTCGTGCTAGAAATTTCAAAATGAGTTGGTGGGTTTTAATAAATTCTAGGTTTGAAAGGCACAAGGGCCTAAAAATGGTTCGAATGAGTTAGTTCTTTTTGGCTTTTTGAAAGTTTAAGTCAAGTATAGTTAAGTTATTTGCAAGTTTTGATTCAAGAACATAAGTTTGAAAATGCAATGGCATAAGGCCAAAGTTTCTACCTTTTTGAAAGTGGTCAAAGTTTGGAGCAAAAGTAGTTCACACAAAGAAGATTTTAAAAATGGATGGAGAGATT
Organism: Lathyrus oleraceus; assembly: GCF_024323335.1. Taxonomy (NCBI): domain Eukaryota; kingdom Viridiplantae; phylum Streptophyta; class Magnoliopsida; order Fabales; family Fabaceae; genus Lathyrus; species Lathyrus oleraceus. The sequence continues at coordinate 223,340,410 of NC_066584.1, forward strand.
TTGAAATCAAAGAAATGGGGAGAAGATGAAGAGACTACCCTAGATACAAGAAATTTAAAAGTTTAAAAGTGAAAAGATCTGACCAAATGGGAGCAATCCAATAGACAAGTATGTCAATAGAAACCCAGAATTCCCTTGGACTTTTTAGAATCAAGCAACACACAAATGCATAATCATATCAATCTTGAAGAGTAAAGGAATCAAATAAAGATGGCCTCATCCAAGCTTATCCACTTCAATGATCTTCTTCAAAATATCCCATGTAGCAGATGAAATCCATAAGTCACAGGTTCAACATAACAGCTTATCAATGATCAATGTTGCTGATGAGACTGGAGAGATCTTGGATGATGTATTAGATGAATTCAAACTTGCAAGTTCTTGGTCTCTCAACAAATTGGCATTGGCCAAGTCCATTAGCAAAGGAATTTTGCCTAAATTCTAAGTCCAATTTGGGAGATCAAAACAACAGTCCACTCAAATTGTCTTTTAGGGTTTTTGTTATTATTATGTGCATTAATGGTCAAAGAACAAACAAACAAACAAGGCAACAAAGTATATCACACAATATGGTCCAAGTGGACAAAGGGAAAATTGCATAAACATAAACAATTAGAATGATATGTACAATGACAAATGATAATAAAAATAAATTGCATTAAAAGTAAAAGCTTGAAAGTAAAGGTTAATGGTTAGTAAGTTAATAGTTAGTTTTGTTTTGCTTTTGATTACAAGACATTCTTTCGAGAACACTCAACCCACTTGCCACAAGCATGGATCCTTGAACCAAAATATCTTCCAAAGGAAGGAAAGAAGGCCAAGTTTCCATACAATACCATGGAAGAGGGGAGACTTACAATCTCACTAACTAGAATGCTTATGCCTTTATGTCACAAATTTAGTGCTATGTTAAGCAATCGTAATTGGACTTATGTAGAAGTCTCAACTATTTGAGGTCGGGAAATAAACTTTTGGTGTTAATGCATGTTGGAGACATAGTATTAAGAACTATGCTCATTAAACATACCACACACAAAAAATATGCAAAGGTGTTGCCTAATCTCATCCATACTCATGTTAATCTTTCAATCAACTAGCATTAGGAATTTGAGATGTCATTGGCCAATTGAAAATGAATTAATGAAGAAGGGGAATTAGATGAAGAGGGAAAGGGATGAATGAAACCACAAATTGGTCAAAGGATGACTTTTACCAAATTAATATTATTCATTCATTTTGGGCAATGGAATGTACATTCCATCAAATCCCCTAAATCCAATAATATTAACTTCACAAAGTCAAATCAACCTTGACCAAGCCCCAACAACAGATGAGAAACTCAAATAAGTCAATCCAAATGGTCAACACAATTAAAATGACATTTATTCAATTAAAAATATTAAAATAATGCATTAAATTCAAATATATTTTATTCAAATCCTAAAATCACATTAAAACACCAAATAAATGGCCATGTGATTTATCATAGGTCAAACAAGGTTAAAGGACCTTGGATAAAAAATTTCATAATTTTTGGACACTTAAAAATATTTTTAAACAATTAAAAACAAATGAAAAATCAATTAATTCATGAAAAATATTAATAATGATCCAAAAAATAATTTTAATTCAAAATATGAAAGACAAAAATATTTGAGAATTTTTGGTGAAAGTCCCATATTTTTTGGATCAATATTAAATTTATTATGAATTATTGAAAATAAAGGAATTAAATGGAAAATCAGAAAATGCAAAAATACGTGGACCATCAGATCTCCCTCATTAATTGAGGTGGCAAATCTGATGATCCACAATGCGCGTTCCACCAAGGCGCTAGTCAACTGCGTGGCAAATGTGTTAATCAAAAGGAACGACTGAGATTATAACATGGAGCAAGGATCACACGGTCTGGACCTTAGACACATCATCACCGGAGCCAGAGCTCCGGTTGTCTTCTCCGACGAGCCTCGCCGAACTGGTCATCATCAACCATCACCAAAATTTCAAACAGGGACATGATTTTAAAGAGAAAACATCATTGAGCAAGAATATCGCCTCCATTTCTTCCAATTCCAACTATATTGAGAGATATGTGGAATTGAAAAATGAGGTTCATGATCTGAGTTGCTTCGATTCATCATCAAAACAACTCAAACACCTTGCCTACATTGGTAGGACTTCAGCCAACACAATAATCAAGAGAATTGAGCAAGAAACAAGGAGAATCGAAGAGATCAAATTTTCTGAAATTTACCTTCAATGGAGGTTTGGACTTGCTAGATCTCGATCTGAATTGTGCTTTACTTCACTCCAATAGCTTGCAGAAGAGGAATGGAATGGCTTAGAATCAATGGACTCCTAGAGAATTGAATTCCAAAACAATGGAGATTCAAGCTTAAATTCAGTTGAATTTTTTAGGTTTATCCTCTCAATGTGAAGGGTTTTTTTGTGGGGAATCAAAGCTGGCATAGTCTGTGTGTTGATTATGAGCAAATGAGCTTCAATTTATAGACGATTCAAGTGTTAATTGCACACTCCATTCAAGTTTCTAAAATTGGCAATGTGAGGTAAGCAGCTGCATGGGCGCGCATAGGCCCATCAAATGATTGTTAAAAGTCCAAATTTGAAGTTCAGATATGTTGAAGCAAGCTTGGAATGCAAGGCAATTAAGAATTTGAATTTGAAGTTTGATCCATGACACATGATATCAGTCTGTTTAAGCCATGCGCAGCCTATGCATTTCTTATCCAAAATGTATGAATTTTAGCTCTTTGGAAAGGTGAGATCAAGAGGAACAAGTTTTATGTTGAACACTTTTTCATTTGGAGCTTGTAACATGGAGATATTTGAGGTGGAAGTTTGGAAAAATTTGACATATTGAAAATTTTCTAAGTGTCAAGCCATATGTCTCAATATTCCACCTTGCCTAACTTTTTATGGGAGCTTCAAATGAGAAAAGTGTCTTCATCAAAGTTGTAGCTCTCTCAAATACCTTAGAATGGTCACCAACTTCATGTCATTTGGATTTGAAATGATAGAGTTATGCATTTTTGAAGTTTGGCAAAATCACATGATCAATGGTATAGGTCAAAAGTGACATATAATGTAGCCTCATATCACATGTGCAAAGAAGTTGAATTAGCTCTCACTCCAAACATAAAGGTTAAAGTAGACACATTGAATTTGATTTTGCAACTTGTAAATCTTTTATATCATAAAAATTGAGCAAGTTATGGCCTTGGGAAGTTGACTTTCAAATTAGGGTTTAGACAAAATGACCTATAATGTTTCAACATAGAAAATGATTTTCCAAGCAAAAATAACTCTAGGTATAAACATGAAAGTTGTTTATAATGTTATTTAGAGTAAGTTTTCTCTTGGAATCATTTTCATATGGTGAAAAGTGTAGGAGATAGGGTCTAGGGAGACCCAGTTTTGATTAGATGAATCCCTCTGGCCAACCACCATCAACCAAGTTGCTAATTTCCAATTCTCTTGACTTTCTTGGCTCATGGTAGATCATATATGAATAAGATGATGAAATTTGAAGTTTCCCTTGATATATTTAATCAATTGGTAAGATAGCTTGTTGGAGAAGTTACTTAAGATACCCAGCCAAACTAGGGTTTCCAAGGCCCATCACCCTCAAACTCTTGAAGCAAACTTGATCAATATAACATGTAGAAACAATTGGGACTCATATATGATACTCATAACCATTCTTGAATAAATTCTTGATTGTGCTCTTTGTTTATGAGGGTCTTAAACCCTAGATGTGATCAATGAATCAAGGAAATCATGTCCCTACCTACAAAAGAGTTAGATAGATGCAAAGACATATTTTTGGTATTTTTGTTAGTGAAATGATAAAATACAAGTATGATATAATCACAAAGTGCTTGGTGATCTCTCCCTAAAACAAACCCAATGAAGGAGGGGTAAGGAGGATACCGAGGTATGATCCCAATGCTAATGCTTATGATGGAGTTGCATGAGGGATCTTAGGATCAAAATTGGGGTCTTACAGGGATTCGTCATGGCGTACCCTAGTTGTCTCTTGAGTATAGCAGGGTTGTAGTTGATGCAACCTTGCGTTCCTATTAAGGGTACGTTAGAGAACTCTCCATATCTTGTGATGACGTCCTTTGTATCCCATTCCCTCTTGTACCATAGAATTGAGTTGGCAGAGAGAGATGTGAATCTTTGCGGCCATGTCAGTTTGTTTTTGGAGAATGGTCCACTTTGAGGCATGCTGGCCCTCATCCAAAGATGTAGCATATGAGCGCAACAAAGGAAAGTACCTCTCTTCTTCTCATGCCTTGTATGGAAGGTACGATAGAAATCGGCAAGTAAAAAAGGCACTGGATTCTTTGTTAAAAATACTTCAACTGCTAATTGATCCACAAACTTGTCCACATTTGGGAAGAGGACAATTCCATGAATCAAAAGTGGCAAGGTTGCACTACAAAAGTCGGGTCTTCCTTTTTTAATCATTTCCCAAGCATGTGCTTCTAGGAACTTTTAGGTTAAACCTTTGATGGATCCTTTAACGCCCCAATTGTTCACTAGCTTGTTGGTGTAGATACCCAAGGTGAGTGAGAGCTCGGTCAAACAGAAGCCTTCTTCCAACTTCGGGAAAGGGTTGTATTCTTTGATTGGTCGATTGAGGAGTCTCTCGAGGTCTTCCAAGGTTGGAGAGATTTGGAAGTCGGGGAAAGTGAAACATCTTAAAGGGACGTCATAGTATTGGGACATTGTAGGTATAGCACCATAGTCAACCTTCTCGGTTAGAAGATCTATGATGTTCCCAAAATTGGCTCTAAACTTGTTGTCTTAGAGAGATACGACCTTTGAACAGAGGACCTTTAATGAACTAATGTCGGAACTCTTGAAGCAGAAAGTAGAAGTGCTTTTCCTTGTTGAAGCATCCATGATTGTGTTTGAAAATAGTCTTGTAATTCTGCATCCGAACAAACGAAAATTTTAAGAGCTTTGCTTATTATTTTGATGATGAATGAATGTATGAATGAATGATTGGTTTATTTCCACAGGATTTTAGGCATGGGTTCATGGTTTTGGACCATCGTGACGAAGCATGGAGTTAATAATGACTGCTTAGTAAACCAAGGTTCTCGCTTTGTGTGATCTAAGGCTTTTGGAAAATTGGGTGTAAGACACTGCCCCTAGAGTCATGGACTTCCTTGACTGTCAGTCGCTTATGTCAATTTACTTGCCAGGCCACTGCTTCATCAAAGTCATCTACTCTAAGTGAGATCTTCGTATCGACCCTTACGAGGAAGGAACCTCGGTGGCCTATACTACGCGACCATCAATATAGGCTAGCCATAGTTTCAAAGGTTCTAAAAGGGGTCTTAGGGTCATTGAATCTAGTAAAAGAAAAGATGATTACGCCAAAAGCACGACGGTCATCAATCCCCTTAAGAGAATCTACCACTAGGTGAGGTTCTCGTACGATCCTAACGAGGAAGGCACCTCACGGATCAATACTACGCAACCTCTCCTATTTCAAGAAAAACTCTCAGACTCGGGTGGGGAGTTCTTCATACAAGGTTTTTTTCCTTTGCAATCATTATTGCTTCCAAAAATTCTCCATCACAGAACCAAAGTTTCGGACCAACAGGCAAACAAAGAAAATATGTACAGGTTAGCAATAAAAGCAGTATATAGAGAAAAAAAAAGATAATAGATAAATCTCTACGTATGTAAAAGAGAAATAACCCAAACTAGGCTAGACTTGCTTAGGGAATTTTGGTGTCCCCAGCAGAGTCGCCAGCTGTCGCTACCGGGATTTCACAATAGAAACCGGGACTAAAGAGATGTCAAAGAGAGGAAAAGTCAGAAGAGTCGCCACCGAATTTTATTTAGTTTACCTCTATCGGAGAGGAAAGGGGAAATAGTTGATAAAACTCTCGGAAAGGAGACGCGCACGGGAAGTGCTAAAAGAGAATAAGGAATCGGTCTCGCAAATGAGATTTGGGTTCAGAAGTCGGTTACGTAAGGGGAAGGTATTAGCACCCCTTACGTCCATGGTACTCCATGGGAACCATTTAGGTTGTTTTACATACATGGGATTTATCTATCATTGTTTTATTTTCAAAAGAATGTGTGAAAAAAGGGGGTGTTTTTGTTATTATAGTGCTCGTCAAGGATTGGGGCCCTTGTGCCTACGTATCACTCATTCAGGGATGAGAAATCAGAGCTCCGTAGTTCGGAGTAGAAAATGTTTGTGTGTTGGTTGATTTTACCTTTGAAAAAGGGTTTTCGGGATGATGCCCTAAGGCACAAAAACGAGTTTGATGAGTTATATTATTTTTACCTTGAATAAGAGTTTTATGAAATGAGTGTTTGTGATTATATTGTACTAAAGTCTATGGGTGGAGGTGATTATTCTAGACAACAAGTCAAGCGTCTTGCGTCCAAAATAATCAGAGTAAGGGTAGGAATGCTCCATTCTCACTCATTCTCCACCACGTAAGGCTCGTGGCGCATAATAATAATCGTAATTATTAAATGTTTTGAATTTGACTATGAAAATGCCACTTGACGTTGAATCAAGGGTTTATTTTATTTTGATTATGAAATTTGGCTTATGCAACATGAATGCAAAGTAACCAACAAGAAATTAAAGGGTCTCATTGTAAGGTAGCCCAAGAGAAAGCCTTTTATGTGCAAAAGTGACCTAAGCTAAACAAAGGATAATGGTCTTACAAACATGTCCCCCTAAGGTGGTGCCATGATGCCATTCTTGCAACATGAATGTAAGTTACAAATAAAATCCAATATTTACAAAGTATCACAAAGATAAGGGAAAAACCTTCAAGCAAGATCTTAAAATGAAATCCTCTAAGTCCAAGTTGATTAAGAGTGAAATGAATATTTTTTTCTTATCATTTTATCATGTTTTTATTGTTTTTAATGTTTGATGACAATAAAAAAAACAAGTAAATAAACATGCATGATGAATTTGTACAATGATGATGATGATGATGAGTACTTTAATGTAAATTACAAGGTAATGACATAAAAGTAAATTACAAGATAAAGAAACAATATCACAATAATAATGGTTAGTGGATATAAATGATATAAAACAAATATAAGTCAATAATACCAAAATCACAATAACAAAGATTAATGATAAACAAAATTAATGAAGTATAATTAGTGGTTAGTAACATATACAAAAATGAATATTTTTTAAGACTATTTTCTTAGGCCAAAAAGACTTAAAATATGACACATCAGGGGATAGCTTATCATTGATGCAAAGTATTGAAGATGATTAAAAAATCAACTAAAAATAGATTTGTAACAAAGAAAGTTATGCAACCTTAAGTCCATTTATTAATATTTAAAAAAAAAGTGATTTGTTCTCTTTCTTTTGTTTTTATTCCTATTTTATTTAACAAGATAATAAGGTAGTAAATAAATTAGCATAATGTAAATGATATAGTTAGATAACAATAAACATGAACATAAAATACTTGAAATAAAGTGAACAATAAAATAAATTACAAAAAAATAAAATGCAATAATATAAATGTTAGAAGTTAGTAGTTAGTGAACATAAACATAAAGTAAATGAAATAAAATGAACAATAAAATAAATTGCAAGGAATTAAAGTGCAATAATATAAATGTTCGGAGTTAGTAATTAGTAGTTAGTAACAATAATCAAATGGATTAGCAAATTAATGTAAAGATATGGTTTCATATATGCATCAAATGACCCAAATATGGTTAAAATAGAGGCAATCTATCAATGCCTCAAACTATCATGAATGGTCTATTGATCAACCATTAATAGGTTTGAAACATTGAAGATTTAATCAACTCTAAACAACCATGGTTATGATATAATAGACCTCATCAACCAAACAAATACAACAACAAGTCCACAATAAAAGAAAATGATAACACACACAAAGCAACCACAAAAAAATGAACAAAAAGATAGTAAGAGTAAAAAATCTCAAAAAAAAAGTGAGTAAACCAAAGTAAATCATTTTTGCAAGCTTGAATCTAAATCATCTCAAAAGACCAACCAAGAACAAGCAACCATTTTTAATCAAAAAAAGAACCAAAAAGTTAAAAAAGTTTAAGTTAAAATCATTACCCATAAAATGTGAAAAAAAGCTAGGTAGAAATGGTGTTGAGCTTGAATGTGAAGCAAGGGGTTTTGGATGAAAATATTTGTGGTGAAAGCTTAGTAAAGAGGTTGGGTTATGGGTGTTAGAGAGTGAGAAATTTTGAGGAAAAAATGTGAAAATGGAAAGAAGTTGGTGGTGGTGACTTTTGGGAGAGAAAGTTTTTTTTTGGTTTTGATTTAGGTTTGGAGAAGAGGGGTTGAATGATATTTTTTCAGAATTTTTTGGGGCTAGAAAGCATGAAAAATGAGGGGGAATAGTGCATCTATTTATAGGGAAAACTAGTGAGAAATTGGGAGGAAACAAATACCCTTTGTACAAAAAAAGACTTATTTTTTGTGTCTGCGCAGGGGAAATCGATTTACCTAATTGGGTAAATCGATTTCCGTATTTTTATTTTTTTTAATTTTATTTTTATTTTTTTTTAAAATTCATGCCTTGAACCCATGCAATATGCCTTTGGTTATGAATGTTAATATAATTATGATGACGGAGCAATGAATAAATGTATGTGTAATAGGATCATAGATCTGATGAAAGTTGTTTCGGGGTAGGGTGAATTTTGGGGTATGACACCAGTCACCCCAGTGACGTACCGTTTCTTTGAAACCAGATACAGTTTTCTTTAGAGTTCCATATACACCCTTTTAGGACACTTGTTCACCTTCGTGCCAAGAGATGTTTGGCTTGTACCCAAACACCTACTTCATTCCTTTTGGTCATGACAGTACATTGTGTATACGTCTGTTCCTCCACATCTTAGTCGTGCCATCTTTACTCTTAAGCTACAAATATCATTTATCCTATGGATTCCAATATACCTTGACCTTTGGTTTCAAATCATACCTCTTCAATCACTGTTACCAAACCCTTCACTTTTGTGACTTTGGTCATTCGTTTCATTCATCTCCATGATGCATTCATATTCTACCTTCATTCACTTCATGTGATACACACAATCTTTGAGCCATCTTATGCTACATCTACCTCCACTACCTTTATGCTCCATCTTATGTCATCTTGTGAACCAAGAGATGTTTGACTTGTATCCAAACACATAATTCCTTCTTTTTTGGTAAGACAATGCAGTGGGTATGCCTAGTTTCCTCCACGTCTTAGTTTATACCATTTTTGCTCTTAGGTTCATATTTCACCATTTTTGGAGTTCAAACAACATTGTCCTTTGGTTTAGACTATACTTTGATCACAACTTTTTTCATCTCCCTCCACCAGTTCTTTGAACTACGGAGCTCTGAATTCTTCATCGCACTATGAGGATACGTAGGCATGAGGGACTCAATCCTCACCGAGTACTTTATCTATTTCTTTTCCTTTTCCCGCATTATTTCACGAGTAATCTTTAGATAACACCTATTCGAGCGAGAACAATCAAAACGGTTCCCATTGAGTACCATGGATGTTAGGGGTGCTAATACCTTCCCCTTGCATAACCGACTTCCTTACCCAACATATCTCTTCCCCTTAATTTTATCGATGTTTTCCCTTTCCTTTGGGAATAAATAAAGTTCGATGACGACTCTGTTATATGTTCGAGTGTGCGATACGTTCGGGTATATTCCCGCTAGCTTCAGCTGGCGAATCTGTTGTGGATGCTTCGTTGCTTGGAGTACTTCCTAGTAGCTAAAAGGAGTCGAGCCTAGTTTAGGTTGCTTTCGCTTGTTATAGGTGTTTACCTTTACATTTTACTCGCTTTATTTATCGCATTTCTTATTGCTTTAGATATTGTTTATTATGGATATTATTTGCCATACTCTTTGTTGGGTTAGGGGTTGATACTATATGAGTGAAGCTCAATACTCAAGCTTAGTATACACACAGGATATATTCGTGGATAGTCGTGTACGCCTGCGTTTCGCAAGTTGCGTTGTCACGAGAACCACACCTAGACTATATTCACTTGAAAGTACTTTTGTCCTGTGAGCATTCACTACGACATGGTATTTTTATTTCGAGTCGATGACTTTGCGAGACCTTCTAGGGACCACCTTGGAGCATAGCCCATACCTGTGAGGGGGATATGGGTTTTTCTTGTAGGAAACCATAGAATCTACATACCTTATTCTCATGTACTTCGTACCTTTGATCCTGCATCAGGCAGTATACACAGATTATCCGAATTATTGGGTTTATTAACCTATGTTATTGCATTTTTGTACGTATGTGGGAGCTGGGAACCTGAGTTGCTACACCGTTAAGGCTTTAAATCTATGGATGTTGCATAATTACTTGCATTCCATCCCCAACATATGCATTCATTCATTTTCATTTCATGCATGTTAACCAGAAAACTCACCCTATCCATTCCTCCGTCAGAAAGACAACGATTCGCTGACACCAATCATCCAAGGATCATGGAAGAGACTAAGAGCATTGATAGAGCTGACATGATTCTGGGGCTACTCTTGGATAGCATGACAACGGACTTCCTAAATCAGGTTGTGATTGATGAGCAAGCTAAAGACAGTCTGAAGAAAGATAACAAACAGAAGGTGGATGTAGGCATCATGCCACTTCTTCCTCAAGAATAGTGTTTGCTACCACATCAGAGGCCTTCTCAAAGCAACCAGAAACTAAAGCAGAAGAAAATTAGCAAAGGAAACAAAGATCGAGAAGGGAGACGTCCTCGCAATGATCCAATTCCTATGAGTTATGCACACCTTCTACCTATACTGGTTAATGTTGGGGAAATTGTACCTAAACCGATCGAGCCTGCTAGGTTTCCCCACAGTCGTAAGCATGACCCTCATGCCATATGTGGATATCATGCCAGACATGTAGGGCATTCTATAGAGAATTGTTACTCTCTCAAGTCTAAAGTTCAAGAACTCCTCGATCGAAACTTGTTGTGCTTCACACCTGTGACTCCTAAGGTGCCTACTAAAAAGGAGTTTGAATACAAGGGTCCTCCGATTCATGTGCAAGTTCCTCCACCTGCGGTCCATCCCTCATCCCATAGGCTTTGAATCACTAAGGTTAGAATTTAATTCGAAGATTTCACTTTAGGGTTCTTAGAGTGTAGAGCTTCGGTCAGGGGTATGGCGTTCGATTTTCGTGAAATTGATCGGAGTTTCAAGTAGAGGATGAAGAGGTGATCTTTATGTTAGCTCCGATGTGTGTTTTAGTGGACACTACCGCTGAAAGCGACTTCTGGCACGGTGGCTCGTGGCGTGTCCGGCGAGGCATTTAGAGGGAAATGAGCGTTTGACTCTTTCAAACTCTGTTGACCCTGATCTTGGTGGGCCTAAATCATTGGCCAAATCCAACTTTTTCATTGGTGCGCACCCTGTGTTTTAATTCTCACCCCCCTATACAGGGGTTTGAGATTTAGGGCTTTGGCCCAATGGCCCATTACCGATTTTTATTCACATGCAAAAATCATGTTGGATTCTCTCTTATGGCCCATGCGGTTTACTTCTCACACACCAAAACCGGGCCTACACCCCCCTCATCAGGCCCACTTTCTATTTCTTTTTTTACATTATTTTGTTAATTAGATTTTGATTAATCAATAATTAGAACTTTAGATTAATTAGGTGATGACCTTCTGAACATGTTTACCTTTTAATGCCAACTTGGTTAATGAATTAACTTAGGCAATTGTTATGTTGTTCACTCAACTAGGTTGGTTAGATGATGATTAATGAATTGTCATAGCATGTGATGGTTGCAAGTCCATGTTGTGATGCATCAGTCTTTGTTGCAAGTGATGAATGTATTGCCAAGTTGGTATGACTCAGGGTTTGGATGCACCTTTCATTTGGCTTGTGCATTGCTGATGTTAGCAGGGTGTTATGATATATTGCAGGTCATGTTAGCTGCTGGTACGCAGATGGTTTTGCATTGGCCTGCCTAGGTATGAAGGTTGCACATCTGGTTGGAATAAAATGCTGGTCAAGTCCACCATTGCAGGTATGCCCTTGGTGAAATGGCCTATAGATTGTGCAGGTAGTTAGCTTACTCAGTTTCTATTTGGATGGACATAATCAATAGCAATGTTAAGTTCTGGATGTTAGCTGTTGTGATGTTAGTTTTGAAAATGCCATGGATGACTGATATTGGTGTTGTTATCATGTATGTGAATGGTAGATCACTTATTATGACATGCTGTCCATGTGAGCTTGTTATGATGCTGGTACACCAAATCACCAGAATTTATGCCAGGGTAGTAGCAATCTGCATGATGTTTTCTCTTGTTTTTCTGCAGGTATGGAATTGTTTCATGTTTTGGCTTGTGATTTGCTCTATTGCAAATTTGATTAGATGCAGGACATGATGGTTCATTGTTGGGTTGTACTTGCATTGCCAACTGCCTTATAAGTTACATTAAAAGTAAAATATGTTTCAAGTTCTTCTTAGTCTAGATCTTCTTCTGCCAACTTAACCATTAATGGCCACGCCGCCGGCACACCACTGTTATCCTTTCCTTCTCCTCTTATTGTATAACTGATTTTTAGGTCGGACCGATTTCAAAATTTTACATCAACACTTTCTCTCCTTTATCGAACACTACTCTCTCTCTCTTTAAAAAATAAAATTTTACATCACTTTCTCCGTCTTTGGGGTCCTTTAACCATTTTTTCTTCATGTCCTAATATTTTTGGATTATTGACTAATTTTAAATTTAATTTGTTATGATTTTTAAATTTGACGGATATTGTTTTTTAAGTTCATATAATTATTTTCCAAAATTGTATCCTAGTTTAAATATATCAATGAATTATACTAGAAATTAATAAATTTATTACTGTTTTAAAAATGAAAAAGTAAATTAGCAACTTGTTTTAGTCATCAGTATCAAATTTTTACTAATCAATCATGTGCATATAGCATAAGTAATAATTTGATCTTATTTCAGAATATATATATATATATATATATATATATATATATATATATATATATATATATATATATATATATATATATATATATATATATATATATATATATATATATATATAATCTCCTATAAAATTAAAGTAGATTACTATCAAATTTACTTTTGCTTCCTTTTAAATTAACTCTAAATATTTGACACATGTTGCTTTGAGGATAATTTTAGAAATTTATAATAACATTTAATTATATGAAAAAGTTGGCATGTGCATCTTATTTTTTAATTTTACTTTTAGTTTTTTTTTTTTGGTATATTATCACTTTTTCTTTTATGAAAAATTTAGGTACGGAATATTTACTATTAAAATATTTCTAAAATTTATATAAAAACTTGAGAAAGTAGATTACTATCAAATTTACTTTTGCATCCTTTTAAATTAACTCTAAATATTTGACACATATTGTTTTATAAGGATAATTTTAAAAATTTATAATAATATTTAATTATATGAACAAGTTGGCATGTGCATCCTATTTTATACCTTTACTCTTTTTGATATATTACCACTTTTTCTTTTATGAAAAATTTATGTAGGATGTTTACTATTAAAATATTTCTAAAAATTTATATAAGATATTTAATATTACAAACATATATTTTCTTGTATCTATATAAGACATCTAACTTACTGACAACTATTTTTTTTATCAATATAAGACATTTAACTTATGTGTTTAAAATAGTTTTTATCTATTCTTTAATATTCTTTATCTTTGAGGGATTCAAAAATATTTCTTATTAACTAAAGAATATTTGCTAAAAACATATTTGAAACTTATAGAAATGTATACAATACAAAATTTATCATTAAATTATAAGTTAAAATTACTATTTTCTAAATAACATCAAAATAATACATATCGTTAATTGGTTCAGTGATAATTAACATTGAATTTGATAGGAAGGACCACTTGATAGGAAGGACCACGGATGCGATCCTTCGAAGTTGTGATAAAAAGAAATTAAAAATACTAAATATCAAAATTGACTCTCAAACTGAATTAATGATAAAAAAAAACATATATTACACCATACAACAAAAATAGTTTTATCATTTTTTTTTCTACTTTTTTTCTAACAATAACTCATTTAAAAAATTGTTAAAAAACATATTTCATACAAATAACAAATACAAATAACAAATTCTATGCATGAGCTTTTTAAGTGTCTTTTAAGTGAAAAATGATAATATAATAACTATAATTTCCATGCATGATTTCTTTTATAGAGTGTTAGATGGTACAAATGTAAACACAAAATAAGAAATTATCAAAGTTTATATTTTATTTAATATTTTCAAAATAAAAATGAAAGCATATATATTACAATAACTGAAATTTTTTCATAATTCAATCCTGTCACATTAATTTTTTATGAAGTAAGTTATTAAAATAATTATTATAGAGATTAATTACTATGTATTATCAATATAAAAAGTTATATACCGTCAATTTATCAATATCATTCTATTGCATTATTTTATAAATTATTAAAACAAAAATTAAACTTCTTTAAATATTCGACGTTTATAATTAACTAACTTAAAAAAAATTATACTATCAATACATTTCAATTAAATTCATTATTATATCCTACAATTTATAAAGAACATAAATATTTGTAATTAATTAACTAATTAAATTTAACCATACATCATACATTACATTAGTATATTTCTTATACTTAAAAGTAAAATATATTTTACATTGATTATATTTATATATAAAAACAAGACATAATTATAACTAATAAATAAATAAAAAATACTAGACAAATATTTATAATTAATATAATAAAAAAACACAATAAATATTTATGACTAATTATACTATAGACAAATACTTTTAATCAACACATAAAAACTACGGCACAAATATTTATCCTTGACTAATATATAATAAACAAGGATTGTCACTATATATAAATAATACAAAAAAATATTTTTAATATATATATAAAAAGAAATGAAACAATTTTTTTACTAACACATAGAAAACACTAAATAAGTATTTGAATCAAAAAGTTAAATCCCCTTTATATTTTCAAATTGTATTTTGATAATTTAATGAATGTATCAAAATTTCAATCATATTAACTACAATCATTTTATTGAAATATGTTAAATACATTTGATTTATTATATGAGGTGTGAAAATTTAGCAATGGCAGGATTCATGTCAACTCTGAATAATACTATTATAGTGAAAAACATTATACATTAGTCTTCGTTTTGATTTTGAAGGGTTGAATCCTAGAATTTCTTTTTTAAATATTCAGACTTTTAAAAAAAAATTCAAAAATACACATTTTTTCAAAAAAATTATAAAAATGGGCATTTTTTTGCCCTATTTTGTACTTGGGCGTCACCCTAGTTGGCGCCTACCCTTAAGGGTAGGGCAAGTCGCCACTAGGAGTGGTGCCTACACTCAAAAATTTTTTTTTTCTTAATATGTTTTTTTTTGAATTTTTTTTGAATTTTTTAATTTATATTTATTATAAATTATATTAATTTATATAAATAAAATTATTTACAATATATATATATATATATATATATATATATATATATATATATATATATATATATATATATATATATATATATATATATATTAATTTATATATATATTAATTTAATTTATAAGTAATTAATATTATTTATAAATTTTTGGAAAAAAAAAAATTTATATATGTGTAAATAAATATTTATATACATGTAAATTATATATATATATATATATATATATATATATATATATATATATATATATATATATATATATATATATATATATAAAGATATGATACACAATATCTTTAAAGATAAAGATAAAGATATAAAGATAATAAACACAATATTTTTATTTAAATAATACACAAGACAAATATTATAAAGATATGATTAAAATGCATTATTAATTTGGGATTTATCACATATGATGCGGTCCCTGGTACGATCCGCACGGGGGAGGTCTAACTACTCGCCTAGACGGTTCACGTGGTGGTGGTGCTTCCCTATTACCACCCCTAGTCCTAACGCGTCCCCTTGCCGTTTGCCGTTGTGGTTGGGTCGAAGTCTTTTCAGTGCTGTAGGAAAGACGGGTCCCCTCTGCGCCCTCAAAGCTTTGTCTCGGTGGGACAAACTGACTACTGTTGGGTGCGCCCTCGAAATGTGGTCTTTGGTAGTTTAGGGTTGAATCGGGTTGGCCAAAGAACAATGTTTGTTGTGGTGTGTAGTAGTCTTGTTGGTAATCCTCTTGTATACCTGTGTCGGGGCTAGGTGGAGGACTGGAAGAGCTCGGGACATTGTCGTGATGGAAGTGTTGGGATTGGTGGATGTGGGGGGATTGATATTGTGGTAGGTGTTGGGACTGTTGATGGTGGTGGGAATGTTGAGGTTGTGTTGGTAATCTTCATGGTATTGGGGTTGAGTTTGTGGTATGTAGTGTTGATTTGGTTGGGGGGTGGACATGTGTTGTGGTGGTTGTTGTTGGTAATACGGTGGTGGTGGTTGTTGGTAATAAGGTGGTGGTGGTTGTTGTTGGTAAAATGGTGGTGGTCGTTGTTGTTGGTAATACCGTGGTGGTTGTTGTTGTTGGGAATATTGTGGTGGTTGTTGTTGTTGGAAATATGGTTGTTGCATTTGGGGATCGTCCAAATAGAACGGGTCAGACACAATCATTTCTGGATTTGTATTTGCTCTACACCAATCCACATATTCCCTTGTCGGCTTCATTTCGTTGGGCGCCACCGGAAATTGTAGAACATAGTGGGCACGGTCTTTCCACATTTTACGAAACTCCTTAGGAAATTCCTTCCAATGTTGGGCATACCACTGGTGGCTGACTTTTTTTAGATGCCAAGGTTCCAAAGACATTTGGGGGCCTGGGATTTCTTGATGCATTCCAAATTGCAGCTTGACACGGTCACTTTGGTGCATCTCCACAGTGGTGAACCGCATTATGGCCGTTTTTGCTGTCCAAACAGCTGCATCTTCGGGGTTGGGTTGATGTTCCAATCCCAAATATGGCCTCCAAATAAACTACAAAGAAAAAAGCAAATATGTTATTTATTGAGAATGCATGATATTAATAAATTAGTTAGAAGATGAGTGATTTAGTGGTAATACATCTTGTGCTCGGAGACGATCCAAGAGTTGACGATAAAATATAATTTTATTTTTGGGGGTAAGACTGTAATCCAGTCCGGTTGTAATGAACCTAAACAAAAAAAGATAAATAATATTATTTACAAATATTTATAGAATAAATATACAAAATGAAATAACATCATAAATTTACCTAGTTGCGTAGGGGAAGGAGTAGACGTTAGGATTTTCTGGGGCTAGCCTCGGCAATCTCCACCACCCCCATGTTTGGAGCAAAAAAGCACATCCAGAAAATGTACAGTGGTCATTTTGTGCATTTTTACACAAAGAGCTATATAGGAATGCCAATACAGTAGAACCCCAACTATACGTGCTTATTCTATCAATGTCCTCGAGCAAACTCAAGTACATAAAGTTTATGTTATTTCCCGTGCCTTCGGGAAATAGCAAGTTCCCAAACAATAACATAATGTAAACCCGGGTTTTTATGACTTTTTCTTGTTCGGACGAATCCTCAGTCAAAGTTATGGAGTCGTGGTACAATTGGAGGCTCGATAGTTTAATACCCTGACCCCTTGCTTTTGCAGATCCCTCACCCTCGACCAGATCTACCCCCAACATTTGAACACATATTTCGTTGGGCTATTGAACATTTCCAGTCACAGGCTTACCATCTATTCTAAGACCCAAAAGCATGTACACGTCCTCTAGTGTGACGGTACATTCACCAGTTGGTAGGTGAAAAGTGTGTGTCTCTGGTCTCCAACGTTCACACAGAGCAAGAATAAATTTGACATCAATTGTGGCATTTACGACATGCATAACATGACCGAAACCCGCACGCTCTATGTAAGGTACGCACCATGGGTCTGGATAAGGCATAGGGTGTGAACGTTGACGAAATTTCTTGGGATCCTTTAAAAACAAACAATATAAACAATCATTAGATTGGACTTTTAAAAAACAAATTACAAACATACGAAAGAGGCAATGTTCAAGAAAAACTTACGAATGAGGCAATGTTTGCCCTAGTGCCTCTGTGTTCTTGGCCCATGGTAAGAAGAGACATGATTGCAATGTAGAACGAAGCTTGGTGGATGAGAAGTTTCGCCGGAGTTCTCTGAATAAAAGTGTTAGTGGTTGATGAAAACTTGCAAGAATGACCTTCTATTTATACTCATTTTCAAGTAGATTGAATATGCAAAAATGTGACAAGTGTAAGGCATGCGTGGGAATCTTGTGGCTAGGTGGATAGGTTGGCATGCATTGGTACAGATTAGGTTGCACTTGTCTTGTCTTGGGGAAGACTTGGTGGAACCTGATGATGCAAAGGTGTGACACGTGTAAGGCATGCGTGGGAATCTTGCAGAATAGGTGCAGGCTAGGTGGATAGGTTGGCATGCATTGGTACAGATTAGGTTGCACTTGTCTTGTCTTGGGGAAGACTTGGTGGAACCTGATGATGCAAATGTGTGACACGTGTAAGGCATGCGTGGGAATCTTGCAGAATAGGTGCAGGCTAGGTGGATAGGTTGGCATGCATTGGTACAGATTAGGTTGCACTTGTCTTGTCTTGGGGAAGACTTGGTGGAACCTGATGATGCAAAGGTGTGACACGTGTAAGGCATGCGTGGGAATCTTGCAGAATAGGTGCAGGCTAGGTGCAGGCTAGGTGGATAGGTTGGCACGCATTGGTACAGATTAGGTTGCACTTGTCTTGTCTTGGGGAAGACTTGGTGGAACCTGATGATGCAAAGGTGTGACAAGTGTAAGGCATGCGTGGGAATCTTGCAGAATAGGTGCAGGCTAGGTGCAGGCTAGGTGGATAGGTTGGCATGCATTGGTACATATTAGGTTGCACTTGTCTTGTCTTGGGGAAGACTTGGTGGAACCTGATGATGCAAAGGTGTGACACGTGTAACGCATGCGTGGGAATCTTGCAGAATAGGTGCAGGCTAGGTGGATAGGTTGGCATGCATTGGTACAGATTAGGTTGCACTTGTCTTGTCTTGGAGAAGACTTGGTGGATTCTGATGATGCAAAGGTGTGACACGTGTAAGGCATGCGTGGGAATCTTGCAGAATAAGTGCAGGCTAGGTGCAGGCTAGGTGGATAGGTTGGCATGCATTGGTACAGATTAGGTTGCACTTGTCTTGTCTTGGGGAAGACTTGGTGGAACCTGATGATGCAAAGGTGTGACACGTGTAAGGCATGCGTGGGAATCCTGCAAAATAGGTGCAGGCTAGGTGGATAGGTTGGCATGCATTGGTACAGATTAGGTTGCACTTGTCTTGTCTTGGGGAAGACTTGGTGGAACCTGATGATGCAAATGTGTGACACGTGTAAGGCATGCGTGGGAATCTTGCAGAATAGGGGCAGGCTAGGTGCAGGCTAGGTGGATAGGTTGGCATGCATTGGTACAGATTAGGTTGCACTTGTCTTGTCTTGGGGAAGACTTGGTGGAACCTGATGATGCAAAGGTGTGACACGTGTAAGGCATGCGTGGGAATCTTGCTTTGAATATTATTTTAGTACAACAGTTTTAGAAAGTTTAAATTGGTTTTTAATTCAATTTAGTTAATCAGGTTGTTTAAAATAAATAACTAAGCTTAAATAAGATTGAATATTATTTTAAACATATAATGGAAAAAAGAGGTAGTTTAGTACTGGAAGCGTGATATTAAGTATTGGAAGTTCAAGAAGTTTAACTTTTCGCTATGGAGTTATTCATTTTCAATTTGCACATGAAGACGAAGCTATTGTTGGTGCAAGCAAAGCTAAAGCCGAGAGAATAGGTGCATGTTAGGTGGTAGTGTTGCATGCAAAGGTGTGACACGTGTGAGGCATGCGTGGGAATCTTGCAGACTAGGTTCAGGCTTGGTGGTAGTGTTGGATGCAAAGGTGTGACACGTGTAAGGCATGCAGTAGTAGACGTGTCAAAATTATTACATGCATGCAGCTCCACGTGTAAGGCATGCAGTAGTAGACATTACTCTTGGGGAAGGATTGGTTGAAGACATGCATGCAAAGACTTGGTGGTAGTATAAATATTCACACACATTTTCACAAAGGTATTCACAATATCTTCATAGCAATCTTCAAAATATCTTCACAAAACCTTCACATAACATGACATCTTCATCACAATACAAAATCAAAGCTCACGTCAATGGTGAGACTTATGAATGTGATATGTCTGGCTTCCTATTTAGAAGCACCGAATGCACTCGTTTTTGTCTAAATAGAGGAGCTGACTTCTCTTATCTGAAAAAAAAGATTGAGTCCAAACTAAGACAAAACCCGTGTCCCAAATTTTTTATCAACAACCTTTTTTTTCCTGAAAATAACTCAGTCAAGTTTTATAAGTCATTGATTCAATATGACATGGAGGCACAATACATGTTTCGTAACCATGAGTATTTTGGTTACGAATATATAGTGTTGTACATTGTGTTGGAACAATTTCAACCAACTCAGAATATTCAGTCACAGGTTATTGATCCTGTGATTGATGACGAACAAGATGTTGAACACCACGTTGAAGACGATGTGGTTGATGATGCAGAAGACGTGGTTGATGACTTGGTGAACCGTGATTCCGAAGACGAAGACCAAGTTCAAATACCTATAGTGCAACGTTACTCACCGCCTGCGCACTTCACAACCCTTAACTTGGGCGAGGATGAGCCCTCATCAGATATGTTCTACAACCCATATATGAGGTCTGATGAGGAGTTAAAGAAGGGTGACCAATTTTGGACCAAGGAAGAGTGTCTGTTAGCAATAAAGAACTGGCACTTGAAAAACTGTGTTGACTACGATGTTAACAAATCAAATCCGGAAAGATACGTTATTGTATGCAAAAATCTGGAGTGTGGGTATAGGTTGATGGCATCGTACAAGAAGAAACATAATGCGTGGGTGATAGGGTCCATTTCTCAAGCTCACACTTGCGTCAACACAAACATGGCACAGGATCATCGCAAACTTAGCCATGATGTGATTTGCCATCCATATTACCTCTTGTTGAGGCTGACCCGTCACTCAAGGTCAAAACTATTATCTCCCATTGTGTGGCTGTTTTCAAATATACACCGTCATACAAAAAGGCTTGGTTAGCGAAAACCAAGGCAATTGAACTGGTATACGGTAATTGGGAGGAATCATACAAACAACTTCCGCGCTACCTGGCTGCGCTACATTTGTATTCACCTGGGACGGTTTCTATAATGGAGACCTTGCCGACACAATCCCCTGACGGAACTCGTCTAAAAGGTAATGGAATATTCCATAGACTTTTCTGGGCATTCCGTCCCTGCATCATCGGTTTCACATTCTGCAAACCACTTGTTCAAGTCGATGGAACTTGGCTGTATGGGAAATACAAAGGATCGTTACTCATGGCGGTCGCACAAGATGGAAACTCTAATATTTTCCCAATAGCCTTTGCATTGGTTGAAGGAGAAACGGCTGCTGCTTGGAGTTTCTTCCTTAAGAATCTCCGAACGCACGTGACTCCACAAGCTGGCATCTGTGTGATTTCTGACAGGCACGCTTCTATAGAAAGTGCATACAATAATCCAGCAAATGGTTGGCATGACCCCCCGCCTACGCATGTCTACTGCATCTGGCATATTGCTCAAAATTTTGTGCGGGAGTTCAAAGATAATTTCCTGAAGCAAAATTTGATAAACGCGGGGTATGCATTAAACCAACCTGGATTCCAATACTACCGCCGGGAAATAGTGTTGGCAAATTCTGATGCAGGGAGGTGGATCGATAATATCGACAGAGCAAAGTGGACTAGATCATACGACGATGGGGTGAGGTGGGGCCACATGACAACAAATCTTGTGGAATCAATGAATGGCGTCTTTAAGGGCATACGTAACCTCCCGGTAACCGCTTTGGTGAGTGCGACCTATTTTCGGATGGCAACATTGTTCGTAACAAGAGGGAAGCGCTGACATGAAGTGTTACAGACGAGTCAAGTATATAGTGATGCCTGCATAAAGTTTATGAGGCAGGAATCTGCCAAAGCCAGCAGCCATCGGGTTACGGAATTCGACCGCCATGGCCACACTTTTAGTGTCAAGGAAACAATTGGCCACAACCAGGGGCTGCCCAGACAAGAGTATAGGGTCCTAATACCAGACAGTTGGTGCGACTGTGGTCAAGGTTGTACACCAATCTACTTAACCCTAATTAGTGTCGCACTTGATTAATTAGTCTTATGGGGAATTAGGGTTTGAATTAGGTCATAACTACCAAACTCTAATTATAACCGATCAATAAACCCTAATTATAATTGATTAATTAACCTTAACATGATTAACCCTAATTCTCCCAAAAATTTATAAATAATATTAATTACTTATAAATTAAATTAATATATATATAAATTAATATATATATATATATATATATATATATATATATATATCTTGTAAATAATTTTATTTATATATATATGTATTAATATAATTTATAATAAATATAAATTAATAAATTAAAAAAAATTATAAAAAAAAACATATTAAAAAAAAAAAAAAGAATTTGAGTGTAGGCGCCACTCCTAGTGGCGACTTGCCCTACCCTTAAGGGTAGGCGCCAACTAGGGTGGCGCCTAAGTGCAAAATAGGGCAAAAAATGCCCATTTTTATAATTTTTTTGAAAAAATATGTATTTTTGGAAAAAATTTTATAAATCTGAATATTTAAAAAAAAATTCTGAATCCTAACTATCGCGTGTATGTATTGATTAAAATATTATAATACTTTTTATATAAACCTGTTCGACATGATGGATATTTTTCTAGTTTCATATGAAACTAAAATTTGAGTCATTCAAAGTTTTCCTCCTTTTCTTTTTGTACGTGAAAGAAAAAAAAAACTCAAAAATTTGTGTATAGGAAAAGGTATCATAAAATCATTTTATTTATAGAAAAAAGATAGTTAAAATGATGAAATATTTAAAATCACCTTACATATAAAAAAAGGTATTTGACGAAATATTTAAAATCATTTTACATATAAAAAAATATTGTTAAAATGATGAAATATTTAAAATTATATTTTAAGAATAATTATTCAAATTAAATTTTTATTTAAATTTTTTAAAATCTATTATGATTTTAAAATTTGACGGATATTATTTTTAAGTGCATATAATTATGTTCTAAAATTGTATCCTAATTTAAATATATCAATTAATTATATTTAGAAATTAATAAATTTATTACTGTTTTAAAAATGAAAAAGTGTATTAGCGACTTGTTTTAGTCATCAGTATCAAATTTTTCTGAATTGAAATTTGTATATAAATAAAAAGGAGAGGATGTATGAATGCAGCTATATATTAGGATACTAATGAATCATGTGCATGAAGCATAAGTAATAATTTGATCTTATTTCAGCAAAACAAATATTATATTATTTCATAGGAAGCTAAAAATAATTTGATCCTATTATATTAGCTAAAATTTATAAATTCTATAAAAGTATTTCTAAAATTTAAGCTTTTCAAAGTTTTCCTCCTTTTGTGCATGAAAGAAAAAAGCTGGAACATATCATAGATAAACAAGATCCTCTTGAAGATTCCTTTGTTATTGTTGTCTTTGGAGTGCTCAAACCAAAGTTGTTGCATGATTTCACTTTATTTCTGTAATTTGGTTTCTCTTTCTTAGGAAGATCTTGTATGCTTTTCACCCTTGCTAAAGAACCAAAAGACTGTGCTTTCCCTTGATAAAACATGGACAATCCTCTCCTGCAAATCAATGGAAAATTGAATAAAACAAGAAAGCATGCATCATGATTCATACATACATGAAATTGCTTACTTTTTTGGAAGATACTTTTTAGGAACATGGTTGAAGCGCTCTGATTGTTCATATGAAGAAAAAGACGAACACATTGATTCTTCTGTAATAAATTCATTGGATATTGAATCAGTCACATCATCATCATCATCCTCAACAATCCAATTGGAGTTACTTTTTCCATCCATGTTTGCTTGTAATGCGCGAAGAAGAAAATCTTTTATGGAGTAATTAAGTTTAAGAGATAATATATATATATATATATATATATATATAATATATATATATATATAGATATATATATATATATATATATATAGATATATATATATATATATATATATATATTATATATAATATATATATATATATATATATATATAGATAATATATATATATATATATATATATATATATAATATATATAATATATATAATATATATATATATATAATATATATATATATATATATTATATATATATATATATATATATATATATATATATATATATATATAATATATATATATATATATATATATACCACGGATGAATGAGCGAACATTTGGATAATATATTATTAGAATTAAATTTTGGTCACCGTCATAGCATGTTATATATGGTTTATAATTAATTGCCAAGATAAAGACTATACCGAGACAACAATTTGTTTACTCATCCTCTTAACAATATTAATTCCTCTTTATAAGTCTGTATTTTCAATTCTACAACCTAATTATTTATCATTAATTTATTTTACTTTAAACAAAATAAAATTAGTAAGAATAAAAAGATTTGTTACTTTATATACTTTATTTTAAAATAAATATATATGTAGTTTTTAATTGAGTTACATTTTAATAATATATAATACTCAATTTTATTTTCTCATATAAATTACATAGTTTTTTAAAGAATTTTTTTTTTTAAATATCCAAAAATTTAAAAAAAAATTCAAAAATACACCATTTTTCAAAATAATTACACAAATGGCCATTTTTGGCCAAAATTAACACCTAGGCGCCACCCTAGTTGGCGCCTACCCTTAATGGGTAGGGCAAGTCGCCACTAGGAGTGGCGCCTACACCCATTCCATTTTTTTTTTTTTTTTTTTTTTTTTTTTTTTTTTTAATTTATAAATTTATATTTTTTATTAATTATATTAATTTATATAACACATATATATAAATAAAATTATTTACAAGATATATATATATATATATATATATATATAATTATTATATATATATTAATTTATATATGTATATATTAATTTAATTTATAAGTAATAATATATTTGTAAATTTTTGGAAAAAAAATTAATTTATATACGTGTATATATATATATATATGTAAATTAATATATATATATGTAAATTAATATATATATATATATATATATATATATATATATATATATATATATATTATATATATATATATATATATATTATATATATATATATATATATATATATATATATATAATATATATATATATATATATATATATAATATATATATATATAAAGATATGATAGACAATATCTTTAAAGATAAAGATAAAGATATAAAGATAATAAACAGAAAATATTTTATTTAAATAATAGACAAGACAAATATTACAAAGATATGATTAATCACATATGATGCGGTCCCTGGTACGATCCGCACGGGGGAGGTCTAATTACTCGCCTAGACGGTTCACGTGGTGGTGGTGCTTCCCTATTACCACCACTTGCCCTAACGCGTCCCCTTGCCGTTTGCCATTGTGGTTGGGTCGAAGTCCCTTCAGTGCTGTAGGAAAGACGGGTCCCCTCTGCGCCCTCAAAGCTTTGTCTCGGTGGGACAAACTGACTACTGATGGGTGCGCCCTCGAATTGTGGTCTTTGGTAGTTTAGGGTTGAATCGGGTTGGCCAAAGTACAATGTTTGTTGTGGTGTGTAGTAGTCCTGTTGGTAGTCCTCTTGTATACCCGTGTCGGGGCTAGGTGGAGGACTGGAAGAGCTCGGGACATTGTCGTGATGGAAGTGTTGGGATTGGTGGAAGTGGGGGGATTGATATTGTGGTAGGTGTTGGGACTGTTGATGGTGGTGGGAATGTTGAGTTTGTTGTTGGTAGTCTTCATGGTATTGGGGTTGAGTTTGTGGTATGTATTGTTGATTTGGTTGGGGGGTGGACATGTGTTGTGGTGGTTGTTGTTGGTAATATGGTGGTGGTGGTTGTTGTTGGTAATAAGGTGGTGGTGGTTGTTGTTGGTAAAATGGTGGTGGTGGTTGTTGTTGGTAATAAGGTGGTGGTTGTTGTTGTTGGGAATACTGTGGTGGTTGTTGTTGTTGGAAATATGGCTGTTGCATCCGGGGATCGTCCAAATAGAACGGGTCAGACACAATCATTTCTGGATTTGTATTTGCTCTATACCAATCCACATATTCCCTTGTCGGCTTCATTTCGTTGGGCGCCACCGGAAATTATAGAACATAGTGGGCACGGTCTTTCCACATTTTACGAAACTCCTTAGCAAATTCCTTCCAATTTTAGGCATACCACTGGTGGCTGACTTTTTTTAGATGCCAAGGTTCCATAGACATTGGGGGGCCTGGGATTTCTTGATGCATTCCGAATTGAAGCTTGACACGGTCACTTTGGTGCATCTCCACAGTGGTGAACCGCATTATGGCCGTTTTTGCTGTCCAAACAGCTGCATCTTCGGGGTTGGGTTGATGTTCCAATCCCAAATATGGCCTCCAAATAAACTGCAAAGAAAAAAGTAAATATGTTATTTATCGAGAATGCATGATATTAATAAATCAGTTAGAAGCTGAGTGATTTAGTGGTAATACATCTTGTGCTCGGAGACGATCCAAGAGTTGACGATAAAATATAATTTTATTTTTGGGGGTAAGACTGTAATCCAGTCCGGTTGTAATGAACCTAAACAAAAAAAGATAAATAATATTATTTACAAATATTTATAGAATAAATATACAAAATGAAATAACATCATAAATTTACCTAGTTGCGTAGGGGAAGGAGTAAACATTAGGATTTTCTGGGGCTAGCCTCGACAATCTCCACCACCCCCATGTTTGGAGCAAAAAAGCACATCCAGAAAATGTACAGTGCTCATTTTGTGCATTTTTACACAAAGAGCTATATAGGAATGCTAATACTGCAGAACCCCAACTATATGTGCTTATTCTATCAATGTCCCCGAGCAAACTCAGGTACATACGTGGGAATCTTGCAGAATAGGTGGGAGTTGTCTTGTCTTGGGGAAGACTTGGTGGAATCTGATGATGCAAAAATGTGACAAGTGTAAGGCATGCGTGGGAATCTTGCAGAATAAGTGCAGACTAGGTGGTAGTGTTGGCATGCATTGGTGCAGACTAGGTGGGAGTTGTCTTGTCTTGGGGAAGACTTGGTGGAATCTGATGATGCAAAAATGTGACAAGTGTAAGGCATGCGTGGGAATCTTGCGGAATAGGTGCAGACTAGGTGGTAGTGTTGGCATGCATTTATCAACAACCTTTTTTTTCAGAAAACAACTCTGTCAAGTTTTATAAGTCATTGATTCAAAATGACATGGAGACAAAATACATGTTTCGTAACCATGAGTATTCTGGTTACGAATACGTAGTGTTGTACATTGTGTTGGAACAATTTCAACCAACTCAGAATATTCAGTCACAGGTTATTGATCCTGTGATTGATGACGAATAAGATGTTGAGCACCACGTTGAAGACGATGTGGTTGATGATGCTGAAGACGTGGTTGATGACTTGGTGAACCGTGATTCTGAAGACGAAGACCAAGTTCAAATACCTATAGCGCAACGCTACTCACCGCCTGCGCACTTCACAACACTTAACTTGGGCGAGGATGAGCCCTCATCAGATATGTTCTACAACCCATATATGAGGTCTGATGAGGACTTAAAGAAGGGTGACCAATTTCGGACCAAGGAAGAGTGTCTGTTAGCAATAAAGAACTGGCACTTGAAAAACTGTGTTGACTACGATGTTATCAAATCAAATCCGGAAAGATACGTTATTGTATGCAAAAATCCGGAGTGTGGGTATAGGTTGATGGCATCATATAAGAAGAAACATAATGCGTGGGTGATAGGGTCCATTTCTCAAGCTCACATTTGCGTCAACACCAACATGGCACAGGATCATCGCAAACTTAGCCATGATATGATCTGCCATTCCATATTACCTCTAGTTGAGGCTGACCCGTCACTGAAGGTCAAAACAATTATCTCCCATTGCGTGGCTGTTTTCAAATATACACCGTCATACAGAAAGGCTTGGTTAGCGAAAACCAAGGCAATTGAACTGGTATACGGTAACTGGGAGGATTCATACAAACAACTACCACGCTACCTGGTTGCATTACGATTGTATTTACCTGGGACGGTTTCTATAATGGAGACCTTGCCGGCACAATCCCCTGACGGAACTCGTCTAGAAGGTAATGGAATATTCCATAGACTTTTCTGGGCATTCCGTCCCTGCATCATCGGTTTTACATTCTGCAAACCACTTGTTCAAGTCGATGGAACTTGGTTGTATGGGAAATACAAAGGATCATTACTGATGGCGGTCGCACAAGATGGAAATTCTAATATTTTCCCAATAGCCTTTGCATTGGTAGAAGGAGAAACGGCTGCTGCTTGGAGTTTCTTCCTTAAGAATCTCCGAACGCACGTGACTCCACAAGCTGGCATCTGTGTTATTTCTGACAGGCACGCTTCTATAGACAGTGCATACAATAATCCAGCAAATGGTTGGCATGACCCCCCATCTACCCATGTCTACTGCATTAGGCATATTGCTCAAAATTTTATGCGGGAGTTCAAGGATAACTTCTTGAAGCAACATTTAATAAACGCGGGGTATGCATTAAACCAACCTGGATTCCAATACTACCGCCGGGAAATAGTGTTGGCAAATTCTAATGCAGGGAGGTGGATCGATAATATCGACAGAGCGAAGTGGACTAGATCATACGACGATGGGGTGAGGTGGGGCCACATGACAACAAATCTGGTGGAATCAATGAATGGCGTCTTTAAGGGCATACGTAACCTCCCGGTAACCGCATTGGTGAGTGCGACCTATTTTCGGATGGCAACGTTGTTCGTAACAAGAGGCAGGCGCTGGCATGAAGTGTTGCAGACGAGTCAGGTATATAGTGATGCCTGCATGAAGTTTATGAGGCAGGAATCTGCCAAAGCCAGCAGCCATCGGGTTACGGAATTCGACCGCCATGGCCACACTTTTAGTGTCAAGGAAACAATTGACCACAACCAAGGGCTGCCCAGACAAGAGTATAGGGTCCTAATACCAGACCGTTGGTGCGACTGTGGTCAATTTCAGGCCTATCGTATGCCTTGTTCCCATGTCATTGCAGCGTGTTCACACAGCCACTTCGATGCATTATCGCTAGTGTCTCCCCTCTACAAAGTTGCAACATTGCTCAATGTATACGACAATCCCTTTCCAGTGGTAGCATTGGAGGCGTATTGGCCAGAGTATGACAGGGAAATTGTTTGGCACAACGAATCAATGCGGCGGAATAAAAGTGGTCGCCCAAATAGCAGGCGCATTAGAACTGAAATGGACGTCGCAGAGAAAATGCAGAGGAAGTGTAGCATATGTAGACAACTAGGGCATAATAAGAACAAATGTCCATATCGTGGATCTAGTTCCACAACTTAGTTTTCATATTCATAAATCTGTGTACCAATGCTATTTATCATTAAAGTTTACTTTTTATTCCAAATAGAAGATGACACTTGAACAACAAACACAAACATCTAACATTACAACACCAATTACTAAAACAAAAACAAATACTGGAACAAAAACAAGTACTAAAACAAGAACAAGTACTAGAACAATAACAAATACAACAACAACATGACAAACAACCATTAAAATCTAAGAAATTACAACAGTTAACACTATGTCGTCTGATCCATGCATCATTTGGATGCAATCAATGTCGCTTTCAACTTCAACCCACCAACGTATCGTTTCTCCAGTTTCAAATGAGAACCTTGTTCTAAGCCTCTGAATCCTTCTGATGACTTCACCAGGTTGGTAATCTCCCTCTAACCAAGACATCAAGGACCTTTTTAGTTGGTCCAACGAACGGATGTTCCAAAACTTCATCTCCATTGGGGGTTTCAAAGGCGAGAAAATAACATGCCCATCCCTTTTAAGATTACTTGTTCAGGATCCGGGCGCCTTGATGATGTTCGCTGCCATGAAGACGGTCTTGGGGATGCCATGAACTCAACTTGATACGGAAAGTGATAGGAAACAGTGGTGAAGAAAATGCAAGGAAATAACACTTTATTTATAGGAAAAGATCTGGGTTGTACACCAATCTACTTAACCCTAATTAGTGTCGCACTTGATAAATTAACCTTAACATGATTAACCCTAATTTTCCCAAAAATTTATAAATAATATTAATTACTTATAAATTTAATTAATATATATATAAATTAATATATATATATATATATATATATATATATATATATATATATATATATTAATCTTGTAAATAATTTTATTTATATATATGTATTAATATAAATTTATATCATTTATAATAAATCTAAATTAATAAATTAAAAAAAATTATAAAAAAAAAAAAATTAACAAAAAAAAAAAAAAAAAAAGAATTAGAGTGTAGGCGCCACTCCTAGTGGCGACTTGCCCTACCCTTTAAGGGTAGGCGCCAACTAGGGTGGCGCCTATGTACAAAATTAGGGCAAAAATTGCCCAATTTTGTAATTTTTTTTAAAAAATGTTTATTTTTGAAATTTTTTTAAAAAACCTGGATATTAAAAAAAAAATCTTTTTTAAAATTATATATCAAAACATTTCCCTTTTTTAAGTGAGAAATGATAAGTCTATAAGGCACTACATTACGATTCATATTTAATAAAAGTAACACTAATATGTTTTTCTGTTAAAAAAACATTATTATGCCAATTGAGTTGCATTTTACTAATTTATAAAACTCAATTTTTTTATTGATATATAAATAATAAATTATTTAACTTTTAAAATTATTTGTATATAAATAATAAATTATTTAACTTTTGAAATTATTTGTAAAAATATTCCCTTTCTATTTAGAATGACAAATGATAGATCATATGGCATTACATTACAATTAATTTTTAAAATCGTTATACTCATATTTCTATGTAAATAATTTATGGAAAATGCTAACTTGTGCCCGAAGGGCACATGTTAAGCAATTCATAAATAGAAAAAGTTTATATTAAAAAAAGTAATAAAAATATTAATAAAAATCATCCACGAGTTCCAATAAAATATTTCTACAATCATTTCTTAACATGTGCCCGACACAAATTAGGATTACCCATAATTTATTATTTAACTTTTAAAATTATTCGTATAAACATTCCCTTTCTATTTAGAATGACAAATGATAGGCCATATGGCATTACATTACAATTAATTTTTTTTATAAAAGTAACATTAGTGTATATATATTATTTAACTTTTAAAATTATATATATATATATATATATATATATATATATATATATATATATATATATATATATATATATATATATATATATATATATATATATATATATATATATATATATATATATATATATATATATATATATATATATATATATATATATATATATATATATATATATATATATATATATATATATATATATATATATATAAAAGTAACATTAATATACTTTTTAGCATGTTGATAGCAATTTGCAAAAAGTAATATAATTATATTTTTTTTATTTTAGATTTGTCTAAATTAGTTTTTATGTATAATGACACACTACAAAAATTTCATTTACATTATAACATGTTCAAACATATTTCATGCCGGAATAGATTAAAAAAAATCTCATAAATATCACGCCAAAATTAATAATAGATAATAAGCTTATACACCAAGAACGTATGAAGAAGAATAACATGAAGTCACTATAGGCTGACATACATTAATTGAAATTTTTGGAAGTGAACGTTAATGAATTAGTTCATACATCAAGCATATCAAGCATTTGGAACTTAGACAACATGAAAAAGTAAAAGGCTTACTTTCACAGAGGGAAAATAGAACAATATTACTTCGTTTATGAATTGATGAAGGATGTACTCATATGTGACTGAACTTTCAAGGAAAGTTAGAATGAATCATATTTAGGCAAGATTTGAGATATCTAAGTATGCCCAGTTCCCTTTGAATATTGAAAAATGGTTCAGTCGCAACAGATTTTGTAAAGATATCCGCAAGTTGATTTTTGCTATCAACATGCTCAAATACGGCGTCTCATTTTTCAACATGGTCACGTAGGAAATGGTGGCATATCTCAATATGTTTAGTGCGAGAGTGTAACACCGAATTTCTGGTTAGATTAATAGCACTAGTATAGTCGCACATGATAGGAATATATTGTAGTATCAAAATCAAGTAGTTGTTGTTTGAGTCACAAAATTTGAGCACAACAACTACCTACTGCTACGTATTCCACCTCGGCAGTTAACAAAGCAACAAAAACCTGTTTCTTGCTATCTTAACTTACTAAGGAGTTTGAAAACATGTGACAAAATCGGAATCAGTATAACCAACCAAATTAAAATCGCTTCCCTTGGAATACCAAATCCCATAATTAGATGTACCATGAAGATATCTAAGGATGCACTTTACGATTTTTAGATGCGATTCCTTAGGAGCCGATTGATAACGATCTCACATACACACGCTAAATATAATGTATGGCCTAGATGCAGTAAGATATAGAAGAGATTCACTCATACCTCTATACTTCTTGATATCAACATCCTTACAATTCTCATCTTTTTCTATGTTTCCATTTGTAGGCATTGGAGTGTCAATTGATTTTGCATCTTCCATACCAAATCTCTTTAGCAATTCATTGCAATATTTTGTTTGACACACGAATTTCCCTTTGTTGAGTTTCTTGATTTGAAGACCAAGGAATTAATTCAACTCCCTCACGAGACTTGTCTCAAACTCACCACTACGCCAAAAACTGGAATAGACAGCGCACCTTAGAGGGCGCTTTCTTAAAGAAGCGCACTTTAAAGTGAAGAGAAAAATAAGGAGGAATAGATAGCGCACTTTAGAGGGCGCTTTTGTATCAAAGCGCCCTCTAAAGTGAAGCAAAAAAATAATGAGGAAATGGAGGGACACCAATAGAGGGTGCGTTTATGAAAGCGCCCTCTAAGGGTACCCTTAGAGGGCGCTTTTAAAAAAGTGCTCTCTAAGTCCATGTACATTTCCAGTTTATAAAGCGCTTTTGGAAAGCCTTAGAGAGCGCTTTTAGAAGCGCCCTCTTAGGCCCCCTTTAGAGGGCGCTTTTTTTACACAAGCGCCCTCTAAGGTCCCCTTTATTAAACATTAAAATTATAACATATATACTGCATGTCTCTTTATTTTCCCTCTCTATATGCTATTTCGTTTACGTAACTGGGTTTTCTCTCTACTGCGATTACTCTCTACTGCGATTACTCCCCTCCTCCGTTCGTTCTCTCTCCCTCACCGTCGTCATCGCCGTCGCCTTTATCTGCTGCTGCATTCACGTTCACTGAGTTATCTGCGTCCACCGTCGCTGTTCACTTTCTTCTCCATCGTTACCGTCACCTTGAAGGTATTTCTCTTCTCCATCGTTACCGTTCACTTTCTTCAGGTGTTTGATTAGGGCATTTTCTAAACTGAGTTTTACATTTTGTGCATTATGTTGATTAATGTTGTTTAGGGCAAACGAGCACTATATGGTGTTCATGAGCACCTTGTTGTAAGGTTTTTTATTTCTGATTGAAAACTGATGTCATTTGGAGTGTGTTTGAGCACCTTGATGATTATGGATGCAAGTTTGTTCATGTTCCAAACACCATAAGTTTGCATTGGTCTTTTGTATGTAGTAGGTGTGTGTGAGTTTGTATTCAATAATGATGAAAAAAAGAGAGAGTTTATATTGTTGTAACATGAGAGAAATGGAAGGTATATGAATGTGTTTTTTGTGTAGCTTCACGAATATGGTCATTGTCTTACTTGGGTCTTATTGAATCATTTCTATATTACAGATAAAATGGCTAACCAAGACGATACCCATGACGCGAGTGGATCACGTAACAATGTTGAAAAAGAAATCAAACGAGGATTGACTGTTATGAAGTCAATCATTCGTGCAAGAGACAAGGGTGAAAAATTCGAAGTACATTGGAGTGCTGAAGACCAACTAATTGAGCCTAACGGTTCAATGTTGGCAAGTTACATTGGTTCCTTGTTCGACAACATATTCCGATTACATGTGATAATTGGAGAAGTCCGGAATTGAAGGTTGGCAAAGAAAAAATATGGTCCGAGATACAGGTACTTACCATATATTATTATATGTTTTTTTTGTTGACTATTTGTTGACCATATATTGTTATAATATTACTTATAATAACACACTCCATTTGTATGTTTTTTAGAGATCCTTTCAGATCGATGAAAGCCGGCAAAAATATTGTATTCAATTGGCCGGAAAAAGACTCCGAGGATTTCGATCCTTTTTGTCCAACAAATTTCTCAAGGATGAGGAAGGAAACTTTGTTGATGCAGAACGGCCAATGAAGTATGCGGAGATTATTTCAGCCGAAGAATGGGATAACTTTGTCGCCAAACGAAGAAACGAAAAATTCCATGTAATGTCTATTAATTATGGTATTATACAATTGTTAAGTTACTTGGTTCTAATATGCCTTAAAATTTTTTATCCAGGAAGTAAGCGACAAAAATCGGAAAAGGGCATCAAAACCCGCGTATCCGTACAAAAAAGGGCGTACGGGATATGCACGGTTACAACAAAGAATTGTAAGTATATTCAAATGCTATGAGCTTATACATTTTCACAATATGTTATAATTGATGATCTTATAATCTGATTCAATTTGTAGCTAGCCGAGGAGAAAAGTGACACAACATCTCTTCCGGAGCACGTATTGTGGAAGGCTGCTCGGGTTGGAAAGGATGGGGCTGTCGTTGAAGCGGTTCAAAATGTTTATGACGAATGTGTAAGTATATGTAACATTATTTCTTTAATTATATCGAAAATTTTGTTAGACATATAATTCATTTTTAATCTCCTCTAATAATATTTCAGGAGACTTTATCCCAAACCTTACCTTCAACCGAGCTCCAGGATTGCAGGAGCGTACTTAGTCGAGTACTAAATGTTCCTGAGTATTCCGGTCGTGTGAGGGGTAAGGGTTTTGGTGTGACTCCGTCGTCATTTTATAAAAAACCAAAAACAAAAAATCCTACCAACAAAGAGGTGATGGAGACCTTGGCGGAGTTAAGGGCACAAGTACTCGAACTGCAAAAAGAGAATGCAAGGTATAGAGAGGAAATGTGCGGTTCCGAGGCAAAAGATACTAGTGACCGAGCTAGTATCAATTGTCAACCGAAATTTCCCGAGGTAATTATATATGTTATTATGAAATTAAAATAGCACTTTTTTACTTGACACATATACACGTTAACAATAACATTTATTATTGGTTTAGGGCATTACACCTTGTCAGCTGTATCTATCGTCACCAACTTATCGCATAGTTGGCAAGGGAAAAGTGCACAACACTTCGGGTGAATTACTTCACCATAATCCCCTCCCGGTGGGATATATGAAAGTTTCGATTGACCTTGTATTAGATACCGACGCGCTTCTACCATTACCTGACGTTGTTTCAGAGACAACGTTGATGCGAGATGCAGTCGGATCCTTTGTTGGATGGCCGTCAGATCTAATTTTCCCAGATGCCGAGGTATATATGTTCTAAATGATTATGAATATTTAGTATTCACATTTCAATTCAGCTACAATTATGATATTTAATCAATCCTTATTACATGGTAATGTTAGACTCCTACAAGACCCACACATAAAGTTGGTAAAGGGATTTCAAGACGCATCGAGTCGGTTGCATCTCAAAAAGAGGTACAAATATATATACCCATTGAATTATATACGCAACGATTCTGTTGCATCACAAAAAGTCATGATTTAATTTATATGAATTTTTAGGTTCCCGGTCGAAAGTTGAAAAAAGCTGGTAACGATATTCCAACGACGTCCGGGACAAAATCTCAAATTATGATGCGTCTTGAGAAAATGGTGGAAGAGTCCGATATTATGCACGGCGCCATCCGTAGTGTAGATTTTGATGAAGGTATTTTCGGAATTGCTCATTCCGAAATAATTGCAAAGGAGGACATGCAACAACTTTTTGAACACGAAGAATTGGGCATCGCTGTCATTCATACATACATATGGTACTCCGATCAATTTATTATTTACTTAGTTGAACAATTTATTTACACATTTCAATGAGTAGTCTAATATTTATTATGTTTCTATTTAAGGTATATGTATGTAACATTGATGCGGGGAACTGAATTGTGTAACCGATTCAATTTTATTGCTGCTTCCCGTATCAACACAACGTTTATAACGAAAAATCCAACATCCGTAAAGAATGAACTAGTCGATAGATTCATGGCGGCCGGTGATAATACTACACCCAGTTTGTATTTTTTACCGTTTAATTCTGGCAACGGGTTAGATTTTCTTTCTAATAATTTCATTCTAATCTATGTATATCTTTTACGTAGAAAATTTTCATGCATCTAAATTTTTGTTTTATTTTACAGTGGTCACTGGGTGTTGGTTGCTATGGATCTTTCGAAACTAATGGTGTATTATCTCGATTCGTTATCGGGTGATTGGAGTAAATATCCGAGTATGAAGAAGACGGTTGACGCGTAAGTGAAATTCCCCTAAATATTCGTGTGTATTTGTATATTTAATTATGTCTGTCAAATTGATCTCAATATACGTTTTTATTTTGTTAGGGCAATACTAAAATTTAGATCGAAAAAGAATTACCGTAATAGGAAGGACATTACCTGGGTCAGAGTTCAGGTATATATTAAGTATCTTATTTTTGCTTATAATAGTGTTTGTTTTTTTGCTTATAATAGTGTTTGTAAGAAATTAACTATATATATATTGTTTGTTTTTCTGTGTAGTGTCCTCAGCAAAACAATTCGGTCGATTGCGGATTTTTTGTATTGAGATTTATGAGAGATATCATTGCGTTGAATCGTATAGACATCCCAAAAATGGTATGGAATAATAACTTAGGGTTTATTTTAATATTATCGGATATTTCATCTAATTTGTTACTAAATCATGAATATGTTTTATTCTCTTAATTGTAGTACTTTGAGGAATACAAATCTTACTCAAGAGCTCATTTGGATGAAATGAAGGATGAATTGTGTCAATTCATTGTTGATCAAAGAATCATATAGCTAGGTTGTATATTGTTGTACATATATGTATGGAATGTTGTTGTTGTATGCTGTTGTTGTATATATGTTGTATATTGTTGTTGTACTTTTACTAAATCATGAATATGTTGTTGTATATTGTTGATCAAAGAATCATATATTAATGTTGTATATATGGAGGATTAATGTTGTATATAAATGGATTCATGTTGTATATATCAATGGATTAATGGTGTATAACATTGGATTAAAGGATGAAATCAATATGAATTTTACACTTTTGCAGCATGCGAACAGGTTGCCAATTAAATATCCACTGTTTTTCAAACAATTTTTTTTAAAATAACTAACACTTTAGAGGGCGCTTTCTGTAGGAAGCGCCCTCTAAACACTTTACGTTGACAACTTTAGAGGGCGCTTTGTCCCGAAAGCGCCCTCTAAACACTTTACATTGACAACTTTAGAGGGCGCTTTTTCCAGAAAGCGCCCTCTAAGGTGTCCCTTTATGGACCACTCCAGAGGGCGCTTTTTTCTGAAAGCGCACTATAATGTGGCCCTTAAAGGGCCACTTTAGACAGCGCTTTCTCCAGGAAAACAAAGCGCTGTCTTTACCTATGCCAGCGCCACTTTAGAGGGCGCTTAGAAGCGCTGTTATAGGCCAAAATAAGCGCCCTCTTTTCCCTTATTTGGCGTAGTGCACCCTGCATTAGCTTAGAAAACTCCTTGACTAATTGCATGTTAGTGGAACCAAACATGATATCATCAACATAATCTTGAACTAGAAGAAATCTTTGGAGCAAGCATAAAATATTAACAGTATAGAATATATGTGAAGGTATTAAGATGATGTCACTAAAAACATATAAATTGAAACACACCATAATTATCAATTGAAAATTAGAAATGAACACTCATAAGATATATCATATACAAAGTATATCATACCTTTAAAAAATAAACAAGTAAAATAAAGGACTTACTTACAAAGCGAAAATTGAAATGATATTACCTCACCGTACAAATGACGGAGGATGCAATTGCATTCCACAAGAAACTCTCGAACGAAAGTTGGAATAAATGCAAAACGTGCCACAAAATCTTTTGACATCAACGCTCTTACCAATTTTCACTTTGACTAAGTACTAGATAGTGTGATTTGTAATGAATCCAATAAAGTTATTGATTTGATGGTCATCCCTTTTTGGTTGGACTTTCATTCTTGTCCTTTTCATGATTTGTAATGAATTCAAGAAAGTTATTGATTTGATGATCATCCCTTTTTGGTTGGACTTTCATTCTTGTCCTTTTCATGATAGTTATCTTACTCATCCTTAATCTTCATCGTCTTAGGTTGATCAACCCCTTATTCAATGTCTTTGAGCATGTATTTTTGAAGATACACCTAGATCATGAAACGAAATACCTTTTCCGACAATTCTCTGATAGGAAACATTAAACATAATCTACACATTTTTTACCAATTAATGAACACTAATTGTTGACTAATTTGGTCACACAATCCTTCTTCCTTTCCACAAAGTCAATGAAATAGGGATATGTCACTCGTTATATGTCTTTATCATCCACAAACGAGATCTCATACTTTCTTCATAGAGCCAATACATTTATCCTGCAAGATCAACAAAAAATGTTAAGTACCCAGTCTTCATTGGGTCCTTAAGGGTGAGTGAAGCCTTGGTTTCATTTAGGCAACCATTAAAAAATAACTTTAGGAATAAAGAGTCTCCTAAACTTACATTTTTCAATAGTATGATCTTTCTTGCAACAATAGTGACAAGATAAGTTATGATGAGATGTACTTTTGCTATTTTGAACATTTTTATACTTTTTATATGAAAGGTTCAAAGACCGTTCATACTTTGATGAATCAAAAGCAAATGCAATCGTTGGTGTAGCGGTAAATTCATGACCATTAAGCTATGGATAAACTTAACGTCAATAAAACCAGAGTCGCCACCGCGCTTTTATTATTTCCAAGGGAAAAGGGAAAAGTACGAACACAACCCAAAAATAAGAAGTTTTTAAATCAAAACTAATAAAATGCCAGAGATTACAGGTAAGGAGGTTGGTCACACAGAGGGAAGGTGTTAGCATTCAAAGTGTACTAGGTACTCCTAGAGAGCCTTTTTTTGGGTGTACATGTGTTTTGGTATAAAATGATGTTTGCGATAAATAGAGTGTGGGGATGAGAAAATAATTCATTAATTATATTTTTGTGTTTGACACAACCTTCGTACTTGTACCTACGTATCAACATAAAATGAGGAATCAAAACCTCGTAGTTCGTGGTAACAATTTCGAAGTGAATGAGTTGCTTTTAATAAAATTTTAAGTTTGAGAGAAGAACAAAAGGCCTAAAAGATTTTGAATGGGGGTTAGTTCTTTTTTGTCTTTTTGAAATTTTAAGTCAATATGGTTAAGTTTATTTACAAGTTTGATTAAGAAAAAGAGTTCAAAAATGCAATGGCATAAGGCCAAAGTTTCTAATTTGCAATAAAGTATAAGTTTAGAAATCACAAGCAAAAAAGTTTTTAAAAGGAGGGAGATATTTGAAATTAAAGAAGTGGGAGGAGATGAAGAGACTAATCCTAAGCAAATTTTTTAAAAGTTAAGAGTTGAAAAGATCTGACCAATGAGATGTAATCCAATAGATAAGAATGTCATATAGAAACTCAATTTTCCCTTGGACTTTTAGAATCAATCAATATCACTACACAAATAGTAAGAAGAGCAAGGCATCAAATAAAGATAGCCACATCCAAGCTAGCAACTTCATGATCTTCTTCAAAATATTCCCCATGTATCAAATGAAATAATCCTTTGAATGGCTCAGAATAAGTCATTAGTCACAGGTTCAAAATAACATTTGTATCAAGACCATGTTGCAGATGAACTCAAAAGGGATCTCAATACTTGCTTCAGATGAAAGTTCAATTCACAATGTCTGGCTTTAGAAAAGTTGGCATTGGCTAAGTCCTTTTTGCATAGGAAATGTTGCCTAATTCTAAGTCCAATGTCTCAGATCAAATCCAACAGTCCACACAAATCTTTTTCCAGGGTTTTTGTTGTTATTATGTACATTAAGGTCAAAAGACCACAAACACAAGCAAAATGCACAAACAAGTATATACAATCACAATATAATCACAAGATATGGCTCAAATGAGCAAAGTGAAAATGACATTAAAGTAAACAAGTTAAATGGTATGAATAATGGCAAATGATAAAGACTTGAATTTAAAATGCATAAAGTAAATGACTTGAAATTAAAGTTAGTCAAACGTTAGTTGATTAGAAGTTAGTATTTGCTTTCGCTTTTCAATTATTTAAGTCATTCTTTGGAGAACACTCAACCCTTTATTCACAAGCATGGATCCTTGAACCAAGGCATCTTCCAAAGGAAGGAAAAAAGGCCAAGTTTCCACACAATACCATGAAAGAGGGGAGACTTACAATCTCACTTACTAGAATGCTATGCTTTTTGGGTCAAAATTTACCGCTATATTAAGCAATCGTAATTCGACTTATGTAGAAGTCACAACTATTTGAGATCCGGCAATATAAATTTTAGTGTTAATTCATGTTAGAGATATGGTATTATGAACCATACTCCTAAAATATACCACACTTAAAAGACAATGGTAAAAGGGTGGATCTAATCTCATCCATACTTACATTGGTTTCTGCACCAACTAGCCTTAGGATATAGAGATATCATAGGTCAATGGAATGGATGGCATAGAAAGGGATTAAAGATGAAGAGGGAGGGGAAATGAAATAAACTCAAATTGGTCATGGGAGGACTTTTATCAAATTAAAATCATTCATTCATTTTGGGAGATGAAATGTACATTTCATCAATCCCCTAAATCCAATGATTTTAATCCAACAAAGTCAAATCAACCTTGACCAAGGCCCAACAACAATAGTCAAACTCAACAAGTCAACAAAAATAGTTTAACATAATTTATTTACAATTAAACAATTAAAAATGTATTGAATTAAAATATGTTTGATCAAAATCCTAAAACCTCTTCAAAACACCAAATAAATGGCCAAGAAATTTATCATAGGTCAAAGGACCTTGGAGAAAAAAATTCATAATTTTTGGTAACTTAAAAGTATTTTTAAACAATTAAAAATATGCACAAAAATAATTAAATCATGAAAAATATTAATGTTGATCCAAAAAATAATTTAAATTCAGAAAATGAAAGAGAAAAATATTTTAAAATTTTAGGTAAAAGTCTAATATTTTTTGGATCAATATTAAAATTAATATGAATTAATGAAAATAAGTCAATTGAAATGAAAATCAGAAATTACAAAAAAACGTGGACCACTTGATCTCCCTCATTAATTGAGGTGGCAGATCAAGTAGATCTGAGCGGGCGTTCCACCATACTCCAAGTCAAATGTTCCACATGCGTGGTAATCACTTTGGACGCCCTAGATTAAAACAAAATAGAAGGATCATGTGGTTCAGAAGCGTGCCAATACACCGCCGGAGTCTGAGCTCC
Source organism: Lathyrus oleraceus (assembly GCF_024323335.1). Classification (NCBI taxonomy): domain Eukaryota; kingdom Viridiplantae; phylum Streptophyta; class Magnoliopsida; order Fabales; family Fabaceae; genus Lathyrus; species Lathyrus oleraceus. The sequence goes on from NC_066584.1 coordinate 223,382,368, forward strand.
GGTCTTCTTCTCCGGTGGACCTCACCGGACTGGTCCACCTTCAACCATCACCAAAATAAAAAAGGAGGACATGAATTTAAAGTAAAAATGCTCAGGAGCTCGAATCTGGCCTCAATTTCACCTAACTCAAAGTATATAGAAAGATACAGGGAGTTGAATTTTGAGGATCATGATCTAAGTTGCTTCAATTTGACCTCTAAGCATCTCAATCTTGTTGCCTACATTGGTAGGACTTTAGACAACCAAAAATCAACAAGAACAATAGAGAATTGAATGAGAATCGAAGAGATGAAAAATTCTGAAAATCACCTTCAATGTAGGTTCAGATGGACACAATCTTGCTCTCAATTGTGCTCGGCCTTGCTTCAAATGCTTGATGGAGTGGAAATGGATCAACAAAAGTTATGGACTCTTGGAGTTTCAATCTCAAAACAGTTAAGAGATTCAAACTCGATTTTCAATGAAAATCACCAAGCTTATTCTTTGAATGTGAGGGTTTAGGGTTACTGATTCAAAGCTTGCGCTCCAGGGTCCCTAATTCTGAGCAAGAGGGGCTCTATTTATAGGCCAAGTGATTGATAATTGCACACTTCTTTCAAAATTCCAAAAATAGCAATATCCTTTGCATGGATGCATGGGTGTGTGATAGGCCCATGTAATGATGCATTTAGGTCCAAAAATGAGTGTAAGAAATGCTGAAGTCATGTGGAAAGGCCATGCATTCGTTTATGGAAAGTGGAACTTCAAATCTTCCAAATGGTTCTTCAACTTTAAGCCATGCGCAAGTCATTCATTCTTTGTCCAAATGGGATGATTTTTGACTTTTTGGAAATATTAGATCAAGAGGAACAACTTTCATGTTGAACACTTTTTCATTTGAAGCTTGGATCATGATGTATTTTGAGGTGGAAGTTTGGAAAATCAAACATATCAAAAAAAAATTCTAAGTACCAAGCCATATGTTCACTTCTTCCACCTTGAGTAACTTTTTCTATGGACTTCAAATGAGAAACGTTCCTTCATAAAATTTGTAGCTCTCTCAATGTCCTTCAAATTGTTCACAAATTTGACATCATTTGGATTTAACATGAAGGAGTTATTTATTTTAGAAGTTAAGGAAAATCACTTGTTCAGTGGTATTGGCCCAAAATGACCTATAATGTTTCCTTATATCACATGCATTTAAAAGTTGAATTTTCACTTCATCCAAACATAAACGTTGAAGTAGACATCTTGAATTTGATCATGTAACTTGAATTTCATCACATAAAAATTGAGCAAGTTATGGTCTTGGGAAGTTGACCTCCAAATTAGGGTTTAGACAAAATGACCTATAATCTTTCACCATAAAAAATGACTTTCCAAGCAAAACTAGCTCTTGACCTAAACATGAAAGTTGTTTTGAATGTAATTTAGAGTAACTTGATCTTGGAATCATTTTCATATGACAAAAATTGTAGGAGATAGGGTCTAGGGAACCCCAGTTCTGACCAGTTGAATTCCTCTGGTCAACCACCATGAACTGACTTGCTAGCTTGATATTCTCTTGACTTTTGGGAACCATGGAGGACCATATATGCATAAGATGATGTAATGTGAAGTATCCCTTGAAATATTTGATCAATTGCTGAAGAAACTTGTTGAAGAACTTACATAAGATACCTAGATGAATTAGGGTTTCCAAGGCAAACCAATTCCAAACTCTTCATGATTTCTTGATCAAAATAACATGTGAAGATCATGGGGATTCATATATGATGCTTAGAGCCATAGTAAACCAATTCTTGATTGAGCTGCTTGTAATGAGGGTCCTAAACCCTATATGTGAGCTTGATAGAGCATAGATGAACATGCACTACCTACAAAAGAGTTAAGCTATACAATGACATATTTTTGGTATTTTGGTTAGTAAATAAAAAAAAATGAAGTATGATACAATCAAATGGTGCTTGGTGATTGTAGCGGTAAATTCATGACCATTAAGCTATGGATAAACTTAACGTCAATAAAGCTAGAGTCACCACCGCGCTTTTATTGTTTCCAAGGGAAAAGGGAAAAGTACGAACAAAACCCAAAGATAAGAAGTTTTAAAATCAAAACTAATAAAATGCCAGAGATTACAGGTAAGGGGGTTGGTAACAAGGAGGGAATGTGTTAGCACCCAAAGTGTCCTAGGTATTCCTAAGGAGCCCTTTTTTGTGTGTACATGTGTTTTGGTATAAAATGATGTTTGCAATAAATAGAGTGTGGGGGATTAGAAAAGAATTCATTAATTATATTTTTTGTGTTTGACAAGACCTTCGGACTTGTGCCTACGTACCAACATAAAAATGAGGGATCAAAACCTCGTAGTTCGTGGTAACAATTTCAAAGTGAATGAGTTGCTTTTAACAAAATTTTATGTTTGAAAGAGGCACAAAGGATCCTAAAAGGTTTGAATGAGTGTTAATTATTTTTGGCTTTTGAAATTTTAAGTTAATATGATTAGATTCATTTATAAGTTGATTAAGAAAAGAGTATGAAAATGCAATGGCATAAGGCCAAAGTTTCTAATTTGCAATCAAGTCTAAGTTTAGAAATCACAAACAAAGAAGATTTTTAAAATGAGATAGAGATTTAAAATTTAAGAAGTGGGGAGGAGATGAAGAGACTAATCCTAAGCAAAAATTGAAAAGTTAAGATTTGAAAAGATCTGGCCAATGGGCTGCAATTCAATAGACAAGAAAGTCATATAGAAACCCAAATTTCCCTTGGACTTTTGAATCAAGCAATGTCAATACACAAATAGCAAGATGAAGAGCAAGACATCAAATAAAGATATCCACATCCAAGCTTAGCAACTTCACGATCTTCTTCACAATCTTCCATCCATCAGATGACATACTCCTTGGATGGCTCAGAGATAGGCATTAGACACAGGTTCAAAGTAACAACTTCATCAAGACCATGTAGCAGATGAACTCAAAAGGGATCTCAATACTTGCATCAGATGAAAGTTTTCTTCATAAACACTTGGTTTCAGAAAAGTTGGCATTAGCTAAGTCCTTTTGCATAGGTAATTTTGCCTAATTCTAAGTCCAATGTCTCAGATCAAAACCAACAGTTCACACAAATCTTTTTTAGGGTTTTTGTTGTCATTATGTACATTAAGGTCAAAAGACCACAAACACAAACAAAGTACACAAACAAGTATATGCAATCACAATATAATCACAAGATATGGCTCAAATGAGCAAAGTGAAAATGGCATTAAAGTAAACAAGTTAAATGGTATGAATTAGGGGTGTTCGCGGTGCGGTTTGGGCGGTTTTGACGATAAAAATCATCCGAACCACAAGAGAAAAAAGCATGCGGTTCGGTTTGGTTTGGTTGACTTTTAGAAATAAAACCAAACCAAACCAAATCAATGCGATTTGGATTGGTTCGGTTGGTTCGGTTTTTAACAATATTTTTATTTAGCCATACATACACCTATAGAGAAAAATGTAACTTTGTGTTTAGCCATTCATACATTAGTAAATAACATCAAAACTCATCATATTTAGAGAAAAACTTCTCATTCAATATACAAAAAATTAGATTAGAAAAAAGTGGAATAAAAAATATTTATAAAATAGTAGCATAAAATAATATCAAAAACATTATAATAAAACATAAAAAACATATGAGAAGAGAGATTAGAGAAGATGAAAAAAAACATAAGAGATGCGAGATTGAGAAGAAATGTGCGATAAAAATTTAATTAGAAGATAAAACAATAATATAAAATATGAAAAAGAAAGAACATAAGAGAGGACATATTTGAGTAGAAAAGGTGAAACGTACATGGCAAAGAAGACGAAAAGAATGTGCGGTACTACTAGGAGAGATTTAAGAAGGTTGAAATTGAAACCCTAAGTGCGAGTAAGAGAAAATTGTTTGTAATTGTAAGGTTAAGACATACTAGGTTTGAGTTTTGGATTGGATGTGGGATAAGTGACGTTTAGATGGTAACATAATGCGGTTTGGTTTGGTTTAGTTCGGTTTGCAAAATACAAACCACAAACCAAACCAAACTGTGCAGTTTTGTTAAAAAATGACCCAAACGCATCCGAACCAAATGCGGTTTTTTGCGGTTTTGGGTTGTTTGGTTTGGTTTGCGGTTTTCTATTGGGTTGGTTTAACACCCCTAGTATGAATAATGGCAAATGAATAAAGACTTGAATTTAAAGTGCATAAAAGTAAAGAGCTTGAAATTAAATGTTAGTTGAATGTTAGTTGATTAGAAGTTAGTGTTGCTTTTGCTTTTGTTGTTTAAGTCATTCTTTGGAGAACACTCAACCCCCTATTCATAAGCATGAATCTTTGAACCAAGACATCTTCCAAAGGAATGAAAAATGGCCAAGTTTCCACACAATACCATGAAAGGGGGGAGACTTACAATCTCATTTACTAGAATGTTATACCTTTTGTGTCAAAATTTAGCGTTATGTTAAGCAATCGTAATTGGACTTATGTAGAAGTCACAACTATCTGAGGTCGGACAATAGAAATTTTAGTGTTAATGCATGTTAGAGATATGGTATTAGGAACCATACTCCTAAAATATACCACACTTAAAAAAAATGCAAAAGAGGTGGACCTAATCTCATCCATACTTATGTTGATTTTCCAATCAACTAGCCTTAGAAAATGGAGATATCATAGGTCCATGAAATTAATCAGAAGAGAATGGGATTGAGATGAAGAAGGAGGGGAAATGGAGTCAACACAAATTGGTCAAAGGAGGACTTTTATCAAATTAAAATCACTCATTCATTTTGGGAGAAAAAATGTCCATTTCATCAATCCCCTAAATCCAATGATTTTAACTCAACAAAGTGAAATCAACCTTGACCAAGACCCAACAACACAAGTAAACACAAATAGCTCAACAAACTTATTTGCAATTAAACAATTAAAATCAATTAAAAAACATTAAATTAAATTATGGTTGGTCAAAATTATAAAACCTCAACAAAACACCAAATAAATGGCCTTGAAATTTGTCATAGGTCAAACAAGGTCAAAGGACCTTGGAGAAAAAAATTCATTATTTTTGGAAACATAAAAGTATTTTTAAACAATTAAAATATGCATATAAACAATTAAATCATGAAAAATATTAATAATGATCCAAAAAATAATTTTAATTCAGAAAATGAAAGAGAAGTTTACTTAATTTTTTTTGGTGAAAGTCTCATATTTTTTCGATCAATATTAAAATTAATATGAATTAATGAAAATAAGCCAAATAAAATGAAAATCATAAAATGCTAAAAACGTGGACCATTTGATCTTCCTCATTAATTGAGGTGGCAGATAAGGTGTATCTCAGCGTGGGTTCCATAATAGATCTAAGTCAATGCGCTACAGGGATGGTAATCAAAACCAACGCGTGGGATTAAAACAAAATGAGAGGATTCTATGGTCTGAGACATGCCCACGCACCACCGGAGCTACAACTCCGGTCTTCTTCTCTGGTGGACCTCACCGGACTGGTCCACCTTCAACCATCACCTGAATAAAAAAGGAGGACATGAATTTAAAGTAAAAATGCTCAGGAGTTCGAATCTGGCCTCAATTTCATCTAACTCCAAGTATATTGAAAGATACAATGAGTTGAATTTTGAGGTTCATGATCTGAGTTGCTTTGATTTGACCTCAAAGCAACTCAATCTTCTTGCCTACATTGGTAGGACTTCAGACAACCAAAACTCAAGAAGAATTATAGAGAATTGAGTGCGAATCGAATAGATGAAAATTTGAGAAAATCACCTTCACTGTAGGTTCAGATGGCCACGATCTTGCTTCCAACTTCACTTAGCCTTACTCTAGATGCTTGATAGAGTATAATTGAATAAAAAAGGAAGCAGGACTCTTGGAGATTTGAATCTCGAAAGAGTGGAGATTCAAACTCGATTTCCAATGGAAATACTCAAGGTTATCCTTTGAATGAGAGGGTTTAGGGCTGGGCATTCAAAGTTGGCGCGCCAGTCCTTAATTCTGATCATGGAGGGTTCTATTTATAGCCAAAGCATTTGATATTTGCAAACTTGTTTCAAAACTCCAAAACTAGCAATTTCCTTTGCATGGATGCGTGGGCGTGTGATAGGCCCATGTAATCATTCAATCAAGTCCAAAATCATGTACAAACATTACTGAAGTCTTGTTAGCAAGCCATGCATTTGTGTATGGAAGATGCAAGTTCAATTATGCCAAATGGTGATCCAACTTTAAGCCATACACAACTCACTCATACTTTGTCTAAATGGGATGAAATTGGACTTTTTGGAAAGATTAGATCAAGAGGAACAACTTTCATGTTGCACACTTTTTCATTTGAAGCTTGTATAATGAAGAATTTTGAGGTGGAAATTTGGAAAATCAAACATATCAAAAACTTTTCTAAGTACCAAGCCATATGTTCACTTCTTCCACTTTGAGTAACGTTTTCTATGGGCTTCAAATGAGAAAAGTTCCATCATCAAAGTTGTATCTTGCTAAAAGTCCTTCAAATTGGTCACAAATTTGACCTCATTTGGATTTAGCATGAAGGAGTTATGCATTTTAGAAGTTGAGGAAAATCACTTGTTCAATGGCATTGGTCCAAAATGACCTATAATGTCTCCTCATATCACATGCATTTAAAAGTTGAATTTGATCTTCCTCCAAACATCAAAGTTGAAGTAGACATCTTGAATTTGATCATGCAACTTGAATGGCTTTCATATCATAAAAATTGAGCAATTTATGGTCTTGGGAAGTTGACTTTCAAATTAGGGTTTAGACAAAATGACCTATAATCTTTCACCATAAAAAATGACTTTTCAAGCAAAACTAGATCTGGACCTCAACATGAAATTTGTTTGGAATGTCATTTAGAGTAACTCTTCTCTTGGAATCACTTTGCTCTGGACCCTAGTTTTGGTCAGTTGAATTCCTCTAGTCAACCACCATGAACCAACTTGCTAGCTTGCTATTCTCTTGACTTTTGGGGCTTATGAAGGATCATATATGCATAAGATGATAAAATATAAAGTATCCCTTGAATATTTGATGAATGGTTGAAGAAACATGTTGAAGAAGTTACACAATATACCCAAATGAATTAGGGTTTCCAAGGCAAACAAACTCCAAACTCTTGATGATTTCTTGATCAAAATAACATGTGAAGATCATGGGGATCCATATATGATACTTAGAGCCATAGTAAACCAATTCTTGATTGAACTCCTTGCGTTGAGGGTCTTAAACCCTAGATATGAGCTTGATAGAACAAAGGTGAGTTTGTGCCCTACCTACAAAAGAGTTAGAGTATACAAAGATATATTTTTGGTATTTTGGTTAGTAAACAAAGAAAAATGAAGTATGATACAATCTAATATGCTTGGTGATCTCTCCCAATTCAAACCAATGAATGAAGGGTGAGGAGGATGCCAAGATGTGATCCCAATGCCAATGCATATGATGAGATATCATGAGGGATCTTAGGGTAAAAATTGGGGTCTTACAGCTGCCCCTATTTAAGGACATTCTAGCTGAGGAGAGGAAGGTTAAAATATTCACATCGACTCAGTAGAATGGACTTAAATAACAACATATAAAAGCAAATTTTGGTCCCTAAGAGACCTCATGATGCATATGATATGAATGTTAAAAATAATATCTGTGGGGAAAATTTTGCCACAAAGGAAAAGAATCCGGAGAGACTGAAAGTCCGCAGGAGTATAACACATTCCGTAGGGAAAACTCACTAGGGAGACAGAGACTCTAGGGGGATAAAAGGGGTCGTGCGTAGGCCCGACTACGACTTTTAGAACTGTTGGGGGACTTGAGGAATTGCATGAAAATAAATCAATGGGAGGACTCAGCCGGGGAATAAAAGGAACATCTGCAGGGGAAACGGGTAGATCATAACAAAGCTGAAATACTCGAACCGAGCAGGGAAAGGTGATTTCATTGAAGAAATACGCAAACAAGCTCAACTAGGGAAGAAATGATCTTCAACACAGGAGGAACATAATTATATTATCCGCTACCGGTTACTGGGTATGGGGATAACAAATTATGACTGGGAGGACATTCGTTATCGGTTAGGGTAAACATATCAAGGATGGCTCGCTGAGGGCAACCAGGAGGTGTATTCATTATCGGTTACTAGGCGAGAATGATCTGCTGGGGAAAATCCAAAAATAGGATTTACAACTATCGGTTACTGGGCAGAAGACCAAAGAGAGAATATCTGTCACTGGTTAAATTGAACATATCAAGGATATACTCAGAGGAAAGAAAATCTGTCATCAGTTAGGATGAACATATCAAGGATAGACTTGCCTGGGGACATTAGGAAGGATATCCATCACCGGTTAGGATGAACATATCAAGGATAAACTTCTTGAAAAAGTAGGAATTACATCTATCTGATACATGATAGAATACCAATAAGAGAATACCCGTCATCGGTTAGGATGAACATATCAAGGATAGACTCTACAAAAGGGGAAAAAGCAGGATTTATAACTACTGGTTACTGGGCAGAAGACCGTAAAGAGAAGGAAACCCATCACCGGTTATGATGAACATATAAGGGATTGACTCTCTGGGGAATAAAAGGGATTACAACTACCTTTTTACTGGGTAGAATACCACCAACAGAATATCCGTCATCAATTAAGATGAACATATCAAGGATAAACTCAAAGCAAGGAAAGAGAATATCCGTCATCGGTTACGATGAACATATCAAGGATATTCTTTCTGGGGAAACTTGAAGACGAATCTGTAAGACCCCAATTTTGACCCTAAGATCCCTCATGCAATTTCATCATATGCACTAGCATCGGGATCACACATTGGCATCCTCCTTACCCCTCTTTCATTGGGTTTGTTTTAGGAGAGATCACCAAGCACCATGTGATTGTATCATACTTGTATATTATCATTTTACTAACCAAAATACCAAAAATATGTCTTTGCATTTTTCTAACTCTTTTGTAGGTAGGGCATGATCCCCATTGATCTATCAAGTTCATATATAGGGTTTAAGACCCTCATGCCTAAGAGCACAACCAATGGATGATTCACAATGTCTCTAAGCATCATATATGAGTCCCAATTATCTTTGCATGTTATTTTGATCAAGATTTCTTCAAGAGTTTGGAGTTGGTTTGCCTTGGAAACCCTAGTTTGTCTGGGTATCTTGAGTAACTTCTTTAACAAGCTTCCTCATCAATTGATCAAATTCCTCAAGGGGAACTTCAAAATTAATCATCTTATGCATATATGATCTACCATGATCCTAAAAAGTCAAGAGAATTGCAAGTTAGCAAGTTGGTTGATGGTGGTTGGCCAGATGAATTCATCTGATCAAAACTAGGTCTCCCTAGACCCTATCTCCTACAATTTTCAACATATGAAAATTATTACAAGACCAAAGTTACTCTAAATTACATTACAAACAACTTTCATGTTTGATTATAGAACTAAGTTTGCTTGAAAAGTCATTTTCTATATTGAAACATTATAGGTCATTTTGTCTAAACCCTAATTTGAAAGTCAACTTCCCAAGGCCATAACTTGCTCAATTTTTATGATATGAAAGATTTCCAAGTTGCACAATAAACTTAAATATGTCTACTTCAACTTTTATGTTTTGAGTGAAAGCTAAAGCAACTTTTATGAGCATGTGATATGAGGATACATTATAGGTCATTTTGGACCAATACCATTGAACAAGTGATTTTCCTCAACTTTAAAAATGCATAACTTTCTCATTATAAATCCAAATTATTTCAAATTTGTGACCATTTTTAAGGTATTTGAAAGGTCTACAACTTTAATGAAGACACGTTTCTCATTTGGAGCTCACATAAAAAATTAAGCAAGGTGGAATATTGAAGTATATGACTTAACACTTAGAAACTTTTTCAACATGTTAAAATTTCCAAACTTCCACCTCAAAATTCACCATGATCCAAGTTCCAAATGGAAACATGTTCAACATAAGAGTTGTCCTCTAGATCTAAGCTTTCTAAAGAGTCTTAATTCTTTCATTTTGGATGAGGTTTGCTAGGGTTGCGCGCATGGTGTTAACTGCCCTGCATCAATTGGCAAAATAAAAACTTCAAATGACCATTTCACTTTGCCTTGCCATTCAAGCTTCATTTAGACTTCAACATAGTTGAATTTGGACCTTAGTGCATTGCTTCATGGGCCTACACATGCCCATGCAAGCATGAACATGACATTGCCAATTTTGGAAGAAATTTCAAGTGTGCAAATAACACTTTAATTTTCTATAAATAGAGACCCTTTAAGCTTATTTGAGGGGATCCTTACGCGCCAGCTTTTCCTCCACTCTTCAAACCCTCATAATTCAAAGGAAAACCTGATAACTTTCACTTGAAAATTCAGTTTGAATCTCACTGTTTGGAGATTCAAAAACTCTAGGATCCAAAGCTTTGTACCAATCTTAAACCACTTCTGCAAGCTATTGGAGCAAGATTAAACGTGAATTGAAGCAAGAGAGACCAAGTTCTGCACAGCATTGAAGGTATTTTCCAGATTTTTTCTTCTCTTTGATTCTCACTCAATTCTCATCAATTCTCTTGGATCTTTGGTTGTCTAAAGTCCTACCAATGTAGGCAAGAAGATTTTGTTGCTTTGAGGTCAAATTGAAGCAACTTAGTTGACACACCTCAAAATTCAACTCCTCCTACCAATATTTGGAGTTAGTTAAAATTGAGGTCAGATTCGTGCTCTACGCCATTTTCTCTTTCAGATCATGTCCTCCTTTTTTATTTTAGTCATGGTGATGATTGAATCAGTCCGGCGAGGTTCGCCTGAGAAGGTGACCGACCTTTGGCTCCGGCAGCGAGGTGGCATGGTTCAGAAGCATTGATCCTTTTCAAAGTTTTTTTAATCACAAGCGTTGGTTTTGATTACCACTTGTGTGGTGTGCTGACTAAGTTCCATCATGGAACGCGCGTTTGTGTCCACTTGATCTGCCACCTCAATTAATGAGGGAGATCAAGTGGTTCACGTTTTTTTGTAATTTCTGATTTTCATTTTATTCCTTTGATTTTCGTTAATTAATATTAATTTTAATATTGATCCAAAAAATATGAGAGTTTCACCAAAAAAAATTTAAATAGAATCCTATTTCATATACTGATTTAAAATTATTTTTTGGATCGTTATTAATATTTTTCATGATTTAATTGATTTTTTGATTATTTTTAATTGTTTAAAAATACTTTTAAGTTTCCAAAAATTCTGAAAATTTTTCTCCAAGGTCCTTTGACCTTGTTTGACCTATGATAAATCTCATGGCCATTTCTTTGGTGTTTTGATGAGGTTTTAGGAATTTGACCAACCATATTTAATTTAATGCATTATTTTTAGTATTTTTAATTGAGTAAATGTCAAATAATTGTGTTGAGCCATTTTGATTGATTTGTGTAAGTTTAACTTGTGTTGTTGGGCCTTGGTCAAGGTTGATTTAACTTTTCTAGGTTAAGATCATTGGATTTAGGGGATTGATGGAATGTACATTCCATCTTCCAAAATGAATGAATGATCTTAATTTGGTAAAAGTCCTCATTTGTCCAATTAGAGTTTGATCCACTTCCCCCTCCCTCTTAATCTCATTCCCCTTCTTTATGCATTCATGTCATGATCCTATGATATCTCTATATGCTAAGGCTAGTTGATTGCAAAATCAACATGAGTATGAATGAGATTAGGCCACCACTTTTGCATATTATTTTTGTGTGTGGTATGTTTCATGAGCATAGTCCATTATACTATGCCTCTAACATGCATTAACACCAAAATTCTATTGCCCGACCTCAAATAGTTGTGACTTCTACATAAGTCCAATTACGATTGCTTAACATAGCGCTAAATTTTGACACAAAAGGCATAATATTCTAGTTAGTGAGATTGTAAGTCTCCCCTCTTTCATGGTATTGTGTGGAAGCTTGGCCTTTTTTCCTACCTTTGGAAGATGTCTTGGTTCAAGGATCCATGCTTGTGATAAGTGGGTTGAGTGTTCTCCAAAGAATGACTTAAACAAAAAAAGAAAAAGAAATACTAACTTCTAACCTATTAACCACTAACATTTAATTTCAAGCCTTTATTTTTAATGCACTTTATTTTTTAAGCTTTACTCATTTGCCATTATTCATACTATTCTAATTGTTTATGTTAATTTCATTTTCACTTTGTCCACTTGGACCATATTGTGTGATATATTTTGTTTGTGTATATTGTGTTTGTTTGTGTGGTCTTTGATCATTAATGTACATAATAAGAACAAAAACCCTAAAAAATATCTTGCGTGGACTGTTGGTTTGATCTGAGACAATTGGACTTAGAATTTAGGCAACACTCCCTATGCAAAGGACTTGGCCAATGCCAACTTTCATGTAACCAAGTGGTTGTAATTTGAAACTGCATCTGATACATCATTGAAGATCCATTTGAGTTCATCTGCAACATGATCATTGTGGAGATGTTAGTTTAAACCTGTGACTTAGTGCCATCTTGGAATTCATCTGATGCATGGGAATATTTGAAGAAGATCATGGAGTTGCTAAGCTTGGATGTGGCTATCTTTATTTGATGCCTTTCTCTTCAAGTTGATATTTTATGCATTGTTTGTTGCTTGATTCTAAAGTCCGAGGGAAATTTGGGTTTCTATATGACATTCTTGTCTATTGGATTGCAACCCATTTGTCAGATCTTTTCAACTCTTAACTTTTAAATTTATGCTTTGGATTAGTCTCCCCATATCCTCCCCACTTCTTTAATTTCAAAATCTCTCCCTCCTTTTAAAAAGTTCTTTGTTTGTGCTTATTTTCCAAACTTAGACCATATTACAAACTAGAAACTTTGGCCTTTAGCCATTGCATTTCCAAACTTCCTTTCTTAATCAAACTTGTAAATGTACTTAATTATACATGACTTATAATTTTCAAAAGCCAAAAAGAACTAACTCATTCAAACCATTTTTAGGCCTTTGTGCCTTTCAAACCTAATTTTAGTTAAAAGAAATGCATCCACTTTGAAATTTATACCACGAACTACGAGGTTTTGATCCCTCATTTTTATGTTGGTACGTAGGCATAAGTCCGAAGGTCTTGTCAAACACAAAAATATAATTAATGAAATCTTTTCTCATCCCCCCATTCTATTTGTTTGTAAAAAATCATTTTGTATAAAAATACATATGCGCACAAAAAAGGGCTCCCTAGGAGTACCTGGGACACTTTTGGTGCTAACACCTTCCCTCTGTGTAACCAACCCCCTTACTTGTAATCTCTGGCATTTTATTAGTTTTGATTTGAAAACTTCTTATTTTTGGGTTTTGTTCGTACTTTTCCCTTTTCCCTTGGAAACAATAAAAGCGTGGTGGCGACTCTTGTTATTTGATGTCTAGCTTATCCATAGCTTGATGATCATGAATTTACCACTACAGAAATTAAATGGAGACTCTGTTGGGGAGTAGTCTCTAGTGGGTTTAGCCTACTTTTTTGTGTGTATATAATTGTATATTTGATGTATGTATATTTGTTTGTATGATATAATCTTCTTGTTGTGCTTGGTGATCTTTGAGTGGTGAGATAAGTTCTAACCCGAACTTGAGTGCAATTAATATAGGAGGATGGTATAGTCATGTTCGACTTGTGTGGAGTAGTCCTTAACAAGTTGGCTTGAGATCCATCTACTTAGTGGAGACCCTTTTGGATTTGGAAATGTCACACAAGTATTTGTGGTTAAGCATTACTATCTCTAATTTGGGGTCCGAGAAGCTGAGGACCGTAGAACATTTAACCCCTCTTGGCATATTTAGGACGTAGTGTGGTGACTGTTCAAGTGTAGACTTGATAATAGTTGTTACGCGATGCTACACTCAGACGAGTTTCTCTTGAGAATATTATGGGTTGATGAGTCAGTCATCCTAACCTGTAATATCCGATAGATGGAACTAAGACTCTGGGAACTTTTTACAACATGATCTATAGGTTGTTATATTTAGTTCACTCCCTTGGGACAGTTCTTACCCAGACTCCATGCTCGTGACTTACAACAAACCCTTGATTCTTGGTTGATCCAATCAAGTCTTGTTAAATATCAATGGAACTTGGGTGTTGATAAGGTGTAAACCATAATCCACCAAAATGGATGATTGATCTTGACAATGATTTGATTCATCCCTTGACCTTTGTTTGTTTTCTTTGTGTGTGATCCCTTATTTGTGATTGTTCCATTCATGAATTCATGCACATCATAACATTAATCACACAAAAATTTCAAGGAACTGAGGTGTTATTTGCAAATATTTTCAGACCATGGATTGTGGACGAAGGAACACTAAGAAGTACAGTTTCAGATGTCCCGACTTGAAAGAGTTAAGGAAGCTAGCATCTTTTGTATTAGATCCCTTGGACTTCAAACAATGTCATGGGAAGCTTCTCTCCATCTTGTCTGCTGATGTGGTTGAAGGACTTTTGAGCGTGTTGGTGAAATTCTATGACCCTCACTACCGTTGCTTCACTTTTCCTGATTATTAGCTTGTGCCTATGTTGGAAGAGTATGCCCATCTCTTGGGGATACCTGTTTCTAACAAAGTTCTGTTTAGTGGATTGGAAGAGATTCGCAGATCTCATCTTATAGCTGAAGCTCTTCACTTGAAGAAGTCTGAGATAGAGGCTCATTGGGTGAAGAAAGGAGGATTGTTTGGGGTGCCATCTGATTTCCTCATCAAGGAAGCTACTGCCTTTGCTCAGGCCGGTAGTATGGACGCTTTTGAAGCTATCTTTGTGTTGCTCATCTATGAATTAACTTTTTTCCCTAACATTGACGGTTTTGTTGATGTTAACGCCATTAGAATTTTCTTGATTGGGAATCTTGTGCCTACTTTGTTGGGTGATATATACTTCTCTTTGCATCTAAGGAATTCTAAGGGTGGTGGAACTATTGTATGTTGTGTTCCTCTTTTGTACAAGTGGTTTATTTTTCACTTGCCTCAGACGCCTGCTTTTGTGGAGAACAAACAATGTCTACGGTGGTCTCAGAGACTTATGTCTCTCACAAATGATGATATAGTTTAGTATGACCCTTCTTTGAGCAGTTTGGAGATTATTGACAGTTGTTGTGAATTCTCTAATGTGCCTCTCATTGGTACACAAGGAGGAATTAACTATAATCTTGCTTTGGCTCGTCGTCAACTTTGGTTCCCCTTGAGAGACAAACCTAATAACACTTTGTTAGAAGGTCTTTTCAATCAAGAGGCCAAAGATCCCCAACATTTGAAGCAAAATATTGTGCATGCTTGGCATAATATGCATAGGAAAGGAAGATCTGAGCTTGGTCTGTGTAATTGTGTAGCTTTGGAAGCTTACACTCATTGGGTGAAGAAAAGAGCTTTGGAATTGAAGATGCCTTATCCTTGTGAGAGACCTATGTCTATGGTTGTGGCTGAGCCATTAAATCTCCCTAACCAAGATGTAGAGGAGTTGGAAGACGCACTCGCCAAGATGAAGCGAGAGAAGGATATGTGGGAAGAGCGGTTCCACGCTTTGAGCAAAAAGCATGAGGAGTTGCAGCTTGAGTCTAAGAACAAAGATGCACTTATTGAGCTTCTTGAAGACCGAGTAACAAAGAGACAGAGAGAGCCGGAGGTTTCATCGTCTATTATGCCTCAGCCTTCCGTTGCTTGGAAGAAAATTGTTGATCAGCTTGACCTCGAGAAGACTCGGATGAAGGCTTCTTTTGAGCCCGAGATGCGACGCATTCGAAGGAAGTACGCGCCTACAGCCAGATCTTCTGACATTGTTGTTAGGGATCCTTAGGATGACTAGTCTCCTTTTCTCTTGTATTTTTCATTTGGTTTCTGAAATTGTACTCAGTGTAATCCTTCCAATTGTATAAATAAAAGAGATTTTTATGGTCATATCAAATTGTTGCAATTGTTGTTATATATATACATATTTGAAAATAATATAGTAAGTTCCTTGAAAATAAAAATAATCAAACATTACATTTCATGCATCATTTGCATAAGCAGGTTTCTCTTTCGCCAGATGTCTCATTGGCGTTTCTTCTGTGCTTCAGCCAAGCTGACTCATCGGTACAATACTCGCGCCAATTACTCTAGAATTATGGAACATCTTGAGCAAGAGAATAAATATTTGAGAGAGGAGATCACCCTCCTGACTGCCATGATGGAGTCAGTTCTAGCTGCATAGAGCCAGATTTCTCCAACACCTGCAACTCCTCCTCCTCAGAGGACTGTTATTTCAAAGGTGGCTACCTCTACTATTCCCGCAACTGCTGCTCATTTCGCATCTGCCATGCCTGTCGGATTCCCGTGGGGAATGCCTCCGAACTTCGTGCCTGAAGGCTTTGCGCCTACATTTGCTTCCATGCCGGCATCTAGCCTGGTCATGTCTATGCCACCGCCTGTCGTGCATACCTTGCCTCGTGTGGAAGACACCATTTATCATTCCGAGTCATTTGAGGGCCCGAACGTATATGAGAAAATGGATGAAATGAAGGATCAATTTTTAAGCTGCACAAGGAGTTGAAAACTTTGAGAGGTAAGGACCTATTTAGGAAGAGTGCTGATGAATTGTGTCTAGTGCCGAATGTGAAGATTCCAGTGAAATTCAAAGTGCCTGACTTTGAAAAATACAAAGGTAACACATGTCCGCTCAGTCATTTGGTGATGTATGCCCGCAAAATGTCTATGCAAACAGACAACGATCAGCTGTTGATCCACTACTTTCAAGACAGTCTGATCGGCACTGCATTAAGATGGTATATGGGGTTGGACAGTGCGTGCATCCGCACTTTCAATGATTTGGGTGAAGCATTTGTAAAGCAGTACAAGTACAACGTTGATATGGCTCCCGACCGAGATCAGTTGAGATCACTATCTCAAAAGGACAAGGAGATATTCAAGGAGTATGCACAGAGATGGAGGGAGATCGCTGCTCAGATCAACCCTCCTTTAGAGGAAAAGGAGATGACTAAAATTTTTCTGAAGACCCTTAGCTCATTTTATTATGAGAGGATGATCGCCAGTGCCCCCAGTGATTTTACCGAAATGGTAAATATGGGGATGAGGCTAGAAGAAGGTGTCCGAGAAGTACGATTGTCTAAGGAGGAAGTATCATCCAGCAAGAGATACGGCAGCAGTTTTGGTAAGAAGAAGGATAATGAAGCCAATGCAATTGTTAGTGGGAGGCAGAGGAGGCCTCAGATCAGAAAAAGTCAACCACCCCGTCAACATCATCATCAGGTATCTTCGGTTATTCATGTATTTTCAGCAAGTCAATTAGCACTACTTCAACAACAAAAACGTCAACAACAACAACCACAACAACGAACAAACACCTACAACAACAACAATACCAACAACCATCAACAACATAATTTTGAAAGGAAGAAGGTCTCTTTCGACCCGATTCCTATGATATATGCAGAGCTTTACCCATCATTAGTTCTCAAGAACCTACTCCAACCAAGAAACCCTCCGCAAATTCCTGAACCACTTCCATGGTGGTACAAGCCAGAACTCCAATGTGCTTTTCATCAAGGAGCACCTGGACATGACATTGAGAACTGTTATCCACTCAAGTATGAAGTTCAAAAGCTGGTTAAAAATGGAATGGTGTCCTTTGAAGACCATATGCCAAATGTTAAAGCAAACTCACTTCTTGCCCATGGAAATTCATCTGTTAATATGGTAGACGGTTGTCCAGGGGAGTTCAAGGTATTTGATGTATGCTTCATAAGAAGGTCCTTGGTGACGAGGCACAAGGATATTTGCTTGGTTAGTGATCGTGAGTATGACCATGATGGTTATGCTATCTGTAGTGTTAACCCGAGGGGTTGTATGGTTGTGAAAAGAGACATTCAGCGGTTGATGGATGAGGGTATGATCCAGATTGTTCAATCCCGTCACATAGATGACGATGTCAATGTAATTGTTCTCGTGTTCAAGAATCCCGAGAGAGTAGTGATTCAGTATGATAGCAGCAACAATAATAGTATCAGCCAAAGATCGGTATCGCTGTTGGTCATACGGTTGGCGGGTCCAGTCCCGTACGCATCCGAAAGGCTGTTCCTTATCAGTATAATGCAACTATGGTGAAGGATGGTCAAGAGGTTCCATTACCTACGACCAATTATTTCGTGAGCATTGTTGATGTTACCAAGGTGACCCGTAGTGGTCGAGTGTTTGGGTCGGTGTTCCCAAAAGATGTGGAAGATTCAACAGTTGGTAAGAAGGTAGAAGTGCTTGCAACAGATCCAGTTAGTGCTTTAAAGTGTCAGTCTGGGGAATCCAGAAATTTGAAGACTAATGATGATGATGAGGTACTTTGGGTGATAAAGAAGAGTGAGTTTAATGTGGTGGAGCAGCTGCTCCAAACCCCCTTGAAGATTTCAGTAGTGTCTTTGCTTATGAATTCAGAAGTGCACAGAGAAGCACTGCAAAGAGTTCTATAGCAAATGTTCGTAGAACATGATGTTACGGTGGATCAGTTTGATCATATTTTAGCTAACATCACTTCCTGTAATAATCTCAGCTTCTGTGATGAGGAACTCCCTGAGGAGGGTAGGAATCATAATTTGGCTTTGCATATCTCCATGAATTGCAAAAATGATGCTTTATCCAATGTTCTAGTTGACACCGGATCCTCGTTGAATGTGTTTCGAAAGTCAACATTATCAAAGTTGTCATATCAAGGAACGCCTATGAGATATAGTGGTGTAATCGTCAAAGCTTTTGATGGCTCACGCAAAACAATGATTGGTGAAGTGGACCTTCCGGTGAAGATAGGTCCGAGTGATTTTCAAATTACTATTCAAGTAATGGATATCCACTCGGCCTACAGTTTTCTGTTGGAAAGGCCATGGATCCACGAGGCAGGAGCTGTTACCTCACATTGCATCAGAAACTCAAATTTGTGAAGAACGGGAAATTAGTCATTGTTGGCGGGGAGAAGGCGCTGTTGGTTAGCCACTTGTCATCTTTCTCTTATGTTGAAGTTGAGGATGAGGTTGGAACTCCATTCCAAGCCTTATCTATTGCTGTTGAAAAGAGAGTTGGGGCACCTATGTCCTCATTAAAAGATGCAAGGAAGATTGTTGAAGAAGGAATTATTGATCAATGAGGGCGAGTGGTAGAGGTCTCTGATAACAAGAATAGAACCGGTCTGGGTTTTCAGCAAGGTTCGTCAGCTGTTAGATCATAGAATATGCAACTCAACTTTCGTAGCGGAGGATTCCTTCGTGGCAATGAACAACACTTAGCTGCTGTGCTAGAGGACGACGAAGAGGAATACTGCATCAATTTTGTGACGCATGGAAAGGCTTGCAACAATTGGATTGTTGTTGATATTCTTGTTATTTTGCATCAACCTAAGTAATTGCTTTTATTTGTTTTTAAAAAAACCTTCTCATATGCCAAAGGGAGAAGTGAATATTGTTTGGCATTTTCAAATTTGATCATCAATAAAATATAATTCTATTCATCCACATCTATGATGTTTTCTTTTACTTTTTGCTTTATTCTGAAAATGGTAATCACAAAAGAAACATAAATAAATCATATAATTGTCCATCTGTATAATATTTAGTCGCAAATCACTTCTCTAAAATCAAAATATCAAATCATTATGCATGATAGTTTCTAACCCCATTGAATACAATGATCCTTCTCCTTCTCCAAATTTTGAATTCCATGTGTTTGAGGCCGAGGAGGAAAGTGATGAAGAAGTGAGTGATGAATTGTCTTGTCTTCTTGAGCATGAAGGAAAAGCCATTCAGCCATTCGAAGAGCAGATTAAGCTAGTCAACTTGGATTCCGAAAATGATGTGAAATAAGTCAAGATTGGGTCTCAACTGTGTCCAGATGTTAAAAAGGGTTGATTGATCTTCTCCGAGAATGTTTAGATGTGTTTGCTTGGTCCTATCAAGACATGCCTGGTTTGGATTCTGAGATTGTGGAGCATAAATTGCTGTTGAAGCCAGAATGCCTGCCAGTCAAGCAGAAGTTGAGAAGAATGCATCCTGATATGGCAGTAAAGGTCAAGGAAGAAGTACAAAAGCAGATTGATGTCGGTTTTCTTGTGACCGCTGAGTATCCGCAATGGGTGGCCAATAACATGCCTGTTCCGAAGAAAGATGGAAAATTCCACATATGTGTTGATTATAGAGATTTGAATAGAGCCAATCCAAAAGATGATTTCCCTCTACCACACATTGATATGTTGGTAGACAATACCGCTAAATTCAAAGTCTTTTCGTTTATGGATGGATTTTCTGGATACAATCAGATCAAGGTGGCACCCGAAGATATGGAGAAGACCACATTCATTACACCTTGGGGAACATTCTGTTATAGAGTGATGCCTTTCGGTTTAAAGAATGCTGGTGCAACTTACCAAAGAGCAATGACTACTCTTTTTCATGATATGATGCATAAAGAGATTGAAGTTTATGTTGATGATATGATTGCTAAATCCATTAATAAAGAGGAACATGTTAAGAATTTGTTGAAGCTATTCCAGCGTTTAAGGAAGTATAAACTCCGCTTGAATCCCAATAAGTGTACTTTTGGTGTTCGTTCTGGTAAGTTGTTGGGCTTTATTGTCAGCGAGAGGGGTATTGAAGTTGATCCCGCAAGGTCAAAGCAATACAAGAGATGCCTGCGCCCAAAACTGAGAAGCAAGTCAGAGGTTTTCTCGGCCGCTTGAATTATATCTCAAGATTCATTTCACACATGACTGCCACATGTGCGCCTATATTCAAGCTTCTTCGGAAAAATCAGTCTTGTGATTGGACCGAAGATTTCCAAAAAGCTTTTGACAGTATCAAAGAATATCTGTTTGAACCACCGATTTTGTCTCCGCCTGTTGAAGGAAGACCATTGATCATGTATTTAACTGTGCTTGAAGATAGTATGGATTGTGTTCTAGGTCAGCAAGATGAGATTGGAAAGAAAGAATATGCTATTTACTACCTCAATAAGAAGTTCACCGACTGTGAGGCTCGATATTCTATGCTAGAGAAGACTTGTTGCGCATTGGCTTGGGCTGCTAAGCGTCTGCGTCAGTACATGTTGAATCATACCACTTGGTTGATCTCCAAAATGGATCCAATCAAGTATATACTTAAGAAGCCTGCTTTAACTGGGAGGATTGCCTGTTGGCAGATGTTGTTATCAGAGTATGATATTAAATACCGACCATAGAAAGCAATCAAAGGCAGTGTCTTGGCTGACCATTTGGCTCACCAACCGATTAAAGATTACCAGTCAGTGCATCATGATTTTCCTGATGAAGAGATCTTGTACCTAAAAATGAAAGATTGTGATGAACCATTGCTTGAAGAAGGGCCAGAACCTAGTCCCCGTTGGGGCATGGTATTTGATGGAGCTGTTAATCAGTATGGTAATTGTAAGACCCCAATTTTGACCCTAAGATCCCTCATGGAATCATAACATTGCATTTGCAAAGCCTCAAGGATCATAAGCATCTTGGTTCCTTTTACCTTTAGATGAGACTTCTTGTGAGTGGCTTGAGATCACTAAGCATACTTGAATTATATATCATTGCTTTTCTCATTTTTCATTTGCCAACCAAAAGCACAAAAATATGTCACTAACATCTTTTGTTTGTAGCTTGAGCAATCACAAGGTCCAAAGCTTCTAGGAGATCATGGGTGCAAAGATATGGCCAAGAGAAGATGAAGGCAAGCATGGAAATGGTTCCCAAAGCTCTCATCCATCAAATATGCCTCCCTAGCATCTCAATTCATCATTTTGATCAAAGCAAGTCAAAGGGTTTGAGGTTTGTTCCTCAAGGAAACCCTAATTCATTTGATCACCCACAATGCCTTGCTAATGAAGCAACCTCAGCCCATGGTCAAATACAATCAAGGGAAGTTCTCTAATTCATAATTTAATGCATATTTGAGCTTATTTGAGTATCCTCAATCATCAATTCATCAAGATATGAGTTGTGGACTTGAGAAGTTGATCAGTCAATTCATTTGACTATTTTGAAATGCACTGAGACCTAACGTTTTATGTGTTGGTCAAATGAATATGATCCCAAAATAAAAAATGTTCTTAAGGACAATATGAACAACTTTAATGTTCATCAAAAATTTATTTGAAGCTTGGAAGGTCATCTCCCATTCCAAGAGTATTGTGTCTACTTCAAATGTTATGTTGAACAAAATTTCAAAATCTCAAAAGAAATACATGTGATAATGCAAAACATTGTAGGTCACTTTGGACCAAATGCATTGAAAGGCAAAAAAGTCCAACTTAAAGTGCCCATAACTTCTTCATCAAAAATCAAAATGATGCAAAATTTAAGTCCATCTTGATTGACTTGAAAAGATATACAACTTTGATGTTTGAGGTATTTCCATTTGAGGCTTGCATCATCAAAACAGAAGGGCTTGAACATTGGCCAAATTTGGAAACCTCACTTTTGCATGTTTTGCACCTTACACTTTAAACTCAAAATTCACTAATTTCCAAGGCCCAATTGAAATTTTGATCAACATATCATTTTTTCCTTATGCAATAAGCTTTCTAACCATTACTCATGAGGTGGCATTTGGAGTTTGGAAGCACCATTTTCGAAGGCATGAAGGTTTAGTGCATTTTGTGAAATTCAACTCCAATTGCCATGCATGAGCTGTTTACACTTCTTGTACACGTCCATTTGCAATCTGCATGAGTTCAGCAAGTTATTCCAAGCTTCATTGGGCCTTCCACATGATCATACAAGCCCATGCAAGGAAAATCCATTTGCCATGCACACGAGTAAAATCACTTGTTCAGCCAATTCCAGCTATAAATACATGTGCTATACTTCATTATGAACTAACCTAAAGGCGCCTGAAATGTTGCAAGAGTGAATTCCCAACCATACCAAAGGAACTAAGTTCATATTTCTTCAAAATTTCATATCTGAAATTCAATTGAATTTGGTTGAATCTTCAGATCTAAAGTTCCTAAACCTTCATCATCTGATACATTGGGGTTCTGTTTTGCAAAAGGAGCTAAGGAAAGGGACTCAAAGCTTCACAATTCAAAGGTGTGCATCAACTGGTTTTTTCTTCGAAACTCCTTATTCTTTGATTTGTTGGCCTTAATATTGTGTTGTCTGAAGTCCTCTCTATAGAGGCATCATTGCTATATGCTCAATTTTTGAAATCTATGAAGTTCAGCATGAACACCATATTTTTCTCCTTCTGATTTCTCTTACTATGGGGATTTAGAAGAGAAACTAATGGTACAGGGGTGATGTACATCACCCCAGCTTTAATTTGGTATATGGATCGTGAGTTTTGGTTAATTTTGCAAACCTGCAACTCTGGCCGGAGCTGGTGTGCTCGCCGGAGAAGACGGTGGTGTACACCACCGTCCACCATGCCAGATTGAATCTGAACCATTGGATGCGTTTCCCACGATCTAATCCTGGCCCTTGTTATGTTTGACTCCATTTAATGCATGGTACCACGCGCTTGACTCATGTACATGGTAAGCGCGCACTTGAGAGCCTTCTGATCAGCCACGTCTATTAATGAGGCTTGATCAGACGCTCGTGGTTTTTCCTGATTTTTATAATTTCCATTTTATTTCTTTTATTTCATTTAACTTTAAAAATTCACAACTCTCTCATTTTTAATCCAAAAAATATGGGATCAATTGCATTATTTCTCTTTTTAATTCTAGTTTCTAAAAATGATTTTTAATATTTTTTATTTCATCATTTGATATTTTTTGTGAAATTTCTCTTTTCTGGTCATTTTAATTCATTTTAAATAGTTTTTGATATTCAAAAAATACAAAAATATTTTCCCAACCTCTTTGAATGATGATGGATCTATGAAAAATATTCTCATCAATTTTTTAATTGATTTGAGATTTTAGTTCAATTAGGTTATTTTTATTCATTTTTAATTGATTAAAAATAGTTTCTGACTTTTAAAAATGCTGAATTTTTTTGTCAAACTTTGCTTAACCTTGTTGAACTTAGGATAAATCACTTGGACTTTTCAAAGTTGATTTGAAGTGATTTTGAAGTTTGACCTTTCTTTAATATTTTAATTCAAGTTTATTTTGAATATTAAAAATGCCTAAAAATATTTTGTTCATGTCTTGACTTCCAATCTTCATCTCACTTCTGTTTTTGTTTGTTTGACCATGATCCTCAATGTCATTGGCCAACACTTGTTGATTGGTACATTCCATTTCATTTAATGCACTTTATTCTTTCCATTTTCATTATCCATTATTCATCTCCTTCTTCTTCTTTCTTTTTGATCAATGAGTTAAAGGTTGATAAGTTAGCATTGATTAGGGAGGCTTAACCTTCCTGGATTCAAATCTAATTCATCTTGATCAATTGATCAAATGAATGGCTTTGCATTAAGGATAGGTTGCTTCCTAAATCATGCAAAGGACTTAAACCAATACAAGATCAATTCTCTTTTTCTTTTTGGCATGGCAAGTTGTTGGAACTTGGTTCACTAATCAAGACTTCTAACTTGTGTTGTTGCCTACATTATTATTGACCGGCCTCAGATAGTTGTGACTTCTACATAAGTCCAATTACGATTGCTTAACATAGCGCTAAATTTGCCTTATGGCACACTAACTACTAACACTAATTATTAGATGACGCACTATGGGCGTACCGAACCGCCTTAAAAACCCCAATCGGCATGTCCCCGTATCAACTGATTTATGGTAAGGCATGTCATCTTCCTCTGGAATTAGAGCACAAAGCCTTGTGGGCATCCAAGTTCTTAAATTGCGATCTTGCTAAAGCCGGTGAATCCTGAATTCTTCAACTTCACGAGTTAGAAGAATTCTGTAATTAGGCATATGAGAATGCAAAGATGTACAAGGAACAAACACGGAAGTGGCATGATCAGAGAATCATCAAGAAAGATTTCTGGGAAGGACAACTGGTATTGTTGTTCAATTCGAGGCTCAAGTTGTTTCCTGGGAAATTGAAATCAAGATGGTCCGGGCCATTTGTCGTGCACAAGGTCTCTCCCCACGGAGCAATAGAGATCAAGAACGAAAATAATAGGGATATATTCAAGGTGAATGGAAAGAGGCTAAAGCCCTATTACACATGCCAAGAGTCCGGATTGATTGACCATGTGCGCCTCGCCTAATGAGGTGGACAACCGTCGAGCCAGGCGACGTTAAACGAAGCGCTTCGTGGGAGGCAACCCACGCATTCGATTATTAACTTATTTTGTGTGTTTTTCTGTGTGTGCGTGAAATGTTGTTGTAGGTAAGGAGAAGAACTTGGAGCGTATAGTCATAATCACCTCTGAGCGGAAGGAGACCATACCTATGAAGCATAGCAAATTTCAAAAATTGAGGAATATAGGTCATCCACACGGCCACCCGTGTGGTGAGACACGGCCCGTGTTGATCGTACAAGAGGGAATACTGGGCTTCCACACGGCCACCCGTGTTGTGACACACGACCCGTGTTGATTAAAACAGTGAATTAACACGGGCACCCGTGTGCAGGAACACTGTCGTGTTGTTCTTAACGGGTTAAATTTTGAAATTTTGTGATTTTGGATGCTATTAATGATGGGACCTACTTGACATTACATTTCTTCCCCACCACTTATTCTCACTCATTCTGATTTTTGCAAGCCTCTCTCTCCATCTTCCTCCATTGTTAACCTAGCCTCCATCTTTAAGCTCCACTTTTCTCATAGCTCCACTCATTCAAACCTCATCTCACCTTCACAAAAATCGTTCCTCTCGCCGTCCTCTACACAGTGACAGTGGCCGTTTTCACTAATCTATTATTTGGATTTTGAGGATTTTTTTTTAGGTACCATTATGCCCCCAAAGCGTATAAGCAAAGGAAAGGATGTGGCCACATCCTCCCGGCCGAAGCAACGGGCTAGACGCTCTCCGAATCCTCATGGCATTTTGTTTGAACAACCGGAGCATCAAGAGAGGTTCAGCCCCATCTGTAGGGGAAGATGCTCATTTTGACCAAGACTTTTCAGGTGAGGAAATGGAAAAAGATGAGAGGCCAGCTACCCAAGGTATGCCACCCCCGCAGGATTCTAGTCTACATGGTGAAGGATCCTCTTTTATGTCTCAGGACCAGTGGGGTTGGCTCCAAACTGAGATGGGAACTCTCCGCACCGAGCAAACCAGACAGGGTGCAGAATTAGCCAGACAGAGTGTGGAATTGTTCCGACAAGGGACAGTCATGGATGACATGCAAGCCATGATGCAACGTCTGATGTTGCATTCCCCGCACGATCCTCCGCCTCCTCCACCACAATAATCACTGTAAGTCCCCTTCGTGTTTGAATTAAAACATTGAGGTTAATGTTTAGTTCAAGTGTGTGTGTGTGGGGGGGGGGGGGTTCTCCTTTCATGTTTTAAATTGTTTTAATTTACTTTTAATTTGTTTTGTTCTTGAGCTTTTGTTTTGTTATGTTATCGTCGTATTATTTTGTTTGTCTTTTTTTTTGTGGTTTACAGTGGGTACAAAGTGATGAGAAACGGTTGGACAATCCCGGGATCAATGGTAGTGGATGAAAGACACCCCTCGAACTTATGCTGATAAGGCACCCCGGAAGTTGATGCAACCTCGAGAAAATAAAGTCGGACACAATTTGGTGACACCGGACCAAGAGAGCGGTAAGGAAGAACCAAGTCAGAAAAGAAACCACATAACACGAGGAGGCTTCAGAGCTTGTAAAGCTAACCAACATGGTGAGGTTACAAAAAGCCAGACACTAAACATCAGCATGAGAGTTCAGCCAGGTATGACTCTACCACTCTGATTTTGCGTATGTCCTTTTGACACCTCACAGCATGACAACACACACTGAGGCAAGTTGTTTGTTAGCCAGGGCCTTTCTTGCTTCCCCTATCTGTATGTTTCCCTTCGTAAACCCCGTTGAGCCTTAGCCATTTTATTCATCATAAACCCCATGTTAACCATTAATCATTCATTTCGTCCATCACTCGGTATGATTGTTGTGAGTTGCAAGATGTGCATAAAGCTAAGTTTGGGGTGGTAATCTAGAAAGATAGGGCAAGTGCATAATAAAAGATCATACAAAAAGAAAAGAATTGTGTATGTCCAACAAGAAAAAAAAAGAAAAACAAAAGAGAAAAAATGCACTTGCCGAGACTTAAGACTCTAACACCTATAAAATGCTCGAAAGAATTTGAGTAGAAAAAGAGTCAAAAGAGTGAAATTAACCCCCAGAGTATACGTGATGCACGAGAAAAAGAGAAAAAGAAATCACACAACATGACTGCCGAGTTCAAAACCCTTTGTTATCCATTTTGTTGTTTATCCCACCGTACCCAAGCCCCGTTACAACCTAAAAGACCTCGTAAAGTGTGTGGAATCTGCTGTTGTCGTGAAATTAGAATGTATTCAAATTTAAGAGTCTGGTATTGCATACTGTGCTGTGAGTGTACACACCCAAACCATGAGAGATGTTGTGAGTGTGTGAAAAGCTTGCAGGTGACGAGGCTTCTGATGTGGAAATGTGGCAAACTGCCTGAGTCAGAGAGACCTGAAACTCGATTGGAAAAGAATAACACAAATTGTGAAAGACTATGTTGCATTGTGGAGAATTAATTCGTGGGTGACCTTTGTTTGAACTCAATACATCACTTGAGAACAAGCAATGAGACAAGTTTGGGGTTGTGATCGGTCACCATTTCCATTGAATTCCCACCGTTGATCCGACATATTTTCATCACTTTGGTAAGATTTATGTTTAATTATAGTTGTTTCAGAGTCATTTATCATGTTTTGTTGGTATGGTATCGCATTGCATTTTATTACAAGTTTATGTCAAAAAGGTCTCTTTTACGCTTCGTTTGGTAGTGTTATTGTTACAGGCCATTGCACAAGTTTAAAAGCACTAATAGAGGAGTGGTGGATACTCAGAAAGGTGAAAATATGAAGAGACAGCAGGTCAACACGGGCACCCGTATGCTGCAACACTGCCCGTGTTGTTGGTCAGGCAAAGCAAAATTGGAGAGGAAAAACAGAGATCAACACGGGCACCCGTGTGGTGACACACGGCCGTGTTGTGAAAAACAGTGCATTAACACGGGCACCCGTGTGGAGGAACACGGCCCGTGTTGTTACCTCTGTAGCTTGATTTGAAAATGCTTATGTTGGAGAGCACACACGGGCACCCGTGTGTACACACACGGCCCGTGTTGTTGGGCGCGGCTTAGAAACTTCATTTTTTGCCTTGTGAACCTATTATGCTCATTAAGGGTAGTTTTGACTTTTTGCTTGAAGATAATCCATCTGAAACTATTAGAAGGCTTGGGAAAGAAAGGAGAAGACACTTTTTCACGTACGAAAGAAAACACTGCATTGAGAAGATAGCTACTACGGAGGATTCAAAGACGGCGAGATTCGAGGGCTTTGACCATTGAAGATCAAAATCTCCTAGTTCTTTGTAATGTTTAATTTTCATACAATGCTTTCTTTGAACACTATGAGAGGCTAAACCCCCTATGTTAGGGGGGTGGTCCTGATTTGATCGTATGTTATGAATTTGAACAAATGATTTCCTTATTACTATGTTACTTATTTCAATTCAATTGTGTGATGTTATTATGCTTTTGTATCGGACAAATACAAATTGATCTATGACTATCAATAACAGGATTGTGATTGTTAGGGTTTTCACACAATTGGGTTTATGATTGCATCATCTAGGACTAGTAACTTTTGTAAGCCACCGCAAACCTTGATATTGTTAATGATTAAAACCAATGATTAATTGAATGGACATTTGAGTAAGAATTGGTAGTTTAATAGTTTCTTCCTTAAGGACTTAAGGAAGAACATTCTGAGGTTAGGTAATTGAATGTTTCATATGTATTAAGGAAATCTTGACTGAATTCATAACTGGTTAAATCAACCACTTCCCCTAGCATATTTTATATTAATCAATCATATTTTACTATCTGTTGTGTTTACTGTTAAAATTCCAAAACAACCAAACCATTATCTTTTTGTTCTGATAGAATCAAAGTAAAATAAGTATTTCCTACGCAATCCCTGAGATCGATACTTGGAAATAAAACTCCTTATTACTACATCGGTAAAAATAGTACACTTGCTATTTTTCCGATCAAGATTTTGGCGCCGTTGCCGGGGATTGCCAAAGTATCTATTTTAATTTTTATTCTATCAAAATTTTGTTGCTCGTCAACCAAAATTTTATCTGTGACAATTTTGTTATTCAATTCTAATCTTTGTCTAACTTGTTTATGCGAGGTAAGGCCTCAACGGATTTTTCTTTTGACGCAGATCCAGAAAGAACTCTTCGCGCTAGGCTAAGACAAGCTAAGACAGAAAAATGGAATTAGCCGAGAAAGCAGAGGAGGAAGTTGTTTCAGTGCACTCAGAGAATTCGGATTCAGACGCGGAAACAGTTCTTGAAATCATGGCTGCTAACTCACCACCACGACCACTAGAGAGACTTCTCGGTGGCTATGGTGGAACCAACACTCCGGGTGGTCGTATGACAATTGTCAACCAACCGGTTAATGTGGAACAATTTTAGCTGCATCCCAGCACCATTAATCAACTTGAAAGACGGTTCTTTTCTGGAAGAGTGAATGAAGATGCCAACAAGCATTTGCAAAGGTTTTTAACTATGAGCACAACGCTAAAAATTCCTGGACATAACGAAGAAGCAATCAGACTTCGTATGTTCCCATTCACTTTAGCAGATGAAGCCGAAGAGTGGTTCTATTCCTTACCTGCTGGTAGTATCACTACGTGGGAGCAAATGGAAACAACATTCTTGCAGGAGTATTTTCCAGCATCTGTGTCATTGCGAAAAAGATATGAGATCCTAAACTTCAAGCAGAAGGAGGGTGAGTCACTAGGAGATGCCTATAAACGATTCAAGAGAATCCTAGTGGCTTGTCCTACTCACAACATGGATGAAACTGAGCAGATGCAAATGTTTGTCAATGGTCTTCGAATTCAAACGAGACAAATCCTTGATTCAGCAGCTGGTGGCTCAGCTAACTTTGCAACAACCACCGGTATGAAGAAGATAATTGAAGCTATTGCCTCGAACGAACATTTGGAGTTATATGATAGGGTGTCAAGCAAATCCGCAGTTATTAACTTGAAGCTTGAAACAAACAAACAGGTGAAAATTGAAGAAACTGTTGCTGCGGAGGTAGAGAAAAGGTTGAAAGCACTAAACATAGGTGCTTAGAAAGTGGCTCAAGTGCAACAGGCACCGAATGATGTGTGTGGCATTTGTAATGGACCATACAATACTGTTCATTGCTTTGCAACACCGCAGCAGATAGAAGATATAAAGTTTTTAAAGCAAAACAATCCCTACTCCAACACATACAATCCGGGGTGGAAGAATCATCCCAACTTTGCATGGAAAGATCAAAAAGGGAACGTGCAACAGCAGGCACAGGGTCAATATCAAAATCAATATTAGCAACAATAACAACAGGTACCTAAGAAGGCAGATTGGGAGATCGCAATTGAAAAGATGGCAGCTCACAACATCCAATTCCAAGAGGAGACTCGAAATAATCAGAAGAACACTACAACATCCATCAAAAATCTTGAAATTCAGATGGGTCAAATTGCTCAACAGTTAACCTCCAACTCCCAGGTACCTGGCACGCTTCCCAGTGGGACAGTTGTTAATCCTCGTGATCAAAGTCACATTAAAGCTGTGGTCACCAGAAAAGGAAGAGCTAAGGAACTACAAGTT
Source organism: Lathyrus oleraceus (assembly GCF_024323335.1). Lineage (NCBI taxonomy): Eukaryota > Viridiplantae > Streptophyta > Magnoliopsida > Fabales > Fabaceae > Lathyrus > Lathyrus oleraceus. The sequence continues at coordinate 223,413,229 of NC_066584.1, forward strand.
GACGAACAGGTCGAAGAAGATGGGTTGTTGGAAGTTGACTTGGAGATTAGAGAATAGCCAAAACTAACTGAAGAAGTGGTGGTGAAGCCGGCAAGCCAGCTAGAGAAACAAAAACCAAAGATCATTCTTCCTTTCCCGACAAGAACAAAGAAAAAAGATCTCCATGAATTTTTTTTGAGAAGTTCTTAGAATTATTCAAGAAGCTCGAGATTAACATACCTTTTGCTGAAGCTCTGGAATAGATGCCGATCTATGCCAAATTCATGAAAGACATCATATCGAAGAAAAGGTCGATCGACGGCGAGCCAGTCATGCTAACTGAAACTTGTAGTGCTATTTTGTAGGGCCTAAAAATTCCGGTGAAGAAAAAAGATAGAGGTGCAGTCACTATTCCTTGTACCATTGGAGACATATCATTCAAAAAGGCGCTAATCGATTTGGGAGCAAGTGTTAGTCTAATGCCCCTCTCGATTTACAAAAAACTTAAGCTAGGGGAAGTGCAGGACACTCGCATGACACTGCAGTTTGCGGATCATTCTATGAAGAGACCGTTTTGTATAGCAGCAGATGTTCTGGTGAAGATTGATAAATTTGTATTCCCGGTGGATTTTGTGATACTCGAGATGCCAGAAGATGAGGAAATCCCTCTCATATTGGGAAGACCTTTTCTTGAAACTGGAAGATGCATGATAGATATTGAGGAAGGAACCATGACCCTCAAAGTTTATGATGAAAAGCTCAAAATTGATGTGAGGGATACCATGAAATTCAAGGATGACGAAGGTGCGAGTAAAAGTATTGAAGTGTTAGATACAGTGTTTGCTCAATCTATGCAGATTACAACACCCAAGCTTCCTTTGGAGAGAGTTTTGAGTTTATCTATCATTGAGGATACTGAAGGAATTGATGAGAAAGAATATGAAGTGGTGGCGATGTCAAAGGAACAACCTCCTTGGGTTTGTTCCTGACCGCAACGGTGGGAAGAGCTTCGACCTAAAACATTTCCAGAATCAAAGCAGGATATAAAAAAGGGGATGGAGTTGAAACAATTACCAGAACATCTCAAATATGTCTTTCTTGACAATGAAGAAAAATGTCCAGCAATCATCAATTCAGGTTTGAGAGAGATCCAAGAAGAAGAGATGATCAAAGTACTCAAGAAATACAAGAGTTCTATTGGGTGGGCGATGGACGATTTGAAAGTAATCAGCCCGACACTGTGTATGCACAAGATTTTGATGGAGGATGATCAGAAACCGGTCGTCCAACCTCAAAGAAGACTGAACCCAGCTATGAAAGAAGTCGTTCGCAAGGAGGTTGTTAAACTTTTAGATGCGGGGTTGATTTACCCAATATCTGACAGTTCGTGGGTGAGCCCAGTTCATGTGGTACCTAAGAAGGGAGAGACAGCTGTGATAAAAAATGAGAAGAATGAGTTGATCCCCACCCGTACTGTAACAGGTTGGAGAGTTTGCATAGACTATAGAAGACTGAACACTGCAACCAGGAAGGATCATTTTCCCTTACCTTTTATTGATCAGATGTTGGAAAGATTGGCAGGTCATGATTTCTATTGTTTTCTGGATGGGTACTCAGGGTACAACCAAATTGCTGTGGCACCTGAGGATCAAGAAAAAACAGCGTTCACATGCCCGTATGGAATCTTTGCTTATAGAAGAATGCCATTTGGTTTATGCAACGCACCAACAACATTTCAGAGGTGCATGACATCCATATTTTCCGATATGCTTCAGAAGCATATGGAGGTGTTTATGGATGATTTTTCGGTTTTTGGATCTTGTTTCGAAAATTGTTTGTATAATCTGTCACTTGTGCTGGAAAGATGTCAATAAACCAATCTAATCCTGAATTGGGAAAAGTGTCACTTCATGGTGAGAGAAGGGATAATACTAGGCCATAAAATTTTCCCATAAAGGAATAAAAGTTGACGAGGAAAAAGTGGAAGTGATCGCCAATCTCCCTCATCCTGTGAATGAGAAAGGTATACGGAGTTTCTTGGGACATGCAGGATTCTACCGTAGGTTCATCAAAGATTTCTCCAAGATCGCAAAACCATTGACTAGCCTGCTTGTGAAGGATACTCCGTTTCTATTTGACAAAAAGTGCAACGAAGCCTTCGATACTCTGAAAAGTAAATTGGTGTCTGCTCCTATAGTGATCTCGCCTGACTGGTCTCTACCCTTTGAGATAATGTGCGATGCGAGCGACATAGCAGTTGGGGCAGTCTTGGGGCAATGAAGAGACAAACTCCTCCACGTCATCTACTATGCTAGCCATGTGTTGAATCCAACTCAGATGAATTATGCAACCACAGAGAAGTAGCTACTGGCCGTGGTTTATGCCTTTGACAAATTTCGGCAATACTTGTTGGGAACAAAGGTAATTGTTTATACTGACCATGCTGCTTTGAAATATCTTTTTTCTAAACAGGACTCGAAGCCGAGGCTGCTCAGATGGATTTTATTATTGCAAGAATTCGACCTTGAAATTCGAGACAAAAAGGGGTGTGAAAACATCGTTGCTGACCACCTATCTCGAATGTCCCCGATTGAAGAGACGGAAGAAGAACATCCCATAAAGGACGAGTTTATAGATGAACGAATCCTCGCGGTGGTGGGTGTTCCTTGGTTTGCTGACTACGCAAACTACCTAGTGGGTGGTATAATTCCTGACGACTTTGATTACAACAAAAAGAAAAAGTTTCTTCATGATTGCAGGTTCTATTTGTGGGACGAATCATTCTTGTATAAGAAAGGGGTAGACGGACTGATTCGTCGATGTGTCCCTGAGGAAGAACAAAATGAAGTCTTAAAGGCATGTCATGACTCAGATTATGGGGGACACTTTAGTGGAGACAAGACAACCGCAAAATTCCTCCAATCAGGGTTGTACTGGCCTACGTTGTTTAAGGATGCCCAAGTCATTGTGAAAGAATGTGACAGATGCCAACGGACAGGGAATATTTCCAGGAGGAATCAAATGCCCCAAAAGGGAATGCTTGAAGTGGAATTATTTGATGTTTGGGGGATAGACTTTATGGGGCCATTTCCATCCTCATTTGGAAAGAATTATATTCTGGTGGCTGTAGACTATGTCTCCAAATGGGTGGAAGCCGTTGCCCTCCCTTCTAATGATGCGAGGGTGGTGGTGAACTTTCTCAAACAAAACATCTTCTCAAGGTTTGGTGTGCCAAGGGCACTTATCAGTGATGAAGGGACACATTTATTGAATAAGCTCATGGAGAACCTATTGAAGAAATATAATGTGAAGCACAAGATTGCCACTCCATATCATCCTTAAACGAGTGGGCAAGTTGAAGTGTCTAATCGGCAAATTAAATAGATTTTGGAAAAGACAGTGAGTGCTTCCAGAAAAGATTGGGCGATCAAATTAGATGATGCACTATGGGCGTACCGAACCGCCTTCAAAACCCCAATCGGCATGCCCCCGTATCAACTGATTTATGGTAAGGCGTGTCATCTTCCTCTAGAATTAGAGCACAAAGCCTTTTGGGAATCCAAGTTCTTAAATTGCGATCTTGCTAAAGCCGGTGAATCCCGAATTCTTCAACTTCACGAGTTAGAAGAATTCCGTAATCAGGCATATGAGAATGCAAAGATGTACAAGGAACAAACACGGAAGTGGCATGATCAGAGAATCATCAAGAAATATTTCTGGGAAGGACAACTGGTATTGTTGTTCAATTCGAGGCTCAAGTTGTTTCCTGTGAAATTGAAATCAAGATGGTCCGGGCCATTTGTCGTGCACAAGGTCTCTCCCCACGGAGCAATAGAGATCAAGAACCAAAACAATGGGGATATATTCAAGGTGAATGGCCAGAGGCTGAAGCCCTATTACACAGGCCAAGAGTCCGGATTGATTGACCATGTGCGCCTCGCCTAATGAGGTGAACAACCTTCAAGCCAGGCGACGTTAAACGAAGCGCTTCGTGGGAGGCAACCCACGCGTTCGATTATTAACTTATTTTGTCTGTTTTGCTGTGTGTGCGTGAAACGTTGTTGCAGGTAAGGAGAAGAACTTGGAGCGTATAGTTATAATCACCTATGAGCGGAAGGAGACCATACCTATGAAGCATAACAAATTTCAAAAATTGAGGAAAACAGGTAATCCACACGGCCACCCATGTGATGACACACGGCCCGTGTTGATCGCGCAAGAGGGTATACTGGGCTTCCACACGGCCACCCGTGTTGTGACACACGGCCCGTGTTGTTTAAAACAGCGAATTAACACGGGCGCCCGTGTGCAGGAACACGACCGTGTTGTTCTTAACGTGTTGAATTTTGAAATTTTGTGATTTTGGGTGCTTTTAATGATGGGACCCACTTGACATTACATCTCTTCCCCACCACTTATTCTCACTCATTCTGATTTTTGCAAGCCTCTCTCTCCATCTTCCTCTATTGTTAACCTTGCCTCCATCTTTAAGCTCCACTTTTCTCATAGCTCCACTCATTCAAACCTCATCTAACCTTCACAAAAATCGTTCCTCTCCTCGTCCTCTACACAGTGACGGTTGCCGTTTTCACTAATCTATTATTTGGATTTTGAGGAATTTTTATTCAGGTACCATTATGCCCCCAAAGCGTATAAGCAAAGGAAAGGATGTGGCCACATCCTCCCGGCCGAAGCAACGGGCTAGACGCTCTCTAAATCCTCATGGCATTTTGTTTGAACAACCGGAGCATCAAGAGAGGTTCAGCCCCATCTATAGGGGAAGATGCTCAGTTTGACCAAGACTTTTCAGGTGAGGAAATGGAAAAAGATGAGAGGCCAGCTACCCAAGGTATGCCACCCCCGTAGGATTCTAGTCTACATGGTGAAGGATCCTCTTTTATGTCTCAGGACCAGTGGGGTTGGCTCCAAACTGAGATGGGAACTCTCCGCACCGAGCAAACCAGACAGGGTGCAGAATTAGCCAGACAGAGTGTGGAATTGTTCCGACAAGGGACAGTCATGGATGACATGCAAGCCATGATGCAACGTCTGATGTTGCATTTCCCGCACGATCCTCCGCCTCCTCCACAATAATAATCACTGTAAGTCCCCTTCGTGTTTGAATTAAAACATTGAGGTCAATGTTTAGTTCAAGTGTGGGGGGGGGGGGGGTTCTCCTTTCATGTTTTAAATTATTTTAATTTACTTTTAATTTGTTTTGTTCTTGAGCTTTTGTTTTGTTATGTTATCGTCGTATTATTTTGTTTGTCTTTTTTTTTTTTGTGGTTTACTGTGGGTACAGAGTGATGAGAAACGGTTGGACAATCCCGGGATCAATGGTAGTGGATGAAAGACACCCCTCGAACTTATGCTGATAAGGCACCCCGGAAGTTGATGCAACCTCGAGAAAATAAAGTCGGACACAATTTGGTGACACCGGACCAAGAGAGCGGTAAGGAAGAACCAAGTCAGAAAAGAAACCACATAACACGAGGAGGCTTCAGAGCTTGTAAAGCTAACCAACATGGTGAGGTTACAAAAAGCCAGACACTAAACATCAGCATGAGAGTTCAGCCAGGTATGACTCTACCACTCTGATTTTGCGTATGTCCTTTTGACACCTCACAGCATGACAACACACACTGAGGCAAGTTGTTTGTTAGCCAGGGCCTTTCTTGCTTCCCCTATCTGTATGTTTCCCTTCGTAAACCCCGTTGAGCCTTAGCCATTTTATTCATCATAAACGTTAACCACTAATCATTCATTTCGTCCATCACTCGGTATGATTGTTGTGAGTTGCAAGATGTGCATAAAGCTAAGTTTAGGGTGGTAATCTAGAAAGATAGGGCAAGTGCATAATAAAAGATCATACAAAAAGAAAAGAATTGTGTATGTCCAACAAGAAAAAAAAAGAAAAACAAAAGAGAAAAAATGCACTTACCGAGACTTAAGACTCTAACACCTATAAAATGCTCGAAAGAATTTGAGTAGAAAAAGAGTCAAAAGAGTGAAATTAACCCCCAGAGTATACGTGATGCACGAGAAAAAGAGAAAAAAAAATCACACAACATGACTGCCGAGTTCAAAACCCTTTGTTATCCATTTTGTTGTTTATCCCACCGTACCCAAGCCCCGTTACAACCTAAAAGACCTCGTAAAGTGTGTGGAATCTGCTGTTGTCATGAAATTAGAATGTATTCAAATTTAAGAGTCTGGTATTGCATACTGTGCTGTGAGTGTACACACCCTAACCATGAGAGATGTTGTGAGTGTGTGAAAAGCTTGCAGGTGACGAGGCTTCTGATGTGGAAATGTGGCAAACTGCTCTAGTCGGAGAGACCTGAAACTCGATTGGAAAAGAATAACACAAATTGTGAAAGACTAGGTTGCATTGTGGAGAATGAATTCGTGGGTGACCTTTGTTTGAACTAAATACATCACTTGAGGACAAGCAATGAGACAAGTTTGGGGTTGTGATCGGTCACCATTTCCATTGAATTCCCACCGTAGATCCGACATATTTTCATCACTTTGGTAAGATTTATGTTTAGTTATAGTTGTTTCAGAGTCATTTATCATGTTTTGTTGGTTTGGTATCGCATTGCATTTTATTACAAGTTTATGTCAAAAAGGTCTCTTTTACGCTTCGTTTGGTAGTGTTATTGTTACAGGCCATTGCACAGGTTTAAAAGCACTAATAGAGGAGTGGTGGATACTCAGAAAGGTGAAAATATGAAGAGACAGCAGGTCAACACGGGCACCCGTGTGCTGCAACACTGCCCGTGTTGTTGGTCAGGCAAAGCAAAATTGGAGAGGAAAAACAGAGATCAACACGGGCACCCGTGTGGTGACACACGACCGTGTTGTGTAAAACAGTGCATTAACACGGGCACCCGTGTGGAGGAACACGACCCGTGTTGTTACCTCTGTAGCTTGATTTGAAAATGCTTATGTTGGAGAGCACACACGGGCACCCGTGTGTACACACACGGCCCGTGTTGTTGGGTGCGACTTAGAAACTTCATTTTTTGCCTTTTGAACCTATTCTGCTCATTAAGGGTAGTTTTGACTTTTTGCTTGAAGATAATCCATCTGAAACTATTAGAAGGTTTGGGAAAGAAAGGAGAAGACACTTTTTGACGTACGAAAGAAAACACTGCATTGAGAAGATAGCTACTACGGAGGATTCGAAGACGGCGAGATTCAAGGGCTTTGACCATTGAAGATCAAAATCTTCTAGTTCTTTGTAATGTTTAATTTTCATACAATGATTTCTTTGAACACTATGAGAGGCTAAACCCCCTATGTTAGGGGGGTGGTCCTGATTTGATCGTATGTTATGAATTTGAACAAATGATTTCCTTATTACTATGTTACTTATTTCAATTCAATTGTGTGATGTTATTATGCTTTTGTATCGGACAAATACAAATTGATCTATGACTATCAATAACAGGATTGTGATTGTTAGGGTTTTCACACAATTGGGTTTATGATTGCATCATCTAGGACTAGTAACTTTTGTAAGCCACCGCAAACCTTGATATTGTTAATGATTAAAACCAATCAATAATTGAATGGACATTTGAGTAAGAATTGGTAGTTTAATAGTTTCTTCCTTAAGGACTTAAGGAAGAACATTCTGAGGTTAGGTAATTGAATGTTTCATATGTATTAAGGAAATCTTGACTGAATTCATAACTGGTTAAATCAACCACTTCCCCTAGCATATTTTATATTAATCAATCATATTTTACTGTCTGTTGTGTTTACTGTTAAAATTCCAAAACAACCAAACCATTATCTTTTTGTTCTGATAGAATCAAAGTAAAATAAGTATTTCCTACGCAATCCCTGAGATCGATACTTGGAAATAAAACTCCTTATTACTACATCGGTAAAAATAGTACACTTGCTATTTTTCCGATCACTTTCCCTATGCAAATTTGGAGTCAAAGAGCAACTAGACATTGGGCCTTTAGAGTGCTATAAAAGTCAAAGAGCAACTAGGCATTGGGCCTTTAGAATGATTAATGTTGAAAGATGACCTTGAAAGGACCAACTTCTAAACTCTTCTTGTCCATTCCTTGTTTGTTTTGCTAGAATCTTTTAATGTGTGTGTTCTTGTGCTAGGGATTCCAACTTGATCCAAATTGAGGAACCATTACCATGAGCTTCTAAGAGAGAGGGACCCAAGATACATTGAGGAGCTTTCCAAGAGTTCATTTGATTGTTGATTGCTTGAGTTTATGCTTATGTGATTGCTTATTCTAAAGGATGGGAGCTACTTGGATCATCAATATGATCTCAAGAGAGGAACTCCATTTGTGGTTTTACTTCTTATTCCTTACCTCTTGTATGTTTAGGACTTTAGCCATTCTTCTTCTTCCCTCCACTCTAACCCAAGCCAAAACGTTTGTGCAAACATTTAACACTTGTTTTCAACATTAGAAACCTAAGCCTTATGCTTTTGATTTTCAAAATTTCTTTTCTTAATACTTATTTTGAATTGAATCTTTAAATCCACTTTAACCATATTTTGTAAATACTTTTCATTGGTAAATATAACCCATTCAAAATACTTTTGTGGTTTCAATGGCCACCTTCTTAACCAAACTTTTTTCATAACCTTTAGCTATTAGGTTTGAGTTATCCTTGAGGTAGATGTACTACTCACCTATGTCCTTAGTGATTGACAATGAGTCTTCCATGCTTATTATAGGGTTAACCCCTCACTAGCATATTGAAGATATCCTCACATGGTGGATTTGTGGTTTTAGGTTGAGTTTTCTCCCTTGGATAACAAAAGACCTTAAGGCTTTTGGACCAATCAATTCATCAATTCATTTTGAGATTTTTACCCCGAACTACGAGGTTTTGATCCTAATCTTTTTAAGATGGTACGTAGGCAATGGGTTTATCCATCCAAACACAAAATGTAAATAACTTGTACATTCTCTTCTCATCTCTTCAATCATGTTTGCAAAAACAAATTTTCACAAAATAAAAACCTTACAACAAGTGTGAAAAGGGCTCCCTAGGAGTACCTAGGATGTTTTGGGTGCTTAAAACCTTCCCATTGCATAACCAACCCCCTTACCCAGATCTCTGACATTTTTACAAGTGTTTGATTCGATAAAACTATTAGGTTTTTGTTCGCTTACTAACCATTCCTTTGGATAAATAGAAGTGCGGTGGCGACTCGACTTGTATGGTTTATCTTGGATTTAGTCAATATCTCTAATGGTAATGAATACCCTGCTACAGAAAAGTGGCGACTCTGCTGGGGACTATCATTTGCCTAGTGGGTTTTGCCTACTTTTCATATTGTGTTGTATTGTATTGTACATTGTTTTGTGACATATTTTTGTGCAATTTGGGATTACTGTATTGTATGTAATTATTGAATTGCTTGAATATTAACTCCTTGTATGCTTGGTGATCTTTGTGAGATGAGTTCTATACCCGAACTCGAGTGCATTTAGGATAGGAGAATGACATAGTCTTGTTGACTTGTGTGGAGTTATTCCTTAGCAAGTTGACTTGCAAGTCCATTCACTTGGTGGAGGTCATGTTGGGATCAATAATGTCACACAAGTAGTTGTGGGTAGACATTACTCTTTCCAATATAGACCTTAGAAGCCAAGGACCTTAGTTTACCAAGCCCATCTTGGCCTATTCTTAGGATGTAGTGTGAAAGTCGTTCAAGTGCAAGATTTGATATGATTGTTACGCGATACTACACTCATAAGAGTCTCTTTTGAGAGTATTTTTGGATTACGAGTAGTCGTTTCTCTGATAATATCCGAAAGATGGGATTATGACTATGGGAACCTCTTGCAGAACATGTTTGGCAGGTTAAACCCTAATACACTCCCTTTGGGTGGTTCTTAACCGAGACTCCATGCTCGTGACTTGCAACAAACCCTTGATTCATGGTTGATCCGTTCATGTATCCTTAATATCAATGGAACTTGGGTGTTGATAATGTGTAAACCATAATCCACCAAAATGGATGATTGATATTAAAGATGCCATGATCCATCCCATGACCTTTGTTTGGTGTGCTTTGCTTGATCCTTGAGTGTGATTGTTGCATTCATGCATTCATGCACCCATTTGCATTCATATCATCAATAATGAAGAAAATTTTCAAGGAACTTAAGAGGTCTATTTGCAAATTTTCAGACATGGAAAGACAAAGAAGGAATACAAAGAAGTACAGCTTCAGACAACCAGACTTGAAAGAGCTAAGGAATTTGACATCCTATGTATTAGATCCTTTGGGTTTCAAGGCTCGTTTTGGGAAGCTTCTTCCTCTTCTGACTACTCAAGTGGATGAAGGATTGATGAGCGTATTGGTGCAGTTTTATGATCCTTTGTACCATTGCTTCACATTTCCGGATTTTCAGCTTTTTCCCACGCTTGAAGAGTATGCCTACCTTGTGGGTATACCTATTCTAGACCAGTTGCCGTTCAGTGGCTTAGAGAGTATTCCTACTTCTCGAGAGATAGCTGACATGTTGCATATAGATGAATCTCTGGTTGGTGCTCATATGACTACCAAAGGTGGAATTCAAGGTCTCCCTTCTGAGTTCCTCATTACTCAAGCTACTATGTATGGGAAGGCCATGAGTGAGGATGCCTTTGAGGCCATATTTGTACTTCTCATCTATGGGTTAGTGTTGTTCCCCAACATCGACAAGTTTGTGGATGTGAAGGCTATTAGGATTTTCTCTACTCTTAATCTCGTTCCGACTCTGTTGGGTGACACTTATTTTTCTTTGCATATGAGGAATGCAAAGGGTGGTGGTTCCATCGTATTCTGTTTGCCTCTGTTGTATAAGTGGTTTATTTCTCACTTACCGCAGACGGTCGCCTTCAAGGAGAACAAGGGATGTCTACGGTGGTCCACGAGACTCATGTCTCTCACCAATGATAATATCTCTTGGTACAACCGTGTGTATGATGGTGTGCAGATTATCGACTCTTGTGGTGAATTCTCCAATGTACCTCTTCTTGGTACATGTGGTGGGATTAACTACAACCCTGTTTTGGCACGTCGTCAGCTTGGGTTCCCTCTAAAGGATAAACCTAATAACATTCAGTTAGAGGGTGTGTTCTTTCAGGAGGGTAGAGATCCCCAAGGCTTGAAGGGAAGGATGGCGCGCTTGGCGCAAGATCCATAGGAAGGGAAGGAAGGAGCTGGGTCTGAAGAACTGTATCGCTTTGGAACCCTATACCTCTTGGGTTAGGAAGAGTGCTTATGAGTATCTCATGTCGTACGAGTATCCGAGACCTACACCCTTGGTTATGGCTGGGCCTTCAACCCTCCCTGACCAAGGAGTAGAGGAGTTGAGAGACGAAGACCCTTCACGTGCTTGGATCCGTGAACGAGAAGAGTTGCTTTAGCAGATTAAGGAGAAGGATGCTTTGATTGAGTTTCTCGAGCATCAAGTCATTGATGATCCTAATGATGCATGGACTTCTCTACTTCCTCAGTGTTCTAGGTTCTGGAAGAGGAAGTACGATCGACTCGCCAAGGAGAAGGCAGATATGGAGGCAGCCTATGAGGAGGAGGTGAAGAGGCTTCGTGCATCTTATCTTCCTGTGTCCCGAGCTTTAGATGATTGTTTCTAGGGATCCATAGGATGATTATTTTCCTTTTTCTCTTGTATTTGGAAAGTTCAAACATCCGCTCTTTCAACGATCTTGGTGAGGCCTTCGTCAAGCAATATAAATATAATGTGGATATGGCTCCTGATAGGGACCAATTGAGGGCGATGTCCCAGAAAGAGAAAGAGACCTTCAAAGAATACGCCCAGAGGTGGCGCGAATTGGCAGCTCAGATAGTGCCACCCCTAGAGGAGAAAGAGATGACCAAGATCTTCTTGAAGACCTTGAGCTCGTTCTATTACGAGAGAATGATAGCCAGTTCTCCCTCAGACTTCACCGAGATGGTGAATATGGGGATGAGATTGGAAGAGGGGGTTCGTGAAGGACGCTTAACTCGAGATGAAGGCTCTTCAGCAAAGAGATATGGAAGCTTTGCAAAGAAGAAGGAGGGAGAGGCACATGATGTGTCTTCCCATGTCAAGAGAAGACCCTCTGTGAAGAGGAAGATTGCTCGCCCAGTCAACAACCGCAAACTCAGCAATATCAGCAACAACAACAGCGTCCACAACAGCAGGCCTACCAGCCTCGAAATAACAACAACAATGCCAGCACCAACTATGAGAGGAAGAGGGTCACCTTTGATCCAATTCTGATGACTTATGCTGAACTCTATCCATCTCTGATCGATAGAAAGTTAATCACTCCGCAAGACCCTCCCGCTGTACCTGCTAACCCCCAGTGGTGGTACAAGCCTGAGCTTCATTGTGTGTATCATTCCGATGCTCCCGGACACGACGTAGAGAACTGTTATCCCCTGAAGACCAAGGTGCAAGACCTTGTGAGAAGCGGGATTTTGTTTTTCGAGGACGTAGGTCCGAATATGAAGAAGAACCCATTGCCCGGGCATGGGAAGTATGTTAATATGGTCCAGGGCTGTCCTGGCAAATACAAAGTTAAATACGTCAGCCATATTCGACAATCGCTGGTTAAGATGCATCGCTTGCTGTGTGATTATAGCCATTATGAGCACGACCACGATAGATGTCGAGTCTGTTCTGTCAATCAGAGAGGTTGTCGCCAGGTGCACAAGGATGTTCAAGAGATGTTGGACGAAGGAGTCATTGAGATCCTTCAAAACAGAAATGTTGACGAAGATGCTCTCGAAGTCAACGTAATTTCTCCAATATTCCGGATACCTGAGCCTGTTGTCATCAAGTATGATGGTAGCAAGCAGAAGGTTTCTCCAGCTCTCGTCATCAAGCCAGTCGGACCTGTACCGTACTCCTCCGAGAAGGCGGTTCCTTATCGCTACAATGCTGTAGCAGTGGAAAATGGGAAAGAGGTGTCCCTGCCTTCTTCATCTGTCGTAAACATTGCTGACGTCAGTGGTTTGACCCGCAGCGGTCGTGTATTTTCAGCACCTTTGAAGCCTCAAGCTGATGCTCGAGGAAGTGTTGATGTTGATTTTGTCGAACGCCCGATTGGGAATGTTGTGAGCACTCCGAATCCGACACTTGTTGCTAAGCCTTCCTCTACGTTGAAAACTCCTGCTTCTGCTGGCCCGAGTGGCAATACGAAAGAAGATTGTGATGAGATGCTGAGGCTCATCAAGAGAAGCGAGTACAACGTTGTAGACCAGCTTCTACAAACGCCATCCAAAATATCTCTGTTATCACTACTATTGAATTCAGAACCACACCGAGAGGCTCTGCAAAAGGTGTTGGATGTGGCGTACGTAGATCACGATGTCACGCTAGAACAATTTGACAGTATTGTTGAAAACATCACCGCTTGTAACAACCTGAGTTTTTGTGACGAAGATCTCCCCGAGGAGGGAAGAGGCCATAACTTGACATTACATATATCTATGAGCTGCAAAGATGACGCCATGTCCAATGTGTTGGTGGACACTAGGTCATCATTGAATGTATTGCCAAAGACCACTCTCGCGAAGTTGTCATATCAAGGGCCTCCCATGAGGCAGAATGGGGTAGTTGTGAAGGCTTTCGATGGGTCTCGTAAAACTGTGATTGGTGAGGTTGATCTCCCAGTCAAAATCGGACCAAGTGATTTCCATATTACCTTCCAAGTTATGGACATTCACCCATTGTATAGTTGTCTCTTAGGCAGACCATGGATTCACGAGGCAGGTGCCGTGACATCCACCCTACACCAGAAACTGAAATTTGTAAAGAATAAGAAGCTGGTGGTGGTAGGGGGAGAGAAGGCTCTCCTGGTTAGCCATCTGTCTTCCTTCTCATATGTAGATGCTAAGGATGAAGTTGGAACTTCCTTCCAAGCTTTATCTATTGCTGAACCTGTTGAGAAGAGAACTTCTTCATTTGCTTCCTACAAAGATGCAAAGTTGGCCATTGAGCATGGTGCAACTGATGGATTGGGGCAAATGATCAAGCTAGAAGACAACAAGTCTCGGGCTGGAATAGGCTATTCTTCTGGGTTCTTCAACAAACAAGGTTTGTTCAAGAGTGGAGGATTCATCCACACCGGTCAAGACGAAGAGGCTGCTGCCATTTTGGAAGAGGACGAAGAGGATTCTGGAAATTTCATTATCCCTGGAGGGATCTGCAATAATTGGGTCGCTGTGGATATTCCAACAGTTATCCATAAGTCAAAGTAATGTTCATTGTGTTTGAAAACCTTTCTCCCATGCCAAAAGGAGAAGTGACGACATTGTTGGTGCATAAATACAATGATACTTTCATTCAATAAATTCATGTTAAATGTTTGTTTTTCCAATTATTTTCCCTTTTCGCTTTTTGCATGAAATTGGTGATCACATAAAACCCTTTAAACATAAAATAAAACCCTTTTCATCTGCATAATGATTTGCCTTGCTTGAATTCTAAAAGCTCTTTATATCCAAAATCATTATGCAGGTTGATCAAACCCATTGAACATAATGATCTAACATTATCTCCCAACTTTGAATTCCCTGTATTTGAGGCGGAAGAAGATGATGTTGAAGAGATTCCTGACGAGATTACCCGTCTACTTGAGCATGAAGAGAAGATCATTCAGCCGCATCTTGAGAATCTAGAAACAGTCAATTTGGGGTCTGCAGATTGTGTGCGAGAAGTGAAGATTGGGGCACTCCTGAAAGAATCTGTTAAGAAGGGGTTGATTGAGTTGCTACGAGAATATGTTGACGTCTTTGCCTGGTCATATGAAGACATGCCTGGTCTAGATACTGATATCGTGCAACATTTCCTACCTTTGAAGCCTGAGTGTGTGCCTGTGAAGCAGAAGCTCAGAAGAACTCATCCTGATATGGCAGTAAAGATTAAAGAGGAAGTTCAGAAGCAAATTGATGCAGGGTTTCTGGTGACTTCTACATATCCTCAATGGGTGGCCAATATTGTGCCCGTGCCTAAGAAAGATGGAAAAGTCCGGATGTGTGTGGACTATAGAGACTTGAATAAAGCTAGTCCGAAAGATGATTTTCCACTACCACATATTGATATGTTGGTAGATAATACAGCTAAATTCAAGGTCTTCTCATTTATGGACGGATTTTCCAGATATAATTAGATTAAAATGGCACCCGAGGATATGGAGAAGACAACATTCATCACACCTTGGGGAACATTCTGTTATCGAGTGATGCCCTTCGGTTCGAAGAACGCCGGAGCCACGTATCAACGAGCTATGACTACCTTATTTCATGATTTG
The DNA here is from genome assembly GCF_024323335.1 of Lathyrus oleraceus. Lineage (NCBI taxonomy): Eukaryota > Viridiplantae > Streptophyta > Magnoliopsida > Fabales > Fabaceae > Lathyrus > Lathyrus oleraceus. Next base: position 223,428,514 of record NC_066584.1, read on the forward strand.
ATGCATAAGGAGATCGAGGTATATGTTGATGATATGATTGCTAAGTCGAGAACGGAAGTTGAACATGTAGAAGACCTGTTGAAACTTTTTCGACGTTTGAGGAAGTACAAGCTTCGTCTGAATCCCAACAAGTGTACATTTGGAGTCCGTTCCGGCAAGCTATTGGGCTTTATCGTTAGTGAAAGAGGTATTGAGGTTGATACTGTAAAGGTCAAAGCGATACAAGAGATGCCTGCGCCCAAAACTGAGAAGCAAGTCCGAGGTTTTCTTGGCCGTTTGTATTACATTTCCAGGTTCATATCCCACATGACTGCCACATGTGCACCGATATTCAAGCTCCTCCGGAAAGATCAGTCCCATGATTGGACCGAGGATTGCCAACAAGCTTTTAACAGCACCAAAGAATATTTGTCTGAGCCTCCGATCTTGTCTCCGCCTGTGGAAGGAAGACTTTTGATTATGTATCTGACTGTTCTCGAAGACTCAATGGGTTGTGTCCTTGGTCAGCAGGACGAATCAGGAAAGAAAGAGTATGCCATCTATTATTTGAGTAAGAAGTTTACTTATTGTGAGTCTCGATACTCAATGCTTGAGAAAACATGTTGTGCTTTGGCTTGGGCTGCCAAGCGCTTACGCTAGTATATGTTGAATCATACAACTTGGTTGATATCCAAAATGGATCCAATCAAGTATATCTTCGAGAAGCCTGCTTTAACAGGGAGGATTGCCCGTTGGCAGATGTTGTTATCTGAGTATGATATTGAGTATCAAGCTCAGAAGGCTATTAAAGGTAGTATCTTGGCTGACCACTTGGCACATCAGCCGATTGAGGATTATCAGTCAGTTCAACATGACTTCCCAGATAAGGAGATTTTGTATTTGAAGATGAAAGATTGTGATGAGCCTACGCTCGATGAAGGGCCAGAGCTTGGTTCCAGATGGAGTATGGTATTTGATGGCACTGTAAATCAATATGGAAATGGTATTGGGGCAGTGATTATTACTCCTCAGGGCACACATTTTTCTTTTACAGCAAGGCTAACTTTCAAATGCACGAATACTATGGCTGAGTATGAAGCTTGTATTATGGGATTGGAGGAGTGAATTGATATTAGGATCAAACATCTCGATGTTTATGGTGATTCGGCCCTCGTTAATCAGATTAAGGGTGAATGGGAAACGAATCAGCCTGGCCTCATTCCATATAGGGATTATGCGAGGAGGATTTCAACATTCTTTACTGAGGTTGACTTCCATCATATTCCTCGAGATGAGAATCGGATGGAAAATGCTCTTGCTACACTTGCTTCAATGATTGTGGTAAGACTTTGGAATGAAGTTCCCAATATCACTGTGATGCGCTTGGACAGACCAACTCATGTATTTGCAGTAGAAGAAGTAAAAGATGATAAGCCATGGTATTATGACATCAAGTGTTTCCTTCAGAACCAAATTTACCCGCCTGGGGCATCTGTGAAAGATAGGAAGACTCTGAGGAGATTATCAGGAAGTTTCTACCTCAATGGTGATGTGCTTTATAAGAGAAATTTTGATATGGTGCTGCTCAGATGCGTGGATAGACACGAAGCAGACCTATTAATGGCTGAGGTCCATGAGGGTTCATTTGGTGCTCAGTCCAATGGACATGCCATGGCTAGAAAGATGTTGAGAGAAGGCTACTATTGGCTGACAATGGAGTCTGACTGCTGCAAATATGTGAAGAAATACCATAAGTGTCAGATTTATGCGGATAAGATTCATATTCCTCCGACACTTCTGAATGTGATTTCGTCACCATGGCCCTTCTCCATGTGGGGAATCGACATGATTGGCATGATAGAGCTGAAAGCATCCAATGGACACAGATTTATTCTCGTAGCAATTGATTACTTCACTAAGTGGGTTGAAGCGGCATCATATGCAAATGTGACCAGGCAGGTGGTTGTGAAGTTTATCAAGAATCAACTCATATGTCGATATGGTGTGCCAGATAAGATCATTACTGATAATGGATCTAACTTGAACAACAAGATGATGAAAGAGTTGTGTAGTGAGTTCAAGATTGCACATCATAATTCTTCTCCTTACAGACCCAAGATGAATGGGGTTGTTGAAGCTGCTAATAAGAATATCAAGAAAATTATACAGAAGATGGTTGTCACGTATAAAGATTGGCATGAGATGCTGCCATTTGCTTTACATGGATATCGTACATCTGTCCGCACTTCAATAGGGGAAACCCCTTTCTCTCTCGTTTATGGCATGGAGGCTGTGCTCCCAGTAGAGGTGGCGATCCCATCGATGAGAGTCTTGATGGAAGCTAAGTTGACTGATGCTGAATGGGTTCAGAGTCGTTATGACCAGTTGAATTTGATAGAAGAAAAGAGATTGACTGCCATGTTCCATGGTCAGTTATATCAGCAAAGGATGAAGAAAGCCTTTGATAAGAAGGTCAAGCCTCGTGTGTTCCAAGAAGGTGACCTTGTGCTCAAGAAAGTCTTGTCTTTCGCGCCCGATTCCAGGGGCAAGTGGAATCCAAACTATGAAGGTCCATATGTTGTTAAGAGAGCCTTTTTAGGCGGTGCATTGATACTTACAACTATGGATGGGGAGGATTTCACTCGTCCTGTGAATTCAGATGTAGTCAAGAAATACTTCGCCTAAATGAATAAAAATAGAATAGCTCGCTAAGTTGAAAACTCGAAAGGGCGACTTAGGCAAAAATGAGCGTCTCGGTGGATTGAAAACCCGAAAGGGCGATCCAGGAAAAAATTAGAGACATAAAAAAGGGGTGAACATGTATCCTGCTAGATTGAGTACCCCATTCTGGGGCAATCTAGGCAAAAAAATAAATAAATAAAAAATAGGGGTTTGGCATGTAACTGCATCCTGACAAGACTTTGTTCTACAACTGTCATCCGTCAGAGATTCTCGCTCATTCATCATCAACCAACGCTTCAAATACATCGGATTCAGAATTGGTGGAGAAATGGTCATTATGTTCAATATAGCCCTTTTCCAATATATATATCCAATTTCAAAATTGTAAAGATCTATGGAGTCTTGCCATTTGCAGACTACCATTCCATCAAAAAAATTTGAGCCTTTATACAATTATTTGCACTCTTATTTGTTTCTATTCAACAAATGTTTTGCATGTTTTAATTGAAAAAATATCATTTTTTTAAATAATCAAATTTTTCATAAAATTTATTTTTAAACAAAGTAAACATTCACAATAACATAGGGATACTGGGAATGCCTGCAGTGCTCTCCCAAGGATGGTAAGATTCTTGACAGGGTAAGGCGTTTGTTCATATTCCTGGCATGCTCATGTCCTCTTCCTTCGGAGCCTCTTGTGGTTCTTTCTCTCAAGTAGAGTGTTGGGTAAGATTATTCATCTCTCCCTCCTCGGCAAATATGATCTCATTGGTAGGACAGTATCTGGTGATCTTTGGAAGCTTCTGGTTTATGGATGTTCCCTTTCAGAGATCCATCCTCCTTTTTGATAACTTTCCCGATAGAGTTGCTTCTACGTCGGAGTTCATCTATGCAACGACTTTCCCCCAGTTGGAATGACGGATGCTCATTCCCCTGCAGAAATCTTTGTTTCCTGGTATCTCTTGCCCCTCAACAGATTGGATATCTTTCCACTGGGCCTGGCTTTATCTCTTGAGATGTAGTATCGGATGTTTGTGTACTTATTCTTTGGACCAGTTTGTGTTAGAAATGTCTGTTTGTCAGCATTCATCATACATAAACCACGCATGTGTGCATATAATTCTAAAACATTCAGATATTCATGTTGCATTCTTTGCCATATACCTTTGATTGATATCCCTTGCTAGTTGGTAATACACTTCCCCAAGCAGATGTCGGTGTCTGATCTCCCCATATAGAGTCAGCCCCTTAAGCAGAAATTGCTTATCCTTTCTTCCATATTCCCCGCCGAGATATGTCCTTGTGGATGATGGTTGTTTCTGTTTCCTCCCAACACATATATTGGGATGGAATTCCCCATTGAGTTATATCCTCATAGGGACAAGCTTTGTTTCATCGTGCTTATCTAGTTTGATCCTAGACTGGCCTCTTATGACTGTTTCCTGCACTCCCCTGTGGTATAGATGAATAGTTGCTCAGTAACCAGTAATTATCCATTTTTGCCCCGGCGGAGTCTGTGGTTTTCTACCTTTATACCGGTAGTTGTAAACCCTATTTCATCCCCTTGCAGAGTTAACCTCTTGTTCATCCTAATCGATGACGGTTACTTTTCCGTGGTTTTCTACCCAATATCCGGTAGATGTAATCCCCTCCTTGGCAGTTATCTTTATCCAATATTCGGTATTGATATTCCTTCATCCCTTTCTTTTGAGCACATCTCCCAGTAACTGGTGATATGTCTTCTGGATCGTTGCCTTTGTCAATGTATCCCCAGCGGGTCATCTCTCATTTACCCTTTTGTTGGTAATGATTGTTTCTTCCCCCTGGATTGGTCATCACTGTATACCTAGTATTCGGTATCCCGATGTCCTCTCTTTCGGTCGATTTATCCTTTATTAACCCAGTAACCTATTGTGGATAATCTTCCATGCAAGTATGTTATCTACGTTCTGACGGTAATAGATAATATATCTCATGCACTCTCTGGTCGAAGTCCTTTGCTCTTCCCTAGTAGAGTAAGATTCGTATCCCTTTTTATTGGAATCGAATGTCCATCCTATAATCGAGTTTTTCTTTTAGCCCTCTTTTAGATGATGAGTGTCTTGGGAATATTCCCCAATTCACGCTTTGGTTGGTCACCTATTATATGCCCAGTAACCGGTATCCCTGGTGTTCCTTCCTCCCTGCTCCCTATTATGACTTTTTGTCCCCTTGCGGAGTCAGATTCTCCTGAGCTGAAGTTTACCTTTTTAGGTCTTCCTCAGATGATTTTCGGATGTTTGATATCTCTCACCTTTATACCGGTCTTAGATATTCATTCTCCCAGAGCATGTTGTTCTCTCACCCTTATACCGGTGTTCAGATCACATGTCTCTTTGAGCTTATTACCCAGTAACCGGTAATACCTCATCCCGTTGCTTCCCCAGAGGAATTTTGTTTGGGTGTTTCCCCAGCGAGGTCTCTTAGTGGATTCTCTCAGCCTGAGACCGTATTTTTATCCGAGGTATCCGTTACGAATAAGTTTTTGCTGTATTGGCATATTCCCCAACACATGCATCTTTGAGTCAGCTCGAGTCTTTCCATGGATTTATTTCATGGATTCCCTTCGTGTCTCTCAACAAGTTTCAAGTCGTGACCTGCTCACGCATTTTTATCCCTTTGCTCCCCAGTAACGTCCCTAGAGTCTCTGTCCCATTTATGAATGTGTTACTCCAGTGGATTTTCAGTTGTTCCTGTTCCTTTTCTTTCTTTGTGGACACATATCCACAAAGTGTTACCATTTGCATACATACATCTGCATCATGAGGTCTCTTAGGGACCAAAATTTGTCTCTTTGTTATTATTTAAGCCCATTCTACCTCGTCGAGACGAAGATTTTAACCTTCACTTCTCCGGCTAGAATGACCTTAAATAGGGGCATCTGTAAGACCCCAATTTTGACCCTAAGATCCCTCATGGCATCATAACATTGCATTTGCAAAGCCTCAAGGATCATAAGCATCTTGGTTCCTTTTACCTTTAGATGAGACTTCTTGTGAGGGGCTTGAGATCACTAAGCATACTTGAATTGTATATCATTGCTTTTCTCATTTTTCATTTCCTAACCAAAAGCACAAAAATATGTCACTAACATCTTTTGTTTGTAGCTTGAGCAATCACAAGGTCCAAAGCTTCTAGGAGATCATGGGTGCAAAGATATGGCCAAGAGAATATGAAGGAAAGCATGGCAATGGTTCCCAAATCTCTCATCCATAAAATATGCCTCCCTATCATCTCAATTCATCATTTTGATCAAAGCAAGTCAAAGGGTTTGAGGTTTGTTCCTCAAGGAAACCCTAATTCATCTGATCACCCATAATGCCTTGCTAATGAAGCAACCTTAGCCCATGGTCAAATACAATCAAGGGAAGTTCTCTAATTCATCATTTAATGCATATTTGAGCTTATTTGAGTATCCTCAATCATCAATTCATCAAGATATGAGTTGTGGACTTGAGAAGTTGATCAGTCAATTCATCTGACTATTTTGAAATGCACTGAGAGCTAACGTTTTATGTTTTGGTCAAATGGAGATGATCCCAAAAGAAAAAATGTTATTAAGGACAATATGAACAACTTTCATGTTCATCGAAAATTGATTTGAAGCTTGTAAGGTCATCTCCAATTCCAAGACATTGTAGGTCATTTTGACTGAAACCCTAATTTTAGGTCAACTTCCCAAGAACATAACTCATTCATTGTTTATGATTTTGAGGTGGGATCAAATGCATTGGAAAGCTTATTGTGTCTATTTCAAATGTTATGTTGAACAAAATTTCAAAATCTCAAAAGAAATACATGTGATAATGCAAAACATTATAGGTCACTTTGGACCAAATGCATTGAAAGGCAAAAAAGTCCAACTTCAAGTGCCCATAACTTCTTCATCAAAAATCCAAATGATGCAAACTATAAGTCCATCTTGATTTTCTTGAAAAGATCTACAACTTTGATATCGGAGGTTTTTCCATTTGAGGCTTGTACCATCAAAACAGGAGGGCTTGAACATTGGCCAAATTTGGAAACCTCACTTTTGCATGTTTTGCACCGTACACTTTAAACTCAAAATTCACTAATTTCCAAGGCCCAATTGAAATTTTGATCAACATATCATTTGTTCCTTATGCAATAAGCTTTCTAACCATTACTCATGAGGTGACATTTGGAGTTTGGAAGCACCATTTTCGAAGGCATGAAGGTTTAGTGCATTTTGTGAAATTCAATTCCAATTGCCATGCATGAGCTGTTTACACTTCTTATACATGTCCATTTGCAATCTGCATGAGTTCAGCAAGTTATTCCAAGCTTCATTGGGCCTTCCACATGATCATACAAGCCCATGCAAGGAAAATCCATTTGCGATGCACACGAGTAAAATCACTTGTTCAACCAATTCCAGCTATAAATACATGTGTTATGCTTCATTATGAACTAACCTAAATGCGCCTGAAATGCTGCAAGAGTGAATTCCCAACCATACCAAAGGAACTAAGTTCATATTTCTTCAAAATTTCAGATCTGAAGATCAATTGAATTTGGTTGAATCTTCAGATCTAAAGTTCCTAAACCTTCATCATCTGATACATTGTGGTTCTGTTTTGCAAAAGGAGCTAAGGAAAGGGACTCAAAGCTTCACAATTCAAAGGTGTGCATCAACTGGTTTTTTCTTCGAAACTCCTTATTCTTTGATCTGTTGGCCTTAATATTGTGTTGTCTGAAGTCCTCTCTATAGAGGCATCATTGCTATATGCTCAATTTTTGAAATCCATGAAGTTCAGCATGAACACCATATTTTTCTCCTTCTGATTTCTCTTACTATGGGGATTTAGAAGAGAAACTAATGGTACAGGGGTGATGTACATCACCCCAGCTTTAATTTGGTATATGTGTAAGACCCCAATTTTGTCCCTAAGATCCCTCATGGCATCATATCACATCATATCATTGCCTCAAGGATCACTATATACCTTTGCTTTCCTCCTAGTGGGTGGGTTGTCTTGTGAGTGTGGTCTTGATCACCAATCATGTATTGCATTTGTATATCATTGCTTTTCATATGTTTACTAACCCAAAAGTACAAAAATATTGTCATCTAACCATGTAACTTGCAGATGAAGCAAACTAGGTCAAACAGTCAAAATCAGCCATTGAGCAACAGATGGTGGCCATTCTTGAAGAATTTGGGCACCATGATCATTCATTAAGAGTTCATATAAGTTGTGATATCATTTGGAACCAAGATCTCAGGTGGTAGAAGATTGGAAGTCATCAGAACATGGCTCAGTCAACCAAAACCCTAGCAAAGTCAACTGTGGTCAACTGTGCATTTAATCAGGGATTGGAAGGTGTGAGATGATCAGAAATGTCTCATTCATGTCCATATAAGCCTCATTTGGCATTTCAAAGATCATCATTGAAGGAATTGAGGTCAGACAAAAAGTTTCCCAAAATAGTAAGGACCTGTAATTTTCAACTGCCAAAAATGGAAAGTCCTTCTCCTCAAAATTACATGTCCAAGCAAGCTTCAAATCAAATTTTGTCCAACATGAAAGTTGAAGATCTTGCTCTCACCTTTCCAAAAAGTCCAAGAACACTCATTTATCATGTGTGGTTGGCAAGTTATGGTCAAATCATTTTCAAGAAAAGTTGAAATTCAAAGTGGCATAACTTTTGAATGGAAAGGCCAAATTGGGTGATTCTTTTTTGAGCAAACCACATTTGATGTGCAATATCCAAATCCATCATCACATTTCATGAAAAACCCTCACATAAAAAGGTCGTTTTTCAAGTGAACCATTTAAAATTTGGTGGGAAAAATAGTCAATTTGAAAAGTACATGGAATTTTCACACCAAACCAATTCAATTCACTTCTAAACATGATTTGTGACTTGCTTCAAAGGAGAATTTACTGTTCCATTGGTTCTAAGGGCAAAAGGGCAATTTGGCCAAAATGCATAACATGTGCAATTTGCTAATCACTTTCAATTTGTGCTAATCATGATTAAGGCATTGGATTAACAAGACTATAAGAGCCTAATCATAACAGAAAGTTCCGATCCACAATCACAATTTCAGATCAAACTCCAAAAATCACCAAAATTCTCAAGAATTCTCTCAATTTTCTCACACTTTTTTTCAATTGTTCATCAAGAATTCTTCATTCTTTGTGCTGTATCTTGTATTGTTCATCATTAACAGGTGGAAGAGAAGAACTGTTTGAGGCTAATTGTGGAAGAAGCTAGCAAATTCGCAACTGTTGCAACCTTGAGCATCAATGGCATTTTGAGAATTCTCCATCATCCAAGCCTTGTTGAGCTGAGCTATCACCTCCATTCATCTTCTACAACATAATAGGCGATCTGTTTTGACAATTCCAAGCCAAATTCTCACGGATTCAACAGCAGCTTCATCAAGAGGTAAGAATTCAACTCCTTCGATTCTTGAAATTAATATGTGGCTTAGGTAGATCGTGCAACATAGAGTAGACTGCAATTCGAATCATGTAAATCCATCAAGTACTTAGGGAGAAATCTGGATTTAAAGTTTGGACATCAAAACTTTCTTGGATCGAATCTTTTTCTATGTTGAATTCTGGATAAAATCATGTTGATATTAGTGATCCTGGTTGAAAGACGAATCTATCCATGTATAGTTTGCCTATTTCTGTGAGAGTTCGTTCTTGCTCATGAAGAACACCAAGAACACGACGAGTTCTTCCATTTTCCTTTCCCAGATCGCGTCTAGATCTTCTTTGCCACGCCTTGAGTTTGAAATGGTGTTTCCCACGTGCATTGGCCAGTAACACGCTGACACCTCCGTTAATGAAACGGAGCGTTTCCCCCCTAGCGCACCATAATTACAACAATGCCACTGCGTTCATTTTAATTCATTTAAATTGTGAAATGTTTATTTCATTTTCTTATCAAACTTCAAAAAATCACAAAATGTTCATGGATGATCCAAATTGGCTGGGGATTTTTGCACTCATCTCCATTTTTCCTCTAGTTTTTTATAGGCATGATAACCAAAGTTGTGCATGGCTTGTTTTTACTTTGGTCTAATGGTTTTGATCATGTATGCTTTTTGCCTATGTTTCACCATTTTGATCATGAAATCTTGATGCTTGCTCCAAAATGCTTGAAATTTTATATGCATGATCTTGACTCATTCCTGGTCATTTTGGTATATGGTTTGCTAATTTTGCATTTCTGGATTAGGAGATATGATGTGATCTTCATGAGTGTGACAATGTATGTCACACTAATTTTGTTAATGTTCTTGATTTTTTTACCATGCTTGTGCTAGGCCAATTGCCTTGGATTTTTGCATGTGATTACTTCTGTATGTCTAGTTTGAGAATGATTTTTAGTGGATTTGTTTGATCCATTTCCTATTTGATTGACATTTTTCTTTGCTGTTTAGTCATTTGTGAACTTTTCTTGAGTGATTAACTTCCATGCTTTGTGAAATTCTGGATATGTATTGGATGGACTTGAATTTTGGCATGTGTATTATAGACATCTTGAACTTCCCTTTGGCTTTGGAGTGGTTCATTTATCTTATGTCATTCCTGTTTTGCACTCATTTGAAGTTGATGCATGTTTTATGGTCTAGTTTGAGTTTGTATATGCATACCATGACTTTATGATTTTAATTTCCATACTTCCTCTTATCCAATTGCCATGATTTTTGGTATGCTGCTCATTGAATGTGTTCTGTTTAGACATGTTTTTTTTGTGGAATTTATTGAGCCATTTTGGTATTGATTTGATTGTGATCATTCTGTTTGCTCCATTGTGATTCACACTTGCCTAGTTTGACATGATTCGTGTATGAAATGCATTTGGTGCATAGTTTTGATGTGAGATCAATTAGACTTTATTCTTGAATGATTTATCTTGATTCTTGTTGAGTTTCACTTGCTGTTTTAAATTTTTCACCTCCTTTTGACCCTAGGCTTGGCCTAGTGGTCAACTTCTCATGTTTGAATGTGATTTTCAGGTTGAAGATGCAAATGCTTTAAGGAGATTAATTCAAGTTGATTGAGTTTGGTTTATTTGATTGTCATGAACTAACTTGGTTTATTTTGTAGGATGCCTTGGCTCACTTGAGTTGATTGTGCTTTGCATATTGCATTGTTTGATTGTACATTGTCTGTTGATTCTTATATTGTTGGTTTAGAATTTGTGATTGGGATGCTGATTATATTTGATTGATTTCAGGTACCCTTAGTTGCTCAGTTCTTTTAAGAACTTGCATTGCTTTGCTTGCTAAGCATTAGCATTGAGGTAGAATCTCTTGTCTCCATGTAGTCTGGAAGACCTGGCTTGTTACTTAGCCAGGCAACTGTCTGAAGCCCTCCTTAAGAGGCAATGTTTGTGCTTGTTTACTTTTGTCCCCAAGCAGGAAAAGTCCTTTGAATAAGGCAATTGGTAGAACCCAAGAGATATGTAGCCTATCTCCTACTATTCTGTGTGTCACTCACCTTGCTCACACCACATGTGTTGATGCATAGTGAGTAAAAGCCCAAGATCTATCGAGTCAATAATCTGTGGAGAGAGTTCCTACTTTCTGAACTCCCACACCTTCTTTCATTTGAAGCTCTCCCTGACCAGGGATAAGAGCAATGAGGCACACCCCTCATGTCCTTTCATCTGCTTCACCTTGGCTCTCAATGTCAAGGTTAAGAGCACCATTAACCCCATTCCAGTTGGCTTCAATGCCTAACCCTTTGTATGAGCCTGATGCTTGGTTATAGTGTGTGCTAAATGACTTTGGTTGATTGATTGCTTAGTTCATTTGTACATGTTTGCTTGTATATTGTGCATTTATCATCATTACTTGCTCATTAGTGCATGATCATTTCATTTGTCTTTGTGACATATCTTTGTTGTTTGCCCATTGAGGACAATTGTAAGTCCATTCCTTTGGCCATTGTTCCTATGATATGGAAGTGAGTATAAGACCATTTCATTGGCCACTCATCTTCTCTTTGCTTGATGCATTTGTTTGTTGTATGGGAGGATGCAATTGTAAGTCCCTGTAAGTTGGCATTTGTGTTCCTATGATCATATGTTGGATATTGGTATAAGCCCAGATAGATTGGCATCCGGTATCCAAGTTTTGTTTTGTTTTAGGAGATTGGAATAAGACCATCTATTGGCTTCCGGTATCCTTGTTTCTTTATTTAGAAGATTGGTGTAAATCCATTTAGTGGTATCCGGTATCCGCTTGTTTGTGAGATTGGAGTAAGACCATTTAGTGGCATCCGGTATCATTTGTTTGCTTATTTTGTTATTGCTCATTGCCTATTCCAAAGGACACACTTGAATCATCTTCTATATGATTTCGAGAGGTGAACCTTTCTAGGAAGTTTTACACTCCATCTTTATCCATTCATCCCTCTTTGTCCTAAACCTTTTCACACATTGCTTTCAAAACTTGAGATATATTGTGCAAACATTATCATGCTTTTCAAATTAGAAACCTGTACCCTAAGTCCTTGACTTTTCAAACTCCATTTCATAACACTTCTTTGAATCAATCTTAATCATACTTTGACCCTCTTTTGTGAATAATCATAATCAGTTAACTTCACCCATTCAATTGTTTTGGCTTTGTCCATTGTTAATATGTTTTCATGCATTAGCCATAGGTTTCAATTATCATAGTGGTTGATGTAAATCTTACCATATCCTTAGTGAGTTGACAGTAAGACTTCCATACTTATTATAGGGTTAACCCCTCACTAGTATGTTGAAGTTGTCCTCGCATGGTGGATTGTTGGTCCTGGTTGAGTCTTCTCCCATTGATAATGAAAAGCCTTAAGTGCTATTGTTTAAAAGTGAACTCACAAACCTTTAGGAAATCTTTTAGCCGAACTACGGCGTTTTGATCCTTTACCTTTTATGGAAAGGTACGTAGGCAACGGGTTCATCCGTTCAAACACAAAAATAACTAACTTGTATATTCTTTTCTCACCATCCCATTCATGTTTGCACAATAATATTTCAAAACAAATAACAACTTTTGTACAACAAGTGTGAAAAGGGCTCCCTAGGAGTACCTAGGACGCATTGGGTGCCTAACACCTTTCCATTGCGTAATTTACCCCTTATCCAGACTCTCTGATCTTTTCATTAGTTTTCTATGTGTAAAACTTCTTAGGCTTTTGTTCGCTTTTTAGCCAATCCTTTGGATAAATAAAAGTGCGGTGGCGACTCTATCTTTGTATGCTCTGCTTATGGTTTAATCAATAAATCATATAGTAACGAATACACCGCTACAGAAAAGTGGCGACTCTACTGGGGATAACATTAGACCTTCCTTGGTGGTATTGCCTACTTTTCACCCTTGTGTGATATATTGTTATTTGTTATATGACATATTTTTGTACAATTTGGGATAACTGTATTGATTGTAATGTTTGAATTGCTTGATATACAATTGCTGTTTGTTTGGTGATCTCTGTGAGATGAGTTCTATACCCGAACTCGAGTGCACCTTAGGATAGGAGAATGGCATAGTCTTGTTGACTGGTGTGGAGTATTCCTTAGCCAGTTGACTTGCGAGTCCATTCACTTGGTGGAGGTCATGTTGGATTAATAATGTCACACAAGTTATTTGTGGTTAGGCATTATTCTTTCAATCATGTGCCTTAGAAGCCAAGGACCTTAGTTTACCAAGCCCATCTTGGCCTATTTTTAGCACGTAGTGCGGAGGTCGTTCAGATGTAAGTTCTGATGCGATCGTTACGCGATACTACACTCATAAGAGTTTCTCTTGAGAATATTCTTGGAATACGAGTATTCGTTCCTCCGATAATATTCGAAAGATGGAACGATGATTATGGGAACCTCTGATAGAACATGTCTGGCAGGTTTAAACCCTAGTACAATCCCTTTGGGTGGTTCTTAACCGAGACTCCATGCTCGTGACTCTCAGCAAACCCGTGATTCATGGTTGAGTCGTTCAGACAACCTTAATATCAATGGAACCTGGGTGTTGATAGGGTGTGAAGCCTAAATCCACCAAAACGGATGATTGATATTAAGGATGTCCGAGCCGGTTCATGTACCGTTAATATCAATGGAACTTGGGTGTTGATAAGGTGAAAACCTAAATCCACCAAAATGGATGATTGATATTAGGGATACAATGAGCTTTCCCATGACCTTTGTTTGGTGTGCTTTGCTTGATCCTTGAGTGTGATTGTTGCATTCATGCATTCATGCATTCATCTGCACTTCATGTCATCGAAAAAAAATCAGAAAATTTTCAAGGAACTTAAAAGGGTTTATTTGCAAAATTTTCAGACATGGAAAGACCAAAAAGGCATACGAAGAAGTACAGCTTTAGACAACCCGATGTGAAAGAGTTAAGGAATCTGACATCTTATGTATTAGATTCCTTGGGTTTCAAAGCTCGTTATGGGAAGCTTCTGCCTCTGCTCACTACTCAGGTCGATGAGGGACTGATGAGTACTCTGGCTCAGTTTTATGATCCTCTGTATCTCTGCTTCTCTTTCCTGGACTTCCAGTTGTTGCCTACTTTGGAAGAGTATTCTCATCTTATTGGGATCCCTATTCTGGATCAGGTGTCTTTCAGTGGCCTAGAGAGTATTCCGACGGCTCGAGAGATTGCCAGCTTGTTGCACATAGACGAAGATTTGATTAAAGCTAATTTGACTACCAAAGGCGGAATTCAGGGTTTTCCTTCCGAGTTCCTCATGACTCAAGCTACCTTTTATGGGAAGGCCATGAGTGAGGATGCCTTTGAGGCTTTATTTGTGCTGCTCATCTATGGATTGGTATTGTTTCCCAACTTCGACAAGTTCGTGGACATAAACGCCATTAGGATCTTCTCGGTTCTTAATCCCATTCCGACTTTGTTGGGTGATGCATATGTCTCTTTGCATCTGAGGAACGCAAAGGGTGGAGGAGTTATTGTCTGCTGTCTACCCTTGCTGTACAAGTGGTTTATTTCGCACTTGCCGCAGACAGTTGCTTTCAAGGAGAACAAGGGATGTCTACGGTGGTCTCAGAGACTTATGTCTCTCACTAATGATGATATCACCTGGTATGATCGCGTGTATGATACCGTCCAGATCATCGATTATTGTGGTGAATTCCCTAATGTGCCTCTTCTTGGTACATGTGGTTGGATCAGCTACAATCCTATCCTAGCACGACGTCAGCTTGGGTTCCCCCTAAAGGATAAACCTCATAACATTCTGTTAGAAGGCGTATTCTTTCAGGAGGGTAAAGATCCCCAAGGCCTGAAAGCCAGATTTGTCCGCGCTTGGCGCAAGATCTGCAAGAAGGGTAGAAATGAGCTAGGCCCGAAGAATTGCATTGCTTTGGAGCCCTATACCTCTTGGGTCAGACAAAGAGTTGTTGTGTATCTGATGCCTTATGATCATCCGAGACCTACACCTTTGGGTGTGGCTGGGCCTTCAACCCTCCCTATCCAACGTGTAGAGGAGTTGAGAGAAGAAGACCTTTCACGTGCTTGGATCCGTGAGAGAGAAGAATTGCTGCAGCAGATTAAGGAGAAAGACGCTCTGATTGAGTTTCTCGAGCATAGAGTGATTGATGATCCGAACGAAACTTGGACTTCTCTGCTTCCTCAGTCTTCCAAATTCTGGAAGAGGAAGTATGATCGACTTGCGAAAGAGAACACGGACATGGAAGCGGCCTATGAGAGAGAGATCAAGAAGTTGTGTACTTCTCGTCTTCCAGCATCCCGAGCTTCTAGGGATCCATAGGATGTTATTTTCCTTTTCTCCTTGTAATATGATCAAAACGCTGTACTTCTTTGTTCGAAATATATTGAATGAGATATTTTCCATGAGAAAATCAAAATGCTTTAAATACTCAAAATTGCAAATAAAACCCTAAGGGTTCCTTGAAAATAAATAAAGCATCTGCACAAGCATTTCATGCATCATTTTGCATAAGCAGGTACCCTGTTTCTGGTCTTCTCGTCCTAACTGTGTTCTTCATTTATTTTGAAGACAAGCTGACTCACCGGTACTATACTCGAGCCAATTCTGCAAGAGTTATGGATCAGCTAGAGCAAGAGAACCGAGAACTGAAAGAAGAGGTCGCCAGACTTGGCGCTTTGATGGAGCAACTCCTTGCTGCTCAGAATCAACCTGCTCAGCCGCCTGCAACTCCTGTCCAGAGGACAGTCATTTCAGAGATTGTAGCTTCGACTGTACCTGCTGCTAGTGCTCATTATGTGCCCAATGCTATGCCAGCCGGGTTTCCTTGGGGAATGCCTCCAGGTTTCATGTCTGATATCCCTGCTCCAACCTTTGCTCACATGCCGGCATCTAGCCCGATCCCTGTTGCTGCTCCTTCTGTTGTGCATACCACGCCGAGGGTAGAAGAAACCATCTATCATTCCGAGCCGTCTGAGGGCCCGGATGTTAACGAGAAGATGGACGCCATGAATGATCAATTCCTTGAGCTGAGAAAGGAATTGAAGACCCTCCGAGGGAAAGATTTGTTCGGCAAGTCTGCTGCCGAGTTGTGCCTTGTTCCCGGTGTGAAGATACCGATTAAATTCAAAGTACCTGACTTTGAAAAATATAAAGGGAACACATGCCCTCTTGCTCACCTGGTCATGTACGCCAGGAAGATGTCTACGCAAACCGATAATGATCAGCTGTTGATCCATTATTTTCAGGATAGCCTGTCCGGTGCTGCGCTCAGATGGTATATGAATCTGGACAGTGTTAACATTCGATCCTTCAACGATCTTGGCGAAGCCTTCGTCAAGCAATACAAATACAACGTTGATATGGCGCCTGACCGTGATCAACTCAGGGCCATGTCCCAAAAGGATAAGGAAACATTCAAGGAGTACGCCCAGAGGTGGCGAGAGCTGGCAGCTCAGATTACTCCACCGCTAGAGGAGAAAGAAATGACTAAGATCTTCTTGAAGACTCTTAGCTCATTTTATTACGAGCGGATGGTAGCAAGTGCTCCCTCTGACTTCACCGAGATGGTGAACATGGGGATGCGTCTCGAGGAAGGTGTCCGTGAAAGACGTTTAGCTAAGGAAGAGAGCTCTTCTAAACGGTATGGGGCGTTTACTAAGAAGGATGGCGAGGCACATGCTGTGTAGTCACATTCCAAGCCTAGAAGACCCTTTGTTCAGAGGAAGCCTGTACGGCGCAACAACAATCAACATCAGGTGGCTCATATAGCACCTGTCTTCAAAGATAATGCTCAACAACATCAGCAATATCAGCATCAGCAACAATATCAGCAGCCTCAGTATCAACAACAACAGCGTCCACAGCAACAGGCTTACCAGCCTCGTGGAAGTACAACCAATCAAGCTAACTTGAGTTATGATAGGAAGAAGATCAGCTTCGATCCGATTCCGATATCATATGCGGAGCTTTATCCTTCCTTGTTGGAAAGGAAATTGGTTTCTCCTAGGGATCCTCCTGCTATTCCTGCAAATCCACAATGGTGGTATAAACCGGACCAGCACTGTGTTTATCACTCCGGTGCCCCAGGCCATAACATTGAAAATTGCTATCCGCTCAAGACTAAGGTGCAAGACCTTATGAGATGTGGAATCTTGAGTTTTGAAGATTCAGGCCCGAATGTCACCAAGAACCCATTGCCTGCGCATGGGAAATCTGTGAATATGGTCCAGGGGTGTCCTGGCAAGTATAAGGTCAAATATGTAAGCCATATTCGACAGTCGTTGGTTGAATTACATCGGTTGCTGTGTCAATACAGTCACATGGAGCATAACCACGACAAGTGCCGCATCTGTTCGGTTAACCGCTTGGGTTGTAACCAGGTACGCAGAGAACTCCAAGAGCTGTTGGATGAGGGTACCATTGAGATTTTGCAGAATCGCAATGTTGATGAAGACGAACCTGAGGTTAATGTCATATCTCCAGTGTTCAAATTACCTGAGCCTGTTGTTATCCGCTATGATAGCAGCAAGCCGAAGGCTTCCCCTTCTCTAGTCATCAAACCTGCAGGCCCTGTGCCTTACTCTTCGGACAAAGCTGTGCCGTTCAGATATAACCCTGTTGCTGTGCAAGATGGGGTAGAAGTGCCTTTGCCTTCGACGTCTGTAACTAATATCGCTGATGTAAGTGGTTTGACCCGGAGTGGTCGTGTATTCTCTGCGCCTCCTAAGGCTGTTGCTTCTGACTCCGTTGAGCGTCCGGTTGGGACGGCTGTGAATATTCAGAATCTGGCACCTGTTGCCAAACCCTCCTCCTCTGTACAAAAGACTCCTGCTTCTTCGGTCGGCCCGAGTGGCATTATGAATGAAGAATCTGATGAGATGTTGAGGCTCATCAAAAAGAGTGAGTACAACGTTGTAGACCAGCTTCTACAAACGCCCTCCAAGATTTCCGTGCTATCTCTGTTGTTGCATTCAGAACCCCATAGGGAGGCTCTGCAGAATGTTTTGGATTTGGCGTATGTTGATCATGACGTCACCGTCGAGCAATTTGATAGTATCGTTGCAAACATTACCGCTTGCAACACTTTGAGTTTTTGTGACGCTGATCTCCCCGAGGAGGGAAGAGACCACAACATGGCTTTACACATCTCTCTGAACTGCAAGACTGATGCCATGTCCAACGTGTTGGTGGACACTGGATCATCTCTTAATGTATTGCCGAAAACCACACTCTCCAGATTGTCATATCAAGGTCCTCCTATGAGGCAGAGTGGGGTTGTTGTGAAGGCATTTGATGGGTCGCGCAAGACCGTGATTGGGGAAGTTGATCTCCCAATCAAAATTGGACCAAGTGATTTCCAGGTTACCTTCCAGGTAATGGATATCCACCCATCATACAGCTGTCTCTTAGGCAGACCATGGATTCACGAGGCTGGCGCCGTGACATCCACCCTACACCAGAAGCTGAAATTTGTCAAGAACAAGAAACTGGTTGTGGTAGGGGGAGAAAAGGCTCTCCTGGTTAGCCACTTGTCTTCTTTCTCATACATTGACGCTGAGGATGAAGTTGGAACGCCGTTCCAGGCTTTATGTATTGATGAACCGATTGAGGAGAAGTCTCCATCATTTGCTTCCTACCGTGATGCGAAGCTGGCCATTGAATGAGGTGCAGTCGCTGGTTTAGGGAAGGTTATTGAGCTTGAAGACAATAGATCCCGGGCTGGCA
This sequence comes from Lathyrus oleraceus, assembly GCF_024323335.1. Classification (NCBI taxonomy): domain Eukaryota; kingdom Viridiplantae; phylum Streptophyta; class Magnoliopsida; order Fabales; family Fabaceae; genus Lathyrus; species Lathyrus oleraceus. The sequence continues at coordinate 223,447,386 of NC_066584.1, forward strand.
TTGGCTACTGTTCTGGGGCATATAATGAGCAAGGTTTGTTCACGAGTGGAGGATTTATCCATGCTGACCAACCTGAAGAAGAAGCTGTTGCTATCTTAGAAGAGGATGCAGAGGACGTGAACAATTTTGTTATTCCTGGTGGTGTCTGCCACAATTGGGTCGCTGTAGATGTTCCTACGGTCATCCATAGATCAGAGTAATGATTCACTTTGTTTAAAACCCTTCTCCCATGCCAAAAGGAGAAGTGATGACATTGTTGGCAAAGCATATATACAATGATGTTTTCATTCAATTAATGCATTGTTAAACATTTGTTTTTCCATTTGTTTTCACTTTTTGCTTTTACATGAAATCAGTGATCACAAAAAACCCATAAAAACAAGAATAAAAGCAACCTTCTTCATCTGCATAATGGTTTGCTTGTTTAAATTCTAAAGTTTGTCATTAACCCAAATCATTATGCAGGTTGATCTTAAAACCCATTGAACATAATGATCCAACGCCATCTCCCAATTTTGAATTCCCTGTATTTGAGGCAGAGGAAGATGACGTTGAAGGGATTCCTGATGAGATTACCCGTCTCCTTGAGCATGAAGAGAAGATCATTCAGCCGCATCTCGAAGAATTGGAAACAGTCAACTTGGGGTCTGAGGATTGTGTTCGTCTGGTGAAGATTGGGGCACTTCTTGAAGGGTCTGTCAAGGAAGATTTGATCAGTTTGCTACGAGAATATTCAGATATCTTTGCTTGGTCATATGAAGACATGCCGGGTCTAGATACAGATATTGTGCAACATTTCCTGCCTTTGAAGCCTGAGTGCGTGCCTGTGAAGCAGAAGCTCAGAAGAACTCATCCAGATATGGCAGTGAAGATCAAAGAGGAGGTTCAGAAGCAAATTGATGCGGGGTTTCTGGTGACTTCTGTATATCCTCAATGGGTGGCCAATATTGTGCCTGTTCCTAAGAAGGACGGAAAAGTCCGTATGTGCGTTGATTATAGAGATTTGAACAAAGCTAGTCCGAAAGATGATTTTCCTCTACCACACATTGATATGTTGATAGATAATACAGCTAAATTCAAAGTCTCTTCCTTTATGGACGGATTTTCCGGATATAATCAAATCAAGATGGCACCAGAGGATATGGAGAAGACAACATTCATCACACCTTGGGGAACATTCTGTTATCGAGTGATGCCCTTCGGTTTGAAGAACGCCGGAGCCACGTATCAACGAGCTATGACTACCTTGTTTCATGATATGATGCACAAGGAGATAGAGGTCTATGTTGATGATATGATTGCTAAGTCCCGAACGGAAATTGAGCATGTCGAGCATTTGTTGAAGCTGTTTCAGCGTTTGAGGAAGTTTAGACTTCGCCTGAATCCGAACAAATGTACTTTTGGAGTCCGTTCCGGCAAGTTGTTGGGTTTTATGGTAAGCGAAAGAGGTATTGAAGTTGATCCTGCAAAGGTCAAAGCAATACAAGAGATGCCTGCACCCAAAACTGAGAAGCAAGTCCGAGGTTTTCTTGGCCGCTTGAACTACATTTCCAGATTTATATCCCACATGACTGCCACATGTGCGCCGATATTCAAGCTTCTTCGGAAAGATCAGTCTCATGATTGGACCGAGGATTGCCAGAAAGCTTTCGACAGTATCAAAGAATATTTGTCTGAACCTCCGATCTTGTCTCCGCCTGTGGAAGAAAGACCTCTGATCATGTACTTGACAGTTCTTGAAGACTCGATGGGTTGTGTACTCGGTCAACAAGATGAATCAGGGAAGAAGGAATTTGCTATCTACTACCTCAGTAAGAAGTTTACTGATTGTGAGTCTCGGTACTCTATGCTTGAGAAGACGTGTTGTGCTTTGGCTTGGGCTGCTAAGCGTTTGCGCCAGTACATGATAAATCATACAACTTGGTTGATATCCAGAATGGATCCAATTAAGTATATCTTCGAGAAGCCTGCTTTAACCGGGAGGATTGCCCGTTGGCAGATGTTGTTGTCTGAGTATGATATCGAGTATCGAGCTCAGAAAGCTATCAAAGGTAGTATCTTGGCTGACCATTTAGCGCACCAGCTGATTGAAGATCATCAGTCTGTTCAGTATGACTTCCCGGATGAGGAGATTCTGTATTTGAAGATGAAAGATTGTGATGAGCCTACACTTGATGAAGGTCCGGAACCTGGTTCCAGATGGACGATGGTATTCGATGGCGCTGTTAATCAATATGGAAATGGAATTGGGGCAGTGATCATTACTCCTCAAGGTTCGCACATTCCGTTTACAGCAAGGCTAACTTTCAAATGCACGAATAATATGGCGGAGTATGAAGCCTGTATTATGGGACTAGAAGAATGTATTGATTTGAGAATCAAGCATCTTGATGTGTATGGTGATTCGGCCCTGGTTGTCAATCAGATCAAGGGTGAATGGGAGACGAATCAGCCAAGTCTCATCCCATACAGAGATTATGAAAGAAGGATTTCAACTTTCTTTACAGAAGTTGAATTTCATCATATTCCTCGAGAGGATAACCGGATGGCAGATGCTCTTGCTACGCTTGCTTCCATGATTGTGGTCAGACGGTGGAATGATGTCCCCAATATTACTGTGATGCGCTTGGACAGACCAGCTCACATATTTGCAATTGAAGATGTGAAAGATGACAAGCCTTGGTATTTTGATATCAAGAATTTCCTCTAGAACCAGGTCTACCCGCCTGGGGCATCTGTGAAAGATAGGAAAACTTTGAGGAGGTTGTCAGGCAGTTTCTACCTCAGTGGTGAAGTGCTATATAAGAGGAATTTCGACATGGTTTTGCTCAGATGCGTGGATAGACACGAAGCAAACCTGTTAATGACTGAGGTCCATGAGGGTTCATTTGGTACTCACTCCAATGGACATGCCATGGCTAAGAAGATGTTGAGAGCGGGCTACTATTGGCTGACAATGGAGTCTGACTGTTGCAAGTATGTGAAGAAATGTCACAAGTGTCAAATTTATGCAGATAAGATTCATATTCCTCCGACACTTCTAAATGTGATTTCATCACCATGGCCTTTCTCTATGTGGGGAATCGACATGATTGGCATGATTGAGCCGAAAGCGTCCAACGGACACAGGTTTATTCTCGTAGCAATTGATTACTTCACCAAATGGGTTGAAGGCGCTTCGTACGCGAATGTGACCAGACAGGTGGTTGTGAAGTTTATCAAGAACCAGCTGATTTGCCGTTATGGTGTGCCATAGAGGATCATTACTGATAATGGATCTAATCTGAATAACAAGATGATGGAAGATTTGTGCGCTGAATTCAAGATTGCACACCATAATTCCTCTCCCTACAGACCCAAGATGAATGGGGTTGTTTGTTGGTGTAAGCCCTAGAGGCCAATACATTTTGGTACTTGTATCGAATAATAAAAGGCATTCTCTTTATTATGGTTGATTAATAAAGTCCCTGGAATAGATAGTCCGTTTAATGTATTAAGTGTGACTTAATCATGAGAACACATTAAACATAAGGACATTATTCCTAAAGTATCCGTAGTCGAGCTTTAGTGTGAAGTGGGATAACATTAAAGCATTAAGACTATTATGTTTGTAGACTGATGATCACATCTCATGGATCATGGATAAAGAGTTATCAAGTCTTAAACATAGGTATGAATATTAAGAGTAATATTTATACCGGATTGACCCGCTATGAGAATACTATATAGAACGTTATGCAAAGTGTCATAAGTTATTCTCATGGTGATAATAGTGTATTCCACTCTTCGACCTGAAACCACTATGGATCCTAGATGTAGAGTCGAGTGCTTTATTGCTGATCCAACGTTGTCCGTAACTGGATAACCATAAAGACAGTTGATGGGTACTCCACAAAGCATGCTGAGGGACATGAGTGACCTAGATGGAATTTGCCCATCCTGCATAACAGGATAAATGTCTATGGGCCCAATATTGAACTGGACAAGGATGACACGGTCTATGCCTTGTGTTCAATATAGACATAAGGGCAAAAGGGTAATTATACACATAAGTATTATCACAAAAGGAATTGTTAGATCACTTGACATTTTCGTGTCTTGGGTAGCAGTGATGTGTTGCTAGATACCGCTCACTGTTTATTATGTTAAATGCGTGATTTAATATAATTGCCAACGTCACGAAAACCTACAGGGTCACACACAAAGGACGGATTGATGAGAGATAGAGTAACTAAGGAATACCGTAAGGTACGGTGCCCTTAAGTGAATTATAGAACATCGTAAGGTACGTTGTACTTGAGTAGAATACGAAATATGGTAAGGTACCATGGGCTTAAGTGATTTTGGGCATATTATAAGATATGGGCCAAAATACACTTAAGTGGGCTTTTTAGCTTGAAGCCCACATAAGTGGTTCTATAAATAGAACCCTTGTGCAGAAGCAAAAATTTTGCGGTTGCATTATTTTTGTTTTCTCTCTCACTCTCTCTCTCTCACTCAAAGCCTTCATTCGTACCAGCTAGCACTGAGATTGAAGGAACCCGTTCGTGTGGACTGAGTAGAGACGTTGTCATCGTTCAACGTTCGTGATCGCTTCGTGGATTTGCATCAAAGGTTTTGATCGTCACAAGAGATCTGCACCAAAGGTTTCAGTCGTCACAAGAGGTAAATATTCTATCACTGATCATGACCATTCGTAAGGATCTCTAAAGGAGAAAATTTTAATTTCCGCTGCGTTTTGGACCGCAATTCTCCTTCACTGTTGAAGTTGCTAATAAAAATATCAAGAAGATCATCCAGAAGATGACTGTCACGTACAAAGATTGGCATGAGATGCTGCCATTTGCGTTGCATGGATATTGTACGTCTCTACGCACTTCAACAGGGGCAACCCCTTTCTCTCTTGTTTATGGCATGGAAGCCGTTCTCCCAGTAGAGGTGGAGATCCCATCAATGAGAGTCTTGACGGAAGCCAAGTTGACTGATGCTGAATGGATTCAGAGTCGTTATGACCAGCTGAATTTGATTGAAGAGAAGAGATTGACTGCCATGTGTCATGGTCAGTTATACCAGCAGAGAATGAAGAAAGCATTCGATAAGAAGGTCAAGCCTCGTGCGTTCCGAGAAGGTGACCTCGTGCTCAAGAAAGTCTTGTCTTTCGCGCCCGATTCCAGGGGCAAGTGGACTCCAAACTACGAGGGTCCATATGTTGTTAAGAGAGCCTTTTCAGGCGGTGCTTTGATGCTTACAACAATGGATGGGGAGGATTTCACTCGTCCTGTGAATTCAGATGCAATCAAGAAATACTTTGCCTAAAAAAAAAAGTATATGCAAAAGAAAAACAGAATTGCTCGCTAAGTTGAAAACCCGAAAGGGCGGCTTAGGCAAAAATGAGCGTCTCGGTGGAGAACCTGCAAGGGTAATCCAGGCAAAAATTAGAGATTTGAAAAAACAGAATATTTGCATCCCGCTAGATTGAGTACCTCACCCTGGGGCAATCTAGGCAAAAAATTAGGGATTTGGCAAGTAACTGCATCCCGACAAGACTTTCTGTTCCGTAGCTGTCTGTTCGTCAGAAGATCCTCGATTCGTCGTCAACTGAAGCTTCGAATACATCGAGATTCGAATTGGTAGAGAAAGGATCATTATGTTCAATGTAGCCCTCTTCCAATATATATCACTGATTTCAAATTTGTACAGATCCATGGAGTCTTGCTATTTGCAGGCTACCATTCCATCAAATCAATTTGAGCTTTTATCCAATTATTTGCACTCTTATTTGTTTCAATTCAACAAATGTTTTGCATGTTTTAAATTGATAAAATGTCATTGTTTAAAACAAATAAATTTTTCAAAATTGTTGTTTTAAACAAAGTGAACATTCACAATGATGAAAGGATACTTAAGAATATCTCAGTGCTCTCCCGAGGGTGGCATGATCTCCAACAGGTAAGACATTCGTTCATATTCCTGGCTTGGTTGTATCCTTTTCTCCAGATTTTGTTGTTGGGGTTGTTCCCCAAGCAGAGATTGATGTTAGGGTTGTCCCCTAAGCAGAGCTTTTGTTGAGATTTTGATTCCCAGAGAAGAGAGGTTGTTGAAGACTCAGTTTCTTCTCCAGCAGTAGTCCCTCAGCATGGACGTTCTCCTTTTCGGAAGATTTGGTGGTTGGTGGTTTGAAGCCCCGGTACCCCGTCGCTCCCTAGTGCAGTTGCCAGTGGAGTTGTCTGTTTCCTCAGCACGATCGCTTTCCTTTTTGCCTATTGTGACTTTCTGTGCCCCTAGTTGGGTTGTTTGATGTTTCATCACTCAGAGATTTGGTGTTTCCTGATATCTCTGATCCTCTGCTTCTCCAGCAGTACCCGTAGATCTTTGCTTTCTAGTGTGTGGATCTCAGCAGATCGGCTTTTCAGTTGGTTTTCCCCTGGAAGTATAGTACCGGGCGTTTGATTCCTGGACTTGGGTGTGTTAGAAATGTCTATTTTGTCAGCATTCATCAAACATAAATCACGCATATTCATGCATAATCATCGACATTCAGATATTCATGTTGCATTTTTTGCCATATATCTTTTGTTGTTTGTTCCCTGCTATGGTGATGCAGATCCCCAATAGATCTCCCCTGGCAGATGTCGGGTGTTAAGTCTCTCCATATAGAGTCAGCCCCATAAGCAGAAAGTGTCTGTCTTTCCTTTTGCAGTTCCCCACTGAGATATTTTCTCATGGATGACGGTTTCTTCCGTTTCCTCCCAACATATATATTGGGATGGATTTTCCTATTTGAGTTACATCCTCATTAGGACGTGTTTTGTTTCAGTCTGTCTTTTCGGAATATTCCCGATTTGGCGTTTGTCAACTGTTTCTTGTGCTTCCCTGTTGGAATTTTCTATTCCCCAGCGGAATCTTTTTGGGCCTCTACCCTTATACCGGTAGTTGTAAGTCCTAGGTTCCTTGCCCTTTTTGATGGAATTGGTGGTTATATACCTTTTATTCCTTGGCAAGAGCTTTGGTTTTCTACCTAGTAGTGGATAGTTGTAAATCCTGCTTTCTTACTCTCCAACAGAGTTTGTGGTTTGTTATAAACCCTTTTTTTGGTTTCCCGTGCGGATTTGTGGTTTATTCTGTCCCCACGTGGAGTTGTTGGTCTTCCACCTAATATTCGGTGGATGTAAACCCTAATTCTTTTTATCCTCACCAGAGTATGGCTGCTACCCCGTATTCGGTAGTCGTAAGTCCTATCTCTTTTTCCCTAACAGAGGTAACCTTTGTGGTTCGTTCTGGTTGTTTGTGGGTTGTGTGCTGTTCTGGCCCTATCCCCAGTTAAGTCTGTGGTCTTCTACCCCGTATTCGGTAGTTGTAAATCCCAGGTGTTGATTTTTCTCCCCAGCGGAGTTTGTGCCTTGTGGTACAGTTGGATAATTGCCGGTTGCTAGCAATTTTATCCTCAGCTGAGTCTTTGGTTCATACCCAGTAGTCGGTATTGTTAACCTCTTGCTTCCTCAGCCAGATTTTCGGTGTTCTACCCCGTATTCGGTAGCTGTAAACCCTAAATTCTCCTCTTTGCAGAGTTAACCTTGTAGTTCATCCTAACCGATGATGGTTACTCTTTGTGGTTATCCTCATTCGTTATTCGATGTGGATATTCCTCCTAGCTTCTGGGTAGTTGCTCTTGAGTAAGCACTTGTATCCCCAACAAGTCTTCTGGATCATTGTCGTATGCTTGCAATGTTACCCTGTTGAAGTCGCCAGTGGGTCTTTTCACCGTTTGCTAGTGATTGGTTCCCCGGATCATTGATTATATATCAATGCATCCCCAACTTTTGTGGATAATTGCCGGATGCTCGCAATTTATCCCCAGCGGGTCTTCTTTCATTTACCCTTGTGTTGGTAATGTTGTTGTTCCCTTTGATCGGTCATCATTATATACCTAGTTTAGTATCCCGATGCCTTTCTTTTCGGTTGATTTATCCTTTATTAACCCAGTAACCGGTTGTGGATAATCTTCCATGCGAGTATGTTATTCACGGTCTGCCGGTAATGAATATTATATCTCATTCACTCTTCAGTCGAAGCCTTTCGTGTTTCCCTGGTCGAGTAAGATTCGTTATTTCCCTTTGCGGAATCTAATATTTCTTTGTTGTCGGATAATTGCCGGATGCTTGCAATTTATCCTTTGAGTTGTCTTTCGTTTACCCGGATGCTTGGTATCGATTGTCTCTCTCTTTTTGGTTAGTCACCTATTATATACTTCGGTATCTCTGGTGTCCTTTCCTTTCGAGTATATTATTCACGGTCTGCCGGTAATGAATAGTATATCTCATGCGCTCTTTAGTTGGAATCCTTTGTTGATTTTCCCCAGCTGAGCAAGATTCGTATTCTTTGTAGAATCGAATATCCATCCTTTAACCAGTTTGTGTTTTGGATGATGAGTGTGTTGGCATATTGTAGCACCTCAAAATTTGCACCTATCATTGTACATACATTCTCATATTAGGTCATAGCATAACATGGTCCACTGCATAGCATTGCATTGTCCCATCTGCCTCAAGTACAAAGTCATCAGAAGAATTAGGTCAAACTGATCAGGAGATCAGTCAACCAAGCAAGCAAGTGTGTTTTTCATCGAGCCAAGGCCCTAGGGTTGGTCCAACATGTTCACATGACTTGGGGATCCATTTGAAGAGTTTTGGTCAAGGATTGGATGTTCAGAAGTCATCAGTCAATGCACAGTCAGTCAGAAACCCTAAAAAGTCAAACTTGGTCAACTGTGTTTGATTTTATGGTTTTGATGGATGGATTTGGTTTGAGAGAGCTTATTCATGTCCAAATAGGCCTCATGTATCATGTCAAACAACATCATTGAAGAATTTGAAGCCAGATCAGAAATTTCCAAAAAGGGAAACTTGACCTGTAACTGAAATTTACCAAAAATGGAAAGTCTTGATCCTCAAACTTACATCATGATACAAGCTTCAAATGAATTTTTGCCCAACATGAAAGTTGAAGATCTTGTTCTCCCATTTCCAAAAAGTCCAAGAACACTCAATTCCCATGTATGGTTGGCAAGTTATGATCAAATCATTTTCAGAAATTCTTGAACTTCAAAAGGCCATATCTCTCAAACCATTTGGCCAAATTTGGTGAGGTTTTTTCCAACAAGTCACATTTGACCTCCTCTTTCCAAAAATGTAACTTTCATGTACCAAAACTTTATGGATCAAAATGGCACTTTTGAACCTACATGGATTATTTTCAAGTGAGGTGAAAAATTGAACTTTCCAAATAATCATTCCCAACCATTTCTACCATCCAAACATGTTCTGAAATGTTATTTGAGACTTGTTGGAAGCCCACTTTCATGCAGTACACACACCCATCACCTACTTGCTTGAAAATTGGACAAAAGTACATTTTTCACCAACTCCATTCCTTTTTTTCATGAACCTTGCTCAGTACCATTAAACCTAGTATATATTCATCATTTTCCTGCTGAAGGAAACCCTAGCAGCTGCCTCCAAACACAGAAACTTCACTCACTCTCTAAAATTCATTTTCATACCATTTCCAAAAATCTGTCAAAAACTCTCAAAGACCACGAGCAAGCTTTGTTTGTTTCATCATCCAAGCATCATTTTAGGCTCATTGCAACCACTATTCCACATCTGTAAGAGGGTTTTGCTGGACTGTTTTTCAGAACCTCACCCATGGCAGAAATCGTGTACCTCCATGCCAAGCTTCTTTGAGCTCAAAGCCTTCAAGCATTCATCATTTGGGAGCGTGTGGAGCATCTGTTTCAAGCAATCTTGGCCAGAAAACCGTGGAAACATCACTGCCCTTCAAGATCAGGTAAAATCCGACCTTAACCATTCTTAAAATTGCGTGATTCATCTTGTAGATCTTTTGCTTGTGAGTATCGTGAGCTTTGAGTCAAGTAGAATCGTGCCAAAATGAGAGAGAACGAGGGTTTTGAAATTTCATGTGCTTGGCAAGATTTGATCGATTCTTCATGATTTTGTTGTTTTGAGATAAATCGCATGTGGATTCGTGTTAAATGTTGTTAGATCTTCGTAAATATGTGTTTAAATTGCGTTTCTGGGATTGTTGAAATTTTCTGGAGATTTCGCGCATGAAGATCATGAAGATCTTCATGCTGTTCATGAACTGCACATTACCTGCGGATTCACTTGCGGCCTTCATGAGCTGGCTGCGAATTTTCCTGCGGATTTCTGGGCTAGGGTTTTCTTTCATGAATCGTTACTGTTGCATTAAGCCTGGCCAATGAAAACATTTCATTTCGTGGTCCAAAACGCGGCCGTTTTGATTAGTGACCCCATAATTTCAAAAATGCCATCCGTGGCACATGGTTTATTGAAAATAAGTTATTTCTTTTCCATTTTAATTTCATTTGATCATCAAACTTTGAAAAATCACATCTCCTTCATTTTAATTCAAAATCTCATGGGAATTTTTGCATTGTGTTCATCTGGATCTCTACTTTTTTATCATGATTTTTGCTGATTTTTTGGATGAGTGAATTTTAATTGGTATTAGGGTTTGTGACATGTGCTCATATTTTGTACCTTTTGCCAAAACAATTGTGAAATGATGATTCTTTATCCAATGGCTCCCAAATTTTTTGTGCTTAAACTAGACACATTCATGGTGATTTTGGTGTAGAGTTTGTGAATTTATCATTGCTGGTTTGTGAGTTATGATTTTTTGAATTAGGGTGTGACAATTTGTGTCACACCATTGATGTCCAACTTCATGATTTTCATTACCATGCTTCTTGAACTCAAATTGGTTTGAATTTTTGCATGAATGTACTCTTGTATGTCTAGTTTACATGTGAATTTTCCTGGAATTATTTGAGGCATTTCCTAATTGTTTGAGGTTTTCTCCCCTGTTTGACCAAAATGTTGACTTTGTGTGATACATGTTGCCATTTCATTTGTGAAATTCTCATACTTTATTAGATGGACTTGAAATTTTACATGAGATAACTATACATCCTAATCTTTGCCATGGTTTTAGTCCCATTCATTTATCATATGCCATCTCTGATTTATGATTTTTCTAAGTTGATGCATGTTTGATTGACTCCTTTGAGCATGTTCCAAATTGCTTTGACTTTCTGATTTTCATTGACTGCCTTCCACTTGTCCAAATAAGATGAAATTTGACATGCTTACCATGCTATGTGTTAGGATTGGTCATGATTTATTTGGGGATTTTTGGAAATGTTTAAGATTGCTTTTGAGTTAAGTCTTGCTGTTGACTTCTATGAGCTTCTGTTTGCAACACTTTGACCTAAACTGTTCATGAAATGATGATAGTGATTGATATGAATGTGAACCCAATTGGTATTGATTCTTGATTGTTTGAACATGATTTTGGTTGTTTGCCCTTTGCTGTTTTGACTTTTTCATTCCTTTTTGACCCTAGGCTTGTCCTAGTGGTCCTGTGGCTTATGTTTGAGTTCATGTTTTCAGGTTAAGCTACAAATGCTTCAAAGAGATCATTACAATTTGATTGAGTTCATCTGATTATCATGAGCTAATCTCTTTGTTTTGTAGGTTGCTTGGCTCATATGCTTTGAGCTTTGTGCCTTGCACATTTGCCTGTTTGTTTTGACTGTTGATTCCTACTTCCTGTTGCTTTAACTTTTGAATTGTGTACTGATCTGTTTGACTATTTCAGGTACCATTAGTTGCTTAGTTCTTTGAACTTGCTTTGCTTTGCTTTAATAGCAACTTGCTTTGAGGTATAATTCCTTTTTCTTCATGTAGTCTGGAAGACCTGGCCTGTTACTTGGCCAGGCACCTGTCTGAAGTCCTCCTTAAGAGGCAATGTTTGTGATTGTTTACATTTGTCCTTGTAGAGAGTCAAAGACCTTCTAAGTGAAGAGGCATTGGCAGACACAAGGGATATGCAATCTATCCCCTGCTATTCTGTGTGTCATCTGCTTTGCTCACACCACTGTGTTGATGCATTGCAGATACAAACCCAAGATCTTGTACAATTGTACAGTTGAGTCAGTTTTAAATGTGTAGAAGGGTTCCCACTTTCTGAACCCACACATTCTTGTCTTAAGCTCTCCCAGGCCAGGGATAAGAGCTGTGAAGTCTTATCTTCGCTCACCTTTCATCTGCTTCACCTTAGCCCCTCAATGGCAAGGTTAAGAGCACATTCACCCAGTTCCAGAGGTTTGTTTGTTGAGGTTGATATGACCCCTCGACTAAAACCTAACCCTTGTTTGAGCCACTTGCTTGTGTATAGTGTGTGCTATCTGTGCTTGTATGTTTGTTTGACTTGCTTCCTGTGCAAGTTAGGGTTAGTTTAGACTTGCTTCCTGTGCAAGTTAGGTTTTGCTTGGCTTGCTTCCTGTGCAAGTTAAGTATAGGTGTGGCTTGCTTCCTGTGCAAGTCATGATTAGGATAGGCTGGCTCCCTGTGCCAGTTAGCTAGAAACCTTAACTTAGGGATGATTTTGCATGATAACATCTAGGCTCGAGTCGTAGTCTCCCTAGTTGTGTCTCCCTCTGTTATCTGGTTAGGCTAGTCCTTTATCCCTCTGTAGGGGAACTACGTCGCCCTGATCCTCATACCAGATGAGGTACGTAGGCAGGAGATGAGCTGATCTCTCCGGGCGCCTGTGTCTTTGTTTTGTCTTGTTGTGTGCTTGGAAGCTGATGTAAGTCCATCGAGTGGCATTAGGGTTCCAGTGTGGGTCTGTTGGTTCGGATGCTGATGTAAGTCCAGTGATTGGCATTCAGGCTCCACGTTTGCCTTTGCCTGTGTTTGTTTGTGTGCGTGTCAGCCGAGCTACGAATGCTCTGATTCTTCTCTCGTCCGAGAAGATACGTATGCATAGGATGCGATATCCTAGCGAGCATGTGTCGTTTCCCCAGTCCGAACTACTTCGACTCTGATGTCTATGCCTGATAGACTAAGTAGGCCCAGGATGCGGCATCCTGCCGAGTCAGTTTCTTGTCTGTTTTCTTGTGTCTCTTTCAGCCAGTGTGTGTGTTTGAGCAGTGTTTAGCAACCAATATTCTTTCCTATTGTGCGTGGATCCCGTCGAGTACGACGGATGCGTAGGGGTGCTAATACCTTCCCTTCGCATAACCGACTCCCGATCCCATTCTCTTTGGTCGCGAGACCATGTTCTTTTCCAGGTTTACTCTGAGCGTTTCCTTTCCCTCTTTTGGGATAAATAACGCACGGTGGCGGCTCTGTTGTTCTTGTTTTCCCGCCGGTTTTTCGCGTGATGCGACAGCTGGCGACTCTGCTGGGGATAACTAGAGAAGTTGACCTGTGCTGGTCCATCTTCCCTAAGCGAGTCTCTCCTAGCGCTCTCTAGGTTAGGGTTTTGGTTGCTGTTTGCTGTTATTTATTGCATTCATTTATTTATTGTTTGCATTTATGTTTGCATTAATGTTTGCATTCATATTCATCTGTTCACCTGGCTGGCTGGTTGTCTGTTTCTCTCTGTTGGGGTGGGAGTTACATGAGGTAAAAGGCCCAATACCCAGGCTATGAGTGAAATCTAGGATACTTAGGAATAGAGTGATTCATGGGAAGCGGGTGGTATTGCGCCACTTAGCGGAACATTGATATCACGAGCAGTTCAGACCCTGGTGGGACATTATCGTTACATACTTCGGGTGTGTATATGATGATGTTCTGCGAAAGGTTATTTATGCTGCGTTTCTCTCGACCTTACCCTGGCCTAGACGACACCCGTGAGTGGGGAGGGGATGATCATTATTACAGGTACAGTTGGTGACTTGTTGGTGACTTATTGGTGACTTGTGATCCTGTTGGTGACTATTGGTTCAGAAGTTTGGGGTCTCAGATGACTTTGGGTTTCAGACGAATTCGTGGTTCCGAGTTCAAACCGAAGCTTTGATCCTGTGTTCTGAGAGACACAGCCAACCAGTCGTGTCTGCATCATTTGCATCATAGCATGTTTATTTTCAAAAAAAATACGCAATAAAAAAGAGAGAAAGAAAAAAAAGGAAAAAGAAAAGAGAAAAAACTAATCCCTGCATGCATATCATTTCTCAGGTACATTCCAGAGCTTGTTCACTGATAGAGATGGCAACAGTCCCAGAGTTGAAGCGGAAGACTTGTTCCTACAGCTTTCACCGTGAACCTTTGACGTCTCTGATTGAGTTGAGTAACCTTATGACCAGTGGTAACCAGAAGGGGTTTGTTGACCAGTATGGAGATATTCTGACACTGTTGAAGATGGTAGTCGATCCAGTGCCGTTGCAAACTCTTCTACAGTTCTACGACCCAGAGCTTCATTGTTTCACCTTTCAAGATTATCAGTTGGCGCCTACTCTTGAGGAGTACTCCATTCTGCTGAGTGTCCCGGTCCGGTATCAGGTTCCTTTCTTGGATGTGCCAAAGGAGGTTGATTTCAGAGTTGTTGCCAGAGCTCTCCATTTGGGTATCAAGGAAGTCAGTGATAGTTGGAAGTCCAGTGGGGATGTTGTAGGATTGCCTTTGAAGTTTTTATTGAGGGTAGCTAGAGAAGAAGCAGAGAAGGGAAGTTGGGAAGCCTTTCATGCTCAGTTGGCCGTCATGATCTATGGGATCGTCCTGTTTCCGAGTATGCCCAATTTTGTTGACTATGCTGCAGTCAGTATTTTCATTGAAGGAAATCCAGTTCCTACTCTGTTAGCTGACACTTACTATGCTATTCACAGTAGGCATGGTAAGGGTGGGGCTATCAGGTGTTGTCTCCCGTTTTTGCTCAGATGGTTCTTGTCTCTCCTGCCAGTCAGTGGACCTTTTGTGGATGCTCAGAGCACGCATAAGTGGACTCAGAGGGTTATGTCTCTTACCTCCTATGATATCAGGTGGCAATCTTACCGGATGGATGTGCATAACGTCATTATGAGCTGTGGAGGATTCCGTAATGTGCCACTCATAGGGACTAGGGGTTGCATCAATTACAACCCGGTTCTTTCTCTCCGCCAGTTGGGGTTTGTGATGAAGGGAAGACCACTTGAGGCTGAGGTAGCAGAAAGTGTGTATTTTGAGAAGCAGAGTGACCCGGATCGATTGGAGCAGATAGGAAGAGCTTGGAAGTCTATTGGTATGAAGGATGGATCTGTCTTAGGGAAGAAGTTTGCCGTTGCTATGCCCGATTACACTGATTGGGTCAAGGAGAGAGTAGAAACTTTGTTGTTACCCTACGACAGGATGGAGCCGTTGCAGGAGCAACCACCTTTGATCCTTGCTGAGAGTGTGCCTGCGGAGCACTACAAGCAAGCCCTGATGGAGAATCGCCGTTTGAGAGAGAAGGAGCAAGATACCCAGATGGAGCTGTACAAAGCCAAAGCTGATAGGTTGAACTTGGTTCATCAACTCAGAGGAGTGCGAGAAGAAGATGCTAGCAGACTGAGAAGCAAGAAGAGATCCTACGAGGAGGTGGAGAGCATGTTAGATGCAGAACACCGGGAGCGCTTGAGGTTGCAGAGAGTTGAGGCCAGCTATCAGAAGAAGATCAGAGACTTGGAGAAGCAACTCAGAGATAAAGACATCCAGTTGAAGAAGGAAGTAGACTTGAGACAGGCATCAGAGAACCACCTTGGAGGAGAAGTGGTAGAGCTTAGACGACAACTGAAGGAGAAGATCACTCTTTTGCCAGAATGTTCAGAATGTGACCTGTTGATAGACCAGTGTCAGTACTTGAAGACTCTCATTCCGGGAGGCCGTTTGTCTTAGCTTGTATCTTTGATATGTATGTTGAGAATCACCTCCAGGCTTGTTGGATGGGATTCATTGTTGTACTCCGATTGTTTGGATTTTCTTTGTCGACTTTGTTGTATGATCCTGTTACTCATATAGATGAGGTTGTTGGTTTCACCTTGTACTCATCACTCTTGTGTATGTTGTTTCTGTGCTTCTATGTTGTTCTTGCTGCAGGTTGCCATCTTTTGAGGATGACTCAGGCTCTTTGAATGCCTGAGGAATGAACATATCATGTGCATCATACGCATCATTAGCACCATACTCATATCATTTTGCATAACAGGTGTTCTTGGTCGTGACTTCTCACTCTTGGTTCCTGTTCAGGCAGGATAGCTGATCAACGTCTGCACCGCTACTCAACAAGACTGAATCAACAGAGAGGTATGGATCAAGTTCAAGCTGAGTTGGCTGAGATGAAGGCTAACATGGCCCAGTTTATGAATATGATGCAAGGGGTTGCACAAGGTCAGGAAGAGCTTCGAGCCCTGGTTCAGAGACAAGAAGCTGCAATTCCACCGGTCAACCATGCTCCGCCAGAGGGAGGCCCGGTCAATGATAATAATGTTGCTGCTGCTGTACCCATCCACAACTATGCTGTAGGTGATGAGTTGGGGGGTATTCGAATCAACGGTCAACCTATTGCTCCAGATGCCGCTAACGCCAGAGCAGTCCGTGCCCCGGCCCGTAATCCTGCTCCGATTGTTGACAGACAAGAGGATATGTTCACTCTGCTCAGTGAAGACGAAGACGTTCTGGGAAGGGTTGATGAGAGGGATCGTAAAGTTGATGCCCTTGCTGAGAAAATTAGAGCTATGGAATGTCAGAATTCTCTCGGTTTCGATGTTACTAATATGGGGTTGGTGGAAGGTTTGAGAATCCCTTACAAGTTCAAAGCACCGTCCTTCGATAAATACAACGGTACTTCTTGCCCTCGCACCCATGTGCAGGCTTATTATCGAAAAATCTCTGCGTATACCGATGATGAAAAGATGTGGATGTATTTTTTCCAAGATAGTCTATCTGGGGCTTCTTTGGACTGGTACATGGAATTGAAGAGAGATTCTATCCGCTGTTGGAGGGATCTGGGTGAGGCCTTTTTGAGGCAATACAAACACAACATGGACATGGCACCGAGCCGGACTCAGCTGCAGAGTCTTTGTCAGAAATCCAATGAGAGCTTCAAGGAGTACGCCCAGAGGTGGCGCGAACTGGCTGCTAGAGTTCAACCCCCCATGCTGGAGAGGGAGTTGACAAATATGTTTATCGGCACTCTTCAGGGTGTGTTTATGGACCGGATGGGGAGCTTCCAATTCGGTAGTTTTTCTGATGTTGTCATTTGTGGAGAGAGGACTGAGAGTTTGATTAAAACTGGGAAGATCCAAGATGTTGGTTCCTCTTCTTCTAAGAAGCCGTTTGCTGGGGCACCTCGTCGAAGAGAAGGTGAAACTAATGCTGTTCAATACCGCAGAGATCAGAACAGAAGTCAACGCTGTCAGGTTGCTGCAGTGACAATTCCGGCACCTCAGCCTCGTCAACAACAACAACAAAGAGTTCAACAACCGCAACAACAACAACAGCAACGTCTGTATCAGCCCAGACAAAGGATGCCTGATCGACGTTTTGATTCGCTACCCATGTCGTACGCCGAACTGCTGCCTGAACTACTCAGGTTGGGGATGGTTGAGTTGCGTACAATGGCTCCACCTACAGTATTGCCTCCTGGGTACGACGCCAACGTCCGCTGTGACTTTCACTCTGGGGCACCAGGGCATCATACTGAGAAGTGTCGGGCTCTCCAGCACAAGGTCCAAGATTTGATCGATGCCAAAGCAATCAACTTCGCTCCAGTGCCTAACGTCGTAAACAACCCTATGCCTCAGCATGGTGGGCATAGAGTGAACAATATTGAGGGGAAGGAAGCTGAAGATCTGGTTGTTAATGTTGATGATGTTCAGACTTCTCTGCTAGTTGTGAAGGGCCGTCTGCTGAATGGGGGTGTCTACTCGGGTTGTGATGAGGATTGTTTGGGCTGTGCAGAATCTGAGAATGGTTGCGACCAGTTAAGGGCCGGTATCCAGGGTATGATGGATGAGGGTTGTTTGCAATTCAGTAGGGCTGTAAAAGATCGTGGAACAGTGTCAACTATCACCATTTACTTTAAACCGTCTGAAGGACGTGGACAAAGGGTCGTTAGTGCACCTGCAACAAATGGTACCCAGTTACCATTTCCGTGCCTGTAACCATCAGTGCTCCAACTACTATCGTTGCGTCTGGAAGAAGGGCTGTTGAGAATAGTAGAGCCGTGTCGTGGAAGTATGATAATGCTTACCGCAGTAACAGAAGGGCTGAAAGTCAGACGAGACCAGTGAATCAAACTCCAGTGACAATTGGTTTACCGAATAGAGTTCCTGCAACTGTTGGTCCGGCTGTGGATAATGTAGGGGGTCCAGGAGGTTTTACCAGAAGCGGTCGTCTGTTCGCACCGCAGCCTTTGAGGGACAATAATGCTGAGGCTCTCGCCAAAGCAAAGGGTAAGCAAGCTGTGGTTGAGGAAGAGCCTGTCCAGAAGGAAGCGCCCGAGGGGTCATTTGAGAAGGACGTGGAGGAGTTTATGAAAATAATCAAGAAGAGTGACTACAAGATTGTAGATCAGTTGAATCAAACTCCGTCCAAGATTTCTATACTTTCACTTTTGTTATGCTCTGAGGCACATTGTAATGCCTT
Organism: Lathyrus oleraceus; assembly: GCF_024323335.1. NCBI lineage: Eukaryota > Viridiplantae > Streptophyta > Magnoliopsida > Fabales > Fabaceae > Lathyrus > Lathyrus oleraceus. Next base: position 223,465,877 of record NC_066584.1, read on the forward strand.
GTTGAAGATTTTGAATCTGGCTTACGTGCCTCAGGAGATTTCTGTCAATCAACTGGAGGGCGTGATGGCCAATGTGAGCACCAGGCATGGTGTAGGATTCACCAACCTGGACTTACCGCCTGAAGGGCGGAACCATAACAAAGCCTTGCACATCACCATGGAGTGCAAGGGGGCAGTGTTGTCTCACGTATTGGTAGACACCGGGTCGTCACTGAATGTGCTGCCTAAGCAGATCCTGAAGAAGATTGATGTGGAAGGGTTTGTGCTTACTCCCAGTGACCTGATCGTTCGTGCTTTCGACGGCTCCAAACGTTCTGTGTGTGGGGAAGTTACCTTGCCTGTGAAGATAGGTCCTGAGGTATTCGATATCATCTTCTATGTTATGGACATCCAGCCCGCCTATAGTTGTTTATTGGGGCGTCCATGGATTCATGCAGCAGGGGCAGTCTCGTCGACTCTCCATCAAAAACTCAAGTATGTCTGGAACGGTCAGATTGTGACTGTGTGCGGTGAAGAAGAGATTCTGGTGAGTCATCTATCCTCGTTCAAATATGTTGAGGTGGATGGCGAGATCCACGAAACCTTATGCCAGGCGTTTGAGGCTGTGGCTCTTGAGAAAGTGGCGTACGCTGAGCAGAGGAAGCCAGGTGCTTCAATTACTTCTTACAAGCAGGCTAAGGAGGTTGTTGATTCTGGCAAAGCTGAAGGCTGGGGCAAGATGGTGGATTTGCCTGTTAAAGAAGACAAATTTGGCGTTGGTTATGAACCTCTCCAAGCAGAGCAGAATGGTCAAGCGGGTCCGAGTACTTTTACCAGCGCTGGGCTGATGAATCATGGCGACGTCTCTGCAACCGGTAGTGAAGACTGTGACAGTGATTGTGATCTGGACAACTGGGTTCGCCCGTGTGCACCAGGGGGGTCTATCAACAACTGGACGGCTGAAGAAGTGGTTCAAGTTACTCTTCTGACAGAGTAATTTTCTGTTGTTTTTTCATTTTGCATGAAAATCCTACGATCTGCCCAAGGCGTAGTGATTCATTGTAGGGCCTCATCATGTTTTAATGATTATCATTAATGAAGGACATTTTTTGAAATCAAACTTTGTGATCCCTGTCTTTTTTTTTTTTTTCATCCTTTTTCAAAAACAATAAAAATGGCAATGTTTTTGTTTTTTGTGACTTTATTGAACTCTTTTTCTAAAACAAAGCATTAAACATGCAGAAGCGATCTTATGGCATTCACTATGAACAGTTCTGTTATGGCTCAGTATGATTTCGACAATCCCATCTACCAAGATGAAGAGGAGAGTGAGGAAGACTGTGAACTTCCTGCAGAATTGGTCAGATTGCTGAAGCAGGAGGAAAGGGTCATCCAACCTCATCAGGAGGAGTTGGAGGTTGTTAATTTGGGTACTGAGGACGCCAAAAGAGAAATCAAGATTGGGGCTGCTTTAGAGGACTCTGTCAAGAGGAGGCTGATTGAGATGCTGAGAGAATATGTGGAGATATTCGCCTGGTCATATCAAGATATGCCTGGGTTAGATACAGACATTGTGGTGCATCGATTACCTCTTAGAGAAGGATGTCCTTCGGTCAAGCAGAAGCTTCGTAGAACGAGTCCTGATATGGCAACTAAGATCAAGGAAGAGGTTCAGAAGCAGTGGGATGCGGGTTTTTTGGCTGTTACGAGTTATCCCCCATGGGTGGCCAACATCGTTCCTGTGCCGAAGAACGATGGTAAAGTCAGAATGTGTGTCGATTACCGGGATTTGAATAGAGCGAGTCCGAAAGATGATTTCCCATTACCTCACATTGATGTACTGGTTGATAATACGGCTCAATCCTCGGTATTCTCTTTCATGGATGGTTTCTCCGGATATAATCAGATCAAGATGGCGCCAGAGGACATGGAAAAGACGACATTCATTACACCTTGGGGCACGTTCTGCTATAAGGTGATGCCATTTGGGCTAAAGAATGCTGGTGCTACCTATCAGAGGGCAATGACGACTCTTTTTCATGACATGATGCATAAAGAAATTGAAGTGTACGTAGATGATATGATCGCGAAGTCGCAGACAGAAGAGGAGCACTAGGTTAATTTGCAGAAGCTGTTTGATCGGTTGAGAAAGTTCAAGCTGAGGTTGAATCCGAACAAGTGTATGTTTGGGGTGAGATCAGGGAAGCTTTTAGGCTTCATTGTCAGTGAGAAAGGGATTGAGGTTGATCCAGCAAAAGTCAAAGCTATTCAAGAGATGCCTGAACCGAAAACGGAGAAGCAAGTCCGTGGGTTTTTAGGGAGGTTGAACTACATTGCAAGGTTCATATCTCACCTAACTGCCACATGTGAACCAATTTTCAAACTGCTCAGAAAGAATCAGGCGATCAAGTGGAATGATGATTGTCAGAAAGCTTTTGACAAGATAAAGGAGTATTTACAGAAACCTCCAATCCTTATACCTCCAGTTCCAGGGAGACCTTTGATGATGTACCTGTCAGTGACTGAGAACTCGATGGGGTGTGTATTGGGACAGCATGACGAGTCTGGTCGAAAAGAGCATGCCATATACTACCTTAGCAAAAAGTTTACCGACTGTGAAACAAGATATTCACTGCTCGAGAAAACTTGTTGTGCTTTGGCCTGGGCTGCTCGCCGACTAAGGCAGTATATGTTGAACCATACTACCTTGTTGATTTCTAAGATGGATCTAGTGAAGTACATCTTTGAGAAACCGGCTCTCACCGGGCGCGTTGCTCGTTGGCAGATGATTCTAACAGAATATGATATTCAGTACACGTCACAAAAGGCCATCAAAGGTAGTATTCTGTCAGACTACCTCGCCGAGCAACCGATTGAAGATTATCAGCCTATGATGTTTGAATTCCCTGATGAAGACATCATGTATCTTAAGATGAAAGATTGCGAAGAGCCTCTTGTTGAGGAAGGACCGGATCCGGACGACAAATGGACACTGATGTTTGATGGGGCTGTGAATATGAACGGTAACGGTGTTGGGGCAGTATTGATCAATCCTAAAGGTGCTCATATACCTTTTTCTGCCAGATTGACGTTTGACGTCACCAACAACGAGGCTGAGTATGAGGCTTGTATCATGGGGATAGAAGAAGCCATTGATCTGAGGATCAAAACTCTTGACATATTTGGAGATTCTGCTCTAGTGGTCAATCAAGTCAATGGAGATTGGAATACGAATCAGCCGCATTTGATTCCGTATAGAGATTACACCAGAAGAATACTGACGTTCTTCAAGAAGGTGAAGTTGTATCATGTCCCCCGGGATGAGAATCAGATGGCTGATGCTTTGGCAACTTTGTCGTCTATGATCAAAGTTCATTGGTGGAATCATGTGCCACATGTTGCGGTAAATCGACTCGAGAGGCCTGCGTATGTGTTTGCAGCCGAGTCTGTTGTGATTGATGAGAAGCCGTGGTATTATGACATCAAGAACTTCCTCAAGACTCAGGAGTATCCTGAAGGTGCGTCGAAGAATGACAAGAAAACCCTGAGAAGGCTAGCTGGAAGCTTCTATTTGAATCAGGATGATGTGCTGTATAAGAGAAACTTTGACATGGTCTTGCTCAGATGCGTGGACAGACCCGAGGCAGACATGTTAATGCAGGAAGTTCATGAAGGTTCGTTCGGTACTCATGCCGGCGGACATGCAATGGCTAAGAAATTGTTGAGAGCGGGTTACTACTGGATGACTATGGAATCCGATTGTTTCAAGTATGCCCGGAAGTGCCATAAGTGTCAAATTTATGCTGATAAGGTGCATGTACCACCAAGCCCTCTGAATGTCATGAATTCGCCTTGGCCGTTTGCCATGTGGGGCATTGATATGATTGGGAAGATTGAGCCTACTGCTTCGAATGGACATCGCTTCATTTTAGTAGCGATTGACTATTTCACCAAATGGGTGGAAGCAGCTTCCTATGCTAACGTTACCAAACAAGTGGTTACCCGGTTCATCAAGAAAGAAATCATATGTCGTTATGGAGTTCCTGAGAGAATCATCACTGACAATGGTTTAAATCTCAATAACAAGATGATGAAAGAGCTTTGTAAAGATTTCAAGATTGAACATCACAACTCTTCTCCTTACAGACCGAAGATGAATGGTGCTGTAGAAGCGGTAAACAAGAATATCAAGAAGATTGTGCAGAAGATGGTCGTTACGTACAAGGATTGGCATGAGATGCTGCCTTTCGCTGTGCATGGGTACCGTACCTCAGTACGTACGTCGACCGGGGCAACCCCTTACTCCCTTGTGTATGGTATGGAAGCTATCCTACCTGTTGAAGTGGAGATTCCTTCTCTGAGAGTTTTATTGGATGTCAAGCTGGACGAAGCCGAGTGGATTCGAACAAGGTTTAACGAGTTGAGCCTTATCGAGGAGAGACGGTTAGCAGCTGTATGCCATGGACAGTTGTATCAGAGTAGGATGAAGCGAGCCTTTGATCAGAAAGTGCATCCTCGAAGCTATCAGATCGGTGATCTAGTTTTGAAGAGGATCCTCCCTCCCGGTACAGATAACAGGGGCAAGTGGACTCCTAATTATGAAGGTCCATATGTTGTGAAAAAGGTATTCTCCGGCGGAGCCTTGATGCTTACAACTATGGATGGTGAAGATTTTCCGTCTCCTGTTAACTCAGATGTAGTCAAAAAATACTTCGCATAAATTGACCCGCTGGACAAAAAGAAAAAAGAGTCCAGGCAAAAAAGGGGCATCCCGGCGAACCAAAAAACAGAAAGAAAAGGTTCGGGCAAAAATTAGGGATAAAATGAAAAGAATTTGTACACCCGGTAAGTCGAAAACCCGCAAGGGCGACTTAGGCAAAAATGGGTATCCCGGTGGATTGAAAACCCGAAAGGGCGATCCAGCCAAAAGAGGGATTAAAGCGAAGACTACAGTCTGAGTTGTCTGTACTTCATCAAGCTTTGTCGTCTGCCATCTCGAAAGATGTGATCCGTCCGGTCATTCTTCTCAGAAAGCAAGGAGTTGGGAGGAAAACTGATGATCTGTGAGTTATAACAGAATTGGGAAATAGTGAATGTCGTGTTCACATTGCCATTAGGATAGATTTTTCCTTTTATGCGCAATTACCTCTTTCTAGGAATTGCTTCCCAATGTATTTTCCTTTTCAGGCACATTTTCAATCAATAAAAGTCGTTATTCAGATAAATGGCTCTTTTGTTTTTATTTTGACTATTTTGTTTGCAAAAATGTCCGAATTTTTGATAAGCATTGCATATAAGAACATGAAGGCTACACAATAACGTGCAAAAAGATAAAACATTTGAAAATCATTTTGAATGTTGAGGACACTTGAGCGTATCTTGTCCATGTATCCCCTGGGGGCATTTTGTTGTGCTGTTTTTCAGGTTGGCATCTGTGAGGACGTTTCCTCAGCAGATATTTTCCCCAAGCAAGTATGGAAGCTATCAGAGCTATGTTCCCCTGCGGAGACGTCTGTGGATAGTGCCTTCTATTCCCCAACAGATCTAAGGATTGCCTATCCCCAGCAGGCCTGTATTTGCCGATTTCCTCCCGAGCGAGGCAAGCTCATTGAAATTTATCTCCAACATTTATCCTATCTGTGGACTGAAGGATATCCCCAGCGGAGTTTACCTTTCCCCAGCAGCAGTGCTATTCTCCAACATGAATGAGAAGTCGTTGCTCTCCCTGCAGAGTCTCCCCGCAGAGTTGGAGTACCCGATCATTTTTTGGCTCCCCAGCCGGAGTTTTTCATCATTTTTGCATTTTTGCATTTTAGTGATCATTGCATCCTCAAACTGCGTAGCATTCCCATTCAATATGGAGCATTACGCCATAGAAAAATTCAAACATATGCATTCATGTGTTAATCTCACCAGACCGTATCCCCGACAGAGGCGGATCGTTTCATTCAACATCAGCACAGCAAGTCTGCTACAGTTGCTCTTAACGGTATTCAGGATTGATATCCCCACAGAGGTTTATTACCTCACCCGTTGGTGACAGAAAGTTTGTTTCTCCCCAGTGAGACCCCCAGCAAGTGGTCAACCTTGCCTTGACATATCTAAAAAGTCGTTCTTGTGATACCGGTAAGTGTCATGCCAGCACCCGCGTGTGTTTCTTTGTTTGGTGTCGGTAAACACCATTGTTTCGGTGTCTGTAAACATCGGGTATTCTCCCCAGTCATCGGTAAATGTCTGGTCATCTTTGTTTGGTGTCGGTAAACACCATTGTTTCGGTGTCTGTAAACATCGGGTATTCTCCCCGGTCATCGGTAAATGTCTGGTCATCATTTTTGGTGTCGGTAAACACCATTGTTTCGGTGTCTGTAAACATCGGGTTTTCTCCCCAGTCATCAGTAAATGTCTGGTCATTTTTTGATGTCGGTAAACATCATCTTTCGATATCGGTAAACATCGAGTCTTTTCCTCAGTCATCGGTAAATGTCTGATAATTCCCCAACTAGATCCCCAGTAGAGTCATCGGTAAATGTCCTGTCTGGTTTCCGGCTGCGAATATTTGTTTTTCTCTTCCCAATAAATTTCTCATCCCCAGTCATCGGTAAATGTCTGGTCGTTTTTGGATGTCGGTAAACGTCGAGTCTCATCCCAGTCATCAGTAAATGTCTGGTCATGCTTGGTTGCCTTGTTAATAAAATCAAGATCCCCAGAAGTCGTCGGTAAGCGTCTTGTCTGATTACACCACAAAGATTTTGTTCCTCCCCAAGTGGAGACGCCATCGGCAAATGGCCCTGTATGCTTCAATATCGGTAAATATTGAATGCCCCGTTTTATCCGCCATCGGTAAATGGCCCCGTTTTCTTCGATATCGATAAATATCAGATCCCCAGTTGCAGTAGCCATCGGTAAATGGTCGGGTTGAAGTTGATATCGGTAAATGTCAAGTTTCTTTGAAGCCACCATCGGTAAATGGTTTTGCTTCCTTTTACATCAGAAGTTGTTTCCCAGCAGCCATCGGTAAATGGTCTTGCTGAAGTTGATATCGGTAAATATCAAGTTACCAGTTTCTAACCATCGGTAAATGGTTTCGCCTTTCTGAAGTTGTCAATGGCAGGCGTCATCAGTAAATGACGTGGTTCTTCTTGTATCATATCCGGCAGAGTGCAAATTTCTACGGTTCTTGGTATTCAATCCCTGTTTACCCTGAAGGTCTGACAGCCGTTGCTCTCATCCATTCGGGTTCCCAGCTGATTGAATAGGGGCAGCTGTAGCACCTCAAAATTTGCACCTATCATTGTACATACATTCTCATATTAGGTCATAGCATAACATGGTCCACTGCATAGCATTGCATTGTCCCATCTGCCTCAAGTACAAAGTCATCAGAAGAATTAGGTCAAACTGATCAGGAGATCAGTCAACCAAGCAAGCAAGTGTGTTTTTCATCGAGCCAAGGCCCTAGGGTTGGTCCAACATGTTCACATGACTTGGGGATCCATTTGAAGAGTTTTGGTCAAGGATTGGATGTTCAGAAGTCATCAGTCAATGCACAGTCAGTCAGAAACCCTAAAAAGTCAAACTTGGTCAACTGTGTTTGATTTTATGGTTTTGATGGATGGATTTGGTTTGAGAGAGCTTATTCATGTCCAAATAGGCCTCATGTATCATGTCAAACAACATCATTGAAGAATTTGAAGCCAGATCAGAAATTTCCAAAAAGGGAAACTTGACCTGTAACTGAAATTTACCAAAAATGGAAAGTCTTGATCCTCAAACTTACATCATGATACAAGCTTCAAATGAATTTTTGCCCAACATGAAAGTTGAATATCTTGTTCTCCCATTTCCAAAAAGTCCAAGAACACTCAATTCCCATGTATGGTTGGCAAGTTATGATCAAATCATTTTCAGAAATTCTTGAACTTCAAAAGGCCATATCTCTCAAACCATTTGGCCAAATTTGGTGAGGTTTTTTCCAACAAGTCAAATTTGACCTCCTCTTTCCAAAAATGTAACTTTCATGTACCAAAACTTTATGGATCAAAATGGCACTTTTGAACCTACATGGATTATTTTCAAGTGAGGTGAAAAATTGAACTTTCCAAATAATCATTCCCAACCATTTCTACCATCCAAACATGTTCTGAAATGTTATTTGAGACTTGTTGGAAGCCCACTTTCATGCAGTACACACACCCATCACCTACTTGCTTGAAAATTGGACAAAAGTACATTTTTCACCAACTCCATTCCTTTTTTTCATGAACCTTGCTCAGTACCATTAAACCTAGTATATATTCATCATTTTCCTGCTGAAGGAAACCCTAGCAGCTGCCTCCAAACACAGAAACTTCACTCACTCTCTAAAATTCATTTTCATACCATTTCCAAAAATCTGTCAAAAACTCTCAAAGACCACGAGCAAGCTTTGTTTGTTTCATCATCCAAGCATCATTTTAGGCTCATTGCAACCACTATTCCACATCTGTAAGAGGGTTTTGCTGGACTGTTTTTCAGAACCTCACCCATGGCAGAAATCGTGTACCTCCATGCCAAGCTTCTTTGAGCTCAAAGCCTTCAAGCATTCATCATTTGGGAGCGTGTGGAGCATCTGTTTCAAGCAATCTTGGCCAGAAAACCGTGGAAACATCACTGCCCTTCAAGATTAGGTAAAATCCGACCTTAACCATTCTTAAAATTGCGTGATTCATCTTGTAGATCTTTTGCTTGTGAGTATCGTGAGCTTTGAGTCAAGTAGAATCGTGCCAAAATGAGAGAGAACGAGGGTTTTGAAATTTCATGTGCTTGGCAAGATTTGATCGATTCTTCATGATTTTGTTGTTTTGAGATAAATCGCATGTGGATTCGTGTTAAATGTTGTTAGATCTTCGTAAATATGTGTTTAAATTGCGTTTCTGGGATTGTTGAAATTTTCTGGAGATTTCGCGCATGAAGATCATGAAGATCTTCATGCTGTTCATGAACTGCACATTACCTGCGGATTCACTTGCGGCCTTCATGAGCTGGATGCGAATTTTCCTGCGGATTTCTGGGCTAGGGTTTTCTTTCATGAATCGTTACTGTTGCATTAAGCCTGGCCAATGAAAACATTTCATTTCATGGTCCAAAACGCGGCCGTTTTGATTAGTGACCCCATAATTTCAAAAATGCCATCCGTGGCACATGGTTTATTGAAAATAAGTTATTTCTTTTCCATTTTAATTTCATTTGATCATCAAACTTTGAAAAATCACATCTCCTTCATTTTAATTCCAAATCTCATGGGAATTTTTGCATTGTGTTCATCTGGATCTCTACTTTTTTATCATGATTTTTGCTGATTTTTTGGATGAGTGAATTTTAATTGGTATTAGGGTTTGTGACATGTGCTCATATTTTGTACCTTTTGCCAAAACAATTGTGAAATGATGATGCTTTATCCAATGGCTCCCAAATTTTTTGTGCTTAAACTAGACACATTCATGGTGATTTTGGTGTAGAGTTTGTGAATTTATCATTGCTGGTTTGTGAGTTATGATTTTTTGAATTAGGGTGTGACAATTTGTGTCACACCATTGATGTCCAACTTCATGATTTTCATTACCATGCTTCTTGAACTCAAATTTGTTTGAATTTTTGCATGAATGTACTCTTGTATGTCTAGTTTACATGTGAATTTTCCTGGAATTATTTGAGGCATTTCCTAATTGTTTGAGGTTTTCTCCCCTGTTTGACCAAAATGTTGACTTTGTGTGATACATGTTGCCATTTCATTTGTGAAATTCTCATACTTTATTAGATGGACTTGAAATTTTACATGAGATAACTAGACATCCTAAGCTTTGCCATGGTTTTAGTCCCATTCATTTATCATATGCCATCTCTGATTTATGATTTTTCTAAGTTGATGCATGTTTGATTGACTCCTTTGAGCATGTTCCAAATTGCTTTGACTTTCTGATTTTCATTGACTGCCTTCCACTTGTCCAAATAAGATGAAATTTGACATGCTTACCATGCTATGTGTTAGGATTGGTCATGATTTATTTGGTGATTTTTGGAAATGTTTAAGATTGCTTTTGAGTTAAGTCTTGCTGTTGACTTCTATGAGCTTCTGTTTGCAACACTTTGACCTAAACTGTTCATGAAATGATGATAGTGATTGATATGAATGTGAACCCAATTGGTATTGATTCTTGATTGTTTGAACATGATTTTGGTTGTTTGCCCTTTGCTGTTTTGACTTTTTCATTCCTTTTTGACCCTAGGCTTGTCCTAGTGGTCCTGTGACTTATGTTTGAGTTCATGTTTTCAGGTTAAGCTACAAATGCTTCAAAGAGATCATTACAATTTGATTGAGTTCATCTGATTATCATGAGCTAATCTCTTTGTTTTGTAGGTTTCTTGGCTCATATGCTTTGAGCTTTGTGCCTTGCACATTTGCCTGTTTGTTTTGACTGTTGATTCCTACTTCCTGTTGCTTTAACTTTTGAATTGTGTACTGATCTGTTTGACTATTTCAGGTACCATTAGTTGCTTAGTTCTTTGAACTTGCTTTGCTTTGCTTTAATAGCAACTTGCTTTGAGGTATAATTCCTTTTTCTTCATGTAGTCTGGAAGACCTGGCCTGTTACTTGGCCAGGCACCTGTCTGAAGTCCTCCTTAAGAGGCAATGTTTGTGATTGTTTACATTTGTCCTTGTACAGAGTCAAAGACCTTCTAAGTGAAGAGGCATTGGCAGACACAAGGGATATGCAATCTATCCCCTGCTATTCTATGTGTCATCTGCTTTGCTCACACCACTGTGTTGATGCATTGCAGATACAAACCCAAGATCTTGTACAATTGTACAGTTGAGTCAGTTTTAAATGTGTAGAAGGGTTCCCACTTTCTGAACCCACACATTCTTGTCTTAAGCTCTCCCAGGCCAGGGATAAGAGCTGTGAAGTCTTATCTTCGCTCACCTTTCATCTGCTTCACCTTAGCCCCTCAATGGCAAGGTTAAGAGCACATTCACCCAGTTCCAGAGGTTTGTTTGTTGAGGTTGATATGACCCCTCGACTAAAACCTAACCCTTGTTTGAGCCACTTGCTTGTGTATAGTGTGTGCTATCTGTGCTTGTATGTTTGTTTGACTTGCTTCCTGTGCAAGTTAGGGTTAGTTTAGACTTGCTTCCTGTGCAAGTTAGGTTTTGCTTGGCTTGCTTCCTGTGCAAGTTAAGTATAGGTGTGGCTTGCTTCCTGTGCAAGTCATGATTAGGATAGGCTGGCTCCCTGTGCCAGTTAGCTAGAAACCTTAACTTAGGGATGATTTTGCATGATAACATCTAGGCTCGAGTCGTAGTCTCCCTAGTTGTGTCTCCCTCTGTTATCTGGTTAGGCTAGTCCTTTATCCCTCTGTAGGGGAACTACGTCGCCCTGATCCTCATACCAGATGAGGTACGTAGGCAGGAGATGAGCTGATCTCTCCGGGCGCCTGTGTCTTTGTTTTGTCTTATTGTGTGCTTGGAAGCTGATGTAAGTCCATCGAGTGGCATTAGGGTTCCAGTGTGGGTCTGTTGGTTCGGATGCTGATGTAAGTCCAGTGATTGGCATTCAGGCTCCACGTTTGCCTTTGCCTGTGTTTGTTTGTGTGCGTGTCAGCCGAGCTACGAATGCTCTGATTCTTCTCTCGTCCGAGAAGATACGTATGCATAGGATGCGATATCCTAGCGAGCATGTGTCGTTTCCCCAGTCCGAACTACTTCGACTCTGATGTCTATGCCTGATAGACTAAGTAGGCCCAGGATGCGGCATCCTGCCGAGTCAGTTTCTTGTCTGTTTTCTTGTGTCTCTTTCAGCCAGTGTGTGTGTGTTTGAGCAGTGTTTAGCAACCAATATTCTTTCCTATTGTGCGTGGATCCCGTCGAGTACGACGGATGCGTAGGGGTGCTAATACCTTCCCTTCGCATAACCGACTCCCGATCCCATTCTCTTTGGTCGCGAGACCATGTTCTTTTCCAGGTTTACTCTGAGCGTTTCCTTTCCCTCTTTTGGGATAAATAACGCACGGTGGTGGCTCTGTTGTTCTTGTTTTCCCGCCGGTTTTTCGCGTGATGCGACACATATATACCAATTCACGTTTTCGGTAGATCACCTATTATATGCTTCGGTATCTCTGGTGTTTCTTACCATGCGAGTTTATTATCTACGTTCTGACGGTAATAGATAATATATCTCATGCGAGTATTCTTATCCACGGTCTGCCGGTAATGGATATTATATCTCATGCACCCTTTGGGTTTGTGTCCCCAGTTGAGTAAGATTCGTTTTTCCCGTTATGGATTCGGATGTCCATCCTGTAAGTCGATTTGCTTTTTCAAGCCCTCCTTTCGGATGATGAGTGTTTTGGCATATATACCAATTCACGCTTTGGTCGGTCAGCTATTATATACCTCGGTATCCCTGGTGTTCCTTCCTTTCTACTCCCTATTATGACCTTGGTCCCTTGTGGAGTCAGATTTTCCTGAGTTTATGTATCCTTTTCAGGTCTTTCTCAGATGTTTGGCGGATTGATATCTCTCACCCTTATACCGGTCTTAGATATTCACTCTTCCTGAGTTTGTTGCCCTTATACCGGTAACACCTCATTCTTTGGTGCTTCCCCAGTGGAGTTTCCTGTTGCTTCTCCCCAGGAGTCAGCTTGTGTCTTTCCAATGGATGTTCTCCTTTGGAATTTTCTTTCCCCCAGTGAGGTCTCCAGTCTGATTTCTGTTATCCCCTAATCAGAGTCGTGTCTTGTTCACGCTGTGTCAGTTTTGTCTTTCCCCAACTCGGAGTCGTGTCCTGCTCACGCATCCTTTTCTTTTATTATCCCCAATAAGAGTCTTGTTAGAGTCTCTGTTCCTGGTGAGTGTATTACTCCGATGGATCGTCTTTTCTTCTGTGTGAACCATATCCCCACTGAGTTTGCGTCTTTTGCATGCATACATCTGCATCATGAGGTCTCTTAGGGACCAAAATTTGTCTCATTACTGTTATTTAAGCCCTTTCTACCGCGTCGAGATGAAGATTTCTAAACTTCACGTCTCCGGCTAGAATGACCTTAAATAGGGGCATCTGTAAGACCCCAATTTTGTCCCTAAGATCCCTCATGGCATCATATCACATCATATCATTGCCTCAAGGATCACTGTATACCTTTGCTTCCCTCCTAGTGGGTGGGTTGTCTTGTGAGTGTGGTCTTGATCACCAAGCATGTATTGCATTTGTATATCATTGCTTTTCAAATGTTTACTAACCCAAAAGTACAAAAATATTGTCATCTAACCATGTTACTTGCAGATGAAGCAAACTAGGTCAAACAGTCAAAATCAGCCATTGAGCAACAGATGGTGGCCATTCTTGAAGAATTTGGGCACCACGGTCATTCATTAAGAGTTCATATAAGTTGTGATATCATTTGGAACCAAGATCTCAGGTGGTAGAAGATTGGAATTCATCAGAACATGGCTCAGTCAACCAAAACCCTAGCAAAGTCAACTGTGGTCAACTGTGCATTTAATCAGGGATTGGAAGGTGTGAGATGATCAGAAATGTCTCATTCATGTCCATATAAGCCTCATTTGGCATTTCAAAGATCATCATTGAAGGAATTGAGGTCAGACAAAAAGTTTCCCAAAATAGTAAGGACCTGTAATTTTCAACTGCCAAAAATGGAAAGTCCTTCTCCTCAAAATTACATGTCCAAGCAAGCTTCAAATCAAATTTTGTCCAACATGAAAGTTGAAGATCTTGCTCTCACCTTTCCAAAAAGTCCAAGAACACTCATTTCGCATGTGTGGTTGGCAAGTTATGGTCAAATCATTTTCAAGAAAAGTTGAAATTCAAAGTGGCATAACTTTTGAATGGAAAGGCCAAATTGGGTGATTCTTTTTTGAGCAAACCACATTTGATGTGCACTATCCAAATCCATCATCACATTTCATGAAAAACCCTCACATAAAAAGGTCATTTTTCAAGTGAACCATTTAAAATTTGGTGGGAAAAATAGTCAATTTGAAAAGTACATGGAATTTTCACACCAAACCAATTCAATTCACTTCTAAACATGATTTGTGACTTGCTTCAAAGGAGAATTTACTGTTCCATTGGTTCTAAGGGCAAAAGGGCAATTTGGCCAAAATGCATAACATGTGCAATTTGCTAATCACTTTCAATTTGTGCTAATCATGATTAAGGCATTGGATTAACAAGACTATAAGAGCCTAATCATAACATAAAGTTCAGATCCACAATCACAATTTCAGATCAAACTCCAAAAATCACCAAAATTCTCAAGAATTCTCTCAATTTTCTCACACTTTTTTTCAATTGTTCATCAAGAATTCTTCACTCTTTGTGCTGTATCTTGTATTGTTCATCATTAACAGGTGGAATAGAAGAACTGTTTGAGGCTAATTGTGGAAGAAGCTAGCAAATTCGCAACTGTTGCAACCTTGAGCATCAATGGCATTTTGAGAATTCTCCATCATCCAAGCCTTGTTGAGCTGAGCTATCACCTCCATTCATCTTCTACAACATAATAGGCGATCTGTTTTGACAATTCCAAGCCAAATTCTCACGGATTCAACAGCAGCTTCATCAAGAGGTAAGAATTCAACTCCTTCGATTCTTGAAATTAATATGTGGCTTAGGTAGATCGTGCAACATAGAGTAGAATGCAATTCGAATCATGTAAATCCATCAAGTACTTAGGGAGAAATCTGGATTTAAAGTTTGGACATCAAAACTTTCTTGGATCGAATCTTTTTCTATGTTGAATTCTGGATAAAATCATGTTGATATTAGTGATCCTAGTTGAAAGACGAATCTATCCATGTATAGTTTGCCTATTTCTGTGAGAGTTCGTTCTTGCTCATGAAGAACACCAAGAACACGATGAGTTCTTCCATTTTCCTTTCCCAGATCGCGTCTAGATCTTCTTTGCCACGCCTTGAGTTTGAAATGGTGTTTCCCGCGTGCACTGGCCAGTAACACGCTGACACCTCCGTTAATGAAACGAAGCGTTTCCCCCCTAGCGCACCATAATTACAACAGTGCCACTGCGTTCATTTTAATTCATTTAAATTGTGAAATGTTTATTTCATTTTCTTATCAAACTTCAAAAAATCACAAAATGTTCATGGATGATCCAAATTGGCTGGGGATTTTTGCACTCATCTCCATTTTTCCTCTAGTTTTTTATAGGCATGATAACCAAAGTTGTGCATGGCTTGTTTTTACTTTGGTCTAATGGTTTTGATCATGTATGCTATTTGCCTATGTTTCACCATTTTGATCATGAAATCTTGATGCTTGCTCCAAAATGCTTGAAATTTTATATGCTTGATCTTAACTCATTCCTGGTCATTTTGGTATATGGTTTGCTAATTTTGCATTTCTAGATTAGGAGATATGATGTGATCTTCATGAGTGTGACAATGTATGTCACACTAATTTTGTTAATGTTCTTGATTTTTTTTACCATGCTTGTGCTAGGCCAATTGCCTTGGATTTTTGTATGTGATTACTTCTGTATGTGTAGTTTGAGAATGATTTTTAGTGGATTTGTTTGATCCATTTCCTATTTGATTGACATTTTTCTTTGCTGTTTAGTCATTTGTGAACTTTTCTTGAGTGATCAACTTCCATGCTTTGTGAAATTCTGGATATGTATTGGATGGACTTGAAATTTGGCATGTGTATTATAGACATATTGAACTTCCCTTTGGCTTTGGAGTGGTTCATTTATCTTATGTCATTCCTGTTTTGCACTCAATTGAAGTTGATGCATGTTTTATGGTCTAGTTTGAGTTTGTATATGCATACCATGACTTTATGATTTTAATTTCCATACTTCCTCTTATCCAATTGCCATGATTTTTGGTATGCTGCTCATTGAATGTGTTCTGTTTAGACATGTTTTTTTTGTGGAATTTATTGAGCCATTTTGGTATTGATTTGATTGTGATCATTCTGTTTGCTCCATTGTGATTCACACTTGCCTAGTTTGACATGATTCGTGTATGAAATGGATTTGGTGCATAGTTTTGATGTGAGACCAATTAGACTTTATTCTTGAATGATTTATCTTGATTCTTGTTGAGTTTCACTTGCTGTTTTAAATTTTTCACCTCCTTTTGACCCTAGCCTTGGCCTAGTGGTCAACTTCTCATGTTTGAATGTGATTTTCAGGTTGAAGATGCAAATGCTTTAAGGAGATTAATTCAAGTTGATTGAGTTTGGTTTATTTGATTGTCATGAACTAACTTGGTTTATTTTGTAGGATGCCTTGGCTCACTTGAGTTGACTGTGCTTTGCACATTGCATTGTTTGATTGTACATTGTCTGTTGATTCTTATATTGTTGGTTTAGACTTTGTGATTGGGATGCTGATTATATTTAATTGATTTCAGGTACCCTTAGTTGCTCAGTTCTTTTAAGAACTTGCATTGCTTTGCTTGCTAAGCATTAGCATTGAGGTTGAATCTCTTGTCTCCATGTAGTCTGGAAGACCTGGCTTGTTACTTAGCCAGGCAACTGTCTGAAGCCCTCCTTAAGAGGCAATGTTTGTGCTTGTTTACTTTTGTCCCCAAGCAGGAAAAGTCCTTTGAATAAGGCAATTGGTAGAACCCAAGAGATATGTAGCCTATCTCCTACTATTCTGTGTGTCACTCACCTTGCTCACACCACATGTGTTGATGCATAGTGAGTAAAAGCCCAAGATCTATCGAGTCAATAATCTGTGGAGAGAGTTCCTACTTTCTGAACTCCCACACCTTCTTTCATTTGAAGCTCTCCCTGACCAGGGATAAGAGCAATGAGGCACACCCCTCATGTCCTTTCATCTGCTTCACCTTGGCTCTCAATGTCAAGGTTAAGAGCACCATTAACCCCATTCCAGTTGGCTTCAATGCCTAACCCTTTGTATGAGCCTGATGCTTGGTTATAGTGTGTGCTAAATGACTTTGGTTGATTGATTGCTTAGTTCATTTGTACATGTTTGGTTGTATATTGTGCATTTATCATCATTACTTGCTCATTAGTGCATGATCATTTCATTTGTCTTTGTGACATATCTTTGTTGTTTGCCCATTGAGGACAATTGTAAGTCCATTCCTTTGGCCATTGTTCCTATGATATGGAAGTGAGTATAAGACCATTTCATTGGCCACTCATCTTCTCTTTGCTTGATGCATTTGTTTGTTGTATGGGAGGATGCAATTGTAAGTCCCTGTAAGTTGGCATTTGTGTTCCTATGATCATATGTTGGATATTGGTATAAGCCCAGATAGATTGGCATCCGGTATCCAAGTTTGGTTTTGTTTTAGGAGATTGGAATAAGACCATCTATTGGCTTCCGGTATCCTTGTTTCTTTGTTTAGGAGATTGGTGTAAATCCATTTAGTGGTATCCGGTATCCGCTTGTTTGTGAGATTGGAGTAAGACCATTTAGTGGCATCCAGTATCATTTGTTTGCTTATTTTGTTATTGCTCATTGCCTATTCCAAAGGACACACTTGAATCATCTTCTATATGATTTCGAGAGGTGAACCTTTCTAGGAAGTTTTACACTCCATCTTTATCCATTCATCCCTCTTTGTCCTAAACCTTTTCACACATTGCTTTCAAAACTTGAGATATATTGTGCAAACATTTTCATGCTTTTCAAATTAGAAACCTGGACCCTAAGTCCTTGACTTTTCAAACTCCATTTCATAACACTTCTTTGAATCAATCTTAATCATACTTTGACCCTCTTTTGTGAATAATCATAATCAGTTAACTTCACCCATTCAATTGTTTTGGCTTTGTCCATTGTTAATATGTTTTCATGCATTAGCCATAGGTTTCAATTATCATAGTGGTTGATGTAAATCTTACCATATCCTTAGTGAGTTGACAGTAAGACTTCCATACTTATTATAGGGTTAACCCCTCACTAGTATGTTGAAGCTGTCCTCGCATGGTGGATTGTTGGTCCTGGTTGAGTCTTCTCCCATTGATAATGAAAAGCCTTAAGTGCTATTGTTTAAAAGTGAACTCACAAACCTTTCGGAAATCTTTTAGCCGAACTACGGCGTTTTGATCCTTTACCTTTTATGGAAAGGTACGTAGGCAACGGGTTCATCCGTTCAAACACAAAAATAACTAACTTGTATATTCTTTTCTCACCATCCCATTCATGTTTGCACAATAATATTTCAAAACAAATAACAACTTTTGTACAACAAGTGTGAAAAGGGCTCCCTAGGAGTACCTAGGACGCATTGGGTGCCTAACACCTTCCCATTGCGTAATTTACCCCTTATCCAGACTCTCTGATCTTTTCATTAGTTTTCTATGTGTAAAACTTCTTAGGCTTTTGTTCTCTTTTTAGCTAATCCTTTGGATAAATAAAAGTGCGGTGGCGACTCTATCTTTGTATGCTCTGCTTATGGTTTAATCAATAAATCATATAGTAACGAATACACCGCTACAATATGGATCGTGAGTTTTGGTTAACTTTTGCAAACCTCCAACTCTGGCCGGAGCTGGTGTGCTCGCCGTAGAAGACGGTGGTGTACACCACCGTCCACCTTGCCAGATTGAATCTGGACCATTGGATGTGTTTCCCACGATCTAATCCTGGCCCTTGTTATGTTTGACTCCATTTAATGCATGGTACCACGTGCTTGACTCATGTACATGGTAAGCGCGCACTTGAGAGCCTTCTGATCAGCCACGTCAATTAATGAGGCTTGATCAGACGCTCGTGGTTTTTCCTGATTTTTATAATTTCCATTTTATTTCTTTTATTTCATTTAACTTTAAAAATTCATAACTCTCTCATTTTTAATCCAAAAAATATTGGACCAATTGCATTATTTCTCTTTTTAATTCTAGTTTCTAAAAATGATTTTTAATATTTTTTATTTCATCATTTGATATTTTTTGTGAATTTTCTCTTTTCTGGTCATTTTAATTCATTTTAAATAGTTTTTGATATTCAAAAAATACAAAAATATTTTTCCAACCTCTTTGAATGATGATGGATCTATGAAAAATATTCTCATCAATTTTTTAATTGATTTGAGATTTTAGTTCAATTAGGTTATTTTTATTCATTTTTAATTGATTAAAAATAGTTTCTGACTTTTAAAAATGCTGAATTTTTTTGTCAAACTTTGCTTAACCTTGTTGAACTTAGGATAAATCACTTGGACTTTTCAAAGTTGATTTGAAGTGATTTTGAAGTTTGACCTTTCTTTAATATTTTAATTCAAGTTTATTTTGAATATTAAAAATGCCTAAAAATATTTTGTTCATGTCTTGACTTCGAATCTTCATCTCACTTCTGTTTTTGTTTGTTTGACCATGATCCTCAATGTCATTGGCCAACACTTGTTGATTGGTACAATCCATTTCATTTAATGCACTTTATTCTTTCCATTTTCATTATCCATTATTCATCTCCTTCTTCTTCTTCTTTCTTTTTGATCAATGAGTTAAAGGTTGATAAGTTAGCATTGATTAGGGAGGCTTAATCTTCCTAGATTCAAATCTAATTCATCTTGATCAATTGATCAAATGAATGGCTTTGCATTAAGGATAGGTTGCTTCCTAAATTATGCAAAGGACTTAAACCAATACAAGATCAATTCTCTTTTTCTTTTTGGCATGGCAAGTTGTTGGAACTTGGTTCACTAATCAAGACTTCTAACTTGTGTTGTTGCCTACATTATTATTGACCGGCCTCAGATAGTTGTGACTTCTACATAAGTCCAATTACGATTGCTTAACATAGCGCTAAATTTGCCTTATGGCGCACTAACTACTAACACTAATTATTAGATGACGCACTATTGGCGTATCGAACCGCCTTCAAAACCCCAATCGGGATGTCCCCGTATCAACTGATTTATGGTAAGGCGTGTCATGTACCTCTGGAATTAGAGCATAAAGCCTTGTGGGCATCCAAGTTCTTAAATTGCGATCTTGCTAAAGCCGGTGAATCCCGAATTCTTCAACTTCACGAGTTAGAAGAATTCTGTAATCAGGCATATGAGAATGCAAAGATGTATAAGGAACAAACACGGAAGTGGCATGATCAGATCATCATCAAGAAAGATTTCTGGGAAGGACAACTGGTATTGTTGTTCAATTCGAGGCTCAAGTTGTTTCCTGGGAAATTGAAATCAAGATGGTCCGGGCCATTTGTCGTGCACAAGATCTCTCCCCACGGAGCAATAGAGATAAAGAACCAAAACAATGGGGATATATTCAAGGTGAATGGCCAGAGGCTGAAGCCCTATTACACAGGCCAAGAGTCCGGATTGATTGACCATGTGCGTCTCACCTAATGAGGTGGATAACCGTCGAGCCAGGCAATGTTAAACGAAGCGCTTCGTGGGAGGCAACCCACGCGTTCGATTATTAACTTATTTTGTGTGTTTTTCTGTGTGTGCGTGAAACGTTGTTGCAGGTAAGGAGAAGAACTTGGAGCGTATAGTCATAATCACCTTTGAGCGGAAGGAGACCATACCTATGAAGCATAGCAAATTTCAAAAATTTAGGAAAACAGGTCATCCAAACGGCCACTCGTGTGGTGACACATGGCCCGTGTTGATCGTGCAAGAGGGAATATTGGGCTTCCACACGGCCACCCGTGTTGTGACACACGGCCCGTGTTGATTAAAACAGTGAATTAACACGGGCGCCCGTGTGCAGGAACACGACCGTGTTAATTAAAACAGTGAATTAACACGGGCGCCCGTGTAAAGGAACACGGTCGTGTTGTTCTTAACGGGTTAAATTTTGTGATTTATGAAATTCTGACTTTTAAAAATGCTAAATTTTTTTGTCAAACTTTGCTTAACCTTGTTGAACTTAGGATAAATCACTTGGACTTTTCAAAGTTGATTTGAAGTGATTTTGAAGTTTGACCTTTCTTTAATATTTTAATTCAAGTTTATTTTGAATATTAAAAATGCCTAAAAATATTTTATTCATGTCTTGACTTCCAATCTTCATCTCACTTCTATTTTTGTTTGTTTGACCATGATCCTCAATGTCATTGGCCAACACTTGTTGATTGGTACATTCTATTTCATTTAATGGACTTTATTCTTTCCATTTTCATTATCCATTATTCATCTCCTTCTTCTTCTTCTTCTTCTTTCTTTTTGATCAATGAGTTAAAGGTTGATAAGTTAGCATTGATTAGGGAGGCTTAATCTTTCTGGATTCAAATCTAATTCATCTTGATCAATTGATCAAATGAATGGCTTTGCATTAAGGATAGGTTGCTTCCTAAATCATGCAAAGGACTTAAACCAATACAAGATCAATTCTCTTTTTCTTTTTGGCATGGCAAGTTGTTGGAACTTGGTTCACTAATCAAGACTTCTAACTTGTGTTGTTGCCTACATTATTATTGACCGGCCTCAGATAGTTGTGACTTCTACATAAGTCCAATTATGATTGCTTAACATATCGCTAAATTTGCCTTATGGCACACTAACTACTAAGACTAATCATTAACCATTAACATTTACTTTTTGCACTTTACATTTCTGCAATTTACTATTCTTGTACATATTATTCATTTGCTTTTCCCTTTGCTCATTGGAGCACATGTTTATGTTAATGTAATTTTCCTTTTGCTCACTTGAGCATATGATTTTGTATATACTTTTGTGCTTGTGTTTTGTTTTATTGTTGTTGACCACAATGCAAAGAATTGGACAAAATGGACTTATACTTTAGGACTTTCCCTATGCAAATTTGGAGTCAAAGAGCAACTAGGCATTTGGCCTTTAGAGTGCTATAAAAGTCAAAGAGAAACTAGGCATTCGGCCTTTAGAATGCTTAATGTTGAAAGATGACCTTGAAAGGACCAACTTCTAAACTCTTCTTGTCCATTCCTTGTTTGTTTTGCTAGAATCTTTTAATGT
Organism: Lathyrus oleraceus; assembly: GCF_024323335.1. NCBI lineage: Eukaryota > Viridiplantae > Streptophyta > Magnoliopsida > Fabales > Fabaceae > Lathyrus > Lathyrus oleraceus. The sequence continues at coordinate 223,487,808 of NC_066584.1, forward strand.
GTGTGTTCTTGTGCTAGGGATTCCAACTTGATCCAAATTGAGGAACCATTACCATGAGCTTCTAAGAGAGAGGGACCCAAGATACATTGAGGAGCTTTCCAAGAGTTCATTTGATTGTTGATTGCTTGAGTGTATGCTTATGTGATTGCTTATTCCAAAGGATGGGAGCTACTTGGATCATCAATATGATCTCAAGAGAGGAACTCCATTTGTGGTTTTACTTCTTATTCCTTACCTCTTGTATGTTTAGGACTTTAGCCATTCTTCTTCTTCCTTCCACTCTAACCCAAGCCAAAACTTTTGTGCAAACATTTAACACTTGTTTTCAACATTAGAAACCTAAGCCTTATGCTTTTAATTTTCAAACTTTCTTTTCTTAATACTTATTTTGAATTGAATCTTTAAATCCACTTTAACCATATTTTGTAAATACTTTTCATTGGTAAATATAACCCATTCAAAATACTTTTGTGGTTTCAATGGCCACCTTCTTAACCAAACTTTTTTCATAACCTTTAGCTATTAGGTTTGAGTTATCCTTGAGGTAGATGTAATACTCACCTATATCCTTAGTGATGGACAATGAGTCTTCCATGCTTATTATAGGGTTAACCCCTCACTAGCATGTTGAAGCTATCCTCACATGGTGGATTTGTGGTTTTAGGTTGAGTTTTCTCCCTTGGATAACAAAAGATCTTAAGGCTTTTGGACCAATCAATTCACCAATTCATTTTGAGATTTTTACCCCGAACTACGAGGTTTTGATCCTAATCTTTTTAAGATGGTACGTAGGCAATGGATTTATCCATCCAAACACAAAATGTAAATAACTTGTACATTCTCTTCTCATCTCTTCAATCATGTTTGCACAAACAAATTTTCACAAAATAACAACCTTACAACAAGTGTGAAAAGGGCTCCCTAGGAGTACCTAGGAGGTTTTGGGTGCTTAAAACCTTCCCATTGCATAACCAACCCCCTTACCCAGATCTCTGACATTTTTACTAGTTTTTGATTCGATAAAACTTTTAGATTTTTGTTCGCTTTCTAACCATTCCTTTGGATAAATAGAAGTGCGGTGGCGACTCGACTTGTAAGGTTTACCTTGGATTTATTCAATATCTCTAATGGTAACGAATACCCTGCTACAGTAATGGCATTGGGGCAGTGATTATTACTCCTCAAGGCACACATTTTCCATTTACAGCTAGATTGACTTTCAAGTGTACAAATAATACGACAGAATATGAAGCCTGCATTATGGGGCTTGAAGAGGCCATTGATCTCAGAATCAAGCATTTAGATGTCTTTGGAGATTCGGCTTTGGTTGTGAATCAGATCAAAGGGGAATGGGAGACAAATCAACCTGGTTTGATACCATATAGAGATTATGCTAGGAGGATTTCAACTTTCTTTACAAAGGTTGAGTTTCATCATATCCCTCGAGATGAAAACCGAATGGCAGATGCTCTTGCAACGTTGGCACGGATGATTGTGGTGAAGTATTAGGACGAGGTTCCCAATTTGACTATGACGCATCTTGATAGGCCAGCTCATGTGTTTGCTATTGAAGAGATCAAAGATGAAAAGCCGTGGTATTTTGATATTAAGTGTTTCCTCCCAAGTCAGATTTACCCGCTTGGGGAATCTTTGAAAGATAAGAAGACTTTGAGGAGATTAGCTGGCAATTTTTACCTGAATGGTGACTTCTATAAAAGAGAAAGTTCGATATGATTCTGCTCAGATGCGTGGATAGACACGAAGCAGGCTTATTGATGACTAAAGTCCATGAAGGTTCCTTTGGTACTCATTCCAATGGACATGCAATGGCGAAAAAGATGTTGCGAGCAGGTCACTATTGGCTGACAATGGAATTTGGCTGTTTCAAGTTTGTGAAGAAATGCCACAAGTGTCAAATATATGCGGATAAGATTCATGTTCCTCTGACACTATTGAACGTTATTTCCTCTCCATGGCCCTTGTCCATTTGGGGAATTGATATGATTGGCATGATTGAGCCCAAAGCTTCGAACGAGCATCATTTCATTTTGGTGGCAATTGATTACTTCACAAAATGGGTTGAAGCGGCATCGTATGCGAATGTAACCAAGCAAGTTATTGTGAGGTTTATCAAGAATCAGATTATATGTCGTTATGGTGTGCCAAGCAAGATCATTACTGATAATGGGTCAAACTTGAATAATAATATGGTGGAAGATCTTTGCAAGGACTTCAAGATTTCACATCATAATTCTTCTCCCTACAGACCTAAGATGAATGGGGTTGTTGAAGCTGCAAACAAAAACAGCAAGAAGATTATTCAGGAGATGGTTGTAACATATAAGGATTGGCATGAGATGCTCCCATTTGCTTTTCACGGGTATCGTACATCCATCCACACTTCAACAGGGGAGAACCCTTTCTCACTTGTTTATGTCATGGAAGCAATACTCCCCGTAGAGGTTGAGATCCCTTCATTACGTGTGCTCATGGAAGCCAAGTTGACTGAGGCTGAATGGTGTCAGACTAGGTTTGATCAGCTAAAATTGATAGAAGAGAAGAGGTTAACTTCCATGTGTCATGGTCAGTTGTGTCAGCAGAGGGTGAAGAAAGCTTTTGGTAAGAAGGTCAGACCTCGTGTATTCAGAGAAGGTGACCTTGTGCTCAAGAAGATCTTGTCGTTCAAACCAGATTCTAGGGGCAAATGGACTTCTAATTATGAAGACCCATATGTTGTCAAGAGAGCCTATTCAGGCAGTGCATTGATTCTTACAACTATGGATGGTGAAGAGTTTACTCGTCCTGTGAACACAAATGCAGTCAAGAAACACTTCGCCTAAAAAAAAGAAAAGAACGGCTCGCTAAGTTGAAAACCCGAAAGGGCGGCTTAGGCAAAAATGAGCGTCTCGGTGGATTGAAACCCGAAAGGGCGATCCAGGAAAAAGTTAGAGACATAAAAACAAAAAAGAATTATCCCGATAAATTTAGTACCCCATCTTGGGGAAATTTATGCAAAAATTAGGGATTATGGCAAGTAACTGCATCTTGCTGATCTTCAGATTTGGAGACTTTGTTGAGTACAACGGTCGACGATGATCCATCATCCCTAGTAGTGGCCAAGAGTATAATGGACATCAAGAGTTGGTGGAAGGATTAGTGGTCATTTGTTTTCAATGTAACCATTTTCCATGTAAATTGCCATTTTCAACTTCGTAAAGATCTATGGAGTCTTGTCATTTACAGACTACCATTCTATTAAATAAAGTTGAGGTTTTATCCAATTGTTTCTACTCTTAGTTATTTCAGCCAAATTGTTTTAAATTTTATTATGATCGTTTTTGAAAAATAAAGTTTTAATCAAAACATTTTTTCTTAAATAATATAAAAGCAGTAATTTTGAACAATCGATTTCATTTAAAGGAATATCAACAGTGGTTCGAAAGTAGTAAGCCCTAAGTGTGGAGCAGTATTGGTTCTCCCCAAGCAGTAGACGCAATTTCTCTTTCATCCCCGACAGCATTGTGCAACACTCTGCGGAGTGTTTATTCCCTAGTCGAGTTCCGAGCTGAGTGCGAACATTTCGTTACGGCAATTTGCATAATTTCGGTAGAACTTTGGTTTCCCCACTAGTCACCATCATATTCACTCCAAGTCAGAGTTTTCTCCTGGTTTCTGAGAAGTTATTTGTGTTTATCATCTGCATGGTTGTCCCCTATTTGATGTGGTGTTGACCTAAAATTCCCCGCAGACTCGATAAAGTCTTTCTCAGCAGATCTACTTCTTCCCCAGTTAGGTTTGGACCTTTGGGACACTGATCTCTATTTTCTCTAACAGTTGTCTCCCTCTTTTGTGGATCGACCGAGAATTGTATCGATGACTCAAATTCTGCGACACCCTTGTATCCTTTGCGATCGTTTTGTCAGCATAATCCTCATATATATATATATATATATATATATATATATATATATATATATATATATATATATATATATATATATATATATATATATATATATATATATATATATATATATATATATACACTCATATAATTTCATATAATTTCATAGTTACATCATCACACTTGTTCTCTGTTATGCGGTACTTTATCCCCATACGAGGTTGGTGCCTGTCCTCCCTCAGATATAGAGTGTCAGCCCCCTAAGTAGAAAGACTTTAACCTTTCTCCTTTCCCCACTGAGTTATTTCCTCGTGGATGATTAGTATTTCAGTTTCCTCCTCAGTTGATTATTTGGATGGAATCACTCCCCTTGAGCTATATCCTCATTGGGTTGAGTCTTGATTGATTGTTTCTTTCTAGATCCTACCTAGATAGATGTTTTGGGTCCCCTAAGAGTTTATTACCCAGTAACTGGTAATATTATTCTTGGTTTGCAGTCTGTTACTTCTTACCCAATACCCGACAAAAGTACCCCTGTTTTCTCCCTAGTGGAGTCCCCAGCGGATTCATTTTTGTTTCCCCAGGAAGTATATCCTTGATATGTTCATCCTAACCAATGACAGATATTTTCTTCCTCTGTTGTGAGTTTATCCTTGATATGTTCGTCCTAACCGATGACAGATACTCTCATCCTTGGTATTCTACCTAGTAAAAAGGTAGTTGTAATCCCTATTTTTCTCCCCCAGAGGGTTAATCCTTGATATGTTCATCCTAACCGATGACGGGTTTTCTTCTCTTTGCGGTCTTCTACCCAGTAACCGGTAGTTGTAAATCCTGCTTTTCTCCCATTTGCAGAGTATATCCTTGCTATGTTTACTTTAACCGGTGACAAATATTTTCTCTTTGGTATTCTACCCAGTAACTGATAGATATAATTCCTATTTCTCTCCTCACAGAGTCTATCCTTGATATGTTCATCCTAACCGATGACGGATTTTCTCTTTGATTGGTATTCTATCCAGCATTCGATAGATGTAATTCCTACTTTTTGTTCAGTTGGTGTATCCTTGATATGTTCATCCTAACCGATGACAGATATCCTCCTTGACATCCCCAGGAAAGTCTATCCTTGATATGTTCATCTTAACCGATGACAAATTTTCTTTCCTTTGAGTTTATCCTTGATATGTTCACCTTAACCGGTGACGGATATTCTCATCTTTGGTCTTCTGCCCAGTAACTGGTAGTTGTAAATCCTATTTCTACAGTTTTCCCCAACATGGCTATTCTTACCCAATAACCGGTAATGAATACACCCTTTTGGCATTTCCCAGCGAGCCATCCTTGATATGTTCATCCTAACCGATGACGGATGTCCTCTCTGTCAGATCTTTATTATCTCCTTACCCAGTAATCGATAGTCGATAATAAATTTTTGATCCTCCTGTGTCGAAGTATATTTCTTCCCTTAGTTGAGTTAAGCGTGCATTTCCTTAGTGAAATTGTTGTTACTGCATGATTCAAGCATGTCAGTTTTATCCTGATCTACTCGTTTCCCCTGTAGATATTTTTGTTTCCCCGGCAGAGTCTTTCCATTTTTTATGGAATTCCTCTAGTCTCCTAGCAGTTTTTAAGTCATAGTCTGGCCTATGCATAACCCTTTTATTCCTCCCAGAGTCTTTGTTTCCCCGATGAGCTTTCCTTACGGAATGCATTGTGCTCCTACGGACTTTCGGTCACTCTGATTTCTTTTCCTTTGTGGCAACATTTCCCCACAGAGAGTTTGCTTTTACATTCATATCATATGCATCATGAGGTCTCTTAGGGACCAAAATTTGTTTCTATATGTTGTTATTTAAGCCCATCCTACTGAGTCGATGTGAAGATTTTAAGCTTCACCTCCTCAGTTAGAATGTCCTTAAATAGGGGCAGTTGTAAGACCCCAATTTTGACCCTAAGATCCCTCATGCAATTTCATCATATGCATTACCATTGGGATCACACATTGGCATCCTCCTTACCCCTTTTTCATTGGGTTTGTTTTAGGAAAGATCACCAATCACCATGTGATTGTATGATACTTGTATATTATCATTTTACTAACCAAAATACAAAAAATATGTCTCTGCATTTGTCTAACTCTTTTGTAGGTAGGCCATGATCCCCATTGATCTATCAAGTTCATATCTAGGGTTTAAGACCCTCATGGATAAGAGCATAACCAAGGGATGATCCACAATGTCTCTAAGCATCATATATGAGTCCCAATGATCTTTGCATGTTATTTTGATCAAGATTTCTTCAAGAGTTTGAAGTTGGTTTGCCTTGGAAACCCTAGTTTGTCTAGGTATCTTGAGTAACTTCTTAAACAAGCTTCCTCATCAATTGACCAAATTCCTCAAGGGGCACTTCAAAATTCATCATCATATGCATATATGATCTACCATGAGCCTAAAAAGTCAAGAGAATTGCAAGTTAGCAAGTTGGTTGATGGTGGTTGGCCAGATGAATTCATCTGATCAAAACTAGGTCTCCCTAGACCCTATCTCCTACACTTTTCATCATATGAAAATGATTCCAAGATGAACATTACTCTAAATGATATTCCAAACAACTTTCATGTAAAAGTCTAGAGCTAATTTTGCTTGAAAAGTCATTTCCTATGTTGAAACGTTATAGGTCATTTTGTCTAAATCCTAATTTGAAAGTTAACTTCCCAAGGCCATAACTTGCTCAATATTTATGAGATGAAAGATTTCCAAGTTGCACAATTAAACTAAAGATTCCTACTTCAACTTTGAAGTTTTGAGTGAAAGCTAAATCAACTTTTATGAGCATGTGATATGAGGATACATTATAGGTCATTTTGGACCAATACCATTGAACAAGTGATTTTCCTCAACTTCAAAAATGCATAACTCTCTCATTATAAATCCATATTATGTCAAATTAGTGACCATTTTTAAGGTCTTTGAAATATCTATAACTTTGATGAAGACACTTTTCTCATTTGGAGCTCACATAAAAAATTAAGCAAGGTGGAATATTGAAGTATATGACTTAACACTTAGAAACTTTTTCAACATGTTGAAATTTCCAAACTTCCACCTCAAAATTCACCATGATCCAAGTTCTAAATAGAAAAATATTCAACATAATAGTTGTTCCTCTTGATCTAAGCTTTCTAAAGAGTCCCAATTCATTCATTTTGGATGAGGTTTGCTAGGGTTGCGCATGGTGTTAACAGGCCTGTATTAATTGGCAAAATCAAAACTTCAAATGACCATTTCACTTTGCCTTGCCATTCAAGCTTCATTCAGACTTCAGCACAGTTGAATTTGGACCTTAGTGCATTGCTTCATGGGCCTGTACACGCCCATGCAAGCATGAACATGACATTGCCAATTTTGGAAGAAATTTCAAGTGTGCAAATAACACTTCAATTTGCTATAAATAGAGACCCTCTGAGCTCATTTGAGGGGATCCTGGCGCGCCAGCTTTTCCTCCACTCTTCAAACCCTCACAATTCAAAGGAAAACCTGATAATTTTCACTTGAAAATTGAGTTTGAATCTCATTGTTTGGAGATTCAAAAACTCCAGGATCCAAAGCTTTGTACCAATCCTAAAGCACTTATGCAAGCTATTGGAGCAAGATCAAACGTGAATTGAAGCAAAAGAGACCAAGTTTTGTACAACATAGAAAGTATTTTCCAAATTTTTTCTTCTCTTTGATTCTCACTCAATTCTTATCAATTCTCTTGGATCTTTGGTTGTCTGAAGTCCTACCAATGTAGGCAAGAAGATTGAGTTGCTTTGAGGTCAAATCGAAGCAACTCAGTTTACACACCTCAAAATTCAACTCCTTATATCTTTCTATATATTTGGAGTTAGTTAAAATTGAGGTCAGATTCGTGCTCTACGCCATTATATCTTTTAGATCATGTCCTCCTTTTTTATTTTAGTCATGGTGATGACTGAACCAGTCCGGCGAGGTTCACCTGAGAAGGTGATCGGCCTTTGGCTCCGACAGCGAGGTGGCACGGTTCAGAACCATTGATCCTTTTCAAATTCTTTTAATCACAAGCGTTGGTTTTGATTACCACTTGTGTGGTGCACTGACTGAGTTCCATCATGGAATGCGCGTTTGTGTCCACTTGATCTACCACCTCAATTAATGAGGGAGATCAAGTGGTCCACGTTTTTTTTGTAATTTCTGATTTTCATTTTATTCCTTTGATTTTCATTAATTCATATTAATTTTAATATTGATCCAAAAAATATGAGAGTTTCACCAAAAAAAATTAAATAAAATCCTCTTTCATATTCTGATTTAAAATTATTTTTTGGATCATTATTAATATTTTTCATGATTTAATTGATTTTATGATTATTTTTAATTGTTTAAAAATACTTTTAAGTTTCCAAAAATTCTGAAATTTTTTCTCCAAGGTCCTTTGACCTTGTTTGACCTATGATAAATCTCCTGGCCATTTCTTTGGTGTTTTTATGAGGTTTTAGGAATTTGACCAATAATATTTAATTTAATGCATTATTTTTAGTATTTTTAATTGAGTAAATGCCAAATAATTGTGTTGAGCCATTTTGATTGATTTGTGTAAGTTTGACTTGTGTTGTTGGGCATTGGTCAAGGTTGATTAGACTTTGCTAGGTTAAGATCATTGGATTTAGGGGATTGATGGAATGTACATTCCATCTCCCAAAATGAATGAATGATCTTAATTTGGTAAGAGTCCTCCTTTTCCAATTTGAGTTTGATCCACTTCCCCCTCTCTCTTCATCTCATTCCCCTTCTTTATGCATTCATGTCATGGTCTTATAATATCTATATATCCTAAGGCTAGTTGATTGCAAAATCAACATGAGTATGGATGAGATTAGGCCACCACTTTTGCATATTCTTTTTGTGTGTGGTATGTTTCATGATCATAGTCCATTATGCCATGTCTCTAACGTGCATTAACAACAAAATTTTATTGCCCAGCCTCAAATAGTTGTGACTTCTACATAAGTCCAATTATGATTGCTTAACATAGCGCTAAATTTTGACACAAAAGACATAGCATTCTAGTTAGTGAGATTGTAAGTCTCCCCTCTTTCATGGTATTGTGTGGAAACTTGGCATTTTTCCTTCCTTTGGAAGATGTCTTGGTTCAAGGATTCATGCTTGTGATAAGTGGGTTGAGTGTTCTCCAAAGAATGACTTAAACAAAAAAAGCAAAAGCAATACTAACTTCTAACTTATTAACCACTAACATTTAATTTCAAGCCTTTATTTTTAATGCACTTTATTTTTTAAGCTTTTTTCATTTGCCATTATTCATATTATTCTTATTGTTTATGTTAATGTCATTTTCACTTTGTCCACTTGGACCATATTGTGTCAAATATTTTGTTTGTTTATATTGTGTTTGTTTGTGTGGTATTTGACCATTAATGTACATAGTAAGAACAAAAACCCTAAAAAATATCTTGTGTGGACTGTTGGTTTGATCTTAGACAATTGCACTTAGACTTTAGGCAACACTCCCTATGCAAAGGACTTGGTCAATGCCAACTTTTATGTAACCAAGTGCTTGTAATTTGAAACTTCATCTGATACATATTGAAGATCCATTTGAGTTCATCTGCAACATGATCATTGTGGAGCTGTTATTTTGAACCTGTGACTTAGTGCAATCTTGGAATTCATCTGATGCATGGGAAAATTTGAAGAAGATCATGGAGTTGCTAAGCTTGGATGTTGCTATCTTTATTTGATGCCTTGCTCTTCAAGTTGATATTTTGTGCATTGTTTGTTGCTTGATTCTAAAGTCCGAGGGAAATTTGGGTTTCTATATGACATTCTTGTCTATTGGATTGCAGCCCATTAGTCAGATCTTTTCAACTCTTAACTTTTAAATTTATGCTTAGGATTAGTCTCTCCATCTCCTCCACACTTCTTTAATTTCAAAATATCTCCCTCCTTTTAAAAACTTCTTTGTTTGTGCTTGTTTTTCAAACTTAGACCATATTGCAAACTAGAAACTTTGGCCTTAAGCCATTGCATTTCCAAACTTCCTTTCTTAATCAAACTTGTAAATGTACTTAATTATACTTGACTTAAAATTTTCAAAAGCCAAAAAGAACTAACTCATTCAAACCATTTTTAGGCCTTTGTGCCTTTCAAACCTATTTTTTGTTAAAAGTAATGCATCCACTTTGAAATTTATACCACGAACTCCAAGGTTTTGATCCCTCATTTTTATGTTGGTACGTAGGCACAAGTCCGAAGGTCTTATCAAACACAAAAATATAATTAATGAATTCTTTTCTCATCCCCCCATTCTATTTGTTTGTAAAAAATAATTTTGTACAAAAATACATATGCACACAAAAAAAGGCTCCCTTAGAGTACCTAGGACACTTTGGGCGCTAACATCTTCCATATGTGTAACCAACCCCCTTACCTGTAATCTCTGGCATTTTATTAGTTTTGATTTGAAAACTTCTTATTTTTGGGTTTTGTTCATACTTTACCCTTTTCCCTTGGAAATAATAAAAGCGCGGTGGTGACTCATGTTATTTGATGTCTAGCTTATCCACAGCTTGATGATCATGAATTTACCGCTACAAAATCCGCTACGGAAACAAGGTTGCTCTTGCCGGATATTGGACAAAAGTGACATACTTGCAAACTGAGAAGAATATTACCAGTTACTAGGTAGTAGACTCTCAGGGGACCAAAGGTGTCTATCTAGGTAAGATCTAGAAAGAAACAGTCAATCAAAGACTCATCCCAATGAGGATATAACTCAATGGGAGTGGTTCCATCCAGATAATCAACTGGGGAGGAAACTGAAATAATGATCATCCACGAGGAAATAACTCAGTGGGGAAAGAGAAAGGTTAAAGTCTTTCTGCTTAATGGGCTGACACTCTACAATTGAAAGAGGACAAACAAACAAAATCTGCATGGGGAAAAGTATACCACCATAGCAGAGGATCAAAATAAATAATGCATCACCAAGTGTAATAACGTAATAATGAAATTATATGAGTGTATATGTATATGTGTATGTATATATGATGATTATGCCGACAAAATGATCGTAAAGGATACAAATGTCACGGGTTTGAATCATAGATACAACTCATAGCCAATCCTCACAGTAGTGAAACAACTGCTGGAGAGAATCAAGTGTCTCGAAGGCTCAATCCTAGCTGGGGAAAGCACAAGGAGCGGATCTGCTGAGGAAACTGCTATCAATTATGCAGGGAATTTTAGGTCAACACCATATCAAATGGGAGACATCCCTTTAAGGGATAACCATATTAACTGCTCTGAATCTGATGACGACTTGTGGAGATGCAAAGTTCTACCGAAACCATGCAAACTGTCGGAATAACGCGCCTACAACTCAAGGGAGGCCAACAAACTCGGTTGGGGAAACCAATAAAACTCGGTTGTTGAAAAGTTGCGGGGGATGAAATAGGGATCAGACCCACTGCTAGGGGAGAATCAATAATGCTCCACATTTAGGGCTCACCGTTTTTCAAACCGCTGTTGATATTCCTTTAAATGATATCGATTGCTTAAAGTAACTGCTTTTATATATCTAAGAAAACATGATTTTGATTTAAAATTTGATTTCAAACATGATAATAATAAAATTTAAATCTATTTGGCTGAATAATAAATAAGAGTAGAAATAATTGGATAAAAGCTCAACTTTATTTAATAGGATGGTAGTCTGTATATGACAAGACTCCATAGATCTTTACAAAAGTTGAAAAATGGTAATTCACATGGAAAAGGGCTACATTGAATACAATGATCACTAATCCTTCTACCAACTTTTGATATTCGCTATGCTCTTGGCGTCCCCACGAGGATGATGAAATAGAATTGACCGACTTGCTCAAGAATGTCTTCAAAATTGAAGATCAACAGGGATGCAATTACTTGCCATAATCCCTTATTTTTGCATAAATTGCCCCACGGTGGGGTACTCAATTTATCGGGATAATTTTTCTGTTTTATGTCTCTAACTTTTTCCTCGATCGCCCTTTCGGGTTTTCAATCCCCCGAGACGGTCATTTTTTCCTAAGCCGCCCTTTCGGATTTTCAACTTAGCGATATGTTCTTTTCTTTTTTTAGAAGAAATATTTCTTGACTGCATCAGCATTCACAGGACGAGTGAACTCTTCACCATCCATAGTTGTAAGAATCAAAGCACCGCCTGAAAAGGCTCTCTTAACAACATATGGGCCTTCATAATTAGGAGTCCATTTGCCCCTAGAATCTGGCTTGAAATATAGAATCTTCTTGAGCACAAGATCCCCTTCTCTGAATACACGAGGTCTGACCTTCTTATCAAATGCTTTCTTCACCCTTTGTTGATACAACTAACCATGACACATGGCAGTCAACCTCTTCTCTTCAATTAAATTCAACTGGTCAAACCAGGTCTAACACCATTCAGCCTTGATCAATTTGGCTTCCATCAGCACACACAATGATGGGATCTCAACCTCATCCGGGAGCACAACTTCCATGCCTTAAACAAGTGAGAAAGGGTTTGCCACTGTTGAAGTGCGGATGGATGTACGATACCCATGTAAAGCAAATGGGAGCATCTCATGCCAATCCTTGTACGTTACAACCATCTTCTGAGTGATCTTCTTAATGTTCTTGTTTGTAGCTTAAATAGCCCCATTCCTCTTAGGACTGTAGGGAGAAGAATTATGATGTGAAATCTGGAAGTCTTTGCAAAGAGCTTTCACCATATTGTTGTTCAAGTTCGATCTATTATCAGTAATGATCTTACTTGGCACACCATATCGGCATATAATCTGATTCTTGATAAACCTCACAATAACTTGCTTGGTCACATTTGCATATGATGCTGCTTCAACCCACTTTGTGAAGTAGTCGATAGCCATCAGAATGAAACGATGTTTGTTCGAAGCTTTGGGCTCAATCGGGCCAATCATATCAATTTCCCACATGGAGAAGGGCCATGGAGAGGAATTGACATTTGACAGTGTCGGAGGCACGTGAATTTTATCTGTATATATTTGACACTTGTGGCATTTCTTCACAAACTTGCAACAGTCAGATTCCATTGTCAGCCAATAACGACCTGCTCGCAACATTTTCTTCGCCATAGCATGTCCATTCGAATGAGTACCAAAGGAACCTTCATGGACTTTAGTCATCAACAAGTATGCTTCGTGTCTATCCACGCATCTGAGCAGAACCATATTGAAGTTTCTCTTGTACAATACATCACCATTCAGGTAGAAGTTGCCGGCTAATCTTCTCAACATCTTCTTATCTTTCAAAGATTCCCCCGACGAGTAAATTTGACTTTGGAGGAAACATTTAATATCAAAATACCACGGCTTCTCATCTTTGACCTCTTGAACAGTAAACACATGAGTTGGCCTATCAAGACGCATCATAGTCAGATTGGGAACTTCATTCCAATACTTCACCATAATCATTGAAGCCAACGTTGCAAGAACATCTGCCATCCGGTTTTCATCTCAAGGGATATGATGAAATTTAACCTTTGTAAAGAAAGTTGAAATCCTCCTTGCATAATCTCTATATGGTATAAAACCGGGTTGATTTGTCTCCTATTCACCTTTGATTTGATTCACAACCAAAGCTGAATCTCCATAGACGTCTAAATATTTGATTCTGAGATCAATGGCCTCTTCAAGTTCCATAATGCAAGCTTCATACTCAGCCATATTGTTTGTACATTTGAAAGTCAATCTAGCCGTAAATGGAAAATGTGTGCCTTGAGGAGTAATAATCACTGCCCCAATGTCATTACCATACTGATTAACAACTCCATCAAATACCATGCCCCAACGAGAACCAGGTTTTGGCCCTTATTCAAGTAATGGTTCATCACAATCTTTCATCTTCAAGTACAAAATCTCTTCGTCAGGAAAATCATATTGCAATGACTGGTAATCTTCAATTGGTTGGTGAGCCTAATGGTCAACCAAGACACTACCTTTAATCGCTTTCTAAGATCGATATTCAATATCATACTCTGATAACAACATCTGCCAATGGGCGATCCTCCTAGTTAAAGCAGGCTTCTCAAAAATATACTTGATTCTATTTTGGATATCAACCAAGTGGTATGACTCAACATATACTGACGCAGACGCTTAGCAGCCCAAGCCAATGCACAACAAGTCTTTTCAAGCATAGAATACTAAGTCTCACAATCGGTGAATTTCTAACTGAGGTAGTAAATATCATATTCTTTCTTTCCAGTCTCATCTTGCTGACCAAGATCACAACCCATACTCTCTTCAAGCACAGTCAAATACATGATCAATGGTCTTCCTTCAACAGGCGGAGATAGAATCGGAGGCTCAAGCAGATACTCTTTGATACTATCAAAAGCTTTTTGGCAGTCTTCGGTCCAATCTCAAGACTGATCTTTCCGAAGAAGCTTAAATATAGGCGCACATGTGGAAGTCATGTGTGAAATGAATCTTGAGATATAATTTAAGCGACCGAGAAAACCTCTAACTTGCTTCTCAATTTTTGGCGCATGCATTTCTTGTATTGCTTTGACCTTGGCAGGATCAACTTTAATACCGTTCTTACTGACAATGAAGCCCAACAACTTACCAGAACGAACACCAAATGTACACTTATTGGGGTTCAAGCGGAGTTTGTACTTCCTCAAATGCTGGAATAGCTTCAAAAAATGCTCAACATGTTCTGCTTCATAAATGGATTTAGCAATCATATCATCAACATATACTTCAATCTATTTATGCATCATATCATGAAAAAGAGTAGCCATTGCTCTTTGGTAAGTTGCACCAGCATCCTTTAAACTGAAAGACATCACTCTATAACAGAATGTTCCCCGGGGTGTAATGAATGTGGTCTTCTCCATATCTTCAGGTGCCATCTTGATTTGATTATATCCAGAAAATTCGTCCATAAATGAAAAGACTTTGAATTTAGCTGTATTGTCTACCAACATGTCAATGTGTGGCTGAGGGAAATCATCTTTCGGATTGGCTTTATTCAAATCTCTATAATCAACGCACATACGGACTTTTCCATCCTTCTTCGGAACAGGCACAATATTGGCCACCCATTGCGGATATTCAGCAGTAACAAGGAAATCGACATCAATCTGCTTCTGCACTTCTTCTTTGATCTTTACTGCCATATCAGGATGAGTCCTTCTCCACAATCTATGCTCCACAATCTCAGAATCCAAACTAAGCATGTCTTGATAGGACCAAGCAAACATATCTGAATACTCTCAGAGAAGATCAATCAACCCCTTCTTGACTTTAGGACACAATCGAGACCCAATCTTGACTTCCTTCACATCATCCTTGGAACCCAAGTTGACTAACTCAATCTGCTCTTCAAACGGATGAATGGCTTTTTCCTCGTGCTCAAGTAGACGAGACAATTAATCATATATTTCTTCATTACTTTCTTCCTCGGCCTCAAACACAAGGAATTCAAAGTTTGGCGAAGGAGTAGGATCATTATATTCAATGGGTTTAGGAACCAACCTACATAATGATTTGATATTTTGATTTTAGAGAAGTGAATTGGTGACCAAATATTATGCAGATGGACAAATTATTATTTACTTATTTATGTTTTTTGTGATTACCATTTTTCCAGAAAAGCAAAAAGTAAAAATAAAACATCATAGATGTGGATGAATAGAATTACATTTTTATTGATGATCAAATTTGAAAATGCCAAACAATGTTCACTTCTCCCTTAGGCATACGAGAAGGATTTTCAAAAATAATAAAAGTAATTACTTAGAATGATGCACAATAACAGGAAATATCGACAGCAGTCCAATTGTTGCAAGCCTTTCTATGCGTCACAAAATTGATGCAGTCTTCATCTTCATCACTCTCGATTACTGCAGCTAAGTGTTGTTCATTACCATGAATGAACCCTATGCTATGGAAACTGGATTGCACATCTTCGGATCTAATCACAGAAGAACTTTGTTGGAATCCCAAACCGGCTCTGCTCTGATTCTTGGCGACCTCTACCATCCGGCCCCACTATTCAGAATTACCGCCTTCAACAATCTTCTGCGCGTCTTTAAAAGAGGGCATAGGTGCCCCAACTCTCTTTTCTTTTGCAATAGATAGATCTTGGAACGGAGTTCCAACCTCATCCTCAGCTTCTACATAAGAGAAGGATGACATGAGGCTTACCAACAAAGCCTTCTCCACACCGACGATAACAAGCTTACCATTCTTCACAAACTTCAACTTCTGATGTAACGTTGATGTGGCAGCTCATGCCTCATGTATCCATGGCCTTCCTAACAAGCAGCTATAGGCCAGGTGGATATCCATTACTTGGAAAGTAATTTGGAAATTACTCGGACCTATCTTCACATGAAGGTCCACCTCACCAATCACGGTCTTGCGAGAACCATCAAAAGCTTTGACGATCACGCCAGTGTATCTCATTGGAGCTCCTTGATACGATAATTTGGAAAGAGTTGACTTGGGGAGTACAATCAATGAAGATCCGGTGTCAACCAATACATTTGAGAGAGCATCTTCCTTGTAGTTCATTGATATGTGCAATGCTAAGTTGTGATTTATACCTTCCTCAGGAAGTTCTTCGTCACAAAAGCTCAAATTATTGCAGGAAGTGATGTTAGCCACAATATGATCATACTGATCCACCGTAACATCTTGTTCCACATATGCTTGCTCCAATACCTTTTGCAATGCTTCTCTGTGCGCTTCAGAGTTCATCAGCAGAGACAACACTGAAATTTTGGAGGGAGTTTGGAGTAGCTGCTCCACTATATTAAATTCGCTCTTCTTGATTAACCGGAGTACCTCATCATCATCATTAAGCTTCAAACCTATGGATTCACCAGACTGACATCTTGGAGCACTAACCAAATCTACTACAGGCACATCCACCTTCTTACCCGATAGATACATATTCTACATTCCTCGGGAACACCGGCCCAAAAACTCGACCACTACGGTCACTTTCGTAACATCAGCAATGCTTATAATAGAACTGGTCGTATGCAATGGAACCTCTTTATCATTCTCTAACATATTCGAATTATATTGGTACGGGACAGATTTATCGGATGCATACGGGACAGGACCCGCTAAATGTATTACTAACGGTGATACCAATCTGTTGTTGATACCATTACTACTACTTCTGTCGAACTGGATTACTACTCTCTTTGGAGTCTTGAATATAGGAACTATTACATTGACATCGTCACCTAAGTGACGGGATTGAAAAATCTGGATCATACCTTCATCCATCAACCTTTGGATGTCCCTCTTCACAACTACACAACCTCAGGGGTTAACACTGCAAATTGCACAACCATCATGGTCATGCTCACAATCACTCACCATACAGATATCCTTGTGCATCGTCACCAAAGACCTTATAATAAATCAGACATCATATATCTTGAATTCCCTGGGACAGTCGTCCACCATATTAACAGAAGGATTACCATGAGCAGGTAGTGGGTTATCTTTGACATTAGGCGCACGGTCCTCAAAGGACACCATCCCACTCTTGACCAACTTCTGGACTTCATAGCTCAGGGGGTAGCAATTCTCAATATCATGACCGGGATCACCTTGGTGAAAGGCACAATGAAGCTCTGGCTTGTACCATTATGGAAGTGGTTCAGGAATCCTTATACGCAAATAGAAATACATATCACCCAACAAAGTAGGCACGGGGTTCCCAATCAAGAAAATTCTAATAGCGTTAACATCAACAAAACTGTCAATGTTAGGGAACAAGGCTAAACCATAGATGAGCAACACAAAGATAGCTTCAAAAGCATCCACACTACCGGCTTGAGCAAAGGTAGTAGCTTCCTTGATGAGGAACTCAAAAGTCAACCCAAACAGCCCTCCTTTCTTCACCCAATGAGCCTCAATCTCATACTTCTTTAAGTGAAGAACTTCAGCTATAATATGAGATCTGGGAATCTCTTTCAATCCACTAAATGGCACTTTTCTAGAAACAGGTATTCCCAAGAGATGGGCATACTCCTCCAACATAGGCACAAGCTGATAATCAGGAAAAGTGAAGCAATGGTAGAGAGGATCGTAAAACTGGACCAACACACTCAAGAGTCCTTCTACCACATCAGTAGACAATACAGACAGAAGCTTCCCATGACCTTTCTTGAAGTCCAAGGGATCTAATACAAAAGATGATAGCTTCCTTAACTCTTTCAAATATGGACATCTGAAGCTGTACTTCTTAGTATTCCTTCGTCCATAATCCATGTTTGAAAATATTTGCAAATAAAACCTCAGTTCCTTGAAGTTATTTTTCGTTTGATGAATGTTATGGTGCACATTAATGCATGAATGCAACAATCACAGACAAGGGATCATGCACAAGGCAAGCAAACAAGGCCAAGGGACGAATCAAGCCATTGTCAAGATCAATCATCCATCTTGTTGGATTATGGTTTTCACCTTATCAACACCCAAGTTCCATTGATATTGACAAGACTTGATTGGATCAACAAGGAATCAAGGGTTTGTTTTGAGTCACGAGCATGAAGTCTGGTTAAGAACCATCCCAAATGAGTGTACTAAGGATAAAACCTGTAGATGATGTTCTAAAAAGTTTCCAGAGTCTTAATTCCATCTATCGGATATTACAGGTTAGGATGACTAACTCATCAACCCATAATATTCTCAAGAGAAACTTGTCTGAGTGTAGTATCGTGTAACAACTGCTATCAAGTCTACACTTGAACAGTCTCCGCACTACATCCTAAATCGGCCACGATGGGTTAAATGTTCTATGGTTCTCAGCTTCTCGGACCCCAAATCAGAGAAAGTAATGCCTAACCGCAAATAACTTGTGTGACATCAATAGCTCCAAAAGGGTCTCCACTTAGTAGATAGATCTCAAGCCAACTTGTTAAGGACTACTCCACACCAGTCGAACATGACTATACCAGCCTCCTATCTTAATTGCACTCAAGTTCGGGTTAGAACTTATCTCACCACTCAGAGATCACCAAGCACAACCAGCAAATTATATCATACAAACAAATATACAAACATCAAATATACAAATATATACACAATAAAAAGTAGGCTAAACCCACTGGAGACTACTCCCCAACAGAGTCGCCACTTAATTTCTGTAGCGGTAAATTCATGACCATTAAGCTATGGATAAACTTAACGTCAATAAAACCAGAGTCGCCACCGCGTTTTTATTGTTTCCAAGGGAAAAGGGAAAAGTACGAACAAAACCCAAAGATAAGAAGTTTTCAAATCAAAACTAATAAAATTCCAGAGATTACAGGTAAGAGGGTTGGTTACACATAGTGAAGGTGTTAGCACCCAAAGTGTCTTAGGTACTCCTAGGGAACCCTTTTTTGTGTGTACATGTGTTTTCGTATAAAATGATGTTTACAATAAATAGAGTGTGGTATGTGTGGTATGTTTCTTTTATCTTAAGGTCCACTCTTTGATCTTTTTTTTCTTTTTGTGTGTGGTATGTATTAGGAGTATGGGTTCATTATACCATATCTCTAACATGCATTAACACCAAAATTTCTATTGACCGGCCTCAGATAGTTGTGACTTCTACATAAGTCCAATTACGATTGCTTAACATAGCGCTAAATTTTTACCCTAAAGGCATTGCATTCTAGTAAGTGAGATTGTAAGTCTCTCCCCTTTCATGGTATTGTGTGGAAACTTGGTCTTTTTTCATTCCTTTGGAAGATGTCTTGGTTCAAGGATCCATGCTTGTGAATAGAGGGTTGAGTGTTCTCTAAAGAATGACTTAATCAATTGAAAAGCAAAACACCACTAACATCTAATCAACTAACATGTGACTAATTTTTATTATTCTTGCTTTTAATTTCAAGTCATTTACTTTATGCAATTTAAATTCAAGTCATTTACCATTTCATTTGTCACTTACATATGATTTAACTTGTTTATGTTTATGTCATTTTCACTTTGCTCATTTGAGCCATATATTGTGATTGTATATATTTGTTTTTGTGTATTTTGTTTGTGTTTGTGGTCTTAGGACCTTAAAATACTTAATAAACAACAAAAACCCTAAAAAATGTTTGTGTGGACTGTTGGATTTGATATGAACTCTTGGTCTTAGAACTAGGCAACATTCCTTATGC
The DNA here is from genome assembly GCF_024323335.1 of Lathyrus oleraceus. Lineage (NCBI taxonomy): Eukaryota > Viridiplantae > Streptophyta > Magnoliopsida > Fabales > Fabaceae > Lathyrus > Lathyrus oleraceus. Next base: position 223,507,936 of record NC_066584.1, read on the forward strand.
AAAAGGAATTGGCCAATGCCACATGAATTCATCTTCTACATGGTCTTGATACAACTGTTACTTTGAACCTGTGTCTAATGCCTTATTCTGAGCCAATCAAGGAGTATGTCATCTGATACATGAGAAGAAGAAGACTATGAAGTTGCTTGCTTGGATGTGGCTATCTTTATTTGATGCCTTGCTCTTCATTTTTCTACTTGCTTATTGATATTGCTTGATTTAAAGTCCAAAGGGAAAATGGGTTTCTATATCACATTCTTGTTTGTTGGATTGCATCCCATCGATCAGATCTTTTCAACTCTTAACTTTTAATTTTCTACTTAGGATTAGTCTCTTCATCTCCTCCCACTTCTTAAATTTCAAATCTCTTCTCCCTTTTTAAAAAATTTATTTGCTTGTCATGTCTAAACTTAGACCTTATTGCAAATTAGAAACTTTGGCCTTATGCCATTGCATTTTTAAACTCTTTTCTCAATCAAACTTGTAAATGAATCTAATCATATTGACTTAAAATTTCAAAAGACATAAAGAACTAACACTCATTCAAACTTTTAGGCCCTTTGTTCCTCTTTTAAATTTAAACTTTTGTTAAAATCAATCCACTCATTTTGAAATTGTTACGACGAACTACGAGGTTTTGATCCCTCATTTTTATGTTGGTACGTAGGCACAAGTCCGAAGGTCTTGTCAAACATAAAAATATAATCAATGAATTCTTTTCTCACCATCACACTCTATTTTTCTCAAACATCTTTTATACCAAAAACACATACACACATAAAAAAGGGCTCCCTAGGAGTACCTAGGACACTTTGGGTGCTAACACCTTCCATCTGTGTAACCAACCCCTTTACCTGTAATCTCTGGCATTTTATTAGTTTTAACTTGAAAACTTCTTATCTTTGGGTTTTGTTCGTACTTTTCCCTTTTCCTTTGGAAACAATAAAAATGTGGTGGCGACTCTGGTTTTATTGATGTTAAGCTTATCCGTAGCTTAATGGTCATGAATTTACCGTTACATCATCCATGAGAAGGGCTCCAACTTGGATAAATCAACAAGTATGCCACTAGCTCTCATGAATGGGAAAAAAGTCAAGTTTCCACATAATTCCATGAAGAATGGGAGACTTACAATCTCACTTACTAGAATGATATATGTAGCGGTCAATTCATGACCATCAAGCTATAGATAAGCTAGACATCAATTAAACCAGAGTCGCCATCGCGCTTTTATTGTTTCCAAGGGAAAAGGGAAAAGTACGAAAAAAACCTAAAGATAAGAAGTTTTCAAATCAAAACTAATAAAATTCCAAAGATTACGGGTAAGGGGGTTGGTTACACAAAGGGAAGGTGTTAGCATCCAAAGTGTCCTAGGTACTCCTAGGGAGCCCTTTCTTGTGTGCATATGTGTTTTTGTATAAAATGATGTTTGCAATAAAATAGAATGGAGGGATGAGAAAAGAATTTATTAATTATATTTTTTTGTGTTTGACAAGACCTTCAGACTTGTGCCTACGTACCAACATAAAATGAGGGATCAAAACCTCGTAGTTCGTGGTAACAATTTCAAAAATGGGTGTATTGCTTTTAACAAAAATTTAAGTTTAACAAAGGCAAAAAAGGCCTAAAAAGGTTTGAATGAGTGTTATTTCTTTTTGTATTTTGAAATTTTTAGTCAAGTATAGTTAGGTTCATTTACAACTTTGATTAATAAAAGAGTTTTTAAAATGCAATGGCATAAGACCAAAGTTTCTAATTTGCAATCAAATCTAAGTTTAGAAATCACAAGCAAGAGAAGATTTTAAAAGGAGGGAGAGATTTGAAATTTAAGAAGTGGAAGAAGATGAAGAGACTAATCCTAAGCAAAAATTAAAAGTTAAGAGTTGAAAAGATCTGACCAATGGGATGCAATCCAATAGACAAAAATGCCATATATAAACCCAAATTTCCCTTGGACTTTAGAATCAAGCAATATCAATACACAAAATAGCAAGATGAAGAGCAAGGCATCAAATAAAGATAGCCACATCCAATCTTAGCATTTCCATGATCTTCTTCATAATTTTCCATGTATCAGATGAACTCAAAGATAGGCACTAGGCACAGGTTCAAAGTAGCAGCTTCAATAAGACCATGTAACAGATGAACTCAAATGGATCTTCAATATTTGCTTCAAATGATGTTCCAATTCATAAACACTTGGTTTCCTAAAAGTTGGCATTGGCCAAGTCTTTTTGCATAGGGAGTGTTGCCTAATTCTATGTCCAATGTCTCAGATCAAAACCAATAGTCCACACAATTGTCTTTTAGGGTTTTTGTTGTTATTATGTACATTAAGGTTTAAAGACCACAAACACAAGCAAGTATATACAATCACAATATAATCACAAAGTGTGGCTCAAGTGAGCAAAGTGAAAATGGCATTAAAGTAAACAAGTTAAATGGTATGAATAATGGCAAATGAATAAAGACTTAAAATTAAAGTGCATAAAAGTAAATGACTTGAAATTAAATGTTACTTGTTAGTTGATTAGAAGTTAGTATGACTTTTACTTTTGTTTTGTTTCAGTCATTCTTTGGAGAACACTCAACCCACTGTTCACAAGCATGGATCCTTGAACCAAGACATCTTCCAAAGGAATGAAAAAAGACCAAGTTTCCACATAATACCATGAAACAGGGAAGACTTACAATCTCACCTACTAGAATGTTATGTCTTTTGTGTCACAAATTTAGTGCTATGTTAAGCAATCGTAATTGGACTTATGTAGAAGTCACAACTATTTGAGGTCGGGCAATAGAAATTTTAGTGTTAATGCATGTTAGAGATATGGTATTATGAACCATACTTCTAAAATATACCACACTTAAAAGAATATGCAAAAGGGGTGGACCTAATATCATCCCCACTTATGTTGATTTTGCAATCAACTAGCCTTAGGATATAGAGATATCATAGGTCCATGAAAATGAATGAGAAGAGAATGGGATTGAGATGAAGAGGGAGGAGGGAAAATAGAATCAGCGCAAATTTGTCAAAGGAGGGTTTTTCTCAAATTAAAATCATTCATTCATTTTGGGAGATGAAATGTATATTTCATCAATCCCCTAAATCCAATGATTTTAACTCAACAAAGTCAAATCAACCTTGACCAAGGCCCAACAACACAAGTCAAACTCAACAAGTCAATATCAAAAGCTCAACACAATTTATTTTGCAATTAAACAATTAAAATCAATTAAAAATGCATTAAATTAAATTATGGTTGGTCAAAATCCTAAAACCTCATCAAAACACCAAATAAATGAACATGAGATTTATCATAGGTTAAACTAGGTCAAAGGACCTTGGAGAAAAAATTTCATTAATTTTGAAAACTTAAAACTATTTTTAAACAATAAAAATATTCACAAAAAACATTAAATCATGAAAAATATAAATAATGATCAAAAAATAATTTTAATTCAGAAAATGAAAGAGGAATTTATTGAATTTTTTTTTTGTGAAACTCTCATATTTTTTGGATCAATATTAAAATTAATATGAATTAATGAAAATAAACCAAATAAAATGAAAATCAGAAAATAGAAAAAAACGTGAATTTTGTTTTAAATAACCATGTATTTAAAAAAAATCGAAAATAACCAATAATTAAAAAATAAACAAAATAACCAGGTTTTGAAGAGGATACGCTAGATGAATTGGCGCACCCCTAATGCATTAAGAGGAGGCGCCAATAGCATTGGCGCATGCATTGGGCTCCTCATGAGGAGGCGCCAATGCTATTGGCACATGCATTTACCCTCATTAGGAGGTGCCAATGCTCCTGGTGCGTAGGTGCTTTCTGTGGTGTGGGCGCTATTTCATCTGGCGCCTGCATGTTCTTTCATGTGGGTGTCAATCCCTTAGGCGCCTGCATGTTATGTATAATTGATGTTTTGTCTCTTTAAATACCACGCCCTGGATGCAATATTTTTCACTCAAACTCATCTCCTAATACCATAATTTGTCTAGTTCAACCACCATCACCTTCAATTTTCTTTGTTTCAACAATGTCTGCATACATTCAGAAACAAAATGCTGATGTAATATTTTCCGCCATTACGGCTCCGATACAGATTTGACTTTGGAACATAGATACATTTGAACGTCTTAGTCAGATGTTGTACAGTTGGTTAGAGGGAGAAATTGGAGAGGGTGAAAGGATTAGAAGAATAAAATGGCTTGTGTCCACGTTCAACCAAAACGGAGAAGTGCGCGAATGGGTGGATATTAAGACCGACCAAGACGCTCGTAGGATGATGCATTACATGTTCAAAATTGTTTTGATGGTTGTAATGGCATAGTTCTTGTATTGTATTGGTTATAGTTATTTGTGTTACTGTTTATGTAATGGTACTTTCGTCACAGACGTCTAATATGAAATAAATTTAGTTTTTCATATATTGCAATAGAGGTACATGTAAATTTATCTGGTTGTGCTCGTTCCAACATTAGGACAGTTATTACGATTGTGACCTGGCTGACAGCATGAACTACATAGTCTAACCATTTTGTTCTCCGTATCCATTTCGGTTCGAATCTGGGTGTTGTTTGGGCGATCCTTTTTCTTCCTTCGCATAACTTCGTTGTGCCAGACGATGTCCCCTTGATATTTTGGCCAATAATCCTCTTTTGCCACTACAGAAAAACTAATTTTATAAACATTTGAAAGGCTAGCGACTTTGTAAACTTTAGATAGCAAGTAGGATGGATCTCTTTGAACCTTTGAGCATGCCGCAATTACATGGGAGCAGGGGGTACGAGAGGCTTGGAACTTTCCGTAGTCGCACCAACCTCTATCTAGTTCGACTCTGTACTGTCCCATCGGCATGCCCTTATTGTGATCCATGGACTCAACAACACTATATAAACCTTTAGTTCGGTCAAAGACCATAACCACGTGTGTGTGTTTGCTTTGGCAGCTTCATGTCTGATGAATTTCATTGAAGCATCACTGAACAACTGTCCAAATTGCAACACTAAACTCCATTTTGAGCGTCTGGTTTCAAACAACGCCCCTAGCCTGAAATATGTTTCCTGCACCAAAGAGATTATAGGTAGGTTACGGATGCCTTTGAAGACAGAGTTCATTGATTCCACAAGATTTTTTGTCATGTGGCCCCAACGCTGATCGTTGTCGTATGCCCTAGTCCATTTCTCCAATAGAATACTATCGATCCACCGTACTGCTTCTTCGTTTGACAATCTTATTTCCTCGTGGTAGTGTTTGAAAGAAGGTTCTGGTAATGAGCAACCTGCATTGACAACCTTCTTCCGCAACGTCTTATCTTTGATTTCCCGCATGAAATTCTAAGCAATATGTCTAATACATAACACATGTGTCGAAGGAGGATTTTGCTAGCCGTTATCAATGTTATTATATGCACTAATGATTGAAGGGTGTCTGTCGGAGATCAAACATAAGTTAGGTTGAGGTGCAACGTGCAATCGGAGATTTCTTAGGAAAAAACTCCATCCCTCAGCAGTCTCCCCTTCAACTAGTGCAAAGGCGATTGGAAAAATGTTGTTGTTCCCATCTTGTGCCACTGCCATCAGTAACGTTCCTTTGTATTTTCTGTACAACCATGTACCATCAATTTGTATAATTGGTTTACAGAAAGAAAAACCTATGATGCATGGTTGATACGCCCATAAGAGATGGTGAAATATTCCATTTCCAACAGCACACGTACCATCTGGTGTATACGCGGGCAATGTTTCCAACTTGACAATAGTCTCGGGAGCATATTGTTTTAGAGCCAACAGGTATTTTGGAAGTTGTTTGTAAGACTCCTCCTAATTGCCAAACACTTTTTCAACAGCCTTTGTCCTAGCTATCCATGCCTTCCTATATGATGGAGTGTACTCGTACTCTGCCCTAATATGCGAGATTATTGTACTCACCTTTAACGACGGATTGTCGCCAATGACAGACAATATGTCATCGCATATTAGCTGAGAGCTTAATTTACGATGATCCTGCATTGGGTTTGTCAGCATGCATGTGTGATTTGGACCCATTGATCCAATCTCCCAAGACTCACTCCTCTTCCGGTACGAAGTTGACAACCTAAAAAGGCAGTGCTCATTCGGACAATAAACTTTATACCTCGATGCGTCAGTTCTGTCAACTCTGAAATCAACTGATAGTTGCATGTGGAATTTCTTAATTGCTTTTACACATTCCTCTTTTACGCGAAATGTGTCTCCTTGTTTCAAAGATCCTTGCATCTGCACGTAGGGATTGTACCATACATTTGTTGAAGGTTCATCTGAACCCAAATTCAACCTTGTCATGTGTTGGGGTGGGCAGTATACATGACTTGTTGGTATTGGCTCCTCTTCCTCATCAGCATTCACCATTGAATCAACCATGATCTCGACTTCTTCTTCTTCGTCATTTGGAACATTCACCTGAACTTGTTCGTCATCAGTCTCACAAAACACTTGTGACTGATCAATGAACTGAGACACATGTTGTTGATGTGGTAATATATACAACTCTATATCGTTGTAACCGGATTGTTCGTGACTAACAAACATATGCTGAACATCGTCATCATCTCGAATCTTCTTCTGATAAAATTTTACCTGGTTTTCTGCAAACCAAACCAGATTTTTATAGATGATTTGGCCCACATTAATGCACTGCAATTTCTCTTATATTCTTTGTTTCAGATGTGAAAATTTTGATTGTCGATTTATTGTAAACCGAGTTACCTCTGTGTTTCGAAAACAAAAATCGAACAACTGATGATCAAATATTTCACCTTCGACATGGGCACTGATCAGGTAATGTTGTGTGGAAGACATTTTGTTCAAATACTAAAAATGTGAGTTTCTTTACTTGAATTGAATGCATTGCTAAGTTGTTCATCTGCACAGCATAAATAGCATTGCATTGATCACCTGGTTTGTCTATATAGACTTGACCATGCATGCAGTAAAAAGAATCCACATGCTGTGACAAGAGTGACAAGAACACACATGTGCCCAGGGAATCCAGGAATCTATGAAGCAAGGAATCCCTGAGCCCTAAGATTCCCTAACAGATGCCCATTCCCTAGGCGCCATAAATAAAGTTGGGCGCCAAGAGGAAGGGTGCCCCTTCACATCAAATGAACATATGCGCCACTAGGAAGGGCGCCCCTTCCCATTGCCCTACACTAAGGCGCCAAGAGGAAGGGCGCCTCTTCCTTGCATGTGAAGAAACACATGCAGGTGCCAAGAGGAAGGGCGCCTCTTCCTTTGCATGTGGATTCTTCACATGCGCCTAGGACAAAGGATTCTTCACATGTGGTTTCTGCATTTTGTCATTCGATTGTCTTATTTTGCCATTGCATGCAACCAATCCCATTCTTCTTAGGTTGCAAACCTACTCACTCGTTCATCTATAAATATCCTTTCATATCAACAATATCAAATCATCTTCATCAATACTCATCTATATTCTTCTTTGTTACACTATTTCTCTACCACACTCAAGCTCTACAACATCAAACCATGGCTTTGTTGACTATGGGCGATGAGCACAGAGGCACACTCGAGAATATCTTGACATTTGTATATTTTCTCTCTCTTTTTACTTATTCTGTTTTTAGTCTTATACCTTTGTTATCTATGTTTTTCTTACTTCTTATAGAGTTGTCTTTGTTGATTATGTATTTCTTCTTCTTATTGCATTTCTTACTTTTTTGTTATTAGGATCCGAAGCGTTTTAGATGTCGTGTACATGAATATGTACCCCACGATCCTTTAATAGGACCATATATTAGAGGATTTGGATTTGGAAATCTACTCAACATTGCTTCGTACTCGGTGGACTACAAGTTCATTTTTGCTTTGTTAGAGAGATGGAGACCCGAGACCCACATATTTCACCTTCCAATTGGTGAGTGTATTGTCACACTTGAGGACATGTACATGTTGTTGGGTCTCTGTATAGATGGAAAGGCCATGAATGGCGTAGTTAACCAAGACAACAATATCTGCAATGAATTATTGGGTGCCCCCTTGTTAGACGACGAAACTGAGGGAGAGACATCCGGTTAGGCAAGGGGGCAAGGTATAAATTTAAATTACCTTAAAGAATATTATGCTAGTATAGTATTGTCAGATGATTCAACCGAGTACAAGAAAATAATAAAATCTCGGTGTTATATTATGATTTTATTTGGTAATTTTTTGTTTCCTGAAAGTACAGGTAATTCTGTAAATATAATGTATTTACCTTTATTATGCAACATTAATAAGGTAAACACTTATAGTTGGGATTCAGCTGTGTTGGTCCATCTATATAGTGCAATGTGTAAAACTGTAAAAAAGAATACCTGTACTTTTTTTCCTGTGCGTATTTCCTTCAAGCTTGGGGTTGGTCAAGAATGTCGTCGCTCGCCCCGATAAATGAGCGTCCATTCGTGTTCCTGTTTGCAACCAAGTAAGTCTAACACTTTACCATTTACCATTTAGTTAATTATATTTTATATTATAATTAACAGTAAATAATATTTTTCACTTTTTTTATCTAAGGTGGTCAGTAAGGGGGATGAACTACAATAGGTGTCTGAAACACGCTATTGTAGTCTATCGCAATCTATTGGACCACATTGGACATGACGATGTAATAATCCTACATAACTATATTTTAATTTAAAAATACTTATCAAATTATTTTCCATCTAATCGTTTCGTATTGTTTTACAGTTTATCTGGATGCCATATCTGGGTCTGGATCATGATGTGAACCATGATGATGCTGCACTTTGGACAGCGAAGACACCGATTATCCGATTCACTACGGTAGAAATGCACCAGAGTGACCGAGTCAAATTGCAGTTCGGCATGCTACAACAGATTCCAGAATCTCCCACGTGTTTGGGGAATTGGCATCAAAAAGGTTTGATGCACAATGGGATTATTCTGACTAGAGAGACTTTGTAAAAGAGATGTGTCGTCAATGGAGGAATCGACGACAACACATCTTAAACGAACTAGTCATTCATGGTGCAAGACCGACTCAACAATATATGGCATGGTTTAGGTCGGTAACAACTCAACAATTTGTATCCGAGCCGCGGTATTAGATGGATCCACGCCAACTTGCTTTGTCATAGTACGCCCCACAACAATTCCCCACCCAACACCAATGTGAACCTACCCAAAACCAACAACCAACCATACAACATCAACCTACCACATACACATAATAACCAAACACCCAACCTCGCAACCTGTTCATGCCATCCACCCAACAACCAACCATCCAACATCGCAATCCATTCAAACCATCCACCCAAACACAATACCAAGAATCAAACCCTGCAACCACAATCGTCTATAGCCTAGATGATTCATATGGGTCACTTCATCGTAGCCCCCCACCAATGACCACCCAAACATCCCATCAACATAACACCCAACCATTGTTTAACTATAGTACGCCCTAGAAACCATTGCTTTGTTTCCAAAACGACTCAATGGCCCAATTTGGGCAACTATGTCATCCCTAATTCACCCAACCCCAACGACCTAACTACGATGACATGGGCACCGAACTCCATTACGGAAGCACTGTTGGCCAGAGCCCCACCGAATATTGGGAACAAATGATGACACATTTGTCAAATACCGCTGGAACTTCCGTCGGACCTTCCCATCAGCCATCGCTCGATCAGGTCAGCACATAAAGACTTCAAACACCTCAAGAAAATTGTGGGAGACCTCGAAGATAAACTAACGCACCTGGATGTGGAACAGGGGGACATTATAATCGGGTCGGTCATTAGTTTATTGTCAGTCCAATGTAACTAATTATTACATCATCAATAAATTTATTTTTTTCCATTACTATTTTTTATTTATTAAATAAACAAAATTAAAATTTAAAAAAATTTTAAAAAAAATTACAAGGGGTGTACGCGCCAAATGAGTTGGCGCATACACCAACCATTGCACCTAGGCGCTAGGAGGATTGGCGCCTCCTCATGAGGGCCAATGCATGCGCCAATAGCATTGGCGCCTCCTCATGAGGGCCAATGCATGCGCCAATAGCATTGGCGCCTCCTCATGAGGAGGTCAATGCATGCACCAATGTTATTGGCGCCTCCTCTTAATGCATTAGAGGTAAGCCAATTCATCTGGCGCATCCTCTTCAAAACCTGGTTATTTTGGTAATTTTTTTGAATTATTGGTTATTTTCGGAAAAAAATTGAAATACATGGTTATTTTAAGGATCATGACCTGAGTTGCTTCGATTTGACCTCAAAGCAACTCAATCTTGTTGCCTACACTGATAGGACTTCAGACAACCAAAGATCAAGAAGAATTATGGAGAATTGAGTGAGAATCGAATAAATGAAAAATTCTGAAACTTACCTTCAATGCAGGTCTGTATGAACACGATCTTGCTTCAAATTGCTCTTGATCTTGCTCTGGACACTTAATGGAATGGAATTGAGTCAACAAAATGCACAGGACTCTTAGAGATTTGAATCTCAAAATAGTGGAGATTCAAACTCAACTTCCAATGGAAATTCTCAAGGTTATCCTTTGAATGAGAGGGTTTGGAGCTAGGGATTCAAAGCTGGCGCGCATGGTCCTTAATTCTGAGCATGAAGGGCTCTATTTATAAGCCAAATGATTGTTATTTGCACACTTAAAATTAAGTTCCAAAAATAGCAATCTACATTGCATGGATGCATGGGTGTGTGATAGGCCCATGTAATCATCTCTTCAGGTCCAAAAATGAGTACAAACATTGCTGAAGTCACATTGGTAAGCCATGCAGTTGTGTATGAGGAATGCAAGTTCAATTATGCCAAATGGTGATCCAAGTTCAAGCCATGAGTAATTCACTCATACTTTGACAAAATGGGATGAAATTGGACTTTTTGGAAAGGTTAGATCAAGAGGAACAACTTTCATGTTGAACACTTTTTCATTTGAAGCTTGGATCATGATGAATTTTAAGGTGGAAGTTGGGAAAATCAAACATGTCAAAAAATTTCTAAGTGTCAAGCCATATGTTCACTTATTCCACCTTGGCTAACTTTTTATATGAGCTTCAAATGAGAAACATTCCTTCACCAAATTTGTATCTCTCTCAAAGTTCTTAAAGATGGTCACAAATTTGACCTCATTTGGATTTAGCATGAAGGAGTTATTCATTTTTGAAGTTGAGGAAAATCACTTGTTCAATGGCATTGATCCAAAATGACCTATAATGTCTTCTCATATCACATGCATATAAAATTTGAATTTGCTCTTCCTCCAAACATCAAAGTTGAATTAGACATATTTAATTGGATTGTTCAACTTTAATAACTTTCATCTCATAAAAATTGAGCAAGTTATGGTCTTGGGAAGTTGACCTCCAAATTAGGGTTTAGACAAAATGACCTATGATCTTTCACCATAAAAAATGACTTTCCATACAAAACTAGATCTTGACCTCAACACTAAAGTTGTTTGGAATGTCATTTAGAGTAACTTTTCTCTTGGAATGATTTTCATATGACAAAAATTGTAGGAGATAGGGTCTAGGGAACCCCAGTTTTGATCAGATGAATTCCTCTGGTCAACCACCATGAACTAACTTGCTAGCTTGATATTCTATTGACTTTTGGGACTCATGGAGGATCATATATGCATAAGATGATGAAGTTTTAAGTATACCTTGAAATATTTGATCAATTGGTGAAGAAACTTGTTGAAGAAGTTACACAAGATACCCAGATGAACTAGGGTTTCTAAGGCAAACCAACTCCAAACTCTTGATGATTTCTTGATCAAAATATTATGTGAAGATCACGGGGATCCATATATGATGCTTAGAGACATAGTAAATCAATACTTGATTGAACTCCTTGCACTAACGGTCTTAAACCCTATATATGAGCTTGATAGATCAAAGGTGAGCATGTGCCCTACCTACAAAAGAGTTAGATTATACAAAGACATATTCTTGGTATTTTGGTTAGTAAGTAATAAAATATAAAGTTTGATACAATCAAATGGTGCTTGGTGATCTCTCCCACTACAAACCCAATGAATGAGGGGTAAGGAGGATGCCAAGATGTGATCCCAATGTCAATGGATATGATGAGATAGCATGAGGGGTCTTAGGGTCAAAATTTGGGGTCTTACAATATGCCTTAAGGGTCAAAGTTAGCTCTATGTTAAGCAATCGTAATTGGACTTATGTAGAAGTCACAACTATCTGAGGTCGGGCAATAAGAATATAGGTGTTAATGCATGTTATAGATTTGGCCAATGATGGATTGAGGAAGAATAGGGGTGAAGATGAAGAGGGAAGGGGAAATAGAAACCCAAATTGATCATAGAAGGAATTTCATCTGATCAATACTATTTATTCATTTTGGGAGATGAAATGTATATTTCAGCAACCCTCTAAATAGAAATTCAAACATCACAAGACCATAAAAATGCATCAACGTAATTTTCAAACAATTATTTAATTAAAAAATCAAATTAAAAGTGAATTAAAATGCATTTAAAAATGGCCAAAACCTCAAATCCCTTCAAAACACCAAATAAATGGCCAAGGGATTTATCCTAGGTCAAACAAGGTCAAAGGACCTTAGACAAAAAAATTCATGATTTTTGGAAAGTCAGAAGTATTTTAAAAATATTTAAAACAAGTTGAAAATCATTTCATTCATCAAAAATATCAAAATTAATCCAAAAAAATGATTTTAATTCAAAATATGGAAGAGGAAAATATTTAAAGATTTTTGGTGAAAGTCCCATATTTTTTGGATTAAAAATGAAATTAATATGAATTAAACAAAATAAATGGATTAAATGAAAAATAAGAATTAAAAAAGAAAATAGAAAAAACGAGGGCCATCAGATCTCCCTCATTAATTGAGGTGGCAGATCTGATGGTCAAGCGTGCACGTTCCACCAAGGTCTTCAATCAACACGACATAGGCTTGGTAACCAAAACAGATGGCTAAGATTAAAACATTTCAAATTGATCAAATGGCCAAGAGACGTGACAACACATCACTGAAGCCCTAGCTCCGATTGTCTTCTATGGTGGACCTCACCGGACTGGTCCACCACCAAGCATCACCGAAATAAAAAGTTCGTATACTATTTTAAAGAGAAAAAGCTCATGAGCTCGAATCTGGCCTCAATTTTTCATAATCCCAAATATATTGAGAGATATGAAGAATTGAATTTTGAGGTACACGATTTGAGTTGCTTCGATTTAACCTCAAAGCAACTCAATCTTGTTGCATACATTGATAGGACTTCAGACAACCAATAAAAAGTAGAATAGTGGAGAATTGAGAGAGAATCGAAGGCTTAAAGTTTTGGAAAAATCACCTTCGGGTTGTAGTGATTTGGTTGGATATTGATGCAATTCCAATTGGTTCTTCCTCCTCTTGCTTCCAGTGATCAATTGAGATGAAAATGGCTATGAGTCCTTAGAGTTCTTGTTCACAAACAAAAGTTGAATTAAGAACTCGATTTCAATGAAATCTTTAAGGAATTCTATGGAGTAGGGTTCTGAATTTGCATGGCAAGGCTTGAGCAAGGTGTGTGTCTCATTTCTGAAGCAATGTACTTGTATTTATAGGCCATGGGATTCAGTTTTGCACCTTTTGAAAATTGATCCAAAAATAGCAATATTGTGCATGAGTGCATGGGCATGGAATTAGGCCTAACCAATGATGCAATCCACTTCCAAATCGTGTGAAATTGATCCTGAAGTCATTACATGGAAGCATGCAAAAGGAATTAATCATTTGAGTGCAAAAGTATCCAAAACAAACCAGACAAAGGAGCCATGCGCGAGTCCCTTAATTCTTGTCCAAATGGAGTGATCTTGGATGCTTTGGAAAGGTGACATCAAGGGGAACAACTTTGATGTTTAAGAATTTTTCATTTGTAACTTGGATCATGATGAATTTTGAGGTGGAAGTTGGAGAAATTAAACATGGTTGAAAATTTTCTAAGTACAAAGTCAAATAACCACTTCTTCCACCTTGAATAACTTTTTCTATGAGCTTCAAATGAAAATGGTTTCTTTACCAAAGTTTAGATCTTCCATCCTTATTCAATTTGGTAACAAAATTTGGATTTGTCATGAGGGAGTTATGGATTTTAGAAGTTGAGGAAAATTGCTTGTTCAATGGTAATGGCCCAAAATGGCCTATAATGTTTCCTCTTGGAACATGCCCTTGCAAGTTGAATTTGACATTCCTCAAAGAATCAAAGTTGAAGAAGACATCTTGGAATGGATCATGAAATTTGTATGGACTTCATATCTGAAATTCTGGTATTAGATATGAGATGTCGAAGGTAATGTCACGACATTAATATCTGAACAACAAGTGAAATATGAACAGAATAAAAACCAGGAAACAATTGAAAAACGACACAGGCAGTTGTTAACTCAGATCAGTGCAAACACACCTACGTCTAGGGGCTACCAAGCCAGGAAGGAAATCCACTAAACAGAATTAGTTCAAAGACTCGCAGCAAACAACGTCAAGTTACAGTCTTTTCAACTAATATCTACCAGTGTGATTTCTATCTAAGAACTCTTAGACATGAGACCCTACTCACTCCCCCTCAATCACAGCAGTGATACTAGAACAAATACCAAAAAGAAATAAGACACACTTCAAGGATACACACTTGATCTTGCTTAAAAGCTTCAATCAAGTAAACAAATACACTCGTACTTCAAAGCTTAGAGTGGACAAATTACAACTCAAAAACTCAGTCCAATTCACACATCAACAAGATGGATGAATGGCTCACAATTCATAAATGCACACAAGACTAAAGCCTTAATCCTCACTTCCTTCACCGTTAGTGTTTTCTATAATTAAAACAGGGTTTACATAGTCTTTAAATAAAAGCTTTCTTAATGGGCATGGGCAGCATGAAACCCTAATTCTATTTATTGCGTATTCCCTAAGAAATAGCAGCAAATTATTCCTTTTCGGGAAATAGAATATTCTGGCTTTAAATAGAATTACTCCTTGAATAATACATGCAATCTCCACCTAAGCACACAAAGACTTGCATGAAAAGCGCAACAACCAGATACATAACATTCAGACTGAATGTTCTGTATGCACATGTCGTAACATCGGGTCTGACATCTTGAATAAATCCTACACAACCATATCAAACAACCTGCAGAAAGTTGATATCACATGTCAAGACTACAAGCGTGACATCTTGTGATAACACTAAGTTTTACCAAAATTGATGTCAATTCTTAGAACCAACAAACTCCCCCTTTTGCAAATTTTGGCTAAAACAAACAACAGATCACACGTTCACAAGAAATCAATCAGAGCATCAGTTCAGCAGTAGAAGAAAACATACACACATCACTAGCAAAAATAACAACTAGTAAACATACAAGCACTTGCACATACAACACTAGCAAGAACCAACTAGCAAACATCAGGACACACAAGTGCTTGTACTCTCCCTCAAGTCCATGCAACTTCCCAGAACATAACAACTCCCCCTTAAGCCAGTCCACAACAAGCAACAACCACACTGCTTCACACAAACAGAACACAGAGAATTCTCCCACTGTACCGAATAAATAAACACCAGAATTCTCCCCCTATATCAAACAAGCAGAGCAACAACAATACTACAGAGCTAAGCTAAGATACTCAGCTACATCTACAGCTACTTCTCCCCCTTTTTAGCCAAAAGAGGCAAAATAAATGTCTATGTAGTCATTAACAGAAATACCAGAAGTTAAAGAGTTACATCACCAAGTACATACACAGCTGTAAGAATTCTGAGAAACAAACAAAAAACACACAAAGAAATCCACCAAAAGACAAAAAAACCATCAAAACAAGAGGGACCAAAGCCAACAGAGCTACTCAATAGAGCTTGAGTTTGCAGCCTCTTCAGCAGCACCAGAAGCAGAATTGTCACTCGCATCATCATTGTTAGCAGACCTCTCACTAGAGGTGTGGGCTTCAGCTTCTTCTTCATGGCTGACATTAGCATGTTCAACATTTTCACCCTCAGCCTTCTCCAAGCTTTCAATTAAGGCTTCCAAAGATTGTTTTCTAGTTGTGGCTACCCTAATCCCTTCACCTAGCTCTTTGCATGTCTCCTTAAGCTCAGCAATTGCTCCAACTTTTGAGGCTGGCCTCCTCATGGAAGATGTCATGACAATATCCTCGACATGACTGCCTTCAAAGAGTTTGTAGTGCACAGACAGAGCTGGTTTTCTCCTACTAGGTAAATCATTTGAGCACAGAATACCAGGATGTTGATTCAAGATAATTCCACAGATCATAGAGGGAAAAGCAATTGGCAGCCTAATTGCATTAGTAGTTACATGCTTGATGATTTGATCAAACATATATCTACCATAGTTAAATTTCACTTTTGTCCCAACAGCAAAAATAAACCTCCCAAGAGTATTAGCAACGGTGGAGATATGGTTGGTAGGGACCCAGTTAGCAGCTCTTTTTTATGCAGGATAGCATACTTGATAGTCAACTTCCTAGCAGGAAGATGCGTTTTAAAAGGCCAAACTTTCACCTGCTTAGTTGTAATCTCCCTACAGACCTGATTGTCTGTAACCTCTAATTCTCCTGCACCCTCATTATTTCTACCTAGAAAATTATTAATAACAGTAGGAGAGGATGTTATACACTTACCCCTCACATACACCTTGCAGAACTCCTTGTTGTTCTTATCAGAAATATCCTCAGGAATATTAACAATAAATTCCTTGACTAAACCTTCGTAGCATTGAGAGAACCCAACAACAGTCTTCAAAAGCCCAGTAGCTTGTATCAGGTCCATGACCTCCTTGACATCAGTAGCATCTTTTCATAATTCCCTTTCCACGGCTACCCTTCTTTGAATCACAAATTTCCACTAAGCAGCTCCATCCTCAAGATGGAAGGAGATGTTATCCAAATGACAGCAGGTACTTTAACAGGAGACTTCCTAACAGTAGTTTTCTTAGCAGGTGAGATGTCAGGGACATCTTCCTCAACATCCTCTTCAAGCTCAGAATCATCTATGACATTCCTCTTCTTTATTTTAACCTTGCTCCATGGTTTGGAGGGACCAATGACAGCAGTCTTCTTAGCTTTTCTAGCTGACATAAGTTCAGCCACATATTTTCCTTTGCGAGTCTTCATGCATTTAGCCACACTTGGCTTTATGTGATGAATCAAGCTTTCCTCTTGATCATCAGAGCTACCATCCTCTAGATCAATCACAACATTTGCATCATCATGCTTCTCAGAGTGGGAAGCATTAGCCATGTTAGAGGCCACAGGTCTCCCTTTGTCAGACACGGTTTGCCCTAGAGAGTGTAACCCTTCAGCAGCCAAGTCCTTTTCAGAACTGGAGGAATCATCACCCTTACCACTAGGTTGTTCAACCTCAGGAGGGGGACACATTTGAGCAAGGGGAGTAGAAACCCCCTTCACATAGTGGCATTCATTAAGAATTCTAGTAACTATGTCTCTTATAACACGATCAGTATAGTGTGTTCCTTCCTTATACTTAGTGACAGGAGTTGAACAAGAAGGAATACTAGAGGGATTACCTTGATTGGAACATGCAGAAGCGGAGGAATCAATGGAGATGGGTGGGTTCAAATCAATGTCCGCGGCGGGAATAACAGAGAGAGGAGCAACATCCTGAATCTCATCCTCAGGGACGCCCACGGGAGGAACACTAAATTTTGGAGTAGACTTAGTATTTTTAGAAGCAGGTGTATCTTGATGTTGTGACATTTTGGAGTTTTTCTAGAAAAAGTAAGGTTTCCCTAGAAGAGGTTTGTGGAGAAGGAAAAGGAAGATGGAAGAGTTGGAGTAGGTAATGGGGTTATGGGGGTAGCGTGTGAAGATGGAATAGATGGTATTTCCAATACACGGTAATGATTTACCATAACGGGGGCACTTTATTTTAGGAAAATAGACTATAATTCGAGTACTTTTTCAACTCCATATTAATTGCTACAAATTTACATAAACGCAAATCCCTAATCTCCCTCTCAGGAATTCAAATTGGTTTGCGTCGAAGGCCTTTGTAAAAATATCAGCTAACTGCATCTCAATAGCAACATGCTCTAAGGCTATAATCTTATCCTCCACAAGTTCTCTAATAAAATGGTGACGGATATCAATATGTTTGGTCCTGCTATGCTGAATAGGGTTCTTTGAGATGTTTATAGCACTCAGGTTGTCACAGTACAATGTCATGACATCTTGTGTGACATTGTATTCAGTCAGCATTTGTTTCATCCACACCAGTTGAGAACAACTACTTCCAGCTACTATGTATTCAACTTTAGTAGTAGACAGAGAAACACAATTTTGCTTCTTACTAAACCATGATATTAGATTGTTCCCCAAGAAGAAACATCCTCCTGATGTGATTTTCCTATCATCAGCACTTCCAGCCCAATCAGCATCACAATAGCCAGACAGCACAGAATCAGATCCATGAGTGTATAGCATCCCATAGTCACAAGTGCCATTGACATACTTCAGGATCCTTTTCACTTGGTTTATATGGCTCACCTTTGGTTCAGCTTGATATCTAGCACATACACCTACAGCAAAAGCAATGTCAGGTCTGCTTGTTGTAAGATATAGTTTGGTCTGCTTGCTGTAAGATATAGCAGACTCCCTATCATGCTTCTGTAGAGACTTTGATCCACACTGACACCATTTTCATCTTTAGACAACTTTAGATGAGTATGAGAAGGTGTCCTCTTGTGGCTTTCATTCTCCATGCCAAACTTCTTAACTATATTCTTGGCATATTTACTTTGAGATAGAAAGATAGAATCTTCCATCTGCTTGACTTGCAGGCCAAGAAAATAAGTTAGTTCTCCAACAAGACTCATCTCAAATTCAGACTGCATTTGTTCAACAAAATGTTGAACCATCTTACTTGACATCCCACCAAACACAATATTATCCATATAGATCTGAGCAATCATGAGCTTTCCTCCTTCATCTTTGACAAATAAAGTCTTATGAATACCTCCCTATTTGTATCCATTGTCAATGAGAAACATTGTGAGTATCTCATACCAAGCTCTAGGAGCTTGTTTCAACCCATAAATAGCTTTCCTCAACTTATACACATGCTTTGGAAGATTTGGATATTGAATCCCTTTGGTTGTTCAACATATACTTCCTCGTTCAAGTAGCCATTTAAGAAGGCACTTTTCACATCCATTTGGAACAGTTTAAACTTCATAATACCTGCCACTCCTAGCAATAATCTAATGGACTCCAGGCGAGCTACAGGTGCAAAGGTTTCATCAAAGTCAACTCCTTCAACTTGAGTGTATCCTTGAGCTATTAACCTTGCTTTATTCCTAATAACCACACATTTTTCATCAGATTTATTCTTGTATACCCACTTTGTTCCAATAACATTTATTCCTTCAGGTCTTGGAACCAAATCCCATACTTCATTTCTCTTGAATTGCTCTAACTCTTCCTACATGGCATTGATCCAGAATTCATCAGTTAAAGCTTCTTTAACATTCTTAGGCTCAATCTTTGACACAAAAAAGGCATGTGAGATCACTTCTCTTGATCTAGTGGTGACTCCTTTATTTAGATCTCCTATAATGAGATCTTTAGGATGATCCTTTTGAATTCTGATAGGGGTCCCTTGTTTACTTGATCAACTTCAGGTTTAGCCTGGGTGGACTCACTCTCACTACTTTTATCAGAAGGTTCAGCTGGGGCATCATTCAGAAATGTTTCAACATCGTCTATAACATAGTCTCTTGATCATCAACAACAACATTGATAGATTCCATCATAACTTTAGTTCAGGAATTAAAGACTCTAAAGGCTCTGTTGTTTGTTGAGTAGCCCATAAATATTCCTTCATCACTCTTGGGGTCCATTTTCCTTCTTTGTTCACGATCAGCCAGGATATAGCATTTACTACCAAACACATGGAAGTATTTGACAGTAGGTCTTATTCCCTTCCAGACTTCATATAAAGTGGTTGAGGTCCTTTTTCTCAAGGTTACTCTGTTGTGAAAATAACAAGCAGTGTTCATAGCTTCATCCCAAAAGTGGTAAGGCGACTTCTTAGCATGAATCATAGCTCTAGCAGATTCTTGGAGAGTTTTATTTTTTCTTTCCACCACACCATTTTGCTGAGGGGTAATGGGAGAAGAGAACTCATGTCCAATTCCTTCAGATGAACAGAAATCAGCAAATTTACTATTTTCAAATTCTTTCCCATGATCACTTCTGATTCTGATAACATGAATCTCTCTTTCTCTTTGAAGTCTTTGGCAAAGGTCTTTGAACACATCAAACACATCATATTTTTCCCTTATAAAATTCACCCAGTTATATCTGGAGAAGTCATCCACCACAACATAAGCATACCTTTTTCCACCAAGACTTTCCACCTGTATAGGCCCCATCAAGTCCATGTGGAGAAGTTCCAGCACTTTAGATGTGGTGTCATGTTTGATCTTCTGATGTGACATCTTTGTCTGCTTTCCAATCTGATATTCACCACATACTCTTCCTTATTCAATCTTTAGTTTTGGGATTCCTTTGACAGCTTTAACAGATATGATCCTCTTCATCCCTTTAAGATGCAGATGACCCAGTTTTTGATGCCATAGTTTCACTTCTTCTTCTTTAGCTAGAGCATATATTGATGAATAGCTAGTTTCTTGAGGAATCCACATGTAGCAGTTGCCCTTAGATCTGAATCCTCTCATGATCACTTCATTTTTTGCATTAGTAACCAAGCATTCAGTTTTTGTGAAGTTCACATTGAGACCTTGATCACATAGTTGACTGATGCTGATTAGGTTTGCAGTCAATCCTTTAACAAGCAACACATTATTAAGTTAGGAACTCCAAAGCAGATTAGCTTTCCAATCCCCTTGATTTCACCCTTTGCTCCATCACCAGTTTAACTAAAGCCCACTGTTTTCTGTTAGAAGAGATGTGTTGTTTGGGTCTAGGTTGATGAGTAGGATTGGGATAACCATACAGCCTAAAGCAGAATGGTTTTACGTGACCAAATTTCCCACAGTAATGACATCTCCATCTTTGGTATTTTCCTTTTGAGTGCTTATGTTGTCTTCCCTTGTGATGTTGAGACACCTGATATGGCATCTTTGGTTTGCTATCAGAGGGACTACAATCAGGAGAAGCTTCATTGAACCCAAGGCCAGTCATGTCTCCTGCCATCTTTCCAGCCTGGAGGATTTTGTCTAAGGTGTCAGATCCATTATTTAGCATTCTGACAGACTTAGTCATCTCATCCAGTTTGGCATTCAGGAACAAGGTTTCAATCTTCAAATTAGAAATGGTTTTTAAGTGTTCTGTCTTCTCAGCCTCTAGTTGGGTTATCAGTTTCTTCTGATTCTCCACTTGTTGACACACTTCTTCACTTCTGAAACACAACTTCCTGTAAGAAGTAGCTAATTCATCATCAATGGAATCTTCATCAGGATCCCATCTCCCAGTCAAGGCAATCACAAGATTGGCAGATTCTCCTTCTATTTCACTTTCAGAGTCATCATCAGACCAAGTAGCAGCAAGACTCTTCTTTTGTTTCTTGAGATAGGTCCCACATTCAGCTCTAATGTGACCATGCCCTTCACATTCATGGCACTAAATTCCTTTGCCCTGTTTGGATTTTTCTTCAGATCTTGTTCTTCTTCCAGCATCATTGGACCTACTGATGTCAAATGAGTTGTTCTTGACATTAGACTTTGACCTCACAACCATCCTCTTCAGGATTTTGTTGAATTGTCTTCCAAGTAACACTAAGTCATTTGACATACCTTCATCAGCATCCTGACTACTTTCTTCCTTTTTATCTTCAGTGTTGGACACAAAGGCTATGCTTTTGACTTTCTTTTCAGATCCATCACTCATTCCCAACTCGAATGTTTGGAGGGATCCAATTAGCTCATCCACTCTCATCTTGCAGATATCTTGAGATTCTTCTATGACTGTCACTTTCATGGCAAATCTTTTGGGAAGTGACCTGAGAATTTTCCTCACAAGCTTTTTATCTGACATCTTCTTACCCAGGGCACCTGAGGAATTAGCAATCTCAAGAATATTCATATGGAAATCATGAATACTCTCATCTTCTTTCATCCTCAAATTTTCAAACTTGGTAGTAAGCAGCTGCAATCTAGACATCTTCACTCTAGAGGTACTTTCATGAGTGGTTTTGAGAATATCCCAAGCATCTTTAGCCACCTCACAATTGTTCACCAGTCTAAAGATATTCTTATCAACCCCATTGAATATAGCATTCAATGCTTTAGAGTTTCCAAGAGCTAGTTCATCCTCCTCCTTGGTCTATTCTTCCTCGGGCTTCTTATCAGTTGTAACTTTTCCATCCTTAGTAATGAAAGGATGTTCCCATCCTGTTAGAACAGCTTTCCAACTCTTATTGTCCAAAGAATTCAAGAAGGCTACCATCCGAGGTTTCCAGTAATCATAGTTAGATCCATCCAAAATTGGTGGTCTGTTTACAGATCCTCCGTCTCTATCCATAGTACCATAAAGTAACGTCCCAAGATCTCACCCAGAACCAGAGCAGGATGCCTGCTCTGATACCAATTGAAATACTGGTATCAAATATGAGATGTCGAAGGTAATGTCACGACACTAATATTTGAACAACAAGTGAAATATGAACAGAATAAAAACCAGGAAACAACTGAAAAACGACACAAGCAATTGTTAACCCAGTTCGGTGCAAACACACCTATGTATGGGGGCTACCAAGCCAGGAAGGAAATCCACTAAACAGAATTAGTTCAAAGACTATCAACAAACAACTTCAAGTTACAGTCTTTTCACCTAATCTCTCCCCGTGTGATTTCTATCTAAGAACTCTTAGACATAAAACCCTACTCACTCCCCCTCAATCACAGCAGTGATACTAGAACAAATACCAAAAAGAAAGAAGACACACTTCAAGGATACACACTTGATCTTGCTTAAAAGCTTCAATCAAGTAAACAAATACACTTGTACTTCAAAGCTTAGAGTGGGCAAATTACAACTCAAAAACTCAGTCCAATTCACACATCAACAAGATGGATGAATGGCTCACAATTCACAAACACACACAAGACTAAAGCCCTAATCCTCACTTCCTTCACCTTTCGTGTTTGCTATATTTAAAACAGGGTTTACATAGTATTTAAATAAAAGCTTTCTAAATGGGCCTGGGCAACATGAAACCCTAATTCTATTTATTGTGTATTCCCTAAGAAATAGCAGTGAATCGTTCCTTTTCAGGAAACATAATATTTTGGCTTTAAATAGAATTACTCCTTGAATAATACATGCAATCTCCTGATCGTTGTGATTCGCAAGTGCATGAATAATGTCAAAGTAGTATAAAAGAATATCGATTCCACAGAGACCAATCGTCAATCTATCAAATACTATCGTTACGATGTTTATCTGAGGCGGTATAAAAGAGATATTGGGTTTGTAAAATAACGGTAAATAATAAATGCAGGTAAAGACAGGTTGAATGTAATTCACGTTAGTTAAGTGATGTTTCAATTGTCTAAATAGAACTACTTATGATGCAATACTTTCTACTCTTGAAAAGAATCCATTTAATAGGAACTGTCACTTTCGCGTATTCAGAACCAAGTTTACCCTTAAATTAAGGCATTTTATTGTCACTTATAAAAGGTGCGCAGAACGCTAAAGTAGTAAACCTATTTTTAAGAAATGAGACTCGTAAACTTAGTTAAAAAGTGATTTTGATTTGGAAAGTTTACCTAAGGAGTTTACTGATTTTAAACCTATCAACGCGTCCGAAAACAGTTCCAAAAATAGCTTTTCCTTAAAGTGGTAAAGATTCCTAGTTACTACGTCAGGGTGCTTTCGCACTCCTCGAATAATTAAAACTAACCAAGTTTGTTTTAGAAAACTCAAGTTAAAAATCAAAATAGCCTTTAAAGTATTTCTACAAATTTCAATATGTGAAACATTACTTTAACCGCGATCCTTACATTCTAACCTTTAAAAGATTTAGCCAGACATGGTAACGCAAACGAACATAACGGTGTTAATCATGATGAAAAGTTTATTTTAGAATGTGAGGCGTAGAGAGCGAGTAAAGTGCGGAAAATAAATAAAGTAAAGCGAGTGCGGAAAATAAATAAAGTAAAGCGAGTGCAGAAAATAAATAAAGTAAAGCGAGTGCGGAAAATAAATAAAATAAAAGCGAGTGCGGGAAATAAATAAAATAAAAGCGATGCGGGAAATAAATAAAATAAAAGCGGTGCGAGAAATAAATAAAATAAAAGCGATACGGAAAATAAATAAAGAAAGAAATAAATAAGAACCTGCTCCAAACGGAAGCTTCGATTCTGGTACAAAAATAAACCTCCGACTCCTGAAGCTAAAGACGACAGCAACTCGAAGTGACCCAACTCAATCTCACAAAGGTGCGATAACCCCCCAATGTGACAGATTATCGCTATTACAAATGATAACTATATGTTGTGTTGTAAAACTAAGTTGGATGCTAGAAAACGAAATGAAATGAGTTATTTATAGAGATTCTCAGCAGTTTGTAAAGACCATGGTGCCCTCCAACTTCTCCTTAGTGGGATTTAGTTGGAACGTGATTTCCAAAGGTGGCGCCCGTCATCCCTTCATGGCGCCCGCCATGTGTGTAAATGGGGTGAATCATGGGAATGTGGCGGTTATCTCCTAGTTGAGGGCTGGTGACTCATGGCTTCCCCTATAGCGGTCGCCATGTGCAACGCCATGTGTGTAATTTCGCCGAAAAACCCTAATTTTAGGTCTTTTTGCTTCGTTTCTTCCAAAAGAGTCTGAAAGTGCTAAATATCTGAAAATAAGAGAAAAGAGAGCATAATACAAATAAAATGATAATAAAGTCCTAATAAACATGTGAAATCCGAGTCAAAAACACGGTGTAATTCGGTGTGATCAAATTCTCCCACACTTAAACCTTTGCTTGTCCTCAAGCAAAACTCTTTATAGTTTATGCAAGAAAATAATTATCAACTAGAGTTAATTCGAGGCAAAAAGACTTACGAGTTCATTAAAGGAATGTATCGATAGGTACTAACGAATCGAACAAAGGGTATTGGAGTGACACTTCCCGCAGTTGCGGTCGTAGGCTTCGTTCCTATACAAATCAATCCACATCACCCCACCATACCTAAGCCTTCTTTTTGTTTTCCTAAAGTCCTTTTCATTCAAGTGCAATCACATTAAGCCCGTTATATGTACATACTCATAGTAAAGTGACCGGTTAGTGATTATGATCTTAAGCATGGGGCTCTGGTACATAAGTTGGTGTAGCCCTTTTATTTAACCTAATTTGTAGTCGTGGGGGATTGGATCGTAATCCACCCTACCAAGTTCAGCACCAGATACCTCTGAACCAACAAGCAAATAGGCTTATTATTTTATTTCTCTAAGCATGGGGCTCCGGTACATAAGTTGGTGTAACCCCTATATTCAACCCAATTTGCAGTTGTGGGGAATTGGATCGTGATCCACCCTACCAAGTTCAGCACCAGATACCTCTGAACCAACAAACAAATAGGCTTATTATTTTTTATTTTTTATTTTTCTCCTGCATGTTCCGCATATGTTTTTATTTTGCTGGGTTAAATGACCGTGTGAGAGTCACCTAGCCCGGATTTTCATGCGGTTTGGGAACAAAACAGGGATTTTTGTGATCATTCACTGATTTTCATCGGTCCCCTACATAAAGCATGCTTAAGCCGGAGCTGACTGCTAGGATAAACTACTTAAGGAACTTTTTGGAATAAAAACTTGGGCTACAGCATATGGGGTATCGGGATCGACTCTTATAATCATGAAGCCTAAGGTGTTAAGACAATACCGATTTTTGGAAAAAGTTTTCCCAAGTCTTTTACATCCTATTATAAACCTGTCTTTTAGCCTGAATGTTCAAGATGTACTGGTTTCTTGGCTAAAATTTTTTGGTAAGGTTAAAGAAATGGAGGAAATAAGGATACACTTACAAAGATGACTCGTTAGACACATGTTATTTTATTGAAAGGGAAAAACAAGCAACTAAAATAAACAAAACATACTAAAAATAAAAGAAAGCGGTAAAAAGCGATAAAAGTAAAGGAAAGCGATAAAGAGTAATAAAAATAAAGGAAAGATGAAAAGCGATAAAATCTCCTCCCACACTTAAACCGAACATTGTCCTCAATGTTTCGATGTGAGATAGGGTAGGAGTAACCTGGTAGAGAGAGAGAGAGAGCTAGGGGTGAGCACCAGTACCGTCACCGTCACCGCCCTGATCAGGATGCCTGGATCGACGACGTCTGGATCGAGTACTAAGTCCTTCCTGCAGCTGCTGAGAGCGACCTAGGAGAGATCCTTGGGTGACCTCGATGAGAGAAAAGTGACACTCATTAGATTGTCGCATGCGTTGCTGCTCATTAGTGATTGCAAGCAAAGACTCAGTGATAGTCTGATATGCTTGCTCACTACGCTGCTGGGAAGCTACCATAAAACTCATATTGTCTGACAGTTGTTGGTTTATGGTGTTCAAGAGGGTGTCACGTCTTTCCTCACGAGCTAGGTGCTCGCGCCACATCTCCTCGATGATGTAGAAACCGGGAGTGGTACCTGCAAAAGGGTTAGAGAAAGAAGGTGCGGTGTGTGCAGGTGATGTAGCAGGAATATCATGAGCTGGTGACTGGTCGCGCCGGTCATACTCATCATCGGTTCCTTGCCCTTCGTCCATAGGAACGTTAGGTGGAAAAGGACCGGTAAAGGGCGGAGCGTCAAGATCGTATGTCCAATTCCTCGTATGTCGCACATCTGTACGTTGAGAGCAAGGTAGGACAACACTAGGTACAGCTGCACCATGTATCATAAGGTAGAAACCACCTTCTCTCCGCACCTTGCATAATTTCATATCTTTCAAAAAATTTAAGTTAATGGTGTGGTGAGGGAGAGGTTCCAAGGTGGATAACTCAGCGTGTAGATTCAATGCTCTAGCAATGGAGGTAACAAAACCACCGAAAGAGATGGTTCCTCCTTTCTTAAGGATGGCCGACATATGGGCCAACATGAAAGGAACAGGATTGATCCTGCGATCAGTGAGGCAACACTGTAAAAATAGCAATTCTCGGGCATTTACTTTGTTAGAATTTTCCCGGCTAAACATAGTACATGCCAAAAGGTATCTAAAAATACGTATGGTCGGGTTATGGATATTAGAGGCCAAAATTCCTTCAAAGGAAGTGACATTCACATTATATAATCTGTTCCAAAAGGTAAATGCCTTGATTGCCCATTCAACATCTAAGGGCATCTCACAAATAGCACCATCACCATAAGGCATTCCGAGCAAACCTGCTAAAGCATCGGTGGTGTACTCGTATTCTACATTACACATCCTTAAATAAATAGTACCTACCGTGCTAGCAGTGCCAGGATGGATAGTGTAAATCAGGGAACTTAAAAATTCCCTAGTGAGCCTATCGTAGGTGGGTGCTTTACTAGCAAAAATATCGTGTAATCCTAAATTGTCTAGCATGTGGAATACACTATGATATGTGCCTAGAGTGTACAAACAGTCTTCATCGACATACCTGATATAGAGGACCTCCCGAGTTTGCAATCTTTGCAAAATCTTGTTTTGTCGCTCACCGGGCTTTCCTCCACGAAGAGTGATGTCGTTAAACCTCATTCCGGCCATTAGTTGAGGTTGTAGAGAAAAATGAGTAATTATAGAAAAAATGAGGAAAATGGAATTTAATGAATTTTTGGTGGAGAGTTGGAGAAGTGAAGATGGAGAATTGTTGGTTTGTAGTGAAAGTGAGAAGATTGGAAATTTTTATGAATTTGGTGGAGTTTGGAGAAGAAGAGAATAGGTTTGGAAAGGTTGAAGAAGGTATAAGTAGTGGAAAAGGTAAATCTGACCGTTACGTCATGGCACCCGCCATGGATCTTATGGCGCCCGCCATGTCTTCGGATATGGTTTGGGTCGGCTGTGTTGTTTGCTTCTTGGGTCTCAATTCTCTCGTCTTCATTTTTGAATGGGGGCTGTATATAGGTATCCATGAATGTTGTTTTTTTTGTTTTTGATTTTAAGCTTGATAAAATAAAATGAAATGGAATAAAATAAAACAAAATTAAATAAGATAAAAATAGTAAAGTAAAACAAAATAAAACAAAATAAACATAATAATTAATATAATGCATATATATATATATATATATATATATATATATATATATATATATATATATATATATATATATATGTATGTATGTATGTATGTATGCGAAGAGTCAATAATAATTCACGAGTCCAGAGATCTTAGGAAATAAAGCAAGCATAATGTCATAGGAAACGATAAAAAATAGGCATGAATAATAAGTACGGAAAAATAGAGAACTTCAAACGGTATTTCTCGGTCCATGATGGCATCAACGCTCGGGATATAGTGGAGTTTCCTCGACCTCGTATCCTCGAAGCTCTGTGATCTGGCGTCGGAGATCGGCGATCTCATCATGCAGCATATCAGTCTCGGTGTCATGTGAGGCAACTGCTACCTCGACCTGCAGGGCAACGTCAGCAAGCTCCTGGCGAATCTCGGCTATCTCCATGCGAAGCTTAACCAATTCGGACTGCATGCTCGGGGTATGGAGATTAGGATTGTTGGTACGGACTTTAATTCTGATTGGTGCAATCTTCGGCGCATCTACTGTCTCTCCCTGCCCTTCTATGGCGTAGACCCAGTTGGCCTGATCAATAACATAAGTCACCTGAGGGTCAGGTAAAGTGAAGTAATGAATGGTCTCACCCTCAATTAACAACCTGTATTGATCCGGATGGAAAGAGGATCTCCTCATCAGACCACAGTCCAGACAGAAATCAACATCCATCAAGGTGTAGTTGCAATAAGGTGTCAGGTGAGATAGTCTCCTATCGAGTCCCAGGGTTGAGGCTATGTGAGTCACCGTGCTTCCAACATGAATGGGGCTCGCAGCAGAGCGAGCATTAAGGTGTAGGCTCTCGATCAAGAAAGCTCCACAATCTACCGGGCGTGACTGAGTAGTACATTACATGAAGAAGATCTCTTCAGCACTCACATGCGCATCAGGGTCACTCCTCCCCGGGAAGGTGTGGGCAATGATCATCTGGAAGTATCGGAAAGCAGGGTTGTGAATCTTGTTGGAGATTTGGGTTGAAGGGTCAGGACTACATCTACACGTGATATTGCTCCAAAACTTCTCGACGTCTCGGCTCAGAAAGTAGCTCATGGGGAGCTCAGACGAAACATCATAGGCAGTCTGGAAACCAAGCAAGTCGCCGAAACGCTTGTGGTTGAAGGTGTATTCTGCCCCAAACAATCTGAAGTTAATGTATCCGCCATCACTGGCGTGACCAACATAAGGCTCGCAGACAAGCGAGCTCAGGAACTCTAAAGTCAGGTTCCTGTAAGTCACGTGCATAGCACCTGTATATTCATCCCACTGTAACTGATTGCATAAGTGCTTGACACTAGGCTCAGTGCCCAATGCCTCCATGCAGCTCGATTCGGGATATCTAGTAGGCAGCATCAGGCGCTGTGAAAGCATGGTGTAGCGTTGCTCTTGAACTGGGTCACGGAAGATTACCGACATGGTGTCGATATTCTCCATTCTTGAAAAGTTAGATTAGAAACAGAGGACACCTGAAATCACAAATATTATAACTGTTAGTCTCCACATAGATATACATACATATAAAACAAATAAATATAAATATAAATTGAAAATAGTAAAAGTAAAGGAAAAGAAGTCATGGGTTGCCTCCCATGCAGCGCTTGTTTAACATCGTTAGCTTGACGATTCGAACTTTATATGTTAGAGGTAGGAACTGGAGGGTCGGTCAGAGTCTGGTCATGACATTCTGTGGGTATGTCACCTCCTTGGTATTACTTCAATCTTTATCCATTTACCACAAATGGATTACATGAGTTGTTTTGGATTTCAACTGCTCCAGATTTCAGGATTTTGGACACCTCAAAGGGGCCTGTCCATCTCG
This sequence comes from Lathyrus oleraceus, assembly GCF_024323335.1. Lineage (NCBI taxonomy): Eukaryota > Viridiplantae > Streptophyta > Magnoliopsida > Fabales > Fabaceae > Lathyrus > Lathyrus oleraceus. The sequence goes on from NC_066584.1 coordinate 223,538,078, forward strand.
AACGCAGCTTACCTGGAAAAAGACGTAATCTTGAATTGAAGAGAAGAACAGAGTCTCCTATATTAAATTCCTTTTTCACGATCCTCTTGTCGTGCCAAGCTTTGGTTCTCTCCTTGTATATAACGACATTCTCGTAAGCATTCTGGAGAAGTTCCTCCAATTTGTGAATATCAAGGATTCACTTCTTGTCAGATACTAAGTAATCCAAGTTTAGGGTCTTGATGGCCCAATATGCCTTGTGCTTGAGTTCAAAAGGTAAGTGGCATGACTTCCCGTAGACCAACTGGTACGGTGTAGTTCCAATGGGGGTCTTGTAAGCAGTTATGTAAGCCCATAGTGCTTCTGTTAGCTTTTCAGACCAATCTTTTCTAGATATTGATACAGTTTTCTCCAAGATCTGCTTAATCTCTCTGTTGGATACTTCCACTTGACCATTAGTCTGGGGGTGATATGGTGTTGCTACTCTGTGTTTCACTCCATATTTCCTTAGGAGCTTATTAAATATTCTGGATATAAAATGTGATCCACCATCGCTTATGACAAGTTGTGGAACTCCAAATATGGGAAAGATATTGTTCTTGAACATCTTGATGACTACTCTTGTGTCGTTGGTGGGTGCGGCTATAGCTTCTATCCACTTGGACACATAGTCAACTGCTACCAAAATGTACTTGTTTCCCAATGAAGATGGAAAAGGTCCCATGAAATCTATACCCCAAACGTCAAATAGTTCTACTTCTTGGATGTTCTCCAAAGGCATTTCGTCACGTCTTGAGATGTTTCTAGCGCGTTGGCACCGGTCACATCCGACAATATTAGCATGGACATCACGCCATATGTGATACGGTGAACTGACTTTGTGTTTTTGCTTTGAAAAGCTATGTTGCGGATAGCAAGAGTCGCCACCGACTTTTCTTTTATCCAATAAGGAAAGGCAGAAAAGAACAGGAAAGACCTTGATTAGATTTTGAGTTCGGGAGGTACATTATACAAAGGGAAGGTGTTAGCACCCTTTGTATCCATGGTTATCCATGGGCTCTTAATTGCTTAACTCACTTATGTTTTCCTTGTTTGAGAAAGTGTTTGAGAAATGTGGTGTGTTTAGAAAATATTTTGAAAGGAGAGTTTAACTTTGTAATGATTCTTGTACGAATGTATACAAAGTGTTTATCTCGTTTGATTTTGAAAGATGTTTTGAAAAATATAACTCGGCGATGATTCTGGTGCGAATGTATACCAAGTGGTGATTTTCTAAAAGATGTTTTGAAAAGTGTGAGGTGTGAAAAGTATTTTAAGCTGTGAGCAAGCATTTAAGAGTTATACCTAGCCAAGGTCTTTATAGGTATTTCCTATCCTTAGGAGGGTAAAACTGTCCTTACTATTGAGAAGTAAGTAGTCTTATCCTTTGGATGTAAAGGGATATCGTGGGGTCGTCGATTGGTCATTGAAGACAACATTTGTAAGGATACCTTAGCATTTCGAAGGGACGATCATCATTTAATCGTAGGCTACAATGAAGGGTCATCGAGGGACAAAGTCATATATTCGAAGGCAACGTTCGAGGGACAAGGTCATATATTCGAAGGCAACGTTCGAGGGACTATGATTTATCTTGTAGGGACATTGACCTTTTGATCGAAGGGACTATGACTTATCTAATTAGGGATGATGATGATTTAATCGAAAGGGTCTTTGCTAAGGGTATCCCCACATTCGCGGGACATGACCGTAATATCGTAAGGCAACAAAGAGAGGGTTACCCTAGAGGTGCAAGTGTGGAAATGATTGGATTCAGATATATTATCTTGAATTAATTTATCTAAGTTATATTTATCTTTCCATGCAATCCTATTAGCATACATCTAGACAGTTATATTCACAGTACGGAAAAATTAAAGTGCGAAAAATAAGACTACGCTATTACATGACTTCGGGATGGGGGTACATAATTTAAAAGGGGATATAAAACATCTAAATCTTAATTAACGAGTACAAAATTAAAAGGGCATACAAAATAATAAAACCTAATTAAACTAAAAAGAAAGAAATAAAAAAAACTAAATAAACTAAATTTAAGAATGAATTAAGAATGTTTTTAGTCTATAATAATAGAAACTTTTTTTTTATGAATTTATGGAAAAGCTTAGACTAAATTGATAGAAATTTTAAAAGAAAAGAGAAAAAAAATATATAATTAGATTTTTATTATTCAAAATAGCCCATTTTAATTAATTAAGTGATACATGAAAATTTAATTAATAAACTAGATTAAATTATATTCTAGTTTAAATAACTAATATAATATATTAATTAGAAAATTAATTAATGGGTTTTATTTTAATAATAGAAAAATAGTGGTGAATTAATTATAGTGGAAAGGGAGTAAACATAGTAAAAACACTGAAAAGCTAAAAAATAGGTCATGGGGGCTCAAACCCAGGACCTCTACGTTGTAGTGAGGGGGGAGCTACCAACGAGCCATGTTGGTCCATTCGTTATTTATTCGCCTTCATTAAAATATATATTAATTCTACATGGATTTTTCCATTTTGACATAACACCACCATGCATGTTACAGCTTTCTCTCTTACGGCAAGCTACTTTATTTTTTCTCATGTTGTTTCTTTCATGTGAATACAACAAACCTGTAACTTCATCTTATATCAAACCACACACATAAAATAAGATCATATGTAATCATCATGCAATAATAAAAATATCCATGCACAAATCAAGAAACTTATATTATTTTACTCATGTATTAGTCCTCTTTACTGCAAGTGATAATGATAAAACAAACCTTACACATACATGTTAAAGACAACCAAGGATTTATATTATCACCATTATATCATCATCATCATTATTATATAATAACATCATGTGAAATAAACATAATCATGCCAGAAACAACACTTGTATAATAATAATTAAATGGCAGATATAATTCTTTAATCATGCAAACAGAATTTCTCCAACATGCTATGACATATCAAGAACAGATGCATACTTGAATAAAGCAATATCAACATCCACCAAACCATGAATACATCATCTCAATACATATATTAAACCAATATTATTCATGCATGAATTAAGGAGTATTGCAAGGTAATTATACTGGATGCAAATTCCATAATGAACACTTATTGGGAATTTGATTCTTCTAGCTTGCTCACTGTATGTGTGTTATTCTTATTCAGGCTATGAGTGCTTTATGGTTGCTTCTCTTTTCCCTGCCCGTGAATCTTCTTGCTTCTGCCTTGCCTTGTATATCTTCTTCTGCTGTATCTCTCCTCTTTTTCGTCTTCCCCTCTCGTTGCAGCCATATGAAGTATTTATAATGGTGTGGATTAGGGTTTAACCTTGCTAAATATTTGAATCTCTTCCTATACTTTAGGGTTTAACCTTGCTAAATATTTGGATCCCTTCCTATACTTTAGGATTGTTAGGGTTTAACCTTGTTAAATATTTGGATCCTTTCCTATACTTTAGGAGAGTTAGGGTTTAACCTTGCTAAATATTTATTAAATACAAATATTATTATAAATAATGAATAATTTAAATAAAAATTAATTTAAATTTTAGTTACATAATTGAATTAAAATTTAAACCTATTTCTATTTTTACTTTCATCATAAAAAAATCAAAATTATTCTTACTTATATCAACCAAAATTATTTTATAATTTATGGGCTTTTTAAAAAAATGTTACTCTTATAAATAAATTTTATTAAGTAAAAAAACGTGAATTACTAAATAAATACTATTTATAAATAATGAATAAATGGAACATGAGTAACTAAATTATAAAAAATAGTTATTATAATTTAATGAGCTTTAACAAATAAAATTAATTTAAAATTTTAATTATACAATTAAAATTCAAATCTATTTTTATCTATCATTAAATTAAAACTATTTTATTTATATATATATAATTTATTTATATCATACAGATAACCAAAATTATTATTATTTTTTATATCTGTATCACATAATAAATAAATTAAAATTTATAATTTATATGGGAATGTATGCTAATGAATGAATGCAAATGTGAAATGAATGTCATGCATGAATCAATTTATCATAAAAATTAACAGGCAAATTTTGGGGTATGACAGCTGCCCCTGTTCAATATTCTTAAACCGAGAGAATTAGAATGGTATGTACGTCATTCGTGATCTAGAGGTGGAAGATTATTGAACACTTAGAATGCCCCAAAAATTTGCACTTGTTAATTAAAAGATAATCTTGATGGAGATGGGCTTAAAGATGCCATCCAGAAAGTTTGATGATGAGAGCTTCAGAGTGCGCCGTACATTAGACCATATCTGAAGACATGGGTGTCACACTGGGTTGTATGCTAGACCGTATAATGAGTCATCCATTAGGTGATATTAGGGTGAGCTGAACCTGATGAGATAAGGATCAGGATGGGTCATACGCTAGACCGTATCTGAGTAGCAGAGTGAGCCGTCCGTTAGGCTGTATCTGGAGAAATAAAGATCAGAATGGATCGTACGCTAGATCATATCTGAGTAGTAGAATGAGTCGTCCATTAGGTTGTATCGGGCGATAAAAAGTAGTCGTACGCTAGACTACATTTCAGAATGTGTCGTACGCTATGTAGTATCTGATGAGAAGAGCCAGACTGGGTCGTACACTAGACCGTATCTGAGTTGCAGAATGAGCCGTCTATTAGGCTATATTTGAGGATAAAAGATCAGAATGGATCATACACTAGATCGTATCTGAGTAGCAGAATGAGTCGTCCATTAGGCTGTATCTGATGATAAAAGGGGTAGTCATACGCTAGACTACATTTCAGAATGTACCGTATGCTAGGTAGTATCTGAGGGGATGAATATCCAAATGGGTCGTACGCTAGACCGTATTGGAACAGTTGAAGGAGCCATACGTTAGGCTGAATCAGAATGAGCCGTACGTTAGGCTATATCTGATAATATTTGTATATGTTGTATTTGCAATAAATGTCTGGGATGGGCTTAAAGATGCCATCATTAGGAGGATATCAGAATGCTTGTCATAATGACTATTCATATGGATTATATCTGAAAGATGTATCTGAATCTTGAATGCAATCGATAAAGATATCCGTCTGAATGAATCTTTATTTTGACTGTATCAGGATGATAATTAACTTGGAAAAAAAAAGAGTTAGCCTCATGCCATGTCATGATGCATGAGATGTTTTATGCTCTTGACAATAAATGCGAACTTTGCATGCATGTATATGCTGTGAAATGTTGCATGAATGAATTATGCGTCTGAAAAATTTTGCCATGGGAAAATAAATCCCGATATTCTGGTTGGAGATCTTTGTATTGATGACCCTTTCTTAGCTGGGGATATTTGATTTCTTTCTGATGGTAGAAATATTCAACAGAACCTGACTGGGGATAAAAGAGATGACCAATCTGTCTAGTAGTGCCAATTTCTTCTGGGAATAACTGGTTTTGCTGGGGAATAGGATTTGCAACCGGATTTGTTAGAACGCATGGTTAAACCTTATCTTTGATCCTAAAGTCTTTTAGTAATTGCTATTTCTATTTTATGCATGTATTTTCGGTAAACATCAATCATATTCAAATGCATATATTAATTCGAATTAAATCAATGGACGTTTATGCAAACAAAACGGAGAAAGTAAAACAAAAGTATCTTTCTGGAAATAAAATTATATTGATTTTGAAAGAGGGCCTATAAACAAGCAATTTTAATACAAGGAGAATGAAATCCTAGTAAGAGGAAATTGTCAAGAAAGCAAAGAAAAAACAGCTATGAAAAAAAGTCCTATTGATTTTAATTCTACTACTGCTATTATGTCTTCAAGCATCTCATCTCTTGCTGTCGGATAGAAGTGATTGGCTTGTTCAGTCTCTTTGACTTTGGTGAAGCTGACCGAGAACGGGACATAGTCATACGCTTTAATCCCTAATTTTTGCCTGGACCGCCTTTTCAGGTTTTCAGTCCACCAGGATACCCTTTTTTGCCCAAGCCGCCTTTTCAGGTTTTCGACTTGCCGTGTGTACATTTTTATATGTTTATCCCTAATTTTTGCCCGAACCCTTTTGGTTCGCTAGGATGCCCTTACTTTTGCCTAGATATGTCGACCTAGCGGGTCTCTTTTATCCGTAGTATTTTTTAACTATGTGCGCATTCACGGGATGCGAGAAACCTTCGCCATCCATTGTAGCAAGCATCATGGCTCCACCAGAGAATACCTTCTTAACTACAAATGGCCCTTCGTATGTGGGAGTCCATTTTCCTCTAGGATCACCTTGTGGTAGAATGATACGCTTTATCACCAAGTCGCCAATTTGATACACCTGTCTCTTGACTTTTTTATTAAATGCCTGGGTCATGCGCTTCTGATATATCTGCCCATAACAAACAACCGTAAGTCTCTTTTCATCAATCAAATTTATCTGATCGAGTCGAGTTTGAATCCATTCATCTTCATCTAAGCCTGCATCTTTCATAATTCTTAGAGAGGGAATTTGAACTTCCACTGGTAAAACGGCTTCCATTCCGTAGACTAAAGAGAAAGGAGTTGCCCCTGTTGAAGTGCGTACTGAAGTACGATAACCATAAAGAGCAAATGGTAACATCTCATGCCAGTCTTTGTATGTTACTGTCATCTTTTGTATAATCTTCTTAATATTCTTATTAGCAGCTTCTACGGTGCCATTCATCTTTGGCCGGTACGGAGAAGAGTTATGGTGTTTTATTTTGAACTGTGTGCAGAGTTCGGTAATCATCTTGTTGTTCAAATTAGTACCATTATCAGTGATAACTCGTTCAGGGAGGCCATACCGACAAATAAGACTATTCTTGATGAACCGTGCCACCACATTCTTGGTGACAGAAGCAAATGAGGCTGCCTCTACCCACTTCGTAAAGTAATCAATAGCAACAAGAATGAAACGATGTCCATTAGAAGCAGTAGGTTTAATCTCTCCAATCATATCAATGCCCCACATTGCAAAGGGCCAAGGGGCTGTCAACACGTTCAATGGAGCAGGAGGTACATGTACTTTGTCCGCATAGATCTGGCACTTGTGACAAGTTCTGGAGTGATGGTGGCAATCAGCTTCCATGGTAGACCAATAATACCCTGATCTCAGAATCTTCTTGGCCATCGTATGTCCACTAGAATGAGTCCCAAAAATACCGTCATGCATGTCTTCCATAATCTTTTTTGCTTCCTTTTTATCCACACAGCGAAGCAAAGTCAAATCATGATTACGTTTGTATAATACTCCATTACTCGAAAAGAATTTAGCGGAGAACTTCCTCAGAAATTTTTTGTCATTGATGGATGCCCCTTCAGGGTATTCCTGAGTTTCTAAATATCTTTTTACTTCGTGGAACCAAGGTTTCTCTTCTACTTCATCAGCATTAAGTTCATAACAATATGCTGGTTCATCTAATCGTTCAATGGTGATCATGGGAGCTTCATTGTCCCATCTGACTCTGAACATAGATGACATGGTAGCCAATGCGTCTGCCAACCGATTCTCTTCTCGTGGAATATCTTCGAATGTAATCTCTTCAAAGTATGGGATTAATGTCAACACCCGCTCTCGATAAGGTATGAGATTCGGATGTTTAGTGTCCCATTCTCCTTTGATCTGACTGATTACTTTGGCTGAGTCTCCGTACACACTCAAAAACTTGATTCTCAGGTCTAGAGCAGCTCTGAGTCCCAAAATACATGCTTCATACTCAGCCATATTATTGGTACAATCAAAACATAGTCTAGCAGTGAAAGGCGTATGGCAACCCTTGGGAGAAATAATTACAACACCAACACCATTGCCCAATGCATTAGAAGATCCATCAAAAACCATAGCCCATCGGGATCCCAGTTCGGGTCCTTCATCCGGTCCAGGTTCTTCATAATCAGTAACAAGCATAACATCCTCATCAGGGAACTCAAAATTCATAGATTGGTAATCATCAACTGCTTGATGAGCCAAATGATCAGCTAACACGCTTCCTTTGATTGCTTTCTAGGTAGTATACTGGATATCATACTCTATTAAAATCATCTGCCATCTTGCTATTCTTCCAGAGAGAGCAGGTTTCTCAAATATATATTTGATAGGATCCATCTTAGAAATCAATAAAGTGGTATGATTCAACATATACTGTCTTAGTCGGCGAGCAGCCCAAGCCAAAGCACAACAAGTTTTCTCAAGCAGTGAGTATCTTGTTTCACAGTCGGTAAACTTTTTGCTAAGGTAGTATATTGCATGCTCTTTTCGACCAGACTCGTCATGTTGCCCCAGCACACACCCCATTGAATTTTCTAACATGGTCAAATACATGATTAGAGGTCTTCCTTCAACTGGTGGCATCAGAATTGGAGGTTCTTGGAGATGCTTATTGATTTTGTCAAAAGCTTCTTGACATTCATCATTCCATATTATCTCTTGATTTTTCCTCAGTAATTTGAAGATGGGTTTGCAAGTAGCAGTCAAATGGGAGATAAATCGGGCAATGTAATTCAAGCGTCCCAAGAAACCTCTGACTTCTTTATCTGTACGGGGAACTGGCATTTCTTGAATAGCTCTCACCTTAGCCGGGTCAACCTCAATTCCTTTACCACTGACAATAAAGCCCAAGAGTTTACCGGATCTTACTCCAAAGGTGCATTTGTTCAGGTTCAATCTCAACTTGTATTTCTTCAACCTCTCAAACAGTTTGTATAAATGATCGAGATGTTCTTCTTCAGTATGAGATCTGGCTATCATGTCATCCACATATACCTCTATTTCATGATGGATCATATCATGGAACAAAACCACTATAGCACGCTGGTATGTTGCCCCTGCATTCTTTAAACCGAATGGCATTACTTTGTAACAGAAAGTGCCCCATTGCGTCACAAACGTAGTTTTCTCCATGTCTTCAGGTGCCATCTTAATCTGGTTATAACCTGAGAATCCATCCATGAATGAGAATACCTTGTGTTGAGCGGTGTTATCTACCAGAACATCAATGTGCGGAAGTGGAAAGTCATCTTTGGGACTTGCTTTATTCAAATCTCTGTAATCTACACACATTCGCACCTTACCATCCTTCTTTGGCACTGGTACCACATTAGCAACCTATTGAGGATAAGAAGTAACAGCTAGAAAACCTACATTAAATTGTTTCATAACCTCGGCTTTGATTTTCTCAGACATTTCAGGACGCATGCGACGAACCTTTTGCCTAACAGGATGACAATCTTCCTTCATCGGCAAATGATGTACTACTATATCAGTATCCAGTCCTGGCATGTCTTCATAAGACCAAGCAAAAATCTCTACATAGTCATGTAACATCTGAATCAATCTTTCTTTGACACTATTTTCCAAGCCTGCTCCTATTTTGACTTCTTTCTTGTCTACTTCAGTACCCAGATTTACAATTTCAATTGATTCCTCATGCGGCTGTATAGTCTTTTCTTCTTGCAGTAACAGTCTGGCAAGCTCTCCAGACACTTCGCAATCTTCCTCACTTCCATCCTCGGCTTGGTAGATCGGATTTTTAAAGCCATAATTAACAGTAGCAGAATTATTATCAACAGGATCCAGAGTGGATATGGATCTGCAATTTGTTACGTGAGTGTGTGTAAGAAAGCATAGCTTATTTGAAAGATGACAGGAAAGATAAAGAGCGCAATATTTGAATGCAAAAAGTCCATTGATTTATTGAATGTGAATATGCTTATGAAAATGACAAAACCCTTAACAAATTAGCTATTGTGCCCCGGGCATAGACACAATGCTTTAAGAAGTTCAATTGTTCATAATAAAAATTACAAAATTTGAAACACTAAAATAAGCAATAACAATTATTCCTGACTAAAGGAAATCGGGATAGTGTCTTTAGCCTTCCAATTATTGAGTCTGTCACCAATTGTTGGGAAAATCCAGCTATCCAAGTCGCAATCGCTATCAGCATCTTCTACAGCATCAATCTGATCTTTGACTATCTTTTTAGAGCTAAACCCCAGGCCAAATTTATCAGACTTGTATGGTACATCGATCAGTTGACCCCAGCCAGTACGACCACCATCTTCAACCACGGCTTGAGCATCTTTCAGAGAAATCATAGTAGGAGGAGCACGAATAACCTTGGGCACCGGGGAAGTTGGCTTAAGGACAGGACTGGTCGGAGGAACTACTTCAAATGACTGAGAAGGAGTCTCAAAGAATTCACCATCCATCTCGACGTATCTAAAGGTATGTACACTACTGACAATATACTCTTCTTCTCCACACATAGTGACAATCTTTCCCTCTACTGGATACCTCAGCTTTTGATGGAGAGACGAAACTACAACACTTGCCTCATGGATCCAAGGGCGTCCCAACAAGCAGGAATAGGCAGGACGAATGTTCATTACGTAACAGGTAGTGTTGAAGACTTGAGGTCCTATCTTGATAGGGAGAACCACTTCACCATGGACAACACTCTTTGCACCATCGTAAGCACGCACCACAACGTCACTAGGTTTCAGTTCAATGCTTTTACAGTCAAGCTTATCGAGCACAGCTTTCGGTAGCACATTCAAAGAAGAGCCATTGTCGATCAACACATGAGACAAGGTGATCCCCTTACACTCAATGTAGATATGCAAAGCTTTATTGTGATTCTTTCCTGCTTGTGTCAGGTCAGCATCAGAAAAGCCTATGACATTATCAACAGCCAAGTTAGCAACATAATTTTCTAACTGATCGACAGATGTCTCCTGAGGTACATGAGCGGTCTTCAAGAATTTTATCAATGCATTGGCATGAGATTCAGAAGATAACAACAAGGATAACATCGAAATTTTAGACGGAGTATGCCCCAGCTGTTCTACCACATCAAAATCACTCTTACGGATGATTTTCAACATTTCTTCCATTTCCTACTTGGCAACATCTTTGGTAGTAACTTCGACTGGTATCTTTGACTGAGAAGGATTGATTACTGGTCCCTTTTTCTCGAGTTTCAGGGGCGGGAGGTGAGATTTCTGGAGAGAAGATCCTTCCACTTCGAGTAATTTTACTAGTCCCAACAATGTCAACGTCATTAGGATTAGCAGAATTATCATCTTGCTTTATGCCGTGGATGTAAACATCACCTCCATAATTCCATGGAATGGCTTTGCTTAAGGAATACGGTACTGGGTCAGGTGCAGTAATAATTAGGGGAGCTACCTTGGGCTCAGCAGTAATCTTCACAGGCACTCTAGTAGCGGTAATCTTCACTGGAACTTTGGATCTAGCAATCACAGATATTTCTTCAATAGGATTTTCCACCTTAGGAATCTTTTCAAAGAGAATTGTACGATCATCCATCAGCCGTTGAATACCATTCCTCAACTTCAAGCAATCATTGGGTCGGAGTATACAGAGATCGCAATTTTCACCACAACCTGAAAATAAACCAGCTTGCAATAAATTCTTCTTGATGATCAGGAGAGGAGATGCTAAGTCAACTACATTAGTAATGTGAGAATTGTCATCCACAGCATTAACAGTCTTGTCATGATTAGGCATAGGAGCAGTGATGACATTAGGAGTCTCCGGAGGATCAAATTCAATTTCTCCAGCGTCGATCATATCCTGAATCTTATTCTTCAACAACCAACAATCGTTTGTATCATGCCCGGGGCTATCGGAGTGATATGCACACCTGGCATTGGGATTATAACGAGGAGAAGTAGTGTTGGGATTTGCAGGAGGATCTCTGAGGGTAATTAAATTTTCTTTTAGCATACCCTGCAGTTCTTGTGCTAAAGTCATATTGATCTTGGTAAACTGCCTTCTTGGCCTGTCTTGCCTGTGTTGGAAGTTTTGAGATGGCAGTGCTGCAATCGTAACTGCTCCAACAGTATGGTCACGATTTTTCTTGTTATGACCCCTTTGACCGTACACAGCATTTGATTCATTCTTCCCCTGATAGGACTTTTTGGTGCTTGCAGAGGTAGCCGCCTGTATCTTTCCACTTCGAATGCCGCTTTCAACACGTTCACCCGTCAATATAAGTTCAGTGAAACCCGATGAGGAACTCCCCAATAGATGGACGTAGAATGGGCCAGTAAGTGTACCCATGAACATGTCCACTAATTCTCGATCAGTCATAGGGGGTTTGACTCTGCCAGCCAAGTCTCTCCATTTTTGAGCATATTCTTTGAAGCTTTCTTTAGAGCCCATAGTCATATTCTGCAGCTGTAGCCGAGTAGGCGCTAATTCAGAATTATACTAGTAGTGCTTGTAGAAAGTTGTCGCTAAATCAGTCCAGGTGCGGATGTTAGAGCTCTCGAGCTGATAATACCACTCTAACTGTGTGCCAGACAGACTCTCTTGGAAGAAATGGATCCATAGCTTCCTATCAGTGGTATACAGCTGGATCTTTCTCACATAAGCTCTCAGATGCATCTGAGGACAAGACACACCATCATACTTAGTGAAAGCGGGGACCTTGAATTTGCGAGGAATGACCACATCAGAGACCAGACCTAAGCTTTCAAAATCCAGATCGGGCGCCTTCTGACCCTCCATAGCTAGCATACGTTCTTCCAGCAACTTATATTTATCATCTTTCGGAGAGTACTGTTCATTTTCATAATTTTCATAGTCGTCCTCAGGGTTGAAGGGATCAACATTCTCATCTTCCGAATCATTTTCTGTCTCATCTTCTTTATCCTTCGGAATTCCAATCTTGACTCCTGGAGCCTGTCCTTTAAGCCTTCTTCCCGGGTTAATGTAACTCACAGATTTCTTGTCTTTCTTCTTCTCGAGCAATAGAGTCTTCAGTTCCTCCTGCCCCTTGGATAAGTTCAAGATCATCTCCTGGAATTGAGCATTCTGAGCTTGGAGATCCTTGACAGTTTGTTCGAGGGCCATTTTTCTGTTTGAGAGGAAGATCGTGAGAACATTGATCCTTTAGAGTACCTGTTATGCAATGTTATGTTATGCTATGCAATGTATGAAATGTTTTCAAGGACTTTTGGAATTTAACTTTGCGTAAACCACCAAAAAGGGGAACTTTTATTAATAATTTCTTTAATCAATGTTCATTACAAGAAAAAAATGAAAGCTCAAGTCTCCCAGGGACGGCTTCTTTTTGGGCGGAGATATGCATTGAGACTTCGTTCCTCATTAAGCTGGCTGGTGAGCTCTAATACTTTCTTCCTTTCAGCACAGAACTGAGCTTCAAAAGTATCCCTTTCCTCTCTCAACTGGATCCAAGATTTCTTCAATTCTTCAACATTGGTAGGCATATCTGGATAAGGAATGATTTGAGGGGTACCTCCTTCAACTTTTGGTTCAACAATCAGAGGTCCGATTGCAAGATATGGCATGATAAGCTCACGAGCTCTGGCGCGTACCCATCTGAGATAAGGTTCCATAGGAATAGAGTTTTTTTGTCCTAATGTACTTCTTTTCACCATGCCCCAAGCTCGTACAAACCTTTGACGGAGACCTTGAGAATCGTTGTCATAGTCAAACACAGTGCCTTGGATAATTATTTCATGTGGACCATCTCTTCGAGCATAACCAAACTGACGTAGGGCTAAAGCAGGATTATAAGTAATACCTCCTCTTATCCCCAAGAGTGGTACGTTAGAGAATTCTCCACAACGGTCAATGATGATAACATTTTCTTTGGGTTGGGGACACCAATGGATGTCTGAATGGGAGAGCGACATTATCCTTTGAGACCATTTCAAATTTTGCTCATTCTTCAAGACTGATTGAGGAAGGTGCGAAATAAACCACCTAGATAATAAAGGTACACAGCACATGAGAGTCCCTTGCCTTTTCATAGTATGAGTGTGAAGGGAATGCAAAATGTCTCCAAGCAAGGTGGGCACAGGGTTATGAGTGAGAAATATCTTAACAGCATTCATGTTTATGAATTGATCCGGATTAGGAAATAGCACCAAACCATAGATTAGTAATGCTAGAACATCTTCGAAAGCGTGGACACTCATAGCTTTTAGGAATTCTCGGGCCTTATTTATCAGAAATTTGGCAAGTAAACCCTTAACTTCACTTCTTGTTACCCAATTAGTTTCAATGTCGGACTTTGTCATGTGTAAAGCCGTGGCAACCTCTTCAGACCTCGGAATCTTTTCTAAACCATTGAAAGATGTTTGATCAAGGATAGGTATCCCAAGCAACCTGGAAAATTCTTCTAATGTGGGGACCAACTGATAATTTGGGAAGGTGAAGCAATGATGTTTAGGATCGAAGAGCTGGAATAGAACTCTCATCATATCTTCCTTGAAACCGGTGGTAACTAAATTGAGGAGATAACCATGTTTCTTGATGAACTGAGCATGATCGGGAAGTTCTGACACTAAATCCTTGAGTTGAGGAGAGGTCGCTACAAAATTGATCCGGATGGTCTTCCTGGAAGCCATAGCTCTACAAAACAGAGCAAAGTTAAATCCCTAAGTCCTTGAAATGGTTAGTACAATTCCATGATGTCATGATGTTATGATGTTATGATGTCAAGTAAGTAACAAGCACAAACAAGTCACACCACAATCATTCCTAGGTTTTAAGGCTTGCATGAGTTCCATAGGTAAGTACCCTCCCCACTGAAGTTTGGTTGGTTCAACCTGTCCTAGAATAGTAACCGGGTTCTAGAAGGATCTCAAATCATTGACCTTTCCTTAAGTCCACTTCAATGCAACACCAAGCGGTTGACCAAAATTTCCCTAAAGTCCAATCTCAAAGAGTGTAGTATCGAGTATCAACCAACCGCAGTCGGAATCGAAGTCAGTTATCTCACTACTTTCTAATGGCTAGGATGAGTCAATTAGGGTTCTAAAGGTCTGGTTAATGCTTTGATGACACCAAGCAGACGCCAAATTTTTCCTCAAGTAAACATGAGGAACATCAGGACATCCAAAGTGTCACATTAACCGTAGCCATCATTTTAACCATTCCAGTATACGCCGGACAGTCGCGATGATCTCTTGCTACTTACCTAAGGTACACTAGATCCGGGTGTAGGATCTTTCACTCAAGCATAGAATACCCAAACAATCCCTTAAAAGTAAATCAGACCAAGAAACAATTCGAAAACATAAGTGATCTTATCTTTAAGGTAACCTCTCATTTTAAGATTCCCCAGCAGAGTCGCCAGTTCTGTGATACGGTGAACTGACTTTGTGTTTTTGCTTTGAAAAGCTATGTTGCGGATAGCAAGAGTCGCCACCGACTTTTCTTTTATCCAATAAGGAAAGGCAGAAAAGAACAGGAAAGACCTTGATTAGATTTTGAGTTCGGGAGGTACATTATACAAAGGGAAGGTGTTAGCACCCTTTGTATCCATGGTTATCCATGGGCTCTTAATTGCTTACTCACTTATGTTTTCCTTGTTTGAGAAAGTGTTTGAGAAAGTGTTTGAGAAATGTGGTGTGTTTAGAAAATATTTTGAAAGGAGAGTTTAACTTTGTAATGATTCTTGTACGAATGTATACAAAGTGTTTATCTCGTTTGATTTTGAAAGATGTTTAGAAAAATATAACTCGGCGATGATTCTGGTGCGAATGTATACCAAGTGGTGATTTTCTAAAAGATGTTTTGAAAACTGTGAGGTGTGAAAAGTATTTTAAGCTGTGAGCAACCATTTAAGAGTTATACCTAACCAAGGTCTTTATAGGTATTTCCTATCCTTATGAGGGTAAAAGTGTCCTTACTATTGAGAAGTAAGTAGTCTTATCATTTGGATGTAAAGGGACATCGTGGGGTCGTCGATTGGTCATTGAAGGCAACATTTGTAAGGATACCTTAGCATTTCAAAGGGACGATCATCATTTAATCGTAGTCTACAACGAAGGGTCATCGAGGGACAAAGTCATATATTCGAAGGCAACGTTCGAGGGACAAGGTCATATATTCGAAGGCAACGTTCGAGGGACTATGATTTATCTTGTAGGGACATTGACCTTTTGATCGAAGGGACTATGACTTATCTGTTTAGGGATGATGATGATTTAATCGAAAGGGTCTTTGCTAAGGGTATCCCCACATTCACGGGACATGACCGTAATATCGTAAGGCAACAAAGAGAGGGTTACCCTAGAGGTGCAAATATGGAAATGATTGGATTCGGATATATTATCTTGAATTAATTTATCTAAGTTCGATTATTTATCTTTCCATGCAATCCTATTAGCATACATCTAGACAGTTATATTCACAGTACAGAAAAATTAAAGTGCAAAAAATAAGACTACGTTATTACATGGCTTCGGGATGGGGGTACATAATTTAAAAGGGGATATAAAATATCTAAATCTTAATTAACGAGTACAAAATTAAAAGGGCATACAAAATAATAAAACCTAATTAAACTAAAAAGAAAGAAATAAAAAAAACTAAATAAACTAAATTTAAGAATGAATTAAGAATGTTTTTAGTGTATAATAATAGAAACTTTTTTTTTATGAAACTATGGAAAAACTTAGACTAAATTGATAGAAATTTTAAAAGAAAAGAGAAAAAAAAATATAATTAGATTTTTATTATTCAAAATAGCTCATTTTAATTAATTAAGTGATATATGAAAATTTAATTAATAAACTAGATTAAATTATATCCTAGTTTAAATAACTAATATAATATATTAATTAGAAAATTAATTAATGGGTTTTATTTTAATAATATAAAAATAGTGGTGAATTAATTATAGTGGAAAGGGAGAAACACTGAAAAGCTAAAAAATAGGTCCTGGGGGCTCAAACCCAGAACCTCTACGTTGCAGTGACGGGGGAGCTACCAACGAGCCATGTTGGTCCATTCGTTATCTATTCGCCTTCATTAAAATATATATTAATTCTACATGGATTTTTCCATTTTGACACAACACCACCATGCATGTTACAGCTTTCTCTCTTACGTCAAGCTACTTTATTTTTTCTCATGCTGTTTCTTTCATGTGAATACAACAAACCTGTAACTTCATCTTATATCAAACCACACACATAAAATAATATCATATGTAATCATCATGCAATAATAAAAATAGCCATGCACAAATCAAGAAGCTTATATTATTTTACTCATGTATTAGTCCTCTTTACTGCAAGTGATAATGATAAAACAAACCTTACACATACATGTTAAAGACAACCAAGGATTTATATTATCATCATCATCATTATTATGTAATAACAACATGTGAAATAAACATAATCATGCTAGAAACAACACTCGTATAATAATAATTAAATGGCAGATATAATTCTTTAATCATGCAAACAGAATTTCTCCAACATGCTATGACATATCAAGAACAGATGCATACTTGAATAAAGCAATATCAACATCCACCAAACCATGAATACATCATCTCAATATATATATTAAACCAATATTATGCATGCATGAATTAAGGAGTATTGCAAGATAATCATGCTGGATGCAAATTCCATAATGAACACTTACTGGGGATTTGATTCTTCTAGCTTGCTCACTGTATGTGTGTTGTTCTTATTCAGGCTATGAGTGCTCTATTGTTGCATCTCTTTTCCCTGCCCGTGAATCTTCTTACTTCTGCCTTGCCTTGTGTATCTTCTTCTGCTATATCTCTCCTCTTTTTCGTCTTCCCCTCTCGCTGCAGCCATATGAAGTATTTATAATGGTGTGGATTAGGGTTTAACCTTGCTAAATATTTGGATCCCTTCCTATACTTTAGGGTTTAACCTTGCTAAATATTTGGATCCCTTCCTATACTTTAGGAGAGTTAGGGTTTAACCTTGCTAAATATTTATTAAATACAAATATTATTATAAATAATGAATAATTTAAATAAAAATTAATTTAAATTTTAGTTACATAATTGAATTAAAATTTAAACCTATTTCTATTTTTACTTTCATCATAAAAAAAACAAAATTATTCTTACTTATATCAACCAAAATTATTTTATAATTTATGGGCTTTTTAAAAAAATGTTACTCTTATAAATAAATTTTATTAAGTAAAAAAATGTGAATTACTGTCGCATCCGCGAAAAACAATCGGCGGGCTAAAACAAAACAACACAGAGCCGCCACCGTACGTTATTTATCCCAAATAGGGAAAGGAAACGCTCGAAGTAAACCTGGAAAAGACATGGTCTCGCGACCAAAGAGAGATGGGATCGGGAGTCGGTTACGCAAGGGGAAGGTATTAGCACCCCTCACGTCCGTCGTACTCGACGGGATCCACGCTCAAAAAGATAGGATAAGGTTGCTAAAAGAAAACTGCTCAAAGAATGCACACACACACACCGGAACAAAGCACAGGACGGAGAACAGAGGAAGGTAACTCGGCAGGATATCGCATCCTGGTCCTACGTAGTTTGTCAGAAACAAACATCAGAGTCAACGTAATTCGGGACAAGGGGAAACGTGCTCGATAGGATATCGCATCCTATGCCTATGTATCTCATCTGGAATGAGAATCAGAGCTACCGTAGTTCGGCTCACGCACGCCAAACAAAACAAAACACAAACACAGGCAAACATGGAAACCGAATGCCAATCGCTGGACTTACATCAGACTCCGAACCAAACACACGCACACTGGAAACCAAATGCCAGCTGCTGGACTTACATCGGACTCCAAGCACACAACAATAGGATACGGAATGCCAATCGCTGGTCTTATATCCATCTCCTAACACACACAAGAAAGCTAACAAGCAAACAAGTTACTAAGGAGTCTGGCACTCGAGCCTAGCAACTGTCAAGCAAACACACACAAAAAAGAAAAAGGGTGCCCGGAGAGATCTCGTACGACCTCCTGCCTACGTACCTCATCTGGTATGAGGATCAGGGCAACGTAGTTCCCCTGAACAGGGGAGAAACTTTCTCCTAACCAGAGACTGGGAAATGACAAACTAGAAGGGAGACTGACTCGAGCCTAATAGTTATCATGTATTCCACAATGGTCCTAGGTTGAGTTTTCTATCTAACTTGCACAGGCAGCAAGCTATCTTAAACAGCACAAGCAAAGCAGAGCAAACACACAATTAGCACACACTATATACAGACAAAGTGGGCTCACACAAGGTTAGGCTGTGAAACACAAGCCAACTGTATCGGGGTGATGTTAGCTCTTAACCCTAACATTGAGAGTTAGGGTGAAGCAGATGAAATGGGAAGTGAAGGTAAGACTTCACAGCTCTTATCCCTGGCCTGGGAGAGCTTCAGATGATAGAAGGTGTGGGATTCCAGAAAGTTGGAACTCTCTCCACAAGTGAATGACTCTATAGATCTTGGGTTAATATCCACAATGCATCAACATGTAATGTGAGCAAAGGGATGACACACAGACTAACAGGAGATGGGTTACACATCTCTTTTATCTGT
The DNA here is from genome assembly GCF_024323335.1 of Lathyrus oleraceus. Classification (NCBI taxonomy): domain Eukaryota; kingdom Viridiplantae; phylum Streptophyta; class Magnoliopsida; order Fabales; family Fabaceae; genus Lathyrus; species Lathyrus oleraceus. Next base: position 223,557,468 of record NC_066584.1, read on the forward strand.
CAATTGCCTTATTAAAGGTCTTTTCCTGCTTGGCACAAACATAAACAATCACAAGCATTGCCTCTTAAGGAGGACTTCAGACAGGTGCCTGACCACATAACAGGCCAGGTCTTCCAGACTACATGGAGAAGAGATGTTATACCTAGGTTAAGCAACCCAGAAGCAAATGCAAGTTCAAAAGAACTCAAGCAACTAATGTACTTGAAAACAATCCAACTCAATCAGTATACAAGTCAAAAAGTCAAACAGACAGTTAATGGTCAACAGACAACAGTGCACAGTCAACAAACAATGCTACAATGTGCAAGGCATAAGCTCAACTCAAATGAGCTAAAAGCCACCTACAAAACAAGTCAAGATTAGTCAATACAAGCCAAATAATCAACTCAAGCAATGTGAATCAATTCCCTCATGGCCATATGCTTCTTAACCTGCAAACCAAGCTCAAACATGAGAAGCAAACCACTAGGACAAGGCCTAGGGTCAAAGAGGGAGAAATAATTCAAAACAGAACATGAAAATTGACAAGAATCAAGCTTAATCAATTAAGAACAATATCCAAGTGGTCTCATACCAATAGCATCAACCAATTTCATTTCACAAATCATATAAGGCAAGGCATGCAAGTTGGAAGCTCATTGAAGCAAACAGAATGAACCAATCCACATCAACTCAAAAATGATTCAATAAATCTCAAGAAAAATCATGGCTAAACAGCACACATCACATGATCAGCACACCAAAAATCAAAGCATTTGGACAAGTTTAAGCATGGCAATTAAATTCCCTAAGGCAAGGTAAGCACAAACAAGCTCAATAAAAGCATATGATGATCCCCATCTCATGAAAGACCCCATCTCCTTGACAAGCCCTGACTGGCACAATTCAACTGATTAGGGTTGACCAGAGGTCAAAACCCTAATCTCAAGGAAAATTGTCATGTACAATGAACCTCTTGGTGATGATAAGACCATGATGATGATGATGTACCACTTCAACCAAGATAATTCCCAATCTCCTTGAGGAACCAAGAAACCCTAATTGAAGCACAAACCCTCAGATGGCTAGTGAGCAATTTATGAGACCCTCAGGCTTGCATCTATTAACCTCTTTGTCTTCTGAGAAAGACCTAGGAGGATGACTTGCTCAATGTTTCCGCATGATATGCAAAGATGCAATGACTAATGTCCTACAAAATGAAAATGCAACATGCTAAGCTAGTCCCAAGAGAGGAGGGCAAATTTTGAGGTGTTACAGCTGCCCCTATTCAATCCACTATGAACTTGTCGATATGAACAGCCTCGGCTTTCAGATGATCAGGGTGAAGAGTGATTGAATACCAAGAACAGACGAACAATTTGCACTCTGATGGGAAAATAATTAACACCGTCTGTCAGAATCGGCAAAGAAGCAATCTTGAAAGAAGAACCCGTCTGGTACGGAGAAAAGTCGGCCTGAATACCGAAACAGGACGTTGACCTGGATACCAGAATAAATGGTAACACAGGAACCACCATGGCCTGAACGCCGCCCATCAGTCTGAATACTGAACATCATAGTATGAGAGTATTGACATTGGTCTGAATACCGGGGAATTGGCCTGAATACCGCTTTGGTCTGAATACCGGAAAGTTGGCCTGAGTGCCGCAAGCTGCATCGATCTGAACTCCGGAAACTGGCCTGAGTGCCACAAGTTCGTCAACCTGATTGTTGGAAACTTCTTCGATCTGAAAATCGAAAACTGGTCTGAGTACCCACCTCGGCCTGAACACCCGAAAACTGGCCTGACTGCCATAAGTGCTTCAACCTGATTGTTGGAAACTTCTTCGATCTGAAAATCGGAAACTGGTCTGAGTACCCACCTCGGCCTGAACACCGGAAAACTGGCCTGGCTGCCATAAGTGCTTCAACCTGATTGTTGGAAACTTCTTCGATCTGAAAATCAGAAACTGGTATGAATACCCACCTCGGCCTGAACACCGGAAAACTGGCCTGCCTGCCATAAGTGCTTCAACCTGATTGTTGGAAACTTCTTCGATCTGAAAATCGGAAACTGGTCTGAGTACCCACCTCGGCCTGAACACCGGAAAACTGGCCTGACTGCCATAAGTGCTTCAACCTGATTGTTGGAAACTTCTTCGATCTGGAAATCGGAAACTGGCCTGAGTGCCACAAGTTCGTCAACCTGATTGTTGGAAACTTCTTCAATCTGAAAATCGGAAACTGGTCTGAGTACCCACCTCGGCCTGAACACCGGAAAACTGGCCTGACTGCCATAAGTGCTTCAACCTGATTGTTGGAAACTTCTTCGATCTGAAAATCGGAAACTGGTCTGAGTACCCACCTCGGCCTGAACACCGGAAAACTGGCCTGACTGCCATAAGTGCTTCAACCTGATTGTTGGAAACTTCTTCGATCTGAAAATCGGAAACTGATCTGAATACCCACCTCGGCCTGAACACCGGAAAACTGGCCTGACTGCCATCTCGGTCTGAATACCCGCTTCGGTCTGAACACCAGAAGATTGGCCTGACTGCCACCTCGGTCTGAATACCCGCTTCGGTCTGAACACCAGAAGATTGGCCTGACTGCCACCTCGGTCTGAATACCCGCTTCGGTCTGAACACCGGAAAATTGGCCATGCCGGTCAGCATCGGCAGAGATAAAAACAGTGATAAACGAGTCTGCACGTGTACCAATGACCCATACTGGGGAGTAACAAGCCATGAGCATGTTATCCTATATTCAACCCTAGCAATCGAACAATTACGCTCCGCTGGGGATGATTTTCTTCTTTACTTCTTTTTTTTTGGACCCCGAAACTTCTCTGATTATCATTTCCATCTCCGCCTGACAGAAATCCTTCCTCCAATATCGCACTACTGGGGAATTACTGTTGATTAAAATCACGATGCCAAAACTCCTCGGAGTAACACCTTCACCTTCGGACGAAACCACCTCTCAAACAATAACCACGTCTTGAGACTAGCTTATGCTTGCAATAATGATGCATGACTTTTTTTCAGCATAATGTTCCATGATCATGGAAATGCTACGCGATTTATTATGCAATATGTTATGCTTATCTACATGATGAATGCATAAAAAGTATCCCCCTCAAGGGACTCTTCTGGGAAGCTCGAGGCTCTCTGCTGAGGAACTTGACAACACTCCGATCTCCACCCTGCTGGGGAATAGCACTGCTGCTGGGAAAAAGGCCACCCTTGCTGGGGAAATCCTCCACTGAACCCGATCCGCTTGGGGACCTCGCTGGGGAAAGAACCACCAACTCACTCTGTGGGGAAACAACAGTCTCTGACTTGCCGGGAATATAACAATCCCGACTCTGCTTGGAGAAACCACTACCAATAGATACCTCCGCTGGGAAACAACAACCTTCGGGCCTGGCTGCTGAGGAAACATCGATCTCCAACCTGCTGGGGGAGATAACCATACCGACCCTGCTAGGGAAGCCACAGACCTTGAATCTGCTGGGGAATTAGTCATCCCGACTCTGCTTGGGGAGATGAGGAAATTTTGGTACCGAACACCCGTCGACTCGTCGAACCATGGCATTCACCGTCCAAATCCACTGTCAACTTTCCAATTTTGAGAACTCCCAGACTTGTCTGGACTTTTCTGATTCATCACCTTGTATTCTCGACAGCTCCGTACTCGATGGAGAGCGAACTCCTTAAACGGATACACACTTTCTAATCTTCAGACTTTGAAGAGTCTTCTTGATTAATCCAGGCTCGTCGTACATCTTTGCCGCCTTTTCACCATTCCTCCATTCATTCGTCCCTGATCGGACTCCACGGGGATCTTTCGTCAAAAAGCTTCACATCACAACCTGCAAGTGAGTGAAAATATCTAACAGCACCTGCAAAAGAGATCGTTAGATAAAAACGTGCCCCAAGCGTGTCAAGATTTCAACACTTGGGTCACTCAACCTTCCGAATTAGATTTCAAGCTTTCAATCTTATAAGCATGCATTGGAAGGGACCTGTATGTCTTAAAATGCAAAATTCTTTATCACAAACAATTGGATGTTTTTGCAATCAAAGCGGTAATGAAAAACAAAAACAAAATTATTTGACTGAATATGCATTTTATTGATTGAAAAAGTGTGGCTCAAAACCGAGCAATACAAAGGAAGCAATTCCTGAAAAGAGGTAATTGCGCACAAAAGGAAAATCTATCCTAATGGCAATGTGAAACCGCGATCTCATCGAGTTCCAACTCAGTTACACCCCATATGTCCTCAGACTCTCCGTGCTTTCTGCCTTCTGAACAAGACGTTTCCGATTGATCCCTGTCGGGGATTATCCTGGTGCCTTAACCAAAGTACAAACGATCATGCCAGACGCAGTTGTTCGTTTCAATCCCTCTTTTGCCTGGACCGCCCTTTCGGGTTTTTAGTCCACCGGGATACCCTTTTTTGCCCAAGCCGCCTTTTCAGGTTTTCGACTTGCCGGGTGTACAATTTTTCCATTTTATCCCTAATTTTTGCCCGAACCTTTTCATTATTTTTTCATTTTTTTTCCGGTTCGCCGGGATGCCCATTTTTGCCTGGACTATTTTATTCTTTTCGTCCAGCGGGTCTCTTTATACGAAGTATTTTTTAACTGCGTCCGCATTCACAGGGGATGGAAAATCCTCACCATCCATGGTCGTCAACAACAAGGCTCCGCCAGAGAAAACCTTCTTGACCACGAATGGACCTTCATAATTGGGTGTCCATTTGCCCCTACGATCATTTTGAGGAGGAAGGATCCTTTTCAGCACCATATCACCTACGCGATACACACGAGGTCGCACCTTTCGGTCAAAAGCACGCTTCATTCGTTGCTGGTACAACTGCCCATGACAGATGGCCGCCAGCCTCTTTTCCTCAATCAGGCTCAACTCTTCATACCGAGTCCTTACCCATTCCGCCTCTTGCAATTTCACGTCCATCAGGACTCTCAAAGAGGGAATTTGAACCTCAACCGGTAGCACAACTTCCATCCCATATACCAAAGAGAAAGGCGTTGCCCCAGTAAATGTGCGCACCGAGGTTCGGTACCCAGGATACAAACTTTGTACTTAGCCACCATCGTTGGTGCATTCAAATGCTAACCAGGCAACGAAGGGAACGTGGGATCCCTTTGGCGTAACCAAAGCAGCACTAACTCCTTCACATTAACCCCATCAGACATCAGAATCCGTTCGGATTCGGGGCCAGGCCCCTCCTCCGGGATCGGTTACTCTCAATCTTTCGATTTGAGCACCTCGAGATGTCCTCATCAGGGAACTCAAACCTCCTTGGTTGATAATCCTCAATGGGTTGCTGGGTGAGATAATCAGACAATACACCCCTTGATCGCTTTTTGAAAGGTATACTGAATATCATATTCAGTCAGAATCATTTGCCCTCTCACAACCCGTCCGGTCAATGCTGGCTTCTCATGCACATACTTGATCGGATCCATCTTGGACATCCACAAAGTGGTATGAACCAGCATACACTGTCTTAGTCAGCGACCAGCCTATGCCAAAGTACAACAAGTTTCCTCGAGCAGTGAATGTATTGTTTCACAGTTGGTAAACTTTTTGCTAAGGTAAATTGCATGCTCTTTTCGACAAGACTCGTCATGCTGACACAATACACCTCGTAGACCCCTCGAAGGTCGTCAAGTACATATTAACAATTGCTCCTTCCACAGGAGGCATCAGAATCAGAGGTTCCTGCAACTTATTCTTTTATCTTTTCAAAATGCCGCTTGGCAATCATTATTCCATCTGACCATTTAATTTTTTTTCCATGTTTTCGGTTCAGGCATTTCTTGTTTTTTTTTTTAGCAGGATCAACCTCGATTCCTCTTTTCTGCTCACAATAAGCCCCAACAACTTACCGGACCGCACTCTGATAGTGCACTTCGAATTCAACCTCAGTCTGAATTATCTCAACCGGTCAAACGACTTGCCCCGGTCTGCCAGATGCCCCTCTTCTGTTTGGACTTTGCTATCATGTCATCAACATAGCATTCAATTTCATGATGAATCATACTATGAAACAAAGTCACCCTGGCTCTCTGATACATGGCACCGGCGTTCTGCTTCTCTAGAGGACAGTCTTCTCTCCATGGTAGCTTGTGCACAACGACATCAGTATCCGACCCTGGCGTATCCTGACATGACCAGGCGAAGGTATCCACATGCTCTTTCAACAAGGCTACCATTTTGCTTTCGACTCGCCTCTGAAGCGGCCCCAATTTTCACCTCCTTTCTGACCTCGGCGGCGCTTGGAATAACAATCTTGCATCGCTCCTCGTGCGGTTAAATCACCTTCTCCTCTTGTTTTAACAACCTGGCTAATTCCAGCAGATCACAATCTTCTTCGCCTTCTTCTTCGGCATGATAGATCGGATTGTCGAAGTCATATGAGGTGTAACCGAATTGTTATCAATGAGATCCGGAGAATTACTTTTCGATGTCGGAACGAGACAAATCAAAAAAAAAGGAAAAAAGAAAACAAACATTGCCATTTTTATTTATTTTAAAACTGCAAAAATAAATGAAAAACATGGAACACCGCTTTTAATGTGAAAAACATCCATTTATTAATGATGCAAAATGTTGCAAAATGAAACATATGAGGTGGCCCTTACAATGGACCATTACGTGTCGGGCAACACATAAGGCTTCCATGCAAATAAAATTGAAAACAGAAAAATTACTCTACAGGATGAGTGACAGTGATGATCTTTTTTAGGCCCTCCAGTTCCCTGGTACGCACGATTTTATCCACGACTCCAGCTCGCGGTCACTGTCAATCTCTTCACCCACTGTATAGGCGTGACCTAGATCCAGCACTCCGACACTGACAAATGTGAACGGTGGACGACGTCTTCTGTTTTGTCTAGACGACTCTTGATCTGGCTGATAGCCAACCCCGAACATATTCGCCTTCACCACAATGCCTATGATCTTTCCCCAGCCTGGGATCCCTCCATTTCTCACCACTTCCACGGCCTGTTCGTAAGAAGAAATGGACGGCTTTTTCTCTTTCTCAGCAATAATGGCATTCTCCACCTTGACAGTTTCAACTGCCTGACATGGTGTTTCAAATTTTTCACCATCCATTTCCACCTCCATCATTCTCTGAATCGTTTCCCCAATCACTACACACCCCTTTGTGGCGACGGCCGCACAACCATTTTCACAACCAGGGAAATCTCCATTCTTCATCAGAGGTCTCTGGATCACAGACATTGAAGCTTTTAACTGATCCCCATTCATCAGCCCAATCGTCCTCCTATCCTCAGAAATTGCATTCATCCCCATCTGACCATGCGCGGGCATGTGATTAGCATTAACATTTGGAGGTTGTGCAAAATTAATGGCCTTGGAGTCCACCAGGTCCTGGACCACATGCTTAAAAGCTTTGCAATCCTCAATGTGATGTCCGGGGGCACCAGAGTGGAATTCACATTTGGCATTCTCATCATAACTAGCATGCCTCTGATCAGGTTTCAACGGAGTCAACATCCTTGGCCGCACCAATCCAAGATCCTTCAACCTCTTCAATAGAAAAGCATATGTCATGGGTGGCCTATCAAATTGACGATCAACCCCCTTTCCTCTCACTTGGTTCCCAGCTCTCTGTGCCCTCTGTTGAGGTGGCTGATGTTGTTGTGGTGCAGGTGAATTACCAACAGGAATGGTTACAGTGGCAGCATAAGGGTGGTAACGATCCTTACCGCGTTCTTTTTTTGCCTGCACACCACCTGATTCAGTCTCCTTCTTGAGCTGACCATTGCCAGGGGGCTTCTTTACTACGGATGACGGAGCCTTTCCCTGAACTTTCTCCGCTATCAGCCATTTCTCAATCTTCTCCACCCTCTCAGCAATTACTTTCTGCCCCAAGGCGAGCCCCTGCACGACTTTGAACAACTCTCTCATCATCTCTTTCAATTCAAGAATGTCGGCGTTGGGCGGATCCATCATTCCTATGTCAATCAAACAGGTTAGAAAATGACACCTGCAAAATAGAATACAAGTTATTATGATTCATGCATGAATGCAATATCTATCCATACGAGGAACATTCTGTCTTTCAATCCTGGTTTCATCGAGACAGGTAATAATCCGGCAGCAATATTCTGATATTCATCATTTGATTTCACCATACAGATCAGAGCATATGATTTAGCAAAATACCACCCAACCATGTGTGTGCTGTGTGAGAGCATACGGGAAAGCAAATAAAGCTTGAAGATTGATCACTGAATGAAAATAACCATCGCATATCAAAAGTGCACAATAAGTGCCAATGTCATACATCAAGCTAATACAAGTCAGATACAATTCTCCAAAATCAGAAAGAAAAACACAAGCAAGTGAATTCCGTCAACAGGCCTGACGGTAATCCACACAAATGATAAAGGTCTAGTCTGACGAAGGTCCCACAGAAGGCCCTACATCCTCAACCATCTTGGCGAACTCTGCGGCGAACCTGAGCTCGGTGTTCTCCTGCTACAATCTCTCCACCTCCTTCTGGTGAATCTTCATCTGCCTAAAGTAATGATCTCTCTCAGCAATGTAGTGATCTCTCTCGGTAATGATCTTCGCTTTCTCCGCTTCCCATTCTGCAGCAAGGACTCTGGCTCTGGCATCTCTCTGATCCTTCACGAGGATTTGCCTCCTCTTCTCATCTTCAACGACCTTCGAAGCTCTGGCCAACCTCTCCTTGGTGATGTCGTGCTCCCTTATGGATGACTCTAAAGCTTGACTGACCTTGCCATAGTAAGCGGTATCCATCTCAAAGCGCTTCACCACAAGAGCATGTCGCTTATCCTGATCTTCCATCCTTACTCTGATCTCTTGATTAGCCATCTGAATCCGAGCAACACTCATCTCCAATTCCTTTTTCTCTGCAAGCAGCTGATCTCTGGCTTTCTTCATCTCGAGGAATTCTTCCATACTGACAGAAGAACGTGGCCCCTCAATCAAAGGACACCAAGGATCACCTCCAGGAAATGGTAAATGTGTGAGTTCTATCCTCTTCCTAAGCCAATCGTCAAATGGAGGAAAAGATCTGCTATTGACCTTACCAAAAGGAACCTTGCCCTTCCTCTGAATATTACGCCATGCCCCAGACACTTGTCTCACCCGTGTCAGATTACCCTCAGTCGGGAAATAGAAAGACTCCTGAATCTCGCGCTCGAGAGGAGGAACCTCCATAGCAAACCCCATCTGTCTCCTAAGAAGCGTCGGGTTGTGATTAATGCAACCCTGAACTCCTATAAGAGGCACATTAGGAAATCTTCCACAGCTATATATGAAATCTCGTCCAGCCATGCCGTTATGAGTCCAAGCTATATCAGTGGCTCGCAAACCCATCAACCTGACTGACCACTTAACTGTAGGATCAAGAGAAGCAAAAGCACCTCGGGAAGGCAAATACCCCATGAACCATTTGCGCAATAGCTGAGTACCACATCGAATCAATCCACCACGCCGTTTCTCGTTCCTGTTATGAACCGAGTAATAGACATCTCCGACCAGAGTAGGAATAGGATTCCTCTGCATGAACAACCTGATAGCATTAATGTCCACGAAGCTCTTCTGATTAGGAAACAGGATGGTCCCATAAATGCTCACAGCAATCAAGGCACAGACCGTCTTCCAATTACCCACAGCGGCATGTTCCTTGGCCTTAGCCTCCAAGAAACTCAAATGAAAACCGGGTAACTTTCCCTTCTCCTTCAAACCCCCTTTGGTCACCTCCGGGCTCAAATAAAGAGCACGAGAAATCTCAGCGATGTCAGGCTCCACCCTGATGGCACAGAAAGGAATCTGATCTCGGATCGGAATACCCAGGATGCTGGCATAGTCCTCCATCAGAGGTCCCAACAAATAATCCGGGAACACAAAACACCTCAAACCCGGGTCATAAAACTGAAGAAGAGTATGGATGGCGCTCCTATCACTGTCTGTGAGCCTGAAAACCAACTTCAGAATACCACCGTATGCCTCACGAAACATCCTCACATGGTCGGGCGTAATCAATGCTATCATATCTCTCAGCACACTGATCTCTGGATCGAAGAAGCTATAGACAACATCGTCTTTCAAACCGGTCCTCATGTCTGAGCAAAGAAATCTCTCAACCAGGATCTCGATCAAGAATGTCCCTGCATATGGATAAACATGTGTTAGATGCAGGTAAATGCAAAATGTGAATGATGCTGATGTATGAATGCAATGCATAGTGCCATCCTCCCAGTCATCTAAACATCTGTTGCACTGAAGCCCTGATCTCTGAACTGATCACAACCATCTGAGGTACTGAGCAACCATAAGTCCAACTCAAGGGTTCCGAAATAAACGAAACTGAAAGATACATCACCATCATCATCACAGAGATCCACTGGTCTGATAACCAACCCTTCTGAACCAGCCCGGGGAATCCTGAAATAAACGGATCCCCACTGATAAATACCACGGACAGAACTCCGGCGTCTCGGAAATAATCCATAAATCCGACTTAAATAGGACTCTGATCAACGGAACCATCAGTCACCATCAAAGTCACCATCAGAACATGCATCTGTAAGAATCACCCCACCCCTCACAGGTGAATTCTAATCAGGTCATCCTAAGGCGGATAATAGTCTCGACAATTGGGCAAAGATACTCAACGGGTTTTCCCTTTCGGGTGTGCCGTTGTAGCTCTCTTAAGATTGTCTAAACCAAAGATCCGGGAAAGATCGGTCACCGAAGTCAACAGCTCAAAAAGAGGTAACCCAACCAAAGTGGAAAACCCCACCAAGGAAGAGCACTCTCCAATGAACCTCGTCCGGCTTGTGGTATGTCACGTTGCAACAATATGCTGATAAAGCAAATGAGGAACGTGAGACCACACTAATCCTAGGTGTACGCTCGGGCCTGGGTTTTAGCCCCACTCAGAACACCCACCCCAAATCAAAGGAACCACCTGTAAGACAGCACGATGATAATATGATGCATGCAAATATTTATGCAAATATATACACAACAGAATAATAAATGCAATAAATAGAGCAGCACAAGCAACCTAAACCATCCTAGAACGCTAGGAGAGACTCGCTTAGGGAAGATGGACCAGCAATAGGTCAACTTCGTAGTCCCCAGCAGAGTCGCCAGCTGTCGCATCCGCGAAAAACATTCGGCGGGCTAAACCAAAACAACACAGAGCCGCCACCGTGCGTTATTTATCCCAAAGAGGGAAAGGAAACGCTCGAAGTAAACCTGGAAAAGACATGGTCTCGCGACCAAAGAGAGATGGGATCGGGAGTCGGTTACGCAAGGGGAAGGTATTAGCACCCCTCACGTCCGTCGTACTCGACGGGATCCACGCCCAAAAAGATAGGATAAGGTTGCTAAAAGAAAACTGCTCAAAGAATGCACACGCACACACCGGAACAAAGCACAGGACGGAGAACAGAGGAAGGTAACTCGGCAGGATATCGCATCCTGGTCCTACATAGTTTGTCAGAAACAAACATCAGAGTCAACGTAGTACGGGACAAGGGGAAACGTGCTCGATAGGATATCGCATCATATGCCTACGTATCTCATCTGGAATGAGAATCAGAGCTACCGTAGTTCGGCTCACGTACGCCAAACAAAACAAAACACAAACACAGGCAAACATGGAAACCGAATGCCAATCGCTGGACTTACATCAGACTCCGAACCAAACACACGCACACTGGAAACCAAATGCCAGCTGCTGGACTTACATCAGACTCCAAGCACACAACAATAGGATATGGAATGCCAATCGCTGGTCTTATATCCATCTCCTAACACACACAAGAAAGCTAACAAGCAAACAAGTTACTAAGGAGTCTGGCACTCGAGCCTAGCAACTGTCAAGCAAACACACACAAAAAAGAAAAAGGGTGCCCGGAGAGATCTCGTACGACCTCCTGCCTACGTACCTCATCTGGTATGAGGATCAGGGCAACGTAGTTCCCCTGAACAGGGGAGAAACTTTCTCCTAACCAGAGACTGGGAAATGACAAACTAGAAGGGAGACTGACTCGAGCCTAATAGTTATCATGTATTCCACAATGGTCCTAGGTTGAGTTTTCTATCTAACTTGCACAGGCAGCAAGTTATCTTAAACAGCACAAGCAAAGCAGAGCAAACACACAATTAGCACACACTATATACAGACAAAGTGGGCTCACACAAGGTTAGGCTGTGAAACACAAGCCAACTGTATCGGGGTGATGTTAGCTCTTAACCCTAACATTGAGAGTTAGGGTGAAGCAGATGAAATGGGAAGTGATCCCTGGCCTGGGAGAGCTTCAGATGATAGAAGGTGTGGGATTCCAGAAAGTTGGAACTCTCTCCACAAGTGAATGACTCTATAGATCTTGGGTTAATATCCACAATGCATCAACATGTAATGTGAGCAAAGGGATGACACACAGACTAACAGGAGATGGGTTACACATCTCTTTTATCTGTCAATTGCCTTATTAAAGGTCTTTTCCTGCTTGGCACAAACATAAACAATCACAAGCATTGCCTCTTAAGGAGGACTTCAGATAGGTGCCTGACCACATAACAGGCCAGGTCTTCCAGACTACATGGAGAAGAGATGTTATACCTAGGTTAAGCAACCCAGAAGCAAATGCAAGTTCAAAAGAACTCAAGCAACTAATGTACCTGAAAACAATCCAACTCAATCAGTATACAAGTCAAAAAGTCAAACAGACAGTTAATGGTCAACAGACAACAGTGCACAGTCAACAAACAATGCTACAATGTGCAAGGCACAAGCTCAACTCAAATGAGCTAAAAGCCACCTACAAAACAAGTCAAGATTAGTCAATACAAGCCAAATAATCAACTCAAGCAATGTGAATCAATTCCCTCATGGCCATATGCTTCTTAACCTGCAAACCAAGCTCAAACATGAGAAGCAAACCACTAGGACAAGGCCTAGGGTCAAAGAGGGAGAAATAATTCAAAACAGAACATGAAAATTGACAAGAATCAAGCTTAATCAATTAAGAACAATATACAAGTGGTCTCATACCAATAGCATCAACCAATTTCATTTCACAAATCATATAAGGCAAGGCATGCAAGTTGGAAGCTCATTGAAGCAAACAGAATGAACCAATCCACATCAACTCAAAAATGATTCAATAAATCTCAAGAAAAATCATGGCTAAACAGCACACATCACATGATCAGCACACCAAAAATCAAAGCATTTGGACAAGTTTAAGCATGGCAATTAAATTCCCTAAGGCAAGGTAAGCACAAACAAGCTCAATAAAAGCATATGATGATCCCCATCTCATGAAAGACCCCATCTCCTTGACAAGCCCTGACTGGCACAATTCATCTGATTAGCGTTGACCAGAGGTCAAAACCCTAATCTCAAGGAAAATTGTCATGTACAATGAACCTCTTGGTGATGATAAGACCATGATGATGATGATGTACCACTTCAACCAAGATAATTCCCAATCTCCTTGAGGAACCAAGAAACCCTAATTGAAGCACAAACCCTCAGATGGCTAGTGAGCAATTTATGAGACCCTCAGGCTTGCATCTATTAACCTCTTTGTCTTCTGAGAAAGACCTAGGAGGATGACTTGCTCAATGTTTCCGCATGATATGCAAAGATGCAATGACTAATGTCCTACAAAATGAAAATGCAACATGCTAAGCTAGTCCCAAGAGAGGAGGGCAAATTTTGAGGTGTTACAGCTGCCCCTATTTAATCCACTAGATGATCAGGGTGAAGAGTGATTGAATACCAAGAACAGACGAACAATTTGCACTCTGATGGGAAAATAATTAACACCGTCTGTCAGAATCGGCAAAGAAGCAATCTTGAAAGAAGAACCCGTCTGGTACGGAGAAAAGTCGGCCTGAATACCGAAACAGGACGTTGACCTGGATACCAGAATAAATGGTAACACGGGAACCACCATGGCCTGAACGCCGCCCATCAGTCTGAATACTGAACATCATAGTATGAGAGTATTGACATTGGTCTGAATACCGGGGAATTGGCCTGAATACCGCTTAGGTCTGAATACCGGAAAGTTGGCCTGAGTGCCGCAAGCTGCATCGATCTGAACTCCGGAAACTGGCCTGAGTGCCACAAGTTCGTCAACCTGATTGTTGGAAACTTCTTCGATCTGAAAATCGGAAACTGGTCTGAGTACCCACCTCGGCCTGAACACCCGAAAACTGGCCTGACTGCCATAAGTGCTTCAACCTGATTGTTGGAAACTTCTTCGATCTGAAAATCGGAAACTGGTCTGAGTACCCACCTCGGCCTGAACACCGAAAAACTGGCCTGGCTGCCATAAGTGCTTCAACCTGATTGTTGGAAACTTCTTCGATCTGAAAATCGGAAACTGGTATGAATACCCACCTCGGCCTGAACACCGGAAAACTGGCCTGCCTGCCATAAGTGCTTCAACCTGATTGTTGGAAACTTCTTCGATCTGAAAATCGGAAACTGGTCTGAGTACCCACCTCGACCTGAACACCGGAAAACTGGCCTGACTGCCATAAGTGCTTCAACCTGATTGTTGGAAACTTCTTCGATCTGGAAATCGGAAACTGGCCTGAGTGCCACAAGTTCGTCAACCTGATTGTTGGAAACTTCTTCAATCTGAAAATCGGAAACTGGTCTGAGTACCCACCTCGGCCTGAACACCGGAAAACTGGCCTGACTGCCATAAGTGCTTCAACCTGATTGTTGGAAACTTCTTCGATCTGAAAATCGGAAACTGGTCTGAGTACCCACCTCGGCCTGAACACCGGAAAACTGGCCTGACTGCCATAAGTGCTTCAACCTGATTGTTGGAAACTTCTTCGATCTGAAAATCGGAAACTGATCTGAATACCCACCTCGGCCTGAACACCGGAAAACTGGCCTGACTGCCATCTCGGTCTGAATACCCGCTTCGGTCTGAACACCAGAAGATTGGCCTGACTGCCACCTCGGTCTGAATACCCGCTTCGGTCTGAACACCAGAAGATTGGCCTGACTGCCACCTCGGTCTGAATACCCGCTTCGGTCTGAACACCGGAAAATTGGCCATGCCGGTCAGCATCGGCAGAGATAAAAACAGTGATAAACGAGTCTGCACGTGTACCAATGACCCATACTGGGGAGTAACAAGCCATGAGCATGTTATCCTATATTCAACCCTAGCAATCGAACAATTACGCTCCGCTGGGGATGATTTTCTTCTTTACTTCTTTTTTTTTGGACCCCGAAACTTCTCTGATTATCATTTCCATCTCCGCCTGACAGAAATCCTTCCTCCAATATCGCACTACTGGGGAATTACTGTTGATTAAAATCACGATGCCAAAACTCCTCGGAGTAACACCTTCACCTTCGGACGAAACCACCTCTCAAACAATAACCACGTCTTGAGACTAGCTTATGCTTGCAATAATGATGCATGACTTTTTTTCAGCATAATGTTCCATGATCATGGAAATGCTACGCGATTTATTATGCAATATGTTATGCTTATCTACATGATGAATGCATAAAAAGTATCCCCCTCAAGGGACTCTTCTGGGAAGCTCGAGGCTCTCTGCTGAGGAACTTGACAACACTCCGATCTCCACCCTGCTGGGGAATAGCACTGCTGCTGGGAAAAAGGCCACCCTTGCTGGGGAAATCCTCCACTGAACCCGATCCGCTTGGGGACCTCGCTGGGGAAAGAACCACCAACTCACTCTGTGGGGAAACAACAGTCTCTGACTTGCCGGGAATATAACAATCCCGACTCTGCTTGGAGAAACCACTACCAATAGATACCTCTGCTGGGAAACAACAACCTTCGGGCCTGGCTGCTGAGGAAACATCGATCTCCAACCTGCTGGGGGAGATAACCATACCGACCCTGCTAGGGAAGCCACAGACCTTGAATCTGCTGGGGAATTAGTCATCCCGACTCTGCTTGGGGAGATGAGGAAATTTTGGTACCGAACACCCGTCGACTCGTCGAACCATGGCATTCACCGTCCAAATCCACTGTCAACTTTCCAATTTTGAGAACTCCCAGACTTGTCTGGACTTTTCTGATTCATCACCTTGTATTCTCGACAGCTCCGTACTCGATGGAGAGCGAACTCCTTAAACGGATACACACTTTCTAATCTTCAGACTTTGAAGAGTCTTCTTGATTAATCCAGGCTCGTCGTACATCTTTGCCGCCTTTTCACCATTCCTCCATTCATTCGTCCCTGATCGGACTCCACGGGGATCTTTCGTCAAAAAGCTTCACATCACAACCTGCAAGTGAGTGAAAATATCGAACAGCACCTGCAAAAGAGATCGTTAGATAAAAACGTGCCCCAAGCGTGTCAAGATTTCAACACTTGGGTCACTCAACCTTCCGAATTAGATTTCAAGCTTTCAATCTTATAAGCATGCATTGGAAGGGACCTGTATGTCTTAAAATGCAAAATTCTTTATCACAAACAATTGGATGTTTTTGCAATCAAAGCGGTAATGAAAAACAAAAACAAAATTATTTGACTGAATATGCATTTTATTGATTGAAAAAGTGTGGCTCAAAATCGAGCAATACAAAGGAAGCAATTCCTGAAAAGAGGTAATTGCGCACAAAAGGAAAATCTATCCTAATGGCAATGTGAAACCGCGATCTCATCGAGTTCCAACTCAGTTACACCCCATATGTCCTCAGACTCTCCGTGCTTTCTGCCTTCTGAACAAGACGTTTCCGATTGATCCCTGTCGGGGATTATCCTGGTGCCTTAACCAAAGTACAAACGATCATGCCAGACGCAGTTGTTCGTTTCAATCCCTCTTTTGCCTGGACCGCCCTTTCGGGTTTTTAGTCCACCGGGATACCCTTTTTTGCCCAAGCCGCCTTTTCAGGTTTTCGACTTGCCGGGTGTACAATTTTTGCCATTTTATCCCTAATTTTTGCCCGAACCTTTTCATTATTTTTTCATTTTTTTTCCGGTTCGCCGGGATGCCCATTTTTGCCTGGACTATTTTATTCTTTTCGTCCAGCGGGTCTCTTTATACGAAGTATTTTTTAACTGCGTCCGCATTCACAGGGGATGGAAAATCCTCACCATCCATGGTCGTCAACAACAAGGCTCCGCCAGAGAAAACCTTCTTGACCACGAATGGACCTTCATAATTGGGTGTCCATTTGCCCCTACGATCATTTTGAGGAGGAAGGATCCTTTTCAGCACCATATCACCTACGCGATACACACGAGGTCGCACCTTTCGGTCAAAAGCACGCTTCATTCGTTGCTGGTACAACTGCCCATGACAGATGGCGGCCAGCCTCTTTTCCTCAATCAGGCTCAACTCTTCATACCGAGTCCTTACCCATTCTGCCTCTTGCAATTTCACGTCCATCAGGACTCTCAAAGAGGGAATCTAAACCTCAACCGGTAACACAGCTTCCATCCCATATACCAAAGAGAAAGGCGTTGCCCAAGTAAATATGCGCACCCAGGATACAAACTTTGTACTTAGCCACCATCGTTGGTGCATTCAAATGCTAACCAGGCAACGAAGGGAACGTGGGATCCCTTTGGCGTAACCAAAGCAACACTAACTCCTTCACATTAACCCCATCAGACATCAGAATCCGTTCGGATTCGGGGCCAGGCCCCTCCTCCGGGATCGGTTACTCTCAATCTTTCGATTTGAGCACCTCGAGATGTCCTCATCAGGGAACTCAAACCTCCTTGGTTGATAATCCTCAATGGGTTGCTGGGTGAGATAATCAGACAATACACCCCTTGATCGCTTTTTGAAAGGTATACTGAATATCATATTCAGTCAGAATCATTTGCCCTCTCACAACCCGTCCGGTCAATGCTGGCTTCTCATGCACATACTTGATCGGATCCATCTTGGACATCCACAAAGTGGTATGAACCAGCATACACTGTCTTAGTCAGCGAGCAGCCTATGCCAAAGTACAGCAAGTTTCCTCGAGCAGTGAATGTATTGTTTCACAGTCGGTAAACTTTTTGCTAAGGTAAATTGCATGCTCTTTTCGACAAGACTCGTCATGCTGACACAATACACCTCGTAGACCCCTCGAAGGCCGTCAAGTACATATTAACAATTGCTCCTTCCACAGGAGGCATCAGAATCAGAGGTTCCTGCAACTTATTCTTTTATCTTTTCAAAATGCCTCTTGGCAATCATTATTCCATCTGACCATTTAATTTTTTTTCCTTGTTTTCGGTTCAGGCATTTCTTGTTTTTTTTTTTAGCAGGATCAACCTCGATTCCTCTTTTCTGCTCACAATAAGCCCCAGCAACTTACCGGACCGCACTCTGATAGTGCACTTCGAATTCAACCTCAGTCTGAATTATCTCAACCGGTCAAACGACTTGCCCCGGTCTGCCAGATGCCCCTCTTCTGTTTGGACTTTGCTATCATGTCATCAACATAGCATTCAATTTCATGATGAATCATACTATGAAACAAAGTCACCCTGGCTCTCTGATACATGGCACCGGCGTTCTGCTTCTCTAGAGGACAGTCTTCTCTCCATGGTAGCTTGTGCACAACGACATCAGTATCCGACCCTGGCGTATCCTGACATGACTAGGCGAAGGTATCCACATGCTCTTTCAACAAGGCTACCATTCTGCTTTCGACTCGCCTCTGAAGCGGCCCCAATTTTCACCTCCTTTCTGACCTCGTGCGGTTAAATCACCTTCTCCTCTTGTTTTAACAACCTGGCTAATTCCAGCAGATCACAATCTTCTTCGCCTTCTTCTTCGGCATGATAGATCGGATTGTCGAAGTCATATGAGGTGTAACCGAATTGTTATCAATGAGATCCGGAGAATTACTTTTCGATGTCGGAACGAGACAAATCAAAAAAAAAAGGAAAAAAGAAAACAAACATTGCCATTTTTATTTATTTTAAAACTGCAAAAATAAATGAAAAACAGGGAACACCGCTTTTAATGTGAAAAACATCCATTTATTAATGATGCAAAATGTTGCAAAATGAAACATATGAGGTGGCCCTTACAATGGACCATTACGTGTCGGGCAACACATAAGGCTTCCATGCAAATAAAATTGAAAACAGAAAAATTACTCTACAGGATGAGTGACAGTGATGATCTTTTTTAGGCCCTCCAGTTCCCTGGTACGCACGATTTTATCCACGACTCCAGCTCGCGGTCACTGTCAATCTCTTCACCCACTGTATAGGCGTGACCTAGATCCAGCACTCCGGCACTGACAAATGTGAACGGTGGACGACGTCTTCTGTTTTGTCTAGACGACTCTTGATCTGGCTGATAGCCAACCCCGAACATATTCGCCTTCACCACAATGCCTATGATCTTTCCCCAGCCTGGGATCCCTCCATTTCTCACCACTTCCACGGCCTGTTCGTAAGAAGAAATGGACGGCTTTTTCTCTTTCTCAGCAATAATGGCATTCTCCACCTTGACAGTTTCAACTGCCTGACATGGTGTTTCAAATTTTTCACCATCCATTTCCACCTCCATCATTCTCTGAATCGTTTCCCCAATCACTACACACCCCTTTGTGGCGACGGCCGCACAACCATTTTCACAACCAGGGAAATCTCCATTCTTCATCAGAGGTCTCTGGATCACAGACATTGGAGCTTTTAACTGATCCCCATTCATCAGCCCAATCGTCCTCCTATCCTCAGAAATTGCATTCATCCCCATCTGACCATGCGCAGGCATGTGATTAGCATTAACATTTGGAGGTTGTGCAAAATTAATGGCCTTGGAATCCACCAGGTCCTGGACCACATGCTTAAAAGCTTTGCAATCCTCAATGTGATGTCCGGGGGCACCAGAGTGGAATTCACATTTGGCATTCTCATCATAACTAGCAGGCCTCTGATCAGGTTTCAACGGAGTCAACATCCTTGGCCGCACCAATCCAAGATCCTTCAACCTCTTCAACAGAAGAGCATACGTCATGGGTGGCCTATCAAATTGACGATCAACCCCCTTTCCTCTCACTTGGTTCCCAGCTCTCTGTGCCCTCTGTTGAGGTGGCTGATGTTGTTGTGGTGCAGGTGAATTACCAACAGGAATGGTTACAGTGGCAGCATAAGGGTGGTAACGATCCTTACCGCGTTCTTTTTTTGCCTGCACACCACCTGATTCAGTCTCCTTCTTGAGCTGACCATTGCCAGGGGGCTTCTTTACTACGGATGACGGAGCCTTTCCCTGAACTTTCTCCGCTATCAGCCATTTCTCAATCTTCTCCACCCTCTCAGCAATTACTTTCTGCCCCAAGGCGAGCCCCTGCACGACTTTGAACAACTCTCTCATCATCTCTTTCAATTCAAGAATGTCGGCGTTGGGCGGATCCATCATTCCTATGTCAATCAAACAGGTTAGAAAATGACACCTGCAAAATAGAATACAAGTTATTATGATTCATACATGAAAGCAATATCTATCCATACGAGGAACATTCTGTCTTTGAATCCTGGTTTCATCGAGACAGGTAATAATCCGGCAGCAATATTCTGATATTCATCATTTGATTTCACCATACAGATCAGAGCATATGATTTAGCAAAATACCACCCAACCATGTGTGTGCTGTGTGAGAGCATACGGGAAAGCAAATAAAGCTTGAAGATTGATCACTGAATGAAAATAACCATCGCATATCAAAAGTGCACAATAAGTGCCAATGCCATACATCAAGCTAATACAAGTCAGATACAATTCTCCAAAATCAGAAAGAAAAACACAAGCAAGTGAATTCCGTCAACAGGCCTGACGGTAATCCACACAAATGATAAAGGTCTAGTCTGACGAAGGTCCCACAGAAGGCCCTACATCCTCAACCATCTTGGCGAACTCTGCGGCGAACCTGAGCTCGGTGTTCTCCTGCTACAATCTCTCCACCTCCTTCTGGTGAATCTTCATCTGCCTAAAGTAATGATCTCTCTCAGCAATGTAGTGATCTCTCTCGGCAATGATCTTCGCTTTCTCCGCTTCCCATTCTGCAGCAAGGACTCTGGCTCTGGCATCTCTCTGATCCTTCACGAGGATTTGCCTCCTCTTCTCATCTTCAACGACCTTCGAAGCTCTGGCCAACCTCTCCTTGGTGATGTCGTGCTCCCTTATGGATGACTCTAAAGCTTGACTGACCTTGCCATAGTAAGCGGTATCCATCTCAAAGCGCTTCACCACAAGAGCATGTCGCTTATCCTGATCTTCCATCCTTACTCTGATCTCTTGATTAGCCATCTGAATCCGAGCAACACTCATCTCCAATTCCTTTTTCTCTGCAAGCAGCTGATCTCTGGCTTTCTTCATCTCGAGGAATTCTTCCATACTGACAGAAGAACGTGGCCCCTCAATCAAAGGACACCAAGGATCACCTCCAGGAAATGGTAAATGTGTGAGTTCTATCCTCTTCCTAAGCCAATCGTCAAATGGAGGAAAATATCTGCTATTGACCTTACCAAAAGGAACCTTGCCCTTCCTCTGAATATTACGCCATGCCCCAGACACTTGTCTCACCCGTGTCAGATTACCCTCAGTCGGGAAATAGAAAGACTCCTGAATCTCGCGCTCGAGAGGAGGAACCTCCATAGCAAACCCCATCTGTCTCCTAAGAAGCGTCGGGTTGTGATTAATGCAACCCTGAACTCCTATAAGAGGCACATTAGGAAATCTCCCACAGCTATATATGAAATCTCGTCCAGCCATGCCGTTATGAGTCCAAGCTATATCAGTGGCTCGCAAACCCATCAACCTGACTGACCACTTAACCGTAGGATCAAGAGAAGCAAAAGCACCTCGGGAAGGCAAATACCCCATGAACCATTTGTGCAATAGCTGAGTACCACATCGAATCAATCCACCACGCCGTTTCTCGTTCCTGTTATGAATCGAGTAATAGACATCTCCGACCAGAGTAGGAATAGGATTCCTCTGCATGAACAACCTGATAGCATTAATGTCCACGAAGCTCTTCTGATTAGGAAACAGGATGGTCCCATAAATGCTCACAGCAATCAAGGCACAGACCGTCTTCCAATTACCCACAGCGGCATGTTCCTTGGCCTTAGCCTCCAAGAAACTCAAATGAAAACCGGGTAACTTTCCCTTCTCCTTCAAACCCCCTTTGGTCACCTCCGGGCTCAAATAAAGAGCACGAGAAATCTCAGCGATGTCAGGCTCCACCCTGATGGCACAGAAAGGAATCTGATCTCGGATCGGAATACCCAGGATGCTGGCATAGTCCTCCATCAGAGGTCCCAACAAATAATCCGGGAACACAAAACACCTCAAACCCGGGTCATAAAACTGAAGAAGAGTATGGATGGCGCTCCTATCACTGTCTGTGAGCCTGAAAACCAACTTCAGAATACCACCGTATGCCTCACGAAACATCCCCACATGGTCGGGCGTAATCAATGCTATCATATCTCTCAGCACACTGATCTCTGGATCGAAGAAGCTATAGACAACATCGTCTTTCAAACCGGTCCTCATGTCTGAGCAAAGAAATCTCTCAACCAGGATCTCGATCAAGAATGTCCCTGCATATGGATAAACATGTGTTAGATGCAGGTAAATGCAAAATGTGAATGATGCTGATGTATGAATGCAATGCATAGTGCCATCCTCCCAGTCATCTAAACATCTGTTGCACTGAAGCCCTGATCTCTAAACTGATCACAACCATCTGAGGTACTGAGCAACCATAAGTCCAACTCAAGGGTTCCGAAATAAACGAAACTGAAAGATACATCACCATCATCATCACAGAGATCCACTGGTCTGATAACCAACCCTTCTGAACCAGCCCGGGGAATCCTGAAATAAACGGATCCCCACTGATAAATACCACGGACAGAACTCCGGCGTCTCAGAAATAATCCATAAATCCGACTTAAATAGGACTCTGATCAACGGAACCATCAGTCACCATCAAAGTCACCATCAGAACATGCATCTGTAAGAATCACCCCACCCCTCACAGGTGAATTCTAATCAGGTCATCCTAAGGCGGATAATAGTCTCGACAATTGGCCAAAGATACTCAACGGGTTTGCCCTTTCGGGTGTGCCGTTGTAGCTCTCTTAAGATTGTCTAAACCAAAGATCCGGGAAAGATCGGTCACCGAAGTCAACAACTCAAAAAGAGGTAACCCAACCAAAGTGGAAAACCCCACCAAGGAAGAGCACTCTCCAATGAACCTCGTCCGGCTTGTGGTATGTCACGTTGCAACAATATGCTGATAAAGCAAATGAGGAACGTGAGACCACACTAATCCTAGGTGTACGCTTGGGCCTGGGTTTTAGCCCCACTCAGAACACCCACCCCAAATCAAAGGAACCACCTGTAAGATAGCACGATGATAATATGATGCATGCAAATATTTATGCAAATATATACACAACAGAATAGTAAATGCAATAAATAGAGCAGCACAAGCAACCTAAACCATCCTAGAACGCTAGGAGAGACTCGCTTAGGGAAGATGGACCAGCAATAGGTCAACTTCGTAGTCCCCAGCAGAGTCGCCAGCTGTCACATCCGCGAAAAACAACCGGCGGGCTAAACCAAAACAACACAGATCCGCCACCGTGCGTTATTTATCCCAAAGAGGGAAAGGAAACGCTCGAAGTAAACCTGGAAAAGACATGGTCTCGCGACCAAAGAGAGATGGGATCGGGAGTCGGTTACGCAAGGGGAAGGTATTAGCACCCCTCACGTCCGTCGTACTCGACGGGATCCACGCCCAAAAAGATAGGATAAGGTTGCTAAAAGAAAACTGCTCAAAGAATGCACACACACACACCGGAAAAAAGCACAGGACGGAGAACAGAGGAAGGTAACTCGGCAGGATATCGCATCCTGGTCCTACGTAGTTTGTCAGAAACAAACATCAGAGTCAACGTAGTTCGGGACAAGGGGAAACGTGCTCGATAGGATATCGCATCCTATGCCTACGTATCTCATCTGGAATGAGAATCAGAGCTACCGTAGTTCGGCTCACGCACGCCAAACAAAACAAAACACAAACACAGGCAAACATGGAAACCGAATGCCAATCGCTGGACTTACATCAGACTCCGAACCAAACACACGCACACAGGAAACCAAATTCCAGCTGCTGGACTTACATCGGACTCCAAGCACACAATAATAGGATACGGAATGCCAATTGCTGGTCTTATATCCATCTCCTAACACACACAAGAAAGCTAACAAGCAAACAAGTTACTAAGGAGTCTGGCACTCGAGCCTAGCAACTGTCATGCAAACACATACAAAAAAGAAAAAGGGTGCCCGGAGAGATCTCGTACGACCTCCTGCTTACGTACCTCATCTGGTATGAGGATCAGGGCAACGTAGTTCCCCTGAACAGGGGAGAAACTTTCTCCTAACCAGAGACTGGGAAATGACAAACTAGAAGGGAGACTGACTCGAGCCTAATAGTTATCATGTATTCCACAATGGTCCTAGGTTGAGTTTTCTATCTAACTTGCACAGGCAGCAAGTTATCTTAAACAGCACAAGCAAAGCAGAGCAAACACACAATTAGCACACACTATATACAGACAAAGTGGGCTCACACAAGGTTAGGCTGTGAAACACAAGCCAACTGTATCGGGGTGATATTAGCTCTTAACCCTAACATTGAGAATTAGGGTGAAGCAGATGAAATGGGAAGTGATCCCTGGCCTGGGAGAGCTTCAGATGATAGAAGGTGTGGGAGTCCAGAAAGTTGGAACTCTCTCCACAAGTGAATGACTCTATAGATCTTGGGTTAATATCCACAATGCATCAACATGTAATGTGAGCAAAGCGATGACACACAGACTAACAGGAGATGGGTTACACATCTCTTTTATCTGTCAATTGCCTTATCAAAGGTCTTTTCCTGCTTGGCACAAACATAAACAATCACAAGCATTGCCTCTTAAGGAGGACTTCAGACAGGTGCCTAACCACATAACAGGCCAGGTCTTCCAGACTACATGGAGAAGAGATGTAATACCTAGGTTAAGCAACCCACAAGCAAATGCAAGTTCAAAAGAACTCAAGAAACTAATGTGCCTGAAAACAATCCAACTCAATCAGTATACAAGTCAAAAAGTCAAACAGACAATTAATGGTCAACAGACAACAGTGCACAGTCAACAAACAATGCTACAATGTGCAAGGCACAAGCTCAACTCAAATGAGCTAAAAGCCACCTACAAAACAAGTCAAGATTAGTCAATACAAGCAAAATAATCAACTCAAGCAATGTGAATCAATTCCCTCATGGCCATATGCTTCTTAACCTGCAAACCAAGCTCAAACATGAGAAGCAAACCACTAGGACAAGGCCTAGGGTCAAAGAGGGAGAAATAATTCAAAACAGAACATGAAAATTGGCAAGAATCAAGCTTAATCAATTAAGAACAATATCCAAGTGGTCTCATACCAATAGCATCAACCAATTTCATTTCACAAATCATATAAGGCAAGGCATGCAAGTTGGAAGCTCATTGAAGCAAACAGAATGAACCAATCCACATCAACTCAAAAATGATTCAATAAATCTCAAGAAAAATCATGGCTAAACAGCACACATCACATGATCAGCACACCAAAAATCAAAGCATTTGGACAAGTTTAAGCATGGCAATTAAATTCCCTAAGGCAAGGTAAGCACAAACAAGCTCAATAAAAGCATATGATGATCCCCATCTCACGAAAGACCCCATCTCCTTGACAAGCCCTGACTGGCACAATTCAACTGATTAGGGTTGACCAGAGGTCAAAACCCTAATCTCAAGGAAAATTGTCATGTACAATGAACCTCTTGGTGATGATAAGACCATGATGATGATGATGTACCACTTCAACCAAGATAATTCCCAATCTCCTTGAGGAACCAAGAAACCCTAATTGAAGCACAAACCCTCAGATGGCTAGTGAGCAATTTATGAGACCCTCAGGCTTGCATCTATTAACCTCTTTGTCTTCTGAGAAAGACCTAGGAGGATGACTTGCTCAATGTTTCCGCATGATATGCAAAGATGCAATGACTAATGTCCTACAAAATGAAAATGCAACATGCTAAGCTAGTCCCAAGAGAGGAGGGCAAATTTTGAGGTGTTACAGCTTCCCCTATTCAATCCACTATGAACCTGTCGATATGAACAGCCTCGGCTTTCAGATGATCAGGGTGAAGAGTGATTGAATACCAAGAACAGACGAACAATTTGCACTCTGATGGGAAAATAATTAACACCGTCTGTCAGAATCGGCAAAGAAGCAATCTTGAAAGAAGAACCCGTCTGGTACGGAGAAAAGTCGGCCTGAATACCGAAACAGGACGTTGACCTGGATACCAGAATAAATGGTAACACAGGAACCACCATGGCCTGAACGCCGCCCATCAGTCTGAATACTGAACATCATAGTATGAGAGTATTGACATTGGTCTGAATACCGGGGAATTGGCCTGAATACCGCTTTGGTCTGAATACCGGAAAGTTGGCCTGAGTGCCGCAAGCTGCATCGATCTGAACTCCGGAAACTGGCCTGAGTGCCACAAGTTCGTCAACCTGATTGTTGGAAACTTCTTCGATCTGAAAATCGGAAACTGGTCTGAGTACCCACCTCGGCCTGAACACCCGAAAACTGGCCTGACTGCCATAAGTGCTTCAACCTGATTGTTGGAAACTTCTTCGATCTGAAAATCGGAAACTGGTCTGAGTACCCACCTCGGCCTGAACACCGGAAAACTGGCCTGGCTGCCATAAGTGCTTCAACCTGATTGTTGGAAACTTCTTCGATCTGAAAATCGGAAACTGGTATGAATACCCACCTCGGCCTGAACACCGGAAAACTGGCCTGCCTGCCATAAGTGCTTCAACCTGATTGTTGGAAACTTCTTCGATCTGAAAATCGGAAACTGGTCTGAGTACCCACCTCGGTCTGAACACCGGAAAACTGGCCTGACTGCCATAAGTGCTTCAACCTGATTGTTGGAAACTTCTTCGATCTGGAAATCGGAAACTGGCCTGAGTGCCACAAGTTCGTCAACCTGATTGTTGGAAACTTCTTCAATCTGAAAATCGGAAACTGGTCTGAGTACCCACCTCGGCCTGAACACCGGAAAACTGGCATGACTGCCATAAGTGCTTCAACCTGATTGTTGGAAACTTCTTCGATCTGAAAATCGGAAACTGGTCTGAGTACCCACCTCGGCCTGAACACCGGAAAACTGGCCTGACTGCCATAAGTGCTTCAACCTGATTGTTGGAAACTTCTTCGATCTGAAAATCGGAAACTGATCTGAATACCCACCTCGGCCTGAACACCGGAAAACTGGCCTGATTGCCATCTCGGTCTGAATACCCGCTTCGGTCTGAACACCAGAAGATTGGCCTGACTGCCACCTCGGTCTGAATACCCGCTTCGGTCTAAACACCAGAAGATTGGCCTGACTGCCACCTCGGTCTGAATACCCGCTTCGGTCTGAACACCGGAAAATTGGCCATGCCGGTCAGCATCGGCAGAGATAAAAACAGTGATAAACGAGTCTGCACGTGTACCAATGACCCATACTGGGGAGTAACAAGCCATGAGCATGTTATCCTATATTCAACCCTAGCAATCGAACAATTACGCTCCGCTGGGGATGATTTTCTTCTTTACTTCTTTTTTTTTGGACCCCGAAACTTCTCTGATTATCATTTCCATCTCCGCCTGACAGAAATCCTTCCTCCAATATCGCACTACTGGGGAATTACTGTTGATTAAAATCACGATGCCAAAACTCCTCGGAGTAACACCTTCACCTTCGGACGAAACCACCTCTCAAACAATAACCACGTCTTGAGACTAGCTTATGCTTGCAATAATGATGCATGACTTTTTTTCAGCATAATGTTCCATGATCATGGAAATGCTACGCGATTTATTATGCAATATGTTATGCTTATCTACATGATGAATGCATAAAAAGTATCCCCCTCAAGGGACTCTTCTGGGAAGCTCGAGGCTCTCTGCTGAGGAACTTGACAACACTCCGATCTCCACCCTGCTGGGGAATAGCACTGCTGCTGGGAAAAAGGCCACCCTTGCTGGGGAAATCCTCCACTGAACCCGATCCGCTTGGGGACCTCGCTGGGGAAAGAACCACCAACTCACTCTGTGGGGAAACAACAGTCTCTGACTTGCCGGGAATATAACAATCCCGACTCTGCTTGGAGAAACCACTACCAATAGATACCTCTGCTGGGAAACAACAACCTTCGGGCCTGGCTGCTGAGGAAACATCGATCTCCAACCTGCTGGGGGAGATAACCATACCGACCCTGCTAGGGAAGCCACAGACCTTGAATCTGCTGGGGAATTAGTCATCCCGACTCTGCTTGGGGAGATGAGGAAATTTTGGTACCGAACACCCGTCGACTCGTCGAACCATGGCATTCACCGTCCAAATCCACTGTCAACTTTCCAATTTTGAGAACTCCCAGACTTGTCTGGACTTTTCTGATTCATCACCTTGTATTCTCGACAGCTCCGTACTCGATGGAGAGCGAACTCCTTAAACGGATACACACTTTCTAATCTTCAGACTTTGAAGAGTCTTCTTGATTAATCCAGGCTCGTCGTACATCTTTGCCGCCTTTTCACCATTCCTCCATTCATTCGTCCCTAATCGGACTCCACGGGGATCTTTCGTCAAAAAGCTTCACATCACAACCTGCAAGTGAGTGAAAATATCTAACAGCACCTGCAAAAGAGATCGTTAGATAAAAACGTGCCCCAAGCGTGTCAAGATTTCAACACTTGGGTCACTCAACCTTCCGAATTAGATTTCAAGCTTTCAATCTTATAAGCATGCATTGGAAGGGACCTGTATGTCTTAAAATGCAAAATTCTTTATCACAAACAATTGGATGTTTTTGCAATCAAAGCGGTAATGAAAAACAAAAACAAAATTATTTGACTGAATATGCATTTTATTGATTGAAAAAGTGTGGCTCAAAACCGAGCAATACAAAGGAAGCAATTCCTGAAAAGAGGTAATTGCGCACAAAAGGAAAATCTATCCTAATGGCAATGTGAAACCGCGATCTCATCGAGTTCCAACTCAGTTACACCGCATATGTCCTCAGACTCTCCGTGCTTTCTGCCTTCTGAACAAGACGTTTCCGATTGATCCCTGTCGGGGATTATCCTGGTGCCTTAACCAAAGTACAAACGATCATGCCAGACGCAGTTGTTCGTTTCAATCCCTCTTTTGCCTGGACCGCCCTTTCGGGTTTTTAGTCCACCGGGATACCCTTTTTTGCCCAAGCCGCCTTTTCAGGTTTTCGACTTGCCGGGTGTACAATTTTTCCATTTTATCCCTAATTTTTGCCCGAACCTTTTCATTATTTTTTCATTTTTTTTCCGGTTCGCCGGGATGCCCATTTTTGCCTGGACTATTTTATTCTTTTCGTCCAGCGGGTCTCTTTATACGAAGTATTTTTTAACTGCGTCCGCATTCACAGGGGATGGAAAATCCTCACCATCCATGGTCGTCAACAACAAGGCTCCGCCAGAGAAAACCTTCTTGACCACGAATGGACCTTCATAATTGGGTGTCCATTTGCCCCTACGATCATTTTGAGGAGGAAGGATCCTTTTCAGCACCATATCACCTACGCGATACACACGAGGTCGCACATTTCGGTCAAAAGCACGCTTCATTCGTTGCTGGTACAACTGCCCATGACAGATGGCCGCCAGCCTCTTTTCCTCAATCAGGCTCAAATCTTCATACCGAGTCCTTACCCATTCCGCCTCTTGCAATTTCACGTCCATCAGGACTCTCAAAGAGGGAATCTGAACCTCAACCGGTAGCACAACTTCCATCCCATATACCAAAGAGAAAGGCGTTGCCCAAGTAAATATGCGCACCGAGGTTCGGTACCCAGGATACAAACTTTGTACTTAGCCACCATCGTTGGTGCATTCAAATGCTAACCAGGCAACAAAGGGAACGTGGGATCCCTTTGGCGTAACCAAAGCAGCACTAACTCCTTCACATTAACCCCATCAGACATCAGAATCCGTTCGGATTCGGGGCCAGGCCCCTCCTCCAGGATCGGTTACTCTCAATCTTTCGATTTGAGCACCTCGAGATGTCCTCATCAGGGAACTCAAACCTCCTTGGTTGATAATCCTCAATGGGTTGCTGGGTGAGATAATCAGACAATACACCCCTTGATCGCTTTTTGAAAGGTATACTGAATATCATATTCAGTCAGAATCATTTGCCCTCTCACAACCCGTCCGGTCAATGCTGGCTTCTCATGCACATACTTGATCGGATCCATCTTGGACATCCACAAAGTGGTATGAACCAGCATACACTGTCTTAGTCAGCGAGCAGCCTATGCCAAAGTACAACAAGTTTCCTCGAGCAGTGAATGTATTGTTTCACAGTCGGTAAACTTTTTGCTAAGGTAAATTGCATGCTCTTTTCGACAAGACTCGTCATGCTGACACAATACACCTCGTAGACCCCTCGAAGGCCGTCAAGTACATATTAACAATTGCTCCTTCCACAGGAGGCATCAGAATCAGAGGTTCCTGCAACTTATTCTTTTATCTTTTCAAAATGCCTCTTGGCAATCATTATTCCATCTGACCATTTAATTTTTTTTCCTTGTTTTCGGTTCAGGCATTTCTTGTTTTTTTTTTTAGCAGGATCAACCTCGATTCCTCTTTTCTGCTCACAATAAGCCCCAGCAACTTACCGGACCGCACTCTGATAGTGCACTTCGAATTCAACCTCAGTCTGAATTATCTCAACCGGTCAAACGACTTGCCCCGGTCTGCCAGATGCCCCTCTTCTGTTTGGACTTTGCTATCATGTCATCAACATAGCATTCAATTTCATGATGAATCATACTATGAAACAAAGTCACCCTGGCTCTCTGATACATGGCACCGGCGTTCTGCTTCTCTAGAGGACAGTCTTCTCTCCATGGTAGCTTGTGCACAACGACATCAGTATCCGACCCTGGCGTATCCTGACATGACTAGGCGAAGGTATCCACATGCTCTTTCAACAAGGCTACCATTCTGCTTTCGACTCGCCTCTGAAGCGGCCCCAATTTTCACCTCCTTTCTGACCTCGTGCGGTTAAATCACCTTCTCCTCTTGTTTTAACAACCTGGCTAATTCCAGCAGATCACAATCTTCTTCGCCTTCTTCTTCGGCATGATAGATCGGATTGTCGAAGTCATATGAGGTGTAACCGAATTGTTATCAATGAGATCCGGAGAATTACTTTTCGATGTCGGAACGAGACAAATCAAAAAAAAAGGAAAAAAGAAAACAAACATTGCCATTTTTATTTATTTTAAACTGCAAAAATAAATGAAAAACAGGGAACACCGCTTTTAATGTGAAAAACATCCATTTATTAATGATGCAAAATGTTGCAAAATGAAACATATGAGGTGGCCCTTACAATGGACCATTACGTGTCGGGCAACACATAAGGCTTCCATGCAAATAAAATTGAAAACAGAAAAATTACTCTACAGGATGAGTGACAGTGATGATCTTTTTTAGGCCCTCCAGTTCCCTGGTACGCACGATTTTATCCACGACTCCAGCTCGCGGTCACTGTCAATCTCTTCACCCACTGTATAGGCGTGACCTAGATCCAGCACTCCGGCACTGACAAATGTGAACGGTGGACGACGTCTTCTGTTTTGTCTAGACGACTCTTGATCTGGCTGATAGCCAACCCCGAACATATTCGCCTTCACCACAATGCCTATGATCTTTCCCCAGCCTGGGATCCCTCCATTTCTCACCACTTCCACGGCCTGTTCGTAAGAAGAAATGGACGGCTTTTTCTCTTTCTCAGCAATAATGGCATTCTCCACCTTGACAGTTTCAACTGCCTGACATGGTGTTTCAAATTTTTCACCATCCATTTCCACCTCCATCATTCTCTGAATCGTTTCCCCAATCACTACACACCCCTTTGTGGCGACGGCCGCACAACCATTTTCACAACCAGGGAAATCTCCATTCTTCATCAGAGGTCTCTGGATCACAGACATTGGAGCTTTTAACTGATCCCCATTCATCAGCCCAATCGTCCTCCTATCCTCAGAAATTGCATTCATCCCCATCTGACCATGCGCAGGCATGTGATTAGCATTAACATTTGGAGGTTGTGCAAAATTAATGGCCTTGGAATCCACCAGGTCCTGGACCACATGCTTAAAAGCTTTGCAATCCTCAATGTGATGTCCGGGGGCACCAGAGTGGAATTCACATTTGGCATTCTCATCATAACTAGCAGGCCTCTGATCAGGTTTCAACGGAGTCAACATCCTTGGCCGCACCAATCCAAGATCCTTCAACCTCTTCAACAGAAGAGCATACGTCATGGGTGGCCTATCAAATTGACGATCAACCCCCTTTCCTCTCACTTGGTTCCCAGCTCTCTGTGCCCTCTGTTGAGGTGGCTGATGTTGTTGTGGTGCAGGTGAATTACCAACAGGAATGGTTACAGTGGCAGCATAAGGGTGGTAACGATCCTTACCGCGTTCTTTTTTTGCCTGCACACCACCTGATTCAGTCTCCTTCTTGAGCTGACCATTGCCAGGGGGCTTCTTTACTACGGATGACGGAGCCTTTCCCTGAACTTTCTCCGCTATCAGCCATTTCTCAATCTTCTCCACCCTCTCAGCAATTACTTTCTGCCCCAAGGCGAGCCCCTGCACGACTTTGAACAACTCTCTCATCATCTCTTTCAATTCAAGAATGTCGGCGTTGGGCGGATCCATCATTCCTATGTCAATCAAACAGGTTAGAAAATGACACCTGCAAAATAGAATACAAGTTATTATGATTCATACATGAAAGCAATATCTATCCATACGAGGAACATTCTGTCTTTGAATCCTGGTTTCATCGAGACAGGTAATAATCCGGCAGCAATATTCTGATATTCATCATTTGATTTCACCATACAGATCAGAGCATATGATTTAGCAAAATACCACCCAACCATGTGTGTGCTGTGTGAGAGCATACGGGAAAGCAAATAAAGCTTGAAGATTGATCACTGAATGAAAATAACCATCGCATATCAAAAGTGCACAATAAGTGCCAATGTCATACATCAAGCTAATACAAGTCAGATACAATTCTCCAAAATCAGAAAGAAAAACACAAGCAAGTGAATTCCGTCAACAGGCCTGACGGTAATCCACACAAATGATAAAGGTCTAGTCTGACGAAGGTCCCACAGAAGGCCCTACATCCTCAACCATCTTGGCGAACTCTGCGGCGAACCTGAGCTCGGTGTTCTCCTGCTACAATCTCTCCACCTCCTTCTGGTGAATCTTCATCTGCCTAAAGTAATGATCTCTCTCAGCAATGTAGTGATCTCTCTCGGCAATGATCTTCGCTTTCTCCGCTTCCCATTCTGCAGCAAGGACTCTGGCTCTGGCATCTCTCTGATCCTTCACGAGGATTTGCCTCCTCTTCTCATCTTCAACGACCTTCGAAGCTCTGGCCAACCTCTCCTTGGTGATGTCGTGCTCCCTTATGGATGACTCTAAAGCTTGACTGACCTTGCCATAGTAAGCGGTATCCATCTCAAAGCGCTTCACCACAAGAGCATGTCGCTTATCCTGATCTTCCATCCTTACTCTGATCTCTTGATTAGCCATCTGAATCCGAGCAACACTCATCTCCAATTCCTTTTTCTCTGCAAGCAGCTGATCTCTGGCTTTCTTCATCTCGAGGAATTCTTCCATACTGACAGAAGAACGTGGCCCCTCAATCAAAGGACACCAAGGATCACCTCCAGGAAATGGTAAATGTGTGAGTTCTATCCTCTTCCTAAGCCAATCGTCAAATGGAGGAAAATATCTGCTATTGACCTTACCAAAAGGAACCTTGCCCTTCCTCTGAATATTACGCCATGCCCCAGACACTTGTCTCACCCGTGTCAGATTACCCTCAGTCGGGAAATAGAAAGACTCCTGAATCTCGCGCTCGAGAGGAGGAACCTCCATAGCAAACCCCATCTGTCTCCTAAGAAGCGTCGGGTTGTGATTAATGCAACCCTGAACTCCTATAAGAGGCACATTAGGAAATCTCCCACAGCTATATATGAAATCTCGTCCAGCCATGCCGTTATGAGTCCAAGCTATATCAGTGGCTCGCAAACCCATCAACCTGACTGACCACTTAACCGTAGGATCAAGAGAAGCAAA
This sequence comes from Lathyrus oleraceus, assembly GCF_024323335.1. Taxonomy (NCBI): domain Eukaryota; kingdom Viridiplantae; phylum Streptophyta; class Magnoliopsida; order Fabales; family Fabaceae; genus Lathyrus; species Lathyrus oleraceus. The sequence continues at coordinate 223,591,794 of NC_066584.1, forward strand.
AGCACCTCGGGAAGGCAAATACCCCATGAACCATTTGTGCAATAGCTGAGTACCACATCGAATCAATCCACCACGCCGTTTCTCGTTCCTGTTATGAATCGAGTAATAGACATCTCCGACCAGAGTAGGAATAGGATTCCTCTGCATGAACAACCTAATAGCATTAATGTCCACGAAGCTCTTCTGATTAGGAAACAGGATGGTCCCATAAATGCTCACAGCAATCAAGGCACAGACCGTCTTCCAATTACCCACAGCGGCATGTTCCTTGGCCTTAGCCTCCAAGAAACTCAAATGAAAACCGGGTAACTTTCCCTTCTCCTTCAAACCCCCTTTGGTCACCTCCGGGCTCAAATAAAGAGCACAAGAAATCTCAGCGATGTCAGGCTCCACCCTGATGGCACAGAAAGGAATCTGATCTCGGATCGGAATACCCAGGATGCTGGCATAGTCCTCCATCAGAGGTCCCAACAAATAATCCGGGAACACAAAACACCTCAAACCCGGGTCATAAAACTGAAGAAGAGTATGGATGGCGCTCCTATCACTGTCTGTGAGCCTGAAAACCAACTTCAGAATACCACCGTATGCCTCACGAAACATCCCCACATGGTCGGGCGTAATCAATGCTATCATATCTCTCAGCACACTGATCTCTGGATCGAAGAAGCTATAGACAACATCGTCTTTCAAACCGGTCCTCATGTCTGAGCAAAGAAATCTCTCAACCAGGATCTCGATCAAGAATGTCCCTGCATATGGATAAACATGTGTTAGATGCAGGTAAATGCAAAATGTGAATGATGCTGATGTATGAATGCAATGCATAGTGCCATCCTCCCAGTCATCTAAACATCTGTTGCACTGAAGCCCTGATCTCTGAACTGATCACAACCATCTGAGGTACTGAGCAACCATAAGTCCAACTCAAGGGTTCCGAAATAAACGAAACTGAAAGATACATCACCATCATCATCACAGAGATCCACTGGTCTGATAACCAACCCTTCTGAACCAGCCCGGGGAATCCTGAAATAAACGGATCCCCACTGATAAATACCACGGACAGAACTCCGGCGTCTCGGAAATAATCCATAAATCCGACTTAAATAGGACTCTGATCAACGGAACCATCAGTCACCATCAAAGTCACCATCAGAACATGCATCTGTAAGAATCACCCCACCCCTCACAGGTGAATTCTAATCAGGTCATCCTAAGGCGGATAATAGTCTCGACAATTGGGCAAAGATACTCAACGGGTTTGCCCTTTCGGGTGTGCCGTTGTAGCTCTCTTAAGATTGTCTAAACCAAAGATCCGGGAAAGATCGGTCACCGAAGTCAACAGCTCAAAAAGAGGTAACCCAACCAAAGTGGAAAACCCCACCAAGGAAGAGCACTCTCCAATGAACCTCGTCCGGCTTGTGGTATGTCACGTTGCAACAATATGCTGATAAAGCAAATGAGGAACGTGAGACCATACTAATCCTAGGTGTACGCTCGGGCCTGGGTTTTAGCCCCACTCAGAACACCCACCCCAAATCAAAGGAACCACCTGTAAGACAGCACGATGATAATATGATGCATGCAAATATTTATGCAAATATATACACAACAGAATAGTAAATGCAATAAATAGAGCAGCACAAGCAACCTAAACCATCCTAGAACGCTAGGAGAGACTCGCTTAGGGAAGATGGACCAGCAATAGGTCAACTTCGTAGTCCCCAGCAGAGTCGCCAGCTATCGCATCCGCGAAAAACAACCGGCGGGCTAAACCAAAACAACACAAATCCGCCACCGTGCGTTATTTATCCCAAAGAGGGAAAGGAAACGCTCGAAGTAAACCTGGAAAAGATATGGTCTCGCGACCAAAGAGAGATGGGATCGGGAGTCGGTTACGCAAGGGGAAGGTATTAGCACCCCTCACGTCCGTCGTACTCGACGGGATCCACGCCCAAAAAGATAGGATAAGGTTGCTAAAAGAAAACTGCTCAAAGAATGCACACACACACACCGGAACAAAGCACAGGACGGAGAACAGAGGAAGGTAACTCGGCAGGATATCGCATCCTGGTCCTACGTAGTTTGTCAGAAACAAACATCAGAGTCAACGTAGTTCGGGACAAGGGGAAACGTGCTCGATAGGATATCGCATCCTATGCCTACGTATCTCATCTGGAATGAGAATCAGAGCTACCGTAGTTCGGCTCACGCACGCCAAACAAAACAAAACACAAACACAGGAAAACATGGAAACCGAATGCCAATCGCTGGACTTACATCAGACTCCGAACCAAACACACGCACACAGGAAACCAAATTCCAGCTGCTGGACTTACATCGGACTCCAAGCACACAATAATAGGATACGGAATGCCAATTGCTGGTCTTATATCCATCTCCTAACACACACAAGAAAGCTAACAAGCAAACAAGTTACTAAGGAGTCTGGCACTCGAGCCTAGCAACTGTCATGCAAACACACACAAAAAAGAAAAAGGGTGCCCGGAGAGATCCCGTACGACCTCCTGCTTACGTACCTCATCTGGTATGAGGATCAGGGCAACATAGTTCCCCTGAACAGGGGAGAAACTTTCTCCTAACCAGAGACTGGGAAATGACAAACTAGAAGGGAGACTGACTCGAGCCTAATAGTTATCATGTATTCCACAATGGTCCTAGGTTGAGTTTTCTATCTAACTTGCACAGGCAGCAAGTTATCTTAAACAGCACAAGCAAAGCAGAGCAAACACACAATTAGCATACACTATATACAGACAAAGTGGGCTCACACAAGGTTAGGCTGTGAAACACAAGCCAACTGTATCGGGGTGATGTTAGCTCTTAACCCTAACATTGAGAGTTAGGGTGAAGCAGATGAAATGGGAAGTGATCCCTGGCCTGGGAGAGCTTCAGATGATAGAAGGTGTGGGAGTCCAGAAAGTTGGAACTCTCTCCACAAGTGAATGACTCTATAGATCTTGGGTTAATATCCATAATGCATCAACATGTAATGTGAGCAAAGGGATGACACACAGACTAACAGGAGATGGGTTACACATCTCTTTTATCTGTCAATTGCCTTATCAAAGGTCTTTTCCTGCTTGGCACAAACATAAACAATCACAAGCATTGCCTCTTAAGGAGGACTTCAGACAGGTGCCTGACCACATAACAGGCCAGGTCTTCCAGACTACATGGAGAAGAGATGTAAAACCTAGGTTAAGCAACCCACAAGCAAATGTAAGTTCAAAAGAACTCAAGAAACTAATGTACCTGAAAACAATCCAACTCAATCAGTATACAAGTCAAAAAGTCAAACAGACAATTAATGGTCAACAGACAACAGTGCACAGTCAACAAACAATGCTACAATGTGCAAGGCACAAGCTCAACTCAAATGAGCTAAAATCCACCTACAAAACAAGTCAAGATTAGTCAATACAAGCCAAATAATCAACTCAAGCAATGTGAATCAATTCCCTCTTGGCCATATGCTTCTTAACCTGCAAACCAAGCTCAAACATGAGAAGCAAACCACTAGGACAAGGCCTAGGGTCAAAGAGGGAGAAATAATTCAAAACAGAACATGAAAATTGACAAGAATCAAGCTTAATCAATTAAGAACAATATCCAAGTGGTCTCATACCAATAGCATCAACCAATTTCATTTCACAAATCATATAAGGCAAGGCATGCAAGTTGGAAGCTCATTGAAGCAAACAGAATGAACCAATCCACATCAACTCAAAAATGATTCAATAAATCTCAAGAAAAATCATGGCTAAACAGCACACATCACATGATCAGCACACCAAAAATCAAAGCATTTGGACAAGTTTAAGCATGGCAATTAAATTCCCTAAGGCAAGGTAAGCACAAACAAGCTCAATAAAAGCATATGATGATCCCCATCTCATGAAAGACCCCATCTCCTTGACAAGCCCTGACTGGCACAATTCAACTGATTAGGGTTGACCAGAGGTCAAAACCCTAATCTCAAGGAAACTTGTCATGTACAATGAACCTCTTGGTGATGATAAGACCATGAATATGATGATGTACCACTTCAACCAATATAATTCCCAATCTCCTTGAGGAACCAAGAAACCCTAATTGAAGCACAAACCCTCAGATGGCTAGTGAGCAATTTATGAGACCCTCAGGCTTGCATCTATTAACCTCTTTGTCTTCTGAGAAAGACCTAGGAGGATGACTTGCTCAATGTTTCCGCATGATATGCAAAGATGCAATGACTAATGTCCTATAAAATGAAAATGCAACATGCTAAGCTAGTCCCAAGAGAGGAGGGCAAATTTTGAGGTGTTACAATTACTAAATAAATACTATTTATAAATAATGAATAAATGGAACATGAGTCACTAAATTATAAAAAATAGTTATTATAATTTAATGAGCTTTAACAAATAAAATTAATTTAAAATTTTAATTATACAATTAAAATTTAAATCTATTTTTATTTATCATTAAATTAAAACTATTTTATTTATATATATAAAATTTATTTATATCATACAGATAACCAAAATTATTATTATTTTTTATATCTGTATCACATAATAAATAAATTAAAATTTACAATTTATATGAGAATGTATGCTAATGAATGAATGCAAATGTGAAATGAATGCCATGCATGAATCAATTTATCATAAAAATTAACAGACAAATTTTGGGGTATGACACCATAATGTCGGCCAATAAAGACCAGCTTGAAGGATCTTAGCGTATGTCTTGGATGTGCTTGAATGTCTACCATAGGGTGAAGAATGACAATGCTCTATGATGTTTCTGACTTCTTCTTCCGGGACGCAACGTCGAAATATGTTATCAGTTCCTCTTTTGAAAAGGAGTGGTTCATCCCAATAGAAGTGTCTTATATCTTTAAAGAACTTCTTCTTCTGTTGATAGTTGAGGTCAGGTGGTATGATATCAGTGGCTAGATAGTTCACAAAATCAGTGTACCATGGTACTTTGCTAATTTATGAAATCGTCCCAAGGTTGTCTCTGTCAGGTTCAAGGGGAGTGGTATCTATCTTAGCTACTAGTCTGTCATAAGTGAAGTCATCATTTATGGGTAAATGATCTGGCTTTAAATTCTCTAATCTGGAAAGATGGTCAGCAACTACGTTTTCTGTTCCTTTTTTGTCTCTAATGTCTAAATCGAATTATTGTAGCAAAAGGATCCACCTGAGTAATCTAGATTTTGCATCCTTTTTGCTCAGAAGGTAATGGATAGCTGCATGGTTTGTATAGACTATAATCTTAGATCCTACAAGATAAGACCTAAATTTATCGATTGTGAAAACTACAGCTAGGAGTTCCTTCTCTGTTGTTGTATAATTTAATTGAGTGGCATCTAGGGTTCTACTAGCGCAATATATTACGTGTAGTTTCTTATCTTTTCTTTGCCCTAAAACAGCTCTTATAGAGAAATCGCTAGCATCACACATTATTTCGAAGGGTTTAGTCCAATCTGGGGTTTGTAGAATGGGTGCTGAGATTAACGCTTGTTTTAACTGGTTAAAGGCTTTGATGCATTTCTCATCGAAAATGAATTCGATGTCTTTCATCAGAAGGTCGGTCAAGGGTTTTGTTATTTTAGAGAAGTCTTTTATGAAGCGTCGGTAGAAACCGGCATATCCAAGGAAACTACGGATTTCTCTAACTGTCTTAGGAGGGTTAAGGTTTTCTATAACTTCTATTTTTGCTTTATCGACCTCAATACCTCTTTCAGATATTATATGTCCTAACACTATGCCTTCTTTGACCATAAAGTGGCACTTCGCCCAGTTTAACACCAGGTTAACTTCTACGCATCTCTCTAGGATTTTCTCAAGGTTAATAAGGCAGTCTTCAAAGTCTAATCCACACACTGAGAAGTCGTCCATGAATACTTCATGATTCCATTGAGATAATATGCGAAGATTGACATCATACAACGTTGGAAAGTAGCTGGCGTATTACAGAGTCCAAACGATATTCGTCTGTAAGCAAATGTTCCGTAGGGACAGGTAAAGGTTGTTTTCTCTTGATCCTCAGGGTGAATGGGTATTTGGAAAATCCAGAATATCCATCAAGATAACAAAAGTAAGAGTGTCTGGCAAGACGCTCAAGCATTTGATCTATGAATGGAAGGGGGAAATGGTCTTTCCTAGTTGCCTTATTTAGCTTCCTACAATCTATGCACATACGCCATCCGCCTTCTATGCGTTTAGCGACATGCTCTCCCTTTTTGTTCTGCATGACTGTGATGCCTCCCTTCTTGGGTACCACATGTACAAGACTTACCCATTTACTATCAGAGATCTGATAGATTATACCAGCTTCCAGTAGTTTAAGGACTTCCTTCTTCACCACCTCGCTCATCACAGGGTTGATTCGCCTCTGATGTTCTATGGAAGGTTTTGAATCCTCCTCTAGTGAGATCTTGTGCATACACACGGATGGGCTAATACCTTTTAAATCAGAGATGTTATACCCTAAGGCAAAGGGGTATCTTCTTAAAACGTTCAAGACTCGATTCGTCTCCTCTTGGTTTAAGGTGGCACTAACTATTACTGGGCGGTTCATTTCTTCATCCAAGAACTCATATCTTAGGTTCTTGGGTAGTTCCTTAAGGTCTTGGGCTGGTTTTCGAGAATTAGGTGAAGGGTCTGGAGTAAGATCCAAACATTCGTTAGTGTGAGGTTCCGTTTCCTCTAACTCGTCATCCTTTTCATTCGGGTTTGAAAATGGTTCGATCTTAGGTCCTCCCTGATCAAATTCTCTTACGCACTCATCTATGATATCAATCGCATAACATGCGTCTCCTAGAATTGGTGCCATCAGGAATTTCGAAAGAATGAACTCGATCTTTTCGTCCCCAACTTCGAAGGTTAATTTCCCTCTTTTGACATCTATTATAGCTCCGGCTGTTGATAAGAACGGTCTACCTAAAAGGATAGGGATATCTTCGTCTTCTTTGATATCCATGACCACAAAGTCTGTTGGGATATAAAGTTGACCGATCCTAACTTGGATGTCTTCTAAAATGCCTACAGGATACTTAACAGACCTATCGGCTAATTGAAGGGACATCTTAGTTGGTTGCAATTCTCCTAGGTTTAATCTCTTACATACAGCTAAGGGCATTAAACTTACACTAGCACCTAAGTCTAGGAAAGCTTTGTAGATCACATGGTTTCCTAAAATTCAAGGTATAGAAAAATTACCAGGGTCTTTCTCCTTCTTAGCAAGTTTGTCCTCAGAAATAAAGTTGCATTCCAAGGGTTTTGGATCGTCGAGCCTACGCTTGTTAGTTAAGATGTCTTTGAGAAATTTGGCGTAAGACGGAATTTGGGTGATAACTTCGGTAAAAGGAATCTCTACATGAAGCTTTTCTATCACTTTTATAAATTTTTGAAATTGGTTATTGACTTTGGTTTGTTTAAGTCTTTGCGGGTATGGGATTGGTGGTTTGCACGGGGGCAGTGGTTTATAAGTTTTATCCTTGGCTTCACCTTCTTGGTTGGTTTGTTTCTCAGGTTCCTCTAATTCCTCTTCTTGGTTGGTAGGCACATTCTCTTTAGAAGATTTGGACTCGCTCATTGTTGGGTTCTGAGGCCCTTCGTAAGCGGTCCCACTTTGTAACGAGATAGCGTTAGCTTTCCCTCGAGGGTTTGGTTGAGGTTGTCCAGGAAATTGGCCTCCAGGTGTAGTTTGTGGGGCTTGGTTTTGTGCTACCTGTGAGATCTGGGTTTCAAGCATCTTATTATGAGTGATTATCTGGTCAACCTTGGTTCCTAATTGCGTTATAAGTTCGTTTACGTGAATGTTTTGGTTTAGGAATTCTCTATTTTGCTGAGTCTGACCCGATATAAAGCTTTCCATGATCTTCTCAAGGTTAGACTTCTGGGGCACAACTTACATAGGTTGGTTTGGTTTTTGGGCTTGATAACCTTGCGGTCTCTAAGGTGCATTATTTTGGATAGGGTTCTGGTTTTTATAGGAGAAATTTGGAAGAATCTTCCATCCAAGGTTGTAAGTGTTTGAAAACGGGTTACCTTGGGCGTAATTCACTTGGTCGTTATTTAGTTCCACTACGCCAAAAACTGGAATAGACAGCGCACCTTAGAGGGCGCTTTATTACAAAAGCGCACTCTAAAGTGAAGCGAAAAAATAAGGAGCGAACAACTGGAATAGACAGCGCACTTTAGAGGGCGCTTTTGTAATAAAGCGCCCTCTAAGGTGAAGCGAAAAAATAAGGAGGAGATAGAGGGACAATAATACAGGGCACTTTTTAGAAAGCGCCCTCTAAGGTTACCCTTAGAGGGCGCTTTTAAAAAAGCGCTCTATAAGTCCATGTGCATTTCCAGTTTATAAAGCGCTTTTGGAAAGCCTTAGAGAGCGCTTTCATAAGCGCCCTCTTAGGCCCCCTTTAGAGGGCGCTTTTTTTCCACAAGCGCCCTCTAAGGTCCCCTTTAGTAAACATTAAAATTATAACATACTGCGCGTTTTGTTATTTCACTCTCTGTTATTTTCGTTCTTTTTCACGTTAGGGTTCTCACTGCTACGATTTTCGCTACTTCTAAGGCGTTCTCCTTCCACCTCTGTTAGATCTACGACGTTTCCTCCTTCTATTAATTCGTTGTTAGCTGTTCGATTTTGACACCATAGGTATTTTTCTAATCTTCATATTACTTGGTTTCTCTTCTGACGTTCGCTATTGTTCATTTTTGGTTTCATTTTTCTTGGTTCATACATTTATTGAGTATTCTCAACAATAATTATTGTGTTGCAATGCTAGCAATGGAGACTAGGCATTATGGGTTAAATTTCACCAACTGTTCCATTTGTTTCTCGATGTAGAAAAAGGAGGCAGCAATATCTAAAACACCTTCTACCAATCAAAGGTACACTATGCAGCTTATGAGTGTATTTATTCTAGCATACATAACGTAGCTAGTAACTTAAGAAGTTTAGGTATAGATGTTATTTGATAGAGTAAATTAGAGTCGACTATTCTTTTGTTAGCTTTCAGTTAGACCATTATACAATTCTACATATATATTTTCTAGTCAATGTTTATCTTTTGTAAAAACTATATGATGATATATAACTATGCTACAAATTAGTGCATACCACTAATGCTTAATGCATGGTTCATACATTCTCATGCTATTGAAGTCAGAGATATCTGAAAATGTTGAGAAACTAACTCAATAAACCAAAATTGTTTTGGTTTTGGGTTGTTGTTGGAGACATGAATGCCCTGCACAGAGACTAACTCAATAAAGCGAAATTGTTTTGTCTCATCCCATTTTTGGTTTCTCTTCTGAAATTGTTTTTTGTTTATTCTAATTAGTAATGGATAATACATGGATGTCTTCCAATCGATTATCGAGAGAGTACGAGAATGGGGTATCAGAATTCGTTAAGTTTGCCGTTGCGCACGCCGAAGACCCCAGTAGAATGATATGTCCTTGCTTGGGTTGTTGTTATGGGAAACGGGTTGACGCAATTCAGTTGACATCGCATCTAATGAGGCATGGAATTGATCGAAGTTATACATGTTGGAATTTGCATGGTGAGAAAAGTAACGAGAATGTTGAACCGGGGGATAGTACGACCTATGCCTCAAACTATAGTGGCGCAGATACATACAATTGTGATCGAGTTGAAGAGATTGCAGAAGCACTTGAAGGAGATCTTAAGTTGTGTTCTTTCTTCAAGTCAATTTGCAGTAAGGTGATCGATCCTGCGATCTTACCAATGTTGCAAAAAGAAATCGTTATTACTTTGTGTGAGCTTGAAATGTTTTTTCCTCCATCATTTTTTGACATAATGGTACATCTAGTTGTTCATCTTGTGAAAGAGACACAATTGTGTGGACCAGCTTATATGAGATGGATGTACCCTGTTGAACGTTATATGAAAATATTAAAAGGGTACGTGAAGAACCGAAGTCGACCAGAAGGTTGTATGGTTGAAAGATACATTGTTGAAGAAGCGGTTGAGTTTTGTACTGAATATTTGTCTAATGTTCAGTCAATCGGACTCCCCAAGTCTCAGCTTGTCGAAAAGAAAGAAGGAAAAAATCTAATTGGAAATAAAATCGTGGCAGTATCAAGGGTCGAACGGGATCAAGTGCATTTGTATGTTCTGCACAATGAGAATGAGGTTGAGCCGTATGTTGAAATTCACAAGGATGTTCTCCGAGGTTTAAATCCCAATAGAAATGAAAATTGGATAGTACGAGAGCACAATCGATGTTTTATACCTTGGTTTAAGGATCATATTTATTCAAAGTAATATTCAGATCCCGCTTCAATAACAGAAAGGTTGAGATGCTTAGCATATGGTCCAAGTTTCCATGTTTTTTCTTATAGTGCATACGCGATTAATGGATACACATTTTATACCAAAGAACAAGATGATAAAAGTACTATGCAGAATAGTGGTGTCACTGTGGTAGCTGAAGCAATGCACATATCAAGTGTGAAGGACTTAAACCCCAAATTTGCAAATCTGTCGTATTTTGGTGTTATCGAGCACATTTGGGTGTTTGATTATGAGAAGTTTCAGATTCCTATATTTGGTTGCAAGTGGGTTGAAAATAATAACGGCATTCGAATGGATAAGTCAGGATTTTTGCAAGTGGATCTTAATAGGGTGGGATACAAAGATGAGTCTTTTATTCTAGCCTCTCAAGCTAGACAAGTGTTCTATGTCAATGATCCGAAAAGTACGAAATGGTCTATAGTTCTTTTTTCCAACAAAGTAATTGATGAAAACACTGGAGATCAAGGTGATATTGATGTTGAGATTGAATCGTTTACCAGAAATGATCAAGATGAGAATATTATATCAAATGATTCATATATTAGAAATGATCATAATGAGGGTATTTGGATCAATCCAATCGTCCGTGTTGTTAAGAGACATGTAGAACATATTCCAACCAAGAAAAGAAAGAGAACTTAGTGAAAAAGGTACAGGTCAAATGATTTTAATTGTTTTCTTTATTACAGGTAAAATGGCTTTTATTACAGCAAATCGAGTCAGTTGCATCAAAAAAAAAGGTATAAACACAATTATATGATATTTATGCATAGAAAATGTTAATTCTTGATCTTATACTTCACCTAACTAATTTTATGATATTTTAGGTTCATGCTATTGATATTGAACAAAAAGAGGTTGTTGCTAAGAAGATTGCGGCTAGCAAAAAAAACATACATCTCAGAGATGCTTTTGCTACTTAGTTTTATTTCTTTTTAAGTTATGAATTGGTTGTATATTTAGAATCTTTAGAAGTTAAACGATTATATATCAGTGGATTGTTGTATATGTATGGATTGTTGTATATAAGGCTTGTTGAATGCAATGTGTGAAAAAGGGCTTCAAATTATACAGTTTTAGGTGTACTGCTTCAATATACAGGTTGTCTAAAATAAATAAATAAATATAGCGCTTTTTAAAAAAAAAATTAAATAACCACCCACTTTAGAGGGCGCTTTCCAATATAAGCGTCCTTTAAACCCTTTAAATTTCCACTTTAGAGGGCGCTTTCCAGTAAAAGCGCCCTCTAAACCCTTAAAAGTTTCCACTTTAGAGGGCGCTTTCCAGTAAAAGCGCCCTCTAAACCCTTAAAAGTTTCCACTTTAGAGGATGCTTTCTTTAAAAAGCGTCCTCTAAAGTGGCCCTTAAAGGGCTTAAAGAGCCACTTTAGAGAGCGCTTTCACCAGGAAAAAAAGCGCTGTCTTTACCTATGCCAGCGCCAGATTAGAAGGCGCTTTAAAGCGTTGTTATAGGCCAAAAAAAGCGCCCTCTTTTCCCTTATTTGGCATAGTGTTCGTTCAAAAGGTTACACTCCGCCGATTCTTGTCCTTTAGATCCACAGAGTTTGCACTTTGTGTGGACTACTACTACGGTGTTAGTGTTTTGTAGACATATGTTCGATTCAAAGGGCTAAAGCGTCCATTTTCGCCTGCATCATGTCTAGAGAGCTTACCTCATATATTCCACCTTGGGTCTCCTTTTTCTCTATTGATGCTCGTTCGGTTCCCCATTGATAATGGTTTTGGGCCATATCCTCAATTAGGTCACAAGCTTCTGGATAAGGTTTGTTCATCAGCGCGTCACCTGCGGCAGCGTCGATGCTCATCTTGGTATTATAATGGAGCCCATTGTAGAAGGTATGAACAACCAGCCATTGTTCTAGGCCATGGTGTGGGCAGACTCTTAATAGCTCTTTATATCTCTCCCAAACTTCGAAAAGCGATTCTCCTTGGTTTTGAGCAAATCTAGTTATTTGGTTTCGAAAAGCAACAATCTTAATAGGGGGAAATATCTAGCAAGGAATACTCTCCTAAGGTCTTCCCAGGTAGTTATTGAATTAGCTGGAAGTGAATCTAGCCATGAACGTGCTCTATCCCTGAGGGAGAAAAGGAATAATCTTAAACGGATCGCATCGAGTGAAGCGCCGTTAGATTTAAAGGTGTCGGCTAGTTGGATAAAAACTTTTAAATGTTGATTTGGGTTCTTAGTAGCGAGACCCACGTATTGGTTTTGTTGCACTAATTGCAACAAAGACGGTTTTAGTTCGAAATTGTTAGCAGGTATAAGGGGGTTTACTATACTCGAACTAGGTTCCTCATTAGAGGGTTGGGCAAATTCCTTAAGAGGTCGCCTATCGCGATTCTCGGCCATAGCTTTCTTAATTCGGATGAGTAAGAGGCGTGTACGAGTATAACGTTCGGGTTCCGCTAAAGGATCTACTAAATTTCCGGTACTACGGGTTCTTCACATTTACCAGCTAATAATTCATTAGTCTATACGGTGTAACAACAGGGTACGAAATTTGACGAAGTTGGTCCCAGGCAACGGCGCCAAAAACTTGATCGTTGTGATTCGCAAGTGCACGAATAACGTCAAAGTAATATAAAATAATATCGATCCCATAGAGACCAATCGTCAATTTATCGAATACTATCGTTACGGTGTTTATCTGAGGCGGTATAAAAGAGATATTGGGTTTGTAAAATAACGGTAAATAATAAATGCAGGTAAAGACAGGTTGAATGTAATTCACATCAGTTAAGTGATGTTTCGATTGTCTAAATAGAACTACTTATGAGGCAATATTTTCTACTCTTGAAAAGAATCCATTTAACAGGAATTGTCGCTTTCGAGTATTCAGAACCGAGTTTACCCTTAAGTTAAGGCCTTTTATTGTCACTTATAAAAGGTGCGCAGAGCGCTAAAGTAGTAAACCTATTTTTAAGAAATGAGACTCGTAAACTTAGTTGAAAAGTGATTTTGATTTGGAAAGTTTACCTAAGGAGTTTACTGATTTTAAACCTATCAACGCGTCCAAAAACAGTTTCAAAAATAGCTTTTCCTTAAAGTGATAAATATTCTTAGTTACTATGCCAGGGTGCTTTCGCACTTCTCAAATAATTAAAACTAACCAAGTTTGTTTTAGAAAACTCAAGTTAAAAATCAAAACAGCCTTTAAAGTATTTCTACAGATTTCAATATGTGAAAAATTACTTTAACCGCGATCCTTACATTCTAACCTTTAAAAGATTTAGCCAGACATGGTAACGCAAACGAACATAACGGTGTTAATCATGATGAAAAGTTTGTTTTAGAATGTGAGGCGTAGAGAGCGAGTAAAGTGCGAAAAATAAATAAAGTAAAGCGAGTGCGGAAAATAAATAAAGTAAAGCGAGTGCGGAAAATAAATAAAGTAAAGCGAGTGCGGAAAATAAATAAAATAAAAGCGAGTGCGGGGAATAAATAAAATAAAAGCGATGCGGGAAATAAATAAAATAAAAGCGGTGCGGGAAATAAATAAAATAAAAGCGATGCGGGAAATAAATAAAATAAAAGCGATGCGGAAAATAAATAAATAAAGCAATAAATAAGAACCTGCTCCAAACGGAAGCTTCGATTCTGGTACAAAAATAAACCTCCGACTCCTGAAGCTAAAGACGACAACACCTCGAAGTGACCCAACTCAATCTCACAAAGGTGCGATAACCCCCCGATGTGACGGATTATCGCTATTACAAATGATAATTATATGCTTAGTGTTGTAAAAATAAGTTGGATGCTAGAAAACGAAATGAAATGAGCTATTTATAGAGATTCTCAGCAGTTTGTAAAGACCATGGTGCCCTCCAACTTCTCCTTAGTGGGCTTTAGTGGGAACGTGATTTCCAAAGGTGGCGCCCGCCATCCCTTCATGGTGCCCGCTGTGTGTGTAAATGGGGTAAATCATGGGAACGTGGCGGTTACCTCCTAGTTGAGGGTTGGTGACTCATGGCTTCCCCTATAGAGGCCGCCATGTGCAACGCCATATGTGTAATTTCGCCGAAAAACCCTAATTTTAGGTCTTTTTGCTTCGTTTCTTCCAAAAGAGTCCGGAAGTGCTAAATATCTAAAAACAAGAGAAAAGAGAGCATAATACAAATAAAATGATAATAAAGTCCTAATAAACATGTGAAATCTGAGTCAAAAACACGGTGTAATTCAGTGTGATCATCTCCACATAAGCACACAAAGACTTGCATGAAAAGCGCAACAACCAGATACATAACATCAAGACTGAATGTTCTGTATGCACATGTCGTAACATCGGGTCTGACATCTTGAATAAATCATGCACAACCATATCAAGCAACCTGTAGAAAGCTGATATCACATGTCAAGACTACAAGCGTGACATCTTATGATAACACTAAGTTTTACCAAAATTGATGCCAATTCATAGAACCAACAATATCATAAAAAATGAGCAAGTTATGGTCCTTGGAAGTTGACCTCCTAACTAGGGCACAGACAAAATGGCCTATAATCTTTCACCATAATAAATGACTTTCCAAGCAAAACTAGATCTTGATACCAACATGCAAGTTGTTTGGAATGTTATAAAGAGTAACTTTACTATTAGAATCATTTTCATATGACAAAAATTGTAGGAGATAGGGTCTGGGAACCCTAATTTTGACTAGTTGACTTTCTCTAGTCAACCTCTTTGAACCAACTTGCAAACTTGAAGTTATCTTGCTCTTTGGGGATAATGGAGGATAATATATGCATTATATGATATATAATGAAGTATCCCTTAAAATATTTGATCAATTGGTGAAGAAACTTGTTGAGGAAGTCACACAAGATACCTAGATGAATTAGGGCTTCCAAGGAAAACAAGCTTCAAACTCTTGATGAATTCTTAATCAAATTGACATATAATGAACATGAGGATTAATATATGATGCTTATAACTATTGTGAACCTTTCCTTGATTGATCTCTTGCATTGAGGGTCTCAAACCCTAGTTGTGAGCTTGATGAGGCAAAAAGGTGGATGCACGCACTACCTACAAAAGAAACAAAGTTACACAAAACATATTTTTGGTATTTTGGTTAGTAAACAAATAAAAACAAAGTATGATACAATCAAAAGTGCTTGGTGACCTCTCCCTATGCAAACCCAATGAATGAGGTGTGATGAGAATACCAAGGTGTGATCCTAAAGCCAATGCAAATGATGAGATATCATGAGGGATCTAAGGGTCAAAATTAGGGTCTTACAGCTGCCCTTATTTAAGGACATTCTAGTTGAGGATGTGAAGGTTAAAATCTTCGTATCAACTCGGTAGAATGGACTTAAATAACAACATCAAGAAACAAATTTTGGTCCTTAAGATACCTCATGATGCATATGATATGAACCTTAATATAATCTTTGTAGGGAATATATTGCCA
The DNA here is from genome assembly GCF_024323335.1 of Lathyrus oleraceus. NCBI lineage: Eukaryota > Viridiplantae > Streptophyta > Magnoliopsida > Fabales > Fabaceae > Lathyrus > Lathyrus oleraceus. Next base: position 223,607,576 of record NC_066584.1, read on the forward strand.
CAAAGGAAAAGAATCCGGAGAGACCGAAAGTCCATATCAGCCTAATGCATTCCATAAGGAAAACTTACTAGGGAGAAAGAGACTCTGGGGAATAAAATCTATGCGTAGGCCAGGCTACGACATTGAAAACTGTTGGAGACACAAGGGGATTTTCCATGAAAATAAATCAATGGAAATACCTAGTTGGGGAAAAAAGGAAATTTGCATGTATTGGGATAACACCAATACAACAAGAAACACTCGCTGGGGAAATGTGAAAATCAGAACAAAACTGAAATATCCATGCAAAAGGGGGTTCAATTTCTCAAAGAAATACGAAACCAAACTCAATTGGGGAAGAAAAACTTCAACACATGAGTAAAAGAGATATATTATCTACTACCAGTTATTGGGTGAGAAGATAATATACTCGAACAAAGAGACATCCGTTACCAGTTAGGGTAAACATATCAAGGATGACTCTCTGAGGAAAATGAGGCGTATTCATTACCGGTTATTGGGTAAGAATGACCTACTAAGAGAAAGAAATCAAATAGGATTTACAACCACCTATTATTGGGCAGAAAACCAAAGAGAGAGTATCTGTCACTGATTAAAGTGAACATATCAAGGATAAACTCAAAGGAAGAATATCCGTCATCGGTTAAGATGAACATATCAAGGATAGACTTCGGAAACAAGGAAGAATATCTGTTACCGGTTAGGGTAAACATATCAAGGATAGACCACCAAAATAATAGGATTTACAACCACCAACTTCTAGGTAGAAGACCAAAGAGAGAGTATTTGTCACTGATTAAAGTGAACATATCAAGGATAAACTCAAAGGAAGAGTATTTGTCATCGATTAGGTTGAACATATCAAGGATAGACTCCCGAGAACGAGGAAGAATAACTGTTACCGGTTAGGATAAACATATCAAGGATAGACCACCAAAAGAATAGGATTTACAACCACCGGCTACTGGGTAGAAGACCAAAGAGAGAGTATTTGTCACTGATTAAAGTGAACATATCAAGGATAAACTCAAAGGAAGAATATCCGTCATCGGTTAAGATGAACATATCAAGGATAGACTCAAAGGGAAAAATAGGAATTACAACTACTGGTTACTGGGTAGAATACCAAAGAAAGAGAAAATTTGTTACCAGTTAAAGTGAACATATCAAGGATAGGCTCTCTGGGGAATAATAGGGATTATGACTACCTTTTTACTGGGTAGAAAACCAGACAGGAAGAATATCTGTCACCAGTTATGATGAACATATCAAGGATAGACTTGCTGGGGAAACGTGAGAACGAATCCGCTGGAGAAAAACAAAGAAGTAAATTACCTTTTACCGGCTACTGGGAACAGGTAAAGTACTTATCAACAAGAAGAAATTACCAGTCACTGGATAATAAACTCTCGGGGACTAAAAGTTCTATCTAGGTAAGAACTAGAAAGAAACAGTTAATAGAAGACTCAACCCAATGAGGATATAACTCAAGGGGAATGGTTTCATTCAGGTAAAGCACTGGGGAGGACACTAAATAATAATCATCCACAAGGAAATAACTCTGTGGGGAATTGAGAAAGGATAAACTCTTTCTGCTTAAGGGGTTGACACTCTACAATTGAAGGAGGACAGACACACCAATTCTGCATTGGGAAGTAATATCCCCGAAGCAGGGGATCAGAAGAAAAATCAATGCAATAAAAATGCACAATGAAATATATGATGTTTTGTTTTATGAATGGATATGCATGTATATGATTATAATTATGCTACCAAACTAGCATAAAAGATACAAATGACGAAGACTTGAATCATCACTACTAAACACTCGACTAATCTCAACAAGATGGGAACACCAACTAGAGAACTTGCTAGGGAGGAAAATAAATCATCTAACTCAGAATAAATTCAACTCTGGCTAGGGAAAGACACGGAGAACATGCATCCAACCAAATATGGCAAACTTCGTGGGGGGAAGAAAGCACTGTTGAAAATATCAACCAAATATGCTAAGGATAAAGAGGGATTTGCTGAGGATCCTAACAAGTCAATGTTGCAGAGAATTTTAATTCAACACCATATCAAATGGGATATAATCTTGCAGGGGACACAACCAATACTGCTCAGAACCAAGCATTGCTGGGAGAAGAGCTTTTATCAGAAAATAGAAGTCTGTTGGGGTCTCAAGTCACAACAAGAGATAAAAATCTGAGTGAGGAGAACCAAAAACTCTATTGGGGATTTCATAAAAAAATCATCTATGTGGAGCTTTTACTGGGGATACAATGATCTGCCATAACAAATCAAAGACCAAAAAAACTTCTTTAACAATCATCAGATTCTTCTTGGAGATTGTGAAATAAACCAATTCCAAGGCACCAAAATAAATGATCGGATTTGCCAACTCACGCAGGGGAGAAACTGTCACGGCTATGCAACACCAATAAATGTGTTGGGGATCTGGAGTCCATCATATCCAGGCTCAAGCCACAAACTGGGGAAGGCAAAAATATGAATACCTCAGGTGGGGAAAGATAAACTGCAAATGGGACAAATCATCAGCTCAATTGAGAAGAAAGATTGCTTGGGGAGCAACTCATTAACCATGTCGGGGGATGAACGATGAACTGTTGAGGAGAACAAAGTCACCAAACCACTGCTCGGGGATGACCAACAATGTCTCACACATCAAGACTTACCGTCCTTGATATTGATATTGATATTCCTTTATGAAATTGATTGTTCTTAAAGTAAATACCTTATTAGTTTAAGAAAAATGATTACTCATTGGTTTATTTATTTCAAAATTATCATCATAAAAACTCAATTTTAAAACAGAAACAAATAAGAATACAAAATAATTGGATAAAAGCTCAACTTTATTTAATAGAATGGTAGTCCGCGAATGGCGGGACTCCATGGATCTTTACAAAGTATGAAAATGGTAATTTACATGGAAAAGGGATACATTGAATATAATGACCACTACTCTCCCTCCCAATCTTCAAAATCCATTGTGCTTGTCTTTGGTTGAGAAGGATGAATCAGAATCAAATGATTGCTCAAAACTGCCTCAAAGGTCAGGACCAGCCGAATGCACTTACTTGCCATGATCCCTTATTTTTGCCTATACTGCCCCAAGGTGGGCTCTCATGACAACATATGGGCCTTCATGATTAGGAGTCCATTTTCCCCTAGCATCAGGTTTTAAAGATAAAATCTTCTTGAGCACGAGGTCACCCTCTCTGAATACAAGAGGCTTGACCTTCTTATTAAATGATTTCTTCATTCTCTGCTGATATAACTGACCATGATACATGGTAGTCAATCACTTATTTTCAATCAAATTTAGTTGGTCATATCTAGTATGACACCATTCAGCTTCAGGCAACTTGGCTTCCATTAAGACACACAATGATGGGATCTCAACCTCCACGGGGAGCATAACTTCCATGCCATAAACAAGAAAGAAAGGGGTTGTCCCTGTCGAAGTGCGGATGGATGTACGGTACCCATGCAAATCAAATGGGAGCATTTCATTCCAATCTTTATATGTCAAAACCATCTTCTGAATGATCTTCTTAATGTTCTTATTCGCAGCTTTAACAGTCCCGTTCATCTTGGGTATGTAGGGAGAAGAATTATAATGTGCAATCTTGAAGTCCTTGCAAAGAGCTTCCACCATGTTATTATTCAAGTTCGACGCATTATCAATAATGATCTTACTTGGCACACCATAACGGCATATAATTTGATTCTTTATAAACCTTACAACAACTTGCTTGGTCACACTTTCATACGATGCCGCTTCAACCCACTTTGTGAAGTAGTCAATAGCCACCAAAATGAAACGATGTTTGTTTGATGCTTTGGGCTCGATCATGCCAATCATATCAATTCCCCACGTGGATAAGGGCCATGGAGAGGAAATGACATTCAACAGCGTTGGAGGAACATGAATCTTATCCGCATAAATTTGACACTTGTGGCATTTCTTCACAAACTTAAAATAGTCGGATTCCATTGTCAGTCAATAGTAACATGCTCTCAACATCTTCTTTCCCATAACATGTCCATTGGAATGAGTACCAAAGGAAACTTCATGGACTTTAGTCATCAACAGGTCTGCTTCGTGTCTATCCATGCATCTGAGCAACACCATATCGAAATTTCTCTTATAAAGAACCTCACCATTCAGGTAGAAGTTACCAACTAATCTTCTCAAAGTCTTCTTATCTTTCAAAGATTCCCCATACGGGTAAATCTGATTTTGGAGGAAACATTTGATATCATAATGCCATGGATTTTCATCTTTGACTTGTTCAACAGCAAACACATGAGTTGGTCTATCAAGACGCATCACAGACAAATTGGTAACTTCATTCCAAAAATTCACCACAATCATGGAAGCCAACGTTGCAAGAGCATCTGCCATCTGGTTTTCATCTCGAGGGATATGATGGAACTCAACCTTTATAAAGAAAGTTGATATCATCCTCGCATAATCTTTGTACGGTATCAAACCGGGTTGATTCGTCTCCCATTCACCTTTGATCTGATTCACAACCAAAGTTGAATCTCCATAGACGTCAAGATATTTGATCTTGAGATCAATGGTCTCTTCAAGCCCCATAATGCAAGCTTCATACTCAGCCATATTGCTTGTACATTTGAAGGTCAATCTAGTTGTGAACGGAAAATGGGTGCCTTGAGGAATAATAATCATTGCCCCAATTCCATTACCATACAAATTAATAGCTCCATCAAATACTATGCCCCAACGGGAACCAGGTTCTGGCCCTTCTTCAAGCAATGGTTCATCACAATCTTTCATCTTCACGTACAAAATCTCTTCGTTAGGAAAATCATATTGCACTGACTGATAATCTTTAATTGGTTGGTGAGACAAATGGTCAGCCAAGACACTATCTTTAATAGCTTTCTAAGATCGGTATTCAATATCATACTCAGATAATACCATCTGCCAACGGGCGATCCTCTCAGTTAAAGCAAGCTTCTAAAAAATGTACTTGATTGGATCCATTTTGGATGTCAACCAAGTAGTTTGATTCAACATATACTGGAGCAGACGCTTAGCAGCCCAAGCCAATGCGTAACATGTCTTCTCAAGCATAGAATATTGAGTCTCACATTCAATGAACTTCTTACTGAGGTAGTAAATTGCATATTCCTTCTTCCCATATTCATCTTGCTGACCAAGCACATAGCGCATACTCTCATCAAGCACAGTTAAATAAATGATCAAAGGTATTCCTTCAACAGGTGGAGACAGAATCAAAGGCTCAAGCAGATACTCTTTGATACTATCAAAAGCTTTCTGGAAATCCTCAGTCCAATCATAAGACTGGTCTTTTTGAAGGAGCTTGAATATAGGCACACATGTGGCAATCATATGTGATATAAATCTTGAGATATAGTTCAATCGGCCGAGAAAACCTCTGACTTGCTTCTCAGTTTTTGGCGTAGGCATCTCTTGTATTGCTTTGACCTTGGCAGGATCAACTTCAATACCCTTCTCGCTGACAATAAAGCTCAACAACTTACCAGAGCGAACACCGAAAGTACACTTATTGGGATTCAAGTGGAGTTTATACTTCCTCAAACGCTGGAATAACTTCAATAAATGCTCAACATACTCTTCTTCATCACTAGATTTAGAAATCATATCATCAACATAGACCTCAATCTCTTTATGCATCATATCGTGGAAAAGAATGGTCATATCTCTTTGGTATGTTGCACCAAAATTCTTTAAACCGAAGGGTAACACTCGATAACAGAATGTTCCCCAAGGTGTAATGAATGTGGTCTTCTCCATATCTTCGGGTTCCATCTTGATCTGATTATAACCGTAAAATCTGTCCATAAATGAAAAGACTTTGAATTTAGTTGTATTGTATACCAACATATCAATGTGTGGCAGAGGGAAATCATCTTTCGGACTGGCTTTATTCAAATCTCTATAATCAACACACATACGGAATTTTCCATCCTTCTTCGGAACAGACACAATATTGGCCATCCACTGTGGATATTCGGAGGTAACAAGGAAACCAACATCAATCTGCTTCTGCACTTCCTCTTTAATTTTTACTGCCATATCAGCATGAGTTTTTCTCAACTTCTGCTTGATCGGCAGGCATTCTAGCTTCAAAGGCAATCTATGCTCCATAATCTCATAATCCAAACCAAGCATATCTTGATAGGACCAAGCAAACACATCAGAATATTCATGAAGAAGATCAATCAACCCCTTCTTAGCTTCTAGACACAGTTGTGACCCAATCTTGACTTCCTTCACATCATCCTCGGAACCCAAGTTGACTAATTCAATCTGCTCTTCAAATGGCTGAATGGCTTTTTCCTCATGCTCAAGCAAACAGGATAATTCATCAGATACTTCTTCATTATCATTCTCCTCCTCATCTTCAAACACAGGAAAATCAAAGTTTGGAGAGGGAGTAGGATCATTACATTCAATGGATTTGAGAACCAACTTGCGTAATGATTTGATATTTTGATTTTAGAGAAGTGAAGTGCAAACAAATATTATGTAGATGGAAAGATTATTATTTACTTATGTTTTTTTGTGATTACTGTAACACCTCAAAATTTGCCCTCCTCTCTTGGGACTAGCTTAACATATTGCATTTCATCTTTTAGGACATTAGGCATTACATCTTTGCATATCATGTGGAAACAATAAGCAAGTCATCCTCCTAGGTCTTTCTCAGAAGATGAAGAGGTTAAAAGATTCAAGCTTGAGGGTCTCATGGATTGATCACTAGCCATCTGAGGGTTTGTGCTTCAATTAGGGTTTCTTGGTTCCTCAAGGAGATTGATCATTATTTTGGTTAAAGTGGTACATCACCATCACCATGGTACATCATCATCATCAAGATTCATTGTTCCTGATCAAATTCCTTGGGATTAGGGTTTTGACCTCTGGTCAACCCTAATCAACTGAATTGTACCAATCAGGGTTTTTTAAGGAGATGAGGTCTTCATTGAGATGGGGATCATCATATGGTTTTGTTGAGCTTGTATAAGCTAGGGTTTCATTTTGGAGCCATTTCATCAAGAGATTGAGGTTCAAATTCATCTGTGCATGACCAAGTCATCTATCAACTGAAAAAGTCAACCAAAAGTCAACTGTTGGATTTGGGGGTGGGAAGTGGTTAGAAATACTTCATTCATGTTCCAACAGGTCTCATTTGACATTTCAAACATCAACTTTGAAGAAAATAAAGTCAGGACAAAACTTTCCAAAAATAGAAAGTGACCTGTAATTCAAAATTGCCAAAAATGGAAAGGTTTTCAACTCAAGATTACATCATCAAGAAAGCTTCAAATGAAATTTTGTTGAACATGAAAGTTGTAGATATTTTTCTCCCATTTCCAAAAAGTCCAAGATCATCAATTTCTCATGTGTGGTTGAAGAGATATGATCAAAACTTGCTCAAGTGAACATTGAACTTTAAAGGGGCATAACTTCTTCACCAAAAGTCCAAATGAGATGGCTCTTTTTGCAACATTCTTGTTTTGACTTCTACTTACCAAATTTGGCATTACATGACATGCATTCCATTCACATAAATATTTGAAAATGAAATTCAAAATTGGTGAATTATTTGCACATGTGACCATCACCATTGGCTCCAAAACATCATTTGAAGTGAAAATAAGTGCAAATTCGTACTGTTCATACATGCATTTTCATGCATAGGGTGAAATTCCAATTTTTCCAAAGCACCTCATAATTGCTAATTACATTGACCATTTGGCTTAAGCTTAATTAATCATGTTTAGCATAGCATATAAATAGAAAACCTCTAACTATTTTTCACAATTCCCAAGTTTGGATCTAGAATCCTCAAAATCTCAAAAATTCTCTCTCACTTTTTTCTCCAAATTTCTTCAATCAATTCACATTTCCTTGCCTAATTCATCATCTGGAATCATCATGGAGCAAGATTGAAGGTAGATTCAAGTGATTTCGTGCAGTTTGAAGCATATTCAAAGCTTGAGTTCATCAATGGTGGAATCCAAATTCTGTTGAATCGTGAGTAATTGGACCTCAAGCATTCATCCAAACACTTGCACAAGCATCCTGGAGCAATGTTTGATCCATTACAAGGCCTGGAACACGCGAATTTCAAAACTGCTCATCAAGAGGTCACAAATTCGACCCTCTTATTTCTTGAAATTGTTGATATGTTCTTGTAGATCTCTCTGTTGTGATCATGCTGAGCTTTAAATCACTAAAAACCATGCCATATTGAGTGAGTTTCGATTGTTTGAAGTTTGATGCATGAACTTTCATTTGCTCGATTTGATCTTGTTTGGATGTTATATGCTTAGCCAATAGTAGATTCATGATGTGCTTTGAAAGATCTACACATTCATGTATTCAATTTCCATTTCTGAGAATTTTGTTCATCATGATGATGATGATGTTACTGTTCATCGCGCGCGAATTCTGAAGAAGACGATGCAGGAGAATAGGCAACGGTTTTTTCTTGTTCCAAAGCGTGGCCTTAGGTTCGCTAGGGTTGCAACCTGATTGGTTGCATGGATTTGCCATGCAGCGCGCCATTCCAATTTTAAAATTGTACTCGGTTCGAACCTTGGCCGTGTACATTTCCAATTGCTTCATTTCATTTTCCTCCACATGTTCATGTATGCCTCACTTATGTTTTTTTTATTTTTTTCAAAACTTACAAAATCACAACAAATAGAAAAATCAACCAAATTCCTTCCAATTTTTTGCATTATGTCACATTTTTTGTCTAGCTTTTTTTTAATATTATTTTGCAAATTGTGCATGACTGTATAATTTTTTGCCCTAGGGTTCTTGTACATGTAGCATGTTTTGACCTTGCCTTGCTTCTTCATTTGTGAAATGCTCAATTTTCATCCAATGCTCATGAAATTTGACATGTTGAAACTAGACATCTTGCTGGACATTTTGGTGTTGAGTTTGCATTTTTATCAACTGCCATTGCTGATTTATGACTTTTCTAAGTTAGGTGTGACAATGTGTGTCACACCTTGTGATGTCCAACTTGATGAATGAATTTGCCATGCCAAATGAATCCCAAATGTTCTGATTTTTCGTATGGTGCTTTGTATGAATGTTGAGAATTCTCATGAATTTTTGTGGAATTTTTGGAATCATTTCTGATTTGATTGAGATTTTTCTTTCTGGACTACCATTTGTGATCTTTTGAAGTGTCTTGAACTTCATTCATTTGTGAAATGTTTGTGCTTTATCCTATGGATGTGAAATTTTGCACACTCTTTCTAGACATGTTGAAGGTTGTTTTGGATTTGGTTTGAGGTTTTTACCATTTACCAATTCTGTTTTAGGCTTGTGCTAAGTTGGTGTAACATTTGGTGTCATATTTGAGCTTGTTTTGATTGCCTTGCCTTATACAATTTGATTACCATGCCTAATCATGTCCAAATGCTCTAATTTTTTGTGTGATGATCATGTTGTGTGTTCTGTTTACCCATGATTTTTTCCAAAATTAATTGAAGCATTTTTGAATTATTGTGCATTTGTTCATTCTGGTGTTGCAATGTGGTTACAATGTGCATATCTTGCCATATTTGGTTCCTGAAATGAATTTGGTAATTGATATTAATGTGGGATTTTTTGGATGATGTTCTTAATTGATTGAAGTTGATTCATGTCAATTTTGATGTTCTGTTTTGAATTTTTTCTCCCTCTTTGACCCTAGGCCTTGACCTAGTGGTTAGTTACTCATGGTTGAGTTTTGATTTTAGGTTGAGCACTCAAGTTCCATAGTTGTTGATGCAACCTCACTTGAGCATTTGATGCTTACTTTTGATTACTAACATTGTGTGTTTTGTAGGGTTGTTAACTCATTTGAGTTTGACTTGTTGGCTTATGCCCTTGCTCATTGGGTTTGACTGTTTGATATTCATGTTATCTGTTTGTCTGAGTTGTATACTGACTTGTTTGATGTTTCAACAGGTACATAAGTTGCTTAAGTTCAATTTGAACTTGCTTTTGCTTGGTTGCTTAACCACATAGGTATAACTCTCTGACTTCATGTAGTCTGGAAGACCTGTCCTGTTACTTGGGCAGGCACCTGTCTGAAGCCCTCCTTAAGAGGCAATGCTTGTGATTGTTTATCTTTGTGCCAAGCAGGAAAAGTCCTTTGATAAGGCAATTGGCAGATAAAAGAGATGTGCAATCCATCTCCTGCTATTCTGTGTGTCATCCACTTTTCTCACACGCCTTGTGTTGATGCATTGTGGATATTAACCCAAGATCTTTGTTGAGTCAGTCATATGTGGAGAAGAGTTCCAACTTTCTGAACTCCCACACTTTCATTTGTCTGAAGCTCTCTCAGGCAAGGGATAAGAGCTGTGAGGTCTTACCCTCACTTCCCATTTCATCTGCTTCACCCTAACTCTCAATGTTAGGGTTAAGAGCTAACTACACCCGATTCCAGTTGGCTTGTGTTTCACAGCCTAACTTTGTATGAGCCCATATTGTTTGCATATAGTGTGTGTGCTTGCTGTTTGTGCTTGTATATGTTTGCTTGTGATGTTTAAGATAGCTTGCTGCCTGTGTAAGTTAGATAGAAACCTTAACCTAGGACCATTGTGGATTACATGATAACTATTAGGCTCGAGTCAGTCTCCCTTCTAGTTTGTCATTTCCCAGTCTCTAGTTAGGAGAAAGTTTCTTCCCTGTTAAGGGGAACTACGTTGCCCTGATCCTCATACCAGATGAGGTACGTAGGCAGGAGGTCGTACGAGATCTCTCCGGGCACCCTTTTTCTTTTTGCGTGTGTTTGCTTGACAGTTATTAGGCTCGAGTTCCCGACTCCCTATTAGCTTGTCCGTTTGTTTACCTGCTTGTGTGTGTTAGGAGATGGATATAAGACCAGCGATTGGCATTCCGTATCCTATTGTTGTATGCTTGGAGTCCGATATAAGTCCAGCAATTGGCATTTGGTTTCCAGTGTGGGTTTGTTGGTTCGGAGTCTGATGTAAGTCCAGCGATTGGCATTCGGTTTCCATGTTTGCCTGCTTGTGTTTGTGTTTTGTTTTGTTTGGCGTGCGTGAGCCGAACTACGATAGCTCTTATTCTCATTCCAGATGAGATACGTATGCATAGGATGTGATATCCTATCGAGCACGTCTCCCCTTGTCCCGAACTACGTTGACTCTGATGTTTGTGTCTGACAAACTACGTAGGACCAGGATGCGATATCCTGTCGAGTTACCTTCCTCCGTCTTCTACCTGTTTTGGTTTCAGTGTGTGTGTGTGCATTCTTTGAGCAGTTTCTTTTGGCAACCTTATCCTATCTTTTTGAGCGTGGATCCCGTCGAGTACGACAGATGCGTAGGGGTGCTAATACTTTCCCTTCGCATAACCGACTCCCGATCCCATCTCTCTTTGGTCGCAAGACCTTGTCTTTTCCAGGTTTACTTCGAGCGTTTCCTTTCCCTCTTTGGGATAAATAACGCACGGTGGCGGCTCTGTTTGTTTTTTGTTTTAACCCGCCGGTTGTTTTTCGCGGATGCGACAGCTGGCGACTCTGCTGGGGAATTATCGAAGTTGACCTCTTGCTGGTCCATCTTCCCTAAGCGAGTCTCTCCTAGCGTTCTCTAGGATAGTTTAGGTTGCTTGTGCTGCTCTATTTATTGCATTTATGTTTATTATACTGTGCATATGTATATTTGCATAAATATTTGCATGCATCATATTATCATTGTGTTGTCCTCTGTACAGGTTGATTCCTCTGATTTTGGGGTGGGTGTTCTGAGTGAGGCCCAATACCCAGGCCTGAGTATACCCCTAGGATTAGTATGGTCTCATGTCTCTTCACATGTTGTATGACATGATGCGGAGACGTGTCACCACAGCCGGACGAGGTTCATCTGAGAGAGTCCTTCCGGGTGGAGTTATTCCACTTAGGTTGGATTATCTCATCTGAGCTGGTGACTTCGGTGACCGTTCTTTCCCGGATCTTTGGTTTAGACGATTTTAAGAGAGCTACAACGGCACACCCGAAAGGGCAAACCCGTTGAGTATCTTTGCCCGAATGTCAAAACCATTATCCGCCTTAGGATAACCTGATTAGAATTTACCTGTGAGGGGAGGGTGATTCTTACAGATGCATGTTCTGATGGTGACTTTGTTGGTGACTATTGGTTCAACCATTGATCAGAGTCCTATTTATAAGTCGGATTTATGGATATTTATTGCTGAGACGCCAGAATTCTGTCCGTGATATTTATCAGTGGGGATCCGTTTATTTCAGGATTCCCCGGGCTGGTTCAGAGGATCTTGTGGTTATCTGTTCAGAGATTTGTCTGGTGATGATGGTGGTGTATTCTCCGGTTCTGTTTATTTCAGAACTTCTGAGTTGGATTTATGGTTAATCAGGCTTCAGATGGTTGTGATCAGTTCAGAGATCAGGGATCAGTGCAACAGATGTTCAGAGGACTTGGAGGATGGCACAGTGCATTGCATTCATACATTTGCATCATTCCCATTTTGCATTCATCTGCATCTAACTTATGTCTAACCATATGGGGAGTATGATTGATTGAGAATCTGGTTGAGAGACATCCTGAATGTCAAAATGTGGATGTCAAAATATTATCTGTCTCGATGAAACCGAGATCGAAGGACAGAGTGTTCCTCATGTGGATAGACGTTGCATTCATGCATAATCATAATAACGTGTCTTCTATTTTGCAGGTGTCAGTTGCTAACGTGCTTGATTGTTTCAGGAATCATTGCTCGTGTGCGTAGAGTTGTACCCTTACACTCAACACGTCCACACAGATACTTCACCAGACGCAATACACCTAGGCTGATGGATCTACCCAACACAGATGTTCTCGAGCTGAAGGAGAAGATGAATGAACTGATTAATATCATGCAAGGGTTTGCTGTGGGCCAGAAAGCACTTGCTGATAAAGTAGAAAAGCTCGAGCGGGCTTCAGCTGCCAATAGTGGTGTCAACCTAGAGGGTGTCTCTAATCATGGTCTTGGTGGTTCTAGAGACGGGGGAGATCTTGGAAAGAGGACAACGGTGGGTGTGGTGACTAACAACGTCGGTGGTTTTGGTGCTGCCACAGGTGGTAGACCCGGTCAGATGGGCAATAATATGAAGGACAGTCTGTTTCCTCCGTTCTTTGGGGCTGATGAGGATAGAGAAGAAGACCGAGAAGCTGATCAATTCTCCATGCTTAATGAACCATTTGGTCAGTACGGTGTCCAACCACCAAACAAAGAAATACAGTTGCTGGCAGAGAAAATCAGATCTCTAGAGAGCTATGCCACTCCAGGGGTTGTGAATATGTCAAATATGGGGCTGGTTGAGGGGATTGTGATCCCACAGAAGTTTAAAGCGCCCGCATTTGATAAATACAATGGGAGTTCGTGCCCGGAAACTCACCTTCAAGCTTTCGTCCGCAAGATTTCTGCTTATACGATGGATCAGAAGGTGTGGATGTACTTCTTCCAGGACAGTCTGTCCAGAGGATCTTTGGAGTGGTACACCAAGTTGAAATCTTCTGACATCAAGAGCTGGCAAGATCTTGGAGACGCCTTCTTTAAACAGTACCAGTTTAACACTGACATGGCTCCTAGTCGTACCCAGCTGCAGGGTATGTCTCAGAAGCCTAATGAGGGGTTTAAAGAGTACGCACAGAGGTGGAGGGAGTTGGCTGCCAGAGTTCAACCTCCGCTGGTGGATCGGGAGATGTCTGATCTATTCATGGGTACCCTGCAAGGGGTTTTTGCTGAAAGGATGGTGGGTTGTCCCGTCACGGGCTTTGCAGATATTGTGGTGGCAAGGGAGAGAATTGAAAGTTGGCTGAGAATGGGGAAATACAGGGAAATGCTCCGTCATCCGGAGTAAAGAAGCCATTTGGGAATGGTCAGCGCAAGAATGAGGGTGAATCGAGTGCTGTGTATGCCCAGAGAGGACACGGTAGGGATCGTTACTACCAGCACACTGCTGCGGTAACCACCCCTGCTGGTAATCAGTTAGTACGACAGTAACATCAGCCACCTCAACAGATAGCCGGGTACCAAGTGAGAGGAAAGGGGATTGATCGTCAGTTCGATAAGCCGCCCGTGACATATGCTATTCTGTTTAAAAAGTTGATGGATCTTGGGTTGGTTCAGTCGAGGACGATGGCTCCGGTAAGATCAGATCAGAGGCCTCCTAATTATGATGAGAACGCCAAGTGTGAATTCCATTCTGGAACACCAGGGCATAACATTGAGGGCTGTAGAGCTTTTAAGCATGTTGTCCAGGATCTGGTAGACTCCAAGGCCATCAATTTTGCACCATCACCGAATGTTAATGCTAATCCCATGTCGGCGCATGGTCAGGCGATGGTGGGTGCAATTGCTGAAGATTCGGATCACGCCTGTGCGATAGGTGAAGAGACTGACAGTGACTACGAGTTTGATGGTTGGATAAAACCGTGCATACCAGGGATGGAAGTCCAGAACTGGAAGGCCTAAAAAGATCATCACTGTCACTCATCCTGAAGAGTAATATTTCTGTTTTTCAATTTTATTTGCATGAAAGCCATACGTTTTGCCCGAAACGTAATGGTCCATTATAAGGGCCACCTCATGTGTTTCATTTTGCAACATTTTGCATCATTAATAAATGGATGTTTTTCACATTAAAAGTGGTGTTCCCTATTTTTCATTTATTTTTGCAGTTTTAAAATAAATAAAAATGGCAATGTTTGTTTTCATTTTTCCCCTTTTTGATTTGTCTCGTTCCGACTTTAAAAAAATAATTCTCCTGATCTCATTGATAACAATTCAGTTACACTTCTGTATGACTTCGATAATCCGATCCATCATGCCGAAGAAGAAGGCGAAGAAGATTGTGATCTGCTGGAATTAGCCAGGTTGTTAAAATAAGAGGAGAATGTGATTTAACCGCACGAGGAGCGATGCCAGATTGTTATTTCAGGCACCGCCGAGGTCAGAAAGGAAGTAAAAAATTGGGGCTACTTCAGAGGCGAGTCGAGAGCAGAATGGTAGCCCTGTTGAAAGAGCATGTGGATACCTTCGCTTGGTCGTGTCAGGATATGCCAGGGTCGGATACCGATGTCGTTGTGCACAAGCTACCATGGAGAGAAGACTGTCCTCTAGAGAAGCAGAACGCCGGTGCCACGTATCAGAGTGACTTTGTTTCATGATATGATTCATCATGAAATTGAATGCTATGTTGATGACATGATAGCAAAGTCCCAAACAGAAGAGGGGCATTTGGTAGACTTGGCTAAGTTGTTTGACCGGTTGAGACAATTCAGATTGAGGTTGAATTCGAATAAGTGCACTATCAGAGTGTGGTCCGGTAAGTTGCTCGGGCTTATTGTGAGCGGAAAAGAGGAATCGAGGTTGATCCTGCTAAAAAAAAAAGAAAAATAAGAGAAATGCTTGAACCGAGAAAAAAGAAAGAGGTTTGTGGTTTCTTAGGTAGATTGAACCGCATTTCATGGTTCACATCTCATCCAACAGCCACGAGTGAACCCATATTCAAGTTGTTAAGAAAGATCAAACGGTCAGGTGGAATAATGATTGCCAAGAGGAATTGAAAGATAAAAGAATAAGTTGCAGGAGCCTCTGATTCTGACGTCTCCCTGTGGAGGGACGACCATCAATTCTGTACTTGACGGCCTTCGAGGGGTCTACGAGGTGTAGTGGGTCAGCATGACGAGTCTTGTCGAAAAGAGCATGCAATTTACCTTAGCAAAAAGTTTATCGACCGTGAAGCAATACATTCACGGCTCGAGAAAACTTGATGTACTTTGGCATAGGCTGCTCGCCGACTGAGACAGTATATGCTGGTTCATACCACTTTGTGGATGTCCAAGACGGATCCGATCAAGTATGTGCATGAGAAGCCAACATTGACCGGACGGGTTGCGAGAGAGCAAAAGAATGTTGACTGATTTGTGATATAGTGTACCTCTCAGAAGGCAATTAGAGGGGAGTGTATTGTCTGATTATCTCGCCCAGCAACCCATTAAGGATTATCAACCAAGGAAGTTTGAGTTCCCTGATGAGGACATCTCGAGGTGCTCAAATCGAAAGATTGAGAGTAACCGATCCCGGAGGAGGGGCCTGACCCTGAATCCGAACGGATTCTGATGTCTGATGGGGTTAATATGAAGGAGTTAGTGCTGCTTTGGTTATGCCAAAGGGATCCCACGTTCCCTTCGTTGCCTGGTTAGCATTTGAATGCACCAACGATGGTGGCTAAGTACGAAGTTTGTATCCTGGGTATCGATGCGTGCATCTGCTGGGGCAACGTCTTCCTCGTGGGTGTATAAGAAGAAATCGATGCTACCATTGGAGGTCCAGATCTCATCATGGAGAGTCCTGATGGCTGAAATAGGAAGAGGCTGAATGGGTAAGGACTCGGTACGAAGAGTTGAGCCTGATTGAGGAAAAGAGGCTGGCGGCCATCTGTCATGGGCAGTTGTACCAGCAGCGGATATAGCGTGCTTTTGACCGAAAGGTGCGACCTCGTGTATCATGTGGGAGATCTGGTGCTGGAAAGGATCCTTCCTCCTCAAAACGATTGTAGGGGCAAATGGACACCCAATTATGAAGGTCCATTCGTGGTCAAGAAGGTTTTCTCTGGAGGAGCCTTGTTGCTAACGACCATGGATGGCGAGGATTGTCCATCCCCTGTGAATGCGGACGCAGTTAAAAAATACTTCGTATAAAGAGACCCGCTGGACGAAAAGAATAAAATAGTCCAGGCAAAAATGGGCATCCCGGCGAACCGAAAAAATGATGAAAAGGTTCGGGCAAAAATTAGGGATAAAATGGAAAAATTGTACACCCGGCAAGTCGAAAACCTGAAAAGGCGGCTTGGGCAGAAAAGGGTATCCCGGTGGACTGAAAACCCGAAAGGGCGGTCCAGGCAAAAGAGGGATTGTAACGAACAACTGCGTTCAGCATGATTGTTTGCTTTGGTTATGACACATGGATAATCCTCGGCAGGGATCAGTCGAAGTTGTCTTGTTCAGAAGGCAGAAAGTACGGAGAGTCTGAGGACATATGGGGTGTAACCGAGTTGGAACTCGATGAGATCGCGGTTTCACATTGCCATTAGGATAGATTTTTCCTTTTGTACGCAATTACCTCTTTTCAGGAATTGCTTCCTTTGTATTGCTCAATTTTGAGCCACACTTTTTCAATCAATAAAATGCATATTCAGTCAAATAATTTTGTTTTTGTTTTTCATTACCGCTTTGATTGCGAAAACATCCAGTTATTTTTGATAAAGAATCTTTGCATGTTAGGACATACAGGTCCCTTCCAATGCATGCTTATAAGATTGAAGACTTGAAATCTTATTCGGAAGGTTGAGTGACTCCAGTGTTGAAATCTTGACACGCCTGGGGCACATTTTTATCTAACGATCTCTTTTGCAGGTGCTGTTAGATATTGTCGCTCACTTGCAGGTGGTGATGTGGAAGCTTTTGACAAAGAATCCCCGTGGAGTCCAATCAGGGATGAATGGATGGAGAAATGGTGAAAAGACGGCGAGACGTACGACGATCTCGGATATTAATCAAGAAGACTCTTCAAAGTCTGAAGATTAGAAAGTTCGTATGAATCCGTCGAGTACGGAGCAGCCGAGAATACAAGGTGATGAATCAGAAAAGTCCAGACGAGTCTGGGAGTTCTCAAAAGTGGAAAGCTGATACCAGGTTTAGATATGAATGCCATGGTTCGACGAGTCGACGGGTGTTCTGTGCCCAAATTTCCTCATCTCCCCAAGCAGAGTCAGAATGACTAATTCCCCAGTAGATTCAAGGTCTGTGATTTCCCTAGCAGGGTCGGGATAGTTATTTCCCAAGCAGGTTGGAGATCGGTGTTTCCTCAGCAGCCAGGCCCGAAGGTTGCTATTTCCCAGTGGAGGTGTCTATTGGTAGTGGTTTCTCCAAACAGAGTCGGGATTGTTATATCCCCAGCAAGTCAGAGACTGTTGTTTTCCCCACAGAGTGTGTTGGTGATTCCTTCCCCGGCGATGTCCCCAAGCGGATCGGGTGCAGAGGAGGTTATCCCTGGTGAGGGTGGCCTATTTCCCAGCAGCAGTGCTATTCCCCAGCAGGGTGGAGATTGGAGTGATGGCAAGTTCCTCAGCAGAGTGCCTCGTGCTCCTCAGAAGAGTCCCTTGAGGGGGATACTTTTTATGCATTCATCATGTAGATAAGCATAGCATATTGCATAATAAATCGTGTAGCATTTCCATGATTATGGAGCATTACGCTGAAAAAAAGTCATGCATCATCATTGCAAGCATAAGCTAGTCTCAAACCGTGGTTACCGTTTGAGGAGTGGTTTCGCTAGTTGGAAAATCAGTAGCATTGCAAGTATCAGCTACTTGAGCCGTGGTTACCGCTTGAGATTTGGTTTCGCCGGATGGTGAAGATGTTACTCTGAGGAGTTTAGCGTCGTGGTTTTGAATCAACAGTATTCCCCCAGTAGTGCGATATTGGAGGAAGAGTTTCTGTCGGGCGGAGATGGGAATGTTAATCCAAGAAGTTTCGGGGTTCAAAAAGGAAAAAAGCAAGCAAGAGAAAGAGAATAATCCCCAGTAGAGCGTAAATTGTTCGTTTGCTAGGGATGAATAGAAGATAGCAGTCTTACGGCTTGTTATCCCCAGCATGGGTCGTTGGCACGCGTGCCGCCTCATTTATCACTATTTTTTATCTCTGTCGATGCTGATAGGCATGAAGAGCTTCCGGTGTTCAGGCCGAGAGATGGCGTTCAGGCCAGTTTACCGGTAATCAGACCGAGGTGGGTATTCAGACCAAAGTTTCCGATTTTCAGATCGAAGAAGTTTCCGACATTCGGGTCGAAGTACTTGTGGCAGTCAGGCCAGTTTTCCGGTTATCAGACCGAGGTGGGTATTCAGACCAAAGTTTCCGATTTTCAAATCGAAGAAGTTTCCGACATTCGGGTCGAAGTACTTGTGGCAGTCAGGCCAGTTTTCCGGTAATCAGACCGAGGTGGGTATTCAGACCAAAGTTTCCGATTTTCAGATCGAAGAAGTTTCCGACATTCGGGTCGAAGTACTTGTGGCAGTCAGGCCAGTTTTCCGGTGTTCAGGCCGAGGTGGGTATTCAGACCAGTTTCCGATTTTCAGATCGAAGAAGTTTCCGATTTTCAGATCGAAGAAGTTTCCGATTTTCAGATCGAAGAAGTTTCCGACAATCAGGTCGAAGAACTTGTGGCATTCAGGCCAGTTTCCGATTTTCAGATCGAAGAAGTTTCCGATTTTCAGGTCGAAGAACTTGTGGCATTCAGGCCAGTTTCCGATTTTCAGATCGAAGAAGTTTCCGATTTTCAGATCGAAGAAGTTTCCGACAATCAGGTCGAAGAACTTGTGGCATTCAGGCCAGTTTCCGATTTTCAGATCGAAGAAGTTTCCGACAATCAGGTCGAAGCACTTGTGGCATTCAGGCCAATCTCCCGGTATCCAGACCGAAGTGGCATTCAGGCCAATCTTCCGGTATCCAGACCGAAGTGGTATTCAGACCAAAGTGGCATTCCGGCCAGTTGTTGGGTATTCAGGCCAATCTTCCGGTATCCAGACCGAAGTGGTATTCAGACCAAAGTGGCATTCCGGCCAGTTGTTGGGTATTCAGGCCAATCTCCTGGGGTTCAGACCGATATCAATACTCTCATATTATGATGCTCAGTATTCAGACTGATGAGTGGCGTTCAGGCCGTGGTTATTCCTGTGTTATCGTTTATTTCGGTGTTCAGACCAATATTTCTGTTCGGTATTCAGGCCGACTTTCTCCGTACCAGACAGATTCTTCTTTCGAGATTGCTTCTTCGCCGATTCTGACAGGCATTGTTAATTATTTCCCATCAGAGTGCAAATTGTTCGTCTGTTCTTGGTATTCAATCACTCTTCACCTTGATCATCTGAAAGCCGAGGCTGTTCATATCGACAGGTTCATAGTGGATTGAATAGGGGCAGCTGTAACACCTCAAAATTTGCCCTCCTCTCTTGGGACTAGCTTAGCATATTGCATTTCATCTTTTAGGACATTAGGCATTACATCTTTGCATATCATGTGGAAACAATAAGCAATTCATCCTCCTAGGTCTTTCTCAGAAGATGAAGAGGTTAAAAGATTCAAGCTTGAGGGTCTCATGGATTGATCACTAGCCATCTGAGGGTTTGTGCTTCAATTAGGGTTTCTTGGTTCCTCAAGGAGATTGATCATTATTTTGGTTAAAGTGGTACATCACCATCATCATGGTACATCATCATCATCAAGATTCATTGTTCCTGATCAAATTCCTTGGGATTAGGGTTTTGACCTCTGGTCAACCCTAATCAGCTGAATTGTACCAATCAGGGTTTTTTAAGGAGATGAGGTCTTCATTGAGATGGGGATCATCATATGGTTTTGTTGAGCTTGTATAAGCTAGGGTTTCATTTTGGAGCCATTTCATCAAGAGATTGAGGTTCAAATTCATCTGTGCATGACCAAGTTATCTATCAACTGAAAAAGTCAACCAAAAGTCAACTGTTGGATTTGGGGGTGGGAAGTGGTTAGAAATACTTCATTCATGTTCCAACAGGTCTCATTTGACATTTCAAACATCAACTTTGAAGAAAATAAAGTCAGGACAAAACTTTCCAAAAATAGAAAGTGACCTGTAATTCAAAATTGCCAAAAATGGAAAGGTTTTCAACTCAAGATTACATCATCAAGAAAGCTTCAAATGAAATTTTGTTGAACATGAAAGTTGTAGATCTTTTTCTCCCATTTCCAAAAAGTCCAAGATCATCAATTTCTCATGTGTGGTTGAAGAGATATGATCAAAACTTGGTCAAGTGAACATTGAACTTCAAAGGGGCATAACTTCTTCACCAAAAGTCCAAATGAGATGGCTCTTTTTGCAACATTCTTGTTTTGACTTCTACTTACCAAATTTGGCATTACATGACATGCATTCCATTCACATAAATATTTGAAAATTCAATTGATTTTTGGGGGGGAAAATGAAATTCAAAATTGGTGAATTATTTGCACATGTGACCATCACCATTGGCTCCAAAACATCATTTGAAGTGAAAATAAGTGCAAATTCGTACTGTTCATACATGCATTTTCATGCATAGGGTGAAATTCCAATTTTGCCAAAGCACCTCATAATTGCTAATTACATTGACCATTTGGCTTAAGCTTAATTAATCATGTTTAGCATAGCATATAAATAGAAAACCTCTAACTGTTTTTCACAATTCCCAAGTTTGGATCTAGAATCCTCAAAATCTCAAAAATTCTCTCTCACTTTTTTCTCCAAATTTCTTCAATCAATTCACATTTCCTTGCCTAATTCATCATCTGGAATCATCATGGAGCAAGATTGAAGGTAGATTCAAGTGATTTCGTGCAGTTTGAAGCATATTCAAAGCTTGAGTTCATCAATGGTGGAATCCAAATTTTGTTGAATCGTGAGCAATTGGACCTCAAGCATTCATCCAAACACTTGCACAAGCATCCTGGAGCAATGTTTGATCCATTACAAGGCCTGGAACACGCGAATTTCAAAACTGCTCATCAAGAGGTCACAAATTCGATCCTCTTATTTCTTGAAATTGTTGATATGTTCTTGTAGATCTCTCTGTTGTGATCATGCTGAGCTTTAAATCACTAAAAACCATGCCATATTGAGTGAGTTTCGATTGTTTGAAGTTTGATGCATGAACTTTCATTTGCTCGATTTGATCTTGTTTGGATGTTATATGCTTAGCCAATAGTAGATTCATGATGTGCTTTGAAAGATCTACACATTCATGTATTCAATTTCCATTTCTGAGAAATTTGTTCATCATGATGATGATGATGTTACTGTTCATCGCGCGTGAATTCTGGAGAAGACGATGCAGGAGAATAGGCAACGGTTTTTTCTTGTTCCAAAGCGTGGCCTTAGGTTCGCTAGGGTTGCAACCTGATTGGTTGCATGGATTTGCCATGCAGCGCGCCATTCCAATTTTAAAATTGTACTCGGTTCGAACCTTGGCCGTGTACATTTCCAATTGCTTCATTTCATTTTCCTCCACATGTTCATGTATGCTTCACTTATGTTTTTTTTATTTTTTTCAAACTTTACAAAATCACAACAAATAGAAAAATCAACCAAATTCCTTCCAATTTTTTGCATTATGTCACATTTTTTGTCTAGTTTTTTTTTAATATTATTTTGCAAATTGTGCATGAATGTATAATTTTTTGCCCTAGGGTTCTTGTACATGTTGCATGTTTGCCTTGCTTCTTCATTTGTGAAATGCTCAATTTTCATCCAATGCTCATGAAATTTGACATGTTGAAACTAGACATCTTGCTGGACATTTTGGTGTTGAGTTTGCATTTTTATCAATTGCCATTGCTGATTTATGACTTTTCTAAGTTAGGTGTGACAATGTGTGTCACACCTTGTGATGTCCAACTTGATGAATGAATTTGCCATGCCAAACGAATCCCAAATGTTCTGATTTTTCGTATGGTGCTTTGTATGAATGTTGAGAATTCTCATGATTTTTTGTGGAATTTTTGGAATCATTTCTGATTTGATTGAGATTTTTCTTTCTGGACTACCATTTGTGATCTTTTGAAGTGTCTTGAACTTCATTCATTTGTGAAATGTTTGTGCTTTATCCTATGGATGTGAAATTTTGCACACTCTTTCTAGACATGCTGAAGGTTTTGTTTTGGCTTTGGTTTGAGGTTTTTACCATTTACCAATTCTGTTTTAGGCTTGTGCTAAGTTGGTGTAACATTTGGTGTCATATTTGAGCTTGTTTTGATTGCCTTGCCTTATACAATTTGATTACCATGCCTAATCATGTCCAAATGCTCTAATTTTTTGTGTGATGATCATGTTATGTGTTCTGTTTACCCATGATTTTTGCCAAAATTAATTGAAGCATTTTTGAATTATTGTGCATTTGTTCATTCTGGTGTTGCAATGTGGTTACAATGTGCATACCTTGCCATATTTGGTTCATGAAATGAATTTGGTAATTGATATTGATGTGGGATTTTTTGGATGATGTTCTTAATTGATTGAAGTTGATTCATGTCAATTTTCATGTTCTGTTTTGAATTTTTTTCTCCCTCTTTGACCCTAGGCCTTGACCTAATGGTTAGTTACTCATGGTTGAGTTTTGGTTTCAGGTTGAGCACTCAAGTTCCATAGTTGTTGATGCAACCTCACTTGAGCATTTGATGCTTACTTTTGATTACTAACATTGTGTGTTTTGTAGGGTTGTTAACTCATTTGAGTTTGACTTGTTGGCTTATGCCCTTGCTCATTGGGTTTGACTGTTTGATATTCATGTTATCTGTTTGTCTGAGTTGTATACTGACTTGTTTGATGTTTCAACAGGTACATAAGTTGCTTAAGTTCAATTTGAACTTGCTTTTGCTTGGTTGCTTAACCACATAGGTATAACTCTCTGACTTCATGTAGTCTGGAAGACCTGTCCTATTACTTGGGCAGGCACCTGTCTGAAGCCCTCCTTAAGAGGCAATGCTTGTGATTGTTTATCTTTGTGCCAAGCAGGAAAAGTCCTTTGATAAGGCAATTGGCAGATAAAAGAGATGTGCAATCCATCTCCTGCTATTCTGTGTGTCATCCACTTTTCTCATACGCCTTGTGTTGATGCATTGTGGATATTAACCCAAGATCTTTGTTGAGTCAGTCATATGTGGAGAAGAGTTCCAACTTTCTGAACTCCCACACTTTCATTTCTCTGAAGCTCTCCCAGGCAAGGGATAAGAGCTGTGAGGTCTTACCCTCACTTCCCATTTCATCTGCTTCACCCTAACTCTCAATGTTAGGGTTAAGAGCTAACTACACCCGATTCCAGTTGGCTTGTGTTTCACAGCCTAACTTTGTATGAGCCCATATTGTTTGCATATAGTGTGTGTGCTTGCTGTTTGTGCTTGTATATGTTTGCTTGTGATGTTTAAGATAGCGTGCTGCCTGTGCAAGTTAGATAGAAACCTTAACCTAGGACCATTGTGGATTACATGATAACTATTAGGCTCGAGTCAGTCTCCCTTCTAGTTTGTCATTTCCCAGTCTCTGGTTAGGAGAAAGTTTCTTCCCTGTTAAGGGGAACTATGTTACCCTGATCCTCATACCAGATGTGGTACGTAGGCAGGAGGTTGTACGAGATCTCTCCGGGCACCCTTTTTCTTTTTGCGTGTGTTTGCTTGACAGTTATTAGGCTCGAGTTCCCGACTCCCTATTAGCTTGTCCGTTTGTTTACCTGCTTGTGTGTGTTAGGAGATGGATATAAGACCAGCAATTGGCATTCCGTATCCTATTGTTGTGTGCTTGGAGTCCGATATAAGTCCAGCAATTGGCATTTGGTTTCCAGTGTGGGTTTGTTGGTTCGGAGTCTGATGTAAGTCCAGCGATTGGCATTCGGTTTCCATGTTTGCCTGCTTGTGTTTGTGTTTTGTTTTGTTTGGCGTGCGTGAGCCGAACTACGGTAGCTCTGATTCTCATTCCAGATGAGATACGTAGGCATAGGATGCGATATCCTATCGAGCACGTCTCCCCTTGTCCCGAACTACGTTGACTCTGATGTTTGTGTCTGACAAACTACGTAGGACCAGGATGCGATATCCTGTCGAGTTACCTTCCTCCGTCTTCCACCTGTTTTGGTTTCAGTGTGTGTGTGTGCATTCTTTGAGCAGTTTCTTTTGGCAACCTTATCCTATCTTTTTGAGCGTGGATCCCGTCGAGTACGACGGATGCGTAGGGGTGCTAATACCTTCCCTTCGCATAACCGACTCCCGATCCCATCTCTCTTTGGTCGCGAGACCTTGTCTTTTCCAGGTTTACTTCGAGCGTTTCCTTTTTCCCTCTTTGGGATAAATAACGCACGGTGGCGGCTCTGTTTGTTTTTTGTTTTAGCCCGCCAGTTGTTTTTCGCGGATGCGACAATTACCATTTTCAGAAAAAGCAAAAAGTAAAAATGAAACATCATAGATGTGGATGAATAAAATTGTATTTTATTGATGATAATAAGGAAAGTTCCCAATAATGTTTCACTTCTCCCTTAGCCATAGGAGACGGATTTTTCTTTAAAATAATAAAAACAAATTACTTCAAACGGTGCATAATAACAGGAACATCAACAACAACCCAATTGTTGCAAGTATGGCCGTGTGTCACAAAGTTGGTGCAAGCCTCGTCTTCATCACCGTCTTCAATAATGGCAGTTGAGTGTTGATCATCCTCATGAATGAACCCTCCACTACGAAAAAATGGTTGCATAACCTTGACATTGGCGTTGAATGACCCTTGCTGAAATCCCAACCCTTCTCTATTCTTGTTTTCAATGACTTCCATAATGCGACCCCGTCTATCGGTGCTACCAGCCTGAATAACCTCTTTGGCATCCTTCAGAGAAGACATGAGTGCCCCAACCTTCTTCAATTCATCAGCAACAGACAAAGCTTGGAGCAGGGTTCCAGCTTCTTCTTCAGCATCTACATAAGTAAAGGATGACAAATGGCCTACCCATAATGCTTTCTCTCCACCAACAACGATAAGCTTTCCGCTCTTCATAAATTTTAGCTTCTGGTGCAGAGTAGACATCACAACGCCGACTTCATAAATCCATGGCTTTCCTAACAAATAGTTGTAGGCCGGGTGGATGTCCATTACTTGAAAAGTAATTTGGAAATCACTCGGACCTATCTTAACCGAAAGGTTCACTTCTCCAATGACAGTTTTATGAGAACCGTCAAATGCTTTAACAATTACGCCATTATACCTCACTGGGGCGCCTTGATAAGAAAGTCTTGCCAGAGTTGACTTCGGAAACACATTCAATGACGGACCAGTGTCAACCAACACATTGGACAAAGCATCCTCTTTGCAATTCATTGAAAGGTGAAGCGCCAAATTGTGATTCCTACCTTCCTCAGGAAGTTCTTCATCACAAAAGCTCAGATTGTTACAAGAAGTGATGTTGGCAACAATGTGGTCAAACTGATCCACAGTAACATCATGTCCCACATATGCTTGTTCCAATACCTCTGTAAGGCTTCTCCGTATGCCTTAGAATTCATCAGCAATGACAGCACGAAAATCGTTGATGGCATTTGAAGCAACTGCTCCACAACATTGAATTCACTTATCTTAATCAAGCACAACAGTTCATCATCATCGTTAGTCTTCAACTTGCTGGATTCACCAGACTGACACGTTGGATCACTAATTGGATCAACTGCATGGATCTCTTCCTTCTTACCTACTGACACATCTTCCAAAGCCTTTGGAAACACCGGATTGAACACACGACCACTACGGGTCACCTTCGTTACATCCGTAATATTCACCACTGAATTTACAATTGGAAGAGGAACCTCTTGACCATTCTCTATCATGGTGGCATTATACTTGTATGGCACAGCTTTATCGGATGAGTAGGGGATGGGGCCCGCTAACCGTATGACCAACAGCGATACCGATCTGTTGACATTATTGTTGTTGTTGCTATCAAATTGAATAACTATCCATTTAGGGGTCTTGAACACGGGTACTATCACATTCACATCATCTCCCATATACCTTGATTGCTGAACCTGAATAACATTCTCATCCATCAACCTTTGAATATCCCTTTTAACAATTACACAACCATCATGGGCTTGTTCACAATGGCTCACCGGGCACAAATCTCTGTGAATCTCCTCCAAGGACCTACGGATACGAAGAACATCAAAGACTCTGAAATTCCCAGGACAATCGTCTACCATGTTCACAGAAGCGTTGCCATGAGCAGGCAACAGATTGGCTTTAACATTCGGCGCTCTGTCCTCAAAGGACACCATACCACTCCTGACAAGCTTCTGAACTTCATACTTCAGAGGATAACAGTTCTCAATATCATGACCAGAAGCTCCCTGGTGAAAAGCACAATGAAGATCAGGTTTGAACCACCATGGTAGTGGCTCAGGAATTTGTGGAGGGTTCCTCGGCTGGATAATATTCTTGACTACCAAGGACGGATATAGCTCTGCATATGTCATAAGAATAGGGTCAAAAGATACCTTCTTCCTCTAATAGTTCTGTCGATGATTGTGGTTATTGTTGTAGTTGGTTTAGTGTTGCGGTTGTTGTTGATGTTGTTGAATTGGAACTGATTGATTGATTGAGTTGTTGGAAAAAAACTGGAATTACTAATGATATCTGGTGTTGACGTTGACGGGACTGGGAACTTTTCCTCACATGAGGCCTCCTCTTCCTCCTTACAGATACTGCATTAGTTTCTCCTTCCTTCTTCTTGGAGAAGCTACCACCATACTTCTTACGTGTCGTTGTTTCATCTTTGAACAAACGTCCTTCACGGACTCCTTCTTCCAATCTCATCCCCATGTTCACCATCTCGGTGAAATCATTAGGTGCACTTGCGATCATACGTTTAGAGTAAAATGAACTTAGCATCTTCAAGAATATCTTGGTCATCTCCTTTTCTTCCAAAGACGGACTAATCTGGGCAGCTAACTCCCTCCATCTTTGAGCATATTCCTTGAATGTCTCCTTATCCTTCTGAGACATCGACCTCAAATGACATATATCTGAAGCCATATCAACATTGTACTTATACTGCTTGACAAAGGCCTCGCCCAAGTCGTTAAAAGTATGGACACTAGCACTGCTCCAACTGTGCCTTAAATTTTACCATCTTTTAGGCCCTTCTCAATTCTATCCCCAATGGTTACCAAGCGAGTGAAGTCTGATGTCGCGCTGCTCACTAATCTGTCAAAGAAGGGATCTTTCAGCGTGTCCATAAATATTCCTGTCATTTCCTTTTCGGACAATGGAGGCTCCACCTGAGCATCCAACTCTCTTCGTCGTTGAGCGTATTCTTTAAATGACTCTTTCTCGTTCATTTCCATGCCTTGAAACTACATACGGTCAGGTGTCATGTCAAGATTGTATTTGTATTGGCAGAGGAAAGCGTTAGCCAAGTCTTCCCAACTCTAAATCCGTCCTTGCTCCAAGCTCATGTACCACCTTAGAGATGCCCCACTTAAACTCTCTTGAAAATAGTGTATAAGTAGCTTATCATTTTTAGTATGTGCAACCATTTTCCTAAAGTACATCACCAAGTGACTTCTTGGGTAGGTATGGCCTTTGTATTTTTCAAAATCAGGGGTTTTGAATTTAGCTGAGATAACCAAATTCAAAACCAATCGCATGTTCATAGATGTTGGTCGGAAGATATTGTTACCCTTTATAGCCTTCACTTTCTTATCCAAAGTGCATAGTCTTTCTGTAGCAGGATTCGGGAGAACTTTGAGCTTTGGTGGATCAGGTATGTAAAAAGCATCGTATTGGTCATCTTCTGCCACTTCGGACCCATGTTGAGCACATGGGTCTGAAAACTCTATGTGGCCCTCGTTCCCTACTGTATGTACAAGGACTTCCTTAAAAGTATTATCTTGATTGACCAAACCTGAGGTGCCTGCCTGACTTGCAATTTTCTTAGCGCCAGCCTCCATTTCAACAGCTCTCTCTCTCTCTGAGCAATTGACAGCATAACCTCGAGTAGTTGGTCCATCTTCTCCTGAATGGTATTGATGTATGTCCTCATGATGACCTGTTTGGCCTCAACTTGTTCCAATGTCATCCTGTAGTTGTTGCACTTCTCATATCGGTGTTGATTAGTAAGTGTTATTGAACAAAGGGTAAAAGATGGTGTAAGCTTTTTGAGTTTTCTGGTGAGTGATGTATATGGAGATGCAAATGATATGCATATTTTATTTTCACAGAGTTGTTCAAATTCATTAGTTGTTTAATAATTCAGAGAAGTGAGGAATATCAAAACAAGATAATAATGAAGCAACTTAAACATCATTCATTCAAATACATAATATAAAGGCCCTAGGTCAAATACATCCCAAATAAACAGAATACATAAAAACGAAAATCAGACTACAGGTTTCCTGGCTTGAAGCTCCTTCAACTCTTTCTTGAATCTTCTTAATAAATCTCTACAAAGCAGGATGAAGCCAATCACCGCAGGATGGTTGTTATCTTCATTCAATTCTTCCATTGCATCTCTTAGCTTCCATGACATGCCTTTAGCTGCCAAGTTGCAGAACTCTACCAACCCGTTAAGCTTTGCATGATACTTATCTTTATTCCCTTGCAAGAAGTCAATGGTTCTCTTGAAGGATTCATAGTCCTCAACCACATACTCCCTTTCTTTCAACCATATAGATCTATCTTGATGTAAATCTTCTAACTAGCTTTTCCAATAATTCAGAGACTCTTTAGCATCCCTTACTTCCCGACATTTCTCCTCCCATGTTCTTGGTGAAACTCGAGAGGCTTCTGTAGCTATATCTTTAAGTCGGCATTCTTGATCTGCCCTTACCTTTGCATGGAGAAGAGAAATAGTGAGTTATTTTATCTGAGCTCCAAGTGTGTCTCTTATTTCCTTGTTTTCCTTAGTAGCAAGGTGCCATCAATGCTCATTCTTTTGAAATTCATTATGGGCTTGTTTTAATTGATCCTTGAGAGTATCCAAACAAAGGCCAGCTTGCTCTAAGCCCACCTTGACTTTTTTTTCTCTTATGCTCTTCTTTTCTAAATTTTTCTTATTTGCTTGAAGTTGCACCTCTTTCCTTTCAAGTTCCCATTTTATCTTGTTTTTCTCATCAGTGACTTATTGGAGATTTAACTGCAACTCTTCATTTTCCTTTCCCAATATTGTTATGGTGGCTTTGAGCTCCTCAGCTTCTTCAATGGGAATATGAGTGAGTTTAGGCTCAGGAAGAGGTACAAGTACCCTAATTATGAAAGGCATTTTGATTACCTTTTCCCTTTCCCTTACCCATTGGAAGTAAGATTCCTTAGTGATCTCATTAACCCTTCCCAAGTAAGCTTTTCTTTTTCGGTGGACCTTTCTCCAAGCTTCTCTAATCCTTTGGAATAGACTAGGATTCTCAACCCCTAAGTCAAGTAATAAAAAGGCTTCCAAAGAGCTTGTATCTGGAGGACCCCTCATTGGATACCTAAGTTGTCTTACTAATAAAACCTGGTTAGAGTTAACACATACCTAAGCCCCAATGAGTGGTAGGTTGGGAAAGTCCCCACAGCTGAATATAATCTCCATACCAACATACTCCCTAGAATACCAATAAAGGTCACTGGATCGGAGTAATCCCAACCTTTGAGACCAACTATCATCCTTCTGTTCCACAAAAGCTCATGTCTTTGGAAGATGCTCCAAGAACCACTGGTACAATAGAGGAGCGCAACAAGCAATCATTCCCTTCTTCTTTGCATGTCTATAACTTAGGTAGTAATAAACATCTGCCAAAAGGGTAGGCACGAGATTCTCTGTGACGAAGACACTAGTGGCGGCCATGTAACACCCTTCTAAAATACCCCAATAATTAATTAATTCAACAAAATATAAATCAGAGTAGATATGCAATTTAAGGGTGTCACACTTGACACTTCACACCATTCACCATAATAACTTGTCATGCTCATTTATTAATCAAAATAAAACATTGCACAATTCGCAGCGGATAGAGATCTAATCAATCATGCAAACCATGTAACACATTACATGTAAAGTTGTTCAACAACCAAAATGAAAACAAAGTAAAACATCCCGTCCCGATGTTACATCTACCAGAGCATGACCCACTAAGGAACTACACTAGACTCCAAGCACTAGCTTCTACTCAATCACTGCTCGTTACCTGAAACATAGTTGTAAGGGTGAGTTCCTCAATCGATATAATAAGCATTATAAAATATCATGTAATGCTAAGTAATTTAACACATTTCATCACCCTAATCATATCACACATTCAGCAACGGCAACATCAACTCATAATCATACTCAACACAACACAACACAAAACACACGTGTAATATTGGAATACATCCATTCATATTATACGTCATACATACATTATGCAACTCCATGCATGCGGTACCGACTATTCGTGAACACATAGTTCAACCTCACCGATCAAATCCAGATACGGCTACCAAGCTCACTAGTCCCACTCATTTGAGACCTAGTGACTCACTCACTAATTCCTCACCATGGGAATTAGCTACCACCCCAAGGGCTATGCTATGCACGCTAAATCACCTAGCATGCAAACATCAACAACAATCCACAATAACTCACTCACTAATTCCTCACCATGGGAATTAGCTACCACCATAAAGGCCATACTATGCACGCTAAATCACCTAGCATGCAACCATCAACAACAATCCACAATGGACATATGCTCACACTCTAAGCCATAAACAGTCCATCCACAATTGCATACATAATAGATATATTCACAGCATTATGCATACCATCATACATTATCAGCATATTTATCACAGAATCATATCATGTCATGCCAAATAATAAATCACAGTATTAGCACGCTCTACTAATACCTACACTGCTCAAAACAACGGGAAATGATCCCTACTATATCATACACCAATATAGGCCAATCATCAAATATGTCCACAATATTTAAATATCAATTTTTCACTTTTCCAACAGTGTTAACCAGTTAACGCCCTGGGTTAACCGGTTAACGCAACACAGAACACGCTTCCTGGCAAATTTTAACAGTGTTAACCGGTTAACGCCCTGGGTTAACCGGTTAACGCAAGACAGATAGCAATTTCTCATAATTCATAACAGTGTTAACCGGTTAACACCCTGGGTTAACCGGTTAACGCAAGACAGAAAGTTGTTCCTGCGCTAACACGAACAGAATGCAGAATCCCCCGCATTTTTCGCCATCGGAGGACTTCCGGACCTCCGATTTCAATTCCGTAAAAAGCTACACGTCCAGAAAATTACGACTCACCCAACTATAGATTCAATCACAGTTTTTAACATAATTTGGTCATCACAGTTTGCAACATTCATCATCCAAATTAGGGTCAATTCAATGGCTTATTACTACCCATTACATGTTAACCCATAATACCCATTAAACGACGATAAACCCCCCTTACCTGAGTTAATCCGGCAAATCCTTTACTTCAAGCTTTTCCCTTCTTCAACCCTTGTTCTCTTGCTCTTCCTCTTTGCCCTTTTCTCACTTTCTGTCGCTTCTCTGGTTTTCACGTGAAAAACCCTTTTTACCAAATGGAACTCTTTATATATATTCCAACTTTATTATTCCAATAATAATAATCCAATAATATTCCAATTATTTAATTAAATTAATAAATATACTATTAACTTAAATTAAATAATTATCATATTTTATCGGGGTGTTACAACTCTCCCTCACTAAAAGAGTTTTCGTCCTCGAAAACATACCTCAAGCGAATAACTCTGGATAAGACTCCTTCATCTGACTCTCAAGTTCCCAAGTCACATTGCCACCTGCTGGTCCTCCCCAAGCTACCTTTACCAAAGCAATCTCTTTACCCCGCAACTGCTTCAACCCTCGATCCTCGATCCTCATAGGTGATGTTTCAACAGTCAGGTTATCTCTCACCTGTACATCATCTACTTGGACCACATGCGACGGATTAGGAATGTACCTCCTCAACTGAGACACATGAAAAACCTCATGCAAATTCGCAAGTGACGGCGATAAAGCGATACGATAGGCTACCTCCCCTATCCTCTCCAAAATCTGATAAGGACCAATAAATCGAGGTGTCAACTTCTTCGACTTCAAAGCTCGACCAACCCCAGTTATCGGAGTAACACGAAGAAACACATGATCTCCCTCTTGAAACTCAAGTGACTTCCTCCTCTTGTCGTGATAACTCTTCTGACGACTCTGAGCAATCCTCATCTTCTCCTGAATCATCTTAATCTTTTCCGTAGTTTGTTGAACAATCTCCGGTCCAACCACAGCACTCTCACCGGACTCATACCAACATAAAGGTGTCCGACATCTCCTACCATACAAAGCTTCAAACGGTGCCATACCAATGCTCGAATGAAAACTATTGTTGTAGGTAAACTCAATCAAAGGTAAATAACAATCCCAAGCACCTCCCTTTTCCAAAACACAAGCCCTCAAAAGATCCTCCAGTGACTGAATCGTCCTCTCAGTCTGACCATCAGTCTGCGGATGATATGCAGAACTCAATCTCAGCTTAGTTCCCAAAGCCCTCTGCAAACCTTCCCAGAACTTCGATGTAAATCTAGGATCTCTGTCCGAAACAATACTCGACGGAATACCATGCAAACTTACAATTTTCTCAATATACAACTCAGCTAATCTCTCTAACGGATAATCCATTCTGATCGGAATGAAATGAGCCGATTTTGTCAATCTGTCAACAATCACCCAAATAGCTTCAAAATTCTTAATTGTCCTCGGTAAACCAGAAACAAAATCCATACTGATACTATCCCACTTCCACTCTGGAATAGCCAACGGTTGCATTAGCCCAGACGGCTTCTGATGCTCAATCTTTGACTTCTGACAAGTCAAACAAGAATAAACAAAACTCGCAATTTCTCTTTTCATTCCCGACCACCAAAATAACTTTTTCAAATCATGATACATCTTCGTAGCCCCAGGATGAATACTCAGGCCACTACGATGTCCTTCCTCAAGAATACTCTTCTTAATTTCGGTAACATCCGGAATACACGCCCGATTACCAAATTTCAAAACACCATTCTCATCAACTCTGAATTCACCACCTTGACCTTGATTCACTAGAGTCAACTTATCAACCAAAAGCACATCGGATTTCTGACCCTCTCTAATCTCATCCAGAATACCACTCGTTAACTTCAACATTCCCAATTTAACACTATTGTGAGTACTCTCACACACCAAACTCAAGTCTCTAAACTGCTCAATTAAATCTAATTCCTTAACCATTAACATAGACATATGCAATGATTTCCGACTCAATGCATCAGCCACTACGTTTGCTTTACCCGGATGGTAATTCAAACCAAAGTCATAATCCTTCAGAAACTCTAACCATCTCCTCTGTCTCATATTCAGCTCTTTCTGATCAAACAAATACTTTAAACTTTTATGGTCGCTGAAAACCTCAAATCTTGACCCGTACAAGTAATGCCTCCATAACTTCAGAACAAATACCACAGCTGCCAACTCTAAATCGTGTGTCGGATAGTTCCTCTCATGAACCTTCAGTTGTCTCGAAGCATAAGCTACAACCTGCTTATTCTGCATCAAAACACCACCCAAACCCAACAATGAAGCATCACAGTAAACCTCAAATGGTTCTGACGGACTTGGTAATATCAGAATAGGAGCAGTAGTTAACCTTCTCTTTAACTCTTGGAAACCTTCTTCACATTTTGAGTCCCAAACAAACGCTTGCCCCTTTCTAGTCAACATCGTCAACGGTAACGCCAACTTAGAAAATCCCTCAATGAATTTCCTATAATAACCTGCAAGTCCAAGAAAACTCCTTATCTCAGAAACTGACTTCGGAGCTTCCCACTTAGATACCGCTTCTATCTTAGAAGGATCAACAGCAACACCACCTCTTGAAACCACATGACCAAGAAAACTAACCTCTTCTAACCAAAATTCACACTTGAACAGTTTAGCAAATAACTTCTTTTCTCGTAGAACCCCTAAAACCACTCTCAAATGTTCAGCATGCTCTTCTTCAGATTTCGAATACACCAAAATATCTTCAATAAACACCACAACAAACTTGTCTAGGTACGGATGGAAAATCCTATTCATATACTCCATAAATACCCCAGGCGCATTAGTCACACCAAAAGGCATTACAGAATACTCATAATGTCCATACCTTGTTCTGAAAGCAGTCTTCTGAATATCCTCAATTTTCACACGTATCTGATGATACCCCGATCTCAAATCTATTTTGCTGAACACACTCGCACCAACCAACTGATCCATCAAATCATCAATCCTTGGCAAAGGATACCGATTCTTGATCGTCACTTTATTCAGTTGCCTATAGTCCACACACAACCTCATAGTACCTTCTTTCTTCTTAACCAATAACACTGGTGCGCCCCACGGTGACACACTCGGACGAATAAATTTCTTATCCAACAGATCTTCCAGCTGACTCTTCAATTCAGTTAACTCAACAGCAGACATACGGTACGGAGCCATCGATATCGGCCTAGTACCAGGTACCAAATCAATCGAGAACTCAACTTCACGCTCTGGCGGTAATTCATTCACTTCTTCAGGAAACACATCAGGAAAATCACACACCACGGCTAGATCGCAAATCACCAGTTTATCTTTAGCCTCCAAAGTCGCTAACAGCATAAACAACTCTGCCCCATCTGCTACTGCCTCATCATAGGGAGTGTAATACTTCGACAGCTCTGTGAACTTAGCAGCATACTCAGTAACAGACTGGTTGCCCTGCTTCAATTCTAAGAACTCTATCTCTTTCTTTCCTCTGACATCCTCTGGAAAGTACTTCCTCAGGAATCTCTCTCTGAACACCGCCCAAGTGATCTCAGCACTCCCAGCAGCTTCCAACTCAGTGCGGGCAGCAACCCACCAATCATCTGCTTCCTCTGATAGCATATGCGTACCGAACCTGACCTTCTGGTTATCGGCACACTCAGTCACTCGGAAGATCCTCTCGATCTCCTTCAACCACTTCTGAGCACCATCTGGATCGTATGCTCCCTTGAACATTGGAGGATTGTTCTTCTGGAACTCACTCAGTTGACGAGCAACTCCCAGTCCCACAACATTCGGATTTCCTCCAAGTACTCCAACTAGCATACCCAGAGCCTCAGCAATCGCAGCATCGTCTCTACCTCTTCCAGCCATCTCTATTCTGAGAACCCAACAAGCTAAAACAATAAGTACTGATAGGGTTACACAACACCTATCACATACAGGGAAACAGAATAATTACGACTCGACTCGACCGACTATGCTCTGATACCACTAATGTAACACCCTTCTAAAATACCCCAATAATTAATTAATTCAACAAAATATAAATCAGAGTAGATATGCAATTTAAGGGTGTCACACTTGACACTTCACACCATTCACCATAATAACTTGTCATGCTCATTTATTAATCAAAATAAAACATTGCACAATTCGCAGCGGATAGAGATCTAATCAATCATGCAAACCATGTAACACATTACATGTAAAGTTGTTCAACAACCAAAATGAAAACAAAGTAAAACATCCCGTCCCGATGTTACATCTACCAGAGCATGACCCACTAAGGAACTACACTAGACTCCAAGCACTAGCTTCTACTCAATCACTGCTCGTTACCTGAAACATAGTTGTAAGGGTGAGTTCCTCAATCGATATAATAAGCATTATAAAATATCATGTAATGCTAAGTAATTTAACACATTTCATCACCCTAATCATATCACACATTCAGCAACGGCAACATCAACTCATAATCATACTCAACACAACACAACACAAAACACACGTGTAATATTGGAATACATCCATTCATATTATACGTCATACATACATTATGCAATGAGACTCCATGCATGCGGTACCGACTATTCGTGAACACATAGTTCAACCTCACCGATCAAATCCAGATACGGCTACCAAGCTCACTAGTCCCACTCATTTGAGACCTAGTGACTCACTCACTAATTCCTCACCATGGGAATTAGCTACCACCCCAAGGGCTATGCTATGCACGCTAAATCACCTAGCATGCAAACATCAACAACAATCCACAATAACTCACTCACTAATTCCTCACCATGGGAATTAGCTACCACCATAAAGGCCATACTATGCACGCTAAATCACCTAGCATGCAACCATCAACAACAATCCACAATGGACATATGCTCACACTCTAAGCCATAAACAGTCCATCCACAATTGCATACATAATAGATATATTCACAGCATTATGCATACCATCATACATTATCAGCATATTTATCACAGAATCATATCATGTCATGCCAAATAATAAATCACAGTATTAGCACGCTCTACTAATACCTACACTGCTCAAAACAACGGGAAATGATCCCTACTATATCATACACCAATATAGGCCAATCATCAAATATGTCCACAATATTTAAATATCAATTTTTCACTTTTCCAACAGTGTTAACCGGTTAACACCCTGGGTTAACCGGTTAACGCAACACAGAACACGCTTCCTGGCAAATTTTAACAGTGTTAACCGGTTAACGCCCTGGGTTAACCGGTTAACGCAAGACAGATAGCAATTTCTCATAATTCATAACAGTGTTAACCGGTTAACACCCTGGGTTAACCGGTTAACGCAAGACAGAAAGCTGTTCCTGCGCTAACACGAACAGAATGCAGAATCCCCCGCATTTTTCGCCATCGGAGGACTTCCGGACCTCCGATTTCAATTCCGTAAAAAGCTACACGTCCAGAAAATTACGACTCACCCAACTATAGATTCAATCACAGTTTTTAACGTAATTTGGTCATCACAATTTGCAACATTCATCATCCAAATTAGGGTCAATTCAATGGCTTATTACTACCCATTACATGTTAACCCATAATACCCATTAAACGACGATAAACCCCCCTTACCTGAGTTAATCCGGCAAATCCTTTACTTCAAGCTTTTCCCTTCTTCAACCCTTGTTCTCTTGCTCTTCCTCTTTGCCCTTTTCTCACTTTCTGTCGCTTCTCTGGTTTTCACGTGAAAAACCCTTTTTACCAAATGGAACTCTTTATATATATTCCAACTTTATTATTCCAATAATAATAATCCAATAATATTCCAATTATTTAATTAAATTAATAAATATACTATTAACTTAAATTAAATAATTATCATATTTTATCGGGGTGTTACAGGCCATGTCTATGAAACCATCCATATTTGGGAACAAGATAATTCCATAGATAGCCAAAGCAATAGTAGCGTAGCAAGCCTCCCAAATTTCTGCATTCCACAAAGTATAAGCTCTTTCTAGGAGAAACTTGAATGAGAAGCCTTTGGTATTTCCTTTGACCCCTAGATTGGAAGTAACTTCTTTCTTATCCATGTGAAGAGATTTAGAAATATCTTCAGGTTGCAAGGATTCATCTACCCCCATAAACAATGACTTGTTCTTCATGGGAATTCTAACAAGACGCTCAAATTCTTCCAACATTGGTGCTAACTGGAAATATTGGAATATAAAACACCTCAAGGGTGGGTTATAGAACTGAGCCAAAGTTATTAGTGTTGTATGGTCTACCTTCTAATTCAAGATGTTGAGCAAGTTTCCATAGTTCTTCCCAAAATTGATTCTGTATATCGGATGTATTTGAGAAACCAAATCACATAAGCCACTCAGATCAGGCTCTTTGAACTTGAAAGAGTAAGTTCTCCTCTTATTTGCTTCCGTGCTTCCTGAATTCCTGCAACTTATGATTCTTAGATTCCCTGGAAATAAAATAATATGAATGTAATGTTATGAATATGCAATGTTTTTATGCATGGTTTTAGTATCACAATTATAGGCAAGTTCTCCATATTGGCCATAATAACGGGTATCTCTGATCATTGGAACCCCATGGGAAGGCACTAAAGTTGGTAAGTTCCCAGAGTCATGGATTGCTTTTAAGAATATTATTGTCATGACGAAGGCTCATCTGGCAATAATATCTCAAAATAATCTCGTCTGAGTGAGGTTTTCGTATTGTCCCAACAAGGAAGGCTCTTTGTGGGCCTATGCAACCATCAAGTCCAGGGTTCTAAAAGGTTCTTAGAGTCATAGATCGAGGTTGGAAATATTACTGTAGGATAGTAATAATACATCTAGGGGATCTCATCTGATTGGGGATTTCGTATTAACCCCACAAGTCCTAAGCCTCGTAGGTTAATACTACACAACCACCGGAGATGGAACATGTTAAAAGGTCCCTAGAGTCACTGATTCAACTTGAAAATGTTATTTCTATGATGAAGGATTATCAAATAATTACATCTCAAGAGAATCTACTCTAGGCGGGGTCTTCGTATCGTCCCAACAAAGAAGGATCCTCGTGGGCCTCTACTACACAACCACCATCTTAATCCTATGGTTTTTCTCAAACTCGGGTAGAGAGCCTATCTCACAAAGTGCCAGTAATCAGAGAATCCCAATAGCAACATAAGAATCCATCAATTAATCATAAAACATCAATTTACACAGAAATAGAAGTAACATAATAACAATAATACACAGACAAGGTTAAAATTCAAACGGAAATTGTATTAAGTTAGGTTTGACTCTCTCTTGCTTGGAGCAAAAAAATCCCCAACAGATTCGCCAGTTGCCGCATCTCGAAAAATACGATTCCTCGCGATGGTCGCTAAAAAATTAGTTCGAATAGAATCTCCACCAAACTTTATTTATTCTAATGAAGGAATGGGAAAATATCAAAAAAAAAACCTTTAAAAATAGAATAATGGTCATCGCAACCATATTCGGGTTCGGGAGTTGATTACGTAAGGGGAAGGTATTAGCACCCCTCACGTCCGTTGTACTAAACGGGAACCTTTTAGTCTAATTTGTGATTTGAATGTTAGCTAATATTATTTGTTTTCTTCAAGTGAATAAAGGATTGAAAATAGAGATGGATGGAAACCTCAGAAGGGGGGAAAAGGAAGGTTTTTTATAAGTGTGCTCGCGAAGATCTAGCAATCTTCTACCTACGTACCCTTATGGTGCAAATAAGGAAATCAAAGCATTCGTAGTTCGGAGAACTGCGAAAATAGAGATGGATGGAAACCTCAGAAGGGGGAAAGGGATGTTTTTTATTAGTGTGCTCATGAAGATCTAGCAATCTTCTGCCTATGTATCCTTACGGTGCAATAAGGAAATCAGAGCATTTGTAGTTCAGAGAACTACGATTTGTTAGTGTCTTTTAGTGAACAACTATTTAGGTCGCATTTTAAAGGCTAAACTTTGGCTTGTCTACTCTCGGAAGAGGCTTAAGCACTAGTTTGTTATGCGCGTTAAAAGAGATTAAATAGTGTTCTTTCTAAAAAGAGTTTTGGTCACATGGGGGGTGACAAGTTAGATTAATATGTTGAATATTTTGTTTGATTTTTTCGATCGCACGGGGGCGATAAAAAGATAGATTTGATGTGTTAAGATATTTTGTTGGATGGCGATTACTCGGATAGTCGAGTAAGGAAACTCGTATCTAAATAGTCAAGGAGAGGAATATAAGGCTCTAGATCGTCTCCATTTTCATCCTTAATTGTAAAAGGATTTGATAATAGTTAAGGTGTTTTAAATGGATGGAGAATACTTGGGTAGTCGAGTAAGGAGACTCGTATCCAAATATTTGGGAAAGGGAATAGAAGGCTCTAAACCACTTTCTTTTTCATCTAAGTGATTAGAAAAATAGGTTTGTATATAGTTGATGTTTTTAGATAAATGATAACTACTTTAATGATTGAGTAAGAGAACTTATATCCAAGTATTTGAGGAGAGGAATCGAAGGCTCTAGACCATCTCCCTTTTTGTTTAGTTTGTTATGAATATGATTTGATTTAAACGGGTTTAGAATTTTTAATAGA
This sequence comes from Lathyrus oleraceus, assembly GCF_024323335.1. Classification (NCBI taxonomy): domain Eukaryota; kingdom Viridiplantae; phylum Streptophyta; class Magnoliopsida; order Fabales; family Fabaceae; genus Lathyrus; species Lathyrus oleraceus. Next base: position 223,648,203 of record NC_066584.1, read on the forward strand.
AATGACAATCATTTGACTAACCGAGTAAGGGAACTCGTATTTAAACAATTGAGGAGAAGAAGTTGAAGGCTCAAAACTATCTCTCTTTTCGTTTATTTTATTACAAAAATGATTCAATTTAATTAGGTTTAGGAGGAGAGAAATGACAATTGTTTGATTAACCGAGTAAGGGAACTCATATTCAAACAATCGAGGAGAGGAGTTGAAGGCTCAAAACCATCCCCTTTTTCATTTCTAAACGAGATAGTGTTCGATCGTGATTAGGTATTTTAATTTGATTTGAATAGAAAATACTCGATGTTGGATCAAGGTTTTAAAGTTGTGTTTATGGATAAATTGGATTATATTTAGTGAATCAATCATCTACTCGGTTAATTAATAATCGAATAGGTCTCATTGTAAGAAATTCCAAGAGTAAGCTATGTGAGGTTGATGGTGATGCTAAGAGCGATCGACTTGCAAAGATATGCAAATGGGCTTGATATTGAATCGAGAATTATTTGACTTTTCTAATGGTTTAATATAATACTTATGGTGATTAATGAATGAAGGTCATTATGAAAATATAACTTAACACATGATTTATACGAAACTTAGAAATTGCACAAGTGCATTTAATCAAGCACATACAAAAATGATAACTCAAACAAATTCTACAAATTAAATCAATAATTAGTTTTAAATTAACAAATAAAGTATTAATATAATAATTAAATAAATAAAAATAAAAAATGCATTATTATTTTATAACATTAATATTCTATATATATTTTTATGTATATAAAAACAATGGAAAATAAAAGATATAAAAAATAAATAATAAAATGAAAATGGGCTTAAATTAAGACAAAACCCGAGTTTGGGTGCAACACAAAGTAATAGGGGGGTGTAGAGAACCAAAACAAGATCCAAGTCCAAACAGAGGCCCAAATTGAAAGAGAGCCCAAAGTCTTTCCCAGTCAACAATGTTGACTTAACCGAAACCGAATTTGACCATCAGATTCGTAGATCTGACCTGGTTAAACAATCTAGAGGAGGGAAACAAGAGAGTGCACTGTCATATAGTGGGAGACCCACACGAGATCCCCTGGTTGACTCCACAGTCAACCCCACGTGGACGGGCCAGAGAAGGCCACTTGGCCTACATGTGTGGAAAGAGCCCAAGGTATATAAACCCTGGCTCAAAGAGAATGAGTTCATTTGTTGAACTCATTTTTCTCTCCTTACTTCAGAGCTCCTAAATGCTCTACAAGTCTCTCCACCTTCACCGATCAAACCTCACCGGAGAAGACGGTGGTTTCCGTCCACAGGCGGCAGCGCCACCTTTTTCTCCGGCCAACCCAAACCTCAAAACCCAAAACAGCAAACACCAACCCCCTCTCTTTTTGGCCCAGGATTCCGTTTTCTCTCCTTACTTCAGAGCTCCTAAATGCTCTACAAGTCTCTCCACCTTCACCGATCAAACCTCACCGGAGAAGACGGTGGTTTCCGTCCACAGGCGGCAGCGCCACCTTTTTCTTCGGCCAACCCAAACCTCAAAACCCAAAACAGCAAACACCAACCCCCTCTCTTTTTGGCCCAGGATTCCGAATCTAGCCTCAAACAAAACAAAAACCTCTCCAAAAACCATATCAACCCCTTAATAGAGTTATACACAACTATCATAAAAAGAACATCTCTTTAAACCAAAATACTTCCCCCAAACAAAAACTGGAACCAGATTTACAAGAAATCGAAGGTCAAAAATCAGAAACCCTAATTATGAAATTAGGGTCCGGTCTGCACAAGTTTGAAGAAATCGGCATGGAGTTTACACTTAACATCACATGGCAAAGAAAATGGTGCAAAAAAAACGAAGAAAAGAACAAAGGCTCACCAAATCGGAGCTAGTCCGATGAAACCTTCAGCGAGATAAATAAGTTTTCTCTGCCTCTTTTGCATTTTTTCAATGTCTTCCTTCCTCCTCTTACTTATTTGTTTTGTGGATGCTATATGCTATGTCGTACAGAGTTAGGGTTTGAGTTCACCTATATCAGAGTTTCAGTGTGAAACTCTGATTAGGTTTTAAGACGATTGAGCTTTAGGTAAAATGGTTTTGGTGAAAATTTTGGCAGAATAACAGTATGTGGGTTCTTCCTTCTCTTCTCAATAGAATAGAACCTCTTTTTATATGTAATCAATAGGGCAATGAAGAGAGTACACATATGTGTGATTCCTCTAAAATATTTGGTTTGCTCGTGTAAAATGGTGAGTTGTTGCTTTTTTTATAAAACCCGTTAGAGAGGCCTTGGAGGAAACCCTGATTTTGGGGGATCCTCCTTAGTGGAATTACCACAATAATTCTCTTTTTTTCCGTATTATTTGTGTGTATTTGTCCTTGTTGTGGAACTTCTTGTGATCCCTGTTGTACCCTAAAAAAATTTCCTTCCACTCTACTCATTATATCGTTCAACCACCTCGTCTAAGGACCATCACACGCATCTCATGCTTCATACACATGCATAAATCATTCATGATGGATTCAAGATTGTCGGCTTGTAAAATTAAGGTTTTGAGTTGATTGACCCTAGGGGGGTTGACTTTCCGATTTGACCTTGGAAGTTATAATTTCAACAGGAATCCATCATGGTGTTACTTGTTCCCAAATTAATTTCATTTGCATGTGGATAATTCTAACTACAATTGATTCATGGTTTGACTAAATTTGGGGTGATCTTAGAATCAAATTCAGTTCAATTTCATCTGGATTTTAAAAGCACTGGATAATTCTAACTACAATTGATTCATGGTTTGACTAAATTTGGGGTGATCTTAGAATCAAATTCAGTTCAATTTCATCTGGATTTTAAAAGCACTTGAATGGTGGACTGGATTTTAAATTTCGAAATTGTTCTTGCTTGATTTTAATTTTTCAATTAAATGATGGAGTTTTGGTCATAGTTAATTCCATTCAATTTTTGAGAATGATTGAACCTTGAATCGGAGTTTAAATGTGGGAACCGATATTGATTAATTTTAATTCCCAATTCAATTTTGGAATTTATTTTAATCAATTTCGATTGAATTTTTAAAATCGGGTCGACTTTGAAGTTGATGCTAATTAATTTTTGAAATTGGATTGATATTGAAGTTAAATCTTTTTAACTTTAGAAATTTGTTTTTATTTTGAATAAGTGTTGTAGTTCCTTTTTGTGAGAACTTCAAATTAATCAAGACCCATTACCAAGCCATTAACCCAATGAGCCCATTAAACCATTACTACATCCGTTTCCAAAAAAAAGGAACCGATCCACATTGCAATGTCCATTATCACGTGAAACAAATTGAATGGGAATAGTGGTATTGCAGTACAGTACAATTGCAGAAACGAAAATGCAGTACGGAAACGTGAACAACAGCAGTTCAAAACGCCAAACACATACGAAACGCAAAATGGCAACAACGGAAATAGAAGTGCAGTAATGTGATTAAAGAATACACCGGCCAGTATAGGAACGGTACGCGCGTCCAAAACGACGGTATAAATTGAAAATGACATTAACCTGCAAGAAACTAAACAGAGTCGAAAGAGAAAAAGAAAATTAAACTAAAAACTCACTTTCACTAACTGAATCAAAAAAATTCTAACAAACTTTGAAATTCCTAACTAACTTGGCAGTTGAATTTCAATTTCAAGGTGAATTTGGCGTTCAATTTCAAGGTGAATTTGGCGTGAATTTCATAACAGCTTTTGGTGCCTATATAACCTGCAGAATCTCCTTCAGAGTGGTTCTTCTGCACGAGCTCGCACGAAAGTTACGGAGAGAGGTAACACAGATCGAAGTTCCATAACAACACAGAAGACGCGCGAAGAAGAAGAAGAAGTCGATACTGAAGGTCGCAAAGCGGAGCAAGAGAAGAGAAATACTCAGTACCTGTTCACGCCGGATTTCCGATTCGGTGAGTTTCCTTAATCCCCTTTCGATTTCCTTTTCGCGCGTGTAAGGAATGCTCGGCGTCGGATCTCAAATCTACCGCGTTCACCACCGTTTCACCGGCAACACCTCCCATCTGCTTCTTCTGTTAACGTACACGGTAATGGCGAAATTCTCGTGAAGGCGCAAGATCGTCCATTAATGGCCATTGATGATTTCGATCCAAGACTCTCGATCCAGATTCGTGTTGTTTTTCATGGAGTTATCAGAATTGGAAGAGGGAATTCGTGTGAAGTCTTCGTGTCTGGTGAAAGCGCACACATCGTCGAGTCATTAAACTTTTGGATTTGCGGTTGAAAAGAGGAACGCACGCCTTGTTTAGGTCGACGTGATTCTTGAACAGACATTGAGGCAATGGTGATGCTAGAACGCCGCCGTGTTTTCGTTTGCGTAATGTGTTTCGAGGATTCGCTTTTCCATTTAAGCGCTTTTTGGCTTGGTTTAAGTTTGCGTTTGCTGTTTTGTTGCTTTAGGATTGGGCCTCGACCCAAACAAGGCCGCTTACACCTCCATGTTATTTTTGTTCCGCTAGTTTCATTGGGCCTGAGGCCCATTCGTACTGCATTCAACCTGCTATCCGCACCCTACCCTCTAAGTCACGCCTTCTTGTGGACTGAAGGCAATTTTCTTTGGGCCTTCAGATGGGTCGGCACTGCCATTGGCCCTGGCAGACCTTGGGTCTGCTAGTTACACCCATAAGCACAATTTCGATACCCCCTTTGCTGTAGTACACTATTTTTCACTTTGATTCCATTTCTTGGTGTTTAAGTTGGGGGTTTTAGTAGAGATTAATTAGACCCGATTAATTAGATTATAGTTATGATTTTAGGAGTTTGTTCTTATTAGAAACTTTAGAAGTTTAATTAGGGTTTAGAATTGATTTAGTGTATTTGTTTATTAGATTAGAAAATAGGATTTAATTAGATTCTAGGTTTAATTAGGTTTTTAGGTTTTAGATTAATTTCTTTAATATGGCTTTTAGATTTCAATTAGAACTTAATTGCAGTTTAAGTAGAAGTTAGTTAATTTTAGAAGTTAATTGATTTTAGAATTTAATTGATTTTAGAGTTTAAGTAAATTAATTTCTAACATTAGAATAGTGTTAGGATTCGATCATAATTTTAGGCTAAAATTAGACATATTCTTGTAAGTTGACCTGTTTACCCTTTAAGGGTTATTGTGTCACCTTCACCTTGCAATTGCATGGTCGCTTAGGATTTTCACATATAATTTTGAATCAATTTAGGATTAACCATTATTATGATTTCTTAGAAATAGCCTTCAAATTAAATTCTAACCATTAGATTAGGATTAGTCTTAATTTTCAATCAAATCAAACTCGTGATTTAAATTGATCAAAAGCGATTTTGATCAATTAAATCCTTTGAACTTGTATAATCCCACAATCTAATTTGAGTGACCAAAGACTCTTTGTCACTTAATAAGACTTTTCTTCTAAGTTGTGGAGCTCGAAGCCTCAAGTTAAGATCTTCAATCAAGGCATCCTCAGTCACATCAAGCAGGGAATTATACAAGATGAATCAAAGGTCAACACTTGGTAAATACGATTCGAATTGTACGAAATGAGCCTTAAGCAATAGGGAATGATGAGACGGAGTTTCTCCTATCCTTGTCTAGAGCGACTTTGCGTATGGGGCGTAGGGCCCAAATATTCAAAGCGTTCGCCCTTATTCACAGACTTTAGTACAATTCAAATCGATTAAACTACCAAGTCTTCTTCATACAAGTCAACATCAATACAAGGAGCAACAATGAAGATCCTCCTCCAGCAACTTGTTAGTTAAGAGAAGTATCATACGCCATGAGCCTTAAGTAGTAAGGAATGATGAGATGGAGTTTCTCCTATCCTTGTCTAGAGCGATTTTGTGTATGGGGCGTATGCCAAAATATGCAAAGCGTTCGCCCTTATTCATGGACTTTAATGGGATTCCTATCAATCGACTATCAAGTTTCTTCTTATTTCATCCTCCATTCTAATCATTTCAATTCAATCATTCAATCATTCTTTTGCCTCCAATCACCTTGTTTTCAGCCCTAGTGGGTTGAACTACGAAAGCCCTGATTTCTTTATTGCACTATAAGGATACGTAGGTAGGAGAATCCAGTTTCTTCGCGAGCTACCCTATTTATTAATCAATCATTCTTCATTCATCAATCAATACCATCTTTTTAAGATCGAATGCTACTTCTCCTTGGTTCCCATGTTCATCCTTTTAGGACGCCTAATGAATAGTCTGCCTTGTGAACCAAGAGTTGTTTGGCTTGTACCCAAACATTTAATTTGCTTTGTTTCTGGTTATGACAGGAGTGGGTAGGCCTAGTTTCCTCCACATCCTAGTCAATGCCTCTTTCGCTCTTCGGTTCAAAGTTTATTCCTTCATGGATCCAAGATATTATTCTCCTTTGATCTCGAATTGTTTGTACCCCAGCAAGTGATATACTCTTCCTTGCACCCAACAATACTTTCTTGTGGGTCTCATACTCATCCTTTTAGGACGCCTAATGAATAGTATGCCTTGTGAACCAAGAGTTGTTTGTGATATGCAATCAAACACTTAATTCAATCTTTTTTTGGTCGCTCCACTAGTGTTGTAGGCCCTCACTTGTTGGTTCATACCAGTTTTGCTCTTGGGTTCGCAGCCAGTTATCTTTGTGAGTTCCCTTGATACCATTTTGTTGGTGAAAGTTATAATTTTCATCACTCTCAATCTCTTTCTTTGTTCTCGTAGTTTCGAACTACGATTGCTCTGACTTTCTCATTGCACAATGAGAATACGTAGGCCCGAGGATGCGAATCCTTGGCGAGCATACTTCTAATTATTCCTCCTTCCGCCTTAGGGAACCACTCATATCTTTCATAATCCATTATCTATTTTCGATCATAAACCTTTCATCTCAGTGACGCATTATTTCTTTGACATAGAAACACACTTTCTTTGGATATCCATATACACCCTTTTAGGACGCCTAATGACTAGTCCGCTTTCGTACCTAGAGTTGTTTGGCTTATTGCCGGACATTTAATTCCTTCTTTTTGGCCCAGATGCATGTTTCCCTCTATGGTACGAGTCCCACTTCTCCTAAGGATTCCATTATACCTTGACTTGTGGTTTCAAACTATACCTCTTCAGTCACTCGTCACCAAATACTCTACTTTGTGACTTTTGTCACTTCAGTCCATTCATCTCCATAATGTATTCATATACTACCTTCATTCACTTCATGTGATATACCTTATTCTTTTAGCTAAATAAAGTATACCTTTGTGCTCCATCTCGTACCTCTTTGTGAACCAAGAGTTGTTTGTGCTATGAAACCAAACACTTAATCCTTTCTTTTTCGGTTGTTCCAATACAGTGTTATAGGCCCTCACTTATTGGTTCGTACCAGTTTTACTCTTGGGTTCTCACCCCTTTTTGGAGTTCAAATCACATTATCCTTTGGTTCAGACCATACTTGGATCATAATTCTTTTCATCTCCCACCACTAGTTCTTTGAACTACGGAGCTCTGAATTTTCTCATTGTACTATAAGGATACGTAGGCATGAGGGCCCCAATCCTCACCGAGCACTTTATCTATTTCCTTTCCTTTTACCTTATTCTTTTGCAAGTAACCTTTAGATATAACACTTATTCGAGCGAGAATGATCAAAATGGTTCCCATGGAATACCATGGATGTTTGGGGTGCTAATACCTTCCCCTTGCATAACCGACTTCCTTACCCATCACATCTCTTTCCCTCGGGTTTTATCGATGTTCTCCCTTTCCTTCGGGAATAAATAAATTTCGATGGCGACTCTGTTGTATGTTTGAGCGTGCAACACGTTCGGGTATATTTTCGCTAGCTTCAGTCCCCACCTCTCAGTACCGGTCCTTTGCTAGTCTGAAATTTTCAATATCGTCACACTAATTTATTGCTTTAATCTTAGCAGGATTTGTGTTGGATGATGGACTTACTTATTAAAATACTTAGGAAGGTTTATGCTGAATAGCAACCATTCTCAATTTGGAGTCTGCATCAACCAATGACTCGATACTTCTTAGTAAGTTCAAATTTTAGCATATCCTGTTACTACGTGCATCAGTCTTGTGCTCTTTGTAATGATTTTTATGAGCTGTTAGCCTTGGTTAATAGTCTTGTTCTTGTTGCAGGTTTGAGCGCGGGTCAAGTTAATGATGAATTGGTGCAACGGTTAATGTAATGGTTGTGTGAGCTCTTTGAGCAGGTCGGGCTTGGTCTGTTGCAAGGTTTAGTATAGTATAGTAATGTGGGGACTTGTTATGAAGGTATGTGGTTGCGTGTATTTGACTTAAATGAATGTTTATGAGTTATTCATATCGAGCCAGGGTATATGTTATAAGTTTGAACGTGATGTTATTGTGAATTCTTTTTGCTGTCAATGTTTTCATGATATTTTGATGCTTTCCTTGTCACTATTTTGACTTGCCTCTTTTGGGTGTTGGTTTGTATCAATAAGTTGGCAATTTTAGAAGTTTTTTTTTAAATATCCAATTTTTTTAAAAAAAATCCAAAAATACCCTTTATTTAAAAAAAATACAAAAATGACCATTTTTTGCCCTAAATTGGCCTTGGGCGCCACCCTAGTTGGCGCTTACCCTTAAAATTAAGGCAAGTCGCCACTAGAAGTGGCGCCTACCCTTATTTTCATTTTTTTATTTTTTTTATTATTTTTAATATGTTTTTTTTTAAATCTTTTTTAAGTTATTTTAAATTTATTAATTTATATTTATTATAAATTATATTAATTTATATTAATACATATATAAAATATTATTTAGAAGATATATATATATATATATATATATATATATATATATATATATATATATATATATATATATATATATATATATATATATATATATATATATATATATCTATATATATATATATATATATATATTAATTTATAAGTAATTAATATTATTTAAAAATTATTAAAATATATTAATTTATATACATGTAAATAAATAATATTATGTATATATTAATAAACAGAATATATTTATATTAAAATAATACACAAGACAAATATTATAAAGATATGATTAAAATGCATTATTAATTTGGGATTTATCACATATTATGCGGTCCCTGGTACGATCCGCACGGGGGAGGTCTAACTACTCGTCTAGACGGTTCACGTGGTGGTGGTGCTTCCCTATTGCCACCCCTAGTCCTAACGCGTCCCCTTGCTGTTTGCCGTTGTGGTTGGGTCGAAGTCCCTTCAATGCTGTAGGAAAGGCGAGTGCCCTCTACGCCCTCAAAGCTTTGTCTCGGTGGGACAAACTGACTCCTGTTGGGTGCGCCCTCGAAATGTGGCCTTTGGTAGTTGAGGGTTGAATCGGGTTGGCTAAAGAACAAAGTCTGTTGTGGTGTGTAATAGTCTTGTTGGTAATCCTGTTGTATACCTATGTCGGGGCTAAGTGGAGAACTGGAAGAGCCCGGTGGGAATGTTGAGGTTGGTGTTGGTAATCTTCATGATATTGGGGTTGAGTTTGTGGTATGTAGTGTTGATTTGGTTGGGGGTGGACATGTGTTGTGGTGGTTGTTGTTGGTAATACGGTGGTGGTGGTTGTTGTTGGTAATACGGTGGTGGTGGTTGTTGTTGGTAATACGGTGGTGGTGGTTGTTGTTGGTAATATGGTGGTGGTTGTTGTTGTTGGTAATATTGTGGTGCTTGTTGTTGTTGGGAATATTGTGGTGGTTGTTGTTGTTGGAAATATGGTTGTTGCATTCGGGGATCGTCCAAATATAACGGGTCAGACACAATCATTTCTGGATTTGTATTTGCTCTATACCAATCCACATATTCCCTTGTCGGCTTCATTTCGTTGGGCGCCACCAGAAATTGTAGAACATATTGGGCACGGTCTTTCCACATTTTACGGAACTCCTTTGCAAATTCCTTCCAATTTTGGGCATACCACTAGTGGCTGACTTTTTTAAGATGCCAAGGTTCCAAAGACATTGGGGGGCCTGGGATTTCTTGATGCATTCCAAATTGCAGTTTGACACGGTCACTTTGGTGCATCTCCACAGTGGTGAACCGCATTATAGCCGTTTTTGCTGTCCAAACAGCTGCATCTTCGGGGTTGGGTTGATGTTCCAATCCCAAATATGGCCTCCAAATAAACTGCAAAGAAATAAGTAAATATGTTATTTATTGAGAATGCTTGATATTAATAAATTAGTTAGAAGATGAGTGATTTAGTGGTAATACATCTTGTGCTCGGAGACGATCCAAGAGTTGACGATAAAATATTATTTTATTTTTCGGGGTAAGAGTGTAATCTAGTCCGGTTGTAATGAACCTAAACAAAAAAAGATAAATAATATTATTTACAAATATTTATAGAATAAATATACAAAATGAAATAACATCATAAATTTACCTAGTTGCGTAGGGGAAGGAGTAGACATTAGGATTTTCTGGGGCTAGCCTTGGCAATCTCCACCACCCCCATGTTTGGAGCAAAAAAGCACATCCAGAAAATGTACAGTGGTCATTTTGTGCATTTTTACACAAAGAGCTATATAGGAAAGTCAATACAGCAGAACCCCAACTATACGTGCTTATTCTGTCAATGTCCTCGAGCAAACTCAAGTACATAAAGTTTATGCTATTTCTCGTGCCTTCGGGAAATAACAAGTTCCCAAACAATAACATAATGTAAAACCTTGTTTTTATGATTTTTTCTTGTTCGGACGAATCCTCAGTCAAATTTATAGAGTCGTGGTAGAATTGGAGGCTCGATAGTTTAATACCCTGACCCCTTGCTTTTGCAGATCCCTCACCCTCGACCAGATCTACGCCCAACATTTGAACACATAGTTCGTTGGGCTGTTGAACATTTCCAGTCACAGGCTTACCATCTATTCGAAGACCCAAAAGCATGTACACGTCCTCTAGTGTGATGGTACATTCACCGATTGGTAGGTGAAAAGTGTGTGTCTCTGGTCTCCAACGTTCACACAAAGCAAGAATAAATTTCACATCAATAGTGGCATTTACCACATGCATAACATGACCGAACCCCGCACGCTCTATGTAAGGTATGCACCATGGGTCTGGATAAGGCATAGGGTGTGAACGTTGACGAAATTTCTTGGGATCCTTTAAAAACAAACAATATAAATAATCATTAGATTGGACTTTTAAAAAATAAATTGTAAACATACGAAAGAGGTAATGTTCAAGAAAAACTTACGAATGAGGCAATGTTTGCCCTAGTGCCTCTGTGTTCTTGGCCCATGGTAAGAAGAGACATGATTGCAATGTAGAACGAAGCTTGGTGGATGAGAAGTTTCACCAGAGTTCTCTGAATGAAAGTGTTAGTGGTTGATGAAAACTTTCAAGAATGACCTTCTATTTATAACCGTATTCAAATAGTATGAGTATGCAAAAATGTGACACGTGTAAGGCATGCGTGGGAATCTTGCAGACTAGGTGCAGGCTAGGTGGATAGGTTGGCAAGCATTGGTACAGATTAGGTTGCACTTGTCTTGTCTAGGGGAAGGCTTGGTGGTAGTGTTGCATGCAAAGATGTGACACGTGTAAGCCATGCGCGGGAATCTTGCAGACTAGGTGGTGAATACATTTGATGGATAAGCATGCGTGGGAATCTTGCAGGCTAGGTGGATAGGTTGGTATGCATTGGTACAGATTAGGTTGCACTTGTCTTGTCTAGGGGAAGGCTTGGTGGTAGTGTTGCATGCAAAGATGTGACACGTGTAAGCCATGCGCGGGAATCTTGCAGACTAGGTGGTGAATACATTTGATGGATAGGCATGCGTGGGAATCTTGCAGACTAGGTTCAGGCTAGGTGCAGGCTAGGTGGATAGGTTGGCATGCATTGGTACAGATTAGGTTGCACTTGTCTTGTCTAGGGGAAGGCTTGGTGGTAGTGTTGCATGCAAAGATGTGACACGTGTAAGCCATGCGCGGGAATCTTGCAGATTAGGTGGTGAATACATTTGATGGATAGGCATGCGTGAGGAAGGCTTGGTGTATGTGTGAGTATAAGTATTCACACAAATTTTCACAAAGGTATTCACAATATCTTCACATATATCTTCACAATATCTTCACATATATCTTCACAATATCTTCACAAAGTCTTCACATATCATGGCATCTTCATCACAATACAAAATCAAAGCTCACGTGAATGGTGAGACTTATGAATGTGATATGTCTGGCTTCCTATTTAGAAACACCGATTGCACTCGTTTTTGTCTAAATAGAGGAGTTGACTTCTCTTATCTGAAAAAAAAGATTGAGTCCAAACTTAGACAACCCGTGTCCCAAATTTTTTATCAACAACCTTTTTTTTCTGAAAATAACTCAGTCAGGTTTTATAAGTCATTGATTCAAAATGACATGGAGGCACAATACATGTTTCGTAACCATGAGTATTCTGGCTACAAATATATAGTGTTGTACATTGTGTTGGAACAATTTCAACCAACTCAGAATATTCAGTCACAGGTTATTGATCTTGTGGATGATGACGAACAAGATGTTGAACACCACGTTGAAGACGATGTGGTTGATGATGCAGAAGACGTGGTTGATGACTTGGTGAACCGTGATTCCGAAGACGAAGACCAAGTCCAAATACCTATAGCGCAACGCTACTCACCGCCTGCGCACTTCACAACCCTTAATTTGGGCGAGGATGAGCCCTCATCAGATATGTTCTACAACCCATATATGAGGTCTGATGATGAGTTAAAGAAGGGTGACCAATTTCGGACCAAGGAAGAGTGTCTGTTAGCAATAAAAAACTGGCACTTGAAAAATTCTGTTGACTACGATGTTAATAAATCAAACCCGGAAAGATACGTTATTTTATGCAAAAATCCGGAGTGTGGGTATAGGTTGATGGCATCGTACAAGAAGAAACATAATGCGTGGGTGATAGGGTCCATTTCTCAAGCTCACACTTGCGTCAACACAAACATGGCACAGGATCATCGCAAACTTAGCCATGATATGATCTATCATTCCATAATACCTCTTGTTGAGGCTGACCCGTCACTCAAGGTCAAAACTATTATCTCCCATTGTGTTGCTGTTTTCAAATATACACCGTCGTACAGAAAGGCTTGGTTAGCGAAAACCAAGGCAATTGAACTGGTATATGGTAATTGGGAGGAATCATACAAACAACTTCCGCGCTACCTGGCTGCACTACATTTGTATTCACCTGGGACGGTTTCTATAATGGAGACCTTGCCGACACAATCCCCTGACGGAACTCGTCTAGAAGGTAATGGAATATTCCATAGACTTTTCTGGGCATTCCGTCCCTGCATCATCGGTTTCACATTCTGCAAGCCACTTATTCAAGTCGATGGAACTTGGCTGTATGGGAAATACAAAGGATCGTTACTGATGGTGGTCGCACAAGATGGAAATTCTAATATTTTCCCAATAGCCTTTGCATTGGTAGAAGGAGAAACGGCTACTGCTTGGAGTTTCTTCCTTAAGAATCTCCGAACGCACGTGACTCCACAAGCTGGCATCTGTGTGATTTCTGACAGGCACGCTTCTATAGACAGTGCATACAATAATCCAGCAAATGGTTGGCATGACCCCCCGTCTACGCATGTCTACTGCATCAGGCATATTGCTCAAAATTTTGTGCGGGAGTTCAAAGATAATTTCTTGAAGCAAAATTTGATAAACGCGGGGTATGCATTAAACCAACCTGGATTCCAATACTACCGCCGGGAAATAGTGTTGGCAAATTCTGATGCAGGGAGGTGGATCGATAATATCGACAGAGCAAAGTGGACTAGGTCATACGACGATGGGGTGAGGTGGGGCCACATGACAACAAATCTTGTGGAATCAATGAACGGCGTCTTTAAGGGCATACGTAACCTCCCGGTAACCGCTTTGGTGAGTGTTACCTATTTTCGGATGGCAACGTTGTTCGTAACAAGAGGGAAGCGCTGGCATGAAGTGTTACAGACGAGTCAAGTATATAGTGATGCCTGCATAAAGTTTATGAGGCAGGAATCTGCCAAAGCCAGCAGTCATTGGGTTACGGAATTCGACCGCCATGGCCACAATTTTAGTGTCAAGGAAACAATTGACCACAACCAGGGGCTGCCCAAACAAGAGTATCGGGTCCTAATACCAGATTGTTGGTGCGACTGTGGTCAATTTCAGGCCTATCGTATGCCTTGTTCCCATGTCATTGCAGCGTGTTCACACAGCCACTTTGATGCATTGTCGCTAGTGTCTCCCATCTACAAAGTTGCAACATTGCTAAATGTATACGACAATCCCTTTCCGGTGGTAGCATTGGAGGCATATTGGCCAGAGTATGACAGGGAAATTGTTTGGCACAACGAATCGATGCGGCGGAATAAAAGTGGTCGCCCAAATAGCAGGCGCATTAGAACTGAAATGGACGTCGCAGAGAAAATGCAGAGGAAGTGTAGCATATGTAGACAACTAGGGCATAATAAGAACAAATGTCCATATCGTGGATCTAGTTCCACAACTTAGTTTTAATATTCATAAATCTGTGTACCAATGCTATTTATCAATAAAGTTTACTTTTTATTCCAAATAGAAGATGACACTGGAACAACAAACACAAACATCTAACATTACAACACCAATTACTAAAACAAAAACAAACACTGGAACAAGAACAAGTACTAAAACAAGAACAAGTACTAGAACAATAACAAATACAACAACAACAACACAAACAACCATTAAAATCTAGGAAATTACAACAGTTAACACTATGTCGTCTGATCCATGCATCATTTGGATGCAATCAATGTCGCTTTCAACTTCAACCCACGAACATACCGTTTCTCCAATTTCAAATGAGATACTTCTTCTAAGCCTCTGAATCCTTCTGATGACTTCACCAGGTTCGTAATCTCCCTCTAACCAAGACATCAAGGACCTTTTTAGTTGGTCCAACGAACGGATGTTCCAAAATTTCATCTCCATTGGGGGTTTCACAGGCGAGAAAATAACATGCTCATCCCTTTTTAAGATTACTGGTTCAGGATCCGGGCGCCTTGATGATGTTCGCTGCCATGACGACGGTCTGGGGGATGCCATGAACTCAACTTGATAGAGAAAGTGATAGGAAATAGTGGTGAAGAAAATGCAAGGAAATAACACTTTATTTATAGGAAAAGATCTAGGTTGTACACCAATGTACTTAACCCTAATTAGTGTCGCACTTGATTAATTAGTCTTAGGGGGAATTAGGGTTTGAATTAGGTCATAACTACTAAACTCTAATTATAACCGATCAATAAACCCTAATTATAATTGATTAATTAACCCTAACATGATTAACCCTAATTCTCCCAAAAATTTATAAATAATATTAATTACTTATAAATTAAATTAATATATATATAAATTCATATATATATATATATATATATATATATATATATATATATATATATATATATATATATATATATATATATATATATATATATATATATATATATATATATATACATACATATATCTTCTAAATAACATTATTTATATATATATATATATATGTATTAATATAAATTAATATAATTTATAATAAATATAAATTAATAAATTTAAAATAACTTAAAAAAGATTTTAAAAAAAATAATAATTAAAAAAATAATAATAATAATTAAAAAAAAATGAAAATAAGGGTAGGCGCCACTCCTAGTGGCGACTTGCCCTAATTTTAAGGGTAGGCACCAACTAGGGTGGCGCCCAAGGCCAAATTAGGGCAAAAAATGACCATTTTTGTAATTTTTTGAAATAAAGAGTATTTTTGGATTTTTTTTAAAAAAATTGGATATTTAAAAAAAACTTCGCAATTTTATGCATAACAGTTGTTGTAGCATATTGATAATGCAATCTCATGGTTATCCTATAGGTCGAGATTGGGAAGGAATGGTCACCAAGCTTTTGAAATGAAGGAGGTTGTGTATGAGGTTGTTTGTAAGCCGAGGCTAGCGAATGTCATGAAGCAGGAGGTGATGCAAAACATTTTGCACAAGGAGGATGGTTTGCTCAATTTTCCTACCTGCTTAGAGATTTTTGTATTAGGACACTATGAAACAAAACATTTATCTTGTAATGTAACATATTTTGGAATTTATGATTTGGGATTGTAAATTATGTGATTTCAAATTGGAATGAAATTTGTACGAATGTGAATTATGAAGCTATAGCTTGTGCAAAGTTTGTAGAACATGAAATATGAGTATGAAATGGTAACACACGTAAATTTATTTGGATGACTTATGAACATACAAATGTCTTGGAAAGGCGATATGAAATCCACTTAATTTGTCTAAAAACTTATTAACCTTGGCTTTATTAGTGGTACGAAAGATTATCCCGTAATATCTTAAATTACTTAAAGTTTTTTTGAATTTTTAGAAGGCATGGCTCATAAAGGACCTTTGTTGAATTAGGGTTAATAGTTCAACTTAAAATGGTTTATTGACTTAATTTAAAAGAAAAAAAAAACATGTTGGATAAATCCTAACAATTTAAACTTTGAATTTAGATTTGGTAAGAAATGTAATATGGTAATATTGAAAAGGAAACCGCCTTAACCTTTTTGTATCAAAACCAAAATGCATGTGAATTCTAAATGTGACCAAACTTGGCATTTAATCTTTGATTGTCACTGATGCCCATGCTTCCTAAAAAATAAAAGGATGAAGGTATTTGTTAAGGATCATGGGCCTTTGACTTATTAGCTGTGGATACGAAATATTTTGAATGATGAAAGAACATGACCAGATGGAATGATCATGTTAAAAACAAGGCAGATTAAAAGCATGATAAATTTAGGGTATGACTGGAGGGTTTGGTTGTTCGTTCGGACTGGTCTTCTCACCTACAGAAGATAAATTTGTGTGCCCTCGTCGGGCGAGTTCTGGCTCGCTGGGCGCGCTCGCCCCTGGTTCGTCGGGCAAGCATGGCAGAATTTATGAAAAAATTGGTTTTTGTTTGATGCATGTTGAACTTTAATTGTTAATTGTCCTCCCTATATTCTTAACAAGATTTTGTTTGCTATTGCTGGTTGTTGTTCGTGTTTTGCAGATGGCACCTCCAAAAACAACAGGAGTCTCAAAGAAGTAGAAGACGAGAGGGAGCACCTCTAGTCAACCTAGGCCATTTTATTCGAGTTGCTTCAAGGGGGTTGAACAGGTTCAGAGGTATAAGGAGCTTGTGAAAAGGAAGATATGGGTTGAGAAACTGCTCAACACTAATCAGCAAGGGAAATATAGAGTTGTGGCAAATAGTTTTTAGACAAAGAAGTGAGATGAGTTGATTAGCCTCGAGAGTGTATTAACTTTGACTTGGTAAGGGAGTTCTATGTGAACGCCCTTCCAAACGATGGGGAAGCTTCCACTTGGACCACTTATGTGCGAGGAAGAGGTTTGCACTTTGATAGAGATGTTATAAACACGGTTTTAGGCAATCCTCTTAATTTGGAACTTGGAGATATTGACGAATTCCACCTTCAGTTGAGCAGGCCTAAAAACATTGAGGCGATGTCCAATTCTCTCTTGCTGGAAGGGTGTAGTGTGCAGTACAACGTATCTGGCGTTGCTGTGATATTTTTGAGGAAGGATATGAGGCTTGAGGCTTAGATTATCTGACTCCTCATCCTGCACAACATTAAGCCTAGGATGCACAGATCATCTTCTCCTTTAGACACCGCACACTTGGTTCACACCATTCTCAAAGGTGGACAAATAGATGTAGCCCAAATTATTGCTAATGAGTTCAAATTGGTGGCAGCGAGTGGAAGACAACTGAGGGATAAAGCTAATTGCCCTTTGGTTTTTCCCGCTTTGATTAGGGCCATATGTGCTCATGGTCGTGTTAATATGCCTTTGAAGGTTCATGATACTCTTTCAGGTACCATAGATGATATGTATGTCACAAGACATTGCGTGCAAAATAAGAAGAAAGTTGCAGCTGAAGCTTCTAGTTCTGGAACCATGGATTTCCAGAATTAGGACCCAAGGCAGAAAGTTGTCTGTAACTACACATGGGACATGCTAGAGGCTAATCAGGGGGCCTTCATGTATATACACGACTTGATGCAGTAGTGTAAGACCCCAATTTTGTCCCTAAGATCCCTCATGGCCCATATCATATCATATCATGGCCTCAAGGATCATTGCATACCCTAGCTTCCCTCCTAGTGGGTGGGTTATCTTGTGAGTGTGATTCTTGATCACCAAGCATGTATTGCATTTGTATATCATTGCTTTTCATATGTTTACTAACCAAAAGTACAAAAATACTGTCATCTAACCTTGTTACTTGCAGATGAAGCAAACTAGGTCAAAACAGTCAAAATCAGCCATTGAGCAATGGGTGGTGGCCATTCTTGAAGAATCTGGGCACCATGATCATTCATTAAGAGTTCATTTGAGTTGTGATATCATTTTGGATCAAGATCTCATGTGGTAGAGGCTTGGAATTCATCAGAACATGGTTCAGTCAACCAAAACCCTAGCAAAGTCAACTGTGGTCAACTGTGCATAAAATCAAGAATTGGAAGGTGTGAGATGGTTAGAAAGACCTCATTCATGTCCATATGAGCCTCATTTGACATTTCAAAGATCAAGGTTGAAGAATTTGAAGTCAGGCAAAAAGTTTCCAAAAATAGAAATGACCTGTAATTTTCACCTGCCAAAAATGGAAAGTCTTGCTCCTCAAAATTACAGGTCCAAGAAAGCTTCAAATCAAATTTTGTCCAACATTAAAGTTGAAGATCTTGTTCTTGCCTTTCCAAAAAGTCCAAGAACACTCATTTCTCATGTGTGGTTGGCAAGTTATGATCAAATCATTTTCAGAAAAAGTTGAAATTCAAAGTGCTATAACTTTTGAATGGAAAGGCCAAATTGGGTGATTCTTTTTTGAGCAAACCACATTTGATGTGTACTATCCAAATCCATCATTACATTTCATCAAAAACCTTCACATAAAAAGGTCATTTTTCAAGTGAACCATTTAAAAATTGGTGGGAAAAAAGGCCAATTTCAAAAATACAAAGGATTTCCATGCCAAACCAATTCAGTTCACTTCCAAATGCAATTTGTGACTTGCTTCAAAACAGAAATCACTGTTACATTGGTCTTGAGTGCAAAAGGGCAAATTGGCCAAAATGCATAATGAGCTTCATTTGCTAATCACTCCAATTTGAGATAATCATGATTAAGGCTTTGGATTAAGAGGAACTATTTAAGCCTAATCATAACAGAAAGTTCAGAATCAACAATCAAAAATTCAGATCAAACTCACAAATTCACAAATTCTCTCAAATTTCTCAATTTTTCTTCATACTTTTTTTCAATTGTTCATCAAGAATTCATCTCTTTTCGTGCTACCTTTTGAATTGTTCATCATTTACAGGTGATTTAGAGGAACTGTTTGAGGAAATTGGTGGAAGAATCGTGCAGAATTGGCACTGTTGCAACATTGCTCATCAATGGCAGTTTGAGAATTCCTCATCATCCAATCGTTTCTGAGCTGAGCTGCACCTTCCAAACACCTTCTACATCAATATAGGCTACCTGTTTTGCATCATAAGGTCCTGAAACGCACGGATTCAACAACAACTTCATCAAGAGGTAAAAATTCAAAGTCTCTAATTCTTGAAATTGATATGTGGTTTAGGTAGAGTGTGCAACATAGAGTAGAATGCAATTCGAATCGTGCGAATCCATCCAATATTCATGGAGAAATCTGGATCTAAAGTTTGAGTGTCAAAACATTTTTTGATTGAATCTTTTTATGTGTTGATTGCTGGACAAATTCATTGTGATATTTGTAATCTATGTTGAAAGACGAGTCCAACCATATATGGCATGTTGATTTTCATGAGAATTTGTTCTTGGTGATGAAGAACACCAAGAACATGATGAACTTGCCCAGTTTCGTTCCAGAAATGCGCTTTGATCTTATTTGCCTTGGCTTCATATTCGAATTGTGTTTCCCGCGGATGTCAGCCACTCACAGGACGCCACCTATTTTAGTGAAACGGGGCGTTTCGCCCCTGGCTTGGCATAATTACGAAATTGCCATCCGCGTTCATATTATTCATCTTAATGTTAAATAATTATTTCATTTCTTGATCAAACTTCTAAAAAATCATAATTAATTCATTTTTGATCCAAATTGAGTGAGGATTTTTGTGTTCATCTCCAAATTCTCTCTAGTTTTTTTTAGGTATGATAATCAAAGTTGTGCCTGATTGATTTTTAATTTTGCCTAGAGACTTTGGACATGTATGCTTTTGACATATGTTTTTCCATTTCATTCATAAAATAATGATGCCTTCTCAAAAATGTGTGAAATTTTACATGGCTATTCTTTACTCTTTCCTGGTGATTTTGATGTATAGTTTGCTAATTTTGAGTTTCTGGTTTGGTAGATATGATGTGATCAAGTTGAGTGTGACAATGTGTGTCACACTATGTTATGCCATGTTCATGAATTTTGTTTCCATGCCTATGCTATGTCATTTGCCCTGGATTTTTGCATGTGATTACATATGTATGTCTAGTTTGGTCATGATTTTTTGTAGGATTTGTTGATACATTTCCTATTTGATTGATAATTTTCCATGCTGTTTAGTCTTTTTTGGGCTTCTCTTGAGTGATCAACTTACATGACTTGTAAAATGTTCATACCTTATCACATGAAGATGAAATTTGGTGGAGTAATCCTTAACATGTTCAACTTCATTTTGGCCTTGGTCCCATTCATTTCTCATGTTTGATTTCTGTTTCACACTTGCTTGAAGTTGGTACATGAGTTGTGACCTAGTTTGGGTTGACTTTTGCATACCATGACTTCTTGGTACATGAGTTTTGCCTAGAGACTTTGGACATGTATGCTTTTGACATATGTTTTTCCATTTCATTCATCTGATGCTCTCCCTGACCAGGGATAAGAGCAATGAGGCACACCCCTCATATCCTATCATCTGCTTCACCTTGACCCCTCAATGGCAAGGTTAAGAGCACCATTAACCCTATTACAGTTGGCTTCAATGCCTTACCCTTTGTATGAGCCTAATTGTTTGGTTATAGAGTGTGCTAAATGACTTTGGTTGATTGATTGCTTAGTTCATTTGTACATGTCTGCTTGTATGCTTTGTGCATTTGTCATCATTACCTGCTCATTAGTGCATGATCACTTCATTTGTCTTTGTGACATACCTTTGTTGTTTGCCCATTGAGGACAATTGTAAGACCATCCTTTGGCCATTGTTCCTATGATATGGAAGTGAGTATAAGACCATCTCATTGGCCACTCATCTTCTCTTTGCTTGATGCACTTGGTTGTGGTATGTGAGGATGCAATTGTAAGTCCCTGTAAGTTGGCATTTGTGTTCCTATGATCATATGTTGGATATTGGTATAAGCCCAGACAGATTGGCATCCGGTATCCAAGTTTAGTTTTGTTTTAGGAGATTGGAATAAGACCATCTATTGGCTTCCGATATCCTTGTTTCTTTGTTTAGGAGATTGGTGTAAATCCATCTATTGGTATCCGATATCCGCTTTTGTTTGTGAGATTGGAGTAAGACCATTTAGTGGCATCCGGTATCATTTGTTTGCTTATTTTGTTATTGCTCATTGCCTATTCCAAAGGACACACTTGAATCATCTTCTATATGATTTCAAGAGGTGAACCTTCTAGGAAGTTTTACACTCCATCTTCATCCATTCACCCTCTTTGTCCTAAACCTTTTCACACATTGCTTGCAAAACTTGAGACATTATTGTGCAAACTTCTCACTTTTTTCAAATTAGAAACCTAGACCTTGAGTCCTTGACTTTTCAAAATCCATTTCATAACACTTCTTTTGAATCAATCTTAATCATACTTTGACCCTCCTTTTGTGAATAATCATAATCAGTTAACTTCACCCACTCAATTGTTTTGGCTTTGTCCATTGTTAATATCTTTTCATGCATTAGCCATAGGTTTCAATTATCATTGTGGTTGATGTAAACCTCACCCTATCCTTAGTGAGTCGACTATAAGACTTCCGTACTGAAAACAGGGTTAACCCCTCTAGTACGTCGAAGCTATCCTCGCATGGTGGATGTTGGTCTTGGTTGAGTGTTCTCCCCTTGATAATGAAAAGCCTTAAGTGCTATTGTTTAAAATTGAACTCACAAACTTTTTGGAAATCTTTTAGCCGAACTACGGCATTTTGATCCTTTACCTTTTATGGAAAGGTACGTAGGCAACGGGTTCATCCGTTCAAACACAAAAACAATAAAAATTGTACATTCTTTTCTCATCATCCCATTCATGTTTGCATAATAATATTTCAAAACAAATAACAATTTTGTACAACAAGTGTGAAAAGGGCTCCCTAGGAGTACCTAGGACGCAGTGGGTGCCTAACACCTTCCCTTTGCGTAACTTACCCCTTACCCAGACTCTCTGATCTTTTTATTAGTTTTCTATGTGTAAAACTTCTTAGGCTTTTGTTCGCTTTTTAGCCAGTCCTTTGGATAAATAAAAGTGCGGTGGCGACTCTATCTTTGTATGCTTTGCTTATGGTTTAATCAATAAATCATATAGTGACGAATACACCGCTACAGAAAAATGGCGACTCTGCTGGGGAAAACATTAGACCTTCCTTGGTGGTATTGCCTACTTTTCACCCTTGTTGTGCTATATTGTTATTTGTTATATGACATATTTTTGTACAATTTGGGATAACTGTATTGATTGTAATGTTTGAATTGCTTGATATACAAATGTTGTTTGCTTGGTGGTCTCTGTGAGATGAGTTCTATACCCGAACTCGAGTGCACCTTAGGATAGGAGAATGGCATAGTCTTGTTGACTGGTGTGGAGCATTCCTTAGCCAGTTGACTTGCGAGTCCATTCACTTGGTGGAGGTCATGTTGGATTAATAATGTCACACAAGTCATTTGTGGTTAGGCATTATTCCTTCAATCATGTGCCTTAGAAGCCAAGGACCTTAGTTTACCAAGCCCATCTTGGCCTACTTTAGGACGTAGTGCGGAGGTCGTTCAGATGTAAGTTCTGATGCGATTGTTACGCGATACTACACTCATAAGAGTTTCTCTTGAGAATATTCTTGGAATACGAGTATTCGTTCCTCCGATAATATTCGAAAGATGGAACGATGATTATGGAAACCTCTGATAGAACATGTCTGGCAGGTTTAAACCCTAGTACACTCCCTTTGGGTGGTTCTTAACTGAGACTCCATGCTCGTGACTCTCAGCAAACCCGTGATTCATGGTTGAGTCGTTCAGACACCCTTAATATCAATGGAACCTGGGTGTTGATCAGGTGTAATACCTAAATCCACCAAAACGGATGATTGATATTAAGGATGTCAGAGCCGGTTCATGTACCATTAATATCAATGGAACTTGGGTGTTGATAAGGTGAAAACCTAAATCCACCAAAATGGATGATTGATATTAGGGATACAACGAGCTTTCCCATGACCTTTGTTTAGTGTGCTTTGCTTGATCCTTGAGTGTGATTGTTGCATTCATGCATTCATGCATTCATCCGCATTCCATATCATCAGATAAAAAGAAAATTTTCAAGGAACTTAAAAGGGTTTATTTGCAAAATTTTCAGACATGGAAAAAACCGGAAAAAAATTTCACCTGATATATCTGATGAGATATTCTCACATATGATCAAAATGCTAAATATTTCAAAGTTTGCAAATAAAATCCTCGAGTTCCTTTGAAATAAAACAAGCATATGCATAAACACTTCATGCATCATTTGCATAAGCGGGTGTTGTTCTCAGCCTGTCCTGTGGCCTGACCCTGCGATCTTCATTTATTTTGAAGATGCACCTCGCCGGTACTATACCAAAGCCGATTCTTCGAGATTGATGGATCATCTTGAGCAAGAGAATTGTGAACTCAAGGAGGAATTTACCAGACATAGTGCTTTTGATGTATAAATCCCGGGCTGGCATTGGCTGCTGTTCTGGGGCATATAATGAGCAAGGTTTGTTCACGAGTGGAGGATTCATCCATGATGATCAACCTGAAGAAGAGGAAGTTGCTGCTATCTTAGAAGAGGATACAGAGGACCTGAGCAACTTTGTATTTCCTGGCGGTGTCTGCCACAATTGGGTCGCTGTAGATGTTCCTACGGTCATCCATAGATCAGAGTAATTGTTCACTTTGTTCAAAACCCTTCTCCCATGCCAAAAGGAGGAGTGATGACATTGTTGGCGCATATATACAATGATGTTTTCATCCAATTAATGCATTGTTAAACATTTGTTTTTCCATTTGTTTTCACTTTTTGCTTTTTGCATGAAATCAGTGATCACAAAAAAAAACCCATAAAAACAAGAATAAAAGCAATCCTTCTTCATCTGCATAATGGTTTGCTTGTTTAAATTCTAAAGTTTTTCATTAACCAAAATCATTATGCAGGGATTTCTAAACCCATTGAACATAATGATCCAACGCCATCTCCCAATCTTGAATTCCTTGTATTTGAGGCAGAGGAAGATGATGTTGAAGGGATTCCTGACGAGATTTCCCGAGCACTTGAGCAATGAAAAGCAGATTATTCAGCTGCGTCTCAAGAACCCAGCAACAGTCAAACTGGGGCATTACAAATGTAATGTAAAAAAAAAGAGAAGAGGGTGAAAAATCAAAATGAAAGCAAAAATCAGGAAAAAAATTTCAAAGAGAAAAAATAAAAGAAAATGATACCCTCCAGTCCCTAGTTGACTGATGCTGAATGGATTCAGAGCCGTTATGACCAGTTGAATTTGATCGAAGAGAAGCGATTAACTGCCATGTGTCATGGTCAGTTATATCAGCAGAGAATGAAGAAAGCATTCAATAAGAAGGTCAAGCCTCGTGTGTTTCGAGAAGGTGACCTCGTGCTCAAGAAAGTTTTGTCTTTCGCGCCCGATTCCAGGGGCAAGTGGACTCCAAACTACGAGGGTCCATATGTTGTTAAGAGAGCCTTTTCAGGCGGTGCTTTGATGCTTACAACAATGGATGGGGAGGATTTCACTCGTCCTGTGAATTCAGATGCAGTCAAGAAATACTTTGCCTAAAAAAAAAGTATACGCAAATGAAAAACAGAATAGCTCGCTAAGTTGAAAACCCGAGAGGGCGGCTTAGGCAAAAATGAGCGTCTTGGTGGAGAACCCTCGAGGGTAATCCAGGCAAAAATTAGAGACTTGAAAAAAAGAGAATATTTGCATCCCGCTAGATTGAGTACCTCACCCTGGGGCAATCTAGGCAAAAATTAGGGATTTGGCAAGTAACTGCATCCTGACAAGACTTTCTGTTCGCCAGTCGTCATTTCGTCAGAAGATTCTCGATTCGTCGTCAACTGAAGCCTCGAATACATCGAGATTCAGAATGGTAGAGAAAGGATCATTATGTTCAATGTAGCCCTCTTCCAATATATATCACTGATTTCAAATTTATACAAATCTATGGAGTCTTGCCATTTGCAGGCTACCATTCCATCAAATAAATTTGAGCTTTTATCCAATTCTTTGCACTCTTATTTGTTTCAATCCAACAAATGTTTTGCATGTTTTAATTGATAAAAATGTCATTATTTTAAAAACAAATTTTTTCAAGATTATTGTTTTAAACAAAGTGAACATTCACAATGATGAAGGGATACTCAAAGAATATCTCAGTGCTCTCCCGAGGGTGGCATGACTTCCAACAGGTAAGGCATATGTTCATATTCCTGGCTTGGCTGTATCCTTTTCTCCAGATGTTGTTGTTGGGGTTGTTCCCCAAGCAGAGGTGTTGTTAGGGTTGTTCCCTGAACAGAGCTTCTGTTGAGATTGTGATTCTCAGAGCAGAGTGGTTGTTGAAGACTCAGTTTCTTCTCCAGCAGTAGGCCCTCAGCATGGACGTTCTACCTCTTGAAAGATTCGAGGATTAGTGGGTTGAGACCTCGGTACCCCATCACTCCCCAGTGCATATGCCAGCGGAGTTGTCTGTTTACTCAGCACGGTCGCTTTCCTTTTGGAAGATTTGGTAAGTCGGTGGTTTGACACCCGATACTTTACCCTTTCCCCGGCGAAGTCGTCTGCGGAGTTGTTGCTATTTCTCCATCAGAGTGTTATTTTCCCTTCAGCAGAGCAGGATTTATTTTCCTATGCAGTGGTTGTTTGGGTTTCTTTGGAAGTTTCAGTGGTTGATTGGCTTGATATCCCGGTATTTCATCCACTTTTCCTCAGCTTAGCCTGCAGAATATTTGTTGTGGCAGCTTTGCCTGTTGAACGCTCCTTCAATCCCCAGTAGGGTCGGTTAGTGGCTCTAGCATCCAGAGAACGGATTGATTTCCTGACTGTTTGTGATCCCCAGTAGAGTGGCTCATATTGCAGAATCTACTTGTTGTGATCAGTTGGCTATGTTTATTCTCCCCAAGTAGAGTGGCTTGTTGCAGAATCTACTTGTGTGGTACTTTCTCCCTCCGTGGGTTGTGCGCCGACGAAGTTATGTGGAGTTGCTTCTACAGCAGTTCGTGCTTGTGCAACGCACTTTTTGTTTCTCAGTTGACACTGGGATCCCCTGCAGATATCTCGGGTCTTCTCTTGTTCCCCGACAGATTTGTCTTGGTGGCAGTTTTGCCTGTTGTGACTTTCTGTGCCCCTGGTTGGGTTGTTTGCTGATCCATCATTCAGAGTTTTGGTGTTTCCTGATATCTCTAATCCTCTGCTTTCCTAGCAATGCCCGCAGATCTATGCTTTATAGCATGTGGATCTCCGGCAGATTGGCTTTCCAGTTGGTTTTTCCCCTGGAAGTATAATACCGGACGTTTGATTCCTGGGCCTGTTGTGTTAAATACGTCTGTTTTGTCAGCATTCATCAAACATAAATTACGCATATTCATGCATATTCGTAAACATTCAGATATTCATGTTGCATTGTTCACCATATATCTTTTGTTTGTTGTTCCCTGCTATGGCGATGCAGATCTCGTTATAGATCTTCCAAAGCAGATGTCGGGTGTTTAATCTCTCCATATAGAGTCAGCCCATAAGCAGAAAGTGTCTGTCTTTTCCTTCTGCATTTCCCCACTGAGACATATCCTCGTGGATGACGGTTTCTTCCGTTTCCTCCCAACATATATTGGGATGGATTTTCCTAATTGAGTTATATCCTCATTAGGACGTGTCTTGCTTCAGTCTGTCTTTTCGGAATATTCCCGATTTGGCGTTTGTCAATTGTTCTTGTGCTTCCCAGTGGGTTGTTCCCCGGCGGAGTTTGCGGGCCTCTACCCTTATACCAGTAGTTGTAAGTCCTATTTTCCTTGCCCTTTTGACGGAATTGGTGGTTATATACCTTTTATTCCTCGGCAGGAGTTGTTGGTCTTCTACCTAGTGGTGGGTAGTCGTAAATCCTGTTCTTCTTACTCTCCAGCAGAGTTTGTGGTTTGTTATAAACCCTATTTTGTTTCTCGTGCGGATTCGTGATCTATTTCCATCCCCACGCAGAGTTGGTGGTTTGAGGTAAACCCTAATCTTTCCATCCCCACCAGAGTTTGGCCTTCTGCCTACAAACCAGCAGTCGTAAGTCCTATCTTTGCGGTTTTTCTACCCACGAACCGGTAGTTATAAGCCCTGTTTTCTCCACTGGCAGAGTCAACTTTGTTGTCCATCCCAACCAATGATAATTCCCTCTTTGTGGTTATCTTCATCTAATGCTTGATGTTGATTTTCCCTTTGCTTGGATAAGTTGCTCAGAATAAGCACTTATATCCCCGGCAAGTCTTTTGTGGATAATTGTCGTATGCTAGCAATTTTATCCCCAGCAGGTCCTGTCACCTTTTGTCAGTGATTGTGTTCCCCGGATCATTGATTTTCATCAATGCATCTCCAGCGAGTCTCCTTTCATTTACCCCCTTTGTTGGTAATGTCTGTTGCTCCCTTTGATTGGTCATCATTATATACCCAGTTTGGTATCCCGATGCCTTTCTTTTCGGATTTTATCCTATAAACAGCCTACAACCCGGTTAAGGATAATCTTCCTCTGCGAGTATATTATTCACGTTCTGACGGTAATGAATAATATATCTCATGCACTCTTCAGTCGAAGCCTTTCGTGTTTCCCTGATCGAGTAAGATTCGTTATTTCCCTTTGCGGAATCGAATATTCCCTGTTGTTGGATAATTGCCGGATGCTTGCAATTTATCCCCTTGAGTTGTCTTTCGTTTACCCGGATGCTTGGTATCGATTGTCTCTCTTTTTGGTTAGTCACCTATTATATACTTCGGTATCTCTGGTGTCTTTTCCTCTCGAGTGTATTATTCACGGTCTGCCGGTAATGAATAATATGTCTCATGCGCTCTTTGGTTGGAGTCCTTTGTTGATCTTCCCCAGTCGAGTAAGATTCGTATTCCTTGTGGAGTCGAATACCCATCCTATAAGCAAGTCTGTTGTTCTAGCTTTCTTCAGGATGATGAGTGTTTTGGAACACAAACCAATTCACGATTTCGGACCTTATCCTATAAACAGCCTACAACCCGGTTCAGGATAACTTTCCATGCGAGTATGTTATCTACGTTTTGACGGCTATATATAATATATCTCATGCACTCTTTTATCGAATACTTTGTTTGTTTCCCCAATTGAGTAGGATTTGCATTCTTTACAGAATCAAATATCCATCCTATAAACAAGTTTGCTTTCGCTCTCTTCAGGATGATGAGTGTTTTGGAACACACACCAATTCACGTCTTTGGTCGGTCACCTATTATATACCTCGGTATCCCTGGTGTTCCTTCCTTTCTACTCCCTATTATGACTTTGGTCCCCTGTGGAGTCAGATTTTCCTGAGTTGATGTACCTTTCCAGGTCTTTCTCAGATGTTCGGTTGATTGATATCTCTCACCCTTATACCGGTCTTAGATATTCATTCTTCCTGAGTTTGTTACCCTTATACCGGTAACATCGCATTTCTTTGGTGCTTCCCCAGTGGAGTTTCCTGTTGCTTCTCCCCAGGAGTCAGCTTGTGTCTTTCCAATGGATGTTCTCCTTTGGAATGTTCTTTTCCCCAGTGTGAGTCCTTCACTCCCCAGTGAGGTCTCCAGTCTGATTTCTGTTATCCCCTAATCAGAGTCGTGTCTTGTTCACGCTGTGTCAGTTTTGTCTTTCCCCAACTCGGAGTCGTGTCCTGCTCACGCATTCTTTTTCTTTTACTATCCCCAATAAGAGTCTTGTTAGAGCCTCTGCTCCTGGTGAGTGTATTACTCCGACGGGTCGTCTTTTCTTCGGTGTGAACCATATTCCCCACAGAGTTGTGTCTTTTGCATGCATACATCTGCATCATGAGGTCTCTTAGGGACCAAAATTTGTCTCATTACTGTTATTTAAGCCCATTCTACCGCGTCGAGATGAAGATTTCTAAACTTCACTTCTCTGGATAGAATGACCTTAAATAGGGGCATCTGTAAGACCCCAATTTTGTCCCTAAGATCCCTCATGGCCCATATCATATCATATCACGGCCTCAAGGATCATTGCATACCCTAGCTTCCCTCCTAGTGGGTGGGTTATCTTGTGAGTGTGATTCTTGATCACCAAGCATGTATTGCATTTGTATATCATTGCTTTTCATATGTTTACTAACCAAAAGTACAAAAATACTGTCATCTAACCTTGTTACTTGCAGATGAAGCAAACTAGGTCAAAACAGTCAAAATCAGCCATTGAGCAATGAGTGGTGGCCATTCTTGAAGAATCTGGGCACCATGATCATTCATTAAGAGTTCATTTGAGTTGTGATATCATTTTGGATCAAGATCTCATGTGGTAGAGGCTTGGAATTCATCAGAACATGGTTCAGTCAACCAAAACCCTAGCAAAGTCAATTGTGGTCAACTGTGCATAAAATCAGGAATTGGAAGGTGTGAGATGGTTAGAAAGACCTCATTCATGTCCATATGAGCCTCATTTGGCATTTCAAAGATCAAGGTTGAAGAATTTGAAGTCAGGCAAAAAGTTTCCAAAAATAGAAATGACCTGTAATTTTCACCTGCCAAAAATGGAAAGTCTTGCTCCTCAAAATTACAGGTCCAAGAAAGCTTCAAATCAAATTTTGTCCAACATTAAAGTTGAAGATCTTGTTCTTGCCTTTCCAAAAAGTCCAAGAACACTCATTTCTCATGTGTGGTTGGCAAGTTATGATCAAATCATTTTCAGAAAAAGTTGAAATTCAAAGTGCTATAACTTTTGAATGGAAAGGCCAAATTGGGTGATTCTTTTTTGAGCAAACCACATTTGATGTGTAATATCCAAATCCATCATTACATTTCATCAAAAACCTTCACATAAAAAGGTCATTTTTCAAGTGAACCATTTAAAAATTGGTGGGAAAAAAGGCCAATTTCAAAAATACAAAGGATTTCCATGCCAAACCAATTCAGTTCACTTCCAAATGCAATTTGTGACTTGCTTCAAAACAGAAATCACTGTTACATTGGTCTTGAGTGCAAAAGGGCAAATTGGCCAAAATGCATAATGAGCTTCATTTGCTAATCACTCCAATTTGAGATAATCATGATTAAGGCTTTGGATTAAGAGGAACTATTTAAGCCTAATCATAACAGAAAGTTCAGAATCAACAATCAAAAATTTAGATCAAACTCACAAATTCACAAATTCTCTCAAATTTCTCAATTTTTCTTCATACTTTTTTCAATTGTTCATCAAGAATTCATCTCTTTTCGTGCTACCTTTTGCATTGTTCATCATTTACAGGTGATTTAGAGGAACTGTTTGAGGCAATTGGTGGAAGAATCGTGCAGAATTGGCACTGTTGCAACATTGCTCATCAATGGCAGTTTGAGAATTCCTCATCATCCAATCGTTTCTGAGCTGAGCTGCACCTTCCATACACCTTCTACATCAATATAGGCTACCTGTTTTGCATCATAAGGTCCTGAAACGCACGGATTCAACAGCAACTTCATCAAGTGGTAAAAATTCAAAGTCTCTAATTCTTGAAATTGATATGTGGTTTAGGTAGAGTGTGCAACATAGAGTAGAATGCAATTCGAATCGTGCGAATCCATCCAATATTCATGGAGAAATCTGGATCTAAAGTTTGAGTGTCAAAACATTTTTTGATTGAATCTTTTCATGTGTTGATTGCTGGACGAATTCATTGTGATATTTGTAATCTATGTTGAAAGACGAGTCCAACCATATATGGCATGTTGATTTTCATGAGAATTTGTTCTTGGTGATGAAGAACACCAAGAACATGATGAACTTGCCCAGTTTCGTTCCAGAAATGCGCTTTGATCTTATTTGCCTTGGCTTCATATTCGAATTGTGTTTCCCGCGGATCTCAGCCACTCACAGGACGCCACCTATTTTAGTGAAACGGGGCGTTTCGCCCCTGGCTTGGCATAATTAAGAAATTGCCATCCGCGTTCATATTATTCATCTTAATGTTAAATAATTATTTCATTTCTTGATCAAACTTCTAAAAAATCATAATTAATTCATTTTTGATCCAAATTGAGTGAGGATTTTTGTGTTCATCTCCAAATTCTCTCTAGTTTTTTTTAGGTATGATAATCAAAGTTGTGCCTGATTGATTTTTAATTTTGCCTAGAGACTTTGGACATGTATGCTTTTGACATATGTTTGGCCATTTCATTCATAAAATAATGATGCCTTCTCAAAAATGTGTGAAATTTTACATGGCTATTCTTGACTCTTTCCTGGTGATTTTGATGTATAGTTTGCTAATTTTGAGTTTCTGGTTTGGTAGATATGATGTGACCAAGTTGAGTGTGACAATGTGTGTCACACTATGTTATGCCATGTTCATGAATTTTGTTTCCATGCCTATGCTATGTCATTTGCCCTGGATTTTTGCATGTGATTACATATGTATGTCTAGTTTGGTCATGATATTTTGTAGGATTTGTTGATACATTTCCTATTTGATTGATAATTTTCCATGCTGTTTAGTCGTTTTTGGGCTTCTCTTGAGTGATCAACTTACATGACTTGTAAAATGTTCATACCTTATCACATGAAGATGAAATTTGGTGGAGTAATCCTTAACATGTTCAACTTCATTTTGGCCTTGGTCCCATTCATCTCTCATGTTTGATTTCTGTTTTACACTTGCTTGAAGTTGGTACATGAGTTGTGACCTAGTTTGGGTTGACTTTTGCATACCATGACTTCTTGGATTTAATTTCCCTACTTCCTCTTGTCCAAATAGCATGAAATTTGATATGATGCTCATTGAATATGTTCTGTTTAGACTTGAATTTTTGTGGAATTTATTGAGCTGTTTTGCTATTGGTTTGATTGTGATCATTCTGTTTGTTCATATGTGGTTCACACTTGCCTACTTTGACCTAATTTGTGCATGAAATGAATTTGGTGCATTGTTTTAATATGAGACCAATTAGACCTTCTTCTTAATTGATTAATCTTGGTTTTGATCATTTTTCACTTGCTGTTTTAAATTTTTCATCCCCTTTTGACCCTAGGCTTGTCCTAGTGGTCTTGTTTCTCATGTTTGAATATGATTTTCAGGTTGAAGAAGCATTTGCTTTAAGGAGATTAATTCAAGTTGATTGAGTTTGGTTTATGTGATTGTTATGAACTAACTTGGTTTATTTTGTAGGATGCCTTGGCTCACTTGAGTTGAGTGTGCTTTGCACATTGCATTGTTTGATTGTACATTGTCTGTTGATTCTTATCTTGTTGGTTTTGATTTTGTGATTGGGATGCTGATTATATTTGATTGATTTCAGGTACCCTTAGTTGCTCAGTTCTTTTAAGAACTTGCATTGCTTTGCTTGCTAAGCATTAGCATTGAGGTAGAATCTCTTGTCTCCATGTAGTCTGGAAGACCTGGCTTGTTACTTAGCCAGGCAACTGTCTGAAGTCCTCCTTAAGAGGCGATGTTTGTGCTTGTTTACTTTTGTGTCAAGCAGGAAAAGTCCTTTTGAATAAGGCAATTGGTAGAACCCAAGAGATATGTAGCCTATCTCCTACTATTCTGTGAGTCTCTCACCTTGCTCACACTACTTGTGTTGATGCATAGTGAGTAAAAGCCCAAGATCTATCGAGTCAATAATCTGTGGAGAGAGTTCCTACTTTCTGAACTCCCACACCTTCTTTCATCTGATGCTCTCCCTGACCAGGATAAGAGCAATGAGGCACACCCCTCATATCCTATCATCTGCTTCACCTTGACCCCTCAATGGCAAGGTTAAGAGAACCATTAACCCTATTACAGTTGGCTTCAATGCCTTACCCTTTGTATGAGCCTAATTGTTTGGTTATAGAGTGTGCTAAATGACTTTGGTTGATTGATTGCTTAGTTCATTTGTACATGTCTGCTTGTATGCTTTGTGCATTTGTCATCATTACCTGCTCATTAGTGCATGATCACTTCATTTGTCTTTGTGACATACCTTTGTTGTTTGCCCATTGAGGACAATTGTAAGACCATCCTTTGGCCATTGTTCCTATGATATGGAAGTGAGTATAAGACCATCTCATTGGCCACTCATCTTCTCTTTGCTTGATGCACTTGGTTGTGGTATGTGAGGATGCAATTGTAAGTCCCTGTAAGTTGGAATTTGTGTTCCTATGATCATATGTTGGATATTGGTATAAGCCCAGACAGATTGGCATCCGGTATCCAAGTTTAGTTTTGTTTTAGGAGATTGGAATAAGACCATCTATTGGCTTCCGATATCCTTGTTTCTTTGTTTAGGAGATTGGTGTAAATCCATCTATTGGTATCCGGTATCCGCTTTTCTTTGTGAGATTGGAGTAAGACCATTTAGTGGCATCCGGTATCATTTGTTTGCTTATTTTGTTATTGCTCATTGCCTATTCCAAAGGACACACTTGAATCATCTTCTATATGATTTCAAGAGGTGAACCTTCTAGGAAGTTTTACACTCCATCTTCATCCATTCACCCTCTTTGTCCTAAACCTTTTCACACATTGCTTGCAAAACTTGAGACATTATTGTGCAAACTTCTCACTTTTTTCAAATTAGAAACCTGGACCTTGAGTCCTTGACTTTTCAAAATCCATTTCATAACACTTCTTTTGAATCAATCTTAATCATACTTTGACCCTCCTTTTGTGAATAATCATAATCAGTTAACTTCACCCACTCAATTGTTTTGGCTTTGTCCATTGTTAATATCTTTTCATGCATTAGCCATAGGTTTCAATTATCATTGTGGTTGATGTAAACCTCACCCTATCCTTAGTGAGTCGACTATAAGACTTCCGTACTGAAAACAGGGTTAACCCCTCTAGTACGTCGAAGCTATCCTCGCATGGTGGATGTTGGTCTTGGTTGAGTGTTCTCCCCTTGATAATGAAAAGCCTTAAGTGCTATTGTTTAAAATTGAACTCACAAACTTTTTGGAAATCTTTTTTTGCCGAACTACGGCGTTTTGATCCTTTACCTTTTATGGAAAGGTACGTAGGCAACGGGTTCATCCGTTCAAACACAAAAATAATAAAAATTGTACATTCTTTTCTCATCATCCCATTCATGTTTGCACAATAATATTTCAAAACAAATAACAATTTTGTACAACAAGTGTGAAAAGGGCTCCCTAGAAGTACCTAGGACGCAGTGGGTGCCTAACACCTTCCCTTTGCGTAACTTACCCCTTACCCAGACTCTCTGATCTTTTTATTAGTTTTCTATGTGTAAAACTTCTTAGGCTTTTGTTCGCTTTTTAGCCAGTCCTTTGGATAAATAAAAGTGCGGTGGCGACTCTATCTTTGTATGCTTTGCTTATGGTTTAATCAATAAATCATATAGTGACGAATACACCGCTACAAGTAGTTACAGCTACA
This sequence comes from Lathyrus oleraceus, assembly GCF_024323335.1. Taxonomy (NCBI): domain Eukaryota; kingdom Viridiplantae; phylum Streptophyta; class Magnoliopsida; order Fabales; family Fabaceae; genus Lathyrus; species Lathyrus oleraceus. The sequence continues at coordinate 223,683,138 of NC_066584.1, forward strand.
AGTGAGGGATCCTACTGGTGACTATTCGATTGGTATGCACGATCACTTCATTGCTCATGCGAGTTGGCCTGAGGGCAGTCCATTTTTTAGGGAGGAGGTAGGAGTTGTTGTTGGACATGACGAGGAGGATGGTGATGATGATGCTTTTTCTGATGAGGAGTAGAGTTTTTTTTATATGATCAAAAGGCTTGTTCGACAAAGTGAAGAATCTTTATAGCTTTTGGACATTATTATTATTATTATTATTATTTATGTTATATTGTAGTTTATATGTTGATGTAGTTTGGATATTGTTGTTATTTTAGTTGTAGTTTCAAACTTTTGGGATTTGTACTACTTTTGTTGGTGTTTACACCATAACATTTGGTTATTTGGTTGAATACATTATGTTTGAATGTTTGAATTAGTTTGTTTAAATTATTTCTAGAGTTTGCTTCTATAGTGAATCGGTTGATGTTTGTCTTCAAGATTGGTTGCTATTTTGTTCAAAAAGTATCCAATTAAGATTCATTTAAGTTTGGATGGTGATGATATAATTTTTTATATGATGTACGCAAGAAAGGTACATGTTTTCCGCTTTCTAGAATGTTAGCATGACTTTTAAATTTGTGCTTTATACAAATGTCAATTCTTGCTTCATTTTACAAACTTGTTTCAAATGCATGAATTGCTTAGGTCTAAACCATAAATTGTGAGGAACTTTCCATTGTTCACTATATTACTTTGGATGACTGATGACTTTGTTCTAACTTAGCTAATTCATGTTTAATCTTGTAATTATTGTGAATTTCTGAGCATAGAACTAATCAAGGCACTTTGTTGATTTTGAGCACAACCATAACCAAAAATAACCTACTTTATGAGTAGTGAGTATTTGTTAACCCCCTTTGAGCCTTAAAATATAGGACCCATTTTGGTGATGAACTATGAATGTGTACATAAAAATTGGTTCATCGTTGAATTTTATGGGATTCTAACAAAAATTCTTGAAAACATTTGAACCTTAAAAATTGTATTGAAATGTTATCCCTTGCCATGAAAATCAAGGAGCATTCATATAGGATTGATTGTATTCAAGTTGCGGAGAAGAAAGAAATGGTAGGTTGCTAAGGTTTGAAAAAGAGTTGAAAAAGAAAGAAAATTGTGAATAAGATCTTGAAAAAAAAAGAGATTTGTTTTAAGAAAAGATGAAAAATAATTGTGTTAAGAAAGTGTGAAAAAGGGTGGATCAATTGAGCAAAAGAAAGAGGTGAATAAAGTTGTGAAGTATAAAGTAATTGAAAAATGAATGCTCTTTTTGAGTTGATAACTTTGTTTCAAAAAACCTCATAAATGACCCTTTGTTGTGAAACCCAACCAAATTACAACCTTGAAAAGCCCTTTTTGATCTATATTTCCATGATTTCTTATATGATTGTTTAGGTGAATGCATGAATTGATTAGGATGTTAGCAAGGTTATCAGGTGAGAGTAAACTGTCTCGCGTAATTATTTGCGCAAAAGTATTCATCCATTCTATGAAGAGGAGAGTTAGAGTGATTCAAGTGTGAGAACTTAGTTGCTTGAGAATGCATTGCATGCTATTTGTGTTTAGAACTTAATTATTAGTCATGATGTGATTCTAGGAAGTGTTGAGCATTACTTGTACGCGTTCATATATTGAATTTAAACCGTTTATTTCTTTCTTGTTGAATTTTATGCTTGAGCAAATCTTCTTGTTTTAATGAGAAACATACTTTGCTTGAGGACAAACAAAGATTTGAGTTGGGGAGAGTTTGTTGAATGTCAATCTTGACTAGATTTTCTAATTAAAAGTTGGCATTTTCAAACTCTTTTGCGTTTTCGATTGTTTAAATCCATAAGTTTGTGTAAAATATCATAATAATTGCATGTGGATTTGGTATCCCTTATGTGTGTGCTAGTATGCAGGAATTTTTCCAAGAAACCAAAGAGAAAGCACACAAAACAATGAAGTAGGAGAAAAGCTAAAGATGTTGAGTTTGATCTAGTTCGCCCGACGATAGGTAGCGACCAGGAAGCGAGCTCGCCCATTGAGAAGTGTTGAACTCGAGGCGAGGAGAATTAATCAAAATCCAGTAGCAAAAACTCATGTTTGTCGCCCGACGAAGGTTTGAATGATTGAGTTCACGGGGCGAGACCAAATATTTTCATTAAGACGACTTGATACAATTTGACACGTGATGGGCCAAAAAGGTGACTTTCTCCAGGTGAACTCATGCTCGTCGGGCGAGACAAGACAATCACAACTTTCTATAAATAGGCCATTTTGTTGATTTTTTTCCCAATATCTCAATATTATACCATTCCTCTTCACACTAGAGGCATTTGAAGCTACAATCATTTAATCGGAGCTAGATTTGCATCCTTTATCGATTATTCAATTTGGATGCCCATTCATCTCTCTTGATTTCTTGTGAAGCAAGCTACAATGATGTATAACTAAACACTTTGTATCAATATTAGAGGTAGTTAACCTAACTAGTATGTGTTTATTTTGATCTTTTGTATGTGAACAACTTTATGATCAATGTAGATGATAACCTTTATTTCTATTTTATATTTATGATTTGAATCATTATTGAGAAACATATTTTGAGTCTTGACCGAAATTTATCATCTATCAAAGACCAAGTCTAGACATGGAAGTGGAATTTGATATTCACTTTGTATCATATCATTAATATTATTTGTATTGTTTAATAGGTTGATACATCGTCGATTAAATAATACGGTAAAAATTGCAATATCGTCTTAGACATGAGCGGTATAGATGAGCGATACGTGGTTATGTTGATTATAAATGAAGTTCACATGCTTGATTAATCGAATACATGCAAAATAGGTTGATGGAATCTAGTCTTGATATGTCTTTGAAAACATTAATCTTTCTAAACTTTTATCATTGCTACAAACTCTTATGAATGTTACTTTCACTAAACCAAAAACCATTTGAAACCATCACTTAAGACATGTTAAATCGTATAATGGCAGTAATATCACACCAATCCATGTGGAGACGATAAAACAAATACACACTCAAAACACTTTCAATAGAGACCCTACAAGTGGTTGTATAAGGTTGGTTATATTAACATTTGGAGTCCCGACATGAGGACCCCCTGGTGTTCCTTGTAGAGGACTGTTCTCATAAGAGCTTCTTGCATCATATTATTTGCCTGGTTGGTTGGGGGAAATGGGTGCAGTTGTACCTTGACCTTACCTAGCAGCAAGAGACTCAATTGCTAGACTTTCAGCAGTCTCCAAAATTGGCTCCATCATCAAACCACCAGCTGGCCTTTCTTGGTCGATTACCCCATCATTCTCAGCATCACTATGCAGATTGTCAGACGGGGTGGTCAACAAAGGTGTTGTGTATTTGATGCTTGAATCCTCAAGACGAATGTTGGGTTCATTTAGCTAAGGCTGAGGGCCTTCGGGGTTAGTGTTGACTGGTTACCAAAACACAATTTCGAATTAGTATGGTTCAACATTGAAAATGAGAGCGTAAAGATGCAAAGTTACATGTTTAGTGTCTGGATGGGAATTCGAAGGCTTTGTTTCATCTTCTTGAATTGGTTGTTGGGAGGTGTTTACACTATTTTTCTTTTTATTCAAATGTGGCAATGCACTCTCTTCAGTATCATCATCGAAGACTGACACAGCTTCACGCCTTATGTAACACCCCTTTTTCTACCCCAAATTATTAGCATATAATTAGAGTAAATAAGCACGCATATAAAGAAAAGGGCGTCACATCGACGTTTTCGAAACTTAAAACTTTCAAAAACCAACAATACACCTGGTCATTCAAAATAACACATTTCACTCATCATGAATATTCAAGCAATATGCGTTCGCAGCGGAAAATAAAGAATACTCATGTATTTCATAATATGATCCATGTCCCATACCATGCTCATTTCTCAATAATCACTTCAAATAAAATAAACAAGTAATGACATAAAGCATATCCAATTAAGACACGAGTTCAATACCACTAATCTACCCAGTGTTACATGACCAGAGCATTGACTCATTACCTAATTTCAAACTAAATACGGAAACTCTTCAGCTATTCTTGAGCGAGCTACCGTCTACCTACTCCAGCAATACTACTCTATAGTATCTGCACGATACCCATGTAAAGGTAACATTCAAACAGAAAGGGTGAGAATTCCAAATCATTATGAAATAGCATAATAAGGCACAATGAATGAAAACAACAATTCAAGAATTCATCACACTTGGTATAATCACATCAATAATATTAACCAACAATCATCTCACATATCACACCCACATCAATACATGCATTCAATGATCACATAACTATAAATGACTCAATGCAAGACAATGTGACTCCATGAATGACAATGTGACTCTATGCATGTGGTACCTCAATGTGAACTCAAAGTTTCACCGCTTTCCGATTCAATATCTAGAATCCAAGCCACGCTTCCGATCCGGACAAGACCAAAGCCCTACGTCTGTTTCCAATGAAGGATCACCGCTTAATACTATGCCTAATCCCAATTAAGGATTAACGTCTGCTACGTCTGTTTCCAATGAAGGATCACCGCTTAATACTACGCCTAATCCCAATTAAGGATTAACGTCTGCTACGTCTGTTTCCAATGAAGGATCACCGCTTAAATACTACGCCTAATCCCAATTAAGGATTAACGTCTGCTACGTCTGTTTCCAATGAAGGATCACCGCTTAACCACTTCCACAATGAAGTCAACCATGCTATGAATGAATGCACACATACCAACACATATGCAATTAAGACCATCTATATACCGTCTTAACATCCCACATATCACCATGACTCACAATTGGTACATATACACATTCATCACACACATCAATTCCGATTACATATACACATCCATAACCATAAATCATTCACAATTCGATAATGGTATACATATGCATTCATACAATATTTTATTCACCAATATAGGCCAATCATCAAATATGTACACATAGATTTCATTCCAAAATGCACACAACATTTAAATATGAATTTTTCACTTTTCAAACAGTGTTAACCGGTTAACGCCATGGGTTAATCGGTTAACGCAAAACAGAATACGCTTCTTGGCAATTTTTAACAGTGTTAACCGGTTAACGCCCTGGGTTAACCGGTTAACGCAAGACAGAATGCAATTTTCTCAATATTATAACAGTGTTAACCGGTTAACGCCCTGGGTTAACCGGTTAACGCAAAACAGAAAGCTGTTCCTGCGCTAACACGAAACAGAATGCAGATTTCCCCGCATTTTTCATCGTTGAAGGACTTCCGGACCTCCGATTTCGATTCCGTAAGAAGCTACACGTTCAGAAAATTATGACTCATCCAAATATATATTCATTCACAGTTTTAGCATAATTTAATCATCACAATTTAAGAGTATTTATCAAAATCTAATAATTCCAAATCATGCCAATTAAGGATTTCAACCTAAAACATGTTCCTACCCATTGACCCAATCATACTAACCATAATAATAAGGATTTCCCCCCTTACCTTGTAAATTTGATGGAAACCCTAACTCCTCTTTACTTTTCTTCTCCTCTTTCTCTATTGCCTTCAGTGCTCAAGTGAATTCTAATTCTCACTTCCTCCACCCTTACTATTTATAATAGTATTCTAGTTGGGCTTAAATCATGATATCCATCTAATTTAATCACTAGGCCCCATAATACCTAATATTTAAATACCTCTATTTAAATTCAAATAATTAACCACTCACTATGCACACTAGGTTAATTAATAATTAATTAATTATATCTCATATCAACTAAATAATTAATTACCACACTAATTAAATTAATTAATCCATTATTATACTACCTCACAACCGCTTAATTACTTAACACTCCAAATAATTAAATTAAAATATAATAATAATATAATAATCAATTCCTAAAAAATTGGGCTGTTACACCTTACCCTCTTCTTCTTCTTGACAAAAGCATCACCATTTTGTTCGCCTATGGAGGTGCAACACTAGCCTCAGCAATGTGGATTCCTACATTTGTTGGTTGTGATGGAGGAATTGGAGGATTTTGTTGCCCATCATTGATGTAGAACTTGCTCTCTTTCTGGGGAGACTAACGTGATTCGATGATATTAGAAAAATATAAAAGCAAGTCGATATATATGGCAAAGTAGAGGATATAAACCAGAGTCTCTACATTAGAGGATTCGTCGGCGCCATCACCCAGATATCTTGTCCTTGATGGACCTGCAGTAGTATAAGCCTTTGTCATTTTTTCTAATTTGAGAAGGCAAGCTTAGATCAGTGGCATCGACAAAAAGGAAAAAAAATAGCACTAAGAGGGTTAGTCAGTTTACCCTTGAAGTTCTTGTTGTACTGGTGCCTTGGGAACTAGTGGTCGAAACCTTTAGATTAGTAGGAACCCCTGCAAAAGGAGAAGACAAGGATACGTTAGTCTAGAAAGATCTAAAGCAAAACAACAAAAATTATTTCAGATCCAATTGACAAGAATGACCTCTTTCTCTCAAGAAGGAAAAAGCGTCAAGCAAACCTTGTGCCATGAGGGTGTGGTCTGGCACATTTTGGTAATGGATGGCCTATCACTCCTTAAATTCTTAAGTGCATACGTAGGAGAGAGTGTAATCGAAGGCATGTAGGAAAACTTGTTTTCTTCTGCAAAACTCGTGGCAGCTTTTGAGCCACTTCTCGTTGGCATTATCAGTGGAGAAAAAGAAGGCTTCGAATTTAGGAATGAAGCACTTGGGGGAAGTGGGCTTAGACAAAACCGACTGGTCATTAGGTTTGGTTGGTAAGGAGCTTCTCTCAAGCCCGTTTAAGAAGAGGTAAGCCTCGACCATAGAGTGGTGGGGTTAAAGCAGGCAATCAAGTTTCATGTATGTCGTTCTCCTCTTGACAAGATTGGATTGGAAAAGGGTTTCCTAAACCAGTCGGGACCACATTGTCGGCTGGAAAATGGTTCCATTGTTGAAGTGAAGGTCTTGCACCTATAAAAGATTTGGGAATAATTTTCACAAATCTCTAAGGAGACTGACTTCCCATCATCGAGAGTAAGCTTAGCCAGCCTAAGACCTTCGACTCCTACTTTTGGGTTAGGAGGAACTCTGGTTTGACAGAGGGTTTGAAGGTGGCATTAAGCCATGTTGTAAGAGCCAGATATTACTGTTATTTATCAATTAAATTATTTGTTTTTAAATTTTTAAATAGAAAATTCAATTAAATTGTTTCATCGTTTTTTCACATATGCATTGCAGTTTCAGAGTTAAAAATTCAATTTAACTTCAAAAACTACTTAAACGCATAAAGTTTATTGACCGAACTCAGATAGAGTGATTCGTACATGAATCGCTTTATAATTGCTTAACATAACACTAAATTCAGTAATTCAAAACTCCAATTTATTTCTGGTCCATTGACTTTCTCTTGGACTTTCTTACAATGAGATTTTTGTTATTTCCAATTGTCTATTGAGCTTGTGTGTTAATTGTTGTATTGTATCCCCATTCGATAAAATTGTACCCCCATTCTCGTAATGTGTAATAAGTTTACCGCTTTCCTTTATTGCTATTGTATTAATCGTTAACTCAATATTAAAATCAATCAATTTCAAAAAAAGAATAAAAAACAAGTACTCGATCCAACGTCGGGCAATTTTCCCAAATCAAAACTATTTCCACTTTTCCATCATTTTCAAAAACCTTCAAATCAGTTTATCCCGTTTCAATTCAAACAAATAATAAAAATCCCAATCAAACATCGAGTGTCTTTTCCCTAATCAAATCCAAATTACTTAATACTTAAACACTGTTTCAAAAGGGTGAAAATGGAGATGGTCTAGAGCCTTCGATTCCTCTCCTCGATTGTTTTAATACAAGTTGCTTTACTCGACCATTCGAGCAATTGTCATCCGTTAAAAACTTTTAATCTGATTCACCTCAAATTGCTTGCATAATCAAAACTTAAGTCAAACTATTTTGTATTAACTTGGACGAAAAAAGGAGGTGGGTGTAAGACCCCAATTTTGGGCCCTAAGATCCCTCATGGCCCATATCATTCATATCATAACCTCAAGGATCATTGCATGCCTTAGCTTCCCTCCTAGTGGGTTGGTTGGCTTTGTGGTTTGTTTCTTGATCACCAAGCATACTCTGCATTTGTATATCTTTGCTTTCATATGTTTATCATTCAAAAAGTACAAAAATATTGTCAGTCTAACCTTGTTGCTTGCAGTTGAAGTAATCATCAGCAATTAGGTCAAAGTCAGCCAGTAATCAGTCAAAGCAATGGATGGTGGCTATTCTTGCAGAATTTGGGCACCATGACCAATAATCACAAGTTCATACATCTTGAGACATCATTTGAAGTCAAGTCCTCAAGGAATTAGGGTTTGGAATTCATCAGAAGTGGTCCAGTCATCCAAAACCCTAGAAACGTCAAACTTGGTCAACAGTTGATTTAATCAAGATTTGATGGATAGAATTGATTTGAAGGAGTTCATTCATGCTTGTATAAGCCTCATCTATCATGGTCAAACCTCATCATGGAAGAAAATCAAGTGAAATCAGAAATTTTCCAGAAATAGCAAGTGGACCTGTAATTTCAACTGCCAAAAATGGAAACTTCTTGATCTTAAACTTACATCATGATACAAGCTTCAAATGAATTTTTGCCCAACATGAAAGTTGAAGATCTTGTTCTCCCATTTTCAAAAAGTCCAAGAACTCTCAAATCCCATGTGTGGTTGTCAAGATATGATCAAATCATTTTCATCAATTTTTGAACTTCAACTGAGCATATCTCCCAAACCATAAGGCCAAATTTGGTGGGGTTTTTTCCTACACATCACATTTTTCATCCTCTTTCCAAAAATATAAATTTCATGACCTAAAACCTTACCATTCAAAATGGCATTTTTGGACCTTTTTCATTTAAATTCAAAGTTTGACCAAACTTTGACTTTTTGAGTTTTTGACTTTTTCTTGATTTGGTCATTTGGGAAGTGTTTCATATCACATTTGTGACTTGTCTCAAGCCTTAAACCATCATCATACCACCATTTTCCCATCATTTTGAATTAAAATGCAAATTTGGCAATTTGGCAAAAGAAGCTTCACAAAAGTAAAAATCAGTACAGCATTTCACTTGTACAACCAAAGCAGCAGAAATGCAGTCTGTTTCCAGCCTGTAGCAGGCCCAAATTTGTGCCAATTCACACCTCCACTTCATTTGTACAAGTTTGGCCAAATATGCAAATGGTTTTCATGAGTGGGAGGCAAGTTAGCAATTCATGAACAAGTAAAAGATAGCAGAGTATTTGGTCTTTGGCAGCCTGTCCAGGCCCAGCTCGTGGCAAACATACACCTCCACTTACTCACTTATGCAGAAATTAGCAAAAGGCAAATGATTCATTAAAAACCAAACTAACTTAGCCCTTGATTAAGAAACCTTAAACAGATGAATATAAGGACATTTTCTGACATTGAAAAACCCTAGACACTGCAGCCACAGACCAAAAACCTCACTCTCTCCTTGTGCATTTTGACCAAATTGGTTTTCTGCACAAAACCTTGAAAGCCTTCGAGTAATTCTTCATGGTTTCTTCACTAGGACAACTTTAGGAAGCTTTTTGAACCCCCATTCCCTTGCTGTAACAACTTTTTCTCGCTCTGCTTTTCACCGAGTTCAACATTGGCAAAGGTTGGTTCAAGCTCACATGTGTGGTTTTGAGCTGGTTTACCTCGAGGATTCATCAACATAAAGTATAAGCACCATCTGTTGGCACTCATAATCACCAAAACAACACTGCATCATAATTTCTTCAAAACCAAGTTGAGCACCAATGCCCAAAGACCTTTCAATTTTGATTGAGTTGGTTTGTTTATCATGTGCTAACATTTGTTTTGTAGGTGACTCATATGCTTGAGTCTTTGTGCCTTGCACAATTGGTCCCACTGTGTGACTATTGGTTCATTTCCTTTTGGTTTTGACTGTTGACTTGTTTGCTAATAAGTTTGACTTTTGCAGGTACTTTAGTTGCCTAAGTTCTTTGAACTTGATTGCTTGCTTTGCTATTTAGCATTTGCTTTGAGGTATAATTATTTCTTCTTCATGTAGTCTGGAGACCCGGTCTGTTATTTGACCGGGCAAACTGTCTGAAGCCCTCCTTAAGAGGCAATGCTTGTGTGTGTTTAAATTTGCCCCAAGCAGGAAAAGTCCTTCAAGTAAGGCAATTGGTGGAAGGTAGGGATAAGCAATCTATCCCCCACTATTCAGTGTGTCCTCTCTTTGCTCCCATTACATGGTTGAAGCATTGAGATAAATACCCAAGATCTAATCGAGTCAATAATGTGGAGAGAGTTCCTACTTTCTGAACTCCCACACTTTCTTATATGCTCTCTCTTATTTGAGATTGAAGCCATGAGGCACACCCCTCATTTCCTATTCATCTGCTTCACCTGAGTCCCTCAATGGCCAGGTTAAGAGCGACCTTCACCCATTACAGTGGACTTTTAAAGTCAAACCCTCTTGTGTGAGCCCCCATTGTTTGGCTATAGAGTGTGTTGTTTGCTATTCATTGATTGACTGATTGCTTCATGAGCACTTGCTTGCCTATATGCTATGCATTTATCATCATCATCAATTGCCATTAGTGCATGACCATATCATTTGTCTGTGTGACCTTCATTGTTGTTTGCCCATTGAGGACAATTGTAAGTCCATTGCTTTGGCATTTGCTCCTGTGATATGGAAGGATAGAGTGTAAGACCTCATTGGTCACTCATATCTTCTGTTGCTTTGTTTGTTTGTTTGTGAGGATACAGTTATAAGTCCCTGTAAGTTGGCATCTGTTATCCTGTGATCATAATTTGATCTGTTTGATGTTGTATGTGAGGTTGCAGTTATAAGTCCCTGTAAGTTGGCATCTGCTTTCCTGTGATCATAGTTTGTTTATCTGTTTGTGTGAGAGGTTGCAATTATAAGTCCCTGTAAGTTGGCATTTGCATTCCTGTGATCATATTGTTTCTTTTGTTCTTGTATGTGAGGATCCATTGTAAGCCCCTGTGATGTGGCATTGGATTTCCTGTGAGCATACTGTGGAGTTAACCTAAGTCCAGATAGATTGGCAGTTGACTTCCCTGTTTCATTTTTGTTTTCTTCTGAGGAGATTAGTATAAGTCCATTGAGTGGCATCTGATATCCTGTTCTGTTTTAGGAGACTGGTGTAAATCCATATATTGGTATCCGGTATCCGCTTTTATTTCTTTGCCTGTGGAGATTAGTGTAAGACCATTGAGTGGCTTCTGATATCCCATTTTGTTCTAGGAGATTGGTATAAGACCATTGATTGGCATCCGATATCCGCTTTGGCTTGCTTTGTTTGTTTGTTATTGTTAATCGCTATTCCAAAGGACACACTTGAATCATCTGCTATATGATTTCAAGAGGTGAACCTTCTAAGAAGTTTTACTATCCATTCTTCATCCATTCATCATTCATTACGTCTTAGAACCTTTTCACACTTTACCTTTTAAACTTGACATAAGTGTTGTGCAAACATCTTCATGTTTTCTAACTAAAAACCTGGACTCAAGTCCTTGACTTTTTTTCCAAACTCCATTTCATAATACTTATTTGAATTGATCTTAATCATACTTTGACTCCATTTTCATAATCATAATCAGTAACTTCACTCATTCACTTGTTTTGGCTTTGTCCATTAATGTTTTCATACATGAGCTATAGGTTTGATTTATCTTAGTGGTTGATGTTAATCTCACCTTCTGTCTTTAGTGATTGAATTGTAAGCCTTCCTTGCCTATTATAGGGTTAACCCCTCCCTGGCAAGTTGAAGCTTTTCTCACATGGTGGACGTTGTTGTTTGTATAAGGTTGAGTTTTTCTCCCGTGGATAACGTAAGACCTAGGGTTCGTGTTTAAAATTGAACCTAACCCACTTTTGGAAATCTTTTAGCCGAACTACGGCGTTCTGATCCTTACCTTTGATGGAAGGTACGTAGGCAACGGGTTCATCCGTTCGAACCCAATAACCCAATAATAATAAAAAAATGTATATTCTTTTCTCATCATCCCAATCATGTTTGCACAATCTTTATGTCATAACAAATAATAATTTAGCATAACAAGTGTGAAAAGGGCTCCCTAGGAGTACCTAGGACGTAGTGGGTGCCTAACACCTTCCCATTGCGTAATTTACCCCTTACCCAGAATCTCTGATCTTTTTATTAGTTTTCTACGTGTAAAACTTCTTAGGCTTTTGTTCGCTTTTTAGCCAGTCCTTTGGATAAATAAAAGTGCGGTGGCGACTCGAAATTTCACGTATCTCTTAGCTTATGATTTAATCGATAGATCATATAGCGACGAATACACCGCTACAGAAAAGTGGCGACTTCACTGGGGAATAAATCACCAGAATCCTTGGTGGTATTGCCTACTTTTCACCCTTGTTGTGCTATATTGTTATTGTTTATCTGACATATTTTTGTACAATTTGGGATGAATGTATTGATTGTAATGTGTGAATTGCTTGATATACATTTGCTGTGTGCTTTGGTGATCTGTGAGATGAGTTCTGTACCCGAACTCGAGTGCACTCTAGGATAGGAGAATGGCATAGTCTCGTCGACTGGTGTGGAGTAGTCCTTAGCCAGTTGACTTGCGAGCCCATTCACTTGGTGGAGGTCATGTTGAACTAATAATGTCACACAAGTTATTTGTGGTTAGGCATTATTCTTTCAATCATGTGCCGCAGAAGCCAAGGACCTTAGTTTACCAAACTCATCTTGGCCTATTTTTAGGACCGTAGTGCGGAGGTCGTTCAGATGTCAGTTCTGATACGATTGTTACGCGATACTACACTCATAAGAGTTTCTCTTGAGAATATTCTTGGAATACGAGTATTCGTTCCTCCGATAATACTCGAAAGATGGAACGATGATTATGGGAACCTCTGATAGAACATGTCTGGCAGGTTTAAACCCTAGTACACTCCCTTTGGGTGGTTCTTAACCGAGACTCCATGCTCGTGACTCTCAACAAACCCGTGATTCGTGGTTGAGTCGTTCAAACATTGTTAATATCAATGGATCCCGGATCAGGTGTAAAACCTAAAATCCATCAAAGCGGCTGGTTGATATTAAGAATGTTAGAACCGGTTCATGTACCGTTAATATCAATGGAACTTGGGTGTCGATAAGGTGAAAACCTAAATCCACCAAAATGGATGATTGATATTAGGGATACATAGAGCTTTCCCACGACCTTTGTTTGGTGTGCTTTGCTTGATCCTTGAGTGTGTTTGTTGCATTCATGCATTCACGCATTCATCCGCATTCATGTCATCAAAAGAAGAAAATTTTCAAGGAACTTAAAGGGTTTATTTGCAAAATTTTCAGACATGGAAAGACCGAAAAGGCATACAAAGAAGTACAGCTTTAAGCAGCCCGATGTAAAAGAGTTAAGGAATCTGACATCGTATGTATTAGATCCCTTGGGTTTCAAAGCTCGCTATGGAAAGCTTCTGCCGTTGCTGACTACTCAAGTGGATGAGGGATTGATGAGCACTCTCGCTCAGTTCTATGATCCGCTCTATCATTGCTTCTTATTTCCGGACTTCCAGTTGTTGCCAACTTTGGAAGAATACTCTCACCTTATTGGGATTCCTATTCTGGATCAAGTGCCGTTCAGTGGCTTAGAGAGTATTCTATCTGCTCGAGAGATTTCCAGCCTGTTGCATATAGATGAAGATCTGATTAGAGCTAATCTGACTACCAAAGGCGGAATTCAAGGTTTTCCTTCCGAATTCCTCATTGCCCAAGCTACCTTTTATGGGAAGGCCATGAGTGAGGATGCCTTTGAGGCTCTATTCGTACTGCTTATCTATGGATTGGTGCTGTTTCCCAACTTCGACAAGTTCGTCGACATGAACGCTATTAGGATCTTTTCAGTTCTTAATCCGGTTCCGACCTTGTTGGGTGATGCATATGTCTCAATGCATCTGAGGAATATGAAGAATGGAGGAGTCATTGTCTGCTGTTTACCCCTGCTGTACAAGTGGTTTATTTCGCACTTGCCGCAGACAGTTGCTTTCAAGGAGAACAAGGGATGTTTACGTTGGTCTCAGAGACTCATGTCTCTCACCAATGATGATATCACCTGGTATGATCGCGTGTATGATACCGTCCAGATCATCAACTCTTGTGGTGAATTCCCCAATGTGCCTCTTCTTGGTACATGTGGTGGGATTACCTACAACCCTACGCTTGCACGTCGTCAGCTTGGGTTCCCCCTAAAGGATAAACCCCATAACATTCTGTTAGAAGGTGTATTCTTTCAGGAGGGTAAAGATCCCCAAGGCCTGAAAGCCAGATTTGTCCGCGCTTGGCGCAATATTCGCATAAAGAGTAGGAATGAATTGGGTCCAAAGAACTGCATTGCTTTGGAGCCCTACACCTCTTGGGTCAGACAGAGGGCTGCTACCTACCTGATGCCATATGATCATCCAAGACCTACACTGTTGGATGTGGCTGGGCCTTCAACCCTCCCTACCCAACGTGTAGAGGAGTTGAGAGAAGAAGACCTTTCGCGTGCCTGGATCCGCGAGAGAGAAGAATTGCTGCAGCAGCTCAAGGAGAAGGATGATATGATTGAATTTCTCGAGCACCGAGTGATCGACGATCCAAACGACACTTGGACTTCTCTGCTTCCTCAATCATCCAAATTCTGGAAAAGGAAGTATGATCAACTTGCAAAGGAGAAGGCTGATATGGAGACTGCCTATGAGAGAGAGATCAAGAAATTGTACACTTCTCGTCTTCCAGCATCCCGAGCTGATAGGGATCCATAGGATGTCATTTACCTTTCCTCTTTGTAATGAATTAAAAGAATGCTGTACTTCTTTGTCTTAATATTTTGAAAGAAATATTTTCCATGAACAATCAAAATGTTTAAAATTCAAAATGTTGCAAACAAAACCCTAAGGGTTCCTTGAAAATCAAAACATTTGCACAAAGCATTTCATGCATCATTCCTGCATAAACAGGTACCCATTTTTTCTGGTCTTCCGGTTCTAACATCTGCTCTTCATTTATTTTGAAGACAAGCTGACTCACCGGTATTATACGCGAGTCAACTCTGCGAGGATTATGGAGCAATTGGAACAAGAGAACCAGACTTTGAGAGATGAAGTCGCCAGACTTGGCGCACTGATGGAGCAACTCCTTGCTGCCCAGAATCAGCCTGCTCCTCAGCCAGCAACTCCGGTTCAGCGGACGGTTATCTCTGAAATAGCTACTTCATCGGTGCCTGTCAGTGCCCATCAGCCAAATGCCATGCCTCCCGGTTTTCCTTGGGGGATGCCTCCCGGCTTTATGCCTGATCTGCCAGCTCCTACCTTTGCTCAAATGCCGGCATCTAGCCCGGTCCCTATTCCTGTTCCTCCTGTCGTGCATACCATGCCGAGGGTAAACGACACCATTTATCACTCTGAAGCTTCTGAGGGCTCAGATGTACATGAGAAAATGGATGCAATGAACGATCAGTTCCTTGAGCTGAGAAAGGAATTGAGAACTCTTAGAGGCAAAGATCTCTTCGGCAAGTCAGCAGCCGAACTTTGCTTGGTTCCCGGTGTGAAAATACCTGTTAAATTCAAGGTCCCAGACTTTGAAAAGTATAAAGGGAATACTTGTCCTTTGGCACATCTGGTCATGTATGCCAGAAAGATGTCAACGCAGACCGACAACGATCAACTCTTGATCCACTACTTTCAAGACAGTTTGTCTGGTGCTGCTCTCCGTTGGTACATGAGCCTGGACAGTGTCAGCATCCGCTCTTTCAACGATCTTGGCGAAGCTTTCGTCAAGCAATATAAATACAACGTTGACATGGCGCCTGACAGAGATCAACTCAGGTCTATGTCACAAAAGGACAAAGAGTCGTTCAAGGAGTACGCCCAGAGATGGCGTGAGCTGGCAGCTCAAATCACTCCACCGTTAGAAGAGAAAGAGATGACCAAGATCTTTCTGAAGACTCTTGGGTCATTCTATTATGAGAGAATGGTGGCCAGCGCTCCCTCTGATTTCACCGAGATGGTGAACATGGGGATGCGTCTTGAAGAAGGTGTCCGTGAAGGACGGTTGTCAAAAGATGATGGTTCTTCCTCTAAACGATATGGAGCGTTTAAGAGGAAAGAAGGTGAAGCGCATGCTGTGCAGTCTCAGCCCAAGCATCGAAGACCCTCTGTTCAGAGGAAGCCTGCACATCGTGCCGGACATCAGCATCAGGTGGCTCATGTGGCACCTGTATTCAAGGATAATGCTCAACAGTATCAGCATCAGCAGCAATATCCACAACCGCAATATCAACAGCAACAGCAGCGTCCACAGCAACAGGCTTACCAGCCTCGTGGAAGTACAACCAATCAGGCTAATGTGAACTATGATAGGAAGAAGGTCAGCTTCGACCCTATTCCGATGACATATACAGAGCTTTATCCCTCCTTGTTGGAGAGGAAATTGGTGTCTCCTAGGGATCCTCCTGCTATTCCTGCCAATCCGCAATGGTGGTACAAACCAGACCAGCATTGTGTCTACCATTCCGGTGCTCCGGGCCACAACGTTGAGAACTGTTTCCCGCTGAAGAATAAGGTTCAAGACCTCATGAGAAGCGGAATTCTGAGTTTTGAAGACTCCAACCCTAATGTTACCAGGAACCCATTGCCTTCGCATGGGAAATCCGTGAATATGATCCAGGAAGACCTTGGGAAGTACAAGGTGAAATATGTCAGCCATATCCGGCAATCGTTGGTTGGATTACATAAGATGCTGTGTCAGCACAGTTATTTGAAGCATAACCATGACCAGTGCCGCGTCTGTTCTGTTAACCGCTTGGGTTGCGATCAGGTTCGCCGAGAACTGCAGATATTGTTGAATGAAGGTGCCATTGAGATTCTCCAGAATCGCAATGTGGATACAGTTGAACCCGAAGTGAGTGTCATCTCCCCGGTGTTCAAATTGCCAGAGCCCGTTGTTATTCGGTATAATAGCAACAAGTCGAAGGCTTCACCCTCTTTGATTATCAAACCGGCAGGTCCCGTGCCGTATTCATCTGATCGAGCCGTACCTTTCCGGTACAATCCTGTTGCTGTCCAGGATGGGGTTGAAGTTCCTTTGCCTTCCACCTCTGTGACCACTGTTGCTGATGTCAGTGGATTGACCCGCAGCGGTCGTGTGTTTTCTGCACCTGCCAAAGCTCCTGCTGTTTCTTCTGAATCTGTTGAGCGCCCTGTGGGAACCGCTGTGAATGTTCAGAATCCGGCACTTGATGTTGCCAAGCCTTCCTCCTCCATACCAAAGACTCCCATTTCTTCAGGTGGCCCGAGTGGCATTGTTGATGAAGAATCTGATGAGATGCTGAGGCTCATCAGAAAGAGCGAGTATAATATTGTAGACCAGCTTCTACACACGCCCTCCAAGATTTCTATTCTTTCTCTATTGTTGAATTCAGAGCCCCATCGGGAATCTCTTCAGAAAGTCTTGGACTTGGCGTACGTCGATCATGACGTCACCCTGGAACAATTTGATAGCATTGTTGCAAACATCACTGCTTGCAACACTCTGAGCTTTTGTGATGCTGATCTCCCCGAGGAGGGAAGAGACCACAACATGGCCTTACATATATCCATGAATTGCAAATCTGATGCAATGTCCAATGTGTTGGTGGACACTGGATCTTCTTTAAATGTATTGCCAAAATCCACACTCTCACGATTGTCATATCAAGGTCCTCCTATGAGGCAGAGTGGGGTTGTTGTTAAAGCTTTTGATGGGTCGCGTAAGACCGTGATTGGGGAAGTTGATCTCCCGATCAAGATTGGACCAAGTGATTTCCAGATCACTTTTCAAGTAATGGATATTCACCCATCATACAGCTGTCTCTTGGGCAGACCATGGATTCACGAGGCTGGCGCCGTGACATCCACCCTACACCAAAAGTTGAAGTTTGTGAAGAACAAGAAATTGGTTGTAGTAGGGGGAGAAAAGGCTCTCCTGGTCAGTAATCTGTCTTCTTTCTCGTACATTGATGCTGAGGATGAAGTTGGAACTCAGTTCCAAGCTTTATCTATTGATAAACCAATCGAGAAGAAGTCTCCTTCATTCACTTCCTACCGAGATGCTAAGCTGGCCATTGAATGTGGTGCAGTTGCTGGATTAGGGAAAGTGCTTGAACTTGAAGATAATCGATCCCGGGCTGGCATTGGCTATGGTTCTGGGGCATGCAATGAGCAAGGTCTGTTCACCAGTGGAGGATTCATCCATGCTGATCAACCTGCAGAAGAGGAAGCTGCTGCTATCATTGAAGAAGAAGACGCAGAAGATCTGAACAATTTTATTATTCCTGGTGGTGTCTGCCACAATTGGGTCGCTGTGGATGTTCCTACAGTTATCCATAGATCAGAGTAATTGTTCATTTTGTTTAAAACCCTTCTCCCATGCCAAAAGGAGAAGTGATGACATTGTTGGCAAAGCATATATACAATGATATTTTCATTCAATTTTTGCATTGTTAAACATTTGTTTTTCCTTTGTTTTCACTTTTTGCTTTCTTTATGAAATCAGTGATCACAAAAAACCATAAAAACAAAATAAAAGCTGTAAAAGCAACATTCTTTCATCTGCATAATGATTTGCTTGTTTAAATGCTGAAGTTTTTTCTTAACCAAAATCATTATGCAGGTTGATCCTAAAACCCATTGAACATAATGATCCAACGCCATCTCCCAATTTTGAATTCCCTGTATTTGAGGCAGAGGAAGATGACGTTGAAGAGATTCCTGATGAGATCACCCGTCTCCTTGAGCACGAAGAGAAGATCATTCAGCCACATCTCGAAGACTTGGAAACAGTCAACTTGGGATCTGAAGATGGTGAGCGCCTGGTGAAGATTGGGGCACTTCTTGAAGGGTCTGTCAAGGAAGATTTGATCAGCTTGCTACGAGAATATTCAGATATCTTTGCTTGGTCATATGAAGACATGCCGGGTTTAGATACAGATATTGTGCAACATTTCCTGCCTTTGAAGCCTGAGTGCGTGCCTGTGAAGCAGAAGCTCAGAAGAACTCATCCAGATATGGCAGTGAAGATCAAAGAGGAAGTTCAGAAGAAAATTGATGCGGGGTTTCTAGTGACTTCGACATATCCTCAATGGGTGGCCAATATTGTGCCTGTTCCTAAGAAGGACGGAAAAGTCCGTATGTGCGTTGATTATAGAGATTTGAATAAAGCTAGCCCAAAAGATGATTTTCCTCTACCACACATTGACATGTTGGTAGATAATACGGCTAAATTCAAAGTCTTTTCTTTTATGGACGGATTTTCCGGATATAATCAAATCAAGATGGCACCAGAGGATATGGAGAAGACAACATTCATCACGCCTTGGGGAACATTCTGTTATCGAGTGATGCCCTTCGGTTTGAAGAACGCCGGAGCCACGTATCAACGAGCTATGACTACCTTGTTTCATGATATGATGCACAAGGAGATAGAAGTCTATGTTGATGATATGATTGCTAAGTCCCGAACGGAAGTTGAGCATATTGAGCATTTGTTGAAGCTTTTCCAGCGTTTGAGGAAATTCCAGCTTCGTCTGAATCCGAACAAATGTACTTTTGGAGTCCGTTCCGGAAAGTTGTTGGGTTTTGTGGTAAGTGAAAGAGGTATTGAGGTTGATCCTGCAAAGGTCAAAGCAATACAAGAGATGCCCACACCCAAAACTGAGAAGCAAGTCCGAGGTTTTCTTGGCCGCTTGAACTACATCTCCAGATTTATATCCCACATGACTGCCACATGTGCGCCGATATTCAAGCTCCTTCGGAAAGATCAGTCTCATGATTGGACCGAGGATTGCCAGAAAGCTTTCGACAGTATCAAAGATTATCTGTCCGAACCTCCGATTTTGTCTCCGCCTGTGGAAGGAAGACCTCTGATTATGTACTTGACAGTTCTTGAAGACTCGATGGGTTGTGTACTCGGTCAACAAGATGAATCAGGGAAGAAGGAGTTTGCTATCTACTACCTCAGTAAAAAGTTTACTGATTGTGAGTCTCGGTACTCTATGCTTGAGAAGACGTGCTGTGCTTTAGCTTGGGCAGCTAAGCGTTTGCGCCAGTACATGATAAATCATACAACTTGGTTGATATCCAGAATGGATCCAATTAAGTATATCTTCGAGAAGCCTGCTTTAACTGGGAGGATTGCCCGTTGGCAGATGCTGTTGTCTGAGTATGATATTGAGTATCGAGCTCAGAAAGCTATCAAAGGTAGTATCTTGGCTGACCACTTAGCGCACCAGCCGATTGAAGATCATCAGTCTGTTCAGTATGACTTCCCGGACGAGGAAATTCTGTATTTGAAGATGAAAGATTGTGATGAGCCTACACTTGATGAAGGTCCAGAACCTGGTTCCAGATGGACGATGGTGTTTGATGGCGCTGTTAATCAGTATGGAAATGGAATTGGGGCAGTGATTGTTAATCCCCAGGGATCGCACATTCCATTTACAGCAAGGCTAACCTTCAAATGCACGAACAACATGGCGGAGTATGAAGCCTGTATAATGGGACTTGAAGAATGCATTGATTTGAGAATCAAATATCTTGATGTCTATGGTGATTCAGCTTTGGTTGTCAATCAGATCAAAGGTGAATGGGAGACAAATCAACCAGGTCTCATCCCATACAGAGATTATGCAAGGAGAATTTCAACTTTCTTCACAGAAGTTGAATTTTATCATATTCCTCGAGAGGATAATCGGATGGCAGATGCCCTTGCTACGCTTGCTTCCATGATTGTTGTCAGATGGTGGAATGATGTTCCCAACATTACTGTGATGCGCTTGGATAGACCAGCTCACATATTTGCAATTGAAGAAGTGAAAGATGACAAGCCTTGGTACTTTGATATCAAGAATTTCCTCCAGAACCAGGTCTACCCGCCTGGGGCATCTGTGAAAGATAGGAAAACTTTGAGAAGGTTGTCAGGCAGTTTCTACCTCAGTGGTGAAGTACTGTACAAGAGAAATTTCGATATGGTTTTGCTCAGATGCGTAGATAGACACGAAGCAAACCTATTGATGACTGAGGTCCATGAGGGTTCATTTGGTACTCATTCCAATGGACATGCCATGGCTAAGAAGATGTTAAGAGCAGGCTACTATTGGCTGACAATGGAGTCTGACTGTTGCAAGTATGTGAAGAAATGTCACAAGTGTCAAATTTATGCGGATAAGATTCATATTCCTCCGACACTCCTGAACGTGATTTCATCACCATGGCCTTTCTCTATGTGGGGAATCGACATGATCGGTATGATTGAGCCGAAAGCGTCCAATGGACATCGATTTATTCTCGTAGCAATTGATTACTTCACCAAATGGGTCGAAGCCGCGTCGTACGCGAATGTAACCAGGCAGGTGGTTGTGAAGTTTATCAAGAACCAGTTGATTTGCCGTTATGGTGTGCCAGAGAGGATCATTACTGATAATGGATCCAATCTGAATAACAAGATGATGGATGAGTTGTGCGCTGAATTCAAGATTGCACACCATAATTCCTCTCCTTACAGACCTAAGATGAATGGGGCTGTTGAAGCTGCTAACAAGAATATCAAGAGAATTATCCAGAAGATGACTGTCACGTACAAAGATTGGCATGAGATGCTGCCATTTGCTTTGCATGGATACCGTACGTCTGTACGCACTTCAACAGGGGCAACCCCTTTCTCTCTTGTTTATGGCATGGAAGCCGTTCTCCCAGTAGAGGTGGAGATCCCATCAATGCGAGTATTGATGGAAGCCAAGTTGACTGATGCCGAATGGATTCAGAGTCGTTATGACCAACTGAATTTGATCGAAGAGAAGAGATTAACTGCCATGTGCCATGGTCAGTTGTATCAGCAAAGAATGAAGAAAGCATTCGACAAGAAGGTCAAGCCTCGTGTATTCCGAGAAGGTGACCTTGTGCTCAAGAAAGTTTTGTCTTTCGCGCCCGATTCCAGGGGCAAGTGGACTCCAAACTACGAGGGTCCATATGTTGTTAAGAGAGCCTTTTCAGGCGGTGCTTTGATGCTTACAACAATGGATGGGGAGGATTTCACTCGTCCTGTGAATTCAGATGCAGTTAAGAGATACTTTGCCTAGAAGAAAAAAGTATATGCAAATGAAAAAACAAATGAAAAAAACAGAATAGCTCGCTAAGTTGAAAACCCGAAAGGGCGGCTTAGGCAAAAATGAGCGTCTCGGTGGAGAACCCGCAAGGGTAATTCAGGCAAAAATTAGAGACTTGAAAAAAGAGATATATTTGCATCCCGCTAGATTGAGTACCTCACTCTGGGGCAATCTAGGCAAAAATTAGGGATTTGGCAAAGTAACTGCATCCTGACAAGACTTTCTGTTCATCAGTCGTCATTTCGTCAGAAGATTCTCGACTCGTCGTCAACCGAAGCTTCGGATACATCGAGATTCAAATTGGTAGAGAAAGGATCATTATGTTCAATGTAGCCCTCTTCCAATATATATCACTGATTTCAAATTTGTACAGATCTATGGAGTCTTGCCATTTGCAGACTACCATTCTATCAAATCAATTTGAGCTTTTTATCCAATTATTTGCACTCTTATTTGTTTCAATTCAACAAATGTTTTGCATGTTTTAAATTGATAAAATGTCATTGTTTTAAACAAATCAAATTTTTCAAAATTTTTGTTTTAAACAAAGTGAACATTCACAAGATTGAAAGGATACTCAAGAATATCTCAGTGCTCTCCCGAGGGTGGCATGATTCCCAACAGGTAAGACATTGGTTCATATTCCTGGTTTGGTTGTATCTTCTTTCTTCAGACCTTTGTTGGGGTTGTTCCTCAAACAAAGTTGTTGGTGGGGTCCGTCCCCCAGTACAGTCGCAGACAGAGTGTTGTTGAAGACTTCGTTCTCTCCAGCAGCAGTTTTCCCTAGCATGGGTGTTTTCTTGTGAAGTTTCGGTGGTTGATGGTTTGTCATCTTGGTGCCCCGTCACCTTCTCCAGTGGGTCATATGCCCCAGACTTTATTTGTCTCCTCAGCACAGTCATGAGTATAACTGATTGATTGATACTCCCCTCGGAGTCGCGGGTAAAGCTGTCATTAATATCCCCACCAGGGTTGCAAGTGGAGTTGTTACCGCTTTTCCCCATGCAGCGTGCCAGCAGGATTTGTCTGTTTCCTCAGCACGTTCACTTTCTTTTTGAAGACTCGGTAAGTCAGTGGTTTGATACCCGGCACTTTACCCTTTCCCCGGCGAAGTCGTCTGCGGCATTATTGCTATCTCTCCATCAGAGTTTATTCTCTTCAGCAGAGCAGGATTTATTTTCCTACTCAGTGGTTGTTTGGGTTGACATCCCAGTATTTGCAACCATCTTTTCCTCAGCGTAGTCTGCAGGATGTTTGTTGTGGCAGTTTTGCCAGTTGAAGACTCCTCCAATCCCAGTATGGTCGGATGATGGCTCTAGCCTCCAATGAACGGATTGATTTCCTGACTATTTGTGATCCCCAGTAGAGTGGCTTATATTGCAGAATCTACTTGTTGTGATCAGTTTGCTATGTATATTCTCCCCAAGTGGAGTGGTTCGTTGCAGAATCTACTTGTTGGACCTGTCCTCCCTTAGTGGGTTGTTCCCCAAGAGAGTAGCCGACAGTTTTCCCCAGTAGAATTGCTTATGCAGTTAGATTTTATTTGGATGATAACATTCTCCCTCAGTGGGTTGTTCCCCAGCGGAGTTTTGTGGAGTTGCTTCTACAGCAGTTCGTGCTTATGCACTTTTTGTTTCTCAGATAACACTGGGATCCCCTGGAGATACTTTGGGACTTCTCTTGTTCCCCTACAGATTCGTCTTGGTGGCTGTTTTTGCTCGTTGTGACTTTCTGTACCCTGATTGGGTTGTTTCCTGATATCTCTAATTCTCTGCTTCTCCAGCAGTACTCGCAGATCTTTGCTTTACAGCATATGGATCTCCGCAGATTGGCTCTCCAGCTGGTTTTTCCCCTGGAAGTATAATACCGGACGTTGGTTCCTGAACCTGTTTGTGTTAGAATTGTCTGTTTTGTCAGCATTCATCAAACATAAATCACGCATATTCATGCATATTCATAAACATTTAGATATTCATGTTGCATTTTTCGCCATGTATCCTTTGATTGTCGTGTCTCCTGCTATGGTGATATAGATCTCTTTACAGATCTCCCCAAGCAGATGTTGGGTGTTATAAATCTCTCCATATAGAGTCAACCCCATAAGCAGAAAGATATGTTGTCTTTCCTTTTGCAGTTCCCCACTGAGATATACCCTCGTGGATGACGGTTTCTTCCGTTTCCTCCCAACATATATATTGGGATGGATTTTCCTATTTGAGTTACATCCTCATTAGGACGTGTCTTGATTCAGTCTGTCTTTTCGGATCGTTCCCGGATTGGCTATTTGTCAAATATCTTGTACTTCCCAGTGGGTTGTTCCCCAGCGGAATGTGTTTTTGGGTCTCTACCCTCATACCGGTAGCTATAAGTCCTATCTTTCCTGGCTTTCTTGACAGAATTTGTGGTTATACACCTTTTATTCTCCAGCCAGAGTTTTTGGTTTTCTACCTACTACCCGGTATTTGTAAATCCTATTTTCCTGCCCTTCAGCAGTTTGTGGTTTGTTATAAACCCTATTTTGGTTTCCCGTGCGGATTTGTGATTTGTTCTATCCCCACGCGGAGTTTTCGGTCTTCTACCCCGTATTCGGTAGATGTAAACCCTAATTTTGTGGTTATCTTCATTCAATTTTTGATGATGATTTTCCTTTGCTTGTGTAAGTTGCTCAGATCAGCACTTATATCCGTAGCAAGTCTTTTGTGGATAATTGCCGTATGCTAGCAATTTTATCCCCAGTGGGTCTTTTCACCATATGCTCGTGATTTGTTCCCCGGACCATTGGTTGTTTACCAATGCATCCCCAGCTAGTCTTCTGTCGATAATTGCCGGATGCTCGCAATTTATCCTCAGCAGATCGCCTTTCATTTACCCTTTTGTCGGTAATGTCTGTTGCTCCTTTGATTGGTTATCATTATATACCTAATTTGGTATCCCGATGCCTTTCTGTTCGGTTGATTTATCCTTTGTTAACCCAATAACCGGTTGTGGATAATCTTCCATGCGAGTATATTATTCACGGTCTGCCGGTAATGAATAGTATATCTCATGCACTCTTCAGTCGAAGCCTTTTGTGTTTCCCCAGTCGAGTAAGATTCGTTTTTTCCCTTTGTGGAGTCGAATATTTCTTATTGTTGGATAATTGCCGGATGCTTGCAATTTATCCTTTGAGTTGTCTTTCGTTTACCCGTATGCTTGGTATCGATTGTCTCTCTTTTTGGTTAGTCACCTATTATATACCCAGTAACCGGTATCTCTGGTGTCTTTTCCTTGCGAGTTTATTATTCACGGTCTGCCGGTAATGAATAATATATCTCATGCGCTCTCTAGTTGGAATCCTTTGTTGATTTTCCCCAACTGAGCAAGATTCGTATTCTTTGTAGAATCGAATAGCCATCCTTCAACCAGTTTGTGTTTCGGGTGATGAGTGTTTTGGAAGTGAAAACCAATTCACGTTTTCGGTAGATCACCTATTATATACCCAGTAACCGGTATCTCTGGTGCTTCTTACCATGCGAGTTTATTATCTACGTTCTGACGGTAATAGATAATATATCTCATGCGAGTATCTTATCCACGGTCTGCCGGTAATGGATATAGTATCTCATGCACTCTTTGGGTTTGTGTCCCCAGTTGAGTAAGATTCGTTTTCCCGTTGTGGATTCGAATGCCCATCCTATAAGTCGATTTGCTTTTTCAAGCCCTCCTTTCGGATGATGAGTGTTTTGGAAGTGAAAACCAATTCACGTCTTCGGATTTTATCCTATAAACAACCCAGTAACCGGTTCAGGATAATTTTCCTTTCGAGTATATTATTCACGGTCTGCCGGTAATGAATAATATGTCTCATCTGAGTATTCTATCCACGTTCTGACGGTAATGGATATTATATCTCGTTCGCTCTTGAGTCAATCTTTTGATTGTTTTCCCCTTAGAGTAAGATTCATTTTCCTTGTGGAATTGAATGTCCATCCTATAAACAAGTTTGCTTTTCTAGCTCTCTTCAGGATGATGAGTGTTTTGGAAGTGAAATCCAATTCACGCTTTGGTCGGTCACCTATTATATACCCAGTAACCGGTATCCTTGGTGTTCCTTCCTGAGTTTGTTACCTTTATGCTCGGTGACATCTCATTTTGCTTGTTACTTCCCTCAGTGAAGTTTTCGGTTGCTTCTCCTCCAGGAGCCAGCTTGTGTCTCTCCAATGGATGTTTTTCCTTTGGAATTCTTCTTCCCAGTGTGAGTCCTTCACTCCCCAGTGAGTTCTCCAGTCTGTTTTTCTGTTTTCCTTAATCAGAGTCGTGTCTTGTTCACGCTGTATCAGTTTTGTGCTTCCCCAGTTTGGAGTCGTGTGTTGTCCACACATTCCTTTTTCTTTTATTATCCCCATAGAGTCTTGTTAGAGTCTCTGTTCCTGGTGAGTGTATTACTCCGATGGATCGTCTTTTCTTCTGTGTGAATCATATTCCCCACAGAATTTGTGTCTTTTGCATACATACATCTGCATCATGAGGTCTCTTAGGGACCAAAATTTGTCTCATTACTGTTATTTAAGCCCATTCTACCGCGTCGAGATGAAGATTTCTAAACTTCACTTCTCCGGCTAGAATGACCTTAAATAGGGGCATCTGTAAGACCCCAATTTTGGGCCCTAAGATCCCTCATGGCCCATATCATTCATATCATAACCTCAAGGATCATTGCATGCCTTAGCTTCCCTCCTAGTGGGTTGGTTGGCTTTGTGGTTTGTTTCTTGATCACCAAGCATACTCTGCATTTGTATATCTTTGCTTTCATATGTTTATCATTCAAAAAGTACAAAAATATTGTCAGTCTAACCTTGTTGCTTGCAGTTGAAGTAATCATCAACAATTAGGTCAAAGTCAGCCAGTAATCAGTCAAAGCAATGGATGGTGGCTATTCTTGCAGAATTTGGGCACCATGACCAATAATCACAAGTTCATACATCTTGAGACATCATTTGAAGTCAAGTCCTCAAGGAATTAGGGTTTGGAATTCATCAGAAGTGGTCCAGTCATCCAAAACCCTAGAAACGTCAAACTTGGTCAACAGTTGATTTAATCAAGATTTGATGGATAGAATTGATTTGAAGGAGTTCATTCATGCTTGTATAAGCCTCATCTATCATGGTCAAACCTCATCATGGAAGAAAATCAAGTGAAATCAGAAATTTTCCAGAAATAGCAAGTGGACCTGTAATTTCAACTGCCAAAAATGGAAACTTCTTGATCTTAAACTTACATCATGATACAAGCTTCAAATGAATTTTTGCCCAACATGAAAGTTGAAGATCTTGTTCTCCCATTTTCAAAAAGTCCAAGAACTCTCAAATCCCATGTGTGGTTGTCAAGATATGATCAAATCATTTTCATCAATTTTTGAACTTCAACTGAGCATATCTCCCAAACCATAAGGCCAAATTTGGTGGGGTTTTTTCCTACACATCACATTTTTCATCCTCTTTCCAAAAATATAAATTTCATGACCTAAAACCTTACCATTCAAAATGGCATTTTTGGACCTTTTTCATTTAAATTCAAAGTTTGACCAAACTTTGACTTTTTGAGTTTTTGACTTTTTCTTGATTTGGTCATTTGGGAAGTGTTTCATATCACATTTGTGACTTGTCTCAAGCCTTAAACCATCATCATACCACCATTTTCCCATCATTTTGAATTAAAATGCAAATTTGGCAATTTGGCAAAAGAAGCTTCACAAAAGTAAAAATCAGTACAGCATTTCACTTGTACAACCAAAGCAGCAGAAATGCAGTCTGTTTCCAGCCTGTAGCAGGCCCAAATTTGTGCCAATTCACACCTCCACTTCATTTGTACAAGTTTGGCCAAATATGCAAATGGTTTTCATGAGTGGGAGGCAAGTTAGCAATTCATGAACAAGTAAAAGATAGCAGAGTATTTGGTCTTTGGCAGCCTGTCCAGGCCCAGCTCGTGGCAAACATACACCTCCACTTACTCACTTATGCAGAAATTAGCAAAAGGCAAATGATTCATTAAAAACCAAACTAACTTAGCCCTTGATTAAGAAACCTTAAACAGATGAATATAAGGACATTTTCTGACATTGAAAAACCCTAGACACTGCAGCCACAGACCAAAAACCTCACTCTCTCCTTGTGCATTTTGACCAAATTGGTTTTCTGCACAAAACCTTGAAAGCCTTCGAGTAATTCTTCATGGTTTCTTCACTAGGACAACTTTAGGAAGCTTTTTGAACCCCCATTCCCTTGCTGTAACAACTTTTTCTCGCTCTGCTTTTCACCGAGTTCAACATTGGCAAAGGTTGGTTCAAGCTCACATGTGTGGTTTTGAGCTGGTTTACCTCGAGGATTCATCAACATAAAGTATAAGCACCATCTGTTGGCACTCATAATCACCAAAACAACACTGCATCATAATTTCTTCAAAACCAAGTTGAGCACCAATGCCCAAAGACCTTTCAATTTTGATTGAGTTGGTTTGTTTATCATGTGCTAACATTTGTTTTGTAGGTGACTCATATGCTTGAGTCTTTGTGCCTTGCACAATTGGTCCCACTGTGTGACTATTGGTTCATTTCCTTTTGGTTTTGACTGTTGACTTGTTTGCTAATAAGTTTGACTTTTGCAGGTACTTTAGTTGCCTAAGTTCTTTGAACTTGATTGCTTGCTTTGCTATTTAGCATTTGCTTTGAGGTATAATTACTTCTTCTTCATGTAGTCTGGAGACCCGGTCTGTTATTTGACCGGGCAAACTGTCTGAAGCCCTCCTTAAGAGGCAATGCTTGTGTGTGTTTAAATTTGCCCCAAGCAGGAAAAGTCCTTCAAGTAAGGCAATTGGTGGAAGGTAGGGATAAGCAATCTATCCCCCACTATTCAGTGTGTCCTCTCTTTGCTCCCATTACATGGTTGAAGCATTGAGATAAATACCCAAGATCTAATCGAGTCAATAATGTGGAGAGAGTTCCTACTTTCTGAACTCCCACACTTTCTTATATGCTCTCTCTTATTTGAGATTGAAGCCATGAGGCACACCCCTCATTTCCTATTCATCTGCTTCACCTGAGTCCCTCAATGGCCAGGTTAAGAGCGACCTTCACCCATTACAGTGGACTTTTAAAGTCAAACCCTCTTGTGTGAGCCCCCATTGTTTGGCTATAGAGTGTGTTGTTTGCTATTCATTGATTGACTGATTGCTTCATGAGCACTTGCTTGCCTATATGCTATGCATTTATCATCATCATCAATTGCCATTAGTGCATGACCATATCATTTGTCTGTGTGACCTTCATTGTTGTTTGCCCATTGAGGACAATTGTAAGTCCATTGCTTTGGCATTTGCTCCTGTGATATGGAAGGATAGAGTGTAAGACCTCATTGGTCACTCATATCTTCTGTTGCTTTGTTTGTTTGTTTGTGAGGATACAGTTATAAGTCCCTGTAAGTTGGCATCTGTTATCCTGTGATCATAATTTGATCTGTTTGATGTTGTATGTGAGGTTGCAGTTATAAGTCCCTGTAAGTTGGCATCTGCTTTCCTGTGATCATAGTTTGTTTATCTGTTTGTGTGAGAGGTTGCAATTATAAGTCCCTGTAAGTTGGCATTTGCATTCCTGTGATCATATTGTTTCTTTTGTTCTTGTATGTGAGGATCCATTGTAAGCCCCTGTGATGTGGCATTGGATTTCCTGTGAGCATACTGTGGAGTTAACCTAAGTCCAGATAGATTGGCAGTTGACTTCCCTGTTTCATTTTTGTTTTCTTCTGAGGAGATTAGTATAAGTCCATTGAGTGGCATCTGATATCCTGTTCTGTTTTAGGAGACTGGTGTAAATCCATATATTGGTATCCGGTATCCGCTTTTATTTCTTTGCCTGTGGAGATTAGTGTAAGACCATTGAGTGGCTTCTGATATCCCATTTTGTTCTAGGAGATTGGTATAAGACCATTGATTGGCATCCGATATCCGCTTTGGCTTGCTTTGTTTGTTTGTTATTGTTAATCGCTATTCCAAAGGACACACTTGAATCATCTGCTATATGATTTCAAGAGGTGAACCTTCTAAGAAGTTTTACTATCCATTCTTCATCCATTCATCATTCATTACGTCTTAGAACCTTTTCACACTTTACCTTTTAAACTTGACATAAGTGTTGTGCAAACATCTTCATGTTTTCTAACTAAAAACCTGGACTCAAGTCCTTGACTTTTTTTCCAAACTCCATTTCATAATACTTATTTGAATTGATCTTAATCATACTTTGACTCCATTTTCATAATCATAATCAGTAACTTCACTCATTCACTTGTTTTGGCTTTGTCCATTAATGTTTTCATACATGAGCTATAGGTTTGATTTATCT
The DNA here is from genome assembly GCF_024323335.1 of Lathyrus oleraceus. NCBI lineage: Eukaryota > Viridiplantae > Streptophyta > Magnoliopsida > Fabales > Fabaceae > Lathyrus > Lathyrus oleraceus. Next base: position 223,713,796 of record NC_066584.1, read on the forward strand.
TAGTGGTTGATGTTAATCTCACCTTCTGTCTTTAGTGATTGAATTGTAAGCCTTCCTTGCCTATTATAGGGTTAACCCCTCCCTGGCAAGTTGAAGCTTTTCTCACATGGTGGACGTTGTTGTTTGTATAAGGTTGAGTTTTTCTCCCGTGGATAACGTAAGACCTAGGGTTCGTGTTTAAAATTGAACCTAACCCACTTTTGGAAATCTTTTAGCCGAACTACGGCGTTCTGATCCTTACCTTTGATGGAAGGTACGTAGGCAACGGGTTCATCCGTTCGAACCCAATAACCCAATAATAATAAAAAAATGTATATTCTTTTCTCATCATCCCAATCATGTTTGCACAATCTTTATGTCATAACAAATAATAATTTAGCATAACAAGTGTGAAAAGGGCTCCCTAGGAGTACCTAGGACGTAGTGGGTGCCTAACACCTTCCCATTGCGTAATTTACCCCTTACCCAGAATCTCTGATCTTTTTATTAGTTTTCTACGTGTAAAACTTCTTAGGCTTTTGTTCGCTTTTTAGCCAGTCCTTTGGATAAATAAAAGTGCGGTGGCGACTCGAAATTTCACGTATCTCTTAGCTTATGATTTAATCGATAGATCATATAGCGACGAATACACCGCTACAGTGGGCTAGAGTCTTCTATTCCCTTCCCCGAGTATTTGGATATGAGTAGCCTTACTCGGCCATTCGAGTATTTTTCGTTCGTCCAAAATACATTAACCTTATCTAAATCCTTTTACAAACTAGGATGAAAAGGGAGATGGTCTATAGCCTTCTATTCATCTTCTCGATTAAATGAATATGAGTTATCTTAATCAATCATTTGAGTAATCGTCATCCAACAAAACACTTAAGTAATCAAATATGTTTTCCGCCTTTGCACGACTTCTAAAACCGTTTCAGAAATGTGTATGTTTTATCCATATCGACGTGAAACAAACAAAGACTTCCGCCTCCAAGAACGAGCAGCAAGTAAATGTTTAGTCACTCGATATGTCTAAAGGATCACTCCCTAAAAGCAATCAACTCAGTAGTTCTTTTTAAGTAGAACTACATAGCCTTGAGTTCTCCATAGCACCTGAAGTTACGTAGGAGCAGGATTGAGAAACCTTGTCAGACACCCCTTTTAATAAAAAAAACATTTTCCTTTCTTTCTTTTTCTCTCTCAGTAAGTAGAAGATCACAATTAACATCGCTAACACTCTATCGTAAATCTAACTAAGAGGTTCCCGTTGAGTACAACAGATGTGAAAGATGCTAATATCTTCCTCTTGCATACCAACTCTCTAAACTCAAATTTGATTCCGACGACTATTTTTTTCTTTTTTATTTTTCCTTTCCTACTTTAGAATAAATAAAATTCAATAACAACTATGTTCGAATATTTTCGCCGAGCGTACGAGCGCTTCGCGAAAGATCACGTTTTTTTAGAGATTATAGAGAGACAAGTTTGTTTTAAATTCTTTAAAAATTGTTTTTATATAAATAATTTAGAGATTACTCATTAGAGATACTTTCTAGAATAAATATAAACTATAGTTCAAAAAACATTCAAGTTGAAAAGTTAAAATAGTTTTTTTATTAATGACCGAAAATAGACACCATAATTTATGTTTTTTTCTCCCATCTATTAAAAATAATTTTCTCAAAAGCTAATTCAAAATAAGTATTTGATTTTCTACATTAAAATAATTTTTTAAAATAGCTACATAAGTAGATCATCAAAAATGATTTTTAAAATATTTAAATCAAATGAGACCTTAATGTCAATTCAAAAAGTCAGTTTGATTGACACCAGGAAAGAAGAAACTTGTAAGAAGAAAACTAGTAAAGTAATCAAGCTATCCATCAAATAACAACTAAATTCATATCTTGTTTCTACAAAACTGGGGAGATGAATGTCAAAACACTGAATTCGTATTTGTTTCAACAGTGATGCAGAAATAACAAACATCTTCAAATTCATATCTTGTTTCTATAAAACTGGGGAGGTGAATGTTTAAACACCGATTTCATGCTATATTTCTTCAAGTCAAAATTAATTCAATATCAACTTAATACCTATGCTCTAGAAGTGCCACCATGATCCCTCTCAACATGCTCCACAAGGGACACAGGATCTCTGAATCCTTTACTACACTTTGGACATGCATCAATCGTAACTTTTTCCGCAGATCGGTTACTGCTTCTTTCATGAACTTTCTGTACATGATCGACCAAAGAAGTTACTGAAGAAAACTTGGCACCACATTGAGGGCATTGCTCCACTTGACCACTGCTATTGCTCTTTCCCCCCACATCATTTGATGTCCCCCAGGCTTGATTAATTTCACCACTCAACTTTGAAATTCCAGACTCAGCTGAAGCTCGGATATTAGAAGCGGCATTAAGAAAGCTTGTTGTCCACTTAGATGAGGAGGAGGTTGAACTTGAATTCGGTTTAGACTCCTGTTTTCTATTCCTATTCATAAGGTTCATAAAAGAGAAACTTGATTCCAATTTTTTAGGCCCCGGACATTTGTGATCAGGTCCAAACCTATGCTTCAAACAATGGTCTACCATGCAATCCCTGCACTTAATTGTGTTTGAGAATACTAAGATCTCTTTGCATCCAGCTGCAGGGCATTTTTTCTTTTTTGTAGCTTTCTCATAATTTGATGGGTCGCAGTCGGTGTTCACATGATTCTCCCATGTTATGTTTGGATCTTGATCAGGAATTAGGCGAACTCCTTTCGCACAAAGTGGACATATTACTACAGTGACATCTTGCTTGTCAGCTTTTGTACACTGATGTTTGATATAGCTTCGGTGTTCCAAACAATACACCTAAAATGGATTTGACTAATACAGTTAGGTCAAACAAAGAGCTCTTAAGACTGAAAAGAGGAAGAATAATAATCCATAGAAACAAATCCCCAGAATCTCATCATGAAAACTCACAAGTAAAAACATTGTTGCTTGCATGAACTTGGGAAGGTAAAGCCCATTTAGGATATAAAGAAATATAATAATTATACGAACCAAAAATGAAAATCATGACAGAAGCAAAACAAAACCAATTATTTTGAGGAGGACCAGAGTTTTGGTCAAGTTTTTCGTCATTTATAATTTTTAAGTTTAAGACATTATAACATCACTTCATATTTGAGCACATAATAATTTGATGATATTTTCATTTTATGGATTCTGAAGCTCAAGTAAAAAGATAAACGAGAAGCTTCAATTGGTTTTGATTTCCCACTCTTAATCATCACTCATATCTTATAACTTTAAGGCAATAATATAACTGCAAGCCTTAACCGACCTATCTTTACTTCCTATATTACTAATTATCAGTGTTACTAAATAGCAGCGCCATGGCTGCTATGGCGGATATACATGGCGGTTTTTGGACGCACCGCAATGGTAAATATCAGCCAATATTGCGGGCTTTTCTGCTATACGGCACCGCAAAGCGACCAGTAAGGCGGGATTTTGGCTCTCCGCCATTGACAACACTACTAATTATCAAAGAAAACCTATTCATCAAAATTACTAACCAACTCTTGTCTTGCAAAACCAAGTTTTCCTCTAAACTCAGTTTGAAATGGAGCAAAGTTGTCAATGACAGATGGCCAAATATGGCTGAAGGTCGAAAATCCGCCATATAAACACACCATTGTGGCCTATGGAAGCACCATGGGGAGCACCGAGCACCCATTCACAAATTGACAATGGTGGTAGCCAAAAAATCCGTCATCCTATTCCCCCATGGCCAAAATTCAACAACATTGAAATGAAAGCAAGGAGAAGGTTTCTTTTGCAAAATGAGGTTGGTTAAGACTTCAATTAGCAAACTTTAATCCAAATATGAACCACTAACCGATTTTTGTCACCACGATTTCTAGACATTGTATCAATTGACAGCAAGTACCACTGGTGAGTTAAATAGTTTAATCGTGTACTTAATTGATAAGCTATTCTAGAGATGCAAACTTTTCGGAGCTAATAAAAACAAATCAAAAACAACCTATATTTGATTTTACAAATCAAAATAAATAATTATAAATAAACTCTTCGAAACGAGCTTAAATGGATAAGCTCATTGAAAAAGTGATTTTCACCAAAGAAATAGCAGGAAATCAATCAAAGTCGTCCCCATTCACCAATTTAAAACTTAAGTATATAATCAATCACAAATGAATGTTGAAAAATTGAAAATAATGATGAAATGAGTAAGAGAAATGTGGAAAACCTGGTTGCATCGGTCGCATGTGAAGGGTAAGAAATCAATGAGCTTGCAATCCGAAACGGCACAGTGTTTTCCTAGATCAGGAAATTCTGGAGTTCCCATTGGAATCACAGGGAAACGAAATTGAAATGAAATTGAGAAAATTGGAGAGAAATGGTATAGGGAAGTGGGAACTGGGAAGGAGTCGAGTCGTCGCCTTTTCGGAATAAGTCCTCTTCTTGACTCCTTCACAATATTTTCATAGAAAACCTCAACTCAATGAGAATTATCATCATTTATAATTATATTTATATATTAATTTCTCTTTATTATATTAATTTTCAAAGTAGAAATTTGGATTTCTTCTCCACTAAGAATTTATTTATGACGTCAAAAATTTGATAATAATTCTTTAAATGTTTTATTATTTAACCTCTGTTTATAAACTTTATACTCGTTCCATTTTATAATTAGTATTATTTTTTTAGAAACTTTTGTTTTTAATTAAAATGTCTAATTAACACTATTCTTTCATATATATATATATATATATATATATATATATATATATATATATATAATTGTTTTGGTGGAATTTGATTTGATATGCTTGTGTTTGGCCCTCTCATTTGATATTTTTTAATTTTAATGCTGCAGTAATGATTAAGATAATTTATAAATTAATATTTTTTATAAATAATTTTAATTAAGTTTTTTTTAAATGTTAATAAAAAAATAATAATAATAACTTTAATAATATTAATTAAGTAGGATCATTTTTTGTCTTTACAAAATAAAAATATAATGATTTTATATAAACTGTAATAGAGATCTCAATAATAAGGAATAACAAACTATAATAACTTATAACTCATAATACTTATTCAAGTTATCTATTATGAAACTTAGCTAAATTAACATTTCTATTTATAATAAACATTAAATCTTAGTAAATATACCAACAAATTCCTCCCCTTAAACTGAAATATTCATTGAACATACAGTTTAATTTTTATGTGGTTGTATTCCTAGTAGCCTTCTAAGTTTCACAAACTGATCCAACTTCAAGGGTGTTGTCATAATGTCTATAATTTGTTCTTGTGTTCCACAAAAAATCAACTTTACCACTCCCTGATTTGAAAGATCACGTAAATAATGATATTTGACATCAATGTGTTTAGTTCTCCGATGTATCACATGATTTTTAGAGAGCTTGATTGATGAACTGTTGTCATAAAGAATATCAATACATTCACAATTTTCTTCTTCAATTTTTTCAAGAACATCGTTCTCCCAAACACAATGACAAGCACACGAGGTTGCCGCCACATATTCAGCTTTAGTAGAGGATAAGGTAACGATGACTTGCTTCTTCGAACTCCAACAAACTGTTGTCTCGCTTAGTAGAAACACACTCCCTGAAGTACTCTTTATGTCATCTACATCTCTTGCATAATCACTATCATTATATGCCAAGAGCTTCGAGGCAATCCTTCTTCAATAAAATAAACCAAAATCCAAAGTACCTCTTAAGTACCTCAATGCTCTTTTAGCATTTTGCATGTGTTCCTCCTTTGGATTAGTCATGTAACGTGAAATCAAACGCACAACGTACATCATATTTGGGTGTGTAGCTGTAAGATACATTAGACTACCTACCAATTGCTTGTACAAAGTTAAATCAACATATTCTCCACCTTCTCTTGACAACACAGTTCCAGGAACTATTCGATTTTTGACAGAGTTGCAATTCCACATATTGAATCTTTCCAAAACTTATCTTGCATGTTTCTTTTGGCATAAATGAATTCCATTTTCCTTTTGACTTACTTCAACTCCAAGGAAGAACCTCATTTTACCAAGGTTCGTCATCTCAAATTCTTTCATCATGAAATGCTTAAATATTGCCTACAGTTTTTCATTATTCCTAGTATATATCAAGTCATCAAAATAAATACTTATTATGATTATTTTTTCTTCTCTTCTCTTAATGAATAAAGTATGGTTATGTTTACTTTTTGTAAATCCTTCTCGCTGGAAGTAACTATCGATTCTGCTAAACCATATTCTTGACACCTATTTTAGGCCATATAAGGCTTTGTTCAACCTATATACCTTTTCTTCCTCTTCGTGTTTAATGAAGCCCTCAGGTTAATCCACAAATACATCTTCCTTCAATTCTACATATAAGAAGGCACTTTTCACATCCAACGGGTACACATTTCATCCTTTTTGTGCTGCCACAACCAATAAAATTCAAATTGTGTCCCATCACGCAACGGGAGCATATACTTCATTATAGTCTACCCCTTATGTCTGTGTATACCCTTTTGCAACAAGTCGAGCTTTGTACTTATCAAGCTTGCCTTCTTCATTCAATTTAGTTTTGTAAATCCATTTCACTCCAATTTTCTTAGCTTGTGTTGGTAGATTCACTAACTCCCATGTTTTATTCTTCTCAGTGGCATTTATTTCATGTTTCATGGTTTCTATCCATTTTACATCATTCACATCCTCCTTATCATTTTTGGGATCATCATTTGACATGAATAAAACCATTTCACCTCTTGTTCTTCTTCAGAGAAACCCTTACCACTTTCGTAATCTTGCAGTCTACTAGGTGATATTCTCTCTCTTATTGGTCGTTTCTTATGTTGTCACTCTTCATGTTATCGTTCCTCATTTTGTAATGTATGCTCATGGTTTCCTTCATTACTCACCTATGTTTCTGTATCTGATTCTTCATCAGAATCTTCCATGTCACTACCATCATTTCCCCAATCAAGAGTAATTTCTTTTGATTCTTCTGAATTTATGTTCCAATTCCATTTTTATCCTTCTTCAAATATGACACCCCTGCTTACTGTGATTTTATTTAATATTAGATCATACAACTGATAAGCCTTTGATTCTTCACCCACTACAATTAAGATACATTTATGACTTCTATCATCAAGTTTAGTTCTCTTCTGCTCAGGTATATATATGTGTGCAGTGGATCTAAACACCGTAAAATAGTCAACTTTAGGTTTCAGTCCACTCCATCTTTCTTCTGGTACCATCTCCTTTACTACTTTGGTAAGACTTATGTTAATCATATGATTTATCCACTTCGCGACTTCTTTCCATAAGGTCTTTAGCATCTCTTTCTTAGTACGTAAGCAGCGCACCATATTCATAATTTTTCAACTTCTTCGTTCGGCCACCCCATTTTGTTGTAGTGTGAAAGCAACTGTTAATTGTCATTTAATTCCATTCTCTATGCAAAACTTAATGAACGTGTTTGAGATTAATTCTCCTCCCATGTCTGTTTGTAAACAACATATATGTTTCTGAGCTTCTTTCTCAACCAGATTCTTGAAGCATTTGAATATCTCAAATGTTTCACCTTTTTCTATAAGAAAATAAATCCAAGTTTTGTGACAGTAGTCATCTACAAACACTAGCAAATATCTCTTACCACTATGAGCGATTGGAGTGATTGGACCACACAGATCTGCATGCACTAATTCAATTTTTCCTGATGCTCTCCAATTGATTTTCTTTGGTATTTTGTCTTACTGTTGCTTGCCAATATTACACATTTCACAAATCCTCGATGTTTCCTTGAACTTTGGTAGGCCCTTCACCATATGTTTCTTCTTCATAGCAACAATGGACTTATTATTTACATGCTCGTACCTTATATGCCATAGGTTCTCTAAGTTATCCTCCTCAGCCTTTAACCAATTTCATGGAAGTGGTTTTGATGTAGTATGAATCACAAACATTAGGTTTAGAGTCATATTGTTATCTACAATTTTCCCTCTTCAAGGATGATAAATTTTGCATGCACCTTCTTTTATTATGATTATCAGGTGTCTTTCCTGAATTTGGCCTATACTTAACAAATTGTTGGTAAGGTCAAGGACAAAGTAAACATCACTCATAGTTATAATGATTCCATCCACTTCAAACCTGACACTTCCTTTTCCCATTACAGACATTCTTGAGTTGTTTCCCAATCTAACAGTACAACTGAATTTTCATCTAGTTCTACAAACCACTTTTTATTTCCTGTCATGTAATTTGAGCAACCAGAATCAAGAAACCATGCCCCTTTATCTTTAATATCTTGAGCTTCAGCATGAGCCATTAGGAGTAACTCCCCTTCCTCGTCAAACTCGACATAGTTTACTTCTTTTTATAAACTTGGAGATTCAAATTGTTAGTGTCCTTGTTTTTGAAACTGATAACATATAATAGCACTCCTATTTACAAATGGTTTTTCCCTTCCTCGTCCCCTAACATAGATGCTACTTCCTCTTTGAAAATTGCTTCTTCCTTTCCCACGTCCATAACATATGCCATTCTTAACTTGCAGAACTTGTTCTTCACGCCTCTTCTCTCTTACCTTTTGCTCATGAATAAGTATTGAACTTTGCAGCTCATCCATATTTAGGAGATCAATGTCCTTAGACTCTTTAATTGAGCATACAACAAAGTTGAAGTTTTTTGTCAGAGATCTAAGTATCTTCTCAACTATTTCACATTGTTCATATTCTCTCCGCAGTTACTCATGTCATTTGTTGTTTCCATCACTCTTCCAAAATAATCATTCACTAATTCAGTTGTCTTCAACTCAAAGGTTTAGAATGTTTATCGAAGCCTCTGCATTTGTGCCTATTTTACCCTAGTGCTTCCCTTGTACTTAGCTTTCATGGATTCCCAGAATTGTTTAGCTGTTTCTTTCTAGATAATAGTTTTTAAGATGGATTTGTCAATGGCCTAAAATAGATAGTTCTTTGCTTTCAAATCTTTGAGTTTTTCTTCATCGAATACCTTTTGGTATGCTGCAGTTATCCATTCATTCTCCTTTTGTTCCTTGATTCCAGATTCAATAACACTCTGGTACTCCTTTGATCGAAGTAGATTCTCCATGATCAAACTTCAATGAGAATAGTCTCCATCAAACTTAGGCATACTTGGTGCGGTAAAATTGCTTGATTCAACCATTTCACTTCTTTCGGTCACTTTAGTGTTTTTTCTCTGAAACACTCTTGTTTACTCACTATATCAGGCTCCGTGATGGAGCTCTAATACCAAACAAAAAAGTAGTAATAATAACTTTAATAATATTAATCAAGTGGGATCACTTCTTGTCTTTACAAAGTGAAAATATAATGGCTTTATATAAGCCTTACATTTTGAATAGAAACATCAGAGAATAATAAGGAATAACAAACTATAGTAACTTATAACCCATAATACTTATTCAACGTTCCTATTATTAAACTTTGATAAATTAACATTTCTAATTATAATAAAGATTAAGTCTTAGTAAATATAGCAAAAATGAATTAATTAAAACTTTGAAATGAATTTTGGCCCTTAATCCATTTTGTTTCAAGATTTGCTCAATTTTCAAGTTTACAAGTTGTGGTATTAATGAGTTATACAAACTGTTGTGAAAACGATGTCGTAATTACAAAGTATAATTGGTTTCTTGATCGGTAAGAAACCCACAAGGGTAGAAAAGAAGAAAATAACAAGAACACAATGAAATTGGTTATAAACTGTTATTCTTTATTTTCTCTTAGAAACAAGATTACAAGTGTTATAGAATAGCTTATAACCTCTCTCGCCCTAATTAAAATTTTCATTATTCAATGATGAGAGACTAATATGCTATTTATTAGAAAACTAACATACCAAACTAATGATATTTTACATACATGCGCATTACGCAAGTTAACTTAGAGAACAAGCTAACTTAAACAGTTGGACATAACAAACATGCCTAATTCGACATGCTAATAATCCTAGCATACTTAGACTACAACATGTGAACAAATTTCGACGGCATGCTAAGGTCCTGTCGAATTGTCAAACCAAGAAGCTACCCTTTGACCATACTAGAGTTCGATCTGATATCTCATAAACCTCTACCTTGTAATAAACTCTATAACATCACGGGAACAAACTAGCTTTCTTCATGCAACTTTATCAACTGTATATAGTGGAAAAACTTGCAACTTGGTAATGTCTTGGTGATCATATCAGCAACATTGTGATATGTCAAAACCTTCAACACTTGGACTTTTCCATGCTCGATTACTCCTCTGACAAAATGCATCCTCACATCGATGTGCTTGGTTCACTCATGATATGTTAAATTCTTTGATAGGTGTATATCACTTTGACTATCACATTTAACAGTGATAAATAGACCTTGAAGTTGTATTTCCTTAGTAAAACCTTCAAGCTATAATGCTTCTTTCATAACTTCAGTGAGGGCGATATATTCCGCTTCAGTGGTTGATAATGCAACAACCTTCTAAAGTGTTGCTTCCCAACTAATTGTTGTGCCAAACATAGTGAACACATATCAAGAAATAAAATTTCTGGAATCCATACAACCTTCATAATCAGAGTCGACATACCCTTCAATTTCTGCTTTACTATTTTTACCACATGCTCCACCATAAATCATGACTCTGTTCAGAGACCCATTTATGTACCTTAGAATCCACTTCAATGCTTGCCAGTGAGCCTTTCCAGGATTCGCCATTTACCTTCTTACAAGCTCACTGCATATGTTATGTTAGGTCTAGTACAAACCATAACATACATCCAAGAACCTATTATGTTTGCATATGGGATTCTATTCATATAGGCTCTTTCGACCTCAGTACTGGGACACTGATTTTTACTCAACTTGAATTGAGGGTTTGTCAGAGTCACAAGGGGCTTTGAATTCGACATACCAAACTTTTTGATAATCTTTCGTAGGTATGTCTCTTGAGATAAGCATAATTTAGACTGCTTTCTGTCTCTTTGGATGTCGATCCCAAGAATCCGGGATGTTGCTCCCAGATCCTTCATATCGAACTCCTTATTGAGTTCAACCTTCACCTTCATTACATCCTCGACATTGTTGCTTGCTATGAGAATATCATCCATATAAAGTAACAAAATAACAAATTAATTTCCGGGTCGAAATCTGAAGTAAACATAGTGGTCGAACTGACTTCTAATGACACCTATATGTGCCATGAACTTGTCGAATCTCCTATTCCACTATCGAGCAGATTTTTTTGTTCCATATAAATATCTATTGAACCTGCACATATTATCTTCCTTACCCTTTTCTGCATACCCTTCAGGTTGCCTCATCAGGATTATTTCATCTAGATTTCCATACAAGAAAGCATTCTTCATATCCATTTGTTCCAGTTCTAGGTCGAATTGTGCCACTATGGCAAGTAACATTCGAGTGGACCTGTGCTTCACAACAGGATAAAATACATCATTGAAGTCGACACCTTCTTTCTGAGTGAAACCCCTTGTGACCAATCTTGCCTTGTATCTCTTCGACGTCACTCCTTCAATTCCTTCTTTATCTTTGAAAATCCACTTACAGCTGACTAACCTGGCTCCAACAGGTGTATTGACCAGTTCCCAAGCGTGGTTATCATGAAGAGACTTCATATCATCATTCATGGCCTTCATCCATTCAGTCTGATTTCGACTCCTAATAACTTCCTTATAGTCTCTAGGTTCTTCAGCTAGAACCTCACTTGTAGAGATTAAAGCATAAGCTATAAGATATGCATACCCAAGTCTTTGAGGTGGCTTGATGACTCTTCTTGGCATATATCTTACCAACAAGAACTCATTGATAGTTTCCTCATCTTCCTCAGTATCTTCATTGTAGCGGGGTATTCGTTACCATTAGAGATATTTACTAAATCTAAGGTAAACCATACAAATCGAGTCGCCACCGCACTTCGAGTTATCCAAAGGAATGGTTAGAAAGCGAACAAAAACCTAAAAGTTTTATCGAATCAAAAACTAGTAAAAATGTCAAAAATCGGGGTAAGGGGGTTGGTTATGCAATGGGAAGGTTTTAAGCACCCAAAACATCCTAGGTCTCCTAGGGAGCCCTTTTCACACTTGTTGTAAGGTTGGTATTTTTTGAAAATTTGTTTGTGCAAACATGACTGAAGAGATGAGAAGAGAATATACAAGTTATTTACATTTTGTGTTTGGATGGATAAACCCATTGCCTACGTACCATCTTAAAAAAAGATTAGGATTAAAACCTCGTAGTTCGGGGTAAAAATCTCAAAATAAGTTGGTGAATTGATTGGTCCAAAAGCCTTAAGGTCTTTTGTTATCCAAGGGAGAAAACTCAACCTAAAACCACAAATCCACCATGTGAGGATAGCTTCAATATGCCAGTGAGGGGTTAACCCTATAATAAGCATGGAAGACTCATTGTCCATCACTAAGGATATAGGTGAGTATTACATCTACCTCAAGGATAACTCAAACCTAATAGATAAAGGTTATGAAAAAGTTTTGATTAAGAAAATGACCATTGAAACCACAAAAGTATTTGAATGAGTTATATTTACCAATGAAAAGTACTTACAAAATATGGTCAAAGTTGACTTAAAGATTCAATTCAAAATAATTGTTATGAAAAAAAGTTTGAAAATCAAAAGCATAAGGCTTAGGTTTCTAATGTTTGAAAAGAAGTGTTAAATGTTTGCACAAAAGTTTTGGCTTGGGTTAGAGTGGAGGGAAGAAGAAGAATGGCTAAAGCCCTAATCATACAAGAGATGAAGGATAAGAAACAAGACCACAAATGGAGTTCCTCTCTTGAGATCATATTGATAATTCAAGTAGCTCCCATCCTTTGGAATATGCAAGCAAAATAAGTGTAAGCTCAAGCAATCAACATAATCAAACAAGCTCTTAGAAGATCCCCAATGGCTCTTGTATCTTTCACTTTGGATGAACATGGCAATGGTTCTTCCATTTGGCTCACATAGGATTCCCTTGCACAAAAGCACACACATCAAAAAGTTTTATGAAGTAAATCAAGAATGGACAAGAGTGAGTTTAGAGGTTTGGTCCTTCTAATCCATCTTCAACATTAAGGTCCTTTTACTCCAATTTTGCATAGGGAATGTCCTAGAAACTAAGTCCATTTGTCCATTTTTTTGGATTTTGGTCCACAACAATCAAAACAAAAACACAAGCACAATAATATATACACAATTATGTGCTCAAGTGAGCAAAAGGCAAATTGCATTAACATAAACATGTGCTCAAATGAGCAAAGGAAAAAAGCAAATGAATAATATGTACAAGAATAGTAAATTGCATAAATGTAAAGAGCAAGAAGTAAATGTTAATGGTTAATGGTTAGTGTTAGAGTTAGGGTGCCATAAGGCAATTTAGCGCTATGTTAAGCAATCGTAATTGGACTTATGTAGAAGTCACAACTATCTGAGGCCGGTCAATAATAATGTAGGCAACAACACAAGTTAGAGGTCTTGATTAGTGAACCAAACTCCAACAACTTACCATGCCAAAAAGAAGATGAGAAATGATCTTGTATTGATTTAGGTTCTTTGCATGATTTAGGAAGCAACCTATCCTTAATGCAAAGTCATTCACTTGATCCATGATCAAGATGAATTAGATTTGAATCAAGGAAGATTAAACCTCCATGTATCAATGCTAACCACCAATCTTTAACTCATTGATCAAAAAAAGAAAAAGAAAGAAGAAGAAGAAGAAGATGAAGAATTAAACTGCATTAATTGAAATGGAATGAGATAATCAACAAGCATTGACCAAAGATAGAGAACATCAAGGTCAAACAATAGAAAACAGAAGCAAAACGAAGATTAGAAGTCAAGTAGCACATAAAATAAATTTGGTATTTTTTAATATTAAAATAAAACTTGAATTAAAATAATAAAGAAAGGTCAAACTTCAAACTCACTTCAAATCAACTTTGAAAAGTCCAAGTGAATTATCCTAAGTTCAACAAGGTCAAACAAAGTTTGACAAAATATTTCAGCATTTTTAGAAGTCAGAAACTATTTTAAATCAATGAAAAATGCATAAAAAATAACCTAATTGAATTAAAATCTCAAATAAATCTCGAAACAATTAATAAATTGATGAGAATATTTTTCATAGATCTATCATCATTCAAAGAGGTTGGAAAAATATTTTTGTATTTTTTGAATATCAAAAACTATTTTAAATGAATTAAAAATAATCAGAAAAGAGAAAGTTACGAAATAATATCAAATGATAAAATAAAAAATATTAAAAATCATTTTTAGAAAGTAGAAATTAAAAGGAGAAAAAAGAAATTGGTCCCATAATTTTTGGACCAATAATGAGAGAGATATGGATTTTTAAAAAGAAATGGAATTAAAAGAAGTAAAATCAGAAATTAGAAAAATAAGAAAATGCGTGGGCCGTCTGATGATGATTCATTAATTGACGTGGATCATCACACGGCTGAGAAGCGCATGTTCACCATATGCGTGAGTCAAACGTGGTACACCATGCCAAATGAAAAGTCATAACAATGGACACACGTGATTGCATCTGGAAAAATGAACGAATGATCCAGATCGAATATGGAGATCAGACGGTGGCCAGCGCCACCGTCTTCTCCGACCAAGTTCCGACCATGTCCAAAAGTTGCAGAGAAAAAATGGTAACCAAAAGGCACGATCCAGGCATCAATCGAGAGCTGGGGTGATGTACATCACCCCTGTACCACTCAAATCCATTTTAGATCTTTATATTGAGAGAAATCAGAAATGGAAGATTTGTGGTGTTCATATGAACTTCATGATTTTTGAAAATTGAAAGCACATCAATGTTGCCTCTATGCAGAGGACTTCAGATCACACAATAACAATGAGAATTAAGCACTATGCAAGTAGATTCGAAGAAAATAACAGTTGGTATGAACCTTTGATTTGCAAGGCTTTGAGTCACAATTCTTGGATGCTATTGCTTACAGTCCACACTATAGATCAAGGAGAAGAAGGTTTAGGAACTTTAAGATCTGAAAATTGATCAAGGAAACCAAATTTCAGATCTGAAAACTTGAGAGCAAAATGAACTAGTTCCTTTAGTGAGGGCTGAGGTTTCAGTTTAGCAGCAATTGGGGCGCCTTAAGGTTGAAGAAATGAAGAGCATTGGCCTTGTATTTATAGGAGAAGCAAGCTGAAATGCATGATCAAAATGCTTGCATGAATGGAAAGGGCCTCCATGCATGGGCCTGTACAGGCGCATGGAGGGCCCAATTCCAACTGGAATTGAAAGCTGATGCATGATGAAAGCAAAATGGACGTGCAGATTGGACTGTATTAGCTCATGCAAGGCAAATTAAATGATTTTCCATAATTGCACTATTATGTTCAAGCTTTCGAAAATGCTATGCCAAAAATGGAAACACAACCTTATGAGTAATGGTTGGAAAGCTTATTGCATAAGGATCATTTTTTATGTTGATCAAAACTCCATTTGGGCCTTGGAAATTGATGAAAATTGGCCATGAAGTGTAGGGTGCAAAACATGCATATGTGAGATTTTCAAAATTGGCCAAAGTTCAAGCCTTTTTGTCTCAATGATGAAAGCTTCAAATGACAAAATATTAAACATAAAAGTTGTAGATATTTTCAAGGAAATCAATTTGGACTTACAGTTTGCATCATTTGGAGTTTTTATGAAGAAGTTATGGGCACTTGAAGTTGGACTTTTTCACATTTCAATGCATTTGGTCCAAAGTGACCTATAATGTTTTGCATTATCACATGTATTTATTTTGAGATTTTGAAATTTTTCTCAACATAACATTTGAAGTAGACATCTTAAGCTTTCCAATTAATTTTATCTCACCTCAAAATCATGAAAAATGAAGGAGTTATGTCCTTGGGAAGTTGGCCCAAAATTAGGGTTTCGTTCAAAATGACCTATAATGTCTTGAAATGGATAATGACCTTCCAAGATTCAAATCAATTTTTTATGAACATGAAAGTTGTTCATATGGTTCATAAGAACATTTTCGATCTTGGGGTCATCTCCATTTGACCAACACATAAAAAGTTAGGTCTCAGTGCATTTCAAAATAGTCAGATGAATTGACTGATCAACTTCTCAAGTCCAAACCTCATATCTTGATGAATTGATGATTGAGGACACTCAAATTAGTTCAAATATGCATGAAATGATGAATTAAAGAACTTCCCTTGATTGTATTTGATCATGGGTTGAGATTGCTTCATGAGCAAGGCACAGTTGATGAACAAATGAATTAGGGTTTCCTTGGGAAACAAGCCTCAAGCCCTTTGATTTGCTTTGATCAAAATGATGAATTGAGATACTTGGGAGGCATATTTGATGGATGAGAGCTTTGGGAACCATTGCCATGCTTGCTTTCATCTTCTCTTGGCCATATCAATGCACATAGGATCGCCTAGAAGCTTTAGACCTTGTGACTGCTCAAGCTACAAACAAGAAATATTAGTGACATATTTTTGTGCTTTTGGTTAGTAAAAAAAAATGAGAAAAGCAATAATATACAATTCAAGCATGCTTGGTTATCTTAAACCAATTCACAAGAGATCCCACCCAAAGGTAAGGGATCCAAGATGCTTATGATCCTTGAGGCAATGCAAAATGCAATGTTATGATGCCATGAGGGATCTTAGGGCCCAAAATTGGGGTCTTACAGATGCCCCTATTTAAGGTCATTCTAGCCGGAGAAGTGAAGGTTAAAATCTTTGTCTCGACGAGGTAGAATGGGCTTAAATAATAACAAAGAGACGAATTTTGGCCCCTAAGAGACCTCATGATGCAAATGTATGTATGCAAAAGGGTAATACTCTGTGGAGATATATGTCCACAAAGAGAAAAGAAATCAGGAGAAACTGACAATCCATATGAGTAATACACTCCATGAGACAGAGACTCTGGGGACTCTAATGGGGTTAAGAAAGGGAATAAAATGCGTGAGCAGGTCACGACTTGAGACTTGCTGAGAGACACGAGAAGAATTCCATGAAAATAAATCAATGGAAGGACTCGAGCTGACTCAAAGGTGCATGTATTAGGGAATATGCCAATACAACAAAACTATCCGTGGAGGATACTTCGGACAAAAATCCGGACTCAGATGGGGGGAAAATCCACTAAGGGACTTCGCTGGGGAATGTCCAAACAGGACTCATCCGAGGAAACAACAGGATGAGGTATTACCGGTTGCTGGGTAATAAGCTCAAGGAGACATGTGATCAAAACACCGGTATGAGGGTGAAAGAACAACATGCTCGGGGAGAATGAATATCTAAGACCGGTATAAGGGTGAGAGATATCAAACATCCCAAATCATCTGAGGAAGACCTAAAAAGGTATATTTCAACTCAGGGAATCTGACTCCACAGGGGACAAAAAAGTCATAATAGGGAGCAGAAAGGAATGAACACCAAGGACCGGTTACCGGGCATGTAATAGGTGACCGACCAAGCGTGAATTGGGGAATATTTCCAAGACACTCATCATCTGAACAGGAGAGCTGAAAAGCAAACTCAATTACTGGATGGACATTCGACTCCGCAAAAGGGGATACGAATCTTACTCGGCTGGGGAAGAACAAAAGACTTCGACCAAAGAGCGCATGAGATATATTATCTATTACCGTCAGAACATAGATAACATACTCGCATGGAAGATTATCCACAACCGGTTACTGGGCTAATAAAGGATAAATCGACCAAAAAGCAAGGACACCGGGATACCGAATACTAGGTATAAAATGATGACCAATCGAAGGGAGAAACGATCATTACCAACAAAAGGTAAATGAAAGATGACCCGCTGGGGATACATTGACAAAGGCAATGATCCGGGAGATATATCACCGGCTACTGGGAGATATACTCAAAAGGTGAAGGAATATCAATACCGAATATTGGATAAAGATAACCGTCAAAGAGGGGATTACATCTACCGGATACTGGGTAGAAAACCACAGAAGAGTAACCATCATCGGTTAGGATGAACAAAACGAGGTTAACTTTGCGAGGGGATAAAATGGGGTTTATAACTACCGGTATGAGGGTAGAAAACCACAGAAATAGGACTTACAACTATCGATTATTGGGTAGAAGGCCACAGAGACTCCGCCCGGAAAAAGATGGACAATTACTGGTTACTGAGCGATCGTTCATCTAGACTACGGGGAAGTGCAGGGAAAATCACAAGGGGTCAATCTAGGAACAAACTAGAGAGACACGATGAAACAATACTTAACCTTATGAGGATATAACTCAGGGGGGGAACTCCATCCTAATATATGTGTTGGGAGGAAACATAAACAACAATCATCCACGAGGACATAACTCAGTGGGGAATATGGAAGAAAGGATAGATACTTTCTGCCTATAGGGCTAACTCTATGTGGAGAGATCAGACACAAATATCTGCTTGGAGAAATATGTATCACCAAATAGCAGGAAACAACAAACAAAGATATATGGCAAGGAATGCAACATGAATATCTGAATGTTAAAATTATGCATGTATATGCGTGGTTTATGTATGATGAATGTTGACAAACAGACATATCTAACACAAACAGGTCTAAGAATCAATGAACAAACATCCGGTACTACATCTCGAGAGAGAAAGCCAGGCCCACTAGAAAACATCCAATCTGATGGGGACAAAAGATACCAGGAAATAAAGATCTCTGCAGGGCAAGGAGAATCAGCCACTCCAGTTGGGGACAGGATCAACACACAAATAAAATTCGCCGTAGAAGCAACTCTACTGGGGAAATTATCAAAGGGGGAGATGAAACTCTCCGGGGAACAACCACCAATCAGAAGGTTCCAGTGTCACCATATATATCGCACTACCGAAGAAATCACATCTACCGAGGAGGAAGGGACACTACTTCGCTGAAGGAAGGATAAACATCTTCATCAACCACTCTGCTCGGGAGGAAACCACAAACAGGCTCTGATCAGACAATTCCACTAGGGAAACATTGTTGATGACTGAATCAAGGATTACCCGTAGGCAACTACTGGGGATACCCTGCTGGTGACCATACTGGGGAGTAATAGTGGAATTAACCCTGCTGAGGATGGTCGAGGAGCAAGATTGCTGGAGATCAAAAGTAGACAGGTCCACAGAGGGAAAGCTACAAACCAAGTTTGATGAAAACTCCACTTATGTCAAGGATTTCCTGCTCACCCTGAGGGGAATTTCTTACTTGGAGTGGGAGGAAACTGACTCCTTCAGAAAGATTAGCATACTCAATTTATCAATCTATAAGGGATTTTAGGTCAATCCACATAAGGGATGACAACCATATAATTGATAACACAAATGCTAAATCCAGACTCAATGGGGATCTAGAAGATTGAGATCACACCCAGAACTCCCAAACCTCCTGGGATTTGGTGGGAGTACAACTTTCTTCTGTGCCAGCGGAGGAAACAACCTGAAAGGCAAATGAAGAGGATACAAGTATGCTAGGAATATGAACAAATGTCTTACCCTTTTGGAAATCATACCATCTTTGGGAGAGCACTGAAGACATCCCAAGTATCCTTCTGTCATTGTGAATGTTCACTTTGTTTAAAAACAATTTATGAACATTTTATTTATTTAAAACAATGATATTTCTCAATTAAAATATGCAAAACATTTGTTGAATAGAAACAAATAAGAGTGCAAAGAATTGGATAAAGGCTCAAATTTATTTGATGGAATGGTAGTCCGCAAATGGCAAGACTCCATAGATCTTTACAAATTTGAAATTGGTGATATATATTGGAAAAGGGCTACATTGAACATAATGGCCATTTATCCACCAACTCCGAATCCGATGTATTTGAAGCTTCAGTTGACGATGACTGAGCAAGAATCTTTGACGGATGACAGCTTATAGAACAAAGTCTTGTCAGGATGCAGTTACTTGCCAAATCCCTAATTTTTGCCTAGATTGCCCCAGGGTGAGGTATTCAATCTAGCGGGATACATATTAATTTTTTATGTCTCTAACTTTTGCCTGGATCGCCCTTTCGGGTTTTCAATCCACCGAGACGCTCATTTTTGCCTAAGCCGCCCTTTTGGGTTTTTAACTTAGCGAGCTATTCTGTTTTTATTTTAGGCAAAGTATTTCTTGACTGCATCTGAATTCACAGGACGAGTGAAATCCTCCTCATCCATAGTTGTAAGTATCAAAGCACCACCTGAAAAGGCTCTCTTAACAACATATGGACCTTCATAGTTTGGAGTCCACTTGCCCCTGGAATCGGGCGCGAAAGACAAGACTTTCTTGAGCACAAGGCCACCTTCTCGGAACACACGAGGCTTGACCTTCTTATCAAAGGCTTTCTTCATCCTTTGCTGATATAACTGACCATGGCATATGGCAGTCAATCTCTTCTCTTCTATCAAATTCAGATGGTCATAACGACTCTGAACCCATTCAGCATCAGTCAACTTGGCTTCCATCAAGACTCTCATTGATGGGATCTCCACCTCTACTGGGAGCACAACCTCCATGCCGTAAACAAGAGAGAAAGGGGTTTCCCCTGTTGAAGTGCGGACAGATGTACGATACCCATGCAAGGCAAATGGCAGCATCCCATGCCAATCTTTGTACGTAACAACCATCTTCTGGACAATCTTCTTGATATTCTTATTAGCAGCTTCAACAGCCCCATTCATCTTGGTTCTATAAGGAGAAGAATTATGATGTGCTATCTTGAACTCGCTACACAACTCTTTCATCATCTTGTTGTTCAAGTTAGATCCATTATCAGTAATGATCTTATATGGCACACCATAACGGCATATGAGTTGATTCTTGATAAACTTCACAACCACCTGCATGGTCACATTTGCATATGACGCCGCTTCAACCCACTTGGTGAAGTAATCAATTGCTACGAGAATAAATCTGTGACCGTTGGATGCTTTCGGCTCTATCATGCCAATCATGTCAATTCCCCACATGGAGAAAGGCCATGGTGAGGAAATAACATTCAGAAGTGTCGGGGGAATATGAATCTTATCCGCATAAATCTGACACTTATGGCATTTCTTCACATATTTGCAGCAATCAGACTCCATTGTTAGCCAATAATAGCCTGCTCTCAACATCTTTCTAGCCATGGCATGTCCATTGGAATGAGTACCAAATGAACCCTCATGGACCTTAGTCATTAACAGGTCTGCTTCGTGTCTATCCATGCATTTGAGCAGAACCATGTCAAAGTTCCTCTTGTAAAGCACGTCACCATTGAGGTAGAAACTGCCTGATAGTCTCCTCAAAGTCTTTCTATCTTTCACAGATGCCCCAGGCGGGTAAATCTGGCTCTGTAGAAAGCACTTGATATCATAATACCATGGCTTATCATCTTGCACCTCCTCTACTGCAAATACATGAGCTGGTCTGTCCAAGCGCATCACAGTGATATTAGGAACTTCATTCCAGAGTCTAACCACAATCATTGAAGCAAGCGTAGCAAGTGCATCTGCCATCCGATTCTCATCTCGAGGAATATGATGGAAGTCAACCTCAGTAAAGAATGTTGAAATCCTCCTCGCATAATCTCTATATGGGATGAGGCCAGGCTGATTCGTCTCCCATTCACTCTTAATCTGATTAACAACAAGGGCCGAATCACCATAAACATCAAGATGCTTGATCCTAAGATCAATACACTCTTCCAATCCCATAATACAGGCTTCATACTCAGCCATATTATTCGTGCATTTGAAAGTTAGCCTTGCAGTAAAAGGAAAATGCATGCCCTGAGGAGTAATAATCACTGCCCCAATACCATTTCCGTATTGATTTACAGCGCCATCAAACACCATGCTCCATCGGGAACCAGGCTCTGGCCCTTCATCGAGTGTGGGCTCATCGCAATATTTCATTTTCAAATACAGAATCTCCTCATCTTGGAAGTCATATTGAACTGACTGATAATCCTCAATTGGTTGATGTGCCAAGTGGTCAGCCAAGATACTACCTTTTATAGCTTTCTGAGCTCGATACTCAATATCATACTCAGATAACAACATCTGCCAACGAGCAATCCTCCCAGTTAAAGCAGGCTTCTCAAAGATATACTTGATTGGATCCATTTTGGATATCAACCAAGTCGTATGATTCAACATATACTGGCGTAAGCGCTTAGCAGCCCAAGCCAAAGCACAACATGTCTTCTCAAGCATCGAGTATCGAGACTCATAATCAGTGAACTTCTTACTCAGGTAGTAGATAATATATTCTTTCTTTCCTGATTCATCTTGCTGACCAAGGACACAACCCATTGAGTCTTCAAGAACAATTCGATACATAATCAAGGGTCTCCCTTCCATAGGTGGAGACAGAATCGGAGGCTCAAACAAATACTCTTTGATACTGTCGAAGGTTTTTTGGCAATCCTTGGTCCAATCATGAGACTGATCTTTCTGAAGGAGCTTGAATATCGGCGCACATGTGGCGGTCATATGGGATATGAATCTGGAAATATAATTCAAGCGGCCAAGAAAACCTCGGACTTGCTCCTCGGTTTTGGGCGCAGGCATCTCTTGTATTGCTTTGACCTTTGCGGGATCAACCTCAATACCTCTTTCGCTGACAATAAAGCCCAATAACTTGCCGGAAAGGACTCCAAATGTACACTTGTTAGGATTCAGACGAAGTTTATACTTCCTCAAACGCTGAAAAAGCTTCAACAAGTGCTCTACATGCTCAACTTCCGTTCTTGATTTCGCAATCATATCATCAACATATACCTCGATCTCCTTGTGCATCATATCATGAAACAAGGTAGTCATAGCTCATTGATAGATGGCTCCAGCGTTCTTCAAACCGAAGGGCATCACTCGATAACAGAATGTTCCCAAAGGTGTGATGAATTTTGTCTTCTCCATATCCTCGGGTGCCATTTTAATTTGATTATATCCGGAAAATCCGTCCATAAACGAGAAGACATTGAATTTAGCTGTATTATCTACCAACATATCAATATGTGGTAGAGGGAAATCATCTTTCATACTAGCTTTATTCAAGTCTCTATAGTCCACACACATTCAGACTTTTCCATCTTTCTTAGGCACGGGCACAATATTGGCCACCCATTGAGGATATGTAGAAGTCACCAGAAACCCCACATCAATTTTCTTCTGAACTTCCTCTTTAATCTTCACTGCCATATCAGGATGAGTTCTTCTGAGTTTCTGCTTCATAGGCACACACTCAGGCTTCAAAGGCAGGAAATGTTGCACGATATCAGTATCTAGATCGGGCATGTCTTCATATGACCAGGCAAAGACATCGACGTATTCTCGCAGCAACTCAATCAACCCCTTCTTAACAGATTCCTCCAGAAGTGCCCCTATCTTCACTTCTCGCACACAATCTTCAGACCCCAAGTTGACTGTTTCCAGATTCTCAAGATGCGGCTGAATGATCTTCTCTTCATGCTCAAGTAGACGGGTGATCTCGTCAGGAATCTCTTCAACATCATCTTCTTCTGCCTCAAATATAGGGAACTCAAAGTTGGGAGATGGTGTTGGATCATTATGTTCAATGGGTTTGATCAACATGCATAATGATTTTGGATATAAAGAGATTTTAGAATTTAAACAAGGCAAATCATTATGCAGATGAAAAGATTGATTTTATTCTATTTTTTAAGGTTTTATGTGATCACCAATTTCATGCAAAAGTGAAAAGGGAAAATAAATGGAAAAACAAACATTTAACATGAATTTATTGAATGAAAATATCATTGTATTTATGAGCCCACAATGTCATCACTCCTCCTTTTGGCATGGGATGAGGGTTTTTAAACACAATGAACATTACTTTGACTTATGGATAACTGTTGGAACATCAACATCGACCCAATTATTGCAGACCCCTCCAGGGATGACAAAGTTGTCAGAATCTTCCTCTGTATCCTCTTCCACAATAGCAGCAACTTCCTCATCTTGAACAGTGTGGATGATTCCACCACTCTTGAACAACCCATGCTTGTTGAAAATGCCAGAAGAATACCCTATGCCAGTCCGAGATTTGTTGTCTACCAGCTTGATCATTTGCCCCAATCCAGTAGTTGTACCATGCTCAATGGCCAACTTAGCATCATTATAGGACGCAAATGAAGAAGTTCCTTTCTTAGTAGGCTCAGCAATAGATAAAGCTTGGAACGACGTTCCAACTTCATCCTCAGCATCTATGTAAGAAAAGGAAGACAAATGGCTAACCAGGAGAGCCTTTTCTCCCCCTACCACCACCAGCTTCTTGCTTTTGACAAACTTCAATTTTTGGTGTAGGGTGGATGTCACGGCGCCAGCCTCGTGAATCCACGGTCTGCCCACCAGATAGCTATACGATGGGTGAATATCCATGACCTGGAAAGTGATCTGGAAATCACTTGGTCCAATTTTGACTAGGAGCTCAACCTCTCCAATCACAGTTTTATGGGACCCATCGAAAGCTTTAACCACTACTCCACTCTGCCTCATGGGAGGCCCCTGATATGACAATTTAGCAAGAGTGGACTTTGGCAACACATTCAATGATGATCCAGTGTCCACCAGCACATTGGACATGGCATCATCTTTACAGCTCATAGAGATGTGTAGTGCCAGATTGTGGTCTCTTCCCTCCTTAGGGAGATCAACATCAGAAAAACTCAAATTGTTACAAGCGGTAATGTTTGCAACAATACTGTCGAATTATTCTATTGTAACGTCATGATCTATATACGCCACATCCAACACCTTCTACAGAGCTTCTCGATGTGGTTCTGAATTCATCAACAAAGATAATACAGAGATTTTAGATGGCGTCTATAGAAGCTGATCTACACCGTTGTATTCACTCCTTTTGATGAGCCTCAGCATCTCATCACATTCTTCTTTCGTATTGCCACTCTGGCCAACAAAGACAGGAGCTTTTACAACGGAGACAGGTTTACTGGCAATAAGTGTCGGATTCGGAGCATTCACAGCAGTCCCAATCGGGCGTTCAACATAATCAGCAACATCGACCCTTCGAATATCAGCTCGGGGCTTCGGCGGAGCCGAGAAAACATGACCGCTACGGGTCAGGCCGCTGACATCGGCAATATTAACAACAGAGGTAGAGGGCAGGGGAACCTCCTTCCCATCCTCCAATGCCACAACATTGTAGCGATAGGGAACCGCCTTATCAGAAGAATATGGCACAGGGCCAGCTGGTTTAATAATCAAAGAGGGAGAAGCCTTCTGTTTGCTACCATCATACTTGATGACAACGGGCTCAGGGATCCGAAATACCGGAGATATTACATTGACTTCATCATCATCCTCATCAACATTTCGATTATGAAGTATCTCAATGACTCCTTCATCCAGCATTTGTTGGATGTCTTTGCGGACTTGGCGACACCCTCTTTGATTGACAGTACAAACTCTGCATCTGTCGTGGTTGTGCTCGTAATGACTATACTCACACAGCAGTCTGTGCATCTCGACCAAAGATTGTCGAATATGGCTGACATATTTGACTTTGTATTTACTAGGGCAGCCCTGGACCATGTTGACAGAGGATTTCCCATGCTCGGGCAATGGGTTCTTTTTCACATTGGGACCTACGTCCTCGAAACACAGAATACCACATCTCACAAGGTCTTGAACCTTGGTCTTCAGTGGGTAGCAGTTTTCCACGTCATGTCCGGGAGCACCAGAATGATAAACACAGTGTAGCTCGGGCTTATACCACCACTGAGGGTTGGTAGGTATAGCCAGTGGGTCTCGTGGAGTAATCAATTTCCTCTCTATCAAGGAGGGATATAATTTGGCATAGGTCATGGGAATAGGATCAAAGGTGACCCTCTTCCTCTCATAGCTTGTACTGGCTTAATTATTGTTTCGAGGCTAGTAGGCATGCCGTTGAGGACGGTGCTGTTGTTGTTTAATTTGCGGATGTTGCTGTTGCTGATTATTATGATGCTGATACTGCTGATTCTCTCTGAAAACAGGTGTTATGTGAGCCACCTGATGCTGGTTACTGGCAGGCCGCACAGTCTTCCTCCTCACTGAGGGTCTTCTAGGTTTAGCATGGGAGGCCACAACATGTGCCTCGCCATCTTTCTTCTTTCCAAACATCCTATACCGTTTGGCAGAAAAGCCTTCTTCTCTGGTCAGGTGCCCTTCCCTGACTCCTTCTTCCAAACGCATCCCCATATTCACCATCTCGGTGAAGTCAGAAGGAGCGCTGGCAATCATCCGCTCGTAATAAAAAGAACTCAAGGTCTTCAGAAAGATCTTGGTCATTTCCTTCTCCTCCAGCGGGGACATAATCTGTGCTGCTAACTCTCGCCACCTCTGGGCGTACTCTTTAAAAGTTTCCTTGTCCTTCTGGGACACAACTCTCAATCGATCCCTATCGGGAGCCATATCCACGTTATATTTGTATTGCTTGACGAAGGCCTCGTGTCGCAACGCGAAAAACAACCGGCGGGAAAAAGACACAGAGCCGCCACCGTGCGTTGTTTATCCCAAAGGAGGGAAAGGAAACGCTCGAAGTAAACCTAAGAAAGGAAAGGAACGGTCTTACGACCAGAGATTGCAAGGTACGGGAGTCGGTTACGCAAGGAGAAGGTATTAGCACCCCTCACGTCCGCCGTACTCGACGGGATCCATGCTCAAAAGAATAGGAAAAGGTTGCTAATAAACTGCTCAAAGAATCTGCACAAAACTGGAATAAAACACAGGTGGAAGACGGAGGAAACAGACTCGGCAGGATGTCGCATCCTAGGCCTACGTAGTTTGTCAGAAACAAACTAAGCTTAATATAATGATCATGTGATTTCCATCTCAATAGAATACCTCTTCTTCTTGAAAAACCCTGGCTGGAATAGAAGTCATTGATTAGGGTTGACCAGAGGTCAAAACCCTAATCCAAAGGAACTTGAGCATGAACAATGAAACCCTTGATGAGGATAGAACCATGATGATGGTGATACCCTTGCAAACAATATAATACTCAAGACCTTTGAAGGATCAGGAAACCCTAATGCACTGCAAACCCTCAGATGGTTGATCACCAATCCATAGAAACCCTCAGGCTTGAATCATGCAACTTCTCCATCTCTGAAAAGACTTTGGAGGATGACTTCCTTATTTTTGTATGATATACAAAAATGCAAATGCCTAATGTCCTAAAAAATGAAATGCAATATGCTAAACTAGTCCCAAGAAGAGGAGGGCAAATTTTGAGGTGTTACACCTCGCCAAGGTCATTGAAGGATCGGATGTTCGCGCTGTCCAAGCCCATATACCATCTCAAGGAAGCACCGGACAAACTGTCGTGGAAGTAGTGAATGTGAAGTTGATCATTGTCGGTTTGAGTCGACATTTTCCTGGCATACATGACCAGGTGGCTGAGAGGGCAAGTATTTCCCTTGTACTTTTCAAAGTCAGGTACCTTGAACTTTATAGGGATTTTGACGTTTGGTACTAAGCAGAGTTCAGCAACAGACTTGCCGAAGAGGTCTTTTCCTCGGAGAGTTTTCAATTCCTTGCGGAGCTCAAGAAATTGATCATTCATAGCATCCATCTTTTCATAGACACCTGGGCCCTCAGACGGCTCAGAATGATAGATGGTGTCGTCTACTCTAGGCATAGTATGCACGACAGGAGGTGGGACGACAAGGACCGGGCTAGATGCCAGCAGAGAATCAAAGGTGGGTGCAGGACCCTCAGGCATGAAGTTGGGAGGCATCCCCCACGGAAACCCAGTTGACATAGTTGTTGGTGCAAAGTGGGCGCTGACCGCAGGCACGGTTGAAGAGGCAATCTCGGAGATGACTGTCCTCTAGGGAGGAGTTGAAGGTGTCGGAGACGACTGGCTCTGGGCAGCCATGAATGACTCCATCAGGGTAGTCAATCTGACTACTTCCTCCTTGAGTTCATAGTTCTCTTTCTCTAAATGATCCATTAGTCTTGATGCGTTGGCTCGGGTGTAGTACCGGTGAGTCAGCTTGTCTTCAAAATAAATGAAGAACACAGGGTTAGACCATAGAACAAGAAGCCTGGAGCAAAACCTGCTTATGCACATGATGCATGCAATGCATATGATTTAATTTTTATATTAGAGGAACTTTAGAGTCCTATTTGCAAATATTGGAAATTTTAAACATTTATCACATATGGAAATATCACATCAATAATGTTTGGAAATATTTTTACACCAAAGAAGTATAGTCTTGGTAACCAAATACAATGCAAGAGAGAAGGAAAATGATCATCCTATGGAACCCTAGAAACAATCATATAAAGCTCTGGAGACTGGAAGATAAGCTGCACGAAGCCTCTTCACCTCCCTCTCATAGGCTGCCTCCATATCCGCCTTCTCTTTGGTGAGTCGACCGTACTTCCTCTTTGTCGCTCCCCGAATTTCCCGAATCCAAGTACAAACACGAAAAAGAGTGGCGAGGAAAAAAGAGAGTCGCCAGCTATGTACTTTTATCCCCAAGAGGAGGGAAAGGTAGTACTGCATAACCAAGAAGGAACGGATAAAACAAAGTCTCGAACCAAAGAAAATTGAGTAAGGGGGCCAGTTACGTGAAGGGAAGGTTATCACACCCCTTCATGTCTGTGGTACTCCACAGGATCCACGATTGCTATTTATGTCTAAAGTGTGTGTATAAAAGTCCTATATGCAATGCGAAAGAGAGAAAATCAAAGCAGGGAAAAGAAGAGTTATTGCTCGCACAGGCCCTACCCTACTGCATACGTATCTCAAGAAGGATTGAGAATCAGAGCACCGTAGCCCGACTAACCTATGTGTTTGTTTTTTGTGATGAATGTCGTTACTACACAATCTACCGGATGCTCGACCTTTGGAGACTTACTCACCTGTAGTAGAAGGAGTTAACGTGTTCTTAGGAGAAGAAAAATCAATGAGTTTGTTTGTTTTAGGAATGCTCATGCAAAAAGGAAGTCCTAGACGAAGGAACCGTGCTACCTTAATTGACATGCAAACGAGAGACTATACGAAGCCTAGCAATCCTATGGGGAGACGATCACACCATACAAAACAAACATGCATAAAGTAAACACGCCAACAAGGGGGCTCAAACATCCGTGGGTAGGGCTTTAGTCAAGAGGGGTCATATCAACCTCGACAAACAAGCCATGGAAAGGTAATCAAAGGGGCTCTTAACCACTGACATTGAACGTCAGGGTGAGCAGATCAAGTGGGTAATGAGGATAAGACCTCATAGATCTTAACCCTGGACAGGGTGAGCTCACGACAAAAAGTGGGGATTCAGAAAGGTGGAACCCTCTCCACTGACTGACCGGACAAAAGATCTTGGGCTTTTGTTCTGAAGCATAAAGAACGACACACTGAATAACGGGGGATTGACTACTAATCCCTTTTATCCATCAATTGCCTCTTCATGGAGGTCTTTAGCACTGGTGCCTCCTCTTGGAGGTCTTTGGGCACAAAAGTAAACACACAAAAACATTGCCTCCTATCGAGGTCTTCCAGCTAAGAAAGCGGTAAAATACGGGAAAATATGTAAAAGGGATCAAGAGATCTACCACACGGACAAAGATCCGAAGTAACAGTAACTAAAGAAATAAGAAACCCAGAGATCTCTCAGGCTAGCACCATCAAAGAAAACAAGTCAGCAAAGCAATCAGAATAAATCTCCAAATGGTATCCCACAAATAAAGGGGAATACCAAGCAAACTATCTCTTCAAGGTTCATGTGAGCCCTCACAAAAAAAAAACTCGACAAACAGGTTAGACTAACAAGGTGGGGTGCAATCAAGAGTTGCACCGAATAAGAGAATCAAAATGTAACCACATGAATCATGCCATTAAAGTTCACAAAAAGCTCACAAAAAGCAACCAAGGATAGGAAGCCTAAACCTCTTGTCAAACAAATGCATCAAAAGGGTATCAGAACTCAAAGTCAGGGATAAGGATCCACACATCAAGACATGACATACCTACTGATTGGAGAGATCGATTGAAATTGAATTGCACCATTGGCTTTGCAGAACAATCTTAGGGTTTATATGAGAGGGAATTGGTTCTTTGCAGATGAGTTCCCTTCAGTCTCTGGAGGTTGCTCTGAATTAGTTAGAATCTCTCTAGGGTTTTTCCACTGAATTTTTTTAGAATTTATAACCTGGTTTTCGTGGCTTTGTGGGCTCAAATGAGAGAGGTCCAAGTCCAAGATTTTTCTGTTTTATATATATATATATATATATATATATATATATATATATATATATATATATATATATATATATATATATATATATTTCAAAACGCACGGGCTTCGCCTAGCGAGCATGACAGTTCAGGAAATTCCTCTGAGCGCAGGTGATTCTGGTGGCTTTTCTTGGGACTCGCTAGGCGACCCATTCTGCTCGCCTAGCGAGCATGACAACTCATGAACAAACTTTTTCTCCTTCAAGATTAATGTTTTGAATGATGAATAGACCCTATTTGAACATGTCGGAAGTAACTCAAGTCATTCCCTGGCCATTTCACCTTCAGTTGACCAACAATTGACTTTTGGCTTCATAGTTGAATTTTGAACTGTACTGAGCCCATTAAGCTTGATCCTTCAGATAGAACCCACAAAGTGACTTGGATGACATCCTCTTGGAGCTAATTCTGATTGACATGACGAAATGCAATATGAAATGTTAAATGACCTAAAAAATGAATGAATGAATGAGGAGGGCAAATTTGAGGTGCTACACTCTTCCAGAACTTGGAAGACTGAGGAAGCAGATAAGTCAATGCATCATCAGGCTCATCAATAACCTGGTGCTCAAGGAACTCTATCAAAGCATCCTTCTCCCTAATCTGTTGAAGCAACTCCTCTCGTTCACGGATCTGGGCACGTGAACGGTCTTCGTCTCTCAACTCCTCTACTCCTTGGTCAGGGAGGGTTGAAGGCCCAACCACAACCAATGGTGTAGGTCTTGGATACTCATAAGGCATGAGGTACTCGGAAGCTCTCCTCCTAACCCAAGAGGTATAGGGTTCCAAAGTGATACAGTTCTTCAGACCCAGCTTCTTCCTTCCCTTCCTATGAATCTTGCGCCAAGCGCGGACCATCCTGCCCTTCAAGCCTTGGGGATCTTTAACCTCCTGAAAGAACACACCCTTTAACAGAATGTTATTAGGTTTATCCTTTAGGGGGAACCCAAGCTGACGACGTGCCAAAATAGGGTTGTAGTTAATCCCACCACATGTACCAAGAAGAGGCACATTGGAGAATTCACCACAAGAGTCGATGATCTGCACACCATCATATACACGGTTGTACTAAAAGATATCATCATTAGTGAGAGACATAAGTCTCGTGGACCACCGTAGACATCCTTTGTTCTCCTTGAAGGCGACCGTCTGTGGCAAGTGCGAAATAAACCACTTGTACAACAGAGGCAAGCAACACACAATGGTACCACCACCCTTTGCATTCCTCATATGCAAAGAGAAATAAGTGTCACCCAACAGAGTCGGAACGGGATTAAGAGTAGAGAAAATCCTAATAGCATTCACATCCACAAATTTGTCGATGTTGGGAAATAACACTAGCCCATAGATGAGAAGTACAAATATGGCCTCAAAGGCGTCCTCACTCATGGCCTTCCCATACAAAGTAGCTTGAGCAATAAGGAACTCGGAAGGGAGACCTTGAATTCCACCTTTGGTAGTCATATGCACACCAACCAGAGATTCATCTATATGCAACATATCAGCAATCTCTTGAGAAGTAGGAACCCTCTCTAAGCCACTGAACGACAACTGATCTAAGATAGGTATACCCACAAGATAGGCATACTCCTCAAGCATGGGCAAAAGCTGAAAATCCGGAAATGTGAAGCAACGGTACAAGGGATCATAAAACTGCACCAATACACTCATCAATCCTTCGTCCACTTGAGTATTCAGAATAGATAGAAGCTTCCCATAACGAGCCTTGAAACCCAAGGGATCTAATACATAGGATGTCAAATTCCTTAGCTCTTTCAAGTCGGGTTGTCTGAAACTGTACTTCTTCGTATTCCTTCTTTGTCTTTCCATGTCTGAAAATTTGCAAATAGACCTCTTAAGTTCCTTGAAAATTTTCTCATTGTTGATGATATGGATGCAAATGGGTGCATGAATGTATGGATGCAACAATCACACTCAAGGATCAAGCAAAGTACACCAAATAAAGGTCATGGGATGGATCATGTCATCCTTAATATCAATCATCCATTTTGGTGGATTATGGTTTACACCTTATCAACACCCAAGTTCCATTGATATTAAGGATACAAGAACAGATCAACCATGAATCAAAGGTTTGTTTCAAGTCACGAGCATGGAGTCTCGGTTAAGAACCACCCAAAGGGAGTGTACTAGGGTTTAAACCTGCCAAACATGTTCTACAAGAGGTTCCCATAGTCATCATCCCATCTTTCGGATATTATCGGATAAACGACTACTCGTATTCCAAAAATGTTCTCAAGAGAGACTCTTATGAGTGTAGTATCGCGTAACAATCGTATCAAATCTTGCACTTGAATGACTTTCGCACTACATCATAAGAATAGGCTAAGATGGGCTTGGTAAACCAAGGTCCTTGGCTTCTAAGGTCTATATTGGAAAGAGTAATGTCTAACCACAACTACTTGTGTGACATTATTGATCCCAACATTTCCTCCACCAAGTGAATGGGCTTGCAAGTCAACTTGCTAAGGAATAACTCCACACAAGTCAACAAGACTATGTCATTCTCTTATCCTAAGAGCACTCGAGTTCGGGTATAGAACTCATCTCACAAAGATCACCAAGCATACAAGGAATTAATATTCAAGCAATTAAATCATTACATACAATATAGTAATCCCAAATTGCACAAAAATATGTCACAAAATAATATACACAACAATACAACAAATATGAAAAGTAGGCAAAACCCACTAGGCAAAAATCCCCAACAGAGTCGCCACTCTTCTATAGCGGGGTATTTGTTACCATTAGAGATATTGACTAAATCTAAGGTAAACCATACAAATCGAGTCGCCACCGCACTTCTATTTATCCAAAGGAATGGTTAGAAAGCGAACAAAAACCTAAAAGTTTTATCGAATCAAAAACTAGTAAAAATATCAGAAATCGGGGTAAGGGGGTTGGTTATGCAATGGGAAGGTTTTAAGCACCCAAAACATCCTAGGTACTCCTAGGGAGCCCTTTTCACACTTGTTGTAAGGTTGGTATTTTGTGAAAATTTGTTTGTGCAAACATGATTGAAGAGATGAGAAGAGAATATACAAGTTATTTACATTTTGTGTTTGGATGGATAAACCCATTGCCTACGTACCATCTTAAAAAAAGATTAGGATCAAAACCTCGTAGTTCGGGGTAAAAATCTCAAAATGAGTTGGTGAATTGATTGGTCCAAAAGCCTTAAGGTCTTTTGTTATCCAAGGGAGAAAACTCAACCTAAAACCACAAATCAACCATGTGAGGATAGCTTCAACATGCTAGTGAGGGGTTAACCCTATAATAAGCATGGAAGACTCATTGTCCATCACTAAGGATATATGTGAGTATTACATCTACCTCAAGGATAACTCAAACCTAATAGCTAAAGGTTATGAAAAAGTTTTGATTAAGAAAATGGCCATTGAAACCACAAAAGTATTTGAATGAGTTATATTTACCAATGAAAAGTATTTACAAAATATGGTCAAAGTTGACTTAAAGATTCAATTCAAAATAAGTGTGATGAAAAAAAGTTTGAAAATCAAAAGCATAAGGCTTAGGTTTCTAATGTTTGAAAAGAAGTGTTAAATGTTTGCACAAAAGTTTTGGCTTGGGTTAGAGTGGAGGGAAGAAGAAGAATGGCTAAAGTCCTAATCATACAAGAGATGAAGGATAAGAAACAAGACCACAAATGGAGTTCCTCTCTTGAGATCATATTGATGATCCAAGTAGCTCCCATCCTTTGGAATATGCAAGCAAAATAAGTGTAAGCTCAAGCAATCAACATAATCAAACAAGCTCTTAGACGATCCCCAATGGCTCTTGTATCTTTCACTTTGGATGAACATGGCAATGGTTGTTCCATTTGGCTCACATAGGATTCCCTAGCACAAAAGCACACACATCAAAAAGTTCTATGAAGTAAATCAAGAATGGACAAGAGTGAGTTTAGAGGTTTGGTCCTTCTAATCCATCTTCAACATTAAGGTCCTTTTACTCCAATTTTGCATAGGGAATGTCCTAGAAACTAAGTCCATTTGTCCATTTTTTTGCATTTGGTCCACAACAATCAAAACAAAAACACAAGCACAATAATATATACACAATTATGTGCTCAAGTGAGCAAAAGACAAATTGCATTAACATAAACATGTGCTCAAATGAGCAAAGGAAAAAAGCAAATGAATAATATGTAAAAGAATAGTAAATTGCATAAATGTAAAGAGCAAGAAGTAAATGTTAATGGTTAATGGTTAGTGTTAGAGTTAGGGTGCCATAAGGCAATTTAGCGCTATGTTAAGCAATCGTAATTGGACTTATGTAGAAGTCGCAACTATTTGAGGTCGGTCAATAATAATGTAGGCAACAACACAAGTTAGAGGTGTTGATTAGTCAACCAAACTCCAACAACTTGCCATGCCAAAAAGAAGATGAGAAATGATCTTGTATTGATTTAGGTTCTTTGCATGATTTAGGAAGCAACCTATCCTTAATGCAAAGCCATTCACTTGAACCATGATCAAGATGAATTAGATTTGAATCAAGGAAGATTAAACCTCCATGTATCAATGCTAACCACCAATCTTTAACTCATTTATCAAAAAAAGAAAAAGAAAGAAGAAGAAGAAGAAGATGAAGAATTAAAGTGCATTAATTGAAATGGAATGAGATAATCAACAAGCATTGACCAAAGATAGAGAAGATCAAGATCAAACAATAGAAAACAGAAGCAAAATGAAGATTAGAAGTCAAGTAGCACATAAAATACTTTTGGTATTTTTTAATATTAAAATAAAACTTGAATTGAAATAATAAAGAAAGGTCAAACTTCAAACTCACTTCAAATCAACTTTGAAATGTTATGATGCCATGAGGGATCTTATGGTCAAAATTGGGGTCTTGTATTCATCATCTTATTCTTCTTCTTCAAATTGATCTGGGATACACAATTCAGCATTGACATGCTCTACCTCAACGCGAATCTCTTATTGTTCCATCTCTTCTTCAGATATTTGTGCACTTCGAATAACATCACCAGTTCTCTTGAAAACCATCTCAACTTCATTGAAAACTACATCTCGACTAGTGATATACCTCTTGTGACCTTGCTCTAGGCACCATAGCCTATAAGCTTTGACTCATTTAGGGTATCTGTAAGACCCTAATTTTGACCCTAAGATCCCTCATGGCATCATATCATTACTCTTTGCATTGCCTCAAGGATCATAGCATGTGTGGCTCCTTACCCTTGGGTTGGGACTTGTGTGAGTTGGTTTGAGACCACCAAGCATGTTTTAATTTTATATTATTGCTCTTCTTATTTTGTTTACTAACCAAAAGCACAAAAAATATGTCACTAACTTGTTTTGTTTTGAAGCTCAAGCAGTCATGAGATCCCTTGCTCCTAGGAGGCCCCTATGCTCAATGAAGTGGCTAGATAAAGATGAAAGCAAGCATGAAAATGGTCCACAAGATTCAAAATCATCATATATGTCTCTCAAGTATCTCAAATTTCCAATTTGATCAAGATAAACCAAAGGGCTTGAGGATTGTTTCCCAAGGAAACCCTAATTCAACTGTGCATTGATTGTGTCTTGCTCATGAAGAAACCTCAACCTATGATCAAATCCAATCAAGGGAAGTTCTTTAATTCATTATTTTATGCATATATGAGCCTATGTGAGTATCATCAATCATTAATTCATCAAGATTTGAAGTTTGGCCTTGAGAAGTTGACCAGTCAAGTCATCTGACTATTTTGAGATCCACTGAGACCTAACTTTTGATGTGTTTGTCAAAATAAGATGACCCTAAGATAAAACATGTTCTTAAGAACCATATGAACAACTTTCATGTTCATAAAAAATTCATTTGAAACTTGGAAGGTCATCATTCATTTCAAAACATTATAGGTCATTTTGACTGAAACCCTAATTTTGGGTCAACTTCCCAAGGACCTAACTTCCTTATTTTTTATGATTTTGAGGTGAGACCAATTTCATTGGAAAGCTTAATATGTCTAATTAAAATTATATGTTGTACAAAATTTCATAATCCTAAAATAAACACATGTGATAATACAAAACATTATAGGTCACTTTGGACCAAAACCATTGAATTTGAAAAATGTCCAACTTTAAGTGCCCATCACTTTCTCATCAAAAATCCAAATGATGCAAAATTTAAGTCCAGATAGATCATCTTTAAAGTATATACAACTTTGATGTTGGAGGTTTTTCCATTTGAGGCTTGCATCATTGAAATAGAAGGGCTTGAAGTTGATCATTTTGGCAAATTTTTCAAAGACATGTTTTGTACATAAAACTTCAAGACCAGTTTTCACACATTTCCAAACTCCAAATGGATTTTTGCCCAACATAGCTTTTGTTCCTTATGTCAAGACCTTTCCAACCATTACTCACATGCCTATGTTTGGATTTTCTATGTGTGACTTTCGAAGAGGTGAACATTTATGCCCAATTATGCATTTCACTTTGAATCTTCATGCATAAGC
The DNA here is from genome assembly GCF_024323335.1 of Lathyrus oleraceus. Lineage (NCBI taxonomy): Eukaryota > Viridiplantae > Streptophyta > Magnoliopsida > Fabales > Fabaceae > Lathyrus > Lathyrus oleraceus. The sequence goes on from NC_066584.1 coordinate 223,750,656, forward strand.
CATTGCAGTTCAAATTGCACGTCCATTTCAATTTGGAATGATCTCAGCTTGTGATTTCACTCAAGTTTGGGCCTCACATGCGCCTGTACAGGCCCATGCATGGAGGACCGAAAGCTTCATGCACACGAGTTCTACCTTATCTTGCCTTCAACTCAGCTATAAATACATGCCTTGCCTCATTCAAATCTCAACCTCAAGGCAACCTGAAACTCTGCAGAAGTGAAAATGCAACCATTACTCAAAGGAATCCTGATTTTTATTTCTCACTTTCAAGCTTGAATTTCAACAAAATCAGTTGATCTTCAAGACTTATTCCTTAGCCTTGCATTCATATCACATCTCAAGATCAAATTGGAAGCAAAAGTTGGAAGGAATCATGCTGATCAAAGCTGCTCTTCAAAGGTATATGATCCAACTGTTTTGACCTAAATCTCATCATTCAATGTGAATTGCTTGTGTTCAAATGGTTTTCTGAAGTCCTCGAGCAAGAGGCAAGCCAGTAGTGCCTTTAATTTCATGTTTTGAAGCATTTCAGTTTGCATACCTGGATTTTCAAGCTCAAATTTCTCACTTGATAGAGATCTTGAGGACAATCCAAGGTTACAAGGGTGATGTACATCACCCCAGCTTCATTTTGGTACCTAGCTCGTGCATTTTGGTTGACGTTCAAAAACCTGCAACTGGTGGCTGGAGTTGGTTGATCTACCGGAGAAGATGGTGGTTTCCACCACCATCCCCACGTGGATCCTCCTGAGCCTTTGGATCTCACTGGCACATTCTAATCTCAGCCATTGTTTTATTTGACTTGTTTTAAAACACTTTATGACGCGTTGGACTCGATACCATGGTGGGAGCGCGCTTCTGGACCGCTTGATGTGTCCACGTCAATTAATGAACTCAATCAAGCGCTCCCTGATTTTTCTCTTTTTCTAATTTCTGTTTTAATTTCTTTTATTCCCTTTTATTTCAAAAAGTCATAACTATTTTATTTGGAATCACAAAAATATGAGACCAACACTAAAAATTTTCTTGAAAAATCTAGTTTCATAATCTAATTTTTAATTATTTTTATGATTCAATGTAATATTGTTTTGTGAATTATTTTGTTTTTAATAGTTGTTAATTCATTTTAATTACTTTTTGATATCCAAAAATTCCAAAAATATTTTTTTAACACATATGGATCATGATAAATCTATGAAAAATATTCTCATCAATTTCTTAATTGATTTGAGATTTATTTGAGATTTTAATTCATTTGTGTTATTTTTATTTGTTTTTAATTGTTTTAAAATAGATTCTTTTTTCAAAAAATATTGAGAAAATTTGTTAAACCTTGTTTGACCATCTTAGACCTATGATGATTCAATTGGACTTATCCAAGTTGATTTGAATTGAATTTGAGGTTTGACCATATTTTGTTCATTTTATTTTATGTTTTATTTTAATTCCAAAAAATACCAAAAAGATGTTTGACTTTGTTGACCTCTAATCTTCATATCTCTTGTGTTTTACATTGGTTGATGGTTATTTTGATTCACATTTGATCATTATGTTTTGATTATGTCATTTGAATTCTTCTTTATCCATTTCATTTCATCTTCATCTTCTTCTTCTTATTTGGGCCAATAAGTTAATGATTTGTGGTTAGCCTTGACATATGAGAGGCTTAACCTTCTTTGATCCAAATCAAACTCAAATTGATCAAAGATCAAGTGAGTTGCTTTGTGTCCAAGATAGGTTGCTTCTTGGTTAAGCAAAAAACCTAAAGTCCATATAAGGCTTTCCCTCTTTTCTTTTGGCATGGCAAGTTGTAGGAGCTTGGCTTACTAGTCATGGTCTCTAACTTGTGTTTATTTGCCTATAGTTTTATTGACCAGCCTCAAATAGGTGTGACTACTACGTTAGTCCACTTACAATTGCTTAACATAACGCTAAATTGTCTTATGACACACTAACATTAACCATTAACTACTGACTTTAATTCAAGCATTTAATTCTTGCAATTTACTTTAATGCACTTCATTTCTTGCTCATTTATTCATATTGCTTTTTTACTTTGCTCACTTGAGCTCATATTTTATGTTTATGCTATTTTCCTTTTGCTCACTTGAGCTCATTATTGAGAATAAATATATTGTTGCTTTGTGATTCTTTTGTCTTTGTTTGTGTAAACCCAACGCAAAAAGGAGAAAGGACTTAGAATTAGGACCTTACCTATGCTTAAAGGAGTTCAGGAGAAACTAGGCCTCATGCCTTTAGAATGCTAAACTTGTTGAACAGCAACTAGGCCTCATGCCTTTAGAATGCTAAAATCTTAAAGTTGACTTCAAAGGACCCCTAATTTAAACTCATTATTTGTCCATTCCTCTTATTGCATTGTGAACTTTTTGATTGTTTATTCTCGTGGGATAGGGATTCCATCTTGAGATAGTAAGAGGGACCATTGTCATGAGTATCCAAGTTAAGAGAGACAAGTCAAATGGAGATCCTAGGAGCTTGAACATAATATTTGTTTTGATTGCTTGTTGCTTGCTAAGTCCAAAGGAAAGGAGCATCTTGAATCATCTTTATGATCTCAAGAAAGAAACTCCAAGGGTTTTATCTCTTCTCTCATCTTTGTATGCTTTAGGACTAGCCCTTCTCTTCTTCTCTCCACTCTAACCCAAGCCAAACCCATTTTGTGCAAACTTTGACATTGTTTTCAAATTAGAAACCTAGGCATTATGCCTTTGATTTTTTTAAACTCTTTTCATTAATACTCATTGTGAATAAATCATAATCATACTTTGACTTCATTTTGCAAATACTTATAACTTGTAAATACAACTCACTTCAAGTTGTTTTTGTGGTTCCAATGGCCACCTTTGTTAAAACTTTTTTTCATAAACATTAGCCATAGGTTTGAGTTATCATAGTGGTTGATGTAAACCTCACCTTATCCTTAGTGATTGGACTATAAGTCTTCCATACTTATTATAGGGTGGATCCCTCACTAGTATGTTGAAGCTCTCCTCACATGGTGGATTATTGGTTTAGGTTGAGTTTTCTCCCTTTGATAACAGAGACATTAAAGCTTTTGATCAAATTAATTCACCAATCTTTTGAGATTTTTACCCCGAACTACGAGGTTTTGATCCTACCTTTGTGATGATACGTAGGCAATGTGTTTATCCACTCAAACAACAAAATTGTAAATATAATGTATATTCTTTTCTCATCTCCCCAATCTTGTTTGCACAAATATCTTCACAAATACCAACCTATAATACACATTTGGAAAAAGGGCTCCCTTAGAGTACTAAGGATGTTTTGGGTGCTTAAAACCTTCCCATTTCATAACCAACCCCCTTACCTAGATCTCTGACATATTTATTAGTTTTTTATTTGATAAAACTTCTTACTTGGTTTTTATTCGCTTTCTAACATTTCCTTTGGATAAATAGAAGTGCGGTGGCGACTCGAATTGTATGCTTACTTTTGATTTAGTGAATAAATCTAAAGGTAACGAATATGCCGCTACAGGAAAGTAGCGACTCTGCTGGGGATAATCTCGCTTCCTAGTGGATTTAGCCTACTTTTTGCCTTTGTTGTATTGTATGTTTATATTTATTTGTGACATATTTTTGTGCAAATTTGGGATGAATGTATTGATTGTAATGTATGATTTGCTTGATATATTCAATTGCCTGTGTGCTTGGTGGTCTCTTGTGAGATGAGTTATATACCCAAACTCGAGTGCACTTATGATAGGAGAATGGCATAGTCTTGTTGACTTGTGTGGAGTTATTCCTTAGCAAGTTGACTTGCAAGCCCATTCACTTGCTGGAGGTCTTGTTGGGATCAATAATGTCATACGAGTAGTCGTGGTTAGACATTACTCTTTCCAATATAAACCTTAGAAGCCAAGGACCTTAGATTACCTAGCCCATCTTGGCCTATTTTAGGATGTAGTGCGAAGGTCGTTCAAGTGTAAGATTTGATACGATTGTTATACGATACTACACTCATAAGAGTCTCTCTTGAGAATATTTTTGGAATACGAGTAATCGTTTTATCCGATAATATCCTAAAGATGAGATAATGACTATGGGAACCTCTTTTAGAACATGATCGTCAGGTTTAACCATAGTACACTCCCATTGGGTGGTTCTTAACCGAGACTCCATGCTCGTGACTCACAACAAACCCTTGATTCGCGGTTGATCCGTTCTCGTATATCCTCAATATCAATGGAACTTGGGTGTTGATAAGGTGTAAACCATAATCCACCAAAATGGATGATTGATATTGAGGATGACTTGATCCATCCCGTGACCTTTGTGTGGTGTGACTTGCTTGATCCTTGAGTGTGATTGTTGCATCCATGCATTCATGCGCATCAATATCATCCACAATGAGAAAATTTTCAAGGAACTTAAGAGGTCTATTTGCAAATTTTCAGACATGGATAAGCAAAGAAGGAATACGAAGAAGTACAGTTTCAGACAACCCGACTTGAAAGAGTTAAGGAGTTTGACATCTTATGTATTAGATCCCTTGGAGTTCAAAGCTTGCCATGGGAAGCTTCTGTCTATTCTGGCTACTCAGGTGGATGAAGGTCTGATGAGTGTGTTGGTGCAGTTCTATGATCATCTGTACCGTTGCTTCACTTTTCCGGATTTCCGACTTTTGCCTACACTTGAGGAGTATGCCTATCTTGTGGGTATACCTATTCTAGATCAGTTGCCGTTCAGTGGCTTGGAGAGGGTTACTTATTCCCAAGAGATTGTTGAACTACTTCATATAGATGTATCTGATATTGGTGCTCATATGACTACCAAAGGTGGAATTTAAGGTCTCCCATCTGACTTTCTCATTGCCCAAGCTACTTTGTTTGGGAAGGCCATGAGTGAGGACGCCTTTGAAGCCGTATTTGTACTTTTCATCTATGGGCTAGTGTTATTCCCCAACATCGATAATTTTGTGGATGTGAACGCTATTAGGATTTTCTCTACTCTTAATCTCATTCTGACTCTGTTGGGTGACACTTATTTCTCTTTGCATATGAGGAGTGCAAAGGATGGTGGTACCATTGTGTACTGTTTGCCTTTGTTGTACAAGTGGTTTATTTCACACTTACCTCAAACGCTCGCCTTCAAGGAGAACAAGGGATGTCTACGGTGGTTCACGAGACTTATGTCTCTCACTAATGATGATATCTCTTGGTATAACCGTGTGTATGATGGTGTCCAAATTATTGATTTTTATGGTGAATTCTCCAATGTGCCTCTTCTTGGTACATGTGGTGGAATTAACTACAACCCTATTTTGGCTCGCCGTCAGCTTGGGTTCCCCTTAAAGGATAAACCTAACAACATTCTGTTTGAAGGTGTGTTCTTTCAAAAGGGTAAAGATCCCCAGAACTTGAAGGGCAGAATGGTCCGCGCCTGGCGCAAGGTTCATAAGAAGGGAAGGAAAGAGCTTGGTCCGAAGAATTGTATTGCTTTAGAAGCCTACAACGCTTGGGTGAGGATGAGAGCGCTCGAGTACCACATGCCATATGACTATCCGAGACCTACCCCTATGGTTATGGTTAGGCCTTCAACCCTCCCTAACCAAGGAGTAGAGGAGTTGAGAGATGAAGGCCGTTCGCGTGCTTGGGTCCGTGAGCGAGAAGAGCTACTTCAGCAACTCAAAGATAAGGATGTTGTGATAGAATTTCTAGAGCATCGGGTTATTGATGAGCCAGATGATGTGGTTACTTCTCTTCTTCCTCAGTCATCCAGGTTTTGGAAGAGGAAGTATGATCGACTCGCCAAGGAGAAGGCCAATATGGAGGCAGCTTATGAGAGAGAGGTGAAGAGGCTTCGTGCAACTTATCTTCCGATCTCGAGAGCTTTGGACGATTGTTTCTAGGGCTCCATGGGATGTTTATTCTCCTTTCCTCTTGTATTTGGTTACCAAGACTGTACTTCTATATTGGTGTAAAAGTTTTCCAAATATTATTGCTATGAGTATTCCATAAAAGATTAATATTTCCAAATATTTGCGAATAGATCTCTATAAAGTTCCTCTGAATAAAAATAAATCATATGCACAAACATTGCATGCACCATATGCACAAGCAGGTTTTGTTCAGCTCTGATCAGTGGTCTAACTCTTTGCTCTTCATTTATTTTGAAGACAAGCTTACGCACCGGTATAACACCAGAGCCAATCTTCCCAAGCTGATGGATCATCTAGAGCAAGAGAACAGAGAGCTGAAAGAGGAAGTAGCTAGGCTGACTACCATGATGGAGTCAGTCCTGGCTGCCCAGAGCCAGTCGTCTCCAACTCCTGCAACTCCTCCCATGAGGACGGTTATTTCTGAGGTAGCTTCCTCAACTGTGCCCGCCGCCACCGCTCACTTCGCGCCTACTATGCCAGTCGGGTTTCCCTAGGGGATGCCCGCAAACTTTGTGCTCGAGGGTTTTGCTCCAACCTTCGCTTCTCTGCCGGCATCTAGCCCGGTCTTTGTTGTGCTACCTCCCGTTGTACACACTTTACCCAGAGTAAAAGACACCATCTATCATTCTGAGCCATCTGAGGGCCCAGATGTTTATGAGAAGATGGATGCGATGAACGACCAATTCCTTGAGCTGCGCAAGGAACTGAAGACTCTGAGGGGTAAGGACCTCTTCGGTAAAACTGTTGCTGAGTTGTGCCTTGTGCCCAATGTCAAAATCCCTATCAAGTTCAAAGTGCCTGACTTTGAGAAATACAAGGGAAACACTTTCCCTCTCAGCCATCTTGTGATGTATGCTCGTAAGATGTCAACGCAAACCGAGAATGATCAACTTCTTATCCACTACTTTCAGGACAGCCTGTCCGATGCTGCACTCAGATGGTACATGGGTCTGGACAGTGTGAACATCCGCTCCTTCAATGATCTTGGCGAAGCTTTCGTCAAGCAATATAAGTATAATATGGATATGGCTCCCGATAGGGGCCAGCTGAGGGCGACGTCCCAGAAAGAGAAGGAGACTTTTAAAGAGTACGCCCAGAGATGGCGTGAGTTGGCCGCTCAAATTGTGCCACCCCTCGAGGAGAAAGAAATGACCAAGATCTTTTTGAAGACCTTGAGTTCTTTCTATTATGAGAGGATGATTGCTAGTGTGTCGCAGCCCGAAAAAATACAGAGGTGCGAAAAAACAACCGGCGAGAAAGAAATGACAGAAGAGTCGCCACCGTGCGTTATTTATCCCAAAGGAGGGAAAGGAAACGCTCGAAGTAAACCTGGAGAAAGGAAAGGAAAAAGACAAGGTCTCGCAACCAAATCTTGGGTTCGGGAGTCGATTATGCGAAGGGAAGGTATTAGCACCCCTACGCATCCGTAGTACTCTACGGGATCCACTCTTGTTTGTTCTTGTCTAAAGGGTGTGTGTTTATCTAATGTACTATTTACTAAAAGAGAGGGTCAAAGAAAATGACTCGCACGGATGTCGCATCCACTGCATACGTATCTCATTTGGATATGAGAATCAGAGTCTTCGTAGCTCGGCTACCTATGGATTAAGGGTAAGTGTGCTCGCTAAGACGTCGCGTCTTATGCCTACGTATCTCATCGGGAATGAGAATCAGAGCAAAACGTAGTTCAGCTAACTACGGGAACAAAGGTCTCGATTGCAACTAGGGCAAGAGAAAGGGAAGGTCTCAATCGCAACGAGGGCGAGAGAAAGGGAAGGTCTCGATCGCAACGAGGGCGAGAGAAAGGATCGCAACAAGGGCGAAAGCAAACAAGGATTAGTTGTTAGTCGTTAGTCAAACTCGGCAAGACATCGCATCTTGTGCCTACGTATCTCATCTGAACATGAGAATCAGAGTTGCCGTAGTTCGGCTACATAGGGATTGCCATCTGAACATGGACTTACAAAGGAAGACACCAGTTGTGTCAAAGGAGAGTGGGTAATGTGTTCACGTCCTAGCAGTAGGTGTTGCAGCTCGCTGAATCGAGTCTTAGGCAGTTACCTCTTTGCAATAGGACGGACTACATGCCACAAGATCGGAGACGCACGGAAGGTCTAAAAGAAATGGGGAAGCTCTGCCCTAGAGTTGTCATGCAATATGTACTTAAGTGTTAGGATTTACAAATCTACATTCGGAAAAGATTTTTTGATTGGTCGCACGGCGGCGAGAAAAAAAGAGTTTGATTGGTTGGATGTATTTTGAGTGATGGCGAGAACCAGGATTGGCGAGATATACATCTCGAATCCTAGCCTCAGGAGTGCATGGTATACACCATGTTCCATTTCCATCTTTATTTGCAAAAAGTGTTTAATAGAGAATTAAGTGTTTTGAATTTGATTGAGAAAGGGTTTGGAGAAACCGCATTGACAACAACGATCTAGAAAACGTTAAACCTTCCCTAAAGCAAAATCAACAGATACAAACAAAAGGTCACATGTTACGAGGATGTCGAAAGAAATGTGACTATTACCTCCTCAAAACAAGACTCGGCGCGGTTATGATAGCGGTGCGAAGAACTGGTGTGCCCTTTTCAGGTAGCTTGCTTTGCCCTGCTTCTCCCTTTTCTTTTTATCGTTACGATCCTCTTGTTTCCGCCCCCTTCCTTTTCAATACTGTTTTTTTTTGATTTGGGATTTAGGTTTCTTTTGGTGGGTTTGGTCCGCCTCCAAGCTTTTTTCGTTGTTTTTTTCTCTCTTACTGATTCTCTCTTCTATTTATCTCCCAGCTTAGGGTTTTGACTCGGTGCCCTTCTTCCAAAAGAGTAACTCTGTAACCTCCTTTCTGATGTGCTCAGTTTGGATGGGCTTCTTTGGTGCTAGGTTCGAAAGTGGTAATCTGAACCTTCGCTTTCTTCTTGAATTTTGTTTCTAATCCAATTTGGGAAATTTCTGATGTTTTGAATTTTTACTGCTTTGGCTGATTATGGTAGGTTGCAACTTGAGTGGAATTGGGCTTCACATGAATTTGCCTTGACCGTCATTTGTTGCTGTTGAATTTCAAATGTCGTCTGGATTTGGCTTAGCTTAGCATAGTTTTCACTGAGTTTTGGATTTTTTAGCTTGCACTGCCGTGTGAAGCCTTGGCTGTTGCGACTTAAGTTGTTCTTGTGCTGATTGTTTCTTGGTCATGGATTGAGTGGTGGTTCATGAATCAATTTTCTTGAGTCCTGAATTCCTTACTGTTTCGAAAATTTGGATGTCCGAAACACTTGGGAAGTTTATTGAATGGCTTTGGTATTTTGCAGGGTGTTGTTATGTTAACACAAGTTGGCGGCTAACTTCAACTTTTACTTCACCATTCCGCTTCTGTTTCGATAGGTAAAGACCAAGGTATTCCGCTTGAGCGCCGAAACCTTACACTGCCATTTTCCTGATGCTGGTGTAGATTGACTGTTGCAGCCTGAATTCGATGACAATGTGTTTTATTTCATTTGCACTTAACCTGCCTTTTTTTGTGTGCATTACTATAGGAACAACTGTTGGTTTTGACGGCGTGCATCATCTATATGTGCTACATGAGATGCTTTGGATTTTTGCTTGGGATGCTTTGCCGGTGTGTGAACTGTTTCGTGAGCTGCTAGCAGCGGTTTAGGTTTAGTATGGCAGGGGTATTTTTCTTACAGCATTTTGGCAATTACACTATTCGTTTCACATTGCCAATCTATTGTAGATTGGTTAGTTAAGCGCCATTACGGCTACTGAATTAGTATCGCAAGTACCGCTGCCTTTGGGCTACCTCATTGTGTTGTATAGCTTTTGATTTGGGTTTTCCAGGAACCGCATAGGTTACCTTGTGGGTTTCACTGCAGGTTTTGCTTTATTTCCTCTATGCAACAGATATGTTAGTAGCTATGATGATGCATTGGTTTAGATGCCACGCTCTGCCGTTGATTTTTTTGCTTCTGTTGTGAAAATGCAGGTTTCCGTGTTGCTTTGGTCATTGCAATTTGTATACAAAGGATAGGAAGATCGTGCATTGGTGGTGGTTGAACCATGGTAGTGAGCTGGTCTGTCTGCTGATAGTCATGTTGTTGTGCAGGTTTGGACTTTCATAGATACATCTGGTTGAAAATCTTTGATTTCAAAAATCACTTCCACCGACATGCAATCAATAACCTTCAAACTGTCTAAACTCCCAAACCATCCTGTCATGTGACTTGGAAAAAAACCTTGTTAAGTTGTTTACACCCTTCAATTTGCACAGAAATGAGACTAGAAAAGGAATCGGCACCAACTTCCACTTGCCAATGTCTGTCAACTTATTGAGAATTTTATTAAGTTTTGAAAGCAGAAATTTGACAGGGGCTGGTCTCACAGAAAATTGAAGAGTTTGACGTTACTCATTGACAACCTTAAGGTGGTGTATTCATATCCTTATGTTGTTTGTTTCAATGATTATAGTGTAGGACCAACATAATCAAGTTTAGTATTATGTGTCATTGATTGTTTATCTGTGATGTCGAATGGTCAATTGTTGTAATGTTTTTTTTTTGCTGTTGTTTGTTTGATGCAGGAAATGGGATTGGACAACGAGGTTGCTACGTTGGAGAAGCAGAAAAAGTTGTTGGAGAAAATTCCGGGCATGGAATTGAATGAAGAAACCAAGAAACTGAGACAGGCTTGTTTCAAATCTAATTACAAGAAGAGAAGATTGATTACCTTCCATCATTGAACTTATCATTGAACTTCACTGTCATTTGCATATTGGAATGTTGGATATAACAGTAAAAAGCCTCACACAAAGAGTATAGAGAATGTGAAAAACTCAAGACATGTTACTTGTTTTTTCATGTTGTTTTGGTTTTTTCTTATATGTCCGTGGAGCATCATAACTTCATTGCCATCACCATGATTTCCACATCCACCAACCATGGTGTTCCATGCCACAACATTTCGAATCGACATCTCGTTGAATACTCTACATGCATCAATTATATTTTGTTTTTGGCATACATGTTGATCAATGCACTAGCCACTAAAACAATGAGTCAAATGACTGTCTCAGAACAAGACTGTGAATCTGTTTTCCAAAATCATAATATCCCAAAGCATCATCACTTAGTACACTCAACATGCTACTTCAAGTGAACTCGTCCCCGTTCGCAACATCCAACCGCATCAAATTGAACATGCTAAAAGCCTCTTCTGGTAAACAATTGAAGGTGTAGCAAGAAATCATCACATTCCACGTAACCAAATCTCTAAAAGGAGCAACGCAAAACACCCTCCTAGCATTTTCAACAAAAACACATTTCGCATATAAATCAACAAGAGCACAGCCAACAAAACAATCCAAATCAAATCCAACTTTCACTGTAAAATAGTGCAACTGAATTCCCATCTCAGCATCATAAAACCGAGCACAAGAACAAATCAAACCATTTAGAGTTATATAATCAGGAACCACCATCTCCAACAGCATCCTTTTAAAATAAGAAAAACACAGCTGCTTACGATCCAATTCATTTTCATTATCGCATGATCCAACAATACCGCGAATCATAATATTCCACGACACAACATTTCTCACAGGCAATCCATCAAACAGCTTCTCTGCATCTTCGGTTTCTTTACATTTAAGATAAACACTCAAAATCTGATTTAACAAGGAAAGAACATGACAAAATCCAAATTTTATTAAATGGGCATGTAATTGTTTTCCTTCAGGAAGATAACCCCTTTTTGGCTGAGATTTTGAGGGCGTTGGAACAAAACAAACGAACAGCGTCGTGGTCTTCGAAATGAGTTTGATCAGGAATTGACATAGAAGCTCTGAATCTGCTTGTGGAGCTACATGGATGATGAGATTGGTAGGAAGAGAAAGAGAAGCATTGTGTGAAGAATGAGATAGGGAATGAAAGGAAATGTAAATGACCGATTGATGGGAAAAAAATTCAGGGCCAAAATCGGGGTATGACAGTTGCCCCTATTTAAGCGTCTTCAACTAGAGAATATGAAGCAGGACGTTCTTCATATGATCATTGTGGGAGATGGTTAAATACTAAGAAGACCCGGATTTTGATCCTTAATCCCCATGAAATAATTAACCGTGCTTGTCAGAATCGGCAAAGAAGCAATCTCCAAAGAAGAATCTGGCTGGTATGGTGAAAATCGGCCTGAGTACCGAAACAGCAAGTTGACCTGGATACCAAAATAAATGGTAACACAGGAATACCCATGGCCTGAACGCCGCACTAAGCATCAGAATATGAGAGTATCAATGTTGGTCTGATCACCGGAAATCTGGTCTGAACACCACTTCGGTCTGGATACCGGAAACTGGCCTGAATGCCACGAGTTGCATCGACTTGATCGTCAGAAACTTCTTCGATCTGAAAATCGGAAACTGGCTTGAACGCCACTTCGGTCTGAATACCGGAAAATTGGCCTGAATGCCACTTCGGTCTGAATACCGGAAAAAACTGGCCTGAATGCCACTTCGGTCTGGATACCGGAAAAAAACTGGCCTGAATGCCACTTCGGTCTGAATACCGGGAACTCTGGCCTGAATGCCACTTCGGTCTGAATACCGGAAACTGGCCTGAATGCCACTTCGGTCTAAATACCGGAAACTCTGGCCTGAATGCCACTTCGGTCTGAATACCGGAAACTGGTCTGAATGCCACAAGTACTTCGACCTGATCGTCGGAAACTTCTTCGATCTGAATATCGGAAAAACTGGCCTGAATGCCACTTCGGTCTGGATACCGGAAACTGGCCTGGATGCCACAAGTTGCATCGACCTGAATGTCGGAAACTTCTTCGATCTGAAAATCGGAAACTGGCCTGAATGCCACTTCGGTCTGGATACCGGGAAATTTCATGCCCGTCAGCATCGACAAAAATAGGGAAAATGATAATTGAGGCGGCACGTGGGCCAACGACCCATGCTGGGGATAATAAGTCATGAACAACCTTCAGTCTGAGCACTGGAAACAAACTTCTGGCTTGTCACTTGGGATGCCGAGCATGTTTTATGCTTACATGCGTATGTTTGAATTTTTCAATGGCGTAATGCTCCATGAAAATGGAAATGCTACGCGATTTGGGAGGATGCAATGCAATATGATTCTACATGCAAGGATGCGAAATGCTGGGGAAAATGCCAAGCCGAAGCAAGGATTCCTGTTGGGGAAATGATTGGCCGCGCGGTGTTCTGGCAATGGCGAGATACCGAGGCTCTGACTGGGGAGAGAATGGCACTGCCAACCTGTTGTTGGGGGAAGTGATAGTGGTTCTGGCAACCATAATCTACGAGAGATGACTCAGCAGAGGGGGAGCAAACACCGATACGGTACCGAGGTTATGTTTCAAGGCAAGAGATCATCGATCTGGCATCGGGATCATCGATCTGGCATCGAATTCTGAGGAGCAACTACTTCTGCTGGGAGGATACGGTCTGGCACTGTCAACTCTGCTGGGGATATACAGTCTGGCACTGTCAACTCCGCTGGGGATATACAGTCTGACACTGTTAACTCTACTAGGGAGTGTATAGTTTGAAACAACCGCTTGGGGAGTACAGTGGTGAGAACCTGCTGGGGATTGAAGAATCCAACACTCTGATCAGCTCTGCAGGGATAAGACACCGGATTCGTCTGTTGGTGACTTCATTGGGGAAGATATTCACGGTCATCTGCAGGGGATTTTAAGGAAATGCCCCGAGGGTACCTGTTCTAAATAGGTGATCCAAAGCACTTAAAATTTACAGCAATTTTAAATGTTTATTAAGCATGTACCTGTAAAACCCTTATGTGTCATGATGCAATGTTTATCAAAAATTCGGACGTCATATTTGCAAACAAAACAGTAAAATGAAAATGAACACAGAGATGTAATGAATAACATGATTTTATTGATTGAATGGCCTCTGAATAAGCATTTACATCAGGAAGCAATCCCTAGGAAGAGGTAATCGCAAAAAAGATAAAAACAGAAAATAATTTAATGGCAATGTGAAAAGGATTTCTATCGGGTTCCAATTCTGCTATGACTTGCTCGTCTTCAAGATCCTCCAGATGATCAGCCTTCTGAAAAGGTGATTGGACTGTTTCCCACCTTTTGAAAGTTTCCAGTCATCGACATGAGATGAGATTCAGAACTACTCAGAACGCAGTCATTCGCTTAATCCCTAACTTTTGCCTGGATCGCCCTTTCGGGTTTTCAATCCACCGGGATACCCATTTTTGCCTAAGTTGCCTTTTCAGGTTTTCAACTTACCGGGTGTACGATCTTTTCATTTTTAAATCCCTAATTTTTTCCCGAACCTTTTCATTTTCTTGGTTCGTCGGGATGCCCATTTTTGCCTGGACTGCTCTTTTTACCGTCCAGCGGGTCTATTTTATGCGAAGTATTTTTTAACTGCGTCTGAGTTTACCGGGGAAGTGAAGTCTTCACCATCCATCGTTGCAAGCATTAAGGCCCCACCATCAAAAACCTTGGTGACGATATACGGTCCCTCATAGTTAGGAGTCCACTTGCCCCTATGATCCGTCTGAGGAGGAAGGATCCTTTTCAACACTAAATCTCCGACTTGGAAACAACGAGGACGCACTTTCTGATCAAAGGCTCTCTTCATCCGACTCTGATACAACTGCCCATGACAAATGGCTGCCATTCGCTTCTCTTCGATAAGACTCAACTCATTGAACCTTGTCCGAATCCATTCAGCTTCATCTAGCTTGACATCCAACAGGACTCTTAGAGAAGGAATCTCCACTTCAACAGGTAGAACTGCTTCCATACCATACACAAGGGAGTAAGGGGTTGCCCCAGTCGATGTACGTACTGAAGTGCGGTACCCATGCAAGGCGAAGGGTAGCATCTCATGCCAATCTCTGTACGTAACGACCATCTTCTGCACAATCTTCTTTATGTTCTTATTCGCTGCCTCAACAACACCGTTCATCTTAGGACGGTAAGGGGAAGAATTGTGATGCTGAATGTTGAAGTTCTGGCACAACTCCTTCATCATTTTGTTATTGAGATTGGAACCATTATCAGTAATGATTCTTTCGGGAATCCCATAGCGACAAATGATTTCCTTCTTAATGAAACGGGCAACCACATGTCTGGTGACATTCGCGAACGACGCTGCTTCGACCCATTTGGTGAAATAGTCGATGGCAACAAGGATGAAGCGATGCCCATTGGAAGCAGTCGGCTCAATCTTTCCAATCATGTCAATGCCCCACATTGCAAACGGCCACGGCGAAGACATCACATTCAGAGGATTCGGCGGTACATGCACCTTATCAGCATAAATCTGGCATTTATGACACTTCCGAGCATATTTAAAACAATCAGATTCCATGGTCATCCAGTAATAACCCGCTCTTAACAATTTCTTGGCCATTGCATGTCCGCCGGCGTGAGTACCGAAGGAGCCCTCATGAACTTCTTGCATCAACATGTCTGCTTCGTGTCTGTCCACGCATCTGAGCAAAACCATGTCGAAGTTCCTCTTATACAGCACATCGTCCTTGTTCAAGAAGAAACTGCCTGCCAATCTTCTCAAAGTCTTTCTATCATTGTTGGATGCCTCTGCAGGGTACTCTTGATTCTTCAGAAAGCATTTGATGTCGTGATACCAGGGCTTGTCATCAACTACCAGTTCAGCAGCAAACACATACGCGGCCCTATCAAGGCGCATAACATCAATCCTAGGAGCATGGTTCCACCGACCCACCTTAATCATGGAGGATAGAGTAGCAAGAGCATCTGCCATCTGGTTCTCATCACGAGGTATATGATACAGCTTTACTGTTGTGAAGAAAGTCAACAGTCTTCTCGTGTAATCTCTGTACGGGACCAGGGTGGGCTGGAGAGTATTCCAATCACCATTCACTTGATTGATCACTAGAGCTGAATCTCCGAAGATGTCCAGAGTCTTGATTCTTAAATCAATGGCTTGCTCAATACCCAAGATACAGGCCTCGTACTCAGCTTCATTATTGGTGCACTCGAAAGTCAGACGAGCGGTGAAAGGCATGTGGGCACCTTTCGGAGTAGTAATGACAGCGCCAATTCCACTTCCTTTGGCGTTGACGGCCCCATCAAATGTTAAAGTCCACTTTTCATCTGGATCAGGTCCCTCCCCAACAACTGGCTCTTCACAGTCTTTCATCTTGAGGAACATGATGTCTTCATCTGGAAAATCAAACTTCATCGGCTCATAGTCTTCAATCGGTTGTTGAGCAAGATAGTCTGACAAAATACTCCCTTTGATGGCTTTCTGGGATGTATACTGGATGTCGTACTCTGTCAGTACCATTTGCCAACGAGCAACCCTTCCGGTGAGAGCTGGCTTCTCGAATATGTACTTGACTGGGTCCATCTTGGAGATCAGTAAGGTTGTGTGAGTCAGCATGTATTGTCTCAATCGCTTAGCAGCCCATGCAAGTGCACAACATGTCTTTTCAAGCATTGAGTATCTCGACTCGCAGTCTGTGATTTTTTTACTCAGGTAGTAGATGGCATGCTCTTTTCTACCTGTCTCGTCGTGTTGACCGAGAACACAACCCATGGAATTGTCGAGTACTGTCAAGTACATAATCAGCGGTCTCCCTGGGACTGGAGGCATGAGGATAGGGGGATTCTTCAAATACTCTTTTATCTTTTCAAAAGCCCTTTGACAATCATCGTTCCACCTGATAGTCTGATCTTTCCTCAGCAATTTGAAAATTAGCTCACATGTGGCTGTTAGGTGAGAGATGAACCTTGCAATGTAGTTCAACCTCCCTAAGAAACCACAGACTTGCTTCTCTGTTCTTGGCTCAGGCATTTCCTATATTGCTTTCACTTTGTCAGGATCCACTTCAATCCCTTTTCCGCTAACAATAAAACCCAACAACTTTCCAGATCTCACCCCGAAAGTGCACTTGTTCGGATTAAGCCTCAACTTGAATTTCCTTAAACGCTCAAACAGCTTCTGCAGATTCACCAGATGTTCTTCTTCTGTCTGAGATTTGGCAATCATATCGTCCACATAAACCTCGATTTCATGATGAATCATATCATGGAATAGAGTCACCATAGCTCGTTGATATGTTGCCCCAGCGTTTTTCAGACCAAACGGCATCACCTTGTAGCAGAAGGTGCCCCACGGGGTTATGAAAGTTGTCTTCTCCATGTCTTCTGGTGCCATCTTGATTTGGTTATAGCCAGAAAAACCATCCATGAAGGAGAATACCGAGAACCGAGCTGTGTTATCTACCAAAACGTCGATGTGAGGTAATGGGAAATCATCTTTAGGGCTAGCTCTGTTCAGATCCCGGTAGTCGACACACATCCGTACCTTTCCATCCTTCTTAGGCACTGGAACGATGTTTGCGACCCATGGCGGATAATTTGTGACTGCTAGAAATCCTGCATCCAACTGCTTTTGCACTTCTTCTTTTATCTTGATAGCCATCTCTGGTCTTGTTCTTCTAAGCTTCTGCTTGACCGGAGGACAACCTTCTTTGAGAGGCAAGCGGTGTACCACGATGTCTGTGTCAAGCCCTGGCATATCCTGATAAGACCAAGCGAAGACGTCAACATACTCTTGCAACAGTTCAATCAACCCCTTCTTCACATCATCTTCCAAAGCAGCCCCTATCTTGATTTCTTTCTTGACGTCCTCGGTGCCAAGATTAATCACTTCAGTAGACTCTTGATGCGGTTGAATGACCCTTTCCTCCTGCTTTAACAACCTGGCAAGTTCTTCAGGGAGTTCACAGTCTTCATCACCCTCTTCTTCAGCTTGGAAGATTGGATTTTCGAAGTCGAAGCGAGCCATAGCAGAACTGTTATCAATAGGATCCGGTGATGTGCATCTGCATGAGTGATGGTATGTGCTTATGAGTGTGAACAGTGAGTGAAAACTAAAAAAAACATTGCCAAATATTTTTATTTTTTTAAAATTTTGAAAACTGTAAAAATAGAAAGACAGTGAACAAAATATTTGAATGCAAAAGACGTCCTTCATTTATGATAAACAATGTAGGTATTCACATTGATGAGCCCTACAATGAGTCATTACGCCCTGGGCGGAACGTAAGACTTGGACATGCATGAATAAACAAAGAAAAATTACTCCTCTAGAAGAGTGACTTGGACAATTTCCTCGGAAGACCAATTGTTGATGACTTCACCAGGAATCCTCGGACGCACCCAGTTGTCGATGTCGCAATCACTATCCCCATTTTCATCGTTGATTGCAGAGATCTGGCCATATTGGATGACGCCAGCACTGGAGAAAGTAATCGGCCCCTGACGAGTCTGAGGTGCTGAAGTTGTAGAAGTCAGCGCTGGTTGATATCCAATCCCGAACTTGTCGTCCTTCATTGGTAATTCCAACATACGTCCCCAACCGGGAGCAATACCTGAATCCACCAAGGCTTGTGCCTGCTTGAAAGATGAGATAGGGGCTCCTGCTTTAGCCCCTTCCACCGGAGCTGCATCCTTGATCTGAACTGACTCAAAGGCCTGACAGAGAGTCTCTTGAATTTCACCTTCTACCTCTACGTACTTGAATGTAGACAGGTTACTGACCAGGATGTCCTCCTCACCACAGACAGTGATAATTCTTCCATTGACCGGGAACTTAATCTTCTGGTGTAGAGTTGAAGAGACTGCCCCAGCATTGTGGATCCAAGGACGACCCAGAAGGCAACTGTACGAGGGACTGATATCCATCACATAGAATACGGTGTTGAAGGTTTGTGATCCAATATGAATTGGCAATTCTACCTCTCCAAACACCGACCTCTTAGAACCATCGAAGGCTCTCACCATGAGATCGGAAGGTTTCAAGATCAAACCTTCTACTTCTAACCTTGACAGGGCTCTCTTGGGTAGCACATTGAGAGAGGAACCTGTATCCACCAGCACATGAGATAACACGGTGCCTTTGCATTCCATTGAGATATGCAAAGCTTTGTTATGATTGCGTCCAGCTGGTGTTAAGTCAGAATCAGTAAAGCCCAGCCCGTTGCTTGCATGAACATTTGCAATGATCCCTTCTAGTTGGTTTATTGAGATCTCCTGAGGCACATATGCAGCATTAAGGACCTTCAGAAGTGCCTCCCTGTGTGCCTCTGAACACAACAGAAGTGAGAGAATGGATATCTTTGACGGCGTCTGAATCAACTGATCGACTACCTTGTAGTCGCTTTTCTTTATGATTCTCAGAAGCTCGTCCACATCCTTCGCAAAAGTGGGCTCAGAACCAGCCTGGGGTGCAGACGTACCCTCACTCACAACTTGCTTTCCTTTGGCTTTCGCCGCAGCATCATCATTATCAGCTTGGGTAACCGGTGGTGAGAACAGTCTACCACTTCTGGTGAATCGCCCGATTCCACCAACATTGTCCACTGCGGGACCTTCAACTTCGAGTTCAGACTTCTGACCCTCTTCTACCTTCAATGGTTATTCCACCCCATGATCGTCTGTGTATACACTCCCCCCATAATGCCAAGGAATGGCCCTATTGCTGGTGAAAGGTAGAGGACCAGGGGTTGTGATTGTCATAGCGGCCGGTCGCACTGGTGGCACTGGTTGCGCTTCTGGCACACTGATCTGATTAGTCGGGTAAAAGATGGTGATAGTAGCGACATCATAGTCATACTCGGGAATTTCATTCATTGAAACAAAAACATCCGGAACACCAGAATCAAGTTCAGTTACATCAAGATCAGACACATTGTTTGGTATATCAGCAACAACATTTGAAAAATTAAATACATCAATGGGAAATACACAATCAGCAGGAACAACATCTGAGAATTCTTCAACAGCATCTTCAAATACCTCTTCAACTACCCCTTCAGCAAACTCTTTGGCAGACCAGTCTTCAACTTGGAGGGTACCATTGTCAAGCAAGACCTGGATACCCTGCTGCAGCTTCAAGCAACCCTTGCCCTATGTAGCGCATTCCGGACAACCTTTCCCACAACCGGGGAAGACATCGGCCTTCAACAAGCATTCCTTAATTTCCCACAACGGGGTCTTCAACTTCAACACATCCTTAACAGACTTGGCTTCCTCTTCCAGCATATTAACGTTTGCACCGCCATGCTGTGGCATGGGATTGTTAACGACATTAGGAACCGGTGCAAGGCTGATAGCCTTTGAATCAATGAGGTCCTGAACTACGTGCTTAAAAGCTTTGCAGTTCTCAATGTTGTGGCCAGGTGCCCCAGAGTGGAAACTACACCTAGCATTGGCATCGTAACCCACCAGAAGTCTACCAACCGGAGGAGCCAGAGTGCGTAGCTGCACAAGTTGTAGCTGTTGAAGACTAGCAAGCAGTTGAGCGCACGACATTGGGAGAGTGTCGAAACGCCGGTCCATCATTCTCTGCCTCTGTTGATAGGCGGGTCTGTTACCTGGTTGTTGTTGTTGTTGATACTGAGTTGGCTGACGTTGTGGTTGTTGTTGTTGTAGTGGTGCTGCAGCTGGAATGGTCACAGCTGCAACATACGGTTGCCGATGATAGTTTTGAAAGTTATTCCCTTGGTTATTCCTATTTTGATATGAAGATACAGAATTCACACCCCCTTCCCTCTGCTTCTGTCCTCCCATAAACGGCTTCTTTACTCCTGATGAAGATCCACCTCCATTGTGGCTCTTGTAAGTCTTTAGGTAATTCTCTACCCTCTCTCCGGTAGAGACCACATCAGCAAAGTTGGAGGCATTGCACCCCACCAGACGCTCCAGGTAAGGTCCAGGCAACATATTCATGAACATGTTGGCCATCTCCTTTTCCAACATGGGAGGTTGAACACGGGAAGCTGTCTCCCTCCAGCGTTGAGCGTATTCCCTGAAGCACTCATTGCTTTTAAGAGACAGGTTCTGGAGTTGAGTTCTATCTGGGGCCATGTCTGCATTATACTGGTATTGCTTCACAAAAGCCTCCGCCAAATCCCTCCAGCAACGGATATGGGCTCTATCCAACCTCATGTACCATTCTAGGGATGCCCCAGCTAGGCTGTCCTGGAAGAAGTACATGAGTAGCTTCTCGGCATCAGAGTATGCAACCATCTTTCGGAAGTAAGCTTGCACATGGGTCTTCGGGCAAGAGCTACCGTTGTACTTGTCAAAGATTGGGACTTTGAACTTCGGCGGGACCCTCACGCCTGGGACCAATCCCAAGTCAGAAACATCTACCCCCAGAGGGTTTTGTCCTTCTACCGCCTTCAGCCTCTCCTCTAATCTCCTGAACATGGGATCCATGCCATGGCCCAAACCAAAGTCTTCTGGCAGCAAGAACTGATCATCTTGATCATCATGGATGGGTTGTTGATCAAGGTTGTTATGTGGGATCGGGACAGGCCCCGGTCCATTAACCTCTGCATTTGGAGGATCAGTCACGACCTCTGGTTGAGTAGTTGCGGGATTCCTTTGTATCATTTGTCTAATCTCTTGCTGTCCCTGCGCTACTCCCTGGACCACGTCCATGAACTGGTTCATGCGGACCCTCATCTCAGCAAGTTCTGCTTGTAGACCCTCCATTGCTTTTTGCTGGTTTCTGCGGGTACCGTACCGGTGAATTCCTGAATCAGCTATCCTGCTAATGGAACACCCCACAAAATGAGAACACCGCGACGGTACCTGTTATGCAAGACATGCTATGGATATGCAAATGTAATGACATGTTTATCAATTCCAAAAGGTATTCTAACCCTTTGATTCCAGTCTCTCGTCAGATGAAAAGTGTAAGAAAAACCCCGACCAGAATCAAGAAGAAGATGTCAGCCCCTGGGAATAGATAAACATGTGTTGAATGATTTGAATGCAAAATGATGTGATGCAATGCAGTGACATGGAAATCGGGACTGCTGTATCCGCTCGAACATATGTCGGGTTGCACTGTCTGAAGAGAAAACCCACTGAAGAATAAGATCAAAACTCTGCTCCAGAAAACCGGGTTGGTTGGAGGTTAAGGTTTTCCTGAATTTAGCCCGCCCCTCACTGGTAGGTTCTAAGAACAGAAGTTTGTCAGCTTTAGCCCTTCAGTCGAGAATAATACGTTTACCACTGAAGGTTTGGCATTATTACGGGATAAAAGACCTCTGCTGACTCCCCTCAACAGGATATCCTAAAGCAAGTTCCCAGTCTCGGGGTCCTCGGATTGAGCAGGGAGAATGCGCCCACCAGAGCTAACATAATCACGTCTCGGAGGAGAGGCCTCGACTGAGTTCTCGGGAAATGGTCACCAGAGTCGACGATTTCTACAGGAATATCTGTCGTTATGGAACACCCATAGGACAAAATATACCCAACAGAAACCTCGTCTGGAATGTGGGTTTCATGAACGACTTAACGTAGCAACATACCACGCAAGCCTCATGACTATCCACTCTAACACCTATGTGTACACTCAAGCCTGGGTAGTGGGCTTATCTCTCATAGAACAGTCCCAACCCAACAAACAAACAACCCACAGAACCCACAGATACAACAAACATATGTACATGAATGCAATAAGGTAAAGCAGGTAAATGATGAAAATAAATAACTGTACAAAAGAATAAACACCCAACAAACAAGAAATCTACAAAAGCTAGGAGGGACTCGCTTAGGGAAACCGGGTCCCCAGTGGAGTCGCCAGCTGTCGCAGCCCGAAAAAATACAGAGGTGCGAAAAAACAACCGGTGAGAAAGAAATGACAGAAGAGTCGCCACCGTGCGTTATTTATCCCAAAGGAGGGAAAGGAAACGCTCGAAGTAAACCTGGAGAAAGGAAAGGAAAAAGACAAGGTCTCGCAACCAAATCTTGGGTTCGGGAGTCGATTATGCGAAGGGAAGGTATTAGCACCCCTACGCATCCGTAGTACTCTACGGGATCCACTCTTGTTTGTTCTTGTCTAAAGGGTGTGTGTTTATCTAATGTACTATTTACTAAAAGAGAGGGTCAAAGAAAATGACTCGCACGGATGTCGCATCCACTGCATACGTATCTCATTTGGATATGAGAATCAGAGTCTTCGTAGCTCGGCTACCTATGGATTAAGGGTAAGTGTGCTCGCTAAGACGTCGCGTCTTATGCCTACGTATCTCATCGGGAATGAGAATCAGAGCAAAACGTAGTTCAGCTAACTACGGGAACAAAGGTCTCGATTGCAACTAGGGCAAGAGAAAGGGAAGGTCTCAATCGCAACGAGGGCGAGAGAAAGGGAAGGTCTCGATCGCAACGAGGGCGAGAGAAAGGATCGCAACAAGGGCGAAAGCAAACAAGGATTAGTTGTTAGTCGTTAGTCAAACTCGGCAAGACATCGCATCTTGTGCCTACGTATCTCATCTGAACATGAGAATCAGAGTTGCCGTAGTTCGGCTACATAGGGATTGCCATCTGAACATGGACTTACAAAGGAAGACACCAGTTGTGTCAAAGGAGAGTGGGTAATGTGTTCACGTCCTAGCAGTAGGTGTTGCAGCTCGCTGAATCGAGTCTTAGGCAGTTACCTCTTTGCAATAGGACGGACTACATGCCACAAGATCGGAGACGCACGGAAGGTCTAAAAGAAATGGGGAAGCTCTGCCCTAGAGTTGTCATGCAATATGTACTTAAGTGTTAGGATTTACAAATCTACATTCGGAAAAGGTTTTTTGCTTGGTCGCACGGCGGCGAGAAAAAAAGAGTTTGATTGGTTGGATGTATTTTGAGTGATGGCGAGAACCAGGATTGGCGAGATATACATCTCGAATCCTAGCCTCAGGAGTGCATGGTATACACCATGTTCCATTTCCATCTTTATTTGCAAAAAGTGTTTAATAGAGAATTAAGTGTTTTGAATTTGATTGAGAAAGGGTTTTGAGAAACCGCATTGACAACAACGATCTAGAAAATGTTAAACCTTCCCTAAAGCAAAATCAACAGATACAAACAAAAGGTCACATGTTGCGAGGATGTCGAAAGAAATGTGACTATTACCTCCTCAAAACAAGACTCGGCGCGGTTATGATAGCGGTGCGAAGAACTGGTGTGCCCTTTTCAGGTAGCTTGCTTTGCCCTGCTTCTCCCTTTTCTTTTTATCGTTACGATCCTCTTGTTTCCGCCCCCTTCCTTTTCAATACTGGTTTTTTTTGATTTGGGATTTAGGTTTCTTTTGGTGGGTTTGGTCCGCCTCCAAGCTTTTTTCGTTGTTTTTTTCTCTCTTACTGATTCTCTCTTCTATTTATCTCCCAGCTTAGGGTTTTGACTCGGTGCCCTTCTTCCAAAAGAGTAACTCTGTAACCTCCTTTCTGATGTGCTCAGTTTGGATGGGCTTCTTTGGTGCTAGGTTCGAAAGTGGTAATCTGAACCTTCGCTTTCTTCTTGAATTTTGTTTCTAATCCAATTTGGGAAATTTCTGATGTTTTGAATTTTTACTGCTTTGGCTGATTATGGTAGGTTGCAACTTGAGTGGAATTGGGCTTCACATGAATTTGCCTTGTCCGTCATTTGTTGCTGTTGAATTTCAAATGTCGTCTGGATTTGGCTTAGCTTAGCATAGTTTTCACTGAGTTTTGGATTTTTTAGCTTGCACTGCCGTGTGAAGCCTTGGCTGTTGCGACTTAAGTTGTTCTTGTGCTGATTGTTTCTTGGTCATGGATTGAGTGGTGGTTCATGAATCAATTTTCTTGAGTCCTGAATTCCTTACTGTTTCGAAAATTTGGATGTCCGAAACTCTTGGGAAGTTTATTGAATGGCTTTGGTATTTTGCAGGGTGTTGTTATGTTAACACAAGTTGGCGGCTAACTTCAACTTTTACTTCACCATTCCGCTTCTGTTTCGATAGGTAAAGACCAAGGTATTCCGCTTGAGCGCCGAAACCTTACACTGCCATTTTCCTGATGCTGGTGTAGATTGACTGTTGCAGCCTGAATTCGATGACAATGTGTTTTATTTCATTTGCACTTAACCTGCCTTTTTTTGTGTGCATTACTGTAGGAACAACTGTTGGTTTTGACGGCGTGCATCATCTATATGTGCTACATGAGATGCTTTGGATTTTTGCTTGGGATGCTTTGCCGGTGTGTGAACTGTTTCGTGAGCTGCTAGCAGCGGTTTAGGTTTAGTATGGCAGGGGTATTTTTCTTACAGCATTTTGGCAATTACACTATTCGTTTCACATTGCCAATCTATTGTAGATTGGTTAGTCAAGCGCCATTACGGCTACTGAATTAGTATCGCAAGTACCGCTGCCTTTGGGCTACCTCATTGTGTTGTATAGCTTTTGATTTGGGTTTTCCAGGAACCGCATAGGTTACCTTGTGGGTTTCACTGCAGGTTTTGCTTTATTTCCTCTATGCAACAGATATGTTAGTAGCTATGATGATGCATTGGTTTAGATGCCACGCTCTGCCGTTGATTTTTTTGCTTCTGTTGTGAAAATGCAGGTTTCCGTGTTGCTTTGGTCATTGCAATTTGTATACAAAGGATAGGAAGATCGTGCATTGGTGGTGGTTGAACCATGGTAGTGAGCTGGTCTGTCTGCTGATAGTCATGTTGTTGTGCAGGTTTGGACTTTCATAGATACATCTGGTTGAAAATCTTTGATTTCAAAAATCACTTCCACCGACATGCAATCAATAACCTTCAAACTGTCTAAACTCCCAAACCATCCTGTCATGTGACTTGGAAAAAAACCTTGTTAAGTTGTTTACACCCTTCAATTTGCACAGAAATGAGACTAGAAAAGGAATCGGCACCAACTTCCACTTGCCAATGTCTGTCAACTTATTGAGAATTTTATTAAGTTTTGAAAGCAGAAATTTGACAGGGGCTGGTCTCACAGAAAATTGAAGAGTTTGACGTTACTCATTGACAACCTTAAGGTGGTGTATTCATATCCTTATGTTGTTTGTTTCAATGATTATAGTGTAGGACCAACATAATCAAGTTTAGTATTATGTGTCATTGATTGTTTATCTGTGATGTCGAATGGTCAATTGTTGTAATGTTTTTTTTTTGCTGTTGTTTGTTTGATGCAGGAAATGGGATTGGACAACGAGGTTGCTACGTTGGAGAAGCAGAAAAAGTTGTTGGAGAAAATTCCGGGCATGGAATTGAATGAAGAAACCAAGAAACTGAGACAGGCTTGTTTCAAATCTAATTACAAGAAGAGAAGATTGATTACCTTCCATCATTGAACTTATCATTGAACTTCACTGTCATTTGCATATTGGAATGTTGGATATAACAGTAAAAAGCCTCACACAAAGAGTATAGAGAATGTGAAAAACTCAAGACATGTTACTTGTTTTTTCATGTTGTTTTGGTTTTTTCTTATATGTCCGTGGAGCATCATAACTTCATTGCCATCACCATGATTTCCACATCCACCAACCATGGTGTTCCATGCCACAACATTTCGAATCGACATCTCGTTGAATACTCTACGTGCATCAATTATATTTTGTTTTTGGCATACATGTTGGTCAATGCACTAGCCACTAAAACAATGAGTCAAATGACTGTCTCAGAACAAGACTGTGAATCTGTTTTCCAAAATCATAATATCCCAAAGCATCATCACTTAGTACACTCAACATGCTACTTCAAGTGAACTCGTCCCCGTTCGCAACATCCAACCGCATCAAATTGAACATGCTAAAAGCCTCTTCTGGTAAACAATTGAAGGTGTAGCAAGAAATCATCACATTCCACGTAACCAAATCTCTAAAAGGAGCAACGCAAAACACCCTCCTAGCATTTTCAACAAAAACACATTTCGCATATAAATCAACAAGAGCACAGCCAACAAAACAATCCAAATCAAATCCAACTTTCACTGTAAAATAGTGCAACTGAATTCCCATCTCAGCATCATAAAACCGAGCACAAGAACAAATCAAACCATTTAGAGTTATATAATCAGGAACCACCATCTCCAACAGCATCCTTTTAAAATAAGAAAAACACAGCTGCTTACGATCCAATTCATTTTCATTATCGCATGATCCAACAATACCGCGAATCATAATATTCCACGACACAACATTTCTCACAGGCAATCCATCAAACAGCTTCTCTGCATCTTCAGTTTCTTTACATTTAAGATAAACACTCAAAATCTGATTTAACAAGGAAAGAACATGACAAAATCCAAATTTTATTAAATGGGCATGTAATTGTTTTCCTTCAGGAAGATAACCCCTTTTTGGCTGAGATTTTGAGGGCGTTGGAACAAAACAAACGAACAGCGTCGTGGTCTTCGAAATGAGTTTGATTAGGAATTGACATAGAAGCTCTAAATCTGCTTGTGGAGCTACATGGATGATGAGATTGGTAGGAAGAGAAAGAGAAGCATTGTGTGAAGAATGAGATAGGGAATGAAAGGAAATGTAAATGACCGATTGATGGGAAAAAATTCAGGGCCAAAATCGGGGTATGACATAGTGCTCCCTCGGACTTCACCGAAATGGTGAACATGGGAATAAGGCTAGAGGAAGGAGTCCGTGAAGGACGTCTATCTAGGGATGAAGGCTCTTCAGCAAAGCTATATGGGGGCTTTGCAAAGAAGAAAGAGGGAGAGGCACATGATGTGTCTTCCCATATCAAACGAAGGCTCTCTATAAAGAGGAAGATTGCTCGCCCTGCCGTCAGCCAACACCAGGTGGCTCATATAGCACCCGCCTTCAGGGAAGTTCATCATTAACAACAACAACATCAACAATATCAACAGCAGCATCGTCCGCAATAGCAGGCCTACCAGCCTCAAAACAACAATAACACCAACACCAACTACGATAGGAAGAGGGCCACTTTTGATCCAATTCCAATGACTTATGTTGAACTCTATCCTTCGTTGAGTAATAGAAAATTGATTACTCCACGAGACCCACCTGTTGTACCGACCATCCCTCAGTGGTTGTACAAGCCTGAGCTACACTGTGTATATCATTCCGGTGCTCCCAGACATGATGTGGAGAATTGCTATCCCCTGAAGACCAGGGTGCAAGACTTTGTTAGAAGTGGGATTTTGTTTTTCGAGGACGTAGGTCCTAATGTCAAGAAGAACCCATTGCCCAAGCATGGGAAAGCTGCTATGAACATGGTCCAGGGTTGTCTTGGCAAATATGAAGTCTTGTATGTCAATGATATCAGAAAATCTTTGGTCGAGATGCATAAGCTGTTATGTGGATACAACCATTATGAGCATGACCATGATAGGTGCCAGGTGTGCACTATCAACGAAAGAGGATGCCGACAAGTCAGGAAGGACATCCAAGAGATGTTGGATCAGGATATGATTGAGATACTTCAGAATCGCAATGAGGATGAAGTGGATGTTATATCTCATGTATTCAGGATACCAGAGCCTGTTATCGTCAAATATGATGGCAGCAAGAGGAAGGTTTCTCCATCTCTTGTAATCAAGCCAGCGGGCCTTGTCCCGTATTCTTCAGATAAAGCCGTTCCTTACAGGTACAATGCAGTCATGTTAGAAGATGGGAAGGAGGTGTCGTTGCCCTCCACCTCTGTTGTGAGTATCTCAGATGTTAGTGGTGTGACCCTTAGTGGTCGTGTTTTCTCGGCGCCGCCGAAACCCCACGAAGATGTCGTGAGAAGAACTGTTGTTATTAATCCTGCCGGTCCTGTGGGGACTTCTTCTTCTTCGAATCCGGCACTTATTGTGAAGGGTGTTGACCCTGTTGTTGATAAAACTGTCAAATCTCCTGTCCTGGTTGGCCAGCATGGCATTTTGAAAGAGGACTGTGATGAGGTGCTGAGGCTCATCAAGAGGAGCGAGTATAACGTTGTTGATCAGCTGCTACAAACTCCATCTAAGATATTTATCCTATCTTTGCTGAAGAATTCCGAGCCACACCGCGAAGCTTTGCAGAGGGTGTTGGACGTGACATACGTGGATCACGATGTCACTATTGAACAGTTTGATAGCATTGTTGCAAACATAACTGCTTGTAACAATTTGAGCTTTTGCGATGCTGATCTTCCCGAGGAGGGAAAGGACCACAATTTGGCTCTACACATTTCTATGAATTGCAAGGATGATGCCTTGTCCAATGTGTTGGTAGACACAGGGTCATCGCTTAATGTGTTGCCAAAATCCACTCTGACAAAACTTTCCTACCAGGGGCCTCCCATGAGGCAGAGTGGAGTGGTAGTCAAAGCTTTTGATGGATCGAGGAAAACTGTGATTGGTGAAGTAGAACTCCCGATCAAGATTAGACCTAGTGATTTCCATATCACTTTCCAGGTCATGGATATCCATCCATCATATAGTTGTTTGCTTGGCAGACCATGGATTCACGAGGCAGGCGCCGTGACATCCACCCTACACCAAAAGTTGAAATTCGTTAAGAATAAGAAGTTGGTGGTGATAGGGGGAGAGAAGGCTCTCTTGGTTAGCCATTTATCTTCCTTTTCCTATATAGACGCCGAGGATGAGGTTGGGACTCCGTTCCAAGCTTTGTCTATTGCTGAGCCTTCAAGGAAAGGACCTTCTTCATTTGCTTCCTACAATGATGTTAATTTGGCCATTGAGCATGGTGCAACTGCTGGTTTAGGACAAATGATCAAGCTGGAAGATAATAAATCCCGAGCTGGAATAGGGTATTCTTCAGGCATTTCCAATGAGCGTGGGTTGTTCCAGAGTGGTGGTTTCATCCACATGGTTGACGATCAGGAAGCTGATGCCATTGTGGAAGATGATGAAGAGGAAGATCTGGGCAAGTTTGTCATTCCTGGTGGAATCTGCAATAATTGGGTCGCTGTTGATGTTCCAACAGTTATCCACAAGTCCACGTAATACGTTCATTTTGTTTAAAAACCCTTCTCCCATGCCAAAAGGAGAAGTGATGACATTGTTGGCACATTTTGATTAATACAATGATATTCATTCAAAAATTACATGTTAAATGTTTGTTTTTTCCAAATTATTTTTCCTTTTTTCTTTTTGCATGAAATTGGTGATCACCATAAAACCCTAAAAAGAGAATAAAATCAATCTTTTCATCTGCATAATGATTTGCCTTGCTTGAATTCTAAAATCTCTTTTATACTCAAAATCATTATGTAGGTTGATCAAACCCATTGAACATAATGATCCAACGCCATCTCCCAACTTTGAGTTCCCTGTACTTGAGGCTGAAGAAGATGATGTTGAAGAGATTCCTAACGAGATTACCCGTCTGCTTGAGCACGAGGAGAAGATCATTCAGCCACATCTTGAGAATCTGGAAATAGTCAACTTGGGGTCTGAAGATTGTGTTCGTGAAGTGAAGATTGGGGCACTGCTGGAAGAGTCTGTCAAGAAGGGGTTGATTGAGTTGCTACGAGAATATGGTGACGTCTTTGCCTGGTCATATGAAGACATGCCTGGTCTAGATACTGATATCGTGCAACATTTCCTACCATTGAAGCCTGAGTGTGTGCTTGTGAAGAAGAAGCTCAGAAGAACTCATCCTGATATGGCAGTGAAGATTAAAGAAGAAGTTTAGAAGCAAATTGATGCGGGGTTTCTGGTGACTTCTACATATCCCCAATGGGTGGCCAATATTGTGCCCGTGCCTAAGAAAGATGGAAAAGTCCGAATGTGTGTTGATTATAGAGACTTGAATAAAGCTAGTCCGAAAGATGATTTTACTCTACCACACATTTATATGTTGGTAGACAATACAACTAAATTCAATGTCTTCTCATTTATGGACGGATTTTTCGGTTATAACCAGATTAAAATGGCACCCGAGGATATGGAGAAGACAACATTCATCACGCCTTGGGGAACATTCTGTTATCGAGTGATGCCCTTTGGTTTGAAGAACGCCGGAGCCACGTATCAACGCACTATGACTACCTTGTTCCATGATATGATGCAGAAGGAGATCGAGGTATATGTTGACGATATGATTGCAAAGTCGAGAACGGAAGTTGAACATGTAGAACACTTGTTGAAGCTTTTTCAGCGTTTGAGGAAGTACAAACTCTGCCTGAATCCAAACACGTGTACATTTGGAGTCCGTTCCGACAAGTTGATGGGCTTTATTGCCAGTGAAAGAGGTATTGAAGTTGATCCTGCCAAGGTCAAAGCAATACAAGAGATGCATGCGCCCAAAACTGAGAAGCAAGTCCGAGGTTTTCTTGGCCGCTTGAGTTATATTTCCAGATATATATCCCACATGACTGCCACATGTGCGCCTATATTCAAGCTCCTCCGGAAAGATCAGCGTCATGATTGGACCAAGGATTGCTAGAAGGCCTTTGGCATTATTAAAGAGTATCTGTCCGAGCCTTCGATTCTGTCTCCGCCTGTTGAAGGGAGACCTTTGATTATGTACTTAACTATTCTTAATGACTCCATGGGTTGTGTCCTTGGTCAGCAAGATGAATCAGGGAAGAAAGAATATGCTATATACTACTTGAGTAAGAAGTTCACTGATTGTGAGTCTCGGTACTCAACGCTTGAGAAGACATGTTGTGCTTTGGCTTGGGCTGCTAAGAGTTTACACCAGTATATGTTGAATCATACAACTTGGTTGATATCCAAAATGGATCCAATCAAGTATATCTTTGAAAGTCCTGCTTTAACTAGGAGGATTGCCCGTTGGCAGATGCTGTTGTCTGAGTATGACATTGAGTATCGAGCTCAGAAAGCTATTAAAGGTAGTATCTTGGCTGACCACTTGGAACATCAACCAATTGAGGATTATCAGTCTGTTCAGTACGACTTCCCTGATGAGGAGATTTTGTATTTGAAAATGAAAGATTGCGATGAGCCTACGCTCGATGAAGGGCCAGAGCCTGGTTCCCGATGAGGTATGGTGTTCGATGGCGCTGTTAATCAATATGGAAATGGTATTGGGGCAGTGATTATTACTCCTTAGGGCACACATTTTCCTTTTACAACAAGGCTAACGTTCAAATGCACGAATAATATGGCGGAGTATGAGGCATGTATTATGGGTTTGGAATAATGTATTGATCTTAGGATCAAACATCTTGATGTTTATGGTGATTCGACCCTTGTTGTTAATCAGATTAAGGGTGAATGAGAGACGAATCAGCCTGGCCTCTTCCCATACAGAGATTATGCGAGGAGGATTTCAACTTTCTTTACTAAGGTTGACTTCCATCATATTCCTCGAGATGAGAATCGGATGGCAGATGCTTTTGCTACGCTTACTTCGATGATTATGGTGAAATATTGGAATGAAGTTCCCAATATTACTGTGATGCGCTTGGATAGACCGGCTCATGTATTTGTAATTGAAGAAGTGAAAGATGATAAGCCATGGTATTTTGAAATCATATGCTTTCTTCAGAGTAAGATTTACCCGCCTAGGGCATCTGTTAAAGATAAGAGTGTAAGGGCAAAGTGTCAGACAACATACGATCGCAAATTTCGATGATGACAAATGACCATCATAGATGAATAGACATTGTCGATTCCACGTCTACAAACGAATGCAACACATCACCTATCGTATCCTTTCCTATGATTATCTAAATCTGTTATAATTCTTAAAAACATATGTGGACAAGATGTGGTCATGACAAAATGCATGAAAACCACAAAAACCAAAAATCTGAATTTTTGCAGATTTGCAGGGCGTTGAGTCGACCATAGGTCAGCGCATGGAGGCTTTGAGTCGACCGCAAGGGTCAGCGCATGAGCCACGGGTCAGCGCATAACTCAGACAAATTGGAGATTGGTCAGCGCATAATTGCTTGAGTCGACCATAAGGGTCAGCGCATAGCTCACGGGTCAGTGCATAAATCCCTTGAGTCGACCACAGGTCGGCGCATGGCATAGTGATGCTATCCACGGGTCAGCGCATGAAACCTTCGAGTCGACCATAGGGGTCAGCGCATTCCCCACGGGTCAGCGCACGCCGACCTA
Source organism: Lathyrus oleraceus (assembly GCF_024323335.1). Lineage (NCBI taxonomy): Eukaryota > Viridiplantae > Streptophyta > Magnoliopsida > Fabales > Fabaceae > Lathyrus > Lathyrus oleraceus. The sequence continues at coordinate 223,783,473 of NC_066584.1, forward strand.
TGGTCGACCGCTCGGGCGTAAACTCAGTTTTCTGAGTATTTTCCACTGTTTGAAAAGCTGTTATTTTTGGTTGGTAAGCTATTACTATAAATAGAAGTCAAAACACTTTTATTAACTAACATTTGTCAATTTGAGTTCAAGTGTTCAAGGAAACAAGAAAGAGTGAAAAAGGTGTCCAAGACTCATCATCTTCATCTTCAACATTTCACAACACATCAACTGCACACAATTACTTTTGATGTGGTTCGTGATCGATTAAAGGTGATAAGGTTCGAAGCTGTGATCGAAGAATCCAGTTCGGGTTGAAGCTTGTGGCAGGTTCTTTCTTGAATAAAACCGTTGGGGTTTTGTCCTCCAATACGGGTTTGTGTTTGGGGGTTTTTGGACGAATCGTTCTTCAATATTCAGCCGAGCGAAGGTGATTGAGAAGAGGAAGTCTTCGTCAGTCTAGTAGCGGATTCGGTGGCATTGAAGTGAAGGATTCGGGTTCGACTCGTTGTGTTTGAGATCAGTCGGGCCGAGGGTTTGAAGAACGGAAGATTCTTCAACAAAGGGGCTGGAATCGGAGGTCTAGCATCAACAATCGAAGGTCTTGATTCATCTTGAATCAAGGAGCAAGGAGAGGAAGCATCATTCAACACATGGGAAATTCTGTTGTTTGCGTGCTTTGCAATCCTTATATAAACGATTAAATTTCACAGGTGATATCTAATTAATCATCTCAATTCTAATTTTAGAACTGAGGGCAGACGTACCCCGAAGCGAGGACGGCGGGGGAACTGCCTCATCAAATCTCTGTCTTCTTTAATTTTCTGCATAAGTGCTTTTCAGCTTAAAAATTAAGTGATTTTAGTTTAAGCAATTTTCCCAAACTTTGATATAAGTTGAGTAAGAAACTAAAACTGCTGTTTGAATACAAAGTACAATAGTATATTGTAGTAGATAAATTTGAATTACTTACTCAACTCAAATATCTCTTGGAGTGTATGCACACCAAGTGTTTGTGAATTTGCATAAGCCAAAGTTGCCTTAAGTTTGCACTCAGTTTAATTTGATATTTTGGATCATTGGAACTAGGCTTACTAGTTAGTGAAATATATCAATTGAGTGTGCAAATAGTGTAGTGATTAGTATTTCATTTTATCTCTAATCCATTAGCTTAACGCATATCCGGTTTTCCAATAACGGTTCGTTTTAGACTAAAATTTTCCTCGGCCGCTTCCGCATTCAAAACAAATTTTCAAAACCAATTTTCTCTCAAATTGGTAGCGCCGACTCAAGTTTTTAATTGGGATCTATTCAACCCCCCCTTCTAGATCCGTGCCATAGTCTAACAAGTGGTATCAGGAGCTCCGGTTCACTCCGTGCTTCAAAATACAACGTTGATAGAAAATGGCTAACGAACCTAAATGGGCTTACAATAAAGCTCCCGTTTTCAATGGTGAAAATTATAGTTATTGGAAAGACTGTATGCGGGTGCACATAAATTCCATAGATAGAAAAATATGGAATGTTATTCTCAATGGTCCAATTCAAATAACCATGACCAATGAGAACAACGAAGTGGTGCCTAAGCCCGAAGCACAATGGACCGATGATGATGATAAGAAATACAATTTTGATTGGAAAGCCAAAAATATCCTAATCTCCTCATTAGGTGTAGATGAATACTATCGTGTATCCCATTGTCCTACTGCTAAGGCCATGTGGGATTCACTACAAATTGCCCATGAGGGGACAAATGATGTTAAATTGGCTAGAATCAATACACTAACACAAGAGTTTGATCTCTTTTTCATGGAGCAAGGGGAAACCATTGCTGACATGCAAAAGAGATTCACTCATCTCATCAATCGATTACATTCACTTGGTAGGCCTGTTTCCAATGATATTGCTACTAATAAGATCTTAAGATGTCTTAACAGGGAATGGCAGCCGAAAGTGACCGCCATAAAAGAGGCAAATGATCTTACCAAATTGGACTTGACAACATTGTTCGGTAAACTACAAGAGCACGAACAAGTTCTCTTAAGCCTGGAACAACACGAAAAGAAAGACAAGAAAGACAAAGCAAAGGTGAGTGAAAAGAAATCAATAGCTCTAAAGACTTCCTCCTCAAAGTCTCAAGCAAAAGAGCAAAGTGATTATTCATCGAGTGACGAAGAAGAAGAGGATAAGAGTGAAGATATGGGGCTGTTCGTCAAACGCTACAACCGTTACGTGAGAAAGAACGGCATCCAACATTCCGAGAAGAACTTGGTAAACTTCCGGAAGCAATCTAGGTTCTCCAAAAATGATGACTCAAAAGGAAAAACAACTAGAGGGTCGTGCTATAAGTGTGGAAAGCCGGGTCACTACAAACCGGACTGTCCGATGAACAAAAAGACAAAAGAAAAAGATTCATACAAATCACACAAGAAACCATCAAAGCCAAGGAGAGCATACATAGCTTGGGAAAGCGATAGCGACTCCTCCGATGATGAAAGTTCTAGTGATGAAGATGAAAATGCAAATCTATGTCTTTCTGCTCATCAAAAGAACAAAAAGAAACAGGTACGACATGCTAAATATGAAAAATCCTCTAGTATGTCTCATCATGAATTGCAAACTGCTTTTGATACTTTACACTATGAAGCGAAAGAGGCCTTTAAAAGGCTTGCCTCAAATAAGAATTTTTTTTCTCATTTGGAACATAAAATTCAAGAGTCCGAACGGAAACTTGAGGCACTTAAAGCTTCCATAGTGGAAAGCACAAAAACAAGTTATGAGGACCTTAAAAGTAGAATGATGAACTTTGGGTGTGATACTTGTTACATTTGGCAAGGTGAAGTAAGAAACCTAAAAGCCAAACTTGACAAGGCTCTTGAGCCCAAGATTACTTTTGCTATCGACAAATCAAATTTTCGAAAAAGTATGGTTAATCCATATCAAAAATATAAATATGTTATAAAAGATGAAGATAGCAAAAGCAATCCAAATGTAACTTTCTCTTGTCTCTATTGTTGCAAGAAAGGCCATTCCATTGCTAAATGTAGATTTAGGAGGTTTTTAGTTCCTAAAGGCATTTATCAATGGATGCCCAAATGCAACCATTTCGTTCCTCACCACTCAGGACCCAATAAGCAATTGGGTACCTTCTCTTGTTAATTATCTTGTCACAGGTACAATGCCTCGAGACTACCGAGAGAAGATGGTTTCTCGACAGTGGATGCTCAAGGCACATGTCAGGTGACATATCTCTCTTCATTGACTTTGTGGCTAAGAAGAAGGGATATGTAACTTATGGTGACAACAACCGTGGAGCAATACTTGGTAAAGGTAGTGTAGGTAATCCCTCCTCTACTACTATTTCTGATGTTTTGCTTGTCGAAGGTCTTAAACACAATCTACTTAGCATCAGTCAATTATGTGACAAAGGATACAATGTATCGTTTTCAAAAGATTGTTGCAAAATTGTATATAATGATGATAAGAAGAGCATGTTTAATGGTCTTCGTGTGAACAATGTCTATATGCTTGACTTAAATGAAGTATCGTTAACAAGTGACAAATGCCTTGTAACAATGAGTGAAGATTCATGGTTATGGCATAGGCGTTTAGCACATGTTAACTTTGACTTACTCAACAAAGTAGTCTCAAAAGATCTAGTCCTAGGTCTCCCCAAAATTAAGTTCACCAAGGATCACCTTTGTGATGCTTGTCAAAAAGGGAAGCAAACGAGGATCTCTTTTAAATCCAAAAATATTGTTTCAACAACGAGACCTCTCGAGCTTCTCCATATGGATTTATTTGGGCCATCTAGGATTAAAAGTCTAGGAGGAAACTATTACGGTTTCGTAATAGTGGACGACTTTTCTCGATTTTGTTGGACTATTTTCTTAGTAAGTAAGAGCGACACATTCGCCGCCTTTGAACGATTTGCTAAGCTTTCCCAAAATAAACTAAATACAAACATTGTTGCAATTAGAAGTGATCATGGAGGTGAATTTGAAAATCACTTATTTGAAGAATATTGCGGTAACCATGGTATTGATCATAACTTCTCCGCTCCACGTACTCCTCAACAAAATGGGGTTGTGGAGCGTAAAAATCGAATTTTGGAAGAATTGGGAAGAACAATGATCAATGAAAGTGGCTTACCGAAATATTTTTGGGCTGACGCCATTAGTACGGCTTGTTACGTTCTGAATAGGGTACTCATTCGCCCCATTCTAAACAAAACACCGTATGAACTTTTAAAAGGGCGAAAGCCAAATGTTTCTCACTTACATGTCTTTGGTTGCAAATGTTTTGTATTGAACAATGGAAAGGAAAACTTAGGGAAATTCGATTCCAAGGCCGACGAAGGTATCTTCCTCGGATACTCTCAATCTAGCAAAGCATATAGAATATACAACAAGCGATTACTTACTGTAGAAGAGTCTGTACATGTCACTTTTGATGAATCCAATCCGAGAAATGTCGGAAAGGGTAGTGTTTTTCATGGTGCAGGTACATCTACCGAAGACATACTCAAAGGTGGCGAGCCGGGGATTGATCAACCCGACATAGTCAAAATTGAGGAGGACAAAGATGTACACCATGAGGAAACCGAGGTAGTTCATCCGCCTTCAAACGATGATCTTCCTCAAGCTTGGAAGTCCTCCAAAGACCATCCAATAGACAACATTCTCGGGGACATCTCAAAGGGTGTAACAACTCGATCTAAGCTAAGTAATTTCTTTATCACTTTGCTTTCGTTTCGCAGATGGAACCTAAAAACCCTAAAGAAGCCCTACTTGATGAACACTGGTTTTTATCAATGCAGGAGGAACTTAATCAGTTCACCAGAAATGAGGTTTGGGACCTTGTCCCTCCTCCGCGAGATCATCGAGTAATCGGCACCCGATGGGTGTTTAGGAACAAGCTGGACGAAAACGGGGTAATAACCCGTAATAAGGCGCGTTTAGTCGCGCAAGGGTATAACCAAGAGGAAGGCATCGACTATGAGGAAACTTATGCGCCGGTTGCCCGACTCGAGGCTATACGCCTTCTCCTTGCTTTCGCTTGTGCGAAAGACTTTAAGCTATTCCAAATGGATGTCAAGAGTGCGTTCCTTAACGGTCACATAAATGAAGAGGTTTGTGTCGCACAACCTCCGGGTTTCGAATCCCATGAGTATCCTGATCATGTTTATAAACTAAAAAGAGCTTTGTATGGCCTCAAACAAGCTCCTAGAGCTTGGTATGAGAGACTAAGCAAATTCTTACTCGATCAAAAATACTCAAGAGGAAAGGTTGACACAACCCTCTTCATTAAACGTCAAGGAAATCACTTAATATTAGTGCAAATTTATGTAGATGATATCATATTTGGATCTACTAACATGAATCTTGTGAGAGAGTTTTCTGACCTTATGCAGGGTGAATTCGAGATGAGTATGATGGGGGAGCTCACATACATTCTCGGTCTGCAAATTAAACAGCTCAAAGAAGGAACTTTCGTGAGCCAGACAAAGTACTGTTTGGACCTTATCAAGAGATTTGACATGGCAAAAGCTAAGGCCATAGACACCCCCATGCCTACGTGTACCAACTTGAACAAAGATGAAGACGGTAAGGAAGTAGATGTAAAACGGTATAGAGGTATGATTGGTTCACTCCTTTATCTTACTGCTTCTCGTCCCGATATTATGTTTAGCGTATGCATGTGTGCAAGATATCAATCATGTCCCAAGGAATCCCATTTAAAAGCCGTCAAACGAATACTTTGATACCTATCCGGTACTCCGAAGTATGGACTGTGGTATTCCAAAGGTAATGATTGTTCTTTGGTAGGTTTTTCCGATTCCGACTTTGCCGGTTGCAAATCGGATAGGAAGAGCACCAGTGGCACTTGTCACTTATTTTCAAACTCTTTGGTCAGTTGGCATAGCAAGAAACAGGTTTCTGTTGCATTGTCAACCGCCGAAGCGGAATATGTTGCCGCCGGTAGTTGTTGTGCCCAAATCCTATGGATTAAGCAACAACTATTGGATTTTAACCTCAAACTTGAACGTATTCCCATTTTTTGTGACAATACAAGTGCCATTAACCTGACCAAGAATCCTGTGCTACATTCTCGCACCAAACATATCGAAATTCGACACCACTTTCTTCGGGATCATGTAGAGAAAGGTGACATTGTGTTTGAACATGTCAATACTGAAAATCAACTAGCGGACATTTTCACAAAGCCGCTAGCCACTGAACCTTTCTTTCATATCCGCCGAGAACTTGGCATTCTCGATATTTCGGAACGGGCACTATAATCTGCTGTTTTACTTTATTCCATGTAAGACTTTAATCTTGTACTTCTAACAAATCTATGTTGTTGTAAGCACAAGTCTACCGTTCACTAAGTCACTCCGGCATTGAGGTGATAATGTTCCTCTCTTTCTCTCTCTGGAAAGTCTCATGATTAAAATAGTTATACCTCATAATGATGTTGTTCATATATATATGATATCTCTCTTTGGATGTTTATGGTCGTATGGCATTCTAACTATGCATCAAACTTGTCAACGTATATGCAGAAAAATGTAAAACTGAAATCTTTGCTTGTTGTTTGATTGTATTCATTTCTCTGTTATGCTTGTTTGTGCACAATCTATTTTAATGATTATTGTTCTTTTAATTAATGATTATCACTCAATAATGATATTGGTGTGATATTATTATCTGTGTGTGTTATTTCCTGTGAAATTTTTATGTTATGTTGAATAATTGTTCCTTGTCTCTTTTTGATGTTGTCAAAGGGGGAGAAGAGTACAAGCAGCCAAAATGTTCACCACAATTAACAGTCGGTTTTGCAGATAGCTTAGATTACAAAAGAAAGGGGGAGTGTGCACAATGTGTGTAAATACTGCATGTTGTTTGTCTCTTTGGCTGTGCACAGGTTGTCATCATCAAAAAGGGGGAGTATGTAAGGGCAAAGTGTCAGACAACATACGATCGCAAGTTTCGATGATGACAAATGACCATCATAGATGAATAGACATTGTCGATTCCACGTCTACAAACAAATGCAACACATCACCTATCGTATCCTTTCCTATGATTATCTAAATCTGTTATAATTCTTAAAAACATATGTGGACAAGATGTGGTCATGACAAAATGCATGAAAACCACAAAAACCAAAAATCTGAATTTTTGCAGATTTGCAGGGCTTTGAGTCGACCATAGGTCAGCGCATGGAGGCTTTGAGTCGACCGCAAGGGTCAGCGCATGAGCCACGGGTCAGCGCATAACTCAGACAAACTGGAGATTGGTCAGCGCATAATTGCTTGAGTCGACCATAAGGGTCAGCGCATAGCTCACGGGTCAGCGCATAAATCCCTTGAGTCGACCACAGGTCGGCGCATGGCATAATGATGCTATCCACGGGTCAGCGCATGAAACCTTCGAGTCGACCATAGGGGTCAGCGCATTCCCCACGGGTCAGCGCACGCCGACCTATGGTCGACCGCTCGGGCGTAAACTCAGTTTTCTGAGTATTTTCCACTGTTTGAAAAGCTGTTATTTTTGGTTGGTAAGCTGTTACTATAAATAGAAGTCAAAACACTTTTATTAACTAATGTAACACCCCAATAAAATAAAATAATTATTTAAATTGAGTTAATAGTATAATATTAATTTAATTGAATAATTGGGTTATTTTATTATTGGAATATTATTATTGGATAATAATTATTATTATTTTGGAATAATAATTATTGGATTTTAATATTATTATTGGAAAATATATAAGTGGAATAAGGAAATAGGGTTCATTTGGAAAATAAGTTTTTCACGTGAAACTCAGAGAAGCTGCAGAGAAGAGAAAAAGGGCAAAGAGACAGAGCAAGGGCTGAAGGCTGGAGAAGAGCTTGAAGCTTAGAGATTTTGCCGGATTAATCAGGTAAGGGGGGTTTATCGTCGATTAATGGGTATTATGGGATAATATGTAGTGGGTAGTGATAAGCCGTTAAGTTAGCCCTAATTGGAACTGTATATGCTGAAATTGATGTTGGTTAAACTGTGTAAAATCTGTAAATTGAATCGGTAGTTGTGTGAGTCTTGAATGTTAGACTAGGGCACGAATCCCAATTGAAAACTTGAATCGGCGCTACCAATTTACCGGACGAATTGTTCTGTTCAGAGATGGTTGTAGTTGAGGAAACGGCCGGAAACCGGATAAACGTAAGCTGACGGAAACCTGGAAATAACTCAGAAAATCTGAGTCTGCGCGCGAGCGGTCGACCATAGGGTCAGCGTGCGCTGACCCGTGAGGCATGCGCTGACTGCATGCGTCGACGCATGGTAGTTTTGCGCCGACCAGTAAGCTAAGCGTCGACTGTATGCGTCGACGCATAGGGCTTTTGCGCTGACTCCCTCCAGTTGAGCAGAGTCTTTGCGCCGACCTGTGAGCTTTGAGCTGTGGGAAAAAATTGATATAGTACGTTGCAGAGTGGAAAAATGAATATTTTAATGTTGTGTACTTAATTGAGAGCTGGCCTATGTTGGCACATGATGTGATAGGGATTATACCCCGCTGTTGTGAGCAGTATAAGTATTAGTGGAGAATGCTAATACTGTGTTTAATTGATTTGCATAATGATGATGTGTTGATGATGTATGATGGCATGCATAGTGAGGTGAATGTATATATCATGTCTGTGTTGTGAATGGACTGCTGTATGGCTTATATGTGTGAGCTTAGGTCCGTTGTGAATTGTTGTTGATGCTGCATTGCTAGATGATTAGCGTGCATAGCATAGCCTTCGGGGCTGTAGCTAATTCCCATGGTGAGGAATTAGTGAGTGAATCAGTGTGGATTTGTTGTTGATGTTTGCATGCTAGATGATTAGTGTGCATAGTCTAGCCTTCGGGGCTGTAGCTAATTCCCATGGTGAGGAATTAGTGAGTGAGTCATTAGATCTCAATGAGTGGGACTAGTGGGCTCAGTAGCCGTATCTGAAGGGATCGGTGAGCTTGAACTATATGTTCGAGAATAGTCGGTACCGCATGTGTAGAGTCTCATTGCATAAAAATATGTATGGCGTATAATATGAATGGATGTGTTCCAATATTATACGTGCGTTGTGTTGTTGTTAAGTATGATTTGAGATTATACTGGTATTGTATATTGATGTTGAGTATGATGTTTAAGCCAATGAGCTATTACTGAATGTGTATTGCAATTAGGGTGATTGATGTGTTAATTACTTGGCATTACATGTTGTTTTATAATGCTTATTATATTGATTGAGGAACTCACCCTTACAACTATTTTTCAGGTAACGAGAAATGAGTTGAGTAGAAGCAAATGCTTGGAGTCTAGTGTAGTCTCCCTAGTGGGTCATGCTCTGATAGATGTAACATCGGGCGGGAACACTTTGATTATTGTTGTTGTTGTTATTGAACTAAATTACATGTGATGTTACATGTTTTGCATGATCGAGTTGATCTCTATCCGCTGCGTAATTGTGCAAATACTTTATATTTAAATTAAATAAAAGAGCATGATTGTTATATTGTTTAAATGGTGTGGAATGTTGTGTGACACCCTTGGTGCACTATTACTCTGATTATATGTTTATTATTTTAAGTGATTTTTGGGGTATTTTAGAAGGGTGTTACAACTAACATTTGTCAATTTGAGTTCAAGTGTTCAAGGAAACAAGAAAGAGTGAAAAAGGTGTCCAAGACTCATCATCTTCATCTTCAACATTTCACAACACATCAACTGCACACAATTACTTTTGATGTGGTTCGTGATCGATTAAAGGTGATAAGGTTCGAAGCTGTGATCGAAGAATCCAGTTCGGGTTGAAGCTTGTGGCAGGTTCTTTTTTGAATAAAACCGTTGGGGTTTTGTCCTCCAATACGGGTTTGTGTTTGGGGGTTTCTGGACGAATCGTTCTTCAATATTCAGCCGAGCGAAGGTGATTGAGAAGAGGAAGTCTTCGTCAGTCTAGTAGCGGATTCGGTGGCATTGAAGTGAAGGATTCGGGTTCGACTCGTTGTGTTTGAGATCAGCCGGGCCGAGGGTTTGAAGAACGGAAGATTCTTCAACAAAGGGGCTGGAATCGGAGGTCTAGCATCAACGATCGAAGGTCTTGATTCATCTTGAATCAAGGAGCAAGGAGAGGAAGCATCATTCAACACATTGGAAATTTTGTTGTTTGCGTGCTTTGCAATCCTTCTATAAACGATTAAATTTCACAGGTGATATCTAATTAATCATCTCAATTCTAATTTTAGAATTGAGGGCAGACGTACCCCGAAGCGAGGACGGCGGGGGAACTGCCTCATCAAATCTCTGTCTTCTTTAATTTTCTGCATAAGTGCTTTTCAGCTTAAAAATTAAGTGATTTTAGTTTAAGCAATTTTCCCAAACTTTGATATAAGTTGAGTAAGAAACTAAAACTGCTGTTTGAATACAAAGTACAATAGTATATTGTACTAGATAAATTTGAATTACTTACTCAACTCAAATATCTCTTGGAGTGTATGCACACCAAGTGTTTGTGAATTTGCATAAGCCAAAGTTGCCTTAAGTTTGCACTCAGTTTAATTTGGTATTTTGGATCATTGGAACTAGGCTTACTAGTTAGTGAAATATATCAATTGAGTGTGCAAATAGTGTAGTGATTAGTATTTCATTTTATCTCTAATCCATTAGCTTACCGCATATCCGGTTTTCCAATAACGGTTCGTTTTAGACTAAAATTTTCCTCGGCCGCTTCCGCATTCAAAACAAATTTTCAAAACCAATTTTCTCTCAAATTGGTAGCGCCGACTCAAGTTTTTAATTGGGATCTATTCAACCCCCCCTTCTAGATCCATGCCATAGTCTAACAAAGAGGACTTTAAGAAGATTATCTGGCAGTTTCTACCTCAATGGTGATGTGCTTTATAAGAGGAATTTTGACATGGTTTTGCTCAGATGCGTGGATAGACATGAAGCAGACCTGTTAATGACTGAAGTCCATGAGGGTTCATTTGGAACTCATTCCAATGGACATGCCATGGCAAAGAAGATGTTGAGAGCAGGCTACTATTGGCTGACAATGGAGTCTGACTACTGCAAATATGTGAAGAAATGCCACAAGTGTCAAATTTATGCGGATAAGATTCATATTCCCCGACACTTCTGAATGTTATTTCATCACCATGGCCTTTCTCTATGTGGGGAATCAACATGATTGGCATGATAGAGCCTAAGGCGTCAAACGGTCACCGTTTTATTCTCGTAGCAATTGATTACTTCACCAAGTGGGTTGAAGCGGCATCGTATACAAATGTGACCAGGCAGGTGGTTGTGAAGTTTATCAAGAATCAAATCATATGCCGATATGGTGTGCTGGATAAGATCATTACTGATAATGGATCTAACTTGAACAACAAGATGATGAAAGAGTTGCGTAGCAAGTTCAAGATTGCACACCATAATTCTTCTCCCTACAGACCCAAGATGAATGGGGCTGTTGAAGCTGCTAACAAGAACATCAAGAAGATTATCTAGAAGATGGTTGTTACGTACAAAGATTGGCATGAGATGCTACCATTTGCTTTGCATGGTTATCGTACATCCGTCCGCACTTCAACAGGGGCAACCCCTTTCTCTCTCGTATATGGCATGGAGGTTGTGCTCCCCGTGGAGATTGAGATCCCATCAATTAGAGTCTTGATGGAAGCCAAGTTGGCTGAGGCTGAATGGGTTCAGAGTCGTTATGACCAACTGAACTTGATTGAAGAGAAGAGATTAACTGCCATGTGCTATGGTCAGTTATATCAGCAAAGGATGAAGAAAGCCTTTGATAAGAAGGTCAAGCCTCATGTGTTCCGAGAAGGTGACCTCGTGATCAAGAAAGTCTTGTCTTTCACGCCCGATTCCAGGGGCAAGTGGACTCCAAACTATGAAGGTCCATATGTTGTCAAGAGAGCCTTTTCAGGCGGTGCTTTGATACTTACAACTATGGATGGGGAGGATTTCACTCGTCTTGTGAATTCAGATGCAGTCAAGAAATACTTCTCCTAAAAATAAAAACAGAATAGCTCGCTAAGTTGAAAACTCGAAAGGGCGACTTAGGCAAGAATGAGCGTCTCGGTGGATTGGAAACCCGAAAGAGCGGTCCAGGCAAAAGTTAGAGACATGAAAGAAAAAATGAATATATATATCCCGCTAGATTGAGTACCTCATCCTGGGGCAATCTAGGCAAAAATTAGGGATTTGGCAAGTAACTGCAATCCTGACAAGACTTTGTTCTACAAGCTGTCGTCTGTCAAAGATTCTCCTTCAGTCATCATCAACTGAAGCTTCAAATACATTGGATTCAGAGTTGGTGGAAAAATGGTCATTATGTTCAATGTAGCCTTTTTTCCAATATATATCACCAATTTCAAATTTGTAAAGATCCATGGAGTCTCGCCATTTGCAGACTACCATCCTATCAAATAAATTTGAGCTTTTATCCAATTCTTCGCACTCTTATTTGTTTCTGCTTAACAAATGTTTGCATGTTTTAATTGGTAAATATCATTGTTTTAAACAAATGAAGTTTTAAACTGTTTATCAAACAAAGTGAACATTCACAATGACTGAAAGGATAAATGGAATGTCTCCAGTGCTCTCCCAAGGAAAATACGATCTCCAAAAGGGTAAGACATTTGTTCATATTTTGGCATGTTTGTATCCTCTTCATCATCTTTCAAGTTGTCTCCCCAGCGAGCACAAAGAAGGGTGATACATCATCAACTCCCCAGAGAGTCTGGAGTTTTGGCCATGATGTGTACACCTCTATCTCAAGCATCCTCGACTCCTCAGAGGGTATGAGTCTAGCATTTGTGTCTTATCAACTATATGGTTGTCATCCCTTGTGTGGACTGACCTAAAATCCCTTATAGATTGATAAAAGTTGATATGCTACCTATTCATGAGGAAGTTTGTCTTTCCTCGGTGAGCGGAAATTCCCAGCATGAGTAGAAGTCCTCAGCAGGAGTAAGCATGTGTTCCCTGCGAAGCTATCTTTCAGATATCTCCTCAGCAATAGTTGCCTAGAGCAGTTGGTGAAGGGTTTGCTCCCCTTTTCATCCCCAGCATGGCACATGTTGATTCCCTTAGCCAAGATTGTTCCTCCGGAGATACTAGTAGTTATCCCCAACAGGTTGGCTTACAGCCCATCCCTAGTAGGGTTGCTCACAACAGACTTTCCCCAGTATGATCGCTTACAGTCTATCCCCAATGGAGTTTCCTGATCAGAGCCTGATATTATTTGTTTCCCCTCCGTATTGGAAAGCTTCTGAGTTGAACTGGTGGTGAAGATGTTGTTTCCTTCCCCAGCGGAGCAGTTGGTTCTCTCTCCTTAGCAGAGAGGTCTCTCCAGCAGATGAGAAGGGTTGTTTTGATTGTTGGAACTTCTGTTTGGTGGTTGTTCCCCACAGAGTTTCATATCATGCCTTGATAAGTTCCCCAGTAGAGCTTCTTCTACGATGGATCTTATCCGTGTTGAGATCCCTAGTAGAGTTTCCTCTACAATGAATCTTTTGTCTGTTCAACAGCAAATCCTTGGCGGTGACTCTGTATCTCCCCCAACTGAGGCTTGGCCTGATCCTAGTTTGGCATTGGTATCCCCTCCGAGTGGAAGACATTTTCCAGTGTTGAGGGATTTTGAGGAAGATGTAGTGTTTCCTTCCCCAGCGGAGCAATTTGTTCCTTCAGCAGGATTGTCTCTTCAGCAGTTAGAAGAGAATGCTTGGTTGATGTGTATCTGTTTGGTGGTTGTTCCCCACAGAGTCTCACATCTTCCCTTGATAAGATCCCCAGTGGAGTTCCCATATGTTAGATCTTATTGTTATCTCTGCATGTTCCCAAGAATTGTTGGAAGATCCCCAGCAGTTGGTAGCTGAGACTTTGCCTATCCCCGACAGTTGATAGTTGTGACCTTGGCTTATCCCCAACGGTGGTCTTTGTCCCCAGCGGTGATTGGTGTCTCCTAGTATTTGATGCTTCCCACCAGATTTAATTTCTCCTTTGGGCCTGGCCTTTCTCTTTTGAGATGTTATACCGGATGTCTGTCCATTGATTCTCGGACCTGTTTGTGTTAGATATGTCTGTCTGTCAGCATTAATCATACATAAACCACACATATACATGCATAATCATAGCATTCAGATATTCATATTACATTCTTTGCCATATATCTTTGATTGTTATCTCCTGTTACTGGTGAAATGTTCTTCCCCAAGCAGATGTTTGTGTCTGATCTCTCCATATAGAGCCAACCCTATAAGCAGAAAGTGTCTATCTTTCTTTCTTTCTTCCCCACTGAGTTATATCCTCGTGGATGATTTTTGTTTCAGTTTCCTCCCCAGTTGTGTATCTGGATGGAATTACTCCCCTTAGTTATATCCTCATTGGGTTGAGTTTTGTTTGATTGTGTCCTTCTAGTTTGTTCCTAGATTGACTCCTTTCTTGTTATTCCCCTGCAGTTCCCTGTGGTTTAGTTGTTCAAATTGCTCAGTAACCAGTAATTGTCCATCTTTCCCCAGTGAGTCTGTGTGGCCTTCTACCTAGTAATCGGTAGTTGTAAGTACTATTTCTGTGGTTTTCTCCCCAGTAACCGGTAGATGTAATCCCCTATTTGTTGGTTATCTTTATCCAATATTCGGTATCGATATTCCTTCATTTCGAGTATACCACCCAGTAGCCGGTGATATATCTCCTGGATAATTGCTTTTGTTAAGCAATTCATCCCCCGCGAGTCATCTTTCATTTACCCTTCTTGTTTGGTAATGATTGTTTCTCCTTCTGATTGGTCATCATTTTACACCCAGTAACCGGTATCCTGATGTCCTTTCTTTTCGGTCGATTTATCCTTTATTAACCCAATAACCGGTTATGGATAATCTTCCATGCGAGTATGTTATCTATGTTCTGACGGTAATAGATAATATATCTCATGCGCTCTTTAGTCGAAGTCTTTTTCTTCCCCAGTTGAGTAAGATTCGTATTTCCTTATGGAATCGAATGTCCATCCTGTAAATCGAGTTTGCTTTTTCAGCCCTCCTTTCGGATGATGAGTGTCATGGATATGTTCCCAATTCACGTCTGGTTGGTCACCTATTATATGCCCAGTGACTGGTATCCCTGGTGTTCCTTCCTTCTGCTCCCTATTATGACTTTTTGTCCCCCGTGGAGTCAGATCTTCCTGAGTTGAAATATGCCTTTTAGGTTTTCCTCAGATGTTTTGGATGATTGATATCTCTCACCCTTATACCGATCTTAGATATTCTTTCTCCTTGAGTGTGTTGTTCTCTCACCCAGTAACCGGTGTTTGGATCACATGTCTCTCTTTGAGATTATTACCCAGTAACCGGTAATATCTCGTTGTTTCCTCCTCAGCTGAGTCCTTTGTGGACATCCCCGTCGGAGTCCAGATTTTTATCCAAAGTATCCTTTGAGGATAGTTTTGTTGTATTAGCATATTCCCTAATACATGCATCTTTGTGTCAGCTCGAGTCTTTCCATCGATTTATTTTCATGGAATCCCATCGTGTCTCCCAGCAAGTTTTCAAGTCGTGACCTGCTCACGCATTTTACCCTTCATTTCTCCCCAGAGTCTCTGTCTCTAGTGAGCGTATTACTCCTTTGGATTTTTCAGTTTCTCCTGATTTCTTTTTCTTTGTGGCTATATTCCCCCACAGAGTATTATCTTTTGCATGCATCCATTTGCATCATGAGGTCTCTTAGGGACCAAAATCCGTCTCTTTGTTATTATTTAAGCCCATTCTACCTCGTCGAGACGAAGATTTTAACCTTCATATCTCCGGATAGAATGACCTTAAATAGGGGCATCTGTAAGACCCTAATTTTGACCCTAAGATCCCTCATGGCATCATATCATTGCTCTTTGCATTGCCTCAAGGATCATAGCATGCGTGGCTCCTTACCCTTGGGTTGGGACTTGTGTGAGTTGGTTTGAAACCACTAAGCATGTTTGAGTTGTATATTATTTCTCTTCTTATTTTGTTTACTAACCAAAAGCACAAAAATACGTCACTAACTTGTTTTATTTTGAAGCTCAAGCAGTCATGAGATCCCTTGCTCCTAGGAGACCCCTATGCTCAATGAAGTGGCTAGATGAAGATGAAAGCAAGCATGACAATGGTCCACAAGATTACAAATCATTATATATGTCTCCCAAGTATCTCAATTTTCCAATTTGATCAAGATAAGCCAAAGGGCTTGAGGATTGTTTCCCAAGGAAACCCTAATTCAACTGTGCATTGATTGTGCCTTGCTCATGAAGCAACCTCAACCTATGATCAAATCCAATCAAGGGAAGTTATTTCATTAATTATTTTATGCATATATGAGCCTATTTGAGTATCCTCAATCATTCATTCATCAAGATTTGAAGTTTGGTCTTGAGAAGTTGACCAGTCAAGTCATCTGACTATTTTGAGATCCATTGAGGCCTAACTTTTGATGTGTTTGTCAAAAGAATATGACCCCAAGACCACAAATGTTATTAAGAACCATATGAACAACTTTAATGTTAATGAAAAATTCATTTGAAACTTTTAAGGTCATCATTCATTTCAAAACATTATAGGTCATTTTGATTGAAACCCTAATTTTGGGTCAACTTCCCAAGGACCTAACTTCCTTATTTTTTATGATTTTGAGGTGATACAAATTGCATTGGAAAGAATGAGATCTCTACTTCAAATGTTATGTTGGACAAAATTTCATAATCCTAAAATAAACACATGTGATAATACAAAACATTATAGGTCACTTTAGACCAAAACCATTGAATTTGAAAAATGTCCAACTTTAAGTGCCCATAACTTTCTCATCAAAAATCCAAATGATGAAAAATTTAAGTCCAAATTGATCATCTTGAAAATATATACAACTTTTATGTTGGAGGTTTTTCCATTTGAGGATTGAATCATTGAAACATAAGGGCTTGAATTTAATCATTTTGGCAAATTTTTCAAAGACATGTTTTGTACATCAAACTTCAAGACGAGTTTTCACAAATTTCGTAACTCCAAATGGATTTTTTCTCGACATAGCTTTTCACATGCCTATGTTTGGATTTTCTATGTGTGACTTTCGAAGAGATGAACATTATGCCCAATTATGCATTTCACTTTGAATCTTCATGCACAAGCCATTGTAGTTCAAATTGCACATCCATTTCAATTTGGAATGATCTCAGCTTGTGATTTCACTCAAGTTTGGGCCTCACATGTGCCTGTACAGGCCCATGCATGGAGGACCCAAAGCTTCATGCACACGAGTTCTACCTTGCCTTGCCTTCAACCCAGCTATAAATACATGCCTTGCCTCATTCAAATCTCAACCTCAAGGAAACCTGAGACTCTGCAGAAGTGAAAACCCAGCCATTACTCAAAGGAATCCTGATTTTTATTTCTCACTTTCAAGCTTGAATTTCAACAAAATCAGTTGATCTTCAAGACATATTCCTTAGCCTTGCATTCATATCACATCTCAAGATTAAATTGGAAGCAAAAGTTGGAAGGAATCGTGTTGATCAAAGCTGCTCTTCAAAGGTATATAATCCAACTGTTTTGACCTAAATCTCATCATACAATGTGAATTGCTTGTGTTCAAATGGTTTTCTGAAGTCCTCGAGCAAGAGGCAAGCCAGTAGTGGCTTTGATTTCGTGTTTTGAAGCATTTCAGTTTGCATACCTGGATTTTCAAGCTCAGATTTCTCACTTGATAGAGATCTTGAGGACAATCTAAGGTTACAGGGGTGATGTACATCACCCCAGCTTCATTTTGGTACCTGGCTCGTGCATTTTGGTTGAGGTTCAAAAACCTGCAACTGGTGGCCGGAGTTGGTTGATCCACCAGAGGAGATGGTGGTTTCCACCACCATCCCCACGTGGATCCTCCTGAGCCTTTGGATCTCACTGGCACGTTCTAATCTCAACCATTGTTTTATTTGACTTGTTTTAAAACACTTTGTGACGCGTTGGACTCGATACCATGGTGGGAGCACGCTTCTGGGCCGCTTGATGTGTCCACGTCAATTAATGAACTCAATCAAGCGCTCCCTGATTTTTCTCTTTTTCTAATTTCTGTTTTAATTTCTTTTATTCCCTTTTATTATAAAAAGTCATAACTATTTTATTTGGAATCACAAAAATATGAGACCAACACTAAAATTTTTCTTGAAAAATCTAGTTTCATAATCTGATTTTTAATTATTTTTGTGATTCCATTTAATATTTTTTTGTGAATTATTTTGTTTTTAATAGTTGTTAATTCATTTTAATTACTTTTTGATATCCAAAAATTCCAAAAATATTTTCTTAAGACATATGGATCATGATAAATCTATGAAAAATATTCTCATCAATTTCTTAATTGATTTGAGATTTATTTGAGATTTTAATTCATTTGTTTTATTTTTCTTTGTTTTTAATTGTTTTAAAATAGTTTCTGTTTTCAAAAAATATTGAGTAAATTTGTCAAACCTTGTTTGACCATGTTAGACCTATGATGATTCAATTGGACTTATCCAAGTTGATTTGAATTGAATTTGAGGTTTGACCATATTTTGTTCATTTTATTTTATGTTTTATTTTAATTCCAAAAAATACCAAAAATATTATTGACTTAGTTGACCTCTAATTTTCATATCTCTTCTGTTTTACATTGGTTGATGTTGATTTTGATTCACATTTGATCATTGTGTTTTGATTATGTCATTTGAATTCTTCTTTATCCATTTCATTTCATTTTCATCTTCTTCTTCTTATTTGTGCCAATGAGTTAATGATTTGTGGTTAGCCTTGGCATATGAGAGGCTTAACCTTCTTTGATCCAAATCAAACTCAACTTGATCAAAGATCAAGTGAGTTGCTTTGTGTCCAAGATAGGTTGCTTCTTGGCCAAGCAAAAAACCTAGAGTCCATACAAGGTTTTCCCTCTTTTCTTTTGGCATGGCAAGTTGTAGGAGCTTGGCTTACTAGTCATGATCTCTAACTTGTGTTTATTTGCCTATAATTATATTGACCGGCCTCAGATAGGTGTGACTACTACATTAGTCCACTTACGATTGCTTAACATAGCGCTAATTTGTCTTATGACACTCTAACATTAACCATTAACTACTAACTTTAATTCAAGCATTTAATTCTTGCAATTTACTTTAATGCACTTTATTTCTTGCTCATTTATTCATATTGCTTTTTTACTTTGCTCACTTGAGCTCATATTTTATGTTTATGCTATTTTCCTTTTGCTCACTTGAGCTCATTATTGTGAATAAATATATTGTTGCTTTGTGATTGTTTTGTATTTGTTTGTGTGAACCAAATGCAAAAAGGAGAAAGGACTTAGAATTAGGACCTTACCTATGCTTAAAGGAGTTCAAGAGCAACTAGGCCTCATGCCTTTAGAATGTTAAACTTATTGAAGAGCAACTAGGCCTCATGCCTTTAGAATGCTAAAATCTTAAAGTTGACTTCAAAGGACCCCTAATCTAAACTCATTATTTGTCCATTCCTCTTATTGCATTGTGAACTTTTTGATTGTTTGTTCTCGTGTGATAGGGATTCCATCTTGAGATAGTAAGAAGGACCATTGTCATGAGTATCCAAGTTAAGAGAGATAAGCCAAATGGAGATCCTAGGAGCTTGAATATAACATTTATTTTGATTTCTTGTTGGATGCTAAGTCCAAAGGAAAGGAGCATCTTGAATCATCTTTATGATCTCAAGAAAGGAACTCCAAGGGTTTTATCTCTTCTCTCATCTTTGTATGCTTTAGGACTAGCCCTTCTCTTCTTCTCTCCACTCTAACCCAAGCCAAACCCATTTTGTGCAAACTTTGACATTGTTTTCAAATTAGAAACCTAGGCATTATGCCTTTGATTTTTTCAAACTCTTTTCATTAATACTCATTATGAATAAATCATAATCATATTTTGACTTAATTTTGCAAATACTTCTAACTTGTAAATACAACTCACTTGAAGTTGTTTTTGTGGTTCCAATGGCCACCTTTGTTAAAACTTTTTTTCATAAACATTAGCCATAGGTTTGAGTTATCATAGTGGTTGATGTAAACCTCACCTTATCTTTAGTGATTGGACTATAAGTCTTCCATACTTATTATAGGGTGGATCCCTCATTAGTATGTTGAAGCTCTCCTCACATGGTGGATTGTTGGTTTAGGTTGAGTTTTCTCCCTTTGATAACAAAAGACCTTAAAGCTTTTGATCAAATTAATTCACCAATCTTTTGAGATTTTTACCCCGAACTACGAGGTTTTGATCCTACCTTTGTGATGGTACGTAGGCAATGGGTTTATCCATTCAAACAACAAAATTGTAAATATAATGTATATTCTTTTCTCATCTCCCCAACCTTGTTTGCACAAATATCTTCACAAATACCAACCTATAATACACATTTGCAAAAAGGGATCCCTTAGAGTACTAAGGATGTTTTGGGTGCTTAAAACCTTCCCATTTCATAACCAACCCCCTTACCCAGATCTCTGACATTTTTATTAGTTTTTGATTTGATAAAACTTCTTACTTGGTTTTTGTTCGCTTTCTAACCTTTCCTTTGGATAAATAGAAGTGCGGTGGCGACTCGAATTGTATGCTTACTTTTGATTTAGTCAATAAATCTAAAGGTAACGAATACCCCGCTACAGTATCCTATAAACATGCATCTCAGAGCTCTAGGTTCGACCTTGTCCGACCTAATGTGAGCATAGGTTATGCTGCCAAATACTCTAAGTTTTTCGAGATCTGGTGGATATCTCGACCAAATTTATTCAGGTGTCTTAATATCTAACACAATTAAAGGACATCTATTTATCAGATATGTTGTTGTCGAAACAACCTCTGTCCAACACACCTTCTTTAACCCAACACTAGTCAACATGCATCTAACTCTTTCTAAAATGTTTTGATTAAACCGTTCAACCAAACCATTTTGTTGGGGAGTACCTCCAGTAGTTTTGTGCCTCGTAATACCAGAGGCTGCACAAAAACTATTGAACGCCTCATTGCAAAATTCAAGGCCATTATCAGTTTTCAACCTTTTGACCGTCTTGTCAGTCTGATTTTCGACCAGAGTCATCCAACTTTTGAAGTTCTCAAAAGTTTCATCCTTAGTCTTTTGGATGAATACACATAACTTTATGGACAAATCATCAACTATGGAAAGAAAATACCTTGCTCCTGAATGTGATGGACACCTCGCAGGAGCCCTAAGATCAGCATGGATGTAATCAAGGGACCCATGTGTTCTTTATTTGCCTTTATTGAATTTCACTCTGTAAGATTTTCCAAGTACATAGGGTTCACAAAACTTCATCTTTTCGACTTTTTCTCCACCAAGTAGATTTTGTTTCCCCAATTTGACCAAACCCCTTTCACTGACATGGCCCAATATCATGTGCCAAATTCCTGTCTTAGACAAAGGTTTCATGGATGCAACGTCTACAGAACCATTGACAACTTCAGACTCAAAGGTATATAAGCCTTGTTTCTTCACGCCTCTTAAGACTTTGTTCGACCCCTTCATGGCTTTTAGAATACTTTTCTCTCCTTGGAAAACATATCCTTTCTTGTCGGATTCACCAAGATAAATCAAATTTCTCTTCAAATCAGGTACATACCTGACTTCAGTCAACAACCTCATTGACTCATCATGGAGCTTGAATCTCATAGATCCAACACCTACAATCTTACAAGATTTATTGTTTCCAAGCAATACAAATCCACAATCTTAATCACATAGTTCCTCAAGCAAGTCTTTGTTTAGAGTCATGTGCCAAGTGCAACCTGAATCCATAATCCACTATTTACTTAAGTCGTCGCTTGAAACAACAAGAACATTAGATGAGTTGAAATCATCTTAAATAGTGGTTGTGTTGCCATTATTCTTAACTCCATGATCTTTCATACATTCAGGACACACTTTTCTTATATGACCATCCTTCTTATAGTGATAAACATCGAATAAAGATGCATCACCACTATAAGACTGCTGCTTACTTTTACCTTTCTTCTTGTCAAACTTGCCATCTCTCTTTGTGAATTTCTCCTTAACCGATATACCTTTACCAGTCGAAGATGGCTTGTGCTCCTTTCGTTCGTTCAAATCCTTAGAGTGCAAGGATGATTGAAATTCTTCAAAGGTTAGAGATTCTCTTCCATATAAGAGAGTTTGTTTGAAGTGAGCATGAGTTCTAGGCAAAGCACACAACAGTAACAACACTTGATCTTCATCCTCGATTTTTACATCGATATTTTCAAGATCAAGAATCAACTTGTTAAACATATCCAATTGCTCAGCTAGAACTTTGTCTTCACTCATCTTGAATGGATACAGATCTTGCTTTAGGTACGGGGGATTGACCAATGATTTGGTCATGTACAAACTTTCGAGTTTCTTCCAAAGACTCGACGTCATCGTCTCCTTTGAAACCTATCGAAGAACCTTATCACCAAGGCTCAATAAGATGATGTTGTGGACTTTCTCTACCATAGTCATTTTTTCTTTATCCTTTAACGCGACGTCCATGGTTGCGGCTCCCTTCAACGCTTCTAAACAACCCTGTTGAACCAGTAGAGATTTCATCTTCAAGCACCACAGACCGAAATAGTTCACTCCGGTGAACTTTTCAATCTCATACTTTGTTGACAGCATCTTCTCCATGCTCACCGCAACAATTTATTGTGAAAACGATGCCGGAATTACAAAGTATAATTGGTTTCTTGATCGGTAAGAAACCCACAAGGGTAGAAAAGAATAAAACAATAAGAATATAATGAAATTCGTTATAAACTCCTATTCTTTACTTTCTCTTTAAAACAAGATTACAAGTGTTATAGAATAGAAAATAACCTCTCTCACCCTAATTAGGTTTTTCATTATTCAATGATGAGAGACTAGTATGTTATTTATAAGCTAACTTAAACAATTTGGCATAACAAACAGGTTAACTTAGTGAACAAGCTAACTTAAAAAATTTGGCATAACAAACATGCCCAATTCAACATGCTAATAATCCTAACATACTTCGACTATAGCATGTGAACAAACTTCGATGACATGATAAGGTCCTGTTGACTTGTCGAACAAAGAAGCTATCCTTCAACCATACTAGAGTTCAATCTAATATCTCACAAATGTCCACCTTGGAACAAACTCTATAACATCATGGGAACAAACTAGCTTTATTCATACAACTTTATCAACTGTATATAGTGGGAAAACTTGTAGCTTGGTAATGTCTTGCTGATCATATCAACAATATTGTGATCTTTCGAAACCTTCAACACTTAGACTTCTCCATGCTCGATTACCCCTCTGACGAAATGCAGCCTCACACTGATATGCTTGGTTCGCTCATGATAGGTTGGGTTCTTCGACAGGTGTATAACACTTTGACTATCACATTTAATAGTGATAACTAGACCTTAAAGTTTTAGTTCCTTAGAAAAACCTTTAAGCCATAATGCTTCTTTCACAACTTCAGTGAGGGTAATATATTCGACTTCAGTGTTTGATAAGATAACAACCTTCTAAAGTGTTATTGTCCAACTAATTGTTGTGCCAAACATAGTGAACACGTATCCAAAAATATATTTTCAGGAATCCATACAACCTGCATTATACAAGTCGACATACCCTTCGATTTTTGCTTTACTATTTTCACCACATGCTCCACCATAAATCATGACTCTGTTCAGAAACCCATCTATTTACCTTAGAATCCACTTCAATGCTTGCCATTGAGCCTTTCCAGGATTCTCCATGTACCTGCTTACAAGACTTATTGCACATGTTATGTCGGGTCTAGTACAAACCATATTATACATCAAAGAACCTACTATGTTAGAATATGGGATGCTATTCATATAGGCTCTTTCGACCTCAATACTGGGAAATTGATCTGTACATAGCTTGAATTCAAGGTTTGTCAGAGTTACAACAGGTTTTGAATTAGACATAGCAAACTTGTCGAGAATCTTTCGTAGGTATGTCTCTTAAGATAAACATAATTTTGACTTCTTTATGTCTCTTTGGATGTCAATCCCAAGAATCCTGGATGCTACTCCCAAATCCTTCATATCAAACTCCTTATTGAGTTCAACCTTCACCTTCATTACATTCTCGACATTGTTGCTTGCTATGGGAATATCATCCATATAAAGCAACACAATAACAAATGAATTTCCGGGTCAAAATCTGGACTAAACACAGTGGTCTAACTGACTTCTAATGAAACCTATGTGTTCCATGAACTTGTCGAATCCCTTATTCTACTGTCAAGGAGATTATTTCAGTCCATATAAAGATCTATTCAGCTTTCACATCTATTTGTTCCAATTCTTGGTCGAACTGTGCCACTATGGCAAGTAACATTCGAATGGATTGAAGTCGACACCTTCTTTATGAGTGAAACCCCTTGCGACCAATATTGTTTTGTATCTCTTTGACGTCACTCGTTCGATTCCTTCCTTAACTTATAAAATCCACTTACAATTGACTAACCTGGATCCAACAGGTTTATTGATTCGTTCCCAAGTGTGATTATCATGAAGAGACTTAATCTTATCATACACGGCCTTCATCCATTCAGTCTTATTTTTACTTCTCATAACTTCCTCATAGTCTCTAGGTTATTCATCTAGAACCTTACTTGTAGAGATTAAGGCATAAGCTATGAGATATGCATACCCAAGTCTTTGATGTGGTTTGATGACTATTCTCAACCTATATCTTGTCAACAGGTATTCATCGACAGTTTCCTCATTTTCCTTAGTATCTTCAGCATCCTGTCCTTCTTTGTCTACTTGATGTAGGATACACAATTCAACATTGACATGTTCCACCTCAACATGAATCTCTAGTTTTTCCATCTCTTCTTAAGATATTTGTGCACTTCGACTAACGTCATCAGTTTTATTGAAAGCCATCTCAAATTCATTGAAAACAACATCTCTACTGGTGATACACCTCCTGTGACTTGGCTCTAGGCACCATAGCCTATAAGCTTTGACTCCTTCAGGGTATCCCATAAACATACATCTCATAGGTCTAGGTTCGACCCTGTCCTGCCTAATGTGAGCATAGGCTATGCATCCAAATACTCTAAGTTTATCGAGATCTGGTGGTTGTCCCAACCAAATTTCTTCATGTGTCTTCATATCTGACGCATGTCGCACCGTGAAAAATACAGAGTCGCCACCAAATTTTATTTATTCCAAAGGAAATGGAAAGTAGCGATAAAACCCCAAATGATAATGGTCTCACAACCAAGAGATGATTCGAAAGCCGGTTATGCAAGGGGAAGGTATTAACACCCCCTCACCTCCATCATACTCGATGGGAACCCCTTGCTTATATCAATGCGTATGGGTGTTGTTTATCTATATGTTTATTTTTATCAATGAATGAGATGAATAGAGTGAGATGGGAGGAGAAAATAAGTTTTAAGTTAGTGTGCTTGCCAATGATTTGGTTCATTGTGCCTATGTATCCTCATACGTGCAATGAGGAAGTCAGAGCTTTGTAGTTCCGCTCACAAATGAAGTGTGTGTTGGTTCGTCTTTATGACAATGTTGACGTTCGCGTGCTACTGCTCACTTGCTTGTATGCTTGAGTATGGGAGTGGGAAGTATTTGTTTGTGGTAAAGTGGATGCGCTTGGGTCACAATCTAGTAGTTAAACATTACTTGCTCACACATGGAGGCTTAAGTGTCATTCTCGGTAGAACGGAAGTAACACGTCCTTTTTGAAAGGTTTGAAGAGATTCACTAAGGTAAAAGATGATTTGATTTGTTGGGGTTGATTTTAGTACAGAGACAAGCATCATACCCTTGGCTAGATACAATCAACAATCCAAAAACTCGGGAGTTGAGAGGACAATGTTATCCTAACCATGCTTTTTCATCCAAAAGAGATTCTAATTATGAAAGAGGTTTGGCAAATATAATTATTGGAACTTATAGGGAGACAAGTATCTGACCCTTGACTAAGTACTGCCAACAATCAGAATACTTGGGAGTCGAGAGGACAATGGTATCCTAACTACCCTTTTTCTCCCTCATAACACCTAGATCTAACTTTTTTGAATCATTATATGTTTTAAGAGGGAAGTCAAGTGTCGGGTCCTCTAGCTAGGTACGGTCGACAATCCAAGTACTTGAATATTGTGTACAAGCACGTACACCCTGTTTTTGTATTCTGTTTGTTATGAAAATGTTTTGAAAAAGGCGCTTGACGTTGGATCAAGATTTTGAGTTTATTATGAAAATATATGGAGAATGGAGGAGAGAGAGAGAGAGAGAGAGAGAGAGAGAGAGAGAGAGAGAGAGAGAGAGAGAGAGAGAGAGAGAGAGAGAGAGAGAGAGAGAGAGAGAGATAGAGAGAGAGAGAGAGAGAGAGAGAGAGAAGAGAACGGAGAAGAGCTATGAATCATGGAATGGATGGGAGATACTTGACGTAGGATCAAGTACTCGTGTTGCAATGGTGTGAGTTTTATTTGGAAAACACTTGGCGTTGGGTCAAGTGTGCCTTTTGTTTTTTTGAAATGCTTTATTTTATCGTTTGTTTTTGTCTTTTTAGTTAGAATGCATGATAAACTAATAAAAGAAATAAACCCAGGCTATTGCACTTTCATGGGGTGGAGGGACATGTGACCCATAATGGGGGAATGGAACCATTACAACACAAATGGGAAATAGAGATATTATAGAAATTACAAACCATGTATCTTACCTAAAACATACAAGTGGCAAGGTATCCTTACACAGTACAAGTCAATTGAATGAATTAGAGGCATTGTAGTTTGGAATGTACTTGGATCTCAAAGGCACATGTGGACACGAACATGAGTCAAAGTAAGTTAGTATGCATTAACAAATTAAAATGAAATGGACATTAAATGCTAAAACAAGTGGATGGAATGAAATATGACATGATAAAATAATGAAATGATATAGAGATCATGGTGAGTGTAATGGACATACATGCATATCACATTAAATTGAAATATCATTTTCAATTTCAATCTAATAACCACAATCAAAAAGTAGAACCATTAAAATGGGGTTAAAATCAAGCAAACATGGAATTAATATGAATCAAAATGTAAACAAATAAAATTCAATCCTAAACATAGCTAAAAGTCAAGATAAAATGGCGAAATACTAATAAAAAATTAAATGGAATTTTAATATTTCTAGCCATTTTTTAATGGTGATTAAAGATGAATTAATCCTAAACATGTTAAAATTCTAATTAAAAATTACCTAAACAATTAGCATGATTTTAATATTTTATAATCAATCATGGTAAAAATGATTAAAATAAATTTAGTAAACTCTAAGATTTAAAAATAATCATGAAACTATGAAGAAAAACAATAAAAAACAACAAGAATAAATAAAAGGGCCAGGGGGTTTAAAGTTTAGAAATGGGTGATGCATGGTAAATGAGCATCGACCTAATAGTCAAAAGGCCCATGGTACTCAGTCTTGGCCAGGGGGTGTGAAGAAACCATTAGGGATGATGGGGGAAATTCGTGGTTGGGCCCATGTACATGAGGCCCAACATCCACAAAACAATTGAATGAATTTCAACATGTGAATCAAAACAGCCAATAACAATTAGCCGCGTGGTAATTAAAAGGAGATTTAAACTGAAATTAACATGTGCCAAGTCAACTCTCAGCTCAGGCATGGACTCCATCTAACACCATCGTGGGCCACCATTCCAGAAATCGCCTCTGGTAGCGGTGGCCATCATAAAGGGAAATTGAACACATCAACGACCCCATCTCTTCACGCTCAGTCCGAATCTTGTTCCAATTTCTCAAAATTATATGCCTAGAACCCTAACCGCATTGATGAACTCAAGAACCTTAAACATATAAACCTAAATTAAACTATACACTCA
This sequence comes from Lathyrus oleraceus, assembly GCF_024323335.1. Taxonomy (NCBI): domain Eukaryota; kingdom Viridiplantae; phylum Streptophyta; class Magnoliopsida; order Fabales; family Fabaceae; genus Lathyrus; species Lathyrus oleraceus. The sequence continues at coordinate 223,811,453 of NC_066584.1, forward strand.
AAGAGTCAGAGCCCATGGATTTAGGGCTCTGATTTCCCTGACTCTCGCCTACATCCTAGTAACTGGACGGTTCATCTTTTCATCGAGGAACTCGTATCTCAGGTTCTTAGGTAGTCCCTTAAGTTCTAAAGTTGGTTTCTTAGGGCATGGCATAAGATCTGGGGTAAGGGATAAACATTCGTAAAGGTTATCATCGATGTAAGGTTTCTTAAAGTCATCATCTTCCCTTATGAGAGTTGATGGTAACTTAGTTGTTTCTATAATTTCTTTTTGTTCTAATTCTCTAACACATTCATCAATGATATCTAAGGCATAACATGAGTCTCCCATCACAGGTGCCATAAGAAATTTCGAAAGTATAAATTCTATTTTCTTGTCACCTACCTCAAATGTCAACTTTCCTTTCTTGACATCTATTATGGCTCCTGCAGTCGATAAGAATGGTCTACCTAGAAGGATTGGTATATCATTGTCCTCTTTGATGTCCATGACAACAAAATCAGTAGGGATAAACAACTGACCTATCCTAACAGGAACATCTTCTAAAATGCCTATCAGATACTTAACAGATCTATCGGCTAACTGAAGCGACATCTTAGTGGGTTGTAATTCTCCTAAGTTTAACCTCTCACAAACTGCTAAAGGCATTAGGCTCACACTAGCTCCTAAGTATAGAAAAGCTTTTTCGATGACATGATTACCCAAAAGGCAAGGAATGGAGAAATTTCCAGGATCTTTATCTTTCTTTGCTAATTTGTCCTCGGAAATAGCATTACATTCCAAAGGCTTCGGATCGTCAAGTCTACGTTTGTTGGTAAGGATGTCTTTGAGAAACTTTGCATAAGAAGGTATTTGGGTGATGGCTTCTTTGAAAGGGATTTCTACATGAAGTTTTTCTATAACTTTAATAAATTTTTGATACTATTTATTGATCTGGGTTTGTTTGAGTCTTTACGGATATGGTATAGGTGGTTTATATGGCGGGGGTGGTACGTAAGTTTTATCTTTAGGTTCTTCTCCTTTATCTCGACCTTCCTGGTTTTCAGATTCCTCTAGTTCCTTTACTTCGTCCGTGGGTTTGGTACATTCCTTAGAAGTTTCGGGTTCACTCAATCTAGGGTTTGGTGGCTCATCATAAGCGTTCCCACTTCGTAGGGTAATGACATTGGCTTGTCCTCTCGGATTTTGTTGAGGTTGTCCAGGGAATTGTCCTCCAGGTGTAGTCTGAGGGGCTTGGTTTAAAGCTACCTGAGAGATCTGGGTTTCAAGCATCTTGGTATGAGTAACTATTTGGTCAACCTTGGTTCCTAACTGAGTAATCAATTCGTTAACATGAATGTTTTGATTCATGAACTCCTTGTTTTGTTGGGTTTGAGCGGTGATAAAATTTTCCATAATTTTCTCAAGGCTCGGTTTTGGTGGTACAGATTGCATAGGTTGATTTGATCTTGGGGCTTGATAACTAGGTCTCGGAGGTGCATTATTTTGAATAGGGTTATTGTTTTTATAGGAGAAGTTCGGGTGATTCCTCCATCCAGGGTTATAGGTATTCGAGTATGGGTTCCCTTGGGTGTAGTTCACTTGCTCAGAGTGGGTTTCGTTTAATAGACTGCATTCTGCAGATTGGTGTCCTTTGGTTCCACATATCTCACAATCCGACGAAACTGCGGCTACAGTATTCGGGTTTATGCACATGTGCTCGACTTTGAGGGCTAATGCGTCCATTTTAGCTTGCATCATGTCTATAGAGCTTAGTTCATGCACTCCTCCTTGGGCTTCCTTTTTCTCTATTGTTTCTCGTTCGACTCCCCATGATTGATGGTTTTGAGCCATATCTTCGATGAGGGCACTAGCTTCAGGATAAGGTTTGTTCATCAGAGCACCTCCTGCGGCAGCGTCGATGGTCATCTTTGTGTTATAGTGAAGTCCATTATAGAAGGTTTGAATGACTAACCAATTTTCTAAACCATGATGTGGGCATGCTCGTAACAACTCTTTATATCTCTCCCAAGCTTCGAACAACGATTCTCCTTGGTTTTGGGTAAATCTAGTTATATGGTTTCGAAGAACGGCGGTCTTACTCGGGGGAAAATATCTAGCAAGGAATACTCTTCTAAGGTTATCCCAAGTCGTAATGGAATTGGGTGGAAGGGAATCTAACCATGATAGGGCTTTATCTCTGAGGGAAAAAGGAAATAATCTTAAACGTATTGCCTCAGGAGATGCTCCATTGGTTTTAAAAGTGTCTGCTAATTGAAAAAATATTTTTAAATGTTGGTTTGGGTTCTCAGTAGCGAGACCTGCGAATTGTCTCTGTTGCACTAGTTGCAATAGGGATGGTTTAAGTTCAAAATTATTAGTTGTGATGGTTGGGTTTACTATACTAGAACTAGGTTCTTCATTAGATGGTTGAGCGAAATCCTTAAGAGGTCTTTGGTTTTGATCTTCGGCCACAGCTCTCTTAATTCTATGAACGAATAAACGTGTGCGAGCGTAACGTTCAGGTTCCGCCAGAGGGTATACTAAGCTTAAACTTTCGGTGATGCGAGTTCTTCGCATTGATCAGCGGGAAATAGCCTAAGTCTAAACGATATAACAACAGGAAAATGAAATTTGACGAAATTGGTCCCCGGCAACGGCGCCAAAAACTTGATGCGGTGTTTCGCAAGTATACGAACGCGTCAGAGTAATATAAAAGATTGTCGAATCCACAGAGACCAAGTGTCAATCTATCGTTATCTATTGTTATGGTGTTTATCAAAGGCAATCGAAATAGGTGTTTTTGGAGTGTGCAATGAAAAGTAAAGTATTGAAATGAATTTAATTAATAAAGACAGGGTCGAATGTAATTCACGTAATCAATTAATAATCCAAGTACTTGCTAATAGAGCTACTTATGGGCAGTGTTTCCTACTTTGAAAAGAACTAATTTAAAAGGAACTGTCACTTTCGCGTATTCAGAACCGAGTTGTACTCCCTAATCAAACCCTCTTATTGTCACTTATAAAAAGGCGCGCATTGCGTTAGAGTAGTAAACCTACTTTTAAGAAATATAGTATCTTGACTAAGTTGAAAAGTATTATAACCTAGATTTCTTAACCAAAAGAGGTTCTTACGAACCAGACTCTAAACTTATAAACGCGTCCGAAAATAGTTTTAAAATCTCTTTTCTTCTTAATGTTAAAATCTCCTAATGAACTAAACAAAGCGCTTTCGCTGTTTTTGAAATAGTTAAAAACAATTAAGTTTAAAAAGACGTTGGACGGCTTTCGATCTTACCCAACGGAATTGAAGTGCGGGAAAACTCAAGTTGAAAGTTAAAATAGCCCTTAAGTGTTTCTACGAACAATTGTATGGATTACTGGTTCAATTACGATCCTTACATTCTAACCTTATAAATTTAGCTAGATATGGTAAAATAAAAGTGCATTAAAATAAATAAAAGTAGTGCGAGTGCGGAAAGTAAATAATTTAAAGCGAGTGCGAGGAAATAAATAATTTAAAGCGAGTGTGAGGAAATAAATAATTTAAAGCGAGTGCGAGGAAATAAATAATTTAAAGCGAGTGCGAGGAAATAAATAAAGTAAAGGAGAGTGTGGGAAATAAATAAAGTAAAAGCGAGTGCGAAGAAATAAATAAAGTAAAAGCGAGTGCGAGGAAATAAATAAAAGTAAAAGCGAGTGCGGAAAATAAATAAGATAAAGACAAGTAATAAAAACCTGCTCAAATTGGAGGATTGAATAAATTGCAAAGTGGAAATGAAAATGGCGGCAGGATTAACTTCCTTCCAAAGTGCTCCAAACTCGATTACAGACTCTATCACAGACTCGATTACACAATTGTGGTAACACTCCAATGCGAAGCGATTGCCACTTTATAAAACTGAATATATGCATAAGTGAAACAAAGTTGCTCTGAGTTTGCCTCTACTCTAAGTTTGGATGATTGTAAAAGTGAATTCGAGTTTCTATTTATAAGCAAGTAAAAAGATGGAAATGACAAGGATGCCCTTCAACTTGAAAATGGGAGGGGAAAACTTTCCTCTTGTGGCGCCCGCCACAAGGCCATGGCGCCCACCACAAGCACAATCTGAGGCGCCTTAGTGGAAGTAGTGGGGAACGTGGGAGTTGAGGGAAGTTGAGCTTGGACACGTCATGGCAGGGTCTATGGCGCCAGTCATGGGGTAGGCCACAAGTACAAAATGCTGAATTTTAGGGTTTTTAGCTCTTTTTCACTCCTTTTCTCGATCGGGGCTCCGATTAAAGTAAAAACCTGAAAACAAAGGAAAACATAGCAATAACACAACAAAATGATAATAAAACAACTAGAATGCATGTGAAATCGGAGTCGAAAATACGGTAAATTTCAGTGTTATCAACAAATTGGCACGCCCAGTGGGACGAGTGCTAACGTTACGTTTGTCTGTAGTTCTGGTTGTTAAGTTTTTTTGGGGGGGAAAGATTCGTTGTATGTTATTAAGAAGTGGTAAAATAGCCATAAACGATGAATAACGAATAGGGAGAGAATCCCATACGAGGATGGCGAATGTGAATCCGCCAGAGACCCAAAACTCTCAAAATCCACCAACTAGTAACATAATGCCCCATTCTCCCTTGATAGGGGCAAACACGGCCACATCGCGTATGTTCGAAGCAGTTCCGTCTATGGTGAGTTCGATGCCTATGCATTCGATCTCCCATACTGAACCAATTTTAACTTACATTGGGCCTAGGGGACCTCCTCATACTCCCTCTCCAATTAGAGATATTCCAAATAGGTCGTTGGTACCCCCTAGTTTCTGAATACCATTTGGTAGTCGAGAGCAGCCGTATGGAATGCCAACTTCAGTGATGGCCAATTTACATAATGCTGGTTCTACCTTTTCGGAACCGATGGTTAACATAAATTCTCTAGTGCAAGGGTCTGGGATCAACATGGGTCGAACCAACCAATCTTTAGGTTTGAGACACCCGACACAACTACCTACTCTTACTAATAACTCCGCGTGCAGTTGGTTGGCTAGAGTAAGATATTTTTTAGCAACTTTTAGGGATTTCGAACAAAAGACGGAATGTGACAACCATAAAGCCAAAAAAGATATGTGCTCCACGTCGGAGACATCGTTAGTGTCTTTATTATGGTAATGTGAAGTATATGTTGAGTATGCTGCTCTAGTGGTCGAAAAGGCAATAGTATCCATGGAATCGATGTCAGGATTATAAATGTGTCCAGTGGGCTTCAGCCCTGTGATAGTGGCCATGTCGAAGAGGGTTGGCGCGACCATACCGCAAGAAAGGTGGAAGGTATAATGTGTATTGTCCCAGAAGTACAACGAGGAAATCAACATGGGAGTGTTGTAATCTAAATTCAGTTTCGACAACATAATCAGGTCATATATTCCTGTGTATTTCCAAGCCTGGGCTTTTTGTTTCTCTACTTTGGTTAACCAGTTTAGGTAATAAGTAGGATCTTTAAAAGTTGGAGTAGCACGGAAGGCTCTAAAACCGTCATTTATAAACCTCAGGTCTATAGTATCCCCAGCCTGAGGGTTCTCGATTGAGGTAGTTTCAGTTCTAGGGTTTCTAGCCTGCCCTATGGGTTTGCATTTGTGGTAAGAGGGGAAAATTTCTCTAAGCTTACTGGCATCAACATCTAACTCAGCTAAGGGCCCAGATAATGCATAAGTTTTTTCAGAGATAGAAACGGGAATAAGTACCTGAGAAACATAAATTCCGCGTTGTTCTTCTGTCTGAGGCTCTGGTATGTATTGATGGTTGCCAACTGCGAGTGGAGCAGACAGTGTAGCGAATGGAGGAAGTTCGAAGATCTTATTTGGAGCTTTGGTCCTGTTAGCGGTGGTTTTGACAGAGACCCCTGTTCCCTTAAGAGCTTTATTTTAGGTGGCCATTGTTAGGGTTTGAAGGAAATCTGGATTTAGTTAAAGAATATTTGAAGAGAAGAGAGCTAGAGTGCTTGGAGATTCAGAAAATGTAAGAAAAATGTGAAATGGGTAAGTAAATGAGTTTTATAGGCATGCTTGGAAGAGAGAGCATTTCAAATCAGTATTAATGGTGGACTAGTTAGTGGGACACGTGTCTCCCTTGGGAAGTGTAATGGAAATGCCAATTAATGCTATAGCCCATGATTTCCTAGAAGCTAGGAAACGTGATGAGTAAAAAAGATTCTGTTGTGGGCTGAAAACACGTGGGTAGGAAAAGACAATGATGACTTTGACGTCATCAGACAAGTTGAAGGAACTGAAACGTTCTACTAACATTGAGACACTTGGCACAATGTCAGAGTTATCAAGGCATCGAAGTAGGGTCTAAAAAATGTCTTTTTCTCGTGCGTGTCGAAAATAACATTTTTTTGGGGCAATTTGTTGGCTCATATTTTCGATGCCCATTAAGAATTACCATAATTAGAAATTATATGCACAACTGTTTTTGAATGGGAAGTAGTATTCAACCAGCTAGAGGTGAGTCGACTTGGCCAGGTGAATAAAGCTCAAGCATACAGCTGAGACTCCAAAGGGGTTCTTCAGAGAAGCGGTTGAAAACGGTTTTTGATCAAATATTCAAAATTCAAATAAGGGAGGGAACTTTGCCTTCATCAGAAATCGTGAGAGCACACGTGGAGCATAATAGATGAATACGCGCATGCAAGGCGCCAGGTCCTCGTCATGATTGAAGAACCATCAAAGTGGTTATCTCGATCCAGTATAAATATAGGGTCTTAGTGTTAGAAAAAGTGTGTGTCAAATTGTGTACAAAAATCTGTAAATTTACTAAGTATTCGTGTGAAGAAGAACCGTAAAGCACAGAATGTACGTTGTCTACACCATTGTTAGTTATTTCAAAGCAATGTAAATTTGTCTTTACTTTTCTTTCCATAAATATACTTCCTTACTTCTTCATCTCAAACACCCTCTTTTTACTTTCAAAGCAATATAAGATTTCTCTATTTTTTCTCGCTTTTAATACTTTAAAGTTTTAAGATTCTTGAACTTTCGACATTTACTTTGTCATTTATAAATCCTTTAAGGTTTATTTCATTAAACTTATCATTTTCTATTAGTTTTCAAACTCTAATTTGACGCTTATTATTGAGTATTCATCACTACCACATTTCAAAAACAATTATCACATGTCCTAGGATCAATTTGATCGATCCTCTAAGTAACCAAATTTAGAAATTTGGAAGATCAGCGGTTGTTTACCGATTTTCAAGGTAAACAACTGGTCAAAATGCATCTAAGTTTTTCTAAAATGGTTCAATTAAACCTTTCATCCAAACCATTTTGTTGTGGAGTACCTGCACTAGTTTTGTTCCTTGCAATACCAGAGGCTGCACAAAAACTGTCGAACGCCTCATTGCAAAATTCAAGGCCATTGTCGGCTCTCAACCTCTTGACCTTCCTACAAGTCTGATTTTCGACCAAAGTCTTCCAACTTTTGAAGCTCTCCAAATTTTCATCCTTAGTTTTCTGGATGAATACCCATAAATTTTTGGAATAATCATCAACTATGGATAGAAATATCTTTCTCCTGAATGTGATGGACACCTCGCAAGCCCCCAAAGATCAGCATGGATGTAATCAAGGGATTCATGTACTCTTTGTTTGCCTTTATTAAACTTCACTCTGTAAGATTTTCCAAGTACACAGTGTTCACAAAACTTTAGCTTTTCGACTTTGTCTCTACCAAGTAGATTTTATTTCCCCAATTCGAATAGATCCATTTCACTGGCATGGCCCAATCTCATGTGCCACATTTCTGTCTTCGACAAAGGTTTCGTGGATGCAACATTTATAGAACCATTGAATAATTCATCCTCAAGGGTATACAAGCCTTATTTCTTTATGCCTTTTAAGACTTCCTTCGACCCCTTCATGACTTTTAGAATACTTTTCTCTCCTTGGAAAACATATCCTTTCTTGTTGAATTCACCAAAAGAAATCAAATTTCTATTCAAATCAGGTACATACCTGACTTCAGTCAATAACCTTATTGACTCATCATGGAGCTTGAAATCATGTATATATACATTTGTTCTGGGTTGGACAAATGGCTCTAAGACTAAACACGTAGAACCAGTAAATTAAGAATATGACTGACAAATTCAGAGTCAAGCATTCCTTGGTCAGTGGTCACCTACCCAAAAGGCACATCTCCTTCGTTAAAATCCATAAAATGGGCATTCACGTCTCACGCTCACATTCACATTTCAGTTACTAACAAACTCCTATATTTAAAGGAGATTAACGAATAATTTTCAGGTGTGAATTTCACTCCCCATTGATTATACACTATTAATTTCTCTCACTGATTTGGACGTTTGAGTGCTAACCTTATAGGCCAGTCTTTCTCCACTGCATCAAAACCTAACTCTATTGCAGCACAACCTTTGCTCAACCTTTTTGACCATCGTTTTATTTTTGAACAGTGCATTAGCGCCGTATGTGAGAATCGATCTTTGATTTCTATGATTACCTTGTTCTAATGATCTTAGATCCACATCTCCTTCAATCGAATTGTAGATCTACATCGCCATATTAATTTCATCAAGCTCACAGTTGAATTCATCTTACTAATCATCAAGAAATAAAACTGTCAAAAGCCACTCTTTCCGCTACTCAATGGCAAGCCATTGTAGCCACTGAAGTAACAATAAATATTCATCCACTTCCACCAGGTGTGGATGGTCAAAACTAAACACCTAATCCTTCTTCTCTTCCACCACCAAATCACGTGCAACCAAGGATAATCCAGTCAACCCCTAAACATCCCTTACTCACAGTGTCTGCTCCAGATTTTCACATGGGAGAACCGTTCGCCAGGCCAACGCTACCCTCTACAGTCATCGAACGTGAAACACTTCCTAGATTCTAGGCCTTGAGGCCAATTTCGGTCCTGAAATGGCTCATAAACTGTTGAATGGTATGTTTCAGATGGTTCAACATAAAAAATTTCAAGCTTTCATGGACAGACTCACTCGAATAGAAGAAAGCATGCATAGTATAATCCCAAAGAATGACATCATCCAAGAAGCAGCCTCGCAAAATTATGTTGGACCATTACAGGACCACGAAAAAGTCCAAAAATCCCCACGTCCCTGGGGGCATAAGCATAATACCCCTTCTCCCGATCCCTAGGAGAGAAAGGAAAGTCACACTTCCCCAAAATCCCGATGACTTGCTAGAAGGGAGAGAAAGGAAGAAGTTAACTAGGCTCAGTCGAGGAAGAAGAATCCTCTGATTGCTCATATTCTGAACGGTAGAATTCCTCGATCACTTGAGAAACCCTAAAAACCCCAAGATTATAATGGAAATAGAGACCCTGAGGAGCACGTCGAGAACATGGAGGGACGACTAGACTACTACCACACGGACGACGATGTAAATTGATGTATTTTTAAATTGTAAGTTTAGGTTGTGTCATTGGGGATCAATAATGTTAATTGAAGTATTATTAAGTCTAATAACATATCTAGGAGGCTATAAATGATCAAGTGAGTTAGGTATGAGAGTTGAACTCTATCTAGAATGAAATGTTACAGGAAAATGAAAGAGGGAAAGGATGCAAGAATTTCTGTAAATGGGCCAATTACGACCATGGTTTCATCTATTTGTTCACTAGGGAAATGTCATCGGAGGAATTGGGCATATCTGGGCCAATTACGATCATAATTCTAATTATAACTAGAATGTAATTTTATATGTGGGATGACCAAAATCCCTAAGTTACACTATGCTTTAAACTCCAATTTAAATAGGTAAATCATTCATTAACTAACTACCATAATGATATCAATAAAACATTCTTAAGAGGTGATCATAAGAAGGTAAGATATGATTAAGAATTTCTTAAGGATTAAGAGGAATTTATAAAAGAATAAGACTAGTTATATTTAGTAAGCATGAATGCATAATATTTAGTAAAAACTTCAAATGGTATTAAACAACAAGACTTATTTAACACATTGTTATCAATGAATGATGGTGCTAAACAAGTTCCTTGTTTAAGAAAGTATACTTGTAATTAATTATCTAATATATATATATATATATATATATATATATATATATATATATATATATATATATATATATATATATATATATATATATATGACATTAGTCATGATGAGTGAGACTACAACATAGAACATATATCAAATTTATGATGGGACCATAGTGTCATAAATCCATAATTGACTTGTAAGGGTAGTCCTAGTTATTAGGCTCCCACCCTCTTAGGATTATTTTCACGTTCGAAGATCTAAAAATTTATGTTTAGATTAAGTTAAAGTCAATCTCATGTTAGTATTTCATCCCAATAAGATATTCTAAAACCTCATATAGTTAATCTTATAACAGTAGCAATTTATTCCCAAGAGCGTAGTGAAACGGTAATTAGGAAGTTAGATATGTTAACATTAGAAGTTCAGTAAGTATATACACGAAGTGATTAGAAGACTTAAAGAGATGGAGTAAAGAGAGTTTGAGGTTCCTAGTATGAAATCCACTTAAAATTTAGTACAAGATTCTCTAGGAGAAACAACGAGGATTCAAATGTACAAGACTATAATTTACGTATTAGGTTTTAAAAGTGAGATTTTTAATCATGTAACTCCACTTATGTATTTTACTTCTTTTGTTATTTTTATTTTTTCTTTGAGGTGGTCTTATGGATTAAATTACAAATGACCACCTTTGAATAATGTTATGTTTAATATTGTATAATAATTTCTAGATACTTAAAATATGGTGTTACAATTTATATGTTGTTTATTATAAGGGTGAAAGTATTATATATATTGAATTTGGAGTTCCCATGGTGTTTGTTAATCCTACATTAAGGGTGATATGCTTTGGTGTGATTCCTTGATGTTGGTAGGTACTTATAAAGTTGGGTAATCCTAACTTGTCACCTAACAATATCTTATTAGTGAGAGTGTATTGCGTAGTTATATGTATGCAAGTGATGATAAAAGTATCAATCCCAAAAGGATAGGATTAAATATTTTGATAAATCATACCTAATTTTGTAAACTAATACATGAGATTCGTAATAAAGTAATAGCGCGTGATATGCTATGAAGCAACAAAAATTCAGAGAGTAACGATAAATATTTAACACATAATAAGAATATGTTGGATAATGATCAACTTCATGAATTTATCTAGTGTTTGTATATGACGTGTGATATCATTCAAGTGATACAAAAACTAAATATTATGGTATTTATCAATAACATGTAAACATATAGTAGGTAACTATGGAACTTATGTCTAAATCTTACAATAGAATTAGTACACTTCAACTAAAATTTGTTTTGTTTACCCATATGTCTCTTAATCCTTATACTTAAAATTATTAAGTAAGCAATATATGTTTACTCAATACTACTATATTAGTTCTTAAAATCCATTCGTTAAAAGCTATCATAACCTAATAAACTTTTATAAGACACTAAGACGATCTAACTCAAAATTTAATATGTATAATAAAGAACTAAACATAATACAACACCACATTAAAATTCAAAAGACTATTTTTTTTCATAAAATTTCATGTTATTCAACAAGTAAATTTTAAAAGACTATTATCCTAAGTTACACATATTTTTAAATAGTGAGAATGAAAATGAAATTTAAAGATGCACTCCCATAATCACAAGACTTTATGCCACCCTCCACATTTATACCTGGCAGCTCCACCACCCTTTTCTTTTATCATTTACCCCTATAAAATATTAAAATCCATTTCTCAAAAACTACTAGAATATTTCGAGTTTTTGAAAACCTCTAGCGTTTTCTGGATTTTTCGAAGACACTACCACATTTTTCAAAGTTTATGACAAGTATCATTTTTTACCGCCTTTTGGAAAAATCCGATAAAATCACAAGTTTGTCATGCATTTTAATTGGATTTTAAAAAAACGGAAAAAATGCAAAGATTTTACCGGATTTTTTTGAAAAAAACGGCAAAAATGCTTGCATATATTTTCTAAAATAACCAGTAAAAATGAATGCAGTTGTTATCGGATTTTAGAATAAACTGGAAAATGAATGCATTTTTACCAGTTTTTTCAAAATGTTTGAACAAAAATGTATGCATTTTTACCGGTTTTTTACAACAAAAAAACCAGAAAAATGTATGGTTTTTACCTGTTTTTTCAAAAAATCTGTTAATTTTGTTTTATTTTTCAAAGACCAGAGGATCAGATGGCACAATTGCTTATCGGCAGCGTGATGGAGCTAAAGTTGATGCTGCGAGGATTCGAGCGAGGCATGTAACACCTCGACTTTGATTTTAATATTTAAATTGAGTTAAATTCTTTTTATGATTTTATTTGAGTGATCTACTTGAATTATTGGTATTATTGAGGTTGGGTAGAATATTATTAGAATTATCTTTAATTTTAATTAATTAAATAATGAAAATAAAAAAAAATTGAACTTTGGGGAGGAAATTAGAATTAAAACTAAAATTAAGGAAATTGGTGGAATTTGGTAGTAGTTTAGGGGAGTTAGTGAATTAAGAAATTAGTAGGGATTTATTTAAATAGAGAGGAGAATTAGAGTTAGGGTTATTTTTGTCAGAGAGAGTCCTAGCTGAGCAAGAGGTAGGAGAAAAGAGATATCTCATCATTGTAACTTCAAGTTTGCTGCAGATTTGAGGTAGGGGGATCATTCATTTGAGTGTTTAAGGCATAAAGGATAGAGATGATCCTTTATCCTCTTTCTCTTTTCTTTTCTATTTTCTTACTTTGATGAAATTGTTGAATCCGTAGATGGTTTGTGTAAAATCTCTCTTGATTTATGTGATTTAATGTCAATTTCGTGTTGTATTGGTGAATGATTTTCGTATGGAATTGTATGTGAAATTCTGATATAGATGTTATATGCTTATGAGATGTTTTGATGAAAAGTATGAACAATTTGATGTTAAATTATTAATCTGTGTGTAATTTATGTGCTTAATACTGTGTAAATGATATATGATAAATTGCTATAAGTTTTGGGGTTTCTAGGATCAAATTTTGAGCTTTGAAAGTTCTCTAATGGTGAAAATGCAAATATGTGTTATGCATAGCGGTGACGGGCGTCACCTTCGTGATGGGCCAACCATCAATGTGTTGCCCAGGCTGACGGGCATCAGCATGGTGACGCGCCGACTGTCATGGACCTCAAGGACGAGTTCCTTTCTCGAGAAATATGTGATGAATATTTTGTGAGAGAGGGATGAAGAGTGAGCATGACAACCATCACGCTTGTAGGGCTGACTGCAATGCCCTTGTTTGACCAATTTTGGGTCGTTGACTAAACTATTTGAGTAGATTCTGTTTTCAATGGTTATTCGATGTTGATTCGATTTTGTTCACGAGTCTTGATGTTTTTTTGAGAAATTACATAATTTAATTATTATGATGATTTATGATAAAATGTTGGCTTGTGTTGAGATGTTGGTTCAGAGAGGAATCATCATTATGGCATTATATTGGCAATATTCATGTTGAACTTTAGGTTCATAGAGGAACCAATAACGAGTATTGGAGTTGGTGGTTTGAGATGAGTATTGCATTTGTTTGTTGAATTCATGCATCATGTATATCAGAGATAGGTGACAGACTTCAGTCCAATGACGAATCTCAGGTTCAGAGATAGAACCTGTGATGAGTTTGATGGTTCAGAGATTGAACCAGCTTCATAGAGGAACTTGTGACGACTAGATTAATCAGTAACATACATCTGATATCCAAAAAACCTTGGCACCATATGCATTGGAATAGATGAGATGAATACATTGCATATATAACTGCATTTTTTACTGATATTGTTGTGGGTGGTTTATGTGAATGATGAGTGATATTATATTGGACTATCCTTGTCATTTTATGCACCGTTAACATATATGAATGTATTTTCACCCTTATTTATTTGTGTGTGTTGTTCTTTACGCTTGTGATGAAGATACTCAAGTATAGGAGCCTTAGTTGCTGTTGTGGTTTGGAGGATGGCTTGTAGCCTTCTTAGTCATTTATCACTTTTGAGCTATTTTAGTTTTCGTGTGTCGCTATGATAATGTAACACTATGATGGGTTACCTTTATATTTTATTATACTGAAAGTTGTTGAATAATTCTTTTAGGAGTTGAAATGAAGTTGATTTTTTATTAATGAGACAAATTAAATTATGTTATTATTTATTTTTGCTGCCATAATATGTTAATAGAGAAAGTTATATAATGTTGAGAAAATGTGACACCCTGTTGTTGAGTAAATTATCTGCATGTTTTTATAAAATAAGTGTTTGGGGTTTAGGATGTTACATAGTTGGTATCAAAGTTGGTCGATTTATTCAACTTAGGTTTTGTGAACTTATTTATACTCTTGTGTGCAACATGAGTGTTAAACACTGTTGGTGTTGTTGGTTTTTATAACATCTATTTACTTGTGCAGAAATTAATGATTGACAGGAACAAATTATGTGATTGTTGATGCTCGTGAGGTGATAGCTCATGTGATGGCGCAAGCGAATGAAGTGTCGCATGCTAATCATAATGATAACGATGGACCTGATGAGTTCTTTGGGCTGGGAAAGTTCCAGAAAAACAATCCGCCTACTTTCAAGGGAAGGTACAGTCCTGAAGGTGCTTAGGCATGGCTTTAGAAGATTGAGAAGATTTTCAAAGTTATAACATGCAATGATACACAATAGGTATTACTCGGAATGCATATGTTATATGAGGAAGCTGAGTTTTGATGGGAGAATACCCGTTAGAGGATGGAAGCTGCTAGTGCAAAAATTACTTGAGCTAATTTCAAGAATGTGTTTATGGACAAGTAATTTCCAGATAATGTTCATAGCTGCAAAGAGATAGAGTTCGTGGAACTGAAGCTAGAGAATATGATTGTGGATTAGTATGCAGCTATGTTTGAGAAGTTGTCAAGATTTTGTCATCACTATAATGGTGTGGAAGCTGAGGGTTTGAAGTGTATGAAGTTTGAGAGTGGCTTACATCTTGAGATCAAACAATTCATAAAATATTAGAAGATCAATCATTTATCAATGCTGGTGAACAAGTGCAAGATTTAAGATGAGAATAATAGAGCCATATTTGCTCACTACAAGAGTGTGAATGAGAACAAGAGTAGGAGTCAGAATCATGGTAAATTGTATGTGACTCCCGTTGCTAAAGGGAATAAAAGGTTCTAGAAGAAGGGCCTGGGTGGGAGTGGATCAAGTGGGAGAGGAGTTTATGCTTCTCTGAGATGTTTCAAGTGTTCAAATTAGGTCATCATGTTGTTGAGTGCACGAGCACAACTCCGAAGTGTTTCAAGTGTGGGAAGCAGGGACATCGTGCCACTGAGTACAATGGTGTCATTTTGACTTGTTTCAACTATGAAGGACCATGTCATATCAGTAACCAGTGTCAAAAGCTAAGGAAAGTTCAAGATTCTACACGAGCTACTGGGAAGGTGTTTGCTCTTAGTGGTGTGGATGCCTCGAGATCAGATGATTTCATTTGAGGTACGTGGTTTATTAATGGTGTCTCTTTGAATTCTATCATTGATACGGGTGCGAAGCACTCGTTTATATCGCATGACTGTATGGTCAAGTTGAATTTGGTAGTGTCTCCTATGAAGGGAAGTATGGTCATTGATACACCCACCAATGGTTCAGTGACTACTTTGTTGGTTTGTTTAGATTGTCCTTTGACCATTTAAGGTAAAGAGTTTGGAGTTGACTTGATTTGTTTACCTTTGAGTCAACTCGATGTTATTCTGGGGATGAACTGGTTGGAGTTCAACCATGTCAAGTAGAAATTGTGTTTTTTCTCAAACCCGAAGAGAGTACGGCTTTGAGATTCGTATTCGAAAGTCAAGTAGAGATGTCTTTGAAGAAGTATGGTCAGGTGCTCGTGATGTTCACTTCCTTAAGAATAGAGAGCGAAGCGGTGGTTGTTGACCTGCCTATTGTGTGTGAGTTCTATTGTGTTTTTCCTGATGATATTAGTGATTTGCCACTGGAGCATGAAATGGCATTCACCATAGATTTAGTACCTGGTACTAGATCTCTGTCAATGGAACCATATAGAATGTCCATGTCAGAGTTGAGTGAGCTGAAGAAACAATTATAAGATATGTTGGAAAAGAAGTGTGTTAAACCTAGTGTGTCAACATGGGGAACGCTAGTATTGTTGGTTAAGAAGAAAGATGGGAGGACAAGGTTGACGTTGGCGCCAAGTTTGATATTGCCATATGGGAGTGAATCCTTTGTTGTGTAATGTGATGCATCTAAGATGGGTTTATGTGGTGCGCTTATGCAAAAGAGTCAAGTTATAGTGTATGCTTCGAGACAACTTAAGACTCATGAGAGGAATGATCCTACCCATGATTTGGAGTTGGCAACAATAATCTTTGTGCTTAAATTTTAGAGGCGTTATCTGTATGGTTCGAGGTTTGAAGTTTTCAGTGATCATAAGAGTCTGAAGTATATGTTTGATCAAAAAGAGCTGAATACGAGGCAAAGGATGTGGCTGAATTATTTGAAGGACCACGACTTTGAGTTGAGTTACCATCCTGGTAGAGCTAATGTGGTAGTGTATGCGTTAAGTAGGAAATCCTTGCATATGTTAGTACTAATGGTTAGAGAAACGGATTTGATTGAGTAGTTCAAAGATCTTTGCTTGGTGTGTGAGATGACGCCAAGTAGTGTGAAGCTGAGTATGCTAAAGTTGACTAGTAGCGTACTAGAAGAGATAAAGGAAGGTCAAATGTTGAATTTGGGATTAATTGATAGATTCATCTTGATTATACAAGGTAAAGAAGTGGACTTCATAGTAGATGATATGGGATTGCGAAATGTAGGATATAGTTTGTGTGTCGGATTTTCCAAAGCTTAAGATGAGAATTCTTGAAGAAGGTCATATGATTGGTTTGAGTATTCATCCTGGAGCCACAAATATGTACCAAGATCTTAAGAAAAGGTTTTGGTGGCCAGGTATGAATAAGGATGTTGCTGAGTTTATGTGTTCTTGTTTGAATTGTCAAAAGTCGAAGATAGAGCATCAGAAGCCATATGGATTGGTGTAACCTTTGAGTATTCTTGAGTGGAAATGGGATAGTATCTCTACGGATTTTGTGGTAGGTTCTCCGAAAACCGCAAAAGGAAATTATTTGGTCTGGGTTGTTATGGATAGAATGACTATGTCGACTCATTTTGTTTAGATAAAAGTCAGTTACCCATTGCAGAAGTTAGCAGAGATCTACATCAATGAGATTTTGAATTTGCATGGTATTCCGTAGAGCATTATTTCAGAAGAGATTTGAGATTCACATCAAGGTTTTGGGAGAGTTTTCAAGAATCCTTAGGAACTAAGTTGAGGTTGATTTTTGCTTAGCATCCGCAGATAGACGATCAGACATAAAGGACTATTCAGTCCTTGGTAGATTTTTTAAGGGCTTGTATCTTAGAGAAAGTATGTAATTAGGATAGTTACTTGTCGTTGATATAGTTTACCGATATCAACATTTTCCATCATATTATTAGAATGATACCTTTTGAAGCTTTGTATGGTATAAGGTGTATGACACCTTTTGTATTGGTATGAGTCAGGTGAAAGTGTTGTGCTTGGACTAGAGATTGTTCAACAGACTGCTGAGAAGGTTAAGATGATTCAAGAGAAGGTGAAGGTATCATAAAGCATGACACCTGAGGCCAAAGAGGGAAGAGAATGGATGTAACACTCAAGGCTGAAGAAGGCGAATAGTGGTCTCCGAATTCAATTAGAATGAGATGGATCTTGAGGCTGTGCAAGGATGGGATTTCATGGTTGAAAGAATGCTTATTATTGATTGGTAATACCTATACCAACAAGACGCATCTTATTTTTGGTAGAATAACAAATAAGAACTCCATAGTTAAAGAGGTTTGACTTGGAGTAGTATTTGGATGAGTGACCTTTTGGGAAGTTTCTCGAAAAGTGTGTGAGTAAAGACAAAGCATGCTGAAAAGAATTGTGTTTGTTTGTGGGGTTAGTCGGTAATCCTAAAAGTAGTATGGGATGTTACAAATGGTATCATAGCCAAACCTCTCCCAGTATAATGTGGTTTGAGGATGAACCAAATGGAAACTGATGGGCATGTAACACCTGGGGCCAAAGAGTGAATGTAACATTCAAGGCTGAAGAGGGCGGAAAGTGGTCACCGAATTCACATCGGAATGAGAGGGATCTTGAGGTTGTGCAAGGATGGGATTGCATGGTTGAGTAAAGGCTTATAAGGATTGATTGATACTATCTATACCAACAAGATGCATCTTCTTTTTGGTAGTTTGACAAATAAGAACTCCATAGTTAAGGATGTTTGAATTGGAGTAGTATTTTGATGAGTGACCTTCTGGGAAGTTTCCTGCAAAGCGTGTGAGTGAGGAGAAAGCATGACGAAAAGATCCATGTTGGTCTGTGGGGTCAGTCGGTAATCCTGAAAGTTGTCTAGGACATCACACAGAGCAGACAAAAGAGTTATTAAGATAAGCAAGGGAAGGCACTTGAATTTCGAGAGGGGATATGTTTTCTTGAGAGTCACTCCAGTGACCGGTGTTGTTCGTGTGTTGAAGTATCGAAAGCTTACTCCTTATTTTATTGGCCTATGTCAAATCCTTCCGAGAGTATGAGAAGTGGCCTACAAAGTTTCCTTACCACCGTCTCTTTCAAATCTTCATGGTGTCTTTTATGTGCCTCATCTTCGGAATTATATTCCTGATATGTCCCATGTGATTCAATCATATGATGTGCAAGTGAGAGAGAACTTGACTGTTGAGGCATCACCCTTGCAGATTGAGGATCGACAAGTGAAACATTCGAGAGGTAAAAAGATCTCTTTGGTGAAGGTAGTATGTGGAGGATCTGCTGGAGGAAGCGTGATGTGGTAGCTGGAGAGCCAGATGAGAGAATCTTATCCGGAGTCTTTTCTTTCAGGTAATTTTCGAGGGCAAAAATTCTTTAAGTGAGGGAGAGTTGTAACACCCCATTTTTGTTTTTAATATTTTAATTGAGTTAAAATCCTTTTTATGATTTTATTTGAGTGCTCTATTTTATTTATTAGTATTATTGAGGTTAAGTAGAATTTAATTAGGATTATCTTTAATTTTAATTAATTAAATAATAGAAATAATGAGAAATTGAGCTTTGGGGAGGAAATTAGAATTTAAATTAAAATAAAGGAAAAAGGTGGAATTTGGAAAAGACTTGAGGGGAGTCAGTGAATTAATAAATTAGTAGGGTTTTATTTAAATAAATAGGAGAATTAGAGTTAGAGTTGTTTTGAGGAGAATAGTTATCAATAGAGTTAGAGAGCCCTAGTAGAGCAAGAGGTAGGAGAAGAGAGAGACCACATCACTACAACTTCAAGTTTGTTGTAGATTTTGGGCAGGGGAATTGTTCATGATATATGTGTTTATGTCATAAAGGATAGAGAGAATCACTTATCCTCTTTCTCTTTTCTTTTCTATTTTCTTACTTTGATGAGATTGTTGAATCTAGAGACGGTTTGTGCAAAGCCTCTATTGACTTCTGTGATTTGATGTTAATTTTTTGTTGTATTGGCGACTGATTTTCATATCGAATTGCATGTGAAATTACGATTTTGATGTTCATATGCTTATGAGATGTTTTAATGAAAAGTATGAATTATTTGATGTTAAATGATTAATCTGTGCGAAATTGATGTGCTTAATACTGTATAAATGATATATGATGAATTGCTATGAAATTTGGGTTTTCTGGGATAGAAATTGGAGCTTTGAAAGTGCTATAATGCTGAAAAATGCAGAATCTGCATTTTGTAGAGCGATGCAGGCGTCATCTTCGTGACGGGCCAACTGTCTCTGCGTTGGTCAGGCTGACAGGCATCAGCATGGTTATGGGTAGGCCATCATGGACCTCAGGTACGTCTTCCTTTCCCGAGCATTAATGTGATGTCACTTTTGTGAGAGATAGAGATGACGGGTAAGCGTGACAATTATCATGCCTGTAGGGTTGACCGTCATGCCCTTGTTTGACCAATTTAGGGTCGTTGACTCGACTTTTTTAGTAGATTATGTTTTCAATGTTTTTTCGATGCTATTTTGATTCCGTTCATGAGTCTTGATGAGTTTTGTTGAGAAATTACATAATTTAATTATTATGATGAGTTATGATAAAATGTTGAGTTGTGTTGAGATGTTGGTTCAGAGAGGAATCATCATTGTGGCCTTATATTGGCGATATTCATGCTAAATTTTAGGTTCAGAGAGGAACCGATAATGAGTATTGGAGTTGGAGGTTTGAGATGAATATTGCATATGTTTGTTGAATTCATGCATCATGTATATCAGAGATAGGTGACAGACTTCAGTCTAACGACGAGTCTCAAGTTCAGAGATGGAACCTGTGAGAGGTTTGATGGCGATGGACTTCAACCTAGTGACAAATCTCAGGTTCAGAGGTGGAACCTGGGACTAGCATGATTGTTCAGAGATGGAACCAGGTTCAAAAAGGAACCCGTGTCGACTGGATTAATCAGTAACATACCTGTAATATCCAAAAAACCTTGGTACTAGATGCATTGGAGTAGAGGAGACGAATACATTGCATATATAATCGTATTTGTGATTGATAATGTTGTAGATGGTTTATGCGAATGATGAGGGATATTATATTGGACTATCCTTGTCGTTTTATGCACTGCTAACATATGTGAATGTATTTTCACCCCTATTCATTTGTGTATGTTGTTCTTTACGCCTGTGATGCAGATACTCAAGTATAAGAGCCTTAGTTGTTGTTGTGGTTTGGAGGATGACATGTAGCCTTCTTAGTCATTTATCAGTTTTGATTTATTTTAGTTTTCGTGTGTTGCTCTAGTAGTGTAACACTATGATGGGTTACCTTTCTATTTTATTATTATGAGAGTTGTTGAATAATTCTTTTAGGAGTTGAAATAAAGTTGATAATTCTTTTAGAAGTTGAAATGAAGTTTATTTTTATTAATGAGACAAATTAAATTGTGTTATTATTTATTTCTGCAGTCATAATATGTTAATTGAGAAAGTTATTTTATGCTGAGAAAATGTGACACCCTGTTGTTGAATAAATTATCTGCATGTTTTTATAAAATAAGTGTTTAAGGTTTAGGGTGTTACATAGTTGGTATCTGAGCTGATCGGTTCATTTGATCTAGGTTATGTAAACTTGTTTATAACCTTGTTCGTAACATTTGTGTTAAACACTATTATGTTGTTGGTTTTTGTAATAGTAATTTGCTTGTGCATAAAGGAATGACTGACAATAACCATTGTTCATTTGTTGATGCTCTTGAGGTGATGACTCATGTGATAATGCAAGTGAATGAATTGTTGCATGCTAATCAAACTCATAATAGTGGGGATGATAACTTTTGTGGGCTGGGAAAGTTTTAGAAGAACAATCCGCCTACTTTTAAGTAAAGTTGCGTTCGTGAAGGTGCTCAAGCTTGGCTTCAGGAGATTGAGAGGATTTCTAGATTTATGACACACACTAATGCGCAAAAGGTATTGTTCGGAACACATATGATGTCTGACAAAGTTGAGTATAAGTGGGAGAATACCCGTCAAAGGATAGAAGCTGCCAATGGGGAAATTACTTGGGCTAATTTCAAGAATGAGTTTTTGGACAAGTATTTTCGAGTTGATGTTCATAGCCGTAAGGATATAGAGTTCTTGGAACTGGAGCGAGGGAATGATTGTGGCTAACTATGCAGCTAAGTTTGAGGAGCTGTTAAGAAGTTCCAGCAGAAGGTTTCAGGTGGGAGTGGGTCAAATGAGGGAGGAGTTTCTGCTTCTCTAAGATGTTTCAAGAGTGGATAGTTAGGTCATCGTATTGCTTAGTGCAAGAGCACAACCCCGAAGTGTTTCAAGTGTGGGAAGCAGGGACATCGTGCCACTGAGCACAATGGTGTCATTCTGACATATTTCAACTATGAAGGACCATGTCATATAAGTACCTAGTGTCAGAAGCTAAGGAAAGATCCAGATTCCGCACGAGCCAGTTGGGAGGTGTTTGCTCTTAGTTATGTGGAGGCCTCGAGATTAGATAATTTGATTTAGGGTACGTCTTTTGTTAATGGCGTCTCTTTGAATTCTATCATTGATACAGGTGCGAAGCATTCATTCATATCGCATGACTGTGTGATCAAGTTGAATTTGGTAGTGTCTCCTATGAAGCGAAGTATGGTTATTGATACCCTCACCAATGGTTCAGTGACTACTTTGTTGGTTTGTTTGAATTGTCCTTTGACTATTTATTGTAAAGACTTTGGAGTTGACTTGATTTGTTTGCCTTTGAGTCAACTCGATGTTATTCTGGGGATGAAATAGTTAGAGTTGAACCATGTCCATATCAATTATTTTGATAATACCGTGTTGTTTCCCGAACCCTAAGAGAGTAAGGATTCAGGATTCGTATTCGCCAATCAAGTAGAGATGTGCTTGAAGCAGGATGATCAGGTGATCGTGATGTTCACTTCCTTGAGATATTTTAGTTTCTACGTGTCGCTCTGATAGTGTAACACTGAGATGAGTTACCTTTCTATTTTTTATTTCTGAGAGTTGTTGAATAATTATTTTAGGAGTTGAAATGAAGTTGATTTTTATTCATGAGACAAATGAAATTGACTTTTTATTATTTATTTCCGCTACCATAATATGTTAATTGAGAAAGTTATTTTATGTTGAGAAAATGTGACACCATGTTGTTGAATAAATTATTCGCATGTTTTTATACAATAAATGTTTAGGGTTTAGGGTGTTACAAGGAGAGGTTACATAGATGACTCGCATCTACGGGCGGGTAGAGTAACCCCGATTGGTTCTCACAGGAAACAACTGGATGATCAGTTTTGTTCACCCCACGCTACCCGATGTAGAGGATCTATACCTACTTCTAGATGCACGAGAGATGATGATGATCCAGTTGATGTTCATGATGACATGAAGATGGTGGCGAGGATATAGGTGGAACATCCTTTTGAGACGACCGAGGTTCCCCATACTTCTAATGCAGAGGCACTAACTACTACAGAGGTTACTCCGTAGATGGATACTTAGGTGCTTTCTATTGTTGGGGGACCTATTGATGATGTGTCTCTGCCTCCACATAGTGCAGATGATGTTCAACGCCTGTAGATGATAATAATCATCATGGATAACCTCATGAGTTTGGTGAACCTAGATAGTAAGGTTTATACTTTGGCATTGCATGCATCACATATATCTCGTGAGAGATCTATTTAGACCTCATTATCATTTTTTGTATGATTTATATTTTATGTGTAATATTACTTAGACATTTTGATAACATTGTTTATTAGATAACATTTTGACACTTCCATTGATGCATGGTGAACATAACTTAATATTTGACAAATGGTTACATAAATTAGAGAGACAATTACATAACTTAAGAAAGAAAATAATAAATTAGAAAATCTAAACACTATTAGATCATATGGACGTTTTAACATCTTGATCATGTCACCGACATATTTAGAAATTAACGCATCAAACTCGATCGGTCCCTTAGTTAGCCTACGATGATATGTTCTTCACATAACTTTCAAATCTTCATCGAACTTCAACCCAATAAGATTGTATTTCACATTTCCATAAGTATCAATCCAGTCTTTGCCAAACTCGATCTTACTAATCTTTATGTTCTCGGTGTCTGGCAACATATCTGAAATTTTGGTATCAGATATGATGTCGAAGGTAATGTCACGACACTAATATATGAGTAACACAAACAGGATAAAGATAAAGAAATAGTAATGCAAGAGACACACGTCCGGGGGCTACCAAGCCAGGAAGGAAATCCACTAAATAGAATCAGTTCAAAGACTCTTAGTACACTTCAACAAGTTACAGTCTTTCTCACCTAATCTTTACCCGTGTGATTTCTACCTAAGCACTCATAGATATGAGAACCCACTCACTCCCCATCAATCACACATGTGATTTTAAACAACAATTACTTATGAAAAGAAGACACTCTTCAATAACACACACTTGATTTTACTTAGCAGATTCAATCAAATAGACACACACTTAATCTTGCTTAACAGCTTCAATCAAGTAGACACACACTTGATCTTACTTAACAACTTCGATCAATTAGACACGCATTCTTGCTTACATGCTTAGAGTGACAATTTATAACTTACAAATCAGACCAATTCAATCATCTATGGATGAATTGAATGGCTTACAAGTCTCACGACCAAACAAGACACAAACCCTTGCTCTCTCTCAATATTTCGCTTTGTATTGGTTGTGTATCAAATCAGGTTTTCCATGTCCTATTTATAGAAGCATTCAGCTGGGCTTGGACATCTTGAAAACCCTAAAACTATTTTCCAATTAAATCTTCTCATGACAGCTGGTTAGATCTCTTTGGAAAATAAGTAAATCAGGTTGTAATTAATGATTGAATGCGATTGTGAATCAGATCTTCAATCATACATAGATTGCCATTAAATGCGCAATCACATAACACATAACATTCACCCTGAATGTTCTGTGTATAGGATGCCATGACATCGGGTCTGACATCCTGGAACAATCCTACATAATTCCATTTTAAATCTCCAGCAGGTACATAATATCAGATGTCATGACATCGTGTATGACATCCTGAAACAATCCTGCATAATTATGTTTTTAAACTCCAGCAGGTACATAGATATCTTATGTTAAGACATCACATGCAACATCTTGTGAACACTCTTTGTTTTACCAAAATTGTTGCCAACACTTAGAACCAACAAACTCCCCCTTTGGCAAATTTTGGCTAAAACATATATCTGTCCATTTTGTTCACAAGAAAAACTATCAGCAGTTAAACAACAGTTTAAGTAGCAGTAGAAGCAAACACAGAATTACTAGCTATTAGCAAGTAGTAAACCACACAAATGCACAAGGGTACTTCTTCTCCCCCTAAGTCTGTACAACACAGACATCTCCTTTAACAATAACAACACCTGTAACAATCAGAATATCATTCTGACATCTGCTTCAACATCACCTGTGCACCACATCAGACATATCCTCCAACATCTGTAAACAAACACATCTCCTTCAATAATAGTTGTTCATTTGTTCAGCTACACCAGCACAGCGGATCTCCATTTCAATAATAGTTGTTCATCTGTTCAGCTACACCAGCACATCAGATCTCCACAATCCACACATTTAACTGCTCCACATAAACACTTCTCCCCCTTTTCAGTCAAAATAGACCAAAGGTGACCAATTAGACAAAATAAATGTCAATCAGCCTAGCAGAGAACGTCACAAGAGATGTTATATCATATGAAATGTTAAAACATAAATGTTAGGAGATACAAACCATAATTACACACAGCTGTAAAAGCTGAGATAATTAGAAATCCATGGAACTCATCAAGAGCCCAAATATTACAACAAGGCATCAGTAAGGACTGCTACAAATTACAAACATTTCAACAGGAAAACAACAAATTCTTCAGCATCCAAAGTAGTCAAAACAGCAGGGGGGCCAATCTTCATATCAGCACACAACACACACAGTCTTCATAACAGGGGGAACCATTACCACTCAGTCCGAGGAAGTAGCATCATCTTCACCATCAGAATCAGAATTGCCACTAGATTGAGCATTGGACCTCTCACTTGAGGTATTGGCATCTAAATCCTTGGTCTCACCAGCCTTCTCCATCTCTTCCTTCTCTAAGCTATTAATAAGAACCTCCAAATCCTTTTTCCTTGCCTTGGAAACCCTAATACCAGTATCCAGCTCCTTACAAGTTTCCTTCAATTGATCAATCAAGCTACCTTCAGAGGCAGGCTCCTTCCTTGCAGATGTCATGACAACATCATTGACATGGCTTCCTTCAAACAACTTGTAGTGAATGGATAATGGAGGCTTTCTTCTGTTGGGAATATCACTTATATTGAGAATGCCTGGTTGTTGGCTCAAGATAATTCCACAAATGATGGATGGAAAGGCAATAGTCAACTTTACTGCATTAGAGGAGGCATGTCTAACAATCTGTTCAAACATAAACCTTCCAAAGTCAAAGTTTAGCCTGGTTCCAATAGCATAAATGATTCTTCCAAGACCATTAGAGATGGTTGAGATATGATTAGTTGGCACCCATTTGGCTGAACCAATCTTATGCAAGATGGCATATTTGACAGTTAGCTTGCCAGCTGATAGGTGCTTCTTACTGGGCCACTTCTTAACTTGGCCACCAGTAATAGTCCTACAGACTTCATTGTCTGTAGCCTCTAACTCCACACCTCCTTCAGTTCCTCTCCCTAGGAACTTGTTGATTATGGTTGGGGAGAACCTCACACATCTACCTCTTACAAAAACCTTGCAGAATTCCTTGCTACTTTTTTCAGAAATATCCTCTGGGATATTCACAACAAACTCTTTCACTAACCCTTCAAAACATTGGGGCAAAGCAACAACAGTTTTCATAAGTCCAGCAGCCTTAATCAATTCCATGACTTCCTTCACCTCTACAGCCTCCTTTCCTAGCTCCCTTTCAACAGCAACCCTCCTTTGAATGACAAACTTCCACTTGGCAGCATCATCTTCTAGATGGAAAGAGATGTTATCTAAGTGCACAACTGCAACTTTTCCTGGAGACTTCTTGACAGTTTGTCTTTTAGCAGGAGAGATGTATGGGACATCGTCTTCGATATCATCATCAGAGTCAGAACTCTCTTTGACCTTCCTCTTCCTAACCTCTACTTTACTCCATGATTTGGAGGGCCCTACACCAGCAACCTTTTTACCTTTTCTTGCTGTCATCATTTCAGCCACAGTTTTCCTTTTTCTGGTCTTCAATTTCCTAGCAACACTTGGTTTTACATGATGAACCAAGGTGTCATCCTCTTCCTCTGAACTTTCTTCCTCCAGATTAATAACATTCTCAGCAGTCTCATGAGAACCATCTACTGGTTTCTTACTAGGCAAGGTTTTACCTAGAGAGCATAATCCCTCAGCAGCCACTTCTTTCTCTGATCTAGATGAATCATCATCTTTCTCAGCTTGGAATTCCACCTCAGGAGAGGGGTCCCTTCTAGACAAAGGGGTAGAAACACCCTTGACTGCATGCCATTCGTTTAGAATCCTAGTTACTAGGTTCCTGATGGCACAATCTGTAAAGTGCATGTCATCTTTATGAGGAGATTTATCAAGAATGTTACCTTGATTACTTCCAACTGTGGAAGAAGGGCCAGGACGTCGCCTGGAATAAAAGAGAGGGGAATAACCTCCAGAATATCTTTATCCAGAAACTCCATGGAGGGAGTTCTTCCTTTGTGAGTGGGTTTTGATCCTGATGATGAGGGATGTTGTGACATTTTGTTGGACTTTTGAAAAAAATCTCTTTGCCCTAGCAGAGGTTTTCTGAGAAGTTGGATGAAGATGGAAATGGTTGTGTTGAGGTAGCGTGTGGAAATGACATAGATACTAGTTCCAATACTAGGTAATGATTTATCATAAATGTGGCACTTCATTTTAAGTGGGCAGACAATATTTTTATTACCTTTTCCACTCCACTTTAATTGATATAACTTCTCATGACTACAAATCCCCAATTTCCTTCTTAAACATTCAAACTGATTATCATCCAAAACCCTTGCAAATTTTTCAGCTAATCACATTTCATTCTTTAGTGCTATGATTTTGTCTTCCACAAATTCTCTAATGAAGTGATGACAAACATCAATGTGCTTAGTCCAGCTGTGTTGAATAGGATTTTTGGACATAGTTGTAGCACTCAGGTTGTCACAGTACAATGTCATGACATCGTGTGTGATACTGTATTCAGTCAACATTAGTTTCAACCAACCCTGTTGAGAACAGCTACTTCCAGTTGCTATATATTCAGCTTGATATATAACACAAACACCATTTTCATCTTTCAAAGGAGCAGGTGTCCTTTCACTCTCCATCCCAATCTTCTTAACATTGTTCCTGACACATTTGCTTTGAGATAGACATATAGACCCTTTTATCTGCTTGACTTGTAGCTCAAGTCCAACAAAGTTCTTTCCAATTTCAGACAGCATATGACTAGCAACATGTTCAACCATTTGATCCAACCTCCTATCTCTTTGAGCCACCATGAGTTTTTCTCCTTTGGAAGTGATGTCAAGTCTGAGTTTCTGGTGTGACATCCTCATCTGACATTTCCCACAGGCTCTTCTTTCATCCATCTTCAATTTGGGAGTTCCTCTAACATATATAATCATTTTTATCCCTTTAAGATGCATACAACTCAACCTTTGATGCCATGTCTTCACTCCTTCTTCTTTGACTAGGGTACATTTTGAAGAATGGCCAATTTGAAAGCTCCACATGTAACAATTGTCTTTGGACCTTACTCCTTTCATAATCACTTCACATTCTTTGTTAGTAATTAGACATTCAGTTTTAGTGAAGTTAACATTCAGACCTTGGTCACACAGTTGACTGATGCTTATTAGATTAGCAGTCAAACCCTTAACAAGTAGGACATTGTCAAGATTAGGAACTCCAGGACAATCAAGCTTACCAATCCCATTGACTTCACCCTTTGATCCATCACCAAAGGTTACATAGCTCATGGCATGAGGATGAAGGCCAGTGGGCAGGTTTTTGTTTCCAGTCATGTGTCTGGAGCACCCACTGTCAAAATACCAATCTTCTTTGGCTGAAACCTTGAAGGAAGTGTGAGCTATTAAACTTGTAACATTAGTCTTAAGAACCTTGATAGTGAGTCTGATGATGACCAGGGCTAGGATAACCATACATCTTATAGCAGAAGGGCTTTAGATGGCCAAATTTTCCACAATAATGACATCTCCATCTTTGGTGTTTCCCTTTCTATTGTCTTCCCTTCTGATATTGTGACATATGATGTGACATCTCAGGTTTTCTTTTAATATGGCTGCACTTAAGTTTAGATTTAGGTTTGTTACCAGTGTAGCTGCACTCAGGCTTAGATCCATTAAACCCAATTCCAGATTTGTCTCCTGTTATTTGTCCAGTTTGGAGAATCTTATCTAAGGAGTCAGATCCATTATTTAACATTCTTACATACTTGGTCATCTCTTCCAATTTAGAGTTTAAGAACATAGCTTTAGTTTTTGACTTGGAGATGGTTTCCACATGTTCTGCCTTCTCATTCTCCAGCTGTACTATCACTTTCTTCTAGCTTTCAACTTGTTGAATTTCATCTAGCTTGGCATTCAGAACCATTGCTTCTGTTTTTAATTTGGAGATGGTTTCCAAGTGTTCTACCTTCTCATTCTCAAGTTGAGTTATTACCTTCTTCTGGCTTTCAACCTATTTACACACCTCTGCACTTTTGTGACACAACTTTCTGTAGGTAGTGGCCAACTCTTCAAAGGTTACTTCATCATCACTTGAGTCTTCATCAGAACCCCATCTTCCAGTCAGGGCAGTCACCAGATTTGCAGGCTCTTCTGTTTCACTCTCATCAGACCAAGTGGCAGCAAGACTCATCTTCTGCTTCTTGAGGTAGGTTCTACATTCAGTTCTAATGTGTCCATACCCATCACATTCATAGCACTGTACTTCTTTTCCTTATTTGGGCTTATCATGTGACCTTGTTCTTCTTACAGTGTTGTTGGATTTACTGATGTCAAATGAGATGTTCTTGACATTAGCCTTAGATCTTACATCCATCTTTTTCAACAGTCTATTGAACTGTCTTCCCAACATTGCTACATCATTTTCCAGATCCTCATCAACATCCTGACTATTTTCCTCCTCTGTGTTTGACATGAAGGTTATGCTTTTGGTCTTCCTTTCAGGTCCATCATTCATTCCCATCTCAAATGTTTGGAGGGAACCAATTAGCTCATCAACTCTCATGTTGTAGATGTCTTGAGACTCTTCTATGGTTGTCACCTTCATAGCAAATCTCTTAGGGAGTGACCTGAGTATCTTTCTTACTAATTTTTCATCTGACATCTTCTCTCCCAGGGCTCCTGAGGCATTAGCAATTTCAAGGATACTCAAATGAAATTCATGAATATTTTCATCTTCTTTCATCCTTAAATTTTCAAACTTGGAGGTGAGCAGCTATAGTAGAGACATCTTCACTCTAGAGGTGCCTTCATGAGTGGTCTTGAGAATGTCCCAAGTATCTTTATCCACCTCACAGTTGTTTACCAGCCTGAAGATATTCTTGTCTACTCCATTGAATATTGCATTCAATGCTTTAGAATTTCCAAGGGCTAGATCATCCTCCTCCTTGAACCATTGTTCTTCAGGTTTCTTATCAGTTGTGGCTTCTCCTTCCTTAGTAACTACTGGATGTTCCCAGCCTGTTAACACAACCTTCCAAGCCTTATTATCAAGAGATTTTAGGAAGGCTACCATTTGAGGTTTCCAATAGTCATAATTAGATCCGTCCAAAATTGGTGGCCTGTGCACAGATCCTCCATCTCTCTCCATGGTACCAGAAAGTATTGTCCCTAGATCTCACCCAGAACCAGAGCAGGATGCCTGCTTTGATACCAATTGAAATTCTGGTATCAGATATGAGATGTCGAAGGTAATGTCACGACACTAATATCTGAGTAACACAAACAGGATAAAGATAAAGAATAGTAATGCAAGAGACGCAAGCAATTGTTAACCCAGTTCGGTGCAACTCACCTACGTCTGGGGGCTACCAAGCCATGAAGGAAATCCACTAAATAGAATAAATTCAAAGACTCTCAATACAATTCAACAAGTTACAGTCTTTCTCACCTAATCTCTACCCGTGTGATTTCTACCTAAGCACTCTTAGATATGAGAACCCACTCACTCCCCCTCAATCACACCTGTGATTTTAAACAACAATTACTTATGAAAAGAAGACACTCTTCAATAACACACATTTGATTTTACTTAGCAGCTTCAATCAAGTAGACACACACTTGATCTTGCTTAATAGCTTCAATCAAGTAGACACACACTTGATCTTACTTAACAACTTCGATCAAGTAGACACGCATTCTTGCTTACATGCTTAGAGTGACAATTTATAACTTACAAATCAGACCAATTCAATCATCTATGGATGAATTGAATGGCTTACAAGTCTCACGACCAAACAAGACACAAACCCTTGCTCTCTCTCAATATTTCGCTCTGTATTGGTTGTGTATCAAATCAGGTTTTCCATGTCCTATTTATAGAAGCATTCAGCTGGGCTTGGACATCTTGAAAACCCTAAAATTATTTTCCAATTAAATCTTCTCATGATAGCTGGTTAGATCTCTTTGGAAAATAAGTAAATCAGGTTGTAATTAATGATTGAATGCGATTGTGAATCAGATCTTCAATCATACATAGATTGCCATTAAATGCGCAATCACATAACACATAACATTCACCCTGAATGTTCTGTGTATAGGATGCCATGACATCGGGTCTGACATCCTGGAACAATCCTACATAATTCCATTTTAAATCTCCAGCAGGTACATAATATCAGATGTCATGACATCGTGTATGACATCCTGAAACAATCCTGCATAATTATGTTTTTAAACTCCAGCAGGTACATAGATATCTTATGTTAAGACATCACATGCAACATCTTGTGAACACTCTTTGTTTTACCAAAATTGTTGCCAACACTTAGAACCAACAATATCATTCAACTTGGATCTCAGAAGGGCAAGACATGTGGTGCCCTCAGGGAGTCAAAACTCTATAAGAGGTTTCACCCCATTGAAATACATTTCTGCCTTAAACAAAAACTGATGCATTGTTAGATGTTTTTTAACAACACATGACCCCTATTTATACAAATTTGAGTTTATTTTGTAGCATACAAAATAGTCGGTGCTATCACATCCATACAAAACTACCAGCAAAATCTTAACCGTTCAATTGACACTACAAGATTTTTTCCCGACCTACTAAAAATCTGGAAATCGAAAGTTGATTTGAAAAAACCAGTACTTGTTGCACTACCGAATTTTTCACCTTTAATAAAAAAATCTGGTAAAGAACTGCACTTAAGAAAAATGGTTTGTGTCATAACATACTAGCTTTTTGAAATATCTGGTACACCACCTTTTTCAGATACTATCAGATTTTTTAATTTGCATCAGATTTTCTATATGTTCTACCGTAATTTTTGTCCGGACTTTTATATAAAATTTTGACAAGGGTAACATAGGTTCTATGGAAAGATATGGGATGCCATGTATAAGTAGGGTGGAAGGATAAAATCTCTGGTTCGGTTCGTTGTTTGCAGTACTTTTTGGTTCATTATAATTCTTGTAAAATTTAGTTATGTTATAAGTCTTATAAAATTTGAGGATTTATACCTGACACCCCACGCATTGAGTGAATTTATCATATTTTCCTCGACACGACTTTAAAATTATATTGTCAAATTCACTAAAAAAATTGTGCAAATCTTGAAACCTCCAAGGAGATACCGGAAATCACGAGAAGCATATCGTAAATTTCTAAAAAGTGAGTTTTCTTTGTCGTTTTTCATGCGTTTTTTTCGGCAATGTTGGAATTTTCGATAAAAAAATCATAAATTGTATGAGCTTTTATCAAGAATTCTGAAATTTTCGATATATTTTTACCGTGGATTTCGTAATTCCCAATATATTTATACAATTTATACCAGGAATTTCAACATTTTTGATACATATGTAGAATTTTGGAATTCCGAGTAGTTGGATTTTTTTACATATATTACCAAAAATGTTGAAATTCCCGAAAGACCGCGGGAAGCCTATCCAGACATTGTTATTATTATTTTTTGTATTATATGTATTATTATATGTACTATTTATTCAGGCATATGCATCGTACTATTTATAACATAATATTTTGTCACTTTTATTATTGCAAAGACGAACATAACTTAAAACATTGTAATTAACAATAAGAATAATACATAACAAAACCTAGTCACTACCATCAGATGACTCAGGACGTTCAACATCTCGACCATGTCGTCAACAAATCTTGAAATTGAGGTTACATCTCGACCATCTCGTCAACAAATCTTGAAATTGAGGTTACTCTCCATTGTAGTACATTTCTGCCTTGAGCATTAACTGAGGAAGAAACATTATTAATGATATGCAAGTTAACAACACATGACCTCCTATTTATACAACTTTGTAATCATTCAAGATCACACAAAACTGTTGGTACATTCATAACCGTACAAAACTGTCAACAAAATCGTAGCCGTTGGAATTTAACACTATCTGAAATTTTATTAGATTAAAATTTCCAATATAACATAGCAAATTACAAAAATACCGATAACTTATTATATATATATATATCAAAAATTCCAAAAATTGTAAAATTTCTTATCCATGTTGCCTATCAAATTTAAATTACACTACCGTTTCCATTAAATTTTAATCGAAGTGCTAGATATAACCGTAAAATTCGCGAACTCAACTAACCACAATTATTACATTACCACGAATGTTTTTTAAAACTTGAACTAATCTATTAATGTAACATTGCCCCCACGTGCAATACTTACTAAAGAAAGCAGCCTAACATACTACACCATTGCTATTCGCATGCATTACTATGCTTCATTTATAGCCAGCTTTTACTCTCAATGTGTCTAGTACACAACGGATGTGGGACTAACAGCTTACAATGCAAATGCTATTAAACTGCTATATAGCCTCTTTACTCTCTCTATGTGCAACATTATCTTTTGTATTATTTATTTTTCCCCTTAATATGTTTTTAATAACAACACATGAATTATCATATTTGAAACTTCTACCATTTAGCACAAATTTAAATAACCTATTGACTATAATGTATATCTCCCACGTCTGAAATTCTCTCAAAATTACCTACTGCGTATCCGAATCGGTACCATGTGGAGCTTATGAATCATGTAACTATGAACACTCTCACGCTTTAGCCTAATATAATTGCAACTTATGTATATTATATATAATTGAAGGGACAATACTCATAATAATACATATCCATATATAAAATACAATACAAGTGACATTTTATTTACGATATAATTATGTACAAAGGATGTCACTTATCGCAATATACATAAGAAATAACATTATTCATTACAACCAATATAAGCTTTATTGACTAATTAAGCAACACATACTAAGGAAATAAACATGTTTTATATGTAAGTGCTTCCAAATCCACCATCTTCATTCACTTCCTCAATGTACTTGCTGCAACGAGGTTTAACATTTCCTTTGTAGGACAGTTTAACATTGTTGCATGAAGCCTTTGCCTCTCCTCCACCTTCAAGTTGCAGGTCTATGTTTTGCAATACTATCCCCTGACAGGGAGAGTTCTTGCTGCAATTAAACTCCATAGCCACATCAGAAGCACTTGTGCCTTTTATGTTCTGGTACAGCACATTCCTTATCTCAACCGCGGATTTCTGCAATTACATAACTAATTAATAAACCAAATTTTGTATCAACATTCAATACATGGTTTAAGTTAATGTTACCTGTTCCTGGCATGGACTCTCTTGATCACAGTAGTTCTGATCTATTATTATAGGATTGCTCACATTTTTCATTTGAATGTTCTGAAATTTGATGTTGCTTGCACTTCCTGATCCTCCCTGCCATGTCTTGATTCTCACTCCATTAGTAGTACCGGAAAATTTAGCCCCCTTTACTGTTATTCCTGAAACAAATTGCTTGGAACCATCTTCCCCTAAGCTTCCAATGCTAATTAATCAAGAATGAATCAAAAGTTAATTAACATGAACAACATGGCCGTCTTTGAAGATGTGTAAGTCTTGCTACCGCACAAAATTCAAAATTTGTCACGATTATCCCGTAGCTAAAAAGGGTGTCGTAAAATATTTGTTATAGTTAAGTCCTCACAAAATAAGATATTTATTTTTTCTTCTACAATAATGATAAATATAGATAGAGCCTCCGAAAATTTAAAATGGTACTGACTTATTATTAATACCTGATACCATGGCCTGGTCCACAGGTTATATCTGTAGCTTGTAGATTCTTGGACCCATCTACAATTGATATACAATCATCACCTGCAAACAAACATAATGTTAAATATATCATATATATGCACACATTTCATTATATTTTTCTGTAAATTTTTTGTAATATGGCCTATAGTATGAATGAATTGAGAATACCAGTTCCTACAAAGGAGCTTGAGATTCGGATGTTTTCAGTATTGGTGACATGAATTCCATCGGTGTTTGGACTATCCTCCGGCGCTGTCACATTGAGACCAGAAACTCTAACATTGGAAGAATCTTGGAACTGAAGATGAATTTGTTGACCATTTTTTATAGTTAAATCCTCAACTACCAAGTTGTTGCACTTGTACAAAGTCAGTGCCGTAGGGGCATTTTTGCAAGGCTGCAAAAGAGAGAATGATTAGCATTTAAATATGCTATAATAATAACAAGATTGTGCTATAATTGTGATATTTCTTACAAGCTTTTTGTTCTTTTTGCATGAGTTTTGCCACCAAATATTTCCATTTCCATCAATGGCTCCACCACCTTTAACAGTTAATTTCTGAACACTGTCAAACATAAGCCAGTGTGTGGGATCTTGGTTGTAATCAGATGGATTATCTGATGCTACAAGGCTTCCAGAGATCTGAACTGTGATAGTGTTGGATTTGCAAGGGCCGGAGAATGTGAATGGCTTTAGAAGATAATTCTTTTCAGCCACCACAAGAACTGATTTCTTAGAAGAACATGCTGCTTCCCAAACTTTCTTGAATGCCTAAATATACACATGTTTTAATCTTCAATGATATATATTTATTCATGTCATTGGATGTCAATATTTAATTTTTTAATTCATAAAAAGTTGATTAAAAATAATTTTTAATGATAAAAAAAACACTTTTTTAAAGCTAAAACAACCAAATCCTATATCTAATCATTTTTTATTTCAATTTAATCCATATTATCTTATTTAAGAATATATTTTTTTATTTTATTTCATATTTATAAATTATTCTAACCATTAATTTATCAAACACTCAATAAATTAATTATTCACTATCATTCATAAATTAATTTATAATTTAATATTATAAGCTCATCAATTATAAACTAACTTTTCACTTATCAATTATTTTTATCAACTAAAATTTACTACTAAAAACTGAATCATCCACTAATATTTTTGACAAAAGAAATAAACTACAAACTATCTCCAATTTTGACATACAATTAATGACATGATTTGAGAAAAACTTCCTGTTTCCCTATAGTTCATTATAATTCATTTTTTTAATAGTAGTAAATAAAAAATTAGAACTTATTAATATTAATTTATTTAAATTAACTATAAACATAATTATTTGTAAAAATTTTAAAAATGTTTTATAAAAAAATTCTGACATATTCATAAATTTTTATAAATCTATTTTTACAAACTCTTCACTAACAGTTATATATATATATGGATATAAAAATGATTTATACAAAAACATTTTATGGGATAAATATTTATGCCATAATCGTTTTTAAGTTATAAATTAAATTATTTATTGAAACTTTATGAAGGTTTGTTGAAACA
Source organism: Lathyrus oleraceus (assembly GCF_024323335.1). Taxonomy (NCBI): domain Eukaryota; kingdom Viridiplantae; phylum Streptophyta; class Magnoliopsida; order Fabales; family Fabaceae; genus Lathyrus; species Lathyrus oleraceus. The sequence continues at coordinate 223,848,108 of NC_066584.1, forward strand.
AAAAATAAATATACCTGCGTGTCATCAGTTTTACCATCTCCTTGAGCTCCATAATCATCAACATTAAAGGTTTTAGCCGAGGTAGGAGAAAGGCCACCCAACTTGCTCTCTAAGCTCAAAGCAGGATCTACTATTTGCTTAATAAAGTCCTTGAATGTTACACCATCATAAATATAAGGAGAATCCTCAACAATTGAACTAAGTAGGTCCTCATTATAACAAGCAACAAAAGAAATCATGATCATAATGAATGAGAGATTTCTTTGGAGGGCCATTCTATTGACTTTGTTTTATGAATATGTTGTTTGAATAATGGTGGCTTATATGAAAATGAATGTATAAAGAAGTAATTGATGAGGAATGTAGTGAGGGAATTGTGTGTATTTATAGACAAAGAATTGAAAAAGATGTATGCTTTTGTTCTTGATGGGGTATATTACGGTATGGAAGGATGTGAGAGATTGAGACGAAAAGATCTCTCAGGTACAATCTCACATAAACTCCATACACCATTGTTTACCAATGTGTCTTAAAAGGATTAGATATAGGATATAATATTTGTCTCATTATGTTTTATTTAAATGTTAGATGATATATCATTATATGATAAATTAATCATCAATTTTTTTTTCTTTTTTAGTTAAAAAAAAATGTCTTGAATAAAAACTTTGTTGGAAACCAGTGAAATTAAATAAAATTATAGATTTATCTCTAAAAATATATATTTTAAAGTATCAAAATTTAAATAATCACAAAGATAAATTTGTAATTTTAATATATATATATATATATATATATATATATATATATATATATATATATATATATATATATATATTATATATATATATATATATATATATATATATATATATATATATATATATTATATATATATATATATATATATATAATATATATATATATTAAAAACCAATTTAATAATTAAATAATTTTAAAAAATTATAATCATTGAAATGTGTCTTTAACCATTAATAAGGAACCAAAATCTTCCAGATTAAAGATGGAAGGAACTTGGAGTTGGAGAACTGAGTTAAGGTTTGGAGGAGTTTATAGAAGTCAGAGAGAATGAGATTGAGATGAAAATGAATGGGAACAAAAAAAAAATGAAAAATATATATTTGAAGATGAATGATTAAGATTGGGAGGAGAGATCAACAGGTGAAAATTGTAATATTCACCGGTCATATATCTAGAATAGCAATTAATGGTATTAATAGTCGGTACTGGATGCATCAAGGAAAGTATATGAAAATTGACCAGATTAAAAATTTACAACGACACATCAAAGCTCAAAGTAGCTAGCACTTTATCTATCAGACGAATTCTTCAACACAACGAATAGACGCTCCATTGAATCGTCACCGTCAATTCCGAAGTCGTGAGTACAATCTGAATATACCTGAGAATATTATAACAATGTGGGATGAGATACTAATCTCAGTGGTTTACCAATCTAAACCATTAATCAATCTCTACCCTTTTACTCTGGTAAGGCATACTTGACCATTCCTTCGGGGTATCTCACACCCTTCTCACATAATATATTGAGTCCCAATGACTCGAATACAACATTCTTACATTAGTTCTTAATACATTATGGAGTCAAAACTAAGTCAAGTGAGGATCCTCTAGCTAGGTCACCTTCCTTTTACTTTCACCTTCATCCAAATCTTGCTCATCTGATAATGTTTATAAGGGAAAGATAGGACTATGTCTTAATGAATTCTAGTAGGCTGACAAGTTATCTCTTGAGGATCTAATATCCGATCCTAGAACCTATAAGTTAGATATATCCTTTGTCTATCTCTTTGGATTATAAATCCTATAATGTTATAAATTAAAATAACAACTAGTCATTATTTACCTAACACTACTACAAATAACACATGTCATGTCTGACTCGAAATAAATTTTACCTCAGTTATAATGCCGAGGTAACGAAGGGTGACATGAAAAGTGAGAACTTTATCCCTCAGTTTTTATAAGTCAGAGGTTAAAATACAAAAGGTTAATGATTTGATTCCTTACAACAACAAATTTTTATTTTCAAAACTAACTAGCGCGTGCAACATACCTCATGGTTATTTTCAAAAAACGAGATATTAAGCTATGTTTGTACGACGATTTTTTACTTTAACCGAGAGGATTAATCAATTTTATTGCTATATAAATTTGTTTTGATTCTCATTTTACTGGCAGGTCTGTATCATTTTGTACACATGCAGAAACTATAAAATTGTTGTAGAATACCAAATTAACACAAAATACTAAATCAGAAACCGATAGCAAAATTGGTATTCCTTTTTATACAGAATTACAAATTTACATTGTGGCAAAATCAAATGTACAAATTTACATTGTTGTCTTCAACACATAATACAAAAGTTAGAGTTTTGCACATGAAAATGTCAAAACCTTTATATGTACAAATTCAGCTTATAACTATTGTTGAAATTCATGACAAGATAAGAAGACATCACCCCAAATTGATCAGATTAGAACATAGTTTAAATTATGGTAAGCTAACGACAACAACATTAACTTAAGAAATATACATAAATTACATGTATATGGATTAAGTTAATATCTTACGCTTGGTCCATCCATTTGTAATGCCTCCGGTGACAATATCATGCATATGTTTCATAACATAGTATCCACAAGCATAGTTGTTGGATTGTCTTCTCGACTACAAATAATGTTCATATAGTTACTAATTAATACACAAAAGTAAAAGAGTATCAAAAAGCACAATAAATACTTACTTTGGGGGAATGGATCATTGACATTTTACCAATTAAATTAAGTTTGATTGAATTGTATCCGTCTATCTCTCTACACATGTCAGCAAAAATTAAACATGCATAAAAACTATTCAAAAGTAAAGGTCAAATTTGAATAAAAACTAATACCACTTACACACACAAAGCGTTTAACATAACTTCATTAAGGTTATTGTGCATAGAGCAAAGCATAACTACAATATTTTGCCTTGGGCATATAATAATTAGTTGTCAATGATTACTGCATAAATATTTAGAATAATTAATAATATGTACAAAATTGATTTGTAAATAAAAACATAAATTAATATATACTTACGCGTTGTAAAACGAGGCTAAAATAACATTCTTTGTTCTCTTCTAACAACCTGTCTTTTAAGTAAACCTTGATATTGTTTTCTATAGTACTAACATGAAGGGTAATGATATTTGGATCTAGGAAACAATACTTTCTTAAATCACTTTCAACACACATCTCATGCAAGTACCGACAAGAGTCAAATGTTTACTGTTAAAGTACGAGAACATATGAATATAAATAGAAATGATCAACATAAAAATTATAATTATGAGCATAACAATTGTAATATGGTAACGTCTAGCCATTCATCCCCCTTCGTAAATTACTTAACAGTTGACTTAGGAAGTACGTAATACTAATATGGAACATGAATTTATTTAATATTCTCGCAGAGATATGGAAGACTCTCTACTATCATTGATAGTCTCTTAATGTTATCTACTTGTTGTGGTGTGGTTTCAATATTGTCCTGGTGGGAAGAACAACTTTCTTTTGTGATTGTACCACCCATTAGTTTCTCAAGTACCTTCTCTTGAATGTCCAACTGATTTGAATTTTTTTGGTTGAGTAAACCCAATGAACTCAATCTCTGCATCATAAAAACAACAGAAATACAATACCAAAATTAAAACGCAAACAATAATAACAACAACATACAACACAAATTTTTTAACTTATACTTATACCTCAAGCACACCGTGGATACATTTAACGGGTATCTTCTCATACTCCTCATTATTCGCCTTCTTTCGCTCTATCTCAGCCAACCTCTCTCGCTCCTCTTGCTCCTTCTGGACCCTCTCTCACACCTGCTGTAACTGTAACACCCTTCTTAATACCCCAAATATTTAATTAAAATAATAAAAATATCAATCAGAGTAATTATGCCCCGAAGGGTGTCACACAATCATTTCATAACAATCATCAAAATATCCTGTCATGCTCATTTATTTAATCAAATAAAACATTTGCATAATTCGCAGCGGAATAAAATCCAACATCAATACAAAACATGTAAGCTTATTCAACAATCATCAATGAAAACAAGTCAAACATCCCGTCCCGATGTTACATCTATCAGAGCATGACCCACTAAGGAACTACTCTAGACTCCAAGTACTAGCTCCTACTCAATCACTGCTCGTTACCTGAAAAACAGTTGTAAGGGTGAGTTCCTCAATCAATATAATAAGCATTATAAAACATTATGTAATGCTAAGTAATTTTAACACATTTCATCACCCTAATCCAAACATATATTCAGTAACAGCACATCAACTCAACATAATACTCAACACCAACACAAACACACGTATAATATTGGAATACATCCATTCATATTATACGCCATACATAATTTATGCAATGAGACTCCACACATGCGGTACCGACTATTCTTGAACATATAGTTCAAGCTCACCGATCAATCCAGATACGGCTACTAAGCTCACTAGTTCCACTCATTTGAGATCTAATGACTCACTCACTAATTCCTCACCATGGGAATTAGCTACAGCCCCGAAGGCTATGCTATGCACACTAATCATCTAGCATGCAGACATCATCAACAAATCCCTAATGATTCACTCACTAATTCCTCACCATGGGAATTAGCTACAGCCCCACAGGCTATGCTATGCACGCTAATCATCTAGCAATGCAACATCAACAACAATCCACAATGGACACATGCTCACACTCTAAGCCATACAACAGTCCATTCACAAATACATGCATAATATATACATTCACAGCATTATGCATTTCATCACACATCATCAACACATGTATCAACATATCATATCATGTCAATTAATTAAACACAGTATTAGCACACTCTACTAATACCTATACTGCTCAAAACAACGGGAAATGATCCCTACTACGTCATACATCAGCTAAGTTACATCACTCAGCCTAAACAACCAAAAACTGCACAACGACAGTTCCGGAAAACCACAAGTCTGCCCATACGCGTATCGCCTATGCCCATACGCGTATTGCCCATTCCTGACCAAGTCCATACGCGTATTGCCCAAGCCCATACGCGTATGCTACGCGTACCACATTCTCCTACGCGTACCAACAGAGACAATTTCACGTTCAAAACATCATCTTTCTCACTCATACGCGTAAGGCCTCATCCATACGCGTACCAGCCATATCATACGTGTATTGCCTAGTGCCATACGCGTATGACCAGAAACCAGAATTTCCAGATCTGCAATGGCTTTTCCTGCTACGAGATCTATCCAATTCAACCTTCTACAGTCCAAATTTTACACACAATTCATTCATCTCATCTAACACGAATCATACACTTTCGATTTCACAAATTGCTAACCTTTCTACCTCTAATTCCTACGAATTTCTTCAATTTTAATCCCAATTTCGTTCCTCCCCAAAAGTTCACAAATTCATCATACATCATTCAATCAGAGGCAAATCAATGGTTTCTCACTACCCATCACATATTATCCCATAATACCCATTAATTGATGATAAACCCCCCTTACCTGAGTAAATCCGGCAGTCTCTGAGCTCCAAGCTTTTCCTTCCTTCAACCTTCGTTCTCTGGCTCTTTGCCCTTTTTCCTTTTCTGCCTCTTTTCCCTTTTCACGTGAAAAATAACCTTTTTACCAAAAATGGGATTTTCTAAATTCCAACTTATATATATTTTCCAATAATTATTATCCCAATAAATAATAATAATAATTCCATAATTCCAAAATAATAATAATAATAATCCAATTATCTAATTAAATTAATAAATCTATTATTAACTTAATTTAAATAATGATCATATTATTATCGGGGTGTTACAACTCTCCCCCCCTAAAAGAGTTTTCGTCCTCGAAAACATACCTCAAGCGAACAACTCTGGGTAAGACTCCTTCATCTTACTCTCCAGTTCCCAAGTCACATTGCCACCTGCTGGTCCTCCCCAAGCTACCTTCACCAAGGCAATCTCTTTACCCCGCAACTGCTTCAACTCTCGATCCTCGATCCTCATAGGTGATGTTTCAACAGTCAGGTTATCTCTCACCTGTACATCATCTACTTGGACTACATGCGACGGATCGTGAATGTACCTCCTCAACTGAGACACATGAAAAACCTCATGCAAATTCGCAAGCGACGGCGGTAAAGCGATACGATAGGCTACCTCCCCTATCCTCTCCAAAATCTGATAAGGACCAATAAAACGAGGTGTCAACTTCTTCGACTTCAAAGCTCGACCAACACCAGTTATCGGAGTAACACGAAGAAACACATGATCTCCCTCTTGGAACTCAAGTGACTTCCTCCTCTTATCATGATAACTCTTCTGACGACTCTGAGCAATTCTCATCTTCTCCTGAATCATCTTAATCTTTTCTGTAGTCTGTTGAACAATCTCCGGTCCAACCACAACACTCTCACCGGACTCATACCAACATAAAGGTGTCCGACATCTCCTACCATACAAAGCTTCAAACGGTGCCATACCAATGCTCGAATGAAAACTATTGTTGTAGGTAAACTCAATCAAAGGCAAATAACAATCCCAAGCACCTCCCTTTTCCAAAACACAAGCCCTCAAAAGATCCTCTAGTGACTGAATCGTCCTCTCAGTCTGACCATCAGTCTGCGGATGATATGCAGAACTCAATCTCAACTTGGTTCCCAAAGCCCTCTGCAAACCTTCCCAGAACTTCGATGTAAATCTAGGATCTCTGTCCGAAACAATACTCGACGGAATACCATGCAAACTTACAATCTTCTCAATATACAACTCGGCTAATCTCTCTAACGGATAATCCATTCTGATCGGAATGAAATGAGCCGATTTCGTCAATCTATCAACAATCACCCAAATAGCTTCAAAATTCTTATTTGTCCTCGGCAAACCAGACACAAAATCCATACTGATACTATCCCACTTCCACTCTGGAATAGCCAACGGTTGCATTAGCCCAGACGGCTTCTGATGCTCAATCTTTGACTTCTGACAAGTCAAACAGGAATAAACAAAACTCGCAATTTCTCTTTTCATTCCCGGCCACCAAAATAACTTTTTCAAATCATGATACATCTTCGTAGCTCCAGGATGAATACTCAAGCCACTACGATGTCCTTCCTCCAGGATACTCTTCTTAAGTTCGGTAACATCCGGAATACATACCCGATTACCAAATTTCAAAACACCACTCTCATCAATTCTGAATTCACCACCTTGACCTTGATTCACTAAAGTCAACTTATCAACCAAAAGCATATCGGATTTCTGACCCTCTCTAATCCCATCCAAAATATTACTCGTTAACTTCAACATTCCCAATTTAACACTATTGTGAGTACTCTCACACACCAAACTCAAGTCTCTAAACTGCTCAATTAAATCCAATTCCTTAACCATTAACATAGACATATGCAATGATTTCCGACTCAATGCATCAGCCACCACGTTTGCTTTACCCGGATGGTAATTCAAACCAAAGTCATAATCCTTCAAAAACTCTAACCATCTCCTCTGTCTCATATTCAGCTCTTTCTGATCAAACAAATACTTTAAACTTTTATGGTCACTGAAAACCTCAAATCTTGACCCCTACAAGTAATGCCTCCACAACTTCAGAACAAAAACCACAGCTGCCAACTCTAAATCGTGTGTCGGATAGTTCCTCTCATGAACCCTCAGCTGTCTCGAAGCATAGGCTATAACCTGCTTATTCTGCATCAACACACCACCCAAGCCCAACAATGAAGCATCACAGTAAACCTCAAATGATTCCGACGAACTCGGTAATATCAGAATAGGAGCAGTAGTCAACCTTCTCTTTAACTCTTGGAAACCTTCTTCACATTTTGAATCCCAAACAAACGCTTGCCCCTTTCTAGTCAACATCGTCAACGGTAACGCCAACTTAGAGAATCCCTCAATGAATTTCCTATAATAACCTGCAAGTCCAAGAAAACTTCGAATCTCAGCAACAGACTTCGGAGCTTCCCACTTAGACACCGCTTCTATCTTAGAAGGATCAACAGCAACACCACCTCTTGAAATCACATGACCAAGAAAACTAACCTCCTCTAACCAAAATTCACACTTAGACAGTTTAGCAAATAACTTCTTTTCTCGGAGAACTTCTAAAACCACTCTCAAATGCTCAGCATGCTCTTCTTCAGATTTCGAATACACCAAAATGTCATCAATAAACACCACAACAAACTTATCTAGGTACGGATGGAAAATCCTATTCATATACTCCATAAATACTCCAGGCGCATTAGTCACACCAAAAGGCATTACAGAATACTCATAATGTCCATACCTTGTTCTGAAAGCAGTCTTCTGAATATCCTCAGTTTTCACACGTATCTGATGATATCCCGATCTCAAATCTATTTTGCTGAACACACTCGAACCAACCAACTGGTCCATCAAATCATCAATCCTCGGCAAAGGATACCGATTCTTGATCGTCACTTTATTCAGTTGCCTGTAGTCCACACACAACCTCATAATACCTTCTTTCTTCTTAACCAATAACACTGGTGCACCCCACGGTGACACACTCGGACGAATAAATTTCTTATCCAACAGATCTTCCAACTGACTCTTCAATTCAGCTAACTCAACAGCAGACATACGATATGGAGTCATCGATATCGGTCTAGTACCCGGTATCAAATCAATCGAGAACTCAACTTCACGCTCTGGCGGTAATTCATTCACTTCTCCTGGAAACACATCAGGAAAATCACACACCACGGCTAGATCACAAATCGCCAGTTTATCTTTAGCCTCTAAAGTCGCTAACAGCATAAACAACTCTGCCCCATCTGCCACTGCCTCATTCACCTGCCTCGCTGATAGAAACAAACTCTTCCCTTCCTCAATCTCAGGAAATATTACAGTCTTATCAAAACAGTTGATGGAAACCCGGTTAAACACCAACCAATTCATACCCAAGATAACGTCAATCTGCACTAGTGGAAGACACACAAGGTCTATCCCAAAATCTCTACCAAAAATACTCAAAGGACAACTCAAGCAAACTGAAGTAGTAGTCACTGAACCCTTTGCAGGAGTATCAATCACCATACTACCATACATCTCAGATATCTCTAACTTAAGTTTCACAGCACAATCCAAAGATATAAAGGAATGAGTAGCACCTGTGTCAATAATAGTTACAAGAGGAAAGCCATTAATATAACACGTACCTCGGATCAAACGATCATCTGCAGAAGTCTCAGAACCCGATAAAGCAAAGACCTTGCCTCCCGACTAATTCTCCTTCTTCGGCTTAGGACACTGTGGACTAATATGACCCAACTCTCCACAGTTGAAACAAGTCACAGTCTTCAACCGGCAGTCTGCAGCCAAGTGACCACCTTTTCCACACTTGAAACACTTCTTCTCATTACTGGTACACTCATGGATACGATGTCCAGCCTGACCACATCTGTAACACTTAGCAGGGGCACTAGAGTCTCCCCCACTAGGCCTCTTCATCCCACTCTGTCTCTGAAAACCTTTGCCAGCTGCATACGGTTTTCCACGATCATTCTGATTCTTACCTTTCCTATCAACCCTTTGCTGATAGCTCTCTGCTCTAGCCTTGGAATCCTGTTCAAAAATCCTACAACAGTCAACCAAATCAGAAAACACTCTGATCCGCTGATATCCAATAGCCTGCTTGATCTCGGGACGTAACCCGTTCTCAAACTTCACACATTTCGAAAATTCTCCAGCAGCCTCATTATAGGGAGTGTAATACTTCGACAGCTCTGTGAACTTAGCAGCATACTCCGTAACAGACTTGTTACCCTGCTTCAACTCTAAGAACTCTATCTCTTTCTTTCCTCTGACATCTTCTAGAAAGTACTTCCTCAGGAATCTCTCTCTGAACACAGCCCAAGTGATTTCAGCATTCCCAGCAGTTTCCAACTCAGTGCGGGTAGCAACCCACCAATCATCAGCTTCTTCTGACAGCATATGCGTACCGAACCTGACCTTCTGGTTATCGGCACACTCAGTCACTCGGAAGATTCTCTCGATCTCCTTCAACCACTTCTGAGCGCCATCTGGATCGTATGCTCCTTTGAACATTGGAGGATTGTTCTTCTGGAACTCGCTCAGTTTACGAGCAGCTCCCATTCCCACCACATTCGGATTCCCTCCAAGTACTCCAGCTAGCATACCCAGAGCCTCAGCAATCGCAGCATCATCTCTACCTCTTCCAGCCATCTCTATTCTGAAACCCAACAAGCTAAAACAATAAGTACTGATAGGGTTACACAACACCTATCCCGTACAGGGAAAACAGAATAATTACGACTCGACTCGACCGACTATGCTCTGATACCACTAATGTAACACCCTTCTTAATACCCCAAATATTTAATTAAAATAATAAAAATATCAATCAGAGTAATTATGCCCCGAAGGGTGTCACATAATCATTTCATAACAATCATCAAAATATCCTGTCATGCTCATTTATTTAATCAAATAAAACATTTGCATAATTCGCAGCGGAATAAAATCCAACATCAATACAAAACATGTAAGCTTATTCAACAATCATCAATGAAAACAAGTCAAACATCCCGTCCCGATGTTACATCTATCAGAGCATGACCCACTAAGGAACTACTCTAGACTCCAAGTACTAGCTCCTACTCAATCACTGCTCGTTACCTGAAAAATAGTTGTAAGGGTGAGTTCCTCAATCAATATAATAAGCATTATAAAACATTATGTAATGCTAAGTAATTTTAACACATTTCATCACCCTAATCCAAACATATATTCAGTAACAGCACATCAACTCAACATAATACTCAACACCAATACAAACACACGTATAATATTGGAATACATCCATTCATATTATACGCCATACATAATTTATGCAATGAGACTCCACACATGCGGTACCGACTATTCTTGAACATATAGTTCAAGCTCACCGATCAATCCAGATACGGCTACTAAGCTCACTAGTCCCACTCATTTGAGATCTAATGACTCACTCACTAATTCCTCACCATGGGAATTAGCTACAGCCCCGAAGGCTATGCTATGCACACTAATCATCTAGCATGCAGACATCATCAACAAATCCCTAATGATTCACTCACTAATTCCTCACCATGGGAATTAGCTACAGCCCCACAGGCTATGCTATGCACGCTAATCATCTAGCAATGCAACATCAACAACAATCCACAATGGACACATGCTCACACTCTAAGCCATACAACAGTCCATTCACAAATACATGCATAATATATACATTCACAGCATTATGCATTTCATCACACATCATCAACACATGTATCAACATATCATATCATGTCAATTAATTAAACACAGTATTAGCACACTCTACTAATACCTATACTGCTCAAAACAACGGGAAATGATCCCTACTACGTCATACATCAGCTAAGTTACATCACTCAGCCTAAACAACCAAAAACTGCACAACGACAGTTCCGGAAAACCACAAGTCTGCCCATATGCGTATCGCCTATGCCCATACGCGTATTGCCCATTCCTGACCAAGTCCATACGCGTATTGCCCAAGCCCATACGCGTATGCTACGCGTACCACATTCTCCTACGCGTACCAACAGAGACAATTTCACGTTCAAAACATCATCTTTCTCACTCATACGCGTAAGGCCTCATCCATACGCGTACCAGCCATATCATACGCGTATTGCCTAGTGCCATACGCGTACGACCAGAAACCAGAATTTCCAGATCTGCAATGGCTTTTCCTGCTACGAGATCTATCCAATTCAACCTTCTACAGTCCAAATTTTACACACAATTCATTCATCTCATCTAACACGAATCATACACTTTCGATTTCACAAATTGCTAACCTTTCTACCTCTAACTCCTATGAATTTCTTCAATTTTAATCCCAATTTCGTTCCTCCCCAAAAGTTCACAAATTCATCATACATCATTCAATCAGAGGCAAATCAATGGTTTCTCACTACCCATCACATATTATCCCATAATACCCATTAATCGATGATAAACCCCCCTTACCTGAGTAAATCCGGCAGTCTCTGAGCTCCAAGCTTTTCCTTCCTTCAACCTTCGTTCTCTGGCTCTTTGCCCTTTTTCCTTTTCTGCCTCTTTTCCCTTTTCACGTGAAAAATAACCTTTTTACCAAAAATGGGATTTTCTAAATTCCAACTTATATATATTTTCCAATAATTATTATCCCAATAAATAATAATAATAATTCCATAATTCCAAAATAATAATAATAATAATAATCCAATTATCTAATTAAATTAATAAATCTATTATTAACTTAATTTAAATAATGATCATATTATTATCGGGGTGTTACAGTAACAACCTCTCACTCTCCTCCTACAACACACTCTCATGCTCCTCCATTTGCGCCCTCCAACATTCCTCATGAATCCACTTCTCCCATTCCTCCACCAAATTAACAACAACTATCTCTTAAATCTCTTCCTTACTGTGTACTTCTCTAGTTGATCGATATCGTCCAAAATAAGTCTTGAAGCCAATGCCTCTTCCAAGAACACAAACACGCCTAGGATGCTCCTCGGTTCCAATTGCTTCAACCAACATGTCATGACGATATTCTGGAACGAAGAGGCCATCTTTGGATTGTTCAACCAATACATCCTGCAACACATATAAAATTTCATCTTTACCAAGTTGATTTAACCAAAATATATAATATTTTTGAAAAAAGAATCTACTTACAATCTTTTCAGCCACTTCGCGTGTAGCTTCTGATGTGAACTCATTGCCTTTTCTTTTACGTGCCCTTTTCCATTTCTCATGGCGTGATGGTGGAGTTGGAGTGCGATCAAGGCTTATAGAATCACCCAACTCTTGTTCCCTTTGTTTTCTTTTTTATTCAATCAACTTCATTTCAAGTTTGTCATATCCTCCATGAGACAATCTATGTGGATAAACATTTCTAGATCTATTAAGCTTTCCTTTTTTTCTCTTAGCTAAGAAGCCGAGAGTGGTGTGAGACTTTACAAATTCCTCTCAAAAATCCTGATCAATATATGAATACATCATGTATGGAGGATTTTATTTACTTTTAGCTATTGGATGAGTAATATAATCATGGGTGGATTGTGTCTTAAAGTCCCTCCAACGCTCACCAGCATATGTAAGCACTTTCTTTTTCACCATAATATCATCTAGACTAATAATAAACACATTCTATGTTTACACAATAGAGTTGTTATCAATATTAAACAAAAAATGAAATGATCATACATACTTGTAAAACAAATTATAAAATTCAATATAAATATTGTAATGTCGATCCATAATTTTTTTTAAAAATCATTGTCAACGTCGCACCAACTATCTAACAAAATATTCATTTTAATTCTACCTTGTAAAGCAACATAACCCATAAAATCCTCAATATGTTCACGATAAGGTTTTCTGGTTGCAACATCAACTCTAACCGAGAAGAAAATACCATTTTTGTGGATTTTTTCACCTTGATATACATCGTGGTACATCTAGATATTTTTTTATGTTGTGTATTTGTAGAGGTAATTGTATGATTCGTGGAGGTTGAATTCATCGAGACACCAACATCTTCCAAGTGAGTCGTTGATGTTGTATGAGAGTTGTTTGCCATATCGACCATGACTACTTAAATAAATAATAATAACAAAATGTCATACCCTATTTTTAACCATAAGATCCCACATCTCATTTGCATCTTTTGCATACAAACAAGGTCACATCTTGGCCCTTCCCCTATCCATCTTTGGGTTTGCTTCTTGCAGAGATCACCAAGCACCTCTTTATTTTACCTTTGTGTTTATATGTTCATTATTTATCTAACCACTAATCAAAATACCAAAATATGTTTTGTTTTTCTTAAATTTATCATGCAAGGTAGGGCTCCTCAAGTCTAAAGCATCTCAAAGTTTAGTGGCTTACTTCTCAAAAAAAGTCTAAGGTTCATGTGTTTATTTCCATGCCTTCTTCAACAAGTAACTTCAAGATTTGAGAAATTTAATCAAGAGGTAATCAAGTAAACCTTATTTTGAGTTCACATGATCATCCATGTACTTTTAAGTACAAGGAAAGTCCAAGTACACAAGCTTGTTCCAAATGGTTTGACCTAAAAGTCAACATTTTGAAGTCAAAGTTCCAAAGATCACAACTCCTTCAATTCCCAACATTTTTGAATGCCCCTTTTGCATATGACTCTTATGAACATCCTTTAAAACTTCTCTTTACATAAAAAGATCCAATTATACTTGGAGTATCATCAAAAGTTTGGAGACATTATAGATCATTTGTGGACTTAGTGAAATTTGACATATTTTCAAGTGACTTTTTCCCAACTTTCAAAGATCATAACTTCTTCATTTTTCAACATATGAATATGATTATTTTTGCATAATATTATTTGTTATTCCATCTACAAGTTTACTTCAAGGACCAAGGACAAGTTATGCTTGGAAGGCCATGAAATTCATTGGGACATTATAGGTCATTTTAAGCCATGAAGCACTCAAATTTTTCTAAGTTATGTGACCAGTATTTTATGCCAACTTCAACACACCATAACTTTGTGCTTAAACATCCACATTTAACCTTTCTTGGCTCATTGTAATCTTGGCCATGATGTTAACATATTGCAAAAATAATGGGATCAAAAAGCCTCTTGAGTAGGATGCCCCATTGAGTTGAACATGGTGACTCGAAACTGAAGAAATCACCATTTCCCGAATTTTGATTATGACTAAACTTAATTCCAAGCCAAATTAGAAAGTGTTTTGGTCCTAGACATGTTTAATCAAACCTCCAGAAGTTAATTGACACTTAAAATGCATCATTTGGATGAGTTTTGAGGAGTTTCAAGTCTCACTTTTCACACACTTGGGTCAAATTCGTTTTGCACAAATTTTGTATCATTCCACACGTATTTGGATCCAATCACATTACCTATAAATAGAGGAAGATTTTGCCTTCATTTGCAAGCTTTGGAGAACCAAGAAACCCCTGTCGTAACTTGAAACTTCTTTGAAATTCCCTTTGCTCAGATCACATAAATGAATTTAAGGCATACAGTTGAATTCGGGATGAGAAAAGGATCACAATGGTGGTGCTCTCGTGTCTTGAAGTTACCAAGCGATGAAACTCCGGTGAGAGCTCATCGGAGAAGATGACCGGAGTATTTCTTAGGTTGTCTGAATTTGGACCAGACACGTTGGCATTTTGAAATATTTTGATTGGTTAAATTCAAATTGGATCTTGTGTTTTGATTGCAGCGTGCTCCATCGTGTTTCTCATCATTTTGAGTGTTGGATCTACCACGTCAATTAATGACGTGTGATCCAACGCTCCTGATTTTTTTTCTTCTGATTTTAATTCTTTTTCTTTTATTATTTTAAATTGCTTTTTCTTTCAAAATTCGTCATAATTTCATTTTTTATCCAAAAAATCCCAAAATAATTTCTAAATTTCTCTTTTATTTTTCTTCATCTGATTTTTATTTTTCCACATTTTATATCAATGATTTTCTATTTTTGATGATTATTCTCTTTTCTCCTTTGTTTTAATTGGTTTAAAAATACTTTTCTGCATTTTAAAATTCTGAGAATTTTATTATATGTTTCTTATTTTATTTCCATCCTTCCATAAGTTTCTTGACCATTTATTTGGTGTTTTGAAGGACTTTGTGGATTTTCCATTTTATTCCCATTTTAAAAATCATTTAAAAATACCTCTAATGCATTTTTATTTTATTTAATTGCATTTTAAATTTGTTTGACCTTGTGGACTTCTGTTGGTCTTGGATCATGATGATTTTGACTTCAAGTCTCATCAAACTCAATGGATCTTGGGTGTTGATAGGGTGAAAACCCTAATCCACCAAAATGAATTATTGATTTTGATGATGACTTGATTCAATTTGTGATTCAATTTGGGTGTCACCTCTCTTGTCCCCTTTCTTCTTCATCCCTTTCTTTTCCCTTTGATCAAGTGGATGGATTTGTGTCCATCTTGTTCATGATGTGTGGATTGGTGCTTGATAAACTTTCATACTTTCAAATCTACCTTCTAAGTGATCATGAATCATTTAAGGTACTTTGGA
Source organism: Lathyrus oleraceus (assembly GCF_024323335.1). NCBI lineage: Eukaryota > Viridiplantae > Streptophyta > Magnoliopsida > Fabales > Fabaceae > Lathyrus > Lathyrus oleraceus. Next base: position 223,864,355 of record NC_066584.1, read on the forward strand.
TTGGTGCGTAAGTTTGTCCTAAGTGTCATGAAATATGGATTGAAGTAATGGACCATCCTTCTAGCCTTTGTGCTTGACCTTTCCCTTTCTTTTTCTTTTATTGTGTGGCATAGCTTTAGGAGGATGATTTACATATCATTTCTTTAGCATGTATTAACACAAACATTATTATTGACTGACCTCAGATAGTTGTAACTTCTACATAAATCCAATTACGATTGCTTAACATAGCGCTAAATTTGTCCCAAAGGCAATGGCATTTTTATAAGTGAGATTGTAAGTATCATATTCCTCATGGTATTGTGTGAAAAGTTTGCTCATTTTCCATTTGTGAGAGCTAGTGGCATACTTGTTGATTTTAACCAAGTTGGATCCCTTCTCATAAATGATGTATCGGTTCATATTTTCGTGTGTGTGAATGGATATTTGAGTGTTCTCTAAAAAATGACCAAAACATATTTTCTTCTTTCACTAACATTTACTAACATTTTATTATATTAACTTTATTTTAGTGTCATTTACTTCATGCTTTTTATTTCTTGTTATTTACTTTATGCTTTTATTTTAGCATCTCATGTCATATTTTCTCTTTGTCCATATGGACCTTTGTTTATGTTTATGCTCTTTTTCCTTTGTCCATTTGGACTTTCATTTTCTTTTAAAATACATCAATAAAGGAAAAACCCCCTAAAAGGAACTTGTTTATCTTGAATCATGGACTTATGGTTACTATCCTTGGCATCTTTGTGGAGTTATGGACTTAGAATTAGGATTTTGACCTTTGCTTTGGTACTTGTGACTTAAGACCTTGGAATCCATTTGATACCTTTGACTTTGGACTCTCTGTGAAGATTTGACTTGGTTACTTTAGTTTCATCTGACAGATGGATTATTATTTGCTTATTTTGCTTGCTTGAGGCTTAATCCAAAGTAGGGAATTCTTTCTTGACTTATATCATAAACCTTGTTATTTCTTGGTTAGAGTTTTCCTCCCTAGCTTTTACTTTATGCTCTAAGATAGTCTCTTATTCTCCCCCCTTCTTTAATTTTCAAAATCTCATCTCTTTTTCAAAACTTTCTTATTTTCAAACTTGAACCATTTTCTCAATAAACCTTGACCTTTGTCAAGCGATTTTCAAAAAAAATTTCTTAATAAATGTGAATCCATCTTAAGCATACTTAGACCAATTTCAAAGGATAAAAAAATGCATAACGTATTCAAACTGTTTTGTGCCTTTTTTGCATTTTTCTTTTTTAGAAATTTTTCTCAAGGCATTAGACATGAGTCATTTCCATATTTGAGTTGTAATCATCCTATCTCCATAGTATTGATGATAATTCTTTTCCATTTGTGAGAGATAGTGGCATACTTGTTGATCCTTATCCAAGTTTGAGCTCTTCTTATGATGATGCAAAGTTCTCATACTTGTGGGTGACTAGTGTAGTGGTAAATTCATGACCATCAAGATATGGATAAGCTTAACGTCAATAAAACCAGAGTCACCACCACGCTTTTATTGTTTCCAAAGGAAAAGGGAAAAGTACGAACAAAACCCAAAGATAAGAAGTTTTCAAATCAAAACTAATAAAATCCAGAGATTACATGTAAGAGGGTTGGTTACACAAAGGGAATGTGTTAGCACCCAAAGTGTCCTAGGCACTCCTAGGGAGCCCTTTTTTATGTGTGTATATGTTTTTGGTATAAAATATGTTTGAAACAAATAGAGTATGGTGATGAGAAAAATAATTCATTAATTATATTTTTGTGTTTGACAAGACCTTCAGACTTGTGCCTATGTACCAACAAAAAAATGAGGGATCAAAACCTCGTAGTTCGTGGTATCAATTTCAAAATTAGTGGGTTGATTTTAATCAAAACTGTAATTTAAAAGAGGCACAAAGGGACCAAAAGGTTGCATGAGTGTTAGTTCTTTTTATCTTTTGAAATTTTAAGTCAATATGGTTAAGTTCATTTACAAGTTTGATTTAGAACAAAGTTTAAAAATGCAATGGCATAAGGCCAAAGTTTCTAATTTTTGTAATAAAGTCTAAGTTTTGAAATCACAAGCAAAGAAAGTTTTTGAAAAGGGGGAGAGATTTTGAAATTTAAGAAATGGGAGAAGATGAAGAGGCTATCCTAAGCATAAATATAAAAGTTAAAAGTTGAAAAGATCTGACCAATGGGATGCAATCCAATAGACAAGAATGTCATATAGAAAACCCATTTTCCCTTTGGACTTTGAATCAAGCAATAATCAGCAAGCAATTATAAATATGAAGAGCAAGGCATCAAATAAAAATGGCCAAATCTAAGCAAGCAAGTCCATAGCTAACAGTCTTCTTTGTTTTCTCATGTATCAGATGAAATACTCCTTGATTTTTACTCAGAATAAGGTATTAGGCATGAGATCAAAATAAAAATTGCATCAAGACCATGGAGCAGATGAACTCAAGTGGATCCAAATACTTGCATCAGATGAAAACCCAAATCACAATAACTTGGTCTCAGAAATGTTGGTAATGGCCAAATCCTTTTGCATATGGAATGTTGCCTAATTCTAAGTCCAAAAGTTTAGATCAAACCCCACAGTCCACACAAACATTTTTTAGGGTTTTTGTTGTTTATTAAGTATTTTAAGATTCTAAGACCATAAACACAAACAAAATACACAAACAAATATATACAATCATAATATATGGCTCAAATGAGCAAAGTGAAAATGACATAAACATAAACAAGTAAGATGATATGTAAATGACAATGAATGGTAAATGACTTAAAATTAAATTTCATAAAGTAAATGACTTGAAAGTAAAGCAAAGTTAATAACAATTAGTGTTAGTCAAAGTTAATTAGATGTTAGTGGAGTTTGCTTTTTAATTGATTAGGTCATTCTTTGGAGAAAACTCAACCATCTATTCACAAGCATGGATCCTTGAACGAAGACATCTTCCAAAGGAAGGAAAAAAGGACAAGTTTCCACATAATACCATGAAAGATGGGAGACTTATAATCTCACTTACTAGAATGTTATGCATTTAGGGTCAAATTTAGCTCTATGTTAAGCAATCGTAATTGGACTTATGTAGAAGTCACAACTATCTGAGGCCGAGCAATAAAAATTTAGGTGCTAATGCATGTTAGAGATTTGTTATAATGAACCAAACTCCTAAAACATACCACATACTAAAAGAAAAAAGATCAAAGGGTGGACATATCTCATCCATACTTGTATTGGTTCATCTAACACAAGGTTATTGATGAACCAATTAGCCTTAGGATTTGGAGATTTCATTGGTCAATGAAAGGGATGAGAAAGAATGTGATTGAAGATGAAGAGGGAAGGGAGATGAAAGAAACACAAATTGGTCATGGGGAGAATTTTATCAAATTAAAATCATTCATTTATTTTGGGAGATCAAATGTACATTTCATCAATCCCCTAAATCCAATGATTTTAACTCAACAAAAGTCAAATCAACCTTGACTAAGACCCAAACACATAGTCAAACATCACAAGTCAATAAAAATGGCTCAACATGATTTTTACACAATTAATCAATTAAAAATCAAATTAAAAATGCATTTAAATTAAATTAAATTTGGTAAAAACCTAAAATCTCTTCAAAATACCAAAGAAATAATATCCAAGAGATTTATCCTAAGTCAAACAAGGTCAAAGGACCTTAGACAAAAAATTTCATGATTTTTGAAAAGTCAGAAGTATTTTTAAACAATTAAAAATATGCACAAAAACAATTAATTCATAAAAAATATCAAAATTAATCCAAAAAATGATTTTAACTCAGAAAATGAATGAGAAAGATATTTAAAGATTTTTGGTGAAAGTCCCATATTTTTTTGGATTAAAAATGAAATTAATACGAATTAAACAAAATAAAGGGATTAAATGAAAAATCAGAAAATAAAATAGAATTAAAAAAACAAGGGCTATCAGATCTCCCTCATTAATTGAGGTGACAAATCTGATGGCCACGTGCGCGCTATCCACGATAGACCAAGTCAAACACGCCACACCAATGGTAATCAGAACCAAGGGTCAAGATTAAAACATTTTGAATGGATCTGATGGTTGGGAGGCGTGACAACAACCACCGGAGCTAGGGCTCCGATCTTCTTCTCCAGTGGACCTCACCAAACTGGTCCATCATCAACCATCACCAAAATGAAAAACAAGGACATGGATTTAAAGAAAAAATGCTCAGGAGCTCGAATCTGGCCTCAATTTTCTCCAATTCCAAGTATATAAAAAGATACAGGGATTTGAATTTTGAGGATCATGAACTGAGTTGCTTCAATTTGACCTCAAAGCAACTCAATCTTCTTGCCTACATTGGTAGGACTTCAGCCAACCAAAAATCACAAAGAATAGTGAAGAATTGAGGGAGAATCGAAGAGATGAAAATTCTGAAAAATTACCTTCGACGGAGCTTCAATCTTGCTTGATCTTGATTCCAATTGTGCTTGGCTTTGTTTCAGAAGCTTGTAGGGAGTGATTAAGATCAGAAAATGGGCTGGACTCTTGGAGTTTCAACCTCAAAACAGAATAAGATTTGAAGCTCGATTTTCAAATGAAAACCTTCAAGATTATCCTATAATGGTGAGGGTTTGGATTGCAGGTTCAAAGCATGGGCATGAGGTCCTCAATTATGAGCATGAGGGGTTGTATTTATATGCCATGAGATTCATTTCCACACACTTCCAAATTTTACCAATTTTAGCAATTCACCTTGCATGCTTGCATGGGCGTGTGATAGGCCCATCAAGTGATGTATTCAGGTCCAAAATTGCTTGAGAATCATGCTAAAATAATGTCATGTGACCATGCATTTGTGTTTGAAATGTGGAAGTGAAAATCATCCAATTGGTACCTCACATTGCACCCATGCGTAAGTCCTCCATTCTTTAGCCAAATGGTATGATCTTGGAATTTTTGGAAAGGTGAGATCAAGGAGAACAACTTTCATATTGAACATTTTTTTATTTGAAGCTTGGATCGTGATAATTTTTGAGGTGGAAGTTTGGAAAATCAAACATGTTTGAAAATTTTCTAAGTACCAAGTCAAATGTTCACTTCTTCCACCTTGAATAACTTTTGCTATGGACTTCAAATGGAAAAAGTTACTTCATCAAAGTTGTAGATATTTAAAACATATTAAATTTTTTCACCAATTTGATCTCATTTGGATTTGGCATGAAGGAGTTATGCATTTTAGAAGTTGAGGAAAATCACTTGTTCAATGATAATGGTCCAAAGTGACTTATAATGTTTCCTCTTGGCACATGCATTTTCAAGTTGAAATTGAACTTCCTCCAAACACAAAAGTTTAAGTAGACATCTTGAATTTGATCATGGAATTTTAATGGATTTCATATCATAAAAATTGAGCAAGTTATGGTCTTGGGAAGTTGATCACCAAACTAGGGTTCAAACAAAATGACCTATAATCGTTTGTAAAAAAATGATTTTCCAAGAAAAATTAGCTCTTTACTTAAACATGAAGGTTTTTTGTAATGTCATTTTGAGTAACTTTACTCTTGGAATCATTTTCATATGACAAAAATTGTAGGAGATAGGGTCTAGGGAACCCCAGTTTTGACAAGATGACTTTCTCTGGTCAACCACCATGAACCATATTGCTAGCTTGATATTCTCTTGATATTTTGGAATCATGGAGGATCATATATGTGAAATATTCTGTAATATGAAGAATACCTTGAATTGTTTTATCAAAATGTTGATGAAACTTGTTGAAGAAGTCACACAAGACACCCAAATGAATTAGGGTTTCCAAGGCTAACAAACATCAAACCCTTGATGAATTCTTAATCAAAATGACATGTGAAGATCATGGGGATCCATATATGATGTCTAGAGCCAATCTGAACCATTTCTTGATTGAACTCCTATCATTGGGGGTCTCATACCCTAGATATGAGCTTGATATAGCATGGGTGAATACACACACTACCTACAAAAGTATCAAACTATATATTGACATAGTTTTTGTATTTTGGTTAGTAAATGATGAAAAAAAAAGTATGATACAATCAAAAGTATGCTTGGTGATCTCTCCCAATGCAAGCCCAATGAATGAGGGGTAAGGAGGATGCCAAGGTGTGATCCCAAAGCCAATGCATATGATGAGGCATCATGAGGGATCTTAGGGTTAAAATTGGGGTATTACAGCTGCCCCTATTTAAGGACATTTTAACTCAGGATGTGAAGGTTAAAATCTTTGTATCAACTTAGTAGAATGAACTTAAATAACAATATATAGAAACAAACTTTGGTCCCTAAGAGACCCCATGATGCATATGATATTAATGTTAAAATAATCTTTATGGGGAAATATTGCCACAAAGGAAAAGAATCCAGAGAGATTGAAAATCCACAGGAGTACAATGCATTCCATAAGGAAAACTCACTGGGGAGACAGAGACTCTGGGATAAAAAGTTGTGCGTAGGCCAGGCTATGACTTAAAACCGCTGGAGACACAAGTGGATTCCATGAAAATAAATCAATGGAAGGAATCGGTCGGGGAAAAAGAAGAATTTGCAGGGGAAACAAGTAGATCAGAACAAAATTGAAATACCTGAACCAAAGTCAACTAGGGAAGAATAATATTCAACACAGGAGTACCAGAAATATATTATCTATTATCGGTTACTGGGTAGGAAGATAACATAATCTGATAGAGAGGCATCCGTTATCGGTTAGGGTAAATATATCAAGGATGACTCGCTGAGGAAAAAAAGGTGTGTTTGTTACCGGTCACTAGGTAGGAAACAACCTGTTGGGGAAACATATCAAATAGGATTTACAACTACCGGTTACTGGGCAGAAGACCAAAGAAAGAGAATATACGTCATTGGTTAAAGTGAACATATCAAGGATAGACTCAAGGGAAGAATATCCGTCATCGGTTAAGATGAACATATAAAGGATAGACCACCGGGGAGAAAATAAGAATTATATCTATCAGTTATTGGATAGAATACCAAAGAAAGAGAATATATGTCACTAGTTAAAGTGAACGTATAAAGGATAGACTCAAAGGAAAAATAGGATTTACAATTATCGGTTATTGGGCAGAAGACCGTAAAGAGAAGAAAACCCGTCATCGGTTAGGATGAACATATCAAGGATTAACTCTCTGGAGAATGAAATAGGGATTACGACTACCTTTACTGGGTAGGAAACCGCAAAGAGAGAATATTCGTCACTGGTTAAAGTGAACATATCAGGGATAGACTCAAGGAAAAATATCCGTCATCGGTTAAGATGAACATATCAAGGATAGACTTCCTAGGGAAACGTAAAACGAATCCGCTGGGGAAAAATAAGAGGAAGGGGATTACTATTACCGGGTATTAGGTAAAAGTAAAGTACCCACAAATCGAAAAGAATATTACCAGTTACTGGGTAATAAACTTTCGAGAGACCAGAAAGAAATGGTCAAACAAAGACTCGACCCGATGAGGATATAACTCAGGGGGAGTGGTTCCATCCAGACCAACAACTAGGGAGGAAACTGAAATAATAATCATCCACGAGGAAATAACTCAGTGGGGAATGAGAAAGGTTAAATTTTTTCTGCTTAAGGGGCTGACACTCTACAATTGAGGGAGGACAGACGCACCAAATATGTATCGAGAAATAATATAACCATAGTAGAGGATCAGAAAATAAAGAATCAGATGCAATAGCATGCATGATGAAATATCTGATGTATGAATGTGTATGTATATATCATTGATGATTGTGCTGACAAAACAATCACAAAGGATACAAATATCACCGATTTGAATCATCGTTACAACACTCGGCTAATCTCGACGGAATGGAAGCATCAACTGGAGAAAAAATGCTGAGGATGAATATATAAGTCATCCATCTCTGAATATCTCAAACCTGGATGAGGAAGGAGAAAAGATCTACTGAGGACCTGAAATGTCAACTTTGCGAGGAGTTTTGGGTCAACACCATACCAAATGAGAGACAACCTTGCAGAAGACCATAAACACTGCTTAAAAATCAACACCAGTGGGGATCAAGAGTGAATTATGCTGTGGAATTTGTGGGGAGTTTAACTCTATGCTGGATCCATGCAAACCATTGAGAATGTGAGCCTACAACTTAGCTGGGGGGCGATAACTGCTCAGTTGGGAAAATTGATTTGCCGTTGGGGAGGAAAAAATAACCAAACCAACTGCTTGGGGAAGAACAATAATGCTTTGCACTTTATGACTCACCTATTCTCAGACCGCTGTTGATATTCCTTACCGAAATCGATTGCCTTTTAAAGTAATTGCTTTTATTATTTTAAGGAAAATGTTTTTTATTTTATTATTTCAAAATTCCAAAATTATCATCATAAAAATTCAACTTTATTTGGCTGAAAAATAAGAGTATAAACAATTGAATTAAAAGCTCAACTTTATTTAATAGGATGATAGTCTGTAAATGACAAGACTCCACTTTTTGTGGGTTTTGTTCGACCTTTTTCCCATTCCCTTTAGAAACAATAAAGTTTGGTGGCGACTCTTGCTTTTTTTGAGTTATGTTAATCAATAGATTAATCTCAAATTTTTCCCGCCGCGAAAAATATGATGTATCCTTTCTTAACATGGTCACGTAGGAAGTGGTGATAGATCTCAATATGCTTAGTGCAAGAGTGTAACACCGTATTTTTGGTTATATTAATAGCACTAGTGTTGTCACACATAATAGAAATACGTTGTAGTTTAATATTAAAATCAAGTAGTTGTTGTTTGATCTACAAAATTTGAGCATAACAACTATCGACCACTATGCATTCTTCCTCGGCAGTTGACAAAGCAACGAAAACTTGTTTCTTGCTATGCTAACTTACTAAGGAATTTGAAAAAATTGTGACAAGCTCCACTAGTACTCTTCCTATCCGATTTTCAACTGGAAAATTTAGAATCGGTATGACCAACCAAATTACAATCTCTTCCCTTAGAATACCAAAGACCATACTTAGAAGTACCATGAAGATACCTAAGAATGTGTTTTACGACTTTTAAAAGAGACTCTTTAAGAGCCGACTAATAATGAGCTTACATACACATGCTAAACATAATATCCAGCCTAGATGCAATGAGATATAGAAGAAAACCAATCATACCTCTATACTTATTCACATCAATATCCTTACACATTTCATTCCTTTCCAAGTTTCCATTTGTAGGCATTGGAGTGTCAATCGACTTTGCATCTTCCATACTAAATCTCTTTAGTAGTTCGTTGCAATATTTGGTTTGACACACAAATGTCCCTTCATTGAGTTGCTTGATTTGAAGCTCAAGGAAGTAATTCAACTCCCCCATAAGACTCATCTCAAACTCACTCTGCATAAGGTTAGAAAACTTCTTGACAAGTTGCATGTTAGTGGATCCAAAAATGATATCATCGACATAAACTTGAACTAGAAGAGTATGCTTTCCTTGATGCTTAATGAAAAGTGTAGTATCTACCTTACCCCTAGAGTATCCTTGATCGATTAAAAACTTATTAAGTCGCTCATACCAAGCCCTAGGTGCTTGTTTGAGACCATACAAAGCTCGCTTTAGTTTGTAAACATGGTTAGGATACTCATGATTTTCAAAACCGGGAGATTGAGCTACATACACTTCCTCATTAATATATCCATTTAGGAACGCACTTTTCACGTCCATTTGAAATATATTGAAATATTTGGAGTAAGCATAAGCTCGTAGAAGGCGTATAACCTCGAGGCGAGCAACCGGAGCATATGTCTCCTCATAGTCAATGCCCTTCTTTTGGTTATAACCTTGAGCCACTCTGTTTTCCTCAAGTTTGTTTCTAAAGACCCTCTAGTGCCCATTACTTTATGATTTTTGGGATGAGGGACAAGGTCCCAAACATCATTTCTTTTAAATTGGTTTGTTCATCTTGCATGGCCATAAGCCAATGCTCATCAAGTATTGCATTTAGCATTTTTAGGTTCAACATGTGAAATGAATGCAAAGTGATAACAAAAATTACTTATCTTGGAGCGTGTTGTCACGCCTTTTGTGGTGTCTCCAAGTATGTTATCGATAGGATGATCTTTGGATGTTCTCCAAGCCAAAGGTAGATCGTCCACTGCAGCTGGACCTTAAATCGTCTCCTTTTCATATTCTTTATCTTCTTTTTTCTCATATTCCACCGCTTCAGGCTGATCAATTCCTTTTTCGAGTTCCTTGAGAATATCTTGTGAAGATACACCTACATGATGAAAAGAAACACCTTTCCAAACATATTTCGGGTAAGGCTCATCAAAATTAACATGAACCGACTCTTCAACAATAAGTAATCTTCTGTTATAAACCCTATAAGCTTTTCTAGATTATGAGTATCCGAGGAAGACACCCTCATCGGCTTGCACATAAAACTTACCTAGATTATCATTTCCATTGTTCAAAATAAAACATTTGCATCAAAAACATGAAGGTGTGACAAATTAGGTTTTCTACCCTTAAGAAATTCATAGGGAGTTTTGTCTAAGATAGGATGTATTAGTATCCTATTCAAGACATAGCATGTCGTGTTAATGGCATCGACCCAAAAATACTTAGGTATACTACCTTCATTGGGAAAAGTTATAGCTATATCCTCTAAAACACGATTTTTCTGCTCCATAACACCGTTTTGTTGTGGAGTTCTAGGAGCGGAGAAGTTATGGTCAATGCCATGTTTATCACAATACTTCTCAAAGATATGATTTTCAAACTCACCTTCGTTATTGCTTCGGATAGCAACAATTTTCAAATTCATTTTATTTTAGGATAATCTAGCAAATTGTTTGAAAGCTGACGAAGTCTCATCTTTACTATACAAAAACATGACCCAACAAAATGTTGAGTAATCGTCCATTATCACAAAACCATAATAGTTACCATCTATTATTTTGTTCCTTGAGGGACCAAATAGATCCTTATGAAAAGGCTCAAGAGGTCTCGTAGTAGAAACAATGTTTTTCGATTTAAATGAGACTCTCGTTTGCTTTCCTATTTGACATGCATCTCATATATGGTCTCTTGAAAACTTCATTTTTGGTAGACTGATTACTAAATATTGTGAAGTTACTTTGTTTAGTAAATCAAAGTTAAACATATAGGTGTTATTAACCCTGAAGCCTTTAAACATACAATCCTTCTTTTCATTATGTTCAAATAAGCAACAAGATTTTGTAAAAGCAAATTTAAATCCATTGCCGCATAGTTGACCAATGCTAAGGAGGTTATATTTAAGACTATTAACTAACATAACATTGGAGATAGTAGTAGCTTAGGGATTACCTACACTACCTTTTCCAAGTATTGCTCCGGTGTTGTTATCTCCATAAGTAGCATAACCCTTCTTATTTAGGACAAAGTCAATGAATAGAGATATGTCACCTATCATATATCTTGAACATCCACTATCGATAAACCACATCTTCTCCGTAGAGTCAAGACATTCAACATATAGAATCAAACAAGGGAACTAGATATCCAATTTTCATTGGGTCCTTGAGAGTGAGTTAAATCAAGGTTGCATTTGGACAACCATTATAAAGTTCCTTTAGGAACAAAAAGTTTCCTAAACTTGCATTTTTCAATAGTATTACCTTTCTTGTAACAATAGTGATAAGATAAGTTTTGATGAGATGTTTTTTTGCTATTTGAGTCCTTTTTGACAAATTTATGCTTCTTATATGAATGGTTCAAAGACCTTTCATACTTTGATAGATCAATAACAAATCCAATCTTTGCTTCTAAGGCTTTGTCCAATTTAACTTGAAGAGTATTTATCTCTTTTTTTCCAATCATGACAAAATTCACAACCAAACCTTGAAGGTTTTTCATCCTCATTCTTTTCATTTTGAAAATCATACATTTGCTTCCTTTCGGATTTTAACACTTTAAGTGTAAAAAGAGTTCTTCATGTGAAGCTAATTTGTTAAAGGCATTTAAGGCCTCTCTATTAAAATCATACATTCTTTTCATTCATATTCTTGTTCTAAAAATCTTTGGGCACAGGGCGTAGGCCCCAGTTATTCAAACTATTCGCCTCCATTCATAGACTTTAGTGCAATTCAAATCGGATAATTGTCAAGTCTTTTTCTCCACATACCACACTTCAACAGTCAACATTTTAGAATATAGTCTCTTTGGACCAAACTCATTTCTCTTTTACAACCATACTTTCTTTGGGTTAAGAACCTCATGGTTAAACGCCCATCTCTGAATCAATACTTCATGTATTACCTTATAAAGCCTCATGCTTTGGAAAACCTCATCAATTGCCATGTAGAGCCTCATGCTATAGCAAACCTTATGAATTTCCCTGTGGAGTGTCATGCTCTGGAAAACCCTTTACTTTTATTTTTCCCTGTGGAGCCTCATGCTCTAGAAACATTCATGCATTTCCCTATGGAGCCTCGTGCTTAGGAAAATTTCATGCATTTCCCTATGGAGCCTCATGCTATGGCAACCATCATGCACTGTCCTATGGAGCTTCATACTTTGGTAACCCGCTTTTTTGTAGGTCTTGATCTCTTGGATCTAGGCAAAATCCTACAACCTTGCATTGGGCACACCATTTATACGTTAACTCCACACTCTTTGGTTCAGACATACCTGTCTTTGGGTTCAAACAATACTTTCACTACATCCAACACAACACTTTCATCATTTCACTAACTCTTCTACACTTCAAGCAACTCTTTTACAATTCAAGCAAGTTCTCTTTCTTTTTTCTATTTAATCAACTCTTTCTTTTCTTTTATCACACAAACTTTTTCAAAACAATTTTCTTTCTTTTCATAAAAGAAATGTTACAATTCGTTCCTTAGCAGTCAAACAAAATCTTAAGAGAATTCAAACAAGGATTAGAATCAAGTAATATCTACACACTTCTAGGATACGATTATATATGTTACCTAAAATCAACCAACACATCAGGTTTTTCTACTATGAAGTATGATGCTCTGATTTTCTCATTGCACTATGAGAATACGTAGGCACGAGGTTTCGAGTCCTTGGCGAGCACACTAATTAACAAACTTATTTTTCCTTTTCGTAATTAACCTTTAGATGATAACACCCATTCATGCAAAGAACAATAAAATGGTTCCCATTGAGTACAACATATGTGAGGGTGGTAATAACTTCCCCTTGCATAACCGACTTCCTTACCCTTTTTCTCTTCCCATGGATTTTATCGATATTTTCCATTTCCTTTTGTAAATAAATAAAGTTCGGTGGAGACTCTGTTGTATCTTCGAGCGTGCGATGCACTCGGGTATTTTTCACGGCACGAGACTTGTAAAACCTATCTAATGGAAAGTTGCATCCGCATAAACAATACTTTAAAAACATCCAAACAACACTTTTACCACAACATTTTCCATATAATATAACACTTTTGCAATCCAATCAACTCTTTTTTAATTCAATTCAAGCAACTCTTTATTTTTATTTTTATCACACAAACCTTTTTCAAAGCAATTTTCTCTTCTTTTCATAAAAGAACTGTTATAACTTGTTCCTTAGAAGTCAGACTAAAATCTTGGATCATCCAAATAAGGATCAGAATCATCTAACGTCTATACACTTCTAGGATACAATTATAATTGTTCCATAAAATCAACCAATAAATTCGTATTTTCTACCACGAACTACGAAGCTCTGATTTTCTCATTGCATTATGGGAATACGTAGGCACGAGATTTTGAAATATTGGTGAGAACATTAATTAATAAACTTATTTTTTCCCTTTCACAAGTAAACTTTAGATAATAACACTAATCAGTGCAAAGAACAATCAAAATGGTTCCCATTGAGTACAACGGATGTGATGGGTGTTTTGCATAACTGACCTTCTTACCCTGTTTCTCTTTCTCTTGGGTTTTATCGATATTTTCTCTTTCCATCAAGAACAAATAAAGTTCGATTGCGACTCTGTTGTATCTTTGATTGTGCGATACGCTCAGGTAATTTTTTGCAATGCAGCAGCTGGCGACTCTGTTGGGGATTTAATTGCATCTGCAAGAGAGAGTTTAACCTAGTTTTGGTTGGTTTATTTGCATGTTTGGGTGTTTATCTTTACTATTTACTTGCTTTATATTTATTTCATTTATCACACTCTTTACTACTTTATATATTCACCATATTTTGGATATTTTTTATATTCTCCATCGTGGGTTGGGCTTTGCGATGTTATTTGAGAGAAGCTTCATAACCGAGATTTAGTATATACACATGATAGAATCATATATAGTTATGTCGATATGCGTTTCACGCGTTGGGTTGACACGAGACCCACACCCAGACTAGATTCACTTGGAAGTATTATTTTCCTGCAAGCATATGGTACAACAAGGTATTTTCATTTGGATCCATGAATCTATGTGGCCTTTTAGAGATCACCTTTGAAGACTAGAACGTACCTGTTTGGGGATATGAGATTTTTGGCAAGAAACCTTAAACTCTACATTCTTTGAAAATCATAAATGTGTCGAACCTTTGAACCTGCATTGAGAAGTATATATAGACTATCCAGAATATCTTGAACCTTTACCCTACATTATCGCATCCCATTATTGCATCATCGTGTATGTACCGAAATTTTGAACCTAAATTATTTCATCATCAAACCTTCTAATAAATGAATATTGCATATTTATTTGCATTCCGTCCACCTGAAAAAGCCATATTCATCGTTTCCAGGGAATCCCATATTTCCAGTCATTGTTGAACATTAAAAAAATGATAAAACCATATAAGGGAGATATATATATATATCAGTTCATAAATACACGAATTCTTTTCTCCTTTTCCCATACTGGTTTCTTGTTCTGCCTCTTACTCTACAATTGGCAACGATTCTCGAATTCCCTGAAGACTAAAAACATATGCATACATTCATGCATTTGCATTTCATGCATATAAACCAGAAAAATCTCACCCTTTCCCTTCCTCATCAAGAAGATGAATATTCCCCGATGATGATATTTGACTAAAAGTGAGTCAATAAAGAATCATGGGAAATTTGGAGCATGAGAATGAAATGTGCAAGGAAAGCTTGGATCATGCCCAAGGAAAGGTTGACATGATCTTATAACTATTCTTAGATGGTATGATAATGGTCTTCTCAGATCAAGTTGTGATTGGCGAACAAACTGAGAACATACTAAAGGTGGGTAAAATCCAGAATGCAACTGCAGGCAATCTGCCGATTTACCCCTACCAAATTAGAAGCCCACTCAAGGCAACATAAATAGAAGCAAAAGCAAATCAACAAAGGGAGCAATGATCAAGGGAGGATATGTTCCCTCTTTTATCCGATTTCAATGTCTTATATGCATCTACTTCCTATTTTGATTCATATTAGGCCAATTGTGCCTACCGTCCAAAGCATAATCCTAATGCCACATACGGATATCATGCAAGGTACATAGGGAACTCCACAAAAGCACATTTCATTTTCAAAAACAAAGTTCAAGAGTTCCTTGATCATAAGTTGATATGATTTATAGAGAAGCATTTCCAGGTCATCCTTAAGAATGATCATCCTCAGGTTCAAACTCCATAAAATCAGCAAGCCCAAGGCCGAGAATACCTGAGTGGGTGTAGACCTCAAAATAACTGGAACAAAGGAATGCTCATTTGGACCAAATTCCTGTGACATACAATCAAATTCTTCCATATCTAATTCAGAGCTCACTGGTGGTTCCCAAATCTCTGAAGCCCCCACCGTAACTATTCCACCTTGGTATGATCCCAAAATGCAATGCGGATATTAAGATGGGTCGGTTGGGCACTCGATTGATGGTTGCAACGCTTTTAAAGCTAAACTACAATAGTTGGTTGACAAGAAGTACTTAGTCCTTCAAGGAGGAAACATGTTAATTAACATAAATCACCTGCCTGAGTAAGTGCCAAGACTGCAAAAGCGTCCCTTAAAATAGTCAATCCATCCTGAGAGCGCCTCCCCAACACTAGAGATCATTATGTCATTCCATCATTTTCATTTGTAATCTTTCTTGTTTGTCAAGCATTGTTCACCTGTAAATATTATTTGTTTTTGAATGATAATAATAAGGAAATGAATATGCATGTTTCGAATCAATCCAGTCGTGTTCATTCATATTTTATTCATTAGTATCAAACTCTTGTTAAAGAAAAGTTCAAAAGGAGAATGATGAAATAAAAATACATGAAACAACTGGGAGTATGCTTTTGAATAAAACATTGCTGATGATGTAAGGCAATGTTTCAAATCCCTAAACACCGGAGGTATAAGAAAGATAATCCCTAGTCAGTCCCTTTGAGTCTAGTAGTAAGAGTTTCTTTTCTTTACGAAAAAAACCCCAATCTTAACCAGGGGAAAGGTAGTCTTCAGTTAGTTTGACCGTGCATTCAAATTTCAAGAAGGAAAAAGGAGTGTCCCATATGAGGATCAACCACATCTTATCCCTCACGTGAGGTCAAGAATCACTAATCCATAATGGTTGTCCCTTACCAACAAAAAGGAACGAGGAAGTCACAACCCTTTCAATAAACCAAATGAACAAATGTCACACGATTTTTTCCCAAAAATTGAGGAATTCAAAAAGCAAGAAAAAGGAGAAAGCCTGCTACGTCGAAAATTTGAAAACAAATGACTTAGGTAAAAATTAGGGCATTCTAGTGGACTGCAAACTCGAAAAATTAGTCTAGGCAAAAATTCGGAAAAGCAAAAATGAAAAAGAAAGTATCAAAAGGAGACTATCCTCAACAAGAGAAAATTCGTGTGACAACAAACAAAAAACAAAAGGTGGGTGCTGCCACTCCAAAAACCTCATTGGTTTCTTAACCATCATTTCTACCATTCAAAATCCTTTTGAAAAATGAACACTTATGTTTGAACTAACAGAATGTAGGACTGGAAAACATCAAGGAGAATGGGTGGGTTAAAATAAATTTTGAGCCATAAATCCTTTTCTTTTTGAAATCATGAACCTGACCATGTTACAACCCTCAAAAGACCTAATTGAAGCAAGGTTTATTTCAAAAGCATACTACGGTAAGATCGTGTTAAAACTAACTCCTAAAGTTTTGCTTATCATCTGTGTTGGTATCGATATGGCATTCTAACTAGTGATTCATTCACTATATCTCATCATCTCAGGGGAAAAACTTTGATTTCAAAACTGGCATAAGCATAACATTAGAATTATCATTTTCAAAATGAACAATTTTATTCGCGGATAAGCACTTGATACCCAGAAAGTATCCACAATGAGAAGTTTAATCATTCTAAGGGGAAAAATTCCTGAGGACTCCATTGAGTAGGGGAAAGTCACTTTAAATGATTATACCAAGGGGGAAAACATCTGAAAATTTCGTTGAGCAGTAGGGTAAGTTGCTTCAAGATTTAGTCAATCGGGGGAAATCACGTCAAGATTTGACAAATCTATCCAAAAATCGTTTAATCAGGGGCGTTCCTCCAAGATCAGTTAGCCCGGGGAATTCCATCAAAGATCATCCAGCCATGGGCATTAACTCAAAGATCAATCATCCAGAGGCAAAATTACTTCAAGGCTTGTACTCGGGCAGGCCAACTCAAGAGCACAAGAAGTCAACCGCTCTCGAAAATAACTAATCAGGGGCATACAATTTTAAGACACCGGGGCAAGTCAGATCGAGATCTTCTTATGAAAATACAACTTCATAGCTTGTGATTGGGGAAACCCATGCAAATACCCAACAATCTGGGGCAGAGATGGGCTACGAAGGTGCAAGTTCTCTCCATGTTTCAAGTTCTTTAGGAAAATGCAAAGGTGTATCAATAACCGTTGAGCCTGAAGCAGGCGTCTGGGAATCATGTTTTTATAACCCTTTTCCTAGCCTCAAATATTCCATCTCCTTCCATATGAGCACTCGATGAACCTTCAAAACCATTACTTAAATCATTCTCATACATTAATCATGTTTCTTTGCTCATGCATATCATTCATCAGGCATAATATGAAGCCTTGTAAAACAAACAAGAACAACCACAACCGAATCATCAATGGCATACTAAAAAACTCGCTCCACCGGCAACCCAAAACCGCGATTTTGATTACTAAACCCAATGGTCATTCATACTTTAAATTTTCAACCTTCCTCCCTTTTGACAAAAAAGGCATCCGGCCTTGCATAGACCATACATACCATAAAGCCCAACTATGTTGGCATTATGCATAGAGTAATCATTATTACATAGAATTTCATCCCTAAAAAACCCATAGCATATCCATCAAGACGGATCACCATGCTATACAAATTCAAACATGCATACAAAACTGAAGCTACACGAAATATCCCTGAACGCATCGCACGCTCGAAGATACAACAAAGTCGCCACCGAACTTTATTTATCCCAAAAGAGGGAAAGGAAAATATCATTAAAAAACAAGGGAAAGAGAAAAGGGTAAGGAAGTCGGCTATAAAAGGGGAAGGTATTAACACCGCTCACATCCACGGTACTCCATGGGAACCGTTTTGAATTCTCTTGACTGGATGGGTGTTAATATCTTCATCTACCTACAAAATAGAAAATGGGTTAGAGAGAGAGTGCCCGAGGAGGATTGTAGCCCTCATGCCTTTGTATTCTCATGGTGCAAGGAGAAAGTCAGAGCCTCATAGTTCGTGGAACCGGAGAGGAAAAAAGAAAAGAAAGGTGCTCGCCAAGGATTCACATCCTAGTGCAATAAGGAAGTCAAAGCTCCATAGTTCGGAGGATAAAGATTGAGAAAGATAAGATTGTGGTGGTGTTTAAACCGGGAAAGACTAAAATGGTGTTTAAACTAGAAGAGAGAACAAAGGTGGTGTTTAAACCAAAGGGAGAAGAAGTGGTATTTAAACCAAAGGTCGGTGTTTAAACCAAAAAAGAGAAAAAGGTGGTGTTTAAACCAAAGAGAGAGATGTATAACCATGATGGTGTCAACCCAAATTATGGTTTTTAAACCAAGAGCAAAAAGGTGGTATTTAAACCAAAGGTTGGTGTTTAAACCGAAAAAGGAGAAAAAAATTGGTGTTTAAACCAAAGAGAGAGGTGAATAACCATGACGGTGTCAACCCCAATTTGTGGTGTTTAAACCACGAGCAAAAAGGAAAGGCTTGCTTAAGCAACAGGGACTAACAAGGCAAGGGAAAGAAAACAGGAACTTATCAAAGCACTAGGACTCACATGACAATGGTCTTACCAAAGCACTAAGACTCACATGGTAAGAAAGGAAAACAAGGCAAAACTTGTCAAAGCACAGGGACTCACATGACAAGGACTTAACCAAAGCACAGGGACTAACATGGTAAGGGAATGGTGTTTAAACTAAGAGGATATAGGGTTAACCATAGAGGTGTGTCCCTAAATTGTGGTGTCAAAACCAAGAAATATGAGGGTTAACCATAGAGATGTGTCCCAAAAGAAAAGGATAAGGGGTTAACCATAGGTGTGTCCCTAAAAAGAATAATCATGATGGTGTTTAAACCAAAAAGAGAGATAAAAGGAGTCACATGGTTAGTTGCAGACTTGTGAGTGAATTGACTAGAATTGCACTGAAGTCTCTGAACAAAAACGAATATTATGAGAAACTAGGGTTTACATCATGTACACAGAGGTATTCTAGACAAGTGTAGGGAAGATCCCCTTTCATCACTTTCTATTACTTAACGCTCATGGCATGCAATCCTAGTCAATATCTGATAAGTTTTTGGAGTAGGTTCCCAAAGATGCTTGTGGGGATGAGTCAAATGGCTGATATTTGCTGAGGAAATTTGTATTCCACTAGAAATTTTGTACTTGTTGAGAGAATGAAGCTCTAAAGTAACAGAGATAAGTCCTATCAAGTGACCAAGGGACTTATCATCACTTGGCAAAGACAAAGGGAATGTGCAAAGAGTTGTAGGATCTAGTTGATCAAAGAGAATTTGATCAAACCAAATCAAGGGAATGAAATTGATGAACAAATAATGCATGATCATACATCAACTAACCTAAGGTCTCATTGTTAGGTAGCCCAAGAGAAATCCATGTGGGTGCAAAGTGTATTGTCCTATGTCTCATTGTTAGGTAGCTCAAGAGAAAGCTATATGTGTGCAAATGTTTGTTAAGCCTAAGTAGATGGATGCAATAAGCAATATGCATAAAGCAGATGAGCAAAATCACAAGATCAAAATTTCCACAAGAGCAAAGGAAGGTCAAAGTGTCCACAAGATCCATGGGTCCAAGGTCACTCCAAGTCAAGCAAAGGATCTAAGTCCTAAGTCCAAAGTCCAAATAGGCCATCAACACTCCAAGTCAAGCATAGGTTTTAAGATCAAGTCAAGTCACTTTATCATATTTTGATTCATTGAGATTAACAAGCAGATCAATAAAACAAGATAAGAAGTAACAAATGAATAAGACAAAATGAATAAAGTATGAAGTGAGATGATGAGTAATGAGACATAAAAGTAAAGTGCATTAAGTAAATGACATAACAGTAATGGACATAAGTTAAATGACTTGAATTAAATGGAAAGATTGAAGGATAACCTATCATTGATGAAAAATATTGAAGATGATTCATGATCATATATCAACATGTTTGAATCAAAGAATGTTAAATTGACCTCAAGTTCATTTAAAAATGATTTGTAATATGGAAGACCTCATCTACCAAGCAATCAACTTAAGTCAAAACATCAAGTTAATAATAAAAAAGAAATAAAAATGATTTAATAATGATTGAAAAAGCAAATAAAGGGAAAATTCCAAATAGGCATCAAAACATCAAACAAATGTCCCAAAAAATTTAAGAAAGTCACAAATACTATAAGTATTGAGATCTCAAACGTTGGGGTGAAAAAGGTTTGAAAATGATTAAAAATAAAATGTTAAATGAAAATTAAATAGAAAATAGAAGAAAATATGAATTAAATGCAAAATGATTTTTAAAAATTAAAATGTTGTAGAATTCTTTTTTATGAAATTATGACAAAAAGTTGGAATTAAAAATAATAAAGGATATAATTAAAATGAATTTTGAAAGAAAAAGAAAATAAATGAAATAAAAATAGAAAAAATAAATTTAAATGCAATGGCTAGGTAAGGTGGCGTGCGCCGATTGGCTTGAAAGTTTGAATTTCCCTATGAAGTACACGACGCACTTCCTCTTCAACCTCCCAATTTTCATTTTGCAAGTTCATGAACTTGAAGTTTTAAGCTCAAAAACCAAACATGCAAGCTTCCCCTTCATTCATCGAAATTGGATAAAAATGGAAATGGTGGAAAGTAGTGGTCATGACAAGGTTTTGGCCCATTTTGGCACCTTGGTCCTTTGCATAAATGAGGTCCTTAATGATTGAATTGGTGCTTGACCCTTGAAGCAAAGTTGTAGAGGGACTCAAAACACACATTTGTCTCAAAGAACCTTGGAAATTGGATAAAAATTGAATAAGTTATGGAGTTTAGACCAAAGGTATGGTATACTTGCAAATTAGGTCAACCACACTTGTGCCCCTTTGCGCAAACATGAAGTTTTCTTGCATTTAAAGTCACAATGATGATGGAATAAGCATCCTTTGGTGAAAACTTGATTAGGGTTTAGTAACCTTGAGAATGGCTTGAATATTGAGGGATGTGGCATGGAAATAAACACATGAACCACCTTTGAATAAAATGGGGCACACTTGCATTTCCCTTGAAGAAAAGACCTTTATCTTGCCTTGATTTGGAGCATGATCCCTTATATGCATAACAAGAACAAATAAGTACCACCCCTTATTGAAGTTAGAGTAATTTGACAAGTAAATCAAGATGAAACCCAAATGTTAAGATACAAACTACAATGTGGCCATGCTTGTGATCCAATGACCAACTTCAATGATCATGCATGATATGATTTGATTTATACAAATGAATCTATACAAAAGGAAAAGGAGGAAGGGTAAATTTTGGGGTATGATAGTTTCCCCTATTTAATCATCTTAGACCTCAAGGTGTGAATTGCGTTAGCTTTTCGGGTGTTCAGGTGGAAGAGGAGTAAATACAGAAATAACTGAAAATATACCTGTTGAAAATGAGTTGTATTGTAAGGAGTAGCAGGTAAACTTGCCGATTTGGTCTGTTAGGGATTGACTGAAATATTCAGTTGGGGAGATAGATCAGTTGCAAAGAGAAATGCTTGATATTCATGGTGTATGCAATGTATGATTGTGTATTTATGATGTATATGCAATGTGATATTTGGGTAGTGAGATAAGGATTTTCTGGTGAAAGATAGACTTTGACTCGTCAATATCCATACTAGAGAACTTGCAATGAAGAGCTTCCATGTTACCACTTCTGTTGGGGAAAATCCTACTGGCTGAGAACTACGAACTGGCTCCACTAGGGAAGAGGGATGCATAACCTGACCGAGCAGTTGTTGAGATACAATCGTATAACAAGTGTTTGCTATGGACTAATGATAATCCACTGGGGTGTTTTCAACAATCAAAGCAATGCATACAGTTTTCCTTTTGATTTAGTTTTTTATAATTCTCAAAGTTTTATGGCATTATGCAATCAAGATATGCAATTATTTTGCAAACAAAATGCGGGAAAAATAAAAAGATGAGAAGTTACTGAATAACAACTGAATTTTATTGATTGTGGAAAATTTTGTTCATGTAGGGTGTGTACAAGGATGCAAAAATCCTTAAAAAGGAAATTGCAAAATTTGAAAAACAAATTAAATGGCAATGGGAAATTTGTTTGACTTTCCACTAATTACAACATTGGTTGTTATTCGTTGTAGCACTGAGCTCTAACACTTTACTTCAGTTGACGGTGATTGGACTGACCGATGTCGTCTGAGATCAAGCTGAGGCTGAGAATATGCTTAAAAGATAACATCAAGATATAGTCAAATGCCTTTATCCCTAACTTTTGCATGAAATTATTTTTTTGATTCTTTTATTCACCGGGATGCCATTTTTGCCTAAAATGCCCTTTCGGGTTTTCAACTTAGCAGGCTTGTATATTTTATGTTCAATCCCTAAATTTTGCAGGGACAATTCTTTTTTTGGGTCCATCGGGATAACCATTTTTGCCTAGATTGGTTCTGATGGATGTCAATCTAGCGGGCTTTGTATTCATCACTTTTTCTAGGCATAATATTTTTTTACTATATCTGAGTTCACCGGCATCGGAAAGTCATCCATATCCATTATGGTGATAATGAGAGCCCCTCCTGAGAATGTCTTTTTTACAACAAATGGTCCTTCATAGTTGGGAGTCCGTTTGCCCCGGGGATCCGAGTGTATAGGAGAGGGTCTTTTGAGCACAAGCTCGTCGACTTGGAATGAGCAAGGAATAATTTTCTTATCAAAAGATCTCTTGAGGTGTCGTTGGTATAACTGACCATGGAAGATAGTCGTCAAACGCTTATCTTCAATGAGATTTATCTGATCATAGCTGGACTGCACCCATTCAGCTTCATCGAGGTTTACTTCCATGATGACCGTCAGGGTGGGGATTTCAACTTCAATAGGCAGAACAACCTTCATTCCATATACTAGAGAATAAGGAGTTGCCCAGTAGAAGTATGCCCTAAATTTATGTAGCCATGTAAATAAAAGGGAAGTATCTCATGTCAACCCTTATACGTCTTGACCATCTTCTGGATAATTCTCTTGATGTTCTTGTTAGCTGCTTCAACAAAGCAATTCATCTTGGGCCAATATGATGAAGAGTTTTGATGCTCGATCTTAAACTCTTAGCACAACTCACTCATCATCTTTTTGTTGAGGTTACTGGTATTGTCAGTAATAATCTTGCTACGAACATTGTAGTGAAAAATTATTTATTTCTTGATGAATCGCGTAAACACTTGTCTTATGACGTTCGCATAGGAAGCAACTTCCACCCACTTTGTGAAATAGTCAATGGAAACCAGGATGAGCGA
This sequence comes from Lathyrus oleraceus, assembly GCF_024323335.1. NCBI lineage: Eukaryota > Viridiplantae > Streptophyta > Magnoliopsida > Fabales > Fabaceae > Lathyrus > Lathyrus oleraceus. Next base: position 223,888,350 of record NC_066584.1, read on the forward strand.
TGATTTTTATAAGATTTCGGTTTGATCATATCAATCATGTCAATTCCCTACATAGAGAAAGGCCAAGGAAAAGTTAAGGCGTTTAATGGAGTTGTGGAACATGGATCTTTTCACTTAAAATTTGGCACTTGTGACACCTCTTGAAGAAGTTATAACAATCAACCTCCACTGTTGTCCAATAATAACCATCCCGAAGGATCTTCTTAGCCATAACAGGCCCTTTAGCATGTACACCTTCACAACCCTCATGTATGAACCTTATGATCGTTCTTGCTTCGTGTCTATCCACACATCTGAGCAACACGGAATCATAATTCCTCTTGTACAAAACATCCCCATTCAAGAAAAACTTATCAGAAAATCTTCTCAAAGCCTTCTTATCAATGATGGATGCTTTATCGAGACACTCTTGTCTTTCTAAATATCTCTTAATGTCATAGAACCAAGGCTTATGCAAGATTTAGCCTCCATTGCTAGATAGTGCACTAGTTCATCCAAGTGGCCAATATGGATGACAGGTGCTTCATTTTTCCACTTGACTTTAAACATGGATGAAAGAGTAGATAGAGAATTGGCTAACTAATTCTCTTCCCTCAGAATATAAGGAAAAGTGATTTCATCAAAATAGGGAATCAGTTTTACGATGTGTTCTCTGTACGGAATCAACTTCTTATCCAAGTTTCCCAATCTCCTCAGACTTGGCTAATTACTAAAGCAGAGTCTCCAAACACTTCAAGAATCTTGATTCTCAAATTAATGACTCCTTCAATACCATATATACACACTTCATATTCAGTCATGTTATTGGTGCAGTCAAAGCATAATCTAGCAGTGAATGGAATGTGAAAACCAGCCGAAGAGGTGATAAATGCTCATATTCCATGGCCTTTTGCATTATAGGAACCGTTGAACACGAGCATCCATCGCGCTCCTGGTTCGAGTCCTTCGTCAGGGCCTGAAATATTGCAATCTTGGATGAACATGATGTCCTCATTAGGAAAGTCAAACTTGATTGGTTGATAACCCTCGACAGTTTGATGGGCAATGTAGTCAAATAAGATGCTCCCCTTGGTAGCTTTTTGAGTCACATACTGGATGTCATACTCGGTTAATAACATTTGCCAGCGGGCAATTCTTCCACTGACAGTGGGCTTCTCAAAAATTTATTTTATTGGATCCATTTTAGATATCAAAAAAGTTGTATGGAAAATCATATACTGTCTTAGGCGTCGAGTTGCCCAAGCTAAAGCACAATAAGTCTTCTCCAACAATGAGCATATGGGCTCACATTTGGTGAACTTATTGATTAAGTAATATATTACATGCTCTTTTCGGCCTATGTCGTCATGTTGACCCAATATACATCCCATTGATTCACCTAGCATGGTGAGATACATGATTAGTGGCCTACCAGGAACAGGTGGTTTCAATATCGGTGGTTCTTTCAAATAATTTTTTTATCTTGTCAAATGCCTCTTGACAATCATTATTCCATACGATCGCTTGATTTTTTCTTAACAATTTGAATATCAGTTCACAGGTAGCCGTCATGAAGATGAAGGCATCAAATAAAGATGGCCACATCCAAGCAAGCAAATCCCATAGCTAGCAATCTTCTTTGTCTTCTCATGTATCAGATGAAATACTCCTTGATTGACTCAGAATAATGCATCAGACACAAGATCAAAAAATAACAGTTGGCATCAAGACAATATAGTAAATAAGTTCAAATAAATCCCAAGACTTGCATCAGATGAAGGCTCAGTTCACAATAACTTGGTCTCAGAATGTTGGCACTGGCCAAGTCATTTTTGCATAGGGAATGTTGCCTAATCCTAAGTCCAAAAGTTCTGTCAAGCTCAATAGTCCACTCAAACATTTTTTTAGGGTTTTTGTTGTTCATTAGGTATTTTAAGGTCCTAAGACCACAAACACAAACAAAATACACAAAAAAATATATACAATCGTAATATATGGCTCAAATGAGGAAAGTGAGAATGGCATAAACATAAACAAGTTAAATGATATGTAAATGACAATGAATGGTAAATGACTAAAAATTAAATTGCATAAAGTAAATGACTTGAAATTAAAAGCAATATTAATAAAAGTTAGTCAAATGTTAGTCAAGGTTAATTATATATTAGTGGTGTTTTGCTTTTCAATTGATTAAGTCATTCTTTGGAGAACACTCAACCATCTGTTTACAAGCATGGATCCTTGAACCAAGAAATCTTCCAAAGGAAGGAAAAAAGGCCAAGTTTCCACACAATACCATGAAAGATGGGAGACTTACAATCTCACTTAATAGAATGATATGCCTTTAGGGTCAAAGTTAGATTTATGTTAAGCAATCGTAATTAGACTTATGTAGAAGTCATAACTATCTGAGGTCGGATAATAAAAATTTAGGTGCTAATACATGTTAGAGATTTAGTATTATGAACCAAACTCCTAAAACATACCATACACTTAAAAGAAAAGATCAAAAAGGGATACACCTATCTCATCCATACTTATATTGGTTCATCTCACACAAGGTCATTGATGAACCAATTAGCCTTAGGATGTTGATATTTCATTGGTCAATGAAAGGGATGGGAAAGAATGGGAATGAAGATGAAAGGGGGGGGGGGGGAATGAGAGAAACTCAAATTGATCATAGGAGGAATTTTACCAAATTAAAATCATTCATTCCTTTTGGGAGATAAAATGTACATTTCATCAATCCCCTAAATCCAATGATTTTAATCCAATAAAAGTCAAATCAACCTTGACTAATACCCAAACAAATATTCAAACATCACAAGACCATAAAAATGACTCAACATAATTTTTACACAACTAATCAATAAAAAATCAAATTAAAAATGCATTAAAATACAAATTAGTTTGATCAAAACCTAAAACCTCTTCAAAACACCAAATAAATAGCCTAGAGATGTATCCTTGGTCAAACAAGGTCAAAGGACCTTAGACAGAAAAATTCATGATTTTTAAAAGGTCAGAAGTATTTTTGAACAATTAAAAATATGCCCAAAAACATTTAATTCATGAAAAATATCAAAATGAATCCAAAAAACAATTTTAATTCAGAAAATGAAAGATAAAAATATTTAAAGATTTTTGGTGAAAGTCCCATATTTTTTGGATTAAAAATGAAATTAATATGAATTAAACAAAATAAATGGATTAAATGAAAAATCAAAAAATAAATGTTGGTTCTAAGTGTTGGCAGCAATTTTGGTAAAACAAAGAATGTTCACAAGATGTTATGTGTGATTCTTAACATAAGATATCCTGTGTACCTGCTGGAGTTCAAGAACATGATCATGCAGGATTGTTTCAGAATGTCATATTGTCATGGCATCTGATGTTATGTACCTGCTGGAGTTCAAGAACATGATCATGCAGGATTGTTTCAGAATGTCATAATGTCATGGCATCTGATGATGTGTACCTGCTGGAGTTTAAATGGAAAACATAATTATGCAGGATTGTTTCAGGATGTCATACACGATGTCATGACATCTGATGTTTTGTACCTGCTGGAAATTATAAAAGGAATTATGGAAATATGTAGGATTGTTCCAGGATGTCAGACCCGATGTCATGACATCCTGTACACAGAACATTCAGTATGAATGTCTGGTGTTTTATGATTGCACAATTAATGACAATCTATGTATGATTGAAGATCTGATTTGCAGGCGCATTCAATCATTGATTTCAACCAGATTGACTTATTTTCCAAGGAGATCTAACCAACTGTCATGAGAAGATTTAATTGGAAAATAGATTTAGGGTTTTCAAGATGTCCACGCCCAGCTGAATGCTTTTATAAATAGGACATGGAAAACCTAATTTGGAACACAACCAATACCGAGCAAAATATAGAGAGAGAGCTAGGGTTTGTGTGTTGTTTAGTCGTGAGACTTATAAGCCATTCAAGTCATCTTTAGATGATTGAATTGGTCTGATTTGTGGTTGTAATTTGTCACTCTAAAGCTGTTAAGAAAGAGTGTGTGTCTACTTGATCAAAGCTGTGAAGCAAGATCAAATGTGTGTCTACTTGATCAAAAGCTGTTAAGCAAGATCAAGTGTGTGTCTACTTGATTGAAACTGTGAAGTAAAATCAAGTGTGTGTTATTGAAAAATGTTTTCTTTTCTCAAGGGATTGTTGTTTAAAATCACAGGTGTGATTGTAGGGAAGTGAGTGGGTTCTCGTATCTAAGAGTGCTTAGGTAGAAATTGCACGGGTAGAGATTAGGTGAGAAAGACTTTAACTTGTTGAAGTGTACGGAGAGTCTTTGAACTGATTCTAGTTTAGTGAATTTCCTTCTTGGCTTGGTAGCCCCCAGATGTAGGTGAGTTGGACCGAACTGGGTTAACAATTGCTTGTGTCTTTTTCATTACCATTCTATATCTTTCTTCTGTTTGTGTTACTCAGATATTAGTGTCGTGACATTACATTTGACATCTCATATCTGATACCAGAATTTCAATTGGTATCAGAGAGGGCATCCTGCTCTGGTTCTGGGTGAGATCTAGGGACTATACTTTCTGGTACAATGGAGAGAGATGGAGGATCTGTTCACAGGCCACCAATTTTGGATGGTTCTAACTATGACTATTGGAAACCTCGAATGGTTGCTTTCCTAAAATCTCTTGATAACAAGGCTTGGAAAGCTGTGTTAACAGGCTGGGTACATCCTGTAATTACTAAAGAAGGAGAAGCCACAACTGATAAGAAACCTGAAGAACAATGGTCATAGGAGGAGGATGATCTAGCCCTTGGATATTCTAAAGAATTGAATACAATATTCAATGGGGTAGACAAGAATATTTTCAGGTTGGTAAACAACTGTGAAGTGGCCAAAGATGCTTGGGACATTCTCAAGACCACTTATGAAGGCACCTCTAGAGTAAAAATGTCTAGACTACAACTGCTCACCTCCAAGTTTAAAAATTTAAGGATGAGAGAAGATGAAAATATTCATGAATTTCATATGAGTATCCTTGAAATAGCTAATGCTTCAGGAGCCCTGGGAGAAAAGATGTCAGATGAAAAATTGGTAAGAAAAATACTCAGGTCACTCCCTAAGAGATTTGCTATGAAGGTGACTGCCATAAAAGAGTCTCAAGACATCTCCAACATGAGAGTTGATGAGCTAATTGGTTCCCTCTAAACATTTGAGATGGGATTGAATGATGGTTCTGAAAAGAAAACCAAAATCATGGCCTTCATGTCAAACACAGAAGAGGAAAATAGTTAGGATGGTGATGAAGATTTGGCCAATGAAGTGGCAATGCTGGGAAGACAGTTCAACAGACTGTTGAAAAAGATGGATGTAAGATCTAAGGCTAATGTCAAGAACATCTCATCTGACATCAGTAAATCCAACAATGCTGGAAGAAGAGCAAGGTCAGATGACAAGCCCAAAGAAGGAAAAGAAGTACAGTGCTATGAATATGATGGGTATGGACACATTAGAACTGAATGTGGAACCTATCTCAAGAAGCAGAAGATGAGTCTTGCTGCCACTTGGTCTGATGAGAGTGAAATAGAGGAAGCTGCAAATCTTATGAATGCATTGACAGGAAGATGGGGTTCTGATGAAGACTCAAGTGATAATGAAGTAACCTTTGAAGAGTTGGCCTCTACCTACAGAAAGATGTGTCACAAAAGTGTAGAGTTATGTAAACAGGTTGAAAGCCAGAAGAAGGAAATAATTCAACTTGAGAATGAGAAGGTAGAACACTTGGAAACCATCTCCAAATTAAAAACAAAAGCAGTGGTTCTGAATGCCAAGCTAGATGAAAGTCAACAAGTTGAAAGCCAGAAGATAGTACAGCTGGAGAATGAGAATGTAGACCATGTGGAAACCATCTCCAAGTTAAAAAATGAAGCTATGTTCTTAAATTCTAAACTAGAAGAGATGACCAAGTATGTAAGGATGTTAAGCAATGGATCTGTATCCTTAGACAAGATTCTCCAAACTGGACAAATAACAGGAGAGAAATTTGGCATTGGGTATAATGATTCTAAGCCCGAGAGCAGTTACACTGGTTGCAAACCTTAAGCCAAACCTAAGTTCAGCCATAGTAAAAGTAAACCTGTGATGTCACAACATATGTCACAACATTAGAGGAGAAGACAACAGAAAGGGAAACACCAAAGATGGAGATGCCATTATTGTGGGAAATTTGGTCACCTGAAGCCCTTCTGCTATAAGCTGTATGGTTATCATAGCCCTGTTCATCATCAGACTCACTATCAACCCAGTCCCAAACAGCACAAGCCTATCAACAAAAAGCAATGGGTTCCTAAGACTAATGTTACAAGTCTAATAGCTCACATTCCCCTCAGAGTCTCAGCCAAAGAAGAGTGGTATTTTGATAGTGGATGCTCCAGACACATGACTGGAAACAAAGACCTGTTAACTGGCCTTCATCATCATGCCATAAGCTATGTAACCTTTGGTGATGGAGCAAAGGGTGAAATCAAGGGAACAGGTAAGCTTGATTGTCTTGGAATTCCTGAACTTGACAAGGTCCTACTGGTTAAGGGCTTGACTGCAAATCTAATAAGCATCACTCAACTATGTGATCAAGGTCTGAATGTTAACTTCACCAAAACTGAATGTCTGATTACTAACAAAGAAAATGAAGTGATTATGAAAGGAATCAGGACCAAAGATAACTGTTACATGTGGAGCTCTCAAATTGATTATTCCTCAAAGTGTAACTATGTCAAAGAAAAAGGTATGAAGATGAGTATAGCTGCTAGAGGAACTCTCAAGAGTGATGAAAGACAAGTCTGTGGGAAATGTCAAACAAGGATGTCACACCAGAAGCTCAGACTTAACCTCACTTTCAAAGGAGAAAAGGTCATGATGGCTCAAATAGATGAGAGGTTAGATCAGATAGGTGGACATGTTACTAGTCATATGCAGTATGAAGTTGGAGAAAGCTTTGTCGGAACTGGGCCACAAGTCAAACAGATAGAAGGGACTATGTGTCTATCTCAAAGCAAATGTGCCAAGAACAATGTTGAGAATATTGGGATGGAGAGTGAAAGGACACCTGCTCCTACACATTTGAAAGATGAAAATGGTGTTTATGCTGAATATATAGCAGATGGAAGCAGCTGTTCTCAACTGGGTTGGATGAAACTACTGATAATTGCATACAATGTCACACACGATGTCATGACATTGTATTATGACAACCTGAATGCTGCAACTATGTCCAAAAATCCTATTCAGCACAGTTGGACCAAGTACATTATTTGCTGTCATCACTCCATTAGAAAATTTGTGAAAGACAACGTCATAGCTCTAAAACATGAAATGTAATTAGTTGAAAGATTTGCAAGGGATTTGGATGATAATCAGTTTGAATGTGTAAGAGGGAAGTTGGGGATTTGGACTCTTGTGAAATTATGGCAATTAAAGTGGAATGGAAAAGGAAATAAAAATAGTGTCTGCCCACTTACAAGAAAGATCCACATTAATGATGAATCATTACCTAGTATTGGAACTAGTATCTATGCCATTTCCACACGCTACCTAAACACAACTCTTTCCATCTTCATCCAACTACTCAGAAAACCTAAGCTAGGGCAAAGAAATTTTGTTCAAAAGTTCAACAACATGTCTCAACATCCATCATCATCTGGGTCAAAACCCTCTCATCATGCGAAGACTCCCTCCATGGTGTTTCTAGATGAAGACGTGTTGGACGTTACTCCTCTTTGTGTGATACCAGGTGACGCCCCAGGCCCCTCTTCCATGGCTGGAATAAAGCAAGGTAATATTCCTGATAAATCTCCTCATCCAAATGACATGCATTATGCTGATCGTGCCATTAGGAACCTAGTTACTAGGATTCTAAGTGAAGGGCATGAAATCAAGGGCGTTTTTACCCCTCTGTCCAGAAGGGACCCCTCACCTGAGGAGGAACCCCAAGCTGAGAAAGCTGATGACTTATCTAGATCAGAAAAGGAAGTGGCTGCTGAGGGATTATGTTCTCTAGGTAAAACCCTACCTAGCAAGAAACCATCAAATATGTCTCATGAAACTGCTGAGGATATCATTGATCTGGAGGAAGAAAGTTCTGAGAAAGAAGATGGCACCTTGGTTCATCTGGTGAAACCAAGCATAGCAAAGAAACCGAGGACCAGAAAAGGGAAGAGTGTGGCTGAAATGAGAACAACAAGAAGAGTGAAAAAGGTTGCTGGCGTAGGACCCTCCAAATCTTGGAGTAAAGTTGAGGTTAGGAAGAGGAAAGAAAGATAGAGTTCTGACTCTAAAGAGCATGTCGAAGACGATGTCCCGGACATCTCTCCTACAAAAAGGCAGGCTGTTAAAAAGTCTCCAGGAAAAGATGCAGCTTTGCACTTAGACAATATCTCCTTTCATTTAGAAGATGGTGCTGCAAAATGGAAGTTTGTCATTCAGAGGAGGGTAGCTGTTGAAAGAGAGCTGGGAAAAGAGGCTGTTGAGATAAAGGAAGTGATGGATTTGATCAAAAATGCTGGACTGATGAAGACTGTGGTTGGTTTACCCCAATGTTATGAGGGGCTAGTAAAAGAGTTTATTGTGAATATCCCTGAGGATATTTATGAAAAGAACATCATGGAATTCTACAAGGTGTTTCTAAGGGGTAGATGTGTGAGATTCTCACCCACCATTATCAACAAGTTCCTAGGGAGAGGAACTGATGGAGGAGTAGATTTAGAGACTACAAACAATGAGGTCTGTAGGACTATTACAGCTAGCCAAGTTAAGGAATGGCCTAGTAGGAATCACCTATCAGCTGGCAAGCTAACTGTCAAATATGCCATCTTGCACAAGATTGGTTCAGCCAACTGGGTTCCTACTAATCATATCTCAACCATCTCCATTGGTCTTGGAAGAATCATTCATGCAATTGGAACCAGGATAAACTATCACTTTGGAAGGTTTATGTTTGATCAAATTGTCAGAAATGCCTCCACAAATGCAGTGAAGCTGCCCATTGTCTTCCCATCCATTATTTGTGGTATTATCTTGAGCTAAAAACCAGGCATTCTTAATACAAGTGACATTCCAAGCAGAAGAAAGCCCCCACTATCCATTCAATATAAGCTGTTTGAGGGAAGTCATGTCAATGATGTTGTCATGACATCTGCCAGAAGGGAGCCTGCATCTCAAGGGAGCTTAATTGATCAATTAAAGGAAACCTGCAAGGAACTAGATAATGGTATAAGGGTGGCCAAGGCAAGAAAAGAGGATTTGGAGGTTCTTATTAGTAGTCTAGAAAAGGAAGAAATGGAGAAGGCTGGTGAGACCAAAGATTCAGATGCCAATACCTCAAGTGAGAGGTCAAATGCTCAATCTAGTGGCGGCTCTGAAGGCTCTGAAGGTTAAGATGATACTTCTTCCTCTGATTAATGGTTCCCCCCCCCCCCTTTATGTTGAAGACTGGTATGAAGACTGTGTGAGGTATGCTGTTGTGAAGACTGTGATGTGTGTGTTGTGTTTGAAGACTGTTTTGTTGTGGCTGATGTTTTGGAAGTTGTTCCCTCAGATGTTTTGATGCTGAAGAATTGGTTTCTTTTTGTTTAAATGTGTAATTTGTGGGAGTCCTTATTGATGCCTTTATGTAATATTTTGGGCTCTTAATGAGTTCCATGGATTTGTTCATTATCTCAGCTATCACAGTTGTGTATAATGTTGGTATGTATCTCCTAAAAAATTATGTTTTAACCTGTTATATGTTATGACATCTGTGGTGACATTCTCTACTAGGCTAATTGACATTTATTTTGTCTAATTGGTCACCTTTAGTCAAAATTTTGACTAAAAAGAGGGATGAAGTGATGTAGGAGATGTGGAGCTGTGAGGAGATGTATGTGCTGGTATAGCTGAACATATGGACAACTATTATTGAAGGAGATGTGCTTGCTGTAAAACAGAATGTTGTTCTGTTTACAGATGTCAAAGGGGATGTCTAATGTGGTGGTGCACAGGTGTTGATGTTGAAGCAGATGTCAGAATGCTGATGTCGGAATGTTGTTCTGACTGTTACAGGTGCTATGGTTATAGGTGTTGTTATTATCATGGGAGTTGTGTGTGGTGCACAGATTTAGGGGGAGAAGGAGTACCCTTGTGCATTTGTATGTCTTACTAGTTGCCTCTATAAACTAGTGATTCTGTTTGTGTTGCACAGATTTAGGGGGAGAAGAAGTACCTTTGTGCATGTGTGTATTACTAGTAGCTATAGCTAGTAATTGTGTTTTGCTTCTGCTGCTGTTTAAACTGTTGTTTAACTGCTGATAGTTTTCTTGTGAACAAAAAAAGGACAAATATATGTTTTAGCCAAAATTTGCCAAAGGGGGAGTTTGTTGGTTCTAAGTGTTGGAAGCAATTTTGGTAAAACAAAGAATGTTCACAAGATGTTATGTGTGATGTCTTAACATAAGATATCATGTGTACCTGCTGGAGTTCAAGAACATGATCATGCAGTATTGTTTCAGAATGTCATATTGTCATGGCATCTGATGTTATGTACCTGCTGGAGTTCAAGAACATGATCATGCAGGATTGTTTCAGAATGTCATAATGTCATGGCATCTGATGATGTGTACCTGCTGGAGTTTAAATGGAAAACATAATTATGCAGGATTGTTTCAGGATGTCATACACGATGTCAAGACATCTGATGTTTTGTACCTGCTGGAAATTATAAAAGGAATTATGGAAATATGTAGGATTGTTCCAGGATGTCAGACCCGATGTCATGACATCCTGTACACAGAACATTCAGTATGAATGTCTGGTGTTTTGTGATTGCACAATTAATGGAAATCTATGTATGATTGAAGATCTGATTTGCAGGCGCATTCAATCATTGATTACAACCAGATTGACTTATTTTCCAAGGAGATCTAACCAACTGTCATGAGAAGATTTAATTGGAAAATAGATTTAGGGTTTTCAAGATGTCCACGCCCAGCTGAATGCTTTTATAAATAGGACATGGAAAACCTAATTTGGAACCCAACCAATACCGAGCGAAATATAGAGAGAGAGCTAGGGTTTGTGTGTTGTTTAGTCGTGAGACTTGTAAGCCATTCAAGTCATCTTTAGATGATTGAATTGGTCTGATTTGTGGTTGTAATTTGTCACTCTAAAGCTGTTAAGAAAGAGTGTGTGTCTACTTGATCAAAGCTGTGAAGCAAGATCAAGTGTGTGTCTACTTGATCAAAAGCTGTTAAGCAAGATCAAGTGTGTGTCTACTTGATTGAAACTGTGAAGTAAAATCAAGTGTGTGTTATTGAAAAATGTTTTCTTTTCTCAAGGGATTGTTGTTTAAAATCACAGGTGTGATTGTAGGGAAGTGAGTGGGTTCTCGTATCTAAGAGTGCTTAGGTAGAAATTGCACGGGTAGAGATTAGGTGAGAAAGACTGTAACTTGTTGAAGTGTACGGAGAGTCTTTGAACTGATTCTAGTTTAGTGAATTTCCTTCTTGGCTTGGTAGCCCCCAGATGTAGGTGAGTTGGACCGAACTGGGTTAACAATTGCTTGTGTCTTTTTCATTACCATTCTATATCTTTCTTCTGTTTGTGTTACTCAGATATTAGTGTCGTGACATTACATTTGACATCTCATATCTGATACCAGAATTTCAATTGGTATCAGAGAGGGCATCCTGCTCTGGTTCTGGGTGAGATCTAGGGACTATACTTTCTGGTACAATGGAGAGATATGGAGGATCTGTTCACAGGCCACCAATTTTGGATGGTTCTAACTATGACTATTGGAAACCTCGAATGGTTGCTTTCCTAAAATCTCTTGATAACAAGGCTTGGAAAGCTGTGTTAACAGGCTGGGTACATCTTGTAATTACTAAAGAAGGAGAAGCCACAACTGATAAGAAACCTGAAGAACAATGGTCATAGAAGGAGGATGATCTAGCCCTTGGAAATTCTAAAGAATTGAATGCAATATTCAATGGGGTAGACAAGAATATTTTCAGGTTGGTAAACAACTGTGAAGTGGCCAAAGATGCTTGGGACATTCTCAAGACCACTTATGAAGGCACCTCTAGAGTAAAAATGTCTAGACTACAACTGCTCACCTCCAAGTTTAAAAATTTAAGGATGAGAGAAGATGAAAATATTCATGAATTTTATATGAGTATCCTTGAAATAGCTAATGCTTCAGGAGCCCTGGGAGAAAAGATGTCAGATGAAAAATTGGTAAGAAAAATACTCAGGTCACTCCCTAAGAGATTTGCTATGAAGGTGACTGCCATAAAAGAGTCTCAAGACATCTCCAACATGAGAGTTGATGAGCTAATTGGTTCCCTCTAAACATTTGAGATGGGATTGAATGATGGTTCTGAAAAGAAAACCAAAATCATGGCCTTCATGTCAAACACAGAAGAGGAAAATAGTTAGGATGGTGATGAAGATTTGGCCAATGAAGTGGCAATGCTGGGAAGACAGTTCAACAGACTGTTGAAAAAGATGGATGTAAGATCTAAGGCTAATGTCAAGAACATCTCATCTGACATCAGTACATCCAACAATGCTGGAAGAAGAGCAAGGTCAGATGACAAGCCCAAAGAAGGAAAAGAAGTACAGTGCTATGAATGTGATGGGTATGGACACATTAGAACTGAATGTGGAACCTATCTCAAGAAGCAGAAGATGAGTCTTGCTGCCACTTGGTCTGATGAGAGTGAAATAGAGGAAGCTGCAAATCTTATGAATGCATTGACAGGAAGATGGGGTTCTGATGAAGACTCAAGTGATGATGAAGTAACCTTTGAAGAGTTGGCCTCTACCTACAGAAAGATGTGTCACAAAAGTGTAGAGTTATGTAAACAGGTTGAAAGCCAGAAGAAGGAAATAATTCAACTTGAGAATGAGAAGGTAGAACACTTGGAAACCATCTCCAAATTAAAAACAAAAGCAGTGGTTCTGAATGCCAAGCTAGATGAAAGTCAACAAGTTGAAAGCCAGAAGATAGTACAGCTGGAGAATGAGAAGGTAGACCATGTGGAAACCATCTCCAAGTTAAAAAATGAAGCTATGTTCTTAAATTCTAAACTAGAAGAGATGACCAAGTATGTAAGGATGTTAAGCAATGGATCTGTATCCTTAGACAAGATTCTCCAAACTGGACAAATAACAGGAGAGAAATTTGGCATTGGGTATAATGATTCTAAGCCCGAGAGCAGTTACACTGGTTGCAAACCTTAAGCCAAACCTAAGTTCAGCCATAGTAAAAGTAAACCTGTGATGTCACAACATATGTCACAACATTAGAGGAGAAGACAACAGAAAGGGAAACACCAAAGATGGAGATGCCATTACTGTGGGAAATTTGGTCACCTGAAGCCCTTCTGCTATAAGCTGTATGGTTATCATAGCCCTGTTCATCATCAGACTCACTATCAACCCAGTCCCAAACAGCACAAGCCTATCAACAAGAAGCAATGGGTTCCTAAGACTAATGTTACAAGTCTAATATCTCACATTCCCCTCAGAGTCTCAGCCAAAGAAGAGTGGTATTTTGATAGTGGATGTTCCAGACACATGACTGGAAACAAAGACCTGTTAACTGGCCTTCATCATCATGCCATAAGCTATGTAACCTTTGGTGATGGAGCAAAGGGTGAAATCAAGGGAACATGTAAGCTTGATTGTCTTGGAATTCCTGAACTTGACAAGGTCCTACTGGTTAAGGGCTTGACTGAAAATCTAGTAAGCATCAGTCAACTATGTGATCAAGGTCTGAATGTTAACTTCACCAAAACTGAATGTCTGATTACTAACAAAGAAAATGAAGTGATTATGAAAGGAATCAGGACCAAAGACAACTGTTACATGTGAAGCTCTCAAATTGATTATTCCTCAAAGTGTACCTATGTCAAAGAAAAAGGTATGAAGATGAGTATAGCTGCTAGAGGAACTCTCAAGAGTGATGAAAGACAAGTCTGTGGGAAATGTCAAACAAGGATGTCACACCAGAAGCTCAGACTTAACCTCACTTTCAAAGTAGAAAAGGTCATGATGGCTCAAATAGATGAGAGGTTAGATCAGATAGGTGGACATGTTACTAGTCATATGCAGTATGAAGTTGGAGAAAGCTTTGTTGGAACTGGGCCACAAGTCAAGCAGATAGAAGGGACTATGTGTCTATCTCAAAGCAAAAGTGCCAAGAACAATGTTGAGAAGATTGGGATGGAGAGTGAAAGGACACCTGCTCCTACACATTTGAAAGATGAAAATGGTGTTTATGCTGAATATATAGCAGATGGAAGCAGCTGTTCTCAACTGGGTTGGATGAAACTACTGATAATTGCATACAATGTCACACACGATGTCATGACATTGTATTATGACAACCTGAATGATGCAACTATGTCCAAAAATCCTATTCAGCACAGTTGGACCAAGTACATTATTTGCTGTCATCACTCCATTAGAAAATTTGTGGAAGACAAATTCATAGCTCTAAAACATGAAATGCAATTAGTTGACAAATTTGCAAGGGATTTGGATGATAATCAGTTCGAATGTGTGAGAGGGAAATTGGGGATTTGGACTCTTGTGAAATTATGGCAATTAAAGTGGAATGAAAAAGGAAATAAAAATAGTGTCTGCCCACTTAAAAGAAAGATCCACATTAATGATGAATCATTACCTAGTATTGGAAATAGTATATATGCCATTTCCACACGCTACCTAAACACAACTCTTTCCATCTTCATCCAACTACTCAGAAAACCTCTGCTAGGGCAAAGAAATTTTGTTCAAAAGTTCAACAACATGTCTCAACATCCATCATCATCTGGGTCAAAACCCTCTCATCATGTGTAGCACCTCAAATTTGCACCCCCCCATTCATGCATTCATTTCATTTTTAGGTCATACCTCATTACATATGGCATTGCATCATATCAGTAAGAACTGGCATCAAGAGAATCAATAGTGCAAAAGAGCAAGTTTCTCCTTGAGATGAAGGCCACATGGTTGTTCTAGAGAGCTTATATGAATCAAGGTTCATTTTGAAGCAACTTGACCAATTGTTAGAGGCTCAAAGTCATCAAGGCATGTCCAGGTCATCTGAGGCCCATACAAGTCAACTGAAAGTCAACTGAGGGATATGAGGTGGAGAAATGGTTTGAGACACTTCATTCATGTCCAAAATAAGCCTATTCATCATGTCAAACATATATCTTGAGGAATTTGAAGCCAGATCAAAAGTTTCCAAAAATGGAAAGTGACCTGTAATTTCAAGTTTCCAAAAATGGCAAGTTTTTGGACCATATTCAACTTGACTTTCTAACATTAAAGAAGCTTCAAATGAAATTTTGGTCAACATGAAAGTTGAATATCTTTCTCTTCCATTTCCAAAAAGTCCAAAATCATGAGCATCTGATGAATGGTTGAGGAGTTATGAACAAATGATCACCAAGTGTGCATGAAAGTTCAAAGTGCCATAACTTTTGACCCAAAACTCCAATTTAAGCCACTCTTTTTGCATATTGCTTCTTGTGACCTATATTTTCCAAATCCATAATTGCATTGCATGAAATAATATCACATGACCATTGGTGCATACATGTGCTTTTTGGAGGGAAAATCCATAATTTGAAATTGGTTGATGCTACAAGCTTTTTGATCATTCCATCATGTTCATAAGTTGATTTTAAGTGGATTGGAACCATGCATGTGCACTGTTCACGTGCATTTTCACCATGCAAGGGTGCATTTACCATTTGTGCATCACACATCATATCTTCTTAATTTTTCATTAGCCAATGCCTAATCATGATTACAACATCATTAACATGTGGTATATAAGCTTAATTGTAACTGTTTTGCTCAGTTTTTACAAGTTCTAGATCTAGAATCTCACTTCCCTCCAAATTTTTCTCTCAATCCAAATTTGAATTTTCTCCACATAACACCTTAATTTTCTTGCATAATCGTGTTCCTTGAGTGTCATTTAGTAGGGATCAAGCTGTGGATTGAAGATTTTGGCCAAGATTCATGCACATCAAGCTCATGAAGATGAACATGGAAGTTGCAATTTGAGCTAGATCCAAGCCTTTTCAAGCTTCAATTCGTGCATAAAGCTTCACTACAAGGTTGATAGAGGAGATCTGGAAGATTTAAGCTCTTGAAGTCACTATTTTCATCCACTGCTCTTCAAGAAGGTTGGAAATCGAATCTCTTAATTCTTCATTTTATACGCATGATATTGTAGATCTTTCAATGCTGATGATCCTGATGCTTTTAGAATTTGAAATGGTTGAATATTGAATGAGATAGGTTGATTTGTAGTTTTGTTGTACATTATGTTTTCCTTCGATTTGCATTATCCATTGAGAATTAGGCCAAACAAATGTTAGATTCCTGTTCCTAGCATTGAGACGGTTCCAATGATATAAGCCATGCAAAATTCTGGAAAAAATTGTGATGAATGTTACTGTAGCGCCGCCGGTTCAACGAAGAAGACGGTGGAAACCACCGTCCTCCACCGCGCATGAACAATACTAGGGTTTCCTGGTTCATGCGTTTGAGTTTCACTATACACGTGCTGTTAACCTCAATGTTTCCCGTTCGATTCTTGCTGAGCGCTTATTTTCTCCATTTATTTCCAGAACCAAACGCAGCGTTTAGCTCATAACGCACATGTAATGTTCCAAACGCCGGTTCGAACCTGGCTTGGCATATTTTCACAATCCCATTGGTTTTTCTGAGCGCTTATTTGACATGTTGATCCTTGGTTCGATTCTGGCTGGATGATCTTTCCAATTTCTTTTTCAAATAACATTTTCCACATGATTTCCATTTATTTCTTTATTTCATCAAACTTAAAAAATCATAACAAATAGATTATTGATCCAAATTGAATGCAATTTTTTCTACATGTTCATCTTGATGTCTATTATTTTATGATGTTCATTTCCTGATTTTATCATTGCTGGATTTTTAAATGTGTTTGTGTGTTTGATCATGATGCAAATGTGATATGTTGTGCTATTTGACTTGTGAAATGCTCATACTTTCTCCAATTGCCTTGAAATTTAACATGCTCATTCTTGACACATAACATGATCTTTTGGCTTTTATTTGGCATTTTTAGCATTTTTCATTTCTGTTTTAGACACATGGATGTATGGTGTGACAATATGTGTCACACATTTTGATGTTGATCTTGTTCATTTTCATATACATGTCAATTAAGCTTTGCTGATCCTAATTTTTTGCATGATGCTTTTGTTTAACATGTTGATATCACATAAAAAATTTCATGATCATTGGATGTGTTTCTGATTTAATGTGCATTTTCTCATTTGTATATCCAATTGTGATCACCATTGATTGCCTTTGCCTTATCTTGTGCACTTGAAGCCTTTGCCTTATGATTTAGACTTGGTCCTTTTTAGGACATGTTCTTACTTGAATAAATGTGCTTCATGTGGAATATCAACTTCTGTTTTGACTTTTTGCTTTGCCTTTGACCCTAGTCTTTGCACTAGTGGTTTGTACTCACCTTTTGAGCTTTGTATTTCAGGTTCAAGCAATTAGCTCTATTGGTTGATGTAATCTCATGACTTGAGATGCCAATTACATTGTACACTAATCCTTGTTGTGTTGTAGGTTCATTGGTGTTGAACTCACTTGAGTTGTTGACTTGCATTGTGAACATATTGGTTGTAACACTGTTGACTTTCTGTTTGGTTTGTCTGAATACCATATTGACTTGTTTGACTTTCTTACAGGTACTTTAGTCGCTTTTAGCTCATTGTTTGAGCTTTGCTTTGCTTGTGGTTGGCATACCACCTAGGTGATCATCCTCTAACTCCATGTAGTCTGGAAGCCCTGTCGTTTCTTTTGGCAGGCATTTGGCTGAAGTCCTCCTTAAGAGGCAATGACTGTGTTTGTTTACTTTTGTGCTCAAGACCTCCTTGTCGAGGCATGGTTACTTAAGTCCTCCTAAGTGAAGAGGAAATTGGCAGATAGAAGGGATTAGCAATCAATCCCCTGCTAATCGTTTGAGTCGTTCATTATGCTTGCACTACGTGCTGAGGCCCTTGAACCTAACCCAAGATCCTTGTATATAGAGTCAGTCAAGTGGAGTAGGGTCCCTCATTCTGGATCCCCACGTTTTCATTGATTCAAAGCTCACCCAGACCCGGGTTAAGAGCTATGAGGTCTAACCCTCATTACCTTTCATCTGCTCACCCTGACGGTCAATGTCAGTGGTTAAGAGCCTCATCATACCCTTCCAGTGTTGGCTTGTTTGTCGAGGTTGATATGACCCCTTGAATAAAGCCCAGCCTTGTATGAGCCGCTTGTTTGCATATAGTGTGTGATACCTGTTCACCTGTGCTTGTGCTTGTTTACTTGCTGTTTAGGCTAGCTTGCTCCCTGTGCGAGTTAGGTTCTGATTAGAGACCTCAACTTAGGGATCGTTTGCATGACAACTTCTAGGCTCGAGTCGTAGTCTCCCTATTAGTTGTTATCTCCCTAGTCTCTGGTTAGGAGAGTTTCTTCCCTGTTAAGGGGAACTACGTCGCCCTGATTCTCATACCAGATGAGATACGTAGGCAGGAGATTGAGCTGATCTCTCCGGGCACCCTTTTTCTTTTTTAACCCTTTTGTTTTGTGCGTGTGTTTATACACCCTTTCATTGTTCAGAGTCTGATGTAAGCCCAGCGATTGGCATTCGGTTTCCTGTTTGTTTTGTGTGTTTGGAGTTGGATGTAAGCCCAACGATTGACATTCCGTTTCTTGTTTGTTTGTTGTTTGTTAGGAGTTGGATGTAAGACCAACGATTGGAATTCCGTTTCCTGTTTGTGTTTGTGTGTTTGGAGTTGGATGTAAGACCATTGATTGGCATTCCGTTTCCAGTTGTGTGTTTGCTTTGACGTCTCAGCGTCTCTTTCAGTGTTTTATTTCGGCGTGCGTTAGCCAAGCTACGAGTGCTCTGATTCTTCCTCGAGTTAGAGAAGATACGTATGCATAGGATGCGATGTCCTAGCGAGCACGTTTCCCATTTCCCTGAACTATGTCGACTCTGATGTTTGTTTCTGACAAACTACGTAGGCCCAGGATGCGACATCCTGCCGAGTCCCCTTCTTCCGTTTTTCATATGTGTTTGGTTCCAGTTTTGTGCAGTTTTTTTTAGCAACCTTATTCTATTCTTTTGAGCGTGGATCCCGTCGAGTACGATGGACGTGAGGGGGTGCTAATACCTTCCCCTTGCGTAACCGACTCCCGTACCTAGTAATCTCTGGTCGTAAGGCCATTCCTTTCCCTTTCTTAGGTTTACTTCGAGCGTTTCCTTTCCCTCCTTTGGGATAAATAACGTACGGTGGCAGCTCTGTGTCTTTTCCCGCGGGTTGTTTTTCGCGTATGCGACAGCTGGCGACTTTGCTGGGGAACCACAGAGAAGTTGACCTCTTGCTGGTCCATCTTCCCTAAGCGAGTCAATCCTAGCGCTCTCTAGGATAGTTTTGGTTGTTGTTGTTGTTTTATTTATTGCATTTATGATTATGCTGTGATTGTATATGTGTATATGTGTTTGCATGCATCATATTATCATTGTGCTGGTTGTGTATCTATTTCTCTGTTGGGTGGGAATCACAAGAGGTAAAAGGCCCAATACCCAGGCTATAAGTGAACTTTAGGACACCTAGGAATAAAGTGATTCATGGGAAGCGGGTGGTATGGCGCCACTTAGCAGAACATGATATCACGAGCAGTTCAGATTCTGATGGAGTATTATCGTTGCATACACCTGGTGTGCATATGATGATATTCTTGAAAGGATCGTTTATCCCGCGTTTCTCTTAACCTTACCCTGGCCTAGATGACACCCGTGAGTGGGGAGGGATTGAATCATTACAGGTGCTGATGGTGACTTGCTCTGTCGGTGACCGTGTCTTGTTGGTGACTTCTGTTTGGTTCTTATTGGTGACCTGGTTCTGAAGTATGGGTTTCAGATGACCTTGATCTGTGGTTTCCGGTTCCGAGTTCATGCCGAAGTTCTGATCCTGTGCCTTGTGATACACAACCAACCAGTCATGGTCTTATCATTTGCATCATAGCATGTTTATTTTCAAAAAAAAAATAATTCATAAAAAAAAAGAAGAAAAAAGCTAACTTGCACATGCATATCATTTCTCAGGTCTATTCAGGAGTCTGTTCACGTCGAGAGATGGCGGCCATTCCAGAGCTGAAGAGGAAGACTTGCACCTACAGTTTTTACCGTGAGCCGTTGACATCTCTGGAAGAGTTGGGTAATCTGGTGACCGGCTGTAATCAGAAAGTGTTTGATGATCAGTATGGGGATATTTTGACATTGTTGAAGATGGTGGTTGATCCGGTACCTCTGCAGACTCTCTTACAGTTCTATGATCCGGAGCTCCGTTGCTTCACCTTTCAGGACTATCAGTTAGCGCCCACTCTTGAAGAGTATTCCATCCTTATGAATGTCCGAATCAAATACCAAGTACCCTTCATGGATGTGCCAAAAGAGGTGGATTTCAGAGTTGTTGCTAAGGCTCTCTGCTTGAGTATCAAAGAAGTGAGTGATAATTAGAAACCAAGTGGCGATGTTATGGGTTTTTCCTTGAAGTTCCTGGTGAGAATGGATAAGGAAGAAGCAAAGAAAGGAAATTGGGAAGCTTTCAATGCGCAGTTGGCTGTCATGATTTATGGAGTTGTTTTGTTCCCTAGTATGCCTAATTTTGTGGACCTGGCAGCAATCACTTTTTTCATCAGAGGAAACCCGGTTCCTACCTTGTTAGCTGACACTTATTATGCTATACACAGCAGGCATGGTAAGGGTGGAGCTATCAGGTGTTGTCTCCCGTTGTTACTCAAGTGGTTCTTGTCTTTTCTACCAACCAGTGGACCTTTTGTGGATGTAAATGGACTCAGAGAATCATGTCGCTCACCTTTTATGATATCAAGTGGCAAGCTTATAGGATTAATGTGCGCAATGTCATTATGAGTTGTGGAAGGTTTCGCAATGTTCCACTCATAGGAACTAAGGGTTGCATCAACTACAACCCGGTTCTTTCTCTCCGTCAGCTGGGTTTTGTCATGAATGAAAGGCCACTAGATGTTGAGATAGCCGAGAGTGTGTATTTTGAGAAAAGGAGTGACCCAGCTAGATTGGAGCAAGTGGGAAAAGCTTGGGAGAATATTGGTGTCAAGGATGGATCTGTTTTAGGGAAGAAGTTTGCCATTGTTATGCCTGCCTACATTGAGTGGGTCAAGGAAAGAGTTGGAACTTTGTTGCTACCATATGATAGGATGGAACCATTACAAGAGCAACCACCTTTGATACATTCTGAGAATGTGCCTGCTGAGTATTACAAACGAGCCTTAATGGAGAATCGCCAGTTGAAAGAAAAGGAACAAGAGATCCAAATGGAGCTATACAAAGCCAAAACTGATAAGTTGAATTTGGCTCATAAACTCAAAGGAGTGCAAGGTGAAAGTGCTAGTAGATTGAAGAATAAAAAGAGGTCCTATGAGGAGATAGAGACAATGTTGAATGAAGAACACCATGAGCGTTTGAGGTTGCAAAAAGCGGAAGCCAATTACCAAAAGAAGATACGAGACTTGGAAAGGCAGCTTAAGGACAAGGATATTCAGTTGAAGAAGGAAGTGGACCTAAGGCGTGCAGCAGAGAGCCAGCTCAGCTTAGGGTGCAACTGAAGGAGAAGATCACCCCTTTACCCGAGTGTTCAGAGTGTGATCGGTTGATGGATCAATGCCAGTATCCGAAGACTCTCATTCCTGGAGGACGACTTTCTTAGTTTGTCTTGTGTTTATTTTGAGAATCACCTCTAGGATTGTTGGATGGGATTCCTTGTTCTACTCTGATGATTGAATTTTTTGATTGAACTATGATTGTATGATCTTTATTGCTCATGGCTATAGATGAGATTGTTGATGTTTCACTTTTGCTCGTCATCCAATGTAGGTTGCTTCTTTGTTGTTTATGTTACAGGTTGCCATTTTTTTCAAAAGATGGACGAGACTCTTGAATGCCTGAGAAATGAACATAACATACGCATCATACGCATCATACGCATCATACACAAATCATTCTTGCATTACATGTATTCTTGAAGAAGGTTTCTCACTCTGGTTCCTATTTTAGGCAGGATTGTTGATCATCGTCCGCACCGCTACGCGACAAGACTGAATCAACAGAGAAGCATGGATCAAGTTCAGGCTGAGTTGGCAGAGATGAGGGCTAACATGGCCCAATTTATGAGTATGATGCAAGGGGTTGTGCAAGGTCAAGAGGAGCTTCGAGCCTTGGCCCAGAGACAGGAAGTTGTGATTCCACCTGTCAACCGTACTTCGCCGGAAGGAGTCCCTGTTAATGACAATGTTGCTACTATTATCCCTGGCAATAACTATACTGTGGGTGATGAATTGAGGGGTATCAGAATCAACAGACAACCTATCGCTCCAGAGACTGCTAATGTTCGAGCGGCCCGTGCTCCAGCTCGCCATCCTGCTCAGTTGGTCGATAGACAGGAAGATATGTTCACTCTCCTTAGTGATGATGATGAGGTAGATGTGGATGTACTTTTTCCAAGACAGCTTGTCTGGAGCTTCTTTGGACTGGTACATGGATTTGAAGAGAGAGTCTGTCAGAAGCTGGAGAGATTTGGGTGAAGCTTTTCAAAGGAAGTATAAGCACAACATTGAGATGGCTCCGAGCAGAACCCAATTGCAGAGCTTGTTTCAGAAGACTGGTGAGAGCTTCAAGGAGTACGCCCAGAGGTGGCGTGAACTAGCTGCAAGAGTGCAACCTCCGATGTTGGAGAGAGAGTTGACCGATATGTTCATTGGAACACTGCAGGGTGTGTTTATAAACCGTATGGGAAGTTGCCCGTTTGGTAGTTTTTCTGATGTTGTTATCTGCGGAGAGAGAACTGAGAGTCTTATCAAAGCAGGAAAGATTCAGGACCCGGGTTCTTCATCTTCGAGTTCTAAAAAGCCATTTTCTGGGGCACCCAGAAGGAGAGAGGGTGAGACTAATGCTGTGCACCATCGGAGAAATACAAATAGAGGACAATATCGTCAGGTTGCTGCTGTGACCATCCCAACAACTCAATCTCAGCAACAACAAAGAGGACCGCCACAATGACAACAGCAACGCCCATTTCAGCCAAGACAGAGAATACTGGATCATCGTTTTGATCCGTTGTCAATGACATATGCTGAATTGCTCCCGGAACTGCTCAGGTTGGGGTTTGTTGAACTTCGCACCATGGCTCCGTTAACGAAGATTCCTGCTGGGTATGATGCCAATGTCCGTTGTGACTTTCATTCCGGTGCACCGGGGCATCACATTGAGAATTGTCGGGCTTTTCATCATAAGGTTCAGGATTTGATTGATGCTAAGACAATTAACTTTGCTCCTGTTCCGAATGTTGTGAATAATCCTATGCCTCGGCATGGTGGGCCTAGGGTGAACAATGTGGAAGATGAGGAAGCTTTAGACTTGGTGGTTGATGTCGATGATGTTCAAACTCCATTATTGGTGGTAAAAGAACGTCTGCTGAAAGGTGGAGTGTTCCCGGGCTGTGATGAAAGTTGTTCAGATTGTGATGATCACGAGAACAATTGTGGGAAGTTGAGAAGAGGTATCCAGGGTTTGATGGATGAGGGTTGCTTGCAGTTCGGGCGAGTGGTGAAAGATCGTGGAGAGGTATAAACTGTCACCATTTACTTTAAACCAGCAGAAGGTCCCGGACGTGCTCCGAGAACTGTTAATGCGCCCGTAACTATTGGTACTCCCGTGACCATATTTGCACCGGTAACTGTTGGTACTCCTACCACCATTGTTGCTTCTGGTAGAAGGCTCGTCGAGAACAGTAGAGCGGTTCCGTGGAAGTATGACAATGCTTTCCGCAGTAATAGAAGGTCAGAAAATCAGACCAGACCGGTAAGTCACGCTCTAGTGACCATTGATTTATCAAATAGAACTCCCATAACTGTTGGTCCGGCTCTGGACAATGTGGGAGGACCAGGAGGGTTTACAAGAAGTGGTCGTTTGTTCGCACCATAGATTCCAAAGGATAACAATGCCGAGGCTCTTGCTAAGGCAAAAGGGAAGCAAGCTGTGGTTGAAGAAGGACCTGTGCAGAAGGAAGTGCCTGAGGGTTCTTTTGAGAAAGATGTAGAGGAGTTCATGAAAATCATCAAGAAAAGTGATTATAAGATTGTGGATCAGCTGAACCAGACTCTGTCGATAATCTCTATTCTCTCGTTGTTAATGTGTTCTGAGGCACACCGTAACGCCTTGCTGAAAATGTTAAATTTGGCTTACGTACCTCAAGAGATTTCGGTCAACCAGCTCGAGGGTGTTATTGCAAATGTTAGCACAAGACATGGTTTGGGGTTCACAGATCTGGATCTGACACCTGAAGGTCACAATCATAATAGAGCCCTATATATCACTATGGAGTGCAAAGGCGCAGTGCTGTCGCATGTGTTGGTTGATACTGGCTCTTCCTTGAATGTGTTGCCCAAGAAGGTTTTGAGTAAGCTTGATGTTGAAGGGGTTGTTCTCACACCGAGTGATCTCATTGTCCGTGCTTTTGATTGATCCAAGCGATCAGTTTTCGGAGAAGTCACTTTGCCCGTGAAGATTGGCCCGGAAGTGTTTAGTGTTTTCTTCTATGTGATGGATATTCAACCAGCATATAGTTGTCTGTTGGGGCGTCCCTGGATACATGGGGCTGGGGCAGTTTCGTTAACTCTCCATCAAAAGCTGAAGTATGTGTGGAATGGTCAGGTTGTGACTGTGTGTGGCGAGGAGGAAATTCTTGTGAGTCATTTATCCTCTTTCAAATATGTGGAGATGGATGGAGAAATTCATGAAACTCTGTGCCAAGCCTTTGAGACCATTGACATTGAGAAGGTGGCTTTTGTTGAGCAGAAGAAGCCAGGTGCCTCAATTGCGTCCTACAAACAAACTTTGGAGGTCGTTAATTTGGGTAACGCAGAGGGCTGGGGCAAGATGGTTGACATGCCCGTGAAGGAAGACAAATTTGGTATTGGTTATCAGCCTCTTCAGTCAGAGCAGGGTGTTCAGAAAGGGCCGTGTACCTTCACCAGTGTTGGGTTGATGAGTCATGGAGATGTCTTTGCAACCGGTAGTGAAGACGGTGATAGTGATTGTGATTTGGACAACTGGGTGCGCCCGTGTGCTCCAGGGGAGATGGTCAACAATTGGACAGCCGAAGAAATAGTCCAAGTTACTCTTCAGACAGAGTAATTTTCTTTTGTTTTTCATTCTGCACAAAAACCCTACGCTCTGCCCGGGGCGTAGTGTTTCATTGTAGGGGCTCATCATGTTTTGAACTTTCAATGATTATCATTAATAAAGGATGTTTTGCAAACAAATTTGTGCTCACTGTCTTTCTGTTTTTTATTTTACATTTTTCAAAGCAATAAAAAATGGAAATGAATTTTGTTTTTGTGACTTTCTTGAATTCTTTTCTAAAATAAAGCATTAAACATCGTTCGTGCAGAATCGATCTTGCGGACTCCACTAAAAACAGTTCTGTTATGGCTCGGTATGATTTCGATAATCCCATTTACCAAGCCGAAGAGGAGAGTGAAGAAGATTGTGAACTCCACAAAGAATTGGTCAGACTATTGAAACAGGAGGAAAGGGTCATCCTACCTCATCAGGAGGAGTTGGAAGTCATTAACCTTGGTACTGAGGACGCCAAGAAAGAGATCAAGATCGGGGATGCTTTAAAAGAAAATGTCAAGAGAGGGTTGATTGAAATGCTGCGAGAATATGTGGAGATATTCGCATGGTCGTATCAAGATATGCCTGGTTTGGATACAGATATTGTGGTGCACAGGCTACCTCTCAGAGAAGATTGTCCTTCGGTAAAGCAGAAGCTTCGCAGAACTAGTTCCGATATGGCTGTCAAGATCAAAGAGGAGGTTCAGAAGCAGTTGGATGCCGGTTTTCTGGCAGTTACCAATTATCCCCCGTGGGTGGCCAACATCGTACCAGTGCCGAAGAAGGACGGTAAAGTCAGGATGTGTGTCGATTACCGAGATTTAAACAGAGCCAGTCCGAAAGACGACTTCCCATTACCTCACATTAATGTATTGGTTCATAACACTACTCAATCCTCAATTTTCTCTTTCATGGATGGATTTTCTGGCTATAATCATACAAGATGGAGCCAGAAGACATGGGAAAGACGACATTCATTACACCTTAGGGCATGTTCTGTTACAAGGTGATGCCATTCGGGTTGAAGAATAACGGTGCTACCTATCAGAGGGCTATGACGACTCTCTTTCATGACATGATGCACAAAGAAATCGAAGTGTACGTGGATGATATGATTGCGAAGTCTCAGACAGAAGAGGAGCACTTGGTGAATTTGCAAAAGTTGTTTGAAAGACTGAGAAAATTCAAACTGAGGCTGAATCTAAACAAGTGTACGTTTGGGGTGAGATCCGGAAAGCTGTTGGGTTTCATTGTCAGTGAGAAAGGGATTGAGGTTGATCCCGCGAAAGTAAAAGCTATTCAAGAAATGCCTGAACCAAGAACAGAAAAGCAGGTTCGTGGGTTTTTAGGGAGGTTGAACGACATTGCACGGTTCGTATCTCACCTAACAGCCACGTGTGAACCGATATTCAAATTGCTAAGAAAAGATCAAGCAATCAGGTGGAATGATGATTGTCAAAAAGCTTTTGATAAGATAAAAGAATATTTGCAGAAACCTCCAATCCTTATACCTCCAGTTCTTGGGAGGCCTCTGATAATGTACCTTTCAGTGACAGAGAATTCGATGGGGTGTGTATTGGGACAGCATGACGAGTCTGGTCGAAAAGAGCATGCAATATACTACCTTAGCAAAAAGTTTATCGACTGTGAAATAAGATATTCGCAGCTCAAGAAAACTTGCTGTGCTTTGGCATGGGCTGCTCGCCGACTAAGACAGTACATGTTGAACCATACTACCTTGTTGATTTCTAAGATGGACCCAGTGAAGTACATCTTTGAAAAGCCGGCTCTCACCGGACAAGTGGCTCGTTGGCAGATGATTTTGACTAAGTATGACATCTAATACACGTCGCAAAAGGCCATCAAAGGTAGTATTCTGTCTGATTACCTTTCCGAGCAACCAATTGATGACTATCAGCCGATGATGTTTGAATTCCCCGATGAAGACATCATGTACTTAAAGATGAAAGATTGTGAAGAGCCTCTTGTCGAGGAAGGACCGGATCCTGATGACAAGTGGACCCTGATGTTTGATGCGGCGGTTAATGTGAATGGAAATGATGTTGGGGCAGTACTCATCAACCCTAAAGGTGCACACTTGCCTTTTTCTGCCAGATTGACTTTTGAAGTGACCAACAACGAAGCTGAGTACGAGGCTTGTATCATGGGGATAGAGGAAGCCATCGATCTAAGGATCAAAACTCTGGATATCTATGGAGATTCCGCTCTAGTGATTAACCAAGTCAATGGAGACTAGAATACTCATCAGCCGCATT
This sequence comes from Lathyrus oleraceus, assembly GCF_024323335.1. NCBI lineage: Eukaryota > Viridiplantae > Streptophyta > Magnoliopsida > Fabales > Fabaceae > Lathyrus > Lathyrus oleraceus. Next base: position 223,915,940 of record NC_066584.1, read on the forward strand.
TGATTCCTTATAGAGACTACACCAAAAGGATCCTGACTTTCTTCAAGACAGTGAAGTTGTATCATGTACCCCGGGATGAAAATCAGATGGCTGATGCCTTGGCTACTTTGTTTTCTATGATCAAAGCTCATTGGCCGAATCATGTGCCACACGTTGCTGTGAATCGACTCGAGAGGCCTGCGTATGTGTTTGCAGCCGAGTCTGTTGCTGATGAGAAGCCGTGGTACTATGATATTAAGAATTTCCTGAAAAGCCAGGAGTATCCTGAAGAAGCGTCAAAGAATGACAAAAAGACATTGAGAAGGCTAGCGGGAAGCTTTTATTTGAATCAGGATGAGTGTTGTACAAGAGGAACTTTGACATGGTTCTGCTCAGATGCGTGGATAGACACGAAGCAGACATGTTGATGCAGGAAGTACACGAGGGATCGTTTGGTACCCATACTGGTGGTCATGCAATGGCCAAGAAATTGTTAAGAGCCGGTTATTACTGGATAACCATGGAATCCGATTGTTTCAAATACGCTCGGAAGTGCCATAAATGTCAGATCTATGCAGATAAAGTGCATGTACCACCAAGCCCTCTGAATGTTATGAATTCTCCTTGGCCATTCGCGATGTGGGGCATCGATATGATTGGGAAGATTGAACCTACTGCTTCTAATGGACATCGCTTCATCCTAGTCGCGATCAATTACTTCACCAAGTGGGTGGAAGCAGCTTCCTATGCCAATGTTACGAAACAAGTGGTTGCTCGATTCATTAAGAAGGAAATAATCTGTCGGTATGGGGTTCCCAAGAGAATCATCACTGATAAAGGTTCGAATCTTAATAACAAGATGATGAAAGAACTTTGCAAAGGCTTTAAGATCGAACACCACAATTCTTCTCCTTACAGACCGAAGATGAATGGTGGTGTAGAGGCGGCAAACAAGAACATCAAGAAGATTGTGCAGAAGATGGTCGTGACGTACAAGGATTGGCATGAGATGTTGCCTTTCTCTTTGCATGGGTACCGTACCTCAGTACGTACGTCGACCGGGGCAACCCCTTACTCCCTTGTGTATGGTATGGAAGCAGTCCTACCTGTCAAAGTGGAGATTCCTTCTCTGAGAGTCCTGTTGGACGTCAAGTTAGACGAAGCTGAATGGGTCCGGACAAGGTTCAATGAGTTGAGCCTTATCGAGGAGAAGCGATTAGCAGCGGTGTGCCATGGGGAACTATATCAGAGAAGGATGAAGAAAGCCTTCGATCAGAAAGTGCGTCCTCGAAGCTATCAGACAGGTGATTTAGTTTTGAAGAGGATCCTTCCTCCCGGTACAGATAACAGGGGCAAGTGGACTCCGAATTATGAAGGTCCATATGTTGTTAAGAAGGTTTTCTCTAGTGGAGCCTTGATGCTTACAACTATGGATGGTGAAGATTTTCCGTCCCATGTGAACTCAGATGTAGTCAAAAAATACTTCGCGTAAATTGACCCGCTGGACGAAAAGAACAAAAGAGTCCAGGAAAAAAAGGGCATCCCGACGAACCAAGAAAAAAAAAGAAAAAGGTTCGGGCAAAAGTTAGGGATAAAGAATGAAAAGAATATGTACACCCGGTAAGTCGAAAACCTGCAAAGGCGGCTTAGGCAAAAATGGGTATCCCGGTGGATTGAAAACCCGAAAAGGCGATCCAGTCAAAAAAGGGATTAAAGCGAAGACTATAGTCTGAGTTATCTGTACTTCATCGTGTTTCAGTGTCCACCATCTTGAAGGATATGACCGGTCCAATCATTCTTCTCAGAAAGCAAGGAATTTGGGGGAAGTTGAGGATATACGAGTCATAACAGAATTGGAAAATAGTGGATGTCGTGTTCACATTGCCAATAGGATAGTTTGTTTCCTTTTTTGGAGCAATTACCTCTTCCTAGGAATTGCTTCCTGATGTATTTGCCTTTATAGGCCATTTTCAATCAATAAAAGTCGTTATTCAGTCAAATTGCTCTCTTGTTTTTATTTTACTGTTTTGTTTGCAAAAACGTCCGAATTTTTTATAAACATTGCATCTAAAAACATGAAAGCTAGACAATGACGTGCAGAAAGATAAAACATTTGAAAATCATTTGGAATGTTGAGTACACTTGGGTGTATTTCGTCCATACAATCCCCTGGGGCATGTATGTCTTGCTGTTCTGCAGGTCACTATCTTTGATTGCTGGCTAAAGCAGATGAGCCATAGTTTGTTCAAAGGTGTTTCAACACTGTCCAGTAGTGCGAGAAGTTGGGTTGTCCAAAGCAAGTTCAGGGCTTGTCTCCCCATCGGTTTCGAGATCAGTGTTTCCTCAGCAGCCAGGTCTGCAGGTGGCCCTTTCCCAGCAAGTCTGAGGACTGTTAGTTCCCCAGCGAGCCTGAAGGTTGCTATTTCCCCAGCGGAGGTGTCTGTGGGTAGTCAGTTCCCCCAACCAGGCCTGAAGTGTTGTAATCCCCAGCAGGGTTGAGAATGTTTTTCCCCAACGGAGTTTTGCATTGGTAGTTTTCCCCAGCGGAATCCCCAAGCAGACCGAGTTCAGTGGAGATCGTCCCCAGTGAGGATTATCTTTTCCCCAGCAGCAGTGCTTTTCCCCAGCCTGATTGGAAGGTTGGTTTTTTCCCAACATATGACTCCCCAGTTGAGTTGGTTTCTCTGTCGTTCTGAGAATGACAGATCAGTAAGTATCCGCAGCAGAATTGTTGTGTGTCCCCACAAAGTTGGAAGATCGAATCATGAATTGTGTGCTCAGAAGAGCGATCATGTGCCTTCCCAGCAGAAGTTTTCATCCTTTTGCATCTTGCATATAGTAATCATCATTTGCATTTGCATCCTCAAATCGCGTAGCATTTCCATTCAGTATGGAGCATTACGCCATAGAAAAACTCAAACATAGGCATACATGTGTTAAACCGGATTGGATCATATCCCCAGCAGAGGCGGATCATTTTTCAACAATCTGTATGGCCCATTCGCAGCAGTTGCTCCTGACAGCGTTCAGAATCGACAATCCCCAGAGATTTAGTTCCTCACCCGTCCGCGAAAAGAAAGCTCGATTTTCTCCCCAGTTTAGTCCCCGGCAAGTGTCTGCCCTGTTTTGACATATGTAGATGTCATCCTTACGATACTAGTAGGTGTCGTGTTGATCCCCGTGTGGGTCGTCCTTTTTTGGTGTCCGTAAACATCATCTTTCGATGTCGGTAAACATCGAGTTTTTCCAATCATCGGTAAATGTCTGGTCGTCCTTCTTTGATGTCGGTAAACATCATCTTTCGATGTCGGTAAACATCGAGTTCCTTCCCAGTCATCGGTAAATGTCTGGTCGTCCTTTTTTGGTGTCGGTAAACATCATCTTTCGATGTCGGTAAACATCGAGTTTTTCCGAGTCATCGGTAAATGTCTGGTCGTGATTCCTTCTTCCCAGTCATCGGTAAATGTCTGGTCGTCCTTTTTTGGTGTCGGTAAACATCATCTTTCGATGTCGGTAAACATCGAGTTTTTCCCAGTCATCGGTAAATGTCTGGTCGTGATTCATTTTTCCCAGTCATCGGTAAATGTCTGGTTGTGATTCCTTTTTCCCAGTCATCGGTTGATGTCTGGTTGTGATTCCTCCTTCCCAGTCATTGGTAAATGTCTGGTCGTCCTTTTTTGGTGTCGGTAAACATCATCTTTCGATGTCGGTAAACATCGAGTCTCTTCCCATTCATCCATTGATGTCTGGTCGTGGTTTCTCTCTTCCCATTCGTCCATTGACGTCTGGTCGTGGTTTCTCTCTTCCCATTCGTCCGTTGACGTCTGGTCGTGGTTTCTCTCTTCTCATTCGTCCGTTGACGTCTGGTCGTGGTTTCTCTCTTCCCATTCGTCCGTTGACGTCTGGTCGTGGTTTCTCTCTTCCCATTCATCCGTTGATGTCTGGTCGTGGTTTCTTCGATTCATCCCCCGCAGAGTGCAAATTCTCAGGTTCTTTTGGTATTCAATCCCTAATTACCTTGAAGGTCTGACAGCCGTTGCTCTCATCCGTTCAAGTTCTCAGTTGATTGAATAGGGGCAGCTGTAGCACCTCAAATTTGCACCCCCCATTCATGCATTCATTTCATTTTTAGGTCATACCTCATTACATATGGCATTGCATCATATCAGTAAGAACTGGCATCAAGAGAATCATCAGTGCAAAAGAGCAAGTTTCTCCTTGAGATGAAGGCCACATGGTTGTTCTAGAGAGCTTATATGAATCAAGGTTCATTTTGAAGCAACTTGACCAATTGTTAGAGGCTCAAAGTCATCAGGGCATGTCCAGGTCACCTGAGGCCCATACAAGTCAACTGAAAGTCAACTGAGGGCTAGGAGGTGGAGAACTGGATTGAGACACTTCATTCATGTCCAAAAGAAGCCTATTCATCATGTCAAACATCTATCTTAAGGAATTTGAAGCCAGATCAAAAGTTTCCAAAAATGGAAAGCGACCTGTAATTTCAAGTTTCCAAAAATGGCATGTTTTTGGACCACATTCAACTTGACTTTCCAACATCAAAGATGCTTCAAATGAAATTTTGGTCAACATGAAATTTGAAGATCTTTCTCTCTCATTTCCAAAAAGTCCAAAATCATGAGCATATGATGAATGGTTGAGGAGTTATGAACAAATGATCACCAAGTGTGCATGAAAGTTCAAAGTGCCATAACTTTTGATCCAAAACTCCAATCTAAGCCACTCTTTTTGCATATTTCTTCTTGTGATCTATATTTTCCAAATCCATAATTGCATTGCATGAAATAATATCACATGACCATTGGTGCATACATGTGCTTTTTGGAGGGAAAATCCATAATTTGAAATTGGTTGATGCTACAAGCTTTTTGATCATTCCATCATGTTCATAAGTTGATTTTAAGTGGATTGGAACCATGCATGTGCACTGTTCACGTGCATTTTCACCATGCAAGGGTGCATTTACCATTTGTGCATCACACCTCATATCTTCGTAATTTTTCATTAGCCAATGCCTAATCATGATTACAACATCATTAACATGTGGTATATAAGCTTAATTGTAACTGTTTTGCTCAGTTTTTACATGTTCTAGATCTAGAATCTCACTTCCCTCCAAATTTTTCTCTCAATCCAAATTCGAATTTTCTCCACATAACACCTTAATTTTCTTGCATAATCGTGTTCCTTGAGTGTCATTTAGTAGGGATTAAGCTGTGGATTGAAGATTTTGGCCAAGATTCGTGCACATCAAGCTCATGAAGATTAACATGGAAGTTGCAATTTGAGCTAGATCCAAGCCTTTTCAAGCTTCAATTCGTGCATAAAGCTTCACTACAAGGTTGATAGAGGAGATCTAGAAGATGTAAGCTCTTGAAGTCACTGTTTTCATCCACTGCTCTTCAAGAAGGTTGGAAATCGAATCTCTTAATTCTTCATTTTATGCGCATGATATTGTAGATCTTTCAATGCTGATGATCCTGATGCTTTTAGAATTTGAAATGGTTGAATATTGAATGAGATAGGTTGAGTTGAAGTTTTGTTGTACATTATGTTTTCCTTCGATTTGCATTATCCATTAAGAATTAGGCCAAATAATTGTTAGATTCGTGTTCTTGGCATTGAGACGGTTCCAATGATATAAGCCATGCAAAATTCTGGAAAAAATTGTGATGAATGTTACTGTAGCGCCGCCGGTTCAACGAAGAAGACGGTGGAAACTACCGTCCTCCACCGCGCATGAACAGTACTAGGGTTTCCTGGTTCATGCGTTTGAGTTTCACTGTACGCGCGCTGTTAACCTCAGTGTTTCCCGTTCGATTCTTGCTGAGCGCTTATTTTCTCCATTTATTTCCAGAACCAAACGCAGCGTTTAGCTCATAACGCACATGTAATGTTCCAAACGCCGGTTCGAACCTGGCTTGGCTTATTTTCACAATTCCATTGGTTTTTCTGAGCGCTTATTTGACATGTTGATCCTTGGTTCGATTCTGGCTGGATGATCTTTCCATTTTCTTTTTCAAATAACATTTTCCACATGATTTCCATTTATTTCTTTATTTCATCAAATTTAAAAAATCATAACAAATAGAATATTGATCCAAATTGAATGCAATTTTTTCCTACATGTTCATCTTGATGTCTATTATTTTATGATGTTCATTTCCTGATTTTATCATTGCTGGATTTTTAAATGTGTTTGTGTGTTTGATCATGATGCAAATGTGATATGTTGTGCTATTTGACTTGTGAAATGCTCATACTTTCTCCAATTGCCTTGAAATTTAACATGCTCATTCTTGACACATAACATGATCTTTTGGCTTTTGTTTGGCATTTTTAGCAGTTTTCATTTCTGTTTTAGACACATGGATGTATGGTGTGACAATGTGTGTCACACATTTTGATGTTGATCTTGTTCATTTTCATATACAGGTCAATTGAGCTTTGCTGATCCTAATTGTTTACATGATACTTGTGTTTAACTTGTTGATATCACATAAAAAATTTCATGATCATTGGATGTGTTTCTGATTTAATGTGCATTTTCTCATTTGTATATCCAATTGTGATCACCATTGATTGCCTTTGCCTTATCTTGTGCACTTGAAGCCTTTGCCTTATGATTTTGACTTGGTACTTTTTAGGACATGTTCTTACTTGAATAAATGTGCTTCATGTGGAATATCAACTTCTGTTTTGACTTTTTGCTTTGCCTTTGACCCTAGTCTTTGCACTAGTGGTTTGTACTCACCTTTTGAGCTTTGTATTTCAGGTTCAAGCAATTAGCTCTATTGGTTGATGTAATCTCATGACTTGAGATGCCAATTACATTGTACACTAATCCTTGTTGTGTTGTAGGTTCATTGGTGTTGAACTCACTTGAGTTGTTGACTTGCATTGTGAACATATTGGTTGTAACACTGTTGACTTTCTGTTTGGTTTGTCTGAATACCATATTGACTTGTTTGACTTTCTTACAGGTACTTTAGTCGCTTTTAGCTCATTGTTTGAGCTTTGCTTTGCTTGTGGTTGGCATACCACCTAGGTGATCATCCTCTAACTCCATGTAGTCTGGAAGCCCTGTCGTTTCTTTTGGCAGGCATTTGGCTGAAGTCCTCCTTAAGAGGCAATGACTGTGTTTGTTTACTTTTGTGCTCAAGACCTCCTTGTCGAGGCATCGTTACTTAAGTCCTCCTAAGTGAAGAGGCAATTGGCAGATAAAAGGGATTAGCAATCAATCCCCTGCTAATCGTTTGAGTCGTTCATTATGCTCGCACTACGTGTTGAGGCTCTTGAACCTAACCCAAGATCCTTGTATATAGAGTCAGTCAAGTGGAGTAGGGTCCCTCATTCTGGATCCCCACGTTTTCATTGATTCAAAGCTCACCTAGACCCGGGTTAAGAGCTATGAGGTATTTCGTTTCCTGTTTGTGTTTGTGTGTTTGGAGTTGGATGTAAGACCATTGATTGGTATTCCGTTTCCAGTTGTGTGTTTGCTTTGACGTCTCAGCGTCTCTTTCAGTGTTTTGTTTCGGCGTGCGTTAGCCGAGCTACGAGTGCTCTGATTCTTCCTCGAGTTAGAGAAGATAAGTATGCATAGGATGCGATGTCCTAGCGAGCACGTTTCCCATTTCCCTGAACTACGTCGACTCTGATGTTTGTTTCTGACAAACTACGTAGGCCCAGGATGCGACATCCTGCCGAGTCCCCTTCTTCCGTTTTTCATCTGTGTTTGGTTCCAGTTTTGTGCAGTTTTTGAGCAGATTTTTTTAGCAACCTTATTCTATTCTTTTGAGCGTGGATCCCTTCGAGTACGATGGACGTGAGGGGGTGCTAATACCTTCCCCTTGCGTAACCGACTCCTGTACCTAGCAATCTCTGGTCGTAAGGCCATTCCTTTCCCTTTCATAGGTTTACTTCGAGCGTTTCCTTTCCCTCCTTTGGGATAAATAATGCACGGTGGCGGCTCTGTGTCTTTTCCCGCCAGTTGTTTTTCGCGTATGCGACATCATGCAAAGACTCCCTCCATGGAGTTTCTAGATGAAGACGTGTTGGACGTTACTCCTCTTTTTGTGATACCAGGTGACGCCCCAGGCCCCTCTTCCATGGCTGGAAGTAAGCAAGGTAATATCCCTGATAAATCTCCTCATCCAAATGACATGCATTATGCTGATTGTGCCATTAGGAACCTAGTTACTAGGATTCTAAGTGAAGGGCATGCAATCAAGGGTGTTTCTACCCCTCTATCCAGAAGGGACCCCTCACCTGAGGAGGAACCCCAAGCTGAGAAAGATGATGACTTATCTAGATCAGAAAAGGAAGTGGCTGCTGAGGGATTATGTTCTCTAGGTAAAACTCTACCTAGCAAGAAACCAGCAAATATGTCTCATGAAACTGCTGAGGATATCATTGATCTGGAGGAAGAAAGTTCTGAGGAAGAAGATGACACCTTGGTTCATCTGGTGAAACCAAGCATAGCAAAGAAATTGAGGACCAGAAAAGGGAAGAGTGTGGTTGAAATGAGAACAACAAGAAGAGTGAAAAAGGTTGCTGGTGTAGGACCCTCCAAATCTTGGAGTAAAGTTGAGGTTAGGAAGAGGAAAGAAAGAGAGAGTTCTGACTCTAAAGAGCATGTCGAAGACGATGTCCCAGACATCTCTCCTACAAAAAGGCAGGTTGTTAAGAAGTCTCCAGGCAAAGCTGCAGCTGTGCACTTAGACAATATCTCCTTTCATTTAGAAGATGGTGCTGCAAAATGGAAGTTTGTCATTCAGAGGAGGGTAGCTGTTGAGAGAGAGCTGGAAAAAGAGGCTGTTGAGATAAAGGAAGTGATGGATTTGATCAAAAATGCTGGACTAATGAAGACTGTGGTTGGTTTACCCCAATGTTATGAGGGGCTAGTAAAAGAGTTTATTGTGAATATCCCTGAGGATATTTATGAAAAGAACAACGGGGAATTCTACAAGGTGTTTGTAAGGGGAAGATGTGTGAGATTCTCACCCACCATTATCAACAAGTTCCTAGGGAGAGGAACTGATGGAGGAGTAGATTTAGAGACTATAGACAATGAGGTCTGTAGGACTATTACAGCTAGCCAAGTTAAGGAATGGCCTAGTAGGAATCACCTATCAGCTGGCAAGCTAACTGTCAAATATGCCATCTTGCACAAGATTGGTTCAGCCAACTGGGTGCCTACTAATCATATCTCAACCATCTCCATTGGTCTTGGAAGAATCATTCATTCAATTGGAACCAGGATAAACTATGACTTTGAAAGGTTTATGTTTGATCAAATTGTCAGACATGCCTCCACAAATGCAGTGAAGCTGCCCATTGCCTTCCCATCCATTATTTGTGGTATTATCTTGAGCTAACAACCAGGCATTCTTAATACAAGTGACATTCCAAGCAGAAGAAAGCCCCCACTATCCATTCACTATAAGCTGTTTGAGGGAAGTCATGTCAATGATGTTGTCATGACATCTGCCAGAAGGGAGCCTGCATCTCAAGGGAGCTTAATTGATCAATTAAAGGAAACCTGCAAGGAACTGGATAATGGTATAAGGGTGGCCAAGGCAATAAAAGAGGCTTTGGAGGTTCTTATTAGTAGCCTAGAAACGGAAGAAATGGAGAAGGCTGGTAGGACCAAAGATTCAGATGCCAATACCTCAAGTGAGAGGTCAAATGCTCAATCTAGTGGCGGCTCTGAAGGCTCTGAAGGTTAAGACTGTGATGTGTGTGTTGTGTGTCAAGACTGTTTTGTTGTGGCTGATGTTATGGAGGTTGATCCCCCAGATGTTTTGATGCTGAAGAATTTGTTTCTTTTTGTTTAAATGTGTAATTTGTGGCATTCCTTATTGCTGCCTTTATGTAATATTTTGGGCTCTTAATGAGTTCCATGGATTTGTTCATTATCTCAGCTATCACAATTGTGTATAATGTTGGTATGTATCTCCTAAACAATTATGTTTTAACATGTTATATGTTATGACATCTGTGCTGACATTCTCTACTAGGCTAATTGACATTTATTTTGTCTAATTTGTCACCTTTGGTCAAAATTTTGACTAAAAAGGGGGAGAAGTGATGTAGGAGATGTGGAGCTGTGAGGAGATCTATGTGCTGGTATAGCTGAATAGATGGACAACTATTATTGAAGGAGATGTGCTTGTTGTAAAACAGAATGTTGTTGTTTTTACAGATGTCAAAGGGGATGTCTAATGTGGTGGTGCACAGGTGTTGATGTTGAAGCAGATGTCAGAATGCTGATGTCAGAATGTTGTTCTGACTGTTACAGGTGCTATGGTTATAGGTGTTGTTATTATCATGGGAGTTGTGTGTGGCGCACAAATTTAGGGGGAGAAGGAGTACCCTTGTGCATTTGTATGTCTTACTAGTTGCCTCTATAAACTAGTAATTCTGTTTGTGTTGCACAGATTTAGGGGGAGAAGAAGTACCCTTGTGCGTGTGTGTATTACTAGTAGCTATAGCTAGTAATTGTGTTTTGCTTCTGCTGCTGTTTAAACTGTTGTTTAACTGCTGATAGTTTTCTTGTGAACAAAAGAAGGACAGATATATGTTTTAGCCAAAATTTGCCAAAGGGGGAGTTTGTTGATTCTAAGTGTTGGCAGCAATTTTGGTAAAACAAAGAATGTTCATAAGATGTTATGTGTGATGTCTTAACATAAGATATCCTGTGTACCTGCTGGAGTTCAAGAACATGATCATGCAGGATTGTTTCAGAATGTCATATTGTCATGGCATCTGATGTTATGTACCTGCTGGAGTTCAAGAACATGATCATGCAGGATTGTTTCAGAATGTCATAATGTCATGGCATCTGATGATGTGTACCTGCTGGAGCTTAAATGGAAAACATAATTATGCAGGATTGTTTCAGGATGTCATACACGATGTCATGACATCTGATGTTTTGTACTTGCTGGAAATTATAAAAGGAATTATGGAAATATGTAGGATTGTTCCAGGATGTCAGACCCGATGTCATGACATCCTGTACACAGAACATTCAGTATGAATGTCTGGTGTTTTGTGATTGCACAATTAATGGCAATCTATGTATGACTGAAGATCTGATTTGCAGGCGCATTCAATCATTGATTACAACCTGATTTACTTATTTTCCAAGGAGATCTAACCAGCTGTCATGAGAAAATTTAATTGGAAAATAGATTTAGGGTTTTCAAGATGTCGAAGCCCAGCTGAATGCTTATATAAATAGGACATGGAGAACCTGATTTGGAACACAACCAATGCTAAGCGAAATATAGAGAGAGAGCTAGGGTTTATGTGTTGTTTAGCCGTGAGACTTGTAAGCCATTCAAGTCATCTTTAGATGATTGAATTGGTCTGATTTGTGGTTGTAATTTGCCAGTCTAAAGCTGTTAAGAAAGAGTGTGTGTCTACTTGATCAAAGTTGTGAAGTAAGATCAAGTGTGTGTCTACTTGATCAAAAGTTGTTAAGCAAGATGAAGTGTGTGTCTACTTGATTGAAACTGTGAAGTAAAATCAAGTGTGTGTTATTGAAAGTGTTTTCTTTTCTCAAGGGATTGTTGTATAAAATCACAGGTGTGATTGTATGGAAGTGAGTGGGTTCTCATATCTAAGAGTGCTTAGGTAGAAATTGCACGGGTAGAGATTAGGTGAGAAAGACTGTAACTTTTGAAGTGTCTGGAGAGTCTTTAAACTGATTCTATTTTAGTGAATTTCCTTCCTGGCTTGGTAGCCCCCAGATGTAGGTGAGTTGGACCGAACTGGGTTAACAATTGCTTGTGTCTTTTGCATTACCATTCTATATCTTTCTTCTGTTTGTGTTACTCAGATGTTAGTGTCGTGACATTACATTCGACATCTCATATCTGATACCAGAATTTCAATAAAAATAAATTCAAAAAAATAAGGGCCATCAGATCTCCCTCATTAATTGAGGTGGCATATCTGATGGCCAAACGCGCGCTTCCATCATGCTCTGCATTCAGCGCGTGTACACGCGTGGTAATCAGGAAGAATGGCTCAGATTAAAATGTTGGACCAAGATCAGATGGTTCATGTAATGCCAACACACAAGCGGAGCCCTAGCTCCAGTCATCTTCTCCGGTGAGGACCACCGGACTGGTCCAACCAAAACTTCATGAAAAATGAAAAATGAATACACTAATTTTAAGAAAAAATGCTCAGGAGCATGAATCTGACCTCCATTTCTTCCAATTCCAAGTATATTGAAAGATACATGGATTTGAAATTTGAGGTTCATGATCTGAGTTGCTTCGATTTGACCTCAAAGCAACTCAATCTTGTTGCCTACATTGGTAGCACTTCAAGAAACCAAAAATCACAAAGAATAGTGAAGAATTAAGAGAGAATCGAAGAGATGAAGTTTCTGAATTTTCACCTTCGACTTGCTTCAAATTTTCTTGATCTTGATCTGGATTTACTTGATCCCTCTTCCTCTTGCTTGCAGTGATCAATTGAGATGGAAAGGGCAATGACTTCTTGGAGTTTGAATTTCAAAACAGAAAGTGAAATCCAAACTCGATTTCAATGAAACCTTCAAGAATTTCTATGAGTGAAGGGTTTGAATCGTCTTGGCAAAGCTTGGGCAAGGTATTGATGAAGTTCTGAGCTCATTGTACTTGTATTTATAGCCAATTCAAATGCTTTCTACACACTTTCATTCGAAATCCAAAAATAGCAATTGCATCATGAGCTTTCATGCGTGCGTACAAATCCCAAAGAATCATTGGAAAAGGTCCAAAATCATGCACATGTGATGCTGGAAGCAATGCATTAAGCCATGCAATGTTGAAATGAAATTGAACATGAGAAACTTCCAAATGGTACCATGCATTACACCCATGCGCAAGTCCTTCAATATTGATCCAAATGAGATGATCTTAAACTTTTTGGAAAGGTGAGATCAAGGGGAACAACTTTCATGTTGAACACCTTTCCATTTGAAGCTTGAATCATTATGAATTTTGAGGTGGAAGTTTGGAAAATCAAACATAAATGGAATTTTTCTAAGTACCAAGTCAAATGTTTACTTCTTCCACCTTGAATAACTTTTGTTATGGACTTCAAATGTAAACACTTCCTTCATCAAAGTTGTATATATTTAAAACCTCTTAAATTTGGTCATAAATTTGACCTCATTTGGATTTGGCATGAAAGAGTTATTCATTTTAGAAGTTGAGGAAAATCACTTGTTCAATGGTAGTGGCCCAAAATAACCTATAATGTTTCCTCTTGGAACATGCATTTGCAAGTTGAATTTGAACTTATTACAAACATAAAAGTTGAAGAGGACATATTGAATTTGATCATAGAATTTTAATAGATTTCATCTCATAAAAAATGAACAAGTTATGGTCTTTGGAAGTTGACTTCCTAACTAGGGTTTAGACAATATGACCTATAATCTTTCACCATGAAAAATGACTTTCGAAGCAAACCTAGTTCTAGACATAAACATGAAAGTTGTTTGGAATATCATGAGAAGTAACTTTGATCTTAGAATAATTTTCATATGACAAAAATTGTAGGAGATAGGGTCTAGGGAACCCCAGTTTTGACTAGTTGACTTTCTCTGGTCAACCAACACGAACCATCTTACTAGCTTGACATTATCTTGATTTTTGGGACTCATGGAGGATCATATATGTGTAAGATAATGTAATATAAAGTGTCCCTTGAAATATTTGATCAAATGATGAAGAAACTTGTTGAGGAAGTCACACAAGATACCCAAATGAATTAGGGCTTCCAAGGCAAACAAGCTTCAAACTCTTGATGATTTCTTGATCAAAATGATATGTGAAGATCATGGGGACTCATATGTGATGTCTAAAGTCAATGTGAACTATCTCTTGATTAGTCTCCTTGCATTGAGGGTCTCAAACCCTAGATATGATCTTGATGGAGCATAGGTGAGCATACACACTACCTACAAAAGAGTTAAACTATACATTGACGTATTTTTGGTATTTTGGTTAGTAAATAATAAAAAACAAATTATGATACAGTCAAAAGTTCTTGGTGATCTCTTCCAATGGAAACCCAATGAATGAGGGGTAAGGAGGATGCCAAGGTGTGATCCCAAAGCCAATGCATATTATGAGATAGCATGAGGGATCTTAGGGTCAAAATTGGGGTCTTACAGTTGTCCCTATTTAAGGACATTCTAACTGAGGATGTGATGTTTAAAATCTTTGTATCAACTCAGTAGATTGGACTTAAATAACAACATATAGAGACAAACTTTGGTCACTAAGAGACCTCGTGATGCATATGATATGAATATTAAAATAATCTTTCTGGGGAATAAATTGCCACAAAGGAAAAGAATCCGGAGAGACCGAAAGTCTACAGGAACATAATGCATTCCATAAGGAAAAGCTTACCGGGGAAACAAAGACTCTGGGGATAAGAGGTTATGCATAGGCCAGACTACGACTTAAAAGCTGCTGGAGACACGAGAGGAGTTCCATGAAAATAAATCAATGGAAGGACTCAGTATGGGGATAAGGGAAAATATGCAAGGGAAACAGGTAAATCAGAACAAACAAAAATACTCGAACCAAGCATGGAAATGCGACTTCACTGTGGAAATATGCACTCAAACTCAACTGGGGAAGAATGAACTTCAACACAGGATTACCAGAAGTACATTATCTATTACCGGTTACTGGGTAGGAAGATAATATACTCTGACAGAGAGTCATCCGTTACCAATTAGGGTAAACATATCAAGGACGACCTGCTGAGGAAAAAGGAGGTGTATTCATTACCAGTTACTGGGTAACAATAGCCTACTAGGAGAAAATGATCAAATAGGATTTACAACTAACGGTTACTGGGCAGAAGACCAAAGAGAGAATATTTGTCACCGGTTAAAGTGAACATATCAAGGATAGACTTAGAGGAAGAGTATTTGTCATTGGTTAGGATGAATTATATCAAGGATAGACTGTCGGGGAGAAAATAGGAATTATATCTATCAGTTACTGGATAGAATACCAAAGTGAGAATATCCGTCACCGGTTAGGATGAACATATCAAGGATTAACTCTCTGTGGAAAACAAGGATTACAACTACCTTTTTACTGGGTAGAAAATCACAAAGGGAAATATATCCGTCATCGGTTAGGATGAACATATCAAGGATAGACTTCCTAGGGAAACGTGAAAATGAATCCGTTGGAAAAATATATGAAGTAGATTACTTTATAGGGTATTAGGCCAAAGTAAAGTACTCAAAAGTCAAGAAGAATATTACTAGTTATTGGGCAATAGATTCTCGGGGGACCAAAAGTATCTATCTAGGTAAGAGCTAGAAAGAAACGGTCGAACGAAGACTCAACCCAATGAGGATATAACTTAGGGGGAGTGGTTCGATCTAGATAATTGCGGAGGAAACTAAAATAATAATCATCCACGAGGAAATAACTCAGTGGAGAATGAGAAAGGTTAAACTCTTTCTGCTTAAGGGGGTCAATACTCTATAATTGAAAGAGGACAGACACACCAAACCTGCATGGGGAAATAATATCACCACAACAGGGGATCAAATGCAATAGCAAATGCATAATGAAATGTCTGATGTATGTACATGATTGATGATTATGCTGACAAAACTATCACAAAGGATACAAATGTCATAGATTTGAATCATCGTTACAACACTCGGCTAATCTCAACAAGATGGAAACACCAACTAGAGAAACATGCAGGGGATGGATGCAAATCAACTGGCTATGAATATCTCAAACCTGGCTGGGGAAGGAGAAAAAGATCTGCCGAGGGTCTGAACTGTCAACCCTGCGGGGAATTTTAGGTCAACACCATATCAAATGGGGGACAACCTCACAGGGGACTAAATCAAACATTGGTCAAAATCATCATTGTCGGGAATCAGGAATGAACTCTGTCGGGAACTGTAGCGGTGTATTCGTCGCTGTATGATCTATCGATTAAACCATAAGCTAAGAGATACATTGAAATATTTCGAGTCGCCACCGCACTTTTATTTATCCAAAAGGATTGGCTAAAAAGCGAACAAAAGCCTAAGAAGTTTTACACGTAGAAAACTAATAAAAAGATCAGAGAGTCTGGGTAAGGGGTAAATTACGCAATGGGAAGGTGTTAGGCACCCACTACGTCCTAGGTACTCCTAGGGAGCCCTTTTCACACTTGTTATGCTAAATTATTATTTGTTATGACAAAAGATTGTGCAAACATGATTGGGATGATGAGAAAAGAATATACATTTTTATTATTATTGGGTTATTGGGTTCGAACGGATGAACCCGTTGCCTACGTACCTTCCATCAAAGGTAAGGATCAGAACGCCGTAGTTCGGCTAAAAGATTTCCAAAAGTGGGTTAGGTTCAATTTTAAACACAAACCCTAGGTCTTACGTTATCCACGGGAGAAAACTCAACCTTATACAAACAACAACGTCCACCATGTGAGAACAGCTTCAACTGGCCAGGGAGGGGTTAACCCTATAATAGGCGAGGAAGACTTACAATTCAATCACTAAAGACAGAAGGTGAGATTAACATCAACCACTAAGATAAATCAAACCTATAGCTCATGTATGAAAAGATTAATGGACAAAGCCAAAACAAGTGAATGAGTGGAATTACATGATTATGATTATGAAAATGAAGTCAAAGTATAATTAAGATCAATTCAAATAAGTATTATGAAACGGATTTTGGAAAAAGGTCAAGGACTTGAGTCCAGGTTTTTAGTTAGAAAACATGAAGATGTTTGCACAACACTTATGTCAAGTTTAAAAGATAAAGTGTGAAAAGGTTCTAAGACGTAATGAATGATGAATGGATGGAGGATGGATAGTAAAACTTCTTAGAAGGTTCACTTCTTGAAATCATATAGCAGATGATTCAAGTGTGTCCTTTGGAATAGCAATTAGAAATAACAAACAAACAAAGCAAACAAAAGCGGATATCGGATGCCAATCAATGGTCTTATACCAATCTCCTAAAACAAAATGGGATATCAGAGGCCACTCAATGGTCTTACACTAATCTCCACAGGCAAAGAAATAAAAGCGGATACCGGATACCAATAGATGGATTTACACCAGTCTCCTAAAACAGAACAGGATATCAGATGCCACTCAATGGACTTACACCGATCTCCTCAGAAGAAAACAAAAATGAAACAGGGAAGTCAACTGCCAATCTATCTGGACTTAGGTTAACTTCACAGTATGCTCACAGGAAATCCAATGCCACATCACAGGGACTTACAATGGTTCCTCACATACAAGAACAAAAGCAACAATATGATCACAGGAATGCAAATGCCAACTTACAGGGACTTATAATTGCAACCTCTCATACAAACAGATGAACAAACTATGATCACAGGAAAGCAGATGCCAACTTACAGGGACTTATAACTGCAACCTCACATACAAATCAAACAGATCAAATTATGATCACAGGATAACAGATGCCAACTTACAGGGACTTATAACTGTATCCTCACATACAAAACCAAACAGATCAAATTATGATCACAGGATGACAGATGCCAACTTACAGGGACTTATAACTGTATCCTCACATACACACAGATAAACAGAAGATATGAGTGACCAATGAGGTCTTACACTCTATCCTTCCATATCACAGGAGCAAATGCCAAAGCAATGGACTTACAATTGTCCTCAATGGGCAAACAACAATGATAGCATCACAAAGATAAATGAGATGATCATGCATTAATGGCAATTGATGATGATGATAGATGCATAGCATACAAGTAAGCAAGTGCATATGAAGCAATCAATCAATCAATGAATATCAAACAGCACACTCTATAGCCAAACAATGGGGGCTCACACAAGAGGGTTTGACTTTAACAGTCCACTGTAATGGGTAAAGGTCGCTCTTAACCTGGCCATTGAGGGGCTCAGGTGAAGCAGATGAATAGGAAAGGAGGGGTGTGCCTCATTGCTTCTATCTCAAATCAGAGAGAGCATCAAAGAAAGTGTGGGAGTTCAGAAAGTAGGAACTCTCTCCACATTATTGACTCGATTGGATCTTGGGTATTTATCTCAATGCTTCAACCATGTAATGGGAGCAAAGAGAGGACACACTGAATAGTGGGGGATAGATTGCTTATCCCTACCTTCCACCAATTGCCTTACTTGAAGGACTTTTCCTGCTTAGGACAAATTTAAACAAACACAGGCATTGCCTCTTAAGGAGGACTTCAGACAGTTTGCCCGGTCAAATAACAGACCGGGTCTCCAGACTACATGAAGAAGAAGTAATTATACCTCAAAGCAAATGCTAAAAAGCAAAGCAAGCAAGCAAGTTCAAAGAACTTAAGCAACTAAAGCACCTGCAAAAGTCAGATCAATTAGTAAACAAGTCAACAGTTAAAATCAAAGGAAATAAACCCAAAAGTCAACCACAGAGGGACCAATTGTGCAAGGCACAAAGACTCAAGCATATGAGTCACCTACAAAACAAAGTGTTAGCACATGATAAACAAAACAACTCAATCAAAATTGAAAGGTCTTTGGGGCATTGGTGCTCAACCTGAAACAAACAGCTCAATTGTAAGCTTACAAGACCACTAGGACTAGCCTAGGGTCAAAGGTGAAAGAAAAAGTCAAGGCAGCAAGACAAAGTCAAACCAAACCAAGTTTAAACATTCAAGAAGCATTCTCAATTGGATTCATAATCATATCATGCATCATGGTCATTTCATATGCAAAAGGATGCAAAACATGGCAAGAGAAGCATACAAAAGTCAACAGCAAAGACTTCATTCAAAAGTCAACTTAAACAATCTCAAAAATTATGAAATAAATCACACTCAATCCTAACATCTAACATGGTAGACATGTAAAATTTCATTGCATTTGGATGAGAGGAAGGCAGTCAAGTAAAATCATGAATTCAAATCAAATTCAAGTAAGCATGGTGAAAGTCAACAAGCATAGGTCAACTTCAAAAAATCATATCAATTTGAAAACAGAAGAGAAATGAATGAGATTAACACCAATGCAAAGCTTGAGATGTCTAGTTATCACATATGAAATTTCATGGATATACAATAAGATTTGAGAATTTCACAAAAGATTTGGCAAGGCATAGCACAAAAAGTCAACAAATGACCACATATGAAAGAAAATTCTCAATTAAATGGAAAACAGCAAGATTAAATCCAAGAAAAATCATATACAAACTAGACATGCAAGGGATCATTCATGCAAAATTTGGGGTCAATTGGATAAGAGGAAGCATGTGAACAAAAATCATACATTTGCATATCATTGGTGTGACACAAATTGTCACACCCTAGTTCAAAAATTCATATCTATCAAACCACAAATGAGAAATCCACAAACTTTATATGGAAATGAAGATCAATGTGTCTAGTATCATCACAAAAAATTTCAAAGGCATTGGATACAATATGACAATTTCACAAAAGGAATGGCACAATGTATCATTTATGCACACATGTCAAGAAAATAATAATCAATTAAAATCCAGAACATGGAAAATTAACTAAAATTCATAATAAAATTCTAGACACATTCATGAGTATGAGGAAAAAATTTCAAGATTTTTGGATAAAAATTGAATGAGAAATAATTGTGTGAAATTGGAAGAAATTTGAAGCACATATGAACAAAAGGCATGGCATAAGGTCAAAATGGGAGTCAACGGATGGCAGATATGTAAATAGTGAAACCACTTATCAAAACGGTGCAGTTTAAGGCAAATGCAGGGAATGTTGTGATTGGTCAATTCCAATCCAACAGTAGCATGCAAGGAGGACAAACAACAGCAACCAATCGTGCTTCAAGATTCTAGGCTCACATGCATTTTAGGGTTTTGGCAAACAGCAAACAGCATTTGGTTCATCAACATGTTCATTATCAAACATGAATTCAAAAGCATGCAGAAACATGGTATTGGCATAGTAACTTTCATGCAACCCTATGCAAACATAACCAATCATAATCAACACAAAGCATGTGGAATTCCTGGGCAAGTTTTATGGTTCAAACAGCATAGCATTTAACAGACTTCATGCAACATGATCAACAGCAATAGCCAATGTTTATGCGACATAAAGAAACATGATTTCTGGAAGGAAACAAGCAGGGTTTCAACAACAGCAAAAATTTATGTTGTCACCAACATCAAAACAAAATGTCTCGACCAAAACACACAATCAGCATATAAACAGCCTGGATTTTCTAAGCATGTTCATGACAGCAACAAAGTATATTCATCATCCAATGACCCAAAACTAGACCAAGCATAGCATAATTGATGTGGCAGCTGTAAACAATCAGCATGGTAGCTCATATATTCATCATCAATTTGCAATATGGTTAATAGCATAACAGCAAAACAACATCATCATAACAGTAGCAGGCACACATTCATGTTTCAAAATTGCAGCAGAATTTTAGCAAGCAGGGTATAGCATCACCCAATGTTCAACATCAATCAATCCAAGCAGAACAAACATGGCAATGGTAATGTTCAATCAACAGACAAAAATAGCATTCAACATGGCAAGGAAACACTGTCATCATGAAGCCATATCGACCAACAATAAGACAAGCATAGCAAAAGGAAGTTCTGGAAATGATAGGTTTCTTTATACAGCAGTATGCACCATTCAGTGTTCATCATTATCAATCATCAATTGAAGTTCCAACCAACAAGCAAACAAACAAAAGCATGGCTAACAGGTTCAGCTCATGGAAACAAGACAATGCTCGTGGGAATTCAAAACTGCAGCAGGGCATATGCAGCAACAACATGTATCATGTATTCTCATGCTTCCAACACAAACAATAGCATAGTAATGGTATGGCAACATCATTTATCAACCATGAACAAAATAAACCTAACCAGCCTCAATGCTCATGCAATAACTAACATCAACTAACATCAAAATGACTTAGCACAAACATACATCAGCATGGATTTAGCAAGCAGTCAATAGCAATTTCCATCATTATGAACTCAAAAAAAAAATAAGCATCAAGCAAGCAGCATGGCATTCATGTTGCATTCAAAAACCAATCATGAACAACAGCATACATCATACTCATGAAATTTCTTGGCGGGTTTTAGGGTTAGAACAGCAGTAAGCAACATCATGAGCCAAACATCAACCAGTATTAACAAATAATCATGGCCTGGCATAGTAATTTTCAAGCAACATGTAACAAATAGCAACCCACCCAACATGAATTGGAGTTCTGGAAAATAGTATAAGGGTTTATCACAACAGAATATTCATCATCACTATGAACTTGGAAAAAAAATGGACATGCCCAGAACAGCAAATTAAGCATAACAATAGCATTAGCAGACCTTAAATAACAAAATTCCAACCATGGTTGTTACTGAACCTACAACAAATGAGTAAATCGATGGAAAATAGATTTGTATGCAAAAATGAAAACTCAGATTTCTCCCTCATGTCACAACCATTTCATTCAAAACAAATTGCATTGAAACTAGCATACCAAGACCTTTCAGAAACATAACATAGCAGGGCATATGAGGGAGGTCGATAACTTACTTGGTTTGGAAGAAATCGTAGCAACAGTTGTGTATTGATAGAATAAGGTGCAAACAGGTGATGCTTATGCTTTGTAGTGAAGGATGCTGAAGCTTTTCTAGCTCGAGAATACTTGGAGCTCTTCAAATCTCATCTTGCCATTAAAGGGTGCTTGGAAAAAACAGAGGGAGAAGGAGGTTGTACAGCTGGTGTTTGATGATGGAAATGAACTCAGTATATTGTCCCAGTGATGAATCAACCAAAGGTTCCTTGGAGGTTTTTGAGTTTTGTGAGCAGAAAGGTGGTTTTGGCCAAAGAGCAAAAATGAGAGAGTGAGGTTTTCTGGTTGTGGCTGCTGCCTAGGGTTCCACAAATGTCAGAAAATGACTTATATATCACCTGTTTAGAGTTGGATTAGGGAGTGCTAAATTGGTTTAGTTTAATGAGAACCATTTGCATTTTGCTAATCATGTGCACAAGTGAAATGGAGGTATGTTACTTGCACGTTTTTGGGCCTGCTACGGGCTGCCTACAGACCATCATGCTTTGCTGTTTTTACTCTGTACTAGCATGCTGTACTGGTTTTTGCTCAATGAACAAAAATGCATAAAAATGCCAACTTTGTACCTTGGTCCAAAATGGTAGGAAAATGGTGATATGATGATGGTTTAGGGTTTGGAGCAAATCACAAATGATGTATGGAACATTTCCCAATTGACCAAATCAAGAAAAAGTCAAAAACTCAAAAAGTCAAAGTTTGGTCAAACTTTGAATTTAAATGAGAAAAGTCCAAAAATGCCATTTTGATTGGCAAGGTTTTAGGCCATGAAATTTATATTTTTGGAAAGAGGATGAAAAATGTGGTTTGTAGGAAAAAACCCCACCAAATTTGGCCTTATGGTTTGAGAGTTATGGCTTGTTGAAGTTCAAAAATTGGTGAAAATGATTTGATCACATCTTGACAACCACACATGGGATTTTGATGTTCTTGGACTTTTTGAAAATGGGAAGACAAGATCTTCAACTTTCATGTTGGGCAAAAATTCATTTAAAGCTTGTATCATGATGTAAGTTTAAGATCAAGAAGTTTCCATTTTTGGCAGTTGAAATTACAGGTCCACTTTCTATTTCTGGAAAATTTTCTGATTGGCTTGATTTTCTTCCATGATGAGGTTGAACATGATAGATGAGGCTTATACAAGCATGAATGAACTTCTTCAGATCAATTCTATCCATCAAATCCTTGATTAAATCAACTGTTGACCAAGTTTGACTTTTCTAGGGTTTTGGATGATTGAACTTCTTCTGATGATTTCCAAGCCCTAAATCCTTGAGAACTTGACTTCAAATGATGTCTCAAGATGTATGAACTTGTGATTATTGATCATGATGTCCAGATTCCACAAGAATGGCCATCATCCATTGCTTTGATTGATCAATGACTGACTTTGACCTAATTGCTGATGATTGCTTCCACTGCAAGCAACAAGGTTAAACAGACAATATTTTTGTACTTTTTGAATGATAAACATATGAAAGCAAAGATATACAAATGCAAAGTATGCTTGGTGATCAAGAAACAAACCCACAAGGCAATCTACCCACTAGGAGGGAAGCAAAAGCATGCATTGATCCTTGAAGTTATGATATGAATGATATGGGCCATGAGGGATCTTAGGGCCCAAAATTGGGGTCTTACAGATGCCCCTATTTAAGGTCATTCTAGCCGGAGAAGTGAAGTTTAGAAATCTTCATCTCGACGCGGTAGAATGGACTTAAATAACAGTAATGAGACAAATTTTGGTCCCTAAGAGACCTCATGATGCAGATGTATGCATGCAAAAGACACAAATTCTGTGGGGAATATGATTCACACAGAAGAAAAGACGATCCATCGGAGTAGTACACTCACCAGGAACAGAGACTCTAACAAGACTCTATGGGGATAATAAAAGAAAAAGAAATGTGTGAACAATACACGACTCCAAACTGGGGAAGATAAAACTGACATAACGTGATCAAAACACGACTCTGATTAGGGAACAACAGAAAACAGACAGGAGAACTCACTGGGGAGTGAATGACTCATACTGGGAAAAGAAATCCAAATGGAAAATAAATCCATTGGAGAGACACAAGCTGACTCCTGAGGAGAAGCAAAAAAGGAAATTCCACTGGGGAAGTAACAAAGAAATGAGATGTTACCAGGCATACGGGTAACAAAACAGGAAAATCTGACTCCACAGGGGGACCGAGGTCATAATAGGGAGCAGAAAGGAGGGAACACCAAGGATACCGGTTACTGGGTATATAATAGGTGACCGACCAAAGCGTGAATTGGATTTCACTTCCAAAACACTCATCATCCTGAAGAGAGCTAGAAAAGCAAACTTGTTTATAGGATGGACATTCAATTCCACAAGGAAAATGAATCTTACTCTGAGGGGAAAACAATCAAAGGATCGACTCAAGAGTGAACGAGATATAATATCCAATACCGTCAGAACGTGGATAGAATACTCAGATGAGACATATTATTCATTACCGGCAGACCGTGAACAATATACTCGAAAGGAAAATTATCCTGAACCGGTTACTGGGTTGTTTATAGGATAAAATCCGAAAACGTGAATTGGTTTTCACTTCCAAAACACTCATCATCCGAAAGGAGGGCTTGAAAAAGCAAATCGACTTACAGGATGGACATTCGAATCCACAACGGGAAAACGAATCTTACTCAAATGGGGACACAAACCCAAAGAGTGCATGAGATATAATATCCATTACCGGCAGACCGTGGATAAGATACTCGCATGAGATATATTATCTATTACCGTCAGAACGTAGATAATAAACTCGCATGGTAAGAAACACCAGAGATACCGGTTACTGGGTATATAATAGGTGATCTACCGAAAACGTGAATTGGTTTTCACTTCCAAAACACTCATCATCCAAAACACAAACTGGTTAAAGGATGGATATTCGATTCTACAAAGAATACGAATCTTGCTCAGTTGGGGAAAATCAACAAAGGATTCCAACTAAAGAGCGCATGAGATATATTATTCATTACCGGCAGACCGTGAATAATACACTCGAAAGGAAAAGACACCAGAGATACCGGTTACTGGGTATATAATAGGTGACTAACCAAAAAGAGAGAGACAATCGATACCAAGCATACGGGTAAACGAAAGACAACTCAAAGGGATAAATTGCAAGCATCCGGCAATTATCCAACAACAGGAAATATTCGACTCCGCAAAGGGAAATAACGAATCTTACTCGACTGGGGAAACGCAAAAGGCTTCGACTGAAGAGTGCATGAGATATATTATTCATTACCGGCAGACCGTGAATAATATACTCGCATGGAAGATTATCCACAACCGGTTACTGGGTTAGTAAAGGATAAATCAACCGAACAGAAAGGCGTCGGGATACCAAATTAGGTATATAATGATGACCAATCAAAAATAGCAACAGACATTACCAACAAAAGGATAAATGAAAGGCGAACTGCTGAGGATAAATTGCAAGCATCCGGCAATTATCGACAGAAGACTAGCTGGGGATGCACTGGTAAACAACCAATGATCCGGGGAACAAATCACTAGCATACGGTGAAAAGACCCACTGGGGATAAAATTGCTAGCATACGGCAATTATCCACAAAAGATTTGCTAGGGATATAAGTGCTGATCTGAGCAACTTATACAAGCGAAGGAAAATCAACATCAAGAATATTACATGATGATAACCACAAAAATCAGGGTTTACATCTACCGAATACGGGGTAGAAGACCAACAACTCCGCGTGGGGATAGAACAAATCACAAATCCGCACGGGAAACCAAAATAGGGTTTATAACAAACCACAAACTGCTGAAGAGCAGGAAAATAGGATTTACAACTACCGGGTAGTAGGTAGAAAACCAAAAAACTCTGGCTGGAGAATAAAAGGTGTATAACCACAAATTTTGTCAAGAAAGCCAGGAAAAGTAGGACTTACAACTACCGGTTCGTAGGCAGAGGCCCAAAAAAACATTCCGCTGGGGAACAACCCACTGGGAAGCACAAGATATTTTGACAAATAGCCAATTCGGGAATGATCCGAAAAGACAGACTGAATCAAGACACGTCCTAATGAGGATATAACTCAAATAGGAAAATCCATCCCAATACATGTGTTGGGAGGAAACGGAAGAAACCGTCATCCACGAGGGTATATCTCAGTGGGGAACTGCAGAAGGAAAAAACAGCATTCTCTGCTTATGGGGTTGACTCTATATGGAGAGATTTTAAACACCCAACATCTGCTTGGGGAGATCTGTAAAGAGATCTATATCACCATAGCAGGAGACACGACAAACAAAAGATATATGGCAAAAATGCAACATGAATATCTGAATGTTTATGAATATGCATGAATATGCGTGATTGATGTTTGATGAATGCTGACAAAACAGACAATTCTAACACAAACAGGTTCAGGAACTAAACGTCCGGTATTATACTTCCAGGGGAAAAACCAGCTGGAGAGCCAATCTGCGGAGATCTACATGCTGTAAAGCAAAGATCTGCAGGTACTGCTGAAGAAGCAGCGAGTCAGAAATATCAGGAAACAACCCAATCAGGGTGCAGAAAGTCACAACGGGCAAAGCAGCCACCAAGACAAATCTGTAGGGGAACAAGAGAAATCCCAAAGTATCTGCAGGAGATCTCAGTGTCAACTGAGAAACAAAAAGTGCATAAGCACGAATTGCTGTATAAGCAAATTCACACAACTCCGCTGGGGGAACAACCCACCGAGGGAGAATGATATCATCCAGATAGAATCTGACTGCATAAGCAACTCTACTGGGGAAAACTGTCGGCTACTCTCTTGGGAACAAACCACTGAGGGAGGACAGATCAAACGAGTAGATTCTGCAACAAACCACTCCACTTGGGGAGAATATACAGCAAATTGATCACAACAAGTAGATTCTGCAATATAAGCCACTCTACTGGGGATCACAAACAGTCAGGAAATAAATCCACTTACTGGAGGCTAGAGCCATCATCCGACCATACTGGGGATGAAGGAGTATTCAACAGGCGAAAACTACCACAACAAACATTCTGCAGACTAAGCTGAGGAAAAGATGGATGCAATACTGGGATGTCAACCCAATCAACCACGGAGTAGGAAAATAAATCCTGCTCTGCTGGAGAGAATAACTCTGATGGAGAGATAGCAAAAATTCCGCAGACGACTTCGCCGGGGAGAAGGTAAAGTACCGGGTATCAAACCACTGACCTACCGGATCTTCAAAAAGAAAGCGAACGTGCTGAGGAAACAGACAGTTCCGCTAGCAAACACTGCATGGGGAAAAGAGGTAACAACTCCACTCGCAATCCCGGTGGGGATATTAATAACAGCTCTACTCGCGACTCCGAAGGGAGTATCAATCAATCAGTTATGCTCATGACTGTGCTGAGGAGACAAATGAAGTCTGGGGATATGACCCACTGGAGAAAGTGACGGGGCACCAAGATAACAAACCATCAACCACCGAAACTTCTAAGAAAACACCCATGCTAGGGGAAACTGCTGCTGGAGAAACGAGGTCTGCAACAACACTCTGCTTGCGATCGTACTGGGGAACAGCCCCAACAACAACTTTGTTCGAGGAACAGCCTCAACAAAGATCTGAAGAAAGAAGATACCACCAAACCAGGAATATGAACAAATGTCTTACCTGTTGGGAATCATGCCACCCTCGGGAGAGCACTGAGATATTCTTGAGTATCCTTTCAATCTTATGAATATTCACTTTGTTTAAAACAAAAATTTTGAAAAATTTTGATTTGTTTAAAACAATGACATTTTATCAATTTAAAACATGCAAAACATTTGTTGAATTGAAACAAATAAGAGTGCAAATAATTGGATAAAAAGCTCAAATTGATTTGATAGAATGGTAGTCTGCAAATGGCAAGACTCCATAGATCTGTACAAATTTGAAATCAGTGATATATATTGGAAGAGGGCTACATTGAACATAATGATCCTTTCTCTACCAATTTGAATCTCGATGTATCCGAAGCTTCGGTTGACGACGAATCGAGAATCTTCTGACGAAATGACGACTGATGAACAGAAAGTCTTGTCAGGATGCAGTTACTTGCCAAATCCCTAATTTTTGCCTAGATTGCCCCAGAGTGAGGTACTCAATCTAGCGGGATGCAAATATATTCTTTTTTCAAGTCTCTAATTTTTGCCTGGATTACCCTTGCGGGTTCTCCACCGAGACGCTCATTTTTGCCTAAGCCGCCCTTTCGGGTTTTCAACTTAGCGAGCTATTCTGTTTTTTCATTCTTTTTTCATTTGCATATACTTTTTTCTTTTTTTTTTTTTTTTTTTTTTTTTTTTTTTTTTAGGCAAAGTATCTCTTAACTGCATCTGAATTCACAGGACGAGTGAAATCCTCCCCATCCATTGTTGTAAGCATCAAAGCTCCGCCTGAAAAGGCTCTCTTAACAACATATGGACCCTCGTAGTTTGGAGTCCACTTGCCCCTGGAATCGGGCGCGAAAGACAAAACTTTCTTGAGCACAAGGTCACCTTCTCGGAACACACGAGGCTTGACCTTCTTATCGAATGCTTTCTTCATTCTCTGCTGATACAACTGACCACGGCACATGGCAGTTAATCGCTTCTCTTCAATCAAATTCAACTGGTCATAACGACTCTGAATCCATTCAGCATCAGTCAACTTGGCTTCCATCAAGACTCGCATTGATGGGATCTCCACCTCTACTGGGAGAACGGCTTCCATGCCATAAACAAGAGAGAAAGGGGTTGCCCCTGTTGAAGTGCGTACAGACGTACGATATCCATGCAAAGCAAATGGCAGCATCTCATGCCAATCTTTGTAGGTGACAGTCATCTTCTGGATAATTCTCTTGATATTCTTGTTAGCAGCTTCAACAGCCCCATTCATCTTAGGTCTGTAAGGAGAGGAATTATGGTGTGCAATCTTGAATTCAGCGCACAACTCATCCATCATCTTGTTATTCAGATTGGATCCATTATCAGTAATGATCCTCTCTGGCACACCATAACGGCAAATCAACTGGTTCTTGATAAACTTCACAACCACCTGTCTGGTTACATTCGCGTACGAAGCGGCTTCAACCCATTTGGTGAAGTAATCAATTGCTACGAGAATAAAACGATGTCCGTTGGACGCTTTCGGCTCAATCATACCGATCATGTCGATTCCCCACATAGAGAAAGGCCATGGTGATGAAATCACATTCAGGAGTGTCGGAGGAATATGAATCTTATCCGCATAAATTTGACACTTGTGACATTTCTTCACATACTTGCAACAGTCAGACTCCATTGTCAGCCAATAGTAGCCTGCTCTCAACATTTTCTTAGCCATGGCATGTCCATTGGAATGAGTACCAAATGAACCCTCATGGACCTCAGTCATCAATAGGTTTGCTTCGTGTCTATCCACGCATCTGAGCAAAACCATATCAAAATTTCTCTTGTACAGCACTTCTCCACTGAGGTAGAAACTGCCTGACAACCTTCTCAAAGTTTTCCTATCTTTCACAGATGCCCCAGGCGGGTAGACCTGGTTCTGGAGGAAATTCTTGATATCAAAATACCAAGGCTTGTCATCTTTCACGTCTTCGATTGCAAATATGTGAGCGGGTCTGTCCAAGCGCATCACAGTAATGTTGGGAACATCATTCCACCATCTGACAACAATCATGGAAGCAAGCGTAGCAAGGGCATCTGCCATCCGATTATCCTCTCGAGGAATATGATAAAATTCAACTTCTGTGAAGAAAGTTGAAATTCTCCTTGCATAATCTCTGTATGGGATGAGACCTGGTTGATTTGTCTCCCATTCACCTTTGATCTGATTGACAACCAAAGCTGAATCACCATAGACATCAAGATACTTGATTCTTAAGTCAATGCATTCTTCAAGTCCCATAATACAGGTTTCATACTCCGCCATGTTATTCGTGCATTTGAAGGTTAGCCTTGCTGTAAACGGAATGTGCGATCCCTGGGGATTAACAATTACTGCCCCAATTCCATTTCCATATTGATTAACAGCGCCATCAAACACCATCGTCCATCTGGAACCAGGTTCTGGACCTTCATCAAGTGTAGGCTCATCGCAATCTTTCATCTTCAAATACAGAATTTCCTCGTCAGGGAAGTCATACTGAACAGACTGATGATCTTCAATCGGCTGGTGCGCTAAATGGTCAGCCAAGATACTACCTTTGATAGCTTTCTGAGCTCGATACTCAATATCATACTCAGACAACAGCATCTGCCAACGGGCAATCCTCCCAGTTAAAGCAGGCTTCTCGAAGATATACTTAATTGGATCCATTCTGGATATCAACCAAGTTGTATGATTTATCATGTACTGGCGCAAACGCTTAGCTGCCCAAGCTAAAGCACAGCACGTCTTCTCAAGCATAGAGTACCGAGACTCACAATCAGTAAACTTCTTACTGAGGTAGTAAATAGCAAACTCCTTCTTCCCTGATTCATCTTGTTGACCGAGTACACAACCCATCGAGTCTTCAAGAACTGTTAAGTACATAATCAGAGGTCTTCCTTCCACTGGCGGAGACAAAATCGGAGGTTCGGACAGATAACCTTTGATACTGTCGAAAGCTTTCTGGCAATCCTCGGTCCAATCATGAGACTGATCTTTCCGGAGGAGCTTGAATATCGGCGCACATGTGGCAGTCATGTGGGATATAAATCTGGAAATGTAGTTCAAGCGGCCAAGAAAACCTCGGACTTGCTTCTCAGTTTTGGGTGCGGGCATCTCTTGTATTGCTTTGACCTTTGCAGGATCAACCTCAATACCTCTTTCACTTACCACAAAACCCAACAACTTTCCGGAACGGACTCCAAAAGTACATTTGTTCGGATTCAGACGAAGCTGGAACTTCCTCAAACGCTGAAAAAGCTTCAACAAATGCTCAATATGCTCAACTTCCGTTCGGGACTTAGCAATCATATCATCAACATAGACTTCTATCTCCTTGTGCATCATATCATGAAACAAGGTAGTCATAGCTCGTTGATACGTGGCTCCGGCGTTCTTCAAACCGAAGGGCATCACTCGATAACAGAATGTTCCCCAAGGTGTGATGAATGTTGTCTTCTCCATATCCTCTGGTGCCATCTTGATTTGATTATATCCGGAAAATCCGTCCATAAAGGAAAAGACTTTGAATTTAGCTGTATTGTCTACCAACATGTCAATGTGTGGTAGAGGAAAATCATCTTTTGGACTAGCTTTATTCAAATCTCTGTAATCAACGCACATACGGACTTTTCCGTCCTTCTTAGGAACAGGCACAATATTGGCCACCCATTGAGGATATGTCGAAGTCACCAGAAACCCCGCATCAATTTGCTTCTGAACTTCCTCTTTGATCTTCACTGCCATATCTGGATGAGTTCTTCTGAGCTTCTGCTTCACAGGCACGCACTCAGGCTTCAAAGGCAGGAAATGTTGCACAATATCTGTATCTAAACCCGGCATGTCTTCATAGGACCAAGCAAAGATATCTGAATATTCTCGTAGCAAGCTGATCAAATCTTCCTTAACAGACCCTTCAAGAAGTGCCCCAATCTTCACCAGGCGCTCACAATCTTCAGATCCCAAGTTGACTGTTTCCAAGTCTTCGAGATGCGGCTGAATGATCTTCTCTTCGTGCTCAAGGAGACGGGTGATCTCATCAGGAATCTCTTCAACGTCATCTTCTTCTGCCTCAAATACAGGGAATTCAAAATTGGGAGATGGCGTTGGATCATTATGTTCAATGGGTTTTAGGATCAACCTGCATAATGATTTTGGTTAAGAAAAATTTCAGAATTTAAACAAGCAAATCATTATGCAGATGAAAGAATGTTGCTTTTACAGCTTTTATTTTTGTTTTTATGGTTTTTTGTGATCACTGATTTCATAAAGAAAAGCAAAAAGTGAAAACAAAGGAAAAACAAATGTTTTGACAATGCAAAAATTGAATGAAAATATCATTGTATATATGCTTTGCCAACAATGTCATCACTTCTCCTTTTGGCATGGGAGAAGGGTTTTAAACAAAATGAACAATTACTCTGATCTATGGATAACTGTAGGAACATCCACAGCGACCCAATTGTGGCAGACACCACCAGGAATAACAAAATTGTTCAAATCTTCTGCATCTTCTTCTTCAATGATAGCAGCAGCTTCCTCTTCTGCAGGTTGATCAGCATGGATGAATCCTCCACTGGTGAACAGACCTTGCTCATTGCATGCCCCAGAACCATAGCCAATGCCAGCCCGGGATCGGTTATCTTCAAGTTCAAGCACTTTCCCTAATCCAGCGACTGCACCACATTCAATGGCCAGCTTGCATCACGGTAGGAAGTGAATGAAGGAGACTTCTTCTCGATTGGTTTATCAATAGATAAAGCTTGAAACTGAGTTCCAACTTCATCCTCTGCATCAATGTACGAGAAAGAAGACAGTTACTGACCAGGAGAGCCTTTTCTCCCCCTACTACAACCAATTTCTTGTTTTTCACAAACTTCAGCTTTTGGTGTAGGGTGGATGTCACGGCGCCAGCCTCGTGAATCCATGGTCTGCCCAAGAGACAGCTGTATGATGGGTGAATATCCATTACTTGAAAAGTGATCTGGAAATCACTTGGTCCAATCTTGATTGGGAGGTCAACTTCCCCAATCACGGTCTTGCGCGACCCATCAAAAGCTTTAACAACAACCCCACTCTGCCTCATAGGAGGACCTTGATATGACAATCGTGAGAGTGTGGATTTTGGCAATACATTTAAAGAAGATCCAGTGTCCACCAACACATTGGACATTGCATCAGATTTGCAGTTCATAGATATATGTAAAGCCATGTTGTGGTCTCTTCCCTCCTCGGGGAGATCAGCGTCACAAAAGCTCAGAGTGTTGCAAGCAGTAATGTTTGCAACAATGCTATCAAATTGTTCCAAGGTGACGTCATGATCGACATATGCCAGGTCCAAGACTTTCTGCAGAGACTCCCTATGGGGCTCTGAATTCAGCAATAGAGAAAGAATGGAGATCTTGGAGGGCGTGTGTAGAAGCTGGTCTACAATATTGTACTCACTCTTTCTGATGAGCCTCAGCATCTCATCAGATTCTTCATTAACAATGCCACTCGGGCCAACTGAAGAAACAGGAGTCTTTGGTACGGAGGAGGAGGGTTGGGCAACAGCAAGTGCCGGATTCTGAATATTCACAGCATTCCCTACCGGGTGCTCAACAGATTCAGAAGCAACAGCCTTAGCAGGCGCAGAAAAGACACGACCGCTGCGGGTCAACCTACTAACATCAGCGATAGTGGTCACAGAAGTAGACGGCAGAGGTACCTCAACCCCATCCTGGACAGCAACAGGATTGTACCGGAATGGTACGGCTTTATCAGATGAATACGGCACAGGGCCGGCTGGTTTAATAATCAAAGAAGGCGAAGCTTTGGGCTTGTTGCTATTA
This sequence comes from Lathyrus oleraceus, assembly GCF_024323335.1. Classification (NCBI taxonomy): domain Eukaryota; kingdom Viridiplantae; phylum Streptophyta; class Magnoliopsida; order Fabales; family Fabaceae; genus Lathyrus; species Lathyrus oleraceus. The sequence goes on from NC_066584.1 coordinate 223,949,118, forward strand.
TAACGAATAACAACGGGCTCAGGCAATTTGAACACCGGGGAGATGACACTCACTTCGGGCTCAACAACATCAACATTGCGATTCTGGAGAATCTCAATGGTACCTTCATTCAACAGTATTTGTAATTCCTTGCGAACTTGATCACAACCCAAGCGGTTGACCGAGCAGACGCGGCACTGGTCATGGTTATGCTCCAAATAACTGTGCTGACACAGCATCTTATGTAATCCAACCAATGACTGCCGGATATGACTGACATACTTCACCTTGTATCTCCCAAGGTCTTCCTGGATCATATTCACAGACTTCCCATGCGAAGGCAATGGGTTCCTGGTGACGTTCGGGTTGGAATCTTCAAAACTCAGAATTCCGCTTCTCATAAGATCTTGAACCTTATTCTTCAGCGGGAAACAGTTCTCAACGTTGTGGCCCGGAGCACCGGAATGGTAGACACAATGCTGGTCTGGTTTGTACCACCATTGCGGATTGGCAGGAATTGCAGGAGGATCCCTGGGAGAAACCAACTTCCTCTCCAACAAGGAGGGATAAAGCTCTGTATATGTCATCGGAATAGGGTCGAAGCTGACCTTCTTCCTATCATAGTTCACATTTGCTTGATTGGTTGTACTTCCACGAGGCTGGTAAGCCTGTTGCTGTGGACGCTGCTGTTGCTGTTGATATTGCGGTTGTGGATATTGCTGCTGATGCTGATACTGTTGAGCATTATCCTTGAATACAGGTGCCACACTAGCCACCTGATGCTGATGTCTGGAATGACGTGCAGGCTTCCTCTGAACAGAGGGTCTTCTATGCTTGGGCTGAGACTGCACAGCATGCGCTTCACCTTCTTTCCTCTTAAACGCTCCATATCGCTTAGAGGAAGAACCATCATCTTTTGTTAACCGTCCTTCACGGACACCTTCTTCAAGACGCATCCCCATGTTCACCATCTCGGTGAAATCAGAGGGAGCGCTGGCCACCATTCTCTCATAATAAAATGACCCAAGAGTCTTCAGAAAGATCTTGGTCATCTCCTTCTCTTCTAATGGTGGAGTAATTTGAGCTGCCAGCTCACGCCATCTCTGGGCGTACTCCTTGAACGTCTCTTTGTCCTTTTGTGACATAGACCTGAGTTGATCTCTGTCAGGCGCCATGTCAACATTGTATTTATATTGCTTGACGAAAGCTTCGCCAAGATCATTGAAAGAGCGGATGTTGACGCTGTCCAGGCTCATGTACCAACGGAGAGCAGCACCAGACAAACTGTCTTGAAAGTAGTGGATCAAGAGTTGATCGTTGTCTGTCTGTGTGGACATCTTTCTGGCATACATGACCAAGTGTGCCAAAGGACAAGTGTTCCCTTTATACTTCTCAAAGTCTGGGACCTTGAATTTAACAGGTATTTTCACACCGGGAACTAGACAAAGTTCGGCTGCTGACTTGCCGAAGAGATCTTTGCCTCTAAGAGTTCTCAATTCCTTTTTCAGCTCGAGGAATTGATCGTTCATTGCATCCATCTTTTCGTGAACATCTGAGCCCTCAGAAGCTTCAGAGTGATAAATGGTGTCGTCTACCCTCGGCATGGTATGCACGACAGGAGGCACAGGTATAGGGACCGGGCTAGATGCCGGCATTTGAGCAAAAGTAGGAGCTGGCAGATCAGGCATAAAGCCGGGAGGCATCCCCCAAGGAAAACCGGGAGGCATGGCATTTGGCTGCTGGGCACTGACAGGCACCGATGTAGTAGCTATTTCAGATATAACCGTCCGCTGAACGGGAGTTGCTGGCTGAGGAGCAGGCTGATTCTGGGCAGCAAGGAGTTGCTCCATCAGAGCGCCGAGTCTGGCGACTTCATCCCTCAGAGTCTGGTTCTCTTGTTCCAATTGCTCCATAATTCTTGCAGAGTTGACTCTCGTATAATACCGGTGAGTCAGCTTGTCTTCAAAATAAATGAAGAGCAGATGTTAGAACCGGAAGACCAGAAAAATGGGTACCTGTTTATGCAGGAATGATGCATGAAATGCTTGTGCAAATGCTTTAATTTTCAAGGAACCCTTAGGGTATTTTTGCAATATTTTGAATATTAAACATTTTGACTGTTCATGGAAAATATTTCATTCAAAATATATAGACAAAGAAGTACAGCATTCTTTTAATTCATTACAAAGAGAAAAGGTAAATGACATCCTATGGATCCCTATTAGCTCGGGATGCTGGAAGACGAGAAGTGTACAACTTCTTGATCTCTCTCTCATAGGCGGCCTCCATATCAGCTTTCTCCTTTGCAAGTTGATCATACTTCCTTTTCCAGAATTTGGATGATTGAGGGAGCAGAGAAGTCCAAGTGTCGTTCGGATCATCGATCACTCGGTGCTCGAGAAATTCAATCATAGCATCCTTCTCCTTGAGCTGCTGCAGCAATTCCTCTCTCTCGCGGATCCAGGCACGCGAAAGGTCTTCTTCTCTCAACTCCTCTACACGTTGGGTAGGGAGGGTTGAAGGCCCAGCCACATCCAACAGTGTAGGTCTTGGATGATCATATGGCATCAGGTAGGTAGCAGCCCTCTGTCTGACCCAAGAGGTGTAGGGCTCCAAAGCAATGCAGTTCTTTGGACCCAATTCATTCCTACTCTTTATGCGAATATTGCGCCAAGCGCGGACAAATCTGGCTTTCAGGCCTTGGGGATCTTTACCCTCCTGAAAGAATACACCTTCTAACAGAATGTTATGGGGTTTATCCTTTAGGGGGAACCCAAGCTGACGACGTGCAAGCGTAGGATTGTAGGTAATCCCACCACATGTACCAAGAAGAGGCACATTAGGGAATTCACCACAAGAATTGATGATCTGGACGGTATCATACACGCGATCATACCAGGTGATATCATCATTGGTGAGAGACATGAGTCTCTGAGACCACCGTAGACATCCCTTGTTCTCCTTGAAAGCAACTGTCTGCGGCAAGTGCGAAATAAACCACTTGTACAGCAGGGGTAAACAGCAGACAATGACTCCTCCATTCTTCATATTCCTCAGATGCAAGGAGACATATGCATCACCCAACAAGGTCGGAACCGGATTAAGGACTGAAAAAATCCTAATGGCATTCATGTCGACGAACTTGTCGAAGTTGGGAAACAGCACCAATCCATAGATGAGCAGCACAAATAGAGCCTCAAAGGCATCCTCACTCATGGCCTTCCCATAGAAAGTGGCTTGAGCAATAAGGAACTCGGCAGGAAAACCCTGAATTCCGCCTTTGGTAGTCAGATTAGCTCTAATCAGATCTTCATCTATGTGCAACAGACTGGAAATCTCTCGAGCAGATAGAATACTCTCTAAGCCACTGAACGGCACTTGATCCAGAATAGGAATCCCAATAAGGTGAGAGTATTCTTCCAAAGTTGGCAACAACTGGAAGTCCGGAAATAAGAAGCAATGATAGAGCGGATCATAGAACTGAGCAAGAGTGCTCATCAATCCCTCATCCACTTGAGTAGTCAGCAACGGCAGAAGCTTCCCATATCGAGCTTTGAAACCCAAGGGATCTAATACATACGATGTCAGATTCCTTAACTCTTTTACATCGGGCTGCTTGAAGCTGTACTTCTTTGTATGCCTTTTGGTCTTTCCATGTCTGAAAATTTTGCAAATAACCCTTTAAGTTCCTTGAAAATTTTCTCTTTTGATGACATGAATGCGGATGAATGCGTGAATGCATGAATGCAACAAACACACTCAAGGATCAAGCAAAGCACACCAAACAAAGGTCGTGGGAAAGCTCTATGTATCCCTAATATCAATCATCCATTTTGGTGGATTTAGGTTTTCACCTTATCGACACCCAAGTTCCATTGATATTAACGGTACATGAACCGGTTCAACATTCTTAATATCAACCAGCCGCTTTGGTGGATTTTAGGTTTTACACCTGATCCGGGATCCATTGATATTAACAATGCTTGAACGACTCAACCACGAATCACGGGTTTGTTGAGAGTCACGAGCATGGAGTCTCGGTTAAGAACCACCCAAAGGGAGTGTACTAGGGTTTAAACCTGCCAGACATGTTCTATCAGAGGTTCCCATAATCATCGTTCCATCTTTCGAATATTTCGGAGGAACGAATACTCGTATTCCAAGAATATTCTCAAGAGAAACTCTTATGAGTGTAGTATCGCGTGAACAATCGTATCAGAACTGACATCTGAACGACCTCCGCACTACGGTCCTAAAAATAGGCCAAGATGGGTTTGGTAAACTAAGGTCCTTGGCTTCTGCGGAACATGATTGAAAGAATAATGCCTAACCACAAATAACTTGTGTGACATTATTAGTTCAACATGACCTCCACCAAGTGAATGGGCTCGCAAGTCAACTGGCTAAGGACTACTCCACACCAGTCGACAAGACTATGCCATTCTCCTATCCTAGAGTGCACTCGAGTTCGGGTATAGAACTCATCTCACAGATCACCAAAGCAAACAGCAAATGTATATCAAGCAATTCACACATTACAATCAATACATTCATCCCAAATTGTACAAAAATATGTCAGATAAAGAATAACAATATAGCACAACAAAGGTGAAAAGTAGGCAATACCACCAGGGGTTCTGGTGAGATCTCCCCAGCAGAGTCGCCACTTTTCTGTAGCGGTGTATTCGTCGCTGTATGATCTATCGATTAAACCATAAGCTAAGAGATACATTGAAATATTTCGAGTCGCCACCGCACTTTTATTTATCCAAAGGATTGGCTAAAAAGCGAACAAAAGCCTAAGAAGTTTTACACGTAGAAAACTAATAAAAAGATCAGAGAGTCTGGGTAAGGGGTAAATTACGCAATGGGAAGGTGTTAGGCACCCACTACGTCCTAGGTACTCCTAGGGAGCCCTTTTCACACTTGTTATGCTAAATTATTATTTGTTATGACAAAAGATTGTGCAAACATGATTGGGATGATGAGAAAAGAATATACATTTTATTATTATTGGGTATTGGGTTCGAACGGATGAACCCGTTGCCTACGTACCTTCCATCAAAGGTAAGGATCAGAACGCCGTAGTTCGGCTAAAAGATTTCCAAAAGTGGGTTAGGTTCAATTTTAAACACAAACCCTAGGTCTTACGTTATCCACGGGAGAAAACTCAACCTTATACAAACAACAACGTCCACCATGTGAGAACAGCTTCAACTGGCCAGGGAGGGGTTAACCCTATAATAGGCGAGGAAGACTTACAATTCAATCACTAAAGACAGAAGGTGAGATTAACATCAACCACTAAGATAAATCAAACCTATAGCTCATGTATGAAAAGATTAATGGACAAAGCCAAAACAAGTGAATGAGTGGAATTACTGATTATGATTATGAAAATGAAGTCAAAGTATGATTAAGATCAATTCAAATAAGTATTATGAAATGGATTTTGGAAAAAGGTCAAGGACTTGAGTCCAGGTTTTTAGTTAGAAAACATGAAGATGTTTGCACAACACTTATGTCAAGTTTAAAAGATAAAGTGTGAAAAGGTTCTAAGACGTAATGAATGATGAATGGATGGAGGATGGATAGTAAAACTTCTTAGAAGGTTCACTTCTTGAAATCATATAGCAGATGATTCAAGTGTGTCCTTTGGAATAGCAATTAAAATAACAAACAAACAAAGCAAACAAAAGCGGATATCGGATGCCAATCAATGGTCTTATACCAATCTCCTAAAACAAAATGGGATATCAGAGGCCACTCAATGGTCTTACACTAATCTCCACAGGCAAAGAAATAAAAGCGGATACCGGATACCAATAGATGGATTTACACCAGTCTCCTAAAACAGAACAGGATATCAGATGCCACTCAATGGACTTACACCGATCTCCTCAGAAGAAAACAAAAATGAAACAGGGAAGTCAACTGCCAATCTATCTGGACTTAGGTTAACTTCACAGTATGCTCACAGGAAATCCAATGCCACATCACAGGGACTTACAATGGATCCTCACATACAAGAACAAAAGCAACAATATGATCACAGGAATGCAAATGCCAACTTACAGGGACTTATAATTGCAACCTCTCATACAAACAGATGAACAAACTATGATCACAGGAAAGCAGATGCCAACTTACAGGGACTTATAACTGCAACCTCACATACAAATCAAACAGATCAAATTATGATCACAGGATAACAGATGCCAACTTACAGGGACTTATAACTGTATCCTCACATACAAAACCAAACAGATCAAATTATGATCACAGGATGACAGATGCCAACTTACAGGGACTTATAACTGTATCCTCACATACACACAGATAAACAGAAGATATGAGTGACCAATGAGGTCTTACACTCTATCCTTCCATATCACAGGAGCAAATGCCAAAGCAATGGACTTACAATTGTCCTCAATGGGCAAACAACAATGATAGCATCACAAAGACAAATGAGATGATCATGCATTAATGGCAATTGATGATGATGATAAATGCATAGCATACAAGTAAGCAAGTGCATATGAAGCAATCAATCAATCAATGAATATCAAACAGCACACTCTATAGCCAAACAATGGGGGCTCACACAAGAGGGTTTGACTTTAACAGTCCACTGTAATGGGTAAAGGTCGCTCTTAACCTGGCCATTGAGGGGCTCAGGTGAAGCAGATGAATAGGAGATGAGGGGTGTGCCTCATTGCTTCTATCTCAAATCAGAGAGAGCATCAAAGAAAGTGTGGGAGTTCAGAAAGTAGGAACTCTCTCCACATTATTGACTCGATTGGATCTTGGGTATTTATCTCAATGCTTCAACCATGTAATGGGAGCAAAGAGAGGACACACTGAATAGTGGGGGATAGATTGCTTATCCCTACCTTCCACCAATTGCCTTACTTGAAGGACTTTTCCTGCTTAGGACAAATTTAAACAAACACAGGCATTGCCTCTTAAGGAGGACTTCAGACAGTTTGCCCGGTCAAATAACAGACCGGGTCTCCAGACTACATGAAGAAGAAGTAATTATACCTCAAAGCAAATGCTAAAAAGCAAAGCAAGCAAGCAAGTTCAAAGAACTTAAGCAACTAAAGCACCTGCAAAAGTCAAATCAATTAGTAAACAAGTCAACAGTTAAAATCAAAGGAAATAAACCAAAAGTCAACCACAGAGGGACCAATTGTGCAAGGCACAAAGACTCAAGCATATGAGTCACCTACAAAACAAAGTGTTAGCACATGATAAACAAAACAACTCAATCAAAATTGAAAGGTCTTTGGGGCATTGGTGCTCAACCTGAAACAAACAGCTCAATTGTAAGCTTACAAGACCACTAGGACTAGCCTAGGGTCAAAGGTGAAAGAAAAAGTCAAGGCAGCAAGACAAAGTCAAACCAAACCAAGTTTAAACATTCAAGAAGCATTCTCAATTGGATTCATAATCATATCATGCATCATGGTCATTTCATATGCAAAAGGATGCAAAACATGGCAAGAGAAGCATACAAAAGTCAACAGCAAAGACTTCATTCAAAAGTCAACTTAAACAATCTCAAAAATTATGAAATAAATCACACTCAATCCTAACATCTAACATGGTAGACATATAAAATTTCATTGCATTTGGATGAGAGGAAGGCAGTCAAGTAAAATCATGAATTCAAATCAAATTCAAGTAAGCATGGTGAAAGTCAACAAGCATAGGTCAACTTCAAAAAATCATATCAATTTGAAAACAGAAGAGAAATGAATGAGATTAACACCAATGCAAAGCTTGAGATGTCTAGTTATCACATATGAAATTTCATGGATATACAATAAGATTTGAGAATTTCACAAAAGATTTGGCAAGGCATAGCACAAAAAGTCAACAAATGACCACATATGAAAGAAAATTCTCAATTAAATGGAAAACAGCAAGATTAAATCCAAGAAAAATCATATACAAACTAGACATGCAAGGGATCATTCATGCAAAATTTGGGGTCAATTGGATAAGAGGAAGCATGTGAACAAAAATCATACATTTGCATATCATTGGTGTGACACAAATTGTCACACCCTAGTTCAAAAATTCATATCTATCAAACCACAAATGAGAAATCCACAAACTTTATATGGAAATGAAGATCAATGTGTCTAGTATCATCACAAAAAATTTCAAAGGCATTGGATACAATATGACAATTTCACAAAAGAATGGCACAATGTATCATTTATGCACACATGTCAAGAAAATAATAATCAATTAAAATCCAGAACATGGAAAATTAACTAAAATTCATAATAAAATTCTAGACACATTCATGAGTATGAGGAAAAAATTTCAAGATTTTTGGATAAAAATTGAATGAGAAATAATTGTGTGAAATTGGAAGAAATTTGAAGCACATATGAACAAAAGGCATGGCATAAGGTCAAAATGGGAGTCAACGGATGGCAGATATGTAAATAGTGAAACCACTTATCAAAACGGTGCAGTTTAAGGCAAATGCAGGGAATGTTGTGATTGGTCAATTCCAATCCAACAGTAGCATGCAAGGAGGACAAACAACAGCAACCAATCGTGCTTCAAGATTCTAGGCTCACATGCATTTTAGGGTTTTGGCAAACAGCAAACAGCATTTGGTTCATCAACATGTTCATTATCAAACATGAATTCAAAAGCATGCAGAAACATGGTATTGGCATAGTAACTTTCATGCAACCCTATGCAAACATAACCAATCATAATCAACACAAAGCATGTGGAATTCCTGGGCAAGTTTTATGGTTCAAACAGCATAGCATTTAACAGACTTCATGCAACATGATCAACAGCAATAGCCAATGTTTATGCGACATAAAGAAACATGATTTCTGGAAGGAAACAAGCAGGGTTTCAACAACAGCAAAAATTTATGTTGTCACCAACATCAAAACAAAATGTCTCGACCAAAACACACAATCAGCATATAAACAGCCTGGATTTTCTAAGCATGTTCATGACAGCAACAAAGTATATTCATCATCCAATGACCCAAAACTAGACCAAGCATAGCATAATTGATGTGGCAGCTGTAAACAATCAGCATGGTAGCTCATATATTCATCATCAATTTGCAATATGGTTAATAGCATAACAGCAAAACAACATCATCATAACAGTAGCAGGCACACATTCATGTTTCAAAATTGCAGCAGAATTTTAGCAAGCAGGGTATAGCATCACCCAATGTTCAACATCAATCAATCCAAGCAGAACAAACATGGCAATGGTAATGTTCAATCAACAGACAAAAATAGCATTCAACATGGCAAGGAAACACTGTCATCATGAAGCCATATCGACCAACAATAAGACAAGCATAGCAAAAGGAAGTTCTGGAAATGATAGGTTTCTTTATACAGCAGTATGCACCATTCAGTGTTCATCATTATCAATCATCAATTGAAGTTCCAACCAACAAGCAAACAAACAAAAGCATGGCTAACAGGTTCAGCTCATGGAAACAAGACAATGCTCGTGGGAATTCAAAACTGCAGCAGGGCATATGCAGCAACAACATGTATCATGTATTCTCATGCTTCCAACACAAACAATAGCATAGTAATGGTATGGCAACATCATTTATCAACCATGAACAAAATAAACCTAACCAGCCTCAATGCTCATGCAATAACTAACATCAACTAACATCAAAATGACTTAGCACAAACATACATCAGCATGGATTTAGCAAGCAGTCAATAGCAATTTCCATCATTATGAACTCAAAAAAAAAATAAGCATCAAGCAAGCAGCATGGCATTCATGTTGCATTCAAAAACCAATCATGAACAACAGCATACATCATACTCATGAAATTTCTTGGCGGGTTTTAGGGTTAGAACAGCAGTAAGCAACATCATGAGCCAAACATCAACCAGTATTAACAAATAATCATGGCCTGGCATAGTAATTTTCAAGCAACATGTAACAAATAGCAACCCACCCAACATGAATTGGAGTTCTGGAAAATAGTATAAGGGTTTATCACAACAGAATATTCATCATCACTATGAACTTGGAAAAAAATGGACATGCCCAGAACAGCAAATTAAGCATAACAATAGCATTAGCAGACCTTAAATAACAAAATTCCAACCATGGTTGTTACTGAACCTACAACAAATGAGTAAATCGATGGAAAATAGATTTGTATGCAAAAATGAAAACTCAGATTTCTCCCTCATGTCACAACCATTTCATTCAAAACAAATTGCATTGAAACTAGCATACCAAGACCTTTCAGAAACATAACATAGCAGGGCATATGAGGGAGGTCGATAACTTACTTGGTTTGGAAGAAATCGTAGCAACAGTTGTGTATTGATAGAATAAGGTGCAAACAGGTGATGCTTATGCTTTGTAGTGAAGGATGCTGAAGCTTTTCTAGCTCGAGAATACTTGGAGCTCTTCAAATCTCATCTTGCCATTAAAGGGTGCTTGGAAAAAACAGAGGGAGAAGGAGGTTGTACAGCTGGTGTTTGATGATGGAAATGAACTCAGTATATTGTCCCAGTGATGAATCAACCAAAGGTTCCTTGGAGGTTTTTGAGTTTTGTGAGCAGAAAGGTGGTTTTGGCCAAAGAGCAAAAATGAGAGAGTGAGGTTTTCTGGTTGTGGCTGCTGCCTAGGGTTCCACAAATGTCAGAAAATGACTTATATATCACCTGTTTAGAGTTGGATTAGGGAGTGCTAAATTGGTTTAGTTTAATGAGAACCATTTGCATTTTGCTAATCATGTGCACAAGTGAAATGGAGGTATGTTACTTGCACGTTTTTGGGCCTGCTACGGGCTGCCTACAGACCATCATGATTTGCTGTTTTTACTCTGTACTAGCATGCTGTACTGGTTTTTGCTCAATGAACAAAAATGCATAAAAATGCCAACTTTGTACCTTGGTCCAAAATGGTAGGAAAATGGTGATATGATGATGGTTTAGGGTTTGGAGCAAATCACAAATGATGTATGGAACATTTCCCAATTGACCAAATCAAGAAAAAGTCAAAAACTCAAAAAGTCAAAGTTTGGTCAAACTTTGAATTTAAATGAGAAAAGTCCAAAAATGCCATTTTGATTGGCAAGGTTTTAGGCCATGAAATTTATATTTTTGGAAAGAGGATGAAAAATGTGGTTTGTAGGAAAAAACCCCACCAAATTTGGCCTTATGGTTTGAGAGTTATGGCTTGTTGAAGTTCAAAAATTGGTGAAAATGATTTGATCACATCTTGACAACCACACATGGGATTTTGATGTTCTTGGACTTTTTGAAAATGGGAAGACAAGATCTTCAACTTTCATGTTGGGCAAAAATTCATTTGAAGCTTGTATCATGATGTAAGTTTAAGATCAAGAAGTTTCCATTTTTGGCAGTTGAAATTACAGGTCCACTTTCTATTTCTGGAAAATTTTCTGATTGGCTTGATTTTCTTCCATGATGAGGTTGAACATGATAGATGAGGCTTATACAAGCATGAATGAACTTCTTCAGATCAATTCTATCCATCAAATCCTTGATTAAATCAACTGTTGACCAAGTTTGACTTTTCTAGGGTTTTGGATGATTGAACTTCTTCTGATGATTTCCAAGCCCTAAATCCTTGAGAACTTGACTTCAAATGATGTCTCAAGATGTATGAACTTGTGATTATTGATCATGATGTCCAGATTCCACAAGAATGGCCATCATCCATTGCTTTGATTGATCAATGACTGACTTTGACCTAATTGCTGATGATTGCTTCCACTGCAAGCAACAAGGTTAAACAGACAATATTTTTGTACTTTTTGAATGATAAACATATGAAAGCAAAGATATACAAATGCAAAGTATGCTTGGTGATCAAGAAACAAACCCACAAGGCAATCTACCCACTAGGAGGGAAGCAAAAGCATGCATTGATCCTTGAAGTTATGATATGAATGATATGGGCCATGAGGGATCTTAGGGCCCAAAATTGGGGTCTTACAGGAACCACAGGAGATAAAACTCTATACGGGACTTGAGCCAAACTGTTGAAGATCTGAGCCTACCAATCAACTGCGGCGGTGACCCAGAAACTCAACTAGGGAAACCTGACTTACTGTTGGGGAGGAAAAGGTTATCAAACTAACTGCTTGGGAAGACCAACAATGCTTCTCACTTTAGAACTCACTGTCGCATCCGCGAAAAACAACCGGCGGGCTGAAACAAAACAACACAGAGCCGCCACCGTGCATTATTTATCCCAAAAGAGGGAAAGGAAACGCTCAGAGTAAACCTGGGAAAACCATGGTCTCGCGACCAAAGAGAATGGGATCGGAAGTCGGTTATGCGAAGGGAAGGTATTAGCACCCCTACGCATCCGTCGTACTGGACGGGATCCACGCTCTAAAAGAAAGAAAAGGTTGCTAAAAACAAACATCACACATACACACTGAAAACAACACAGGTGGGGGGAAGAGGAAGAGGGCTCGCTAGGACATCGCATCCTATGCCTACGTATCTCGTCTGGAACGAGAATCAGAGCTGCCGTAGTTCGGCTCACGCACGCCAAACAAAACAAAACACAAACAGGCAAACATGGCAAACATGGGACCCGAATGCCAATCACTGGACTTACATCAGCGCCCGAACCAACAAACCCACACTGGAAACCAGATGCCACTTGATGGACTTATACCGGACTCCAAGCACACAACAAGAACAAACAAACAACAAGTTACTAAGGAGTCGGGAACTCGAGCCTAGCAACTGTCGAGCAAACACACACAAAAAGAAAAAGGGTGAACACACAGACTAACAGGGAGTCGGGAACTCGAGCCTGATAGCTGTCAAGCACAACACACTCAAAAAAAGAAAAGGGTGAACACACAGACTAACAGGGAGTCGGGAACTCTAGCCTGATAGATGTCAAGCACAACACACTCAAAAAAAGAAAAGGGTGCCCGGAGAGATCTCGCACGACCTCCTGCCTACATACCTCATCTGGTATGAGGATCAGGGCAACGTAGTTCCCCTGAACAGGGGAGAAAGACTAGCTTAACCAGATAACAAAGGGAGACACAACTAGGGAGACTAACTCGAGCCTAGATGTTATCATGCAAATCATCCCTAAGTCAAGGTTTCTAGCTAACTTGCACAGGCTGCAAGCTAATCCTAAACAGGCAAAACAAAGCATACAAGCTCAATCAAAACAAAGCAAACATTCACAATTAGCACACACTATATCCAGACAAAGTGGGCTCACACACAAGGGTTAGGCTGCAAAAGCAAGCCAACTGTGATGGGTGATGATTTGCTCTTAACCCTGACATTGAGAGTCAGGGTGAAGCAGATGAAATAGGAAGTGAGGGGTGTGCCTCACAGCTCTTATCCCTGGCCAGGGAGAGCTCCAGACAAAGGAGTGTGGGTCCAGAAAGTGGGAACCCTTCTACACTCATGAAACTGACTCAACTGTACAACTGTACAAGGATCTTGGGTTAATATCCCAATGCATCAACACAGTGGTGTGAGCAGAGGGATGACTCAACAAGAATAGCAGGAGATGGATTGCACATCTCTTGGGTTCTGCCAATTGCCTTATCAAAGGTCTTTTCCTGCTTGGGGACAAAAATAAACAAGCACAAGCATCGCCTCTTAAGGAGGACTTCAGACAGGTGCCAGGCCAAGTAACAGGCCAGGTCTTCCAGACTACATGGAGTTAGTGATGCTATACCTCAATTGGTTTAAACAACCAAGCAACAGCAAGAAGCAAGTTCCCAATGAACTATAGCAACTAAGGTTCCTGAAATCAATCTAACATGATCAGTACACAGTCCAAACAGTTAAACAGACAAGTTAAAAGTTACACAGTTAACTGTACACAAGCAATGCATCAAGCAAAGCTTAAGCCAATGCTCAACACAAATGACTTAGAAACCACCTACAAAACAAAACCAATGTTAATCAACATCAATCAAAATAAGCAATTCAAGCCAAGTGCATTAATTCCTCCATTCCATTTGCCTTTTGTCCTGAAACACAATCCAAACATGAGAAGCAAAACCCTAGGGCAAAACCTAGGGTCCAAAGGGGAGGAAAAACCCAAAACAGAACATGAAAATTATCAAAACTCAAGTTCAATCAATTAAGAATCAAGTCCAATTGGTCTCATGTTCATATCATCAACCATTATCATTTCATGAGGCAAAGAGTACAAATCATGCAATTTAGAACCTCAAAGGACCAAACAGAATGGTTCAACTCAAACCAATTCACAAACATTTCAATAAATCCCCAAAAAATTCATGATCAAACAGCATCCATGACATGACACTCATACCAAATTTCAACTCATTTGGACCAAGGGAAGCAAGTCAATTAAATTCATCAAGTCAAAGCATACTCAAACAAGCTCATACAAGGCACCAAATCATGCATCCACTTCAATTAAGCACAAAACAGAATTGGCATAAGATAAATGCACCAAACCAAAACCAAGATACACTTTCAGATGTCTATAATACACATGCCAAATTTCAAGTCCATCCAATACATATCCATAATTTCACAAAACATTTAAGAGCATGACTCACAAAAGGTCCACATTTGGTCAAACAGAAAGGAAATTCTCAATCAAATAGGAAACACATCCAAAAGTTCCAGCAAAATTCACATGTGAACCTAACATCCCTAAGCATCAACTTGCAAAATGTCAGCTCAATCCAAGTTCATATGGCATGGCAACAAAAATCAAGAAATTGGACATGAAATGGTGTGACACAAATTGTCACACTTCTAAAGATCATAACATATCTCTCAATCCAGGAATGTAAAAATCACAAATCATATACCAAAATGACCAGGAATGAGTCTAGAACACACATGTAAAATTTCAAGAATTTCTAATTAGACATCATCATTTCATGATCAAAAGAGTAAGCATGGTGCAAGAAGTGACATGTGAAAACAAACCCTAAGCATTCCAAAAACCACACGTGCACAATTTCCACAAAAATCACCAAAAAATACTAGAGGTTACAAGGATCATGGTGGAAAAAATCTCACATTATTTGGACAAAAATTGGATGAGATATGGATTTTCTAATGTCATGAAAAAATAAAAAAAGTGAAACAAGGCATGTGAAGTCATGTGGAATAAATACAATAAGGCAAAATGAAATTGCTGAAGCACGGAATCGAATGGTGGTCCAAATTTGAAAAAAGGCGCTCAAACACGCTGGCTCATGTACAATAGTGTGATTTTGGATCAAACGAGCTTTTATGGAAATTTTTCAAGTGTTCTTCATGTTCTTCACATGTTCATAGGTCCAACAACAAATGTTCACCAAATTGGACAAACTTTATATCAATGGAAATGTCTTTCCACATACATCACGAATCCATAATTATTTTGTCCTAATTCTTCCTAAATTAAGAGAATCGAAGCCAAACATAATCATGCATGAAAGTTCAAATCAACATAACTCTCTCATTTCTCAACCAAATTCAGTGAAACGAATTGCAGAATTATCTACTAAGCACGATCTATCCAAATCAACAATCAATTTCATGAATAATTGAATTCGAAAACTGACCTTCTTTGGAGCACAGTGATGAATTCGCAAGTTTCAGGCCTTGTAGGTGCAAAACAGAATCTCTATGATGATGCAGAAGATGAATGAATGCAAGGCCTTGGCTCAATAGTGCTTGATTTACTCAGAAATTCAATTTGCCATTGTTGAAGCTTGATGCAACAGTCCACGAATTGGCTTGGAAATGATGAAATCTTGATCCAATTAGCTTCCAAAATACATGTAGATGATGAATGGATGAAGATCTTGGCAAGGCTTGTGAAGAAATTGCAAAAAAAGTGAAGATGAAAAGTTGAGAGAATTGTGCAATTTTGGATCTAGATCTGAAATTCTGTTATGATTAAGATGAAAACAGTTATGATTTAACTTATATATGTGATGTTAATGATGTTAGTAATCATGATTAGTGAAAATGTGATGGATTAGTGAAAATGCAATTTCATGCTAAATGGCAATTTGGTCAATTCACCCACACAAGTGCAATGCAATGCAACAATAGAATTTTCTGGTTTGAGCAAGTTTCAAATGGCATTTGTGAGCTATTGCAAGTGGAATCATGTGAAAACAAGGCTTATTTCTCAAAAACACCTTTTTCCCTCCACTTTTCAAAATTGGTTCACTTGAAAAATGGACTTTTTATGTGATGAGTTTTCATGACAGGTAATGCTTGTTTTGGATAGAGGACATAAAAATAATTTTGCTCAAAGAAACCTCACTCCATTTGGCCTTGTGAATCAAAAGTTATGCCCCTTTGAAATTCAACTTTTCTTGACAATGATCAATCCATAACTTGCCAACCACAAATGAGATATTCATGTTTTTGGACTTTTTGGAAAGGTGAGAGCAAGATCTTCAACTTTCATGTTGAACAAAAATTCATTTGAAGCATTTTTGGACATGCAATTTTAAGGTGAAAACCATTCCATTTTTGGCAGTTTTGAATTACAAGTCACTTTCTATTTTTGGAAAGTTTTCATCTGACTTTATTTCCTTCATTCTTGATGTTTGAAATGTCAAATGAAACTTGTTTGGACATGAATGAAGTATCTCTAACCCTCTCCCACCTCCAAATCCATCAATTCAGGCACAGTTGACCACAGTTGACTTTTTCTGACTAATAAATGAATTTCAGCTTGACTGATGAACTTAAGCCTCAAACTCCTAATGAAATGGCTCAATGATGAAACCCTAGCTTCCATAAGCTCAATATAATCATATGATGATCCCCATATCCATTGAAACCTCATCTCCTTGCTAAACCCTGATTGGCCCAATACAACTGATTAGGGTTGACCAGAGGTCAAAACCCTAATCTCAAGGAATCTGATCAAGCACAAGGAATCTCTTGGTGATGATGAAACCATGATGATGATGATGTAACATTTCAACCAAGATGATGCTCAACCTCCTTGAGGAAATAAGAAACCCTAATTGAATCACAACCCTCAGATGGCTAGTGATCAGTTCAATGAAACCCTCAACTTGAATCTTTTGACCTCTTTATCTTCTGATCAAGACCTAGGAGGATGACTTGCTTATGTAGCCACATGATATGCAAATATGTAATGCCTAATGACCTACAAAATGATATGCAATATGTTAAGCTAGTCCCAAGAGAGGAGGACAAATTTTGAGGTGTTACAGCTGCCCCTATTCAATCCACTGTGAACCTGTCGATATGAATAGCCTCGGCTTTCAGATGATCAGGATGAAGAGTGATTGAATACCAAGAACAGACGAACAATTTGCACTCTGATGGGATATAATTAACAACGCCTGTCAGAATCGGCGAAGAAACAATCTTGAAAGAAGAACCCGTCTGGTACGGAGAAAGTCGGCCCGAATACCGAAATAGAAACGTCGACCCGGATACAAAAATAAATGGTAACACAGGGATAACCATGGCCTGAACACCACATCCGCTGGGGATTATTATCCTCTTTCTTTTTATGCTTTTCTTGAACCCCGAAACTTTCTGATCGATAATCTTTTTCCTTTTCTCTGATTGAACTGTATTTTCGCGCTGATCGCGTCACGCCCTTTGATTTTATTCCCATCTCCGCCCGACGGAAAAGTTTCCTCCAATATCGTACTACTGGGGAACATTGCTGACCTAACGTCATGATGTTAAACTCATCCGAGTAACATCTTCACCATCCGGTGAAACCAAATCTCAAGCGGTAACCACGGCTTGAATCGTGCTGATCGCGTCATGATGTTAAACTCATCCGAGTAACATCTTCACCATCCGGTGAAACCAAATCTCAAGCGGTAACCACGGCTTGAATCGCGCTGATCGCGTCATGATGTTAGACTCATCTGAGTAGCATCTTCACCATCCGGTGAAACCAAATCTCAAGCGGTAACCACGGCTTGAATCGCGCTGATCGCGTCATGATGTTAAACTCATCCGAGTAACATCTTCACCATCCGGTGAAACCAAATCTCAAGCGGTAACCATGGCTTGAATCACGCTGATCGCGTCATGATGTTAAACTCATCCGAGTAATATCTTCACCATCCGGTGAAACCAAATCTCAAGCGGTAACCACGGCTTGAATCGCGCTGATCGCGTCATGATGTTAAACTCATCCGAGTAACATCTTCACCATCCGGTGAAACCAAATCTCAAGCGGTAACCACGGCTTGAATCGCGCTGATCGCGTCATGATGTTAAACTCATCCGAGTAACATCTTCACCATCCGGTGAAACCAAATCTCAAGCGGTAACCACGGCTTGAATCGCGCTGATCGCGTCACGATGTTAAACTCATCCGAGTAACATCTTCACCATCCGGTGAAACCAAATTTCAAGCGGTAACCACGGCTTGAATCACGCTGATCGCGTCATGATGTTAAACTCATCCGAGTAACATCTTCACCATCCGGTGAAACCAAATCTCAAGCGGTAACCACGGCTTGAATCGCGCTGATCGCGTCATGATGTTAAACTCATCCGAGTAACATCTTCACCATCCGGTGAAACCAAATCTCAAGCGGTAACCACGGCTTGAATCGCGCTGATCGCGTCATGATGTTAAACTCATCCGAGTAACATCTTCACCATCCGGTGAAACCAAATCTCAAGCGGTAACCACGGCTTGAATCGCGCTGATCGCGTCACGATGTTAAACTCATCCGAGTAACATCTTCACCATCCGGTGAAACCAAATCTCAAGCGGTAACCTCGGCTTTAATCGCGTTGATCGCGTCATGATGTTCAACTCATCCGAGTAACATCTTCACCATCCGGTGAAACCAAATCTCAAGCGGTAACCACGGCTTGAATCGCGCTGATCGCGTCACGATGTTAAACTCATCCGAGTAACATCTTCACCATCCGGTGAAACCAAATATCAAGCGGTAACCACGGCTTGAATCGCGCTGATCGCGTCATGATGTTAGACTCATCCGAGTAACATCTTCACCATCCGGTGAAACCAAATCTCAAGCGGTAACCACGGCTTGAATCGCGCTGATCGCGTCATGATGTTAAACTCATCCGAGTAACATCTTCACCATCCGGTGAAACCAAATCTCAAGCGGTAACCACGGCTTGAATCGCGCTGATCGCGTCACGATGTTAAACTCATCCGAGTAACATCTTCACCATCCGGTGAAACCAAATCTCAAGCGGTAACCTCGGCTTGAATCGCGTTGATCGCGTCATGATGTTCAACTCATCCGAGTAACATCTTCACCATCCGGTGAAACCAAATCTCAAGCGGTAACCACGGCTTGAATCGCGCTGATCGCGTCATGATGTTAAACTCATCCGAGTAACATCTTCACCATCCGGTGAAACCAAATCTCAAGCGGTAACCACGGCTTGAATCGCGCTGATCGCGTCATGATGTTAAACTCATCCGAGTAACATCTTCACCATCCGGTGAAACCAAATCTCAAGCGGTAACCACGGCTTGAATCGCGCTGATCGCGTCACGATGTTAAACTCATCCGAGTAACATCTTCACCATCCGGTGAAACCAAATCTCAAGCGGTAACCTCGGCTTTAATCGCGTTGATCGCGTCATGATGTTCAACTCATCCGAGTAACATCTTCACCATCCGGTGAAACCAAATCTCAAGCGGTAACCACGGCTTGAATCGCGCTGATCGCGTCACGATGTTAAACTCATCCGAGTAACATCTTCACCATCCGGTGAAACCAAATATCAAGCGGTAACCACGGCTTGAATCGCGCTGATCGCGTCATGATGTTAGACTCATCCGAGTAACATCTTCACCATCCGGTGAAACCAAATCTCAAGCGGTAACCACGGCTTGAATCGCGCTGATCGCGTCATGATGTTAAACTCATCCGAGTAACATCTTCACCATCCGGTGAAACCAAATCTCAAGCGGTAACCACGGCTTGAATCGCGCTGATCGCGTCACGATGTTAAACTCATCCGAGTAACATCTTCACCATCCGGTGAAACCAAATCTCAAGCGGTAACCTCGGCTTGAATCGCGTTGATCGCGTCATGATGTTCAACTCATCCGAGTAACATCTTCACCATCCGGTGAAACCAAATCTCAAGCGGTAACCACGGCTTGAATCGCGCTGATCGCGTCATGATGTTAAACTCATCCGAGTAACATCTTCACCATCCGGTGAAACCAAATCTCAAGCGGTAACCACGGCTTGAATCGCGCTGATCGCGTCATGATGTTAAACTCATCCGAGTAACATCTTCACCATCCGGTGAAACCAAATCTCAAGCGGTAACCACGGCTTGAATCGCGCTGATCGCGTCACGATTTTAAACTCATCCGAGTAACATCTTCACCATCTGGTGAAACCAAATTTCAAGCGGTAACCACGGCTTGAATCACGCTGATCGCGTCATGATGTTAAACTCATCAGAGTAACATCTTCACCATCCGGTGAAACCAAATCTCAAGCGGTAACCACGGCTTGAATCGCGCTGATCGCGTCATGATGTTAAACTCATCCGAGTAACATCTTCACCATCCGGTGAAACCAAATCTCAAGCGGTAACCACGGCTTGAATCGCGCTGATCGCGTCATGATGTTAAACTCATCCGAGTAACATCTTCACCATCCGGTGAAACCAAATCTCAAGCGGTAACCACGGCTTGAATCGCGCTGATCGCGTCACGATGTTAAACTCATCCGAGTAACATCTTCACCATCCGGTGAAACCAAATCTCAAGCGGTAACCTCGGCTTTAATCGCGTTGATCGCGTCATGATGTTCAACTCATCCGAGTAACATCTTCACCATCCGGTGAAACCAAATCTCAAGCGGTAACCACGGCTTGAATCGCGCTGATCGCGTCACGATGTTAAACTCATCCGAGTAACATCTTCACCATCCGGTGAAACCAAATATCAAGCGGTAACCACGGCTTGAATCGCGCTGATCGCGTCATGATGTTAGACTCATCCGAGTAACATCTTCACCATCCGGTGAAACCAAATCTCAAGCGGTAACCACGGCTTGAATCGCGCTGATCGCGTCATGATGTTAAACTCATCCGAGTAACATCTTCACCATCCGGTGAAACCAAATCTCAAGCGGTAACCACGGCTTGAATCGCGCTGATCGCGTCACGATGTTAAACTCATCCGAGTAACATCTTCACCATCCGGTGAAACCAAATCTCAAGCGGTAACCTCGGCTTGAATCGCGTTGATCGCGTCATGATGTTCAACTCATCCGAGTAACATCTTCACCATCCGGTGAAACCAAATCTCAAGCGGTAACCACGGCTTGAATCGCGCTGATCGCGTCATGATGTTAAACTCATCCGAGTAACATCTTCACCATCCGGTGAAACCAAATCTCAAGCGGTAACCACGGCTTGAATCGCGCTGATCGCGTCATGATGTTAAACTCATCCGAGTAACATCTTCACCATCCGGTGAAACCAAATCTCAAGCGGTAACCACGGCTTGAATCGCGCTGATCGCGTCACGATTTTAAACTCATCCGAGTAACATCTTCACCATCTGGTGAAACCAAATTTCAAGCGGTAACCACGGCTTGAATCACGCTGATCGCGTCATGATGTTAAACTCATCAGAGTAACATCTTCACCATCCGGTGAAACCAAATCTCAAGCGGTAACCACGGCTTGAATCGCGCTGATCGCGTCATGATGTTAAACTGATCCGAGTAACATCTTCACCATCCGGTGAAACCAAATCTCAAGCGGTAACCACGGCTTGAATCGCGCTGATCGCGTCATGATGTTAAACTCATCCGAGTAACATCTTCACCATCCGGTGAAACCAAATCTCAAGCGGTAACCACGGCTTGAATCGCGCTGATCGCGTCACGATGTTAAACTCATCCGAGTAACATCTTCACCATCCGGTGAAACCAAATCTCAAGCGGTAACCTCGGCTTGAATCGCGTTGATCGCGTCATGATGTTCAACTCATCCGAGTAACATCTTCACCATCCGGTGAAACCAAATCTCAAGCGGTAACCACGGCTTGAATCGCGCTGATCGCGTCACGATGTTAAACTCATCCGAGTAACATCTTCACCATCCGGTGAAACCAAATCTCAAGCGGTAACCACGGCTTGAATCGCGCTGATCGCGTCATGATGTTAGACTCATCCGAGTAACATCTTCACCATCCAGTGAAACCAAATCTCAAGCGGTAACCACGACTTGAATCACGCTGATCGCGTAACATTTCCATCTCTGTCCGACGGAAAAGCTTCCTCCAGTATCGCACTACTGGGGTACAACAAATCTCAAGCAGTAACCACGGCCCGAGTCGCGCTGATGCTTGCAATGATGCATGATTGATTTTTCTGCGTAATGCTCCATAGTCATGGAAATGCTACGCGATTTATTATGCAATATGCTATGCTATTTTTTCATGATGAATGTATACAAAAGGTATCCCCCTCAAGGGACTCTTCTGGGTTGCTCGAGACACTCTGCTGAGGAACTCGACAACACTCCGATCTCCACCCTGATGGGGAATAGTGCTGCTGCTGGGAAAAGGCAACCCTTGCTGGGGAAAAAACCTCCTTTGCACCCGGTCCACTTGGGGACATCGCTGGGGATAAGAACCACCAACACTCTGTGGGGATACAACTGTCTTTGACTTGTTGGGGATATCAATCCCGACTCCGCTTGGGGAACCACCGCACACAGATACTTCCGCTGGGGAAATCGCAACCTTCAGGCCTGGCGACTGGGGAAGCATTGATCTAAAACCTGCTGGGGATAACCATCTTGACCCTGCCAGGGAAGCCACAGACCTTGAATCTGCTGGGGAATTAGTCATTCTGACTCTGCTTGGGAAGTTGAGGAAAACCTGGTACTGAACACCCATCGACTCGTCGAACCATGGCATCCACCATCCAAACCCCAATGTCAGCTTTCCAATTTTGAGAACTCCCAGACTCGTCTGGACTTTTCTGATTCATCACCTTGTATTCCCACCTGCTCCGCGCTTGACGGAGAGCGAACTCCAGGGATCTACACAGACTTTTCAATTTTCAGACTTTGAAGAGTCTTCTTGATTAATTCAAAGGATCGTCGTACTTCTTTCGCCGTCTTCTCACCGTTCTTCTATTCATTCGTCCCTGATTGGACTCCGTGGGTATTGTCTTGTCAACAGCTTCCACATCACAACCCGCAAGTGAGTGAAAATATCTAACAGTACCTGCAAAAGAGATCGTTAGATAAAACCGTGCCCCAGGCGTGCCAAGATTTCAACACTTGGG
Source organism: Lathyrus oleraceus (assembly GCF_024323335.1). Classification (NCBI taxonomy): domain Eukaryota; kingdom Viridiplantae; phylum Streptophyta; class Magnoliopsida; order Fabales; family Fabaceae; genus Lathyrus; species Lathyrus oleraceus. Next base: position 223,972,412 of record NC_066584.1, read on the forward strand.
TCACTCAAACTTCCGAATAAGCTTTCAGATTTCAATCTTATAAGCATGCATTGGAAGGGACCTGTATGTCTTAAAATGCAAAATTCTTTATCAAAATAACCAGATGTTTTTGCAATCAAAGCGGTAATGAAAAACAAAAACAAAATTATTTGACTGAATATGCATTTTATTGATTGAAAAGGTGTGGCTCAGATTGAGCAATACAAAGAAGCAATTCCTGAAAAGAGGTAATTGCGCACAAAAGGAAAAATCTATCCTAATGGCAATGTGAGACCAGTGATCTCATCGAGTTCCAACTCGGTTACACCCCATATGTCCTCAGACTCTCCGTGCTTTCTACCTTCTGAACAAGACGATTCCGACTGATCCCTACCGGGGATTATCCATGTGTCATATCCAAAGCAAATGATCATGCCAGACGCAGTTGTTCGTTTCAATCCCTCTTTTGCCTGGACCGCCCTTTCGGGTTTTCAGTCCACCGGCATACCCTTTTTTTTCCCAAGTCGCCTTTTCAGGTTTTCGACTTGCCGGGTGTACAGTTTTTTCTTTTTATCCCTAATTTTTGCCCGAACCTTTTCATTCCGTTTTTTGGTTCGCCGAGATGCCCATTTTTGCCTGGACTATTTTATTCTTTTCGTCCAGCGGGTCTCTTTATACGAAGTATTTTCTAACTGCGTCCGCATTCACAGGGGATGGAAATTCTTCGCCATCCATGGTCGTTAACAACAAGGCTCCACCAGAGAAAACCTTTTTGAATGGACCTTCATAACGGTATATCCACTTGCCCCACAATCGTCTTGAGGAGGAAGGATCCTTTTCAATGCCACATCTCTCACGTGGTACGCACGAGGTCGCACTTTTCGGTCAAAAGAACGCTTCATCCGTTGCTGGTATAACTGCCCATGACAGATGGCTGCCAGCCTCTTTTCTTCAAGCAGGCTCTCTGAGTGAGAAAGGCGTTTGTCCCAGTAGATGTGCGCACCGATACCCAGGATACAAACTCCGTACTTAGCCACCATCATTGGTGCATTCAAATGCTAACCAGGCAACGAAGGGAACGTGGGATCCCTTTGGCGTAACCAAAGCAGCACTAACTCCTTCACATTAACCCCATCAGACATCAGAATCCGTTCGGATTCAGGGTCAGGCCCCTCCTCCGGGATCGGTTACTCTCAATCTTTCGATTTGATCACCTCGAGATGTCCTCATCAGGGAACTCAAACTTCCTTGGTTGATAATCCTCAGTGGGTTGCGGAGCGATGTAATCAGACAATACACCCCTTGATTGCTTTCTGAGAGTATCACAAATCAGTCAGCATTCTTTTGCACTCTCACAACCCGTCCGGTCAATGCTGACTTCTCAAACACATACTCGATCAGATCCATCTTGGAAATCCACAAAGTGGTATGAACCAGCATACACTGTCTCAGTCGGCGAGCAGCCTATGCCAAAGTACATCAAGTTTTCTCGAACAGTGAATGTATTGTTTCACAGTCGGTAAACTTTTTGCTAAGGTAAATTGCATGCTCTTTTCGACAAGACTCGTCATGCTGACCCAATACACCTTGTAGACCCTCGAAGGTCGTCAAATACAGAATTAATAATTGCTCCTTCCCAGGAGATATCAGAATCAGAGGTTCCTACAACTTTTCCTTTTATTATTTTTTTTTAATGCCCCTTGGCAATCATTATTTCACCTGACCATTTGATCTTTCTTTTCAACATCTTGAATATAGGTTCACCCGTGGCTGTTAGATGAGATGTGAACCATGACATGTAGTTCCATCTACCTAAGAAACCACGAACCCCTTCTTCTTTTTTTCTCGGTTCAGGCATTTCTCTTTTTTTTTTTTTTTTTTTTTTTTTGCAGGATCAACCTTGATTCCTCTCTTACAATGAACCCCAACAGCTTACCGGATCGCACTCTGATAGTGCACTTATTCGGATCCAACCTCAGTTCGACCTGTCTCAACCGGTCCAACAGCTTGGCCAGATCTACCAGATGCCCCTCCTCTGTTTAGGACTTTGCTATCATGTCATCAACATAGCCTTTGATTCCACGATGAATCATATCATGAAACAAAGTCACCATGGCTCTCTGACACAGGCACTGGCGTTCTGCTTCTCTAGAGGACAGTCTTCTCTCCATGGTAGCTTGTGCATAACGACATTGGTATCCGACCCTGGCATATCCTGACACGATCATGCGAAGGTATCCATATGTTCCTTCAACAGGGCTACCATTCTTCTCTCGACTCGCCTCTGAAGCGGCCCCCATTTTTACTTCCTTCCTGACCTCGGCGGTGCTTGGAATAACAATCTCAATCCGCTCCTCATGCGGCTGAATCACCTTCTCCTCTTGTTTCAGCAACCTGGCTAATTCCAGCAGATCACAATCTTCTTCGCCTTCTTCTTCGGCATGATAGTTCGGATTGTCGAAGTCATATGAGGTGTAACCAAATTGTTGTCAACGAGATCCAGAGAATTACTTTTCGAAGTCGGAACGAAACGAATCAAAAAGGAAAAAAAATGAAAACAAACATTGCCATTTTTATTTGTTTTAAACTGTAAAAATAAATGAAAAACAGGGAACACCGCTTTTAATTGAAAAACATCCATTTATTAATGATGCAAAATGTTGCAAAATGAAACATGAGATGGCCCTTACAATGGACCATTACGTGTCGGGAAACACGTATGGATTTCATGCAAATAAAACTGAAAACAGAAAATATTACTCTTCCGGATGAGTGACAGTGCTTATCTTTTTTAGGCCTTCCAGCTTCCTGGTACGCACGATTTTATCCATGACTCCAGCTTGTGGTCACTGTCAATCTTTTCACCCACCGTATAGGCGTGACCTAGATCCAGCATTCCGGCACTGACAAATGTGAACGGTGGACGACGTCCTCTGTTCTGCTCAGACGAGTCTTGATCTGGTTGATAGCCAACCCCGAACATGTTTGCCTTCACCACAATGCCTATGATCTTTCCCCAGCCTAGGATCCCTCCATTTCTCACCACTTCCACTGCCTGCTTGTAAGAAGAAATGGACGGTTTTTTCTCTTTCTCAACACCAATGGTATTTTCCACCTTGATGGTTTCAGCTGCCAGACATGGTGTTTCAAATTTTTCATCATCCATTTCTACTTTCATCATTCTCTAGATCGTTTCCTCAATTACTTCACACCCTTTTGTGGCAATGGCCGCACAACAATCATCAACACTAGGGAAAGCTCTACCTTTCATCAGATGTTTTGGGACCACATGTTAGACGGTGTGGCTAGTGATCGAGAGGGGGGGTGAATAGATCACCTCTTTAAAATTTAACGGATTTAACGTTTTATCAGAGTTTTTAAAGTTGGCAGAAAAAATCAGTCCCGAATCGACTTCCGTCTATTCTGAACCGCTACTAGAAGACCGGACACACGAGTCTTAATGCTGGATTTGAATAAGAATGACAGAAACAATCCACACCAGAATTTTAGCTAATTGAATGCACTTATCATTAAAGTCTATTTCCAATGAATAAAACCTAGCTAACAATTTTGTCAAACAGTTGGTGTGTATGTGATCAATGATGAACAGCAGTAGTGTTTGATTGAAATTGTTTTCTTCCCACTGCTGTCTTGCAACAGGAACAATCACAACACACACTAACTGAAATTGCGAAAACTATTTTAAACGTAAAAAGAAGTAAGGTAAGAATACGATACGCAGATATTTGGTAAGGAAGTTCCCCACGTCGTCCTCGCGTGTGGGTACGTCTCCCTCTCAATTTCAAATGAAATTGAAAACTTTGATTATCGATAATTGCCGAATCCGTTGATACAAGGTTATGATACAAAGACAGAATTCTAAATTCCAAGAACTTCTTCTTGTATGAACCTTCACTTGATCTGAGCACGATCAAGAATTTCCTGCACGAAATTGCAAACAATTCACCGGTTCCACGACCTGCTTGCGAAATCCCCCGATCTCCAAACGCAACGCTGCGGCTGAATCTGTTCTGCAAACGTGACTCCCAAACCCTCAAGAACGCTTCAGTTCTTGAAGGATAAACCAATAGGTTTTTCCTAGAAACCCCCTTCAATCTTCGACTCAGCTAGATCCTCGATCGTTCCGCTGAAAACCACAGCTAGATCCTTGATCGTACCACTGAACGTTATCTCGATAATCCTTTAATCCAAAGAACAAGAATTATTATGTGTTGATGTTCTTGAAGAAAAGTGATTGAGAAGATGAAGAAGATGAAGTCTCTTTCAGGTTTCTATGTGCTCTCAAACAATTGCTCCAACACTGCTTTTGATCTTGTGTTCAATTGTTTTCCCTCTAAGAATTCGTGCACTTTCACTGCTGTCATAACATCTTATATATGCAGCAACAACAGAACTGTTAGTGAGCAAAACAACTTTATGCATTGATACATGAGAGTATGCATCGATGCATACTGTAAGATAAATGAATTTTTGGTGAAATGGATTAATCATGTATCGATGCATAATTCGTATGTATTGATGCATGTGATTTTTCCACTAGTATGTATCGATGCCTAATGCGTATGCATTGATACACAGGCTGTTTCAATTGGTCATGTATCGATGCAGGGATCGTATGGATCGATGCATAAAGCTTTTTGCCTTTCATGTATTGATGCATGACTCGTATGCATCGATGCATACTGAACAAGAAAGGTTTTGTGATTTATCACATGCTGTATGTATCGATGCAGAGGCTTATGTATTGATGCATACTGACACAAAGTGCATTTTAATTGTTATTTTAAGAGAAGTGTTAATGTAGGTCTATATGTACAGTTATGCAACAATAGAGTGGGATGAAAACACAATAAAAACACAAATGTATCATGTAATGTAATGCACAACCAACATTTGGATGATGATCACACAATTTGCTATCATTAAAAATTAATTCAAAGTAAAGAATTCTCTCACAAACTCCCCCTTTTTGATGATGGCAAATTCTTGGCAAGATGTGTGATACTCCCCCTGAGTTTGTGCATATCTGCATTTTCTCCCCCTTTGTCAACATCAAAAAGAGGAAGAAACAGATCTATCAAGGTAGCATAGTGTAGCAGGACATGGCAAAAATTGGTTAACAAGCTATCAATCACAAAGAAGGAAGCTTCAAAGTAAAGAATCATTCACAAAGAATGACGAATAAGGGCAATAACAAGAGAGATAAACAGAAAGAGAAAAGCATTTAAAGATTCGAACGAGTTTAAGAAACAGAAAGAGAGATAAACAGTATGTGTCGATGCAAATGGTCATGCATCGATGCCTATTATTCACATTTGGCCTGTGTATCGATACGTGCGATGGATGCATCGATGCATCCTGAACCATTTTGGAAAAAATTTAAATTCAGAATATATGGATCGATGCATACATGTTTTGTGTCGATGCATACTGATGCCAAAGCAGATTTTGATGACTTTTGATGCAGTATGGATATGCATTATGCACTATGTCATGATGGTTATGCCCAAGGAAGATTCATAAGTCAGAATTTTAATGTGCACACAATATAGGCAAGGAGTATATGCAATCAAATTTATATCAACTAGAGTAAGAACATTTGTTCTAACATACACAATCACTTAGCAATAAGAGAATTGTAGAAAGGATTGATATTACCTCTGTTGGCGTAATCTTGTGATGGATAATTGACATCTAAAACAAGTCTTATCAACTATGATGAGGCATAACATAATTAAGAGGCAACATGCTTAGGACATCAAATGAGAAAGATCTAGGATCCCTAATTCACGACGAATGTTGAAGAAAGGTTCCGTTGCCAAAGGTTTATTGAAAATATCAGCAAGCTGATTTTTGGAATCAACGTGCTCAAATACAACGTCTTCTTTTTCAACATGGTCGCGAAGAAAGTGATGTCTAATCTCTATGTGTTTAGTGCGTGAGTGTAAAACAGGGTTTTTAGTAAGGTTTATGGCACTAGTGTTGTCACATTTTATAGGAATACGTTTGAGTTGAATGTTGAAGTCTTGCAGTTGCTGCTTCAGCCATAAAATCTGAGCGCAACAACTACCGGCTGCAACGTATTCTGCCTCTGCAGTTGACAAAGCCACAGAAACTTGCTTTTTGCTATGCCAACTTACCAAGGAATTTGAAAACAGGTGACATGTACCACTTGTGCTTTTCCTATCTGATTTGCAGCCAGCAAAATCAGAATCGGAGTACCCTACTAAACTATAATCACTTCCTTTGGAATACCAAAGCCCATATTTAGGTGTTCCGTGAAGATATCTAAATATGCGCTTCACCGCTTTTAGGTGCGATTCCTTAGGATTTGATTGATAGCGTGCACACATGCAAACACTAAACATGATGTCAGGTCTAGAAGCAGAAAGATACAAGAGAGATCCAATCATACCTCTGAACTTTTTGACATCTACACACTTACCATGCTCATCCTTATCTAGATTTCCGTTGGTAGGCATTGGGGTGTCAATTGATTTTGAGTCATTCATTCCAAAGCGCTTGAGTAGTTCTCTGCAGTATTTTGTTTGACATACTGTTGTACCCTCATCAAGTTGCTTTATTTGCAGTCCTAGGAAGTAGTTTAGCTCCCCCATTAGACTCATCTCAAATTCACCCTGCATAACCTTAGAAAATTCTTCGACCAAGTGTATGTTAGTTGAACCAAATATTATATCGTCGACATAAACTTGAACTAAAAGAATGTGCTTCCCTTTGTGTTTAATAAAGAGAGTCTTGTCCACCTTACCTCTTGAGTATCCATGATCAATTAGGAATTTGCTAAGCCTTTCATACCAAACCCGAGGGGCTTGTTTAAGGCCATACAAAGCTCGTTTTAATTTGCAAACATGATCTGGATTTTCAGCATTTTCAAAACCAGGAGGTTGTGAAACATATACTTCTTCATTTATGACACCATTAAGAAAAGCACTCTTTACGTCCATTTGGTAAAGCTTAAAATCCTTAGAACACGCATAGGCAAGCAAAAGACGTATAGCTTCAAGGCGAGCAACTGGAGCATAAGTTTCCTCATAGTCTATGCCCTCCTCTTGGTTATACCCTTGTGCTACTAAACGTGCCTTGTTCCTTGTAATCACTCTGTTTTCATCAAGCTTATTTCTAAAAACCCACTTAGTGCCTATGATATGATGATCTCGCGGACGAGGGACAAGTTCCCAAACGTCATTTCTTTTAAATTGATTAAGCTCTTCTTGCATGGCCATTAGCCAAAATTCATCAATCAAGGCCTCTTTGGCATTTTTAGGTTCTACTTGTGAAACAAACGCGAAGTGAGAACAAAAGTTACTTATCTTAGAACGGGTCATTACTCCCTTTGAAATGTCTCCCAAGATGTTGTCAATGGGATGGTCTTTTGAGGATTTCCAAGCTGTTGGAAGCTCCTTCACATCAGCTGTCTTTTCTTCCTCATTTTCTTCATGACTAGTATCTTCCTCCTTCTCATGGGCAGCTGTTTTGGACTGATCAGTTTCCTCAACAGCTTCCTTGAGTATGTCTTCTGTAGATACACCTGCGTCATCAAAAGAAATACCTTTTCCGACATTTTTCGGATAAGACTCATCAAAAGAAACATGAACAGATTCTTCAACAGTAAGTAAACGCTTATTATACACTCTATATGCTTTACTTGACAGTGAGTAACCAAGAAATATACCTTCATTCGCTTTTGCATCAAACTTCCCAATGTTTTCCTTTCCGTTATTCAAAACAAAACATTTACAACCGAATACGTGAAGATGTGACAAGTTTGGTTTTCTTCCTTTCAAAAGTTCATAAGGAGTTTTATTTAAAATAGGGCGAATTAAGATTCTGTTTAAAACATAACAGGCTGTGCTAACAGCATCAGCCCAAAAGTATTTTGGCAATCCGCCCTCATTAATCATTGTTCTTGCCAACTCCTCTAAAACACGATTTTTACGCTCCACAACCCCATTTTGTTGTGGAGTTCGAGGAGCTGAAAAATTATGCTCAATACCATACTTGTCACAGAACTTCTCAAAGTGATAATTTTGAAACTCACCACCATGATCGCTACGAATTGTAACTATTTTGGAATTCATTTTGTTTTGGGACAGATTTGCAAAGTTTTTAAAAGCAGAAAAAGTTTCATCTTTGCTATGAAGGAATATAGTCCAAGTAAATCTAGAGTAGTCATCAACTATTACAAAGCCATAGTAATTTCCACCTAGGCTCTTTGTCCTAGAAGGTCCAAAGAGATCCATATGGAGAAGCTCAAGGGGTCGTGAAGTTGAAATTACGTTTTTAGATTTAAAAGAGACCCTTGTTTGCTTTCCCATTTGGCACGCATCACATAGGTGGTCTTTTGAAAATTTTATTTTTGGTAGACCGACTACTAGATCCTTAGATACAACCTTATTAAGCAAATCGAAATTAACATGCGCTAAACGTCTATGCCAAAGCCAAGAATCATCATTCAAGGTGACTAGACATTTAGTACTTGTTAGAGGTACATCAAACAGGTCAAGCATATAGATATTGTTTACTCTTACACCCTTAAACACAATGTTTTGTTCAGCATGTTCAATTATGCAGCAAGTTTTTGTGAACGAAACTTTATAGTCCATGTCGCATAGTTGACTTATGCTTAACAAATTGTGTTTAAGTCCCTCTACTAGATGGACATTTGAAATAGTAGTGGTGGAGGGATTACCTACACTACCTTTGCCGAGTATGGCTCCTTTGTTATTGTCTCCATAAGTAACATATCCCTTCTTATTTGCCTTGAAGTCTATAAAAAGCGATATGTCACCGGTCATGTGCCTCGAGCAGCCGCTGTCAAGAAACCACTTTCTATCTGCGGAGGCAAGGCACTCATCCTACAATATCAAAAGAGAGAAGTTGGTACCCAATTTTCATTGGGTCCAAGTGGGTAAGTGCTAACATGGTTGCCTTTTGGCTTCCATTGATAAATACCTTTAGGGACAAGAAATCTCCTAAACTTGCATTTCTCAATGGTATGGCCAGCATGACAACAATAATGACATAAACCATGATGATGTGTTTGTTGTTTCTTGTTCATTGAATCCTTTAGAATAAAAGAGTATTTTGCATATGGAGGATTTAATGACTTCTTAAACAACCTAGAGTCAACGGCATAAGTAACTTTAGGTTGTAGCGCCTTCTTTAATTTGACCTTAAGAGTGTTTACCTCTTTTTACCACTTGTTAGACGGTGTGGCTAGTGATCGAGAGGGGGGGTGAATAGATCACCTCTTTAAAATTTAACGGATTTAACGTTTTATCAGTGTTTTTAAAGTTGGCGGAAAAAATCAGTCCCGAATCGACTTCCGTCTATTCTGAACCGCTACTAGAAGACCGGACACAGGAGTCTTAATGCTGGATTTGAATAAGAATGACAGAAACAATCCACACCAGAATTTTAGCTAATTGAATGCACTTATCATTAAAGTCTATTTCCAATGAATAAAACCTAGCTAACAATTTTGTCAAACAGTTGGTGTGTATGTGATCAATGATGAACAACAGTAGTGTTTGATTGAAATTGTTTTCTTGCCACTGCTGTCTTGCAACAGGAACAATCACAACACACACTAACTGAAATTGCGAAAACTGTTTTAAACGTAAAAAGACGTAAGGTAAGAATACGATACGCAGAGATTTGGTAAGGAAGTTCCCCACGTCGTCCTCGCGTGTGGGTACGTCTCCCTCTCAATTTCAAATGAAATTGAGAACTTTGATTATCGATAATTGCCGAATCCGTTGATACAAGGTTATGATACAAAGACAGAATTCTAAATTCCAAGAACTTCTTCTTGTATGAACCTTCACTTGATCTGAGCACGATCAAGAATTTCCTGCACGAAATTGCAAACAATTCACCGGTTCCACGACCTGCTTGCGAAATCCCCCGATCTCCAAACGCAACGCTGCGGCGGAATCTGTTCTGCAAACGTGACTCCCAAACCCTCAAGAACGCTTCAGTTCTTGAAGGATAAACCAATAGGTTTTTCCTAGAAACCCCCTTCAATCTTCGACTCAGCTAGATCCTCGATCGTTCCGCTGAAAACCACAGCTAGATCCTTGATCGTACCACTGAACGTTATCTCGATAATCCTTTAATCCAAAGAACAAGAATTATTATGTGTTGATGTTCTTGAAGAAAAGTGATTGAGAAGATGAAGAAGATGAAGTCTCTTTCAGGTTTCTATGTGCTCTCAAACAATTGCTCCAACACTGCTTTTGATCTTGTGTTCAATTGTTTTCCCTCTAAGAATTCGTGCACTTTCACTGCTGTCATAACATCTTATATATGCAGCAACAACAGAACTGTTAGTGAGCAAAACAGCTTTATGCATTGATACATGAGAGTATGCATCGATGCATACTGTAAGATAAGTGAATTTTTGGTGAAATGGATTAATCATGTATCGATGCATAATTCGTATGTATTGATGCATGTGATTTTTCCACTAGTATGTATCGATGCCTAATGCGTATGCATTGATACACAGGCTGTTTCAATTGGTCATGTATCGATGCAGGGATCGTATGGATCGATGCATAAAGCTTTTTTCCTTTCATGTATTGATGCATGACTCGTATGCATCGATGCATACTGAACAAGAAAGGTTTTGTGATTTATCACATGCTGTATGTATCGATGCAGAGGCTTATGTATTGATGCATACTGACACAAAGTGCATTTTAATTGTTATTTTAAGAGAAGTGTTAATGTAGGTCTATATGTACAGTTATGCAACAATAGAGTGGGATGAAAACACAATAAAAACACAGATGTATCATGTAATGTAATGCACAACCAACATTTGGATGATGATCACACAATTTGCTATCATTAAAAATTAATTCAAACTAAAGAATTCTCTCACACCACAGACATTGGAATCCTCAACTGGCTCACATCTGTCACCTCTATTTTTCCCTTATCCTCTGACATCCCATTCACCCCCATAGGGCCATGCATCGGCATGGGATTAGCATTCACATTTGTCGTCGGTGCAAAGTTGATCGCTTTAGAATCCACCAAGTCCTGGACCACATGCTTAAAAGCTTTGCAATCCTCAATGTGATGTTCGGGTGCCCCGGCATGGAACTCGCACTTGACATTCTCATCATAACTGGCAACCCTCTGATCTGGTTTCCCTGGAACCAATATGCTTGGTTGCACCAACCAAGATCCTTCAACCTCTTAAACAAAGAGGCGTAAGTCACGGGCGGCTTATTGAAATAACGATCTGTTGTCCTTCTTCTCACATGGCCCCCAGCTCTTTGTGTCCTCTGTTGAGGTGACTGTTGCCGCTGTGGTGCTGACTGATTTCCAGCAGGCATGGCTACAATGGCAGCATAAGGGTGCTAACGATCTTTACCGCGCTCTTTTTTAGCCTGCGCACCACCTGATTCAACTTCCTTCTTGAGTTGACCATTGTCAGGGGTCTTCTTTACCACGGACGACAGAGCCCTTCCCTGACCTTTCTCCGCTATCAGCCATTTCTCAATCTTCTCCACCTTCTCAGGAATTACTTTCTGCCCCTAGGCGAGCCCCTGCACGACCTTGAACAACTCTCTCACCATCTCTTTCAGTTCGAGAATGTCGGCGTTGGGTGGATCCATCAGTTCGGATTTGCTGAGTCTGGGAGGGTATCTGGGCGGAAACGTTGTGCGCACCGGTTAGATAGTGATACCTACAAAACAGCAAACAGGTTAATATGCATGAATGCAACGTCTATCCATACGAGGAAGATTCCGTCCTTTGATTCTGGTTTCATCGAGACGGATAATCTTTCACCAATAACATTCTGACATCCGGATGTCTCTCAACCAGATTCTCAGTCCATAATACTCCCCATATGGCTAGGCATAGGTTTGATGCAGATGAATGCAAAATGAGAATGATGCAGATGTATGAATGCAATGCGATGTGCCATCCTCCAAGTCGTCTGAACATCTGTTGCACTGAAGCCCAGTCTCTGAACCGATCACAACCATCTGAAGGAACATGTAACCACAAATCCAACTCAAGGGTTCCGAAATAAACGGAACTGAAAGATACATCATCATCATCATCAGACAATCTCTGAGCAAATAACCACAATCCTGAATTGGCCCGGGGAATCCTGAAATAAACGGATCCTCACTGATAAATAGCGCGGGCAGCATTCCGGCGTCTCGGCAATAAATGACCATAAATCCGACTTATAAATATGACTCTGATCAACGGAACCAATAGTCACCATCAAAGTCACCATCTGAACATGCATCTGTAAGAATCACCCTCCCCTCACAGGTAAATTCTAATCAGGTCATCCTAAGGCGGATAATAGTCTCGACAATCGGGCAAAGATACTCAACGGGTTTGCCCTTTCGGGTGTGCCATTGTAGCTCCCTTAAGATCGTCTAAACCAAAGATCCGGGAAAGATCGGTCACCGAAGTCAATAGCTCAGATGAGATAACTAAACCAAAGTGGAGTACTCCACAATGGAAAAGCTCTCCAATGAACCTCGTTCGGCTTGTGGTATGTCACGTTGCAACAATATGCTGATAAAGCAAATGAGGAACGTGAGACCACACTAATCCTAGGTGTATACTCGGGCCTGGGTTTTAGCCCCACTCAGAACACCCACCCCAAATCAGAGGAACCAACCTGTACAGAGAACAGCAACATGATAGTATGATGCATGCAAAAATTTATGCAAATATATACATAATCAGAATAATAAATGCAATAAATAAAGCAACACAAGCAACCTAAACTATCCTAAAACGCTAGGAGAGACTCGCTTAGGGAAGATGAACCAGCACAGGTCAACATCTCTAGAAATCCCCAGCAGAGTCGCCAGCTGTCGCATCCGCAAAAAACAACCGGCGGGCTGAAACAAAACAACACAGAGTCGCCACCGTGCGTTATTTATCCCAAAAGAGGGAAAGGAAACGCTCAGAGTAAACCTGGGAAAAGCATGGTCTCGCGACCAAAGAGAATGGGATCGGGAGTCGGTTATGCGAAGGGAAGGTATTAGCACCCCTACGCATCCGTCGTACTCGACGGGATCCACGCTCTAAAAGAAAGAAAAGGTTGCTAAAAACAAACATCACACACACACACTGAAAACAACACAGGTGGGGGGAAGAGGAAGAGGGCTCGCTAGGACATCGCATCTTATGCCTACGTATCTCGTCTGGAACAAGAATCAGAGCTGCCGTAGTTCGGCTCACGCACGCCAAACAAAACAAAACACAAACAGGCAAACATGGCAAACATGGGACCCGAATGCCAATCACTGGACTTACATCAGCGCCCGAACCAACAAACCCACACTGGAAACCAGATGCCACTTGATGGACTTATACCGGACTCCAAGCACACAACAAGAACAAACAAACAACAAGTTACTAAGGAGTCGGGAACTCGAGCCTAGCAACTGTCGAGCAAACACACACAAAAAGAAAAAGGGTGAACACACAGACTAACAGGGAGTCGGGAACTCGAGCCTGATAGCTGTCAAGCACAACACACTCAAAAAAAGAAAAGGGTGAACACACAGACTAACAGGGAGTCGGGAACTCTAGCCTGATAGCTGTCAAGCACAACACACTCAAAAAAAGAAAAGGGTGCCCGGAGAGATCTCGCACGACCTCCTGCCTACATACCTCATCTGGTATGAGGATCAGGGCAACGTAGTTCCCCTGAACAGGGGAGAAAGACTAGCTTAACCAGATAACAAAGGGAGACACAACTAGGGAGACTAACTCGAGCCTAGATGTTATCATGCAAATCATTCCTAAGTCAAGGTTTCTAGCTAACTTGCACAGGCTACAAGCTAATCCTAAACAGGAAAAACAAAGCATACAAGCTCAATCAAAACAAAGCAAACATTCACAATTAGCACACACTATATCCAGACAAAGTGGGCTCACACACAAGGGTTAGGCTGCAAAAGCAAGCCAACTGTGATGGGTGATGATTTGCTCTTAACCCTGACATTGAGAGTCAGGGTGAAGCAGATGAAATAGGAAGTGAGGGGTGTGCCTCACAACTCTTATCCCTGGCCAGGGAGAGCTCCAGACAAAGGAGTGTGGGTCCAGAAAGTGGGAACCCTTCTACACTCATGACACTGTCTCAACTGTACAACTGTACAAGGATCTTGGGTTAATATCCCAATGCATCAACACAGTGGTGTGAGCAGAGGGATGACTCAACAAGAATAGCAGGAGATGGATTGCACATCTCTTGGGTTCTGCCAATTGCCTTATCAAAGGTCTTTTCCTGCTTGGGGACAAAAATAAACAAGCACAAGCATCGCCTCTTAAGGAGGACTTCAGACAGGTGCCTGGCCAAGTAACAGGCCAGGTCTTCCAGACTACATGGAGTTAGTGATGCTATACCTCAATTGGTTTAAACAACCAAGCAACAGCAAGAAGCAAGTTCCCAATGAACTATAGCAACTAAGGTTCATGAAATCAATCTAACATGATCAGTACACAGTCCAAACAGTTAAACAGACATGTTAAAAGTTACACAGTTAACTGTACACAAGCAATGCATCAAGCAAAGCATAGGCCAATGCTCAACACAAATGACTTAGAAACCACCTACAAAACAAAACCAATGTTAATCAACATCAATCAAAATAAGCAACTCAAGCCAAGTGCATTAATTCCTCCATTCCATTTGCCTTTTGTCCTGAAACACAATCCAAACATGAGAAGCAAAACCCTAGGGCAAAACCTAGGGTCCAAAAGGGAGGAAAAACCCAAAACAGAACATGAAAATTATCAAAAATCAAGTTCAATCAATTAAGAATCAAGTCCAATTGGTCTCATGTTCATATCATCAACCATTATCATTTCATGAGGCAAAGAGTACAAATCATGCAATTTAGAACCTCAAAGGACCAAACAGAATGGTTCAACTCAAACCAATTCACAAACATTTCAATAAATCCCCAAAAAATTCATGATCAAACAGCATCCATAACATGACACTCATACCAAATTTCAACTCATTTGGACCAAGGGAAGCAAGTCAATTAAATTCATCAAGTCAAAGCATACTCAAACAAGCTCATACAAGGCACCAAATCATGCATCCACTTCAATTAGGCACAAAACAGAATTGGCACAATATAAATGCACCAAACCAAAACCAAGATACACTTCCAGATGTCTAAAATACACATGCCAAATTTCAAGTCCTTCCAATACATATCCAGAATTTCACAAAACATTTAAGAGCATGACTCACAAAAGGTCCACATTTAGTCAAACAGAAAGGAAATTCTCAATTAAATAGGAAACACATCCAAAAATTCCAGAAACATTCACATGTGAACCTAACATCCCTAAGCATCAACATGCAAAATTTCAGCTCAATCCAAGTTCATATGGCATGGCAACAAAAATCAAGAAGTTGGACATGAAATGGTGTGACACAAATTGTGACACTTCTAAAGATCATAACATATCTCTCAATCCAGGAATGAAAAAATCACAAATCATATACCAAAATGACCAGGAATGAGTCTAGAACACACATGTAAAATTTCAAGAATTTATAATTAGCCATCATCATTTCATGATCAAAAGAGTAAGCATGGTGCAAGAAGTGACATGTGAAAACAAACCCTAAGCATTCCAAAAACCACACGTGCACAATTTCCACAAAAATCACCAAAATATACTAGAGGTTACAAGGATCATGGTGGAAAAAATCTCACATTATTTGGACAAAAATTGGATGAGATATGGATTTTCTAATGTCATGAAAAAATAAAAAAAGTGAAACAAGGCATGTGAAGTCATGTGGAATAAATACAATAAGGCAAAATGAAATTGCTGAAGCACAGAATCGAATGGTGGTCCAAATTTGAAAAAAGGCGCTCAAACACGCTGGCTCATGTACAGTAGCGTGATTTTGGATCAAACGAGCTTTTCTGGAAATTTTTCAAGTGTTCTTCATGTTCTTCACATGTTCATAGGTCCAACAACAAATGTTCACCAAATTGGACAAACTTTATATCAATGGAAAGGTCTTTCCACGTACATCACGAATCCATAATTATTTTGTCCTAATTCTTCCTAAATTAAGAGAATCGAAGCCAAACATAATCATGCATGAAAGTTCAAATCAACATAACTCTCTCATTTCTTAACCAAATTCAATGAAACGAATTGCAGAATTATCTACTAAGCACGATCTATCCAAATCAACAATCAATTTCATGAATAATTGAATTCGAAAACTGTTCTTCTTTGGAGCACAGTGATGAATTCGCAAGTTTCAGGCCTTGTAGGTGCAAAACAGAATCTCTATGATGATGCAGAAGATGAATGAATGCAAGGCCTTGGCTCAATAGTGCTTGATTTGCTCAGAAATTTAATTTGCCATTGTTGAAGCTTGATGCAACAGTCCACGAATTGGCTTGGAAATGATGAAATCTTGATCCAATTAACTTCCAAAATACATGTAGATGATGAATGGATGAAGATCTTGGCAAGGCTTGTGAAGAAATTGCAAAAAAAGTGAAGATGAAAAGTTGAGAGAATTGTGCAATTTTGGATCTAGATCTGAAATTCTGTTATGATTAAGATGAAAACAGTTATGATTTAACTTATATATGTGATGTTAATGATGTTAGTAATCATGATTAGTGAAAATGTGATGGATTAGTGAAAATGCAATTTCATGCTAAATGGAAATTTGGTCAATTCACCCACACAAGTGCAATGCAATGCAACAGTAGAATTTTCTGGTTTGAGCAAGTTTCAAATGGCATTTGTGAGCTATTGCAAGTGGAATCATGTGAAAACAAGGCTTATTTCTCAAAAACACCTTTTTCCCTCCACTTTTCAAAATTGGTTCACTTGAAAAATGGACTTTTTATGTGATGAGTTTTCATGACAGGTAATGCTTGTTTTGGATAGAGGACATCAAAAGAATTTTGCTCAAAGAAACCTCACTCCATTTGGCCTTGTGAATCAAAAGTTATGCCCCTTTGAAATTCAACTTTTCTTGACAATGATCAATCCATAACTTGCCAACCACAAATGAGAAATTCATGTTTTTGGACTTTTTGGAATGGTGAGATAAAGATATTCAACTTTAATGTTGAACAAAATTTCATTTGAAGCATTTTTGGACATGCAATTTTAAGGTGAAAACCTTTCCATTTTTGGCAATTTTGAATTACAAGTCACTTTCTATTTTTGGAAAGTTTTGATCTGACTTTATTTCCTTCATTCTTGATGTTTGAAATGTCAAATGAAACTTGTTTGGACATGAATGAAGTATCTCTAACCCTCTCCCACCTCCAAATCCATCAATTCAGGCATAGTTGACCACAGTTGACTTTTTCTGACTGATAGATGAATTTCAGCTTGACTGATGAACTTAAGCCTCAAACTCCTGATGAAATGGCTCAATGATGAAACCCTAGCTTCCATAAGCTCAATATAATCATATGATGATCCCCATATCCATTGAAACCTCATCTCCTTGCTAAACCCTGATTGGCCCAATACAACTGATTAGGGTTAACCAGAGGTCAAAACCCTAATCTCAAGGAATCTGATCAAGCACAAGGAATCTCTTGGTGATGATGAAACCATGATGATGATGATGTACCATTTCAACCAAGATGATGCTCAACCTCCTTGAGGAAACAAGAAACCCTAATTGAATCACAACCCTCAGATGGCTAGTGATCAGTTCAATGAAACCCTCAGCTTGAATCTTTTGACCTCTTTATCTTCTGATCAAGACCTAGGAGGATGACTTGCTTATGTAGCCACATGATATGCAAATATGTAATGCCTAATGACCTACAAAATGATATGCAATATGTTAAGCTAGTCCCAAGAGAGGAGGGCAAATTTTGAGGTGTTACACTCACCTGCTCTCAGATTGTTGTTAATATTCCTTACTGAGATTGATTGCTTTTTAAAGTAATTGCTTTCATATTTCTAAGAAAAAGGATTTTTATTTAGTAATTTGTTTCTACATTATCATCATAAAATTCAATTCTATTTAGCTGAAAAATAAATAAGAGTAGAAGCAATTGGATAAAAAGCTCAACTTTATTTAATAGAATGGTAATCTGTAAATGACAAGACTCCATAGATCTTTACAAAAGTTGAAAATGGTAATTTACATGGAAAAAGGCTACATTTAACACAATGATCACTAATCCTTCTACCAACATCAATATCCATTACGCTCTTTGCTTCGGTTGAGAATGATGAATCAGAACCGAATGACTTGCTCAAAATTGTCCCCCCATGACTAGGACCAACCGAATGCAGTTACTTGCCATAATCCCTAATTTTTGCATAAATTTCCCCAAGGTGGGGTACTCAATATATCGGGATGAATTTTCTGTTTTATGTCTCTAATTTTTTCCTGGATCGCCCTTTCAGGTTTTCAATCCACCGAGACGCTCATTTTTGCCTAAGTCGCCCTTCCGGGTCTTCAACTTAGCGATTTGTTCTTTTCTTTTTTAGGCAAAGCATTTCTTGACTGCATTAGCATTCACGGGATGAGTGAACTTTTCACCATCCATAGTTATGAGAATCAAAGCATCGCTTGAAAAGGCTCTCCTAACAACATATGGGCCTTCATAATTAAGAGTCCATTTGCCCCTAGCGTCTGGCTTGAAATATAGAATCTTTTTTAGCACAAGGTCACTTCTCTAAACACACGAGGCCTGACCTTCTTATCAAATTCTTTCTTCATTCTCTGCCGATATAACTGACTATGACACATGGCATTCAACCTTTTCTCTTCAATCAAATTCAGTTGGTCATATCTAGTCTAACACCATTCAGCTTCTGTCAACTTGGCTTCCATCAAGACACGCAATGATGGGATCTCAATCTCCACAGGGAGCACATCTTCCATGCCATAAATAAGAGAGAAAGGGGTTGCCCCTGTTGAAGTGCAGACGGATGTACGGTACCCATGTAAAGCAAATGGGAGCATCTCATGCCAGTCTTTATAGGATACCACCATCTTCTGAATGATCTTCTGAATGTTCTTATTTGCAGCTTCCACAATCCCATTCATCCTAGGTCTGTAGGGAGAAGAATTATGGTGTGCAATCTTGAAGTCTTTGCAAAGAGATTCCACCATATTATTGTTCAAGTTCGATCATTGTCAGTAATGATCTTACTTGGCACACCATAACAACATATAATTTGATTCTTGATAAACCTTACAACAACTAGCTTAGTTACATTTGCATATGATGCCGCTTCAACCCACTTTGTGAAGTAATCAATAGCCACCAAAATAAAACGATGTTCGTTTGAAGCTTTAGGTTAAATGATACCAATCATATCAATTCCCCACATGGAGAAGGGCCATGGAAAGGAAATCAAATTCAACAGTGTCAGAGGAACATGAATCTTATCTGCATAAATTTGACACTTATGTCATTTCTTCACAAACTTGCAATAGTCAGATTCCATTGTCAGCCAATAGTAACCTGCTATCGACATCTTCTTTTTCATAGCATGTCCATTGGAATGCGTACCAAAGGAACCTTCATGAACTTCAGTCATCAATAAGTTTTCTTCGTGTCTATCCATGCATCTGAGCAAAACCATATCGAAATTTCTCTTGTAAAGCACATCACCATTCAGGTAAAAGTTGCCAGCTAATCTCCTCAAAGTCTTATTATCTTTCAAAGATGCCCCAGGTGGGTAAATCTGACTTTGGAGAAAGCTCTTGATATCAAAGTACCACAGCTTTTCATCTTTGACCGCTTCAACAGCAAACACATGAGCTGGCATATCAAGATGCATCACAGTCAGATTAGGGACTTCATTCCAGAATTTTACCATAATCATTGAAACCAACGTTGCAAGAGCATCTGCCATCCGGTTTTCATCTCGATGGATATGATGAAACTCAACCTTTGTAAAGAAAGTTGAAATCCTCCTCGCATAATATCTATATGCTATCAAACCAGGTTGATTCGTCTCCCATTCACCTTTGATCTGATTTACAACCAAAGATGAATCTCCATAGACGTCAAGATATTTGATTATGAGATCAATGGCCTCTTCAAGCCCCATAATGCAAGCTTCATACTCAGCCATATTGTTCGTACATTTGAAAGTTAATCTAGTTGTAAATAGAAAATGAGTGCCTTGAGGAGTAATAATCACTGCCCCAATTCTATTACCATACTGATTAATAGCTCCATCAAGTACCATGCCCCAAAGGGAACCAGGTTCTGGCCCTTCTTCAAGCAATGGTTCATCACAATCTTTCCTTTTTAAGAATAAGATCTCTTCATCCGGAAAATCATATTGTACTGACTGATAATCTTCAATCGGTTGGTGAGCCAAGACACTACCCTTAATAGCTTTTTGAGATCGGTATTCAATACCATGCTCTGATAACAACATCTGCCAATGGGAAATCCTCCCAGTTAAAGCAGGATTCTCAAAAATATACTTGATTGGATCCATTTTGGATATCAACCAAGTAGTATGATTTAACCTTTATTGGCGCAAAAGCTTAACAGCCCAAGCCAATGCGCAACAAGTTTTTTCAAGCATAGAATACTGAGTTTCACAGTCGGTGAATTTCTTACTGAGGTAGTAAATTGCATATTCTTTCTTTCTAGATTCATCTTGCTAACCAAGAACACAACCCATACTTTCTTAAAGCACAGTCAAATACATGATCAAAGGTCTTCCTTCAACAGGCGGAGACAGAATCGGAGGCTCAAGCAGATACTCTTTGATACTGTCAAAGGCTTTCTGGCAATCCTCGGTCCAATCACAAGACTGATCTTTCTGAAGAAGCTTGAATATAGGCGCACACGTGGCAGTCATATGCGATATGAATCTTGAGATATAATTCAATCGGTTGAGAAAAACTCTGACTTGCTTCTTAGTTTTAGGCGCCGACATCTCTTGTATTGCTTTGACCTTGGCGGGATCAACTTCAATACCCTTCTCTCTGAGAATAAAGCCGAACAACTTACCAGAATGAACACCAAAAGTACACTTATTTGGATTCTAGCGGAGTTTGTACTTCCTCAAACGTTGGAATAACTTCAACAAATGCTCAACATGTTCTTCTTCATCACTTGATTTGGAAATCATATCATCAAGATAGACTTCAATCTCTTTATGCATCATATCATGAATAAGAGTGGTCATGGCTCTCTGGTACATTGCACCAGCATTCTTTAAACCGAAAGGCATCACTCTATAATATAATGTTCCCCATGGTGTAATGAATTTGGTCTTCTCCATATCTTCAGGTGCCATCTTGATTTGATTATAACCGGAAAATCCGTCCATAAATGAAAAGACTTTGAACTTAGCTGTATTATCTACCAACATATCAATGTGTGGCAGAGGAAAATCATCCTTCGGGCTACCTTTGTTCAAATATCTATAATCAACACACATGCGGACTTTTCCATCTTTCTTCGAAATAGGAACAATGTTGGCCACCCACTATGGATACTCGAAGGTAACAAGAAAACCAACATCAATCTGTTTTTGCACTTCCTCTTTGATTTTAACTGCCATATCGGGATGAGTCCTTCTCAATTTCTGCTTGACTGGCGGGCATTCTAGCTTCAATGACAATCTATGCTCCACGATCTCAGAATCCAAATCGGGCATGTCTTGATAGGACTAAGTAAACACATCAGAATATTCTCAAAGAAGATCAATCAACCCCTACTTAGCCCCTGGACACAATTGAGACCCAATCTTGACTTCCTTTACATCATCTTCAGAACCCAAGTTGACTAGTTCAATCTGCTTTTTAAACGACTGAATGGCTTTTTCCTCATGCTCAAGTAAACAAGATAATTCATCTAATATTTCTTCATCATCAGTCTCTTCCTCAGCCTCAAACACAGGGAAATCAAAGTTTGGAGAGGGAGTAGGATCATTGTATTCAATGGGTTTTGGAACCAACCTGCATAATGGTTTGATATTTTGATTTTAGAGAAGTGAATTGTGACCAAATATTATGCAGATGGAAAATTATTATTTATTTATGTTTTTTTTTGTGATTACCATTTTTCAGAAAAGCAAAAAAGTAAAAATAAAACATCATAGATGTGGATGAATAAAATTGTATTTCATTGATGATAATTGAAATGCCAAACAATGTTCATTTCTCCCTTAGGCATAAGAGAAGGATTTTTCTTAAAAAAATGAATAACAAATTACTTAGATCGATGAACAACAGTAGAAACATCAACAACAACCCAATTGTTGCAAGTCTGACCATGCGTCACAAAGTTGGCGCAAGCTTCGTCTTCATCGTCCTCAACCTTGATCACAACAGCTGAGTGTTGATCATTACCATGAATGAACCCTCCACTACGGAAACTCGGTTGCACATCTCCAATCTTGGCATTGTATGGCCCTAGTTGAAATCCCAATCCGGCTCTATTCTTGTTTTTAGCAATCTCTATCACACGACCCCACTGATCAGTGATGCCGGTCTCAATAGCTTTCTGAGCATCCTTCAAAGAAGACATGGGTGCCCCAATTTTCTTCACTTCAGCAATAAACAAGGCTTGGAACGGAGTTCCAACCTCCTCCTCAGCTTCAACATAAGAAAAGGATGACAGATGGCTCACTAGAAGCGCCTTCTCTCCACCCACAACGACAAGTTTAACGTTCTTCACGAATTTAAGCTTCTGGTGTAGAGTAGATGTCATGGCTCCTGCTTCATGAATCCATGGCCTTCCCAATAAATAGTTGTAGCGGGGTTTTCGATACCTTTAGGTTTATTGACTAAACCAAAAGTCAACATACAATTCGAGTCGCCACCACACTTTTATTTGTCCAAAGGAAAGGCAAAAAGCGAACAAAAGCCAAGGTAAGAAGTTTTTCAAATCAAAAACTAATAAAAATGTCAGAGATCTAGGCAAGGGGGTTGGTTATGAAAAGGGAAGGTTTTACGCACCCAAAACATCCTTAGTACTCTAAGGGAACCCTTTTTGCAAATATGTGTTGTAGGTTGGTATTTGTGAAAAGATTTGTGCAAAAGATTGGAGGGATGAGAAGAGAATAGATTATATTTACAAATTTTTGTTGTTTGAATGGATGAACCCATTGCCTACGTACCATCACAAAGGAGGATCAAAACCTCGTAGTTTGGGGTAAAAATTTCAAAGATTGGTGAATTGATTTTAATCAAAAGCCTTAAGGTCCTTTGTTATCAAAGGGAGAAAACTCAACCTAAACCAACAATCCACTATGTGAGGAAGGCTTCAACATGCTAGTGAGGGGTTAACCCTATAATAAACATGGAAGGCTTATAATCCAACACTAAGGATGAGGTGAGATTTACATCAACCACTATGATAACTCAAACCTATGACTAATGTTTTGAAAGGTTTTCACAAGTGGCCATTGGAACCACAAAACAACTTGAAATGGGTTATATTTACAAGTTAGATTTATTTACAAAATTAAGTCAAAGTTGGATTAAAATTTATTTACAATGAATATTTATGAAAATGGTTTTGAAAAGTCAAAGGCTTAAGGCCTAGGTTTTTAATTTGAAATAAAGTCAAAGTTTTGTAAATGATTTTTGTCTTGGTTAAAGTGGAGAGAAGAAGAGAAGGGCTAGTCCTAAAGCATACAAAGATAAGAGGGGGAAAGATAAACCCTTGGAGTTCCTTTTCTTAGAGTCATAAAGATGACTCAAGATGCTCCTTTCCTTTGGACTTAGCACACAAACAAGCAATCAATAATTGAATTCAAGCTCCTAGAGTCTCCATTTAGCTTGACTCTTAACTTGGCTACTCATGACAATGGTCTTCTTTTCACAATCTTAAGATGAGATCCCTATCACACAAAAGCAAACATCAAAAAGCTCACAACACAATAAAGGGAATGGACAAAGAATAAGTTTGATGAGAAATCCTTTGAGGTCAACTTTGAGTTTTAGCATTCTAAAGGCATGAGGCCTAGTTGCTCTTCAACATATTTTGCATTCTAAAGGCATGAGGCCTAGTTGCTCTTCAACATATTTTGCATTCTAAAGGCATGAGGCCTAGTTGCTCTTGAACTCCTTTAAGCATGGGTAAGTCCTAATTCTAAGTCCTTTCTCCTTTTGCATTTGGTTCACATCAAAACAAACACAAACAACACAAAATAACAATATATTTATATACAATAATGGGCTCAAATGAGCAAAAGAAAAATGACATGAACATAAAATATGTGCTCAAGTGAGCAAAGATGAAAATCAATATGAATAATGAGCAAGAAATAAATGACATTAAAAGTAAATGGCAAGAAATTAAAAGCTCAAATTAAAGTTAGTAGTTAGTAAGGTTATGTTAGCTTGTCATAAGACAATGTAGCGCTATGTTAAGCAATCGTAAGTGGACTAATGTAGTAGTCACACCTATCTGAGGCCGGTTAATAAGAATATAGGCAAAGAACACAAGTTAGAGATCATGACTAGTAAGCCAAACTCCATAAACTTGTCATGCCAAACAAAAGGGGAAGCGCCTTGTATTGACTTTTGGTTATTTGCTTGACCAAGAAGCAACCTACCTTTGACACAAAATAACTCACTTGATCATGGATCAAGTTGAGTTTGGTTTGGATCAAAGAAGGTTAAATTTCTCATTTGTTAAGACCAACCTCAAGACTTTAACTCATTGGCCATTGATGGAAAGAAAGGGATGAAGATGAAAGGGAAGGGATAAGAAGTCAACAAACAATCCCAATTGACCAAGGAATAACTCATCCTTGATCAAATTCATTCATCTTTCTTGGTGATGATCCTTAAGGACTTTCAAACCACAAGATTCATTGAATTTGATCAAAGTTGAATCAATTCAACCTCAATCAACACCAAACAGAAGAGAAATGAAGATAACAAGTCAAAGAGTCAATGATATTTTTTTGGTATTTTTTGAATTAAAATAAAATACAAATACAAAATAAACAAATAAGGTTGAACCTCAAATTCAATTCAAAGCAACTTCAAAAAGTCCAATTAAATTCGCATTGGTTCAACATAGTCAAACAAGCTTTGACTACTTTTCTCACAAATTTTTGAAACAAGAAAGCAATTAAAATCAATTAAAAACAATTAAAAATAGCACAATATGAATTAAAATCTCAAATAATCTCAAAACAAACAAGAAATTGTTGAGACTATTTTTCATTGACTTATCATGATTCATAGATGCTATGAATTTTTTTTTGTATTTTTTAAAAGTTAGAAAGTATTTTAAAATGAATTAAAAATATTAAAAACAAGTAGTTCATAAAAAATATCAAATGAAGTCACAAAAATAATTAAAAATCATAATATGAAACTAGATTTTTCAAGAAATTTTTGGAATTGGTCTCATATTTTTATGACTTCAAATGAATATTTAATGAATTTTTGAAAATAAAAGGAATTAACAGAAAATAAAAAGAAAATGGAATAAACGAAAAATGCACAGCCATCAGATGTGTTTCATTAGTTGATGTGGCATCAGGCAATGGTTTAGATTTGAGGAAATACGGTGCACACAAGTCAAACGTGCCACATCATGAATTAAATAAAGTATTCAAATTGAATGAACAAGATTAGATCGTGGCATTGAGATCCAAGGGCCAAGGAGCAAGACACGTGGTGGTGTTGGTGAAAACCACCGTCTTCTTCGGCGAAGCAACAGAATCCGGCCACCAGTTGCAGAAAATAAATCTTAATGAAAATTAAAAACAAGGCCATGGAAATGAAGCTCGTGTGATGGAGATCATCACTGTACCAATGGGTCTCCCTCACTCTTCCTATATTGAGAGAAATGTGAAGGAGAAAATTATGGTGTTCATATTGATTGTTCATGAAATGGTAAATTAAATGCATCAACATCTTGCCTCGAGTGTGAGGACTTCAGAAAACCACAGAAACACAAGCAAACTACATTGAATTAGTAGTTTTAGATCCAAAAAGTTTGAATGGATACCTTTGAATTGATTAACTTTTGTCCACAAATTCTCCAAGATCCTTGCTCCTTCTTGATCTATGAATGTAATGGAAGTGATTGGCTAAGGAATCAGGCTTTAAAACACAGCTAATGATGCTGAATTTCAAGCTCGAAAATCAGAGAAAAAAATGGAATGATTCCTTTGGTGAGGGTGTGGTTTTACATCTGCAGCACTTGGGATCTCCAAAAGGTTATTGAATGAAGCTCATGGCGCCTTTATTTATAGGTGAATGCATCAGCTAATCACACTTCTTTCATGTGCATGGCAATTTGAAAATTGGATGCATGGGCTTGTGTAGGCGTGTGGAAGGCCCAATGATGGCTGAAACAACTTGCTGAGTTCACATGGAAGTCATTTGGACGTGCACTTTGAATGGAGAAAGCTTGCATTTCAAGTTTTAGCATACAATATCAAAATTGCACATAAATGAAAAGAATTTTGAATCTCCCAAATGGTGAATCCAAAAGACTATTTTTAGTAATGGTGGGAAAGCCCTTGAAATAAGTAACAAAAGTCATGTCGGACAAAAAATCATTTGGCATTTGCAAATTGATCAAAACTGGCTGGGAAAATTCAAGTACAAAACATGTTCAAATCATTTTGAAAAAGTTCTCCAAAAGAAAGCTTAATCAAACCCCTCTGTCTTCATGACGCAAGCTTCAAATGAAAAAATCTCCAACATCAAAGTTGTAGATATTTCCAAGATGGTTAATCTAGACTCAAATTTTGCATCATTTGGATTTTCTATGACACAGTTATGGGCATTTGAAGTTGGATACTTTTTCAAATTCAATGAATTAGGTCCAAGATGACCTATAATGTTTTGCATTATCACATGTATTTATTTTAGGATTATGAAATTTTGTACAACATAACATTTGAATTATACATCTCAATATTTCCAATGCATTTGGTCTCACATCAAAATCAAAAACATTAAGGAAGTTCTGCCCTTGGTAAGTTGACCCAAAATTAGGGTTTCAGTCAAAATGAACTATAATGTTTTGAAATGAATGAGACCTTCCAATCTTCACATAGATTTTTGATGAACATGAAAGTTTTTCATATGGTTCTTAGGAACATTTTTTTTGGGTCATCCTAATTTGACAAACACATCAAAAGTTATATTTCATTGATCCTCAGCTTAGTCAGATGACTTGACTGGTCAACTTTTCAAGGCCAAACTTCCAATCTTGATGAATAAATGATTGAGGGGCCTCAAATAGGCTCAAATATGCATAAAATTATGAATGAAAGAACTTCCCTTGATTAAATTTGATCATAGGTTGAGATTGCTTCATGGGCAAGGCACAATAAAAGCATAGTGAAATTAGGGGTTCCTTAGGAAACAATCTTCAAGCCCTTTGGGTTATCTTGATCAAATTGGAAAATTAAGATACTTGGGAGACATATATGATGATTAGGAACTTTATGGACCATTTTCATGCTTTTACTCATCTTCATTTAGCCATTGCATTGGGCTTAGGAGCCTCCTAGGAGCATTGTGGAGCACATGATCACTTGAGGTTAAAAAAAAAAGAGTTAGTGATATATTTTTGTGCTTTTGGTTAGTAATCAAATAATAAAACCAATAATATACAATACAAGCATGCTTGATGATCTCAAAACACTCAAACAAGTCCCAACCCTAGGGTTAAGGAGCCAAACATGCTATGATCCTTGAGGAAATGCACTTGTGCAATAACATGATGCCATGAGGGATCTTAGGGTCAAAATTAAGGTCTTACAGATGCCTCTATTTAAGGTCGTTCTAGTCGGAGATATGAAGGTTAAAATCATCGTCTCGGCGAGATAGAATGAGCTTAAATAATAACAAAGAGACGAATTTTGGTCCCTAAGAGACCTCATGATGCAAATGTATGCATGCAAAAATAAAATCTTCATGGTGAATAATTACCACAAAGAAAAAGAAATCGGGAGAAACTGCAGATCCGTAGGAGTAACACACTCACTAGGGAGACAGAGACTCTGGGGGAAATAAGGTAAAATCGCGTGAGTAGGTCACGACTTGAAAACTTGCTGGGAGACACGAGGGGATTCCACGAAAATAAATCGATGGAAAGACTCGAGCTGACGCAAAGATGCATGTATTAGGGAATATGCCAATACAGCAAAACTATCCACAAAGGACACATCGGATAAAAATCCAGACTCAGACGGGGGGTGTCCACAAAGGAATTCGCTGAGGAAGAATCAACGAGATATTACCGATTACTGGGTAATAAACTCAAAGAGAGACATGTTATCAAAACACCGATTACTGGGTGAGAGAACAACATGCTCAGGGAGAAAGAATATCTAAGACCGGTATAAGGGTGAAAGATATCAATCATCCGAAACATCTGAGGAGGACCCAAAAGGCACATCTCAACTTAGGAAAATCTGACTCCACAGGGGACAAAAGTCATAATAGGGAGCATAAGGAAGGAACACCAGGGATACCGATTATTGGGCATATAATAGGTGACCAACCAGGCGTGAATTGGGAACATATCCAAGACACTCATCATCCGAAAGGAGGGATGAAAAAGAAAACTCGACTTACAGGGTGGATATTCGATTCCACAAGGAAATACGAATCTTACTCGACTGGGGAAGAAAAAGACTTTGACTGAAGAGCGCATGAGACATATTATCTACTACCGTTATATGGATGAAAACGTAGATAACATACTCGCATGAAAGATTATCCACAACCGGTTACTGGGTTAATAAAGGATAAATCGACCAAAAAGAAGGGACATCGGGATACCGGTTACTGGGTATAAAATGATGACTAATCAGAAGGAGAAACAATCATTACCAAACAAGGGTAAATGAAAGATGACTCGCTAGGGATAAATTGCCTGACAAAAGCAATTAACGAAGAGATATATCACCGATTACTGGGTGGTATACTCAAAAACGAAGGAATATCAATACCGATTACTGGGTAAAGATAACCAACAAAAAGGGGATTACATCTACCGGTTACTGGGTAGAAAACCACAGAAATAGGACTTATAACTACCGATTACTGGGTAGAAGGCCATAAAATCCGCTGGGGAAAAGATGGACAATCACTGGTTACTGGGCAATTGAATAACTGAGCCACAGGGAACTACAGGGGATAACAAGAAAGGAATCAATCTAGGAACAAACTAGAAAGACACGATCAAACAAGACTTAACCCGATGAGGATATAACTCAGGGGGAGTAATTCCATCCCAATACACAACCGGGGAGGAAACTGAAACAATAATCATCCACGAGGACATAACTCAGTGGGGAAGGAAGAAGGAAAGATAAACACTTTCTGCTTATGGGGCTGACTCTATATGGAGAGATCAGACACAAACATCTGCTTGGGGAAGAACATTTCACCAATAGCAGGAAATAACAAACAAAGATATATGGCAAAGAATGCAACATGAATATCTAAATGCTATGATTATGCATGTATATGTATGATTTGTGTATGATTAATGCTGACAAACAGACATATCTAACACAAACAAGTCCAAGAATCACGAACAGACACTCGACACAACATCTCGACAAGAAGGGTGAAGCCTACTGGAGAACTCAGCTTGGGAATAACCCAAGAAGGATGAAAATAAATCATCGGGGGTATCCAACCCTATCCCAAAGCTACACTCGCTGAGGGTACAAAGAAGGTGTATTCAGGAGCAGCGAAAGAGGATAATCAAACAGAGAACTCAACTCTGATGGGGATTATCTCTGAAATAAGAGTAAACAAAGGGAAGACCTTAACCACAGTTGGGAATAGGCAAAGTCAAAGCTTCCAACTGCAGGAGGTAACACTCTGCACATGAGAAATCTTCCAGGAGCAAACAATCCTGACATAAGAAAAATGCAGAAAATCTGTCGGGGAGTTTCCATCAACTCTCTCGGGGACAGGTGGTTAAAAAACAATAAGATCCACTGGAGAAGAAACTCTACTGGGGAAGCTTAGCAAGGAATGATGTAAAAACTCCGTGGGAGACAACCACCAACCAGACGTACATCAATCAAACACTCCCTTCTATCTGCCGAAGAGGAAACTCTGCAAAAGGGAATAATAGTATTTCGCTCCACTAGGGAAGGAAAACTTCAGACTCGGAGGAGATACCAACATCAAACTCTTATCTGGCAACCCTACTGGGACAAGCTTCAAATGCTCTTGAGGAAACTACCCTGGCTGGGGAAAATGGAAACGAATCCTTCATTAACAAGCGATATACAAGGGATACCTCTGCTCAAAATAAATGAAAAGGGAAACAAGCCCTTTATCAATTGCACTAGGCAACTTCCTACTGAAGAGACAAATATCTGGAAAGATAGCTCTGCAAGGAACACATGCCTACACCGCTGGAGATTCTTACTCATGATGGGGAAAGACAAACTTCCTCGTGAGTAGATAACATATTAACTTTTATCAATCTATAAGGGATTTTAGGTCAGTCCACACAAGGGATGACAACCATACAAATGATAAAACACAAACGCTAGCGCCTGTTATAGAGGAATACACATCTCTAAAAGATCGAGGCAAAAATTCCGTGGGAGAAACAAGTATGCATACACAACAAACCACTGGGAATGCGTTGGATGAAAATCCAACTAGGGGAAAGCAATCCATAAGACCGATCAATCCACTGCCATCAAGGAGAAATTCTCATACCAGACTCTCTAAGAAGCTAATGATGTACTATTCTTTTTGCGCTCGCTGGGGAGACAACCTGAATACTGATGAAGAGGATATAAGAATGCCAGAACATGAACAAATGTCTTACCCTTTGGTGATCATACTATCCTTGGGAAAGCACTGAGGACATTCCACTTATCCTTTCAGTCATTGTGAATGTTCATTTTGTTTAAAACAGTTTATTTATGAAAACTTTATTTGTTTTAAAACAATGATATTCATCAATTAAAACATGCAAATATTTGTTAAACAGAAACAAATAAGAGTTCAAAGAATTGGATAAAGGCTCAAATTTATTTAAGAGAATGGTAGTCCGCAAATGGCGAGACTCCATGGATCTTTCTAAATTTGAAATTGGTGATATACATGGAAAAGGGCTACATTGAACATAATGACCGTTTCTCCACCAACTCTGAATCCACTGTATTCGAAACTTCAATTGACGATAACTAAGCGAGAATCTTTGACAGATGATAGGTGTAGAACACAGTCTTGTCAAGATGCCGTTACTTGCCAAATCCCTAATTTTTGCCTAGATTTCCCCAGTGTGAGGTACTCAATCTAGCGGGATATATATATTCCTCTTTTTTTATGTCTCTAACTTTTTCCTGGGTCACCCTTTCGGGTTTTCAATCCACCGAGACGCTCATTTTTTGCCTAAGCCGCCCTTTCAGGTTTTCAACTTAGCGAGCTATTCTGTTTTTATTTTTTTAGGAGAAGTATTTCTTGACTACATATGAATTCACAGGACGAGTGAAATCCTCCCCATCCATAGTTGTGAGCAACAAAGCACCGCCTGAAAAGGCTCTCTTAACAACGTATGGACCTTCATAGTTTGGAGTCCACTTGCCCCTGGAATCAGGCGCGAAAGACAATAATTTCTTGAGCACGAGGTCACCTTCTCGGAACACACGAGGCTTGACCTCCTTATCAAAGGCTTTCTTCATCCTCTGCTGATACAACTGACCATGGCACATGGCAGTTAATCTCATCTCTTCAATCAAATTTAGTTGATCATAACGACTCTGAACCCATTCAGCCTCAGTCAACTTGGCTTCCATCAAGATTCTCATTGATGGGATCTCAACCTCTACGGGGAGCACAACTTCCATGCCATACACAAGGGAGAAAGGGGTTGCCCCTCTTGAAGTGCGGACGGATGTACGATAACCATGCAAAGAAAATGGCAGGATCTCATGCCAATCTTTGTATGTAATAACCATCTTCTGAATAATCTTCTTGATGATCTTGTTAGCAGCTTCAACAACCTCATTCATCTTGGGTCTATAGGGAGAAGAATTATGATGTGTAATCTTGAACTCGTTACACAACTCTTTCATCATCTTATTATTCAAGTTAGATCCTTTATCAGTAATGATCTTGTCTGGCACACTATATCAGCATATGAGTTGGTTCTTGATAAACCTCATAACCACCTGCCTAGTCACATTTGCATACGATGTCGCTTCAACCCACTTCGTGAAGTAGTCAATGGCTACGAGAATAAAACGGTGACCTTTTGACGCCTTAGGCTCAACCATGCCAATCATGTAAATTCCCCACATGGAGAAAGGCCATGGTGAGGAAATAACATTCAGAAGTGTCGGGGGAACATGAATCTTATCCGCATAAATCTGACACTTGTGGCATCTTTTCACAAACTTGTAGCAGCCAGACTCCATTGTCAGCCAATAGTAGCCTGCTCTCAGCATCTTCTTTGCCATGGCATGCCCATTGGAATGAGTACCAAATGAGCCCTCATGGACTTCAGTCATTAACAGGTCTGCTTCATGTCTATCCACGCATCTGAGAAGAACCATGTCAAAATTCCTCTTGTAAAGAACATCACCATTAAGGTAGAAACTGCCAGATAATCAACTCAAAGTCTTCTTATCTTTAATAGATGCCCAAGCGGGTAAGTCTGACTTTGGAGAAAACACTTGATATCATAATACCACGGCTTATCATCTTTCACTTCCTTAACTGCAAACACATGAGCTGGTCTATCCAAGCGCATCACTGTAATATTTGGAACTTCATTCCAATAATTGACAGCAATCATTGAAGCAAGCGTAGCAAGAGCATCCACCATCTGATTCTCATCTCGAGGAATATGATGAAAGTCAACTTTAGTAAAGAAAGTTGAAATCCTCCTCGCATAGTCTCTATATGGGATGAGGCCAGGCTGATTCGTCTCCCATTCACCCTTAATCTTATTAATAACAAGGGCCGAATCGCCATAAACATCAAGATGTTTGATCCTAAGATCAATACATTCTTCCAAACCCATAATACAGGCCTCATACTCCGCCATATTATTCGTACATTTGAAAGTTAGCCTTGCTATAAAAGGAAAATGTGTGCATTGAGGAGTAATAATCATTGCCCTAATACCATTTCAATACTGATTTACAGCGCCATCGAACACCATACCCGATCGGGAACCAGGCTCTGGCCCTTCATCGAGCGTAGGCTCATCACAATCTTTCATCTTCAAATACAGAATCTCCTCATCAGGGAAATCGTATTGCACAGACTGATAATCTTCAATTGGTTGATGCGCCAAATGGTCCACCAAGATACTACCTTTAATAGCTTTTTGAGCTCGATACTCAATATCATACTCAGATAACAGCATTTACCAACGGGAAATTCTCCCAATTAAAGCAGGCTTCTCAAAGATATACTTGATCGGGTCCATTTTGGATATCAACCAAGTCGTATGATTAAACATATACTGGCGTAAACGCTTAGCGGCCCAAGCCAAAACACAACATGTCTTCTCAAGCATTGAGTACCGAGACTCACAGTCGGCGAACTTCTTACTCAAGTAGTATATTACATATTCTTTATTTCCTGATTCATCTTGCTGACCAAGGACACAACCCATGGAATCATCAAGCACAGTCAAGTACATAATCAATGGTCTCCCTTCAACAGGTGGAGACAGAATTGGAGGCTCAAACAGATACTCTTTGAGACTATCAAAGGCTTTTTGGCAATCCTCGATCCAATCATGACGCTGATCTTTCTGGAGGAGCTTGAATATAGGCGCACATGTGGCAGTCATGTGGGATATAAATCTCGAAATATAATTCAAGCGGCCAAGAAAACCTCGGACTTGCTTCTCAGTTTTGGGCGCAGGCATCTCTTGTATTGCTTTGACCTTGGCAGGATCAACTTCAATACCTCTCTCGCTGACAATAAAGCCCAATAACTTGCTGGAACGGACTCCAAAGGTACACTTGTTCGGATTCAGACGGAGTTTGTACTTCCTCAAACGCTGGTAAAGCTTCAACAAGTGTTCTACATGTCCAATTTCCGTTTTCGACTTTGCAATCATATTGTCGACATACACCTCGATCTCCTTGTGCATCATGTCATGAAACAAGGTAGTCATAGCACGTTGATACGTGGCTCCGACGTTCTTCAAACCGAAGGGCATCACTCGATAACAAAATGTTCCCCAAGGTGTGATGAATGTTGTCTTTTCCATATCCTCGGGTGCCATCTTAATCTGATTATAACCGGAAAATCCGTCCATAAATGAAAAGACATTGAATTTGGCCGTATTGCCTACCAACATATTAATTTGTGGTAGAGGAAAATCATCTTTTGGACTAGCTTTATTCAAGTCACGGTAATCCACACACATTCAGACTTTTCCATCTTTCTTAGGTACAGGCACAATATTGGCCATCCATTGAGGATATGTAGAAGTCACCAGAAACCCTGCATCAATTTGCTTCTGAACTTCTTCTTTAATCTTCACTGCCATATTAGGATGAGTTCTTCTGAGCTTTTGCTTCACAGGCACACACTCAGGCTTCAACAACAAGAAATGTTGCACGATATCAGTATCCAAACCAGGCATGTCTTCATACGACCAGGCAAAGACGTCGACATATTCTCGTAGCAACTCAATCAACCCCTTCTTAACATACTCTTCAAGGAGTGCCCCAATCTTCACTTCACGAATGCAGTCTTCCGACCCCAAGTTGACTGTTTCCAGATTCTCAAGATGTGGCTAAATGATTTTCTCCTCATACTCAAGCAGACGTGTAATCTCATCAGGAATCTCTTCAACATCATCTTCTTCTGCCTCAAATACAGGGAACTCAAAGTTGGGAGATGGTGTTGGATCATTATGTTCAATGGGTTTGATTAACCTGCATAATGATTTTGAGTATAAAAGAGATTTCAGAATTTAAACAAGGCAAATCATTATGCAGATGAAAAGATTAATTTTATTCTCTTTTTTAGGGTTTTATGGTGATCACCAATTTCATGTGAAAATTAAAAAATGAAAAATAATTTAAAAAAACAAACATTTAACATGCGATTATTGAATGAATATCATTGTATTAATCAATTATACCAACAATGTCTTCACTTCTCCTTTTGGCATGGGAGAAAGGTTTTTAAACAAAATGAACATATTACGTTGACTCATGGATAACTGTCGGAACATCAACAGCGACCCAATTATTGCAGATCCCTCCAGGTATGACAAAGTTGCTGAGATCTTCCTCTTCATCTTCTTCAATGATGGCAGCAGCTTCTTGATCTTCAATGGTGTGGATGAAACCTCCACTCTGAAACATCCCAAGATCATTAGAAACACCGGAAGAATACCCTATACCATCCCGGGATTTATTATCTTCCATCTTTATCATTTTCCCCAAACCATTAGTTGCACCATGCTCGATGGCCAACTTCGCGTCATTGTAGGAGACAAATGAAGAAAGTCCTTTCCTAGAAGGCTCAACAATAGATAAGGCTTGGAATGGAGTTCCAACCTCATCCTCAGCATCAATGTAGGAAAAGGAAGATAAATGGCTGACCAAGAGAGCCTTCTCTCCCCCTATCACCACCAACTTCTTGTTCTTAAGGAACTTTAACTTTTGGTGTAGGGTGGATGTCACGACACCTGCCTCGTGAATCCATGGTCTACCAAGCAAACATCTGTATGAAGGATGTATGTCCATAACCTGGAAAGTGATTTGGAAATCACAGGGTCCAATCTTGATCGGGAGGTATAATTCACCGATCACGGTCTTGCGTTATCCATCAAAAACTTTTACTACCACTCCACTCTGCCTCATGGGAGGCCCCTGATATGAAATTTTAGCAAGAGTGGACTTTCGTAATACATTAAGTGATGACCCTGTTGTAGCAGTGTATTTGTCACTTTAAGATTTATTGATTAAATCAAAAGCAAAGTACACAAAAGAATCGAGTCGCCACCGCACTTTTATTTATCCAAAGGACTGGCTAAAAAGCGAACAAAAGCCTAAGAAGTTTTACACATAGAAAACTAATGAAAAGATCAGAGAATCTGGGTAAGGGGTAAATTACGCAATGGGAAGGTGTTAGGCACCCAAAACGTCCTAGGTACTCCTAGGGAGCCCTTTTCACACTTGCTGAATGAAATTGTTATTTGTTATGAAATATTTATTGTGCAAACATGAATGGGATGATGAGAAAAGAATGTACAAGTTATTATTTTTGTGTTTGAACGGATGAACCCGTTGCCTACGTACCTTTCCATGAAAAGGTAAAGGATCAAAACGTCGTAGTTCGGCTAAAAGATTTCCAAAAGTTAGTGAATTCATTTTAAAACACAAGCCCTAAGGTTATTCATTATCAATGGGAGAAAACTCGACCAAGATCAACAATCCACCATGCGAGGATAGCTTCGACGTACTAGAGGGGTTAACCCTGTTTTCAGTACGGAAGTCTTACAGTCGACTCACTAAGGATATGGTAAGATTTACATCAACCACTATGATAATTGAAACCTATGGCTAATGTGTGAAAAACTTAACAAGAATGGACAAAGCCAAAACAATTGAATGTGTGAAGTTAATTGATTATGAGTATTCACAAAATATGGTCAAGGTATGATTAAGATTCAATTCAGAAAGAAGTGTTATCAAAAGTGAAGTTTGAAAATCAAGGACTTAAGGTCCAAGTTTCTAATTTGAAAAGACATGAAGATGTTTGCACAATATTTATCTCAAGTTTTGAAAACAACATGTGAAAAGGTTTAGGACAAGAAGGTAAGGGTGAATGGAGTGTAAAACTTCTCAGAAAGGTTCACCTCTTGAAATCATATAGAAGATGATCCAAGTGTGTCCTTTGGAATAGGCAAACAAATGAGCAATAACAAACAAGAAAAACAAATGGATACCGGATGCCAATAAATGGTCTTACTCCAATCTCCTAAACAAAGGTGGATATCGGATACCAATAAATGGATTTACACCAATCTCCTAAAACAAACAACAAGGATACCGGATGCCAATAAATGGTCTTATTCCAATCTCCTAAAACAAAACAAAACCTGGATACCGGATGCCAATCTATCTGGGCTTATACCAATCTCCAACAGATGATCATGGGAGACAAATCCCAACAACATGGACTTACAATTGAATCCTCACATACAACAAACAAACACAAGCAATAAGCAAAGAGGATATGAGTGGCCAATGAATGGTCTTATACTCAATCCCTTCCAAATCATAGGAACAATGGCCAATCTATGGACTTACAATTATCCTCAATGGATCAACAAAGATGGTCACAAAGATATGAGATAATGATCATGCAATAATAAGCAATTAATGATGATAAATGCACAAAGGCACACAAGCAGATAGGTACAGATGAATGAACCAATAAGCAATCAATGATTCAGTTAGCACACACTATACACAAGCAATTAGGCTCAAGCAAGGGGTTAGACTTTAAAGTCAACTGGAATGGGGTAAATGGTGCTCTTAACCTTAACATTGAGAGTTAAGGTGAAGCAGATGAAAGGATATGAGGGGTGTGCCTCATGCTCTTATCCCTGGTCAGGGAGAGCTTCAAATGATAGAAGATGTGGGAGTTCAGAAAGTTGGAACTCTCTCCACAAGTTAATGACTCTATAGATCTTGGGATAATATCCACAATGCCTCAACATGTAATGTGAGCAAAGGGATGACACACAGACTAGCAGGAGATGGATTGCACATCTCTTGTGTTCTGCCAATTGCCGTATCAAAGGGCTTTTCCTGCTTGGGGGACAAAAATAAACAATCACAAGCATTGCCTCTTAAGGAGGACTTCAGACAGGTGCCTGGCCAAATAACAGACCAGATCTTCCAGACTACATGGAGAAGAGAAGTTTATACCTAGATTAGCAAAGCACAAACAAGTTCACAATGAACTTAGCAACTAATGTACCTGAAAACAATCCAACTCAATCAGTATACAAGTTAAAAAGTCAAACAAATAATCCCACAGTCAACAGACAATACACAATCAATCAATCAATGCAATGTACAAAGCACAAGCTCAACTCAAATGAGCTAAAGCATCCTACAAAACAAGTCAAAGTTAGTCCATATCAATCAAATAAACCAACTCAAGCAATGTGAATTAATCCTCTTATAGCCATGTACTTCTTAACTTGAAAACAAACTCAAACATGAGAAGCAAACCACTAGGACAAGGCCTAGGGTCAAAGAAGGAGAAATAATCCAAAACAGAACATGAAAATTGACAAGAATCTAGTTTAATCACTCAAGAACAATATCCAAGTGGTCTCATGTCAAAAGCATCAACCAATTTCATTTCATAAACAAATCATGTCAAAGCATGCAAGTTGGAATCACATTGAAGCAACAGAATGAACACAAGCATATTAATTCCAAAATGGCTCAATAAATCCCAAGAAAAAATCATGGATAAACAGCACTCATCAAAGGATCAACACACCAAAAATCATGGCATTTGGACAAGTATAAGCATGGCAATCAAATTCATCAAGTCAAGGTAAGCATAAATAAGCTCAAAGGAGGCCCAAATTGATACATCAACTTTAGGCAATCCTAAAACAGAAATGACAAGAGATAAATGACTCAAACCAAAGCCACAATGAACCTCAAAGAGTCTAGAATCAATGTACAAAATTTCAAGTTCATATGATAAAGCATAAGCATTTCACAAATCTTGAAAGTTCAACACTCTTCAAAAGTTCAAACATGGTAATCTAGAAAGAAAAAACCCAAACAAATCAAAAATGAATCTAAAAAATCTACAATATATCATGATCAATCCTAACATCCATAAGTAGCATCATGCAAAAAATCACATCAATTGGCATTTAATTCGCATGGTAAAGAAAATCAGCAAATCAAGCAAGCAAAGGTGTGACACACATTGTCACACCTACATTAATCAGATCATATCTCAATAACCAGAAATGCAAAAAATACAAACTCTATACCAAAATGACCATTAGGATGTCTAATTTAAGCATGTCAATTTTCACATTCATTAGATTAACCATCATCATTTCACAAAGAAATTGGCAAGCAAGGTGCAAGATAGCATATGCATGAACAAACCCTAGGCAAATTAAAATTCCAACCGTGCACATATTCTGGAAAAATAACCACAAAATAGTAGACATCATGAAGAACAATGTGCAAAAAATCTCATGTCAATTGGATGATTATTTATGGAGTTATGATTTTTTAAATGAAGAGAAAAATTAAAAACACATGAAAGCAATGCATGAACACATGAGTACAAGATGGAAAAATAAGGCAAGGCATATATTGGAATTGTCCATCAGGAGGATCGAACCGTGTATGCATTTGAATCAGGCGCACTTTAGGTGAAACGCACCGTTTCACTAAAGCTTAGTTGGCGCTGAAAAGCGTTCCCGGCCAATCAATGAGCCACGTGAGTGCCAAATGTACCAATGCATGAGCACAAACAAAGAAACACATGCAAACCCGACCAGGCAAAGATCAAACACGATCTGGACATCAAAACCCTAACATTCATCATGTGTTCTTCGTGTTCATCAGGTCAAGAACAAAAGTTCACCAAAATTCGTAAACAGCATACCATTGGATTCATCTCACATCACACATCATAGATCCACAACTATTTTAACCTAATTCAGCACAGGTTCAAAGAATTGAGCAAGAACATTTTCATCTATCAAACTTATAAGCATCATAACTAACTCATTATTGCATGAAATTAAAAGATCTAAAGCTCAGCATAACCACCAATGAGAGATCTACAAGATGCATACATCAATTTTAAGAATCATGAGCATCGAATTCTAACCTTGTTGGAGAAACAGAAGTGGAATCGTGCGATTCAAGTCTTGAAATGCAGAAACAGATGTTCTTCCAAGCTTAGATGAATGAATGGATGAAGGATTGTAGCTCAACAGTGCTTGATTTGTCCAAAAACTTCAACTGCCATGGATATGCATAACCTTCAACAACTTCGATTCTTGATGAATTCTTCTGGATCTTGCTTCAACAATCTTCAATAATGCTTGTAGATGATGAACAAATCAAGAAACAGGCAATGCTTTTGAAGAAATTCGATGAAAAGTTTGAGAGAAATTTGAGAGAGAATTTTTAGATCTGAGATTTTGGAAGTGTTGTTGTGATTTTCTGTTAGGATTATGGTTATATATGGTGTACTAATCAAGCTTGTTAATCATGATTAAGCAAATGCAAAGGATTAGTGAAATGGAAGTATTGATGCAAAATGGCAAATACACCCTCACATGTGCATGGAAATGGAACAGTGCACGATTTTCACTTGGGATGAGTTTCAAATGTTGTTTAGAGGCAAATGCAATTGGTAGAAAATGAAAATAATGCATATTTTTCAAATGACCACTTTCCCTCCAAAATTCAAATGAAATTCAAATGAAAATGTCAATATTTTTGTGATGAGAATTGATGAAATGTAATGCATGATTTGGATAGTAGAGATCAAGAGAGAAATGTTCCAAAAAGAACCACTCAATTTGGCATTTTGGTTCAAAAGTTATGCAAGCTTGAAATTCAAATTCCATTGACAATGATTGACCCATATATTTTCAACCATAAATGAGAAATTCATGTTCTTGGACTTTTTGGAATGGTGAGAGCAAGATCTTCAACGTTCATGTTGGACAAAATTTCATTTGAAGCTTTCTTGATGATGTAATCTTGAGGAGAAAACCTTTCCATTTTTGGCAATTCCAAATTACAGGTCACTTACTATTTTTGGAAAGTTTTCATCTGACCTCAAATCCTTCAATGTTGATGTTTGAAATGTCAAATGAGACTTGTATGGACATGAATGAGGCCTCTCTAACCATCTCCCACCTTCAAATCCATGATTGAATGCACAATTGACTTGTGTTGACTTTTCTAGGGTTTCAGTTGACTTGAGCTATGCTCAGATGAATTTCAAGCCTCTACCACTTGAGATCTTGATTCAAAACGATATCATGGTTCATATGAACTCTTGTGAATGATCATGGTGCCCAAATTCTCAAGAATGGCCACCATCTATTGCTCAATGGCCTTTGACTGTCTTGACCTAGAATTGCTTCATCTGCAAGTAACAAGGTTAGATGACATATTTTTGTACTTTTGGTTAGTAAACAAATGAAAAGCAATGATATACATATGCAAAACATGCTTGGTGATCAAGAACCACACTCAAAAGACAACCCACCCACAGGGAAGAAGGCAAAGTGCACAAAGATCCTTGAGGCAATGATATGATATGATGCCATGAGGGATCTTAGGGACAAAATTAGGGTCTTACAGATGCCCCTATTTAAGGTCATTCTAGCCGGAGAAGTGAAGTTTAGAAATCTTCATCTCGACGCGGTAGAATGGGCTTAAATAACAGTAATGAGACAAATTTTGGTCCCTAAGAGACCTCATGATGCAAATGTATGCATGCAAAAGACACAACCTCTGTGGGGATATGGTTCGCACAGAAGAAAAGACGATCCATCGGAGTAATATACTCACCAAGAACAAAGACATATAACAAGACTCTTACAGGGACTCTTATTGGGGATAAAAAGAAAAGGAATGCGTGAGCAGGACACGACTCTGAATTAGGGAAAGACAAAACTGACGCAGCGTGAGCAAGACACGACTGGACTGGAGACCTCACGGGGAGTGAAGGACTCACACTGGGGATCAGAAGAATTCCAAAGAAAACATATCCATTGGAAAGACACAAGCTGACTCCTGGGGAACAACAACAAAATGAGGTGTTACCGGTATAAGGGTAAAAAGCTCAGGAAGAATGAATATCTAAGACCGGTGTAAGGGTGAGAAATATCAATCAACCAAACATCTGAGAAAGACCTGAAAAAGGCACATAAACTCAGGAAAATCTGACTCCACAGGGGACCAAGGTCATAATAGGGAGCAGAAAGGAAGGAACACCAGGGATACCGGGTTGTAGGTATGTGACAGGTGACCGACCAAGGCGTGAATGGGTGTGTGTTCCAAAACACTCATCATCCTGAAGAGAGCGAAAACAAACTTGTTTATAGGATGGATATTTGATTCTGTAAAGAATGCAAATCTTACTCAGTTGGGGAAACGAACAAAGGGTTCAGCCAAAGAGTGCATGAGATATATTATCTATAGCCGTCAAAACGTAGATAATATACTCGCATGGAAGATTATCCTGAACCGGGTTGTAGGTTGTTTATAGGATAAAATCCGAAATCGTGAATTGGTTTGTGTTCCAAATCACTCATCATCCTGAAGAAAGCTAGAATAGCAGACTTGTTTATAGGATGGGCGTTCGATTCCACAAGGAATACGAATCTTACTCTGCGGAGAAAAACAATCAAAAGATTGACCCAAGAGTGTACGAGATATAATATCCATTACCGTCAGAACGTGGATACTATACTCACATGGAAGATTATCCTGAACCGGGTTGTAGGTTGTTTATAGGACAAAAATCCGAAATCGTGAATTGGTTTGTGTTCCAAAACACTCATCATCCTGAAGAAAGCTAGAACAGCAGACTTGTTTATAGGATGGGTATTCGATTCCACAAGGAACACGAATCTTACTCGACTGGGGAAACACGAAGGGCTTCGTCCGAAGAGTGAATGAGATATATTATTCATTACCGTCAGAACGTGAATAATAACCTCGAGAGGAAGATCATCCACAACCGGTTACTGGGTTAACAAAGGATAAATCGACCGAAAAGAAAGGCATCGGGATACCACAACTAGGTATATAAAGATGACCGATCAAAGGGAGCAACAACATTACCGACAAAGGGTAAATGAAAGAAGACTCGCAGGGGATACTTTGATACAAAGTCAATGATCCAAGGATGAATTGCATAAACAGCAATTACCCACAAGGGACTTGCTAACGACTTCAAAGGGATAACATTGCGAGCATACGGCAATGATCCAGAAGACTGCTGGGGACAAAATTGCTAGCAACCGGCAATTATCCACCTGTACCACCAGGCACCAACTCCGCTGGGGAGAAAAACCACAACAAAATAGGATTTACAACTACCGAATACGGGGTAGAAGACCACAAAATCCACCATCAACCAGAACGAACCACAAAGGTTACCTCTGCTAGGCGAAAGGAGATAGGACTTACGACTACCGAATACGGGGTAGTGGCTATCAACTCTGATGAGGATAAAAGGATTAGGGTTTACATCCACCGAATATTGGGTAGAAAACCAACTACTCCACGTGGGGATGGAAAGAATCACAAATCCGCACGGGAAACAAAATAGGGTTTATAACAAACCACCAACTCTTGCCGAGGAATAAAAGGTATATAACCATCAATTCCGTCAAAAGGGTAAGGAAAATAGGACTTACAACTACCGGTATAAGGGTAGAGGCCTAAAAACATTCCGTCGGGGATAGGAAGAATTATTGTCGGTTACTGGGCAGTTCATTCACTTATCCCACAGGGAAACACAAGAAACAGTTGACAAATAACCAATTCGGGATCGACCCGAAAAGACAGACTGAACCAAGACTCGTCCTAATGAGGATATAACTCAAATAGGGAAATCCATCCCAATATATATGTTGGGAGGAAACGGAAGAAACCGTCATCCACGAGGATATATCTCAGTGGGGAACTGCAGAAGGAAAGACAGACACTTTCTGCTTATGGGGCTGACTCTATATGGAGAGATTAGACACCCGACGTCTGCTTAAGGAGATCTATAAAGGAGATCTATATCACCAAGCAGTGAACAACAAACAAAAGATATATGGCAAAAAATGCAACACGAATATCTGAAT
This sequence comes from Lathyrus oleraceus, assembly GCF_024323335.1. Taxonomy (NCBI): domain Eukaryota; kingdom Viridiplantae; phylum Streptophyta; class Magnoliopsida; order Fabales; family Fabaceae; genus Lathyrus; species Lathyrus oleraceus. The sequence continues at coordinate 224,016,271 of NC_066584.1, forward strand.
GTTTATGAGTATGCATGAATATGCGTGATTTATGTTTGATGAATGCTGACAAAACAGACAATTCTAACACAACCAGGTCCAGGAATCAAACGCTCGGTACTATACTTCCAGGGGAAACCAACTGGAAAGCCAATCTGCTGGAGATCCATATGCTACAAAGCAAAGATCTACGGGGAGGCAAAAGATCAGAGATATCAAATACCACATCTCTGAGTGATGGATCAACGAACAACCCAACCAGGGCACAGAAAATCACAACAGGCAAAACTGCCACCAAGACCAATCTGTAGGGGAACAGGAGAAAACCCGAGGTTTCTGCAGGGGATCCCAATATCAACTGGGAAACAAAAGTTCACTGTACAAGCAGGAACTGCTGCGAAAGCAAATCCAAATAACTCCGCTGGGGAACAACCCACTGAGGGAGAACCGATCACACAAGTAGATTCTGCAACAAGCCACTCTACTTGGGGAGAACACTCATAGCCAACTGATCACACAAGTAGATTCTGCCACATAAGTCACTCTACTCGGGATCACCAACAATCAGGAAATCGATCCAATCTCTGGATGCTAGACCACCAACTGACCCTACTGGGGATCGAGGGAGCTTTCATAGGCGGAAACTGCCACAACAACCACTCTGCAGACTAAGCTGGGGAAAATGGATGAAATACTGGGATATCAACCCAATCTACCACTGAATCTTCCAAAGAAACCCAACAACTGCTGAGTAGGAAAATAAACACTGCTCCGCTGAAGGGAAAAAACACTCTAATGGAGAAATAGCAACAACTCCGCAGACGACTTTGCCGGGGAAAGGGTAAAGTACCGGGTGTCAACCCACCGAGTTACCGAGTCTTCCAAAAAGAAAGCGACCATGCTGAGGAAACAGATGAAGTATCAGGATATCAACCCTCCAACCACTGAATCTTCCAAAAAGGGAAACATCCATGCTGAGGAGAGACTACTGCCGGAGAAGAAACTGAAGTCTTCAACAACCACTCTGCTTGGGGAACAACCCCAACAACAGCTCCGCTTGGGGAACAACCCCAACAGCAAAATCTGGAGAAAGAGGATACAACCAAACCAGGAATGTGAACAAATGTCTTACCTGTTGGAAATCAAGCCACCCTCGGGAGAGCACTGAGATATTCTTAAGTATCCTTTCAACATCGTGAATATTCACTTTGTTTAAAACAATAATTTGAAAAAGTTTTATTGATTTAAAACAATGACATTTTATCAATTAAAACATGCAAAACATTTGTTGAATTGAAACAAATAAGAGTGCAAATAATTGGATAAAAAGCTCAAATTTATTTGATGGAATGGTAGCCTGCAAATGGCAAGACTCCATAGATCTGTACAAATTTGAAATCAATGATATATATTGGAAGAGGGCTACATTGAACATAATGATCCTTTCTCTACCAATTTGAATCTCGATGTATTCGAAGCTTCAGTTGACGACGAATCGAGAACCTCTGACGAACAGACGGCTGTGGAACAGAAAGTCTTATCAGGATGCAGTTACTTGCCAAACCCCTAATTTTTGCCTAGATTGCCCCAGGGTGAGGTACTCAATCTAGCGGGATACAAATATTCTTTTCTCATGTCTCTAACTTTTGCCTGGATTACCCTTGCGGGTTCTCCACCGAGACACTCATTTTTGCCTAAGCTACCATTTCGGGTTTTCAACTTAGCGAGCTATTCTTTTTTCTTTTGCATATACTTTTTTTTTAGGCAAAGTATTTCTTGACTGCATCTGAATTCACAGGACGAGTGAAATCCTCCCCATCCATTGTTGTAAGCATCAAAGCACCGCCTGAAAAGGCTCCCTTAACAACATATGGACCCTCGTAGTTTGGAGTCCACTTGCCCCTGGAATCGGGCGCGAAAGACAAGACTTTCTTGAGCACGAGGTCACCTTCTCGGAACACACGAGGCTTGACCTTCTTATCAAATGCTTTCTTCATTCTCTGTTGATATAACTGACCATGACACATGGCAGTCAATCGCTTCTCTTCAATCCAATTCAACTGGTCATAACGACTCTGAACCCATTCAGCATCAGTCAACTTGGCTTCCATCAAGACTCGCATTGATGGGATCTCCACCTCTATTGGGGGAACAACCTCCATGCCATAAACAAGAGAGAAAGGGGTTGCCCCTGTTGAAGTGCGTACAGATGTACGATATCCATGCAAAGCAAATGGCAGCATCTCATGCCAATCTTTGTATGTGACTGTCATCTTCTGGATAATCCTCTTGATATTCTTATTAGCAGCTTCAACAACCCCATTCATCTTGGGTATGTAAGAAGAAGAATTATGGTGTGCAATCTTGAACTCAGCGCACAACTCATCCATCATCTTATTATTCAGATTAGATCCATTATCAGTAATGATCTTATCTGGCACACCATAACGGCAAATCAGCTGGTTCTTGATAAACTTCACAACCACCTGCCTGGTCACGTTCGCATACGACGCGGCCTTAACCCATTTGGTGAAGTAATCAATTGCTACGAGAATAAACCTGTGTCCATTGGACGCTTTCGGCTCAATCATGCCAATCATGTCAATTCCCCACATAGAGAAAGGCCATGGTGATGAAATCACATTCAGAAGTGTCGGTGGAATATGAATCTTATCCGCATAAATCTGACACTTGTGGCATTTCTTCACATACTTGCAGCAGTCAGACTCCATTGTTAGCCAATAGTAGCCTGCTCTCAACATCTTTCTAGCCATGGCATGTCCATTGGAATGAGTACCAAATGAACCCTCATGGACCTCAGTCATCAATAGGTTTGCTTCGTGTCTATCCACGCATCTGAGCAAAACCATATCAAAATTTCTCTTGTACAGCACTTCACCACTGAGATAGAAACTGCCCGACAACCTTCTCAAAGTTTTCCTATCTTTCACAGATGCCCCTGGTGGGTAGACCTGGTTTGGAGGAAATTCTTGATATCAAAATACCAAGGCTTGTCGTCATTCACTTCTTCGACTGCAAATATGTGAGCTGGTCTATCCAAGCGCATCACAGTAATATTGGGGACATCGTTCCACCGTCTAACCACGATCATGGAAGCAAGCGTAGCAAGCGCATCTGCCATCCGATTATCCTCTCGAGGAATATGATGAAATTCAACCTCTGTAAAGAACGTTGAAATCCTTCTTGCATAATCTCTGTATGGAATGAGACCAGGTTGATTTGTCTCCCATTCACCCTTGATCTGATTGACAACCAGGGCCGAATCACCATACACATCAAGATGCTTGATTCTCAAATCAATGCATTCTTCAAGTCCTATAATGCAGGCTTCATACTCAGCCATATTATTCGTGCATTTGAAAGTTAGCCTCGCTGTAAACGGAATATGCGAACCTTGAGGAGTAATGATCACTGCCCCAATTCCATTTCCATACTGATTCACAGCGCCATCGAACACCATCGTCCATCTGGAACCAGGTTCCAGACCTTCATCAAGTGTAGGCTCATCACAATCTTTCATTTTCAAATACAGAATCTCCTCATCAGGGAAGTCATACTGAACAGACTGATGATCTTCAATCGGCTGGTGCGCTAAATGGTCAGCCAAGATACTACCTTTGATAGCTTTCTGAGCTTGATACTCGATATCATACTCAGACAACAACATCTGCCAACGGGCAATCCTCCCAGTTAAAGCAGGCTTCTCGAAGATATACTTGATTGGATCCATCCTGGATATCAACCAAGTTGTATGATTTATCATGTACTGGCGCAAACGCTTAGCAGCCCAAGCCAAAGTACAACACGTCTTCTCAAGCATTGAGTACCGAGACTCACAATCAGTAAATTTCTTACTGAGGTAGTAGATAGCAGATTCTTTCTTCCCTGATTCATCTTGCTGACCGAGGACACAACCCATCGAGTCTTCAAGAACAGTCAAATACATAATTAGAGGTCTTCCTTCTACAGGCGGAGACAAGATCGGAGGTTCAGACAAATATTCTTTGATACTGTCGAAAGCTTTCTGGCAATCCTCGGTCCAATCATGAGACTGATCTTTCCGAAGGAGCTTGAATATCGGCACACATGTGGCAGTCATGTGGGATATAAATCTGGAAATGTAATTCAAGCGACCAAGAAAACCTCGGACTTGCTTCTCAGTTTTGGGTGCAGGCATCTCTTGTATTGCTTTGACCTTTGCAGGATCAACCTCAATACCTCTCTCGCTGACAACGAAACCCATCAACTTGCCGGAACGGACTCCAAATGTACATTTGTTCGGATTCAGGCGAAGTCTAAACTTCCTCAGATGCTGAAAAAGTTTCAACAAATGCTCAATATGCTCAACTTCCGTTCGGGACTTAGCAATCATATCATCAACATAGACCTCTATCTCCCTGTGCATCATATCATGAAACAAGGTAGTCATAGCTCGTTGATACGTGGCTCCGGCGTTCTTCAAACCGAAGGGCATCACTCGATAACAGAATGTTCCCCAAGGTGTGATGAATGTTGTCTTCTCCATATCCTCCGGTGCCATCTTGATTTGATTATATCCGGAAAATCCGTCCATAAACGAAAAGACTTTGAATTTAGCTGTATTATCTACCAACATATTGATGTGTGGTAGAGGGAAATCATCTTTCGGACTAGCTTTGTTCAAATCTCTGTAATCAACACACATACAGACTTTTCCGTCCTTCTTAGGAACAGGCACAATATTGGCCACCCATAGAGGATATGTAGAAGTCACCAGAAACCCCGCATCAATTTGCTTCTGAACTTCCTCTTTGATCTTCACTGCCATATCTGGATGAGTTCTTCTGAGCTTCTGCTTCACAGGCACGCACTCAGGCTTCAAAGGCAGGAAATGTTGCACAATATCTGTATCTAAAGTCGGCATGTCTTCATATGACCAAGCGAAGATATCAGAATATTCTCGTAGCAAACTGATCAACTCTTTCTTGACAGACTCTTTAAGGAATGCCCCAATCTTCACCATACGAACACAATCTTCAGACCCCAAGTTGACTGTTTCCAGATCTTCGAGATGTGGCTGAATGATCCTCTTCTCGTGCTCAAGGAGACGGGTAATCTCATCAGGAATCTCTTCAACATCATCCTCCTCTGCCTCAAATACAGGGAATTCAAAATTGGGAGATGGCGTTGGATCATTATGTTCAATGGGTTTTAGAATCAACCTGCATAATGATTTTGGTTAATGAAAAACTTTAGAATTCAAACAAGCAAACCATTATGTAGATGAAAAAAGATTGCTTTTATTCTTGTTTTTATGGGTTTTTTGTGATCACTGATTTCATGCAAAAGCAAAAAGCGAAAACAAAGGAAAAACAAATGTTTAACAATGCATTAATTGAATGAAAATATCATTGTATAAATGCTGCCAACAATGTCATCACTTCTCCTTTTGGCATGGGAGAAGGGTTTTGAACAAAGTGAATCATTACTCTGATCTATGGATGACTGTAGGAACATCTACAGCGACCCAATTGTGGCAGACACCACCAGGTATGATGAAGTTGCCCAAGTCCGCTGCATCCTCTTCCAAGATAGCAGCAGCTTCTTCAGGTTGATCAACATGGATGAAACCTCCACTCTTGAACAAACCTTGCTCGTCGAATACCCCAGAACAGTAGCCATTACCAGCCCGGGATTTGTTGTCTTCAAGCTCAATCATCTTCCCTAAACCAGCAACTGCACCATATTCAATGGCCAGTTTCGCATCGCGATAGGAAGCAAATAAAGGAGACTTCTTCTCAATTGACTCAGCAATAGATAAAGCTTGGAAAGGCGTTCCAACTTCATCCTCAGCGTCAATATAGGAGAAAGAAGACAAGTGGCTAACCAGGAGAGCCCTTTCTCCCCCTACCACAACCAGTTTCTTATTCTTCACGAATTTCAGCTTCTGGTGTAGGGTGGATGTCACGGCGCCAGCCTCGTGAATCCATGGTCTACCAAGGAGACAGCTATATGATGGGTGGATATCCATAACCTGGAAGGTAACTTGGAAATCACTTGGTCCAATCTTGATTGGGAGATCAACTTCCCCAATCACGGTCTTACGCGACCCATCAAAAGCCTTCACAACAACACCATTCTGCCTCATGGGAGGCCCCTGATACGACAATCTGGAGAGTGTGGTTTTTGGCAGTACATTCAAAGATGATCCAGTGTCCCCCAGCACGTTGGACATGGCATCAGATTTACAATTCATAGAAATATGTAAAGCCATGTTGTGGTCTCTTCCCTCCTCAGGGAGATCAGCGTCACAGAAACTCAAAGTGTTGCAAGCAGTAATGTTTGCAACTATACTATCAAACTGTTCAATCGTGACGTCATGATCAACATACGCCAGATCTAAAACTTTCTGCAGAGCCTCCCTATGGGGTTCTGAATTCAGCAGCAAAGATAGTACGGAAATCTTGGATGGCGTTTCTAGAAGCTGGTCTACAACGTTGTACTCACTCTTTTTGATGAGCCTCAGCATCTCATCAGATTCTTCATTCACAACGCCACTCGGGCCAACCGAAGAAGCAGGAGTCTTTTGTACAGAGGAGGGTTTGGCAACAGCAAGTGCCAGGTTCTGAACATTAACAGCCGTCCCAACCGGATGTTCAACAGTATCAGAAGCAACGTGAGCCTTTGGGGTGCAGAGAACACACGACAACTACGGGTCAACCCGCTCACATCAGCAATGTTGGTCACAAAAGTTGAAGGCAAAGGCACTTCTTTCCCATCTTCCACAGCAACGGGATTATATCTGAAAGGGATGGCATTATCAGAAGAATAAGGCACAGGGCCTGCAGGCTTGATTACTAATGAAGGAGAGACCTTCGGCTTGCTTCCATCATAACGGATGACAACAGGCTCAGGCAGCTTGAACACAGGAGAAATCACATTGACCTCTGGTTCATCTTCATCAACATTTCGATTCTGAAGAATCTCTATGGTTCCTTCATCTAGCAGTTCTTGAAGTTCTCTGCGCACTTGGCGACACCCCAGTCTGTTAACAGAGCAGATACGGCATTTGTCATGGTCATGCTCCATATAGCTGTACTGACACAGCAAACGATGTAATTCGACCAATGACTGTCTAATATGACTGACATATTTGACTTTGTATTTCCCAGGGCACCCCTGGACCATGTTCACTAATTTCTCATGCTCGGGCAATGGGTTCTTCGTAACATTGGGGCCTGAGTCCTCGAAGCTCAGAATGCCGCATCTCATAAGGTCCTGAACCTTAGTCTTCAGCTGAAAACAGTTTTCTACATCATGGCCCGGAGCGCCAGAATGATAGACACAGTGCAGATCAGGCTTATACCACCACTGAGGGTTGACCGGTATAGCCGGAGGATCTCTTGGAGTAATTAGCTTCCGCTCTATTAAAGAGGGATACAACTCTGCGTAAGACATGGGAATCGGATCGAAACTGATCTTCTTCCTATCATAGTTCATATTAGCTTGATTACTGGTGCTACCACAAGGCTGGTAAGCCTGTTGTTGTGGACGAGATTGTTGTTGACGATACTGTTGAGAAGATTGTTGCTGATTGTGTTGCTGATGATGATATTGCTGATGCTGATAATTATCCCGGAAAACAGGGGCTACACTAGCCACCTGGTACTGATGACGCACTGGCTTCCTCTTATTAGAGGGTCCTCTGGATTTAGCATGAGACTGCACAACATGTGCTTCCCCATCCTTCTTCTTAAACGCCCCATACCGTTTAGAAGAGCTCTCATCTTTTGCCAAACGTCCTTCACGGACACCTTCCTCCAAACGCATCCCCATGTTCACCATCTCGGTGAAATCAGAGGGAGCACTTGCAACCATCCGCTCATAATAGAATGAGCTAAGAGTCTTCAAAAAGATCTTAGTCATTTCTTTCTCTTCCAGCGGAGGAATGATCTGAGCAGCCAACTCTCGCCACCTCTGGGCGTACTCCTTAAATGTCTCTTTATCCTTCTGAGACATGGCCCTGAGTTGATCACGGTCAGGCGCCATATCAACATTATATTTATATTGCTTGACGAAGGCTTCGCCAAGATCATTGAAGGATCGGATGTTTGCGCTATCAAGGCTCATATACCAGCGAAGAGCCGCACTGGACAAACTATCCTGAAAATAATGGATCAGAAGCTGATCATTATCTGTTTGTGTAGACATCTTTCTGGCATACATGACCAGATGAGAAAGAGGGCAGGTGTTCCCCTTATAATTTTCAAAGTCAGGCACTTTGAATTTGATCAGAATTTTAACACCGGGAACAAGGCAAAGTTCGGCAGCAAACTTGCCAAAAAGATCTTTCCCTCTGAGGGTCTTCAATTCCTTTCGCAGCTCAAGGAATTGATCATTCATTGCATCCATCTTTTCATTGACATCTGGGCCCTCAGACGGCTCAGAATGATAGATGGTGTCATCTACCCTAGGCATGGTATGCACGACAGGAGGAGCAGCAGCAAGGACCGAGCTAGATGCCGGCATGGAAGCAAAGGTAGGCGCTGGAATATCAGGCATGAAACCCGAAGGCATGCCCCAAGGAAACCCGGCTGGCATGGCATTGGGCATGAAGTGAGCACTAGCGGCTGGCACGGTCGGAACGACCACTTCTGATATAACTGTCCTCTGGGGAGGAGTTGTAGGAGGCGGAGAAGGCTGATTCTGGGCAGACAGAAACTGCTCCATCAAAGCACTCAGACGAGCGAACTCTTCCTTCAACTCTCGGTTCTCTTGTTCCAATTGATCCATCACTCTAGCAGAATTAGCTATGGTATAGTACCGGTGAGTCAGCTTGTCTTCAAAATAAATGAAGAGCACAGAGTTAGGCCATAGACAAGAAGACCAGGAACAAGATACCTGCTTATGCAAAATGATGCATGAAATGTTTGTGCAGATGCTTTATTTTTATTTTCAAGGAACCCTTAGGGTATTATTTGCAATTTTTGAATATTTAAAGCATTTTAATTTCATATGGAAAATATCTCATCCGATATATTCGAGACAAAGAAGTACAGCATTTTTGATCATTACAAAGAGAAAAGGAAAATAAAAATCCTATGGATCCCTAGAAGTTCGGGATGCTGGAAGACGAGATGCACAAAGCTTGTTGATCTCTCTCTCATAGGCTGCTTCCATGTCCGCTTTCTCCTTTGCAAGTCGATCATACTTCCTCTTCCAAAACTTGGAAGACTGAGGAAGCAGAGAAGTCCAAGTATCATTCGGATCGTCGATCACCTGATGCTCGAGAAACTCAATCAGAGCGTCCTACTCCTTAAGCTGCTGCAACAATTCCTCTCTTTCACGGATCCAAGCATGTGAAAGGTCTTCTTCTCTCAACTCCTCTACACGTTGGTTAGGGAGGGTTGAAGGCCCAGCCACATCCAACGGTGTAGGTCTCGGATGATCATATGGCATAAGGTATTCGGCAGCTCTCTGTCTGACCCAAGAGGTATATGGCTCCAAAGCAATGCAGTTCTTCGGACCCAACTCATTCCTACCCTTCTTATGAATATTGCGCCAAGCGCGGACAAATCTGGCTTTCAGGCCCTGGGGATCTTTACCCTCCTGAAAGAACACACCTTCTATCAGAATGTTATGAGGTTTATCCTGTAGGGGGAACCCAAGCTGACGACGTGCTAGAATAGGATTGTAGCTGATCCCACCACATGTTCCAAGAAGAGGCACATTAGGGAATTCACCACAATAGTCAATGATCTGAACAGTATCATACACGCGATCATACCAAGAGATATCATCATTAGTGAGAGACATAAGTCTTTGAGACCACCGTAGACATCCCTTGTTCTCCTTGAAAGCAACCGTCTGCGGTAAGTGCGAAATAAACCACTTATATAACAAAGGCAAACAACACACGATAACTCCTCCACCCTTTGCATTCCTCAGATGCAAAGAGAAATAGGCATCACCCAACAGAGTCGGAACGGGATTAAGAACTGAAAAGATCCTAATGGCGTTCACATCCACAAATTTGTCGAAGTTGGGAAATAATACCAATCCATAGATGAGCAGCAGAAATAAAGCCTCAAAGGCATCCTCACTCATGGCCTTCCCATAAAAGGTAGCTTGAGCGATGAGGAACTCGGAAGGAAGACCTTGAATTCCACCTTTGGTAGTCAGATTAGCTTTAACCAAATCTTCATCTATGTGCAACAAGTTCGCAATCTCTCGAGCAGTCGGAATACTCTCTAAGCCACTGAACGGCACTTGATCCAGAATCGGAATACCCAACAGATGAGAATACTCCTCCAAGGTAGGCAACAACTGGAAGTCCGGAAAAGAGAAGCAGTGATACAGCGGATCATAAAACTGCGCCAAAGTACTCATCAGTCCCTCATCAACCTGAGTAGTCAATAGAGGTAGAAGCTTCCCATAACGAGCTTTGAAACCCAAGGGATCTAATACATAAGATGTCAGATTCCTTAACTCTTTCACATCAGGTTGTCTAAAGCTGTACTTCTTTGTATGCCTTTTCGGTCTTTCCATGTCTGAAAATTTTGCAAATAAACCCTTTAAGTTCCTTGAAAATTTTCTCATTCTGATGACATGACATGCAGATGAATGCATGAATGCATGAATGCAACAATCACACTCAAGGATCAAGCAAAGCACACCAGACAAAGGTCATGGGAAAGCTCATAGTATCCTTAATATCAATCATCCATTTTGGTGGATTATGGTTTTCACCTTATCGACACCCAAGTTCCATTGATATTAACGGTACATGAACTGGCTCGAACATCCTTAATATCAACCATCCGTTTTGGTGGATTGGGATTTACACCTTATCAGCACCCAAGTTCCATTGATATTAAGGTTGTCTGAACGACTCAACCATGAATCACGGGTTTGCTGAGAATCACGAGCATGGAGTCTCGGTTAAGAACCACCCAAAGGGAGTGTACTAGGGTTTAAACCTGCCGAACATGTTCTACCAGAGGTTCCCATAATCATCGTCCCATCTTTCGAATATTATCGGAGGAACGAATACTCGTTTTCCAAAAATATTCTCAAGAGAAACTCTTATGAGTGTAGTATCGCGTAACAATCGCATCAGAACTTACATCTGAACGACCTCCGCACTACGTCCTAAAAATAGGCCGAGATGGGCTTGGTAAACTAAGGTCCTTGGCTTCTACGGCGCATGATTGAAAGAATAATGCCTAACCACAAATAACTTGTGTGACATTATTAATCCAACATGACCTCCACCAAGTGAATGGACTCGCAAGTCAACTGGCTAAGGAATACTCCACACCAGTCAACAAGACTATGCCATTCTCCTATCCTAAGGTGCACTCGAGTTCGGGTATAGAACTCATCTCACAGAGATTACCAAAGCAAATAGCAATTGTATATCAAGCAATTCAAACATTACAATCAATACAGTCATCCCAAATTGTACAAAAATATGTCATATAACAAATAACAATATAGCACAACAAGGGTGAAAAGTAGGCAATACCACCAAGGATAATGTGTCCCCAGCAGAGTCGCCACTTTTCTGTAGCGGTGTATTTGTCATTTTATGATTTATTGATTAAATCAAAAGCAAATTACACAAAAGAATCGAGTCGCCACCGCACTTTTATTTATCCAAAGGACTGGCTAAAAAGCGAACAAAAGCCTAAGAAGTTTTACACATAGAAAACTAATGAAAAGGTCAGAGAATCTGGGTAAGGGATAAATTACGCAATGGGAAGGTTTTAGGCACCCAAAACATCCTAGGTACTCCTAGGGAGCCCTTTTCACACTTGTTGAATGAAATTGTTATTTGTTATGAAATATTTATTGTGCAAACATGAATGGGATGATGAGAAAAGAATGTACAAGTTATTATTTTTGTGTTTGAATGGATGAACCCGTTGCCTACGTACCTTTCCATGAAAAGGTAAAGGATCAAAACGTCATAGTTCGGCTAAAAGATTTCCAAAAGTTAGTGAATTCATTTTAAAACACAAGCCCTAAGGTTATTCATTATCAATGGGAGAAAACTCGACCAAGATCAACAATCCACCATGCGAGGATAGCTTCGACGTACTAGAGGGGTTAACCCTGTTTTCAGTACGGAAGTCTTATAGTCGACTCACTAAGGATATGGTAAGATTTACATCAACCACTATGATAATTGAAACCTATGGCTAATGTGTGAAAAACTTAACAAGAATGGACAAAGCCAAAACAATTGAATGTGTGAAGTTAATTGATTATGAGTATTCACAAAATATGGTCAAGGTATGATTAAGATTCAATTCAGAAAGAAGTGTTATCAAAAGTGAAGTTTGAAAATCAAGGACTTAAGGTCCAAGTTTCTAATTTGAAAAGACATGAAGATGTTTGCACAATATTTATCTCAAGTTTTGAAAACAACATGTGAAAAGGTTTAGGACAAGAAGGTAAGGGTGAATGGAGTGTAAAACTTCTCAGAAAGGTTCACCTCTTGAAATCATATAGAAGATGATCCAAGTGTGTCCTTTGGAATAAGCAAACAAATGAGCAATAACAAACAAGCAAAACAAATGGATACCGGATGCCAATAAATGGTCTTACTCCAATCTCCTAAACAAAGGTGGATACCGGATACCAATAAATGGATTTACACCAATCTCCTAAAACAAACAACAAGGATACCGGATGCCAATAAATGGTCTTATTCCAATCTCCTAAAACAAAACAAAACCTGGATACCGGATGCCAATCTATCTGGGCTTATACCAATCTCCAACAGATGATCATGGGAGACAAATGCCAACAACATGGACTTACAATTGAATCCTCACATACAACAAACAAACACAAAATAAGCAAAGAGGATATGAGTGGCCAATGAATGGTCTTATACTTAATCCCTTCCAAATCATAGGAACAATGGCCAATCTATGGACTTACAATTATCCTCAATGGATCAACAAAGATGGTCACAAAGATATGAGATGATGATCATGCAATAATAAGCAATTAATGATGATAAATGCACAAAGGCACACAAGCAGATAGGTACAAATGAATGAACCAATAAGCAATCAATGATTCAGTTAGCACACACTATACACAAGCAATTAGGCTCAAGCAAGGGGTTAGACTTTAAAGTCAACTAGAATGGGGTAAATGGTGCTCTTAACCTTAACATTGAGAGTTAAGGTGAAGCAGATGAAAGGATATGAGGGGTGTGCCTCATGCTCTTATCCCTGGTCAGGGAGAGCTTCAAATGATAGAAGATTTGGGAGTTCAGAAAATTGGAACTCTCTCCACAAGTTAATGACTCTATAGATCTTGGGATAATATCCACAATGCCTCAACATGTAATGTGAGCAAAGGGATGACACACAGACTAGCAGGAGATGGATTGCACATCTCTTGTGTTCTGCCAATTGCCTTATCAAAGGGCTTTTCCTTCTTGGGGGACAAAAATAAACAATCACAAGCATTGCCTCTTAAGGAGGACTTCAGACAGGTGCCTGGCCAAATAACAGGCCAGGTCTTCCAGACTACATGGAGAAGAGAAGTTTATACCTAGATTAGCAAAGCACAAACAAGTTCACAATGAACTTAGCAACTAATGTACCTGAAAACAATCCAACTCAATCAGTATACAAGTTAAAAAGTCAAACAAATAATCCCACAGTCAACAGACAATACATAATCAATCAATCAATGCAATGTGCAAAGCACAAGCTCAACTCAAATGAGCTAAAGCATCCTACAAAACAAGACAAATTTAGTCCATATCAATCAAATAAACCAACTCAAGCAATGTGAATTAATCCTCTTATAGCCATGTACTTCTTAACCTGAAAACAAACTCAAACATGAGAAGCAAACCACTAGGACAAGGCCTAGGGTCAAAGAAGGAGAAATAATCCAAAACAGAACATGAAAATTGACAAGAATCAAGTTTAATCACTCAAGAACAATATCCAAGTGGTCTCATGTCAAAAGCATCAACCAATTTCATTTCATAAACAAATCATGTCAAAGCATGCAAGTCGGAATCACATTGAAGCAACAGAATGAACACAAGCATATTAATTCCAAAATCGCTCAATAAATCCCAAGAAAAAGTCATGGATAAACAGCACTTATCAAAGGATCAACACACCAAAAATCATGGCATTTGGACAAGTATAATCATGGCAATCAAATTCATCAAGTCAAGGTAAGCATAAACAAGCTCAAAGGAGGCACAAATTGATACATCAACTTAAGGCAATCCTAAAACAGAAATGACAAGAGATAAATGACTCAAACCAAATCCACAATGAACATCAAAGAGTCTAGAATCAATGTACAAAATTTCAAGTTCATATGATAAAGCATAAGCATTTCACAAATCATGAAAGTTCAACACTCTTCAAAAGTTCAAACATGGTAATCCAGAAAGAAAAAGCCCAAACAAATCAAAAATGAATCTAAAAAATCTACAAAAAATCATGATCAATGCTAACATCCAGAAGTAGCATCATGCAAAAAATCACATCAATTGGCATTTAATTGGCATGGTAAAGAAAATCAGCAAATCAAGCAAGCAAAGGTGTGACACACATTGTCACACCTACTTTAATCAGATCATATCTTAATAACCAGAAATGCAAAAAATACAAAATCTATACCAAAATAACCATTAGGATGTCTAATTTAAGCATGTCAATTTTCACATTCATTAGATCAAGCCTTATCATTTCACAAAGAAATTGGCAAGCAAGGTGCAAGATAGCATATGCATGAACAAACCCTAGGCAAATTAAAATTCCAACCGTGCACAAATTCTGGAAAAATAGCCAAAAAATAGTTGACATCATGATGAACAATGTGCAAAAACTCTCATGTCAATTGGATGATTATTTATGGAGTTATGATTTTTTAAATGAAGAGAAAAGTTAAAAACACATGAAAGCAATGCATGAACACATGAGTACAAGATGGAAAAATAAGGCAAGGCATATATTGGAATTGTCCATCAGGAGAATCGAACCGTGTATGCATTTAAATCAGGCGCGCTTTAGGTGAAACACACCGTTTCACTAAAGCTTAGTTGGCGCTGAAAAGCGCTCCCGGCCAATCAATGAGCCACGTGAGTGCCAAATGTACCAATGCATGAGCACAAACAAAGAAACACATGCAAACACGGCCAGGCAAAGATCAAACACGATTTGGACATCAAAACCCTAACATTCATCATGTGTTCTTCGTGTTCATCAGGTCAAGAACAAAAGTTCACCAAAATTCGCAAACAGCATACCATTGGATTCATCTCACATCACACATCATAGATCCACAACTATTTTAACCTAATTCAGCACAGGTTCAAAGAATCGAGCAAGAACATTTTCATCTATCAAACTTATAAGCATCATAACTAACTCATTATTTCATGAAATTAAAAGATCTAAAGCTCAGCATAACCACCAATGAGAGATCTACAAGATGCATACATCAATTTTAAGAATCATGAGCATCGAATTCTAACCTTGCTGGAGAAACAGAAGTGGAATCGTGCGATTCAAGTCTTGAAATGCAGAAACAGATGTTCTTCCAAGCTTAGATGAATGAATGGATGAAGGATTGTAGCTCAACAGTGCTTGATTTGTCCAAAAACTTCAACTGCCATGGATATGCATAACCTTCAACAGCTTCGATTCTTGATGAATTCTTCTGGATCTTGCTTCAACAATCTTCAATAATGCTTGTAGATGATGAACAAATCAAGAAACAGGCAATGCTGATGAAGAAATTCGATGAAAAGTTTGAGAGAAATTTGAGAGAGAATTTTCAGATCTGAGATTTTGGAAGTGTTGTTGTGATTTTCTGTTAGGATTATGGTTATATATGGTGTACTAATCAAGCTTGTTAATCATGATTAAGCAAATGCAAAGGATTAGTGAAATGGAAGTATTGATGCAAAATGGCAAATACACCCTCACATGTGCATGGAAATGGAACAGTGCACGATTTTCACTTGGGATGAGTTTCAAATGCTGTTTAGAGGCAAATGCAATTGGTAGAAAATGAAAATAATGCATATTTTTCAAATGACCACTTTCCCTCCAAAATTCAAATGAAATTCAAATGAAAATGTCAATATTTTTGTGATGAGAATTGATGAAATGTAATGCATGATTTGGATAGTAGAGATCAAGAGAGAAATGTTCCAAAAAGAACCACTCCATTTGGCCTTTTGGTTCAAAAGTTATGCAAGCTTGAAATTCAAATTCCATTGACAATGATTGACCCATATATTTTCAACCATAAATGAGAAATTCATGTTCTTGGACTTTTTGGAATGGTGAGAGCAAGATCTTCAACTTTCATGTTGGACAAAATTTCATTTGAAGCTTTCTTGATGATGTAATCTTGAGGAGAAAACCTTTCCATTTTTGGCAATTCCAAATTACAGGTCACTTACTATTTTTGGAAAGTTTTCATCTGACCTCAAATCCTTCAATGTTGATGTTTGAAATGTCAAATGAGACTTGTATGGACATGAATGAGGCCTCTCTAACCATCTCCCACCTTCAAATCCATGATTGAATGCACAGTTGACTTGTGTTGACTTTTCTAGGGTTTCAGTTGACTTGAGCTATGCTCAGATGAATTTCAAGCCTCTACCACTTGAGATCTTGATTCAAAACGATATCATGGTTCATATGAACTCTTGTGAATGATCATGGTGCCCAAATTCTCAAGAATGGCCACCATTTATTGCTCAATGGCCTTTGACTGTCTTGACCTAGAATTGCTTCATCTGCAAGTAACAAGGTTAGATGACATATTTTTGTACTTTTGGTTAGTAAACAAATGAAAAGCAATGATATACATATGCAAAACATGCTTGGTGATCAAGAACCACACTCAAAAGATAACCCACCCACAGGGAAGAAGGCAAAGTGCACAAAGATCCTTGAGGCAATGATATGATATGATATGATATGATGCCATGAAGGATCTTAGGGACAAAATTAGGGTCTTACACCTGTGTCCACCAACACATTGGATAGGGATTCATCTTTACAATTCATAGATATATGTAAGGCCAAATTGTGGTCTTTTCCCTCCTCGAGAAGATCATCATCACAGAAGCTCAAATTGTTGTAGGCAGTTATATTTGCAACAATGATGTCAAACTGCTCAATTGTGACATCGTGATCCACGTATGCCACGTCCAACACCCTTTGCAACGCTTCACGGTGTGGCTCTGAATTCATCAACAAAGATAGGACATATATCTTTGATGGAATTTGAAGCAACTGCTCCATAACATTCTGCTCACTCCTCTTGATGAGCCTCAGCATCTCATCACCATCCTCTTTCAACATGCCAGACTGGCCAACCAGGATAGGAGCTTTAACAGATTTGACAACAACAGGGTCAACACCCTTCACAACAGGAGTAGAATTATTTGAAGAAGAAGTCCGCACGGGACCGGCAAGGCTGACAAAATCTCTCTTCACGATGTCTTCGTGGGATTTCGGCTGAGCCGAGAAAACACGACCACTACGGGTCACTCCACTAATGTCGGATATGCTTACCATAGAGGTTGAGGGCAACAACACCTCCTTCCCATCTTCCAGCATAACAACATTATAACGGTACGAGACCGCCTTATCTGACACATACGGGACAGGGCCCGCTGGCTTAATCACAAGAGTTGGCATCACCTTCTTCTTAGTGCCATCATACTTAATGACAACAGGATCAGGAATTTTGAACACATGAGTGATAACATCGACTTCATCCTTGTTACGATTCTGAAGTATCTCAATCATCCATTGGTCTAGCATCTCTTGGATGTCCCTTCTTACTTTGCGGCATCCTCTTTCATTAACAGTGCACACCTGACACCTATTATGATTGTGCTCATAATGACTGTGCTCACATAACAGCCTATGCATCTCTACCAAAGACTGCCTTATGTCATTTACATAAAGGACTTTATATTTGCCGGGGCACCCCTGAACCATATTGATAGCTGCCTTCCCATGCTCGGGCAATGGGTTCTTCTTAACATTCGGGGCTACATCCTCAAAGAATAGTATCCCACTTCTCACAAGGTCTTCCACCTTGGTCTTCAACGGAAAATAATTCTCCACGTCATGTACGGGCGCATCGAAATGATATACAAAATGAAGTTCGGGCTTGTACCACCATTAGGGATTGGCTGGCACAACGGGAGGGTCTCGTGGAATTATCAACTTCCTATCGATTAAGGAAGGATACAATTCAGCATAGGTCATAGGAATTGGGTCAAAGTTCACCCTCTTCCTCTCATAGTTGCTGGTGTTGTTGTTGTTGTTGTGGCGAGGCTGGTAAGCCTGTTATGGTTAACGAGGTTGTTGTTGTGGTTGTTGAGCTTCTCTGAAAGCAGGTGCTATATGAGCCACATGGTGTATGTTGACGACGGGTCGCAATTCTTTCCTCCTCACAGAGGGTCTTCTTTTAATATGGGAAGAAATAGCATGCGTCTCCCTTTCCTTCTTCCTGGCAAATCCTCCATATTTCTTTGCCGAATTATCATCACGGGACAACCGTCCTTCTCGGACTCCCTCTTCTAGCCTCATCCCCATATTTAACATTTCGTTAAAGTCCGAGGGAGCACTAGCAATCATGCGCTCATAGTAGAAAGAGCTCAAAGTCTTCAAGAAGATCTTTGTCATCTCCTTCTCCTCCAAGGGTGGCACTATCTGAGCTGCCAGTTCTCTCCACCTCTAGGCATATTCCTTGAAGGTCTCTTTGTCTTTTTGGGACATCGCCCTCAACTGGTCTCTCTCTGGAGCCATGTCCATGTTGTATTTATACTGTTTCAGGAAAGCCTCTCCTAGATCATTGAAAGTGCGAATGCTCACACTCTCTAGCCCCATATACTAGCGGAGCGCAGCACCTGTCAGGCTATCCTGAAAATAGTGAATCAACAGTTGATCATTATCTGTCTGGGTCGACATCTTGCGGGCATACATCACAAGATGACTGAGTGGACACGTGTTTCCCTTATACTTCTCAAAGTCAGGCACTTCGAATTTGACTGGGATTTTCACGTTGGGCACCAAGCATAATTCAGCAGCACTCTTCCCAAACAGATCTTTGCCTCTCAGCGTTTTCAGTTCCTTGCGCAGCTCAAGGAATTGATCCTTCATCTCGTCCATCTTTTCATAAACATCCGGGCATTCAGATGGCTCAGAGTGATAGATGGTGTCTTCACCATGCGGTAAAGTGTGCATAATGGGAGGTGGCACAGACAAGACTGGGCTAGATACCGACATAGAAGCAAGAGTGGGAGTGAAACCCTCTGGTACAAAATTAGGTGGCATTCCCCAAGGGAACCCAACAGGAAGATGTGGAGCGAAGTGGGCGGTGGCAGCAGGCACTGTTGAGCTAACCACTTCAGAAATAACTGTCCTCGCGGGAGGAGTTGGAGAAGTTTGACTCTGAGCTGCAAGAACTGACTCCATCATGGCAGTCAATCGGGCAATCTCCTCTTTTAGATCTCGGTTCTCTTGCTCGAGGTGTTCCATGATCTTCTGATGATTAACTCTGGTGTTGTACCGATGCGTCAGCTTGTCTTCAAAATAAATGAAGAGCAAAGAGTTAGACCACTGTATCAAGGGCTCAGAACCAAAACCTGTTAATGCATATGATGCATGCAATGCTGGTGCATATGATTTGTTTTTAAATCGGAGGAACTTCATAAAGACCTATTTGCAAATGTTTTGAAAATATTGAACTTTTTAAGACATATCTGGAATACTCATAGCAATATAATATTTGGAAACTTTTTACACCAAAGAAGTAGTAAAGTCTCGGTAACCAAATACAATACAAGAGAAAAGGAGAATAAACATCCTATGGAGCCCTAAAAGCAGTCGTCCAAAGCCTTCGAGATCGAAAGATACGTCGCACGAAGCCTCTTCACCTCTCTCTCATAAGTTGCTTCCATGTCGGCCTTGTCCTTGGCGAGCTGATCATATCTCTTCTTCCAAAACCTAGATGAGTGAGGTAGGAGAGAAGTAACCACATCATCGGGTTCATCAATAACCTGATGCTCTAGAAACTCTATCATTGCATCCTTATTCTTGAGCTGCTGAAGAAGCTCCTCACGCTCACGAACCCAAGCACGCGAACAGTCTTCGTCTCTCAACTCCTCTACTCCTTGATTAGGGAGGGTTGAAGGCCCAACCATAATCATAGGGGTAGGTATCGGATACTCGTACGGCATACGGTACTCGAGGGCTCTCTTCCTTACCCAAGAGGAGTAAGGTTTCAAAGCAACACAATTCTTCGGACCAAGCTCATTCCTCCCTTTCCTATGAACCTTACGCCAGGCGCGGACCACCCTATCCTTCATGTTTTGGGGATCTTTACCCTCTTGAAAGAATAGGCCTTCCAGCAGAATGTTGTTAGGCTTATCCTTTAAGGGGAACCCAAGTTGACGGCGAGCCAAAACAGGGTTGTAGTTAATTCCACCACATGTACCAAGAAGAGGTACCTTGGAAAACTCACCACAAGAATCAATAATCTTGATGCCATCATAAACACGATTATACCAAGAGATATCATCATTAGTGAGAGACATAAGTCTTGTGGACCACCGTATACATCCCTTGTTCTCCTTGAAGGCAAGCGTCTGAGGCAAGTGTGAAATAAACCACTTGTACAACAGAGGCAGACAACATACAGTGGAACCACAACCCTTTGCGTTCCTCATATGCAAAGAGAAATAAGTGTCATCCAACAGAGTCGGAACGGGATTTAGAGAATAGAAAATCCTAATAGCGTTCACATCCACGAAGTTGTCGATGTTGGGAAATAACACTAGCCCATAGATGAGGAGTACAAATATGGCTTCAAAAGCTTCCTTACTCATGGCCTTCCCAAACAAGGTAGCTTTGGCAATCAGAAAATTAGACGGGAGACCTTGAATTCCACCCTTGGTAGTCATATTGGCAACAATGTCAGATACCTCCACATGAAGCATGTCAGCAATCTCTTGAGAAGACGAAATCTTCTCCAAACTACTGAATGAAAACTGGTCAAGAATGGGTATACCCACATGATAAGCATACTCCTCCAATGTAGGCAAAAGCTGAAAATCCAAAAAAGTGAAGCACAGATACAGAGGATCATAGAACTGCACCAACACACTCATCACACCCTCATCCACCTTGGTAGAAAGAATAGATAGAAGCTTCCCATGGCGAGCTTTGAACTCCAAGGGCTCTAATACATAAGATGTCAGACACCTTAACTCTTTCAAGTCGGGTTGTCTGAAACTGTACTTCTTCGTATTCCTTCTTTGCTTATCCATGTCTGAAAATTTTGCAAATAGACCCTTTAACTTCCTTGTAAAATCTTATTGTTGATAACATGAATGCGAATGAATGCATGGATGCATGGATGCATGGATGCAACAAACACACTCAAGGATCAAGCAAGTCACACCATACAAAGGTCACGGGATGGCTCAAGTCATCATCAATATCAATCATCCATTTTGGTGGATTATGGTTTACACCTTATCAACACCCAAGTTCCATGGATATTGAGGATATACGAGAATGGATCAACCGCGAATCACGGGTTTGTTGTAAGTCACGAGCATGGAGTCTCGGTTAAGAACCACCCAATGGGAATGTACTAAGGTTAAACCTGACAATCATGTTCTAAAAGGTTCCCATAGTCATCATCTTATCTCTCGGATATTATCGGATAAAACGACTACTCGTCTTCCAAAAATATTCTCAAGAGGGACTCTTATGAGTGTAGTATCGCGTAACAATCGCATCAAGTCTTACACTTGAACGACCTTCGCACTACGTCCTAAAATAGGCCAAGATGGGCTAGGTGTCTAAGGTCATTGGTTTCTAGGGTTCCTATTGGAAAGAGTAATGTCTAACCACGACTACTCGTGTGACATTAGTGATCCCAATAAAAACCTCCACCAAGTGAATGAACTTGCAAGTTAACTTGTTAAGGAATAACTCCACACAAGTCAAGAAGACTATGCCATTCTCCTATCATAAATGCACTCGAGTTCGGGTATAAAACTCATCTCACAAGAAAACACCAAGCATACAAGCAATTAATATATCAAGCAATTCATACATTACAAACAATACATTCATCCCAAATTTGCACAAGAATATGCCACAAATAAATATAAACATACAACACATACAAGAAAAAAGTAGGCTAAACCTGTAACACCCTTCTAAAATACCCCAACAATATTTAAAACAAACAAACATAAATCAGAGTAGATATGCAATTTAAGGGTGTCACACTTGACACTTCACACCATGTTCCAAAGTAACTCGTCATGCTCATTTATTCATCAAAATAAACATTTGCATAATTCGCAGCGGATAGAAATTAACAACATGCAAAACATATAACACATTACGTGTATAGTTGTTCAACAACCAAAATGAAAACAAGATAAAACATCCCGTCCCGATGTTACATCTACCAGAGCATGACCCACTAAGGAACTACACTAGACTCCAAGGACTAGCTTCTACTCAATCACTGCTCGTTACCTGAAACATAGTTGTAAGGGTGAGTTCCTCGATCGATATAATAAGCATTATAAATTATCATGTAATGTTAAGTAAGTTAACACATTCAATCACCCTAATCAGGTCACACAATCAGTAACGGCAATATCAATTCCAAAATCATACTCAACACAATCACCAAAACAACACGTATCATATTGGAATACATCCATTCATATTATACGCCCTACATACATACATTATGCAATGAGACTCTATGCATGCGGTACCGACTATTCGTGAACATATAGTTCAACCTCACCGATTAAATCCAGATACGGCTACCAAGCTCACTAGTCCCACTCATTTGAGACCTAGTGACTCACTCACTAATTCCTCACCATGGGAATTAGCTACCACCCCAAGGGCTATGATATGCACGCTAATCACCTAGCATGCAAACATCAACAACAATCCACAACAACTCACACACTAATTCCTCACCATGGGAATTAGCTACCACCATAAAGGCCATAATATACATGCTAAATCACCTAGCATGCAAACATCAACAACAATTCAAAATAGACATATGCTCACACTCTAAGCCATAAACAGTCCATTCACAATTGCATACATAACAGATACATTCACAGTATTATGCATACCATCATACATCATCAGCATGTTTATCACAGAATCATATCATAACATGCTAAATAATAAATCACCGTATTAGCACACTCTACTAATACCTACACTGCTCAAACAACGGGAAATGATCCCTACTATATCATACATCAGCTAAATTACATCACCCAGCTGAAATGACCAAAACTGCACGACAACAGCTCAGAAAAATCACAATCCTGCCCATACGCGTATGCCCCATGCCCATACGCGTATGGCCCATCTCCTGACCAAATCCCATACGCGTAACACCATCTCATACGCGTATGCTACGCGTAACACCTCTCCCGTACGCGTACCAACAGAGACAAAACTACGTTAGAAACATCATCTTCTTCATCCATACGCGTATTGCCTAGTGCCATACGCGTACCAGACTAACTCATACGCGTATTGCCTAGTGCCATACGCGTATGACCAGAAACCAGATTTCCAGATCTGCTATGGTTTTCTCTACCACGAGATTCCTCAGATCCAACCTCCCACAGTCCAATTTTACACAATATTCGTTCATATCATCTAACACGAATCATACCCTATTCGATTTCACAAATTCTAACATTATTACATCTAATTCCTACGGATTTCCTTCAATTATAATCCAAATTTCGTTCATCCAATATTTCACAAATTTCAGCATACATCATTCTAATCAGAGTCAGATCAATGGTTTATCACTACTTATTACATGTTAACCCATAATACCCATCAAACGACGATAAACCCCCTTACCTGAGTTAATCCGGCAAATCTCTGAGCTTCAAGCTTTTCCTTCCTTCAACCCTCGTTCTCTTGCTCTTCCTCCTTGTCTCTTTCTCACTTCTGTCGCTTCTCTGGTTTTCACGTGAAAAAAAACCCTTTTTACCAAATGGAACTCTTTATATATTTTCCAACTTATTATTCCAATAATAATAATTCCAATAATAATAATCCAATTATTTAATTAAATTAATAAATATTTTATTAACTTATTTTAAATAATTATCTTATTTTTATCGGGGTGTTACAACTCTCCCCCACTAAAAGAGTTTTCGTCCTCGAAAACATACCTCAAGTGAATAACTCAGGATAAGACTCCTTCATCTGACTCTCAAGTTCCCAAGTCACATTGCCACTTGCTGGTCCTCCCCAAGCTACCTTTACTAAAACAATCTCTTTACCCCGCAACTGCTTCAACTCTCGATCCTCGATCCTCATAGGTGATGTTTCAACAGTCAGGTTATCTCTCACCTGTACATCATCTACTTGGACCACATGTGACGGATCAGGAATGTACCTCCTCAACTGAGACACATGAAAAACCTCATGCAAATTCGCAAGTGACGGCGGTAAAGCGATACGATAGGCTACTTCCCCTATCCTCTCCAAAATCTGATAAGGACCAATAAATCGAGGTGTCAACTTCTTCGACTTCAAAGCTCGACCAACCCCAGTTATCGGAGTAACACGAAGAAACACATGATCTCCCTCTTGGAACTCAAGTGCCTTCCTCCTCTTGTCGTGATAACTCTTCTGACGACTCTGAGCAATTCTCATCTTCTCCTGAATCATCTTAATCTTTTCCGTAGTTTGTTGAACAATCTCCGGTCCAACCACAGCACTCTCTCCGGACTCATACCAACATAAAGGTGTCCGACATCTCCTACCATACAAAGCTTCAAACGGTGCCATACCAATGCTCGAATGAAAACTATTGTTGTAGGTAAACTCAATTAAAGGTAAATAACAATCCCAAGCACCTCCCTTTTCCAAAACACAAGCCCTCAAAAGATCCTCTAGTGACTGAATCGTCCTCTCAGTCTGACCATCAGTCTGCGGATGATATGCAGAACTCAATCTCAGCTTAGTTCCCAAAGCCCTCTGCAAACCTTCCCAGAACTTCGATGTAAATCTAGGATCTCTGTCCGAAACAATACTCGACGGAATACCATGCAAACTTACAATCTTCTCAATATACAACTTAGCTAATCTCTCTAACGGATAATCCATTCTGATCGGAATGAAATGAGCCGATTTTGTCAATCTGTCAACAATCACCCAAATAGCTTCAAAATTCTTAATTGTCCTCGGTAAACCAGAAACAAAATCCATACTGATACTATCCCACTTCCACTCTGGAATAGCCAACGGTTGCATTAGCCCAGACGGCTTCTGATGCTCAATCTTTGACTTCTGACAAGTCAAACAAGAATAAACAAAACTCGCAATTTCTCTTTTCATTCCCGGCCACCAAAATAACTTTTTCAAATCATGATACATCTTCGTAGCCCCAGGATGAATACTCAGGCCACTACGATGTCCTTCCTCAAGAATACTCTTCTTAAGTTCGGTAACATCCGGAATACACACCCGATTACCAAATTTCAAAACACCATTCTCATCAACTCTGAATTCACCACCTTGACCTTGATTCACCAGAGTCAACTTATCAACCAAAAGCACATCGGATTTCTGACCCTCTCTAATCTCATCCAGAATACCACTCGTTAACTTCAACATTCCCAATTTAACACTATTGTGAGTACTCTCACACACCAAACTCAAGTCTCTAAACTGCTCAATTAAATCCAATTCCTTAACCATTAACATAGACATATGCAATGATTTCCGACTCAATGCATCAGCCACTACGTTTGCTTTACCCGGATGGTAATTCAAACCAAAGTCATAATCCTTCAGAAACTCTAACCATCTCCTCTGTCTCATATTCAGCTCTTTCTGATCAAACAAATACTTTAAACTTTTATGGTCACTGAAAACCTCAAATCTTGACCCGTACAAGTAATGCCTCCATAACTTCAGAACAAATACCACAGCTGCCAACTCTAAATCGTGTGTCGGATAGTTCCTCTCATGAACCCTCAGCTGTCTCGAAGCATAAGCTATAACCTGCTTATTCTGCATCAACACACCACCCAAATCCAACAATGAAGCATCACAGTAAACCTCAAATAGTTCTGACGGACTCGGTAATATCAGAATAGGAGCAGTAGTTAACCTTCTCTTTAACTCTTGGAAACCTTCTTCACATTTTGAGTCCCAAACAAACGCTTGCCCCTTTCTAGTCAACATCGTCAACGGTAACGCCAACTTAGAAAATCCCTCAATGAATTTCCTATAATAACCTGCAAGTCCAAGAAAACTCCTTATCTCAGAAACTGACTTCGGAGCTTCCCACTTAGATACCGCTTCTATCTTAGAAGGATCAACATCAACACCACCTCTTGAAACCACATGACCAAGAAAACTAACCTCTTCTAACCAAAATTCACACTTGGACAGTTTAGCAAATAACTTCTTTTCTCGTAGAACTCCTAAAACCACTCCCAAATGTTCAGCATGCTCTTCTTCAGATTTCGAATACACCAAAATATCGTCAATAAACACCACAACAAACTTGTCTAGGTACGGATGGAAAATCCTATTCATATACTCCATAAATACCCCAGGCGCATTAGTCACACCAAAAGGCATTACAGAATACTCATAATGTCCATACCTTGTTCTGAAAGCAGTCTTCTGAATATCCTCAGTTTTCACACGTATCTGATGATACCCGATCTCAAATCTATTTTGCTGAACACACTCGCACTAACCAACTGATCCATCAAATCATCAATCCTCGGCAAAGGATACCGATTCTTGATCGTCACTTTATTCAGTTGCCTGTAGTCCACACACAACCTCATAGTACCTTCTTTCTTCTTAACTAATAACACTGGTGCACCCCACGGTGACACACTCGGACGAATAAATTTCTTATCCAACAGATCTTCCAACTGACTTTTCAATTCAGTTAACTCAACAGCAGACATACGGTACGGAGCCATCGATATCGGCCTAGTACCAGGTACCAAATCAATCGAGAATTCAACTTCACGCTCTGGCGGCAATTCATTCACTTCTTCAGGAAACACATCAGGAAAATCACACACCACGGCTAGATCGCAAATCACTAGTTTATCTTTAGCCTCCAAAGTCGCTAACAGCATAAACAACTCTGCCCCATCTGCTACTGCCTCATTCACCTGCCTTGCTGATAGAAACAAACTCTTTCCTTCCTCAATCTCAGGAAAGATCACAGTCTTATCAAAACAGTTGATATAAACTCGGTTAAACACCAACCAGTTCATACCCAGGATAACATCAATCTGCACTAGTGGAAGACACACAAGGTCCATCCCAAAGTCTCTACCAAAAATACTCAAAGGGCAATCTAAACAAACTGAAGTAGTAGTCACTGAACCCTTCGCAGGAGTATCAATCACCATACTCCCATGCATCTCAGATATCTCTAATTTAAGTTTCACAGCACAATCCAACGATATAAAGGAATGAGTCGCACCTGTGTCAATAATAGCTACAAGAGGAAAGCCATTAATATAACACGTACCTCGGATCAAACGATCATCTGCAGAAGTCTCAGAACCCGATAAAGCAAAGACCTTGCCTCCCGACTGGTTCTCTTTCTTCGACTTAGGACACTGTGGACTGATATGACCCACTTCTCCACAGTTGAAACAAGTCACAGTCTTCAACCGGCACTCTGCAGCCAAGTGACCACCTTTTCCACACTTGAAACACTTCTTCTCAGCACTGGTACACTCATGGATACGATGTCCAGTCTGACCACATCTGTAACACTTAGCAGGGGCACTGGAGTCTCCCCCACTAGGTCTCCTCATCCCACTCTGCCTCTGGAAACCTTTGCCAGCTGCATACGGTTTCCCGCGATCATTCTGATTCTTGCCTTTCCTATCAACCCTTTGCTGATAGCTCTCCGCTCTGGCCTTGGTATCCTGTTCAAAAATCCTGCAACAGTCCACTAGGTCAGAAAACACTCTAATCCGCTGATACCCAATAGCCTGTTTAATCTCGGGACGTAACCCGTTCTCAAACTTCACACATTTTGAAAATTCCCCAGTAGCCTCATTATAGGGAGTGTAATACTTCGACAGCTCTGTGAACTTAGCAGCATACTCAGTAACAGACCGGTTGCCCTGCTTCAATTCTAAGAACTCTATCTCTTTCTTTCCTCTGACATCCTCTGGAAAGTACTTCCTCAGGAATCTCTCTCTGAACACCACCCAAGTGATCTCAGCACTCCCAGCAGCTTCCAACTCAGTGCGGGTAGCAACCCACCAATCATCTGCTTCCCTTGACAGCATATGCGTACCGAACCTGACCTTCTGGTTATCGGCACACTCAGTCACTCGGAAGATCCTCTCAATCTCCTTCAACCACTTCTGAGCACCCTCTGGATCGTATGCTCCCTTGAACATTGGAGGATTGTTCTTCTGGAATTCACTCAGTTGACGAGCAGCTCCCAAGCCCACAACATTCGGATTCCCTCCAAGTACTCCAACTAGCATACCCAGAGCCTCAGCAATCGCAGCATCGTCTCTACCTCTTCCAGCCATTCTATTCTGAAAGTCCAACAAGCTAAAACAATAAGTACTGATAGGGTTACACAACACCTATCACGTACAGGGAAACAAAATAATTACGACTCGACTCGACCGACTATGCTCTGATACCACTAATGTAACTCCCTTCTAAAATACCCCAATAATATTTAAAACAAACAAACATAAATCAGAGTAGATATGCAATTTAAGGGTGTCACACTTGACACTTCACACCATGTTCTAAATTAACTCGTCATGCTCATTTATTCATCAAAATAAACATTTGCATAATTCGCAGCGGATAGAAATTAACAACATGCAAAACATATAACACATTACGTGTATAGTTGTTCAACAACCAAAATGAAAACAAGAGAAAACATCCCGTCCCGATGTTACATCTACCAGAGCATGACCCACTAAGGAACTACACTAGACTCCAAGGACTAGCTTCTACTCAATCACTGCTCGTTACCTGAAACATAGTTGTAAGGGTGAGTTCCTCGATCGATATAATAAGCATTATAAATTATCATGTAATGTTAAGTAAGTTAACACATTCAATCACCCTAAT
Organism: Lathyrus oleraceus; assembly: GCF_024323335.1. Lineage (NCBI taxonomy): Eukaryota > Viridiplantae > Streptophyta > Magnoliopsida > Fabales > Fabaceae > Lathyrus > Lathyrus oleraceus. The sequence continues at coordinate 224,045,469 of NC_066584.1, forward strand.
CAGGTCACACAATCAGTAACGGCAATATCAATTCCAAAATCATACTCAACACAATCACCAAAACAACACGTATCATATTGGAATACATCCATTCATATTATACGACATACATACATACATTATGCAATGAGACTCTATGCATGCGGTACCGACTATTCGTGAACATATAGTTCAACCTCACCGATCAAATCCAGATACGGCTACCAAGCTCACTAGTCCCACTCATTTGAGACCTAGTGACTCACTCACTAATTCCTCACCATGGGAATTAGCTACCACCCCAAGGGCTATGATATGCACGCTAATCACCTAGCATGCAAACATCAACAACAATCCACAACAACTCACTCACTAATTCCTCACCATGGGAATTAGCTACCACCATAAAGGCCATAATATACATGCTAAATCACCTAGCATGCAAATATCAACAACAATTCAAAATAGACATATGCTCACACTCTAAGCCATAAACAGTCCATTCACAATTGCATACATAACAAATACATTCACAGTATTATGCATACCATCATACATCATCAGCATGTTTATCACAGAATCATATCATAACATGCTAAATAATAAATCACCGTATTAGCACACTCTACTAATACCTACACTGCTCAAACAACGGGAAATGATCCCTACTATATCATACATCAGCTAAATTACATCACCCAGCTGAAATGACCAAAACTGCACGACAACAGCTCAGAAAAATCACAATCCTGCCCATACGTGTATGCCCCATGCCCATACGCGTATGGCCCATCTCTTGACCAAATCCCATACGCATAACACCATCTCATACGCGTATGCTACGCGTAACACCTCTCCCGTACGCGTACCAACAGAGACAAAACTACGTTAGAAACATCATCTTCTTCATCCATACGCGTATTGCCTAGTGCCATACGCGTACCAGACTAACTCATACGCGTATTGCCTAGTGCCATACGCGTATGACCAGAAACCAGATTTCCAGATCTGCTATGGTTTTCTCTACCACGCGATTCCTCAGATCCAACCTCCCACAATCCAATTTTACACAGTATTCGTTCATATCATCTAACACGAATCATACCCTATTCGATTTCACAAATTCTAACATTATTACATCTAATTCCTACGGATTTCCTTCAATTATAATCCAAATTTCGTTCATCCAATATTTCACAAATTTCAGCATACATCATTCTAATCAGAGTCAGATCAATGGTTTATCACTACCCAGTACATGTTAACCCATAATACCCATCAAACGACGATAAACACCCCTTACCTGAGTTAATCCGGCAAATCTCTGAGCTTCAAGCTTTTCCTTCCTTCAACCCTCGTTCTCTTGCTCTTCCTCCTTGCCTCTTTCTCACTTCTGTCGCTTCTCTGGTTTTCACGTGAAAAAAAACCCTTTTTACCAAATGGAACTCTTTATATATTTTCCAACTTATTATTCCAATAATAATAATTCCAATAATAATAATCCAATTATTTAATTAAATTAATAAATATATTATTAACTTATTTTAAATAATTATCTTATTTTTATCGGGGTGTTACAAAACCCACTAGAGTGGAATTTCCCTAGCAGAGTCGCCACTTTTCTATAGCGGGGTTTTCGTTACCTTTAGGTTTATTGACTAAACCAAAAGTCAACATACAATTCGAGTCACCACCGCACTTCTATTTGTCCAAAGGAAAGGCTAAAAAGCGAACAAAAGCCAAGGTAAGAAGTTTTTCAAATCAAAAACTAATAAAAATGTCAGAGATCTAGGCAAGGGGGTTGGTTATGAAATGGGAAGGTTTTACACACCCAAAACATCCTTAGTACTCTAAGGGAACCCTTTTTGCAAATATGTGTTGTAGGTTGGTATTTGTGAAAAGATTTATGCAAAAGATTGGAGGGATGAGAAGAGAATAGATTATATTTACAAATTTTTGTTGTTTGAATAGATAAACCCATTGCATACGTACCATCACAAAGGAGGATCAAAACCTCATAGTTCGGGGTAAAAATTTCAAAGATTGGTGAATTGATTTTAATCAAAAGCCTTAAGGTCTTTTGTTATCAAAGGGAGAAAACTCAACCTAAACCAACAATCCACCATGTGAGGAAGGCTTCAACATGCTAGTGAGGGGTTAACCCTATAATAAACATGGAAGGCTTATAATCTAACACTAAGGATGAGGTGAGATTTACATCAACCACTATGATAACTCAAACCTATGACTAATGTTTTGAAAGGTTTTAACAAGTGTCCATTGGAACCACAAAACAACTTGAAATGGGTTATATTTACAAGTTAGATTTATTTACAAAATTAAGTCAAAGTTGGATTAAAGTTTATTTACAATGAATATTTATGAAAATGGTTTTGAAAAGTCAAAGGCTTAAGGCTTAGGTTTCTAATTTGAAATAAAGTCAAAGTTTTGAAAATGATTTTTGGCTTGGTTAGAGTGGAGAGAAGAAGAGAAGGGCTAGTCCTAAAGCATACAAAGATAATAGGGGAAAAGATAAACCCTTGGAGTTCCTTTTCTTGGAGTCATAGAGATGACTCAAGATGCTCCTTTCCTTTGGACTTAGCACACAAACAAGCAATCAATAATTTAATTCAAGCTCCTAGGATCTCCATTTGGCTTGGCTCTTAACTTGGCTACTCATGACAATGGTCTTCTTTTCACAATCTTAAGATGGGATCCCTATCACACAAAAGTAAACATCAAAAAGCTCACAACACAGTAAAGGGAATGGACAAAGAATAAGTTTGATGAGAAATCCTTTGAAGTCAACTTTGAGTTTTAGCATTCTAAAGGCATGAGGCCTAGTTGCTCTTCAACACATTTTGCATTCTAAAGGCATGAGGCCTAGTTGCTCTTGAACTCCTTTAAGCGTGGGTAAGTCCTAATTCTAAGTCCTTTCTCCTTTTGCATTTGGTTCACATCAAAACAAACACAAAATAGCAATATATTTATATACAATAATGGGCTCAAATGAGCAAAAGAAAAATGACATAAACATAAAATATGTGCTCAAGTGAGCAAAGATGAAAATCAATATGAATAATGAGCAAGAAATAAATGACATTAAAAGTAAATGGCAAGAAATTAAAAGCTCAAATTAAATTTAGTAGTTAGTAAGGTTATGTTAGCTTGTCATAAGACAATGTAGCGTTATGTTAAGCAATCGTAAGTGGACTAATGTAGTAGTCACTTCTATCTGAGGTCGGTCAATAAGAATATAGGCAAAGAACACAAGTTAGAGATCATGACTAGTAAGCCAAGCTCCATAAAGTTGTCATGCCAAACAAAAGGGGAAGGGCCTTGTATTGACTTTTGGTTATTTGCTTGACCAAGAAGCAACCTATCTTTGACACAAAATAACTCACTTGATCATGGATCAAGTTGAGTTTGGTTTGGATCAAAGAAGGTTAAATTTCTCATTTGTCAAGACCAACCTCAAGACTTTAACTCATTGGCCATTGATGGAAAGAAAGGGATGAAGATGAAAGGGAAGGGGTAAGAAGTCAACAAACAATCCCAATTGACCAAGGAATAACTCATCCTTGATCAAATTCATTCATCTTTCTAGGTGGTGATCCTTAAGGACTTTCAAACCACAAGATTCAATGAATTTGATCAAAGTTGAATCAATTCAACCTCAATCAACACCAAACAAAAGAGAAATGAAGATAACAAGTCAAAGAGTCAATGATATTTTTTTGGTATTTTTTGAATTAAAATAAAATACAAATAAAAAATAAATAAATAAGGTTGTGTCGCAACTGGATGCGAAAAAAACAACCGGCGAAAAAAATAAAACAGAAGAGTCGCCACCGTTCATTATTTATCCCAAAGGAGGGAAAGGAAACGATCGAAGTAAACCTGAAGAAAAGGAAAAGACAAAGTCTCGCAACCAAATCTTAGGTTCGGGAGTCGATTATGCGAAGGGAAGGTATTAGCACCCCTACACATCCGTAGTACTCTACGGGATCCACTCTTGTTGTTCTACTCTAAAGGGTGTGTGTATATCTAAAGTACTATCTGCTAAAAGAAGGGTCAAAAGAAAATGAACTCGCAAGGATATCGCATCCACTACCTACGTATGTCACCTGAGTATGAGAATCAGAGTCTGCGTAGCTCGGCTACCTATGGGCGGAAGAGAAGTGTGCTCGGTAAGACATCGCGTCTTATGCCTACGTATCTCATCTGGAATGAGAATCGGAGCAAAACGTAGTTCAGCTAACTACGGGAACAAGGGTCTCGATTATAACTAGGGCAAGAGAAAGGGAAGGTCTCGATCGCAACGAGGGCGAGAGAAAAGAATCGCAACAAGGGCAAAAGAAAACAAGGATTAGTTGTTAGTCGTCAGTCAAACTCGGCAAGACATCGCATCTCGTGCCTACGTATCTCATCTGAACATGAGAATCAGAGTTGTCGTAGTTTGCCTATCTAGGGGTTAAGGATTGCCATCTGAACATGGACTTACAAAAGAGGACACCAGCTGTGTCAAAGGAAAGTGGGCAATGTGTTCAACATCCTAGCAGTAGGTGTCGCAGCTCGCTGAATCGAGTCTTAGGCAGTTACCTCTTTGCAATAGAACGGACTGACATGCCACAAGATCGGAGACGCACGGAAGGTCTAAAAGTGGGGAAGCTCTGCTCTAGAGTTGTCATGCAATATGGACTTATGTGTTAGGATTTACAAATGGGAACATCTACCTAATGTTAGCATGCAAAGAATAAGGGAATTCTACCTATGTTATCATACAAAGGGTTTTACCTAATGGGTGCTACCTAAACGGAACAAAAGTCGACGGATGGAGCAAGGAGAGGAGCAACGGATAAGGGTAGATGGCGATGCATGAGGCAATCGACTTACAGGTAGATGGCGATGCCTGAAGCAATCGACTTACAAGAGAAATGGTGATGCATGAGGCAATCGACTTACAAAAGGATGGATGAATACGTGCTGGTTCTGTTAAGTTTTGAAAATGATTACTCGACGTTGGATCGAGCTTTTGATCTTGTTTTGAAATGGTTATCGGATGTTCGTTTTAATTCTTATATTAAAAGATGAATAAAGAATGAAAGAATAAATATTATACACTTCATGGGAGAGGGGTACATTTGTTACGAATGGGGATTGTTTATGGCAATCAAACAATAAGAATATATGCCTCATACATCATACAAGTAGGCAACAGTTATAAATCAATAAGAATATATATAAGCAGGTATCTAATTGAATCAAAGAATCAAAGAATGAAATAATGGGGCATTAAACAATGCATGGGAGTATGAACATGTTAAACGATCAAACAATAGTGAATATGGATGAAAGAAACAAGTGTAGCAGATGACAGATGAATCAGACAGATCATCCCCCAAAAAGATGGGGTCAGGACATCATCATCCCCCAAAAAGATTTTAAAAATAATGATAATTGGTTCATAAATTAATTGAAATAAAATAAAGGTCAAAACAAAAGTCAACCAACCAAACTAGGTCAAAAATAAATCCAAAAAAAATTGAAAATGGGAAATAAAATTCCAAGAAAAGGTCAGGTTGACCATGGGACATTGGTCAACCTTCATCCCAAAAATCAAAAGCTAAAAATAATTTTAAGTCATGAAAATAAAATTAATAAAAAAATGTATGTTAATATGAACCATTTGGAATAAATAATTAAAATAAAATACTAATATTAAATAAATACAAAAATAAAAATTAAATAAAATTAAATAAGACATCAAGAAAAGTGAAAAATATTTTTGGGTATTTTTATGAGTAAAGAAAATATTTTAAAATAATTAAAATCAAAACAGAAAAATAAATTGGAATTAAAAAGAAAATGAAAAGAAATGGATTGGTGCTGATGGGCCCTGAAAGGGAGGTGTGAAAAGCGAAAAGTGGAAGGCCCAGCCCAAGCGCTTATTAAACCCAGCGTGACAGGATTAAATAACGTTTAATAAAATAATGAAGGGAATTTCCATCCAAGGCGCGGCGGAATTTAAAAATTTCTCCATTTAGTGATCCTTACGAATGGGCATGATCAGTGATAGAATCGTTACCTCTTGTGGCGATTCAAACCTTTGGTGCAGATCTCTTGTAACGATCAAAACCTTGGATACAGGTCCACGGAGTGATCACGAACGTTGAACGATGACAACGTCTCTAGTCAGTCCACACGAACGGGTTCCTTCAATCTCAGTGCTAGCTGGTACGAATGAAGGCTTTGAGCGAGAGAGAGAGAGGGAAACGAAATTCCAAGTCTTCACTTGAGTTTTAGTCTGAGTGACAATGCTTCTACCCAAGGGTTCTATTTGTAGAACCACTTGTCTGGGCTTCAAGCTAAAAAGCCCATTTAAGTGTATTTTGGCCCATATCTTAGAATATGCCAAGATCACTTAAGTATTTGGTACCTTACCATATTTCGTATTCCACTTAAGTGCACCGTACCTTACGGTGTTCCTTAGTTACTCTATTTCTCATTAATCCATCCTTTGTGTGTGACCTTGTAGGTTTTCGCGACGTTGGAAATTATATTAAATCACACATTTAACATACTAAACAGTGAGCGGTATCTAGCAACACATCAATGCTACCCAAGACACGAAAATGTCATGTGATCTGACAAAACCTCATGTGATAATAATTATCTGTATAATTACCCCTTTGCCCTTATGTCTATATTGAACACAAGGTATAGACCGTGTCATCCTTATCCAGTTCAATATTGGGCCCATAGTCATTTATCCTGTTACGCAGGATGGGCAAATTCCATCTAGGACACTCATGTCCCTCAGCATGCTTTGTGGAGTACCCATCAACTGTCTTTATGGTTATCTAGTTATGGATAATGTTGGATCAGCAATAAAGCACTTGACTCTACATCTAGGATCCATAGTGGTTTCAGGTCGAAGAGTGGTATACACCATTATCACCATGAGAATAACTTATGACACTTTGCATAACTTTCTATATAGTATTCTCATAGCGGGTCAATCCGGTATAAATATTACTCTTAATATTCATACATATGTTTAAGACTTGATAACTCTTTATCCATGATCCATGAGATGTGATCATCAGTCTACAAACATAATAGTCTTAATGCTTTAATGTTATCCCACTTCACAATAAAGCTCGACTACGGATACTTTAAGAATAGTGTCCTTATGTTTAATGTGATCTCATGATTAAGTCATACTTGATACATTAAACGGACTAGCTATTCTAGGGACTTTATTAATCAAACATAATAAAGAAAAAGCCTTAAATAATTCGATACAAGTACCAAAAGTATTGGCCTCTAGGGCTTACACCAACAATCTCCCACTAGCACTAGAGCCAATCAGGCATACCCCTAATGCCCATTGATCTAGTATGGCCATCATGCTTCTGCTGCGCAAGAGGCTTTGTTAGTGGGTCAGCAATATTGTCAAGTGTTGGTACATTATATATTTTCACATCTCCTCTATCTATTATCTCTCGAATGAGGTGATAATGCCTAAGTATGTGTTTGGATCGTTGGTGAGATCTAGGCTCCTTAGCTTGTGCGATAGCACCATTGTTATCACAATAGAGACCAATGGGATCCACAATGCCAGGAACTATGCCAAGTTCACTAGGGAACTTTTGATCCAAACAACTTCCTTTGCTGCAGTTGAGGCAGCAATATAGTCGGCCTCGGTTGTAGAATCAACAATTGTATCTTGCTTTGAACTTTTCAAGCTCACAACGCCACCATTTAAGCAAAACACATAACCATTGGAATCCTTCATATTAAAGCGTCTCAGCACTTTGTCTATGTACTCTGACTTAGGCCAAGCATTTTGTGATCTATCTCTATAGATTCTGATTCCTAATATATAGGCTGCTTCACCTAGGTCCTTCATAGAAAAGCATTTCCCCAACCAAGACTTTACTTGTTTGCAGGGTAGGGATATCGTTTCCAATGAGCAATATGTCATCTACATATAATACCAGGAAAACGATCATGCTCCCACTAACCTTCTTGTAGACACAAGGCTCATCTTCGTTTTTGATGAATCCATATTGTTTTACTGTTTCATCAAAACGAAGATTCCATGAGTAGGTCACAGGCTCATCTTGATCCATGAGTAATACATCACCTTGATCTGTTATGAGATATCCATATCTCTCAGGTAGGTGACGTATCTTGCCTGACCTACGCTGGTCTTGTTGTACTTGAGCAGGTTGCTCTTACACAACTATTTGTGTTTCCTGCTCTAATTCCTCCATAGGTGTATCGATGCTTTGTGATTCTTGAATTTCTTCAAGCTCTACTTTCCTCCCACTGATTCTTTTGGAAATAAAATCCTTTTCTAGGAAAACTCCAGTTCGAGCGACAAACACTTTTCCCTCAGAAGGATTGTAGAAGTAATACCCTCTTGTTTCTTTAGGATACCCCACAAATAAGCATTTGTCAGATTTGGGCTCAAGCTTAGTTGAAATTTGTCGTTTCACATAAACCTCGCAACCCCAAATCTTCATGTAAGACATATGTGGATTTTGTTACCATTCCATATCTCATATGGTGTCTTTTCAACCTTTTTGGATGGAACACGGTTAAGTGTGTAAGCTGCTGTCAACAGTGCATGTCCTCAAAAGGAGTTTGGAAGATCGGTATGACTCATCATGGATCAGACCATGTCTAACAGGATTCGATTTCTTCTCTCAGATACACCATTCCATTGGGGTGTTCCAAGAGGAGTAAGTTGGGATAGAATCCCACACTCTTTCAGATGGTCATCAAACTCTAGGCTTAAATACTCACCACCTCGATCTGATCGAAGAGTTTTAATATTCTTACCTAGTTGGTTTTGTACTTCATTCTTGAATTCCTTGAACTTTTCAAAGGACTCTGATTTGTATTTCATTAAATACACATAACCATATCTACTGAAATCATCAGTGAATATGATGAAGTACTGAAAACCTCCTCTGGCTGGTATATTCAGTGGCCCACATACATCAGTATGTATGAGGGACAAAAGATCATTAGCTCTTTCACCTTTTCCTGTGAATGGAGACTTTTTCATATTTCCAATTAAACAAGATTTGCATGTCTCATATGATTCATAATCAAAAGAGTCCAAGATTCCATCTTTATGGAGTTTGGAAATGCGCTTCTCATTTATGTGGCCTAATCGACAATGCCAAAGGTAAGTTGGATTTAACTCATTAGGTTTCACCCTTTTAGTATTAATGTTATAAATAGGCATTTCAAGATCAAGGACATATAATCCATTGTTCATTTGTGCAGTAGCATAGAATATATCATTCAAATAAATTGAACAACAATTGTTCTTTATTGTGAATGAAAAACCAAACTTGTCCAAACAAGAAACGGAAATAATATTCCTGCTAATTGTAGATACATAATAACAGTTCTCTAACTGAATTATTAAACCACTAGGTAAAGTCAATACATAAGTTCCTACGGCTAAAGTAGCAACCTTTGCTCCATTTCCAACTCGTAGGTCGACTTTACCTTTTGCCAAATCTCTACTCCTTTTTAGTCCCTGCACATTTGTACAAATGTGAGAACCGCATCCAGTATCTAATACCCATGATGCAGAAGTAGATAAATTAATTTTAATAACAAAAATACCTGAAGTTGAAGTCTCTACTCCATTCTTCTTATCTTCCAGGTACTTTGGGCAGTTTCTCTTCCAGTGTCCGGTCTTACCGCAATGGAAGCAGGTGCCTTTTTTTGCTATGCCTCCACTAGGATTTAAAGCAGCAACGGTGGGTTTGGGTTTGGCAACTTCCTTGCCTTTCCCTTTATCACCTTGCTTAGTGGGCCTTTTGTTCTGTCTCTTTCCATTTCCGATCATCAGAATGGACTTCCCTTTTGACTTCAGATTCTGCTCGGTAGTTCTTAACATGGCGAGCAGTTCAGGAAGAGATTTGTCCATATCAATCATATTGAAATTTAGGACAAATTGACTGAATCTATCTGGCAACGATTGCAAGATCAAATCAATCGCAAGTTCCTTTTCGAAGGGAAAACCCAATCTCTCAAGGGTTTCCACATACCCAATCATTTTGAGAACATGGGGACCTACAGGGGCTCCCTCAGCTAAGTTGCTTTGAAAAGGGGCTTTTGAAACTTCAAACCTCTCATGCCTTGCTTGCTTTTGATAGAGCATCTTCAGGTGTTCGATCATATCGAACGCTGACATGTTCTCATGTTGCTTTTGCAATTCTGAGTTCATGGTAGCTAGCATGAGACAAGCAGTTTCATTGGCATCATCGACATGCTTCTTATAAGCACCTCTTTCTGCCTTAGGTGCAGAACTAGGAGGTTCCTCTTCAGGAACAGGTGTCTCCAAGACATACAACTTTTTATCATGTTTGAGGACAATCCTCAGGTTTTGGTGCCAATCCAGAAACTTTGTCCCAGACAATTTTTCTTTATCAAGGATTGATCGCAAAATGTTGTTAGAGGTGTTTGCTGTCATGGTAATCTACATAAGGATTAATGAAAATATAAGTATCATTGACATATTTAATTAGGCCTTTAATTAAATATGCTCCCACTATTTTAATCAAAACAAATGACCCTCATCATTTGATTCGGAAAATCCCGTTGGAAGATTTTCTAGTGGGTCGAGATCCATATTTCACTTCGTTCTAAGTCCGCGTAGGCGGATTACACAAAACTAGGTTATTTAGGTAGGAAATCCTTTCAATTGTATCTCATACAACTCTCGAAAATTTCAGTTGGGTGAATAACTCCTTATTCCAATCCATCATATGGATCATTCCCAACTCTTGCTTCTAAACATATATAATATTATTATAATTAAGTTTGACCCATTGTTTTAGCAGTTGGATATTACAATTATCCCATCGCACCTTACCAATATAGAAAATGCACCTCACGTAGGCGAAACCTACATTGTCCGATACTAGTCTTGATGAGTGCTAAAACTTGGAAAGCAAACACATATAATATTATTATAATTTGTTTAGTTAAGTTTGACCCATTGTTTTAACAGTTGGATATTACAATTATCCCATCGCACCTTACCAATATAGAAAATGCACCTCGCGTAGGCGAAACCTACATTGTCCGATACTAGTCTTGATGAGTGCTAAAACTTGGAAAGCAAACACATATAATATTATTATAATTTGTTTAGTTAAGTTTGACCCATTGTTTTAACAGTTGAATATTGCAATTATCCCATCGCACCTTACCAATATAGAACATGCACCTCGCGTAGGCGAAACCTACATTGTCCGATACTAGTCTTGATGAGTGTTAAAACTTGGAAAGCATAAACTTAACATTTAATTTGAGGGAATTGCAATTTTTCTGATCTCACCGGCTTATTTATCATATAAATCGCCTCTCACATGCATCAACATACATTCATATGCATCAACATACATACATACATAATGAAACAGTTATGACCCCTAGCGCAATTGTTCTCCCAAGCCAATGAGAGAACCTAAGCTAACCTAACAACGATCTAAGCTTCTCCAAGCAAGATCTTCAAGGTTGTCCTCCTTTGCCACTGACTTCTTTGCTTTCTTCATATCATTACATAAAAGAAACTCGTTTTACATACGAGGGAGTGAGATGAGAAAAGAAGTTACATTGAGAATGTAAAAGAGAGGCACGACACGCAGGTCGTATTTTAAAAAACCCAAAACAAAAGGAAGACTAAGGCCATAACCGATCACCACAAGACAATAATAAACACATTATTATTATCAATTTTAATTCTTTAATTAATTAAAACCAAATTAAATTTCAACGACCGATCACACTACGCAGAGTTAGCCGGGGGTCCGCTGCCCGGTCCTGGCCGAAATTTTTAATGAACAATTCATTTAAAATCGACGTTGCTTTTCGCATCAACACTTGATACTTTAAAGCACTGAGTTAGCCGAACGGGTGAATTTTGCCTTGCGTTAACCGGTTAACCATGTGCGTTAACCGGTTAACACTGTTTGAAATCTGTTCAAAATTTGCTTTCTGTCTTGCGTTAACCGGTTAACCAAATGCGTTAACCGGTTAACATTGTTTGAAAATCTCTTGGAAAACTGTTTTCTGTCTTGCGTTAACCGGTTAACACTGTTTGAAAAACTTGAAAATTTTATTTCGTATTGCGTTAACCAGTTAACCATATGCGTTAACCGGTTAACACTGTTCCAAAAAGTGTTTAGAAAGCACAACTCTTGTGCAGTCATAACCCCAATCGCATAACTCTCTGACAAAATAACCTTTGTGCCGTCACTAACCCTAATGCACCAATTTCAGACCGTCAAACACATCTCGATTGTTGATTCAGTATGATTGATAAACACGTCTTTGCTTCACCATACTAATGTCGGATCAAGAAGCAAACGACCATTGATCGCTCAAAGGAAAACAACCATTGTGTGTTTGAATGAACGAAACGAGAACACTATATCATATATAATGTATTCTGCATCAGGATTACATATATCATATATATATATATAACTTGATCGATCTCAATTTAATCTTTGATTCATTCTGTCTTTAATCGTATTAATACAGAACAAAAATAGTTATCAGATCCATGGTTTCATAAGTGGCTCTGATACCACTGAAGGAGAATTGCCATCCAAGGCGCAGCGGAATTTAAAAATTTCTCCATTTAGTGATCCTTACGAATGGGCATGACCAGTGATAGAATCGTTACCTCTTGTGGCGATTCAAACCTTTGGTGCATATATCTTGTGACGATCAAAACCTTGGATACAGATCCACGGAGCGATCACGAACGTTGAACGATGACAACGTCTCTACTCAGTCCACACGAACGGGTTCCTTCAATCTTAGTGCTAGCTGGTACGAATGAAGGCTTTGAGCGAGAGAGAGAGAGAGGGAAACGAAATTCCAAGTCTTCACTTGAGTTTTAGTCTGAGTGACAATGCTTCTACCCAAGGGTTCTATTTATAGAACCACTTGTGTGGACTTCAAGCTAAAAAGCCCATTTAAGTGTATTTTGGCCCATATCTTAGAATATGCCAAGATCACTTAAGTATTTGGTACCTTACCATATTTCGTATTCCACTTAAGTGCACCGTACCTTACGGTGTTCCTTAGTTACTCTATTTCTCATCAATCCTTCCTTTGTGTGTGACCCTGTAGGTTTTCGCGATGTTGGCAATTATATTAAATCACGCATTTAACATAATAAATAGTGAGCGGTATCTAGCAACACATCATTGCTACCCGAGACACGAAAATGTCATGTGATCTGACAAAACCTCCTGTGATAATAATTATGTGTATAATTACCCCTTTGCCCTTATGTCTATATTGAACACAGGGTATAAACCGTGTCATCCTTGTCCAGTTCAATATTGGGCCCATAGACATTTATCTTGTTACGCAGGATGGGCAAATTCCATCTAGGACACTCATGTCCCTCAGCATGCTTTGTGGAGTACCCATCAACTGTCTTTATGGTTATCTAGTTACGGACAACGTTGGATCAGCAATAAAGCACTCGACTCTACATCTAGGATCCATAGTGGTTTCAGGTCGAAGAGTGCTATACACCATTATCACCATGAGAATAACTTATGACACTTTGCATAACTTTCTATATAGTATTCTCATAGCGGGTCAATCCAGTATAAATATTACTCTTAATATTCATACCTATGTTTAAGACTTGATAACTCTTTATCCATGATCCATGAGATGTGATCATCAGTCTACAAACATAATAGTCTTAATGCTTTAATGTTATCCCACTTCACAATAAAGCTCGACTACGGATACTTTAAGAATAGTGTCCTTATGTTTAATGTGATCTCATGATTAAGTCATACTTGATACATTAAACAGACTAGCTATTCTAGGGACTTTATTAATCAAACATAATAAAGAAAAAGCCTTAAATAATTCGATATAAGTACCAAAAGTATTGGCCTCTAGGGCTTACACCAACAAATAATTCATGTAACCTCATGTCAATTGGTCATGTATACTTAAGTGACTAAAGGACAAAACCAGATGGGCGGCCACGATTAAAACCCGCGCTTAGGGTCCAAGGGCTCATGATGCACCACATATTCATCTTCTTCCACAAACCAAACCCTAGCCATGCATGCAGAAACTCGTGAAAACGGAGTGGATTTTTTCATTTTTCCACTCAAGAATGCAAGTGCTATAGTGCACCAAATGCCACAAAATAAAAACCAAAATTCAAGTACAAAATGTGTAGATTATCATGGTATCCTTGTTTGAGTAAAATGATGGCTTGATCATGGAGCAATGTTGTCAACAAGGTGACAACATGGGCACGGGCTAGGGCAAAAACTCAGCATGCAACTTAATAACAAGAACATAAGCATGTGGTTGGCATTGTAAACAAGCATGAAACAAATATGAGCACATGAACAATAATGATAATAATGATGAGCATGGTAATGATGATGATTATGAACATGGATATATCCATACATGGCCATGGAAGATAGAGTAAGAGTTTACCTAGTGGAAGTTAGGTCCACTACCTCTTGATTGTGGAGAGGAATAGAAGGAGATGAGGCTTTGGTGCTTCAAAAAATTCCAACTCAAAAAGCTTGAAGAGAACTGATCTTGCTTCTTTCCCTTGCCTGCCACGAACTTCCACAATGCCTCCCTTCTAGGTTTAGGGTTTGCAGCCTTTAAATATGGTGATCAGATGTTCTTAATGAGCTTAGAAATCCATGATATCCATGAGAAAAATAATGCAATGTGAGGTGTAGAAAGAATGGACACATGAAGTTTGTCTTATTTTGGGCCAAACTTAAGTGAATGGATATCCAATGCATGGCCAAAAGAGGTAGCAAAAACGTGGGCTGGTTTGCAGCATGGCTTGGCAAGCAAGAAATCCATTCCAAGGTGGTGACTTTGAGGCCATGTAACTTGATGATCAAGTCACCAAATGATGAAATAATGCAAACAGTATAAAGATCTCATGGAGCATAGCATCTTTCATGTTGAGCACAAGTTGAAATGATGAATGGAAGAAGGTGAAAAATGGCCCTCAAGATCAGGTTTCACCATGCAAAACTGTTGGGCCAGTTTGGCCTAAAATCTGCCTAGAAAACCAAGTCATGATGCCCACTTTAGGTGGATGTATCTCTCAAACCATGGATCCAAATGAGATGATTCCAAAAGGAGGTGAAAGAGGACATGGCAAGGTATAATTGTTGTGAAGAAAACATTTTCAAATGATGCCTTGAAATGCAAGAAAACTGGCCAAGAAGTCTTGACAAACTTTGAAGATCTTTGGACATAGAAATTTTTCTAAGTGTCCTAAAAAAATGTCTCAGTTTGACCAAGAATAACTTTCTCAATTTTAATCCAAATGGAGTAAACTTTATATCTCTAGAAATCTTGGAACAAGACGAACAACTTTCATGTTGGAGAAAGTTTCAAATGGAGCTTCTATCTTGATGGAAAATGGGCTTAAAGTGAGTGCAACAACCATAAAAACTTGCCCTAAATGGAAAGTCAACCATTTCCAAATTAGGTAACTTTTCCAATCCCTGATTAAATGATGAATCCATGATCCAACCTTGATCGAATTTCACATGTAGGATCCCCTAGGCATTAATTTTGAGATTCCACTCTCAAAAAGTCAGGAGTTGACTTTTCTGGCCCCATATTTGACTTTTCCCAAACTGTCTAATTCCTGATTCCAGTGATCAATTGAAGCACCTCTGGCTCAAATAAAAAGCTGATTTTTTGTATGTAGGCCCTTGTGGACATATGGAGGTCCATGGAAAAGAGTTTCACCCAAAGAATCAGAAATAAACTAATTGTATACCAAACCCTAATTTTTAGGGCAAAATTGATCAGGAACTGATTGCACTGATTGCCAATGGATCTTTCTGAGATAATTGTGAATCTTCCTAGGCCAAGATGCCTCTCCAAACATGACATGGATAAGCTCCTCTACTTCCAACCAAACATTGCCTGTTGCAGATAGCCATGAAACCCTAATTTCCTGATTAAATCCAGATGAACAATCTGATAGCTCTGAATCCTTCACTGATGAATTGGGGACCATGATGAGATACCTGGAAACCCCTGAGACACTTGAGACTTGTATACTGAGAGAATGAAGTCCAATTCTCAATCTTGCTTTGTGTGGGCTCCTACTGTTAAGGAGTGATCAATCAAAGCCTGATTTCCATGTCACTAATGCAGTATGCAATGAGTATGACCTAGTATGATGCCAATGAAATGTAAAACAGAATCCCATGCTTCCAGGAAAAATGAAGGGTAAATTTTGGGGTATTACAGCTGCCCCTATTCAATCAACTGGAAACCCGAAAGGAAGATAGCAGCGGCTTTCGCACTTTCGAGGTATCAAGTGATTGAATACGATAAAAGCCCGAAAATTTACACTGAAGTGAAAAAATGAAGTAACAATGCCCGTCAGGATCAGCAGAGAGGTGGTCTGGAAAAAAGAATTCGTCTGGTACGGTGAGAATCGGTCTGAACACCGAAAAAGAATGTTAGCCTAAATACCAAAATAAATGGTAACCCAGGAATAACCATGGCCTGAATGCCGCTCATCAGTCTGAATACTGGAAATGACTTCGATCTGAGCATCGGAAGATACTAGATTATCAAACATCGGTCTGACCACCGGGAGACTGGCCTGAATGCCACTCCGGTCTGAATACCGGAAACTGGCCTGAATGCCACAAGTTGCATCGACCTGAACGTCGGAAACTTCTTCGATCTGAACATCGGAAAATTGGCCTGAATGCCACTTCGGCCTGAATACCGGAAACTTTGATGCCTGTCAGCATCGGCAGAAATAGGGAAAATGATAATCTAGGCGGCGCGTGGGCTAACGACTCCTGCTGGGAATAACAAAGGATAAGTCATGAACAACCTTTCAGTCTGAATACTGGAAACCAACTTCTGGCTTATCACTTGGGATACCGAGAATGTTTTATGCTTCACATGCGTACGTTTGAATTTTTCAATGGAGTAATGCTCCATGAAAATGGAAATGCTACGCGATTCGGGAGGATGCAATGCAATATGATTCTACATGCAGGGATGCGAAATGCTAGGTTAGAGAGAACGCCAAGCCGAGGCAAGGAATTCTGCTGGGGAAATGATCACAATCTTCTGGACCCTGACAATGTTGTTGGAGATACACAGTACAATGAACACTGTGGGGAAATAACCGGCCACACGATGTTCTGGAAATAACAAAATACCCAGACTCTGACTGGGGAGAGAATGGCACTGAAAGCTTGTTGTTGAGGAAAGCAACAATGGTTCTGGAAACCATAATCTGCGAGAGAGACGGCTCAGCAGGGGAAGCAAACACTGATACGGTACCGAGATTCTGCTTCAAGGAAAGAGACCATGGATCTGGCATCGAACTCTGAGGAGCCGCCGCTTCTGCTGGGAAGATACAGTCTGGCACTGTCAACTCCACTAGGGATATACAGTCTGGCACTGTCGACTCTACTGGGGAGTGTATAATCCGAAACAAATGCTTGGGGAAGTACAATAGTGAGAACCTGCTGGGGATTGAAGAATTCAACGCTTGGACCAACTTTGCAGGGAGAAGATACCAAATACCAACTGTTGAAGAAAAACATCCGCGATCGTCTGCTGGGAACCTTAAGGAAATGCCCCGAGTGTACCTGTTCTGAATAGACGATCCAAAGCACTTAAAATTTACAGCAATTTTAAATGTTTATTAAGCATGTATCTGTAAGGCTCTTATGTTTCACGATGCAATGTTTATCAAAAATTCGGACGTTATTTTTGCAAACAAAACAGTAAAATAAAAATGAACACAGAGATATACTGAATAACAGATTTTATTGATTGAATGGCCCCTGAATAAGCATTTACATTAGGAAGCAATCCCTGGAAAGAGTTAATTGCACAAAAAATAAGAACAAAAATTACTCTAATGGCAATGTGAAATGGATTTCTATCGGGTTCCAATCCTGCTATGATTCGCTCGTCTTCAAGATCCTCCAAATGATCAGCTTTCTGAAAAAAAAAGTGATTGGACTGTTTCCTATCCTTCGAAAGTTTCTAGTTATCGACACGAGATGAGATTCAGAACTACTCAGAACGCAGTCATTCGCTTAATCCCTAACTTTTTCCTGGATCGCCCTTTCAGGTTTTCAATCCACCGGGATACCCATTTTTGCCTAAGTTGCCTTTTCAGGTTTTTAACTTACCGGGTGTACAATCTTTTCATTTTTTAATCCCTAACTTTTGCCCGAACCTTTTTCATTTTCTTGGTTCGCCGGAATGCCCATTTTTTGCCTGGACTATTCTTTTTATTGTCCAGCGGGTCTATTTTATGCGAAGTATTTTTTAACTCCGTCTGAGTTCACAGGGGAAGTGAAGTCTTCACCATCCATAGTTGCAAGCATTAAGGCTCCACCGTCAAAAATCTTGGTGACAATATATGGTCCATCATAGTTAGAAGTCCACTTGCCCCTGTGATCTGTCTGAGGAGGAAGGATCCTTTTCAACACTAAATCTCCGACTTGGAAGCATCGAGGTCGCACTCTCTGATCAAAGGCTCTCTTCATCCGACTTTGATACAACTTTGTCGCAACCTGAAAAATACAGTATGCGAAAAAACACCCGACGAAGAAAGAAATGACAGAAGAGTCGCCACCGTGCGTTATTTATCCCAAAGGGGGGGGAGGAAATGCTCAAAGTAAACCTGGAAAAAGGAAAGGAAAGGTCTCGCAACCAAATCTTGGGTTCGGGGGCCGATTATGCGAAGGGAAGGTATTAGCACCCCTACGCATCCATAGTACTCTACGGGATCCACTTTTGTTGTTCTTGTCTAAATGGTGTGGGGCTATCTAATGTACTATTTACTAAAAGGGGTCAAAAGAAAATGACTCGCACGGATGTCGCATCCACTGCATACGTATCTCATCTGAATATGAGAATCAGAGTCTTCGTAGCTCGGCTACCTAGGGGTTAAAGAGGAGTGTGCTCGCTAAGACATCGCGTCTTATGCCTACGTATCTCATCTGGAATGAGAATCAGAGCAAGCCGTAGTTCGGCTAACTACGGGTTAAGGGTTGTGTTTTTGGGTGAACGACGTTATTATGCAATCTACCGGATGCTCGACCTTTGGAGACTTACTCGCCTGTAGTAGAAGGAGTAAACGTGTTCTTAGGAGAAGAAAAATGAATGAGTTGGGGTGTTTTAGGGATGCTCATGCAAAAAGGCAGTCCTAGACGAAGGAACCGCACTACCTTAATTGTCATGCAAACGAGAGACTATATGAAGCCTAGCAATCCTATGGGGAGACAGTCACACCATACAAAACAAACATGAATAAAATAAACACGCCAACAAGGGGGCTCAAACATACATGGGTAGGGCTTTAGTCAAGAGGGGTCATATCAACCTCGACAAACAAGCCATGGAACGGTAATCAAACGGGCTCTTAACCACTAACATTGAACGTCCGGGTGAGCAGATCAAAAGGGTAATGAGGAATAAGACCTCATAGCTCTTAACCCTAGACAGGGTGAGCTCGTGACAAAAAGTGGGGATTCAGAAAGGTGGAACCCGCTCCACTGACTGACCGGACAAAAGATCTTGGGCTTTTGTTCTGAAGCATCGACACGTAGTGTGAGCATAGAGAACGACAAACTGAATAAAAGGGGATTGACTACTAATCCCTTTTATCCGTCAATTGCCTCTTCATGGAGGTCTTTAGGCATAAAAATAAACAAACAAAAGAAAACATTGCCTCCTATTGAGGTCTTCCAGCTAAGAAAGCAGTAAAATACGGGAAAGGTAAAGGGATCAGAGATCTACCACACGGATAAAGATCCGAAGTAACAGCAACTACAGAAATAAGAAACCCAGAGATCCTTCCAAGCTAACACCATCAAAGAAATCCAGTTAGTACAGGTAATCGGAATAAACCTCCAGGTGGTATCCCATAAATAAAGTGGAACACCAAACACGCCATCTCTGCAAGAGTCATGTGAGCCCTCACAAAAATTCAATAAATAGGTTAGAGTAACAGGATGGAATCAGGAGAAAACAATTCCATGACAAACACAAAACGGATTAGAGCAAACAGTAAAAAAAGCAAATACTGTCACGCTCGCTACTGCTTCGCCTAGCGAAGGCTTAGTGAAGCTTCGCTGCAGGCTCGCCTAGCGAAGAGGCTAGCGAAGGCCTGCGGGTTTTGGATTCTCCCTTGATAACAGTTCAATCTCCATAATCCCAAACCCTATGGTATCCATCTCAGAAACGAAACGATTAAACATTCAAGGTATTGTTTACACATTCATGCATATCTAAACCCGTGGGCGAAAACCTAACGATACCTCATGCATTCAGAGAATTCAAATTGAAGGCATGGAGTAATGGGGATAAGGGCAAACCTGATTGGAGAGATCAAATGAAATTGAATTGCACCCTTGGGGTTTGCAAAACAATCTTAGGGTTTATGCGAGAGGGAAATGGTTCTTTGCAGATGAGTTCCCTTCAGTGTCCGGAGACTGCTCTGAATTAGTTCTCACTCTCTGACTCTGCTTCTGTCTCCCTCTTTTTCTCCAGGGTTTTGTTTCAACTGAAACTCTAGTATTTATAACCTGATTTCGTGGCTTGGTGGGCTCAAAGGAGGGAAACTCAAGCCCATGACTTTCTGTTATATTTCAAAAACGCATGCGCTTCGCCTAGCGAAGGATCTGCTCGCTTAGCGAGCATGACAGCTCAGATTCGCTAGGCGAACCATTATGCTCACCCAGCGAGCATGACAGCTCAGGAGCAGATTCTTGCTCCTTCAAGATTAGCGTTCTGAATGATGAATAGACCCCATTTGAACCTGTTGGAAGTAACTCAAGTCTTTCCCTAGTGTTGACTGATCACCCAGATAGAACCCACAAAGTGTCTCGGATGATACTCAAGCTTCTTGGATCTGATCCTGATTGACATGATGAAATGCAATATGAAATGCTAAATGAACTAAAAATGAATGCATGAATGAGGGGGGCAAATTTTGGGGTATTACAGCTGCCCCTATTCAATCAACTAGAGACCCGAAAGGAAGATAGCAGCGACTTTCGCACTTTCGAGGTATCAAGGGATTGAATACAGTAAAAGCCCGAAAATTTGCACTGGAGTGAAGTGAGGTAATAATGCCTGTCAGAATCGGCAAAGAGGTGGTCTTGAAAGAAGAATTCGTATGGTACGGTGAGAGTCAGTCTGAATACCGAAAAAGAATGTTAACCTGGATACCAAAATAAATGGTAACACAGCAATAACCATGGCCTGAAAGCCGCTCATCAGTCTGAATACTGGAAATGACTTCGATCATATATCGGTCTGAACACCAAGAAACTTGCATGAATGCCACTTCGGTCTGAATACCGGAAACTTGGCCTGAATGCCACAAGTTGCATCGACCTGAACGTCGGAAACTTCTTCGATCTGAACATCGGAAAATTGGCTTGAATGCCACTTCGGTCTGAAGACCGGGAACCTGGCCCGAATGCCACAAGTTTCATCGACCTGAATGTCGGAAACTTCTTCGATCTGAACATCGGAAAACTGGCCTGAATGCCACTTCGGTCTGAATACCGGAGAACTGGCCTGAATGCCACAAGTTGCGTCGACCTGAACATCGGAAACTTCTTCGATCTGAACTTTGGAAAACTGGCTTGAATGCCACTTCGGTCTGAATACCGGGAAACTTTCATGCCTGTCAGAATTGGCAGAAATAGGGAAAATGATAATTGAGGCGGCGCGTGGGCCAACGACCTATGCTGGGGATAATAAGTCATGAACAACCTTCAGTCTGAGTACTGGAAACAACTTCTGGCTTATCACTTGGGATACCGAGAATGCCTTATGCTTTACATACGTATGTTTGAATTTTTCAATGGCGTAATGCTCCATGAAAATGGAAATGCTATGCAATTTGGGAGTATGCAATGCAATATGATTCTACATGCAAGGATGAGAAATGCTAGGGAGAATGCCAAACCGAGGCGTAGAATACTGCTGGGGAATGATCACAATCTTCTGGACCCTGGCGAGGCTGTTGGAGAAACACCGCATCATAAACTCTGTGGGGAATTGACCGGCCACGTGGTGTTCTGGCAATAACAAAATACAGAGACTCTGACTGGGGAGAGAATGGCACTGAAATCCTGTTGTTGAGGAAAACGACAGTGGTTTTGGAAACCAAAAATCTGCGAGAGAGATGGCTCAGCCGGGGAAGCAAACACTGATATGGTACCGAGATTCTGCTTCAAGGAAAGAGACCACGGATCTAGCGTCGAGATCATCGATCTGAAATCGAACTCTGAGGAATAGCCGCTTCTCCTGGGAGGATACAGTCTGGCACTGTCAACTTCGCTGGGGATATGCAGTCTGGTACTGCCAACTCTACTGGGGAGTGCATAGTCTGAAACACTTGCTTGGGGAAGCACAGTAGTGAGAACGAACGCTCGGACCAGCTCTGCATGGATAAGACACCAAATTCCAACTGTTGAGGAAAAACCAACGCGATCATCTGCTGGGTACTTTAAGGCAATGCCCCGAGTGTACCTGTTCTGAATAGACGATCCAAGGCACTTAAAATTTACAACAATTTTAAATGTTTATTAAGCATGTACCTGTAAAGCTCTTATGTTTCATGATGCAATGTTTATCAAAAATTCGGACGTCATTTTTGCAAACAAAACAGTAAAAAAATGAAAATGAAAACAGAGATATACTGAATAACATGATTTTATTGATTGAGTGGCCTCTGAATAGGCATTTACATCAGGAAGCAATCCCTGGAAAGAGGTAATTACACAAAAGATAAAAACAGAAATTAGTCTAATGGCAATGTGAAATGGATTTCTATCACTACGCCAAATAAGGGAAAAGAGGGCGCTTATTTTGGCCTATAACAGCGCTTTTAAGCGCCCTCTAATCTGGCGCTGGCATAGGTAAAGACAGCGCTTTGTTCTCCTGGAGAAAGCGCTGTCTAAAGTGGCCACATTATAGTGCGCTTTAAGAAAAAAGCGCCCTCTGGAGTGGTCCATACAGGGACACCTTAGAGGGCGCTTTCTGGAAAAAGCGCCCTCTAAAGTTGTCAGTGTAAAGTGTTTAGAGGGCGCTTTCAGGAAAAAGCGCCCTCTAAAGTTGTCATTGTAAAGTGTTTAGAGGGCGCTTTCAGGAAAAAGCGCCCTCTAAAGTTGTCAATGTAAAGTGTTTAGAGGGCGCTTTCAGGAAAAAGCGCCCTCTAAAGTTGTCAATGTAAAGTGTTTAGAGGGCGTTTTCTGGACAAAGCGCTCTCTAAAGTATTAGTTATTTTAAAAAAATTTGTTTGAAAAACAGTGGATATATATTTAATTGGTAACCTGTTCGCATGCTGCAAAAGTGTAAAATTCATATTGATTTCATCCTTTAATCCAATGTTATACACCATTAATCCATTGATATATACAACATGAATCCATTTATATACAACATTAATCCTCCATATATACAACATTAATATATGATTCTTTGATCAACAATATACAACAACATATTCTCAAAGTACTACAATTAAGAGAATAAAACATAGCAACCAACACCCAGTGACCACTGTATCCAAAAGCTGTCTAGTAGTTCTAACCAATACTAAACAAAAACGCCCATCCACCCATGGTGGCAAACATGTTCTGTATATCCAAAAGCTGTCTAGTAGTTCTATCGCACATCCATACAAAATAAGGCTCAACCAAAACAACAGATGGCAGCATAAGTAGTCCCCTGCAAAAAGAACACGTCCAAATGCAAATAACACAGAACTGTCAAAAGGCGATTGAGCAACAAATAGTAAACAATGGCATAAAGTTAAATGACATAGCTAATATTACCTGAATTCCTGCATGGCTGTTAAGGTAAAAATCAAATTCCCTAGGGTGACAAATGTCGGTGTCTACCACGGTTCCTTTGACAATTTAGAACAACAAAATCAGCAAAAAGTGATAAATTCAAATGATAATATATACCAGCTGCGTTGAGAAATATATTGAAAAAACCTGGCATAATTTTTCCACTTCTATCGGTCTCTTTGGGGTTGACAGGAAAGAGACGGGTGTGATGTCTCTTTTGGACCACTACAAAAGTAACTTTAGGTAGATACCCATCCTCTATTGAGACACAAGCCTGATGAAAAAAAATTAAAAATTAAACGCAGAGAATTTAGTGGTGTATTTTATGAACGACAAAGTAACAAGAAATCAACTTTGAGAAGTCCTAAATTCTGCCTATAATACAGGGCTGCAAAGTTGATGCAACAAAAAACATATAACAATATATGGTAAGTACCTGTATCTCCGACCATATTTTTTCTTTGCCAACCTTCAAGTCCGGACTTCTCCAATTATCACATGTAATCGGAATATGTTGTCGAACAAGGAAACCAATGTAACTTGCTAACATTGAACCCTTATCTTTTGAAGATAGAATTGATATATGTTTAGATGGACATGTTCCATTGTCGTAGAGGGATACTTTCAAATATCCAGCATCATCATCTACGCGAATGAGGCTTGACGATAATAGAGCATCTCCATCTAAACAAATATCAATTGATACTTTCGAGCATCCCTTGCCCCTTGCACGAATGATTGACTTCATAATAGCCATTTTACCTGTAAAAAAGAAAACAATTAAAATCAGATGACAAAAACAATTTCAGAAGAGTTCAAACACATTCGGACCTAGGTTTCTAATGATACTGGTGTTGACACAAAATCAGATATTCATAGGTCGTATAACCCTAACTACTGGGTAATGTAGTCCCATTGCATGCGCTATCATGGTCACTAAAAACCAACCGTCAATTGCCTAATAAACCCAAACAAACGTAGGGCTTGAAATTTAACGCATGCGCTATCAAATTTAAAATGACTATGAATATTGAAACTTTACAGGTTGAAACAAACGTAGCATAGACAACAATAACATAAAACTGAAATGGGGCAAAGCTAAAACAAAGCAAGAAATAGGGCAAAGCTAAAACGAAACAAACGTACCTTTGGTGCCAGAAGGAGGAAACGTCGTAGATCTAACAGAGGTGGAAGGAGAACGCCTTAGAACCCTAACGTGAAAAAGAACGAAAATAACAGAGAGTGAAATAACAAAACGCGCAGTATGTTATAATTTTAATGTTTACTAAAGGGGACCTTAGAGGGCGCTTGTGGAAAAAAAGCGCCCTCTAAGGTGCGCTGTCTATTGCTCATTATTTTTTCGCTTCACTTTAGAGGGCGCTTTTGTAATAAAGCGCCCTCTAAAGTGCGCTGTTGTACATGGACTTAGAGAGCGCTTTCTTAGAAGCGCCCTCTAAGGGTATCCTTAGAGGGCGCTTTCATAAACGCGCCCTCTATTGTTGTCCCTCCATTTCCTCATTATTTTTTTGCTTCACTTTAGAGGGCGCTTTGTTACAAAAGCGCTCTCTAAAGTGCGCTGTTGTACATGGACTTAGAGAGCGCTTTCTTAGAAGCGCCCTCTAAGGGTATCCTTAGAGGGCGCTTTCATAAACGCGCCCTCTATTGGTGTCCCTCCATTTCCTCATTATTTTTTTGCTTCACTTTAGAGGGCGCTTTGTTTCAAAAGCGCCCTCTAAAGTGCGCTGTCTATTCCTCCTTATTTTTCTCTTCACTTTAGAGTGCACTTCTTTAAGAAAGCGCCCTCTAAGGTGCGCTGTCTATTCCAGTTTTTGGCGTAGTGTATCGGGTTCCAATTCTGCTATGACTCGCTCGTCTTCAAGATCCTCCTGATGATCAGCTTTCCGAAAAGGTGATTGGACTATTTCGTATCCTTCGGAAGTTTTTGGTTATTGACACGAAATGAGATTCAGAACTACTCAGAACGCAGTCATTCGCTTAATCCCTAACTTTTGTCTGGATCGCCCTTTTCGGGTTTTCGATCCACCGGGATACCCATTTTTGCCTAAGTTGCCCTTTCAGGTTTTCAACTTACCAGGTGTACAATCTTTTCATTTTTTTAATCCCTAATTTTTGCCCGAACCTTTTCATCATCATTTTTTTCGGTTCGCCGGGATGCCCATTTTTTTCCTGGACTATTCTTTTTACTTTCCAGCGGGTCTATTTTATGCGAAGTATTTTTTAACTGCGTCTGAGTTCTTAGGGGAAGTGACGTTTTCACCATCCATAGTTGCAAGCATTAAGGCTCTCCCATCAAAAACCTTGGTGACAATATACGGTCCATCATAGTTAGGAGTCCACTTGCCCCTGTGATCTGTCTGAGGAGGAAGGATCATCTTCAACACCAAATCTCCGACTTGGAAATAACGAGGACGCACTTTCTGATCAAAGGCTCTCTTCATCCGACTCTGATACAACTGCCCATGACAAATGGTCGTCATTCGCTTCTCTTCGATAAGACTCAACTCATTGAACCTTGCCCGAACCCATTCAGCTTCGTCTAACTTGACATCCAACATGACTCTTAGAGAAGGAATCTCCACTTCAACAGGTAGAACTTCTTCCATACCATACACAAGGGAGTAAGGGGTTGCCCCAGTCGATGTACGTACTGAAGTACGGTACTCATGCCAATCTCTGTAAGTAACAACCATTTTCTGCACAATCTTCTTTATGTTCTTATTTTTTATTTTTTATTTTTTTTTTTATTTTTTTTATTTTTTTTTTCAACAGCGCCGTTCATCTTAGAGCTAGCTCTGTTCAGATCTCGGTAGTCAACGCGCATCTGTACCTTTCCGTCCTTCAATGTTTGCAACCCATGGCGGATAATTGGCGACTGCTAGAAACCCTGTATCCAACTACTTTTGCACTTCTTCCTTTATTTTGATAGCCATCTCTGGTCTTGCTCTTCTGAGCTTCTGCTTGATCGGAGAACCACCTTCTTTGAGAGGCAAGCGGTGTACCACGATGTTTGTGTCAAGCCCCGACATGTTCTGATAAGACCAAGCGAAGATGTCAACATACTCTTGCCGCAATTCAATCAGCCCCTTCTTCACGTTATCTTCCAAAGCAGCCCCTATCTTGATTTCTCTCTTGGTGTCCTTGGTGCCAAGATTAATCACTTCAGTAGACTCTTGATGCAGTTGAATGATCCTTTCCTCCTGTTTTAACAACCTGGCAAGTTCTTCAAGGAGTTCACAGTCTTCATCACCCTCTTCTTCAGCTTGAAATATTGGATTTTCAAAGTCGAACTGAGCCATAGCAGAATCGTTATCAATAGGATCCGGTGATGTGGATCCGCATGAGTGATGGTATGTGCTTATGAGTGTGAAAAAAGTGAAAACTAAATAAAACATTGCCAAATATTTTTTGATTTTTGAAAACTGAAAAAATAGAAAGATAGTGAGCAAAATATTTGAATGCAAAAGACGTCCTTTATTTATGATAAAAAATGCAGGTATCCACACAGATGAGCCCTACAATGAGTCATTACGCCCTGGGCGGAACGTAAGACTTGGATATGCATGAATAAACAAAGAAAATTACTCCTCCAGAAAAGTGACTTGGACAATCTCCTCAGAAGACCAATTGTTGATGCCTTCACCCGGGATCCTCGGACGCACCCAGTTACTGATGTCACAATCACTATCCCCATCTTCAACGTTGACCGCAGAGACCTGGTCAGCATTCTCAAACGCCTCTTCAACAACCCTTTCAACAGACTCTTTGACAGACAAGTCTTCAAACTGGAGGGTACCTTCGTCGAGCAAGGCCTGGATGCCCTGCTGCAGCTTCAAACAATCTCCACTCTGAGTAGCACAATCCACACAACCTTTCCCACAACCGGGGAAAACAGCGGCCTTCAATAAGTAGTCTTTAATCTCCAACAACGGAGTCTTCAACTTCAACACATCCTTAATGGGCTTGGCTTCTCCTTCCAGCATATTAACATTTGCACCATCATGCTGGGGCATGGGATTGTTGACGACATTAGGAGCCGGTGCAAGGTCGATGGCCTTCGAATCTAAGAGGTCCTGAACTACATGCTTAAAATCTTTTCAGTTCTCAATATCGTGGCCAGGTGCCCCAGAGTAGAAGCTACACCTAGCGTTGGCGTCGTAACCCACTGGAAGTCTGCCAACCGGAGGAGCCAGAGTGCACAACTGCACCAATTGTAGTTGTTGAAGACTAGAAAGTAGTTGAGCGTATGACATTGGAAGTGTGTCGAAATGCCGGTCTATCGTCCTTGGCCTCTGTTGATAGGCGGGTCTGTTACCCTGTTGTTGTTGTTGGTACTGAATTTGCTGACGTTGTGGTTGTTATTGTTGTAGTGGTGCTGCAGCCGATATAGTCACAGCCATAACATACAGTTGTTAATGATAGTTCTGAAAGTTATTCCTCCGATTACCCCTGTTTTGATAAGAAGATGTGGCATTTGCATCCCCTTCTCTCCTCTTTTGTCCTTGAATGAACGACTTCTTCACCCCTGATGAAGACCCACCTCCGCTCTGGATCTTGCACGTCTTGAAATAGTTCTCCACCCTCTCTCCGGTAGAGACTACATCAGCAAAGTTGGAGGCATTGCAACCCACCAGGCGCTCCAAGTAAGGTTCGGGCAGAGTGTTCATGAACATATTAGCCATTTCCTTCTCCAACATAGGAGGTTGAACACGGGAAGCTGTCTCCCTCCAGCGTTGAGCGTATTCCCTGAAGCACTCATTGCTTTTAAGAGACAGATTCTGAAGTTGAGTTTTGTCCGGAGCCATGTCTGCATTATACTGATACTGCTTCACGAAAGCCTCAGCCAGATCCCTCCAGCAACGGATGTGGGCTCTATCCAGCCTCATATACCATTCCAAGGATGCCCCAGTGTAGCGGTGTATTCGTCACTTTATGATTTATTGATTAAATCAAAAGCAAAGCCTAAAAGGAATTGAGTAGCCACCGCACTTTTATTTATCCAAAGGAATGGCTAAAAAGCGAACAAAAGCCTAAGAAGTTTTACACATAGAAAACTAATGAAAAGATCAGAGATCTGGGTAAGGGGTTAATTACGCAATGGAAAGGTGTTAGGCACCCAAAACGTCCTAGGTACTCCTAGGGAGCCCTTTTCACAATTTGTTGTACGAAATGTTATTTGTTTATGAAATATTTATTGTGCAAACATGATTGAAGGGATAAGAAAAGAATATACAAGTTATTATTTTTGTGTTTGAACGGATGAACCCGTTGCCTACGTACCTTTCCATGGAAGATAAGGATCAAAACGCCGTAGTTCGGCTAAAAGATTTCCAAAACATGGGTGGATTGATTTTAAAACAAAAGCACTAAGGTCTTTCGTTATCCACGGGAGAAAACTCAACCTATACAACCACGAGTCCACCATGTGAGAAAAGCTTCAACTTGCTAGTGAGGGGTTAACCCTATAATAAGCAAGGAAGTCTTACAATTCAATCACTAAGGACAAAAGGTGAGATTAACATCAACCAACTAGGATAAATCAAACCTAAGGCTAATGTATGAAAACTTATCAAGAAAGTGGACTTGAGCCACAAAACAATTGAATGAGTGAAATTAGTCAATTAGGATTATTCACAAAAGATGGTCAAAGTATGATTAGAATTCAATTCAAAAGAAGTGTTATGAAAATGAAGTTTGAAATCAAAGGCTTAAGGCCTAGGTTTCTAATTTGAAAACAAATGAAAATGTTCGCACAATAGTTTTCAGGTGTGAAGTCAGCATGCAAATGGAGGTTTAAAGAAACAAAAGTTGGGAGGGTGAGGGATGCAAAACTTCTTAGATGTTCACCTCTTGAGATCATATGTAGATGATCCAAGTGATTCCTTTGGAAAAGGCAACAAGTAATAACAAATAAACAAAGTATCAGGCAAAGCCAACAAAGATGGATACCGGATGCCAATCAATGGACTTATACTAGTCTCACAAAGAAAAGAAACAAGGATACCAGATGCCAATCAATGGACTTATACTAGTCTCCAAGGAAAAGGGATGCCAATCAATGGTCTTAGTCCCAACTCCTCCCAAATCATAGGAAACAATGGCCAATAAATGGACTTACAATTGACTCCTCAATGGAAAAATAATATGTCACAAAGAATGAACAATGATCATGAAATGATATACAATTAATACTCAAAGATGAAAACAATGCACTGAGGCACACACAAACAATTATGCACATATGGGGAAACAAGCCAACAATCATTCAATTAGCACACACTATACACAATCAATTAGGCTCAAGCAAGGTTAGGCTTTACAGCCAACTGGAATGGGGTATTTTGAGCTCTTAACCCTAACATTGTGAGTTAGGGTGAAGTATATGAAATGGAGATGAGGGGTGTGCCTCATAGCTCTTATCCCTGGTCTGGGAAAGCTTTAAACAATAGAAGGTGTGGGAGTTCAGAAAGTAGGAACTCTTCTCCACAAATGATTGACTCTATAAGATCTTGGGTTATTATTCACAATGCATCAACACATGGTGTGAGCAAAGTGAATGACACACTGAGTAGCAGGAGATGGATTACACATCTCTTTTATCTTCCAATTGCCTCATAAGAGGACTTTACCTGCTTGGCACAAAATTAAACACACAAAGACATGGCCTCTTAAGAAGGGCTTCAGACAGGTGCCTACTAATAACAGTAGGTCTTCCAGACTACATGAAGAAGAGGGATTATACCTAAGTGGTTAAGCAACCAAGCAAAGCAAAGTTCAAATGAACTTAAAGCAACTTAGGTACCTGTGGAAACAACTAAACAAATCAGTTCAACTGTACAGACAAACAGACAACACTTAATATCAAACAATCAATCCCAATGTACAAGGCATAATCCATAAGGCAAACTCAAGTGAGTTGTCCTCAACCTACAAAACATCAAGTGTTAACAATCAAAAGCAAATATCAATGTTCAAGTGATGAAGCATCATTAACCATGGCATTTGGATGCTTAAACCTGAAATCAAAGCTCACATGTAAGCAACAAACCACTAGGTCAAAGACTAGGGTCAAAGGTGAAGAAAAAATTCAAAACAGGAGCTGAAATTTAACACAATGCAACTTCAATCTCATATTAACAAGTCCTAAAAAGGATCACATCAAAATCATCAAGCAAATGCATTTCATGATCAAAAGAAGTCCAAGACTATTTCAAAGTTCATATGTGATCATCATGAATGAAAAATTCAAATCAAAACAGAAATGATTCAAATATATCTGGAAAAAATCATGCACATTCAAGACATCCAACATGATCAACATACAAAAAATCAGCAGCATCCAACATTATTTGGCATGGAAATTAAATGGCACAAGTTGGACAATCAAAGGTGTGACACAAATTGTCACACCAAGTTAGCACATGGATAAAACAGAAATGATAATTGAGAAAAATGTCAAACCAAAACCAAAATGTCCAGCAATGTGTCTAGATTCAACATGCAAAATTTCACACTCGTTGGATTAGAAACAAGCATTTCACAATGAGATAAGCAAGGCAAGGTCACAAATGGATACATGCTCACATAACCTAGCACCAAATAAAATCCAGCCATGCACAATTTTGGAAATTATCATGATAAAAAACTAGATAGAACAAGGATCAAGATGCAAAAAATTGGAGATAAAATGATGCATTTTTCAAATAGTTATGATTTTTCTAAGTTGAGGAAAAAATAAAAAATGGAAATGGACATAGCATTGGAAATGTGGAGGGAAAACAAAAAAAGATGAAGCATTTGAAATAAGTCCCTCGCTGGGAATCGAATCCTGCAAGGATTCAAATGAGCGCGCCAGGTCCACAATGAAACGCACCGTTTCATTTAATGATGTGGCCAGTCAGCGCTCGCGTGGCAATGTCAAAGCGTTGTGAACCAATGGAAGCGCAATGTAAGCGCATGCGTGGACCAGTACAAGACAAACCCTAAGCTAACGTGGACAGAACCAGGAAAAGCGTTGCCAATTCATGAAACCGTGGCCTATGGTATGGTCTTCATCTTCTTCATGAGGAAGAAGATGAACAGTGAAAACCTTCATGCACGTCCAGAAAAATTTATCCAGAAATTCCAAATAAGCATATCATCATGTTGCATTTTTCATGTAGATGATGAATCAAACAAAAGCTAAGCATGAATCATCATATCAAGAGCAAATCGAACAAAAGAAAATTCATGCATGGAACTTGAATCTACCCTAGCTCAGTCAATAATGCATCAAACTTCATGATTCTTTCACCAGATTCATCAGGACAACAAGATCTACAACAATATAGCAATGGATTTCAAAATTAAGAGATTCGAATTATGACCTCTTGAAGTGCAGAACTTTTGAGATGCCATGATCCACAGCTTGTACTGGCCCAATTCCACTCTACAATGCTTGAAATGAAGTTTGATGAAGCAATTGAAGCTTGAAAGGTGCTGGATCTAGCTCAAAATAGAATCTCCATTTTCAAATTCATGAACTTGAACTGCACTATTCTTGCACGAATTCAACAAAACAGCAATTGATCTACACCAAATCCAAGCTAGGGAACAAGAATATGAAGTCAAAATGCAATGTTATTTGGAAAAAATTGAATTATGAATGAGAGAAAAATTTGAAATGAGAGAGAATTTTGGATCTTGAAATGTGAAAAATGATTAACCTCCCCAATTTTGTTAGGGTTTAGGTATTTATATGAAGCCTTAATCACTTTGCTAATCCATAATTAGCTTGGTTAATGATAATGAGGTGTTTTGCCAAAAATCAAAATTTGCATGGTGCATGTACCATTTACACGTGAACAGTACCAATTGCTTCATCATTTTCACTTAAAATCATTTTTTAAACTCAATGGCAATGGTAGAAAGTCCATACAATGCACCATTTTTGAATTTTGCAATTTCCCTCCAAAGAAGCCATGGATTAACAAGTGATCATGTGATGAGATATCATGTAATGTGATGCATGATTTGGAAATTAGAGGTCAAGAGGAGAATATTGCAAAAACAACCACTGTTTTTGGAGCTTTGAATCAAAAGATATGGCCATTTGAAGTCGCATGCATACTTGGCAATGATTTGATTATATCTCCTCAACCATACATCATAAATCTATGATCTTAGACATTTTGGAAACGGGAGAGAAAGATCTACAACTTTCATGTTCAACAAAATTTCATTTGAAGGATTTTTTGATGATGTAATATTGAGTTGAAGTTGGTCTAAAACCCTTCCATTTTTGGAAAGTTCAAATTATGGGTCACTTTCTATTTTGGGAAATTTTTTACTGGACCTCAAATTCTCCAATGTGAATGCTTGAAATGTCAAATGAGACTTGTTTGAACATGAATGAAGTATTTCTAATCACTTCCCATCTCCAAATCCACAGTTGACTTTGCAGTTGACTTTCTAGGTCTTCAGATGACCTGAAAATGTTATGATGAGATTCAAGCCTCTACCACTTGGGATTTTGCTTCAAAATAACATCATAGCTCATATGAACTCTTGTGAATGATTTTGGGGTTCAAATCTCAAGAATGACCATCATCTATTGCTCAATGAATGCCTTTAATTGCCTTGACCTGTTATTGCTTCAAAATGACATCATAGCTCATATGAACTCTTGTGAATGATTGTGAAGTCGCATGCAAATATTCTTTTTTATGTCTCTAACTTTTGCCTGGATCGCCCTTTCGGGTTTTCCACCGAGACGCTCGTTTTTGCCTAAGCCGCCCTTTCGGGTTTTCAACTTAGCGAGCTATTCTGTTTTTCTTTTTTAGGCGAAGTATTTCTTGACTGCATCTGAATTCATAGGACGAGTGAAATCCTCCCCATCCATTGTTGTAAGAATCAATGCACCGCTTGAAAAGGCTCTCTTGACAACATATGGACCTTCATAGTTTGGAGTCCACTTGCCCCTGGAATCGGGCGTGAAAGACAAGACTTTCTTGAGCACAAGGTCACCCTCTCGGAACACACGAGGTTTGACCTTCTTATCAAAAGCTTTCTTCATTCTCTGCTGATACAACTGACCATGGCACATGGCAGTCAATCGCTTCTCTTCAATCAGATTCAGCTGATCATAACGACTCTGAATCCACTCAGCATCAGTCAACTTGGCTTCCATCAAGACTCTCATTGATGGGATCTCCACCTCTACTGGGAGAACAGCCTCCATGCCGTAAACAAGAGAAAAAGGGGTTGCCTCTGTTGAAGTGCGGACAGATGTACGATACCCATGCAAAGCAAATGGCAGCATCTCATGCCAATCTTTGTACGTAACTGTCATCTTCAGAAATAATCTTCTTGACATTCTTATTAGCAGTTTCAACAGCCCCATTCATCTTGGGCCTGTAGGGAGAAGAATTATGGTGTGCAATCTTGAATTCAGCGTACAACTCATCCATCATCTTGTTATTCAGATTAGATCCATTATCAGTAATGATCTTATCAGGCACACCATAACGGCAAATCAGCTGGATCTTGACAAACTTCACGACCACCTGCCTGGTCACATTCGCATACGATGCGGCTTCAACCCATTTGGTGAAGTAGTCAATTGCTACGAGAATAAACCTGTGTCCGTTGGACGCTTTTGGTTCAATGATGCCGATCATGTCGATTCCCCACATAGAAAAAGGCCATGGTGATGAAATCACATTCAGAAGTGTCGGAGGAATATGAATCTTATCCGCATAAATCTGATACTTGTGGCATTTCTTCACATATTTGCAGCAGTCAGACTCCATTGTCAGCCAATAGTATCCTGCTCTCAACATCTTTCTTGCCATGGCATGTCCATTGGAATGAGTACCGAATAAACCCTCATGGACCTCAGTCATCAACAGGTTTGCTTCGTGTCTATCCACGCATCTGAGCAGAACCATGTCAAAATTTCTCTTATACAGCACTTCACCGCTGAGGTAGAAACTGCCTGACAACCTTCTCAGAGTTTTCCTATCTTTCACAGATGCCCCTGGTGGGTAAATCTGGATCTGAAGGAAATTCTTGATATCAAAATACCAAGGCTTATCATCTTTGACTTCTTCAACTGCAAATATATGAGTTGGTCTGTCCAAGCGCATCACGACAATATTGGGCACCTCATTCCAATACTTAACTACAATCATCGAAGCAAGCGTAGAAAGCGCATCTGCCATCCGATTATCTTCTCGAGGAATATGATGAAAATCAACTTCTGTAAAGAACATTGAAATCCTTCTTGCATAATCTTTGTATGGAATAAGACCGGGCTGATTCGTCTCCCACTCACCCTTGATCTGATTGACAACTAGGGCCGAATCACCATACACATCAAGATGCTTGATCTTCAAATCAATGCATTCTTCTAATCCCATAATGCAGGCTTCGTACTCCGCCATATTATTCGTGAATTTGAAAGTTAGCCTTGCTGTAAAAGGAATATGTGTGCCCTGAGGAGTAATGATTACTGCCCCAATTCCATTTCCGTACTGATTTACAGCGCCATCAAACACCATTGTCCATCTGGAACCAGGTTCCGGACCCTCGTCAAGTGTAGGCTCATCACAATCTTTCATTTTCAAATACAGAATCTCCTCGTCTGGGAAGTCGTACTGAACAGACTGATGATCTTCAATCGGCTGGTGTGCCAAATGGTCAGCCAAGATACTACCTTTGATGGCTTTCTAAGCTCGATACTCTATATCATACTCAGACAACAACATCTGCCAATGGGCAATCCTCCCTGTTAAAGCAGGCTTCTCGAAGATATACTTGATTGGATCCATTCTGGATATCAACCAAGTTGTATGATTTATCATATACTAGCGCAAACGCTTAGCAGCCCAAGCCAAAGCACAACACGTCTTCTCAAGCATTGAGTATCGAGACTCACAATCAGTGAACTTCTTACTGAGATAGTAGATAGCAGATTCCTTCTTCCCTGATTCGTCTTGCTGACCCAGGACACAACCCATGGAGTCTTCAAGCACAGTCAGATACATGATCAGAGGTCTTCCTTCTACAGGCGGAGACAAGATTGGAGGTTCAGACAGATACTCTTTGATACTGTCGAAAGCTTTCTAGCAACCCTCGGTCCAATCATGAGACTGGTCTTTCCGGAGGAGCTTGAATATCGGCGCACATGTGGCAGTCATGTGAGATATAAATCTGGAAATATAATTCAAGCGGCCAAGAAAACCTCGGACTTGCTTCTCAGTTTTGGGTGCAGGCATCTCTTGTATTACTTTGACCTTTTAGGATCAACCTCAATACCTCTCTCGCTGACAACAAAACCTAATAACTTGCCAGAACGGACTCCAAATGTACATTTGTTCGGATTCAGACGAAGCCTAAACTTCCTCAAACGCTGAAAAAGCTTCAACAAATGCTCAACATGTTCAACTTCCGTTCGGGACTTAGCAATCATATCATCAACATAGACCTCTATCTCCTTGTGCATCATATCATGAAACAAGGTAGTCATAGCTCGTTGATACGTGGCTCCGGCGTTCTTCAAACCGAAGGGCATCACTCGATAACAGAATGTTCCCCAAGGTGTGATGAATGTTGTCTTCTCCATATCCTCGGGTGCCATCTTAATTTGATTATATCCGGAAAATCCGTCCATAAACGAGAAGACTTTGAATTTAGTTGTATTGTCTACCAACATATCAATATGTGGTCGAGGAAAATCATCTTTCGGACTAGCTTTATTCAAATCACTGTAATCAACACACATACGAACTTTTCCGTCCTTCTTAGGCACAGGCACAATATTGGCCACCCATTGAGGATATGTAGAAGTCATCAGAAACCCCGCATCAATTTGCTTTTGAACTTCCTCTTTGATCTTCACCGCCATATCTGGATGAGTTCTTCTGAGCTTCTGCTTCACAGGCACGCACTCAGGCTTCAAAGCCAGGAAATGTTGCACAATATCTGTATCTAGACTTGGCATGTCTTCATACGACCAAGCAAAGATATCGGAATATTCTCGTAGCAGACTGATTAACCCCTTCTTGACAGACTCTTCAAGAAGTGCCCCAATCTTCACCATACGAACACAATCTTCAGACCCCAAGTTGATTGTTTCCAGATCTTCGAGATGCGGCTGAATGATCTTCTTCTCGTGCTCAAGGAGACGGGTAATCTCGTCAGGAATCCCTTCAACATCATCTTCCTCTGCCTCGAATACAGTGAATTCAAAATTGGGAGATGGCGTTGGATCATTTTGTTCAATGGGTTTTAGAATCAACCTGTATAATGATTTTGGATAATAAAAACTTTAGAAATTAAACAGGCAAATCATTATGCAGATGAAAAGATTGCTTTTATTCTTGTTTTTAGGGTTTTTTGTGATCATCGATTTCATGCAAAAAGCAAAAAGTGAAAACAAATGGAAAAACAAACATTTAACATGCTTTATTGAATGAAATATCATTGTATAAATGCTTCCAACAATGTCATCACTTCTCCTTTTGGCATGAGAGAAGGGTTTTAAACAAAGTGAACATATTACGCTGACTTATGAATGACCGTAGGAACATCCACAACGACCCAATTATGGCAGATCCCACCAGGGATAACAAAGTTGCTCAAATCCTCTGTATCCTCTTCCAGAATAGTGGCAGCTTCTTCAGCTTGATCAGCATGGATGAAACCTCCACTTTTGAACAGCCCTTTGTCATTGAAGACCCCAGAAGAATAGCCAATGCCAGCCCGGGACTTGTTATCTTCAAGCCCGATCATCTTTCCTAACCCAGCAACTGCACCATATTCAATGGCCAGTTTCGCATCACGATAGGAAGCAAATGAAGGAGACCTCTTCTCAATTGGCTCAGCAATAGACAAAGCTTGGAAAGGAGTTCCAACTTCATCCTCAGCATCAATATGTGAGAAAGAAGACAAATGGATAACCAGGAGAGCCTTTTCTCCCCCTACCACAACCAGTTTCTTATTCTTGACGAATTTCAGCTTCTGGTGTAGGGTGGATGTCACGGCGCCAGCCTCGTGAATCCATGGTCTACCCAGGAGACAGCTATAAGATGGGTGGATATCTATAACCTGAAAGGTGATCTGGAAATCACTTGGTCCAATCTTGATTGGGAGATCAACTTCCCCAATCACAGTCTTGCGCGAACCATCGAAAGCTTTCACAACAACACCACTCTGCCTTATGGGAGGCCCTTGACATGACAATCTCGAGAGAGTGGTCTTCGGCAATACATTAAAAGATGACCCAGTGTCCACCAGCATGTTGGACATGGCGTCGCTCTTGCAATTCATGGATATATGTAAAGCCATGTTGTGGTCTCTTCCCTCCTCAGGGAGATCAGCGTCACAGAAACTCAAAGTGTTGCAAGCAGTGATGTTTGCAACAATACTGTCAAACTGTTCAATTGCGACATCATGATCAACATAAGCCACGTCCAATACTTTCTGCAGAGCCTCCCTATGGGGTTCTAAACTCAGAAGCAAAGATAGCACGGAGATCTTGGACGGCGTTTGTAGAAGCTGGTCTACAACGTTGTACTCACTCTTCTTGATGAGCCTCAGCATCTCATCACAGTCTTCATTCACAATGCCGCTAGGGCCAACAGAAGAAGTAGGAGTCTTTTGTATAGAGGAGGTTTAGCAACAGCAAGTGCCGGGTTCGGAGGATTCACAGCATTCCCCACCGAACGCTCAACAGTGTCAGCCTTAGCCTGAGGCTTTG
Organism: Lathyrus oleraceus; assembly: GCF_024323335.1. NCBI lineage: Eukaryota > Viridiplantae > Streptophyta > Magnoliopsida > Fabales > Fabaceae > Lathyrus > Lathyrus oleraceus. Next base: position 224,084,154 of record NC_066584.1, read on the forward strand.
GCGCTGAAAACACACGACCACTCCGGGTCAATCCGCTTACATCCGCAATGCTAACAACGGAGGATGAAGGCAAAGGCACTTCTTTCCCATCTTCAACAGCAACTGGATTATAGCGAAACGGAATTGCTCTATCTGAAGCATAAGGCACAGGGCATGCAGGCTTGATCACCAAAGAAGGAGAGACCTTCTGCTTGCTGCCATCATAACGAATGACAACAGGCTCAGGTAGTTTGAACACAGGAGAAATCACATTCACTTCTGGTTCGTCTTCATCAACATTTCTGTTTTGAAGAATCTCAATAGTCCCCTCATCCAACAGCTCTTGAAGCTCTCGACGCACCTGGCGGAAACCCAATCTATTGACGGAGCAGATACGGCATCTGTCATGATCATGCTCCATATAACTGTACTCACACAGCAAACGATGCAACTCAACCAATGACTGTCGAATATGGCTTACATATTTGACCTTATATTTGCCAGGGCAACCCTGGACCATGTTAACTGACTTCCCATGCTCGGGCAATGGGTTCTTCGTAACATTGGGGCCTGAGTCCTCAAAGCTCAGAATACCACACCGCATAAGGTCTTGAACCTTAGTCTTCAACAGATAGCAATTTTCAATATTATGACCGGGAGCACTGGAATGATAAACACAATGCTGGTCGGGCTTGTACCACCACTGAGGGTTAGCAGGTACAGCCGGAGGATCCCTCGGGGTAATCAGTTTCCGCTCTATTAAAGAGGGATATAGCTCAGCGTATGACATAGGAATAGGATTGAAAGTGATCTTTTTCCTATCATAATTCAAATTAGCCTGATTATTGTTGCCACGAGGCTGGTAAGCCTGTTGCTGTGGGCGATGTTGCTGTTGATACTGAGGTTGTTGCTGATTATGCTGATTGTTGTCTCTGAAGATAGGTGCTATGTGAGCCACCTGATGCTGATTACTGGCATGACGCACAGGCTTCCTCTTGGCAGAGGGTCTTCTGGGTTTAGCATGGGATTGCACAACATGTGCCTCCCCATATTTCTTCTTAGCAAACGCCCCATATCGCTGGCTAGAAAAGCCTTCATCCTTAGTCAAACGTCCTTCCCGGACTCCTTCCTACAATCGCATCGCCATGTTCACCATCTCGGTGAAATCAGAGGGAGCACTAGCGACCATCTGCTCATGATAAAATGAACTAAGAGTTTTCAAAAAGATCTTAGTCATCTCCTTCTCTTCCAGCGGAGGAGTAATCTGAGCTGCCAGCTCTCGCCACCTCTGGGCGTATTCCTTAAATGTCTCTTTGTCCTTCTAGGACATGGCTCTGAGTTGATCACGGTCAGGGGCCATATCCACGTTGTATTTGTATTGCTTGACGAAGGCTTCGCCAAGATCGTTGAAGGAATGGATGTTTGCACTATCTAGGCTCATATACCAACGAAGAGCTGCACCAGACAAACTATCCTGAAAATAATGAATCAGCAGTTGATCATTATCAGTCTGAGTAGAAATTTTCCTGGCGTACATAACCAGGTGACTGAGCGGGCAGGTGTTCCCCTTATACTTCTCAAAGTCAGGGACTTTGAATTTGACAGGAATCTTAACACCGGGAACCAAACATAATTCAGCAGTAGATTTGCCGAACAGATCCTTCCCTCTGAGGGTCTTCAATTCCTTGCGGAGTTCGAGGAATTGGTCGTTCATAGCTTCCATCTTCTCATTAACATCTGGGCCCTCAGACGGCTCAGAATGATAGATGGTGTCGTCTACCCTAGGAATGGTATGCACGACAGGAGGAGGCATTGCAAGGACCGGGCTAGATGCCGACATGGAAGCAAATGTAGGAGCTGGAATATCAGGCATAAAACCAGGAGGCATACCCCACGGAAACCCGGCTGGCATGACTGGCATGAAATGGGCACTGGAAGCTGGCACAGTTGATGCAACTACTTCAGATATAACAGTCCTCTGGGGAGGAGTTGCAGGAGGTGGAGATGGTTGACTCTGGGCAGCCAAGAATTGCTCCATCAGAGCGCTCAGTCTGGCGACCTCTTCCTTCAGTTCACGGTTCTCTTATTCGAGTTGATCCATCACTCTTGCAGAATTAGCTCGGGTGTAATACCGATGAGTCAGCTTGTCTTCAAAATAAATGAAGGGCACAGAGTTAGGCCACAGACAGGAAGACCGAAACCACACCTGCTTATGCAAGATGATGCATGCAATGCTTGTGCATATGCTCTGTTTTTATTTTCAAAGGAACTTTCAGGGTATTATTTGCAATTTTTGAATATTAATTATTTTAATCGCATATGGAAAATATCTCATCAAATATATTTGAACAAAGAAGTACAACATTGTCAATTATTACAAGAGAGAAGGAAAATAAACATCCTATGGATCCCTAGAAGCTCGAGATGCCGGAAGACGAGATGCACATAGCCTCTTGATCTCCCTCTCGTATGCTGCTTCCATATAGGCTTTCTCCTTAGCAAGTCGATCATACTTCCACTTCCAGAATTTAGAAGACTGAGGAAGTAGAGAAGTCCATGCATCATTCGGATCACCTATCACCTGATGCTCGAGAAATTCGATCAGAGCGTTCTTCTCTTTAAGTTGTTGAAGCAACTCTTCTCTTTCACGGATCCAGGCACGTGAAAGGTCTTCTTCTCTCAACTCCTCTACGCCTTGGTTAGGCAGGGTTGAAGGCCCAGCCACATCCAAAGGTGTAGGTGTCGGATAATCATAAGGCATAAGATACTCTGATGCTCTCTGCCTGACCCAAGTCGTATACGGTTCCAAAGCAATGAAGTTCTTCGGACCTAATTCACTTCTACCCTTCTTGTGAATCTTGCGCCAAGCGCGGACTATCTTGGCTTTCAGGCCTTGGGGATCTTTACCCTCCTGAAAGAACACACCTTCTAACAGAATATTATGAGGTTTATCCTTTAGGGGGAACCCAAGCTGACGACGTGCTAACACGGGGTTGTAGCTAATCCTACCACATGTAGCAAGAAGAGGCACATTAGGGAATTCACCACAACAATCAATAATCTGGACACCATCATATGCACGATCATACCAAGAGATATCATCATTAGTGAGAGACATAAGTCTCGTAGACCACCGTAGACATCCCTTGTTCTCCTTGAAAGCGACCGTCTGCGGTAAGTGAGAAATAAACCACTTATACAATAGAGGCAAACAGCACACAATAACTCCTCCACCCTTTGCATTCCTCAGATGCAAAGAGAAATAGGTATCAGCCAACAGAGTAGGAACGGGATTAAGAACAGAAAAGATCCTAATGGCGTTCACATCCAAAAATTTGTCGATGTTGGGGAACAATACCAATCTATAGATGAGTAGTACAAATATGGCCTCAAAAGCATCCTCACTCATGGCCTTCCCATAAACGGTAGCTTGAGCGATGAGGAACTCAGAAGGGAGACCTTGAATTCCACCTTTGGTAGTCATATGAGCTTTAACCAAGGATTCATCTATATGAAGCAGGTCAGCTATCTCTCGAGAAGTCGGAATACTCTCTAAGCCACTGAACGACACCTGATCCAGAATAGGAATACCCACAAGATGAGCATACTCCTCAAGCGTAGGCAACAGCTGAAAGTCCGGAAAAGAGAAGCAGTGATACAGAGGATCATAGAACTGCACCAAAGTACTCATCAACCCTTCATCAACCTGAGTAGTCAACAGAGGCAGAAGCTTCCCATAACGAGCTTTGAAACCCAAGGGATCTAATACATAAGATGTCAGATTCCTTAACTCTTTCACATCGGGCTATCGAAAGTTGTACTTCTTCGTATGCCTTTTTGGTCTTTCCATGTCTGAAAATTTTGCAAATAAACCCTTTAAGTTCCTTAAATTTTTTTTGATTTTTCTGATGATATGGATGCAGATGAATGCATGAATGTATGAATGCAACAATCACACTCAAGGATCAAGCAAAACACACCAGACAAAGGTCATGGGAAAGCTCATAGCATCCTTAATATCAATCATCCATTTTGGTGGATTATGGTTTTCACCTTATCGACACCCAAGTTCCATTGATATTAACGATATATGAACCGGCTCAATCATCCTTAGTATCAATCATCCATTTTGGTAGATTATGGTTTTCACCTTATCGACACCCAAGTTCCATTGATATTAAGGATGTCTGAACGACTCAACCATGAATCACGGGTTTGTTGAGAGTCACGAGCATGGAGTCTCGGTTAAGAACCACCCAAAGGGAGTGTACTAGGGTTTAAACCTGCCGAACATGTTCTACCAGAGGTTCCCATAGTCATCATCCCATCTTTCGAATATTATCGGAGGAACGAATACTCGTATTCCAAAAATATTCTCAAGAGAGACTCTTATGAGTGTAGTATCGCGTAACAATCGCATCAGATCTTACATCTGAGCGACCTCTGTACTACGTCCTAAAAATAGGCCAAGATGGGCTTGGTAAACTAAGGTCCTTGGCTTCTAAGGCACATGTTAAAAGAATAATGCCTAACCACAAATAACTTGTGTGACATTATTAATCCAACATGACCTCCACCAAGTGAATGGACTCGCAAGTCAACTTGCTAAGGAATAACTCCACACAAGTCGACGAGACTATGCCATTCTCCTATCATAAGGTGCACTCGAGTTCGGGTATAGAACTCATCTCACAGAGATCACCAAGCAAACAAGCAATTGTATATCAAGCAATTCAAGCATTACAAACAATACATTCATCCCAAATTGTACAAAAATATGCCATATAACAAATAAACAATATCATACAACAAGGGTGAAAAGTAGGCAAAACCACCAAGGAAGGTATCCCCAGCAGAGTCGCCACTTTTCTGTAGCGGTGTATTCGTCACTTTATGATTTATTGATTAAATCAAAAGCAAAGCCTACAAGGAATCGAGTCGCCACCGCACTTTTATTTATCCAAAGGAATGGCTAAAAAGCGAACAAAAGCCTAAGAAGTTTTACACATAGAAAACTAATGAAAAGATCAAAGATCTGGTTAAGGGGTTAACTACGCAATGGGAAGGTGTTAGGCACCCAAAACGTCCTAGGTACTCCTAGGGAGCCCTTTTCACAACTTGTTGTACGAAATGTTATTTTTGTATGAAATATTTATTGTGCAAACATGATTGAAGGGATAAGAAAAGAATATACAAGTTATTATTTTTGTGTTTGGACGGATGAACTCGTTGCCTACGTACCTTTCCATGGAAGGTAAGGATCAAAACGTCGTAGTTCGGCTAAAAGATTTCCAAAACATGGGTGGATTGATTTTAAAACAAAAGCACTAAGGTCTTTCGTTATCCACGGGAGAAAACTCAACCTATACAACCACGAGTCCACCATGTGAGAAAAGCTTCAACTTTCTAGTGAGTGGTTAACCCTATAATAAGCAAGGAAGTCTTACAATTCAATCACTAAGGACAAAAGGTGAGATTAACATCAACCAACTAGGATAAATCAAACCTAAGGCTAATGTATGAAAACTTATCAAGAAAGTGGACTTGAGCCACAAAACAATTGAATGAGTGAAATTAGTCAATTAGGATTATTCACAAAAGATGGTCAAAGTATGATTAGAATTCAATTCAAAAGAAGTGTTATGAAAATGAAGTTTGAAATCAAAGGCTTAAGGCCTAGGTTTCTAATTTGAAAACAAATGAAAATGTTCGCACAATAGTTTTCAGGTGTGAAGTCAGCATGCAAATGGAGGTTTAAAGAAACAAAAGGTGGGAGGGTGAGGGATGCAAAACTTCTTAGATGTTCACCTCTTGAGATCATATGTAGATGATCCAAGTGATTCCTTTGGAAAAGGCAACAAGTAATAACAAATAAACAAAGTATCAGGCAAAGCCAACAAAGATGGATATCGGATGCCAATCAATGGACTTATACTAGTCTCACAAAGAAAAGAAACAAGGATACCAGATGCCAATCAATGGACTTATACTAGTCTCCAAGGAAATGGGATGCCAATCAATGGTCTTAGTCCCAACTCCTCCCAAATCATAGGAAACAATGGCCAATAAATGGACTTACAATTGACTCCTCAATGGACAAACAATATGTCACAAAGAATGAACAATGATCATGAAATGATATACAATTAATGCTCAAAGATGAAAACAATGCACTGAGGCACACACAAACAATTATGCACATATGGGCAAACAAGCCAACAATCATTCAATTAGCACACACTATACACAATCAATTAGGCTCAAGCAAGGTTAGGCTTTACAGCCAACTGGAATGGGGTATTTTGAGCTCTTAACCCTAACATTGTGAGTTAGGGTGAAGTATATGAAATGGAGATGAGGGGTGTGCCTCATAGCTCTTATCCCTGGTCTGGGAAAGCTTTAAACAATAGAAGGTGTGGGAGTTCAGAAAGTAGGAACTCTTCTCCACAAATGATTGACTCTATAAGATCTTGGGTTATTATTCACAATGCATCAACACATGGTGTGAGCAAAGTGAATGACACACTGAGTAGCAGGAGATGGATTACACATCTCTTTTATCTTCCAATTGCCTCATAAGAGGACTTTACCTACTTGGCACAAAATTAAACACACAAAGACATGGCCTCTTAAGGAGGGCTTCAGACAGGTGCCTACTAATAACAGTAGGTCTTCCAGACTACATGAAGAAGAGGGATTATACCTAAGTGGTTAAGCAACCAAGCAAAGCAAAGTTCAAATGAACTTAAAGCAACTTAGGTACCTGTGGAAACAACTAAACAAATCAGTTCAACTGTACAGACAAACAGACAACACTTAATATCAAACAATCAATCCCAATGTACAAGGCATAATCCATAAGGCAAACTCAAGTGAGTTGTCCTCAACCTACAAAACATCAAGTGTTAACAATCAAAAGCAAATATCAATGTTCAAGTGATGAAGCATCATTAACCATGGCATTTGGATGCTTAAACCTGAAATCAAAGCTCACATGTAAGCAACAAACCACTAGGTCAAAGCCTAGGGTCAAAGGTGAATAAAAAATTCAAAACAAGAGCTGAAATTTAACACAATGCAACTTCAATCTCATATTAACAAGTCCTAAAAAGGATCACATTAAAATCATCAAGCAAATGCATTTCATGATCAAAAGAAGTCCAAGACTATTTCAAAGTTCATATGTGATCATCATGAATGAAAAATTCAAATCAAAACAGAAATGATTCAAATATATCTGGAAAAAATCATGCACATTCAAGACATCCAACATGATCAACATACAAAAAATCAGCAGCATCCAACATTATTTGGCATGGAAATTAAATGGCACAAGTTGGACAATCAAAGGTGTGACACAAATTGTCACACCAAGTTAGCACATGGATAAAACAGAAATGATAATTGAGAAAAATGTCAAACCAAAACCAAAATGTCCAGCAATGTGTCTAGATTCAACATGCAAAATTTCACACTCATTGGATTAGAAACAAGCATTTCACAATGAGATAAGCAAGGCAAGGTCACAAATGGATACATGCTCACATAACCTAGCACCAAATAAAATCCAGCCATGCACAATTTTGGAAATTATCATGATAAAAAACTAGATAGAACAAGGATCAAGATGCAAAAAATTGGAGATAAAATGATGCATTTTTCAAATAGTTATGATTTTTCTAAGTTGAGGAAAAAATAAAAAATGGAAATGGACATAGCATTGGAAATGTGGAGGGAAAACAAAAAAAGATGAAGCATTTGAAATAAGTCCCTCGCTGGGAATCGAATCCTGCAAGGATTCAAATGAGCGCGCCAGGTCCACAATGAAACGCACCGTTTCATTTAATGATGTGGCCAGTCAGCGCTCGCGTGGCAATGTCAAAGCGTTGTGAACCAATGGAAGCGCAATGTAAGCGCATGCGTGGACCAGTACAAGACAAACCCTAAGCTAACGTGGACAGAACCAGGAAAAGCGTTGCCAATTCATGAAACCGTGGCCTATGGTATGGTCTTCATCTTCTTCATGAGGAAGAAGATGAACAGTGAAAACCTTCATGCACGTCCAGAAAAATTTATCCAGAAATTCCAAATAAGCATATCATCATGTTGCATTTTTCATGTAGATGATGAATCAAACAAAAGCTAAGCATGAATCATCATATCAAGAGCAAATCGAACAAAAGAAAATTCATGCATGGAACTTGAATCTACCCTAGCTCAATCAATAATGCATCAAACTTCATGATTCTTTCACCAGATTCATCAGGACAACAAGATCTACAACAATATAGCAATGGATTTCAAAATTAAGAGATTCGAATTATGACCTCTTGAAGTGCAGAACTTTTGAGATGCCATGATCCACAGCTTGTACTGGTCCAATTCCACTCTACAATGCTTGAAATGAAGTTTGATGAAGCAATTGAAGCTTGAAAGGTGCTGGATCTAGCTCAAAATAGAATCTCCATTTTCAAATTCATGAACTTGAACTGCACTATTCTTGCACGAATTCAACAAAACAGCAATTGATCTACACCAAATCCAAGCTAGGGAACAAGAATATGAAGTCAAAATGCAATGCTATTTGGAAAAAAATTGAATTATGAATGAGAGAAAAATTTGAAATGAGAGAGAATTTTGGATCTTGAAATGTGAAAAATGATTAACCTCCCCAATTTTGTTAGGGTTTAGGTATTTATATGAAGCCTTAATCACTTTGCTAATCCATAATTAGCTTGGTTAATGATAATGAGGTGTTTTGCCAAAAATCAAAATTTGCATGGTGCATGTACCATTTACACGTGAACAATACCAATTGCTTCATCATTTTCACTTAAAATCATTTTTTAAACTCAATGGCAATGGTAGAAAGTCCATACAATGCACCATTTTTGAATTTTGTAATTTCCCTCCAAAAAAGCCATGGATTAACAAGTGATCATGTGATGAGATATCATGTAATGTGATGCATGATTTGGAAATTAGAGGTCAAGAGGAGGATATTGCAAAAAGAACCACTGATTTTGGAGCTTTGAATCAAAAGATATGGCCATTTGAAGTCCCATGCATACTTGGCAATGATTTGACCATATCTCCTCAACCACACATCATAAATCCATGATCCTGGACATTTTTGGAAATGGGAGAGAAAGATCTACAACTTTCATGTTCAACAAAATTTCATTTGAAGCATTTTTGATGATGTAAGATTGAGTTGAAGTTGGTCCAAAACCCTTCCATTTTTGGAAAGTTCAAATTATGGGTCACTTTCTATTTTGGGAAATTTTTGACTGGACCTCAAATTCTCCAATGTGAATGCTTGAAATGTCAAATGAGACTTGTTTGAACATGAATGAAGTATTTCTTATCACTTCCCATCTCCAAATCCACAGTTGACTTTGCAGTTGACTTTCTAGGTCTTCAGATGACCTGAAAATGTTATGATGAGATTCAAGCCTCTACCACTTGGGATTTTGCTTCAAAATGACATCATAGCTCATATGAACTCTTGTGAATGATTGTGGGGTTCAAATCTCAAGAATGACCATCATCTATTGCTCAATGAATGCCTTTAATTGCCTTGACCTGTTATTGCTTCATCTGTAAGACAAAGGTTAGATGACATTTTTTTGTACTTTTGGTTAGTGATTAAAAGAAAAGTAATGACATACAAATGCAAACAATGCTTGGTGATCAAAAATCACTCTCCAAGAAAGATCCCACCCACAGGGGAGGAAGCAAGGTGTCTAATGATCCTTGAGGCAATGCAATGTTATGATATGATGCCATGGGGGATCTTAGGGACAAAATTGGGGTCTTACACCCAGCTAGGCTGTCCTGGAAGAAGTACATAAGCAACTTTTCATCGTCAGAGTATGCAACCATTTTACGAAAATAGGCTTGCACATGGGTCTTCGGGCAAGAGTTGCCATTGTATTTGTCAAATATCGGGACCTTGAATTTCGGTGGCACCCTCACGCCTGGGACCAATCCTAAGTCAGCAACGTCCACACCAAGAGTATTCTGCCCTTCCACAGCTTTCAGCCTCTCCTCTAATCTTCTAAACGTGGGATCTATGCCATGGCCCATGCCAAAGTCTTCCTGCAGTAGGGGAAATTGATCGTCCTGATCATCATGAACGGGCTGTTGACCAGGGTTGCCATGCGGGATTGGGATATGCCCCGGTCCATTAGAGCCATTAACCTCTCCAGCTGGAGGATCAGTCACCGCCTCTGGTTGAGCAGGGGGTTCCTCTGTATCATCTGCCTGAGCTCTTGCTGTCCCTGAGCCATCCCTTGAACCACATCCATGAACTGATTCATGTGGATCTTCATCTCGGCGAGTTCTGCTTGAACTTGATCCATGATCCTCTGTTGATTTCTTCGGGTACCGTATCGGTGAATGCCTGAGTCAGCTATCCTGCTAGTGGGACACCAAACAACTGAGAACACTGTGATGGTACCTGTTATGCAAGACATGCTGATGGAAATGCAATGACATGTTTATCAATTTCAACAGGTATTCTACCCCCTTGATTCTAATCTCACAATCGATAAACAGTGTTAAAAAAACCGACTAGAATCAAGAAGAAGATATAAACCCCTGGGAATAAATAAACATGTCTTAAGTGATATGAATGCAAAATTATGTGAATGCAATGCAGTGGCATGTCAATCAGGATTGTTGTATCACGAGGCATAGGATCGGAACTTCAGCATGAATTCGGAACCGGGAACCATAGAACACAGTCATCAATTTAGAGCCCATACTTCAGAACCAACGGTCACCAACAAGAACCAAACAAGAGTCACCAACAGGACACGGTCACCAGCAGAACAAGTCACCATCAGTACCTGTAAATGATTCATTCCCGTCCCACTCATGGGTGTAATCTAGGCCAGGGTAAGGTCAAGAGAAACGCAGGATAAACAATCCTTTCAAGAATATCATCATATGCACACCAAGTGTATGCAGTGATAATACCCCATCAGAATCTGAACTGCTCGTGACACCATGTTCTGCTAAGTGGCGCCATACCACCCGCTTCCCATGAATCACTTTATTCCTAGGTGTCTCAAAGTTCACTCATAGCCTGTGTATTGGGCCTTTTACCTCTTGTGACTCCCACCCAACATCGAAACAGATACACAGCCAGCACAGTATGCATGACACAGTAAAGCGCACATAGGATGCAATGCAAGCAGATAAGTATGCAAAGCAATAAATAAATAACACACAATAGACAAAAAAACAAGCAAACGCTAGGAAAGGCCCACTAGAGAAGATAATTCCATAGCAGAGTCGCCGGTTGTCGCAACCTGAAAAATACAGTATGCAAAAAAACACCCGGCGAAGAAAGAAATGACAGAAGAGTCGCCACCGTGCATTATTTATCCCAAAGGGGGGGAAGGAAACGCTCGAAGTAAACCTGGAAAAAGGAAAGGAAAGGTCTCGCAACCAAATCTTTGGTTCGGGGGCCGGTTATGCGAAGGGAAGGTATTAGCACCCCTACGCATCCGTAGTACTCTACGGGGTCCACTTTTGTTGTTCTTGTCTAAAGGGTGTGGGTTTATCTAATGTACTATTTACTAAAAGGGGTCAAAAGAAAATGACTCGCACGGATGTCGCATCCACTGCATACGTATCTCATATGAATATAAGAATCAGAGTCTTCGTAGCTCGGCTACCTAGGGGTTAAAGAGGAGTGTGCTCGCTAAGACATCGCGTCTTATGCCTACGTATCTCATTTGGAATGAGAGTCAGAGCAAGCCGTAGTTCGGCTAACTACGGGTTAAGGGTTGTGTTTTTGGGTGAATGTTGTTACTACGCAATCTACCGGATGCTCAACCTTTGGAGACTTACTCGCCTGTAGTAGAAGGAGTAAACGTGTTCTTAGGAGAAGAAAAATCAATGAGTTGGGGTGTTTTAGGGATGCTCATGCAAAAAGGCAGTCCTAGACAAAGGAACCGAGCTACCTTAATTGTCATACAAATGAGAGACTATACGAAGCCTAGCAATCCTATGGGGAGACGGTCACACCATACAAAACAAACATGCATAAAATAAACACGCCAACAAGGGGGCTCAAACATACATGGGTAGGGCTTTAGTCAAGAGGGGTCATATCAACCTCGATAAACAAGCCATGGAACGATATTGAAACGGGCTCTTAACCACTAACATTGAACGTCCGGGTGAGCAGATCAAAAGGGTAATGAGGATAAGACCTCATAGCACTTAACCTTGGACAGGGTGAGCTCGTGACAAAAAGTGGGGATTCAGAAAGGTGGAACCCTCTCCACTGATTGACCGGACAAAAGATCTTGGGCTTTTGTTCTAAAGCATCGACACGTAGTGTGAGCATAGAGAACGACACACTGAATAACAGGGGATTGACTACTAATCCCTTTTATCCGTCAATTGCCTCTTCATGGAGGTCTTTAGGCATAAAAATAAACAAACAAAAGAAAACATTGCCTCCTATTGAGGTCTTCCAGCTAAGAAAGCAGTAAAATGCGGGAAAGGTAAAGGGATCAGAGATCTACCACACGGATAAAGATCTGAAGTAACAACAACTACAGAAATAAGAAACCCAGAGATCCTTCCAAGCTAACACCATCAAAGAAATCCAGTACGTACAGGTAATCGGAATAAACCTCCAGGTGGTATCCCACAAATAAAGTGGAATACCAAACACGCCATCTCTGCAAGAGTCATGTGAGCCCTCACAAAATCTCAACAAACAGGTTAGAGTAACAGGATGGAATAAGGAGAAAACAATGCCATGACAAACACAAAACGGATTAGAGCAAACAGTAAAACAAGCAAATACTGTCACGCTCGCTGCTGCTTCGCCTAGCGAAGCTTCGCTGCAGGCTCGCCTAGCGAAGAGGCTAGCGAAGGCCTGCGGGTTTTGGATTCTCCCTTGATAACAGTTCGATCTCCATAATCCCAAACCCTATGGTATCCATCTCAGAAACGAAACGATTAAACATTCAAGGTATTGTTTACACATTCATGCATATCTAAACCCGTGGGCGAAAACCTAACGATACCTCATACATTCAGAGAATTCAAATTGAAGGCATAGAGTAATGGGGATAAGGGCAAACCTAATTGGAGAGATCGAATGAAATTGAATTGCACCCTTGGGGTTTGCAAAACAATCTTAGGGTTTATATGAGAGGGAATTGGTTCTTTGCAGATGAGTTCTCTTCAGTGTCCGGAGACTGCTCTGAATTAGTTCTCACTCTCTGACTCTGCTTCTGTCTCCCTCTTTTTCTCCAGGGTTTTGTTTCAACTGAAACTCTAGTATTTATAACCTGATTTCGTGGCTTGGTGGGCTAAAAGGAGAGCAATTCAAGCCCATGACTTTTTGTTATATTTCAAAAACGCGTGCGCTTCGCCTAGGGAAGGATCTGCTCGCTTAGCGAGCATGACAGCTCAGATTCGCTAGGCGAACCATTCTGCTCGCCTAGCGAGCATGACAGCTCACGAGCAGATTCTTGCTCCTTCAATATTAGCATTCTGAATGATGAATAGACCTCATTTGAACCTGTTGGAAGTAACTCAAGTCTTTCTCTTGTGTTGACTCATCACCCAGATAGAACCTACAAAGTGTCTCGGATGATACTCAAGCTTCTTGGATCTGATCCTGATTGACATGATGAAATGCAATATGAAATGCTAAATGAACTAAAAGTGAATGCATGAATGAGGGTGGCAAATTTTGGGGTATTACAAACTGCCCATGACAAATGGCTGCCATTCGCTTCTCTTCGATAAGACTCAACTCATTGAACCTTGTCTGAATCCATTCAGCTTTATCTAACTCGACATCCAACAGGACTCTTAGAGAAGGAATCTCCGCTTCAACAGGTAGGACTGCTTCCATACCATACACAAGGGAGTAAGGGGTTGCCCCGGTCGATGTACGTACTGAAGTACGGTACCCATGCAAGGCGAAGGGTAACATCTCATGCCAATCTCTGTACGTAACGACCATCTTCTGCACAATCTTCTTTATGTTCTTATTTGTTGCCTCAACAACACCGTTCATCTTAGGACGATAAGGGGAAGAATTATGATGTTGAATGTTGAAGTTCTTGCACAACTCCTTCATCATTTTGTTATTGAGATTAGTACCATTATCATTAATGAATCTTTCGGGAATCCCATAACGATAAATGATTTATTTCTTAATGACCTTTGCTTCGACCCACTTGGTGAAGTAGTCGATGGCAACAAGGATAAAGCGATGCCCATTGGAAGCAGTCGGCTCAATCTTTCTAATCATATCAATGCCCCATATAGGAAACGGCCACGGCGAAGACATCACATTCAGAGGATTTGGCGGCACGTGCACCTTATCAGCATAAATCTGGCATTTATGACACTTCTGAGCATATTTGAAACAATCAGATTCCATGGTCATCCAGTAATAACCCGCTCTTAACAATTTCTTAGCCATTGCATGTCCACCGACATGTGTACCGAAGGAGCCTTCATGAACTTCCTGCATTAACATGTCCGCTTCGTGTCTATCCACGCATCTGAGCAAAACCATGTCGAAGTTCCTCTTATACAGCACATTGTCTTTGTTCAAGAAGAAACTGCCTACCAATCTTCTCAAAGTCTTTCTATCATTGTTGGATGCCCCTGCAGGGTACTCTTGATTCTTCAGAAAGCACTTGATGTCGTGATACCAGGGCTTGTCATCAACTATCAGTTCAGCAGCAAACACATACGCGGCCCTATCAAGGCGCATAACATCGATCCTGGGAACATAGTTCCACCGAGTCACCTTGATCATGGATGATAGAGTAGCAAGAGCATCGACCATCTGGTTCTCATCACGAGGAATATGATACAGCTTTACTGTTGTGAAGAAAGTCAACAGTCTTCTCGTGTAATCTCTGTAGGGGACCAGATTAGGCTGGAGAGTATTCCAATCACCAGTCACTTGATTGATCACTAAAGTTGAATCTACGAAGATGTCCAGAGTCTTGATTCTTAAATCAATGGCTTGCTCAATACCCAAGATACAGGCCTCATACTCAGCTTCATTATTGGTGCACTCAAAAGTCAAACGAGCGGTGAAAGGCACGTGGGCACCTTTCAGAGTGGTAATGACAGCACCAATTCCACTTCCTTTGGAATTGACGGCCCCATCAAACATTAAAGTTCACTTTTCATCTGGATCAGGTCCCTCCTCAACAACTGGCTCTTCACAGTCTTTCATCTTGAGGAACATGATGTCTTAATCCGGAAAATCAAACTTCATCGGCTCATAATCATCAATCGGCTGCTGAGCAAGATAGTCTGACAGAATACTCCCTTTGATGGCTTTTTGGGATGTATGCTGGATGTCGTACTCTGTCAATACCATTTACCAACGAGCAACCCTTCCGGTGAGAGCTGGCTTCTCAAATATATACTTGACTGGATCCATCTTGGAGATCAGTAAGGTTGTGTGAGTCAGCATGTATTGTCTCAATCGCTTAGCAGCCCATGCAAGTGCACAACATGTCTTTTCAAGCATTGAGTATCTCGACTCGCAATCTGTGAATTTTTTACTCAGGTAGTAGATGGCATGCTCTATCCTACCTGTCTCGTCGTGTTGACCGAGAACACAACCCATGGAATTATCAAGTACTGTCAAATACATAATCAGCGGTCTCCCTGTGACTGAAGGCATAAGGATTGGAGGATTATGCAAATACTCTTTTATTTTTTTGAATGCCCTTTGGCAATCATCATTCCACCTGATAACCCGATCTTTTCTTAACAATTTGAATATTAGCTCACACGTGGCTGTTAGGTGAGAGATGAACCTTGCAATGTAGTTCAACCTTCCTAAAAAACCACGGACTTGTTTTTCTGTTCTTGGCTCAGGCATTTCTTGTATCGCTTTTACTTTGGCAGGATCCACCTCAATCCCTTTTTCACTAACAATAAAACCCAACAGTTTTCCAGATCTCACCCTGAAAGTACACTTGTTCGGATTCAGCCTCAGCTTTAATTTCCTCAAATGCTCAAACAGTTTCTGCAAATTCACCAAATGTTCTTCTTCTGTCCGAGATTTGGCAATCATATCATCAACATAAACCTCGATTTCATGATGAATCATATCATGGAAAAGAGTTACCATAGCCCGTTGATATGTTGCCCCAGCATTTTTCAGACCAAACGGCCTCACCTTGTAGCAGAAGGTGCCTCATGGGGTTATGAAAGTTGTCTTCTCCATGTCTTCTGGTGCCATCTTAATTTGATTATAGCAAGAAAAGCCATCCATGAAGGAGAGTACCGAGAACTGAGTCGTGTTATCCACCAAAACTTCGATGTGAGGTAATGGAAAATCATCCTTAGGACTTGCTCTGTTCAGATCTCGGTAGTTGACACACATCCGTACCTTTCCATCCTTCTTGGGTACTCGAACGATATTTGCAACCCATGGCGGATAATTTGTCACCGCTAGAAACCCTACATCCAACTATTTTTGCACTTCTTCCTTTATCTTGACAACCATCTCTGGTCTTGTTCTTCTGAGCTTCTGCTTGACCGGAGGACAATCCTCTTTGAGAGGCAAACAGTGTACCATAATGTCTGTGTCAAGCCCTGGCATGTCTTGATAAGACCAAGCGAAGATGTCAACATACTCTTACAACAATTCAATCAGCCCCTTCTTCATATTATCTTCCAAAGCAGCCCCTATCTTGATTTCTCTCTTGACGTCCTCGGTGTCGAGATTAATCACTTCAACAGACTCTTGATGCAGTTGAATTATCCTTTCTTCCTGTTTTAACAACCTGGCAAGTTCTTCAGGGAGTTCACAGTCTTCATCACCATCTTCTTCAGCTTGAAAGATTGGATTTTCAAAGTCGAAACGAGCCATAGCAGAATTGTTATCAATAGGATCTGGTGATGTGCATCTGCATGAGTGATGGTATGTGCTTATGAGTGTGAACAAGAAGTGAAAACTAAATAAAACATTGCCAAATGTATTGTTTTTTTTATTTTTGAGAACTGCAAAAATAGAAAGACAGTGAACAAAATATTTGAATGCAAAAAGACGTCCTTTATTTATGATAAAAAATGCAGGTATTCACATAGATGAGCCCTACAATGAGTCATTACGCCCTGGGCGGAACGTAAGACTTGGATATGCATGAATAAACAAAGAAAGTTACTCTTCAAGAAGAGTGACTTGGATAATCTCTTCAGAAGACCAATTGCGGAGAACTTCACTTGGGACCCTTGGACGCACCCAGTTGTCAATGTCGCAATCACTATCCTCGTCTTCTTTGTTGATTGCAGAGACCTGGCCATATTGAATGATGCCAGCACTGGAGAAAGTAATCGGCCCCTAACGAGTCTGAGGAATTGATGTTGTAGAAGTCAATGTTGGCTGATACCTAATCCCAAACTTGTCTTCCTTCATAGGTAAATCCAACAGACGTCGCCAACCGGGAGCAACACCTGAATTTACCAAGGCATGTGCCTACTTGAAGGACAAAATAGAGGCACCTACTTTAACCTCTTCCACTGGAGCTGCATCCTTGACTTGAACTGCCTCAAAGGCCTAACACAGGGTCTCATGAATCTCACCTTCTACCTCTACATAATTGAATGTAGACAGGTGACTGACCAGAATATCCTCCTCACCACAGACAGTGATAATTCTTCCGTTGACCGGGAACTTGATCTTCTGATGCAAGGTCGAGGAGACTGCCCCGACATTGTGGATCCAAGGACGACCCAGCAAGCAGCTATACGAAGGACTGATATCCATCACATAGAAGATGATGTTGAAGGTTTGTGATCCAATTTGAATTGGCAATTCTACCTCTCCGAACACCGACCTTTTAGAACCATCGAAGGCTCTCACCACAAGATCGGAAGGCTACAAGATCAAACTGTTGATTCTAAAAGTTGGCAGCAATTTTGGTAAAACAAAGAGTGTTCACAAGATGTCATGTGTGATGTCTTAACATGAGATATCCTACGTTCCTGCTGGAGTTCAAGAACATGTGCATGCAGGATTGTTTTAGAATGCCACATACAATGACAAGGCTTCTGATATTGGATGTACCTGCTAGAACTTAGATGAAAGACATGTTCATGCAGGATTGTTTCAGATGACATACACAATGTCATGGCATCTGATATGGCTGTACCTGCTGGAAGTTATAAAAGGAATTATTGGATTATGCAGGATTTTTCCAGGATGTCAGACCCGATGCCATAACATCCTGTACACAAAACATTCAGTATGAATGTCTGGTGTTTTGTGATTGCACAATTAATGGAAATCTTAGGATGATAGAAGATATGGCTAGCTGGCGCATTCAATCATGGATTACAACCAGACTTACCTATTTTCCAAGGAGATCTATACAACTGTTATTAATAGATTTGATTGGAAAATAGATTTAGGGTTTTCAAGATGTCCAAGCCCAGCTGAAAGCTTCTATAAAAAGGGACTTAGAAAACCTGTTTGAACACACAACCAAGACTGAGCGAAATAGAGAGAGAGAGCTAGGGTTTGTGTCTGTTTTAGTCGTAAGACTTGTAGGTCATTCAAGTCATCCATTGATGATTGAATTGGATTGATTTGTGGTTGTAATTTGTCACTCTAAAGCTGTTAAGCAAGAGTGTGGGTCTTCTTGATCAAAGCTTTGAAGCAAGATCAAGAGTGTGTCTTCTTGATTGAAAATGTGAAGTAAAATCAAGAGTGTGTAATTTAAAAGTATTTTCTTTTCACAAGGGATTGTTGTTTAAAATCACTGGTGTGTGATTGTAGGAAGTGAGTGGGTTCTCATATCTAAGAGTGCTTAGGTAGAAATTGCACGGTTAGAGATTAGGTGAGAAAGACTGTAACTTGGTGAAGTGTACAGATAGTCTTTGAACTAATTCTATTTTAGTGAATTTCCTTCCTGGCTTGGTAGCCCCCAGACGTAGGTGAGTTGCACCGAACTGGGTTAACAATTTCTTGTGTTATTTGCTTTACCATTATGTTTTTGTTTATCCATTGTTTATAACCAGATATTAGTGTCGTGACATTACCTTCGACATCTTATATCTGATACCAGAATTTCAATTGGTATCAGAGCAGGCATCCTGCTCTGGTTCTGGGTGAGATCTTGGGGCAATACTTTCTGGTACAATGGAGAGAGATGGAGGATCTGTTCATAGGCCACCAATTTTGGATGGTTCTAACTATGACTATTGGAAACCTCGAATGGTAGCATTTTTGAAATCCCTTGATAACAAGGCTTGGAAAGCTGTGTTAACAGGTTGGGTGCATTCTGTCATTACTAAAGAAGGAGAAGCCACCACTGAGAAGAAGCCTGAAGAACAATGGTCCAAGGAGGAGGATGATCTTGCTCTTGGAAACTCTAAAGCCTTGAATTCAATATTTAATGGGGTAGACAAGAATATTTTCAGGCTGGTAAACAACTGTGAAGTGGCCAAAGATGCTTGGGACATTCTTAAAACCACTCATGAAGGCACCTCTAGGGTAAAGATGTGTAGACTTCAGCTGCTCACCTCCAAGTTTGAAAACTTAAGGATGAAAGAAGATGAAAACATTCATGAATTCTACATGAGTATCCTTGAAATTGCCAATGCCTCTGGAGCCTTGGGTGAGAAGATGTTAGATGAAAAGTTAGTAAGAAAAATACTCAGATCACTCCCCAAGAGATTTGCTATGAAAGTAACAGCCATAGAGGAATCTCAAGACATCTCAAATATGAGAGTTGACGAGCTAATTGGATCCCTCCAAACATTTGATATGGGAATATGGGATGGAGCTGAAAAGAAAGCCAAGAGCATAACATTTGTGTCAAACACTGAAGAGGAAGATGAGGAAGGCGGTCAAGATATTAATGAAGACCTGGAAAATGAGATAGCAATGCTGGGAAAACAGTTCAACAGACTAATAAAAAGGGTAGATGTGAGAGCAAAGTGAAATGTCAAGAACATCACATCTGACATCAGTAAATCCAACAACTTTGGTAAGAAACCAAAGTCTGAAGAAAAGCCCAAAGAAGTTCAGTGCTATGAGTATAATGGGTATGAGCATATTAAAACTGAATGTGGGACCTACCTCAAGAAACAAAAAAGGAGTCTTGTGGCCTCTTGGTCTGATGGAAGTGAAACAGAAGAAGCCACAAACCATGCGACTGCATTGACAGGAAGATGGGGGTCTGAGGAAGAGTCAATTGATGATGAAAGAACCCTTAAAGAGTTCTGCCACAGAAGGGAAGGAGTGTGTAGACAAGTTGAAAGCCAGAAGAAAGTGATAGCTCAGCTGGAAAATGAAAAGGAAGAGCTTGTGGAAACCATCTCAAAATTAAAGGTGGAAGCTGTATTCTTGAATTCCAAACTAGATGAGATGACTAAGTATGTAAGAATGCTTAACAATGGATCTGCCATCTTAGACAAGGTTCTCCAGACTGGCCAAATAACAGGAAACAAATCTGGTATTGGATTCAAGGCTGAGTACAGTAACATTGGTTGCAAACCAAAATCCAAACCTAATTGCAGCCATGTTAAAAGCAAACCTGAGATGTCACAACAGCAAAAAGGGAAGCATCAAAGATGGAAATGCCAATACTGTGGAAAATATGGCCACCTGAAGCCCTTTTGCTATAAGCTATATGGCTATCCTAGCCCTATTCAGTCTCAATACCAATCAGGGTCCAAGCATCTCAAGACTGTCAACAAAAGGCAATGGACTCCTAAGACAAAGGTCACAAGTCTCATAGCTCACACTTCCCTCAGAGTTTCTGCCAAAGAAGATTGGTACTTTGACAGTGGTTGCTCTAGACATATGACTGGGAACAAAAATCTGCTAACTGAACTTCATCCTCATGCCATGAGTTATGTTACCTTTGGTGATGGTGCAAAGGGGGAAATCAAGGGAATGGGTAGGTTGGATTGCCCTGGAGTTCCTGACCTTGATGATGTCCTACTTGTTAAGGGATTAACTGCTAATCTTATAAGCATCAGTCAACTGTGTGATCAAGGTTTGAATGTAAACTTCACCAAAACTGAATGTCTGATTACTAACAAAGAGAACAAAGTAATTATGAAGGGAGTTAGGTCCAAAGACAACTGCTACATATGGAGCTCTCAAGAAACTGGATACTCCTCAATGTGTACTTTAGCCAAAGAAGAAGAGGTGAAGATATGGAATCAAAGATTGGGCCATCTACACCTTAAAGGTATGAAAAGGATCATATCTGTTGAAGCAGTTAGAGGAATTCCCAACTTAAAGATTGATGAGGGAAAAATCTGTGGAAAATGTCAGATTGGAAAACAAACAAGGATGTCACACCAGAGGCTTAAACATGACACAATTGTAACACCTCAAAATTTGCCCTCCTCTCTTGGGACTAGCTAACATATTGCATATCCTTTTTTAGGTCATTAGGCATTGCATATTGCATACCATGTGGTTACATTGTGCAAGTTATCCTCCCAAGTCTTGATCAGAAGATAAGAGGTCATGATGCAAGCTAGGGTTTCATTGGACTGGTCATTAATCATCTGAGGATGTGGAGGTCCAAATTAGGGTTTCATGATTCTCAAGGAGATTGGTCTTCATCTTGATTGAAATGATTCATCATCATCATCATGGTTTATCATCAGAAGATTCAAGTGTTGAAGCATATTCCTTGAGATTAGGGTTTTGACCACTGGTCAACCCTAATCAGTTGCATTGGGCCAATCAGGGCATAGCAAGGAGATGGGGTCTATAATGGATATGGGGATCATTCCATGATTTTATGGAGCTTATTGAGGCTAGGGTTTCATCCTTGAGCCATTTCATCAGAAGATTGGAGCTCAGATCGATCAGTGCATTGCCAAATTCATCTATTAATTGAAAAAGTCAACTGTGGTCAACTGTGCTTGATTTTATGGATTTGGAGGTGGGAGAGAGTTGGATACACTTCATTCATGTTGGAACAAGTGTTATTTGACATGTCAAAGCTCAAGAATGGAGAAAATAAAGTCAGAACAAAAATTGCCAAAAATAGAAAGTGACTTGTAATGGAAGTTTCCAAAAATGGAAAGTTTTTTACCACAAAATTACATGTCCAAGGAAGCTTCAAATGAAAATTTGTTCAACATGAAAGTTGTAGAGCTTGTTCTAACCTTTCCAAAAAGTCCAAGAACTTGAAAATCTCATGTATGGTTGGCAAGTTATGGTCCATTCAATTTCAAAAAAGACCTATAATCAAAGTGGCATAACTTTCACATGGAGTGTCCAAATTGAGTGATCTTTTTATGAGAAAATTCCATTTAACATGTACTTTCATGGTGCATAATCAAAAATCATCAAAAGTGGTCAATGCAAAAGGTCAATTTTCAAGTATACAATTAAAGTCCAAGGGCAAAATGGTCCAACTTGAGAAATAATGGGAATTTTGGAATGGGAGTTTTTGCAACACATCACAAATACCAAATGTGACTTGTTTCAACTGTCATAAGTGTTCAAGGTTCAATATTTGGCAAGGCTACTTTTGAACATTCACTTAAAATGCATTTTTTAGCATAGCATATTGAAAATGAGAAATACAATGCCAATTGCCATGGGATCAAAGCCAACACATTCCAAATGGTATTTAGAGGATGTCTGAGCTGTCACATAGCTGTCATGAGCCCTAATGTGGAAAGTCATTTTTGCCCTTTCACTCAAATTGCACATTATGCTAATTACATGTGTTTTGCTAATTGGTGATTAAGTGAGTGATTAGAGTGGAGTATTTAATCATAATTGTAACAGAATGTTAACCACAATCACATTCACCAAGGTCTGTAACAGAATTTCACCAAGAACCTCTCAAATTCTCCAAAAAGCTTCATCACTTTTTCTCATCAATCTTCATCAATTCTCAATCATTTTGCAAAATTCCTTTTGCTTCATCTTCCATGGATCATTAGCTTGGACTGTTTTGGTGATTTGGTGCAAGGAACCATCAAAATCGTGACTGTTGCAAGGGAGCATAACCATGGCAAATTGAGATTGCTTTCACTTGGATCAACGTTGAGCTTAGCTACGAGTTCTATTCACCTTCCTCAACCTTCTTCTTCATCTGTTTTGAAGAATCACATCCAAATACACACAAATTCATCACTGTCTTCAATCTAAGGTGCCAATCCGAATCTCGCTATTGCTTAAATTGAGATATGTGTTTTGTAGTGTGTCAGTGTAGATCATAGTGCTATGCTTGGTTTTGGATTTGGTTAGCTATTGATTGAGTTATTTCGATTTGAAGTTTTGATGTAGTTTCTTTAAATGCTCGATCCGTGAGATATAGTGAGAGTTAGGCAAAATCGTTAGCATATTTGTGACCTAGGTTGAGAGACGGTTCCAACGGTATCTCGCTCGTCCATTTTAGTTGAGGTTAGTTCATGACCGAATCTGCAGCTTGAAGAACATGAGCGCGCGAGGAAGGAGATTCAAATTCTGGAGAAAATCGTGTTTGATCCGTTTCGTTCGCCTTGCCTTTCAAATTTCTGTTTAGCGCCAAATTCGACCACTCACATTACGCCACTGAATTAATGAGACGGCACCGTTTTGGTCTGGAACGCTAGAATTACGCAAATGCCACTGCAGACTTTTAAATCCTAATTCCATTTTAATAATTATTCAATAATTAATAAATCTTTAAAAAATCATAAAAAATTCATTATTAATCCAAAATTAGTGAGGCTTTTTTTGATAGATCCCAAATTTTGTCTAGAATTTTATAGGCATGATACCATAAGTTGTGCATGGAGAAATTTTGACCTTGCCTATTGATCTTTGACTTGTGTGCATATTTTGTATGTTTTGCCATTTTTGACATGAAATGCTCATACTTGTAAAGAAATGGATGAAAATTTTTGTGCTTATTCTGGACATGCTGGTGGTGATTTTCATGTAGAGTTTGTGAATTTTGGATACTTGGTTGATTAGATATGAATTTTTGGATTAAGGTGTGACAATTTGTGTCACACCAAGCTAGGTCAACTTTCTGATTTTATTTAAAATGCTTAGGGATGTTGGTTTGAGCTGAAATTTTGTTTGGATGATCATTGATATGTCAAGATAACATGTGATTTTTGCTAGAATTTTTGATGTCATTTTCTAATTGATTGATAATTTTCTTCTCTGTATGCTCATTTGGTAACCTTGTGTGACACATGTTGGCATTTTGCTTGTGAAATTCTCATATTGTACTGGATGAAGATGAAATTTGATATGTTGATTGTAGACACATTGTGGGACATCATGCTTTTGGTCCCATTCATCTCTTAATTGTTGTCACTGTTTTATGAATTATTGAAATGGATGCTTGCTTGGATGTCTTGAATTGGCTTACATAATTGTGTCTGGATTTTTTATTTTCATTGACCTACTTTCTTTTGTCCAATTGAGCTGAAAATTGACATGCTACTTGTTGATTGTGTCCTGTTTAGGTGTGAATTATTTGACGATTTTTGGAATTGTTTTGGTATGCCTTTGATTGAAGTCATTCTGTTTGGACTTTTGGTGTTGTATTTGACCTAGTTTGTGGTATATTGTGCATGAATTGATATTGGTGAATGATATGAGCATGAGACCAATTGCATTTGCTTTCTATTTGTTTGAATGTGATTTTGGATTGGTTTTGCTTGCTGTTTAGATTTTTTTTATCCCTTTGGACCCTAGGCTTGGCCTAGTGGTCTAGTTTCTCACATTTGGTGTGGATTTTCAGGTTGAAATGCAAAAAGGCTTAAAGGAAAAAGTGCAAGTTGATTAAATTGAGTTTTGTTTGATGTTGTAAACTAACATTGATTTTGTGTTGTAGGTTTGATGCTTGAGCTTGAGCTTATAGCTTGCACTTGTGTGCATTAACTTGTGTTGTCTGTATAGATTGACATTTGCTGTTTATTGTTGGTTTGTCAGAGTACTGATGATACTTGATTGATTTCAGGTACATTTAGTCGCTTACAGTTCTTTAAGAACTTGCTTGCTGCTGCTTGGTTTTTAAACCACTTGAGGTAGGACTTCTATTCTCCATGTAGTCTGGAAGACCTGGCCTGTTACTTGGCCAGGCAACTGTCTGAAGTCCTCCTTAAGAGGCGATGTTTGTGGTTGTTTACATTTGTGCCAAGCAGGTAAAGACCTCTATGAGGCAATTGGTGGATCAAAGGGATATGCAATCTATCCCCCACTATTCTGTTGAGTCGTCCCCTGCTCACACGGCTGTGTGTTGATGCATTGGGACACAAACCCAAGATCTTGTGCTGTTGCACAATCGAGTCAGAGTCTTTGAGCGTAGAAGGGTCCCTCCATTCTGGACCCACGCTCCTTTGTCTGAAGCTCTCCCTGGTCAGGGATAAGAGCTGTGAAGTCTAATCTTCACTCACCTTTCATCTGCTTCACCTTAGCCTCGCAATGGCAAGGTTAAGAGCGAATACTACCCATGTACAGATGACTTGCTTCGGCAGTCAAACCCATTGTTTGAGCCCCACTTGACTGGTTATAGTGTGTGCTTTGTGAATATTTGTTTGCTCTGTTTGCTTGTATGCTTGTATGCTTGCTTTCTTCCTGGATAGGATTAGCTTGCAGTTGTGCAAGTAGGTAGAAACCTCAACGTAGGGCAATGATGCATGACAACACTAGGCTCGAGTACAGCTCCCTGGTAGTGTGTCTTCCCTTGGTTTCTGGCTAGATTTTCTTTCCCTTTCGGGGGAACTACATCGCCCTGATCCTCGTTCCAGACGACGTATGTAGGCAGGAGATCGTGCGAGGTCTCTCCGGGCACTTTTTTTTCTTTTTGTGTGTGTTTGCTTGTTATATTCTTGTGTGTCAGGATATGGACGTAAGCCCAACGATTGGCTGTACGTATCCTGATTGTGTTTGTTTGGTTCGGAAGCTGACGTAATTCCATCGAGTGGTTGTCGGGTTCCAGGTTTGCCTGTGGGTGTGTGTGTCTTGTTTGGCGTGCGTGAGCCGAACTACGGCAGCTCTGATTCTCGTTCCAGACGAGATACGTAGGCATAGGACGCGATGTCCTAGCGAGCCCTCTCCTCTTTTACCCCACCTGCGTTGTCTTTAGTGTGTGTGTGATGTTTGTTTAGCAACCTTTTCTTTATTTAGAGCGTGGATCCCGTCGAGTACGACGGACGTGAGGGGTGCTAATACCTTCCCCTCGCGTAACCGACTCCCTTACCCTTTCTCTTTGGTCGCGAGACCTTGCTTTTCCCAGGTTTACTCTGAGCGTTTCCTTTCCCTTTTTGGGATAAATAACGCACGGTGGCGGCTCTGTGTTGTTTTTGTTTTAGCTCGCCGGTTGTTTTTCGCGGATGCGACAACAACTACCAAAGTCCTGGAGCTACTTCATATGGACTTGATGGGTCCCATGCAAGTAGAAAGCCTTGATGGGAAGAAATATGCATATGTGGTGGTAGATGACTTCTCCAGATACACCTGGATCAATTTCATAAGAGAAAAATCTGATGTATTTGAAGTCTTTAAGGAGCTTTATTTGAAACTTCAAAGGGAAAAAGAAAGTCCTTTTGTCAAAATTAGAAGTGATCATGGGAAGGAGTTTGAGAACAACAAATTTGCTAAATTCTACTCTTTAGAAGGAATTCATCATGAGTTCTCATCCCCCATCACTCCCCAGCAAAATGGTGTGGTGGAAAGAAAAAATAGGACTCTTCAAGAATCAGCCAGAGCTATGATTCATGCTAAGAAATTGCCCTATCATTTTTGGGCTGAAGCCATGAACGCAGCCTGCTATGTTCACAACAGAGTGACATTGAAGAAAGGAACTCCCACAACCCTTTATGAAGTCTGGAAAGGAAGAAAACCCACAGTCAAATACTTCAATGTATTTGGTAGCAAATGCTATATCCTGGCTGATCGTTTGCAAAGAAGGAAGATGAACCCCAAAAGTTATGAAGGAATATTTCTGGGCTATTCAACAAACAGTAAAGCCTACAGGGTCTTTAATTCCAGAACTAATGTATTGATGGAATCCATTAATGTTGTGGTTGATGACCAACAGACGGATGTCACAGACGATGTTGAGACATCTCTGAATAAGTCTCCAGTTGACCATTCAGATAGAAATAAGGAAGAAGAACCTCCTCAAGCTGAACCTGAAGATGACAAATTAAACAAGGGACCCTCTATCAGAATTCAGAAGGATCATCCCAAAGATCTTATCATAGGAGATCCAAATAAAGGTGTCACTTCTAGATCAAGGGAAGTAATCTCACATGGCTGCTTTGTGTCAAAAATTGAACCCAGAAATATCAAGGAAGCCTTGACTGATGAGTTTTGGATCAATGCAATACAAGAGGAGTTAGGCCAATTCAAGAGGAATGAAGTATGGGAATTGGTTCCTAGACCTGAAGGGGTAAATGTCATAGGAACAATGTGGGTTTATAAGAATAAATCTGATGAACAAGGGGTTGTTACTAAAAACAAAGCTAGATTAGTAGCTCAAGGATATACTCAAGTTGAAGGAGTGAACTTTGATGAAACATTTGCTCTTGTAGCTCGCCTTGAGTCCATTAGACTATTGCTTGGAGTGGCATGTATTCTGAATTTCAAGCTATTTCAAATGGATGTGAAAAGTGCCTTCCTGAATGGCTATTTAAATGAAGAAGTATATGTTGAACAGCCTAAAGGATTCACAAATCCAAATCTTACACAACATGTGTACAGATTAAAGAAAGCCCTCTATGGGTTGAAGCAAGCTCCCAGGGCATGGTATGAGAGACTCACAGTGTTCCTCACTGACAATGGATACAAAAAGGGAGGTATTGACAAAACTCTATTTTTGAAGAATGAAGGAGGAAAGCTCATAGTGGCACAAATATATGTATATGACATTGTTTTTGGTGGGATGTCAGAACAGATGGTTGAACATTTTGTTAGACAAATGCAATCTGAGTTTGAGATGAGCCTTGTTGGAGAACTGACCTACTTTCTTGGGCTACAAGTCAGACAGATGGAAGACTCTATCTTTCTATCTCAAAGCAAGTATGCCAAGAACATTGTGAGGAAGTTTGGAATGGAAAATGCAAGTCATAAAAGGACACCTGCTCCTACTCATGTGAAAATCTCCAAAGACGAAAATGGTGTCAGTGTGGATCAGAGTCTATACAGAAGCATGATAGGAAGTCTCATATATCCCACAGCAAGCAGACCTGACATTGCATTTGTTGTAGGTGTTTGTGCTAGGTATCAAGCTGAACCAAAAATCAGTCACATAAACCAAGTGAAGAGAATACTGAAATATGTCAATGGCACTAGTGACTATGGGATGTTGTATACTCATAGATCTGGATCCATGTTGACTGGGTACTATGATGCTGACTGAGCTGGAAGTGCTGATGATAGGAAAAGCACATCTGGGGGATGCTTCTTTTTGGGGAACAATTTGATTTCATGGTTTAGCAAGAAACAAAACTGTGTATCTCTATCCACTGCTGAAGCTGAATACATAGCAGCTGGGAGTAGTTATTCTCAACTGGTCTGGATGAAGCAGATGTTATCTGAATACAATGTCACACAACAAGTCATGACATTATACTGTGATAACCTGAGTGCAATAAATATTTCCAAAAATCCTATTCAACATAGAAGGACAAAGCACATTGACATTCATCATCACTTCATCAGAGAACTAGTAGAAGAGAAGATTATAACTCTAGAGCATGTTACTACTGAAAAGCAATTAGCAGACATTTTCACTAAAGCTTTAGATGCCAATCAATTTGAATGTTTAAGAGGGAAGTTGGGGATCTGTGTTCATGAGAACCTATAGCAAGCAAAGGAGTGTGTGGTTATCCCAGAGGATATTTCTGCCTGGGAAAACTGTATTGTGGCAAGGACTAGTCTGTGTGGCTGGAAGCTATTCTGGTGCTGATGTTTGAAAGATTGAAGTTTTATATAAGGTCACCTTTGGTCAATTTTGACTAAAAAGGGGGAGAAGTGCAAATATGGAAGTGTTGAATGGAAGTTGTATGTGGTTGGACAGAAGGACAACTATTATTGAAAAAGTGCACAGGTGTTGATGTTGTAGCAGATGTCAGTATGACATTCTGGCTGGTACAGGTACTGGAGTTCAGTAACTGTTATGGTTGTTGCATGCACAGATTTAGGGGGAGAAGAAGTACCCTGGTGCATTGTGCATTTGTGTGTCTTACTAGTTGCCTCCATAAACTAGTAATTTTGTTTGTTGCACAGATTTAGGGGGAGGAGAAGTACCCTTGTGCATGTGTGTATTACTAGTAGCCATAGCTAGTAATTGTTTTGCTTCTGCTGCTGATTAAACTTCTGTTATGTTGTTTAACTGCTGATAGTTTACCTTGTGAACAAAAAGGACAGATATATGTTTTAGCCAAAATTTGCCAAAGGGGGAGTTTGTTGATTCTAAAAGTTGGCAGCAATTTTGGTAAAACAAAGAGTGCTCACAAGATGTCATGTGTGATGTCTTAACATGAGATATCCTATGTTCCTGCTGGAGTTCAAGAACATGTGCATGCAGGATTGTTTCAGAA
The DNA here is from genome assembly GCF_024323335.1 of Lathyrus oleraceus. NCBI lineage: Eukaryota > Viridiplantae > Streptophyta > Magnoliopsida > Fabales > Fabaceae > Lathyrus > Lathyrus oleraceus. Next base: position 224,113,689 of record NC_066584.1, read on the forward strand.
TGCCACATACAATGACAAGGCTTCTGATATTGGATGTACCTGCTGGAGCTTAGATGAAAGACATGTTCATGCAGGATTGTTTCAAATGACATACACAATGTCATGGCATCTGATATGGTTGTACCTGCTGGAAGTTATAAAAGGAATTTATGGATTATGCAGGATTTTTCCAGGATGTCAGACCCGATGTCATGACATCCTGTACACAGAACATTCAGTCTGAAAGTCTGGTGTTTTGTGATTGCTCAATTAATGGCAATCTTTGGATGATTGAAGATATGGCTAGCTGGCGCATTCAATCATGGATTACAACCAGATTTACTTATTTTCCAAGGAGATCTATACAGTTGTTATTAATAGATTTGATTGGAAAATAGATTTAGGGTTTTCAAGATGTCCAAGCCCAGCTGAAAGTTTCTATAAAAAGGGACTTAGAAAACCTGTTTGGACACACAACCAAGACTGAGCGAAATAGAGAGAGAGTTAGGGTTTGTGTCTGTTTTAGTCGTAAGACTTGTAGGTCATTCAACTCATCCATTGATGATTGAATTGGATTGATTTGTGGTTGTAATTTGTCACTCTAAAGTTGTTAAGCAAGAGTGTGTGTCTTCTTGATCAAAGCTTTGAAGCAAGATCAAGAGTGTGTCTTCTTGATTGAAACTGTGAAGTAAAATCAAGAGTGTGCAATTGAAAAGTATTTTCTTTTCACAAGGGATTGTTGTTTAAAATCACTAGTGTGTGATTGTAGGAAGTCAGTGGGTTCTCATATCTAAGAGTGATTAGGTAGAAATTGCACGGGTAGAGATTAGTTAAGAAAGACTGTAACTTGGTGAAGTGTACGGATAGTCTTTGAACTAATTCTATTTTAGTGAATTTCCTTCCTGGCTTGGTAGCCCCCAGACGTAGGTAAGTTGCACCGAACTGGGTTAACAATTACTTGTGTTATTTGCTTTACCATTCTGTTTTTGTTTATCCATTGTTTATAACCAGATATTAGTGTCGTGACATTACCTTCGACATCTTATATCTGATACCAGAATTTCACAAACCTTCTACATTTAGCTTCGATAGGGCTCTCTTGGGTAGCACATTGAGAGAGGAACTTGTATCCACCAGAACATGGGATAGAACAGTGTCTTTACACTCCATCGAAATGTGCAAAGCCTTGTTATGATCGCGTCCAGCTAGTGTCAAGTCAGAATCAGTAAAACTCAACCCGTTGCTTGCATGAACATTTGCAACGATCCCTTCTAGTTGGTTCACTGAGATCTCCTGAGGCACATACACATCATTAAGGACCTTCAGGAGTGCCTCCCTATGTGCCTCCGAACACAGCAGGAGCGAGAGAATAAATATCTTGGACGGCGTCTGAATCAACTGATCGACTACCTTGTAGTCGCTTTTCTTTATGATTCTCAAAAGCTCGTCCGCATCTTTCGCAAAAGCAGGCTCAGAGCCAGCCTGTGGTGCAGAGGTACCCTCATTCACAACTTGCTTGCCTTTGGCCTTCTCCGCGGCGTCATCACTATCAGATTGGGTAATTGGTGGTGAGAACAGTCTACCACTTCTGGTGAATCGCCCGATTCCACCAACATTGTCCACTGCGAGATCTTTTACCTTAACTCCAGGTTCAGACTTCTGATCTTGCACCTCTTCTACTTTCAGTGGCTGCTCCACTCTATGATCGTGCGTGTACACACTCCCCCCGTAATGCCAAGGAATAGCCCTTTCGCTGGTGAAAGGTAAAGGACCAGGGGTCGTGATGGTCATAGTGGATTGGTGCGGTCGCACTGGTGGTACCGATTGCGCTACTGGCACACTGATCTGAGCGGTCGGGTAGAAAATTGTGATAGTGGCAATGTCACAGTCATACTTAGAAATGTCATTCATTGAAAAACAAGCATCCGAAACATCGGAATCAAGTTCAACAAATACATCAGAATCAACCATAGTGTTTGGAATATCAGCAAAATCATCAGAAAAATTAATTACGTCATTGGGAATTACAAAATCAGCAGGAATAACATTTGTAAATTCTTCAGCATCTTCAGGAAAGATAGGATCAACATCTGCATTCTCAACAACCCCTTCAATAGACCTTTGGGCAGATAGGTCTTCAGCTTGAAGGACACCATCATCAAGCAAGGTCTGGATACCCTGCTGCAGCTTCACACAACCCCCACTCTGTGCAGTACAACCCAAACAACCGCTCCCGCAACTGGGGAAGACATTTTCCTTCAGCAAGTATTCTTTGATTTCCAACAGCAGAGTCTTCAGCTTCAACACCTCCTTGACTAATTTGACTTCCCCTTCAACCATGTTAACATTTTCTCTACCATGCTACGGCATAGGATTGTTGACAACATTAGGAGCCGGCGCAAAGTTAATGGCCTTTGAATCAATAAGGTCCTGAACTACGTGCTTAAAAGCTTTGCAGTTCTCAATAGTGTGGCCAGGTGCCTCAGAGTGGAAATTACACCTAGCATTGGCTTCATAACCCACAGGAAGTCTGCCAATGGGAGGAGCCAGAGTGCGTAACTGCACGAGTTGTAATTGTTGAAGGCTAGGATGCAACTGGGCGTACGACATCGGAAGAGTGTCGAAACGCCTATCCATCATCCTCGATCTCTGTTGATAAGCAGGTTTGTTACTCTATTGTTGTTGGTACTGATTTTGTTGACGTTGAGGTTGTTGTTGTTGCACTGGTGCTGCAGCCAGAATGGTCACAGCTGCAACATAAGGTTGCTGACGGTAATTCTGAAAACTGCTCCTTCGGTTACCTCTGCTCTGATAAGAAGACACAACATTTGCATCCCCTTCTCTCCTCTTCTGTCCTCCAATGAACGGCTTCTTTGACCCTGAAGATGATCCAACCTCATTTTGAATCTTACACGTCTTCAAGTAGTTCTCCACCCTCTCACCGGTAGAGACCACATCAGCAAAATTCGAGGCGTTGCAACCCACCAGACGCTCCAAGTAAGATCCAGGCAGTGGGTTTATAAACATGTTGGCCATCTCTTTTTCCAACATCGGAGGCTGAACACGGGAAGCCATCTCTCTCCAGCGTTGAGCATACTCTTTGAAGCACTCGTTGCTCTTGAGAAACAGATTTTGGAGTTGAGTCCTGTCAGGTGCCATATCTGCATTGTACTGATATTGCTTCACAAAGGCCTCAGCCAAGTCTCTCCAGCAGCGAATATGGGCTCTGTCCAGCCTCATATACCACTCCAAGGATGCCCCAGCTAGGCTGTCCTGGAAGAAGTACATGAGCAACTTCTCATCATCAGAATATGCAACCATCTTGCGGAAGTAAGCTTGTACGTGAGTCTTCGGGAAAGAGTTGCCATTGTATTTATCAAAAACAGGGACTCTGAACTTTAGTGGAACTCTCACACTTGGGACCAGCCCCAAATCAGCAACATCCACACCAAGAGCATTCTTCCCTTCCACAGCCTTCAACCTCTCTTCCAATCTCCGAAACATGGGGTCCATACCATGGCCCATGCCAGAGTCCTCCTGAAGCTGGGGGAACTGATCCTCCTGATCATCATGGATGGGTTGTTGATCAAGGTTGACATGTGGGATCGAGATAGGCCCCGGTCCATTGGGTCCATTAGCCTCTCCAATTGGAGGATCATCCATAACCTCCGGTTGAGTAGTAGGGGGATCCATCTGTACCAACAATCTAAGCTCCTGTTGTCCCTGAACCACTCCTTGGACCACTTTCATGAACTGATTCATGCGAGTCCTCATCTCGGCGAGCTCTGCTTGTAGACCTTCCATTGCTCTTTGTTGATTCCTTCGAGTACCGTACCGGTGAATGCCTGAGTCGGCTATCCTGCTAGTGGAATACCAAACAAACTAAGAACACTGCAGCGGTACCTGTTATGCAAGACATGGTAATGAATATGAAAATGCAATGACATGTTTATCAATTCCAAAAGGTATTCTACCCCTTGATTCCAGTCTCACATCAGATGAACAGTGTAAGAAAACCCCGACTAGAATCAAGAAGAAGATATAAACCCCTAGGAATAGATAAACATGTGTTAAATGATGTGAATGCAAAATTATGTGATGCAATGCAGTGACATGGGAATTGGGACTGCTGTATCTGCTTGAACAACTGTCAGGTCGCACTGTCTGAAGAGAAAACCACTGAGGAACATATCAGAGATCAAAGTTCTGCTCCAACAAGAATACCCGAAAACCGGGTTGGTTGAAGGTTAAGGTTTCCTGAATTTAGCCCGCCCCTCACTGGTAGGTTCTCAGAACAGAAGTTCGTCAGCTTCTAGCCCTTCAGTTGAATAATACGTTTACCACTGAAGGTTTGGCATTATTACGAGACAAAAGACCTCCACTGACTCCCCTCAACAGGACATCCTAAAAGCAAGTTCCCAACCTCAGGGTCCTCGGATTGAGCAGCGAGAATGCGCCCACCAGAGCTAACATAACCGCGTCTCGGAGGAGAGGCCTCGACTGAGTCCTCGGGAAATGGTCACCAGAGTCGACGATTTCTAAAGGAACATCTGTCGTTACGGAACACCCGTAGGACAGAATATATCCAAAAGGAACCTCATTTGGGTGTGGGTCTTCATGAATGACTTAACGTAGCAACATGCCACGCAAGCCTCATGACTATCCACTCTAAAACCTGTGTGTATGCTCAAGCCTGGGTAGTGGGCTTATCTCTCAAAGAATAACCCATCCCAACAAACAACCAACCCAACAGAGCCAACAGATACAACAATCATATGTACACAATGCAATAAGATAAAGCAGATAAATGCTGAAAGTAAATAACAGTACAAAAGAATAAACACCCAACAAATAAGAACCTCACAAAACCTAGGAGGGACTCGCATAGGGAAACCAAGATCCCCAGCAGAGTCGCCAGCTGTCGCAACTGGATGCGAAAAAAACAACCGGTGAAAAAAAGAAAACAAAAGAGTCGCCACCGTTCGTTATTTATCCCAAAGGAGGGAAAGGAAACGATCGAAGAAAACCTGAAGAAAAGGAAAAGACAAGGTCTCGCAACCAAACCTTGGGTTCGGGATTCGATTATGCAAAGGGAAGGTATTAGCACCCCTACGCATCCGTAGTACTCTACGGGATCCACTCTTGTTGTTCTAGTCTAAAGGGTGTGTGTATATCTAAAGTACTATATGCTAAAAGGAGGGTCAAAAGAAAATGAACTCGCGAGGATGTCGCATCCACTACCTACGTATCTCACTTGGGTATGAGAATCAGAGTCTGCGTAGCTCGGCTACCTATGGGCGGAAGAGAAGTGTGCTCGGTAAGACATCGCGTCTTATGCCTACGTATCTCATCTGGAATGAGAATCAGAGCAAAATGTAGTTCAGCTAACTACGGGAACAAGGGTCTCGATTGCAACTAGGGCAAGAGAAAGGGAAGGTCTCGATCGCAACGAGGGCGAGAGAAAAGAATCGCAACAAGGGAGAAAGCAAACAAGGATTAGTTGTTAGTCGTCAGTTAGACTCGGCAAGACATTGCATCTCGTGCCTACGTATCTCATCTGAACATGAGAATCAGAGTTGTCGTAGTTCGCCTATCTAGGGGTTAAGGATTGCCATCTGAACATGGACTTACAAAAGAGGACACCAGCTTTGTCAAAGGAAAGTGGGCAATGTGTTCAACATCCTAGCAGTAGGTGTCGCAACTCGCTGAATCGAGTCTTAGGTAGTTACTTCTTTGCAATAGAACGGACTGACATGCCACAAGATCGGAGACGCACGGAAGGTCTAAAATTGGGGAAGCTCTGCCCTAGAGTTGTCATGCAATATGGACTTATGTGTTAGGATTTACAAATGGGAACATCTACCTAATGTTAGCATGCAAAGAATAAGGTAATTCTACCTATGTTATCATACAAAGGGTTTTACCTAATGGGTGCTACCTAAACGGAACAAAAGTCGACGGATGGAGCAAGGAGAGGAGCAACGGATAAGGGTAGATGGCGATGCCTGAGGCAATCGACTTACAGGTAGATGGAGATTCCTGAAGCAATCGACTTACAAGAGAAATGGCGATGCATGAGGCAATCTACTTACAAAAGGATGGATGAATACGTGCTGGTTCTGTTAAATTTTGAAAATGATTACTCGACGTTGGATCGAGCTTTTGATCTTGTTTTGAAATGGTTATTGGATGTTCATTTTAATTCTTATATTAAAAGATGAATAAAGAATGAAAGAATAAATATTATACACTTCATGGGAGAGGGGTACATTTGTTATGAATGGGGATTGTTCATGGAAATCAAACAATAAGAATATATGCCTCATACATCATACAAGTAGGCAACAGTTATCAATTAATAAGAATATATATAAGCAGGTATATAATTGAATCAAAGAATCAAAGAATGAAATAATGGGGCAGTAAACAATGCATGGGAGTATGAACTTGTTAAATGATCAAACAATAGTGAATATGGATGAAAGAAACAAGTGTAGCAGATGACAGATGAATCAGACAGACGAAACTATGCACACAAAGGATCACTGAATAATTTAATCGGGAAATGAGGTAAGGACCAAATAAAATCAATATGAAAGGCCTCTAATACATGGCATATGAGATGAACAAGGGAGGATCAAAAGATCTCTTCAATTTCCATAAGAAATCCCTAAGGTGGGGTCAGGACATCATCATCCCCCAAAAAGATTTTAAAAATAATAAAAATTGTTTCATAAATTAATTGAAATAAAATAAAGGTCAAAACAAAAGTCAACCAACCAAACTAGGTCAAAAATAAATCCAAAATAAATTGAAAATGGGAAATAAAATTCCAAGAAAAGGTCAGGTTGACCATGGGACATTGGTCAACCTTCATCCCAAAAATGAAAAGCTAAAAATAATTTTAAGTCATGAAAATAAAATTAATAAAAAAAATGTATGCTAATATGAACCATTTGGAATAAATAATTAAAATAAAATACTAATATTAAATAAATACAAAAATAAAAATTAAATAAAATCAAATAAGACATCAAGAAAAGTGAAAAATATTTTTGGGTATTTTTATGAGTAAAAAAAATATATTTAAAATAATTAAAATCAAAACAGAAAAATAAATTGGAATTAAAAAGAAAATGAAAAGAAATGGATTGGTGCTGATGGGCCCTGAAAAGGAGGTGTGAAAAGCGAAAAGTGGAAGGCACATCCCAAGCGCTTATTAAACCCAGCGTGACATGATTAAATAACGTTTAATAAAATAATTCATGTAACCTCATGTCAATTGGTCATGTCCACTTAAGTGACTAAAGGACAAAACCAGATGGGTGGCCACAATTAAAACCCGCGCTTAGGATCCAAGGGCTCATGAAACGCCACATATTCATCTTCTTCCATAAACCAAACCCTAGCCATGCATGCAGAAACGCGTGAAAACGCATTGGATTTTTTCAATTTTCCACTCAAGAATGCAAGCGCTATAGTGCACCAAATGCCACGAAATAAAAACCAAAATTCAAGTACAAAATGTGTAGATTATTATGGTATCCTTGTTTGAGTAAAATGATGGCTTGATCATGGAGCAATGTTGTCAACAAGGTGACAACATGGGCACAGGCTAGGGAAAAAACTTAGCATGCAAATTAATAACAAGAACACAAGCACGTGGTTGGCATTGTAAACAAGCATGAAACAAATATGAGCACATGAACAGTAATGATAATAATGATGAGCATGGTAATGATGATGATGATGAACATGGATATATCCATACATGGCCATGGAAGATAGAGTAAGAGTTTACCTAGTGGAAGTTAGGTCCACTACCTCTTGATTATGGGGAGGAATAGAAGGAGATGAGGCTTTGGTGCTTCAAAAAATTCCAACTCAAAAAGCTTGAAGAGAACTGATCTTGCTTCTTTCCCTTGCCTTCCACGAACTTCCACAATGCCCCCCTTCTAGGTTTAGGGTTTGAAGCCTTTAAATATGGTGATCAAATGTTCTTAATGGGCTTAGAAATCCATGATGTCCATGAGAAAAATAATGCAATGTGAGGTGTAGAAAGAATGGACACATGAAGTTTGTGTTATTTTGGGCCAAAGTTAAGTGAATGGATATCCAATGCATGGCCAAAAGAGGTGGCACAAACGTGGGTTGGTTTGTAGCATGGCTTGACAAGCAAGAAATCCATTCCAAGGTGGTGACTTTGAGGTCATGTAACTTGATGATCAAGTCACCAAATGATGAAATAATGCAAACAGTATAAAGATCTCATGGAGCATAACATCTTTCATGTTGAGCACAAGTTGAAATGATGAATGGAAGAAGGTGAAAAATGGCCCTCAAGATCAGGTTTCACCATGCAAAAAATCTGCCTAGAAAACCAAGTCATGATGCCCACTTTAGGTGAATGTATCTCTCAAACCATGGACCCAATTGAGATGATTCCAAAAGGAGGTGAAAGAGGACATGGCAATGTATAATTGTTGTGAAGAAAACATTTTCAAATGATGCCTTGAAATGCAAGAAAACTGGCCAAGAAGTCTTGACAAACTTTGAAGATCTTTGGACTTAGAAATTTTTCCAAGTGTCCTAAAAAAATGTCTCAGTTTGACCAAGAATAACTTTCTCAATTTTAATCCAAATGGAGCAAACTTTATATCTATAGAAAGCTTGGAACAAGTGGAACAACTTTCATGTTGGAGAAAGTTTCAAATGGAGCTTCTATCTTGATGGAAAATGGGCTTAAAGTGAGTGCAACAACCATAAAAACATGCCCTAAATGGAAAGTCAACCAATTCCAAATTAGGTAACTTTTCCAATTCCTGATTATATGATGAATCCATAGGAATTAATTTTGAGATTCCACTCTCAAAAAGTCAGGAGTTGATTTTTCTGGCCCCACAGTTGACTTTTCCCAAACTGTCTGATTCCCGATTCCAGTGATCAATTGAAGCACCTCTGGCTCAAATAAAAAGTTGTTTTTTGTATGTAGGCCCTTGTGGACATATGGAGGGCCATGGAAAAGAGTTTCACCCAAAGAATCAGAAATAAACTGATTTTATACCAAACTCTAATTTTAGGGCAAAATTGATCAGGAACTGATTGCACTGATTGCCAATGGATCTTTTTGAGATAATTGTGAATCTTCCTAGGCCAAGATGCCTCTCCAAACATGACATGGATAAGCTCCTCTACTTCCAACCAAATATTGCCTGTTGCAGATAGCCATGAAACCCTAATTTCCTGATTAAATCCAGATGAACACTCTGATAGCTCTTAATCCTTCACTGATGAATTGAGGAGCATGATGAGATACCTGGAAACCCCTGAGACTCTTGAGACTTGTATACTTAGAGAATGAAGTCCAATTCTCAATCTTTCTTTGTGTGGCCTCCTACTGTTAAGGAGTGATCAATCAAAACCTAATTTCCATGTCACTAATGATGTATGCAATGAGTATGACCTAGTATGATGGCAATGAAATGTAAAATAGGATCCCATGCTTCCAGGAAAAATGAAGGGTAAATTTTGGGGTATTACAGGTTGAACCTCAAATTCAATTCAAAGCAACTTCAAAAAGTCCAATTAAATTCTCATTGGTTCAACATAGTCAAACAAGCTTTGACTAATTTTCTCACAAATTTTTGAAACCAGAAAGCAATTAAAATCAATTAAAAATAATTAAAAATAGCATAATATGAATTAAAATCTCAAATAATCTCAAAACAAACAACAAATTGTTGAGACTATTTTTCATTGACTTATCATGATCCATAGATGCTATGAAAATATTTATGTATTTTTTTAAAGTCAGAAAGTATTTTAAAATGAATTAAAAACATTATAAACAAGTAATTCATAAAAAATATCAGATGAGGTCACAAAAATAATTAAAAATCATAATATGAAACTAGATTTTTCAAGAAATTTTTTGGATTTGGTCTTATATTTTTCTGACTTCAAATAAATTTTTAATGAATTTTTTAAAATAAAAGGAATTAACAGAAAATAAAAAGAAAATGGAATAAACGAAAAATGCACAGTCATCAAATGCGTTTCATTAATTGACGTGGCATCAGGCAATGGTTCAGATTTGAGGAAACACGGTGCACACAAGTCAAACGCGACACATCATGAATTAAATAAAGTATTCAAAATGAATGAACAAGATTAGACCGTGGCATTGAGATCCAAGGGCCAAGGAGCAAGACACATGGTGGTGGTGGTGGAAACCACCGTCTTCTCCAGTGAAGCAAGAGAATCCGGCCACCAGTTGCAAAAAATAAATCTTAATGAAAATTAAAAACAAGGCCATGGAAATGAAGCTCGTGTGATGGAGATCATCATTGTACCAATGGATCCCCCCCCCCACACTTCCTATATTGAGAGAAATGTGAAGGAGAAAATCATGGTGTTCATACTGATTGTTCATGAAATGGTAAATTAAATGCATCAACATCTTGCCTCGAGTGTGAGGACTTCAGAAAACCACAGAAACACAAGCAAATTACATTGAATCAGTAGTTTCAGATCCAAAAAGTTTGAATGGGTACCCTTGAATTGATGAACTTCTGGCCAGAATTCTCCAAGATCCTTGCTCCTTCTAGATCTATGAATGTAATGGAAGTAATTGGCTAAGGAATCGGGCTTTAAAACACAACTAATGATGCTGAATTTCAAGCTCGAAAATCAGAGAAAAAAATGGAATGATTCCTTTGGTGAGGGCGTGGTTTTACTTCTGCAGCACTTGGGATCTCCAAAAGGTTATTGGATGAAGCTCATGGCGCCTTTATTTATAGGTGAATGCATCAGCTGATCTCACTTCTTTCATGTGCATGGCAATTTGAAAATTGGATGCATGGGCCTGTGTAGGCGTGTGGAAGGCCCAATAATGGCTGAAACAACTTGCTGAGTTCACATGAAAGTCATTTGGACGTGCACTTTGAATGGAGAAAGCTTGCATTTCATGTTTTAACATACAATATCAAAATTGCACATAAATGAAAAGAATTTCGAATCTCCCAAATGGTGAATCCAAAAGACTATTGTGAGTAATGGTTGGAAATCCCTTTAAATAAGGAAAAAAAGTCATGTTGGGTAAAAAATCATTTGGCATTTTCAAATTGATCAAAACTGTCTTGGAAAATTCAAGTACAAAACATGTTCAAATCATTTTGAAAAAGTTCTCCAAAAGCAAGCTTAATCAAACCCCTCTGTTTTCATGATGCAAGCTTAAAATGAAAAAATATTAAACATAAAAGTTGTATATCTTTTCAAGATGGTCAATCGAGACTTAAAGTTTGAATCATTTGGATTTTCTATGATAAACTTATGGGCATTTGAAGTTGTTTACTTTTTCAAATCCAATGAATTAGGTCCAAGATGACCTATAATGTTTTGCATAATCACATGTATTTATTTTAGGATTATGAAATTTTGTCCAACATAACATTTTAAGTAGACATCTCAGGATTTCCAATGCATTTGGTCTCACCTCAAAATCCTAAAAATTAAGGAAGTTATGCCCTTGGTAAGTTGACCCAAAATTAGGGTTTCAGTCAAAATGAACTATAATGTTTTGAAATGAATTATGACCTTCCAAGCTTCACATATAATTTTTATGAATAAGAAAGTTGTTCATATGGTTTTTAGGAACATTTTTAATTTCGGGGTCATCCTCATTTGACAAACACATCAAAAGTTATATTTCATTGATCCTCAGCTTAGTCAGATGACTTGACTGGTCAACTTTTCAAGGCCAAACTTCCAATCTTGATGAATAAATTATTGAGGGGCGTCAAATAGGCTCACATATGCATAAAATGATGAATGAAATAAATTCCCTTGATTAAATTTGATCAGAGGTTGAGATTGCTTCATGGGCAAGGCACAGTCAAAGCACAACGATATTAGGGTTTCCTTGGGAAACAATCTTCAAGCCCTTTGGGTTATCTTGATAAAATTGGCAAATTGAGATACTTGGGAGACATATATGATGATTAGGAACTTTGTGGACCATTGTCATGCTTTTTCTCATCTTCATCTAGCCATTTTATTGGGCTTAGGAGCCTTCTAGGAGCATTGTGGAGCACATGATCACTTGAGCTTCAAAACAAAAAGAGTTAGTGACATATTTTTGTGCTTTTGGTTAGTAATCAAATAAGAAAAGCAATAATATACAATACAAGCATACTTGGTGATCTCAAAACACTCAGACAAGTCCCAACCCTAGGGTTAAGGAGCCAAACATGCTATGATCCTTGAGGCAATGCACTTGTGCAATAACATGATGCCATGATGGATCTTAGGTTTAAAATTAGGGTCTTACAATAGCTATAGGCCGGGTGGATATCCATTACTTGTAAAGTAATCTGAAAATCACCCAGACCTATCTTAACTGGAAGTCCACTTCACCAATGACAGTTTTACGGGAACCATCAAATGCTTTGACAAGAAAGTCTGGATAGAGTTGACTTTGGAAGCACGTTTGGAGACGAACCAGTATTGACCAATATGTTGGGTAGAGCGTCCTCCTTGTAGTTCATCAAAATATGGAGTTCTAGGTTGTGATTTCTACCTTTCTCATGAAGTTCTTCATCATAAAAACTCAAATTATTGCAAGAAGTGATGTTGGAAATAATGTGGTCAAACTGATCCACAGTCACATCGTGCTAAACATAGGCTTGCTCAAGTACCTTCTGCAATGCCTCTCTATGTGCCTCAGAATTCATTAACAGAGACAACACCGAAATCTTTGACGGGGTTTGAAGCAGATGCTCCACCATATTGAACTCACTCCTCTTTATTAACCTCAAAACTTCATCATCAGCATTAGTCTTCAGCTTGCTGGATTCACCAGACTGACACACTGGAGCACTAACTGGATTCGCCACTGGCAGTTATGCCTTCTTATTGATTGAAACATCCTTTATCTCCTTCAGAAAGACCGGACTGAAGACACGACCACTACGGGTCACCTTTGCAATATCAGCTATATTCACCACAGAATCTACTACGGGTAAAGGAATATCTTGACCATTTTCCACCATTGTGGCATTATACTGATAAGGCACAGCTTTATCAGAGGCATATGGAACAGGGCCCGCTAACCGTATTACCAACGGTGATACCGGTCTACTAACGTTGTTCTTGCTGCTGCTACCAAATTGGATTACTACCCGCTCAGAGGTCTTGAACACAGGCACGATCACATTCACCTCATCTATATCCCTCGACTGTTTAATCTGGATTACATTCTCATCCATTAACTTATGGATATCTCTCTTGATAATCATACACCCACGAGGGTTCACACTACAGGTTGCACAACCATCATGGTCGTGCTCATATTCACTGATTAGACACAAGGTTCTATGCATTTCCACCAATGACCTACAGATACGTCATACATCAAAAACTCGAAAAATCTTTGGGCAACCGTCTACCATGTTGACAATAGCATTACCATGAGCAGGCAATGGATTAACTTTCACATTAGGCGCACGGTCCTCAAAGGACATCATCCCACTCTTCACAAGCTTTTTCACTTTGTACTTCAATGGGTAGAAGTTCTTAATGTCATGGTCAGGGGCTCCCTGGTGAAAGGCACAACAGAGTTCAGGTCTGAACCATCATGGTAGTGGCTCAGGAATTTGCGGAGGGTTTCTCGACTGAATAAGATTTTTGAGTACCAAGGACGGGTACAACTCTGCATATGTCATATGAATAGGTTCAAAGGCGACCTTTATCCTCTCAAAATTTTGTTGATGATGTTTGTTGTTGTCGTTGTAGTTGGTTCTTTGTTCTAGTTGTTGTTGATGTTGTTGTTTTTGAATCAGAATAGATTAATTGTTGGAATTATTGGAAAATACAGGAATCACTGAAGAAACTTGATGTTGATGCTGACGCGGTTGATAACTCCTTCTGGCATGAGGCCTCCTCTGCCTCCCTACAGATGCTGAATTAGTTTCCACCTCCTTTTTCTTGGAGAAACCACTTTCATACTTCTTACTGGACGATGCTTCTTCCTTAGACAGACGTCCTTCACAGACTCCCTCCTCTAACCTCATCCCTATATTTACCTTTTTGGTAAAGTCATTTGGGGCACTGGCAATCATATGTTCGTAATAAAATGAACTCAGGGTCTTCAGGAAAATCTTCATCATCTCTTTCTCTTCCAATGGAGGATTAATCTGGTCAGCAAGTCCCCTCCACCTCTGAGCATACTCTTGAAATGTCTCCTTATCCTTCTGAGGGATAGACCTCAGTTGGTCTCTATCAGGCGCCATATCAACATTTTATTTATACTGCTTAACAAAAGCTTCACCCAAATGGTTGAAAGTACGGACACTTGCATTGTCCAACCCCATATACCATCTCAAAGCAGCAACAATCAGGTTGTCTTGAAAGTAGTGAATTAGCAACTGATCATTATCAGTTTGAGTTGACATCTTTCTGGCGTACATAACAAGGTGGCTTAGTAGACAAGTGTTTCCCTTATACTTTTCAAAGTTAGGGACTTTGAACTTCATCGGGATCTTCAAATTTGGTACCAGGCAGAGCTCAACATCACTCTTATCAAACAAGTCTTTTCCTCTCAACGTCTTCAACTCCTTTCGCAGCTCAAGGAACTAATCCTTCATTTGGTCCATCTTCTCATATACATTTGGGCCCTCAGATGGCTCAGAATGGTAGATGGTGTCCTTAACACGAGGCAAAGTGTGAACAACTAGAGGCGGCACAAACATGATCAGGCTATATGTCGGCATAGAAACAAAAGTGAGAGCAAACCCTCCCGGCACAAAGTTGGACAACATTCCCCACGGGAATCCAGCAGGCATGGAAGGACCGGATTGATTGGCAGCAACGGGAATAGTCGAGGTAGCAACCTCCTGAATAACAGTCCTCTAGGGAGGAATTGCGGGAGTTGGTGAAGACTGATTCTGCGCAGCAAGAACAGACTCCATCATAGAGGTCAACCGTGCAATCTCATCCTTCAGCTCTCTATTCTCTTGTTCCAAATGTTCCAAGATCTTGGGTTGATTGGCGCAAGTGTTGTATCGGTGAGTCAGCTTGGCTGAAGCACAGAAGAATAACCAATAAGATAATCTGGCGGAAGAAAAACCTGTTATGCATATGATGCATGTAATGCAATATTTTTGTTTGTTTTTAATTTCAAGGAACACATGAAGTTCTATTTGCAAATATATTTAAATAATAATAGTAGTAACAATTTGATTGACCAGAAAATCTCTTTTTATTCATACAATTTGGAAGGATTACACTGAGTACAATTTCAGAAACAAAAGTACAAATACAAGAGAATAGGAAACTAATCATCCTAAGGATCCCCTAGCAACAGTGTCAGATAATATGGTTGCGGGAGCGTACTTCCTTCAGATGCGTCGAATCTCAAACTCAAAAGATATCTTCATTTGAACCTTCTTAAGGACAAGCTGATCAACAATCTTCTTCCAAGCACCGGAAGGCTGAGGCGTACTAGAGGAAGATGGACCCTCTGGCTCTCTCTGTCTCTTCACTGCTTGATCTTCAAGAAATTCAATAAGCGCGTCCTTGTCCTTTGACTCAAGCTGCAACTCCTCATGCTTTCAGCTCAAAGCATGGAACCACTCTTCCCACATATCTCTCTCTTGCTTCATCTTGATGAGTGCGTCTTCCAACTCCTCTATATCTTGGCTAGGGAAAGTTGATGGCTTAGCCACAACCAAAGACATAGGTCTTTCACAAGCATACGACATCTTCAACTCCAAGTCTCTCTTCTTCACCCAAGTAGTGTAAGCTTCCAAAGCTACACAGTTGCACGAACCCAGGTTGGATATTCCTTTCCTATGCACATTATGCCAAGCATGTATTATCTTTTGTTTCAGATGTTCGGGATATTTAGCCTCTTGATAGAAAAGACCTTCTAACTTAGTGTTATTAGGTTTGTCTCTCAAGGGGAACCCAAGTTGACGACGAGCCAAAGCAGGATTGTAGTTGATTTCTCCTTGTGTACCAATGAGAGGCACATTAGAGAATTCACCACAACTATCAATAATATCTAAGCTACCCAATCCAGAATCATACCAAACAATATCATCATTAGTGAGAGACATAAGTCTTTGGGACTACCGTAGACATTGTTTGTTCTCCATAAAAGCAGGCGTCTGAGGCAAGTGCGAAATAAACCACTTGTACAGAAGAGGAATACATCACACAATAGTCCCACCACCTTTAGAATTCCTCAAATGCAAAGAGAAATACATGTCACCCAACAGAGTAGGAACAAGATTCGCAATCAAGAAGATTCTAATGGCGTTAACATCAACAAAACCGTCAATGTTAGGGAACAAAGCCAAACCATAGATGAGTAACACAAAGATGGCTTCAAAAGCATCCATACTATCGGCTTGAGCAAAGACATTGGCTTTACCAATGAGGAACTTAGAAGTCAACCTAAACATTCCTCCTTTCTTCACCCAATGAGTCTAAATCTCAGACTTCTTCAAATGAAGAGCTTCAACTATGATATGAGATCTGGGAATCTCTTCCAATCCACTAAAAGGCACCTTGTCATAAATGGGTATTCCGAAGAGATGGACATACTCCTCTAACGTAGGCATAAGCTGATAATCAAGAAAAGTGAAAAAACAGTAGAGAGGGTCATAGAACTAAACCAAAACACTCAGAAGTCCTTCAACCACATCAGTAGATAACACAGATAAAAGCTTCCCATGGCGTTGCTTGAAGTCCAAGGGATCTAATACAAAGCATGATAACTTCCCTAGCTTTTTCAAATCAGGACATCTGAAACTGTACTTCTTAGTGTTCTTTCGTCCATAATCCGTGGTCTAAAAATATTTGCAAATAAGACCTCAGTTCCTTGAAATTTATTTTTGTGATGAATGTTATGATGTGCATGAATGCATGAATGCATGAATGCAACAATCACAAACAAGGGATCACACACAAGGTAAACACAAACAAAAGTCAAGGGATGGATCAAGTCATCATCAAGATCAATCATCCATTTTGTTGGATTATGATTTTCACCTTATCAACACCCAAGTTCCATTGATATTGACAAGACTTGATCGGATCGACCAAGAATCAAAGGGTTTGTTGTGAGTCACGAGCATGGAGTCAGGTTAAAAACCATCCCAAATGAGTGTACTAAGGATAAGAACCTATATATCATGTTATAAAAAGTTCCCAAAGTCTTAATCCCATTTATCGAATATTATAGGTTAGGATGACTGACTCATCATCCCATAATATTCTCAAGAGAAACTCATCTGAGTGTAGTATCGTGTAACAACTGTTATCAGGTCTACACCTGAATAGTCTCTTCACTACGTCCTAAATAGGCCAAGTTGGGTTAAATGTTCTACGGTCCTTAGCTTCTCGGACCCCAAACCAGAGAAAGTAATATCTAACCACAAATAACTTGTGTGACATTAGTAACTCCAAAAGGGTCTCAACCGAGTAGATGGGTCTCAAGCCAACTTGTTAAGGACTACTCCACACAAGTGGAACATGACTATACCATCCTCCTATCTTAATTACACTCAAGTTCGGGTTAGAACTTATCTCACCACTCAGAGATCACCAAGCATAACATACAGATTATATCATTCAAACAAGTATACAAATACCAAATATACAAATATACACACATAAAAAAGTAGGCTAAACCCACTGAGGACTACTCCCCAGCAGAGTCGCCACTTAATTTTTGTAGCGGTAAATTCATGACCATTAAGCTATGGATAAACTTGACGTCAATAAAACTAGAGTCGCCACTGCGTTTTTATTGTTTCCAAAGGAAAAGGGAAAAGTACGAACAAAACTCAAAGATAAGATGTTTTCAAATCAAAACTAATAAAATGTCAGAGATTACAGGTAAGGGGGTTGGTTACACAGATGGAAGGTGTTAGCATCCAAAGTGTCCTTGGTACTCCTAGGGAGCCCTTTTTTTTGTGTGTATGTGTGTTTGGTATAAAATGATGTTTGAGAAAAATAGAGTGTGGGGATGAGAAAATAACTCATTGATTATATTTTTGTGTTTGACAAGACCTTCGGACTTGTGCCTACGTACCAACATAAAAATAAGGGATCAAAACCTCGTAGTTCGTGGTATCAATTTCAAAATGAGTGGATTTCTTTTAATAAAAATTTAAGTTAAAAGAGGCACAAAGGGCCCAAAAGTTTGAGTGGGTGTTAATTCTTTTTGTCTTTTGAAATTTTAAGTCAATGAGATTTTGAAAATTCAATGGCATAAGGCCGAAGTTTCTTTTTTGAAATAAGGTCTAAGTTTGAAATCACAAGCAAAGAAGGTTTTTGAAAAGGGGAAGAGATTTTAAAAATTAAGAAGTGGGAGAAGATGATGAGACTATCCTAAGCATAAATTTAAAATTTAAGAGTTAAAAAGATCTGATCAATGGGATGCAATCCAACAGACAAGAATGTTATATAGAAAACCCACTTTCCCTTTGGACTTTGAATCAAGCAATAATCAACAAGCAATTAGCAATATGGGTAGAAGTTCTTAATGTCATGGTCAGGGGCTCCCTGGTGAAAGGCACAACAGAGTTCAGGTTTGAACCATCATGGTAGTGGCTCAGGAATTTGCGGAGGGTTTCTCGACTGAATAAGATTTTTGAGTACCAAGGACGGGTACAACTCTGCATACGTTATAGGAATAGGTTCAAAGGCGACCTTTATCCTCTCAAAATTTTGTTGATGATGTTTGTTGTTGTCGTTGTAGTTGGTTCTTTGTTCTAGTTGTTGTTGATGTTGTTGTTTTTGAATCAGAATAGATTAATTGTTGGAATTATTGGAAAATACAGGAATCACTGAAGAAACTTGATGTTGATACTGACGCGGTTGATAACTCCTTCTGGCATGAGGCCTCCTCTGCCTCCCTACAGATGCTGAATTAGTTTCCACCTCCTTTTTCTTGGAGAAACCACTCTCATACTTCTTACTGGACGATGCTTCTTCCTTAGACAGACGTCCTTCACAGACTCCCTCCTCTAACCTCATCCCTATATTTACCTTTTTGGTAAAGTCATTTGGGGCACTGGCAATCATATGTTCGTAATAAAATAAACTCAGGGTCTTCTGGAAAATCTTCATCATCTCTTTCTCTTCCAATGGAGGATTAATCTGGTCAGCAAGTCCCCTCCACCTCTGAGCATACTCTTGAAATGTCTCCTTATCCTTCTGAGAGATAGACCTCAGTTGGTCTCTATCAGGCGCCATATCAACATTTTATTTATACTGCTTAACAAAAGCTTCACCCAAATCGTTGAAAGTACGGACACTTGTATTGTCCAACCCCATATACCATCTCAAAGCAGCAACAATCAGGTTGTCTTGAAAGTAGTGAATTAGCAACTGATCATTATCAGTTTGAGTTGACATCTTTCTGGCGTACATAACAAGGTGGCTTAGTAGACAAGTGTTTCCCTTATACTTTTCAAAGTTAGGGACTTTGAACTTCATCGGGATCTTCAAATTTGGTACCAGGTAGAGCTCAACATCACTCTTACCAAACAAGTCTTTTCCTCTCAACGTCTTCAACTCCTTTCGCAGCTCAAGGAACTAATCCTTCATTTCGTCCATCTTCTCATATACATTTGGGCCCTCAGATGGCTCAGAATGGTAGATGGTGTCCTTAACACGAGGCAAAGTGTGAACAACTAGAGGCGGCACAAACATGATCAGGCTATATGTCGGCATAGAAACAAAAGTGAGAGCAAACCCTCCCGGCACAAAGTTGGACAACATTCCCCACGGGAATCCAGCAGGCATGGAAGGACCGGATTGATTGGCAGCAACGGGAATAGTCGAGGTAGCAACCTCCTGAATAACAGTCCTCTAGGGAGGAATTGCAGGAGTTGGTGAAGACTGATTCTGCGCAGCAAGAACAGACTCCATCATAGAGGTCAACCGTGCAATCTCATCCTTCAGCTCTCTATTCTCTTGTTCCAAATGTTCCAAGATCTTGGGTTGATTGGCGCAAGTGTTGTATCGGTGAGTCAGCTTGGCTGAAGCACAGAAGAATAACCAATAAGATAATCTGGCGGAAGAAAAACCTGTTATGCATATGATGCATGTAATGCAATATTTTTGTTTGTTTTTAATTTCAGGGAACACATGAAGTTCTATTTGCAAATATATTTAAATAATAATAGTAGTAACAATTTGATTGACCAGAAAATCTCTTTTTATTCATACAATTTGGAAGGATTACACTGAGTACAATTTCAGAAACAAAAGTACAAATACAAGAGAATAGGAAACTAATCATCCTAAGGATCCCCTAGCAACAGTGTCAGATAATATGGTTGCGGGAGCGTACTTCCTTCAGATGCGTCGAATCTCAAACTCAAAAGATATCTTCATTTGAACCTTCTTAAGGACAAGCTGATCAACAATCTTCTTCCAAGCACCGGAAGGCTGAGGCGTACTAGAGGAAGATGGACCCTCTGGCTCTCTCTGTCTCTTCACTGCTTGATCTTCAAGAAGTTCAATAAGCGCGTCCTTGTCCTTTGACTCAAGCTGCAACTCCTCATGCTTTCAGCTCAAAGCATGGAACCACTCTTCCCACATATCTCTCTCTTGCTTCATCTTGATGAGTGCGTCTTCCAACTCCTCTATATCTTGGCTAGGGAAAGTTGATGGCTTAGCCACAACCAAAGACATAGGTCTTTCACAAGCATACGACATCTTCAACTCCAAGTCTCTCTTCTTCACCCAAGTAGTGTAAGCTTCCAAAGCTACACAGTTGCACGAACCCAGCTTGGATATTCCTTTCCTATGCACATTATGCCAAGCATGTATTATCTTTTGTTTCAGATGTTCGGGATATTTAGCCTCTTGATAGAAAAGACCTTCTAACTTAGTGTTATTAGGTTTGTCTCTCAAGGGGAACCCAAGTTGACGACGAGCCAAAGCAGGATTGTAGTTGATTTCTCCTTGTGTACCAATGAGAGGCACATTAGAGAATTCACCACAACTATCAATAATATCTAAGCTACCCAATCCAGAATCATACCAAACAATATCATCATTAGTGAGAGACATAAGTCTTTGGGACTACCGTAGACATTGTTTGTTCTCCATAAAAGCAGGCGTCTGAGGCAAGTGCGAAATAAACCACTTGTACAGAAGAGGAATACATCACACAATAGTCCCACCACCTTTAGAATTCCTCAAATGCAAAGAGAAATACATGTCACCCAACAGAGTAGGAACAAGATTCGCAATCAAGAAGATTCTAATGGCGTTAACATCAACAAAACCGTCAATGTTAGGGAACAAAGCCAAACCATAGATGAGTAACACAAAGATGGCTTCAAAAGCATCCATACTATCGGCTTGAGCAAAGACATTGGCTTTACCAATGAGGAACTCAGAAGTCAACCTAAACATTCCTCCTTTCTTCACCCAATGAGTCTAAATCTCAGACTTCTTCAAATGAAGAGCTTCAACTATGATATGAGATCTGGGAATCTCTTCCAATCCACTAAAAGGCACCTTGTCATAAATGGGTATTCCGAAGAGATGGGCATACTCCTCTAACGTAGGCATAAGCTGATAATCAAGAAAAGTGAAGAAACAGTAGAGAGGGTCATAGAACTAAACCAAAACACTCAGAAGTCCTTCAACCACATCAGTAGATAACACAGATAAAAGCTTCCCATGGCGTTGCTTGAAGTCCAAGGGATCTAATACAAAGCATGATAACTTCCCTAGCTTTTTCAAATTAGGACATCTGAAACTGTACTTCTTAGTGTTCTTTCGTCCATAATCCGTGGTCTAAAAATATTTGCAAATAAGACCTCAGTTCCTTGAAATTTATTTTTGTGATGAATGTTATGATGTGCATGAATGCATGAATGC
Source organism: Lathyrus oleraceus (assembly GCF_024323335.1). Classification (NCBI taxonomy): domain Eukaryota; kingdom Viridiplantae; phylum Streptophyta; class Magnoliopsida; order Fabales; family Fabaceae; genus Lathyrus; species Lathyrus oleraceus. The sequence goes on from NC_066584.1 coordinate 224,135,577, forward strand.
ATGAATGCAACAATCACAAACAAGGGATCACACACAAGGTAAACACAAACAAAAGTCAAGGGATGGATCAAGTCATCATCAAGATCAATCATCCATTTTGTTGGATTATGATTTTCACCTTATCAACACCCAAGTTCCATTGATATTGACAAGACTTGATCGGATCGACCAAGAATCAAAGGGTTTGTTGTGAGTCACGAGCATGGAGTCAGGTTAAAAACCATCCCAAATGAGTGTACTAAGGATAAGAACCTATAGATCATGTTATAAAAAGTTCCCAAAGTCTTAATCCCATTTATCGAATATTATAGGTTAGGATGACTGACTCATCATCCCATAATATTCTCAAGAGAAACTCATCTGAGTGTAGTATCGTGTAACAACTGTTATCAGGTCTACACCTGAATAGTCTCTTCACTACGTCCTAAATAGGCCAAGTTGGGTTAAATGTTCTACGGTCCTTAGCTTCTCGGACCCCAAACCAGAGAAAGTAATATCTAACCACAAATAACTTGTGTGACATTAGTAACTCCAAAAGGGTCTCAACCGAGTAGATGGGTCTCAAGCCAACTTGTTAAGGACTACTCCACACAAGTGGAACATGACTATACCATCCTCCTATCTTAATTACACTCAAGTTCGGGTTAGAACTTATCTCACCACTCAGAGATCACCAAGCATAACATACAGATTATATCATTCAAACAAGTATACAAATACCAAATATACAAATATACACACATAAAAAAGTAGGCTAAACCCACTGAGGACTACTCCCCAGCAGAGTCGCCACTTAATTTTTGTAGCGGTAAATTCATGACCATTAAGCTATGGATAAACTTGACGTCAATAAAACTAGAGTCGCCACTGCGTTTTTATTGTTTCCAAAGGAAAAGGGAAAAGTACGAACAAAACTCAAAGATAAGAAGTTTTCAAATCAAAACTAATAAAATGTCAGAGATTACAGGTAAGGGGGTTGGTTAAACAGATGGAAGGTGTTAGCATCCAAAGTGTCCTTGGTACTCCTAGGGAGCCCTTTTTTATGTGTGTATGTGTGTTTGGTATAAAATGATGTTTGAGAAAAATAGAGTGTGGGGATGAGAAAATAACTCATTGATTATATTTTTGTGTTTGACAAGACCTTCGGACTTGTGCCTACGTACCAACATAAAAATAAGGGATCAAAACCTCGTAGTTCGTGGTATCAATTTCAAAATGAGTGGATTTCTTTTAATAAAAATTTAAGTTAAAAGAGGCACAAAGGGCCCAAAAGTTTGAGTGGGTGTTAATTCTTTTTGTCTTTTGAAATTTTAAGTCAATGAGATTTTGAAAATTCAATGGCATAAGGCCGAAGTTTCTTTTTTGAAATAAGGTCTAAGTTTGAAATCACAAGCAAAGAAGGTTTTTGAAAAGGGGAAGAGATTTTAAAAATTAAGAAGTGGGAGAAGATGATGAGACTATCCTAAGCATAAATTTAAAATTTAAGAGTTAAAAAGATCTGATCAATGGGATGCAATCCAACAGACAAGAATGTTATATAGAAAACCCACTTTCCCTTTAGGGTCAAATTTAGCTCTATGTTAAGCAATCGTAATTGGACTTATGTAGAAGTCACAACTATCTGACGTCGGACAATAAAAATTTAGGTGCTAATGCATGTTAGAGATTTGGTATAATTAACCAAACTCCTAAAACATACCACATGCTTAAAAGAAAAGATCAAAAAGGGATATACCTATTTCATCCATACTTGTATTTGTTCATTTGACACAAGGTCATTGATGAACCAATTAGCATTAGGATGTTGAGATTTCATTGGTCAATGAAAGGGATGGAAAGAATGGGAATGAAGATGAAAGGGGAGGGGAAATGAGAGAAACACAAATTGATCATGGGAGGAATTTTACCAAATTAAAATCATTCATTCATTTTGGGAGATGAAATGTACATTTCATCAATCCCCTAAATCCAATGATTTAAATCCAATAGAAGTCAAATTAACCTTGACCAAGACCCAAACAAATAGTCAAACATCACAAGACCATAAAAATGGCTCAACATAATTTTTATACAATTAATCAATAAAAAATCAAATTAAAAATGCATTAAAATACAAATTAGTTTGGTCAAAAACTAAAACCTCTTCAAAACACCAAATAAATAGCCAAGAGATTTATCCTTGGTCAAACAAGGTCAAAGGACCTTAGACAAAAAATTTCATGATTTTTAAAAGGTCAGAAGTATTTTTAAACAATAAAAATATGCACAAAAACATTTAATTCATAAAAAATATCAAAATTAATCCAAAAAATAATTTTAATTCAGAAAATGAAGGAGACAAATATTTAAAGATTTTTGGTGAAAGTCCCATATTTTTTGGATTAAAAATGAAATTAATATGAATTAAATAAAATAAATGGATTAAATGAAAAATCAGAAAATAAAAATAAAGTCAAAAAAACAAGGGTCATCAGATCTCCCTCATTAATTGAGGTGGCAGATCTGATGACCAAGTGCGCGCTTCCATCATGTTCTGCAGTAAACGCGTGTACACGCGTGGTAATTAGGAAGAATGACTCAGATTAAAATGTTGGACCAAGATCATATGGTTCATGTCATGCCAACACACCACCGGAGCCCTAGCTCCGGTCATCATCTCCGGTGATGACCATCGGACTGGTCCAACCAAAACTTCATGAAAAATGAAAAATGAATATACTAATTTTAAGAAAAAATGCTCAGGAGCACGAATCTGACCTCCGTTTCTTCCAATTCCAAGTATATTGAAAGATACATGGATTTGAAATTTGAGATTCATGATTTGAGTTGCTTCGATTTGACATCAAAGCAACTCAATCTTATTGCCTACATTGGTAGGACTTCGGCAAACTAAAAATCACAAAGAATAGTGAAGTATTAAGAGAGAATCGAAGAGATGAAGTTTCTGAATTTTCACCTTCGAGTTGCTTCAAATTTGCTTGATCCTGGTCTGGATTTTCTTAATTCCTCTTCCTCTTGCTTGCAGTGATCAGCTGAGATGGAAAGGGCAATGAATTCTTAGAGTTTGAATTTCAAAACAAAAGGTGAAATTCAAACTCGATTTCAATTAAATCTTCAAGAATTTCTATGGAGTGAAGGGTTTGAATCATCTTGGCAAAGCTTGGGCAAGGTATTGATGAAGTTCTGAGCTCATTGCACTTGTATTTATAGCCAATTCAAATGATTTCTACACACTTTCATTTGAAATGCAAAAATATCAATTGCATCATGAGCTTGCATGGGCATGTACAAAGCCTAAAGAATTATTGGAGAAGGTCGTTCACATGTGATGCTGGAAGCAATGCATTAAGCCATGTGTCGCATACGCGAAAAACAACTGACGGGAAAAGACATAGAGCCGCCACCGTGCGTTATTTATCCCAAAAGAGGGAAAGGAAACGCTTGAAGTAAACCTGGAAAGGAAATGGTCTTATGACCAGAGATTGCTAGATACGGGAGTCGGTTATGCGAAGGGAAGGTATTAGCACCCCTACACATCCATCGTACTCGACGGGATCCACGCTCAAAAGAATAGAAGAAAGGTTGATAAATAACTGCTCAAAAGCTACACACACGCTGGAAGAAAACAGGTGGAAGAAGATGGAAGAAGAGGACTCGGCAGGATGTCGCATCCTGGGCCTACGTAGTTTGTCAGACACAAACATCAGAGTCGACGTAGTTCGGGGGAAACGGGAAACGTGCTCGCTAGGATGTCGCATCCTATGCATACGTATCTTCTCTAACCAGAGTAAGAATCAGAGCACTCGTAGCTCGGCTAACGCACGCCGGAACAAAATGCTAAACAGAGACGCTGAGATGTCAAATGAAACACACAATTGGAAACGGAATGCCAATCGCTGGGCTTACATCCAACTCCACAAAAGAAACAGGAAACAGATAGCCAATCAATGGTCTTACATCTATCTCCTAACACACACAAAACAAACTGGAAACCGAAGGCCAATCGCTGGGCTTACATCAGACTCCGAACAAACCACCAAGCGGGAAACCGAATGCCAATCGCTGGACTTACATCAGACTCCACAAAAGAAACGCAAACAGGAAACCGAATGCCAATCGCTGGTCTTACATCAGACTCCAAACAAACACACAAAGCAGAAGAGTCTCGATTGCAACTAGGGCAAGAGAAAAGGAAGGTCTCAATCGCAACGAGGGCGAGAGAAAGGAATCGCAACAAGGGCGAAAACCAGCAAGGGTTAAAGGTTAGTCGTCAGTCAAACTCGACAAGACATTGCATCTCGTGCCTACGTATCTCATCTGAACATGAGAATCAGAGTTGTCGTAGTTCGGCTAAACTATTTCTGTTTGTTTTGTGTTTTTTATATGAACAACGTTACTATGCAATCTACCGGATGCTTGACCTTTGGAGACTTACTCACCTGTAGTAGAAGGAGTCAACGTGTCCTTAAGAGAGGATAACGTTTGTTTGTGTTTTAGGAAAGCTCACGCAAGAAAAGAAGTCCTAGACGAAGGAACCGTGCTACCTTAATCGACATGCAAACGAGAGACTATGCGAAGTCTAGCAATCCTATGGGGATACAATCACACCACACACAAACATATACAACATGAAGTAAACACACCAACAAGGGGCTCAAACATCCAAGGGTGAGGCTTTAGTCAAGGGGTCATATCAACCTCGACAAACAAGCCGGCACTGGAAGGGTATCTGAGGGCTCTTAACCACTAACATTGACCGTTAGGGTGAGCAGATGAAAGGTAATGAGGATAAGACCTCATAGCTCTTAACCCGGGCTTGGGTGAGCTTTAAATCAATGAAGGCGTGGGAGTCCAGAATGGGGAACTCTACTGCACTTGACCGACTCTATATACAAGGATCTTGGGTTAGGTTCAAGAGCCTCAGCACGTAGTGCGAGCATAATGAACGACTCAAACGATTAGCAGGGGACTGACTGCTAGTCCCTTCTATTTGCCAATTGCCTCTTCACTTAGGAGGTCTTGAAGTACATGGCACAAATATAAACAAACACAGTCATTGCCTCTTAAGGAGGACTTCAGCCAAATGCCTGCCAAAAGAAACGACAGGGCTTCCAGACTACATGGAGTTAAGGAAGTTACCTAAGTGGTATGCCAACCACAAGCAATGAGCTAAAGCTACTAAAGTACCTGTAAGAAAAGCTAAACAATCAGTACTATGTTCAGACAAACAACCAACAGTCAACAGTGTTACAACTGAATATGCACAACAAGGCAAGTCAAATGCAACTCAAGTGAGTTCACCCAAGGACCTACAACACAACCAAGGTTAGTTAAACAAGCATCTCAAGTCATGAGATCACATCATCCATTAGGACTAATTGCTTGAACCTGAAATGCACAGCTCAAAAGGTAAGTACAAACCACTAGTGCAAGGACTAGGGTCAAAGGCAAAGCAAAAAGTCAAAACAGCAACCAATATTCAACATAAAGCACATTTAAACACATAAGATCATGTCCTAAAAAGGACCAAAGTCAAATCCTAAGGCAATGCCATCAATTAGGCAAGATAAGGCAAAGGCAATTACAAAGCACACAATTGGACTTCAAGAATCAAAATTCCATATTAAAACAGATATGAATCAAACAATCATGAAAATTTTTATGTGCATACAACATGTCAAACACAATCATCATGCCAAAAATTAGGATCAGAAAAGCTCAATTGATATGGAAATGAAAATGAACAAGATCAACATCAAATTGTGTGACGCACATTGTCACACCATACATCCATGTGCCTAAAACAGAAATGGAACATGGTAAGAATGCACAACCAAGCCTCAAAAATCCTTCAACATATTAGGAATCAGCATACCAAATTTCAAATTAATTGGCAAAATAATGAGCATTCCACAAAAGAAATAACACAACATGTCACAATGTGCATCATATCCAAATAAGCAATCACATTCAAAAACCCAGAAGTCCATAAATCCAAAGATTCACATCATAAAATAGAAGACATTTCAATGAACATGTGAGAAAAAATTTGGAATTATTTGGACTTGTTTCCTATTTTTTATGATTTTTACAATTATCATGAAAAAAATGAAATAACATTGAAAACATGAAATAATATGACAATTGAAATGAAAAAAATAGAGATGCATCATGCCAGAATCGAACCAGGTATCAAGAGGCTATGGGCGCGCAAGCAAAACGACTGCGTTTGGTTTAATTGAGGGAAAATTAAAATGAAATCAAAACAATCACACACGGACTCGAACACAGGACTGGAACGTGAAAGGCTTCCAAACAGTACAAATGCACGCGCTGAACCAGACTAACCCTAGCGTTGTTCATGCACGGCCAGGCACGGTGGTTTCCACCGTCTTCTTCATGAAGACGGTGGTGCTACAGTGAACTACATTTTTTTTGTGCAGAATTTCAAATAGCTTACACCATTGGAAAGCTTATCACACGTACATTCCAAATCTAACATCATTTTCAGCTAGAACTCCATGGATCAAGAGAAACGATCAAGAACATTTTCATGCATCAAACTTTAAACACTCATATCTCCTTCAATATTTCACCATTTTCAATTCTATAACCATCAGAATTCTCAGCATAAGGAGATCTACCTAGACATGGCAATGGTTTGAAGAATTAAGAGATGTGAATTTTTACCAACCTGAAGAACAGTCAATGGAAATGGTGGATTCAAGTGCTCTCCAGCTCCCAATTTCCTCCCTCAACCTTGCTATGAAGTCTAAGACACGATTTGATGCTTCAATTGGCTTGGATCTTGCTGAAACTCAAAACTCCATGTTCATGTTCATGTATGGATTTGCTTGATTCTTCACCAATTTCTTCAAATCAATGCTTGAATCCTACCAAATGATGATCAAGGAACAAGAATATGCAATAAAATTCAAGTGTTATGTGAAGAATTTTCAAATTTGGATTGAGAGAAAAATTGGAGGGAAAAATGTGATCTAGATCTAGAATGTGTTCGAATGAAAATTCTGTTATGATTAAGGCTTTATATGACATGCTAATCACTTTGCCAATGGTAATTAGCAATGGCTAATGAAAGTTTAATGCAAAATAAGGTGTAATGCAAAATTGGAAAATGAGGGTGCATGGCAAATTGTACACGTGAACAGTACCATATGAATGCTCAAAATCATTTAAAATGAGCTTATGAACATGATGGAATGGTTAAAAAACTTGTAGCATCAACCAATTTTGAATTAATGATTTTCCCTCCAAAAAACACATGCATCGCAAAATGATCATGTGATTAAATTTCATGCAATGCAATGTTGGATTTGGAAAATATGAGTCATAAGGAGCATAATGCAAAAAGAGGCACTCAAATTGGAGCTTTGGATCAAAAGTTATGGATCTTGGAAGTTCCATGCACACTTTGCAATCATTTGGCCATAACTCCTCAACCACTCATCAGATGCTCATGATCTTGGACTTTTTGGAAATGGGAGAGAAAGATCTTCAACTTTCATGTTGGACAAAATTTAATTTGAAGCTTTTTTGATGTTAGAGAGTCAAGTTGAAAGTGGTCCAAAAACTTGCCATTTTTGGAAACTTGAAATTACAGGTCACTTTCCATTTTGGGAAATTTTTGATCTGGCTTCAAAATCTTCAATGTAGATGTTTTCCCTGATGAATAAACCTCTTTTGGACATGAATGAAGTGTCTCAAACCATTTCTCCATCTCCTAGCCCTCAGTTGACTTTCAGTTGACTTTTATGGGCCTCAGATGACTTGGAACTGCACTGTGGACTTTGAGCCTCTAGCACTTGGTCAAGTTGTTTCAAAATTATCCTTGATTCATACAAGCTTTCTAGAATACTCATGGGGCCTTCTTCTCAAGGAAAAGCCTTGTCTTTTTGCACTGATGATTCCTCTTGATGCCAGTCTTGACTAATAAGATGCAATGTACTATGCAATGTTAATGTAATGTTAATGACCTAAAAATGAAATGAATGCATGAATGTGGGGTGAAAATTTGAGGTGCTACACCATGCAATGTTGAAATGAAATTGAACATGAGAAACTTCCAAATGGTACCATGCATTACACCCATGCAAGTCCTTCAATATTGATCCAAATGAGATGATCTTAAAATTTTTGGAAAGGTGAGATCAAGGGGAACAACTTTGATATTGAACACCTTTCCATTTGAAGCTTGAATCATTATGAAGTTTGAGGTGAAAGTTTGGAAAATCAAACATAAATGAAATTTTTCTAAGTACCAAGTCAAATATTTACTTCTTCCACCTTGAATAACTTTTGTTATGGGCTTCAAATGGAAAAACTCCCTTCATAAAAGTTGTAGCTCTTTCAAACCTCTTCAATTTGGTCAGAAATTTAAGCTGATTTGGATTTTGCATGAAGGATTTATGCATTTTAGAAGTTGAGGAAAATCACTTGTTCAATGGTAATGGCCCAAAATGACCTATATGGTTTCCTCTTTGAACATGCATTTGCAAGTAGAATTAAACTTCTTCCAAACATCAAATTTGAAGAGGACACATTGAATTTGAATAGGAAATTTGAATGTATTTCATATCATAAAACATGAGCATGTTATGGTTTTTGGAAGTTATAGACACATTGAATTTGAATAGAAAATGACTTTCCAAGCAAAAATAGTTATAGACTTAAACATTAAAGTTGTTTGGAATGTCATAAGGAGTAATGTTTATCTTATAATCATTTTCATATGACAAAAATTATAGGAGATAGGGTCTAGGAACCCCAGTTTTGACAAGTTGACTTTCTCTGGTCAACCAACATGAACCATCTTGCTAGCTTAACATTCTCTTAATTTTTGGGACTCATGGAGGATAATATATGTGTAGGTGTAAGACCCCAATTTTGAACCTAAGATCCCTCATGCAATCTCATCATATGCATTAGCATTTGGATCATACCTTGGCATCCTCCTTACCCCTCTTTCATTGGGTTTGTTTTGGGAGAGCTCACCAAGCACCATGTGATTGTATCATACTTGTATTTTATCATTTCACTAACCAAAATACCAAAAATATGTCTTTGTATTTGCCTAACTCTTTTGTAGGTAGGGCATGATCACTATTGATCTATCAAGATCACATCTAGGGTTTAAGAGCCTCATTGCTAAGAGCACAACCAAGGAATGATCCATAATGGATCTAGAAATTATATATGAGTCCCCATGATCTATACATGTTATTTTGGTCAAGATTTCTTCAAGAGTTTGGAGTTGGTTTGCCTTGGAAACCCTAGTTCATCTGGGTATCTTAAGTAACTTCTTCAACAAGCTTCTTCACCAATTGATCAAATTTCTCAAGGGGCACTTCAAATTTCACCATATTATGCATATATTATCTATCATGAGCCTAACAAGTCAAGATAATTTCAAGTTAGCAAGTTGGTTGATGGTGGTTGGCCAAATATTTTCATCTGATCAAAACTGGGTCCCCCTAGACCCTATCTCCTACAATTTTTATCATATGAAAATGAATTCAAGAGAAACGTTACTCTAAATGACATTAAAAACAAATTTAATGTTGAAGTATAAAGCTAATTTTTCTTGGAAAGTCATTTTCTATGTTAAAATATTATAGGTCATTTTGTCTAAACCCAAATTTGAAAGTCAACTTCCCAAGGCCATAACTTGCTCAATTTTTATGAGATGAAATATTTCTAAGTTTCAAAATCAAATTCAAGGTGTCTACTACAACTTTGATGTTTGGAGTAAGAACTAATTCAACTTTTATGAGAATGTGATATGAGGATACATTATAGGTCATTTTGGACCAATACCATTGAACAAGTGTTTTTCCTCAACTTCAAAAATGCATAAATCGCTCATACCAAATCCAAATGATGTCACATTTGTGACCATTTTGAAGGTTTTTGAAAGATATACAACTTTGATGAAGACACGTTTCTCATTTGGAGCTCACATAAAATGTTCGGCAAGATGGAATAATTGAACATGTGGCTTGACACTTAGAAAATATTTTGACATGTTAAAATTTCCAAACTTCCACCTCAAAATTCACCATGATACAAGTTCCAAATGGAAAAGTGTTCAACATAAGAGTTACTCCTCTTGACCTAAGCTTTCCAAAGTGTCATAATTCATTCATTTTACACAAATTTTGAGGGGTATTTGTATGGCTTAAACAGGGATGTATCAATTGGCAAGAATCATGCTTCAAACATTCAAATATATTTGCCTTGCAAACCAAGATTCATTCACACTTCATTTCAGTTAATTGTGGACCTAGTAAAGTTGCTTCATGGGCCTACACACGCCCATGCAAGCATGTACATTGCATTGCCAATTTTGGAAGTATTTTTGAGTGTGAAAATAACACTCACCTTTTGCTATAAATAGAGGTCCAATGCTTCAGTTTGAAGGACCTTGCGTGCCAGCTTTGAAACCCTAGCTCCAAACCCTCTCAACTCAAAGGAAAACCTAATAAATTTCAATTGAAATTTGAATTTGAATCTCACTGTTTGGAGATTCAAAAAATCAAGGATCCAAAGCTTTGCATCACTCTTAATCCACTTCCACAAGCTCCATAAGCAAGATAAAGCAAGAATTGAAGCAAGAGAGATCCATTTCTGCACATCATTGAAGGTATTTTTCCATATTTTTCTTCTCTTCGATTCTCTCTCAATTCTCATCAATTCTCTTGGATCCTTGGTTGTCTGAAGTCCTACCAATGTAGGCAAGAAGATTGAGTTGTTTTGAGGTCAAATCGAAGCAACTCAGTTGACACACCTCAAAATTCAACTCCATGTATCTCTTTATATATTTGGAGTTAGGTTAAATTGAGGTCATGTTCGTGATCTATGCCATTTTTCTTTAAGATCGTGTACTCTTTTGTCATTTGTGATATGGTGATGAATGAACCATTCCAGCCAGGGTCATCAGAGAAGATGACCGACCTTTGGCTCCGACAATGAGCTGGAAGTGTTCAGAGCCATTGACTTGATTTAAAATGTTTTAATCTAAATCGCTCATTGTGATTACCAAACGTGTGGAATATTGACTAGCGCGTACCATGGAACGCGCGCTCTCCACCACTTGATCTTCCACCTCAATTAATGAGGGAGATCAAGTGGTCCACGTTTTTTTTATTATCTGATTTTTATTTTTATTCCTTTGTTTTTCATTAATTCATATTAATTTTAATATTGATCCAAAAAATATGAGAGTTTCAACAAAAAAATTTAAATAAAATCCTCTTTCATTTTATGAATTAAAATTATTTTTTGGATCATTATTAATATTTTTCATAATTTAATTGATTTTTTGAATATTTTTAATTGTTTAAAAATACTTTTAAGCTTCCAAAAATTCTGAAATTTTTTCTCCAAGATCCTTTGACCTTGTTTAACCTATGACAAATCTCATGGCCACTTATTTGGTGTTTTGATGAGGTTTTAGGATATTGACCCAACCATATTTAATTTAATGCATTATTTTTAATATTTTTAATTGATTAATTGCCAAATTAATTGTGTAGAGCCATTTTAATTAAATTTGTAAGTTTAACTTGTGTTGTTGGTCCTTGCTCAAGGTTGATTTGACTTTGTTAGGTTAAGATCATTGGATTTATGGGATTGATGGAATGTACATTCCATCTCCCAAAATGAATGAATGATCTTAACTTGGTAAAAATCCTCCTTTTTCCAATTTGTGTTTGATTCATTCCCCCTCCCTCTTCATCTCATTCCCCTTCTTTATGCATTCATGTCATGGACCTATGATATCTTAATATCCTAACGCTAGTTGATTGCAAAATCAACATAAGTATGAATGAGATTAGGCCCCCCACTTTGCATATTTTTTGTGTGTGTGGTATGTTTCATGAGCATAGTTCATCATACTATGTCTCTTACATGCATTAACACCAAAATTCTATTGTCCAACCTCAAATAGTTGTAACTTCTATATAAGTCCAATTACGATTGCTTACCATAACACTAAATTTTGACACAAAAGGCATAGAATTCTATTTAGTAAGGTTGTAAGTCTCCCCTCTTTCATGGTATTGTGTGGAAACTTGGCCTTTTTTCCTTCCTTTGGAAGATGTCTTAGTTCAAGGATCCATGCTTGTGATAAGTGGGTTGAGTGTTCTTCAAAGAATGACTTAAAACAAAAGCAAAGCAAAAGCAATACTAACTTCTAACATTTAATTTTAAGTCATTTACTTTTAATGCAATTTAAGTTTTGAGCTTTATTCATTTCCCATTATTCATACCATTCAAATTGTTTATGTTAATGTCATTTTCACTTTGTCCACTTTGACCATATTTTGTGATATATTGTGTTTGTATATACTTGTTTGATTGTGTGGTCTTTTGACCTTAATGTACATAATAAGAATAAAAACCCTAAAAAAAACATCTTGTGTAGACTGTTGGTTTGATCTGAGACTATTGTACTTAGAATCTAGGCACCACTCCCTATGCAAAGGACTTGGCCAATGCCAACTTTCATGAAACCAAGTACTTGTGAAGTGAACATTCATATGATACAACATGGAAGATCCATTTAAGTTCATCTGCAACATGATCATTGTGAAGCTGTTATTTTGAACCTGTGACTTATGCCATTTTTGAAGTCACCTGACACGTGGAAAATTATGAAGAAGATCATGGAGTTGTTAAGCTTGGATGTGGCTATCTTTATTTGATGCCTTTCTCTTCAACTTTCTATTTGTGTATTGTTTGTTGCTTGATTCAAAAGTCTAAGGGAAATTTGGGTTTCTATATGACATTCTTGTCTATTGGATTGTAGCCCATTGGTCAGATCTTTTCAACTCTCAAGTTTTAAATTTATTCTTAGGATTAGTCTCTTCATATCTTCCCCACTTCTTTAATTTAAAATATCCCCCCCCCCTTTTTAAATCTTCTTTGCTTGTATCTGTTTTCTAAACTTTGACCATATTGCAAATTAGAAACTTTGGCCTTATGCCATTGCATTTTCAAACTTTTTCTTAAATCAAACTTGTAAATAAACTTAACTATACTTGACTTAAAATTTCAAAAAAAAGTCAAAAGGAACTAACACTCATTCAAACCATTTTTAGGCCTTTGTGCCTTTCAAACTTAATTTTTTGTTAAAAACAACGCACTCACTTTGAAATTGATACCACGAACTACGAGGTTTTGATCCCTCATTTTTATGTTGGTACGTAGGCACAAGTCCAAAGGTCTTGTCAAACACAAAAATATAATTAATGAATTCTTTTCTCATCCCCACACTCTTTTTATTTGCAAACATCATTTGTACAAAAACACATATGCACACAAAAAATGGCTCCGTAGGAGTACCTAGGACACTTTGGGTGCTAACACCTTCCCTCTGTGTAACCAACCCCCTTACCTGTAATCTCTGGAATTTTATTAGTTTTGATTTGAAAACTTCTTATTCTTGGGTTTTGTTCGTACTTTTCCCTTTTCCCTTGGAAACAATAAAAGTGCGGTGGTGACTCTTGTTTAATATGTCTAGCTTATCCATAGCTTGATGATCATGAATTTACCGCTATAGAAATTAAGTGGCGACTCTGTTGGGGAGTAGTCTCCAATGGATTTAGCCTACTTTTTGTGTGTATATAAATGTATATTTGATGTATCTATATTTGTTTGTGTGATATAATCTGCTTGTTGTGCTTGGTGATCTCTGAGTGGTGAGATAAGTTCTAACCCGAACTTGAGTGCAATTAAGATAGGAGGATGGTATCGTCATGTTCGACTTGTGTGGAGTAGTCCTTAATAAGTTGGCTTGAGACCCATCTACTTAGTTGAGACCCTTTTGGATTTGGGAATGACTCACAAGTATTTGTGGTTAGGCATTACTATCTCTAATTTGGGGTCTGAGAAGCTGAGGACCGTAGAACATTTAACCCCTCTTGGCCTATTTAGGATGTAGTGCGGAGACTGTTCAAGGGTAGACTTGATGATAGTTGTTACACGATACTACACTGAAACGAGTTTCTCTTGAGAATATTATGGGTTGATGAGTCAGTTATCCTAACCTGTAATATCAGATATATGGAATTAAGACTTTGAGAACTCTTTAGAACATGATCTACAAGTTTTTATCCTTAGTTCACTCCTTTTCGATGGTTCTTACCCAGATTCCATGCTCGTGACTTACAACAAACCCTTGATTCTTGGTTGATCCAATCAAGTCTTGTCAATACCAATGGAACTTGGGTGTCGATAAGGTGTAAACCATAATCCACCAAAATGGATGATTGATCTTGACAATGACTCGATTCATCCTTTGTACTTTATTTATTTACCTTATGTGTGATCCCTTATTCGTGATTGTTACATTCATGCATTCATGTGCACCATAACATTCATCACACCAGAAAAACTTTCAAGGAACTGAGGTATTATTTGCAAATATTTTCAGACCATCGATTGCAGACGAAGGAACACTAAGAACTACAGTTTTAGGTGCCCGGATTTGAAAGAGTTAAGGAAGCTAGAATATATTGTATTAGATCCCTTGGACTTCAAACAACGCCATGGGAAACTTCTTTCTATCTTGTCTGCTGATGTGGCTAAAGGACTCTTGAGTGTGTTGGTCCAGTTTTATGACCCTCTCTACCATTGCTTGACTTTTCCCGATTATCAGATTGTGCCTACGTTGGAGGAATATGCCCATCTCTTGGGGATACCTGTTTCTAACAAAGTTCCTTTTAGTGGATTGGAAGAGATTCCCATATCTCATCTTATAGCTGAAGCTCTTCACTTGAAGAAGTCTGAGATAGAGGCTCATTGGGTGAAGAAAGGAGGATTATTTGGGTTGAATTCTGAGTTCCTCATCAAGGAAGCTACTGCCTTTGCTCAAGCTGGTAGTGTATACGCTTTTGAAGCTATCTTTGTGTTGCTCATCCATGGACTAGCTTTGTTCCCTAACATCGACGATTTTGTTGATGTTAATGCCATTAGAATTTTCTTGATTGGGAATCATGTGCCTACTCTATTAGGTGATATGTACTTCTCTTTACATCAAAGGAATTCTAAAGGTGGTGGAACGATTGTCTGTTGTATTCCTCTTATGTACAAGTGGTTTATTTCGCACTTGCCTCAGACACCTGCTTTTGTAGAGAACAAACAATGTCTACAGTGGTCTCAGAGACTTATGTCTCACAATAATGATGATTTAGTTTGGTATGATCCTTCTTTGATCAGTTTGGAGATTATTGATTGTTGTGGTGAATTCTCTAGTGTGCCTCTCATTGGTACACAAGGAGGAATTAACTACAACCCTACTTTGGCTCATCGTCAACTTGGGTTCCCCTTGAGAGACAAACCTAATAACACCTTGTTAGAAGGTCTTTTCTATTAAGAGGGTAAAGATCCCCAACATTTGAAGTAGAAGATTGTGCATACTTGGCATAATGTTCATAGGAAAGGAAGATCCGAGCTTGGTCCGTGCAATTGTGTAGCTTTGGAAGCTTACACTCTTTGGGTGAAGAAAAGAGCTTTCGAGTTGAAGATGCCTTATCCTTGTGAAAGACCTATGTCTATGGTTATGGTTGAGCCTTTAAGTCTCCCTAACCAGGATGTAGAGGAGTTGGAAGACGTGCTTACCAAGATGAAACAAGAGAAGGATATGTGGGAAGAGCGTTTCCATGCTTTGAGCAGAAAGCATGAAGAGTTGTAGCTTGAGTCTAAGGACAAAGATGCACTCATTGAGCTACTTGAAGACCGAGTGACAAAGAGACAGAGAGGGTCGGAGGTTTCATCTTCCTCTAGTATGCCTCATCCTTCCGTTGCTTGGAAGAGGATTGTTAATCAGCTTGTCCTCGAGACGACTCAGATGAAGGCTTCTTTTGAGACCGAGATCCGACGCATTAGAAGGAAGTACGCGCCTACAACCAGATCTTCTAACATTGTTGTTAGGGATCCTTAGGATGACTAGTCTCCTTTTCTCTTGTATTTTTCATTTGGTTTCTGAAATTGTACTTAATGTAATCCTTCCAATTATATAAATAAAAGAGATTTTTATGGTCATATCAAATTTTTGCAATTATTGTTAAATATATATATATATATATATATATATATATATATATATATATATATATATATATATATATATATTTGCAAATAATATAGTAAGTTCCTTGAAAATAAAAACAATCAAGCATTGCATTTCATGCATCATTTGCATAAGCAGGTTTCTCTTTCGCCAGATGTCTCATTGGTGTTTCTTCTGTACTTCAGCCAAGCTGACTCATCGATACAATACTCGTGCCAATCACTCCAGAATCATGGAACATCTTGAGCAAGAGAATAGAGACTTGAAAGAGGAGATCGCCCGCCTGACTGCCATGATGGAGTCAGTGTTAGCTGCTCAGAGTCAGTCTTCTACAACACCCGTAACTTCTCCTCCTTAGAGGATTGTCATTTCCGAGGTGGCTACCTCTACCATTCCTGCAACTGCTGCTCATTTTGCACCCAACATGCCTGCCGGATTCCCGTGGGAAATGCCTCTGAACTTCATGCCTGAACGCTTTGCGCCTACATTTTCTTCTATGTCGGCATCTAGCCCGGTCATGTCGGTATCGCCGCCTGTTGTGCATACCCTGCCTTGTGTAAAAGACACCATCTATCATTCTGAGTCATCTGAGGGCCTGGATGTGTATGAGAAGATGGATGAGATGAAGGATCAATTTCTTGAGCTGCGTAAGGAGTTGAAAACTTTGAGGGGTAAATACTTATTCAGGAAGAGTGTTGCAGAACTGTGTTTGGTCCCAAGTGTGAAGATTCTGGTGAAATTCAAAGTGCCTGACTTTGAAAAATACAAAGGGAATACCTGTCCACTAAGTCATTTGGTGATGTATGCTCGAAAGATGTCTACTCAAACGGATAATGATCAGCTGTTGATCCATTATTTTCAAGACAGTCTGACCGATGCCGCTCTGAGGTGGTACATGGGGTTGGATAGTGCGAGCATCCGCATATTCAACGATTTGGGCGAAGCATTTGTAAAGAAGTATAAATACAATGTTGATATGGCTCCCGATAAAGATCAGTTGAGATCATTGTCTTAGAAGGACAAGGAGACATTCAAGGAGTATGCGCAGAGATGGAGAGAGCTTGCTACTCATATCACCCCTCCTTTAGAGGAAAAGGAGATGACTAAGATTTTTCGAAAGACCCTGAGCTCGTTTTATTATGAGTGGATGATTGCCAGTGCCCCCAGTGACTTTACCAAAATGGTAAACATGGGGATGAGGCTAGAAGAAGGTGTCTGAGAAGGACGCTTGTCTAGAGAGGAGGTGTCATCCAGTAAGAGGTATGGCAACAGTTTCAGTAAGAAGAAGGACAGTGAAGCTAATGCAGTTTCCAATGAGAGGCAAATGAGGCCTCCGATTAGGAGAAATCAACAACCCCGTCAACATCATCATCAAGTATCTTCAATCATTCCTGTATTTTCAGCAAATCAATCAACACCAATTTAACAAAAACAACGTCAACATTAACAACCACAACAATGAAAAAACACCTAGAACAACAACAATACCAACAATCATCAGCAACAAACTTTTGAGAGGAAGAAGGTCTCTTTCGACCCAATTCTGATGACATATGCAGAACTATATCCCTCTTTGGTTGTCAAGAACCTATTACAACCAAGAAATCCTCCGCAAATCCCCGAACAACTTTCCTAGTGGTACAAACCAGAACTCCGTTGTGCTTTCCATCAAGGAGCTCCCGGGCATGATATAGAGAATTGTTCCCCCCTCAAGTATGAAGTTTAGAAGTTGGTCAAGAGTGGAATGGTGTCCTTTGAGGACCGTGCACTGAATGTTAAAGCTAACCCACTGTCTGCCTATGGAAATTCATCTGTTAATATGGTAGACAGTTGTCCAGGGGAGTTCAAGGTATTCAATGTACGCTTCATTAGAAGGTCCTTGGTGAGGATGCACAAGGACATTTGCTTGGTTAGTTATTGTGAGCATGACCATGATGGTTGTGCTATCTGCAGTGTCAGACCTAGAGGTTGTATGATTGTGAAGAGAGACATCCAGCGGTTGATGGATGAAGGCTTGATCCAGATCGTTCAATCCCGTCACATAGATGACGATGTCAATGTTATAGTACCGGTTTTCAAGAATCCTGAGAGAGTAGTCATTCAGTATGATAGCAGTAGCAGTAACAGTGTCAGCAAGAGATCGGTATCGCCGTTAGTTATACGGTTGGCGGGTTCAGTCCCGTACGCATCTGATAAAGTTGTTCCTTATCAGTATAATAAAACTATGGTGAAAGATGGTCAAGAGGTTCCTTTTCCGATGACCATTTCTGTCGTAAGCAATGCTAATGTTACTAAGGTGACCCGCAGTGGTCATGTGTTTGGGCCGGTGTTCCCAAAGAATGTAGAAGATTTGACTGTCGTTAAGAAGTTGGATGTGCTTGTTGTAGAATCGGTCAGTGCTCCAAGGTGTCTGTCTGGTGAATCCAGCAACTTGAATCCTAATGACAATGAGTAGGTACTCAGGCTGATTAAGAAGAGTGAGTTCAATATGGTGGAGCAGCTGCTCCAAATCCCCTTGAAGATCTCAATAATGTCTCTGTTGATGAATTCCAAAGCACACAGAGGAGCACTGCAGAAAGTTCTTGAGAAAGCCTATGTGGAACACGATTTTACGGTGGATCAGTTCGATCATATTGTGGCTAACATCATTTCCTACAACAATCTTAGTTTCTGCAATGAAGAACTCCCCGAGGAGGGTAGGAATCATAACTTGGCTTTGCATATCTCCATGAACTGCAAAGATGACGCTTTGTCAAATGTGCTAGTTGACACCAGATCTTCGTTGAATGTGCTTCCAAAGTTAACATTGTCCAAACTGTCATATCAAGGAGCGCCTTTGAGATATAGTGGCGTGATCGTCAAAGATTTTGACGTTTCACGCAAAACTGTGATTGGCGAAGTAGACCTTCCGGTGAAGATAGGTCCGAGTGACTTCCAAATTACTTTTCAAGTAATGGATATCCGCCCGACCTATAGTTGTTTGTTGGGCAGGCCATGGGTTCACGAGGCGGAAGCCGTTACTTCAATATTACACCAGAAGCTCAAGTTTGTTAAGAATGGAAAGCTAGTTATTATTGGCGGGGAGAAGGCGTTGTTGGTCAGCCACCTGTCATCTTTCTCTTATGTTGAAGCTGAGGATGAGGTTGGAACTCCATTCCAGGCCTTATCTATTGCTGTTGAAAAGAGAATTAGGGCACCTATGTCCTCATTCAAAGATACAAGGAAGATTGTTGAAGATGGAAATGTTGGTCAGTGGGGGCAGATGGTAGAGGTCTCCGATAACAAGAACAGAACCGGTTTGGGTTTCCAACAAGGTTTGTCAGCTGTCAGATCTGAAGATACGCAACTTAACTTCCATAGCGGAGGGTTCGTTCATGGCAATGAACAACACTTAGCTGATGTGCTAGAGGATGACGAAGAGGAAGACTGCACCAATTTTGTGACGCATGGAAAAGCTTGCAACAATTGGACTGTTGTCGATATTCCTGTTATTATGCATCGATCTAAGTAATTGCTTTTATTTGTTTTTGAAAATCCTTCTCCTATGCCTAAGGGAGAAACGAACATTGTTTGAGCATTTCAATTTGATCATTAATAAAATATAATTCTATTCATCCACATCTATGATGTTTTGTTTTTACTTTTTGCTTTATTCTGAAAATGGTAATCACAAAAAACATGAATAAATAATATAATTGTCCATCTGCATGATATTTGGTCACAAATTCACTTCTCTAAAATCAAAATATCAAATCATTATGCAGGTTAGTTTCTAACCCCATTGAATACAATGATCCTTCTCCTTCTCCAAATTTTGAATTCACTGTGTTTGAGGCTGGGGAGGAAAGTGATGAGGAAGTGAGTGATGAATTATCTCGTCTTCTTGAGCATGAAGGAAAAACCATTCAGCCAATCGAAGAGCAGATTGTGCTAGTTAACTTGGGTTTCGAAGATGATGTGAAGTGAAGAAGGGGTTGATTGGTCTTCTCTGAGAATATTCAGATGTGTTTGCTTGGTCCTATCAAGACATGTCTGGTTTGGATTCTGAGATTGTGGAGCATAGATTTCCGTTGAAGCCAGAATGCCCTCCAGTCAAGCAGAAGTTGAGAAGAACTCATCCTGATAAGGCAGTGAAGATCAAAGAAGAAGTGCAAAAGCAGATTGATGTCGGTTTCCTTGTAACTGCTGAGTATCCGTAATGGGTGGCCAATATTGTGCCTGTTCCGAAGAAGGATGGAGAACTCTGTATGTGTGTTGATTACCGAGATTTGAATAAAGCCAATCTGAAAGATGATTTCCCTCTGCCACACATTGATATGTTGGTAGACAATACAGCTAAATTCAAAGTCTTTTTGTTTATGGAAGAATTTTCCGGATATAATCAGATCAAGATGGCACCCGAAGATATGGAGAACACCATATGTTCATTACACCTTGGGGAATATTATGTTATAGAGTGATGCCTTTCGGTTTAAAGAATGCCGGTGCAACGTACCAGAGAGCAATGACTACTCTTTTTCATGATATGATGCATAAAGATATTGAGGTTTATGTCGATGATATGATTGCTAAATCCATTGGTGAAGAGGAACATGTTGAGCATTTGTTGAAGCTATTCCAGCATTTGAGGAAGTATAAACTCCGCTTGAATCCCAATAAATATACTTTTGGTGTTCGTTCTGGTAAGTTGTTGGGCTTTATTGTCCGCGATAAAAGGTATTGAAGTTAATCCTGCCAAGGTCAAAGCAATACAAGAGATGCCTGCGCCCAAAACTGAGAAGCAAGTCAGAGGTTTTCTCAGCCGCTTGAATTATATCTCAAGATTCATTTCACACATGACTGTCACATGTGCGCCTATATTCAAGCTTCTTCAGAAAGATCAGTCTTGTGATTGGACCGAAGACTTCCAGAAAGCTTTTGATAGTATCAAAGAATATCTACTTGAGCCTCTGATTTTGTCTCCACCAGTTGAAGGAAGACCATTGATCATGTATTTGACTATGCTTGAAGAGAGTATGGGTTGTGTTATTGGTCAGCAAGATGAAACTGGAAAGAAAGAATTTGAAATTTACTACCTTAGTAAGAAGTTCACGGACTGTGAGACTCAATATTCTATGCTAGAGAAGACTTATTGCGCATTGGCTTGGGCTGCTAAGCGTCTGCTTCAATCCATGTTGAATCATACCACTTGGTTAATATCCAAAATGGATCCAATCAAGTATATATTTGAGAAGCCTACTTTAACTGGGAGGATTGCCCATTGGCAGATGTTGTTATCAGAATATGATATTGAATACCGATCTCAGAAAGCGATCAAAGGTAGTGTCTTGGCTGACCATTTGGCTCACCAACCGATTGAAGATTACCAGTCAGTGCAATATGATTTTCCCGATGAAGAAATCTTGTACTTGAAAATTAAATATTATGATGAACTATTACTTGAAGAAGGGCCAGAACCTGGTTCCCGTTGGGGCATGGTATTTGATGGAGCTATTAATCAGTGTGATAATGGCATTGTGGCGGTGATTATTACTCCTTAAGGCACGCATTTTCCATTTATAGCTAGATTGACCTTCAAGTGTACAAACAATATGGCAAAATATGAAGCTTGCATTATGGGGCTTGAAGAGGCCATTGATCTCAGAATCAAGTATTTGGATGTCTATGGAGATTCAGCTTTGGTTGTAAATCAAATCAAAGGTGAATGGGAGACGAATTAACCCGGTTCGATACCATATAGAGATTATGCGAGGAGGATTTCAACTTTCTTTACAAAGGTTGAATTTCATCATATCCCTCAAGATGAAAACCGGATGGAAGATGCTCTTGCAACATTGGCTTCCATGATTGTGGTGAAATATTGGAACAAGGTTCCCAATTTGACTGTGATGTGTCTTGATAGGCCAGCTCATGTGTTTGCTGTTAAAGAAGTCAAGGACGAGAAGCCGTGGTATTACGACATCAAGTGTTTCCTCCAAAGTCAGATTTACCCATCTGGGGCATTGTTGAAAGATAAGAAGACTTTGAGAAGATTAGCCGGAAATTTCTACATGAATGGTGATGTGTTATATAAGAGAAATTTCGATATGGTTATGCTCAGATGCGCGGATAGACACGAAGCAGACTTATTGATGACTGAAGTACATGAAGGTTCCTTTGGTACTCATTCCAATGAACATGCAATGGCGAAAAAGATGTTGCGAGCAGGTTACTATTGGCTAACTATGGAATCTGACTGTTGCAAGTTTGTGAAGAAATGCCACAAGTGTCAAATTTATGCAGATAAGATTCATGTTCCTCCGACACTATTGAATGTCATTTCCTCCCCATGGCCCTTCTCCATGTGGGGAATCGATATGGTTGGCACGATTGAGCCCAAAGCATAGAATGGACATCATTTCATTTTGGTGGCTATTGACTACTTCACAAAATGGGTTGAACCGACATCGTACGTGAATGTAACCAAGCAAGTTGTTGTAAGGTTTATCAAGAATCAGATCATATGTCGTTATGGTGGAAACCCTCTGCAAAGACTTCAAGATTGCACATCATAATTCTTCTCCCTACAGACCCAAGATGCATGGGGTTGTTGAAGCTGCAAACAAGAACATCAAAAAGATTATTCAGAAGATGGTTGTAACGTATAAGGAATGGCATGAGATGCTCCCATTTGCTTTGCATGGGTATCGTACATCCATCTACACTTCAACAGGGGTAACCCCTTTATCTCTTGTATATGGTATGGAAGTTGTGCTCCTAGTAGAGGTTGAGATCTCATCACTGCTGTGTCTTGATGGAAGCAAAGTTGACTGAAGCTGAATGGTGTTACACCAGATATGACCAACTGAATTTGATTGAAGATAAGACATTGACTTCCATGTGTCATGGTCAGTTATATTAGCAAAGGATGAAGAAAGCTTTTGACAAGAAGGTTAGACCTCGTGTGTTCAGAGAAGGTGACCTTATGCTCAAGAAAATTCTATCTTTCAAACCAGATTCTAGAGGCAAATGGACTCCTAATTATGAAGGCCCATATGTTGTTAAGAGAGCTTTTTCAGGAGGCGCTTTGATTCTTACAACTATGGATGGTGAAGAGTTCACTCGTCCTGTGAACGCAGGTGCAATCAAGAAATACTTCGCCTAAAAAGAAAAGAATAGCTCGCTAAGTTGAAAACCTGAAAGGGCAGCTTAGGCAAAAATGAGCGTCTCGGTGGATTAAAAACCTGAAAGGGCGACCCAGGAAAAAATTAGAGACATAAAACAGAAAGAATTATCCCGATAAATTGAGTACCCCGCTTTGGGGCAATTTATGCAAAAATTAGGGATTCTAGAAAGTAACTGCATCCTACTGATCTTCAGTTTTGAAGACATTCTTGAGCGCAACGGTTGGATTCTGATCCCCAGTAGCAGCCAAGAGCACAATGGATATCAAGAGTTGGTAGAAGGATTAGTGATCATTGTATTCGATGTAACCCTTTTCCATGTAAATTACCATTTTCAACTTTGTAAAGATCTATGGTGTCTTGTCATTTACAAACTACCATTCTATTAAATAAAGTTGAACTTCTATCCAATTGTTTCTACTCTTGTTTAGTTTAGCCGAATAGATTTAAATTTTATTATGATCACTTTTGAAATTAAATTTTTTAAATCAAAATCATTTTTTTAAACATATAAAAGCATGAATTTTAAGCAATTGATTTAATTTAAGAGGAATATCAACAATGGTTCGAAAGCAGTAAGCCCTAAGTGTGGAGCATTATTGGTTCTCCCCAAGCAGTAGGCACAATTTCTATTTCATCCCCGACAACATTGTTCAACACTCGGTGTTTGTTCTTTTCTCCAGATGGTTATTTTTCTTCGTCGCCCCAGCTGAGTTGGTTGATTAATCCTCTACGGAGTTTAGAATGTATTCCCCAGCCAAGTTTATATTTGGTCTCCAACAGAGTAAGAACGGTTCTTTGCAGCAATTTGCATGGTTCTGATAGGACTTCGGTATCCCCACCAGTCGCCATCAGATTCGCTCCCAGTCAGAGTTTCCTCCTGGTTTCTCAGCAATTATTTGTGTTTAACCCCTGCATGGTTGTCTCCCATTTGATATGGTGTTGACCTAAAATTCCCCGCGGACTTGATAATGGTTTTCCTTAGCAAATCTCCTTTGTTGCCCCAGCTAGGGTTGAGCCTTCGGGATATTGATTTCACTTTTCTCCAGCAGTTGTTTCCCTCTTTTGTGGATTGGCCGAGAATTGTATCGCTGATTCAAATCTGCGACATCTTTGTATCCTTCGTGATCGTGTTGTCAGCATAATCATCATATATACATACACATATACATATACACTCATATAATTTCATTATTGCATCATCATACAAGTTTCGTGTCTGTCCTTCTTCAATTGTAGAATGTCAGCCCCTTAAGCAGAAAGACTTTAACCTTTCTTCTTTCCCCACTGATTTATTTCCTCGTGGATGATGATTTGTTTCAACTTCCTCCCCGGTTGATTATCTGGATGGAACTACTCCCCTTGAGTTATATCCTCATTGGGTTGAGTCTTGATTGACTGTTTTCTTTCTAGATCTTACCTAGATCGATGCTTCAGGT
Source organism: Lathyrus oleraceus (assembly GCF_024323335.1). Classification (NCBI taxonomy): domain Eukaryota; kingdom Viridiplantae; phylum Streptophyta; class Magnoliopsida; order Fabales; family Fabaceae; genus Lathyrus; species Lathyrus oleraceus. The sequence goes on from NC_066584.1 coordinate 224,160,272, forward strand.
CCCCTAAGAGTTTATTACCCAGTAACTGGTAATGTTCTTCTTAGTTTGCAGTTTGCTACTTTTTGCCCAATACCCGGAAAAAGTAACCTTTTTCTTCCAGCAGATTCATTTTCATGTTTCCCCAAGAAGTATATCTTTGATATGTTCATCCTAACCGGTGACAGATATTTTCTTCCCCTGTGTTGAGTCTATCCTTGTTATGTTCATCCTAACCGATGACGGATATTCTCATCTTTGGTATTCTAGCCAGTAAAAAGGTAGTTGTAATCCCTACTTGTTCCCTAGAGAGTTAATCCTTGATATTTTCATCCTAACCGATGACGGGTTTCCTTCTCTTTACGGTCTTCTGCCCAGTAACCGGTAGTTGTAAATCCTGCTTTTCTCCCTTTGTAGAGTTTATCCTTGATATGTTCACTTTAACCGTTGACGGATATCCTCTCTGTGGTATTCTATCTAGCATTCGATAGATGTAATTCCTACTTTTTGTTCAGGTTGTTTATCCTTGATACGTTCATCCTAACCGATGACAGGTATCCTCCTTAACAATTCCCAGGCAATATTATCCTTGATATGTTCATCTTAACTGATGACGGATTCTCTTTCCTTTGAGTCTATCCTTGATATGATCATTTTAACCGGTGGCGGATATTCTCATCTTTAGTATTCTGCCCAGTAACTGGTAGTTGTAAATCCTATTTCTGTAGTTTTTCCCCAACAAGTCTATTCTTACCCAGTAACTGGTAATGAATGCACTTCCTGGCAGCCCTCAGTGAGTCATCCTTGATATGTTTACCCTAACCGGTAACAGATGTCCTCTCTGATCAGATTTTATTATCTTCTTACCCAGTAACAGGTAGTGGATAATATATTTTTTCTCCTCCTGCGTTGAAGTTTATTTCTTCCCCAGATGAGTTGAGTGCGTATTTCCTTGGTGAAATCGCTTTTCCTGCATGATTCGAGTATTTCAGTTTTATTCTGATCTACCTATTTCCCCTGCAGACGTCTTTTGTTTCTCCGACTGAGTCTTTCCATTTTCATGGAATTCCTCTAGTCTCCCAGTAATTTTTGTGTCGTAACCTGGCCTACGCATAACCTCTCTTATCCCCTCAGAGTATTTGTCTCCCCAGTGAGTTTTTCCTTGTAGAATGCATCATGCTCCTGCGGACCTTCGATCTCTCTGACTTCTTTTCCTCTGTGTCAATATTTCCCCCCAAATATTTGCTTTTACAGCCATATCATATACATCATGAGGTCTCTTAGGACCAAAATTTGTTTCTATATGTTTTTATTTAAGCCCATTCTACTGAGTCGATACGAAAATTTTAACCTTCACCTCCTCAGCTAGGATATCCTTAAATAGGGGCAGCTGTAAGACCCCAATTTTGACCCTAAGATCCTTCATGCAATCTTATCATATGCATTAGCATTGGGATCATACCTTGGCATCCTCTTTTCCCCTCTTTCATTGGGTTTGTTTTGGGAGAGATCACCAAGCACCATGTGATTGTATCATACTTGTATTTTATCATTTCACTAACCAAAATACCAAAAATATGTCTTTGTATTTTCCTAACTCTTTTGTAGGTAGGGCATGATCACTATTGATCTATCAAGTTCACATCTAGGGTTTAAGACCCTCATTGCTAAGAGCACAACCAAGGAATGATCCATAGTGGCTTTACGCATTATATATGAGTCCCCATGATCTCCACATGTTATTTTGATCAAGATTTCTTCAAGAGTTTGGAGTTGGTTTGCCTTGGAAACCCTAGTTCATTTGGGTATCTTGAGTAACTTCTTCAACAAGCTTCTTCACTAATTGATCAAATTTCTCAAGGGGAACTTCAAATTTAATCATCTTATGCATATATGATCTACCATGAGCCTAAAAAGTCAAGAGAATTGCAAGTTAGCAAGTTGGTTGATGGTGGTTGGCCAGATGAATTCATCTGATCAAAACTGGGTCCCCCTAGACCCTATCTCCTATAATTTTTATCATATGAAAATGATTCCTAGAGTAATATTACTCTAAATTACATTTAAAACAACTTTCATGTTGAAGTCTAGATCTAATTTTGCTTGGAAAGTCATTTTTTATGTTAAAACATTATAGGTCATTTTGTCTAAACCCTAATTTGAAAGTCAACTTCCCAAGGCCATAACTTTCTCAATGTTTATGAGATGAAATATTTCCAAGTTGCACAATCAAATACAGGTGTATACTACAACTTTTATGTTTTGAGTAAGAATTAATTCAACTTTTATGAGCATGTGATATGAGGAGACATTATAGGTCATTTTGGACCAATACCATTGAACAAGTGTTTTTCCTCAACTTCAAAAATGCATAACTTAGTCATCCCAAATCTAAATGATGTCAAATTTGTGACTGTAAGACCCCAATTTTGTCCCTAAGATCCCTCATGACATCATAACATTGCATTGCATAGCCTCAAGGATCATTTAGCATCTTGGTTCCCTTTGCCTTTGGTTGGGATCTCTTGTGAGTGGTTTGAGATCACCAAGCATGCTTGAATTGTATATCATTGCTTTTCTCATTTTTGTTTACTAACCAAAAGCATAAAAATATGTCATTAACATCTTTTGTTTTATAGCTTAAGCAATCACCAGGTCAAGAGCTTCAAGAAGATCCTTTGTGCAAGAGATAAGCAATTTCACCAAGTGGTAGAGGCTCAATCTAATCAAGACATTTCAAGGTCATCTGAGGACCAAAAGTCAACTGTGCAGTCAACTGAGGGCTATGAAGTGGGGAAATGAGTTGAGACACCTCAATCATGTTCAAATGGGGTCTATTCATCATTCTAAACGTCCATCTTGAAGATTCAAAGGTCAGGGCAAAAGTTACTAAAAATGGAAAATGACCTGTAATTCAAAGTTTCCAAATTTGGCAAGTTTTAGTCCACTTTCAACTTGACTTTTCAATGTCAAATAAGTTTAAAATGGATTTTTGGTGAACATGAAAGTTGTAGATCTTTGTCTCCCCTTTCCAAAAAGTCCTAATTCATGTCCATATGATGAATGGTTGAGGAGTTATGGTCATTTGATCACAAAGTGTGCATTTAAATTCAAAATGGCATAACTTTTGATATAATGCTTCAAATTGGTTCATTCTTTCTGCAAAATGCTTCTCATGTTCAAGACATCTCAAAATGAGCTTTGCCATGCATGGGAGAGGCTTTTATGTTCATTATTTCAGACATGTGCAAATTGAAGAAAATATTCACCATTCATTCTTGGCTTAAGATGCAAGCAAATTGATCCTCAAATCATGACCCTTGGATGTCCATAAGTGAATTGGAAGCTTAACATGGAGCTGATCACATGTATTATGGGTACATGAGCTCATTTTGCATTTTTTGCAAATTGCTTCATATCTCACTAATCATGATTAACCAATGGAAAAGAGGATTAGCATTGTCATTAGCATGAAGTATAAATAGCCAAACCCTAATCATAACTGCAGATAACCACCATTTTCATATCCAAATTCAAGAACTCTCTCAAATTTCTCTCTCTTCGATTCTTCATTTTTTGCACACAAACCTCAAAGATCTTTACATATTCTTGATCCTCATGCTTCACTGATCAAGAATCATCATTTGTTTGGTGCAATTCATCAAGATTTCGAGCAGTTCATGTGCATTCTCATGTGGATCGGATTTGGAAATTGAGGTGTGATCAAGAGGTTTCAACCGTTGCTTTTTGCTTAAAGCTTCAAAGGAAGTGCATAGGAGTTGATCTGGAGCTTTTGAGCTTGTGAGAACGCGTGTACAGCAACCTCCATTTCAAGGTGACTTCAATTTCGATCTTTCCTTTTGCTGTTTTTATATCATAGATGTGTAGATCTTGATGAGTAGAGCATGTACATATGTTTAGATTTGAAATTGATTGAGAATTGAGTATGATATGCTGAATGTAAGTTTGGATCTAGAAAATGTTTGTCTTCGATTTGCAATATCCATGAAGAATTAGGATGATCCAAGGTCATATTTGGAATTAGCATTGAAAACCGAGTCGAACAGTATATGCCTTGTGAAATTCTGGAAAAAATTTAAGTGGCGCCACCGTGTGGCTCGCTAGAGAAGACGACCGGAGCTGAGCTCCGGCGTCTGTGTGTACTTAGGGTTTTGCTTGCGTGTGTGCCATGTGGAGCCTTGCGTGTGAGAACGATTGGTTGAGATTGCTTTGACCAGGCCACGCGTGTCTTTGACTGATGATTGAGCATGCTGACTCAATTAATAAAATGCAGCGTTTCATTCTTTTGAATGTGAGCCATTGATCTTGATAGTGTGCCATATCGTGTCGTCATTGTTTTTTCTGATTTGATTTGAATAATTTCGTTTCCCTCCATTTTCTTGTTTTATTTCAATTATTTTGTTCACTTTGTAAAATTCATAAAAAATGCAAAAATGATCCAAATGAGTCCCAATTTTTTTTCATAGTTTTGTATTGATGTCTACTTTTTTATGGTATGATATTCATGAATTGTTGATGTCTGGATTTTTATGTGTGAATTTTTGAATCCATGTCGTGCCAAATTGATATAGTGTGTTCAATGTGTTGTGAAATTCTCTATGTTGAACCTTCTGATCCAATTTTTTGCATACTTGACATTCATACATAATATGAATTTTTGGTCACTGGTTTGGAATTTTTCTCACATGTTATCATCATTTTTGACACATAGAGAATAATGTGACAATTTGTGTCACATTTTTGACATTGAATTGATGCATTTTTGTTCACATAGCATTTGCATCATTCTGGATTTGATCTTTTGCATGATGATCATTCTTGGCATGAAGAACTTGTACAAAAAATCTCAAAGTCATTGCGTACATTTCTGATTTGATATGGATTTTATATGTTGGAAGCTCATTGTGTGCATATGTTTGGAGCTTTTTGAAGCATTTGAATAATATTTGGAATATGGTGGATCTTTGGACATGATGATTGATGTTTAGGGGTTCATATGGTTCTGTTTGGGGCTTGTGATTTGATTCACCTCATGCCATTGTTGGTTTATGCTTCATTGTGTTGATTGGATGTATATAGACTAACTTTGTCCATTGTTTCAGGATTGGATACTTATCATGGATGATTGAGTTTGTTCTCACCATGTAGGATGCAAATGCATTGAGTACTAACCTATTTTTATGTTGTAGGTTTTAATTGATGTGGTGAACTCATGAGCTCATTTGAGTGTTAGGGCACTTATGCATTGAATTGTGTAACTGTTAGAGGGTTTTACTGTTTGTCTACTGGTTTTATGACTGAAGTACTAACTATTTAGTCTTTGTACAGGTACCTTAGTTCTTGCTTACTTTAGCTCTTGCTTGAGCATTGGATTATGGTTAACACACCACTCAGGTAGTTAGCTTCTTACTCCATGTAGTCTGAAGTCCTGTCACCTTTTTTGCAGGCATTTTGCTGGCAAGTCCTCCTTCAGAGGCTCTGTTTGTGTTTGTTTAAAATTGTGCTCAAAGACCTCCAAGATGAGGCATGTGATATTTGATAAGACCTCCAAGAGAAGAGGCTATTGACGGATAAAAGGGATTAGTAGCCAATCTCCCGTTATTGAGTGTGTCGTTCTTTATGCTCGCACTACGTGCTGATGCTTCTGAACATGTGCCCCAGATCTTTTGTCCAGAGTCTGTCAAGTGGAATAGGGTCCATCTTTCTGGATCCCCACGCTTTCTTTGTCATGAGCTCACCCTGGCCAGGGTTAAGAGCATGAGGTCTCATCCTCATTTACACTTTGATCAGCTTCACCCTAACGTTCAATGTTAGTGGTTAAGAGCTACAGATTACCCATTACAGTTTGGCTTGTTTGTCGAGGTTGACATGACCCCTCTTGACTAAAGCCCACCCATTGTTTGAGCCTCTTGTATGGATATAGTGTGTGATGTTTGTTTACTTGTTAGTTAAGTTCTTGTTAGAGACCTCAACTTAGGGATGTTGATTGCATGACAACTATTAGGCTCGAGTCTTAATCTCCCTTTTAGTTTGTTGTTTCCCTGGTCTCTGGTTAGGAGAGTGTTTTACCCCATGGAACTTTTGATGTGTATGCTCTGGTACTAGGAGTTTCCATTTGAGTTTAATTCGAGGATCATTACCATGTTCATCTAAGTGGAAGATACAAGATACATTGAGGATCTCTTATGAGACTTGTTTGATTACTTATACTTTGTGCTTGCTTATTCCAAAGGATGGGAGCTACTTGGATCATCAATATGATCTCAAGAGAGGAACTCCTAGTGTGGTTTCATTTCTTATCCCTCACCTTTTTGTTTTCCTTAGGACTTAGCCCTTCTTCTTCATCTTTCCACTCTAACCCAAGCCAAAACCCTTTTTGTGCAAACATTGACATTGTGTTCAAATTAGAAACCTAGGCCATATGCCTTTGATTTTTCAAACTTTTTTTCATTAATACTCATTGTAAATGAACTCTAAGTCATACTTTGACCTCATTTTGTGAATACTTCTAATTTGTAAATTCAACTCACTTCAACTGATTTTTGTGGGTCCAATGACCACCTTTGATTAAAAACTCTTACATAACCTTTAGCTATTAGGTTTGAGTTATCCTAGTGGTTGATGTAAATCTCACCTCATCCTTAGTGATTGGATTGTAAGCCTTCCATACTTATTATAGGGTTAACCCCTCACTAGTATGTTGAAGTCTTCCTCACATGGTGGATTGTTGGTTTAGGTTGAGTTTTCTCCCTTTGATAACAAAAGACCTTAAGGCTTTTGGTTTAAAATCAATTCACCAATCTTTGAGATTTTTACCCCGAACTACGAGGTTTTGATCCTAATCTTTTTATAAGAGGGTACGTAGGCAATGGGTTTATCCATCCAAACACAAAATGTAAATAACTTGTACATTCTCTTCTCATCTCTTCAACCATGTTTGCACAAATAAAATTTTCACAAAAACAACAACCTTTGCAACAAGTGTGAGAAGGGCTCCCTAGGAGTACCTAGGATGTTTTGGGTGCCTAACACCTTCCCATTACATAACCAACCCCCTTACCCAGATCTCTGTTTTCTTTTACTAGTTTTTGTTAAAACTATTAGGTTTTTGTTCGCTTTCTAACCATTCCTTTGGATAAATAGAAGTGCGGTGGCGACTCGACTTGTATCATTTACCTTGAATTTATCAATATTTCTAATGGTAACGAATACCCCGCTACAGAAAAGTGGCGACTCTGTTGGGGACTCTATCCTAGTGGGTTTTGCCAACTTTTCATGCTTGTTGTATTGTATTGTTTTGTGACATATTTTTGTGCAATTTGGGATTACTGTATTGTATGTAATGATTGATTGGCTTGATATTAATTCCTTGTATGCTTGGTGATCTTTGTGAGATGAGTTCTATACCCGGACTCGACTGCACTTAGGATAGGAGAATGGCGTAGTCTTGCTGACTTGTGTGGAGTTATTCCTTAGCAAGTTGACTTGCAAGTCCATTCACTTGGTGGAGGTCATGTTGGGATCAATAATGTCACACAAGTAAGTTGTGGTTAGACATTACTTTTTCCAATATAGACCTTAGAAGCCAAGGACCTTAGTTTACCAAGCCCATCTTGGCCTATTTTTAGGATGTAGTGCGAAAGTCGTTCAAATGTAAGATTTGATACGATTGTTACGCGATACTACACTTATAAGAGTCTCTCTTGAGAATATTTTTGGAATACGAGTAGTCGTTTCTCCGATAATATCCTAAAGATGGGATGATGACTATGGGAACCTCTTATAGAACATGTTTGGCAGGTTTAAACCCTAGTACATTCCCTTTGGGTGGTTCTTAACCAAGACTCCATGCTCGTGACTTGCAACAAGCCCTTGATTCATGGTTGATCCGTTCATATATCCTTAATATCAATGGAACTTGGGGGTTGGTAAGGTGTAAACCATAATCCACCAAAATGGATGATTAATATTAAGGATGATATGATCCATCCCATGACCTTTGTTTGGTGTGCTTTGCTTGATCCTTGAGTGTGATTGTTGCATCCATGCATTCATGCACCCATTTGCATCCATATCATCAATAATAAAAGAAATTTTAAAGGAACTTAAGGAGTTTATTTGCAAAATTTTCAGACATGGAAAGACAAAGAAGGAATACAAAGAAGTACAGTTTCAGACAACCAGATTTGAAAGAGTTAAGGAATCTGACATCCTATGTATTAGATCCCTTGGGTTTCAAAGCTCGTTTTGGGAAGCTTCTGACTACTCAGGTGGATGAAGGGTTGATGAGCGTATTGGTGCAGTTTTATGATCCCTTGTACCGTTGCTTCACTTTTCCGGACTTTCAGCTTTTGCCTACCCTTGAGGAGTATGCCTACCTTGTGGGTATACCTATTCTAGACCAGTTGTCGTTCAGTGGCTTGGAAAGTATTCCTACTTCTCGAGAGATAGTAGACATGTTGCACATAGATGAATCTCTGGTTGGTGCTCATATGACTACCAAAGGTGGAATTCAAGGTCTCCCTTCTGAGTTCCTCATTGCTCAAGCTACTGTTTATGGGAAGGCCATGAGTGAGGATGCCTTTGAAGCCATATTTGTACTTCTCATCTATGGGTTGCTATTGTTCCCCAACATCGACAAGTTTGTGGATGTGAACGCTATTAGGATCTTCTCTGCTCTTAATCCTATTCCGACTCTATTGGGTGATACCTATTTCTCTTAGCATATGAGGAATGCAAAGGGTGGTGGCACCATTGTGTGTTGTTTGCCTCTGTTATATAAGTGGTTTATTTCTCACTTACCTCAGACGGTCGCCTTCAAGGAGAACAAGGGATGTCTACGGTGGTCCATGAGACTTATGTCTCTCACTAATGATGATATCTCTTGGTACAACTGTGTGTATGATGGTGTGCAGATTATTGACTCTTGTGGTGAATTCTCCAATGTACCTCTTCTTGGTACATGTGGTGGGATTAACTACAACCCTGTTTTAGCACGTCGTCAGCTTGGGTTCCCCCTAAAGGATAAACCCAATAACATTTCGTTAGAGGGTGTGTTCTTTCAGGAGGGTAAAGATCCCCAAGGCTTGAAATCTAGGATGGTTCGCGCTTGGCGCAAGGTTCATAAGAAAGGAAGGAAGGAGTTGGGTCCTAAGAATTGCATCGCTTTGGAGCCTTACACTGCTTGGGTTAGGAAGAGAGCGTCTGAGTATCTCATGCCTTACGATTATCCAAGACCTACACCTTTGGTTGTGGCTGGGCCTTCAACCCTCCCTAACCAAGGAGTAGAGGAGTTGAGAGACGAAGACCTATCACGTGCTTGGATCCGTGAAAGGGAAGAGTTGCTTCAGCAGATCAAGGAGAAGGATGCCTTGATTGAGTTCCTCGAGCATCAGGTTATTGATGATCCTAATGATGCATGGACTTCTCTACTTCCCCAGTCTTCCAAGTTTTGGAAGAGGAAGTATGACCGACTCGCCAAGGAAAAGGTGGATATGGAGGCCGCTTACGAGATGGAAATGAAGAGGCTTCGTGCATCTTATCTTCCTGAGTCCCGAGCACTAGATGATTGTTCCTAGGGATCCAAAGGATGATTATTTTCCTTTTCTCTTGTATATGATTGACAAATGTTGTACTTCTTTTCCCTGATATTATTTGATGAGATATTTCCATATGTGATGAACAGTTAATATTTCCAAAATTTGCAAATAAAACCCTAGAGTTCCTTTGAAATAAAAACAAATCATATGCACAAGCATTGCATGCATCATATACATAAGCAGGTTTTGTTCTCGGCCTCTTGTCCTGTGGTCTAACTCTGTGTTCTTCATTTATTTTGAAGACAAGCTAACTCACCGGTACTACACTAGAGCCAACTCTTCAAGACTAATGGATCATCTAGAGCAAGAGAACCGTGAACTCAAAGAGGAAGTGGCCAGACTGAGTGCTTTGATGGAATCATTCTTGGCTGCACAGAGCCAGTCTTCTCCGACGCCTTCAACTCCTCCCCAGAGGACAGTCATCTCTGAGATTGTCTCCTCAACTGTGCCTGCAGCCAGTGCATATTTTGCTCCGGCCTCTATGCCAACCGGGTTTCCGTGGAGGATGCCTCCCAATTTTATGCCTGAGGGTCCTGCTCCAACTTTTGCTTCCATGTCGGTATCTAGCCCGGTCCTTGTTGTTCCTCCTCCTGTCGTGCATACCATGCCTAGGGTAGAGGACACCATCTATCATTCTGAGCCATCTGAGGGCCCAGATGTCCATGAGAAGATGGACGCTATGAACGACCAATTTCTTGAGCTTCGCAAGGAATTGAAGACTCTCAGAGGAAAGGATCTTTTCGGCAAGTCTGCTGCCGAATTATGCTTGGTTCCCAATGTGAAGATTCCTGTGAAATTCAAGGTCCCCAAATTTGAAAAATACAAGGGGAACACTTGTCCTCTCAGCCACCTGGTCATGTATGCCAGGAAGATGTCTACTCAGACTGATAATGACCAGTTGCTCATCCACTACTTTCAGGACAGTTTGTCCGGTGCCTCTCTGCGTTGGTATATGGGGCTAGACAGTGCGAACATCCGATCCTTCAACGACCTTGGAGAGGCCTTCGTCAAGCAGTATAAATATAATGTGGATATGGCTCCCGATAGGGATCAGCTAAGGGCCATGTCTTAGAAGGACAAAGAAACATTCAAAGAGTACGCCCAGAGGTGGCGAGAGTTGGCAGCACAGATTGTGCCTCCGCTAGAAGAGAAAGAAATGACCAAGATCTTTCTGAAGACCTTGAGTTCATTCTATTATGAGTGGATGGTTGCTAGCGCTCCTTCTGACTTCACCAAGATGGTGAATATGGGGATGCATTTAGAAGAAGGGGTTAGAGAAGGACGTCTTACCAAGGAAGAGGCTCTTCTGCCAAACGTTATGGGGCGTTTGCGAAGAAGAAATATGGAGAGGCACATGTTGTGACCTCCCATGTTAAACCTAGAAGACCCTCTGTAAGGAGGAAGACCGTACGCCCTACCGGTAACCAGCACCAGGTGGCTCACATAGCACCTGTTTTCAGAGACAATCAACAATATCAGCAACATAACAATAATCAGCAATCACCTCAGCAATATCAACAACAACAGTACCGTCCGCAACAGCAGGCCTATCAGCCTTGAAACAGTAATCAAACCAGCACGAGTTACGAGAGGAAAAAGGTCACTTTTGATCCTATTCCGATGACGTACGCAGAACTATATCCCTCTTTGATAGAGAGGAAGTTAATTACTTCGAGAGACCCGCCAGCTATACCTGCTAACCCTCAGTGGTGGTATAAGCCTGAATTGCATTGTGTCTATCATTCTGGTGCTCCCGGCCACGACGTGGAGAATTGCTATCCTTTGAAGACCAAGGTTCAAGATCTTGTGAGGTGCGGCATTTTGTGCTTTGAGGACGTAGGTCCTAATGTTAAGAAGAACCCATTGCCCGAGCATGGGAAGTCTGTCAACATGGTCAATGGTTGCCCTGGCAAGTACAAGGTCAAATATGCCAGTCATATTCGACAATTTTTGGTTGAGATACATCGTTTGCTATGCGAGTACAGTCATTATGAGCACGATCATGATAGATACCGAGTCTGCTCTGTTAACCAATTGGGTTGTCGCTAGGTGCGCAAAGATCTTCAGGAAATGTTGGATGAAGGAGTTATCGAGATCCTTTAGAATAGGAATATTGACGAAGATGAGCCAGAGGTCAACGTAATTTCCCCAGTATTCTGGATGCCCGAGCCTGTTACCATTAAGTATGATGGTAGAAAGCAGAAGGTATCTCCTACCCTGATCATTAAGCCTGCCGGTCCAGTACCGTATTCTTCTGAAAAGGCAATTCCCTTCCGTTACAATGTTGTTACCGTAGAAGATGGGAAAGAGGTATCTTTGACATCCTCCTCTGTTGTGAATATTGCTGATGTAAGTGGTTTGACCCACAGCGGTCGTGTGTTTTCAACACCACCAAAGCCCTAAGCTAAGGCTGATTTTGTTGAACGCCCGACTGGGAATGCTGTGAGCACCTCGAATCTGGCACCTGTTGTTAAGCCCTCCTCTGTACTAAAAACTCCTACTTCTGTTGGCCCAACCGGCAATGTGAAAGAAGACTGTGATGAGATGTTGAGGCTCATCAAGAAGAGTGAATACAATGTTGTAGACCAGCTTCTACAAACGCCATCCAAGATATTCGTGTTATCATTACATCTGAATTCAGAACCACATAGAGAGGCTCTGCAAAAAGTTTTGGATGTGGCATATGTAGATCATGATGTCACTATAGAACAGTTCGATAGCATTGTTGTAAACATTACTGCTTGTAACAATTTGAGTTTCTGTGACTCTGATCTCCCTGAGGAAGGAAGAGACCACAACCTGGCATTACACATATCCATGAATTGTAGAAACGACGCCATGTCCAATGTGTTGGTGGACACTGGGTCATCCCTGAATGTATTGTCAAAATCCACTCTTTCAAAACTGTCATATCAAGGGCCTCCCATGAGGCAGAATGGAGTAGTTGTGAAAGCTTTCGATGGGTCTCGAAAGACTGTGATTGGGGAAGTTGATCTCCCAATCAAGATTGGACCAAGCGATTTCCAGATTACCTTCCAGGTTATGGATATTCACCCATCGTACAACTGTCTCTTAGGCAGACCATGGATTCACGAGGCAGGAGCCGTGACATCCACCCTACACCAGAAGCTGAAATTCGTGAAGAATAAGAAACTGGTAGTGGTAGGGGGAGAAAAGGCTCTCCTGGTTAGCCACTTGTCTTCCTTCTCATACATAGATGCTGAGGATGAAGTTGGAACTCCTTTCCAAGCTTTATCTATAGCTGAGTCTATTGAGAAGAAAACTCCTTCATTTACTTCCTATAGAGATACGAAATTGGCCATTGAGTGTGGTGCAATTGTTGGTCTAGGAAAAATGATTGAGCTGGAAGATAACAAGTCTCGGGCTGGCATACGCTTTTCTTCTAGGGTTTTCAATGAGAAAGGGTTGTTCAAGAGTGGAGGGTTCATCCACGCTGGTCAGGAGGAAGAAGTTGCTGCTGTTTTGGAAGAAGATGCAGAGGATTCTGGAAATTTCATCATCCCTGGGGGGATCTGCAACAATTGGGTCGCTGTGGATATTCCTACAGTTATCCACAAGTCAACGTAATGATCACTTTGTTTAAAAAACCCTTCTCCCATGCCAAAAGGAGGAGTTATGACATTGTTGGCAACATAAATACAATGATATTTTCATTCAATAAATTCATGTTAAATGTTTGTTTTTCCAATTATTTTCCCTTTTCACTTTTTGCCTAAAATTGGTGATCACATAAAACCCTAAAAATAGAATAAAATCAATCTTTTCATCTGCATAATGATTTGCCTTGTTTGATTTCTGAAAGCTTTTCATATCCAAAATCATTATGCAGGTTGATCAAACCCATTGAACATAATGATCCAACACCATCTCCCAATTTTGAATTCCGTGTATTTAAGGCAGAAGAAGATGATGTTGAAGAGATTCCTGACGAGATTACCCGTCTACTTGAGCATGAGGAGAAGATCATTCAGCCGCATCTTGAGAATCTGGAAACAGTCAACTTGGGGTCTGAGGATTGTGTGCGAGAAGTGAAGATTGGGGCACTCCTTGAGGAATATGTTAAGAAGGGGTTGATTGAATTGCTACGGGAATATGTCGATGTCTTCGCCTGGTCATATGAAGACATGCCAGGTCTAGATACAGATATTGTGCAACATTTCCTGCCTTTCAAGTCTGAGTGCGTGCCTGTGAAGTAGAAGCTCAGAAGAACTCATCTTGATATGGCAGTGAAGATCAAAGAGGAAGTTCAAAAGAAAATTGATGCGGGGTTTCTGGTGACGTCTACATATCCTCAATGGGTGGCCAATATTGTGCTTGTGCCTAAGAAAGACGAAAAAGTCCGGATGTGTGTGGACTATAGAGATTTGAATAAAGCTAGTCCGAAAGATGATTTCCCTCTACCACACATTGATATGTTGGTAGACAATACAGCTAAATTCAATGTCTTCTCATTTATGGACGGATTTTCCGGATATAATCAGATTAAGATGGCACCCGAGGATATGGAGAAGACAACATTCATCACACCTTGGGGAACATTCTGTTATCGAGTGATGCCCTTCGGTTTAAAGAACGCCGGAGCCACGTATCAACGAGCTATGACCACCTTGTTTCATGATATGATGCACAAGGAGATCGAGGTATATGTTGATGATATGATTGCCAAGTCAAGAACGGAAGTTGAACATGTAGAGCACTTCGCGAAGCTTTTTCAGCGTTTGAGGAAGTACAAGCTTCGTCTGAATCCCAACAAGTGTACATTTAGAGTCCGTTCTGGCAAGTTATTGGGCTTTATTGTCAGTGAAAGAGGTATTGAGGTTGATCCTGCAAAGGTCAAACCAATACAAGAGATGCCTGCGCCCAAAACTGAGAAGCAAGTCCGAGGTTTTCTTGGCCGCTTGAATTATATTTCCAGATTCATATCCCACATGACTGCCACATGTGCGCCAATATTCAAGCTCCTCCGGAAAGATCAGTCCCATGATTGGACCGAGGATTGCCAGAAAGCTTTCGATAGTATCAAAGAATATTTGTCTGAACCTCCGATCCTGTCTCCGCCTGTAGAAGGAAGACTATTGATCATGTATCTGACAGTTCTTGAAGATTCAATGGGTTGTCCTTGGTCAGCAAGACGAATCTGGAAAGAAAGAGTATGTTATTTACTACCTAAGTAAGAAGTTCACCGATTGTGAGTCTCGGTACTCAATGCTTGAAAAGACATGTTGTGCTTTGGCTTGGGCTGCTAAGCGCTTACACCAGTATATGATAAATCATACAACTTGGTTGATATCCAGAATGGATCCGATTAAGTACATCTTCGAGAAGCCTGCTTTAACAGAGAGGATTGCCCGTTGGCAGATGCTGTTATCTAAGTATGATATTGAGTATCGAGCTCAGAAGGATATTAAAGGTAGTATCTTGGCTGACCATTTGGCACATCAGCCTATTGAGGATTATCAGTCAGTTCAGTATGACTTCCCAGATGAGGAGATTCTGTATTCGAAGATGAAAGATTGTGATGAGCCTACACTTGATGAAGGGCCAGAGCCTGGTTCCCGATGGAGCATGGTGTTTGATGGCACTGTAAATCAGTATGGAAATGGTATTGGGGCAGTGATTATTACTCCTCAGGGCACACATATTCCTTTTACAGCAAGGCTAACTTTCAAATGCACGAATAATATGGCTGAGTATGAGGCCTACATTATGGGATTGGAAGAGTGTATTGATCTAAGGATCAAGCACCTTGATGTTTATGGTGATTCGGCCCTCGTTGTCAATCAGATCAAGGGTGAATGGGAGACGAATCAGCCTGGTCTTTTTCCATATAAAGATTATGCGAGGAGGATTTCAACGTTCTTTACTGAGGTTGACTTCCATCATATTCCTCGAGATGAGAATCGGATGGCAGATGCACTTGCTACGCTTGCTTCGATGATTGTGGTTAAACTGTGGAATGAAGTTCCCAATATCACTGTGATGCGCTTGGATAGACCAGCTCATGTATTTGCATATGAAGAAGTGAAGGATGATAAACCATGGTATTATGACATCAAGTGTTTCCTCCAGAACTAGGTTTACCCGCCTGGGGCATCTGTGAAAGATAGGAAAACTTTGAGGAGATTATCAGGAAGCTTCTACCTCAATGGCAATGTGCTTTATAAGAGGAATTTTGACATGGTTCTGCTCAGATGCGTGGATAGACACGAAGCAGACCTGTTGATGACTGAGGTCCATGAAGGTTCATTTGGTACCCATTCCAATGGACATGCCATGGCTAGAAAGATGTTGAGAGCAGGCTACTATTGGCTGACAATGGAGTCTAACTGCTGCAAATATGTAAAGAAATGCCATAAGTGTCAGATTTATGCGGATAAGATTCATATTCCTCTGACACTTCTGAATGTGATTTCATCACCATGGCCTTTCTCCATGTGGGGAATCGACATGATTGGCATGATTGAGCCGAAAGCGTCCAATGGACACAGGTTTATTCTCGTAGCAATTGATTACTTCACTAAGTGGGTTGAAGCGGCATCATATGAAAATGTGACCAGGCAGGTGGTCGTGAAGTTTATCAAGAATCAACTCATATGCCGTTATGGTGTGCCGGGTAAGATCATCACTGATAATGGATCTAACTTGAATAACAAACTGATGAAAGAGCTGTGTAGTGAGTTCAAGATTGCACACCATAATTCTTCTCCTTATAAACCCAAGATGAATGGGGTTGTTGAAGCTGCTAATAAGAATATCAAGAAGATTATCCAGAAGATGGTTGTTACGTACAAAGATTGGCATGAGATGCTGCCATATGCTTTGCACGGATATCGTACATCTGTTCGCACTTCAACAGGGGCAACCCCTTTCTCTCTTGTTTATGGCATGGAGGTCGTACTCCCAGTAGAGGTGGAGATCCCATCAATGAGAGTCTTGATGGAGACCAAGTTGACTGATGCTGAATGGGTTCAGAGTCGCTATGACCAGCTGAACTTGATAGAAGAGAAGAGATTGACTGCCATGTGCCATGGTCAGTTGTATCAACAGAGAATGAAGAAAGCTTTTGATAAGAAGGTCAAGCCTCGTGTGTTTCGAGAAGGTGACCTTGTGCTCAAGAAAGTCTTGTCTTTCGCGCCCGATTCCAGGGGCAAGTGGACTCCAAACTATGAAGGTCCATATGTTGTTAAGAGAGCCTTTTCAGGCGGTGCTTTGATGCTTACAACTATGGATGGGAAGGATTTCACTCGTCCTGTGAATTCAGATGCAGTCAAGCAATACTTCGCCTAAAATAAAAACAGAATGGCTCGCTAAGTTGAAAACTCGAAAGGGCGGCTTAGGCAAAAATGAGTGTCTCGGTGGATTGAAAACCCGAAAGGGCGATCCAGGCAAAAGTTAGAGACATAAAAAATGAATATATGCATCCCGCTAGATTGAGTACCTCATCCTGGGGCAATCTAGGCAAAAATTAGGGATTTGGCAAGTAACTGTATCCTGACAAGACTTGGTTCTACAACTGTCATCCGTCAGAGATTCTTGTTCATTCGTCGTCAACCGAAGCTTCGAATACATCGAATTCAGAATTGGTGGAGAAATGGTCATTATGTTCAATGTAGCCCTTTTCCAATATATATCACCAATTTCAAACTTGTAAAAGATCTATGAGGTCTTGCCATTTGCAGGCTACCTTTCCATCAAATGAATTCGAGTCTTTATCCAATTATTTGCACTCTTATTTGTTTCTATTCAACAAATGTTTTGCATGTTTTAATTGAGAAAATATCATTGTTTTGAACAAATGAATTTTTCATAACTTGTTTTTAAACAAAATGAACATTAACAATGACAAAAAGATACTTATGAGATCCTCAATGCTCTCCCAAGGGTGGTATGATCCCCAACAGGGTGAGACATTTGTTCATATCCCTGGCATGACTATATCTTCTTCCTCTGGGACCCTTTTATGGTTTATCCCTGAGTGGTATGCTTGTTGAGATGTTCACCACTCTCCCCTTCAGCGGAAGAGCGATCTTTTCTCCTCAGCAGGTGTGATTTCCTTGGTGAGTTTGGTACTTGGTGTCGGATCACCAGATTCCTCTTATCTCCCTCAGATGGATTCCCTAGAGATTTTGTGATTTCCTGGTATCTCTGATTCCCCAGCAGATTGGATACTCTCCATTGGAATTTTGGGCTTCCTCCCTTGAGATGTAGTACCGGACAACTGTGTGCCTGTTCCTTTGAAGCTGTTTGTGTTAGAAATGTCTGTTTATCAGCATTCATCATACATAAACCATGCATATGTGCATATAATCTTCAAACATTTGGATATTCATATTGCATTTTTTGCCATATATATTTTGCTTGTTATTCTCTGCTAGTTGAGAACGTATGTCCCCAAGCAGATGTCGGTGTCTGATCCCTCAATATAGAGTCAGCCCCTTAAGCAGAAAGTGTTTATCTTTCCTTCCGCATTCCCCACTGAGTTATATCCTCGTGGACGACGGTTGTTTTTGCTTCCTCCCAACACATATATTGGGATGGATTTCCCTATTGAGTTATATCCTCATTAGGACGAGTCTTGATTCAGTTTGCCTCTTTGGTTTGATCCTAAATTGGCCTCTCGAGACTGTCTCTTGTGCTTCCCCGTGGTATAAGTGAATAATTGCTCAGTAATCAGTAATCATTCATCTTATCCCCAGCGGAGTTTGTGGTTTTCTACCCTTATATCGGTAGTTGTAAATCCTACTTTCTCCCTTTTGCAGAGTTAACCATTGTTGTTCACCCTAGTTGATGACGGTTACTCTTCCGTGGTTTTCTACCCAGTATCCGGTAGATGTAATCCCCTCTTTGACGGTTATCATTATCCAATATTCGGTATTGATATTCCCTCCGTCTTTCGGATAATTGCTCTGATTAAGCAATTTTATCCCCAGCGGAATTTGTGGTTTTCTACCCTTATACCGGTAGTTGTAAACCCTATTTTCCCCTCTTTGCAGAGTTAACCATTGTTGTTCATCCTAGTTGATGACGGTTACTCTTCCGTGGTTTTCTACCCAGTATCCGGTAGATGTAATCCCCTCTTTGACGGTTATCATTATCCAATATTCGGTATTGATATTCCCTCCTTCTTTTGGATAATTACTCTGATTAAGCAATTTTATCCCCCAGCGGGTCCTCTTTCATTTACCGTTTTCCGGTGATGTTTGTTGCTCCCCTTGATTGGCCATCATTATATACCTAGTTTTGGTATCCCGATGCTTTTCTCTGTCGGTCGATTTATCCTTTATTAACCTAGTAACCGGTTGTGGATAATCTTCCATGCGAGGGTATTATCTACGTTCTGACGGTAATAGATAATATATCTCATGCAGTCTTTGGTCGAAGCCTTTTGTTCTTCCCCAGTCGAGTAAGATTTGTATCCCTGTTTTGGAATCGAATGTCCATCCCATAATCGAGTTTGCGTTCTACCCTCTTTTTGGATGATGAGTGTTTTGGGAATATTCCCTAATTCATGCTTTGGTTGGTCACCTATTATATGTCCAGTAACCGGTATCCTTGGTGTTCCTTCCTTCTGCTCCCTATTATGACTTTGGTCCCCTGTGGAGTCAGATTTTCCTGAGTTGAGATATACCTTTTACGTCTTCCTCAGATGATTTGGTTGATTGATATCTCTCACCCTTATACCGGTCTTAGATATTCATTCTTCCCGAGCTTGTTGTTCTCTCACCCTTATACCGGTGATCAGATCACATGTCTCATTGAGCTTGTTACCCAGTAACCGGTAACACCTCATCCCGCTGCTTCCCCAGGAGAGTCTTTTTAGACATCCCCAGCGGGGTATCTGTTGTGGATCGCGTTTTGCTGTGTTGGCATTTTCCCCAACACATGCACCTTCGAGTCAGCTCGATGTCCTTCCATTGGATTTACTCCCTTTGGAATTTTGTTCCCCAGGTTTCAAGTCGTGACCTGCTCACGCATTTTTTATTCTTCTTCTTATCCCTATGAGAATCCCCAGAGTCTCTATCCCTAGTGAGTGTATTACTCCTATGGATTGTCAATTTCTCCGGATGTCTTTTCTTCTTTGTGGACGCATATCCCCACAGAGTTTGTTTGTTTTGCATACATACATTTGCATCATGAGGTCTCTTAGGGACCAAAATTTGTCTCTTTGTTATTATTTAAGCCCATTCTACCCCGTCGAGACGAAGATTTTAACCTTCACTTCTCCGGCTAGAATGACCTTAAATAGGGGTATCTGTAAGACCCTAATTTTGTCCCTAAGATCCCTCATGGCATCATAACATTGCATTGCATAGCCTCAAGGATCATTTAGAATCTTGGTTCCCTTTGCCTTTGGTTGGGATCTCTTGTGAGTGGTTTGAGATCACCAAGCATGCTTGAATTGTATATCATTGCTTTTCTCATTTTTGTTTACTAACCAAAAGCACAAAAATATGTCACTAACATCTTTTGTTTTGTAGCTTAAGCAATCACCAGGTCAAGAGCTTCAAGAAGATCCTTTGTGCAAGAGATGAGCAATTTCACCAAGTGGTAGAGGCTCAATCTAATCAAGACATTTCAAGGTCATCTGAGGACCAAAAGTCAATTGTGCAGTCAACTGAGGGCTATGAGGTGGGGAAATGAGTTGAGACACCTCAATCATGTTCAAATGGGGTCTATTCATCATTCTAAACATCCATCTTGAAGATTCAAAGGTCAGGGCAAAAGTTACTAAAAATGGAAAATGACCTGTAATTCAAAGTTTCCAAATTTGGCAAGTTTTGGTCCACTTTCAACTTGACTTTTCAATGTCAAATAAGTTTCAAATGGATTTTTGGTGTACATGAAAGTTGTAGATCTTTGTCTCCCCTTTCCAAAACGTCCTAATTCATGTCAGTATGATAAATGGTTGAGGAGTTATGGTCATTTGATCACAAAGTGTGCATCGAAATTCAAAATGGCATAACTTTTGATATAATGCTTCAAATTGGTTCATTCTTTTTGCAAAATGCTTCTCATGTTCAAGACATCTCAAAATGAGCTTTGCCATGCATGGGAGAGGCTTGTATGTTCATTATTTCAAACATGTGCAAATTGAAGAAAATATTCATCATTCATTCTTGGCTTAAGATGCAAGCAAATTGATCCTCAAATCATGACCCTTGGATGTCCATAAGTGAATTGGAAGCTTAACATGGAGCTGATCACGTGTATCATGGGTACATGAGCTCATTTTGCATTTTTTGCAAATTGTTTCATATCTCACTGTAGCACCTCAAATTTGCACCTCCCATTTGTATATACATTTCATTTTTAGGTCACTAACATCTCATTAACATTGCATTGTCCATTGCATAGTTCATTGTATGTCATCAAGCAAGACTGGTTAGAAGATTCAACTGTGCAAGGCAACAAGTGCATTTTCAATGAAATCAAAGCCCTAGGGTTGGTAAAATGAGTTCATGTGACCCAAGGATCATTTTGAAGAGATTTGGCCAAGTGTTGAAGGCTCTAACTCATCAGTCCATGTGCAAATCATCTGAAACCCTAAAAAGTCAACAGAAGTCAACTGTCAGTTCAATTGTGGATTTGAAGGGGGGAAATGGTTAGAGATGCCTCATTCATGTGTAAACAAGTCTCATTTGACATTTCAAACATCAACATTGAAGAATTTGAAGTCAGATCAAGACTTTCCAAAAATAGCAAGTGACTTATAATTTGAATTTGCCAAAAATGGAAAGGTTTTGGACCAACTTCAACTCAAGATTACATCATCAAGAAAGCTTCAAATGAAATTTTGTCCAACATGAAAGTTGAAGATCTTTCTCTCCCATTTCCAAAAAGTCCAAGATCATGGATTTCTCATGTGTGGTTGAGGAGATATGGTTCAAACTTGACAAAGTGTGGTCTAAACTTCACATGTGCATAACTTTCAAACCAAAACTCCAAATTGGATGGCTCTTTTTGCATTCTTCTCCTTTTGACCTCTAGTTTCCAAATCATGCCTTGCATTGCAAAAATTATATTCACATGAGCATTTGGTAAATCATTGGATTTTTGGAGGGAAAATATGAATTTCAAATTTTGTGTATCATTTGAACATTTCACCACCACCATTGGCTCCAAAACAGAATTTTGAGTGAAATTGAATGGGATTTTCGTGTACTATTCACATGCATCCCATGCATGAGGGTGAAAAGAGAATTTACACTTACACTCCAAAATGTTAATTACACTTATCCTTTGGCTTAAGCATGATTAAAAGAGTGATTAGCATGGCATATATAAGCAAAACCCTAACAGTTTTCAGCATTAACAACAACTAATTTTCAGATCTAGATCAAAATTCACAAATTCTCTCTCAAAAATTTCTTCAAATTTCTTCAAACAATATCCATTTCTCTGGCTTGATTCATCATCCTGAAGTATCATTGAGCAAGGTTGGACGTGGAATGGAGTGAAATCGTGCCTGTTTGTTCATAATGGAAGCTTGGAAGCATTAATGGTGAATTCGAATTCTGGTGAAATCAAGAGCAATTGAACCTCAATCTTCCTTCCAATCACTTCAATAATCATTGTAGAGAAGCTGTAAAGCATTGCCAAGGCCTGTAGTTCGTGATTTCCAGATCTGCACTTCAAGAGGTTACAAATCAATCCTCTTAATTCTCAAATTTCTTGTATATATATTTGTAGATCTTGTTGTTGTGGTCATGCTGAGCTTTAAATCGTGTGAAATGATCCATTGTACATGAAGATATGCCTGTTTGAAGTTTTGATGATGAAACTTGTTTGCTTAGATTCATGCGTGTTTGATTGTTTCTTGATGAAATATTTATGGATTATTGATGTATGATGAAGGATCTACACGATGCCATGCTTGTTTTTAAGTTCTGGAGAATTTGTTCTTGGTGTTCTTGAGATGCTTCACTGTTCATGCATGGCACGTTGAGGAAGATGAAGATTTAGTTTAGGCCACGCTTTTTGATCTTTCTGGAACAGAAATCCGTTGCTGCATGTGTTTGCTATGGCACGCGTTTTGATTAGTACACATAGGCGTTTGCATGGCGTTTTAATTGGTTTAGATTCATTTAACTTCCATGCTCAGCGTTGACCGTGCCAATTAGGATTAATGAAACGCTGAGTTTAATGCAGCGCGCCTCTTTCATTTTAAAATGTGGCCGTGTTCGATCCTCAGCCGTGCCAAATAATTCAAATGCTCACATTTTTTTCCATTTCCCTCCTATTTCACATGCTTTTTTTTATTTTTCTTCAACTTCACAAATTCATAATAAATAGAAAAATCAACCAAATAATCTCCAATTTTTTGCATAGTGATCCTCATTCTATCTAGTTTTTTATGATTATCAAAATGAAAGTTGTGCCTGGCCTGGAAATTATTTTGTCTAAGGAGTTTGAACATGTATGTATATTTGACCTTGCTTTGCTATATCATTTTTGAAATGTTGGTCTTTGATCCAATGAATCTGAAATTTTGCATGCTATAACTAGACACTTTGCTTGACATTTTGGTGTTGATTTGGTATTTTTATCAATTGTCATTTCTGTTTTATGATCATGATAAGTTGGTGTGACAATTTGTGTCACACCTTGTGATGTTCAACTTGATTGATGTGTTTGCCATGCCAAATGATCTCCAATTGCCTTGATTTTTTGTATGAGGCATGCAATAGATGTTGTGATTGTTCATGATTTTTGTTGGAATTATTGGGACCATTTCTGATTTAATTGAGATTTTTCATTCTGGATGGTCACATTTGAGCCTTAAAATTGCCTTGAACTTCATTTGATCACAAAATGCTTGTTTCTTATCCAATGATTCTGAATTTTTGCACACTATTTCTAGACATGTTGAGTGTTGTTTTGGCTTTGGTTTGAGGTTTTTACCATAATCCATCCTTGTTTTATGCCTATGCTAACTTGGTGTGACAATTTGTGTCACACATGTGCTTGTTGTGCTTGTTGTGCTTGTCTTGACTTATGCTATGTAATTGCCATGCCTAATGATGTCCAATGCCTCTAATTTTTTGTGTGATAATCATGTTGTATGTCCTGTTTACTCATGAATTTTGCCAAGATTATTTGAATCATTTTTGATTTAATGTGCATTTATTTCTTCTGATGTCACAATGTGGTCACAATTTGCATACCTTGCCATGTTTGGTTCATGAAATGCTTTTGGTCAATGATATTGATATGAGACCTTTTGGAATGTGTTCTTGATTGAATGAAGTTGATACATGTTAAATTTCATGTTCTGTTTTGAATGTTTGACCCTCTGTTGACCCTAGGCTTTGACCTAGTGGTTTGGACTCACTATTTGGATTGTGGATTTCAGGTTAAGAAGCACATCGCCATGATTGAAGTGGTTCACTCATTTGGATTGATTAATTGGTTGATGATTGGCTAACCTTGTGTTGTTTTGTAGGTTGATGCCAAGTTATTTGTGTTGTGCCCATTGGCTTGTGGCTTGCACATTGTTGCCTAATGCCTTATCTGTCTGATTGTGTGATTGACTGTTGTCTGTCTGATTGGGTTAGATTTTTTTCAGGTACCTAAGTTGCTTAAAGTTCCTTTGAAATTGTTTTTGTTTTGCTTGGTTGCTTAACCACTGAGGTATAATTCTCTAACTTCATGTAGTCTGGAAGACCTGTCCTGTTATGTGGGCAGGCACCTGTCTGAAGCCCTCCTTAAGAGGCAATGCCTGTGAATGTTTAATTTTTTGCCAAGCAGGAAAAGTCCTCTTATGAGGCAATTGGCATATAAAAGAAATGTGTAATCCATCTCCTGCTATTCCGTTGTGTCATTCACTTTGCTCACACACCTTGTGTTGATGCATTATGGATAATAGCCCAAGATCTTTGTTGTGTCAGTCATATGTGGATAAGAGTTCCTACTTTCTGAACTCCCACACTTTCATTTGTCTGAAGCTCTCCCAGGCCAGGGATAAGAGTTGTGGGGTCTTACCCTCACTTCCCATTTCATTTGCTTCACCCTAACTCTCAATGTTAGGGTTAAGAGCTAATTACACCCGATTCCAGTTGGCTTGTGTTTCACAGCCTAACCTTGTGTGAGCCCATCTGTTTGTATATAGTGTGTGTGCTTGTTTTTGTGCTTGTGATTGATTGTGATGTGTAGGATAGCTTGCTCCCTGTGCAAGTTAGATAGAAACCTTAACATAGGGATCGTATGCATGACAACTTCTAGGCTCGAGTCGTAGTCTCCCTAGTAGTTTGTGTCTCCCTTTGTATCTGGTTAGGCTAGTCCTTTTTCCCTGTTTAGGGGAACTACGTCGCCCTGATCCTCATACCAGATGAGGTACGTAGGCAGGAGATGAGTTGATCTCTTCGGGCAACCTTTTGTTTTCAACCCCTTTTGTGTGTGTTGGAGTCTGACATAAGTCCAGCGATTGGCAGTTGGTTTCCTGCATGTGTGTTTGTTGGTTCGGAGTCTGATGTAAGTCCAGCGATTGGCATTCGGTTTCCATGTTCGCCTGTTTGTGTGGAGTCTGACGTAAGTCCAGCGATTGACAGTCGGTTTCCTGTGTGGTTTTGTTTGGCGTGCGTTAGCTGAGCTACGAGTGCTCTGATTCATCTCCGGTCAGAGAAGATAGGTATGCATAGGATGCGACATCCTAGCGAGCACGTTTCCCCTGTCCCGAACTACGTCGACTCTGATGTCTGTGTCTGACAGACTACGTAGGCCCAGGATGCGATATCCTGCCGAGTTAGTTTCTCTTGTTTTCTGTGTTTCTCTCCAGCCTGTGTGTGCAGTTTGTGATCAGTTTTTAGCAACCTTTATCCTTTCTTTTGAGCGTGGATCCCGTCGAGTACGACGGATGCGTAGGGGTGCTAATACCTTCCCTTCGCATAACCGACTCTCGATCCCATCTCTCTTTGGTCGCGAGACCATGTCTTTTCCAGGTTTACTTCGAGCGTTTCCTTTCCCTCTTTTGGGATAAATAACGCACGGTGGCGGCTCTGTTGTTTTGTTTTCCCGTCGGTTTTTTGCGTAATGCGACAGCTGGCGACTCTGCTGGGGATAAGAGAAGTTGACCTCTTATGGTCCATCTTCCCTAAGTGAGTCTCTCCTAGCGCTCTCTAGGATAGGGTTTGGTTACTTTTGTTGTTTCATTTATTGCATTTATTTGTTTATATTTGCATTTATGTTTGCATTTATGTTTGCATTTATGTTTGCATTCATCATTTATTCATATGTACTGGTTGTGTTTGTCTCTCTGTTGGGGTGGGAGTTACATGAGGTAAAAGGCCCAATACCCAGGCTATGAGTGAACTCTAGGACACCTAGGATTATAGTGATTCATGGGAAGCGGGTGGTATTGCGCCACTTAGCGGAACTTGATATCACGAGCAGTTCAGATCCTGATGGGATACTGTCGGTACATACATCTGGTGTGTACATGATGATATTCTATGAAAGGGTTGTTTATCCTGCGTTTCTCTTAACCTTACCCTGGCCTAGATAACACCCGTGAATGGGGAGGGATTGAATCATTTGCAGGTACAGATGGTGACTTTGGTTCATATGAATTTATGGACATTTATTTCTGAGACGCCGGAATTCTGTCCGCGGCACTTATCAGCGGGTTCCGTTTATTTCGGATCCCCGGGTTGAATTTGAAGATACTGGTTCAGAGGGTCTGGTTGTCATCCATTCAGTAGATTTCCTGTGATGATAGTGATATATCCCTCGGTTCTATTTATTTTGGAACTCCCCAAGTTGGATTTATGGTTACATGGGCCCTCAAATGACTGTGACTGGTCCAGAGACTTGATGGGTCTTCAGATGACTTGGAGATGGCACAGTGACTTGCTTGCATGCATTTGCATCATTCCCATTTCGCATCCATCTGCATTTAACTCATGTCTATCCGTACTCAGGGTCCATTTTTTTTATTAAGATTCTGGTTGAGAGATATCCTGATGCCAGAATGTTATTTTGAAATTTTATCCGTCTCGAGGAAGCCAGAATCAAAGGACAGAATATTCCTCATACGTATAGGCATTGCATGTGTGAGTCATACTAACCTGTTTGCTGTTTTGTAGGTGTCAGTATCTAACCGGTGCGCATAGCTCTTCCGTTCAGATATCCAAACTGATGGATCCACCCAACACCGACATTCTCGAATTGAAAGAGATGATGAGGGAGTTATTCAGTGTTGTGCAAGGGCTTGCCTTGGGACAGAAAGCAATTGATGAGAGGTTGGAGAAGATTGAGAAATGGATGATAGCGGAGAAAGTTCAGGAAAAGGCTCTGTCATCCGTAGTAAAGAAGCCCTCTGGCAATGGTCAGCCCGAGAAGGAGGTTGAATCAGGTGGTGTGCCTGCCCGAAAAGAACACGGTAAGGATCGTTACCACCCTTATGTTGCCACTGTAACCACCCCTGCTGGTAATCCACCTGTACAACCGCAACAACCGCCACCTCAACAGAAAGCGCCAAAAGCTAAAGGACAAGTGAAGAAGGGGACGGATCGTCAGTTTGATAAGCCACACGTGACTTATACCCTTCTGTTCAAGAGGTTGAGAGACCTTGGGTTAGTTCGGCCGAGGATATTTGTTCCTGTAGAACCGCATCGGAGGCCTGCAAACTACGATGAGAATGCTAGGTGCGAGTTCCATTCTGGGGCACCCGGACACAACATTGAGGGTTGTAAAGCTTTTAAACATGTCGTCCAGGACATGGTGGATTCCAAGGCCATCAGTTTGGCACAGATACTGAATGAGGATGTTAACCCCGTACCAAGGCATGGTCCTGTAAAAGTGAAAATGATGTTAAGGGACAAGAGAGGAATAGAGGTGATTGATGGAGATCAGCTAAAAATTCCAATGTCTGTGGTCCCAAAATATCTGATGAAGGATGGAGCATTCCCTAGTGTTGATGACTGTTGTGCGGCTGTCGCCACAAACGGGTGTGTAGTGATGGGGGAAACGATCCAGAGAATGATGGAAGTAGAAATGGACGGTGAAAAATGTGAAGCACCCGGTCAGGTAGTTGAAACCGTCAAGGTGGAAAACGCCCTTGTGGCTGAGAAAGAGAAGAAGCTGTCCATTTCTTCTTACAAGCAGGCCATGGAAGTGGTGAAGAACGGAGAAGCCCTAGGCTGGGGAAAGATCATAGACATTATGGTGAAAGCGGATATGTTCGGGGTTGGCTATCTTCCAGATCAAGGGTCGTCTAGACAAAACAGAGGACGTCGTCCACCGTACACCTTTGTCAGTGCAGGAATGTTGGATCCTGGTCACGCCTGTACAGTGGGTGAAGAGATTGACTGTGACCGCGAGCTTGAGTCGTGGATAAAATCATGTGTACCAGGAAACTGGAAGGCTTCCAAGATCATCACTGTCACTCATCCGGAAGTGTAGTATTTCTGTTTTTCAATCTTTGTTTGCATGAAAGCCATATGTTTTTCCCGAAACGTAATGGTCCATTGTAAGGGCCATCTCATGTGTTTCATTGTGCAACATTTTGCATCATTAATAAATGGATGTTTTTGTGATTAAAAGCGGTGTTCCTTGCCTTTCATTTATTTTTGCAGTTTAAAAATAAAAATGGCAATGTTTATTTTCATCTTTCTTTCCTTTTGATTCATTTGGTTCCGACCTCAAAAGTGACTATCCTCCTTATCTCATTGATAACAATTCGGTTACACCTCTGTATGACTTCGACAATCCGACCTATCCTGCCGAAGAAGGCGAAGAAGATTGTGATCTGCTGGAATTAGCCAGGTTGTTGAAACAAGAGGAGAAGGTGATTTAACCGTACGAGGAGCGACTCAAGATTGTTATTCCAGGCACCGCCGAGGTCAGAAAGGAAGTGTAAGTTAGGGCCACTTCAGAGGCAAGTCGAGAGCAGAATGGTAGCCCTGTTGAAAGGGTATATTGATGTCTTCGCCTAGTCTTATCAAGATATGCCAGGGTGGGGTACCAACATCGTTGTGCACAAGCTACCGTTAAGAGAAGACTGTCCTCCAGTGAAGCGGAAGTCGGTGCCAAATGTAGCGGTGTATTCGTCACTTTATGATTTATTGATTAAATAAAAAGCAAAGCATACAATGAATCGAGTCGCCACCACACTTTTATTTATCCAAAGGACTGGCTAAAAAGCGAACAAAAGCCTAAGAAGTTTTACACATAGAAAACTAATGAAAAGATCAGAGAGTCTGGGTAAGGGGTAAATTACGCAATGGGAAGGTGTTAGGCACCCAAAACGTCATAGGTTCTCCTAGGAAGCCCTTTTCACACTTGTTGTACAAAATTGTTATTTGTTTTGAAATATTTATTGTGCAAACATGGGTGGGATGATGAGAAAAGAATATACAATTTTTATTGTTTTTGTGTTTGAACGGATGAACCCGTTGCCTACGTACCTTTCCATAAAAGGTAAAGGATCAAAACGCCGTAGTTCGGCTAAAATATTTCCAAATGTTAGTGGATTCAATTATAAACACAAGCCTTAAGGTCTTACGTTATCCACGGGAGAAAACTCAACCTTATACAAACAACGAGTCCACCATGTGAGAAAAGCTTCAACTTGCTAGTGAGGGGTTAACCCTATAATAAGCAAGGAAGACTTACAATTCAATCAACTAAGGACAAATAGGTGAGATTAACATCAACCAACTAGGATAAATCAAACCTATGGCTAATGTATGAAAACTTAGCAAGAATGGGCAAAGCCACAAAACAATTGAATGGGTGAAGTTAATTGATTATGAGTATTCATGAAAGTAGGGTCAAAGTGTAATTAAGATTGATTCAAAAGAAGTTTTATGAAATGGAGTTTGAAAAGTCAAGGACTTAGGGTCCAGGTTTCTAATTTGAAAGCATGGAGATGTTTGCACAATATTTATCTCAAGTTTTGAAAGCAATGTATGAAAAGGTTTAGGACAAAGAGGGATGAATGGATAAAGATGGAATGTAAAACTTCCTAGAAGGTTCACCTCTTGAAATCATATAGGAGATGATTCAAGTGTGTCCTTTGGAACAGGCAATGAGTAATAATACAAATAAGCAAAATAAAAGAAAGTCAACAAAAGCGGATACCGGATGCCAATTACTGGACTTATACCAATCTCCTAAAACAAAACTGGATATCAGAGGCCACTCTATGGACTTATACCAATCTCCTCAACAAAGAAATAAAAAGTGGATACCGGATGCCAATCTATCTGGGCTTATACCAATCTCCAACAAAGCAAAACAACGCTTGGACGTCAGATGCCAATTTATCTGGGCTTACTCTAACCTCCAACATATGATCATGGGAAAACAAATGCCAAATTACATGGACTTACAATTGCATCCTCACATACAACAAACAAATGCATCAAGCAAAGAGAAGATGAGTGGCCAATGAAATGGTCTTATACTCACTTCCATATCATAGGAACAATGGCCAATGAGTGGTCTTACAATTGTCCTCAATGGGCAATCAACAAGGATATGTCACAAAGACAAATGAAATGATCATGCACTAATGAGCAATTAATGATGATAGATGCACACAGCATACAAGCAGACATGTACAAATGAACTAAGTAATCAATCAACCAAAGTCATTCAGCACACACTATAACCAAACAATTAGGCTCATACAAAGGGTTAGGCGTTGAAGCCAACTGGAATAGGGTTAATGGTGCTCTTAACCTTGACATTGAGAGCCAAGGTGAAGCAAATGAAAGGATATGAGGGGTGTGCCTCATTGCTCTTATCCCTGGTCAGGGAGAGCATTGAATATCAGAAGGTGTGGGAGTTCAGAAAGTAGGAACTCTCTCCACAGATTATTGACTCGATAGATCTTGGGCTTTTACTCACTATGCATCAACACATGTGGTGTGAGCAAGGTGAGTGACACACAGAATAGTAGGAGATAGGCTATATATCTCTTGTGTTCTACCAATTGCCTTATTCAAAGGACTTTTCCTGCTTGGGACAAAAGTAAACAAGCACAAACATCGCCTCTTAAGGAGGACTTCAGACAGTTGCCTGGCTAAGTAACAAGCCAGGTCTTCCAGACTACATGAAGAAGAAGGTGCTATACCTCAATGCAAATGCTATCAAGCAAAGCAATGCAAGTTCTCAATGGAACTAAAGCAACTAATGTACCTGAAATCAATCAAATACAATCAGTACTCAGACAAACCAACATTAAACAGCAGATGGTTAACAATTAACTATACACAGATAAACACAAGCCAATGCACAAAGGTGCAAGCTACTAAGGCTCAAACTCAAGTATCAAATCCTGCAAAACAAAGTCAAAGTCAGCCATAGACAAGTCACAAGTCAACTCCAATAGAGGCACATCACCAAGCATAAGCACTTGTGTTTTTAACCTAAAACACAACTCAAAAGTGAGAGCACAAACCACTAGTCCAAGACTAGGGTCAAAATGAGATCAAATCATCAAAACAGAACATTAAACTTATCCAAAATCAA
Organism: Lathyrus oleraceus; assembly: GCF_024323335.1. Lineage (NCBI taxonomy): Eukaryota > Viridiplantae > Streptophyta > Magnoliopsida > Fabales > Fabaceae > Lathyrus > Lathyrus oleraceus. The sequence continues at coordinate 224,191,363 of NC_066584.1, forward strand.
GGTCAAACAATTAAGAATCAAATCCAATTGTTCCCATGTTCATATCATTCATCATTATCATTTCATGATCAAAATAGCACAAAGCATGCAAATAGGAGCTCATAGAAGTCAACAGAATTATTCAACTCAAATCCAATCTCAAACATTTCAATAAATCCTCAAAAAATTCATGATCAATCATCATCCTCAACATGATAAGCATACCAAATTTCAGCTCATTTGGATCAAGGGAAGTAGGTCAATGAAAATCAGAAAGTCAAAGCAAGTTCAAGCAAACTCATACAAAGCATCAAAACATGCACCAACTTCAACCAATCATAAAACAGTGATAAAACATGATAAATGAATGGGACCAAAACCATGATATACCTCACGATGTCTACAATGCACATGCCAAATTTTAGATCCATCCAATAATGCATAAGGATTTCCCAAATCAAATGAAAACATGTCTCACAAGAAGTCAACAATTGGTCAAACAGGGGAGAAATTACCAAACAAATAGGAAATGCATTCAAAAATTCCAGAAACATTCACAAGCATTCTAAACATTCACAAGTATCTTCATGCAAAAATCCAGACCATTTTGAGTTCAATAAGCATGGTAATTAAAATCATGAAGTTGGACATGAATGGTGTGACACAAATTGTCACACCTCTATTCAAAAAATCATATCTCATCAACCAGCAATGATAAAATTACAAACTCTATACCAAAATCAGCATGAACATGTCTAGTTTAAGCACAAAAAATTTGAGAGGCATTGGATTAAGCATCATCATTTCACAAGCAAAATGGCAAGGCCTACACAAAGTGGACACACATGAACAAACCCTAGCCCAAATAAAAATCCCCACGTGCAAAAAATCTGGAAAAATCACCATAATAAACTAGAGATCCTGAGGAGCATTTCACAAAAAATCCCATGTTATTTGGACAAGTATTGGAAGAGTTATGGATTTTCTAAGATCATCATGCCAAATGAAATAAAAATTGAAATGAAGAAATTAAAATAAATGAAATAAACACGGACAATGGCATTTTTGTAATTAACGGGCCACTTAAGTGAAACACCGCGTTTCACTTAAGGGCGTGTCCTGTTCTGATTGGTGCATGGCCATGGGAAACACGAAATGCATGCAGAACGAAATTCCAGCTGATTAAACATGTTCTGGGTTTGAAAAAATTAGGGTTTATAGACACCTTCATCATGTTCATCATCGTGATGAACTTTTGTCCCAGATTTTGGAAATGGATACATCATTCGATTCATCTCACAGTGTACATCAACAAACCAAAGCTCATTAACCCTAATTCATGCTAAAATGGAAGAATCGAGCAAGATAATATTTGACAAACAAACTTCAAATCAGCATTTCTCTCTTAATACTTAATGAAAATCAAAACTATAACATTCAGTGAACTCAGCATGGCAAGATCTATCCAAAGCCTAACATGATTTCAAGAATAAAGAGAATCGAAATCCAACCTCTATGAAGATGCAGTTTCGAAACAGTGGTTTTCCAGCCTTGCCAAGTAGAAACAGAAGTTCAATGGTGTCCCAGATGATGAATGGAAGAGTGTTGAAGGTTCAGTTGCTTCGATTCCAGCTCAAAATCTCAACTGCCATGGAAGAGGTTCAATGGAACAGTGCTGGCTTTTTGCTCTACAGTTATGGATCTATCCTTGCAAGAGCTTCAAAAAGGATAGTAGATGATGGACCAATGCACCAGAGCACGAGTTCTTTGGCAATTTTTCAGAAAAAAATCCAAGTGAAGAATTGAGAGTTTTTGAGAGAAAAAGTTCAGATCTCAGTTTTGTAAATTGTGGCTAGGGTTTTCAGTCAGAAACATACCATATATACTCCTAATTAACAATGCCTAAACATGGTTAATGAAATGGTAAATGCAATTAGCTCAAATGGAGGTGTTTTGGACAATTGGTAAAATCACTCATGTTGCATGTGCATGGCATGCTACAGTGCGAAAATGGTCCTAAACATATTCTAAATATGGTTTTTGATCAATTACAAATGGTAGAAAGTGTAGACAACGATTAATTTGAAAGTCAATTTTTCACCCCTCCCATTTTAATTCAAGTCACTTGAAAAAAGGCCATTTTGATTGGTTGATTTTTGATGAAATGTGATGAAGGATTTGGATAGAGCATGTCAAATGTGACTTTTAGCAAAAAACCTCACTCAATTTGGCCAAATGGTTCAAGAGTTATGCCACTTTGAAGTTCAAAAATTCTTGACAATGATTTGATCATAACTTGCCAACCACAAATGAGAAATGAGTGTTCTTGAACTTTTTGGAAATGGGAGAACAAGATCTTCAAATTTCATGTTGGACAAAAATTCATTTGAAGCTTGTATGATGAAGTAATTTTGAGGAGAAGAACTTTCCATTTTTGGCAATTTCCAATTACAGGTCAACTTACTATTTTTGGAAACTTTTTGTCTGACCTCAAATCCTTCACTATGGATGTTTGACATGTTATATGAGGCTTGTATGGACATGAATGAGACCTCTCAAACCAATTCCCACCATCAAATCACTGATTAGATGCATAGTTGACCACAGTTGACTTTGCTAGGGCTTTGGTTGACTGAACCATGTTCTGATGAATTCCAGGCCCCTACCACTTGAGATCTTGATTCCAAATGATATCACCACTCATATGAACTCTTGATGAATGATCATGGTGCCCAAATTCTTCAAGAATGGCCACCATCCACTGCTCAATGAATAATTTGACTGTTTTGACCTAGTTGGCTTCATCTGCAAGTAACATGGTTAGATGACAATATTTTTGTACTTTTGGTTAGTAAACAAATGAAAAGCAATGATATACAAATTCAATACATGCTTGGTGATCAAGAACCACACTCACAAGATAACCCACCCACTAGGAGGGAAGCAAATGTGCACAATGATCCTTGAGGCAATGATGTGGTATGATATGATGCCATGAGGGATCTTAGGGACAAAATTGGGGTCTCACAGATGCCCCTATTTAAGGTCATTCTAGCCGGAGAAGTGAAGTTTAGAAATCTTCATCTCGACGCGGTAGAATGGGCTTAAATAACAGTAATGAGGCAAATTTTGGTCCCTAAGAGACCTCATGATGCAAATGTATGTATGCAAAAGACACAAACTCTGTGGGGAATATGATTCACACAGAAGAAAAGACGATCCGTCGGAGTAATACACTCACCCGGAACAAAGACTCTATAACCAGACTCTCGTTGGGGATAGTAAAAGAAAAAGAATGCGTGAGCAGGACACGACTCTGAGTTGGGGAAAACAAAACTGACACAGCGTGAACAAGACACGACTCTGATTAGGGAATGACAGAAATCAGACTGGAGACCTCACTAGGGAGTGAAGGACTCACACTGGGGAAAATAAAATTCCAAAGGAAAAACATCCATTGGAGAGACACAAGCTGACTCCTGGGAAGAAGCAATAGGAAACTCCACTGAGGAAGCACCAAAGAATTGAGGTGTTACCGGTATAAGGGTAACAAACTCAGGAAGAATGAATATCTAAGACCGGTATAAGGGTGAGAGATATGAATCAACCACACATCTGAGAAAGACCTGGAAAAGGTACATAAACTCAGGAAAATCTGACTCCACAAGGGACCAAAGTCATGATAGGGAGCAGAAAGGAAGGAACACCAGGGATACCGAGGCATATAATAGGTGACCGACCGAAATGTGAATTGGTATATATGCCAAAACACTCATCATCCGAAAGGAGGGCTTGAAAAAGCAAATCGACTTACAGGATGAACATTCGAATTCACAACGGGAAGACGAACCTTACTCGACTGGGGACACAAACCCAAAGAGTGCATGAGATACAAAATCCATTACCGGCAGACCGTGGATAAGAATACTCGCATGAGATATATTATCTATTACCGTCAGAACGTAGATAATAAACTCGCATGGTAAGAAACACCAGAGATACCGAGGTATATAATAGGTGATCTACCGAACACGTGAATTGGTATATATGCCAACACACACATCCTCCATAACACAAACTGGTTAAAGGATGGATATTCGATTCTACAAAGAATACGAATCTTACTCGACTGGGGAAGATCAACAAAGGACTCCAACCAAAGAGCGCATGAGACATATTATTCATTACCGGCAGACCGTGAATAATATACTCGAAAGGAAAAGACACCAGAGATACCGAAGTATATAATAGGTGACTAACCAAAAAGAGAGACAATCGATACCAAGCATCCGAGTAAACGAAAGACAACTCAAAGGATAAATTGCAAGCATCCGGCAATTATCCAACAACAAAGAATATTCGATTCCGCGAAGGGAAATAACGAATCTTACTCGACAAAGAAACACAAAAGGCCTCGACTGAATAGTGCATGAGATATATTATTCATTACCGGCAGACCGTGAAGAATATACTCGCATGGAAGATTATCCACAACCGGTTACTGGGTTAATAAAGGATAAATCAGCCGAAAAGAAAAGGCATCGGGATACCAAACTAGGTATATAATGATGACCAATCAAAGGGAGCAACAGACATTACCAACAAGAGGGTAAATGAAAAGAGACCCGCTGGGGATAAATTGCAAGCATCCGACAATTATCCAACTGTACCACAAGGCACAAACTCCGCTGGGGAGAAAGAAATCAACACCTGGGATTTACAACTACCAAATACGGGGTAGAAGACCACAAACTCAACTAGGGATAGAAATCACCACAGGGAGACACCAACTCTGTTAGGGATAAAACCACAACAATAGAAATCCACTTACAATCAGGACGAACCACAAAGGTTATCTCTGTTAGGGGAAAAGAGATAGGACTTACAACTACCGAATACGGGGTAATAGCCATACTCTGGTGGGGATAACCATGAATTAGGGTTTACATCTACCGAATACGGGGTAGAAAAACCAAAAAGCTTACCGAGGAATAAAAGGTATATAACCATCGATTCCGCTGAAAGGGCAAAGAAGATAGGACTTACAACTACCGGTATAAGGGTAGAGGCCCGAAAAACTCCGCTGGGGAACAACCCACTGGGAAGCACAAGACAGTTGACAAAACGCCAATTCGAGAATAATCCGAAAAGACAGACTGAATCAAGACACGTCCTAATGAGGATGTAACTCAAATAGGAAAATCCATCCCAATATATTTGTTGGGAGGAAACGGAAGAAACCGTCATCCACGAGGATATATCTCAGTGGGGAACTGCAGAAGGAAAGACAACAGACATTTTCTGCTTATGGGGCTGACTCTGTACGGAGAGATTTTAAACACCCGACATCTGCTTTGGGAAGATCTATAAAGAGATCTATATCACCCGTTGCAGGAGACACAACAAACAAAAGATATATGGCAAACAATGCAACATGAATATCTGAATGTTTATGAATATGCATGAATATGCGTGATTTATGTTTGATGAATGCTAACAAAACAGACATATCTAACACAAACAGGTCCAGGAATCAAACGCCCGGTACTATACTTCCAGGGGAACAACCAACTGGAAAGCCAATCTGCGGAGATCTACATGCTATAAAGCATAGATCTGCGGGTACCGTTGGGAAAGCAGAGGCTCAGAGATATCAGGAAACACCAAATCTCTGAGTGATGGATCAGCAAACAACCCAATCAGGGTACAGAAAGTCACAACGGGCGAAACAGCCACCAAGACGAATCTGTTGGGGAACAAGAGAAAATCTCGAAGATCCGCAGGGGATCTCAGCATCAACTGAGAAACAAAGAGCTTTGTAACTCCAAACAACTCCGGGGAACAAACCATTGAAGGAGAACAACATCATCCAAGTAGAATCTAACTGCATAAGCAACTCTACTGGGGGAAAAACTGTCAGCTACTCTCTTGGGGAACAACCCACTGAGGGAGGACAGATCACACAAGTAGCTTCAACAACAAACCACTCTACTCGGGGAGAACACACATCTGACGGATCACATCGGTAGATTTTGCAACAAAAGCCACTCTACTGAGGATCAAAAGCAATCAGGAAATCAATCCAATCTCTGGATAATGGAGCCATCACCCGACCATACCGGGGATTGAAGGAGCATTCAACAGGCAAAACTGCCCCAACAACCACTCTGCAGACTACGCTGGGAAAGAATGGGTGAAAATACTGGGATATCAACCCAATCAACCACTGAGTAGGAAAATAAATCATGCTCTACTGAGGAGAACAAATACTCTGATAGAGAGAAAGCAACAACTCTACTGGCAACTGCGCTGGGGAGAGTGACAACAACTCTGCTCGCGACTGTGCTGAGGAGACAAATAAAGTCTGGGGATGTCGACCCACTGGAGAAAGTGACGGGGCACCACGATGACAAACCATCAACCGCCGAAACTTCCATAAGGAGAGCACCCGTGCTGGGGAAGACTGCTGCTGGAAAAAACGAAGTCTTCAACAACACTCTGCTTGGGGAACAACCCCACCAACAACTCTGTTTGAGGAACAACCCCAACAAAGATCTGAAGAAAGAAGATACAACCAAACCAAGAATATGAACAAATGTCTTACCTGTTGGAGATCATGCCACCCTCGGGAGAGCACTGAGATATTCTTAAGTATCTTTTCAACCTTGTGGATATTCACTTTGTTTAAAACAACAATTTTTTTGAAAAATTTATTTGTTTAAAACAATGACATTTTATCAATTTAAAACATGCAAAACATTTGTTGAATTGAAACAAATAAGAGTGCAAATAATTGGATAAAAAGCTCAAATTGATTTGATGGAATGGTAGTCTGCAAATGGCAAGACTCCCTAGATCTGTACAAATTTGAAATCAGTGATATATATTGGAAGAGGGCTACATTGAACATAATTATCCTTTCTCTACCAATTTGAATCTCGATGTATTTGAAGCTTCAGTTGACGACGAATCGAGAATCCTCTGACGAAGTGACGACTGTGGAACAGAAAGTCTTGTCAGGATGCAGTTATTTGCCAAATCCCTAATTTTTGCCTAGATTGCCCCAGGGTGAGGTACTCAATCTAGCGGGATGCAAATATTCTTTTTCAAGTCTCTAATTTTTGCCTGGATTACCCTTGCGGGTTCTCCACCGAGACGCTCATTTTTGCCTAAGTCGCCCTTTCGGGTTTTCAACTTAGCGAGCACTTCTGTTTTTCATTTGCATATACTTTTTTTTAAGGCAAAGTATTTCTTGACTGCATCTGAATTCACAGGACGAGTGAAATCCTCCCCATCCATTGTTGTAAGCATCAAAGCTCCGCCTGAAAAGGCTCTCTTAACAACATATGGACCCTCGTAGTTTGGAGTCCACTTGCCCCTGGAATCGGGCGCGAAAGACAAGACTTTCTTGAGCACGAGGTCACCCTCTCGAAACATACGAGGCTTGACCTTCTTATCGAATGCTTTCTTCATTCTCTGCTGATATAACTGACCATGACACATGGCAGTTAATCGCCTCTCTTCAATCAAATTCAATTGGTCATAACGACTCTGAATCCATTCAGCATCAGTCAACTTGGCTTCCATTAAGACTCGCATTGATGGGATCTCCACCTCTACTGGGAGAACGGCTTCCATGCCATAAACAAGAGAGAAAGGGGTTGCCCCTGTCGAAGTGCGTACATACGTACGATATCCATACAAAGCAAATGGCAACATCTCATGCCAATCTTTGTACGTGACAGTCATCTTCTGGATAATCTTCTTGATATTCTTATTAGCAGCTTCAACAGCCCCATTCATCTTAGGTCTGTAGGGAGAGGAATTATGGTGTGCAATCTTGAATTCAGCGCACAACTCATCCATCATCTTATTATTCAGATTAGATCCATTATCAAGAATGATCCTCTCTGGCACACCATAACGGCAAATCAGCTGGTTCTTGATAAACTTCACAACCACCTGCCTGGTTACATTCGCGTATGAAGCGGCTTCAACCCATTTGGTGAAGTAATCAATTGCTACGAGAATAAACCTGTGTCCGTTGGACGCTTTCGGCTCAATCATGCTGATCATGTCGATTCCCCACATAGAGAAAGGCCATGGTGATGAAATCACATTCAGAAGTGTCGGAGGAATATGAATCTTATCCGCATAAATTTGACACTTGTGACATTTCTTCACATACTTGCAACAGTCAGACTCCATTGTCAGCCAATAGTAGCCTGCTCTCAACATCTTCTTAACCATGGCATGTCCATTGGAATGAGTGCCAAATGAACCCTCATGGACCTCAGTCATCAACAGGTTTGCTTCGTGTCTATCCACGCATCTGAGCAAAACCATGTTGGAATTCCTCTTATACAACACTTCACCACTGAGGTAGAAACTGCCTGACAACCTTCTCAAAGTTTTCCTATCTTTCACAGATGCCCCAGGCGGGTAGACCTGGTTCTGGAGGAAATTCTTGATATCAAAATACCAAGGCTTGTCATCTTTCACTTCTTCGATTGCAAATATGTGAGCTGGTCTGTCCAAGCGCATCATAGTAATGTTGGGGACATCATTCCACCGTCTGACCACGATCATGGAAGCAAGCGTAGCAAGGGCATCTGCCATCCGATTATCCTCTCGAGGAATATGATAAAATTCAACTTCTGTGAAGAATGTTGAAATCCTCCTTGCATAATCTCTGTATGGGATGAGACTTGGCTGATTCGTCTCCCATTCACCCTTGATCTGATTAACAACCAGGGCCGAATCACCATACACATCAAGATACTTGATTCTCAAGTCAATGCATTCTTCAAGTCCCATAATACAGGCTTCATACTCCGCCATATTATTCGTGCATTTGAAAGTTAGCCTTGCTGTAAACGGAATGTGTGAACCTTGAGGAGTAATGACCACTGCCCCAATTCCATTTCCATATTGATTAACAGCGCCATCAAACACCATCGTCCATCTGGAACCAGGTTCCGGACCTTCATCAAGTGTAGGCTCATCGCAATCTTTCATCTTCAAATACAGAATTTCCTCATCAGGGAAGTCATACTGAACAGACTGATGATCTTCGATCGGCTGGTGCGCTAAATGGTCAGCCAAGATACTACCTTTGATAGCTTTCTGAGCTCGATACTCAATATCATACTCAGACAACAACATCTGCCAACGGGAAATCCTCCCAGTTAAAGCAGGCTTCTCGAAGATATACTTAATTGGATCCATTCTGGATATCAACCAAGTTGTATGATTTATCATGTACTGGCGCAATCGCTTAGCAGCCCAAGCCAAAGCACAGCACGTCTTCTCAAGCATAGAGTACCGAGACTCACAATCAGTAAACTTCTTACTGAGGTAGTATATAGAAAATTATTTCTTCCCCGATTCATCTTGTTGACCGAGTACACAACCCATCGAGTCTTCAAGAATTGTTAAATACATAATCAGAGGTCTTCCTTCCACAGGCGGAGACAAGATCGGGGGTTCAGATAAATATTCTTTGATACTGTCGAAAGCTTTCTGGCAATCCTCGGTCCAATCATGAGACTGATCTTTCCGGAGGAGCTTGAATATCGGCGCACATGTGGCAGTCATGTGGGATATAAATCTGGAAATATAGTTCAAGCGGCCAAGAAAACCTCGGACTTGCTTCTCAGTTTTGGGTGCAGGCATCTCTTTTATTGCTTTGACCTTTGCAGGATCAACCTCAATACCTCTTTCACTTACCACAAAACCCAACAATTTGCCGGAACGGACTCCAAATGTACATTTGTTCGGATTCAGGCGAAGTCTAAACTTCCTCAAACGCTGAAAAAGCTTCAACAAATGCTCAACATGTTCAACTTCCGTTCGGGACTTAGCAATCATATCATCAACATAGACCTCTATCTCCTTGTGCATCATATCATGAAACAAGGTAGTCATAGCTCGTTGATACGTGGATTCGGCGTTCTTCAAACCGAAAGGCATCACTCGATAACAGAATGTTCCCCAAGGTGTGATGAATGTTGTCTTCTCCATATCCTCTGGTGCCATCTTGATTTGATTATATCCGGAAAATTCGTCCATAAAGGAAAAGACTTTGAATTTAGCTATATTGTCTACCAACATGTCAATGTGTGGTAGAGGAAAATCATCTTTCGGGCTATCCTTATTCAAATCCCTATAATCAACGCACATACGGACTTTTCCGTCCTTCTTAGGAACAGGCACAATATTGGCCACCCATTGAGGATATGTAGAAGTCACCAGAAACCCCACATCAATTTGCTTCTGAACTTCCTCTTTGATCTTCACTGCCATATCTGGATGAGTTCTTCTGAGCTTCTGCTTCACAGGCACGCACTCAGGCTTCAAAGGCAGGAAATGTTGCACAATATCTGTATCTAAACCCGGCATGTCTTCATAGGACCAAGCAAAGATATCTGAATATTCTCGTAGCAAACTGATCAAATCTTCCTTGACAGACCCTTCAAGAAGTGCCCCAATCTTCACCAGACGAACACAATCCTCAGACCCCAAGTTGACTATTTCCAAGTCTTCGAGATGCGGCTGAATGATCTTCTCTTCGTGCTCAAAGAGACGGGTAATCTCGTCAGGAATCCCCTCAACGTCATCTTCCTCTGCCTCAAATACAGGGAATTCAAAATTGGGAGATGGCGTTGGATCATTATGTTCAATGGGTTTTAGGATCAACCTGCATAATGATTTTGGTTAAGGAAAAACTTTTAGAATTTAAACAAGCAAACCATTATGCAGATGAAAAAGGTTGTTTTTATTCTTGTTTTTTATGGGTTTTTTGTGATCACTGATTTCATGCAAAAAAGCAAAAAGTGAAAACAAAAGGAAAAACAAATGTTTAACAATGCATTAATTGAATGAAAACATCATTGTATATATGTTTTGCCAACAATGTCATCACTTCTCCTTTTGGCATGGGAGAAGGGTTTTAAACAAAGTGAACAATTACTCTGATCTATGGATGACCGTAGGAACATCTACAGCGACCCAATTGTGGCAGACACCACCAGGAATGACGAAATTGTTCACGTCTTCTGCATCCTCTTCCAAGATAGCAGCAACTTCTTCCTCAGGTTGATCATCATGGATGAATCCTCCACTCGTGAACAATCCTTGCTCATTACATGCCCCAGAACAGTAGCCAATGCCAGCCCGAGATTTATTGTCTTCAAGCTCGATCACCTTCCCTAAACCAGCAACTGCACCACACTCAATGGCCAGCTTTGCATCACGGTAGGAAGCAAATGATGGAGACTTCTTCTCAGTTGGTTCATCAATAGATAAAGCTTGGAATGGCGTTCCAACTTCATCTTCAGCGTCAATGTATGAGAAAGAAGACAAGTGGCTAACCAGGAGAGCCTTTTCTCCCCCTACCACAACCAGTTTCTTATTTTTGACAAATTTCAGCTTCTGGTGTAGGGTGGATGTCACGGCGCCAGCCTCGTGAATCCAAGGTCTGCCTAAGAGACAGTTGTAAGATGGGTGGATATCCATTACCTGGAAGGTAACTTAGAAATCGCTTGGTCCAATTTTGATTGGGAGATCAACTTCCCCAATCACGGTCTTACGTGACCCATCAAATGCTTTCACAACGACACCACTCTGCCTCATGGGAGGCCCTTGATATGACAGTCGAGAGAGTGTGGTTTTTGGCAATACATTTAAAGAAGATCCAGTGTCCACCAGCACATTGGACATTGCATCAGATTTGCAATTCATGGAGATATGTAAAGCCATGTTGTGGTCTCTTCCCTCCTCAGGGAGATCAGCGTCACAAAAGCTCAAAGTGTTGCAAGCGGTAATGTTTGCAACAATACTATCAAATTGCTCAATGGTGACGTCGTGATCAACATACGCCAGATCCAAGACTTTCTGCAGAGCCTCCCTATGGGGTTCTGAATTCAGCAGCAGAGAAAGAATGGAAATCTTGGATGGCGTTTGTAGAAGCTGGTCTACAATGTTGTACTCACTCTTCCTGATGAGCCTCAGCATCTCATCAGATTCTTCATCTACAATGCCACTCGGGCCAACCGAAGAAGTAGGAGTTTTTTGTACAGAGGAGGATGGTTTGGCAACATCATGTGCCTGATTCTGAATGTTCACAGTCGTCCCCACAGGGCGCTCAACAGTGTCAGAAGCAACAGCCTTAGGAGGCGCAGAAAACACACGGCCACTTCGGGTCAACCCGCTTACATCAGCGACGTTGGTCACGGAAGTTGAAGGTAAAGGCACTTCTACCCCATCTTGCACAGCAACAGGGTTGTATCTGAATGGCACAGCTCGGTCAGAGGAATAGGGCACAGGGCCTGCAGGCTTAATGACCAGAGAAGGGGAAGCCTTCGGCTTGCTGCTATTGTAACGAATAACAGCAGGCTCGGGCAGCTTGAACACTGGTGAAATCACATTCACCTCAGGTTTGTCTTTATCAACATTGCGATTCTGCAAAATCTCAATGGTACCCTCATTCAACAGCTCTTGGAGTTCTCGACGTACCTGGTTGCAACCCAAGCGGTTAACCGAGCAGACGCGGCACTTGTCGTGGTCATGCTCCAAGTAGCTGTACTGACACAGCAAACGATGTAATTCGACCAACGACTGCCTAATGTGGCTTACATATCTGACCTTGTACTTCCCAAGGCATTCCTGAACCATATTAACAGATTTCCCATGCGCAGGCAATGGGTTCTTGGTGACATTCGGGCCTGAATCTTCAAAGCTCAAAATTCCACATCTCATAAGGTCTTCAACCTTAGTCTTGAGTGGGTAACAATTCTCAATATTATGACCCGGAGCACCGGAATGGTAAACACAATGCTGATCTGGTTTATACCACCATTGTGGATTTGCAGGAATGGCAGGAGGATCCCTGGGAGAAACCAATTTCCTTTCCAACAAGGAAGGATAAAGCTCTGCATATGTCATAGGAATTGGGTCGAAGCTGATCTTCTTCCTATCATAATTCAAGTTAGCTTGATTGGTTGTACTTCCACGAGGCTGGTAGGCCTGTTGCTGTGGACGTTGCTGTTGCTGATACTGAGGTTGTTGATACTGTTGCTGATGCTGATATTGCTGATGTTGCTGAGCATTGTCTTTAAAGACAGGTGCTATATGAGCCACCTGATGCTGATGACCGGCACGACGTGCAGGCTTCCTCTGAACAGAGGGTCTTCTGTGCTTGGGATGGGATTGTGTAATACCCCAAAATTTACCCTTTATTTTTCCTGGAAAAAAAAACGAAAAAAAAAAAAACGAAAAAAAAAAGGAAAAAAATTATTTAATTAATTAATTAATTAATTAAATAAAATAAATAAATAAAATATAACAAGTTATTTTGGACTTGGGTCTCCCTCATTTGAGCCCATTACCCACGAAAATCAGTCTATAAATACTGAAGTTTCAGTAGAGGAAAACACACTTGGAGTTACACTGGGAGATTCACTTGAGAAAAAGGGAGAGAAGCAAAATACTCTGAGGTTTCCTTGGAACAAAACCCCGAGGAAAAAGATAGTGAGAGAAGAACTAACAGAGTTCAGAGCAGCCTCCAAACCCTGAAGGGAAATCAACTTGTAAACCTCACGGGTGCAACTCAATTTCAATCAAGCTCTCTAATCAGGTTTGCCCTATATCCATCATCTTTATGCCTTTAATTTGAATGCTCTAAATGTATGAGGTATTATGGGTGAATTTGATACCTTTTTTGTGAGCCTTTTGTGAATTTTGATGGAATTATTCATGTGGTTACATTTTGATTTAGGGGCAACTCTGGGTTACCCTATTTTGTTTCTCTAACCTGTCTTGTGTTTCCATGGCATTGTTTTCTCTTGATTTCATCCTGCTGCTCTAACCCTTTGTCGAGTTTTGTGAGGGCTCACATGGCTTTCGCAGAGACACTCGCGTGGTTTCCCACTTTATTTGTGGGATACCCCCTGGAGTTTTATTCTGATTATTCGTGTTGACTGATTTCCTTTGACGGTCCAGCTGGAGACATTTCAGGGTTTCTTGCCCCTTTAACTGCTATAGCTTCGGATCTTTATCTGTGTGGTAATTTTTTCCCTTTCTCATACTTTATCGCTTTCTTAGCTGGAAGACCTCGATAGGAGGCAATGTTTGAGCCCCTGGGTGGCATTTTACTTTGAGATACATGTTTTGTGTTTTGTATTCATATCCCCACATGTAGCGCGGTTCCTTCGTCAAGGACTGCCTGTTTGCCCTCGAGCATCCCAAACCCTAAAACCCAAAGCAACACGTTTACTCCTTCTACTACAGGCGAGTAAGTCTCCGAAGGTCGAGCATCCGGTAGATTGCGTAGTGACGTCGTTCGTCCAAAACCCAATCCATAACCCCGTAGTTAGCCGAACTACGGCTTGCTCTGATTCTCATTCCAGATGAGATACGTAGGCATAAGACGCGATGTCTTAGCGAGCACACATCCCCCTAACCCATAGGTCAGCCGAGCTACGAAGACTCTGATTCTCATATCCAGATGAAATACGTATGCAGTGGATGCGACATCCACGCGAGTCATTTTCATTTAACCCTTTTTTTTTGGTAAACAACACAAGATAAACCCACACCCTTTAGACAAAAAGCCACAAAAGTGGATCCCGTAGAGTACTACGGATGCGTAGGGGTGCTAATACCTTCCCTTCACATAACCGACTCCCGAACCCAAGATTTGGTTGCGAGACCCCGTCTTGTCCTTTCCTTTTTTCAGGTTTACTTCGAGCGTTTCCTTTCCCTCCTTTGGGATGAATAACGCACGGTGGCGACTCTCCTGTCATTCTCTTTCGCCGGTTGTTTTTTCGCACACTGTATTTTTCAGGTTGCGACAGCTGGCGACTCTGCTGGGGACCCTAAGAAGTTGACCTCTTGCTGGTCCATCTTCCCTAAGCGAGTCCCTCCTAGCTTTTGTAGTTTGTTTGTTTATTGGGTGTTCATGCTTTTGTACAGTTATTTATTTACCTGCTTTACCTTATTGCATTGTGTACATATCATTATTGTATCTGTTGGCTGGCTATGGTTGCTTGGTGATCTTTGTGAGATGAGTTCTATACCCGAACTCGAGTGCACTTAAGATAGGAGAATGGCATAGTCCTGTCAACTTGTGTGGAGTATTCCTTAGCGAGTTGACTTGCAAGCCCATTCACTTGGTGGAGGTCATGTTGAGATCAATAATGTCACATAAGTAAGTTGTGGTTAGACATTACTTGTTCCAATATAGACCTAAGAAGCCAAGGACCTTAGTTTACCAAACCCATCTTGGCCTATTCGTAGGACGTAGTGCGAAAGTCGTTCAAGTGTAAAATTTGATACGATTGTTACGCGATACTACACTCATAAGAGTCTCTCTTGAGAATATTGTTGGAATACGAGTAGTCGTTCCTCTGATAATATCCGAAAGATGGGATTATGACTATGGGAACCTTTTGTAGAACATGTTTGGCAGGTTTAAACCTTAGTACACTCCTTTTGGGTGGTTCTTAACCTAAACTCCATGCTCGTGATTTGCGACAAACCCTTGATTCATGGTTGATCCGATCAGGTATCCTTAATATCAATGAAACTCGGGTGTTGATAAGGTGTAAACCATAATCCGCCGAAATGGGTGGTTGATATTAAGGATAACATGATCCATCCCATGACCTTTGTTTGGTGTGCTCTTGATTTCTCTCCAGACAGTGCAACCTGACAGATGTTCAAGCAGATACAGCAATCCTGATTGACATGCCACTGCATTGCATTCACATCATCACATCATTTGCATTCATCTCATTTAACACATGTTTATCCTTTTCAAGGAGGTTTAAATCTTCTTCTTGATTCTAGTCGGGGTTTTCTTCTTACACTGTTTATCAAATGTGAGACTGGAATCAAGGGGGTAGAATACTTTTGGAATTGATAAACATGTCATTGCATTTGCATAGTCATCCGCATGTCTTGCATAACAGGTACCGCCACAGTGTTCTCAAATTGTTTGGTGTCCCACTAGCAGGATAGCTGACTCAGGCATTCACCGATACGGTACCCGAAGGAATCGACAGAGAGCGATGGAGAGCCTAGAAGCAGAGCTCGCCGAGATGAAGATTCGCATGAATCAATTCATGGATTTGGTTCAAGGGGTGGCTCAAGGACAGCAGGAGCTTAGATTGTTGGTACAGAGGGATCCCCCTATTACTCAACCGGAGACGTTGGCTGATCCTCCAGCTGGAGAGGCTAATGGTCCCAATGGACCGGGGCCTATCCCAATCCTACATGTCACCTCCGGTCAACAACCCATTCAGGATGGTCAGGATGATCAGTTCCCCTTGCTTCAGGAAGACTTTGGCATGGACCCCATGTTTAGAAGATTGGAAGAAAGGTTGAAGGCAGTGGAAGGACAGAATCCTCTGAGAGTAGATGTTGCTGACTTGGGGATGGTCCCAGGTGTGAGAGTGCCACCGAAATTCAAGGTCCCGATATTTGACAAATACAATGGTAGCTCTTGCCCCAAAACTCACGTGCAAGCCTATTTCCGTAAAATGGTTGCATACTCTGATGACGAGAAGCTACTTATGTACTTCTTCCAGGATAGCCTAGCTGGGGCATCCTTGGAATGGTATATGAGGCAGGACAGAGCCCACATCCGTTGCTGGAGGGATTTGGCAGAGGCTTTCGTGAAGCAGTATCAGTATAATGCAGACATGGCTCCGGACAGAACTCAACTTCAGAATCTGTCTCTTAAAAGCAATGAGTGCTTCAGGGAATACGCTCAACGCTGGAGGGATACAGCTTCCCGTGTTCAGCCTCCTATGTTGGAAAAGGAAATGGCCAACATGTTCATGAATACGCTGCCTGAACCTTACTTGGAGCGTCTGGTAGGTTGCAATGCTTCCAACTTTGCTGATGTGGTCTCTACTGGAGAAAGGGTGGAGAATTACCTAAAGACATACAAGATCCAGAGTGGAGGTGGATCCTCATCAGGGGTGAAGAAGTCGTTCATTCAGGGACAGAAGAGGAGAGAAGGGGATGCAAATGCCATATCTTCTTATCAGAACAGGGATAACCGGAGGAATAACTTTCAGAATTATCATCAGCAACCGTATGTTGCGGCTGTGACCATTCCAGTTGCAGCACCACTACAACAACAACAATCACAACGTCAACCAGCTCAGTATCAACAGCAGCAACAACCGGGTAACAGACCCGCTTATCAACAGAGGCAAAGGATGATGGACCGGCGTTTCGACACCCTTCCAATGTCGTACGCCCAGTTGCTTTCTAGTCTTCAACAACTACAACTTGTGCAACTGCGCACTCTGGCTCCTCCTGTTGGTAGACTTCCGGTGGGTTAAGACGCCAACGCTAGGTGTAGCTTCCACTCTGGGGCACCTGGCCATGACATTGAGAACTGCAAAGCTTTTAAGCACGTAGTTCAGGACCTCATAGATTCAAAGGCCATCGACCTTGCACCAGCTCCGAATGTCGTCAACAATCCCATGCCCCAACATGGTGGTGCGAACGTTAATTTGGTAGAGGGAGAAACCAAGTCCATTAAGGATGTGTTGAAGTTGAAGACTCCATTGTTGGATATCAAAGGATGCTTGCTGAAGGCCGACGTTTTCCCCGGTTGTGGGAAGGGTTGTTTGGATTGTGCCACTCAGAGTGGAGGTTGTTTGAAGTTACAGCAGGGTATCCAGGCCTTGCTCGACAAAGGTATCCTCCAGGTTGAGGGTTTGTCTGTCCAAGAGTCTGCGGAAGGGGTTGAGGAAGAAGGGTTTGAAGATGCTACTGATGAATTCGCAGATGTTGTTCCTACTGATTATGTAATCCATGATGTAACTGAAATGGATTCCGATGTTTCGGATGTGTGTACTTCAACGCCTCAGACTCATCAGGGGCCGATTACTTTCTCCAGTGCTGGCATCATTCAGTATGGTCAAGTCTCTGCGGTCAACGAAGAAGATGGGGATAGTGATTGTGACATTGACAACTGGGTGCGTCCGAGGATCCCGGGTGAAGTCATCAACAATTGGTCTTCTGAAGAGATTATCCAAGTCACTCTTCTTGAAGAGTAATTTTCTTTGTTTATTCATGCATGTCCAAGTCTTACGTTCCGCCCAGGGCGTAATGACTCATTGTAGGGCCCATCTATGTGACGCTTGCATTTTTTATCATAAATAAAGGACGTCTTTTTGCATTCAAATATTTCGTTCCCTATCTTTCTATTTTTGCAGTTTTTCAAAATAAATAAAAAATAAAAAAAATGGCAATGTTTCGTTTAGTTTTCACTTCTTGTTCACACTCATAAGCACATACCATCACTCATGCAGATGCACAACACCGGATCCTATTGATAACGGTTCTGCTATGGCTCATTTCGACTTTGAAAATCCAATCTTTCAAGCTGAAGAAGAGGGTGATGAAGACTGTGAACTCCCTGAAGAACTTACCAGGTTATTAAAACAAGAGGAAAGGGTTATTCAACCGCATCAAGAGTCTGTTGAAGTGATTAATCTCGGCAGCGAAGACGCCAAGAGAGAAATCAAAATAGGGGCTGCTTTGGAAGATAATGTGAAGAAAGGGCTGATTGAATTGCTGCAAGAATACGTTGACATCTTCTCCTGGTCTTATCAGGACATGCCTGGGCTGGACATAGACATCGTGGTACACCGCTTGCCTCTCAAAGAAGGTTGTCCTCCGGTCAAGCAGAAGCTCAGAAGAACAAGACCAGAGATGGCTGTCAAGATAAAGGAAGAAGTGCAAAAGCAGTTGGATGCAGGGTTTCTAGCAGTCACCAATTATCCGCCATGGGTTACGAACATCGTCCCAGTACCTAAGAAGGACGGAAAGGTACGGATGTGTGTCGACTATCGGGATCTGAACAGAGCTAGCCCTAAAGATGATTTCCCATTACCTCACATCGACGTTTTGGTGGATAATACAGCTCAGTTCTCGGTATTCTCCTTCATGGATGGCTTTTCTGGCTATAATCAAATCAAGATGGCACCAGAGGACATGGAAAAGACAACTTTCATAACCCCATGGGGCACCTTCTGCTACAAGGTGATGCCGTTTGGTCTGAAAAATGCCGGAGCAACATATCAGCGAGCAATGGTGACTCTGTTCCATGATATGATTCATCATGAAATCGAGGTTTATGTGGACGATATGATTGCCAAATCTCAGACAGAAGAAGAACATTTGTTGAATTTGCAGAAACTGTTTGAGCGTTTGAGGAAATTCAAACTGAGACTTAACCCGAACAAGTGCACTTTCGGGGTGAGATCGGGAAAATTGCTGGGTTTTATCGTTAGCGGAAAAGGGATCGAGGTGGATCCCGACAAAGTAAAAGCGATACAGGAAATGCCAGAGCCAAGAACAGAGAAGCAAGTCCGTAGTTTCTTAGGGAGGTTGAACTACATTGCAAGGTTCATCTCTCACCTAACAACCACGTGTGAGCCAATTTTCAAATTGCTGAGGAAATATCAGGCTATCAGGTGGAATGAAGATTGTCAAAGGGCTTTCGAGAAGATAAAAGAGTATCTACAGAAACCTCCAATCCTTATACCTCCAGTTCCTGGGAGACCTCTGATAATGTACCTGTCAGTGACCGAGAACTCGATGGGGTGTGTATTGGGACAGCATGACGAGTCTAGTCGAAAAGAGCAGGCCATATACTACCTTAGCAAAAAGTTTACCGACTGTGAAATCAAATATTCGCAGCTTGAGAAAACTTGTTGTGCTTTGGCCTGGGTTGCTCGCCGACTGAGACAGTATATGTTGAACCATACTACCTTGTTGATTTCTAAGATGGATCCAGTGAAATACATATTCGAGAAGCCAGCTCTCACCGGAAGGGTCGCTCGTTGGCAAATGATTTTAACAGAGTATGATATTCAGTACACGTCACAGAAGGCCATCAAAGGGAGTATTCTGTCAGACTACCTTGCCGAGCAACCGATTGATGATTATGAGCCAATGAAGTTTGAATTCCCTGATGAAGACATCATGTTCCTCAAGATAAAAGACTGTGAAGAGCCAGTTGTTGAGGAGGGACCTGATCCAAACGAAAAGTGGACTTTGTTGTTTGATGGGGCTGTCAATGCTAGAGGAAGTGGAATTGGCGTTGTCATTACTACTCCGAAAGGTGCCCACATGCCTTTCACCGCTCGTTTGACTTTTGAGTGCACAAATAATGAAGCTGAGTACGAGGCCTGTATCTTGGGTATTGAGCAAGCCATTGATCTGAGAATCAAGACTCTGGACATCTTCGGAGATTCAGCTCTGGTGATCAATCAAGTGAATGGTGATTGGAATACTCTCCAGCCCACTCTGGTCCCCTACAGAGACTACACGAGAAGACTGTTGACTTTCTTCACAACAGTAAAATTGTATCATATACCTCGTGATGAGAACCAGATGGCAGACGCACTTGCTACTCTATCCTCCATGATCAAGGTAATTCGTTGGAACCATGCTCCCAGGATCGATGTGATGCGCCTTGACAGGGCCGCGTATGTGTTTGCTGCTGAACTGGTAGTCGATGACAAGCCCTGGTATCACGATATCAAGTGCTTTCTGAAGAATCAAGAGTACCCTGCAGGGGCATCCAACAATGACAGAAAGACTTTGAGGAGATTGGCAGGCAGTTTCTTCTTGAACAAAGACGATGTGCTGTATAAGAGGAACTTCGACATGGTTTTGCTCAGATGCGTGGACAGACACGAGGCGGACATGTTAATGCAGGAAGTTCATGAAGGTTCCTTTGGTACTCATGCCGGTGGACATGCAATGGCTAAGAAATTGTTGAGAGCGGGTTATTATTGGATGACCATGGAATCAAATTGTTTCAAGTATGCTCGGAAGTGTCATAAATGCCAGATTTATGCTGACAAGGTGCATGTACCGCCGAATCCTCTGAATGTGATGTCTTCGCCGTGGCCGTTTTCTATGTGGGGTATTGACATGATTGGAAGGATTGAGCCGACTGCTTCCAATGGGCATCGCTTCATCCTTGTTGCCATCGACTATTTCACCAAGTGGGTCGAGGCAGCGTCGTTCGCGAATGTCACCAGACATGTGGTTTCCCGTTTCATCAAGAAAGAAATCATTTATCGCTATGGGATTCCCGAAAGAATCATTACTGATAATGGTTCTAATCTCAACAACAAAATGATGAAGGAGTTGTGTCAGAACTTCAACATTCAGCATCACAATTCTTCCCCTTACCGCCCTAAGATGAACGGCGTTGTTGAGGCGGCAAATAAGAACATAAAGAAGATTGTGCAGAAGATGGTCGTCACGTACAGAGATTGGCATGAGATGCTACCTTTCGCCTTGCATGGGTACCGTACTTCAGTACGTACATCGACCGGGGCAACCCCTTACTCCCTTGTGTATGGTATGGAAGCAGTCCTACCTGTTGAAGTGGAGATTCCTTCCCTAAGAGTCTTGTTGGATGTCAAGCTAGACGAAGCTGAATGGATTCGGACAAGGTTCAATGAGTTGAGTCTTATCGAAGAGAAGCGAATGGCAGCCATTTGTCATGGGCAGTTGTATCAGAGTCGGATGAAGAGAGCCTTTGATCAGAAAGTGCATCCTCGTTGTTTCCAAGTCGGAGATTTAGTGTTGAAAAGGATCCTTCCTCCTCAGACAGATCACAAGGGCAAGTGGACTCCTAACTATGATGGACCGTATATTGTCACCAAGGTTTTTGATGGTGGGGCTTTAATGCTTGCAACTATGGATGGTGAAAACTTCACTTCCCCTGTGAACTCAGACGCAGTTAAAAAATACTTCGCATAAAATAGACCCGCTGGACAGTAAAAAGAATAGTCCAGGCAAAAAATGGGCATCCCGGCGAACCAAGAAAATGAAAAGGTTCGGGCAAAAATTAGGGACAAAAATAAAAAAAAAAGATTGTACACCCGGTAAGTTGAAAACCTGAAAAGGCAACTTAGGCAAAAATGGGTATCCCGGTGGATCGAAAACCCGAAAAGGGCGATCCAGGCAGAAGTTAGGGATTAAGCGAATGACTGCGTTCTGAGTAGTTCTGAATCTCATCTCGTGCCAATGACTGGAAATTTTTGAAGGATAGGAAACCGTCCAATCACTCTTTCAGAAAGCTGATCATCTGGAGGATCTTGAAGACGGGCAAGTCATAGCAGAATTGGAACCCAATAGAAATCCATTTCACATTGCCATTAGATTAATTTCTGTTTTTATCTATTGTGCGATTACCTCTTTCCAGGGATTGCTTCTAAGTGTAAATACCTATTCAGAGGCCATTCAATCAATAAAATCATGTTATTCAGTATATCTCTGTTTTCATTTTCATTTTATTGTTTTGTTTGCAAAAATGACGTCCGAATTTTTGATAAACATTGCATCATGACACATAAGGGCTTTACAGGTACATGCTTAATAAACATTTAAAATTGCTGTAAATTTTAAGTGCTTTGGATCGTCTATTCAGAACAGATACCCTCGGGGCATTCCATTAAAATCCCCTGCGGACGATCGTGAATATCTTCCCCAGTGAAGTCGCCAACAGACGAATCTGGTGTCTTATCCCTGCAGAGCTGATCAGAGTGTTGGATTCTTCAATCCCCAGCAGGTTCTCACCACTGTACTTCCCCAAGCGTTTGTTTCAGGACATACACTCCCCAGTAGAGTTGACAGTGCCAAACTATATATCCCCAGCGGAGTTGACAGTGCCAGACTGTATCTTCCCAGCAGAAGTGGCTGCTCCTTAGAGTTCGATGCCAGATCGATAATCCCAATGCCAGATCCATGGTTTCTTTCCTTGAAGCAGAACCTCGGTACCGTATCAGTGTTTGCTCCCCCTGCTGAGTCATCTCTCGCAAATCGTGGTTGCCAGAACCATTGTAGCTTTCCTCAGCAGCAGGCTTCCAATGCCATTCTTTCCCCGATCAGAGTCTCGGTATGGCCAGAACACCGCATGGCTAGTCATCTCCCCACAGAGTTCTTTGCGCTGTG
This sequence comes from Lathyrus oleraceus, assembly GCF_024323335.1. NCBI lineage: Eukaryota > Viridiplantae > Streptophyta > Magnoliopsida > Fabales > Fabaceae > Lathyrus > Lathyrus oleraceus. The sequence continues at coordinate 224,214,343 of NC_066584.1, forward strand.
CATCCCCAACAGCCTTTCCAGGGTCCAGAAGATGGTGATCATTTCCCCAGTAGATCCCCTTGCCTCAGCTTGGCATTCTACCCAGCATTTCGCATCCCTGCATGTAGAATCATATTGCATTGCATCCTTCCAAATCGCGTAGCATTTCCATTTTCATGGAGCATTACGCAATTGAAAAATTCAAACATACGCATGTAAGCATAAAACATTCTCGATATCCCAAGTGATAAGCTAGAAGTTGTTTCCAGTACTCAGACTGAAGATTGTTCATGACTTACCTTTGTTATCCCCAGCAAGTGTCATTGGCCCATGCGCCGCCTCTATTATCATTCCCTATTTCTGCCAATGCTGACAGGCATGAAGTTTTCCGATGTTCAGATCGAAGAAGTTTCCGACGTTCAGGTCGATGCAACTTGTGGCATTCAGGCCAGTTTTCCGGTATCCAGACCGAAGTGGCATTCAGGCCAATTTTCCGGTATCCAGACCGAAGTGGCATTCAGGCCAGCTTTCCGGTATCCAGACCGAAGTGGCATTTAGGCCAGTTTTCCGGTATCCAGACCGAAGTGGCATTCAGGCCAGTTTTCCGGTATCCAGACCGAAGTGGCATTCAGGCCAGTTTTCCGGTATCCAGACCGAAGTGGCATTCAGGCCAGTGTTCCGATGTTCAGATCGAAGAAGTTTCCGACGTTCAGGTCGATGCGACTTGTGGCATTCAGGCCAATTTTCCGATATTCAGATCGAAGTGGCATTCAGGCCAAGTCTTTCCGATGTTCAGATCGAAGAAGTTTCCGACGTTCAGGTCGATGCGACTTGTGGCATTCAGGCCAAGTCTTTCCGATGTTCAGATCGAAGAAGTTTCCGACGTTCAGGTCGATGCGACTTGTGGCATTCAGGCCAATTTTCCGATGTTCAGATCGAAATCCTTTCCAGCATTCAGACTGCTGAGCGGCATTCAGGCCATGGTTATTTCTGCGTTATCATTTATTTTGGTATCCAGTTTAACATTCTTTTTCGATATTCAGACTGACTCTCACCGTACCAGACGGATTCTTCTTTCAAGACCACCTCTTTGCCGATTCTGACATACATTGTTACTTCACTTCACTTCAGTGCAAATTTTTGGGCTTTTATTGTATTCAATCCCTTGATACCTCGAAAGCACGAAAGCAGCTACCATCTTCTTTCCGGGTCTCCAGTTGATTGAATAGGGGCAGCTGTAATACCCCAAAATTTACCCTTTATTTTTCCTGAAAAAAAAAATGAAAAAAGAAAAAAAAAAAGGAAAAAAATTATTTAATTAATTAATTAAATAAATAAAATAAATAAATAAAATATAACAAGTTATTATGGGTGAATTTGATACCTTTTTTGTGAGCCTTTTGTGAATTTTGATGGAATTATTCATGTGGTTACATTTTGATTTAGGGGCAACTCTGGGTTACCCTATTTTGTTTCTCTAACCTGTCTTGTGTTTCCATGGCATTGTTTTCTCTTGATTTCATCCTGCTGCTCTAACCCTTTGTCGAGTTTTGTGAGGGCTCACATGGCTTTCGTAGAGACACTCGCGTGGTTTCCCACTTTATTTGTGGGATACCCCCTGGAGTTTTATTCTGATTATTCGTGTTGACTGATTTCCTTTGACGGTCCAGCTGGAGACATTTCAGGGTTTCTTGCCCCTTTAACTGCTATAGCTTCGGATCTTTATCCGTGTGGTAATTTTTTCCCTTTCTCATACTTTATCGCTTTCTTAGCTGGAAGACCTCGATAGGAGGCAATGTTTGAGCCTCTGGGTGGCATTTTACTTTGAGATACATGTTTTGTGTTTTGTATTCATATCCCCACATGTAGCACGGTTCCTTCGTCAAGGACTGCCTGTTTGCCCTCGAGCATCCCAAACCCTAAAACCCAAAGCAACACGTTTACTCCTTCTACTACAGGCGAGTAAGTCTCTGAAGGTCGAGCATCCGGTAGATTGCGTAGTGACGTCGTTCGTCCAAAACCCAATCCATAACCCCGTAGTTAGCCGAACTACGGCTTGCTCTGATTCTCATTCCAGATGAGATACGTAGGCATAAGACGCGATGTCTTAGCGAGCACACATCCCCCTAACCCATAGGTCAGCCGAGCTACGAAGACTCTGATTCTGATATTTAGATGAGATACGTATGCAGTGGATGCGACATCCACGCGAGTCATTTGCATTTAACCCTTTTTTTTTGGTAAACAGCACAAGATAAACCCACACCCTTTAGACAAAAAGCCACAAAAGTGGATCCCGTAGAGTACTACGAATGCGTAGGGGTGCTAATACCTTCCCTTCGCATAACCGACTCCCGAACCCAAGATTTGGTTGCGAGACCCCGTCTTGTCCTTTCCTTTTTTCAGGTTTACTTCGAGCGTTTCCTTTCCCTCCTTTGGGATGAATAACGCACGGTGGCGACTCTCCTGTCATTCTCTTTCGCCGGTTGTTTTTTCGCACACTGTATTTTTCAGGTTGCGACAGATTGCACAGCATGTGCTTCCCCGTCCTTCCTCTTAAACGCCCCATATCGTTTAGAAGAAGAGCTCTCATCTTTCGCCAATCGTCCTTCACGGACACCTTCCTCAAGACGCATCCCCATGTTCACCATCTCGGTGAAATCAGAGGGAGCGCTTACTACCATCCGCTCATAATAGAATGAGCCAAGAGTTTTCAAAAAGATCTTGGTCATTTCCTTCTCCTCCAGCGGTGGAGCAATCTGAGCAGCCAGCTCTCGCCACCTCTGGGCGTACTCCTTGAATGTCGCCTTATCCTTCTGAGACATGGCCCTGAGTTGATCTCGGTCAGGCGCCATATCGACGTTGTACTTATATTGCTTGACGAAAGCTTCGCCAAGGTCATTGAAGGATTTGATATTAGCACTGTCCAAGCTCATGTACCATCTGAGCGCAGCACCGGACAAGCTGTCTTGAAAATAATGAATCAACAGCTGATCATTATCAGTTTGGGTAGACATCTTCCTGGCGTACATGACCAGGTGAGCGGGTGGACAGGTGTTCCCTTTATACTTTTCAAAGTCAGGTACTTTGAATTTAATCGGTATCTTCACACCGGGAACAAGGCACAACTCGGCAGCAGACTTGCCGAACAAATCTTTACCTCGAAGGGTCCTCAATTCCTTTCTCAGCTCAAGGAATTGGTCGTTCATGGCGTCCATCTTTTCATTAACGTCCGGGCCCTCAGATGGCTCGGAGTGATAGATGGTGTCGTCTACCCTTGGCATGGTATGCACGATAGGAGGAGCGGCAACAGGGACCGGGCTAGATGCCGGCATGTGAGCAAAAGTTGGAGCGGGGATATCAGGCATAAAACCTGGAGGCATTCCCCAAGGGAACCCGGGTGGCATAGCATTGGACACATGATGAGCACTGACTGGCACAGTCGAAGCGACGACCTCTGAGATGACTGTCCTCTTGACAGGAGTTACAGGCGGTTGAGCAGGTTGATTTTGAGCAGCAAGGAGTTGCTCCATCAAAGCGCCAAGTCTGGCGACCTCTTCCTTCAGTTCTCTGTTCTCTTGTTCTAGCTGCTCCATAACTCTTGCAGAATTGACTCGAGTATAATACCGGTGAGTCAGCTTGTCTTCAAAATAAATGAAGAACACAGAGTTAAGACAAGAAGACCAGAAACAAAGGGTACCTGCTTATGCAAAAATGATGCATGAAATGCTTGTGCAGATGCTTTGTTTATTTTCAAGGAACCCTTAGGGTATTATTTGCAATATTTTGAATAGTTAAAGCATTTTAATTTCTCATGGAAAATATCTCATTCAATATATCGAGACAAAGAAGTACAGCATTTTTGATCATTACAAAGAGAAAAGGGAAATAAACATCCTATGGATCCCTAGAAGCTCGGGATGCTGGAAGACGAGAAGTACACAGCTTCTTGATCTCTCTCTCATAGGCCGCTTCCATGTCTACTTTCTCCTTTGCAAGTCGATCATACTTCCTCTTCCAGAATTTGGAAGACTGAGGAAGCAGAGAGGTCCAAGTGTCGTTCGGATCGTCGATCACTCGATGCTCGAGGAACTCAATCATAGCGTCCTTCTCCTTAAGCTGCTGAAGCAATTCTTCTCTTTCACGGATCCAAGCACGTGAAAGGTCTTCTTCTCTCAACTCCTCTACACGTTGGGTAGGGAGGGTTGAAGGCCCAGCCACATCCAACGGTGTAGGTCTCGGATGATCATACGGCATCAAGTACACGGCAACTCTCTGTCTGACCCAAGAGGTGTATGGTTCCAAAGCAATGCAGTTCTTTGGACCCAACTCGTTCCTACTCTTCTTGCGAATACTGCGCCAAGCACGGACAAATCTGGCCTTCAGGCCTTGGGGATCTTTACCCTCCTGAAAGAACACACCTTCTAACAGAACGTTATGAGGTTTATCCTTTAGGGGGAACCCAAGCTGACGTCGTGCGAGAATGGGATTGTAGCTGATCCCACCACATGTGCCAAGAAGAGGCACATTAGGGAATTCACCACAATAGTCAATGATCTGAACGGTATCATACACGCGATCATACCAAGAGATATCATCATTAGTGAGAGACATAAGTCTCTGAGACCACCGTAGACATCCCTTGTTCTCCTTGAATGCAACTGTCTGCGGCAAGTGCGAAATAAACCACTTGTACAGCAGAGGTAGACAGCAGACAATAACTCCTCCACCTTTTGCATTCCTCAGATGCAAAGAGACATAGGCATCGCCCAACAAAGTCGGAACGGGATTAAGAACTGAGAAGATCCTAATGGCGTTCATGTCCACGAACTTGTCGAAGTTGGGAAATAACACTAATCCATAGATGAGCAGCACAAACAAAGCCTCAAAGGCATCCTCACTCATGGCCTTCCCATAAAAGGTAGCTTGAGCAATGAGGAACTCGGAAGGAAAACCCTGAATTCCGCCTTTGGTAGTCAGATTAGCCCTAATCAAATCTTCATCTATGTGCAACAAGTTAGCAATCTCTCGAGCAGTCGGAATACTCTCTAGGCCACTGAACGGCACCTGATCCAGAATCGGGATCCCAATGAGATGAGAATACTCCTCCAAAGTAGGCAGCAACTGGAAGTCCGGAAATGAGAAGCAATGATACAGAGGATCATAAAACTGCGCCAGAGTACTCATCAACCTGAGTAGTCAGCAGAGGCAGAAGCTTCCCATATCGAGCTTTGAAACCCAAGGGATCTAATACATAAGATGTCAGATTCCTTAACTCTTTTACATCGGGCTGTCTAAAGCTGTACTTCTTTGTATGCCTTTTTGGCCTTTCCATGTCTGAAAATTTTGCAAATAAACCCTTTTAAGTTCCTTGAAATTTTTTTTTTCTGATGACATGAAGTGCAGATGAATGCATGAATGCAACAATCACACTCAAGGATCAAGCAAGTCACACCAAACAAAGATCATGGGAAAGCTCAATGTATCCCTAATATCAATCATCCATTTTGGTGGATTTAGGTTTTCACCTTATCGACACCCAAGTTCCATTGATATTAACGGTACATGAACCGGCTCGAACATCCTTAATATCAACCATCCGTTTTGGGGGATTTAGGTTGTATACCTGATCAACGCCCAGGTTCCATTGATATTAAGGTTGCCTGAACGACTCAACCACAAATCACGGGTTTGCTGAGAGTCACGAGCATGGAGTCTCGGTTAAGAACCACCCAAAGGGAGTGTACTAGGGTTTAAACCTGCCAGACATGTTCTACCAGAGGTTCCCATAATCATCGTTCCATCTTTCGAATATTATCGGAGGAACGAATACTCGTATTCCAAGAATATTCTCAAGAGAAACTCTTATGAGTGTAGTATCGCGTAACAATCGCATCAGAACTTACATCTGAACGACCTCCGCACTACATCCTAAAAATAGGCCAAGATGGGCTTGGTAAACTAAGGTCCTTGGCTTCTAAGGCACATGATTGAAAGAATAATGCCTAACCACAAATAACTTGTGTGACATTATTAATCCAACATGACCTCCACCAAGTGAATGGACTCGCAAGTCAACTGGCTAAGGAATACTCCACACCAGTCAACAAGACTATGCCATTCTCCTATCCTAGAGTGCACTCGAGTTCGGGTATAGAACTCATCTCACAGAGATCACCAAAGCAAACAACAATTCTATATCAAGCAATTCAAACATTACAATCAATACAATTATCCCAAATTGTACAAAAATATGTCATATAGCAAATAATAATATAGCACCACAAGGGTGAAAAGTAGGCAATACCACCAAGGATTCTCTATCCCCAGCAGAGTCGCCACTTTTCTGTAGCGGTGTATTCGTCACTTTATGATTTATTGATTAAATCAAAAGCAAAGCATACAATGAATCGAGTCGCCACCGCACTTTTATTTATCCAAAGGACTGGCTAAAAAGCGAACAAAAGCCTAAGAAGTTTTACACATAGAAAACTAATGAAAAGATCAGAGAGTCTGGGTAAGGGGTAAATTACGCAATGGGAAGGTGTTAGGCACCCAAAACGTCCTAGGTACTCCTAGGGAGCCCTTTTCACACTTGTTGTACAAAATTGTTATTTGTTTTGAAATATTTATTGTGCAAACATGAGTGGGATGATGAGAAAAGAATATACAATTTTTATTGTTTTTGTGTTTGAACGGATGAACCCGTTGCCTACGTACCTTTCCATAAAAGGTAAAGGATCAAAACGCCGTAGTTCGGCTAAAAGATTTCCAAATGTTAGTGGATTCAATTATAAACACAAGCCTTAAGGTCTTACGTTATCCACGGGAGAAAACTCAACCTTATACAAACAACGAGTCCACCATGTGAGAAAAGCTTCAACTTGCTAGTGAGGGGTTAACCCTATAATAAGCAAGGAAGACTTACAATTCAATCAACTAAGGACAAATAGGTGAGATTAACATCAACCAACTAGGATAAATCAAACCTATGGCTAATGTATGAAAACTTAGCAAGAATGGGCAAAGCCACAAAACAATTGAATGGGTGAAGTTAATTGATTATGAGTATTCATGAAAGTAGGGTCAAAGTATAATTAAGATTGATTCAAAAGAAGTATTATGAAATGGAGTTTGAAAAGTCAAGGACTTAGGGTCCAGGTTTCTAATTTGAAAGCATGGAGATGTTTGCACAATATTTATCTCAAGTTTTGAAAGCAATGTATGAAAAGGTTTAGGACAAAGAGGGATGAATGGATAAAGATGGAATGTAAAACTTCCTAGAAGGTTCACCTCTTGAAATCATATAGGAGATGATTCAAGTGTGTCCTTTGGAACAGGCAATGAGTAATAATACAAATAAGCAAAACAAAAGAAAGTCAACAAAAGCGGATACCGGATGCCAATTACTGGACTTATACCAATCTCCTAAAACAAAACTGGATATCAGAGGCCACTCTATGGACTTATACCAATCTCCTCAACAAAGAAATAAAAAGTGGATACCGGATGCCAATCTATCTGGGCTTATACCAATCTCCAACAAAGCAAAACAACGCTTGGACGTCAGATGCCAATTTATCTGGGCTTACTCTAACCTCCAACATATGATCATGGGAAAACAAATGTCAAATTACATGGACTTACAATTGCATCCTCACATACAACAAACAAATGCATCAAGCAAAGAGAAGATGAGTGGCCAATGAAATGGTCTTATACTCACTTCCATATCATAGGAACAATGGCCAATGAGTGGTCTTACAATTGTCCTCAATGGGCAATCAACAAGGATATGTCACAAAGACAAATGAAATGATCATGCACTAATGAGCAATTAATGATGATAGATGCACACAGCATACAAGCAGACATGTACAAATGAACTAAGTAATCAATCAACCAAAGTCATTCAGCACACACTATAACCAAACAATTAGGCTCATACAAAGGGTTAGGCGTTGAAGCCAACCGGAATAGGGTTAATGGTGCTCTTAACCTTGACATTGAGAGCCAAGGTGAAGCAGATGAAAGGATATGAGGGGTGTGCCTCATTGCTCTTATCCCTGGTCAGGGAGAGCATTGAATATCAGAAGGTGTGGGAGTTCAGAAAGTAGAAACTCTCTCCACAGATTATTGACTCGATAGATCTTGGGCTTTTACTCACTATGCATCAACACATGTGGTGTGAGCAAGGTGAGTGACACACAGAATAGTAGGAGATAGGCTATATATCTCTTGTGTTCTACCAATTGCCTTATTCAAAGGACTTTTCCTGCTTGGGACAAAAGTAAACAAGCACAAACATCGCCTCTTAAGGAGGACTTCAGATAGTTGCCTGGCTAAGTAACAAGCCAGGTCTTCCAGACTACATGAAGAAGAAGGTGCTATACCTCAATGCAAATGCTATCAAGCAAAGCAATGCAAGTTCTTAATGGAACTAAAGCAACTAATGTACCTGAAATCAATCAAATACAATCAGTACTCAGACAAACCAACATTAAACAGCAGATGGTTAACAATTAACTATACACAGACAAACACAAGCCAATGCACAAAGGTGCAAGCTACTAAGGCTCAAACTCAAGTATCAAACCCTGCAAAACAAAGTCAAAGTCAGCCATAGAGAAGTCACAAGTCAACTCCAATAGAGGCACATCACCAAGCATAAGCACTTGTGCTTTTAACTTGAAACACAACTCAAAAGTGAGAGCACAAACTACTAGTCCAAGACTAGGGTCAAAATGAGATCAAATCATCAAAACAGAACATGAAACTTATCCAAAATCAAGGTCAAACAATTAAGAATCAAATCCAATTGGTCCCATGTTCATATCATTCATCATTATCATTTCATGATCAAAATAGCACAAAGCATGCAAATAGGAGCTCATAGAAGTCAACAGAATGATTCAACTCAAATCCAATCACAAACATTTCAATAAATCCTCAAAAAATTCATGATCAATCATCATCCACAACATGATAAGCATACCAAATTTCAGCTCATTTGGATCAAGGAAAGTAGGTCAATGAAAATCAGAAAGTCAAAGAAAGTTCAAGCAAACTCATACAAAGCATCAAAACATGCACCAACTTCAACCAATCATAAAACAGTGATAAAACATGATAAATGAATGGGACCAAAGCCATGATATACCTCAAGATGTCTACAATGCACATGCCAAATTTTAGATCCATCCAATAATGCATGAGGATTTCCCAAATCAAATGAAAACATGTCTCACAAGAAGTCAACAATTGGTCAAACAGGGGAGAAATTACCAAACAAATAGGAAATGCATTCAAAAATTCCAGAAAAATTCACAAGCATTCTAAACATTCACAAGTATCTTCATGCAAACATCCAGACCATTTTGAGTTCAATAAGCATGGTAATTAAAATCATGAAGTTGGACATGAATGGTATGACACAAATTGTCACACCTCTATTCAAAAAATCATATCTCATCAACCAGAAATGATAAAATTACAAACTCTATACCAAAGTCACCATGAACATGTCTAGTTTAAGCACAAAAAATTTGAGAGGCATTGGATTAAGCATCATCATTTCACAAGCAAAATGGCAAGGCATACACAAAGTGGACACACATGAACAAACCCTAGCCCAAATAAAAATCCCCATGTGCAAAAAATCTGGAAAAATCACCATAATAATCTAGAGATCATGAGGAGCATTTCACAAAAAATCCCATGTTATTTGGACAAGTATTGGAAGAGTTATGGATTTTCTAAGATCATCATGCCAAATGAAATAAAAATTGAAATGAAGAAATTAAAATAAATGAAATAAACACGGACAATGGCATTTTTGTAATTAACGGGCCACTTAAGTGAAACGCCGCGTTTCACTTAAGGGCGTGTCCTGTTCTGATTGGTGCATGGCCATGGGAAACACGAAATGCATGCAGAACGAAATTCCAGCAGATTAAACATGTTCTGGGTTTGAAAAAATTAGGGTTTATAGACACCTTCATCATGTTCATCATCGTGATGAACTTTTGTCCCAGATTTTGGAAATGGATACATCATTCGATTCATCTCACAGTGTACATCAACAAACCAAAGCTCATTAACCCTAATTCATGCTAAAATGGAAGAATCGAGCAAGATAATATTTGACAAACAAACTTCAAATCAGCATTTCTCTCTTAATACTTAATGAAAATCAAAACTATAACATTCAGTGAACTCAGCATGGCAAGATCTATCCAAAGCCTAACATGATTTCAAGAATAAAGAGAATCGAAATCCAACCTCTATGAAGATGCAGTTTCGAAACAGTGGTTTTCCAGCCTTGCCAAGTAGAAACAGAAGTTCAATGGTGTCCCAGATGATGAATGGAAGAGTGCTGAAGGTTCAGTTGCTTCGATTCCAGCTCAAAATCTCAACTGCCATGGAAGAGGTTCAATGGAACAGTGCTGGCTTTTTGCTCTACAGTTATGGATCTATCCTTGCAAGAGCTTCAAAAAGGATAGTAGATGATGGACCAATGCACCAAAGCACGAGTTCTTTGGCAATTTTTCAGAAAAAAATCCAAGTGAAGAATTGAGAGTTTTTGAGAGAAAAAGTTCAGATCTCAGTTTTGTAAATTGTGGCTAGGGTTTTCAGTCAGAAACATACCATATATACTCCTAATTAACAATGCCTAAACATGGTTAATGAAATGGTAAATGCAATTAGCTCAAATGGAGGTGTTTTGGACAATTGGTAAAATCACTCATGTTGCATGTGCATGGCATGCTACAGTGCGAAAATGGTCCTAAACATATTCTAAATATGGTTTTTGATCAATTACAAATGGTAGAAAGTGTAGACAACGATTAATTTGAAAGTCAATTTTTCACCCCTCCCATTTTAATTCAAGTCACTTGAAAAAAGGCCATTTTGATTGGTTGATTTTTGATGAAATGTGATGAAGGATTTGGATAGAGCATGTCAAATGTGACTTGTAGCAAAAAACCTCACTCAATTTGGCCAAATGGTTCAAGAGTTATGCCACTTTGAAGTTCAAAAATTCTTGACAATGATTTGATCATAACTTGCCAACCACAAATGAGAAATGAGTGTTCTTGAACTTTTTGGAAATGGGAGAACAAGATCTTCAAATTTCATGTTGGACAAAAATTCATTTGAAGCTTGTATGATGAAGTAATTTTGAGGAGAAGAACTTTCCATTTTTGGCAATTTCCAATTACAGGTCAACTTACTATTTTTGGAAACTTTTTGTCTGACCTCAAATCCTTCACTGTGGATGTTTGACATGTTATATGAGGCTTGTATGGACATGAATGAGACCTCTCAAACCAATTCCCACCATCAAATCACTGATTAGATGCACAGTTGACCACAGTTGACTTTGCTAGGGCTTTGGTTGACTGAACCATGTTCTGATGAATTCCAGGCCCCTACCACTTGAGATCTTGATTCCAAATGATATCACCACTCATATGAACTCTTGATGAATGATCATGGTGCCCAAATTCTTCAAGAATGGCCACCATCCACTGCTCAATGAATAATTTGACTGTTTTGACCTAGTTGGCTTCATCTGCAAGTAACATGGTTAGATGACAATATTTTTGTACTTTTGGTTAGTAAACAAATGAAAAGCAATGATATACAAATTCAATACATGCTTGGTGATCAAGAACCACACTCACAAGATAACCCACCCACTAGGAGGGAAGCAAATGTGCACAATGATCCTTGAGGCAATGATGTGGTATGATATGATGCCATGAGGGATCTTAGGGACAAAATTGGGGTCTTACACCAAAGAAGGATGAGAATGTGAGAATGTGTGTGGACTACCGAGATGTGAACAGAGCTAGTCCGAAATATGAATTCCCAGTACTTCACATTGATGTATTGGTTGATAGTACAGCTCAATTCTCGATGTTTTCCTTCATTGATGGTTTTGCTGGCTGTGACCAGATTAAACTGTTGCCAGATGATATGGAGTAAACAATGTTCATCACACCAGAGGGCACCTCCTTGTTATAAGGTGACGCCATTCAGTCGCAAGAATGCCGGTGCCACGTACCAAAGGTCTATGGTGACTTTGTTTCATGATATGATTCATCGTGAAAGCGAATGTCATGTTGATGACATGACAGCAAAGTCCCAAACAGGAGAAGGGCATCCGGTAGACCGGGGCAAGTTGTTGACCGGTTGAGACAACTCAGACTGAGGTTGAGTCCGAATCAGTGCACTTGTGGAGTGTTGTCCGGTAAAATGCTGAGGCTTATTGTGAGCGGATAAGAGGAATCAAGGTTGATCCTGCTAAAAAAAAAAGAAAAAAAAAGAAAAAAAAGGAAAAAAGCAATACGAGAAATGCCTGAACAGAAAAAAAGATCAAACGGTCAGGTAGAATAATGATTGCCAAGTGGCATTTGAAAAATAAAAGAATAAGTTGCAGGAACCTCCAATTCTGATGCCTCCCTATGGAGAGACGGTCGTTAATTCTATACTTGACAGCCCTCGAGGGGTCTATGAGGTGTGTACTGGGGCAGCATGACGAGTCTGGTCGAAAAGAGCATGCAATTTACCTTAGCAAAAAGTTTATCGACTATGAAACAATACATTCACTGCTCGAGAAAACTTGTTGTACTTTGGCATAGGCTGCTCGCCGACTGAGACAGTATATGTTGGTTCATACCACTTTGTGGATTTCCAAGATGGATCCGATCGAGTATGTGTTTGAGAGGACAACATGAGAAGTCAGCATTGACCGGACGCGTTGCGAGAGGGTAAAAGAATGTTGACTGATTTGTGATACTCTCAGAAAGCAATCGAGGGGAATGTATTGTCCGATTACGTCGCTCGGTGACCCATTGAGGATTATCAACCAAGGAAGTTTGAGTTCCCTGATGAGGACATAGAGGTTCTCAAATCGAAAGATTGAGAGTAACCGATCCCGGAGGAGGGGCCTGACCCTGAATCCGAACGGATTCTGATGTCTGATGGGGAGGTTAATATGAATGAGTTAGAGATGCTTTGGTTACGCCAAAGGGATCCCGTGTTCCCTTCGTTTCCCGGTTAGCATTTGAATGCACCAACAATGGTGGCTGAGTACGAAGCTTGTATCCTGAGGATCGATCTTCGGTGCGTACATCTACTGGGGCAACGCCGCGCTCGCTCGTGTATGGGATAGAAGTGGTATTACCTACTGAAGTCTAGATCCCATTGTGGAGAGTCCTGATGGATGATAAATTAGAGAAGGCTGAGTGGATAGGGACTCGGTATGACGCGTTGAGCCTGACTGAGGAAAAGAGGCTGGCAGTTACTTGTCATAGGGCAGTTGTACCCAGTAAACGAAACGTGCTTTTGACCGAAAAGTGCGACCTCGTGCGTACCACGTGGGAGAGCTGGTATTGAAAAGGATCCTTCCTCCTCGAGACGATCGTGGGGCAAACGGATATACGGTTATGAATGTCCATCCGTGGTCAGGAAGGTTTTCTCGGGCAGAGCCTTGTTGTTGACGACCACGGATGACGAGGATTTTCCATCCCTTGTGAATGTGGACGCAGTTAAAAGATACTTCGTAAAAAAGAGACCCGCTGGACGAAAAGAATAAAAGAGTCCAGGCAAAAATGGGCATCCCGGCGAACCAAGAAAAAAAAGAGAAAAGGTTCGGGCAAAAATTAGGGGTAAAAAGAAAAAAAATTGTACACCCGGTAAGTCGAAAACCCCACAAGGGCGACTTGGGAAAAAAAGGGTATCCCGGTGGACTGAAAACCCGAAAGGGCGGTCCAGGCAAAAGAGGGAATGAAACAAACAACTGCGTCTAGCATGATCGTTTGTGCTTTGGATATGACTTGGATAATCCTCGACAGAGATCAATCGGAAGCGTCTTGTTCAGAAAACAGAAAGTGCGGAAAGTCTTGAGGACATATGGGGTGTAACCGAGTTGGAACCCGATGAGATCACGGTTTCACATTGCCCTTAGGATAGATTTTTCCTTTTGTGCGCAATCACCTCTTTTCAGGGTTTGCTTCCTGTGTGTTGCTTGGTTCTGAGCCACCGTTTTTTTAATAAAATGCATGTTCAGTCAAATAGTTTTGTTTTTTGTTTTCATTACCGCTTTGATTGCAAAAACATCCGTTTAGTTTGATAAAGAATATTTGCATTTTGAAATATAGAGGTCCCTTCCGATGCATGCTTATAAGATTGAAAGCGTGAAATCTTATTCGGAAGTTTGAGTGACCTAAGTGTTGGAATTTTGGCCCGCCTGGGGCACGCTTTTATCTAACGATCTCTTTTGCAGGTACTGTTAGATATTCTCACTCACTTGCAGGCTGTGATATGAATCCTTTTGACAAAAGATCCCCGCAGAGTCCAATCAGGGGCAAGGGATAGACAAACGGTGAAAAGACGGTGAAAGTTGCGACGACGATCCTAGAGGGTAATCAAGAAGACTCTTCAAAGTCTGAAGATTAGGGAGTTTGCCCGGATCTGAGGAGATCAATGGCCGCGAAGCAAAGAAAGACGAGAATACTGGGTGATGGATCAGAGGAAACCGGATGAGTCTGGGCGCTCTCAAAAGTGGAAAGTTGACACTGTGGTTGAGTTACTGTCTCCCCAGTGGATTTTGGGCTTGTCTCCCCAACGTAGTCAAGATCAGGGGTTCCTCATCGGAGTTGAGGCTGTTTCTCCAGCAGGTTGGAAGGTGGCCAATTCCCCAAGCAAGTCTGAAAGCTATTAGAACTGTTCTTCTCCAGCAGTTGCGTAGTAGGTCTGAAGTGGGTTTATCCCCAGCTAGTCTGAAGATTGTTAATCCCCACTGAGTTGGAAGGATGATGTATCCCCAGTGGAGGTGTCAGTGGAGTGTTTTATTCCCCAGCAGTCTGGTTTAAAGTATTGTATCCCCAGCAGGGTTGTTGATGTGTTGCCCCAGCATGGTCTGGTCTATTATTTCCCCAACAGAGTTAGGCCTTTCCCCAGGGTTGTGAATGTTTTCCCCTAGCGGATCTCCCCTGCAGAGGTTTATGTTGATGGTTTTCCCCAGCAAGTTCCCCGAGTGGATCAGGTTCGGTGGAAATTATCCCCAGTAGAGTTAATTCTGCCCGTGGGTTGGTGAGTTATCCCCAGTGGAGGCGAGCATTGGTTGTTTCCCTAGCGGAGTCCCCGAGTGGATTGGATTCGGTGAAGGTTATCCCTGGTGGGATCTATTCTTTCTCCAGTAGCAATGCTATTCCCCATCACGGTTGAGAAGTTGGCATATTCCTCAGACAAAGTCTCCCCACAGAGTTGGAGAATCTATTCAGTTTGTGTGCTCAGCAGAGCAATCCATTTGCTTCCCAGCAGGAGTTTTCATCATTTTGCATCTTGCATGTAGTAATCATTGCATCCTCAAAATGCGTAGCATTTCCATTCAATATGGAGCATTACGCCATAGAAAAATTCAAACATATGCATTCATGTGTTCAACCTAATCAGACCATATCCCCGGCAGAGGCGGATCTCTGTTCAACATCTGTACGACACATTTGCTACAGTTGCCCTTAACAGACATTATTCAAGATTGGTGCCCCAGAGAGGTTTATTTCCTCACTCGCAGTGGAAGGAAAGCTTGATTCTCCCCAGTGAGATCCCCAGCAAGTGTTTAGCCTTGCCTTGACATATGTAGATGTCATCCTTGCGATACCCGTGAGTGTCGTGGTTGTCCCCACGTGGGTCCTTTCTTTTTGTGTCCGTAGATATCATCTTTCGATGTTCGTAACATCCTCTTTCTCCCAGTTCATCCGATGATGTCTGGTTACCTCTCCGTTGGTTTTGGTAAACGTTGAGTTTTTCCTAGTCCTCCGTTGGCGTCTAGTTGTGATTTCCTTCCCGATCATCCATTGATGTCTGGTCACCTCTCCGTTGGTTTCGATAAACGTTTTCCCATTCGTCCGTTGACGTATGGTTGTATCTCTTTCTCCCCGGTCATCCGTTGATGTCTGGTTACCTCTCCGTTGGTTTTGGTAAACGTTGAGTTTTTCCTAGTCGTCCATTGGCGTCAAGTTGTGATTTCCTTCCGGTCATCCGTTGATGTTTGGTCACCTCTCTGTTGGTTTCGATAAACGTTGAGTTTTTCCCATTCGTCCGTTGACGTATGGTTGTATCTCTTTCTCCCAGGTCATCCGTTGATGTCTGGTCACCTCTCTCCGTGGGTGTTGATAAACGTCGAGCTTCTCCCGTTCATCCGTTGACGTTTGGTCGAGTCTTCCCAGTTCATCCGATGATGTCTGGTTACCTCTCTCTGTGGGTGTCGATAAACGTCGAGCTTCTCCCGTTCGTCCGTTAACGTCTGGTCGAGTCTTCCCAGTTCATCCGATGATGTCTGGTTACCTCTCCGTTGGTTTTGGGAAACTTTTAGTTTTTCCTAGTCGTCCGTTGGCGTCTAGTTGTGATTTCCTTCCCGGTCATTCGTTGATGTCTGGTCACCTCTCCGTTGGTTTCGATAAACGTTGAGTTTTTCCCATTCGTCCGTTGACGTATGGTTGTATCTCTTTCTCCCCGGTCATCCGTTGATGTCTGGTTACCTCTCCGTTGGTTTTGGTAAACGTTGAGTTTTTCCTAGTCGTCCGTTGGCGTCTAGTTGTGATTTCCTTCCCGGTCATCCATTGATGTCTGGTCACCTCTCCGTTGGTTTCGATAAACGTTGAGTTTTTCCCATTCGTCTGTTGACGTATGGTTGTATCTCTTTCTCCCAGGTCATCCGTTGATGTCTGGTCACCTCTCTCCGTGGGTGTCGATAAACGTCGAGCTTCTCCCGTTCGTCCGTTGACGTCTGGTCGAGTCTTCCCAGTTCATCCGATGATGTCTGGTTACCTCTCTCTGTGGGTGTCGATAAACGTCGAGCTTCTCCCGTTCGTCCGTTAACGTCTGGTCGAGTCTTCCCAGTTCATCCGATGATGTCTGGTTAGCTCTCCGTTGGTTTTGGGAAACTTTTAGTTTTTCCTAGTCGTCCGTTGGCGTCTAGTTGTGATTTCCTTCCCGGTCATCCGTTGATGTCTGGTCACCTCTCCGTTGGTTTCGATAAACGTTGAGTTTTTCCCATTCGTCCGTTGACGTATGGTTGTATCTCTTTCTCCCCGGTCATCCGTTGATGTCTGGTTACCTCTCCGTTGGTTTTGGTAAACGTTGAGTTTTTCCTAGTCGTCCGTTGGCGTCTAGTTGTGATTTCCTTCCCGGTCATCCGTTGATGTCTGGTCACCTCTCCGTTGGTTTCGATAAACGTTGAGTTTTTCTCATTCGTCCGTTGATGTATGGTTGTATCTCTTTCTCCCCGGTCATCCGTTGATGTCTGGTTACCTCTCCGTTGGTTTTGGTAAACGTTGAGTTTTTCCTAGTCGTCCATTGGCGTCTAGTTGTGATTTCCTTCCCGGTCATTCGTTGATGTCTGGTCACCTCTCCGTTGGTTTCGATAAACGTTGAGTTTTTCCCATTCGTCCGTTGACGTATGGTTGTATCTCTTTCTCCCAGGTCATCCATTGATGTCTGGTCACCTCTCTCCGTGGGTGTCGATAAACGTCGAGCTTCTCCCGTTCGTCCGTTGACGTCTGGTCGAGTCTTCCCAGTTCATCCGATGATGTCTGGTTACCTCTCTCCGTGGGTGTCGATAAACGTCGAGCTTCTCCCGTTCGTCCGTTGACGTCTGGTCGAGTCTTCCCAGTTCATCCGATGATGTCTGGTTACCTCTCCGTTGGTTTTGGTAAACGTTGAGTTTTTCCTAGTCGTCCGTTGGCGTCTAGTTGTGATTTCCTTCCCGATCATCCGTTGATGTCTGGTCACCTCTCCGTTGGTTTCGATAAACGTTGAGTTTTTTCCATTCGTCCGTTGACGTATGGTTGTATCTCTTTCTCCCCGGTCATCCGTTGATGTCTGGTTACCTCTCTGTTGGTTTTGGTAAACGTTGAGTTTTTCCTAGTCGTCCGTTGGCGTCTAGTTGTGATTTCCTTCCCGGTCATCCGTTGATGTCTGGTCACCTCTCCGTTGGTTTCGATAAACGTTGAGTTTTTCTCATTCGTCCGTTGACGTATGGTTGTATCTCTTTCTCCCCGGTCATCCGTTGATGTCTGGTTACCTCTCCGTTGGTTTTGGTAAACGTTGTGTTTTTCCTAGTCGTTCGTTGGCATCTAGTTGTGATTTCCTTCCCGGTCATCCGTTGATGTCTGGTCACCTCTCCGTTGGTTTCGATAAACGTTGAGTTTTTCCCATTCGTCCGTTGACGTATGGTTGTATCTCTTTCTCCCCGGTCATCCGTTGATGTCTGGTTACCTCTCCGTTGGTTTTGGTAAACGTTGGCTTTTTCCTAGTCGTCCATTGGCGTCTAGTTGTGATTTCCTTCCCGGTCATTCGTTGATGTCTGGTCACCTCTCCGTTGGTTTCGATAAACATTGAGTTTTTCTCATTCGTCTGTTGACGTATGGTTGCATCTCTTTCTCCCAGGTCATCCGTTGATGTCTGGTCACCTCCCTTCCGTGGGTGTCGATAAACGTCGAGCTTCTCCCGTTCGTCCTTGACGTCTGGTCGAGTCTTCCCAGTTCATCCGATGATGTCTGGTTACCTCTCTCCATGGGTGTCGATAAACGTCGAGCTTCTCCCGTTCGTTCGTTGACGTCTGGTCGAGTCTTCCCAGTTCATCCGATGATGTCTGGTTACCTCTCCGTTGGATTTGGTAAACGTTGAGTTTTTCCTAGTCGTCCGTTGGCGTCTAGTTGTGATTTCCTTCCCGGTCATCCGTTGATGTCTGGTCATCTCTCCGTTGGTTTCGATAAACGTTGAGTTTTTCCCATTCGTCCGTTGACGTATGGTTGTATCTCTTTCTCCCCGATCATCCGTTGATGTCTGGTTACCTCTCTGTTGGTTTTGGTAAACGTTGAGTGTTTCCTAGTCGTTCGTTGGCGTCTAGTTGTGATTTCCTTCCCGGTCATCTATTGATGTTTGGTCACCTCTCCGTTGGTTTCGATAAACGTTGAGTTTTTCCCATTCGTCCGTTGACGTATGGTTGTATCTCTTTCTCCCAGGTCATCCGTTGATGTCTGGTCACCTCTCTCCGTGGGTGTCGATAAACGTCGAGCTTCTCCCGTTCGTCCGTTGACGTCTGGTCGAGTCTTCCCATTCATCCGTTGATGTCTGGTCATATCTCTGTTGGTTTCGATAAACGTTGAGTTTTTCCTAGTCGTCCGTTGGCGTCTAGTTGTGATTTCTTTCTCCAGTTCATCCGTTGATGTCTGGTCACCTCTCCGTTGGTTTCGATAAACGTCGAGTTTTCCTAGTCGTCCGTTGGCGTCTAGTTGTGATTTCTACTCCCATTCATCATTTTTCGATGTCAGGATGTGGCTGTACCTTTGAAAAAAATCAAAACCCCGAGTGATAAATATCAAATCCCAGTTGAATTTTTCCTTGGTGAACATCTTGTTCTTGATCCCTGCGGTGTGCAAATTTCTACGGTTCTTTGGTATTCAATCCCTGTTTACCCTGAAGGTCTGATAACCATTGCTCTCATCCGTTCAAGTTCCTAGTTGATTGAATAGGGGCAGTTGTAGCACCTCAAATTTGCACCTCCCATTTGTATATACATTTCATTTTTAGGTCACTAACATCTCATTAACATTGCATTAACATTGCATTGTCCATTGCATAGTTCATTGTATGTCATCAAGCAAGACTGGTTAGAAGATTCAACTGTGCAAGGCAACAAGTCTATTTTCTATGAAATCAAAGCCCTAGGGTTGGTACAATGATTTCATGTGACCCAAGGATCATTTTGAATAGATTTGGCCAAGTGTTGAAGGCTCAGACTCATCAGTCCATGTGCAAATCATCTGAAACCCTAAAAAGTCAATAGAAGTCAACTGTCAGTTCAATTGTGGATTTGAAGGGGGGAAATGGTTAGAGATGCCTCATTCATGTGTAAACAAGTCTCATTTGACATTTCAAACGTCAACATTGAAGAATTTGAAGTCAGATCAAGACTTTCCAAAAATAGCAAGTAACTTATAATTTGAATTTGCCAAAAATGGAAAAGTTTTGGACCAACTTCAACTCAAGATTACATCATCAAGAAAGCTTCAAATGAAATTTTGTCCAACATGAAAGTTGAAGATCTTTCTCTCCCATTTCCAAAAAGTCCAAGATCATGGATTTCTCATGTGTGGTTGAGGAGATATGGTTCAAACTTGACAAAGTGTGGTCTAAACTTCACATGTGCATAACTTTCAAACCAAAACTCCAAATTGGATGGCTCTTTTTGCATTCTTCTCCTTTTGACCTCTAGTTTCCAAACCATGCCTTGCATTGCAAAAATTATATTCACATGAGAATTTGGTAAATCATTGGATTTTTGGAGGGAAAATATGAATTTCAAATTTTGTGTATCATTTGAACATTTCACCACCACCATTGGCTCCAAAACAGAATTTTGAGTGAAATTGAATGGGATTTTCGTGTACTGTTCACATGCATCCCATGCATGAGGGTGAAAAGCGAATTTACACTTACACTCCAAAATGTTAATTACACTTATCCTTTGGCTTAAGCATGATTAAAAGAGTGATTAGCATGGCATATATAAGCAAAACCCTAACAGTTTTCAGCATTAACAACAACTCATTTTCAGATCTAGATCAAAATTCACAAATTCTCTCTCAAAAATTTCTTCAAATTTCTTCAAACAATATCCATTTCTCTGGCTTGATTCATCATCCTGAAGTATCATTGAGCAAGGTTGGACGTGGAATGGAGTGAAATCGTGCCTGTTTGTTCATAATGGAAGCTTGGAAGCATTAATGGTGAATTCGAATTCTGGTGAAATCAAGAGCAATTGAACCTCAATCTTCCTTCCAATCACTTCAATAATCATTGTAGAGAAGCTGTAAAGCATTGCCAAGGCCTGTAGTTCGTGATTTCCAGATCTGCACTTCAAGAGGTTACAAATCAATCCTCTTAATTCTCAAATTTCTTGTGATATATTTGTAGATCTTGTTGTTGTGGTCATGTTGAGCTTTAAATCGTGTGAAATGATCCATTGTACATGAAGATATGCCTATTTAAGGTTTTGATGATGAAACTTGTTTGCTTCGATTCATGCGTGTTTGATTGTTTCTTGATGAAATATTTATGGATTATTGATGTATGATGAAGGATCTACACGATGCCATGCTTGTTTTTAAGTTCTGGAGAATTTGTTCTTGGTGTTCTTGAGATGCTTCACTGTTCATGCATGGCACGTTGAGGAAGATGAAGATTTAGTTTAGGCGACGCTTTTTGATTGGTACACATAGGCGTTTGCATGGCGTTTTAA
Organism: Lathyrus oleraceus; assembly: GCF_024323335.1. Lineage (NCBI taxonomy): Eukaryota > Viridiplantae > Streptophyta > Magnoliopsida > Fabales > Fabaceae > Lathyrus > Lathyrus oleraceus. The sequence goes on from NC_066584.1 coordinate 224,235,641, forward strand.
TTGGTTTAGATTCATTTGACTTGCATGCTCAACGTTGACCGTGCCAATTAGGATTAATGAAACGCTGAGTTTCATGCAGCGCGCCTCTTTCATTTTAAAATGTGACCGTGTTCGATCCTCAGCCGTGCCAAATAATTAAAATGCTCACATATTTTTTCCATTTCCCTCCTATTTCACATGCTTGCTTCACATGCTTTTTTTTATTTTTCTTCAACTTCACAAATTCATAATAAATAGAAAAATCAACCAAATAATCTCCAATTTTTTGCATTGTGATCCTCATTCTATATAGTTTTTTATGATTATCAAAATGAAGGTTGTGCCTGGCCTAGAAATTATTTTGTCTAAGGAGATTGAACATGTATGTATATTTGACCTTGCTTTGCTATATCATTTGTGAAATGCTGGTCTTTGATCTAATGAATCTGAAATTTTGCATGCTATAACTAGACACTTTGCTTGACATTTTGGTGTTGATTTGGTATTTTTATCAATTGTCATTTCTGTTTTATGATCATGATAAGTTGGTGTGACAATTTGTGTCACACCTTGTGATGTTCAACTTGATTGATGTGTTTGCCATGCCAAATGATCTCCAATTGCCTTGAGTTTTTGTATGAGGCATGCTATAGATGTTGTGATTGTTCATGATTTTTATTGGAATTACTGGGAGCATTTCTGATTTAATTGAGATTTTTCATTCTGGATGGTCACATTTGAGCCTTAAAATTGCCTTGAACTTCATTTGATCACAAAATGCTTGTTTCTTATCCAATGCTTCTGAATTTTTGCACACTATTTCTAGACATGTTGAGTATTGTTTTGGCTTTGGTTTGAGGTTTTTACCATAATCCATCCCTGTTTTATGCCTATGCTAACTTGGTGTGACAATTTGTGTCACACATGTGCTTGTTGTGCTTGTCTTGACTTATGTTATGTAATTGCCATGCCTAATGATGTCCAATGCCTCTAATTTTTTGTGTGATGATCGTGTTGTATGTCCTATTTACTCATGAATTTTGCCAAGATTATTTGAATCATTTTTGATTTAATGTGCATTTATTTCTTCTGATGTCACAATGTGGTCACAATTTGCATACCTTGCCAAGTTTGGTTCATGAAATGCTTTTGGTCAATGATACTGATATGAGACCTTTTGGAATGTGTTCTTGGTTGAATGAAGTTGATTCATGTTAAATTTCATGTTCTGTTTTGAATGTTTGACCCTCTGTTGACCCTAGGCTTTGACCTAGTGGTTTGGACTCACTATTTGGATTGTGGATTTCAGGTTAAGAAGCACATCGCCATGATTGAAGTGGTTCACTCATTTGGATTGATTAATTGGTTGATGATTGGCTAACCTTGTGTTGTTTTGTAGGTTGATGCCAAGTTATTTGTGTTGTGCCCATTGGCTTGTGGCTTGCACATTGTTGCCTAATGCCTTATCTGTCTGATTGTATGATTGACTGTTGTCTGTCTGATTGTTTGAATTGTGTACTGATTGGGTTAGATTTTTTTCAGGTACCTAAGTTGCTTAAAGTTCCTTTGAACTTGTTTTTGCTTTGCTTGGTTCCTTAACCACTGAGGTATAATTCTCTGACTTCATGTAGTCTGGAAGACCTGTCCTGTTATGTGGGCAGGCACCTGTCTGAAGCCCTCCTTAAGAGGCAATGCTTGTGAATGTTTAATTTTGTGCCAAGCAAAAAAAGTCCTCTTATGAGGCAATTGGCAGATAAAAGAGATATGCAATCCATCTCTTGCTATTCCGTTGTGTCATTCACTTTGCTCACACACCTTGTGTTGATGCATTGTGGATAATAGCCCAAGATCTTTGTTGTGTTAGTCATATGTGGAGAAGAGTTCCTACTTTCTGAACTCCCACACTTTCATTTGTCTGAAGCTCTCCCAGGCCAGGGATAAGAGTTGTGGGGTCTTACCCTCACTTCCCATTTCATCTGCTTCACCCTAACTCTCAATGTTAGGGTTAAGAGCTAATTACACCCGATTCCAATTGGCTTGTGTTTCACAGCCTAACCTTGTGTGAGCCCATCTGTTTGTATATAGTGTGTGTGCTTGTTTTTGTGCTTGTGATTGATTGTGCTGTGTAGGATAGCTTGCTCCCTATGCAAGTTAGATAGAAACCTTAACATAGGGATCGTATGCATGACAACTTCTAGGCTCGAGTCGTAGTCTCCCTAGTAGTTTGTGTCTCCCTTTGTATCTGGTTAGGCTAGTCCTTTTTCCCTGTTTAGGGGAACTACGTCGCCCCGATCCTCATACCAGATGAGGTACGTAGGCAGGAGATGAGCTGATCTCTCCGGGCAACCTTTTGTTTTCAACCCCTTTGGTGTGTGTTGGAGTCTGAAATAAGTCCAGCGATTGGCAGTTGGTTTCCTGCGTGTGTGTTTGTTGGTTCGGAGTCTGATGTAAGTCCAGCGATTGGCATTCGGTTTCCATGTTCGCCTGTTTGTGTGGAGTCTGACGTAAGTCCAGCGATTGGCAGTCGGTTTCCTGTGTGGTTTTGTTTGGCGTGCGTTAGCCGAGCTACGAGTGCTCTAATTCTTCTCCGGTCAGAGAAGATACGTATGCATAGGATGCGACATCCTAGCGAGCACGTTTCCCCTGTCCCGAACTACGTCGACTCTGATGTCTGTGTCTAACAGACTACGTAGGCCCAGGATGCGATATCCTGCCGAGTTAGTTTCTCTTGTTTTCTGTGTTTCTCTCCAGCCTGTGTGTGCAGTTTGTGATCAGTTTTTAGCAACCTTTATCCTTTCTTTTGAGCGTGGATCCCGTCGAATACGACAGATGCGTAGGGGTGCTTATACCTTTCCTTCGCATAATCGACTCCCGATCCTATCTCTCTTTGGTCGCGAGACCATGTCTTTTCCAGGTTTACTTCGAGTGTTTCCTTTCCCTCTTTTGGGATAAATAACGCACGGTGGCGGCTCTGTTGTTTTGTTTTCCCGGCGGTTTTTCGCGTAATGCGACACTCACTAATCATGATTAACCAATGGAAAAGAGGATTAGCATTGTCATTAGCATGAAGTATAAATAGCCAAACCCTAATCATAACTGCAGATAACCACCATTTTCATATCCAAATTCAAGAACTCTCTCAAATTTCTCTCTCTTCGATTCTTCATTTTCTGCACACAAACCTCAAAGATCTTTACATATTCTTGATCCTCATGCTTCACTGATCAAGAATCATCATTTGTTTGGTGCAATTCATCAAGATTTCGAGCAGTTCATGTGCATTCTCATGTGGATCGGATTTGGAAATTGAGGTGTGATCAGGAGGTTTCAACCGTTGCTTTTTGCTTAAAGCTTCAAAGGAAGTGCATAGGAGTTGATCTGGAGCTTTTGAGCTTGTGAGAACGCGTGTACAACAACCTCCATTTCAAGGTGACTTCAACTTCGATCTCTCCTTTTGCTGTTTTTAGATCATAGATGTGTAGATCTTGATGAGTAGAGCATGTACATATGTTTAGATTTGAAATTGACTGAGAATTGAGTATGATATGTTGAATGTAAGTTTGGATCTAGAAAATGTTTGTCTTCGATTTGCAAAATCCATGAAGAATTAGGATGATCCAAGGTCATATTTGGAATCAGCATTGAAAACCGAGTCGAACGGTATAGGCCTTGTGAAATTCTGGAAAAAATTTAAGTGGCGCCACCATGTTGCTCGCTGGAGAAGACGATCGAAGCTGAGCTCCGGCGTTTGTGTGTACTTAGGGTTTTGCTTGCGTGTGTGCCATGTGGAGCCTTGCGTGTGAGAACGATTGGTTGAGATTGCTTTGACCAGGCCACGCGTGTCTTTGACTGATGATTGAGCATGCTGACTCAATTAATGAAACGCAGTGTTTCATTCTTTTGAATGTGAGCCATTGATCTTGATGGCGCGCCATATCGTGTGGTCATTGTTTTTTCTGATTTGATTTGAATAATTTCGTTTCCCTCCATTTTCTTGTTTTATTTCAATTATTTTGTTCACTTTGTAAAATTCATAAAAAATGCAAAAATGATCCAAATGAGTCCCAATTTTTTTTCATAGTTTTACATTGATGTCTACTTTTTTATGGTATGATATTCATGAATTGTTGATGTCTGGATTTTTATGTATGAATTTTTATGGTATGATATTTTGTCCAGAGTCTGTCAAGTGGAATAGGATCCCTCTTTCTGGATCCCCACGCTTTCTTTGTCATGAGCTCACCCTGGCCAGGGTTAAGAGCATGAGGTCTCATCCTCATTTACACTTTGATCAGCTTCACCCTAACGTTCAATGTTAGTGGTTAAGAGCTACAGATTACCCCCACTACGCCAAAAATTGGAATAGACAGCGCACCTTAGAGGGCGCTTTATTACAAAAGCGCACTCTAAAGTGAAGCGAAAAAATAAGGAGCGAACAACTGGAATAGACAGCGCACTTTAGAGGGTGCTTTTGTAATAAAGCGCCCTCTAAGGTGAAGCGAAAAAATAAGGAGGAGATAGAGGGACAACAATACAGGGCGCTTTTTAGAAAGCGCCCTCTAAGGTTACCCTTAGAGGGCGCTTTTAAAAAAGCGCTCTATAAGTCCATGTGCATTTCCAGTTTATAAAGCGCTTTTGGAAAGCCTTAGAGAGCGCTTTCATAAGCGCCCTCTTAGGCCCCCTTTAGAGGGCTCTTTTTTTCCACAAGCGCCCTCTAAGGTCCCCTTTAGTAAACATTAAAATTATAACATACTGCGCATTTTGTTATTTCACTCTCTGTTATTTTCGTTCTTTTTCACGTTAGGGTTCTCACTGTTACGATTTTCGCTACTTCTAAGGCGTTCTCCTTCCACCTCTGTTAGATCTACGACGTTTCCTCCTTCTATTAATTCGTTGTTAGCTGTTCGATTTTGACACCATAGGTATTTTTCTAATCTTCACATTACTTGGTTTCTCTTCTGACGTTCGCTATTGTTCATTTTTGGTTTCATTTTTCTTGGTTCATACCTTTATTGAGTATTCTCAACAATAATTATTGTGTTGCAATGCTAGCAATGGAGACTAGGCATTATGGGTTAAATTTCACCAACTGTTCCATTTGTTTCTCGATGTAGAAAAAGGAGGCACCAATATCTAAAACACCTTCTACCAATCAAAGGTACACTATGCAGCTTATGAGTGTATTTATTCTAGCATACATAGCGTAGCTAGTAACTTAAGAAGTTTAGGTATGGATGTTATTTGATAGAGTAAATTAGAGTCGACTATTCTTCTGTTAGCTTTCAGTTAGACCATTATACAATTCTACATATATATTTTCTAGTCAATGTTTATCTTTTGTAAAAACTATATGATGATATATAACTATGCTACAAATTAGTGCATACCACTAATGCTTAATGCATGGTTCATACATTCTCATGCTATTGAAGTCAGAGATATCTGAAAATGTTGAGAAACTAACTCAATAAACCAAAATTGTTTTGGTTTTGGGTTGTTGTTGGAGACATGAATGCCCTGCACAGAGACTAACTCAATAAAGCGAAATTGTTTTGTCTCATCCCATTTTTGGTTTCTCTTCTGAAATTGTTTTTTGTTTATTCTAATTAGTAATGGATAATACATGGATGTCTTCCAATTGATTGTCGAGAGAGTACGAGAATGGGGTATCAGAATTCGTTAAGTTTGTCGTTGCGCACGCCGAAGACCCCAGTAGAATGATATGTCCTTGCTTGGGTTTTTGTTATGGGAAACGGGTTGACGCAGTTCAGTTGACATCGCATCTAATGAGGCATGGAATTGATCGAAGTTATACATGTTGGAATTTGCATGGTGAGAAAAGTAACGAGAATGTTGAACCGGGGGATAGTACGACCTATGCCTCAAACTATAGTGGCGCAGATACATACGATTGTGATCGAGTTGAAGAGATTGTAGAAGCACTTGAAGGAGATCTTAAGGATTATCCCGAAATGTTTGAGAGGTTGGTAAGTGATGCAGAGAAACCTTTGTATGATGGTTGCACTAAATTCACAAGATTGTCTGCGGTATTAAAGTTGGACAACTTAAAGGCGGGCAATGGATGGTCGGATAAAAGTTTCACAGAGTTATTAGCCCTTTTGAAAGATATGCTTCCTGAGGATAATGTTCTTCCCAATCGAACATATGAGACCAAAAAGATGTTGTGCTCTATTGGCATGAGCTATGATAAGATACATGCATGTCCAAACGATTGCGTTTTGTTTCGAGGGTCGAACGGGATCAAGTGCATTTGTATGTTCTGCACAATGAGAATGAGGTTGAGCCGTATGTTGAAATTCATAAGGATGTTCTCCGAGGTTTAAATCCCAATAGAAATGAAAATTGGATAGTACGAGAGCACAATCGATGTTTTATACCTTGGTTTAAGGATCATATTTATTCAAAGTATTATTCAGATCCCGCTTCAATAACAGAAAGGTTGAGATGCTTAGCATATGGTCCAAGTTTCCATGTTTTTTCTTATAGCGCATACGCGATTAATGGATACACATTTTATACCAAAGAACAAGATGATAAAAGTACTATGCAGAATAGTGGTGTCACCGTGGTAGCTGAAGCAATGCACATATCAAGTGTGAAGGACTTAAACCCCAAATTTGCAAATCTGTCGTATTTTGGTGTTATCGAGCGCATTTTGGTGTTTGATTATGAGAAGTTTCAGATTCCTATATTTGGTTGCAAGTGGGTTGAAAATAATAACGACATTCGAATGGATAAGTCAGGATTTTTGCAAGTGGATCTTAATAGGATGGGATACAAAGATGAGTCTTTTATTCTAGCCTCTCAAGCTAGACAAGTGTTCTATGTCAATGATCCGAAAAGTACAAAATGGTCTATAGTTCTTTTTTCCAACAAAGTAATTGATGAAAACACTGGAGATCAAGGTGATATTGATGTTGAGATTGAATCGTTTACCAGAAATGATCAAGATGAGAATATTATATCAAATGATTCATATATTAGAAATGATCATAATGAGGGTATTTGGATCAATCCAACCGTCCGTGTTGTTAAGAGACATGTAGAACATATTCCAACCAAGAAAAGAAAGAGAACTTAGTGAAAAAGGTACAGGTCAAATGATTTTAATTGTTTTCTTTATTACAGGTAAAATGGCTTTTATTACAGCAAATCGAGTCAGTTGCATCAAAAAAAAAGGTATAAACACAATTATATGATATTTATGCACAGAAAATGTTAATTCTTGATCTTATACTTCACCTAACTAATTTTATGATATTTTAGGTTCATGCTATTGATATTGAACAAAAAGAGGTTGTTGCTAAGAAGACTGCGGCTAGCAAAAAAAACATACATCTCAGAGATGCTTTTGCTACTTAGTTTTATTTCTTTTTAAGTTATGAATTGGTTGTATATTTAGAATCTTTAGAAGTTAAACGATTATATATCAGTGGATTGTTGTATATGTATGGATTGTTGTATATAAGGCTTGTTGAATGCAATGTGTGAAAAAGGGCTTCAAATTATACAGTTTTAGGTGTACTGCTTCAATATATAGGTTGTCTAAAATAAATAAATAAAATATAGCGCTTTTTTAAATAAAAAATTAAATAACCACCCACTTTAGAGGGCGCTTTCCAAAATAAGCGCCCTCTAAACCCTTTAAATTTCCACTTTAGAGGGCGCTTTCCAGTAAAAGCGCCCTCTAAACCCTTAAAAGTTTCCACTTTAGAGGGCGCTTTCCAGTAAAAGCGCCCTCTAAACCCTTAAAAGTTTCCACTTTAGAGGGCGCTTTCTTTAAAAAGCACCCTCTAAAGTGGCCCTTAAAGGGCTTAAAGAGCCACTTTAGAGAGCGCTTTCACCAGGAAAAAAAGCGCTGTCTTTACCTATGCCAGCGCCAGATTAGAGGGCGCTTTAAAGCACTGTTATAGGCCAAAAAAAGCGCCCTCTTTTCCCTTATTTGGCGTAGTGCCCTTACTGTTTGGCTTGTTTGTCGAGGTTGACATGACCCCTCTTGACTAAATCCCACCCATTGTTTGAGCCTCTTGTATGGATATAGTGTGTGATGTTTGTTTACTTGTGAGTTAAGTTCTTGTTAGAGACCTCAACTTAGGGATGTTGATTGCATGACAACTATTAGGCTCGAGTCTTAATCTCCCTTTTAGTTTGTTGTTTCCCTGGTCTCTGGTTAGGAGAGTGTTTTACCCCATGGAACTTTTGATGTGTATGCTCTGGTACTAGGAGTTTCCATTTGAGTTTAATTGGAGGATCATTACCATGTTCATCTAAGTGGAAGATACAAGATACATTGAGGATCTCTTATGAGACTTGTTTGATTACTTATACTTTGTGCTTGCTTATTCCAAAGGATGGGAGCTACTTGGATCATCAATATGATCTCAAGAGAGGAACTCCTAGTGTGGTTTCATTTCTTATCCCTCACCTTTTTGTTTTCCTTAGGACTTAGCCCTTCTTCTTCATCTTTCCACTCTAACCCAAGCCAAAACCCTTTTTGTGCAAACATTGACATTATGTTCAAATTAGAAACTTAGGCCATATGCCTTTGATTTTTCAAACTTTTTTTCATTAATACTCATTGTAAATGAACCCTAAGTCATACTTTGACCTCATTTTGTGAATACTTCTAATTTGTAAATTCAACTCACTTCAAGTGATTTTTGTGGGTCCAATGACCACCTTTGATTAAAAACTCTTTCATAACCTTTAGCTATTAGGTTTGAGTTATCCTAGTGGTTGATGTAAATCTCACCTCATCCTTAGTGATTGGATTGTAAGCCTTCCATACTTATCATAGGGTTAACCCCTCACTAGTATGTTGAAGCCTTCCTCACATGGTGGATTGTTGGTTTAGGTTGAGTTTTCTCCCTTTGATAACAAAAGACCTTAAGGCTTTTGGTTTAAAATCAATTCACCAATCTTTGAGATTTTTACCCCGAACTACGAGGTTTTGATCCTAATCTTTTTATAAGAGGGTACGTAGGCAATGGGTTTATCCATCCAAACACAAAATGTAAATAACTTGTACATTCTCTTCTCATCTCTTCAATCATGTTTGCACAAATAAAATTTTCACAAAAACAACAACCTTTGCAACAAGTGTGAGAAGGGCTCCCTAGGAGTACCTAGGATGTTTTGGGTGCCTAACACCTTCCCATTACATAACCAACCCCCTTACCCAGATCTCTGTTTTCTTTTACTAGTTTTTGTTAAAACTATTAGGTTTTTGTTCGCTTTCTAACCATTCCTTTGGATAAATAGAAGTGCGGTGGCGACTCGACTTGTATGATTCACCATGATAGAAGTTCCAAATGGAAAATTGTTCAACATAAGATTTGTTTCTATTCATATAAGCTTTCCAAAGAGTCCTATTTCATTCATTTTGGACAAAGTTTGAGGGGTCTGCGCATGGCTTAAACAGGGTTGTATCAGTTGGCAAGAATCATGCTTCAAACATTCAAATGTAATTTCCTTGCAATCCAAGCTTTATTCGGACCTCATTTCAGTTAATTGCGGACCTAGTAGAGTTGCTTCATGGGCCTACACACGCCCATGCAAGCATGTACATTGCATTGCCAATTTTGAAAGTATTTTCGAGTGTGCAAATAACACTCATCTTTTGCTATAAATAGAGGTCCAATGCTTCAATTTGAAGGACCTTGCGCGCCAGATTTGAATCCCTAGCTCCAAACCCTCTCAATTCAAAGGAAAACCTGATAAATTTCAATTGAAATTTGAGTTTGAATCTCACTGTTTGGAGATTCAAAAAATCCAGGATCCAAAGCTTTGCATTACTCTTAATCCACCTCCACAAGCTCCATAAGCAAGATAAAGCAAGAATTGAAGCAAGAGAGATCCATTTCTGCACAGCATTGAAGGTATTTTTCCAGATTTTTCTTCTCTTCGATTCTCTCTCAATTCTCATCAATTCTCTTGAATCCTTGGTTGTCTGAAGTCCTACCAATGTAGGCAAGAAGATTAAGTTTCTTTGAGGTCAAATCGAAGCAACTCAGTTGACACACCTTAAAATTCAACTCCACGTATCTCTCTATATATTTGGAGTTAGGTTAAATTGAGGTGATATTCGTGATCTAAGCCATTTTTTTTTAAGATCATGTCCTCTTTTTTCATTTATGATACGGTAATGAATGAACCAGTCCGGCCAGGGTCATCGGAGAAGATGATCGGCCTTTGGCTCCGGCGATGAGCTGGAAGTGTTCAGAGCCATTGGTTTAATTTAAAAAGTTTTAATCTGAATCGCTCATTGTGATTACCAAACGTGTGGAATATTGACTAGCGCGCACCATGGAACGTGCGCTCTCCACCACTTGATATGTCATCTCAATTAATGAGGGAGATCAAGTGGTCCACGTTATTTTGATTATCTGATTTTTATTTTTATTCCTTTGTTTTTCATTAACTCATATTAATTTTAATATTGAACCAAAAAATATGAGAGTTTCACCAAAAAAATTTAAATAAAATCCTCTTTCATTTTATGAATTAAAATTATTTTTTGGATTATTATTAATATTTTTCATGATTTAATTGATTTTGTGAATATTCTTAATTGTTTAAAAATACTTTTAAGTTTCCAAAAATTTTGAAATTTTTTCTCCAAGGTCCTTTGACCTATGATAAATCTCATGGTCATTTCTATGGTGTTTTGATGAGGTTTTAGGAAATTGACCCAACCATATTTAATTTAATGCATTATTTTTAATATTTTTAATTGATTAATTGCCAAATTAATTGTGTAGAGCCATTTTAATTGACTTTGTAAGTTTAACTTGTGTTGTTGGGTCTTGGTCAAGGTTGATTTGACTTTGTTAGGTTAAGATCATTGGATTTAGGGGATTGATGAAATGTACATTCCATCTCCCAAAATGAATTAATGATCTTAACTTGGTAAAAATCCTCCTTTGTCCAATTTGTGTTTGATTCATTCCCCCTCCCTCTTCATCTCATTCCCCTTCTTTATGCGTTCATGTCATGGACCTATGATATCTTAATATCCTAAGGCTAGTTGATTGCAAAATAAATATAAGTATGGATGAGATTAGGCCCCCCACTTTGCATATTCTTTTTGTGCGTGGTATGTTTCATGAGCATAGTTCATCGTATTATGTATCTAACATGCATTAACACCAAAATTCTATTGCCCGACCTCAAATAGTTGTGACTTCTATATAAGTCCAATTACGATTGCTTAACATAGCGCTAAATTTTGACACAAAAGGCATATCATTCTAGTTAGTGAGATTGTAAGTCTCCCCTCTTTCATGGTATTGTATGGAAACTTGGCCTTTTTCCTTCCTTTGGAAGATGTCTTGGTTCAAGGATCCATGCTTGTGATAAGTTGGTTGAGTGTTCTCCAAAGAATGGCTTAAAACAAAAGCAAAGCAAAAGCAAAGCAAAAGCAATACTAACTTCTAACTCATTAACAACTAACATTTAATTTCAAGTCATTTATTTTTAATGCAATTTAATTTTTGAGCTTTATTCATTTGCCATTATTCATACCATTCAAATTGTTTATGTTAATGTCATTTTCACTTTATCCACTTGGACCATATTTTGTGACATATTGTGTTTGTATATACTTGTTTGATTCTTTGGTCTTTTGACATTAATATACATAATAAGAACAAAAACCCTAAAAAACATCTTATGTGGGTTGTTGGTTTGATCTAAGACTATTGGACTTAGAATCTAGGCAACACTCCCTATGCAAAGGACTTGGCCAATGTCAACTTTCATGAAACCAAGTACTTGTGAAGTGAATATTCATCTGATACAACATGGAAGATCCATTTGAATTCATCTGCAACATGATCATTGTGAAGCTATTATTTTGAACCTGTGACTTATGCCATCTTTGAAGTCACCTGACACATGGGAAATTATGAAGAAGATTATGGAGTTTCTAAGCTTGGATGTGGCTGTCTTTATTTGATGCCTTGCTCTTCAACTTGCTATTTGTGTATTGTTTGTTGCTTGATTCAAAAGTTCAAGGGAAATTTGGGTTTCTATATGACATTCTTGTCTATTGGATTGCAGCCCATTGGTCAGATCTTTTCAACTCTCAACTTTTAAATTTATGCTTAGGATTAGTCTCTTCATCTCTTCCCCACTTATTTAATTTCAAATCTCTCCCACCTTTTTAAATCTTCTTTGCTTGTATCTGTTTTCTAAACTTTGACCATATTGCAAATTAGAAACTTTGGCCTTATGCCATTGCATTTTCAAACTTTTTCTTAAATCAAACTTGTAAATAAACTTAACTATACTTGACTTAAAATTTCAAAAAAAAGTCAAAAAGAACTAACACTCATACGAACCATTTTTAGGCCTTTGTGCCTTTCAAACTTAAATTTTTGTAAAAAGCAATGCACTCACTTTAAAATTGATACCACAAACTATGAGGTTTTGATCCCTCTTTTTTATGTTGGTACGCAGGCACAAGTCCGAAGGTCTTGTCAAACACAAAAATATAATTAATGAATTCTTTTCTCATCCTCACACTCTTTTTATTTGCAAACATCATTTGTATAAAAACACATATGCACACAAAAAAGGGCTCCCTAGGTGTACCTAGGACACTTTGGGTGCTAACACCTTCCCTCTGTGTAACCAACCCCCTTACTTGTAATCTCTGGCATTTTATTAGTTTTGATTTGAAAACTTCTTATTCTTGGGTTTTGTTCGTACTTTTCCCTTTTCCCTTGGAAACAATAAAAACGCGGTGGCGACTCTTATTTAATTGATGTCTAGCTTATCCATAGCTTGATGATCATGAACTTACCGCTACAGTAAGATGAGGTAATATGAATTATCCCTTGAAATATTTGATCAAATGAGGAAGAATCTTGCTGAGGAAGTCACACAAGATACCCAGATGAATTAGGGCTTCCAAGGCAAACAAGCTCAAACTCTTGAGGATTTATTGATCAAAATAATATGTGAAGATCATGGGGACCCATATGTGATGTCTAAAGTCAATGTGAACTATCTCTTGATTAGTCTCCTTGCATTGAGGGTCTCAAACCCTATATATGAGCTTGATGGAGCATAGGTGAGCACATACACTACCTACAAAAGAGTTAAACTATACATTGAAATATTTTTGGTATTTTGGTTAGTAAATAATGAAAAACAAAGTATGATACAGTCAAAAGTTCTTGGTGATCTCTTCCAATGCAAACCCAATGATCGAGGGGTAAGGAGGATGCCAAGGTGTGATCCCAAAGCCAATGCATATGATGAGATAGCATGAGGGATCTTAGGGTCAAAATTAGGGTCCTACAACTTTGTAGCAGTATGTTCCCCAGGGTGTAATGAAAGTTGTCTTCTCCATATCATCTGAATCCATCTTGATTTGATTATACCTTTAAAAACTGTCCATGAAAGAAAAGACAGAGTGTTGAGCAGTGTTATCTACCAGAACATCAATATGAGGCAAAGGAAAGTCGTCCTTTGGGCTCACTTTGTTACGATCACGGTACTCCCCACACATTCGAACCTTCCCATCCTTCTTAGGAACCGAAACAATGTTAGCAACCCACTGAGGATATTCAACAATAGCTAGGAAACCAGCATCAAACTCCTTCTTAACCTCTTCTTTAATCTTCAGTGCCATGTTGGGTCTGGTTCTACGAAGCTTTTGCTTAACCGGGGGACATTCGGGCTTAAGCGGTAAGCGATGTTCAACAATATTGGTATCGAACCCAGGTATATCTTGATAAGACCAGGCAAATATATCAACATACTCACGAAGTAGCTTAACCAACTCACTATGTACATGCTCGGCAAAGGATGTGGCGATCTTGACCTCTCTTCTAACTTCATCGGAATCCATATTGATTATTTCCATTGGTTATTTCTAAATCTGAATCTCCTTTTATTAATTCTCAAGGAGTCTTGAAAATTCAGGTGGTACTTCATAATCTTCCTCACCGTCGTCTTCGGCTTGGTTAATTAGAAATCCAGATTTACCGCGAATCTCAGCAATGTTGCTCTTAGGGGAAATATTTGCTCTACATGTTATGAGCTTATTTTTAGAATGAGCTTTTTTAAAAAGATGTGAAAAATAAAAGAAAAAGAAACTTTTTCCATTTATTTTTAGTGAAAAAATAAAAGGAAAACTCGTCATGATTTTAAATGTAAAACTACCTTTCATTGATTGTATAATGTTTTTAAAACAAATGAGGCCCTTACAAGCTATCCACATGCCTCGGGCGAGGGCAATGGACAAGAAAAACAAAATGCATTAAATTTTGTCGAGAAAACCACAGGGATTACAGTAGAGGTCCAATTGTCTAGCCTGAATCCCGAAGGACACTTGCGGACGAAACCGGAGACAGCACGCTGGCTGGAGCTTGCACCATCTACTAATGCTATAGAAGGATCAAATTGGTAGCCTGCGCTACTAAACCTGAGTAGGTTGAACCTCTTACCTCCCATTGCAGCTGGATGATAAGAAGTAAGACGATAACCGAGACCAAAGTGATTGTGCTTCTCAGATACCTTCACAATCTAGCCCCAACCCGGGAGAGGGCCATTATCAAGATTCTGCTTAGCATTATTGGCTGATTATAGCACCATGGCTACTGAATGGCTATGATTGACAGAGGTGGAGTTGATTTCTTCAAAATCCAAGCCTTGGAAAGGAACTTCAGTTATTCCCTTCTCAGTTTCAACATATCGGAAGGAAGACAACTCACTGATTATAAAATCCTCCTCACCACATACGATGACAAGCTTGTCTTCAATCAAGAATTTCAACTTCTGATGCAGAGTAGAGGTTACGGTGCTGGCTGCATGAATCCATGGCCTCCCTAATAGGAAGCTATAGGAAAGGTGGATATCTATGACTTGGAAAGTGATGATGAACTGGTGGGGACCCACACAAATTGGCAAATCTACTTCCCCAATGACTTCCCTTCGGAACCCATTGGAAGCTCACACAATCAAAGCTCTAACCCTCATCTCCAATCCCTTAAACTAAAACTGACTCAATGTGCTTTTTGGCAACACATTGAGTGAAAAACATGTATCCACTGGGACCCTGGAGACTAAAGTGTTTGCACAAGTCACAGAGATATGCAAATCTTTATTGTGATTATGCCCTTCAACTATCAACCATGCTTCGTTGAAATCCAAGTACCTGCTCGCTGTAGTATTGGCCATCACATCATCAAATTGATCGACCGTGATATCCTGCATCACATGGGCCGTGTTGAGAACTTTCAAAAGAGATTTCCGATGAGCTTCAGAACTAAGCAATAATGACAAGATTGAGATCTTTTACGGAGTTTGACCCAACTGGTCGAGAATCTTGAAATCACTTATTTTAATTAGCTTCAAGAATTATTTCCCCTTTTCTGCAGTAATGATCTTTTCAGCCTTCTCTTTCTCATTAATCACTTACTTCCCCTTAGAAGTTGATGCTTTTGCTGAATTACTAGAAGTATCTTTTGACATAGAAGAACCAGGTGCCCTAATTAGAATAGTGGGAACATAAACAGATGCCCTTGTCTGAGGAGGAGGAGTATGAACTATCACTGGCGTTGGAATAACTCTGAGAGTCTATTTTGGTGCAAATACACGACCATTTTGGGTCATCATTCCTAGACATGATATATTGACGATCTTTGCATTAGAAAACTGAATTTCTTCACCACCAACTGAAATAGTTGCATTATACTTCCAAGGCACAACCTTAGAATTTTGATAAGGAAAATGTGAGGGAACATGAAAGACAATGGGATGTACTTTCTCTATCGGAGCTTTTATTTGTTTCTTACGATAAACAATGTCAAGTGGCTTGATAGCATAAACTTCCCCCAAGGTTTTATCCCTTAAAAACTGCAAGATGCCTTGATTCATCAACTCTTGGACACAGTCCTTGAGTTTTTCACATCTATTTGGCTCAATCTTGAACACCTCATAATCATCATGCATACTTACCAGCACACCGTGCTTCTGCATACTTACTCAGATGCTTGACCACAGAGTCTTCACATCATCTACCAAACTGACCACCTCTGTAATGTCTTCTTCAAGAATTGCATTCACCATCGAATTACCATGATTAGGCAAAGGATTAGCCTTCACATTCGACTTTTCTTCAGTGAAGGATAGAATATTTTGATCAATAAGTCCATGTACTTTGTTTTTGAACACATAACTGTAGCGGTAAAATTTTTGAGATTAAACTATTGATTAACTTAAATCACAAAGTAAGAGTCGCTGCCACACTTTTATTGTTTCGAAAGGATAGGGAAAAAGAACAAACAAAACCCAAAGAAGTTTTAAAACAAAACTAATAAAAATAGAGATAAGGGTATGGGGGTTGGTTATGCAAAGGGAATGTATTAACACCCTAAACATCTATAGTATTCTATAGTGTCGCATCCGCGAAAATCAACCGGCGAAGCTCAAAACAAACACACACAGAGCCGCCACTAAACGTTATTTATCCCAAGGTAGGGAAAGGAAACGCTCAGAAAAACCTGGAAAGGAAATGGTCTCGCGACCAAAGAGACAGGGTAAGGGAGTCGGTTACGCAAGGGGAAGGTATTAGCACCCCTCACGTCCATCGTACTCGACGGGATCCACGTCCTAGAATAAAGAATAGGTTGCTAAACATCACACACACACTCAGGGAACGCAGGTGGGGTTAAGAGAAACGGGCTCGATAAGGCATCGCACCTTATGCCTACATATCTTGTCTGGAACAAGAATCAGAGCCTCTGTAGTTCGGCTTACGCACGCCAAACAACACAAAACACACAAACAGATGGCAAACATGGAGCCCGACAACCACTGGATGGAATTACGTCGGCATCCGAACCAAAACACACTCAAAAGGGCAAACGTGGAGCCCGACAGCCAATCACTGGATGGAATTACGTCGGCATCCGAACCAAAACACACTCAAAAGGGAAAACGTGGAGCCCGACAGCCAATCACTGGGCTTACGTCAGCATCCGAACCCAAACATACGATCAGATAACAAGTTAACACACACAAAAAGAAAAAGGTTGCCCGGAGTGGTCTCGCACGACCACCTGCCTACATACCTCGTCTGGAACGAGGATCAGGGCGATGTAGTTCCCCTGAAAGGGACTAAATTGCTAACCAGAAACCGGGGAAAGACACACGACTAGGGAGCTGAGACTCGAGCCTAATGTTGTCATGCATCGTTCACCTAAGTTCGGTTTTCTATCCTACTTGCATAAACAAGCCTATCCTAACCAGGAAAGAAGCTAGCACACAAGCATACAATCATATATCATACATCAAATGAGAACAAGCATCTCAATCAGATATCCACATAGCACGCGCTATAACCACACAAGGGGGCTCAATCAATAGGTTTGACTGCCGAAGCAAGTCGTCTGTACGGGTTGGGTTTGCTCTTAACCTTTCCATTACGAGGCTAAGGTGAAGCAGATGAAAGGATGAAGTGAGGATCAGACCTCACAGCTCTTATCCCTAACCAGGGAGAGCTGACAAATGAGCATGGGTCCAGAATAGGGGAACCCTTCTATACTCGAAGACTATGACACAACAGATCTTGGGCTTTTGATCTCAATGCTACAACCATGTAATGGGAGCAAGGAGAAGACTCACAGAATAGTGGGGGGTAGACTGCATACCCCTACCTTCCACCAATTGCCTTATTTAAAGGACTTTCACCTGCTTGGGCTTAAAAATAAACAACCACAATCATTGCCTCTTAAGGAGGACTTCAGACATTTTGCCCGGCCCGGTAACAGCCGGGTCTCCAGACTACATGAAGTTAGAGAGTTATACCTCAATGCAAGTTGCTTAAGCAAAGCAAAGCAAAAGTTCACAAGGAACTGAGCAACTAAAAGTACCTGGAAACGGTCAAACACAGTTAGTAATCAGACAGACAAACCATAAACAGCAAGTATTCACTCAATCAGTCTATACAACTCAATGCACAACATAAGGCAAGCTCAAAGCTCAAGCCTAAGCTTCACCACCTACAAAACCAAGTTATGTTAGTGTACAAACATCAAACAACATCAATTAAAATTGATTTGGATCATTCTCCATAAGCATTGCCTTTCTTATCCTGAAAAATCAAGCAAACATTAGCAACTAGACCACTAGGCCAAGCCTAGGGTCCAAAGGCAAGAAAAAATCCTAAACAGCAAGGTATCCACCAACCAATCTCAAATTAATGTCAAACAAGAGCAAACACCATTGGTCTCATGTTTATATCATTCATCATGCTCATGTTATGCACAAAATAAGGCAAACTAGTTCAAATGAAGCACCAAGCATACAAACAGAACTATTGCATTCAAATCCACATCAAAACAATTCCAAAAATTCTCAAATTAATTACACCTAAACAGGGGATATTCAAGGTCTACCATGTCAAATTTGAGCTCATTTGGAAAAATGGAACCATGTCAATGAAAATCAACAAAAACAGACACAATTATAGGCTCCAAATCACAACATCAACACATGCTTCCACTTCAAAAATTCATATCTCAATGAAAACAATAAAGAAATGGATGAGACCAAAACAGGGAGGTCCTAACATGTGTCTACTACAAGCATATCAAATTTCATGTCTATACAATACAATATGATCATTTCTCAATCAATCTACCAACCTAGGTCACATGAGCTTGCACAATTGGTCAACAGAAATGAAAATTCATGATCAAATTGAAAATGCAATGTAAAATTCCACAAAAATTCTCATAGCTTCCTAACATGTTAACTAAGCATCATGCAAAATTTCAATCAATTCCAACATGTATAGGTCACTCAAATAATTCCAGCAAATTGACATCAAGAGGTGTGACACACATTGTCACACCTAAGTTCAAAAATTCATATCTCAATGGACAGGTATCAAAAACTCACAAAGTTTACATGGAAATGAGCATCAATGAGTCAACAATCATCACAAAAATTGGCAAGAATTTATTTAACATTATGTGCATTTCATGAACAAATTGGTAGAAGGTATCAAACATGAACACATGTGAAATAAGCCTAGGTCAAACAATATTTTTACCATACACAACTTTGACCAATAGGTCAAAAAAATTCTACACTCATCAACAAAGTCATAGAAAAAATCCACACATTTTTCTGAATTTTCTACAATTTTTTATGAATTTTTTAAGGTGATAATGATTTTTTATGAATTAAATAAATTAATTGAAATAGCCAATGGCAGTTTGGTAAATAGGACATGGCGCCAGCGGGAAACAAGATATTTGAAAATTCAAACGAGTAACAAGATCAAACACTGCATTTTCCCAGAAAATTCATCTTCCTCGCCCAGAATCCTCAAGAACACTCGATCCATGAAACTCAACCAAAATGGACATGCGAATATGCATTCGAACCGTCTCAACCTCTACAATCCAAATATCAACTTATCTAAACCTAATTGTTCCTAAATCGTGTGAATCGAAGAGATTAGGGTTTCACATCGCATCTTCAAACCTAGATTTCTCCCTATACAGTTCACTATAATCAAAACTACAGGTATCACTATAACCTACGTGAAATGAACTACACAAAGCACATGCCAATCGAGTGAAACGTGACATTCGAAATTCAACATACCTGCTATGGCAGTGTTAATCGCGTGGTTCTTTGTGCAAATCAACCTCAAACAGATGCGCCAACAGCTTCAGGAAGTTGAGTGATGTGTTCAGAATCAATTGCTATGGCTTCTACTGCTCAAGCTTCGATTTCACCATTGATGGAGTGATATTGAACAGTCACGATTTCATACTCCTCTCCTTCCAAATTATCAAAACAGTTTGAGAAGATGATTATAGAAGTTCAATGCAAAAAGAATCTCGAAGATTGATTGAGAATTGATGATGAAATTTGGATTTGAAGGTTTTTGTGTTCTTGAGGGTTTGAGAGAATTTGATGAGTTCTTGATCCAACTTTGGGAAATGTGTGATTCTGTTATGTTTAGGGAGTGATTAGGTTTATATATGTGACCTTAATCCATGATTAGCCAAGTTAATTAACCAAATTGGAATGTAAGTGAAAATGGTAATTTTCAAGAGAGGGCAAAATTGGAATTTCCATAGGACAGCTCATGCCACCTCAATGACAGCTCACACACCTTCCAAATGCCATGTGTGAGCTGTTGAAACTTGTCTCACTCCCATTGGTTGTGTATTTTGCAATTTCACTATGTGTTTGCATTTGTCCAATTTTAGCCATTTCATTTTTCAAGCCAAATCTCAAACCATGAAGCCTAGCCATGAGGTGATGATTCCAACAAGTTTAAAATGCCAATTATGAGGTGTAGCAAAAAGTCCTACTCAAAAATTCCAATTATTTTGAAAGTTGGACAATTTTGCCCCTGGTCCAATTCAGCTGTCCAGTTGAAAATTAGCCTTTTGCATTGACCACTTTTGGAAAAATCCAATTATGCACCATGAAAGTACATGTCAAATGGAGTTTGTGCATATAAAGAACTTGAAATTTGGACAAACCATGTGGAAATTATGGCCTCCTGATTATGGGTCATTTTTGAATTTCACTGAGCCATAACTTTCCAACCATACATGGGATTTTCAAGTTCTTGGACTTTTTGGAAAGGTGAGAACAAGATCTACAACTTTCATGTTGAACAAATTTTCATTTGAAGCTTCCTTGGACACGTGGCTTTGAGGTCCAAAACTTTCCATTTTTGGAAACTTCAATTACAAATCACTTTCTATTTTTGGCAGTTTTTGTCCTGACTTGATTTTCTTCATTCTTAAGCTTTGAGATGTCAAATAACACTTGTTCCAACATGAATGAAGTGTATCCAACTCATTTCCACCTCCAAACCCATCAGATCATGTACAGTTGACCACAGTTGACTTTTTCAACTGACAGATGAATCTAGCAATGCATAGATCAATCTGAACTCCAACCTTCAACTGAAATGGCTCAAGGGTGAAACCCTAGCCTCAATAAGCACAATATAATCATAGAATGAACCCCACAACCATCATAAACCTCATCTCCTGATCATGCCCTGACTGGCCCAATACAACTGATTAGGGTTGACCAGTGGTCAAAACCCTAATCTCAAGGAATCAGCCTCAACACTTGATGAAATCCAACCATGATGAAGATGATGAATCATTGCAAACCAGATGAAAACCAACATCCATTAAGAATCACAAAACCCTAATTCACAGTCCTATCCTCAGATGGC
Source organism: Lathyrus oleraceus (assembly GCF_024323335.1). Taxonomy (NCBI): domain Eukaryota; kingdom Viridiplantae; phylum Streptophyta; class Magnoliopsida; order Fabales; family Fabaceae; genus Lathyrus; species Lathyrus oleraceus. The sequence goes on from NC_066584.1 coordinate 224,256,876, forward strand.
CATGATCAATCAGTAAACCCTAGGCTTGTATTTTGACTTCCTTTCTTCTGATCAAGACTTGTGGGGATGGCTTGCCACATGATATGCAATATGCAATGCCTAATGACCTAAAATGATATGCACAATGATAATGCTAGTCCCAAGAGAAGAGGGCAAATTTTGAGGTGTTACAGCTGCCCCTATTCAATCCACTGTGAACCTGTCGATATGAAATAGCCTCAGCTTTCGGATGATCAGGATGAAGAGTGATTGAATACCAAGAACAGACGAACAATTTGCACTCTGATGGGATAATAATTAACAGCGCCTGTCAGCATCGGCGAAGAAGCACACTTGAAAAATCGTCGACCTGGATACCAAAATAAATGGTAACACAGGGATAACCATGGTCTGAAAACCACATCCATGCGGGATTATTATTCTCCTTTTTCTATGCTTTTCTTGAACCCCGAAATTTTCCCTTTTTTTCATTTTCTTGAACCCCGCAATTTTCCTTTTTTCATTTTCTTGAACCCCGCAATTTTTCTTTGCACAAACGATCCTCGGATCTCTGCATTTGAACCCCGGAAAATGCCTCAGCACTCCTTTTTGCCAAAATAATGAACCCCAATCTCCAGTTTGAATCCCAGTCGCCTGACGATAACTCGCGATCGCCAATATGAACCCCGTTCTCCAGAAAATGTCGCAACATCTCCTTTTCTCCATTTGAACCCCAGAAAATGCCTCAGCATTTCTTTTCTCCGTTTGAACCCCAGGAAAATGCCTCAGCATATCCTTTTCTCCAATCTCTCGTGATAATTCCGCTGGCAACGTCGGAAATAACACCAAACCACTCTGAGGGCGACATGTCAGAGGGTAAACCTTCATAAAGAAGGTAGCATGTGTATCTCTTCCTCAGAAGACACCTATAACGACCTCCATCGGCCTCAGCCAGAGTCTAAGGTGACACATGAACAGAAGATAATCCTGCGGACCTCATCCCGGATATAATCTTCAACTCCATCTCCATTTGAACCCCAGAAAATGCCTCAGCATATACTCTTCTCTGATTGAACCCCGATCTCCAGAAAATGTCGCAACATCTCCTTTTCTCCATTTGAACCCTGGAATCGCGCTGATCGCGTAACGTCTTCTGATATCATTCCCATCTCTGTCCGACGGAACATTTCCTCCAATATCGCACTACTGGGGAACACTGCTGATCTGACGTCATGGTACCACACTCCTCAGAGTAACATTTTCAACTAGACACTGACTGATGACTGGGAGAAAACTCGACGTTTACTGGACATCGAACAATGATGTTGACAGGACATCGAACAATGATGTTTACAGGACATCGAACAATGATGTTGACAGGACATCAAACAAGGATGGTGACAGGACATCAAACAATGATGTTTACAGGACATCGAACAATGATGTTGACAGGACATCGAACAATGATGTTGACAGGACATCAAACAATGATGTTGACAGGACATCAAACAATGATGTTGACAGGACATCAAACAAGGATGTTGACAGGACATCAAACAAGGATGTTGACAGGACATCGAACAATGATGTTGACAGGACATCAAACAATGACCGACCAGACATTAAACAATGACTGGGAAATAACTCGACGTTTACTGGACATCGAACGATGATGTTTACTGACACCAAACAATGATCGACCAGACATTAAACAATGACTGGGAAATAACTCGACGTTTACTGGACATCGAACGATGATGTTTACTGACACCAAACAATGATCGACCAGACATTAAACAATGACTGGGAAATAACTCGACGTTTACTGGACATCGAATGATGATGTTTACTGACACCAAAGAAAACTCGACCAGACATTTAAACAATGACTGGGAAATATCGTTGCTCACAATGCTGAACTCCTCGGAGTATCGTCTTCACTATCCGGCAAAACCAATCCTCAAGCGGTAACCACGGCTCGAATCGCGCTGATCGCGTAACATCCTCCAATCTTCATTCCCATCTCGGCCCGACGGAAACATTTCCTCCAATATCGCACTACTGGGGAACACCTTGATTCAATCACGATGCTGAACTCCTCGGAGTAACACCTTCACTGTCTGATAAAACCACCTCTCAAACGGTAACCACGGCTTGAGACTAGCTTATACGTGCAACAATGATGCATGATCTTTTTCTGCGTAATGCTCCATAATTATGGAAATGCTACGCGCTTATTTATTTTTTCTATGCAACATGCTATGCTTATTTACATGATGAATGCATAAAAAGTATCCCTCTCAGGGACTCTTTTGAAGAGCACGAGACACTCTGCTGAGGAACTCGTCAATACTCCGATTCCACCCTGCTGGGGAATAGCACTGCTACTGGGAAAAGGTAACCCTTGCTGGGGAAGAACCTCCTTTGCATCCAATCCGCTCGGGAAACTGCTGGGGATAAGCACCACCAACACTCTGTGGGGATACAACAGTTTTTGACTTGCTGGGGATATCAATCCCGACTCTGCTTTGAGAACCCTCACAGATACCTGACGATTTTACTGGGGAAAATGCTCACAGATACTCTGCTGGGGAAATAGCAATCTCCAGGTCTGGCAACTGGGGAAGCATCGATCTGACATCTGCTGGGGATAACCATCCTGACCTTGCTAGGGAAACGAATGCTACTCCGCTGGGGAACAGCCCATGCAATCCATAGATAGAATCAACCCGGCTGGGGATGCAAAAATCCGTCTGCTACGGGAACTTGTCCAATCCACTGGTAGGATGAACACTGCTGGAGATATATATCATTGAAAAAGACCCGCTCCACTCGGGGAACTGCTGGAGATATATTTCTTTGAAACCCGCTCCACTCGGGGAGTAGCAACCTTCTGACCTGGCTGCTGAGGAACTCCGTTGTAAACCTGCCGGGGATAACCATCTTGACTCGGCTGGAGAAGTCACAGACCTCGGATCTGCTAGGGAGTTGGTCCTTTACTCCTGCTTGGGGACCTAGCCGGGAAATGAGAAAAGTTGGTACAGAACACCCGTCAACTCGTCGAACCACGGTATCCACCTCCCAATCTCGTATCAGCTTTCCACTTTTGAGAATTCCCAGACTCATCTGGACCTTTTCTGCTCCATCATCTTGTATTCCAAATCGCTCCGCGCTCGACGAGAGACGTACTCCTGGGTTTTATACAGAAATTCCAATCTTCCGACTTTGAAGAGTCTTCTTGATTAATTCCAAAGGTCGTCGGACGTCTCGTCGTCTCTCTGTCCTTTCTTCATACACTCGTCCCTAATCGGACTCTGCGGGGAATCGCATACTTTCAAGTCTCCCGACTTTGAAGAGTCTTCTTGATTACCATCAAGGATCGTCGTGCGCCTCAACGTCTTCTCTTCCTACCGTCCTCCTCTGGGGAATTTCTACAAACTTTCAAGTCTTCCGACTTTGAAGAGTCTTCTTGATTACCATCAAGGATCGTCGTACGTCTCAACGTCTTCGTCATCCCTTCATACATTCGTTCCTGAGCGAACTCTCTGGGGATTTGTTTCAAGCTTCCACATCACAACCTGCAAGTGAGTGAAAAAGTACCTAACAGTTCCTGCAAAACAGATCATTAGATAAAACCATGCCCCAGGCGTGTCAAGATTTCAACACTTGGGTCACTCAACCTTCCAAATAAGATTTCCAGCTTTCAATCTTATAAACATGCATTGGAAGGGACCTGTATGTCTTAAAATGCAAAATTCTTTATCAAAATAATCGGATGTTTTTGCAATCAAAGCGGTAATGAAAAACAGAAACAAAGTTATTTGACTGAATATGCATTTTATTGACTAGGAAAAGTGTGGCTCAAATGAGCAATACGAAAGAAGCAATTCCTGAAAAGAGGTAATTGCGCACAAAAGGAGAAAATCTATCCTAATGGCAATGTGAAACCCGTGATCTCATCGAGTTCCAACTCGGTTACACCCCATATGTCCTCAGACTCTCCGTGCTTTCTGCCTTCCGAACAAGACGATTCCAATTGATCCCTACCGGGTATTATCCATGATGCTTTAACCAAAGCGCAAATGATCATGCTAGACGCAGTTGTTCGTTTCAATCCCTCTTTTGCCTGGACCGCCCTCTCGGGTTTTCAGTCCACCGGGATACCCTTTTTTGCCCAAGTCGCCTTTTCAGGTTTTCGACTTGCCGGGTGTACAATCTTTTCATCTATATCCCTAATTTTTGCCCGAACCTTTCTTTCTGTTTTTGGTTCGCCGGGATGCCCATTTTTGCCTGGACTATTTTGCTCTTTTCGTCCAGCGGGTCTATTTATACGAAGTATTTTTTAACTGCGTCCGCATTCACAGGGGATGGAAAATCCTCGCCATCCATGGTCGTTAGCAACAAGGCTCCACCAGAGAAAACCTTCTTGACCACGAATGGACCTTCATAATTCGGTGTCCACTTGCCCCTTCAATCGTTCCGAGGAGGAAGGATCCTTTTCAGCCCCATATCACCTATGTGATATACCCGAGGTCGTACCTTTTTTGTCAAAAGCACGCTTCATTCACTGCTGATACAACTGCCCATGACAGATGGCTGCTAGCCTTATTTCCTTAACCAGGCTCTCTGAGTGAGAAAGGCGTGTGCCCCAGCAGACGTACGTACCGCGGTACGGTACCCAGGATACAGACTTCGTACTCAGCCACCATTGTTGGTGTATTCAAATGTTATCCGGGCAACAAAAGCTTATTCACCTTAACCTCCCCCATCAGACATCAGAATCCGTTCGGATTCAGGGTCAGGCCCCTCCTCCGGGATCGGTTACTCCCAATCTTTCGATTAGAGCACCTCGAGACGTCCTCATCAGGGAACTTCAAACTTCATCGGCTGACCATCCTCAATGGGTTGCTGGGCTATGTAATCAGACAATACACCCCTTGATTGCTTTCGGAGAGCATCACAAATCAATCAACATTCTTTTGCTCTTCTCGCAACCCGTCCGGTCAATGTTGGCTTCTCAAACCCATACTTGATCGGATCCATCTCGGAAATCCACAAAGTAGTATGAACCAGCATAAACTGTCTCAGTCGGCGAGCAGCCTATGCCAAAGTACAGCAAGTTTTCTCGAACAGTGAATGTATTGTTTCACAGTCGATAAACTTTTTGCTAAGGTAAATTGCATGCTCTTTTCGACAAGACTCGTCATGCTGACCCAATACACCTCGTAGACCCCCCGAAGGCTGTCAAGTACAGATTAACAATTGCTCCTTCCACAGGAGGTATCAGAATCAGAGGTTCCTGCAACTTATATTCTTTTATTTTTTTAATGCCCCTTGGCAATCATTATTTCACCTGACCGTTTGATCTTTTTTTTTCAACATCTTGAATATAGGTTCACACGTGGCTGTTAGATGAGATGTGAACCATGACAGGTAGTTCAATCTTTCTAGGAAACCACGAACCTCTCTTTCCATTCTCGGTTCAGGCATTTCTCTTATTGGTTTTTTTTTTTTTTTTTTTTTGCAGGATCAACCTCGATTCCTCTCTTACAATGAACCCCAACAGCTTACCGGACCGCACTCTGATAGTGCACTTACTTGAATTCAACCTCAGTTTGAATCGTCTCAACCGGTCAAACGACTTGGCCCGGTCAGCCAGATGCCCCACTTCCGCATGGGACTTTGCTATCATGTCATCAACATAGCAATTGATTCCACGATGAATCATATCATGAAACAAACACACACAGAGCCGCCACCTGTCGCATCCGCGAAAATCAACCGGCGAAGCTCAAAACAAACACACACAGAGCCGCCACTAAACGTTATTTATCCCAAGGTAGGGAAAGGAAACGCTCAGAAAAACCTGGAAAGGAAATGGTCTCGCGACCAAAGAGACAGGGTAAGGGAGTCGGTTACGCAAGGGGAAGGTATTAGCACCCCTCACGTCCGTCGTACTCGACGGGATCCACGTCCTAGAATAAAGAATAGGTTGCTAAACATCACACACACACTCAGGGAACGCAGGTGGGGTTAAGAGAAACGGGCTCGATAAGGCATCGCACCTTATGCCTACATATCTTGTCTGGAACAAGAATCAGAGCCTCTGTAGTTCGGCTTACGCACGCCAAACAACACAAAACACACAAACAGATGGCAAACATGGAGCCCGACAACCACTGGATGGAATTACGTCGGCATCCGAACCAAAACACACTCAAAAGGGCAAACGTGGAGCCCGACAGCCATCACTGGATGGAATTACGTCGGCATCCGAACCAAAACACACTCAAAAGGGCAAACGTGGAGCCCGACAGCCAATCACTGGGCTTACGTCAGCATCCGAACCCAAACATACGATCAGATAACAAGTTAACACACACAAAAAGAAAAAGGTTGCACGGAGTGGTCTCGCACGACCACCTGCCTACATACCTCGTCTGGAACGAGGATCAGGGCGATGTAGTTCCCCTGAAAGGGACTAAATTGCTAACCAGAAACCGGGGAAAGACACACGACTAGGGAGCTGAGACTCGAGCCTAATGTTGTCATGCATCGTTCACCTAAGTTCGGTTTTCTATCCTACTTGCATAAACAAGCCTATCCTAACCAGGAAAGAAGCTAGCACACAAGCATACAATCATATATCATACATCAAATGAGAACAAGCATCTCAATCAGATATCCACATAGCACGCGCTATAACCACACAAGGGGGCTCAATCAATAGGTTTGACTGCCGAAGCAAGTCGTCTGTACGGGCTGGGTTTGCTCTTAACCTTGCCATTACGAGGCTAAGGTGAAGCAGATGAAAGGATGAAGTGAGGATCAGACCTCACAGCTCTTATCCCTAACCAGGGAGAGCTGACAAATGAGCATGGGTCCAGAATAGGGGAACCCTTCTATACTCGAAGACTATGACACAACAGATCTTGGGCTTTTGATCTCAATGCTACAACCATGTAATGGGAGCAAGGAGAAGACTCACAGAATAGTGGGGGGTAGACTGCATACCCCTACCTTCCACCAATTGCCTTATTTAAAGGACTTTCACCTGCTTGGGCTTAAAAATAAACAACCACAATCATTGCCTCTTAAGGAGGACTTCAGACATTTTGCCCGGCCCGGTAACAGCCGGGTCTCCAGACTACATGAAGTTAGAGAGTTATACCTCAATGCAAGTTGCTTAAGCAAAGCAAAGCAAAAGTTCACAAGGAACTGAGCAACTAAAAGTACCTGGAAACGGTCAAACACAGTTAGTAATCAGACAGACAAACCATAAACAGCAAGTATTCACTCAATCAGTCTATACAACTCAATGCACAACATAAGGCAAGCTCAAAGCTCAAGCCTAAGCTTCACCACCTACAAAACCAAGTTATGTTAGTGTACAAACATCAAACAACATCAATTAAAATTGATTTGGATCATTCTCCATAAGCATTGCCTTTCTTATCCTGAAAAATCAAGCAAACATTAGCAACTAGACCACTAGGCCAAGCCTAGGGTCCAAAGGCAAGAAAAAATCCTAAACAGCAAGGTATCCACCAACCAATCTCAAATTAATGTCAAACAAGAGCAAACACCATTGGTCTCATGTTTATATCATTCATCATGCTCATGTTATGCACAAAATAAGGCAAACTAGTTCAAATGAAGCACCAAGCATACAAACAGAACTATTGCATTCAAATCCACATCAAAACAATTCCAAAAATTCTCAAATTAATTACACCTAAACAGGGGATATTCAAGGTCTACCATGTCAAATTTGAGCTCATTTGGGAAAATGGAACCATGTCAATGAAAATCAACAAAAACAGACACAATTATAGGCTCCAAATCACAACATCAACACATGCTTCCACTTCAAAAATTCATATCTCAATGAAAACAATAAAGAAATGGATGAGACCAAAACAGGGAGGTCCTAACATGTGTCTACTACAAGCATATCAAATTTCATGTCTATACAATACAATATGATCATTTCTCAATCAATCTACCAACCTAGGTCACATGAGCTTGCACAATTGGTCAACAGAAATGAAAATTCATGATCAAATTGAAAATGCAATGTAAAATTCCACAAAAATTCTCATAGCTTCCTAACATGTTAACTAAGCATCATGCAAAATTTCAATCAATTCCAACATGTATAGGTCACTCAAATAATTCCAGCAAATTGACATCAAGAGGTGTGACACACATTGTCACACCTAAGTTCAAAAATTCATATCTCAATGGACAGGTATCAAAAACTCACAAAGTTTACATGGAAATGAGCATCAATGAGTCAACAATCATCACAAAAATTGGCAAGAATTTATTTAACATTATGTGCATTTCATGAACAAATTGGTAGAAGGTATCAAACATGAACACATGTGAAATAAGCCTAGGTCAAACAATATTTTTACCATACACAACTTTGACCAATAGGTCAAAAAAATTCTACACTCATCAACAAAGTCATAGAAAAAATCCACACATTTTTCTGAATTTTCTACAATTTTTTATGAATTTTTTAAGGTGATAATGATTTTTTATGAATTAAATAAATTAATTGAAATAGCCAATGGCAGTTTGGTAAATAGGACATGGCGCCAGCGGGAAACAAGATATTTGAAAATTCAAACGAGTAACAAGATCAAACACTGCATTTTCCCAGAAAATTCATCTTCCTCGCCCAGAATCCTCAAGAACACTCGATCCATGAAACTCAACCAAAATGGACATGCGAATATGCATTCGAACCGTCTCAACCTCTACAATCCAAATATCAACTTATCTAAACCTAATTGTTCCTAAATCGTGTGAATCGAAGAGATTAGGGTTTCACATCGCATCTTCAAACCTAGATTTCTCCCTATACAGTTCACTATAATCAAAACTACAGGTATCACTATAACCTACGTGAAATGAACTACACAAAGCACATGCCAATCGAGTGAAACGTGACATTCGAAATTCAACATACCTGCTATGGCAGTGTTAATCGCGTGGTTCTTTGTGCAAATCAACCTCAAACAGATGCGCCAACAGCTTCAGGAAGTTGAGTGATGTGTTCAGAATCAATTGCTATGGCTTCTACTGCTCAAGCTTCGATTTCACCATTGATGGAGTGATATTGAACAGTCACGATTTCATACTCCTCTCCTTCCAAATTATCAAAACAGTTTGAGAAGATGATTATAGAAGTTCAATGCAAAAAGAATCTCGAAGATTGATTGAGAATTGATGATGAAATTTGGATTTGAAGGTTTTTGTGTTCTTGAGGGTTTGAGAGAATTTGATGAGTTCTTGATCCAACTTTGGGAAATGTGTGATTCTGTTATGTTTAGGGAGTGATTAGGTTTATATATGTGACCTTAATCCATGATTAGCCAAGTTAATTAACCAAATTGGAATGTAAGTGAAAATGGTAATTTTCAAGAGAGGGCAAAATTGGAATTTCCATAGGACAGCTCATGCCACCTCAATGACAGCTCACACACCTTCCAAATGCCATGTGTGAGCTGTTGAAACTTGTCTCACTCCCATTGGTTGTGTATTTTGCAATTTCACTATGTGTTTGCATTTGTCCAATTTTAGCCATTTCATTTTTCAAGCCAAATCTCAAACCATGAAGCCTAGCCATGAGGTGATGATTCCAACAAGTTTAAAATGCCAATTATGAGGTGTAGCAAAAAGTCCTACTCAAAAATTCCAATTATTTTGAAAGTTGGACAATTTTGCCCCTGGTCCAATTCAGCTGTCCAGTTGAAAATTAGCCTTTTGCATTGACCACTTTTGGAAAAATCCAATTATGCACCATGAAAGTACATGTCAAATGGAGTTTGTGCATATAAAGAACTTGAAATTTGGACAAACCATGTGGAAATTATGGCCTCCTGATTATGGGTCATTTTTGAATTTCACTGAGCCATAACTTTCCAACCATACATGGGATTTTCAAGTTCTTGGACTTTTTGGAAAGGTGAGAACAAGATCTACAACTTTCATGTTGAACAAATTTTCATTTGAAGCTTCCTTGGACACGTGGCTTTGAGGTCCAAAACTTTCCATTTTTGGAAACTTCAATTACAAATCACTTTCTATTTTTGGCAGTTTTTGTCCTGACTTGATTTTCTTCATTCTTAAGCTTTGAGATGTCAAATAACACTTGTTCCAACATGAATGAAGTGTATCCAACTCATTTCCACCTCCAAACCCATCAGATCATGTACAGTTGACCACAGTTGACTTTTTCAACTGACAGATGAATCTAGCAATGCATAGATCAATCTGAACTCCAACCTTCAACTGAAATGGCTCAAGGGTGAAACCCTAGCCTCAATAAGCACAATATAATCATAGAATGAACCCCACAACCATCATAAACCTCATCTCCTGATCATGCCCTGACTGGCCCAATACAACTGATTAGGGTTGACTAGTGGTCAAAACCCTAATCTCAAGGAATCAGCCTCAACACTTGATGAAATCCAACCATGATGAAGATGATGAATCATTGCAAACCAGATGAAAACCAACATCCATTAAGAATCACAAAACCCTAATTCACAGTCCTATCCTCAGATGGCCATGATCAATCAGTAAACCCTAGGCTTGTATTTTGACTTCCTTTCTTCTGATCAAGACTTGTGGGGATGGCTTGCCACATGATATGCAATATGCAATGCCTAATGACCTAAAATGATATGCACAATGATAATGCTAGTCCCAAGAGAAGAGGGCAAATTTTGAGGTGTTACAGCTGCCCCTATTCAATCCACTGTGAACCTGTCGATACGAAATAGCCTCAGCTTTCGGATGATCAGGATGAAGAGTGATTGAATACCAAGAACAGACGAACAATTTGCACTCTGATGGGATAATAATTAACAGCGCCTGTCAGCATCGGCGAAGAAGCACACTTGAAAAATCGTCGACCTGGATACCAAAATAAATGGTAACACAGGGATAACCATGGTCTGAAAACCACATCCATGCGGGATTATTATTCTCCTTTTTCTATGCTTTTCTTGAACCCCGAAATTTTCCCTTTTTTTCATTTTCTTGAACCCCGCAATTTTCCTTTTTTTCATTTTCTTGAACCCCGCAATTTTTCTTTGCACAAACGATCCTCGGATCTCTGCATTTGAACCCCGGAAAATGCCTCAGCACTCCTTTTTGCCAAAATAATGAACCCCAATCTCCAGTTTGAATCCCAGTCGCCTGACGATAACTCGCGATCGCCAATATGAACCCCGTTCTCCAGAAAATGTCGCAACATCTCCTTTTCTCCATTTGAACCCCAGAAAATGCCTCAGCATTTCTTTTCTCCGTTTGAACCCCAGGAAAATGCCTCAGCATATCCTTTTCTCCAATCTCTCGTGATAATTCCGCTGGCAACGTCGGAAATAACACCAAACCACTCTGAGGGCGACATGTCAGAGGGTAAACCTTCATAAAGAAGGTAGCATGTGTATCTCTTCCTCAGAAGACACCTATAACGACCTCCATCGGCCTCAGCCAGAGTCTAAGGTGACACATGAACAGAAGATAATCCTGCGGACCTCATCCCGGATATAATCTTCAACTCCATCTCCATTTGAACCCCAGAAAATGCCTCAGCATATACTCTTCTCTGATTGAACCCCGATCTCCAGAAAATGTCGCAACATCTCCTTTTCTCCATTTGAACCCTGGAATCGCGCTGATCGCGTAACGTCTTCTGATATCATTCCCATCTCTGTCCGACGGAACATTTCCTCCAATATCGCACTACTGGGGAACACTGCTGATCTGACGTCATGGTACCACACTCCTCAGAGTAACATTTTCAACTAGACACTGACTGATGACTGGGAGAAAACTCGACGTTTACTGGACATCGAACAATGATGTTGACAGGACATCGAACAATGATGTTTACAGGACATCGAACAATGATGTTGACAGGACATCAAACAAGGATGGTGACAGGACATCAAACAATGATGTTTACAGGACATCGAACAATGATGTTGACAGGACATCGAACAATGATGTTGACAGGACATCAAACAATGATGTTGACAGGACATCAAACAATGATGTTGACAGGACATCAAACAAGGATGTTGACAGGACATCAAACAAGGATGTTGACAGGACATCGAACAATGATGTTGACAGGACATCAAACAATGACCGACCAGACATTAAACAATGACTGGGAAATAACTCGACGTTTACTGGACATCGAACGATGATGTTTACTGACACCAAACAATGATCGACCAGACATTAAACAATGACTGGGAAATAACTCGACGTTTACTGGACATCGAACGATGATGTTTACTGACACCAAACAATGATCGACCAGACATTAAACAATGACTGGGAAATAACTCGACGTTTACTGGACATCGAATGATGATGTTTACTGACACCAAAGAAAACTCGACCAGACATTTAAACAATGACTGGGAAATACCGTTGCTCACAATGCTGAACTCCTCGGAGTATCGTCTTCACTATCCGGCAAAACCAATCCTCAAGCGGTAACCACGGCTCGAATCGCGCTGATCGCGTAACATCCTCCAATCTTCATTCCCATCTCGGCCCGACGGAAACATTTCCTCCAATATCGCACTACTGGGGAACACCTTGATTCAATCACGATGCTGAACTCCTCGGAGTAACACCTTCACTGTCTGATAAAACCACCTCTCAAACGGTAACCACGGCTTGAGACTAGCTTATACGTGCAACAATGATGCATGATCTTTTTCTGCGTAATGCTCCATAATTATGGAAATGCTACGCGCTTATTTATTTTTTCTATGCAACATGCTATGCTTATTTACATGATGAATGCATAAAAAGTATCCCTCTCAGGGACTCTTTTGAAGAGCACGAGACACTCTGCTGAGGAACTCGTCAATACTCCGATTCCACCCTGCTGGGGAATAGCACTGCTACTGGGAAAAGGTAACCCTTGCTGGGGAAGAACCTCCTTTGCATCCAATCCGCTCGGGAAACTGCTGGGGATAAGCACCACCAACACTCTGTGGGGATACAACAGTTTTTGACTTGCTGGGGATATCAATCCCGACTCTGCTTTGAGAACCCTCACAGATACCTGACGATTTTACTGGGGAAAATGCTCACAGATACTCTGCTGGGGAAATAGCAATCTCCAGGTCTGGCAACTGGGGAAGCATCGATCTGACATCTGCTGGGGATAACCATCCTGACCTTGCTAGGGAAACGAATGCTACTCCGCTGGGGAACAGCCCATGCAATCCATAGATAGAATCAACCCGGCTGGGGATGCAAAAATCCGTCTGCTACGGGAACTTGTCCAATCCACTGGTAGGATGAACACTACTGGAGATATATATCATTGAAAAAGACCCGCTCCACTCGGGGAACTGCTGGAGATATATTTCTTTGAAACCCGCTCCACTCGGGGAGTAGCAACCTTCTGACCTGGCTGCTGAGGAACTCCGTTGTAAACCTGCCGGGGATAACCATCTTGACTCGGCTGGAGAAGTCACAGACCTCGGATCTGCTAGGGAGTTGGTCCTTTACTCCTGCTTGGGGACCTAGCCGGGAAATGAGAAAAGTTGGTACAGAACACCCGTCAACTCGTCGAACCACGGTATCCACCTCCCAATCTCGTATCAGCTTTCCACTTTTGAGAATTCCCAGACTCATCTGGACCTTTTCTGCTCCATCATCTTGTATTCCAAATCGCTCCGCGCTCGACGAGAGACGTACTCCTGGGTTTTATACAGAAATTCCAATCTTCCGACTTTGAAGAGTCTTCTTGATTAATTCCAAAGGTCGTCGGACGTCTCGTCGTCTCTCTGTCCTTTCTTCATACACTCGTCCCTAATCGGACTCTGCGGGGAATCGCATACTTTCAAGTCTCCCGACTTTGAAGAGTCTTCTTGATTACCATCAAGGATCGTCGTGCGCCTCAACGTCTTCTCTTCCTACCGTCCTCCTCTGGGGAATTTCTACAAACTTTCAAGTCTTCCGACTTTGAAGAGTCTTCTTGATTACCATCAAGGATCGTCGTACGTCTCAACTGAAGGTGAGAAAAACAAGAAAGGGGGGTTTGAATTGTTTGAAAAATAAGCGCTTTTGCAAAATGAAATCACACAATGATTTTATACTGGTTCGCTTATAACACAAAGCTACTCCAGTCCACCCGGCCAAGGTGATTTCGCCTTCAACAAGGACTTAATCCACTAATCTTGAAAGATTACAAACAACCCCTAAGAGAAAAGAAATTCTCTTAGTCCTCTCAAGTCTACAGACTACAAAGAGTCACTTGAGGAAATCAAATAAAAATAGATACAAGATGTGTAATCTAGAGTGCTTCTAAGAAAGCAAATATTACAAACTTAAGAACAAATTTTTCACTTGATAAGCAAAAGCTTAGTGAAAATCTTTGAAGAACAAAGATGTTTTTCTTGAGCGTGATATGATTTCAGTATAGTTTTGGCTAGTGATTTCTTCGTGTATACTGAATGAGATTTCTTCTCTTATTTATAGGAGTTGAAGTAGAGTTGAAGTGGCGTTGAATCTGTTGGATATTGAGATGTAGTTACGCCATTCCATTAATAGCTTCTGCAGTAGACTTTTTCACTTAGAAGTGACTACTTACCACAATTAGTATCTTCTCTCTTGGAAGTGGAGATTAACGTCTCTTTCTAATTGAGGAAATCCATTTGCAGAACTTTAACTTGGCTTAAACGTTACTTCATCATGATTAACAATTCTGATTAGAGTCTTCGTGTATCTGGAGAAACTTGCTTCTGATGTTATTTCTTGAATGTTCAGATGGCGCTGATAACTTCAGAATTTACAGAAGACATTTGTTCAGAGTCAGAGCTTCTAGACTTTACTTCATGTTCAGATGCTTCTGATACTTGCAGTTTTGTCCAGAGTCAGAGCTTCTTGAATGAGATTCCTCTTTAGATGCTTCTGATACTTGAGATTTTGCATCTGATCTTGTTTTGCATCTGATGACATCATCAGATTTGTTTCTTCTTTCTTTAGAACCCTGCACACTTAGAAACTTTTCGTTAGGGTACCACTTTTGGTTTCATCCTTTGTTATCATCAAAATCATGGAATCTATTGTAGAACTATTTTTGTTCTTACAATCTCCCCCTTTTTGATGATGACAAAACAAATAAAATTATCAGATGAAACATGAAAAATATTAGATCAGATAGACAAAAGCTCCCCCTGAGTTAGCGCTAGGGAGTTCAGAAGTTCTTACCAGAGCTTTCCAAGCAATAAGATTTCTGAAAACTTTCTGCAATTTCTTAATTTTAATGTTAGAGTTATTTAATCAGAGCTATTATCTAATCAGAGCTATTTATATCAGAACTATTTCTACAATTGTTGCAGAATGCTTAAGGTTTTAGACATAGTTTTCATCAGAGCTATTTAATAATTTCTCCCCCTTTTTGGCATAATCAAAAAGGCATAAAAATAAAAAGAATAAATAATAGAGAGAAAAACATTTCATTAAACAGCACAAAGGCAAGCAGCAGTCAAAACATCAGATTCAAGAGAATATCAGAGCTAAAAAGGAAAAGACAGAAGCAAAAACACTAGGCAACCAAAAAAATCCTAAGTGCCTAAGGGTTTGGAGGAGGAGGAAGTCTCTGTAGTAGCATAGCAAACATATTCTGGAGGTTTTCATTCAGAGCGTCTTGCTTGTCCATCCTTGCCCGGAGCTCACTCTGATCTTGCTTGATCTCTTTCTGATCTTGCTTGATCTCCTTCAGAGTGTTAAGAATCAGAGGGATCGCAGAGGAAGACTCCCCCTGAGTCAGAGCTTGCTGAGCTTCAGCTTCAGCAGCAGCTTGGGCTTCTGCATCTGCCTTAGCCTTGGCTTCAGCTTCCTGAATCCTTAGAAGTTCTGCTTCCTTAGCCAGGCGTTCTTCTTCCAACCTCTTAGCTTCTTCTTCAGCTTCCTTAGCCAACCTTTCTTCCTCTAAACTCTTGGCCTCAGCTTCTCTGGCCAGTCTTTCTTCCTCTAATCTTTTGGCCTCAGCTTCTCTAGCCAGTCTCTCTTGGAGTCTTTCCTCAGAGTCTCTGATGTAGCCATTTCTGACTTGTTCAGAGATACTCTTCAGCCTATAAGACTCAGAGGTCATCCAACTAATAACTCTGTTCCAATGTGTCCTAACAGATTTAGGATCATCACTGACTTCAGAATTTTTAGCCAGAGACTTGATCTTCTGGACTGAGGATTCTGCAACCTGTATAATGGCCTCCTCAAGGGTAGGTATGATAATTTTAGGTTCAGGTTCAGGTGAATGAGGTGGAGAGTTTTGAGGGATGAGATTTAGAGGTTGAGGTTCAGTTTGATGAGGTTCAGATTCTGCTTGAAGTTCAGAATCTGCGTCTGGTTGAAGACTAGGGGATGAAGCATATAGTGGATTTAGGTCTAAAGGGTCAGAGTCTGGTCCAGGTACAGCGGGAATAAATGGTGGAGTGATATAAGGTTCAGATGGTTGAATCACAGGTGGTTGGGTTTCAGAGGGTGTGGTGGTTGTCTGTTGTGGTGGAAGTGAGGTTTGATTTTCAGAGGAGATGGTGGTTGTTTGTTGTGGAAGAGAAGTTCGGAGGGGAGAGGTTACTTCAGATTGTGTTTGAGTTTGTGGGGCGAAATTTTTAGCATAAATTTCAGCTATTGTTGGGGAGTTTGGGTCAGAGTGTTCTTGGTCAGAGGACTCTTGGTCAGAGGACTCTTGGTCAGAGGAAGGTGAATGGTAAGGGGGTGATTCATAATCAGAGGATGAGGAAGAGCTGTGGTGATATAGTTGATTAGGGTCAGAGGTTGTTGTAAAAGTACGAGCAATTTTTAGAACAGGTGGAGGTTGAGAGGTTCTGATGGTTGAAGGAGGGATATCAGAGGTTGTAAATATGGGAGGTGTTGGGAGAGGAGTAGAGGAAGCCATTACAGGTACAGAAGTAACAGGAGGAAGAGACTTACCAGAAGAGACATTCAGAGGTGCTGAAGCTTTGGTGCCAGAGGTTTCTCCAAGTCTGGCTTTCTTTGCCTTCCTTGCTTCCTCAGCTATCTTCTTCTCAGAAAGACCTCTTTTGTATCTGACCAAATCTTCTACAGAGTCCAGACAGTCTTCAAGGCGGAAATCAGAAATGTCAATGCCTTCATCCAGACGATCCTGAAGGTAGATAGCAATGGCATCTCTGGGTTCATTCTTGAAGAACCTTTCAAGGCCATGAGGCATCTTCCTCTGATCCTTCAGAGCTTCCCAGGTTACATTCATAGTGGGCTTGACTCTGATGTCTTTGATGATTCCCATACTCCTCAGATTTTTGGCATTCAGAGGCTTTCCAACGTCAATTGCCAGATCATCCATACATCTGGTCTTCTCCAGAGCATCTACCAACCCATGCTCAATGAAGATGTCAGAGAGCAATCTACCCAGAGGAATGTAGGATCTGGGCTTCATATTATTCCTTGTTTCTCTGACTGAATCCCTCAGATATCTGAAGAGGAGAACAGGGAGGTTGATAGGGATACCCTTCTGAATACAGTAGAGGATGCATTTCTGATCAGCATTAATATAATCTGAAGAGTTGGAGGCTGGACGATGATGGATTGTTCCCAGGATAATCTTCAGCCAAACTCGGAGGTTCTGATGAAGCTCCTTGTTCTTAGAGGGGTTTCCTTCTGCGTTTGCTTTGAAGATTGTAGGGTTAATGACTTCTGTGATGCGCTTGGACCTTGGAGGAATGTTGTAAATCCTTTTACCTCCAGCTTTCTCCATATTCAGCAAAGAAGCAATAGACGCTTCTGTGATAATGATCTTCACTCCCAGAACAAAAGAAACAATGAACTCATCATCAGCATCTGCACATCTCCAGAATTCCTTCACCAGAAGAGGATAGATTGGACCATAAAGCCTGTTGAAGTAGGTTTCCCAACCTTGCTTGCGAAGATCTTCAGTTAAATCAACGCCATTTCTTCTCAAATTCTCAAAATCCACCAGCGATTCACATAGTACATCCAAACCTTCAAAGGGAGTTGAAAGATGAATGTGTTGTTCACGTTCCAAAATGTGAGGTTCTTTGTAGACTGGGGTTGTGGTAACGTCTACAACCATGGGTGTTTGAGTGTTTGAGGTTTGGGGGTTAGAAGCGGCTTCCATTTGTTGGGAGAAGTTAAAAACTTCTTGCTCTTGAGGATTCATGATGAAGATTGATGAAGAAGATGAAGAACTGAGAAGGTTGCAGAGAAAACTTCGAGAGAGGGTTTAGGGTTTAAGAGTGAGTGAGAGTGATAAGTGTGTGAAATGTGAGAAAAGTGTTTATATACTAAGGGTAAAAACACATGCAAAACGACACACATACCAGCGTTAGCACAAAAACCAAAATAGCACGTTTGGGGGAAAAATGATTACAGCTCATTAATGAATGTCTAATCCCAACAGTAAGCACACTGCTCGAGGAGATTTCAAGCGTTCTGACCTTTGATTTCTTTTGACAGCTGTCTAGAAGTTCTAGGGTTAGACGCATGTTCCCCACGTGTTGATGTTTCTGATCTTCAGGAATACCAAAGGATTTCTGAAGATTTCTAACTCAGATATCTTCTTAACTTGGTAGAAGTATCAGAGTCAGAGGCAGAAGTGTATTTGTTTTTATCAGAGCCTCATTTTACATGTTCAGAGCCAAATTTTACTCAGGACAATATTTAATGTTCAGATTTTCTAAGATGAAAAGAAATCTATCTTCAGCTAGAAGCTTAGTAAAGATATCTGCCCATTGATGTTCTGTATCAATGAACTTCAGCGTTACTATCCCTTTCTGAACATAGTCTCTAATAAAATGATGTTTTATTTCTATGTGTTTGGCTCTGGAATGTAGAATGGGATTCTTACTTAAACAAATAGCAGCAGTATTATCATAAAAGATAGGAATGTTACTCTCAAAGATTTGTAGATCTTCTAGCTGATGTTTCATCCAGAGCATCTGAGTTGTGCACAGTGACGCTGAGATATATTCTGCTTCTGCAGTTGATAGAGCGATAGTTGACTGTCTTTTGCTAGCCCAGGAGATTAAGTTGTTTCCCAGAAGCTGGCAATTTCCAGAAGTACTTTTTCGTTCTATTCTATCTCCTGCATAATCTGCATCACAATAACCAGAAAGCCTATACTCTGATGTTTTCTCATACATCAGGCCCAGGTTAGGAGTTCCTTTCAGATACTTAAGAATTCTTTTAACAGCTGTTAAATGAGATTCTCTAGGATCTGATTGGAATCTGGCACAAAGACAGACACTAAAGAGAATATCAGGACGAGTAGCAGTCAGATAGAGAAGAGAGCCTATCATACCTCGATAGAGCTTCTGACAAACCTTGTTGCTTACCTCTTCCTTCTCTAGAATGCAAGTTGGGTGCATAGGAGTTTTTGCAGAGTTGCATTCAGACATATCAAACTTCTTCAGAACATCTTTAATGTACTTGCTTTGATGAATGTACGTGACTTCTGGAGTTTGATTGATTTGAATTCCCAGAAAGAACTTTAGTTCTTGCATTAGACTCATTTCAAATTCTGCCTGCATTAACTTGGAAAATTCTTGGCAAACAGAGATATTAGCAGAACCAAAAATAATGTCATCAACATAAATCTGGCATATCATGAGATCATTTTCATGATTTTTACAGAAGAGTGTAGAATCAACTTTCCCTCTGATAAAATTTTGTTCCAGAAGAAAATTGCTCAGACGTTCATACCAAGCTCTGGGGGCTTGTTTTAGTCCATATAAAGATTTTTTAAGTTTGAAAACATGTTCTGGAAAGTTTGAATTTTCAAAACCAGGAGGTTGATTAACATACACTTCTTCTGAAATATAACCATTAAGAAATGCACTCTTGACATCCATTTGGTATAATTTGATAGAATGATTAATAGCAAAAGATACAAGAAGACGAATAGATTCTAACCTTGCGACTGGAGCAAAAGTTTCATTATAATCAATACCTTCTTGTTGACTATAACCTTGAGCTACCAGTCGAGCTTTGTTTCTGACAACTTCTCCTTTCTCGTTCAGTTTGTTTCTGAACACCCATCTGGTTCCAATGACATGAGTGCCTCTGGGTTTAGGAACGAGATCCCAGACATCATTCTTGGAGAATTGATCTAACTCTTCTTGCATAGCTGCCACCCAATCGTTATCTTGAAGAGCTTCATCACAGGACGTAGGCTCAATCAGAGACACTAGTCCCAGAGGAATATCTTCAGAAGTTCTGAAGGTAGATCTGGTTCTAACAGGTTCATCTTTGTTTCCCAAAATCAAATCTTCAGATACGTTGCTACGACTCTTGACTTTCCTTGGAATTTTTGGAGATTTAATTTCTTCAGAGTCTGGAGTGACAGTTGCTTCTGGAGTTTTCTCAGATTCTACCAGATTGATCTCTAAATCTGCAAACTTTTCAACTAGCTTTGACTTTTCAGGGTCAAGCTTATCATCAAATCTAACATGAATTGATTCCTCCACAATTTTGGTTTCTGTGTTGTATACTCTGTAGCCTTTAGAGCGTTCTGAGTATCCTAACATAATACCTTTCTGTGCTTTGGAATCAAACTTGTTCAGATGTTCTTTAGTATTTAATATAAAGCAAATGCATCCAAAAGGATGAAAATATGAAATGTTGGGTTTTCTTCCCTTACACAGTTCATAGGGAGTCTTATCCAGAATAGGTCTAATAGAGATTCTATTCTGAATGTAACACGCTGTATTTACAGCTTCTGCCCAAAAGTGCTTTGCTACATTTGTTTCATTGATCATGGTTCTGGCCATTTCTTGGAGTGTCCTATTCTTCCTCTCTACAACTCCATTTTGTTGTGGAGTTCTAGGGCAGGAGAAATCATGGGATATTCCATTAGAATCAAATAGTTCTTCAAAATCTTTATTTTCAAATTCTCCACCATGATCACTTCTGACTCTAACAATTTTAGAGTCAAATTCTTTTTGCACTTTAGAACAGAAACTGGTGAATACAGAGTGAGACTCACTCTTGTGCTTTAGGAATTTTACCCATGTCCAGCGGCTGTAATCATCAACGATTACTAGTCCATACTTCTTTCCATTGACTGATGCTGTTTTCACAGGACCAAATAAGTCAATGTGAAGAAGCTCCAGAGGCTTGGAGGTAGAAACAACATTTTTCTTTTTAAAAGATGTTTTTGAAAACTTTCCTTTCTGACAAGCTTCACACAGAGCATCTGAAGAAAACTTCAGTTTAGGTAGGCCTCTGACTAACTCAAGTTTAGTTAGCTGAGAAAGTTTCCTCATGCTAATGTGGCCTAAGCGTCTATGCCATACCCATTGCTCTTCGTGAACTGACATTAAACATTTAACATTTTGATCTTTTAAATCAGAAAGATTTATTTTATAAATGTTGTTTTTCCTCTTGCCTGTGAAAAGGACAGAGCCATCGTTCTGATTAATGGCTTTACACGTTTTTTGATTAAAGATTACATCATAACCGTTATCACTTAATTGACTTATGGATAACAAGTTATGCATTAATCCTTCTACATAAAGAACATCAGATATAGAGGGAAGAGTACCATTACCAATAGTTCCGGAGCCTCTGATCCTTCCTTTCTGATCTCCTCCGAAGCCTACAAATCCAGCGTCTTTAAGTTCCAGGCTTTGGAACATAGACTTTCTTCCCGTCATATGTCGCGAGCATCCAGAGTCCAGGTACCATGACTGGTGTCTGAACTTTGCTGCATAGGATATCTGCAACATAGATAATCTTATCTTTCGGTACCCAGAATCTCTTGGGTCCTTTTAGATTAGTTTTCCCAGAGTTCCTTACAACTTTGGGTCTTCTAGCATTCTTAAATTTTTGTTCTTGTGTGTGTGTGTAATGATATGAAAAAGGAGATTTAAGCTGGTTACTGGTAGAAGTTTTATCAGAATCAGAATCATACCCAATTCCCCTTTTATTATTCTGACTTACTCCATAAATCATGGATGCCATAATACTCCTATCTATTCCACTCTTCAGAAACTTCTGAAAGGCTTCTTCATATTTATAAATAATTTCATTTGAAGTTTGTGGTGCTTGAGACAACGCTTCTTCTAATTTTAAGTTTTTTGTTTTAGCTCCATCTCTTTCTAACGTTAAAGATTTGATTGTATCTTCATGTGCTAGAATTGTTGTCTCAAGTTCACTACATTCTTCAGATTTTGCTTTAAGAAGGCCTTTAATGCTTTTAACTTTTTGTTTTAATTTCTGAAGAGAGGTAAGAGTTTCTGATAAACATGATTCTAAGTCAGATCTAGAAAGTTCAGAAAATACCTCTTCAGATTCTTCATCTGAGCTGCTGGATGTGGTAGCCATAAATGCTACGTTGGCTTGTTCATCAGAGTCAGATTCTGATGATCCTGATTCACTATCGTCCCAGGTGGCCATTAATCCCTTCTTTGTTCTGAAGGCATTTTTCTTGAAGCTTTCTTTCTTCGAGTTATCTTTCTTCAGCTTGGGGCATTCATTTCTATAATGACCTGTTTCTTTACATTCAAAACAGGTAATATCTTTATTAGGTTTACCTTTTGAAGTTGACTCTGATCTATCCCCTCTGGGTCTTGATCTTCTGAAGTTGTTGTTGTTCCTTCTTTTCCAGAGTTGCTTAACTCTTCTGGTTAGTAAGGACAGTTCTTCTTCATCATCAGAGTCTTCAGGTTCAGAGTCGTCAGTATCTGCAGTTTCTGCCTGGAGAGCTTTGGTTCTGTCTGACTTCCGTCTTTCAGGTCTGGACTTCAGCGCCACTGACTTGTTCCTTTTCTGAGGCTCATCCTCCTCTAGTTCTATCTCATGGCTTCTGAGAGAACTAACAAGTTCTTCAAGGCTGATATTGTTCAGATCCTTTGATAACTTCAGAGCAGTAACCATTGGTCTCCATTTCTTTGGCAGACTTCTGACTATCTTCTTAACATGATCTGCAGTCGTGTATCCTTTGTCTAGCACTTTAAGACCTGCAATAAGAGTTTGGAATCTGGAAAACATAGCTTCTATAGCTTCGTCATCTTCCATCTTGAAGGCTTCATATTTCTGGATCAACGCCAGAGCCTTCGTCTCCTTGACTTGGGAGTTTCCTTCATGGGTCATCTTCAGAGAGTCAAGTATATCTTTAGCCGTCTCTCTGTTGGTGATCTTTTCGTATTCGTTGTATGATATAGCATTTAGAAGTATTGTTCTGGCCTTGTGATGATTTTTGAACTCACGTTTCTGATCTTCTGACATTTTGCTTCTGGGAACTTCAGCTCCATTTAAGGTTGGAGGTTTGTATCCATCTGTGACAATGTCCCAGAGGTCAGCATCATAACCAAGAAAGAAACTTTCGATTCTATCTTTCCAGTAATCAAACTTTTCTCCATCAAAAACAGGAGGCTTGGCATTGTAAGAATCTTTCTCATTTGAGTGGGCCATTTGTTTTTCTCGCACTGGATCTCTCTACACGGTTAAGTGTTTGATTTGAAAATCAATAACAGAGCCGGAGCTCTGATACCAATTGAAGGTGAGAAAAACAAGAAAGGGGGGTTTGAATTGTTTGAAAAATAAGCGCTTTTGCAAAATGAAATCACACAATGATTTTATACTGGTTCGCTTATAACACAAAGCTACTCCAGTCCACCCGGCCAAGGTGATTTCGCCTTCAACAAGGACTTAATCCACTAATCTTGAAAGATTACAAACAACCCCTAAGAGAAAAGAAAATCTCTTAGTCCTCTCAAGTCTACAGACTACAAAGAGTCACTTGAGGAAATCAAATAAAAATAGATACAAGATGTGTAATCTAGAGTGCTTCTAAGAAAGCAAATATTACAAACTTAAGAACAAATTTTTCACTTGATAAGCAAAAGCTTAGTGAAAATCTTTGAAGAACAAAGATGTTTTTCTTGAGCGTGATATGATTTCAGTATAGTTTTGGCTAGTGATTTCTTCGTGTATACTGAATGAGATTTCTTCTCTTATTTATAGGAGTTGAAGTAGAGTTGAAGTGGCGTTGAATCTGTTGGATATTGAGATGTAGTTACGCCATTCCATTAATAGCTTCTGCAGTAGACTTTTTCACTTAGAAGTGACTACTTACCACAATTAGTATCTTCTCTCTTGGAAGTGGAGATTAACGTCTCTTTCTAATTGAGGAAATCCATTTGCAGAACTTTAACTTGGCTTAAACGTTACTTCATCATGATTAACAATTCTGATTAGAGTCTTCGTGTATCTGGAGAAACTTGCTTCTGATGTTATTTCTTGAATGTTCAGATGGCGCTGATAACTTCAGAATTTACAGAAGACATTTGTTCAGAGTCAGAGCTTCTAGACTTTACTTCATGTTCAGATGCTTCTGATACTTGCAGTTTTGTCCAGAGTCAGAGCTTCTTGAATGAGATTCCTCTTTAGATGCTTCTGATACTTGAGATTTTGCATCTGATCTTGTTTTGCATCTGATGACATCATCAGATTTGTTTCTTCTTTCTTTAGAACCCTGCACACTTAGAAACTTTTCGTTAGGGTACCACTTTTGGTTTCATCCTTTGTTATCATCAAAATCATGGAATCTATTGTAGAACTATTTTTGTTCTTACATCAACGTCTTCGTCATCCCTTCATACATTCGTTCCTGAGCGAACTCTCTGGGGATTTGTTTCAAGCTTCCACATCACAACCTGCAAGTGAGTGAAAAAGTACCTAACAGTTCCTGCAAAACAGATCATTAGATAAAACCGTGCCCCAGGCGTGTCAAGATTTCAACACTTGGGTCACTCAACCTTCCAAATAAGATTTCCAGCTTTCAATCTTATAAACATGCATTGGAAGGGACCTGTATGTCTTAAAATGCAAAATTCTTTATCAAAATAATCGGATGTTTTTGCAATCAAAGCGGTAATGAAAAACAGAAACAAAGTTATTTGACTGAATATGCATTTTATTGACTAGGAAAAGTGTGGCTCAAATGAGCAATACGAAAGAAGCAATTCCTGAAAAGAGGTAATTGCGCACAAAAGGAGAAAATCTATCCTAATGGCAATGTGAAACCCGTGATCTCATCGAGTTCCAACTCGGTTACACCCCATATGTCCTCAGACTCTCCGTGCTTTCTGCCTTCCGAACAAGACGATTCCAATTGATCCCTACCGGGTATTATCCATGATGCTTTAACCAAAGCGCAAATGATCATGCTAGACGCAGTTGTTCGTTTCAATCCCTCTTTTGCCTGGACCGCCCTCTCGGGTTTTCAGTCCACCGGGATACCCTTTTTTGCCCAAGTCGCCTTTTCAGGTTTTCGACTTGCCGGGTGTACAATCTTTTCATCTATATCCCTAATTTTTGCCCGAACCTTTCTTTCTGTTTTTGGTTCGCCGGGATGCCCATTTTTGCCTGGACTATTTTGCTCTTTTCGTCCAGCGGGTCTATTTATACGAAGTATTTTTTAACTGCGTCCGCATTCACAGGGGATGGAAAATCCTCGCCATCCATGGTCGTTAGCAACAAGGCTCCACCAGAGAAAACCTTCTTGACCACGAATGGACCTTCATAATTCGGTGTCCACTTGCCCCTTCAATCGTTCCGAGGAGGAAGGATCCTTTTCAGCCCCATATCACCTATGTGATATACCCGAGGTCGTACCTTTTTTGTCAAAAGCACGCTTCATTCACTGCTGATACAACTGCCCATGACAGATGGCTGCTAGCCTCATTTCCTTAACCAGGCTCTCTGAGTGAGAAAGGCGTGTGCCCCAGCAGACGTACGTACCGCGGTACGGTACCCAGGATACAGACTTCGTACTCAGCCACCATTGTTGGTGTATTCAAATGTTATCCGGGCAACAAAAGCTTATTCACCTTAACCTCCCCCATCAGACATTAGAATCCGTTCGGATTCAGGGTCAGGCCCCTCCTCCGGGATCGGTTACTCCCAATCTTTCGATTAGAGCACCTCGAGACGTCCTCATCAGGGAACTTCAAACTTCATCGGCTGACCATCCTCAATGGGTTGCTGGGCTATGTAATCAGACAATACACCCCTTGATTGCTTTCGGAGAGCATCACAAATCAATCAACATTCTTTTGCTCTTCTCGCAACCCGTCCGGTCAATGTTGGCTTCTCAAACCCATACTTGATCGGATCCATCTCGGAAATCCACAAAGTAGTATGAACCAGCATAAACTGTCTCAGTCGGCGAGCAGCCTATGCCAAAGTACAGCAAGTTTTCTCGAACAGTGAATGTATTGTTTCACAGTCGATAAACTTTTTGCTAAGGTAAATTGCATGCTCTTTTCGACAAGACTCGTCATGCTGACCCAATACACCTCGTAGACCCCCCGAAGGCTGTCAAGTACAGATTAACAATTGCTCCTTCCACAGGAGGTATCAGAATCAGAGGTTCCTGCAACTTATATTCTTTTATTTTTTTAATGCCCCTTGGCAATCATTATTTCACCTGACCGTTTGATCTTTTTTTTTCAACATCTTGAATATAGGTTCACACGTGGCTGTTAGATGAGATGTGAACCATGACAGGTAGTTCAATCTTTCTAGGAAACCACGAACCTCTCTTTCCATTCTCGGTTCAGGCATTTCTCTTATTGGTTTTTTTTTTTTTTTTTTTTTTTTTTTTTTTTTTGCAGGATCAACCTCGATTCCTCTCTTACAATGAACCCCAACAGCTTACCGGACCGCACTCTGATAGTGCACTTACTTGAATTCAACCTCAGTTTGAATCGTCTCAACCGGTCAAACGACTTGGCCCGGTCAGCCAGATGCCCCACTTCCGCATGGGACTTTGCTATCATGTCATCAACATAGCAATTGATTCCACGATGAATCATATCATGAAACAAACACACACAGAGCCGCCACCTGTCGCATCCGCGAAAATCAACCGGCGAAGCTCAAAACAAACACACACAGAGCCGCCACTAAACGTTATTTATCCCAAGGTAGGGAAAGGAAACGCTCAGAAAAACCTGGAAAGGAAATGGTCTCGCGACCAAAGAGACAGGGTAAGGGAGTCGGTTACGCAAGGGGAAGGTATTAGCACCCCTCACGTCCGTCGTACTCGACGGGATCCACGTCCTAGAATAAAGAATAGGTTGCTAAACATCACACACACACTCAGGGAACGCAGGTGGGGTTAAGAGAAACGGGCTCGATAAGGCATCGCACCTTATGCCTACATATCTTGTCTGGAACAAGAATCAGAGCCTCTGTAGTTCGGCTTACGCACGCCAAACAACACAAAACACACAAACAGATGGCAAACATGGAGCCCGACAACCACTGGATGGAATTACGTCGGCATCCGAACCAAAACACACTCAAAAGGGCAAACGTGGAGCCCGACAGCCAATCACTGGATGGAATTACGTCGGCATCCGAACCAAAACACACTCAAAAGGGCAAACGTGGAGCCCGACAGCCAATCACTGGGCTTACGTCAGCATCCGAACCCAAACATACGATCAGATAACAAGTTAACACACACAAAAAGAAAAAGGTTGCACGGAGTGGTCTCGCACGACCACCTGCCTACATACCTCGTCTGGAACGAGGATCAGGGCGATGTAGTTCCCCTGAAAGGGACTAAATTGCTAACCAGAAACCGGGGAAAGACACACGACTAGGGAGCTGAGACTCGAGCCTAATGTTGTCATGCATCGTTCACCTAAGTTCGGTTTTCTATCCTACTTGCATAAACAAGCCTATCCTAACCAGGAAAGAAGCTAGCACACAAGCATACAATCATATATCATACATCAAATGAGAACAAGCATCTCAATCAGATATCCACATAGCACGCGCTATAACCACACAAGGGGGCTCAATCAATAGGTTTGACTGCCGAAGCAAGTCGTCTGTACGGGCTGGGTTTGCTCTTAACCTTGCCATTACGAGGCTAAGGTGAAGCAGATGAAAGGATGAAGTGAGGATCAGACCTCACAGCTCTTATCCCTAACCAGGGAGAGCTGACAAATGAGCATGGGTCCAGAATAGGGGAACCCTTCTATACTCGAAGACTATGACACAACAGATCTTGGGCTTTTGATCTCAATGCTACAACCATGTAATGGGAGCAAGGAGAAGACTCACAGAATAGTGGGGGGTAGACTGCATACCCCTACCTTCCACCAATTGCCTTATTTAAAGGACTTTCACCTGCTTGGGCTTAAAAATAAACAACCACAATCATTGCCTCTTAAGGAGGACTTCAGACATTTTGCCCGGCCCGGTAACAGCCGGGTCTCCAGACTACATGAAGTTAGAGAGTTATACCTCAATGCAAGTTGCTTAAGCAAAGCAAAGCAAAAGTTCACAAGGAACTGAGCAACTAAAAGTACCTGGAAACGGTCAAACACAGTTAGTAATCAGACAGACAAACCATAAACAGCAAGTATTCACTCAATCAGTCTATACAACTCAATGCACAACATAAGGCAAGCTCAAAGCTCAAGCCTAAGCTTCACCACCTACAAAACCAAGTTATGTTAGTGTACAAACATCAAACAACATCAATTAAAATTGATTTGGATCATTCTCCATAAGCATTGCCTTTCTTATCCTGAAAAATCAAGCAAACATTAGCAACTAGACCACTAGGCCAAGCCTAGGGTCCAAAGGCAAGAAAAAATCCTAAACAGCAAGGTATCCACCAACCAATCTCAAATTAATGTCAAACAAGAGCAAACACCATTGGTCTCATGTTTATATCATTCATCATGCTCATGTTATGCACAAAATAAGGCAAACTAGTTCAAATGAAGCACCAAGCATACAAACAGAACTATTGCATTCAAATCCACATCAAAACAATTCCAAAAATTCTCAAATTAATTACACCTAAACAGGGGATATTCAAGGTCTACCATGTCAAATTTGAGCTCATTTGGGAAAATGGAACCATGTCAATGAAAATCAACAAAAACAGACACAATTATAGGCTCCAAATCACAACATCAACACATGCTTCCACTTCAAAAATTCATATCTCAATGAAAACAATAAAGAAATGGATGAGACCAAAACAGGGAGGTCCTAACATGTGTCTACTACAAGCATATCAAATTTCATGTCTATACAATACAATATGAGCATTTCTCAATCAATCTACCAACCTAGGTCACATGAGCTTGCACAATTGGTCAACAGAAATGAAAATTCATGATCAAATTGAAAATGCAATGTAAAATTCCACAAAAATTCTCATAGCTTCCTAACATGTTAACTAAGCATCATGCAAAATTTCAATCAATTCCAACATGTATAGGTCACTCAAATAATTCCAGCAAATTGACATCAAGAGGTGTGACACACATTGTCACACCTAAGTTCAAAAATTCATATCTCAATGGACAGGTATCAAAAACTCACAAAGTTTACATGGAAATGAGCATCAATGAGTCAACAATCATCACAAAAATTGGCAAGAATTTATTTAACATTATGTGCATTTCATGAACAAATTGGTAGAAGGTATCAAACATGAACACATGTGAAATAAGCCTAGGTCAAACAATATTTTTACCATACACAACTTTGACCAATAGGTCAAAAAAATTCTACACTCATCAACAAAGTCATAGAAAAAATCCACACATTTTTCTGAATTTTCTACAATTTTTTATGAATTTTTTAAGGTGATAATGATTTTTTATGAATTAAATAAATTAATTGAAATAGCCAATGGCAGTTTGGTAAATAGGACATGGCGCCAGCGGGAAACAAGATATTTGAAAATTCAAACGAGTAACAAGATCAAACACTGCATTTTCCCAGAAAATTCATCTTCCTCGCCCAGAATCCTCAAGAACACTCGATCCATGAAACTCAACCAAAATGGACATGCGAATATGCATTCGAACCGTCTCAACCTCTACAATCCAAATATCAACTTATCTAAACCTAATTGTTCCTAAATCGTGTGAATCGAAGAGATTAGGGTTTCACATCGCATCTTCAAACCTAGATTTCTCCCTATACAGTTCACTATAATCAAAACTACAGGTATCACTATAACCTACGTGAAATGAACTACACAAAGCACATGCCAATCGAGTGAAACGTGACATTCGAAATTCAACATACCTGCTATGGCAGTGTTAATCGCGTGGTTCTTTGTGCAAATCAACCTCAAACAGATGCGCCAACAGCTTCAGGAAGTTGAGTGATGTGTTCAGAATCAATTGCTATGGCTTCTACTGCTCAAGCTTCGATTTCACCATTGATGGAGTGATATTGAACAGTCACGATTTCATACTCCTCTCCTTCCAAATTATCAAAACAGTTTGAGAAGATGATTATAGAAGTTCAATGCAAAAAGAATCTCGAAGATTGATTGAGAATTGATGATGAAATTTGGATTTGAAGGTTTTTGTGTTCTTGAGGGTTTGAGAGAATTTGATGAGTTCTTGATCCAACTTTGGGAAATGTGTGATTCTGTTATGTTTAGGGAGTGATTAGGTTTATATATGTGACCTTAATCCATGATTAGCCAAGTTAATTAACCAAATTGGAATGTAAGTGAAAATGGTAATTTTCAAGAGAGGGCAAAATTGGAATTTCCATAGGACAGCTCATGCCACCTCAATGACAGCTCACACACCTTCCAAATGCCATGTGTGAGCTGTTGAAACTTGTCTCACTCCCATTGGTTGTGTATTTTGCAATTTCACTATGTGTTTGCATTTGTCCAATTTTAGCCATTTCATTTTTCAAGCCAAATCTCAAACCATGAAGCCTAGCCATGAGGTGATGATTCCAACAAGTTTAAAATGCCAATTATGAGGTGTAGCAAAAAGTCCTACTCAAAAATTCCAATTATTTTGAAAGTTGGACAATTTTGCCCCTGGTCCAATTCAGCTGTCCAGTTGAAAATTAGCCTTTTGCATTGACCACTTTTGGAAAAATCCAATTATGCACCATGAAAGTACATGTCAAATGGAGTTTGTGCATATAAAGAACTTGAAATTTGGACAAACCATGTGGAAATTATGGCCTCCTGATTATGGGTCATTTTTGAATTTCACTTAGCCATAACTTTCCAACCATACATGGGATTTTCAAGTTCTTGGACTTTTTGGAAAGGTGAGAACAAGATCTACAACTTTCATGTTGAACAAATTTTCATTTGAAGCTTCCTTGTACACGTGGCTTTGAGGTCCAAAACTTTCCATTTTTGGAAACTTCAATTACAAATCACTTTCTATTTTTGGCAGTTTTTGTCCTGACTTGATTTTCTTCATTCTTAAGCTTTGAGATGTCAAATAACACTTGTTCCAACATGAATGAAGTGTATCCAACTCATTTCCACCTCCAAACCCATCAGATCATGTACAGTTGACCACAGTTGACTTTTTCAACTGACAGATGAATCTGGCAATGCATAGATCAATCTGAACTCCAACCTTCAACTGAAATGGCTCAAGGGTGAAACCCTAGCCTCAATAAGCACAATATAATCATAGAATGAACCCCACAACCATCATAAACCTCATCTCCTGATCATGCCCTGACTGGCCCAATACAACTGATTAGGGTTGACCAGTGGTCAAAACCCTAATCTCAAGGAATCAGCCTCAACACTTGATGAAATCCAACCATGATGAAGATGATGAATCATTGCAAACCAGATGAAAACCAACATCCATTAAGAATCACAAAACCCTAATTCACAGTCCTATCCTCAGATGGCCATGATCAATCAGTAAACCCTAGGCTTGTATTTTGACTTCCTTTCTTCTGATCAAGACTTGTGGGGATGGCTTGCCACATGATATGCAATATGCAATGCCTAATGACCTAAAATGATATGCACAATGATAATGCTAGTCCCAAGAGAAGAGGGCAAATTTTGAGGTGTTACATATAGGAACCTCTTTGAAAATCTGTGCATTTTGGCTTAAAAAATGGTGTTGTTTACAAAAGATTGGGGAGATTAGAAGATGAATGTTTTTTTATAATTTTTTTGTTTGCCAAGACTTTCTGAGTCTCATGCCTACGTACCAACAAAGTGCAATGAAGGATCAAAACCTCGTAGTTCGTGGTAAAGATGACAAAGATGTTTTTTTATTCATTTTTAATGATTTTTTTTTTGTCATTTTAAGAAGATCACTCAACTATTTACCCACAAGTATGAGAACTTTGAATCATCATGGGAAGGGCTCCAACTTGGATAAAGATCAACAAGCATGCCATTAACTCTCTTAGGTGGAAAAAAATTGTCATAAATACTATGGGGATAGGAGAATTACATCTCAACTATGGAAATGAATTGTGTCTAAACTTTGAGAAAAAAGTTTTGAAATAAAAGGTGCACAAATGGAACAATATAGTTTGAATGAGTTTATGTATTTTTTTTAATCTTTTGAAATTTGTTTGAATATGCTTAAGATGTATTAGCATTTATTAAAAAAATATTTTTGAAAATTATTAGACAAAAGTCAAGGTTTATTGAGAAAGTGGTTCAAGTTTGA
Source organism: Lathyrus oleraceus (assembly GCF_024323335.1). NCBI lineage: Eukaryota > Viridiplantae > Streptophyta > Magnoliopsida > Fabales > Fabaceae > Lathyrus > Lathyrus oleraceus. The sequence goes on from NC_066584.1 coordinate 224,289,377, forward strand.
AAACAAGAAGGTTTTTGAAAAGAAGAGAGAAGATTTTGAAAATTAAAGAAGGGGAGGAGATGAAGAGACTATCCTAGAAGATAAAGTAAAATCTAGGGGAGGAAAGATCTAACCAAGAGATAACAAGTTTTATGACATAAGTTAAGAAAGAATTACCTCATTTGGATTGAGCCTCAAGCAAGCTAATTAAGCAAAGAATAATCCATGTATCAGATGAAACCAAAGTAGCCAAGCCAAGTCCTCAAAAGAAGTCCAAAGTCAAAGGTATCTGCTGAATCCTAAGGTCTCAAATCATAAACTCTCAAAGCAAAGGTTAAGATCCTAGTTCTAAATCCATAACTCTAAACCATGTCAATGATAGTAATCTCAAGTACATGAATCAAGAGAACTAGTTTTTAGAGGTTTTTTATTTATTAATGTCTTTTAAAAGAAAAATAAGTCCAAATGGACAAAAGGAAAAAACATAAACATAAACAAAGGTCCAAGTATACAAAGAGAAAATAGCATAAGCACAAACAATATGATATGAGATGTTAAAATAAAAGCATAAAGTAAAAATAAAAAGTATAAGATAAATGATATTAAAGTAAAGTCAATACAATAATATGTTAGTAAGTTGGGTTAGTAATAAAAAACAATTTGTCATTTTCTGGAGAACACTTAACTATTCACCCACAAGTATGAAAATATGGACTTTTACATCACCATGAGAAGGGCTCCAACTTGGATAAAATAAACAAGTATGTCACTAGCTCTCTTAGGTGAAAAGGAAACATTATTTTTCACACAATACCATGGGGAGTATGAGACTTACAATCTCACTTATGAAAATGACTTACTTTCGGGACAAATTTAGCGTTATGTTTAGCAATCGTAATTGGACTTATATAGAAGTCACAACTATATGAGGCCAATCAATAATGATATTTGTGTTAATACATGCTAGAGAAATGATATGTAAACCATTCTCCTAAAGTTATGCCACAAAAAAAAATAAAAGAGGATGGATCAAGCACAAAGGCTAGAAGGATGATCCATTACATCAATCCATACTTCATGATACCTAGGACAAACTTATGCATCAATACAAAGTACCTTAAATGATTCATGATCAATTAAGAGGTAGATTTGAAATGATGAAAGTTCGTAAAGTACCAATCCACATATCATGAACAAGATGGACACAAACTATCCAATTGATCAAGAGAAAAAGGAAGAGAAAGAGATGAAGAAGAAGAGGACAAGAGAAACCAAACCCAAATTGGATAAAAGGAATTGATCAAGTCATAATTAAAAGCAATCATCCATTTTGATGGATTAGGATTTTCACCCCATCAACACCCAAGATCCATTGAGTTTGATGAGACCTATGATCAAAATAACCAAAATTCAAGGTCAACAAAAGTCAATAAATGTCAAACAAGCATAAAATACAAGAAGATAAAATAAAATGCATAAAAAATATTTTTAAAATGAATTTTAAAAGGGAAATAGGATAAAAAAATTCCATAAAGCCATTCAAAACACCAAATAAAAGGGCAAGAAAATTATGGAAGGTTGGAAATAAAATAAGAAACATAAAATATTTTTTTCAAAATTTTTAAAAGCCTAAAAGTCTTTTTAAACCAATTAAAACAAAGGCAAAAAGAGAAAATCTAAGAAAAATAGAAAATCAAGAAAATAAAATATGGAAAAATATCAGATGAAGGAAAATAAAAGAAAATTTTAGAAATTATTTGGTATTTTTTGGATAAAAGATGATTTTTTTATAAATTTTTAAAGAAAACACAATTTAAAAAACAAAGAAAAAGAAATAAAATCAGAAAAAACAAGAGGCATTGGATCTGGCCCCATTAATTGACATGGCATATCCAACAACCACCAGGCTAGGACGCACGATGGAAAATAGCCAAAATAAAAGACAGGATCACATTCAAAATGGACCAATCAGAACATTTCAAAATGCCAACTTGTACAACCAACTCAGATGACCTGAAATAACTCTGGTCATCTTCCCTGATGATCCCTTGCTCAGGAGGCTTTATGATCTTATTCTTCTTGTAATTTGTTGACATCATATCAAAGATCATAATTTGCCAAGAAATGTTGAGGACTGAAGGAGTTGTGATCCTTTGAAATTTGACTTCAAATGTTGACTTTTTGGTCAAACTTCTTGGAATAAACATGTGTACTTGGACTTTTCTTGCATTTCAAGGTACATGTATGATCATATAAACTCAAAATAAGATGTTCTTGAATTTATTTTGATTAGATTACTCAAAGTTTGAGGTAACTTATTGAAGAAGGCATGGAAATAAACACATAAACCTTTGAGTTTTCTTGAGAAATAAGCCACAAAATTTTGAGGTACTCTTGATCAAAATGACATTGAAAGATGCTTGAGAACCTTAGAGATCATGTTTTGATAGATAAGCCTCTTGAGAGTCAATGGTTGAACACATTTTGACTTGAGGAATCAAAGTGTTGAGTCAGGTTAACACTTTCGAAAGTGATGCTCAAGTTGTATGCTTCTTGACCCCGACATAAGGGAATGGAGAAAGGATATGGTCCTTTCAAGTTTTAATAATCACGAGGCAAAGCAGATTCTAAGCATTCCCATTTCCTACAAACTTCTTGATGTCAAGATGATTTAGTGCGTTGAGAAAATGGAAATTATTATATCATATCATCTTATCATTACATCGATAAGGAAAAGGAAGATTCGCAACAGAAACATCTGTAGACAACAAAAGCAAACTATAGAGAGCAATCTAAAAATTCCAATTCCCAAATGCTGCAAAGAACTTTCTTTGGATATTAGCAAAAGGAATTCTCCCAACCAGATCCAACCTTCATAGGAGGGGAATGAGGATTGACATAACATGTCCCCTTTGTTTCGATGCTTCTGAAACTAAAGGACGCGCATTTTTCTCTTCTGCCATAATACAAAACTTGTGTGGTTTTTCAATCCTTTGGGATTGCGAATTCCCCAGCTCACTGATTTTAAGCTGTGGTTGCGGGACTATTAAGATTGCAGGGATCATAGGAGTGCTCCGATGGTCGATGAAACGTTGTGGAAGATGTCGCTGGGAAGGAACTTTCACCTTTTTCAAGGGAAAGCTTTCAATCCTATGGAAATTTCTAGTGGTGATGCCATTGGTTGATAATTATAATAGTATGCATACAAACAAAGTTCCTAAAACTAAGGACCCTTAACCTATTGCGAATGTCATTGACCCACAAGCAGAAACTATCATCTCTATTGGTGCAGGGTGCTTTCATAAGGGTGTCACTACATGGGGATGATGTGTCAAAGATCGAGAGGGTTGAACCTTCTCTCTACTTGCAAGAAGGAAAGTATTTCAATGGAGCCTAGCCTTGTTGAGGCGCTTGGAATTTGATGGTGCTTGGAGTTAGCTAGAGTCAGGGGTGGCGAAACATTATTATCCAAACTGATGTGTTAGTGGTGGCAGATTGTATTTAGAGAAAGTGTTTTGTGGCATCTTTGAAACCCGTGGTTCAAGATTGTATTTTGTTAATGTTTATTTTCAATTATGCTCTTTCCTGTTTTATTGGGAGAGATAGAAATAGAGAAGCTCATAATCTTGTTGGTTTACCTATGCGCCATGGTTCTAGAACCTGGCTAGGTGATCCTGGACTTTGGGATCCCCATCCTCTTGTATTTCCCATCATTTAAGTTGAATGAAGCTTATTTCCATAAAAAAATAAAGGTGAAATTAAATTTACATGCTTATAAAGTACAACATATAATTTAGTATGGAAATATATAGTTGTTAATGAAACGAACCAACTCGAATATAATTTGAAACTCGATTCTACAACTAAATCATCAAACTTATTTCATGAACCAAATGAGTTGAATATGAGAAAAAAATTATTTTTTTAATTAAATGAGTTGAACTTAAACTATATATAGTTGAACTCGAATATATATATATATATATATATATATATATATATATATATATATATATATATATATATATATATATATATATATATATATATATATATATATATATATATATATATATATATATATATATATATATATATATATATATATATATATATATATATATATATATATAAGAGTATGTTTCAAAGACTTACTCAAATCTTAATTCTCTATTTTTTTCAAATTTATATTTTTTATTTTATTTCAATATATTTTTTAAAAATAATATTGATTTAAAATATCAAATATATTTAAAAATATAAAGATTTTAAAAAAATGTCTTATAAATCTGTGAAACAATCGAGATGAACTTAACGAGTTGAACTGAATTGTTAATGAACTTAAAACGAGTCGGGTTTGAACTTAAAAAAAGTTTGTGTCAAATTTGGGTCAACATTTGAACTAAAACAATTTTTATCGAGTTGAGTCTAGTTGAGGAGAATTTGATGTTAGAAATTTCGGAAAGATTAAAGGGATTTAGGCTTGAATCGTGAACGCAAAACTTTCCTTATAGTATTTCAAGCACTCTCGATTGTCTTAGAGTTCTGATGCAGGAATACCCAGGATAATTCAGCCTTATCGAGTTTGCGCAAGACCGGCGAAAACCCGAATGCAGCGAAGAGCGTCTTGAATTATTTAGAGGATTTTCGGATTTTGTGTTTTGTATTCTGAATCCGGATTTATGCTTTTATAGGCCATGTTGATATTGTTTCACAAGGTAGCGACCCTTGGTGAAGCAATGTCCTTTTCCAATAATCATAATGGTTGACCTGCAGCATATTTCACCAACAGTTGCATGGTTTCGCCTTTGCAACATCTCATGAAGAGTTACAATCTCCGAATTCAAAATTCAAAATTCAAAATTCAAAATTCAAAATTCATGAAGAGTTATCTCATGCATTTATTAGCATTAACTCACTTCCACCATTTGTCATTTTGGAACACACTTGTATTTAATAAATTACAACAATCCCCCACTTGTTCTAATAATGACAAATCCAATTCCAGAATATAGAAAGTAAAAAGTGTTAATACAGTTAGGTATCTTTCGATTTGAACTTAACCTTAGTAAAGACAACGCAAAGCCTAATCGGAACGTTAGGTAGCTATGCTTTGAACCATTATCCCATGTGATCAGACCGGCGTTGCTATACACACACTTTTAGAGGTTCTTCGCCTACATACCTCGCCTAGCACTATTTATGGCCATGTGCTTTTCCTGTTTTCATGAACTTTTCATGAGAGAAATTCCAACTCTCACCTTAAGACGGCACCATCTTGAAGTTCATATAGGTGAAGTTCAATTCGTATCTATTTCTTGAGATACATATCCTCTTTGTTATAGAACTTCATTAAGAGTTTCTTTGAAAACTCAACCCTCAGTTTGTAATCTTCAACATTATCGTGGAATGTTGCATAACCTTCTGAATCAATGACTTGTTGTTACCCATTGAATCTTAGGTTAAGATGTGTTAACTTCAGATTGGGTTGCTATCATTGTCGGAACCCTTATTCAAGGAGTTTTAATCCCATACCTTTCGAGGTAGTCTTTACTAAATCTCTGGCCAATGGTTTAGTAAATGGATCAGCCAAATTATAGCTTGTTTGTATATATGTTACTCAAATGATCACATCCTTTATCATTTTTCTCACGAGAGAGTGTCTAAGACCTATGTGTCTAGACTTTCCATTGTACACTTCACTGAACGCTCTAGCCAGGATGGCTTGACTATCACAATGTATCAATACTTTTGAAACATTGTCTTTAGCTAACGGAACCTCCAATAAGAGGTCCCTCAACCATTCTGCTTCTTGTCCAACAGACGCAAGAGCCACAAACTCTGATTCCATGGTTGAGAGAGTAATGCATGTTTGTTTCTTGCTTTTCTAAGAAATCGCACCTCCAGCTAATGTGAATATCCACCCAGTTGTAGATTTATAATCTCCAACACTTGATATCCAACTTGCGTCGGTATATCCTTCTAGTACGGCAGGAAACTTACCATAATGAAGGCCAAGATTTTTGGTCTTTAACAAATATCCGAAAATCCTAGTTATGGCCTTCCAATGTTCATCATTTGGATTGCTAGTAAATCTACTCATCTTACTAACTGCAAAAGCTATGTCAGGTCTGGTGCATTGCATTAAGTACATTAGACATCCAATTGCACTTGCATATTCTAGTTGTGCCACGGTTCTCCCATTGTTCTTTTGAAGTTTGACACTAGGATCGAATGGAGTGTTTACTTCCTTAAAGTTTAGGTGTTTGAACTTTTCCAACATTTTCTCAATATAATGTGTTTGATTAAGTTCATAACCCCCACTATTTCGTTTTACTTTGATCCCTAGTATAGTGTCAACTAGTCCAAGATCTTTCATCTTGAATGTGGAAGTCAAAAATTTCTTTGTTTCTAATATTCCATTCATTTCATTGCTGATAATCAATATGTCATCAACATATAGACATAGAAATATCACAACACTTCCGCACACCTTTGTGTATAAGCATTTGTCACAAGAGTTTGGAACAAAACCATTTGAAATTATGGCGGTGTCAAATTTTTGATGCCATTGTTTTGGTGTCTGTTTTAAACCGTATAGAGACTTAACAAGTTTGCATACCTTTTGTTCATTTCCAGGAAGCATGAAGCCTTCTGGTTGCTCCATGTAGATCTCCTCATCGAGATCTCCGTTTAGGAATGCTGTTTTAACATCCATTTGATGAACAATAAGGTTATTCAAGGAAGCTAGTGCAAACAGGATTCTAATTGTCGTAGTTTTTGCTACCGGTGCATATGTGTCAAAATAATCGACACCTTCCTTTTGTCTAAATCCTTTTGCTACTAGTCTAGCCTTGTAGGTGTTTAATGTACCGTTACTATGATACTTTTTTCTAAACACCCACTTGCATCCAATGGGTCTTGATCCCTTCGGAAGATCAACTAGTTCCCAAGTATGATTTGACATAATTGAATCCATTTCATCTTGGATAGGATCTTTCCAAAAAGAAGCGTCCCTAGAAGCCACTGCTTCCTTATATGTTTTAGGATCATCTTCTACTTGAAGAATAATAGGAATTTTATGAACATCATTCTTGCTATTTCCTTTAACTAAATAAAGAGAAATGAGTTGGGAATTTATTTCATCTGGTCCTAGATCCTTAGTTTTTCGTGCCCTTTTGCTTCTCCTTGGTTCTGATTGTGTTTCCACAATTCGTGTCGAATCTTTGTCACGAGATTCTTAAATTGTGGGATTTTCAGGTCCCTTATCCTTTGTGATGAGATTTTCAAAGAATTCCACATCTCTGGATTCAACAGTTACATTAGACTCTAGATTTAGAAGTCTGTATGCTTTGCTATTTGGTGCATATCCTATGAAGGCACATCTGATTCCTCGAGGACCCAATGTTGTCCTTTTAGGATCCATGTTCTTATAATAAGCTACACACCCCCACACTCTGAAATAACCAATACTTTGTGGTCTTCCTTTCCATTTCTCATATGGAGAAATACCAATTGTTTTTAAAGGAATCCTGTTCATTATGTGACATGCGGACAATAGTGCTTCACCCCATAAATTAAATGATAATTCTGAATGCATTAACATAGCATTTATCATCTCTTGATATGTTCTATTTTTTCTTTCGGCCATGCCATTTTATTGTGGTGTGCGGGGCGCAAAACATTCATGTATGATGCCATATTCTTCACAATATGCATCAAATTCTGCTGAGAAATATTCTCCGCCTCTATCGCTCCTAAGTACTTTTATAGTTGTACTTAATTGATTTTCTACTTCTTCTTTATATGTCTTAAAGGCATTAAAAGCATCATCTTTATGCTTTAAGAGATATACATGTGTGAACCTAGAGCAATCATCGATAAACGTTATAAAATAAAAGTTTCCCCCACGGGTCAACATACCATTAAATTCACACAAATCAGAGTGCACAAGATCTAGCACGTTTGTTTTTCTTTCAACACTTTTGAAAGGTTTCTTTATCATTTTTGATTTAACACATATTTCACATTTTCCGAAATCATGAATGTTGCATGATATCAAACCGAATTTAATTAGTCTATTCATAGTACTAATACCAATATGTGCCAATCTAGAGTGCCATAGGGAAATAGATTCAAGCATATAAGCAGAATTAGAAATTTCATTAATAATATTGTCGGTAGTACAAAGTTTGATCATTCCTTCAGCGGAATATCCTTTTCCTACAAATATACCATTGTGGATCAATATTAATTTGCCCGATTCATATACAGATTTAATACCCGGTTTTCCCAATAAGTCCCCACTAACAAGGTTTCTATTCATATCAGGAACATGAAGCACATTAACAAGAGTGACTTTCTTTCCGGAAGTGAAGTTGAGTTCGACGGATCCTGTTCCAACGACTTTTAGATCGCACTTCATTTCCCATTTGCACTTCTTGTCCATCATTGACTTCGGTATAGGTTTTGAATGTTGTTTTATCATAAGATACATGCACAGTTGCACATGTGTCATACCACCATCCTTGCACTTTGCCTTTGATTGGCATAATTTCGCTTACCGTAGCGATTATGTCGTCATCGGCATGAACAACATTGACCTCATTTTTGGACTTATTGTGCCTGCAATCTCGAGCATAATGTCCGGTTTTGCCACATATATAACAACCATTTTTAGTACCTTTTGGTCCGCCAGAATTTTTGAACTTGTTGTGTTCTTTCCTTGGGCCGAGATGGTTTTTCATGCCATCATATTTTTTCTTTCCTTTAGCGGCAACAACATTTGCTTTAGCAAATCCAACAGACTCAGTTTTTTCTCGATCCTTCGTTTCCTCCTCGATATGAAGGTGTTTCTGAAGTTTCTCCAAAGAAAAGTCCTTAGAACTGTGCAGCAATTTCTTTCTGTATCCTTTCCACGAAGGTGGCAATTTTGCTATTATTGCACCGACTTGGAATGCTTCAGGAATGTTAATTTTCACGGCTTTTATTTTATTCACGAGAACCTGTAACTCGCGTACTTGTGCAAGAATCGGCTTGGAATCCAACATCTTAAAATCAAAGTATTTAGATATTAAAAACTTTTTCGTACCTTCTTCTTCGCCCTTGAATTTGAATTCGAGTGGGTTCCAGATTTCCTTTGCGGATGCAATATTGGTGTAGAGATCATAGAGACAATCAGATAATGTGTTCAAGATGTGTCCACGACAAAGCAGTTCATCTTCTTTTCGTTTCTTTCTCTCCTTTTTTACTTTATCAGTGTCATTCTCAGTTGGTTCTGGAATTGCCTCCAGATCAGGATCCAAGACATATTGAATTTTCAGGGCGGTCAAGAGAAATGTCATTTTGTCTTGCCAGCGGGTATAGTTTGTTCCATCGAAACGATCTAACTTAACAACGTACTGGTTCATCAGTTTGATGCTTGAAACAGAAGCGTCGGTGACCATGATTTGAGATACTATAAGACTGTTAGAAATTTCGGAAAGATTAAAGGGATTCAGACTTGAATCGTGAACGCAACACTTTCCTTATAGTATTTCAAGCACTCTCGATTGTCTTAGAGTTCTGATGCTGAAATACCCAGGATAATTCAGCCTTATCGAGTTTGTGCAAGATCGGCGAAAACCTGAATGCAGCGAAGAGCATCTGGAATTATTTAGAGGATTCTCGAATTTTGTGTTTTGTATTCTGAATCCGGATTTATGCTTTTATAGGCCATGTTGATATTGTTTCACAAGGTAGCGACCCTTGGTGAAGCAATGTCCTTTTCCAATAATCATAATGGTTGGCCTGCAGCATATTTCACCAACATTTGCATGGTTTCGCCTTTGCAACATCTCATGAAGAGTTACAATCTCCGAATTCAAAATTCAAAATTCATGAAGAGTTATCTCATGCATTTATTAGCATTAACTCACTTCCACCATTTGTCATTTTGGAACACACTTGTATTTAATAAATTACAACATTTGACTAGACTCGACTCATTTCCAACGATCCATTGAGAATGTTTTTGTTGGCGGTAATCCTAAAGATTAAGAGATAAAGAACAAATTTGATGGTTTATGTGGTTCTTCCTCAATCGATATTCCTAATGCTTTGAATACTCTTCAGATAGAGAGAAGAGATAAATGATTTGTGAATTAGGGACTATAACCTATTTATAAAATGATTTGATTTCTATTATTTTGAAATGGATCATCCTAACATCTATTCATATTTGAACTCATACTAATTAATTAATTTTTAAATAAAATTTTATTAATTTTGTAATCCACTTAATTGTTTAAAGTATTCAGTTTGATAAAATATTTAATAAAATTAAAATATATATCTGCACATAATAATTATTAAAATATTAAAATAATATAAAAAAATATTCTAAAAAGAATCACTTATTTTATTTTATTTTTCTGTCTAGAATTACAATCACTTTTTTACTTGCATACGTTTTAGTTCATTCATTTGTAAGCAAAACTACTTTTTACTAGATGATTATTTTTTTTGTCAATGGTCTAACATGTACAAATATACCATAAATCCCTGGATTCATGTGTTTTAGCACTACTGGGTTTACGATGTCCTAAAGTATAGATGCCTTTGTAAATTTGTATTATGGCAAAGTTGTGATTTACAAATATTTATGGAATGGTTTGGTGATGGAGTAGAACAAGCAACCAAGCTTTTGAATCTATCATGGAAATAAGGTTTTCCACGTACGTAATTAAGATGGTTGTGTATGTGATAGAAACTGATTGGTGCTATGTATTTAGGATGCATTAAATTCTCATGACCATAGTGATGGGGAGAGATGAGGGAAGTAATTAAATTTTGGATTAATATAGATATAACATCTAGGTATGGAGGAAAAGGTATATAGATTAGATACATAGCCACAGAAACTGTAAGAAAATAAAATTATGTTGAAAGTTCATTGATAAGTTATAGTCAATTTATAGTGTTTAATATGGTTCTGACTTAAACACCCTTGAAGGGTGAAGTTTATCGTTAAACTGCTAGACTAAAAAATATTTTTTTTATTATTTTATTTGATATTTTTAATAAAATACTATATTGTTTTTTATATATGTTGTTATTTTTAAATTTATTTTTCGATAAAAATAATAAATTATACCTTTTTATCCTTTTTATAGATTGACTCTTGATTCAATATACTTTATTTCTAAATAAATTACGTGAATAAAAAATTACATACCATCCAACGTTTAATAATTTTTTTAATAGTAAATAAAAATATATAAACTGATGAGAATATATTTCTCAAGAAAGGAGATACAAATCAACGAACACTAATAGTATTCTAATTATGAATGTCAATTTGCAATGGTTAGTGGGAATTTCTGCGGAAATTATTTTGTTTGAATTTTAAAGATGAATTTTTTTCTCTCACATGAATGGAATGGAAATGAAAAAGAAAATCTACCTAAAGGAACTTTAGAGACGAAACATATAATATATTTTCACCCAAAAGAGTCTCTGCAATCTAAAATATCTTAATATCTTTTATTAATAATATAAATTAATATGTAGATTTATTTATCATTTTATATAATTTATTTTATAAAAGAATAGAATTTGTATGTAATATTAGTAAAAGAGAGATATTTAAATAATAATTTAAAATATTTTTCAGTTTGAAAACTTGATGATCATTAATCTTACGAGCAAATAAATATTATCAAAACAATAGTTTTATTATAAAGAAATATTTTTAATAGTTTAAATAGTTTTTGAATTTTTTATTATTAATTTTAAAAATAATAATATTTTTATATTTATAAATTTGTGCATAAATGATGAAGATTCGTGATGACAAAAATGAAGGACAAAAACTTTATATGAGTAGGAATTATAATAGAGATGTACTTCAGCCTCCACCTCCTTCCGCCCTGCCCCATTGATACTGCTAACTTTAACTAAAAGTAAAAGCAAAGATAAAAAAAAATTTAATAAAGGTCGAAACTAAAAAACAACTAGAAGTAAATAAGAAATTATACTCATCATCAAGTGAAACCCCCTCTCGACTCTATCACATTGTAACAAAGAATACAAGAGGTTATAGGATTAAATATTAATTTATTAAACACTAAAAATTAAGAAAAGTACAAAATTTTAAATTGAGCAATAACGAACATACAACTCACAAAAGATCCGACTAACATGATTGTGACAATTCTAAAAATCAGGTCAAGTCACAAACCAAACTGCATTACCGAATCATTAGCATTATCAAATAACATGCATCTAATTACAATTTTTTTTCTTCTTTTCAAACAACCTCCACCTTTATTTCAGGTTTGGATTGTTGGAGAAGTTTTTCATTAGAGAACATTGAACATTGTGAGGTTTTTTCTTTTAGAGCAACATCTTTTGTGAGAGACACACCACATATTCACCCAAAACCTTAAGGTAATAGGTGGGTGGATTCTCTCACTTACAAATGCTCAAGTCTCCATATTTCCAACCAGTGTGGGACTATTACCCACATTACTCACACTTGATACATTCTCAACACTCCCCCTCAAGTGTGAGTCCACAATGCTCTCCCTCAAGTGAAAGCTCTTCTTACTTCCACAAACTCTTGTACTGCACATAATGTTTCTTATTTACCACACTGGCGCCATTAACACTCTTCAATGGAATGATTCTTATTCACCACACTAGCGCCGTTAACTTTCGCTACAAGTAAGTTGGTCCATTTCTCGAACCAGACTCCGATACCATTTGTTGGGGGAGTTTTTCACTAGGGAGCATTGAACATTGTTAGGCTTCTTCCTTTAGAGCAACACCTTTTGTGAGAGGCACACCATATATTCACCCAAAACCTTAAGGTAATAGGTGGGTGAGTCCTCTCACTTATAAATGCTCAAGTCTCCACATTTCCAACCAATATTGAACTATTACCCGCACTACTCACACTTGATACATTCTCGACAGGGATTATCCAAGTAAATTAACACATAAATAAAATTTGGTTTATGATCACACTTGAAAAAGGTGCGACCACCACCCCCACAAAGCCAATGAAAGTCGATTATAGCTAATGAGAGTTGATTCTGTTAATACTTAGAACCATAAGATTGGTGAATAATGGAGAAATTAGAGTGTGGACAGGGAGAGAGAATTTGAGGAAGGGAAATTGATTGAGGGTGAAATAGTTTCGTTATAATAGATGAGGATGCCTCCAAGGCATTTATACAAACATTAGAAGTTGATTGAGACATGAGTTACATAAGCCAAATAACAGAAAAACAAAATTCTCAAACCTGTAGCCGGTTACACAAAACCTGTAACCGGTTATAGCTGAAACAAAACAGAAATTAACTAACAGTGGTAACAAGTTACTGCGAATGCATAACCGGTTACACCAACGCGATAATCATTTCTCTTTAACTTATTTGACTTATTTTGACATCTGTATCCAGTTACACGTCCATGTTAACCAGTTACAACACTTGAATTACTAAGAAACACTTGACACACCACTTTAATTCAAGTGTTTCAAGTCTTTCATACCCATGTTCATCTTCAACCTCTTGAACACTTCCATTGTGACTCCCTTGGTCAACAAACAACTTGTTCTTCACTTTGATAATATCTCAATCTTAATCTTCCTTCACTAATAAGTTTCCTCAAATAATGAAACCTCATCTCAATGCGATTGCTCCTCCCATGTACTATTGGGTTCTTAGCAAGATTAATCGCGAAAATGTTATTAACTAAGAGCGTAACAACATCACCCTCATTGCTTTCCAACTCCTTCAATAGATTCATTAGCCACACGACTTGGCACAAACATAACGAAGTTACAATGTATCCGGCCTCACAAAACGAGACTGCAACTACCAGTTCCTTCTTAGAACACCATGAGATCGGTGTTCCGCCAAACATAAATATGTATCCATCTGTAGACTTTCGATCATCTTTATCTCCACACCAATGGGAATTGGTAGAACCGAGGAAATTACATTTTCTTCCCATGTCCGCTGCGGGAAAGAGAATTCTGTAGCCAATCGATCATTTAACGTATCTTAGGATTCCCTTGACTGCTGCCAAGTTAGACACCTTCGGTCTCTCCATGAATCTACTTATAATATTGACACTAAACGCCAAGTCCAATCACATATTGCTCAAATAACTTTTGTTAAATAATAATAATAATAATAATATGGGTTGAGTTTTAGAGTTCCCATCAAATTCGAGACGAGTTTGGGTGGATACATGTGTGTATGAGTCATATTGTCATACCTACCTTGTATATTTTGGTTCTTGAATGAATTTTTCTTAAAGGTGTCCATTTGATGGTGCTCTTGGTTGCTTCAACCTTCTCTGTTGAGTGATATCGTCTTCTCTAGGGCGACATATCTGATAGAAGGGTCAATGTTTAATTGATGATAGGAAACACTAGAATCCATGTTGGAAATTTCTTAAGAGGAAACAAAGAACATGTCATAATTTCCTTTGAGACATTTAACGAGTTCCTCCTACACACAACTCGAGATATTAGCTTCAATCTTTAATGTTCGTGTCAGATTTTTATCGAGATGGATATATATATGAAATCATTGTTAGGGACCGGCCTCAGGATTTTCAATCTAGCCTTTATAGGGAGATGTCTCTACGAGTTTATTTCATCCTCATACGTGGATTTTTGTAGATGTGCATCGAAGTCTATGACATTGACATCTAGGAGGTATTGTCCAAAAGAAATGACATCTTTTATCTTCTCTTTATGCTCGATGGAAGTTGAATCCAAGTTTCTCTACAGAGCTTTATGGAAGAAACATGTTTCTTCTAGGTATGCGCAGATATTCATTGATTCTTCATGAACATTGTGATATTTCATCTTCAAGTAAATGGTGGAAGCGATAGAATTGAAGGTTACTGTGAAGGGTCTCTCCAAGATGTAATTGTAAACATTATTGCAACAAACCACCGGGAACTCAATATCAACCATCTTGGCATCTCTCCCTTATGTGAAGGTCACCAAAGCTAAATAAATTTATAACACCCCAGATTTTAATCCAAGATATGACTTGGAATTTATTAAAATACTTGTTTAAACAGAAATAAAAGGTTTTAAAATTTTAATCAATCAAATGTCAATCCAATTTCCTAAGCGAAAACATCACAGTGTTTCTTATTCAATTCAAAAATAAATAAATAATTAAAACTCAAAATATAATGCGATCGATTTATTACTGCATGGTATTGTTTTGAAAATCCCTTATTCTCAGCCATCACGTATCAAACAAAATACCAATCATTTTGAAACTCCATATTTGTATCTAAAATATTGATGCAACGGGTCAATTTTCATTAATCACAATACATGTCAAAATAAACTAAACGAGAGTTAAAAATCAGAAAAATATCAATATATCATATTATGTCAAGGATAATTAAATAATAAGTATTCACCAAAATTATTAATAACATAACTTTAAGCTTAAAATGGAATACATGTATCACACATAAATACATATGTCATGTCATTGCATGATACAAAATAAAAATATAATTCTACCATTTAGGCAATCACACATAGATTTTGACCCACCACTAAGACAATCACACATAAATGCATATAACATGGAATGCATAGTGAAAAATAAGAATACAATCCCGTCACTTAGGCAACCACAAAATAAAAGTAGTATTTATTCACCGTTATCTAAATTTTAAGAAACACAGTCTATTTACTTACCACATAATCATTTTATTTACTTAGTAATGGGTAGCAACATATATGCATATATAATATAGGATTAAATATACGATATTCATGCAATGTGAGCTATTTTTTATTTACTCCATATAAAAAAATTCTTTTGTATTCTCCCATTGTAATATAAAGATTTTGTTTCTTTGACCCCTTATGTGACAAGTTGGCAAGGAATCTTCACTTTTATTGACGTGGTCTATCTATGTGTTTTTTTTAAATCCACATGGATTTTTTATAAAAAAATTAATTATTTTTTATTTTTTTGTTTTCATTACAAGGAGAGGGGTGTTAAATAAAAACTCGCTCACATTGCAAGAGGCAAACCAATATAAACTAATAATACTTATTTATTGTAAAACAAAATACTTTTTATTGAATAATAATATTAATGTTTATTTACGATCTTTTAAATTATTATATTGTAACAGGTTGATCTGTAAGATATTTTTGTAACAACGTGGTCCTTTAAACAACCAAATATTTGCACCGTTAACCTTTTTTTAAAATGCTATTATTATTTTGGGAAAATTTTCCATCATATCCCTATATATTTATTTAAAACGCCAATTTTATCCTTGCATGTTTTTAACCAATTTACCATTTTATTTTTTACTATTCATTTGAGACTTCCAAAAATTGTACCCCTTTACATTTTCACCAGAAGACTTTGAAAATGACTTTCGATATGTTTTTTTTCTTACCGGATGACTTTATAAAATATATCTCTGGTTTATACCTAAATTAGTTCCAGAAGACTTGCTATAAGAGTTTCGGTTTTGTCTGAAAAATCTATTGTACCAAAACACTTTCCAAATATATCTCGGTTTATATGTTTATGTGCACTGGAACACTTGTAAACAAGATATCCAATTTATGATTTTTGTGTATCGGAAGATGTCTGATTTGCTTTGTTAAATTTATTTATTTTATAATTTTTTTATGTTGCAGGTATGAAAATTCCTCCACAAATATGCAATAAAAATAAATATGTGTAGATAATTCTAATGCTTTTTCAACTACTTATAAATTTGGTATAAGAGAAGAGGTGATAAGGTGGATTAAAGAGGTTGTAATCTGAGATAAAGTAATTTTATTATCACTCGTTCAGATACTGAAACAAGAAAGAGAGGGAAAAGTAACCAAACAATATTTGATTGTGATAAAGGTGGAAAATACAATGATACTGATAGTGGAACACAAAGTGCAACAAAAAAATATGGATATCCCTTTAAAATCAGGTCGACTTCGGCAAAAGATGGGTCTGGATGGAAGGTTCATGTAAAATGTGGAGTTCATAATCATGGTTTACCTGATAGATTAGAAGGTCATTCCTTTCTTGGTAGATTGGCCACAGATGAGAAACAATATGATGTTGATTTGACAAAGAGACATGTTCTACCAAGCCCCATATTTCTTTCCTTGCAAGAGCGAGACCCGGAAAATGTCATTCAGATCACGCGAACGTATAAGCTTAAGAGTATGATAGAAAAAGAGATAAGAGGTCCTAAAAGTGAGATACAACATTTGTTTCAGCTTATAGAGGGCGCATGATATGTTTATTGGAGTAGAAAAAGAGATGACTCGGAAGTTATGAGAGATATATTTATGGCCCATCTAGATTCAGTTAAGTTGTTGAATATTTTTCTTATTGTGTTAGTAATGGACTGAAGGTGTGAAAAACACAAGAAATGGGGGTTTGAATTGGATTTTACAAGCAAAA
Source organism: Lathyrus oleraceus (assembly GCF_024323335.1). Lineage (NCBI taxonomy): Eukaryota > Viridiplantae > Streptophyta > Magnoliopsida > Fabales > Fabaceae > Lathyrus > Lathyrus oleraceus. The sequence continues at coordinate 224,306,821 of NC_066584.1, forward strand.
GTTTTTTCCAAAACAAGAACATCATTAACAAGTTAATAACAAAGAGATAAAAACACAAGTATTTTTAGCCTGGTTCGCTTGAAAATCAAAGCTACTCAAGTCCACTCGCCAAGGTGATATTTCCTTATACACAAGGACTTAATCCACTATAATCAACATATTACAACAATCACAAAGAATAACCTTTTTTGTCTTCTCAAGGATCCCATTATACCCTATTCTCCATAGGGACTCACAAAAAATAACCTTCTTTGTCTTCTTAAGGATAACCTCCTTAAGGAATCAAACAAACAATTTGAATAATATTTTTGTGTTACAAGATGCTTCTATACAAGCAGATTTTACACAAATGATAAAAAAAACACTTAAAGAAAAACTGTTTATAAAAGAATGATAGTTTTTCACAAAGAAACAGACTTGTCAAAATGTTGTATCACCAGCGTTTTCTTCAAGTATTCAAGTCTTAATTATATAACATAAGAAGAAGACCGTTGGAGGGCAAAATGGGGAAAGCTCATAGCGCGGATGTCCACTGTTGGATGGTGAAAGGAGTGATACTACGTAATATCCTTCACCCACAAAATCAGTGACAAGTCTGATGTATAGTATTATCCTTTGTCCATGATATCAGGTAGTGGAAAGGATATTTGATCTGTACTATGTACTATTTGATCATGTTCATATTTGATCATATCTTCAAGTTAATTGGCTTATGATGAGAGTTGATGAAGCATCAAATGGAGAAACATAAAGCTGAATTTAGAAACTTCGGAATCTTTGGTCAGAACCTTGACAGCATCAGTAGTCTGGCTTGAGATCTTCAGAATCTTCAAAATCCACAGTCAAAACCTTGATAACCTTAATCGTCTAGCTTGAGATCTTCAGAATCGTCAACTATGTAACATAACTTCAGAAGTTTTCCATTCTTTAAAAGTTTGGTGATCAGAGTCACGTACAGAAGCGTGAACTGAGAGAATGTTGCAGCAGCAACATATCATCTCCTCAGAAGCTTCTCAGAAGTGAATCAGCACAGAAGCAGAAAGATCATTGCAGCAGTAATATTGAACATCTTTCAGAACTTCTAATAGCTGGCTCTGAAGAGGATTTGGAATTGACTATTCAGAAACTGATGAAGTTGCATGTCATATACTCAGAATTAGAACTGGATGTTAAATCTACACGATAACAAACCATTAGGGTACCAAAATTATTCTCACACAAATACAACATTGTTATCATCAAAACTCAAGGTATATATGCAGAACCAAATCTTGTTCTAACAATCTCCTCCTTTTTTATGATGACAAAACATGTATTTTAATGAACAGTTTTGTATAGGGTAATCACAGAACAATATATCTTATAGAAGCACAAAGCTCCCCCTGAGATGTATAATCCTAAAAAGATAAAATCAAAATGAAAGAACACTTTCTTGATTAACCATTTTGAAGTACAAGAGTAAATTTTCAATCAAAATATGGTTTATCTTCAGAAGTTGATTGATGTTGTTCAGAGCATTGGTTTGATTAACATCAACATTATGATGAGCTTCACTTCAGAAGCTTGGTTGGGTTCTTTTTGAAGAAACTTTAGAGCTAGTTGTCTTCAGTAAGAACTTGAAATTTGGTTCTCTTGAAATTCTCTCAGAGCTAGATTTCCTTTGAAGAGCGGAACTTTCAGAACCTGGTTGAAAAGAAGAACTTTCAGAATTGAAAATTCTTCTCAAGAACTTGATTGCCCAGTCTGATCACTATGAAGGAAACTCGTCCTTAGAGCTAGATGCAAATACCAAAGTTTTCTAAAAAGAGAACTTGATGCCAAGTACCTAAAGTTCTAAGTTCAGAACATGGTTATTAATTCCTTGAAGATTCATGCACTTGAATCTGATTCTCAATCATCAGCATGAAGGTTTTACAAACTCAGATAAAAAACCATTTCATCGGAAATAGGTTACTTGTATTCTGATGTTTGAACATAGCCATTCTGATTTTTAAATATAACCCTACAAAACATTTAACAAACTCTTCTTAGAAGTAGTTGTTAGCAAAAATAATTAGGTCATGTTTGTCCAAAAAGGAAGAGAAGATAGAAACAGAAGCAACAAAACAAACAAAAAGTTAAGAAAAAAAATATATAGGGCTAAGGGTTTTGAGGAGGAGGCGGAGAGAGTCTGGATAGAATCAATTAAAACATCAGGTCCTGTTTGTCCAGATGCTCTTTGACCGGCGCATTATCATCTTTGATTTCCTCAATAGTCTTCTGAAGTGCATCAAAAATAACTTCAACAGAAGGTTGAGAAATAAAGGCTTCACCTTGTTGATCCTTAGAAACAACTATCTGAGCATCAGCTTCTTCCATGACGTAGTCCTGATTTCAAGAATCAACTTCAGCTTCTTGAACGACTACCTCTTCCATCATTTCTGGAATAACTTCCTTGACCTTGGGAGCAGGAAGACATAACTTGGAGTTACGTAACTTCCAGGTTTCCATTAAGGGAATAAACCCAGAACAAGATTTTCTTTTAGAAACTTTATACCTGAAATTCTTCAGCTTAGAGATCTTGGAATTTATCCACCTTCTATAGGCTTCTCAAGCAGAATCACTCTTAGCCGGATTTGCTGAAGAACGACTAATCGTCATTGCTTCATGCAGGCGGCTTCTTGATTCTGATTCAAACTTCCTAAAAATCTTACCAATATTGGGAGAGGGTTTGGGTGGTTTGGGGTTACTAACAGAGAGGTCAATTCTTGTTTCATCAAGATCATGGCCAAAAAGTGTTATAAGTGAGGGGATAATGATTGGAGGTGATTCAGGGTCAGATATAATTGGTTCAGGTTCGAAATTGAACATGCCCTCAGGAGTGCCTTCAGACACACGTCAGAAACACTTGAAGGAGATGTTTTAGGGGTTGTTATATTTGGATTTTCTGTTTGGGGAGCAGAAAAAATGGTGGTGGAATGGGTGAAGTTTGTAATTGTGAAGGAAATGGTGTTGATGGTATATGTTGATGTTGTTGTTGTTGTGACAGAGTTTCAGAAACTTGAGGAGTTTTTGTAACAAGTTTTATACTGGGTGTTTTGGTAGGAGGTGGAAGTAAGATTGGTTCAGATACTTTAGAAATAACTGGAATGGGTTGAGAAGTGGGAGTAGGCTGGATTGGTAAGATCCTTTTGGAAACTACAGAATCAGAAATAACATGAGTGCTAGCTTCAAGAAGCTTACCATAAGCTGTGTCAGAAGCTCTTGAAGAGTGTTGGATAACTCCAGGTGTATCCTTCAAAAGCATGGCTTTTTGGCACTCACTGAGAGGCACCTCATCTTCACCCAGAAGGACAACATCTTTCTTCTTCTTCTTTTTAGGCCTTGAAGATCCTTCTCCTCTGGATTCCTTCTTCCTCTTCCCATGAACATCTGGATATGTTTCAGGTAGATTTAAAGGATCAACCAATGGATTAATTCCATCCTTCTGATAGATTTCGAGATAGGCCATAAGAATTTTTAGAGGATCAATCTTAGTAAAGGTTGGGAAGTTGTCTACTTGAGTCCTTGTTCCACATATATCATCCTTAGAGGGAATGAACTTTGGTCTTACAACTTTAGAAATGAGACTCATGCTCTTGAGATTCTTCCCCCAGAAGATATTTCCAGCATCCTTCACAAGTTCATCGGTCAAGCCACTGACCAGGAGGTCATCTACCAGACCATTCTTAACAAGAATGTCAGAAATGAGCCTACCATTGGGGATGGAATTGATTTTGTTATTCTTAGAAGATGTGCCATTTCTAGGTTCTCTGATAGAATCCCTCATGAACTTGAACAAGTTGGAGGGAAGTCCCATCTTAAGACCATTCTCAAAAAATAACAGCATGAACTTCTGACGTGTGTTGACGTAGTTAGAACTGTTGGTGTTAGGCCTATGATGAATACAACCCAGAATGATCTTAAACCATACTCTTAGGTTGTTTGTCAAATTCTTAGCACTTGGACCTTTATCATCATCAAGGTTGGTACCATCTTTGAAGATGACATGAGCGATAGCTGCTTCTCTCTTATCATTGATCTTGGCACTATGAATCCTTTTACCTTTTCCATTGTGAGAGATTAAGTCAGCAATGGATTTCTCAGTTATGATAATCTTCATGTTCATGATGTAGGAAGTTATTGTTTCCTTTTCAGCAGTGACATGCACCCAAAACTGATTTACCAAAACTGGGTACACAAGGCTAGTTAGTCTCTCAAAGAAAGTCTTCCATCCTTGAAGTTCTAAAGTTTCAGAGAAGTCAAACCCATTGTCCTTCAGATTCTTGAAATCGATGATCGTTTCACAAATCACCATTAATTCACTCACATGAGTGTGTATAGTCAACTCAGGAACCCCTTCAAAGACATTATGGTTTTCATCAGCCATTGAGCGACTGGGAGAGAATTGTTGTTGAATCTGTTGTTGTTAAGAAACCATTGATGAAGATGAAAGAGATGATGAACAATTGCAAAGAGGTATTTTAGGTTTGAAAGATGAAAGTGTGGGAATAATGTACGTGGGTGTGAAAATGTGAGTGAAGTGCGTTTATATAAAAAAAATTACAATGATGACAAGGTGAAAATATGTAGTTATAGGGGGGAGCGTAATATTTTAATATAATTCCAAGAATTATAAAACCCAATGTATCACGCTTTTATCACGCATGCTCAGAAAGTGGGACAACAACCACCACTTAGAACCACATGAACTCAAACGACATGACAACCATTTAATGCAACGAATGTTCAGAATCAAGAAGACAAATCGATAAGATAGCTTCTAATCAGAACCTTTCTGATTCATGAAACTTCCTTACTTCAGAAAGCTCGTGTTTTAGAGTCAACAAAAATATTCTCAGAATCTAATCTAGAATTCTGAAGACTTAAACATTCTAAAATACATCTTTTTATTCTTGACATAAGTCCATAAATAAGTTTTTCAGAATGAAAACGAATCTATCTTCAAAAAAGAGTTTGTAAAGATATCAGCTCATTGATGGTCTGTATCAACAAAGTTTAGATGAAAAATACCCTTCTGAACATAGTCACGTAAAAAGTGATGTTTAATTTCAATATGCTTAGCCCTAGAATGCAAGATATGATTCTTAGATAAAAAAGTAGAAGAAGTATTATCATAGAGAATAAGAATGTTACTCTAAGATATCTGATAATCTTCCAGCTGACTCTTCATCCAGAGTATTTGACTGCTACATCCAGAAGTTGCATTATATTCAGCTTCAACTGTTGAAAGCGCAATTGTTGATTATCTCTTGCTGGACCATGAGATCAGATTATCTCCCAGAAATTGATAACTTCCAGAAGTACTTTTCCTTTCTACCTTGTCTCCAACATAGTCATCATCAGAAAAGCCTACTAATTTATATTGACTTGATTTTCTATAAAACAAACCAAGGTTAGTAGTACCTTTCAGATACCTAAATATTCTCTTAACAACAATTAAGTGAGTTTCCCTAGGATATGATTGGAAGCGAGCACATAAGCAGACACTGAGTAAAATATCAGGTCTAGAAGCGGTTAAATAAAGGAGACAGTTTATCATACCTCTGAATAGCTTCTGATTTACCTTATTGCTTACCTCTTCTTTCTCCAGAATACATGTAGGATGCATTTGAGTCTTTGCTTGCTTACATTCTGATAAGTTAAACTTCTTCAAAAGTTCCTTTGTATATTTTCTCTACTGAATGTATGTTCCTTTTGAACATTTATCAATTTGGATTCCCAGAAAGAACTTGAGTTCTTCCATCAGACTCATTTCAAATTCTTCCTGCATTGACTTAGCAAAATCCTTGCACAATGAAGCATTAGCAGAACCAAAAATAATATCATCAACATAAATTTGCACAACCATAATATCATTCTTAAAGATTTTGCAAAAGAGAGTTTTGTCCAATTTCCCTCCGGTAAAATCATTTTCCAAAAGGAAGTTACTTAGTCTATCAAACCAAATTCTAAGAGCTTGCTTCAGACCATATAACGACTTCTTAAATTTAAAGACAAAGTCAGGATTTTGAGAGCTTTCAAAACCAGGAGGTTGATGCACATATACTTCTTCAGAAATATATCTATTTAAGAATGCACTCTTAACATCCATCTAATAAAGAATGATGTTATGATTGACTGCAAACGAAATTAAAAGACGAATACACTCTAACCTGGAAACTGAAGCAAAGGTTTATGTATAGTCTATATCTTTTTGCTGACTATAACCTTGTGCTATCATTCCAGACTTGTTTTTGACAACCTCACCTTTCTTATTGAGCTTGCTTATGAAGACCCATATGGTTCCAATGACATGAAAGCCTTTTGGTTTCTGAACAAGAGCTCAAACATAGTTTCTGGTGAATTGATTCAATTCCTCTTGCATAACCAGAATCCATTCATTATCCAGAAGAGCTTCATCAATAGATGTGGGTTCTATCAGAGATACCAAACCTAGAAGAGTCTCTTTAGAAGGTTTGAATGAAGATGTAGTTCTGACTGGAGTATTTTTATCTCCCAAAATCATTTTTTCAGAATGAGGGGTTCTTGATCTACTCTTCTTCTGATGAGTTGAACCAACTACAGCTTTTTGTTGAGTCGTATCTAAGTCATTTGCTTCAGATTCTTTAGCTTTGCCTTTTGAGTCTTTTTCTCCAGAATCAGTATCCTTGGATTCTGAAAGATTGATCTTCAAATTTGCGAATTTCTCAACTAGCTTTGACATTTTAGGGTCAAGCTTATCATTGAATCTAACATGAATTGATTCTTCAATAATTCGTGTTTCAGTTTTAAAGATTGTGTAGCCTTTAGAGCATTCAGAATATCCTAACAATAAACACTTTTATGCTTTAAAATCAAACTTGCCCAGATTCTCTTTAGTGTTCAACATTAAACATTCACATCCGAAAGGGTGAAAGTAATAAATATTGGGATTTCTGTTCTTCCACAATTCATAAGGAGTCTTACCTAGAATAGGTCTGATATAAATCATGTTCTGAATATAACATGTTGTGTTAACTGCTTTTGCCCGGAAATGCTTAGCCATGTCAGTTTCTTGGATCATGGTGCGAGCCATTTCTTGCAATGACCTATTCTTCCTTTATACAAACCCATTTTGCTATGGAGTTCTAGGACAGAAGAAATCATGGGAGATCCCATTTGAATCAAAAATATTTTCAAAATGTTTATTTTCAAATTCGCCACCATGATCACTTCTGACTCTAACTATTTTGCAATTCATTTCTGTTTACACTAGTGAGCAGAAAGTAGAGAACACGGAATGTGACTCATCCTCGTGTTTCAAGAACTTTACCCATGTCCAACGACTATAGTCATCAATGATGACTAAAAATCCATACTTCTTTCCATTGATGGAGGCAGTTTTCACTGGTCCAAACAAATCAATATGGAGAAGTTCTAACGGTCTAGAGGTAGAAACAACAATTTTACCTTTGAAAGATGTTTTAGAAAACTTTCCTTTCTGACATGCTTCACAAAGAGCATCTGAAGCAAACTTCAGGTTGGGTAAACCTCTGATTAATTTAAGCTTATTTAGCTGAGAACGTCCATGCCATACTCATTGCTCCTCATTAACAGACATTAGACATTTTACATTTTGATCTTCAAGATCAGAAAGTCTAATTTTATAAATGTTGTTCTTTCTCTTTCCGTTAAAAAGGATTGTACCATCTTTATGACTACCAACCTTATAGAACATTTGAATAAAAATGACATCATAACCTTTGTCACCAAGTTGACTAATAGACAAAAGGTTATACATCATACCATCAACTAAAAGAACATTAGTAATAGAAGGAGGTTTACCATTACTAATAGTTCCATAGCCAATGATCTTTCCTTTCTGGTTTCCTCTGAAACCAACGAATCCTTCGCGCTTAAGTTCTAAATCTTGGAACATTGACCTTATGTCGTCATATGTCGCGAGCATCCACTGTCCAGGTACCATGACTGGTGTTTCAGCTAAGCTGCTAAGGATGTTTGCAATATAAATTATTTTATCCTTAGGTACCCACTTTCTAGGTCCTCTCTTATTAGTTTCCCTAGAGTTTCTTACAACTTTGGGTCTTTTAGCAGAAGGATAATCATGGGGAATTTATGCATGATAGTTTGGTTTCAAAACTGAGTTCTTACCCTTTGTATGTTTTTGTGTCTGTGTAGAAATATCAATCTTAGTGCCACCAGGCACGAAATGCACATAGAGAGGTTTTGGTTTTACCTTCTGACTTCCGTCAAGTTTTATAATTTTTGTACAACCTAAACCTTTCTTGCCATTTCTGCTAACTCCATAGATCAAGGAAGCCATTTTGCTTCTATCTATGCTTTTAGCTAGAAAGTACTGGAATGCTCTATCATATCTAATTACATAATCAGTACCATAAGCCTTTGAGACTATTTCCTCCTCTAGTTTTGAAAGCTTGCTTTTCAAAGCATGGTTATTACTTTCTAAAGAAAATACTTTTCATTTAGAGAGGAAATATATTTCTCAAGCTCACTGTGAGTTTTAGAAGCATTTACTTGGACTTGTTTAAGGTCCTTGTATTTACTCTGAAGACTCTGGTACTTTTCCAGCATTTCAGAGACACATGATTCAAGATCAGAACGAGATAGGTTAGAAAATACCTCTTCAGAATCAGATTTGGATTTTGATTCTGATAATACCTTGTCTTCTGGTTCTTCAGAACCTTCGAGATCATCTTTAGTTGCCATCAATGCAACATTGGCTTTTTCTTTGTCATAATCTTCTTCTTCAGATTCTGAGTCATCCCATGTGGCCATCAACCTCTTCTTGCCTTTGGAAAAATTCTTCTTAGGTCTTCTATCCTTTTTCAGTTTTGGATAATCATTTTTGTAGTGGCCTGACTCCTTACACTCAAAGCAGATAACTTCTTTTCTAGAACCTTGGTTCTTTTGTCCAGACGAAGAATAAAAAAGACCAGCAGTCCTTTTGGCTCCTCTGAACTTTCCTTGACCATTTTTCATGTGCTTCCAGAGTATGTTGACTCTCTTTGAAATTAAAGAAAACTTATCATCATCTTTTGAGTCTTCATTAGATCCTTCTGATTCTTCCTCGGCTTGATACACTATTATCTTCTCAGGCTTAGACTTTAGAGCAACAAATTTACCTCGCTTCTAAGGTTCATCTTCCTCGAGCTCAATCTTGTGGCTTCTTAAAGAACTAACAAGTTCTTCAAGACAAATATTTGTTATATCCTTTGCCAACTTTAAGAAGTTACCATAGGTCTCCATTTTTTTGGAAGACTTCGGATAATCTTCTTGACATGGTCAACTGTAGAGTATCATCTGTCCAAAACTTTCACTCCTGCAACAAGCATCTGAAACCTTGAGAACATACTCTCAACTATTTCATCATCTTCCATTTTGAACGCCTCGTACTTATGGATTAAGGCCAAGGCCTTTGTCTCCTTTACTTGAGCATTCCCCTCATGAGTCATCCTCAGAGAGTCAAAAATGGATTTGGCAGCATCTATGTTTGTTCTCTTCTCATACTCAGTATAAGAGATAGCATTTAGCAATATAGTTCTGACCTTATGATGATTTTTGAAATCTTTCTTCTGTTGATCAGTCATAACACTTCTTGCTATAATATTTCCTTCACCATTAACTGGGTGAACATAGCCATCGACTACAAAATCCCAGAAATCAACATCATAACCAAGAAAAAAGCTTTATATTCTATCTTTCCAATAATCAAATTTCTCACCATCAAAGATTGGTGGTTTTGCACTATAGTGATCTCTTTCATTATTGTTAACAATGTTAGCAATGTTAGCAGTGACCATTATTTCTCACACAAAGATCAGTACTGAACATAGTGAAGTGTTGATAAAACTTTTATCACAATTAGAATTGGAGCTCTGATTCCAATTTAAGGTGTGAAAAACACAAGAAATGGGGGTTTGAATTGGGTTTTACAAGCAAAAGCTTTTTCCAAAACAAGAACACCACTAACAAGTTAATAACAAAGAGATAGAAAACACAAGTATTTTTATCCTGGTTTGCTTGAAACTCAAAGCTACTCTAGTCCACCCGCCAAGGTCATTTTTCCTTATACACAAGGACTTAATCCACTATAATCAACAGATTACAATAATCACAAAGAATAAAATTCTTTATCTTCTCAAGGATCCAACTATACCCTAGTCTCCTTAAGGACTCACAAAGAACAATCTTCTTTGTCTTCTCAAGGACAACCTCCTTAAGGAATCAAATAAATAATTTGAATAATATTTTGTATGGTACAAGATGCTTCTATACAAGCAGATTTTACACAAATGGTAAACAATCATTTAAAGAAAAACTGTGTATAAAAGAATGATAGCTTTTCACAAAGAAACAGACTTGTCAAAATGTTGTATCACCGGAGTTTTCTTCAAGTCTCCAAGTCTGACTTATATAGCATAAGAAGAAGACCGTTTAAGGGGAAAATGGGGAAAACTCATAGAGCGAATGTCCACTGTTGGATGGTGAAAGGAGTGATATTGCGTACTGTCTTTCGCCCATAAAATCAGTGACAAATGTGATGTATAGTAATGTCCTTTTCCCGTTATATCAGGTAGTGGAGAGGATATTTGATTTGTATTATGTACTATTTGATCATATTCCCATTTGATCTTATCTTCAAGTTCATTGACTTCTGATGAAAGTTGATGAAGCATGAAATGAAGAAACATAAAGTTGAATTCAGAAACTTCAGAATCTTTGGTCAGAACCTTGACAACGGCAGTAGTCTAGCTTGAGATTTTCAGAATCTTCATAACCTATAGTCAGAACCTTGATAACCTCAATTGTATGGCTTGAGATCTTCAGAATCTTCGGCTACATAATATAACTTCAGAAGCTTGGCATTCTTCAGAAGTTTGGTGATCAGAGTTACATCCAGAAGCACGAATTGAGAGAATGTTGCAGCAGTAACTTATCGTCTCCTCAGAAGCTTATCAGAAGTGAATCAACACAGAAGAAGAAAGACCATTGCGGCAATAATATTGAACATCTTTGAGAATTTCTAATAATTGGCGCATAAGCGGATTTGGAATTCATTATTCAGAAACTGATGACGTTGCACGTCATATACTCATAATCATAATTGGCTATTAAAGTTACACAATAACAAACCATTAGGGTACCAAAATTGTTCTCACATAAATACAATATTATTATCATCAAAACTCAAGGTATAAATGTATAACCAAATCTTGTTCTAACATGGACAACACCTACAATACAAACAAGTATATGCATCCTCTATTTGAAATTGTTGGCATGACATCAACCGAGTTGACATTTGCTATCGCATTTGCGTATATGGAGTCCGAGCAGACAAAATTTTTTTGTTGGGTGTTGGATAAGCTTAAACAATTGTTTGTGAAGAAATATTTGTGTCCACGAGTGATTTTGACGGATATAGATCTTGCTTTGATAAAAGCAATTGAAATTGTGTTTCTAAGGACGATTAATTTGCTATGTCGATTTCATATTAACAAAAATGTTGGTGCAAAATACAAGCAATATGTGAATGACATGCAAAAGACGGTTGACACACTATGAATGGAAGTTGTATGGACTAGTGATGAGGTTGAGTATGATAAACGGTTACAACAACTTGAGCAGACATGTGTTGTCTGTAGTGAATTTATTGATTATGTGAAAGACACATGGTTGACTCCATATAGACAGAGATTTGTTGGAGCATGGATTAATTGAGTGCTACATTTGGGTAACATCATAACTAATCAGTATTTTTTTATACTATTTTTACTATGTATTTTTATTTAGTATTTTTACTATGTATTATTGTTAGTATCTTTAATATGTATTATTTTTAGGGTTGAATCCGCTCATTGGAAGTTAAAGTAGATGTTGGAGAATAGTGTAGGTGTCATGGTCAAATGTTAGGAGGCTATGAATAACAACTTGAAGTTACAACTGAGCAACATCAGAGCTTCTTTTCAAAAAACTTTTTATGAAGTTGAACACACGCACATAAACCCATTTTATGGTAATCTGTGTGGCTCAGTGTCTCAAGCTGCTTTGAGACACATTGTTGAAGAACTATTGAGAGTTGATTATGTTGGAACTAACAGGAAAATATGTGGTTGTACTCTTAGAATATCTTATGGGTTACCTTGTGCTTGTAAGGAAAATACTCATGAATTCAGCATTGTTACAAAATTAATACTATTAGTAAACTAAATTAACTAAATAAAATTAATTAAAATATAATAAATGAAATTAAAATACATATCTCTAGAAGAATATGATATCCACCGAACTGCTTGTAATTGAACATGGAAGCATCTCCGAGATATTTATAGAGAGTAACCAAATCAGCTGCTCCCCATCTGTATCTCAAACATTTCTTCAAATTCATAAATAATAAGAGATATCGTGATAGAACCTATTACCCATATCATTCCATTCCATAAATATCTTCCGTAGCCATTTATAAAATTTAATATAATAATACTATTAATATAGGCTTTCTATTTGTTAACATAAATTAGCATATGATACTAATTAAGAATTTCAAATAAAAATAATATTATATATTATGTATTGAATATATATAAATATTCTTTAAAAAATGTTAATTATTTATGTTTTCAAATAATTATATATATATATATATATATATATATATTTTAAATATTTGTCTTTTTAATTTCTTAAAGAATGTCCAACTTACCTTTTTAATCTTTTAAAGAATTTTTCCGATGCAATAGTTATGATTTTTCTTTATTATATAATAATGAATATCAATTTATTGTGATGCAATAAAACTCCATAATATTACTTTAATATAATTAATAAATCATAAATAATATAGTATAATATAAGTGATGCCTTAGAAAATATTTAATTTTATATTTTAAAATTAAGTTTTAGGAAAATTTATTCAATATAATTAAAATTATTGAATTTCTTTGTTGTCAGTTAAAAGTATAATTTTGATATTTGATAATTTAAATATCAAAATTATACTTTATTGTATACATATTTAAAAAATTCATTAATATAAATAAATAATATAATAATGTCCTTTTAATAATCTATAATATAATATATTATGACTTTGCAATTTGTTACAAATGTATAAACCACTATGATTTCATGAAACCATTTTAGTATAATAATGATAATAAAGGCTTATCAATAAATAATATAGCTTTCTCAAAAAAAAAAAAAATATACGACTTGTTTTTATAATTTTAAACAAAAGTGGTTTTAATTTAATTTTATAGAAATTAATTGATGTTTTTTTAATGTTGGGTTTTTTTTACCAGGGAGCATCGAATATTATGGAACTTTTTCTTTTTAGAGAAACACCTTTGTGAAAGATACACGGTATATTCACCAAAAATCCTAAGGTGTTAAGTGTGTGAGTTCTCTCACTTATAAATGCTCAAGTCTTCATATTTTCAACTAATGTGAAACTATTATCCACATTATTCATACTTGATACATTCTCAACATTTAAATAGTGAAGTTAAGTTTTGTAACTTTGTTCTGAAATCTTTAGACAACGGATACATAAATGCAGTCCATGCATAAAAGAAGACTATGACAACTGTTTCTATATGTTGCATATTGAATAAGAAAATACTATGTCAACCGTTTCTATATGTTTCCTGTTGAATAAGAAAATACTACTCCATGTGAACGTTGTCTAACATATCTACGAATGAAAATATAGTTTTTACATTATAAAGCCCATGCTTAAATAATCGTGGCTCAAAGGTAATAGTCGACAGATTATTAGAAATTTAACAATGCTTAAACAACCGTCATAGTTACCTATTTAGGCTACAATTTTTAAGCTATTGCATAAAGTCTAAAATATTACAGTGAAGAGAGTGTTACTATCGATTTCATCTTTGAACACTATGATAATGGTGTTTCATCGAACATAAAGATGTATCTTGTTATAAATTTTCTACCATCTTTATTCCCGCATTAATTGGAATCGATAAAACTGCGCAAATTGCATTTTATGCATGTCCATTGCGGAAAAAAGAATTCTGCAGCCAATGAATCTTTTGACGTATCTTAGAATCCTCTTTACTACTGCCAAGTGAGATACCTTCGGTCTCTACATGAATCTACTCACAATATTGACACTAAACGCCAAATCTGGTGAGATATTGCATAAGTAACACAAGGATTCAATCATCCTCCTCTACTGGGTTGGATTAACATCTTGCTCATCCTCATTCTTCTATTATTGTAGCCTCGGTTTAGTCGAAGTAATGGCAGCATTACAATGCTCCATTTCTAACCTTCAAAATCTCAAGCGCATACCTTTTTTGGTGCATGAGAAGTCCCTTATTGGACTTATGGAACTCAATGTCAAGTAAGTATGTCATGAGGCCAAGGTCGGTCATCTCAAACTCTTTCATAAGATCACTCTTAAACTTAGAAATGCACTCTTTATCGCTGCACGAAATCAACAAATCGTCTATGTATAGACAAATTAAGGATTATCACCCCTTCATTCATATCCTTCTTCACAGACACTTTGTGTTCAGATACACACTTCTTGAAGGAAATCTCCTTTAAGAAACATTTATCCTCTTGTTCCAAGCTCTTGGAGCTTGTTTCAAACCGTACAACGCTTTCTTCAATTTGTAGAACTTTGGCTCTTGATTTTTCACACCAAAACTAGGGGAAGTTCTACAAAAACTTCCTCTTCAAGTGGTAAGTTCAAAATGCCAATTTAACATCCATTTGGTAGATGGACCAATTGTTGTTATTTGAAATACCAACAACTAGTCTAATGGTTTCAATTCTAGTAATCGGTGCAAATGCCTTTTCAAAGTATATGCCTTCACTTTAGAAAAGTTCATTTGTAACTAATTGAGCTTTATGCTTGATTACTTCACCCTTGGGATTTGCCTTAACTTTTAACACCCATCTTACACCAATTGGCTTCTTTCCTTCCGGTAGATCAACCAATTCTCAAGTCTTGTTCTTCTCAATTGATTCCAGCTCCTCCTTTATAACATAAATTTATTTTGGATAACTCAAGGCCTCTTCCATTTTAATGGGTTTGGATTCGGCCATTTATGCAAAATGGACGAAATCACCGTCATTATTGACTTGGTTATCTCAGAACAACTCACAATCTTGGAGTCTTGGAGGAAAACCTCTCTTCCTTGTTGATCTTCTTACATTATCTTTAATTCAGAATTCGACGGGGGCTAATCCTACAACTTCTAGTTTTGTAGGAACTGTTTTGACCTTGATGTAACTGGTTACATCGTTCTGGTAGTCGGTTACAAGTTGTTACAGTTCCTTGATTTCATCATAAAAAACATCTCGACTAATCATGGTTCTTCTATTCGTTGCATTATACAACTTGTGACCTTCGGTAGAGTGATACCCTACAAGTATCATCAATTCCCCATTATCATACAACTTCTTTCTACGATGCCCTGAAACATGTTGATACGCTACCAAACCGAAAATTCTAAAATGATTTAAATTCGATTTAAATCTATACCATGCTTCCTCTAGTGTTATCTTCTTAAGCTTTTTTGTTGGACACTATTTACCTTGAAAATTGGTAAACAACCGCAGATCTTCCAAATTTCTAAATTTGGTTACTCACATGATCGATCAGATTGTTCCTAGGACATGTGCTAATTATTTTTGAAAATGAGTTTTAGTAATCGTGAACACTTCGACAGTACTCGTGGGACTAGTGATTAAAACTTTATAGTAAAAGGCTAATACGGAATAAAGAGAGAAATTGTAAAAGACTGATAATAACCAACTGGGAAAAGTAAGTGTTTAAAACAAAGAAATCTTAAGACTGTAAAATGACGAAGTAAAGGAAGAGTGTTTGGAACAAAGCAGTAAAGAAATGTATTTCTGGAAGAAACAAAATAAAGATAAATTTGTATTGCTTTAAAATAACTGACAATGGTGTAACCAAACGTACATTCTGTGATTTACGATTCTTCTTCACACGAGTACTTGGTAAATTTACAGACTCTGTACACACTTTGACACACACTATCCTAACACTAAGACCCTTTATTTATACTGGATCGAAATAACTATTTCTTACGGCCCTTCAATCACGTCGATACACGTGGCACCTTGCATGGATATAACTATCCATTATGCTCCACGTGTACTTTCAACAGTTTTAGATAAGAGCGAAATTCCCTCATTTATTTGAATTTTGAATCTCCAATCGAAAACCGCCTTCAACCACTTTAAGAGATATTTATGAAGTCTCAACTGCATGTTGACTCTTATTACCCTTATCCAGTCGAAATACCTCTATCTAGTGGAACATCACCTCCTGGTCGAAAACATTTATACATAGGATTTCCTTTTTGGTAATTCTTTAATGGGCGCCGAAATTATGAGCTAACAAATTTCCCCCCAAGAATGTTATTTTCGACATATGAGAGAAAAAGACATTTTTTGAGACCTTGTTTCGACGCCTTAACAACTCTCACATTGTGCCAAGTGTTCTAATATTGCAAAACTTTTTAGTTTCTCCAATTGTATGGTGACGTCAGGGTCATCATTATCTTTTTCCTAACCACGTCTTTTCAGCCCACAACCAAATCTTTTCAGTCATCACGTTTCCTAGACTCTAGGAAATCATGGGTTCAGACATTAATTAACATCTCCATCACATTGCCCAAGGAAGACACGTGTCTCACTAAATTGTCAACCATTAATGCTAATTTGAAGCATTTTATCTTCCAAGTACGCCTATAAAACCCACAAACTTACCCATTTCACACTTTACGCTTTCTGAATTCCCAAACACTCCAGTCTTTCCTCTTCAAACAATCTTCAACCAAAACCCATATTTCTTTCAATCTCCAAAATGGAAACTTCAAGAAAAACCCTTAAAGAAGCAGGTGTATCCATCAAGACCACAACCACCAAAACAAAAGCTCCGAAGAAGATCTCAGAGTTTCCTCCTTTCCCTACATTGTCTGCTCCACTCGCGGTTGGTAACCAACAATACATACCAGAGCCCAAAACAGAGGAACAACACAAAATTTATGCTTCTTAGGTACTCATTCCCGTCTCTGTTTCTGGAAAGAATCATGCACTATTTGGACCTCTAGTTGATTTAGATATTGATTCTAGTAATATTAGAGAGTTTTTTCCTTCTTATCACAAATGCAAGCTTATAGGGCAAGCAAAAAACCTTAGGACTGGAATAACCACCATTGAAAATCATAAGGCTAGTGATGTTATAGATTTAAGGTTTATGAATAATGGATTCAGAGCTTTCCGCGCTACCCCCACACTCAAAGATCCCACTAATTATCTAGATTGGTTGAAGAAGGTAGAGAAAGCTAAATCTCATGAATGGAAAGACACATGCATTTATGACCTGATTATACTATCGAAGCTAGATTTAGAGTGTATCACCTCTATGTTGATTTCTTCATTGTACTTTTGGGACAGTACACATTATACCTTTCACCTTCCTTGTGGTATGGCCATGCCAACCCTCTTCGACCTGACCGCTATCACAGGGCTAAAACCTATTTGACATACCTATGATCCTAACATCGATGTTGCGGACACCATAGCCTTTTTGACCACCCGAGCAACATATTCGACGCACATTGCCCATTATCATGATAAAGATACTGACACCGTCTCCGACGTGGAGCATATAGATTTCTTGGCCTTGTGGTTGTCTCATTGTGTCTTCTGTTCAAAATCCTTGCAAGTTGCCAAGAAACATCTCACTTTTGCGAATCAACTACATGTTGGGCATGGTATTTGTCTAAGTGAGATGATCTTGGAAAGTCTATATGAGTCATTGAGCGATGTAGTTGCTCAATTGAAAATTTTGGGCGACAAAGGGAATCTTCTCTTTTCTGGCCCTTTTTGCCTATTGCAACTCTGGCTTAATGCCACTTTCGAGGCTAGTCTTCCGAACAAAGGCCTCGTTGACGAATAAGCTGAGGAGATTAAAAATAGAAGGGTCGAAGGCACGAGACTGGCTCAGCTGACTCCTAATCATGAAAGACAAACCCTTCAAACGACTTTCATGAGCTACATAATGATGTTCGCGAAGCGCCATATTTTCACTTCGAGCATGGCCCCATTTTCCTTCAGAAAGTACGGTCCAAAATGGTTTACCAGGACTTTCCCATCTCCATCCAAGAAACAAGAAACATAATCTTTACTAATTTGGGATGCCTTTTTGACCCCCAGGATTCTAACCCTTCGACTTAATCCTTCAAAGGTTCAGGTTACTTTGATCACCTATCAACCCAACCTTGTCGCTTGACAATTTGGTTTAATTCAGGTTCTTTCAAAGTGCATGTATGAAAAAAAGGGTAGCCTCCTTCTTCACAATGCAGTCCATAATGAAGCTACTGCCCTCAAGCAAATAGCCAAATACACTGGCAGAATCCAACATATTCCTTTTAACTTCAAGCCTAACTTCCTCTGCACTCGAGAGTTTGGGATATGGTGGACTAAATACTACATTGAACAACTATGTGATGTCTCTTCCTTCATTCAACTCTTTGACAAAGCTTTTCTTCTTGTGTAGGAAAAGACTAGAAAAGGTACTTACACGCTTATAAAAGAAATCCAAGCTTTCCAAAACTACTTTGAAACTGCCTATAGACCTGATGATCTTAGTCGAACCATCCGCGAAGCAGCTATCACACTCAAAGAAATTTTTTCAAAGAAAATGGACAATCTAAAGATTCCTTCATACGTTCCTCATGAGAAACGCTATGAAGTGGATTTTGAATTGTTTCCCCCAAAATTTCCTCCACTGCCTAATGTTGACTTTGGAGTGGGCCTTGCCCCTCCATTTACATATTGGTTTATTTGTGGAGACTCCATTAAAATACTTCGACAACAGTCCCAGAAAAAAGCTTAGCGGGTGGTTGCGACTAAGCATACTCTAGACAGTTTCAAAGGGCATCTTCATATAGGGATCGAAGATGTACGAATCGAATCGGACATATATGAAGGTGTGACATAGGAGGTTTCCCTCGAAGCACATTCCTTTTTCAGGCTATTTACTCTTAGCTAACACTAACTGCTTTATGTTACTTTCTTATTTCGCCATCAGAGTTCCACCTAAGAAACCCACCAACAGGAGACCAGTTGAATCGAAGACTGAGGGAGGTAGCAAGCCTATAAAGGTATACTTTTTCTTTCTCATTTATTTTTTCTTTTGTTATGTTTAATGATGCTGACATTCCCATTCTTAACTTAGGCTACTTGAAAACCTCCTGTAAGCCCCATCAAAATCCAAAAACCTGCTGAAATCCCTGTCATAATAGAGTCTGACGAAGAGGATCTGTCGCCAGTTCTCGACCTAACTTCCAAGAAGAGGAAGCAGCAGCCGAAGGCCACCGACACTTCGAGCCATCCTTCTGCAAAACTCCCGAAGAAGAGGCCTTCTGCACTTACTATCCAAGAGCCTACTCCTGAAGAAATGGAGAAGCTAGCAGCGTCCTAAAGTGAGACTCCAACCCTGGGGTCGAAGGTGACAAGGTAAAACAAAATTCACACTACTTTACATAGTTTATTTACCGTCTTTCACCATTCATGGTTTCGATTGCGTTGATTTCAGGGTGGCGCAAGCACTGCCGTTCAAACCAAAACTACAGCTTCCTCCGCGCCAACGTCTATAACAGATGTCTTAAATAGTGCTGGCGAACCCACTTATCGACCATCATCTGAAAACGGCTCTATGAGTTAGATTAACCAACCTCCTTCTGGTGGCCTTGATGCTTCACCACCGAAGACTGCTACTTAACATTCTCACACTAGTGACTCAGATCATGAAACTGCTTTGATCGAAGAAGGTGATGCTGGAGGGAACCCAGAACCCATGGCTGTGGATGAATTGGTTGAAGATGGAGATACTCCTGAAGACGATTTATACAACTTCGAAGGAACAATTAATCCCTAAGGGGAAGGTGGAAACGTCGAGGATACGATTATGGAGGAAGAGAACGAAGGCAACCAAATCCCAGTCCCTAGCGATGACGAAGGCTTTGAAGGGAGGGAGGCTGATACAGGCGAATGACAGGCTCAAAATCAAACTCTTGCCACTCCAACTATTGCAATTGTTCCAATGGGCGGAGTTTCGGCAAGTAGTACTAGGGGCCTTTCTGCAGAAAGACTGGATATTCTGAAATGAAGCCAACCCCTTGAGTATTTGAAGGCTATGTTAAGCTTTAGGGAAAGTTCCTCTGACAAAAGCCTTAACACTGCTTCGGTGTCTGAATATTAACCTTTGAGCACTCCTGTAGATGAAGTACTTTCCAAGATTAAAGACAAGTCTTCAAAGGTGACTTGTTCCTACTGCTGTTGGCTGGTCCTTCTGCCCCTTTGACCCTAAAGGCTCTTCTAAACTAAGTCAACCTGCTAGAAACTTCTCCTGAAGTTTCCAATGTTATATTGGAGATAGGTACTATGATCGACCAAGTTGTCGCAGATCATAAGTTGCTACCACAACTTACAGGAGAAATTGAGAAGAAGTTTGGTTCTGAGGTTGCTGCCTGGGATGCTGCCATTGAGTCTACCAACAAGGCGATGGAATTGGAGCAGACTAAATAAAAGAACAAAGAAAAGATCGAAGGTCATGATCATGACATTGCTTCTTGGAGGAAGCAAATAGAAGAATTTCAGGCGAAGATTTTTGATGCAGAAAGAAGCAAAAGTCAACTCTTAGCGTTTCATGATGCCTTAATGGCTAAAGAGCTGGAATTTGGCATGGAGTTCGTCGAACAGGCTCGGCAACTTGGTCTGACCTGAAACTCCTCCGATCGAAGAGGTCTTTATGTGAGAAACGCCTAGAGCTTCTTAAAGTCAAGTACCTTCAGATCAAGGCCAACCTTCCTTTCTAGTTTTTTTTCTCCTTTCCATTTTGTCTATTTTTAATGTAATGAGAAATTTTAATTGTAATGAATATTGGCCTTTTGGGCCTTCGAATCTATTGTAACCATTTTGGAATTTTTACCATATTGGCTTTGATTCACTTATATATAACTATTCGTCTCTTATTTTTATCTCTTGGACTACTGGTCTATATTTTTTTAAATATTTCCCATTTACTCTTAGAATCCTCCTATCTTCATTAAGCTCTTCAATTTCATAGGCACCATTAAAAAATACCTGCAAAATCTGAAAAGGGCCTTCCCACTTCGGGGACCACTTTCCTAAGGCTCTATCCTTTCGATCCATTGGAAGGATCACTTTCCAGACCAAGTCTTCAAGCGAAAAACTTTTGACTTTCACCCTCTTGTTATAAGATATTTCTATTCTCTTCTTTTGTCGCTTTAATAACTCCAAGGCATTTAACGTTTCTTCATCTAAGTCAACCAATTCATCCAGCATCATGCTCCAATATGACTCTGTTGGAAGTTCATGGTGCCTTTGAATCCTTATAGATTATAAGTGAATCTCTATTGGTAAAACAACATCATGTCCAAAAGTTAGCCGAAAAGGGGTCGACTTAGTGGCTTCTTTAGGAGAAGTATGACATGCCCATAAAATCTGATATAGGGTTTTGTGCCAATTTCTAGGCTTCTTCCCCACATGCTTTTTAATCAAACCAATGATCACTTTATTGGCAGCTCCAACTTGTCCATTAGCCTGAGCATAATAAGGCGTCGAAGTTAATAGTTTGAAACCCATTTCTTTAGCAAATTCTGGCATTTTTCGACCAGTGAATAGTGACCCTTGATCTGTTGTAACAGTCTCTGGCATTCCAAATCTATAAATAATATGCTTTTGGATAAACTCGATCATATCCTCCTGATTCATGTTTGGTAAGGGTATAACTTTGATCCATTTCATAAAATAATCAACGCCCACCAGTATATATCTTTGACTTTTAGATGATGGTGGTCGAATTTCCCCAATTAAAATTTCCCCAATAAGGTACACGAAAATCACACCAATTCCATCATACAACAACAGTTATAACACAAAAATCTGAATTGTGATTTAGTACATCCAATTCTAAGGAGGTTAAGGGTTCCTCCATCTACCCCACATGCTTTAACATCCATTAGAGAATCACATCTCTCCCCTTACCTAAATTCCTTGCAAAAATCTGAAGCAAAACCTTCACTCTCTTCCTCTAGATCATCTTTAGCCTCTTACCCTAGTCTTCATTCTCTTTTCTCCAAGTTTCTATGTAAGATGGAATCTGACTCTTTTTCCAATTCTCTCTTTTTCTAGTAAACCTATTTCTTCCATTAGGCTTTCCCTATGCTACCCTCAACTTAACATTGTAATTACCACATTGCTCTCACAATCTCTACACGCTCCTTTTTTTCTTATTATTTTATTATTCGAAAATTTATTTACTCAATTAATTATATAAACTCCTATTTTCACTATTTAATATAATAAAAATAGCTAAATATCATTTTTAATTACTAAAATAACTCTAAATTATTATACTCGCTTCTATCACCCCTATGCACCCATAATTCAAGAATACATACCACCAACACCCAACAATAAAATATTCATTAAAATATATATTTCTAACAAATAAATTATATTGAAAAATATATTCCAAAAATCAGGGTGTTACACGTTATGGTAAGTAGAGGGTACAGATTTTAATCGCCGATTTTTTTAACCTTTACATTTTCACTTTAGCGTTTTTTTATAAACTAGGAAGGTACCCGTCTGTTCGCACGGGTAAATTTATTTATTATGATATAAATATAGTTAGATAAGCGTGTAAACTTGAAATGAAAAAGAGAATTTGAAGAAAAAAAGAAAATTTTAAAATTCGAAAATAAAGAATTCATCTTTCAATTAAAGATAATTGTTGATTAAATAAAATAGGTATTGTCCTCATAGTGACCCGTGAAATGGAAAGTTAGTGGTGTGCACCATTATTGAGTGATATTCAATTTGATATAATATAAAGTATTTTTAGATACACATGTCAATTTATAATGTGTTACTTAATTTTAAAATGAACAATGATCATATGAACTCAATTGTATTAAATAATCATATAAAAATACGCGAGATGGAGAAAGGAAATAAATTCACATTTGAAAATAAAAAAATTATCTCTCAAATAAAAACAATTGATTAAAATAAAATAGATATTGACTCGTAAAATGGAAAGTTAGTTGTGTACATTATTATTATTCAGTATTATCTAATTTGATATTTAATAAAATGTATTTAGATGCACATATCAATTACATGATTTTTTACTCAAATAACCCACTTTTTCAAAAAAAATCCCAAAATAACACACTTTTCAGATTAATTCCCAAACTGCCTCACTTTCAAAAAAAACGTCCCACTTAAAAAAAAACGCTAATTTCTAAACTTTCAGATGAATTGGCGCCTACCCTTAAATTTAAAGAGGGGGCACCAATTAAATTGGCAACAACACATGTTGTTGTCAATCCAATTGGCGTCCATGTGTAATAAATGAGAGGAGACGCCAATTGGTATGGCGCCTCAGTGTAATGTGTAATTTTTTTTGTATAAATAGAGGTGTTATGTGATTCATTTTTCCACATCTCTTTTCACTATATTGCAAACATGGTTCGTCTTCGTCGCCGCTATGGAAAAGTGATTTATTCGAGAGACAAGCCTCTGATGGAGATGAACTTCTGGAACATCTGTTGTTTCGAGCAACTACATAGGGGGTTGGTTCGTTGGTTAGATGGAAATATACCTGAAAGCAAAAAAATTAGAAGTATTGAGAGACTCGATGCCTTATGTGGATGAGTGTGAGTAAAAAATGATAAGGATGCTAGGGAAGTGATGTTTGGACCAAATGATATCAGTTTGATTGTTGTAATCAGTTAAAAATATTATTTTTAAATGTTGTGGTGTCGCAACCTGAAAAATACAGTGCACGAAAAAAACAACCGGCGAAAAAAAAAGACAGAAGAGTCGCCACCGTGCGTTATTCATCCCAAAGGAGGGAAAGGAAACGCTCGAAGTAAACCTGAAAAAGGAAAGGATAAGACGGGGTCTCGCAACCAAATCTTGGGTTCGGGAGTCGGTTATGCGAAGGGAAGGTATTAGCACCCCTACGCATCCGTAGTACCCTACGGGATCCACTTCCGTGGTTCTTGTCTAAAGGGTATGAGTTTATCTAATACACTATTTACTAAAAGGGGTTAAAGGAAAATGACTCGCACGGATGTCGCATCCGTTGCATACGTATCTCATCTGAATATGAGAATCAGAGTCTTCGTAGCTCGGCTGACCTATGGGTTTGGGGGTTGTGTGCTCGCTAAGACATCGCGTCTTATGCCTACGTATCTCATCTGGAATGAGAATAAGAGCACGCCGTAGTTCGGCTAACTACGGGGTTATGGATTGGGTTTTGGACGAACGACGTTACTACGCAATCTACCGGATGCTCGACCTTTGGAGTCTTACTCGCCTGTAGTAGAAGGAGTAAACGTGCGTTGAGGTGTTTGCATTTTAGGAACGCTCATGCAAAAAGGAAGTCCTAGGCGAAGGAACAGTGCTACCTTAATTGGCATGCAAACAGGAGACTGTGCAAAATCTCGCATCCTATGGGGAAACGATCACACCACACAAAACATGTATCTTAAAGCAAAATGCCACCAAGGGGCTCAAACATTGCCTCCTATTGAGGTCTTCCAGCTAAGAAAGCGGTAAAAGTAAGGGTAAGAAGTAAAAATACCACACGGATAAAGATCCGAAGTTACAGCAATTAAAGGATAAGCAACCCTGAGATCTTCCCAAGCTAACACCATCAAAGAAAACCAATCAGTACGGGTAATCGGAATAAACCTCCGGATGGCATCCCTGCACGAGTATGTGAGCCCTCACAAAAACTCAAAAAAAGGGTTAGGCAAACAGGATGAAATCAAAAGAAAACAATGCCATGGCAACACAAGACAGGTTAGAACAAAACAGAACAAAAAGGACGGATGCTGTCACATTCGCGACTGCATCGCCTAGCGAAAGCTTAGCGAAGCTTCGCTGCATGCTCGCCTAGCGAAGCGGCTACCGAGCGCCTGCGCGTTTTGGATTTCTCATTGATAACAGTACGATTTTAAGGATTCCAAACCCTATGGCATTCATCTCAGAAACGAAATTAATTAAACATTCAAAGCAATATTCACATATTCATACACAAATATAAACCCGTGGGCAAAACCTGATGTTACCTCATACATTCATAGTATTCAGATCCAAGGCATAAAGTAAGAGGAACAAAGGCATACCTGATGAGAGACCGGTTAAAATTGACAGACACGGCAGGATTGGCAGAGCAGCGTTAGGGTTTGCGTGAGGCGGAGTGAACTTCCCAGGGCTGCCTGAAGGTCGCTGCAGAGTAGTTCCAAGGTTTCCTTCTCTCAAGATCTTTCTCCAGTGAAGCTCCAAGTGAAACTCCAAGTCTATTTCAAAGTGAATTTTCCTCTACTGAAACCTCAGTATTTATAGACTAATTCTCGTGGACTTGTGGGCTTGGAATGAGGTTAGCTGAGGCCCAAGGCTTTTTTGTTATTTCCTGAAATGCGCGCCCTTCGCCTAGCGAAGGATCTGCTCACTAAGCGAGCGTGACAGTGCTTTTCGCTAGGCGAAGCATCTGCTCGCCTAGCGAGCATGACAGCTCAGCAGCAGATTCTTGCTTTTTCCAGCTTGGCGATTTGTGCGGTGAATAGGCCCCATTTGGTCCTGTTGGTAGTACCTCAAGTCTTTTCCTTGTATTGACTGATCATTTGAATAAAACCCACAAAGTGTCCTGGATGATGTTCAAGCTTCTTGGAGCTGATTCTGGTTGACATGATGCAATGTAATATGAAATGCTAAATGACCTAAAAAATGAATGCATGAATGAGGAGGGCAAATTTTGGGGTGTTACAGTTGTCCCTATTCAATCAAGTGGAGACCTGGAAAGAAGATAGCAGCGACTTTCGCACTTTCGAGGTATTAAGGGATTGAATACAATAAAAGTCCAAAAATTTTCACTGAAGTGAAATGAAGTAACAATGCCTATCAGGATCGGCAAAGAAATGGTCCCGAGGGAAGAGCCCGTCTGGTACGGTGAAAGTCCGTCTGAATACCGAAATAAAGAATGTTGACCTGGATACCAAAATAAATGGTAACACAAAAATAACCATGGCCTGAATGCCGCTCATCAGTCTGAATACTGGAAATGACTTCGATCTGAATATCGGAAAACTGGCCTGAATGCCACTTCGATCTGAATATCGGAAAACTGGCCTGAATGCCATTTCGATCTGAATATCGGAAAACTTGCCTGAATGCCACTTCGATCTGAATATCGGAAAACTGGCCTGAATGCCATTTCGATCTGAATATCAGAAAACTGGCCTGAATGCCACTTCGATCTGAATATCGGAAAACTGGCCTGAATGCCACTTCGATCTGAATATCGGAAAACTGGCCTAAATGCCACTTCGATCTGAATATCGGAAAACTGGCATGAATGCCACTTCGATCTGAATATCGGAAAACTGGCCTGAATGCCACTTCGATCTGAATATCGGAAAACTGGCCTGAATGCCACTTCGATCTGAATATCGGAAAACTGGCCTGAATGCCACTTCGATCTGAATATCGGAAAACTGGCCTGAATGCCACTTCGATCTGAATATCGGAAAACTTCATGCCTGTCAGCATCGGCAGAAATAGGGAAAGATAATAGAGGCGGCGCATGGGCCAATGACACTTGCTAGGGATAACAAAGGTAGGTCATGAACAATCTTCAGTCTGAGTACTGGGAACAACCTCTAGCTTATCACTTGGGATATTGAGAATGTTTTATGCTTACATGCGTATGTTTGAATTTTTTAATGGCGTAATGCTCCATGAAAATGGAAATGCTACGCGATTTGGAAGGTTGCAATGCAATATGATTCTACATGCAGGGATGCGAAATGCTGGGTACAATGCCAAGCCGAGGCAAGGGAATCTGGTGGGGAAATGATCACCATCTTCTGGATCCTGGCAAGGCTGTTGGAGATGCACAGCGCAAAGAACTCTGTGGGGAAATGACCCGCCACGCGGTGTTCTAGCAATGATGAAGTACCGAGACTCTGACTGGGGAGAGAACGGCACTGAAAACCTGTTGTTGGGGAAAGCGAAAGTGGTTATGGCAACCACGATCTGCAAGAGATGACGACTCAGCAGGGGAAGCAAACACTGATACAGTACCGAGATTCTGCTTCAAGGAAAGAAAACGTGGATCTGGCATTGGGATTATCGATCTGGCCTCGAACTCTGAGGAGCAGCCGCTTCTGCTGGGAAGACACAGTCTGACACTGTCAACTCCGCTGGGGACATATATTCTGGCACTGTCAACTCTACTGGGGAGTGTAGGTCCTGAAACAAACGCTTGGGGAAGTACAGTGGTGAGAACCTGCTGGGGATTGAAGAATCCAACACTCTGATCAGCTCTGCAGGGATAAGACACCGGATTCGTCTGTTGGCGACTTCACTGGGGAAGATATTCACGATCATCTGCAGGGGATTTTAAGGAAATGCCCCGAGGGTATCTGTTCTGAATAGACGATCCAAAGCACTTAAAATTTACAGCAATTTTAAATGTTTATTAAGCATGTACCTGTAAAGCCCTTATGTGTCATGATGCAATGTTTATCAAAATTCGGACGTCATTTTTGCAAACAAAACAGTAAAATGAAAATGGAAACAGAGATATACTGAATAACATGATTTTATTGATTGAATGGCCTCTGAATAGGCATTTACATCGGGAGGCAATCCCTGGAAAGAGGTAATCGCACAAAAGATAAAAACAGAAATTAATCTAATGGCAATGTGAAATGGATTTCTATTGGGTTCCAATTCTGCTATGACTTGCCCGTCTTCAAGATCCTCCAGATGATCAGCCTTCTGAAAAGGTGATTGGACTGTTTCCTACCTTTCGAAAATTTCCAGTCATCGACATGAGATGAGATTCAGAACTAACTCAGAACGCAGTCATTCGCTTAATCCCTAACTTTTGCCTGGATCGCCCTTTTCGGGTTTTCAATCCAACGGGATACCCATTTTTGCCTAAGTTGCCTTTTCAGGTTTTCAACTTACCGGGTGTACGATCTTTTCATTTTTAATCCCTAATTTTTGCCCGAACCTTTTCATTTTCTTGGTTCGCCGGGATGCCCATTTTTGCCTGGACTATTCTTTTTACTGTCCAGCGGGTCTATTTTATGCGAAGTATTTTTTAACTGCGTCTGAGTTCACAGGGGAAGTGAAGTTTTCACCATCCATAGTTGTAGGTGTTTTAATTGGCTGCATTATATGGTAAAACACTAGCTGGTTACTAATGTCTTGACTGATGTCATGACATGGTATGTATGTGTAACTACATTGTAGGTTAGAATATCTAACTGTACTCTGATGTCTTAACTGATGTCATGACACACTTGGGTAGTTACTGCAGGATTAGCTAACACAGGATTTATTGAATGTCAAACTGGATGCTGTGACGTTCATACTTGTCAGCAGATACTAAGGAATAGAACAGCCGGTGTTCTGTTAGAACTTAGTATTTATTTCCAGTCTGGTTATCAAGGAAAGACCAGACCTGGCATAAGGCCTACTGACTGAATGTCAAACTGGATGTTATGACATTCATCAGTGACAGTAGCTACTGAACATTAGACAGAGTGGTGTTCTGCTATACTTCAGCATGTTACTTAGTCTGTTCTTCAAGAGAATAACAGAACTAACTTAAGGCCAAATGTGTAAATGTTAAATTGGACACTTTGACATTTATTAATGTAAGTTGTTACTGTAGTATGGTCATTTTGATCATGTACAGGTCAGCAAAATTGTACAGTCTGTTTTCTGGAAAAACAGACTCAGCATATGGACCTTGATGTCAAGCTGAATGTCGTGACATTCATTCCTGACAGCATATGCTATATTGTAGGTTGTTCAGTTTTCTGTTTCAGCTTTTTCTCAGGCTATTCTTCAGGAATTCAACAGCTGAGAGAAAATCCAGGAAATCAACAACCAAGCTACATTTAATGAACCTAACAAATAGCCTATTTGTTAGTAACCTAAATGTTGAATTTATGGGAACTCGCTTGACCTTAAATTCAGGAGAATACAGGTGCAAAAGCCCAGGTACTGCAATATAAAAGGAAGGCGTTCCTTCATTCAGTTTCGGGGATTTTGAGGCGTGAAGATTGTGTGTGTCCATCATACTTCACTGTTGTATTTTTGTGAGTCTTGTATTAGACGTATCTTGTAAGCCAAGCCATTATCAAGTAGATGATTGCTGTGGCATAGGGTGTTCATTAAGTTGTAAGTGTTGTGTCGCTCAAAGCTTTTAAGCGTGAGTGTTGTGTATCTTGATTAAAGCTGTGAAGCACAATCAAGAGTTGTTTGAAGTGTGACTTCAAATTGTCTTTAATATTGATTAAAGGTAGTAATCACTGAGGTGATTGAGGGGGAGTGAGTAGGAACTCTGATCTTAGTGTAAGATTGAAATTGAATTGGGTAGGGATTAAGTGATAAGTTGTAAACGGGTGAGTTTAGCTTTGAATTGATACTACTAATAGTGGATTTCCTCCCTGGCTTGGTAGCCCCCAGATGTAGGTCATGTTGGACTGAACTGGGTAAACAATTACTTGTGTTATTTACTGCACTTACGTTTAAGTTCTGCATAATTCCTGTCTGTGCAGAATTGGATGTCATAACAACCCGTGTGACATCTAAAGTCTGATAACTAGAATTTCAATTGGTATCAGAGCAGGCACCCTGCCTGTGAATTTTTGGGTGAGATCTAGGGAAGTTACTTTCTAGTACCATGGACAAGGATATAGGACACTCAAATAGACCACCCATGTTGGATGGCTCTAATTATGATGACTGGAAGCCTCGTATGATAGCCTTCTTAAGGTCTCTAGATAGCAAAGTCTAGAGAGCTGTCAACAAAGGATGGGAACATCCAACGAAGATAGGTGAGGATGGAGTCAGTGTGCAGATTCCTGAAGAAGAGTGGGACAAGGAGCAAGAGGCATTAGCTCTTGGAAATTCCAAGGCCTTGAATGCATTGTTCAATGGAATCAGTAAGAACATCTTCAGGCTGGTGCACCACTATGAACTAGCTAAGGAAGTTTGGGATACCCTCAAGGTAACTCATGAAGGTACTTCCAAGGTGAAGATGTCCAAACTTCAAATGTTGACCACCAAGTTTGAAAATATGAGGATGAAAGAGGATGAGACTATTCATGACTTTCACATGAATATTCTTGAAATTGCAAACACCTCTGGTGGACTAGGTGAGAAAATGGCTGAAGAGAAACTTGTAAGAAAGATTCTCAGGTCCTTGCCTAAAAGATTTGCTATGAAGGTCACAGCCATAAAGGAGGCACAGGACATCTGCAATATGAAGGTGGATGAGCTCATTGGTTCTCTCCAAACCTTTGAAATGGGCTTGTGTGAGAATACTGAAAAGAAGAACAAAAGCGTAGCTTTTGTATCTAATGCTGAAGAAGAGTAAGAAGCAGGATATACTAAAGGTGATGAAAGTATATCAGAAGCCTTAGCCATTCTTGGGAGACAATTCAACAAGCTCATAAAGAAATTTGATCAACAGGGTAGACCTAATGTCAAGAACATCCCGTCTGACATAAATAAAAGATCAACTTCTGAAGAAAAGTTCAACCAAGGCAAGGGAATCCAGTGCCATGGATGTGAAGGATATGGTCATATTAAGGCTGACTGCCCTACCTTTCTCATGAGGCAAAGGAAAGGGCTATCTGTCACCTGGTCAGAAGAAGACACTGAGAGTGAATCTGAAGGAGAATCGGCCAAACATGTCACTGCTCTGACCAGTGTCTGTGCCTCAGAGGATAACTCAAGTGGAGATGAGCTCACCTTGGATGAACTTGCTGCCTCATATAAAGAACTATGTGTTAAAAGTGCAGAAGTTTGTATCCAAGGAGAAAAGCATAAGAAACTCATCAAAGAGCTAGAAGCTGAGAAACTAGAGCAGCTGAAAGTCATAGAGGGTCTGAAGGGTGAGATTTCTTTGCTGACCTCTAAGCTAGACCAAATGACCAAATCCATCAAAATGTTGAATAAGGGATCTGACACCTTGGAAGAGATCCTGAAGACAGGACAGAAGTCTGGAACCACATCTGGTTTAGGCGTTGGGAAAAGATCCTCAGCTGAACGCAAACGCCCAAAGGCTAAAGTTCAGAAATCCAAAGGGAAGTCACATCCAATGTCTCAACATCGAGGAACCAGAATGAGCAATCATCAGAAGAAGAAATTCAAGAGATGGAGATGTCATTACTGTGGTAGATTCGGTCACATAAAACCATTCTGCTATAGGCTGCATGGTTACCCAAACCAGACCTCTCAAGGTAGGCCTAAGAAGAAGGTGTCTACGCATAATGTCCCCATTAAGAAACAAACATGGGCGGCTAAGCAGACACCTCAGGTCAATCCTAAGCAGCAGGCATCTAAGATTCACTTCTCTCCTGAGAATCAACAGTGTGTTGCTAACCTTGCGCACACTTCTTCAAGGGCACATATCAGACAAGATTGGTACCTTGATAGTGGCTGCTCAAGGCATATGACTGGGATGAACAACCTAGTGGTGAATCTACATCCTCCTACCACCAAGTTTGTGACATTTGGTGATGGAACTAAAAGAGAAGTCAAGGGTGTTGGGAAGCTGGACTGTCCAGAAACTCCAAAATTGAGTGGTGTATTGTTAGTAAAAGGACTAACTGTGAACCTCATAAGCATAAGCCAGCTGTGTGACCAAGGATACAAGGTGGAATTTACCAAGGGAGGATGTGTGGTGTTGAATGGGTGCAATCAAGAAGTGATGAGAGGAGACAGATCCAAAGATAATTGCTATCTATGGAAATCTAAAGACTCTCTCAACTTTCCCAAGTGTCCTTTAGCCAAGGGAGATCAGGAAGGGGAGCTGGGACATGGAAGACTTGATCCCCTTCAGGTAAAAGGAATGAAGAAGAGCATTTCCAAGGGATCTATGAGAAGAGTCTCATATCTGTCTTTAGATAAAAGGACAGACTGTGGAAAGTGTCTGATTGAAAGTAATGAGCCCTTGGCACCTATTGGTCATCATACAAATGATATGACAGCAAGGGATAGACAGAGGTGTGTATTATTATCGTCTGCAGAAACTCAGTACCTAGCTTGTGGTAGCAGGTGGTCATCCCTAGTATGGAGGAACCTGATGCAGACAGAGTACAATGTCACCCGGAATGTCATGACATTGTACGCTACTGAGTGTGAAAATAGTAAGGGCAAAGAGGGAATGCGTGCGTCTGAAAATTTATAGCAACTAAAGAAGTTAGTTAGCTACTGTTTAGTAAGTCAAATTATTAAACAACAAATAGTGAGCTCTGAGTGGTCAAAATCTAATAGACCTTACTCTTGCATAAAGCGTTTCACATTCCATCGCTTCACACCCCATTCGTGCAAACCCTCTTCCAAAGAAACGGGTCATCTTCCCTCTGTGATATTCAGCATGGCACATCAATCCGATACCACCTCCTATACTACCGTGTCCGATTCTCACAGCACGGAGCTCAGCAATCCCAACCGGGAGGAAGTTAGTGTCAACGCTGCAACGTCGTCCCATGCAAGAAGACCAAAAGAAACGGTCTCCAGAATCTCCTCAGCGATTGCTCTGGACAACCCTTCCAAGGAAGGATCGAGGTATGTGCACAATGCCATTGCCTCTTTGGTCACTAAGATTCTGTCCGAGGATCAGAATGTTCCTGGGGTTTCTGTTCCCTTGAACACTATCGTACCCGATGATGGTGCA
Source organism: Lathyrus oleraceus (assembly GCF_024323335.1). Classification (NCBI taxonomy): domain Eukaryota; kingdom Viridiplantae; phylum Streptophyta; class Magnoliopsida; order Fabales; family Fabaceae; genus Lathyrus; species Lathyrus oleraceus. Next base: position 224,339,681 of record NC_066584.1, read on the forward strand.
TGTCGTGAAACCGCAGTTGTGTTAAGGAAAAATGTGTCTGGATTACCTGAAGAGAACCCTAAGAATGATAAGCATGTAAGCAAGGTGAGAGGTGAGAAGGTAAGTGTCCCTCAAGATGTTGAGGCCAACCCTAGAGCTGACACAGTCAACCTGGAAGAGTTCTCTGATAACGAACTGTTGGCCTCAGTTATCCCTAGCATAGCCAAGAGGGTCAGGACTAGGAGAGGGAAAAAGACAGTGATGCAAAGGTTTCCATCCAAGGAAGTTGATGAGACAACTCATCACAAGCAAACAGTGACAGAAAGTGCACACAAAAGGAAAGGTTATGGACCTGCAAAATCTTGGAGCAAAGAGGTGCCCAAGAAGTTGAAGACCAAGGCTGTGGTGGTGGAGTCTGAATCTGATGTCCCATGTGATGTCACAACATCCATGTCCAGGAAGAAGCCTTCTTCCAGCAGGTTGGCTGCTAGTGTTCCAAAGGTCCCTATTGACAATGTGTCCTTCCACTTTGCCTCCAGTGTTAACAGGTGGAAGTATGTATACCACAAGAGGCTGGCATTGGAGAGAGAACTGGCTCAGAATGCATTGGAGTGTAAGGAAATTGTGGATCTCATCAAAGAGGCGGGACTGATGAGAACTGTGACTCAACTCCCTAAATGCTATGAGACCTTAGTGAAGGAGTTCATTGTTAATCTGTTTGAGGAGTGTGCTGATGGGAAATCCAGAGAATTTAGAAAGGTCTATGTGCGTGGCAAGTGTGTGACCTTTTCCCCCTCAGTAATCAATCTGTATTTGGGAAGAGCAGATGAAGTGCAACCAGAGCTTGAAGTGACTGACAATACAATCTGTCAAGTCATCACAGCAAAGCAAGTTCGGAGATGGCCTCTCAAAGGGAAGCTGGTGGCCAGCCAACTGAGTGTAAAGTATGCCATGTTACACAAAGTTGGAGCAGCCAACTGGGTACCCACAAATCACAAGTCAACTGTGTCTGTGATGTTAGGAAAGTTCATCTATGCAGTGGGAACCAAGGCAAAGGTGGACTATGGGACTTACATCTTTGAGCAGACCATGAAACATGCTGGGAGTTTTAGTGTGAAGGGACATATTGCCTTTCCGTCTCTCATATGTGGCATAGTGCTGAATCAATTTCCACACATCCTGACAGATAATGACTTTGTGAGAAGAAGAGAGAGTCCATTGGCTTTCAGTTACAAACTGTTCCTGGGCAAGCATGTCCCTGATATTGTCTTGACATCGGGAGAAACATCCAAAGCTGGCAACCAACCAGACAAAGCTGCTGTTATTGCAGTTCTCAGAGAGACCTGCAAAGAGCTGGAGGCTAGAAAGCATGCTTTGGAAAAGCTCATCTTGCAATTGGAGACTTCTGCTGAGGACACGGATGGAGCTGATAGGCAAAGTTCTGAGGATGAGGAGGAGGCCAGCTCTGAAGAGGAGGCTGATGATGAGGCTGAGGATTAAATACTTGTCTTTGTGTGTTTTCTGTCATTTGTGTAATTCTACTTACTATTTGTGGATCTGTAATTTAAAGTGTTGCTTTGGCAACATTTTTGACAAAAAGGGGGAGTGACAAGTGATACCCCAGGACAACAGAAGTTTACTTTGTTAAACTTTGTTAAAACAGGTTCTCATTCATGACATATTGAAGTTTTCCTCTACTGCAGCTGATGTGTGATGAAGTGTGTAGTTAGCTTCTGTTTGTATGTTGTTGTGTGTGAAGTTTTTATTTAACTCCCCCCTGCAGCTGCTGTGTGTTGAAGTTTAGATTTTAGATTTAACTTCTGTATGTGTGCTGCTTTGTGAAGTTTTTATTTAACTTCCATGTGTGTGAGTGTGCTGCCACTCTGAGTGTATTAGCTAGGCTTATTTCCTGCTAGGTGTGTGATTCCGCTGCTATGAACTCTGTTATGGGGATCAAAGTGTTTTAGCCAAAAATTTGCCAAAGGGGGAGTTTGTAGGTGTTTAATTGGCTGCATTATATGGTAAAACACTAGCTGGTTACTAATGTCTTGACTGATGTCATGACATGGTATGTATGTGTAACTACATTGTAGGTTAGAATATCTAACTGTACTCTGATGTCTTGACTGATGTCATGACACACTTGGGTAGTTACTGTAGGATTAGCTAACACAGGATTTATTGAATGTCAAACTGGATGCTGTGACGTTCATACCTGTCAGCAGATACTAAGGAATAGAACAGCTGGTGTTCTGTTAGAACTTAGTATTTATTTCCAGTCTGGTTATCAAGGAAAGACCAGACCTGGCATAAGGCCTACTGACTGAATGTCAAACTGGATGTTATGACATTCATCAGTGACAGCAGCTACTGAACATTAGACAGAGTGGTGTTCTGCTATACTTTAGCATGTTACTTAGTCTGTTCTTCAAGAGAATAACAGAACTAACTTAAGGCCAAATGTGTAAATGTTAAATTGGACACTTTGACATTTATTAATGTAAGATGTTACTGTAGTATGGTCATTTTGATCATGTACAGGTCAGCAAAATTGTACAGTCTGTTTTCTGGAAAAACAGACTCAGCATATGGACCTTGATGTCAAGCTGAATGTCGTGACATTCATTCCTGACAGCATATGCTATATTGTAGGTTGTTCAGTTTTCTGTTTCAGCTTTTTCTCAGGCTATTCTTCAGGAATTCAACAGCTGAGAGAAAATCCAGGAAATCAACAACCAAGCTACATTTAATGAACCTAACAAATAGCCTATTTGTTAGTAACCTAAATGTTGAATTTATGGGAACTCGCTTGACCTTAAATTCAGGAGAATACAGGTGCAAAAGCCCAGGTACTGCAATATAAAAGGAAGGCGTTCCTTCATTCAGTTTCGGGGATTTTGAGGCGTGAAGATTGTGTGTGTCCATCATACTTCACTGCTGTATTTTTGTGAGTCTTGTATTAGACGTATCTTGTAAGCCAAGCCATTATCAAGTAGATGATTGCTGTGGCATAGGGTGTTCATTGAGTTGTAAGTGTTGTGTCGCTCAAAGCTTTTGAGCGTGAGTGCTGTGTATCTTGATTAAAGTTGTGAAGCACAATCAAGAGTTGTTTGAAGTGTGACTTCAAATTGTCTTTAATATTGATTAAAGGTAGTAATCACTGAGGTGATTGAGGGGGAGTGAGTAGGAACTCTGATCTTAGTGTAAGATTGAAATTGCATTGGGTAGGGATTAAGTGATAAGTTGTAAACGGGTGAATTTAGCTTTGAATTGATACTACTAATAGTGGATTTTCTCCCTGGCTTGGTAGCCCCTAGATGTAGGTCATGTTGGACTGAACTGGGTAAACAATTACTTGTGTTATTTACTGCACTTACGTTTAAGTTCTGCATAATTCCTGTCTGTGCAGAATTGGATGTCATAACAACCCGTGTGACATCTAAAGTCTGATAACTAGAATTTCAATAGTTGCAAGCATTAAGGCCCCACCATCAAAAACCTTGGTGACAATATACGGTCCATCATAGTTAGGAGTCCACTTGCCCCTGTGATCTGTCTGAGGAGGAAGGACCCTTTTCAACACTAAATCTCTGACTTGGAAATAACGAGGACGCACTTTCTGATCAAAGGCTCTCTTCATCCGACTCTGATACAACTGCCCATGACAAATGGCTGCCATTCGCTTCTCTTCGATAAGACTCAACTCATTGAACCTTGTCCGAATCCATTCGGCTTCGTCTAACTTGATATCCAACAGGACTCTTAGAGAAGGAATCTCCACTTCAACAGGTAGGAATGCTTCCATACCATACACAAAGGAGTAAGGGGTTGCCCCGGTCGACGTACGTACTGAAGTGCGGTACCCATGCAAGGCGAAGGGTAGCATCTCATGCCAATCTCTGTACGTAACGACCATCTTCTGCACAATCTTCTTTATGTTCTTATTTGCCGCCTCAACAGCACCGTTCATCTTAGGGCGGTAAGGGGAAGAATTGTGATGCTGAATGTTGAAGTTCTGACACAACTCCTTCATCATTTTGTTGTTGAGATTAGAACCATTATCAGTAATGATTCTTTCGGGAATCCCATAGCGACAAATGATTTCTTTCTTGATGAAACGGGCAACCACATGTCTGGTGACATTTGCGAATGACGCTGCTTCGACCCACTTGGTGAAATAGTCGATGGCAACAAGGATGAAGCGATGCCCATTGGAAGTAGTCGGCTCAATCTTTCCAATCATGTCAATGCCCCACATAGCAAACGGCCACGGCGAAGTCATCACATTCAGAGGATTTGGCGGCACATGCACCTTATCAGCATAAATCTGGCATTTATGACACTTCCGAGCATATTTGAAGCAATCTGATTCCATGGTCATCCAATAATAACCCGCTCTCAACAATTTCTTGGCCATTGCATGTCCGCCGGCATGAGTACCGAAGGAACCTTCATGAACTTCCTGCGTTAACCTGTCCGCCTCGTGTCTGTCCACGCATCTGAGCAAAACCATGTCGAAGTTCCTCTTATACAGCACATCGTCTTTGTTCAAGAAGAAACTGCCTGCCAATCTTCTCAAAGTCTTTCTGTCATTGTTGGATGCCCCTGCAGGGTACTCTTGATTCTTCAGAAAGCACTTGATATTGTGATGCCATGGCTTGTCATCGACTACCAGTTCAGCAGCAAACACATACGCGGCCCTGTCAAGGCGCATCACATCGATCCTGGGAGCATGGTTCCAACGAATTACCTTGATCATGGAGGATAGAGTAGCAAGTGCGTCTGCCATCTGGTTCTCATCATGAGGTATATGATACAATTTTACTGTTGTGAAGAAAGTCAACAGTCTTCTCGTGTAATCTCTGTAGGGGACCAGAGTGGGTTGGAGAGTATTCCAATCACCATTCACTTGATTGATCACCAGAGCTGAATCTCCGAAGATGTCCAGAGTCTTGATTCTCAGATCAATGGCTTGCTCAATACCCAAAATACAGGCCTCGTACTCAGCTTCATTATTTGTGCACTCAAAAGTCAAACGAGCGGTGAAAGGCATGTGGGCACCTTTCGGAGTAGTAATGACAGCACCAATTCCACTTCCTCTAGCATTGACAGCCCCATCAAACAACAAAGTCCACTTTTCGTTTGGATCAGGTCCCTCCTCAACAACTGGCTCTTCACAGTCTTTCATCTTGAGGAACATGATGTCTTCATCTAGAAAATCAAACTTCATCGGCTCATAATCATCAATCGGCTGCTGAGCAAGATAGTCTGATAGAATACTCCCCTTGATGGCTTTCTGTGACGTATACTGGATATCATATTCTGTTAAAATCATCTGCCAACGGGCAACACGTCCAGTGAGAGCCGGCTTCTCAAAGATGTACTTCACTGGATCCATCTTAGAAATCAACAAGGTAGTATGGTTCAACATATACTTCCTCAGTCGGCGAGCAGCCCAGGCCAAAGCACAGCAAGTTTTCTCGAGCTGTGAATATTTGATTTCACAGTCGGTAAACTTTTTGCTAAGGTAGTATATGGCATGCTCTTTTCGACCAGACTCGTCATGCTGTCCCAATACACACCCCATCGAGTTCTCAGTCACTGACAGGTACATTATCAAAGGTCTCCCAGGAACTGGAGGTATGAGGATTGGAGGCTTCTGCAAATATTCTTTTATCTTCTCGAAAGCCCTTTGACAATCATTGTTCCACCTGATAGCCTGATCCTTCCTCAGCAACTTGAAAATTGGCTCACACGTGGTTGTTAGGTGAGAAATGAACCTTGCAATGTAGTTCAACCTCCCTAAGAAACCACGGACTTGTTTCTCTGTTCTTGGCTCAGGCATTTCCTGTATTGCTTTCACTTTGTCAGGATCCACCTCAATCCTTTTTCCGCTAACAATAAAACCCAGCAATTTTCCCGATCTCACTCCGAAAGCGCACTTGTTCGGATTAAGTCTCAGCTTGAATTTCCTTAATCGTTCAAACAATTTCCGCAGATTCACTAAATGTTCTTCTACTGTCTGAGATTTGGCAATCATATCGTCCACATAAACCTCGATTTCATGATGAATCATATCATGGAACAGAGTCACCATAGCTCGTTGATATGTTGCTCCGGCATTTTTCAGACCAAACGGCATCACCTTGTAGCAGAAGGTGCCCCATGGGGTTATGAAAGTTGTCTTTTCCATGTCCTCTGGTGCCATCTTGATTTGGTTATAGCCAGAAAAGCCATCCATGAAAGAGAATACCGAGAACTGAGCTGTACTATCCACCAAAACGTCGATGTGAGGTAATGGGAAATCATCTTTAGGGCTGGCTCTGTTCAGATCTCGGTAGTCGACACACATCCGTACCTTTCCATCCTTCTTAGGTACTGGGACAATGTTTGCAACCCATGGCGGATAATTGGTGACTGCTAGAAACCCTGCATCCAACTGCTTTTGCACTTCTTCCTTTATCTTGACAGCCATCTCTGGTCTTGTTCTTCTGAGCTTCTGCTTGACCGGAGGACAACCTTCTTTGAGAGGCAAGAGGTGTACCACGATGTCTGTGTCCAGCCCGGGCATGTCTTGATAAGACCAGGCGAAGATGTCAACATATTCTTGCAGCAATTCAATCAGCCCTTTCTTCACATCATCTCCCAAAGCAGCCCCTATCTTGATTTCTCTCCTGGCGTCCTCGGGGCCGAGATTAATCACTTCAACAGACTCTTGATACGGTTGAATGACCCTTTCTTCTTGTTTTAAGAACCTGGCAAGTTCTTCAGGGAGTTCACAGTCTTCATCACCCTCTTCTTCAGCTTGAAAGATTGGATTTTCAAAGTCGAAGCGAGCCATAGCAGAACTATTATCAATAGGATCCGGTGACGTGCATATGCATGAGTGATGGTATGTGCTTATGAGTGTGAAAGAAAAAGTGGAAACTAAACAAAACATTGCCATTTTTTTTGTTTTTGTTTATTTTGAAAAACTGCAAAAATAGAAAGACAGGGAACGAAATATTTGAATGCAAAAAGACGTCTTTTATTTATGATAAAAATGTAAGTGTCACATAGATGGGCCCTACAATGAGTCATTACGCCTTGGGCGGAACGTAAGACTTGGACATGCATGAATAAACAAAGAAAATTACTCCTTCAGAAAAGTGACTTGGACAATTTCTTCAGAAGACCAGTTGTTGATGACTTCACCCGGGATCCTCGGACGCACCTAGTTATCAATGTCACAATCACTATCCCCACCCTCTTCATTGATTGCTGATACCTGGCCATACTGAACGATGCCAGCGCTGGAGAAAGTAATCGGCCCCTGATGAGTCTGAAGTGTTGAAGTTGTAGAAGTCAGAGCTGGCTGGTACCCAATCCCGAACTTGTCGTCTTTCATTGGTAATTCCAACAGACGCCCCCAACCGGGAGCAACACCTGAATCCACCACGACCCGTGCCTGTTTAAAGGATGAGATAGAGGCACCCGCTTTAACCTCTTCCACCGAAGCTGCATCCTTGATCTGAACTGACTCAAAGGCCTGACACAGAGTCTCATGAATTTCACCTTCTACTTCTACATACTTGAATGTAGACAGGTTACTAACCAGGATGTCCTCCTCACCACAGACGGTGATAATTCGTCCGTTGACTGGAAACTTAATCTTCTGATGTAGAGTTGAAGAGACTGCCCCATCATTATGGATCCAAGGATGACCCAGCAAGCAACTGTAGGAAGGACTGATATCCATCACGCAGAAGACAGTGTTGAAGGTTTGTGATCCAATCAGAATTGGCAATTCTACCTCTCCAAACACCGATCTCTTAGAACCATCGAAGGCTCTCACAATAAGATCTGAAGGTTTCAAGACCAAACCCTCTACTTCTAACCTCGACAGGGCCCTCTTGGGTAGCACATTGAGAGAGGAACCCGTATCCACCAGAACATGAGATAACACGGTGTCTCTGCATTCCATCGAGATGTGCAGAGCCTTGTTATGATTGCGTCTGGCTGGTGTGAAGTCAGAATCAGTAAAACCTAACCCGTTGCTTGCATGCATATTGGCAACGATCCCTTCTAGTTGGTTCACTGAGATCTCCTGAGGCACATATGCAGCATTAAGAACCTTCAGAAGCGCCTCCCTGTGTGCCTCCGAACACAATAGGAGTGAGAGAATGGATATCTTGGACGGAGTCTGAATTAACTGATCGACTACCTTGTAGTCGCTTTTCTTTATGATTCTCAGAAGCTCGTCCACATCCTTTGTAAAAGTGGGCTCAGAACCATCTTGGGGTGCAGAGGTACCCTCATTCGCGGCTTGCTTGCCTTTGGCTTTCACCACAGCATCAGCATTATCAGCTTGGGTAACCGGTGGTGAGAACAATCTACCACTCCTGGTGAATCGCCCGATTCCACCAACATTATCCACTGCGGGACCTTCAACTTCAAGTTCAGGCTTCTGACCCTCTTCTACTTTCAGTGGCCGTTCCACCCTATGATCGTGCGTGTATACACTCCCCCCATAATGCCACGGAATGACCCTTTCACTGGTGAAAGGTAAAGGACCAGGGGTTGTGATGGTCATAGCGGATTGTCGCACTGGTGGCACGGGTTGCGCCTCGGGCACACTGATCTGATTAGTTGGATAGAAAATAGTGATAGTAGCAACATCACAGCCGTACTCAGAAACCTCATTTATTGAAGCATAAACATCCGGAACATCAGAATCAAGTTCAATTACATCAGAACCAACCATATCATCATGGATTACAGAATCAGCAGGAACAACATCTGGGAATTCTTCAATAGTACCTTCAAACACCTCTTCAACCACCCCTTCAGCAAACTCTTTGACAGACAGGTCTTCAACCTGGAGGATACCCTTATCGAGCAAGGCCTGGATACCCTGCTGCAGCTTCAAACAACCTCCACTCTGAGTGGAACAATCCAAACAATCCCTCCCACAACCGGGGAAAACATCGGCCTTCAGCAAACATCTTTTAATCTCCAACAACGGAGTCTTCAACTTCAACACATCCTTAATGGACCTGGCTTCTCCTTCCAGCATATTAACGTTTGCACCACCATGCTGCGGCATGGGATTGTTGACGACATTGGGAGCCGGTGCAAGGTCGATGGCTTTTGAATCTATGAGGTCCTGAACTACGTGCTTAAAAGCTTTACAGTTCTCAATGTTATGGCCAGGTGCCCCATAGTGGAAGCTACACCTAGCGTTGGCGTCGTAACCCACCGGAAGTCTACCAACAGAAGGAGCCAGAGTGCGCAATTGCACAAGTTGTAGTTGTTGAAGACTAGAAAGCAACTGAGTGTACGACATTGGAAGAGTGTCGAAACGCCAGTCCATCATCCTTTGCCTCTGTTGATAGGCGGGTCTGTTACCCGGTTGTTGCTGCTGCTGGTATTGAGCTGGTTGACGTTGCGGTTGTTGTTGTTGTAGTGGTGCTGCAGCTGGAATGGTCACAGCCGCAACATACGGTTGTTGATGATAATTCTGAAAGTTATTCCTCCGGTTATCCCTGTTTTGATAAGAAGTCAAAGAATTCACTCCCCCCTCTCTCTGCTTATGCCCTCCAACGAACGACTTTTTTACCCCCGATGAAGATCCACCTCCATTTTGGATCTTGCAGGTCTTCAGGTAATTCTCCACCCTCTCTCCGGTAGAGACCACATCAGCAAAGTTGGAAGCATTGCACCCCACCAGACGCTCCAGATAAGGTCCAGGCAGCGTATTCATGAACATGTTGGCCATTTCCTTCTCCAACATAGGGGGCTGAACACGGCAAGCTGTCTCCCTCCAGCGTTGAGCGTATTCCCTGAAGCACTCATTGCTTTTAAGAGACAGATTCTGAAGTTGAGTTCTGTCCTGAGCCATGTCTGCATTATACTGGTACTGCTTTACGAAAGCCTCTGCCAAATCCCTCCAGCAACGAATGTGGGCTCTATCTAGCCTCATGTACCATTCCAAGGATGCCCCAGCTAGGCTGTCCTGGAAGAAGTACATAAGTAGCTTTTCGTCATCAGAGTATGCAACCATTTTACGGAAATAGGCTTGCACGTGAGTTTTGGGGCAAGAGCTGCCCTTGTATTTGTCAAATATCGGTACCTTGAATTTCGGTGGCACTCTTACACTTGGGACCAGCCCCAAGTCAGCAACATCTACTCCCAAAGGATTCTGTCCTTCTACTGCCTTCAACCTCTCTTCCAATCTTCTAAACATGGGGTCCATGTCATGGCCCATGCCAAAGTCTTCCTGAAGTGGGGGAAACTGATCGTCCTGATTATCATGAACGGGCTGTTGACCGGAGTTGGCATGCGGGATCGGGGTAGGCCCCGGTCCACTGGGTCCGTTAACCTCTCCAGCTGGAGGATCAGTCACAGTCTCTGGTTGAGCAAGGGGATTCCTCTGTATCATCTGCCTGAGCTCTTGTTGTCCCTGAGCCACCCCTTGAACCACATCCATGAATTGGGTCATGCGGGTCCTCATCTCGGCGAGCTCTGCTTGTACACCTTCCATTGCTCTCTGTTGATTCCTTCGGGTACCGTACCGGTGAATTCCTGAATCAGCTATCCTACTAGTGGAACACCAAACAATATGAGAACACCGCATCGGTACCTGTTATGCAAGATATAACAATGAACGTGCAAATGTAATGACATGTTTATCAAATCCAAAAGGTATTCTACCCCCTTGATTCCAGTCTCACATCAGGTGAATAGTGCAAGAAGACTGAGTCATGGATAAACTGCTGAGATCAAGATGCAATAAAGGGAAACCATCATACAAATGAGTTCAAGGGAAGGGGCCTTAGCCAAAAATACATCAAAAGAGGATCTCCACAACAAGCCTGTGGATTATCACTACACAGCAACAAAGCAGTAAGTAAAGAGAGGAACAAAAATCAGGAATCAGCCTCCTGTATACAACCCATAAGGACTGCTCCTCACTTCATCCAGTAATGCCACCGTGTCGGGATGATCTGGAGATTCTATCAAACGCCGGATAAGCATATTCCTCTTGTGAATGATCCCATCCAGTTCGTTGATGTGCTCTCTGTAGTAATTCCCATCATCTTCTCCGAATACCTCTTCAAGTCTGGATTTCTTCAAACTTGCCAGTGCCTTGAGTTCTTCAATATGTCCTTGAGCCTCATTGAGTTGATCTGTGATATAGCCATTGGTTGATCGGGCGCACAGCAGGTTATGGTTCTTCTCCTTCAGCAAAGTCTTCAATTTCTTTATCTGACTAGTCAGTTCGGCTACCGTCTCCTCCTCCTTTGCCTTCCGAGAAGTTGAAAATGCATCCCATTGCTCTTGCCACCCAGCTAATTTACCATGAGCATCCATTAACTGCTGCTTGACTCGCCTCAACTCAGAACTGGATGATCTCAAGGCTTCGTCTGTCTTCCTGAAGAAGTCCACCTCCACAGCAAATTTTCTCTCTGCTTCCTTTTGCAATATGACGGCTCCCCCCTTCTGATATTCTGCCTCATGGAATTGATGCATACAGTCTTGCAACTTCTCCCTTAAATCCGAGTTCTCGGTTTGAAGTCCCTCTATGGTGTTCTTCAACTTGTCGTACTCCTCTCGGCTCACCATTGTTGACTGCTCAGGAGTAGGTGGATACATAGGTTCTTCAATAGGAAACGGAAGACCAAACTCTTCGATTCTTCCTTGAAGCCACTCTCCATACTGAGGGTAAGTTCTACAATCTCCTTTCCCAAGAATAGTTCTTCCTCTCTTGATCACCTTGAGCCAGGCCTCCGCTGCCTTACGGGATACAGTCAAATCAGGCGAAGAATGGAAAAACAGAGATTCTTCCACATCCTTTTCCAAAGGCGGAGTTCTTAAGGCATATCCAAACTGTCTAACTGCTAGAGAAGGATTATAGTTGATTCCTCCTCTTCTTCCTACCAACGGTACATTCGGGAAGTTCCCACAACTGTGAATAATATCTGCCCGAAGCAAGCTCCGGTCAGACCACCGAGAAATATCTTCAGCTCTCAACCCCATCAATCTCTTCGACCAACTCAACGAGTCCTCGACATCAATGAACGCTCCTGATTTTGGTAGGTGAGAACTGAACCACTTATAAAACAAAGGCGCACAACAATTCAACACTCCTCCTTTTCTATTCTTATTCTTGTGGTGCACTGAATGAAAGAAATCTCCTAGCAAGGTCGGCACTGGGTTTCCCAACACTATGAGGCGTATTGCATCCATGTCCACCAGTTTGGCCACATTAGGGAACAAGACAATCCCATACATACAAAGAGCCAACACAACATTGAAACCCCTCTGGTCACCATCTTCCAGTTTCTTCTTTGCTTCTCCCACTAAGAAACTCAGATGAAAACCATTAACTTCTCCCTTCTGACATATATTAGCCTTCAAGACTGATTCCCTCAAATGTGTGGTTGAAGCAACCATGCTGAGATCGGGCAGACACTCAGAACTGTAGAACAACAACTGTGACTTGATAGGAACTCTGAGAAAACTGGCAATCTCCTCCAAAGTAGGGACCAAAATATAATCCGGGAATGTGAAACACCTCAATGGAGGGTCATAAAACTGCAGTAGCGTGAATAGAGCATCATGTTGATCTTTGGAAAGAACCGTGGCGAAACTTAGAATCAAACCGTAATCCTTTCGGAATCCTTCTAGAGAACTAGGATCCATTAACTTCATCAGTTGTTGGATGGGCTCCAGACAGACCACCGGAAACTTGTAGGCGACGAGTCTCTTTCTGCCAATATCCATCTTAAGAGAACCAGAAAAACCCCGACCAGAATCAAGAAGAAGATGTAAACCCCCTAGAAATGGATAAACATGTGTTAAATGATATGAATGCAGAATGATGTGATGAGGTGAATGCAATGCAGTGGCATGTCAATCAGGATTGTTGTATCCGCTTGAACATCTGTCAGGTTGCACTGTCTGAAGAGAAACCCACTGAGGAATATAATACAAGATCAAAGCTCTGCTCCAGAAAACCGGGTTGGTTGGAGGTTAAGGTTTCCTGAATTTAGCCCGCCCCTCATTGGTAGGTTCTAAGAACAGAAGTTCGTCAGCTTCAGCCCTTCAGTCGAGAATAATACGTTTACCCCTGAAGGTTTGGCATTATTACGGGATGAAAAGACCTTCACTGACTCCCCTCAACAGGACATCCTAATAGCAAGTTCCCAGTCTCGGGGTCCTCGGATTGATCAGCGAGAATGCGCCCACCATATCTAACATAATCACGTCTCGGAGGAGAGGCCTCGACTGAGTTCTCGGGAAATGGTCACCAGAGTCGACGATTTCTAGAGGAACATCCTGCCGTTACGGAACATCCGTAGGACACAATATATCCAAAAGAAACCTCGTCTGGGTGTGGTTCTTCACGAACGACTTAACGTAGCAACATGCCACGCAAGCCTCATGATTATCCACTCTAAAACCTGTGTGTACACTCAAGCCTGGGTAATGGGCTTATCTCTCATAGAGCACCCCATCCCAACAAACAAGCAAACCACTAGCAGATACAGCAGATGCATGCAAGTAGGTAAGCAAATAAATGTACAAAAGCATGAACACCCAATAAACAAGAAAACACACAAGCTAGGAGGGACTCGCTTAGGGAAGATGGACCAGCAAAAGGTCAACTTCTTAGTGTCCCCAGCAGAGTCGCCAGCTGTCGCAACCTGAAAAATACAGTGCGCCAAAAAAACAACCGGCGAAAGAAAAAGACAGAAGAGTCGCCACCGTGCGTTATTCATCCCAAAGGAGGGGAAGGAAACGCTCGAAGTAAACCTGAAAAAGGAAAGGATAAGACGGGGTCTCGCAACCAAATCTTGGGTTCGGGAGTCGGTTATGCGAAGAGAAGGTATTAGCACCCCTACGCATCCGTAGTACCCTACGGGATCCACTTCTGTGGTTCTTGTCTAAAGGGTATGAGTTTATCTAATACACTATTTACTAAAAGGGGTTAAAGGAAAATGACTCGCACGGATGTCGCATCCGTTGCATACGTATCTCATCTGAATATGAGAATCAGAGTCTTCGTAGCTCGGCTGACCTATGGGTTTGGGGGTTGTGTGCTCGCTAAGACATCGCGTCTTATGCCTACGTATCTCATCTGGAATGAGAATCAGAGCACGCCGTAGTTCGGCTAACTATGGGGTTATGGATTGGGTTTTGGACGAACGATGTTACTACGCAATCTACCGGATGCTCGACCTTTGGAGTCTTACTCGCCTGTAGTAGAAGGAGTAAACGTGCGTTGAGGTGTTTGCGTTTTAGGAACGCTCATGCAAAAAGGAAGTCCTAGGCGAAGGAACAGTGCTACCTTAATTGGCATGCAAACGGGAGACTGTGCGAAATCTCGCATCCTATGGGGAAACGATCACACCACACAAAACATGTATCTTAAAGCAAAATGCCACCAAGGGGCTCAAACATTGCCTCCTATTGAGGTCTTCCAGCTAAGAAAGCGGTAAAAGTAAGGGTAAGAAGTAAAAATACCACACGGATAAAGATCCGAAGTTACAGCAATTAAAGGATAAGCAACCCTGAGATCTTCCCAAGCTAACACCATCAAAGAAAACCAATCAGTATGGGTAATCGGAATAAACCTCTGGATGGCATCCCTGCACGAGTATGTGAGCCCTCACAAAAACTCGAAAAAAGGGTTAGGCAAACAGGATGAAATCAAAAGAAAACAATGCCATGGCAACACAAGACAGGTTAGAACAAAACAGAACAAAAAGGACGGATGTTGTCACATTCGCGACTGCATCGCCTAGCGAAAGCTTAGCGAAGCTTCGCTGCATGCTCGCCTAGCGAAGCGGCTAGCGAGCGCCTGCGCGTTTTGGATTTCTCATTGATAACAGTTCGATTTTAAGGATTCCAAACCCTATGGCATTCATCTCAGAAACGAAATTAATTAAACATTCAAAGCAATATTCACATATTCATACACAAATATAAACCCGTGGGCAAAACCTGATGTTACCTCATACATTCATAGTATTCAGATCCAAGGCATAAAGTAAGAGGAACAAAGGCATACCTGATGAGAGACCGGTTAAAATTGACAGACACGGCAGGATTGGCAGAGCAGCGTTAGGGTTTGCGTGAGGCGGAGTGAACTTCCCAGGGCTGCCTGAAGGTCGCTGCAGAGTAGTTCCAAGGTTTCCTTCTCTCAAGATCTTTCTCCAGTGAAGCTCCAAGTGAAACTCCAAGTCTATTTCAAAGTGAATTTTCCTCTACTGAAACCTCAGTATTTATAGACTAATTCTCGTGGACTTGTGGGCTTGGAATGAGGTCAACTGAGGCCCAAGGCTTTTCTGTTATTTCCTGAAATGCGCGCCCTTCGCCTAGCGAAGGATCTGCTCGCTAAGCGAGCGTGACAGTGCTTTTCGCTAGGCGAAGCATCTGCTCGCCTAGCGAGCATGACAGCTCAACAGCAGATTCTTGCTTCTTCCAGCTTGGCGATTTGTGCGGTGAATAGGCCCCATTTGGTCCTGTTGGTAGTACCTCAAGTCTTTTCCTTGTATTGACTGATCATTTGAATAAAACCCACAAAGTGTCCTGGATGATGTTCAAGCTTCTTGGAGCTGATTCTGGTTGACATGATGCAATGTAATATGAAATGCTAAATGACCTAAAAAATGAATGCATGAATGAGGAGGGCAAATTTTGGGGTGTTACATGTGGTTAAATATTTTTATCTGTTTTGATATCTGTTGTTTGTGTTGTTTATTTAGACCTGTTCGATTAAGTGTGTTTAAGTTGGAGTGATGTTTGTTGTTGACATTGTTGTTACAAAAAGTTATTAGTATATCAAAATCAAAGATTACAAAAATTGAAAGTAGGTACTAAATTATGATGCAGAGGTTGCTCCGAGATTGAGATATTTTTTCTTATGGTGTCTGGGTTGACGACATATACTACATAATCTTATCATTTTATTAGTCGTATCCATTTCTATTATAATACATGTGTTGTTTGGCCGTCCTTTTCTTTTTCTTCCCATCTCATCGTTGTGTCAAACTATGTCCCTTTGATATGGAGGTCAATATTTCTCCATTGGTAGCACTGAGAAGCTTTTGTTATAAACATTCATGATGGTAATGGCCTTGTAAACATCAGGTAGATGTCTGTAAGCATCCTGGCGAGTAGGTGCGCATGCCGCAATGACATGGGAGCAAGGAATACAGAAAGCCTGGAACTTGTCACAGTTGCACCAACTTCTGTTTAGTCTGACAGCATAGGATAAATTTGACCTACCCTCATTGTGGTCCATCGTTTCATGTACACTGAAATTTTGCCTATGACGGTCAAAGATTGTAACCGCATGTGTGCTAGCTTTGATAGTTTCCTCTTTCATCATTTTCATACAACATTCACTGAATAATTGATCTGACATTAACACTGCACTCCATCTTTCGCCTCTGGTTGCGAAGGTCGATGCCAACCTAAAAGAGGTTGTTCTAACCAATGCGGTTATTGGTAGATTTCTAATGCCTTTGGATATGTCGTTCATGCATTCTACAAGGTTTGTTGTCATGTGGTCCCATCGACATTCTATATCAAATGCCCTTGTCCACTGCTCTAAAGGTATGTTATCCACCCACCTTCCTGCATCTGCATTTGACAATCTAATTTCGTCACGGTAATTTTAAAGTGACGACCGAGTTAGAGCATACCCTGCATTCACCAATTTTTTGCGAAGATTCTTGTCTTTGATTGCACGCGTGAAATTTTGTGCGATTATGTCTAATGCAATAGACATGGGTAGAAGGAGGATTATGTCATTCGTTATCATGGTTATTGTAAGCACTCTCAATAGCAGCATGTCTATTTGAAATCAAACTGAGATTGATTTGTAGAGCGACATATGTTCTAAGATGACTAAGGAAGAAACCTTAATGACATTAGTCTTTTTGATTATTGTATGTAAACACATATTCATATTAATATCAGTTGATCCGATTTCGACTTTCATCTAAAATATACATTATTTTTTAAAATAAATTACACAACACACATAGGTGTCACACCAATTGGTGACTCCTTTAAAACCTAACACACATGTGCCAATTGGATTGGCTGCACTAGGTGTACAAGTCAATCCAATTGACACCACCTCTTTAACTTAGAGAGCAGACGTCAATTCATCTGGCGCCACCTCTTCAAAGTGGGGTAGTTTAAAAATTAATTTGAAAAGTGGATTATTTTGATTTTTTTTTTTGAAAAAGTGGGTTATTTGAATAATAAATTCTCAATTACAAATGAGTTACTTAATTATAAATCGAACAATAGTCATATAAATTATGAATATTTTTTATAGATATAATATTATAAAATAATTATGTTTTTATTTTAGATATATTTTGAGTTTTAAATATTCAACATTTTTCTGAGTTCTTCTTCATTAAATTAAAAAGAGTTTTAAATTTTACTATTTATACTTATAAAAGTAAAATAGGAAAAAGAAAATGGAGAGAGGAAAAATTGAAATAAAAGTGAGAAAGTGTAAGAAAAAGAATTATAGGAAAAATTTAAATTTTAAATTAAGAGAAGAAAAGAAAGAGTGAGATAGTTAAAAATAAAAAATAAAAAATAAATGGGTGAAAAGAAGGTAGTTTCAATTTTTTAACATTTACTAATTAAAAAAATGGCTTTTAACTACTACAATTTTTATATATTAGAAAATTTGGTTTATTTTAATGGATAGATAGTTGATGATTTATGCAGGTGAATAATAAATCGGAATTTTAAGAGTATTATTATAATTTCACGGAGGTAGTTAGGCACACATAAAGTCTAGGATTAAAAAAGCAGTCCCAATTATGGGTGAAAAATCGGATCATGACACGCCGAATCGATCCACGCATCCGGAAAAAAAATGAAGGGTTGGAATTTCATACCGCCTACCAGCTTGGTCTGTCCGCCTTTAGCCCGTTAAAAAAGAGGCGGGACGGGGCAGAGTACATGCTTGCCACCTACTTTCTAATATTCAATCTCAAGGTGTTCTTTCATTGGAATGGATTCAAGAGAGGTGATGATTGATAATGTGCAAGCTTTGCCAAAATTAGGTGGTGGTTGTTGAGATAATTACCTTTAACATACACTTTTGAGAATAAACCTCCTTGTCATAGGAGAAAAGAGTTTCTACCAAAAGGGAAGAATGAAGGGTGGATGTGGCTATTATTTATGTCTAGAGGCAGGAACTTTGGTTAACGTCTATACAGATGGAATTGTCTTAGTAATCAATGGTGGTGTGAAAATGGGTCAAGGTTTACCTATAAGTATCAATAAAGTTCCTAATTCTTGTCCAACATTTTGCAAATTCAGATATGTCTGGAGAAGCGGTTTTAGATGCATGTCAGCAAATAATCGCACGCATGGAACCTATTGCTTCCCAACATAAATTCAATACTTCTGCTGAGCCAGTTATTGCGTGCTATGCAGAGAGAAGATATCTTTCTTCCCATATTAGGTATTTCACTTAGGCGACTGCATTTGCCGAGGTTTAAATTGACACCTTGATTGGAGATTTTCACACCAGACTAGCAACTATAATTTTGGACCTCGACTACTCTCTGAACCCGACAATAGATGTTGGGCAGATCTCGACTACTCTCTGAACCCAACAATAGATGTTGGGAAGATCGAATGAGCTTTTGTACAAGGTTTGGGTTGGGTTGCTTTAGAAGAACTTAAATGGGGAAATGCAGCTCATAAATGGATTCCCTATGTGGACCTGCAGCATATTGAGTGATGTTACTATGAATTTGGTTTTGAAATGATGGTCAAGCACTCAACAACTTTGATCCGACCCAAAGTAGTAACTACATGCAAATGTTGTTGGACAAGTTTCTTCACTCTCTATTCCAGCTTAATGTTGTAAATGATAGAGGGAAGAATTGTGAAAAATATAAACCCATACTATATATTGGATAGGACCCATGAAAAAATAGACCCAATTTAAAAGATCAACACTTTTTCTATCTAACCAAAAGTGACACTATATAACTTTTAAAACATGATTTTATTATTGAAAAGAAACAACCATTCTTTACATCCTAAACCTTCAAATCCTATACTTCTATATGTCATTTTATAACCCAAAACAGCATCTTCAACCCAGAAATTCTCATACTGGTAACTTCTAAGAAGGGTCCATAACTCAAAACTGTATCTCTACTGACCATTTATACATGTCTTCAACTGAAACTGGGATGTAGAAAGTTGTCAACCCAGTCTCTGACTCATACTTGAACTCATTTTCATTATCACCCACCACACACTTCACTGGCCTCTGGGAACAGTAAACCCCAAATCTTCCACTTCCTCTCACTTTTAGGCTAACTGATGCGGCTACTCCTTTTTGATGGATTTCAAACTGTTCCACAGCTCCTCCAGTGTTGAACATATCCAATAGCCCTATTGGTGCAAACCAAATACCTTGCGCGATTTCCTGTCAAAAAGCATCAATTCATTCAGCATATCATGTTCATCGGTACCAAACAAACAATTCTTCGCAATATCTTGTATAACAAACTTGCTTAAGCCTTACCTTGATTGGATAGAAATGGAAAAGCTCGTATTCTAGAACTTTTAATGTCACTGGCATTGAAGCACCCTTTGGTAAAAGAGTTATGTTACCTGAAATGTGGATGCTAGCCAATATTTTAATAAAGTTGAATTTCACAGTAGCAACTTCACTTCTTGAAATTCAAAGATTTTAAGCTCAATGAAATTACCTGATCTATAAGAAAAGACAACAGCATCTCCATTCCAATCAGCACCAGCTACTTGAGCAATAAGATCAACATCAGAGGTACAGACAGAGCCAGTAAGTGTCTCAGGGGTTTCGCAATGAATACGGTTTTTCTTCTCTATCTTGCACCACCCGGCACCTTGACAGTTAAATACACCAACAACTCCACAACATTTGTTCAAATTCCATATCTTGAGCAAGCTGAAAATGAATTTTAATACACAAGATTCAAGCATACCAACTAGTGACTACTAAAGAAAAACTCCTATCAATGACTGTCTCTGATAGGAGCTGAACTCCGTCTCTTGAAGTTACAAGGTCAAACTCTTAACACTGAATATCAGATAGAATATTTAACAAACCTTTTCCCATCTCTTGCTGGATCAACAAAGAGAGAGTCAACAGTGGGTCGGGCGGGTAACTGAGCACGGAGAACCGAGCCATCAGGAAGAACCAACTTCTTTAGAAGATCAAAATTATGCCTTCCTGGTTTATCACTATATACACAACAAAAGCAACATGACGATATTAGTACATATAGTCATGTATAACCAAATGTTGAACAAGAACTGCAATGAATGTCAATATACTACCTGACATAAATTGGGCCTCCACTGATCGCACGAGCTGCAGCATGATACTCGGCTGCCGGGTGTAAACTCTGAAATTACCAATATACTTTTGTTAACAAGAATATAGCTATTAAAAGGTACTCAAAATACAGATTCACTTCTACTTACATGAAACATGTCCCAGTCAGGTTGCATGAACTCTCCAAGGAAAATTGAGTTATACGTAACCGATGAAACATGAATGGTATGAGAAGCAGGATCATGTGGGTAAAAGTCATCAGAGGCTCTCACAACAGCAGTCTGCTTGGCACTATAGAGGCCATCAGTATTGTGACACATGCAAGAAATGCATCCGTTGTCGCAAAAATTTCGAGCAATAGAAGCCTCGAGAGCTTGATGATAGCTACGTGTGATTGAGACTCTTCCGCCATGTCCTGAACCAAGGGTCTCGATAATGTTTTGCACATCAACTTTCACTCCATCTACTCCGCACGAAGCTAAGTAAGCATGGAGCTCATTGTAGAAATCAAAGACCTTTTTCGGATGAACCAGACCTAACCCATGGACAGTCAAGCTGTCCATGACGGCGTCTGGTTGATTTCCTAGAACGCCCGGGGAGTGTATGGGGTATGCTACAACAGTGTTGAAGTGTTCCATTCCAATTGCTGTTGGCTTCACTCCACCCCAATAACCAGCTAGAGCATGCCAAACATATACATACCTGCCATAGAAAACCAAAAATTCAGAAACATAAAATAAGCAATTAAGTCATGATAATTCTTCTGTCACATAACTCAACAACTCGAAGAATACGAATCATTTTGAAATGAATTTATAGGATTTCAGGATGCTAGACGATACTTCATATTGTGTAGTTGCTTTGTTTGATCTACAACATGCTCCAAGCCATTCCCCCCACCATTCTTTTGAAACTTAGTGTTTTCTTTAATACCAATCAACCGTGTCGCAAACCTGCAAGAATCATATCCCCGAGGATCAGTTATACATTTCTAAATTAGGACTTTTTCTATGCAATGTGCATGAAAAATGCTAAATTAAGAAACAAGATAAAATCTTACTGTGCTCCTTCTTGTACAACAGAATCGGCATCTTTTGGTTTACTCTCAATCTGTTGCCAACCATCATCGATGATGAGAAACCGTGGAGATGCACCTCCCTCTGATAGGCTAAAGGAGAAGAAATGAAATAAAACGCAGCATTTCAGTAACTAGTTGGTGCCTCTAAACATCATCTTGATCTCTTTTCACTTACCATAAAAAAGAAAAGCAAGACACTCATGTTTCTCTCACAAATTACCTTTTCAATCCTTCCTCAATACCCTCAGCTGTGACATCAGTATAGAAAGCATCCCATGTGCACCAGCCAAACCAGTCAACGAAAGACGGTAACTGTGTAAAACCAATCGATAAAAAAGTTAGAAGATCTATTACATAACTAAAAGATGGATCTATTGGTGATATGGCTAAGATAAGATTCTTACTATTTTCTTCTCGCGGTGCAGAAAAGTTTGCATGTGTTTTTCAACAGCCCTTAATAACACGCAGAAAAGAAATCAGTAACACCACATTTGTCAAAATACAAATCACAATTTCACCAAATGAGAGAAAATTTTTTTTTTCTATAGCTGCAAATGACTTTACAACATCATAGGGAAACAAAGAGAAAAGATCAAATAGACAAAAAGAGAAAAACGCGTCACTTGACAGCTTGACTGATGACTTCAAAAGGGTTGGTTCCAGCATGCATGTAGACCAGGTGAAGGCCTTGATTGGTCTCAACAGCAGGATCTCCTGCAAAACCACACACCAAAAGCAAAATCTCGTTTCGATTCTCCAAAAAACAGCATCTTCATTAATCATAGCTTCATCTCATCATCATTTCATGTTTGTAACTCACCACTTTCAAGGCAAATCTCTATCTCATTTTTGTCATTTCCTTGCAGAACAGCGCGGAACTGGCCTTCCAACAAAGGAAGCAAGACAGTGTAAATGACAGGAGAATTTTGCTTCTGATTTTTACTTTCTTTGATCTCTATAAGTATGAATTGGGTTTCCAAAGGGATATCCCTTCCACAAGTTCCTACTCTATGTGTCATCCACCATAACTTGAACCGAAAGCAACACAAGAATCGAAGATCCCTGTTCATAAATGAATTCAACTCTATCATTTCAACTTAATATAACCAACCATTAACAACAAGAATATTCAAGACCCGGACTACTATACATAGGATCGGTTAAACTGTATTTTAAATAGAAAGTCACAAAATCTTTACCACGGTTAAAATGTGGTTAAATAGACTTCTAATTATTTTGTCGTGATTAAACCGTCACTAACCTACCCAGAACCTACAAAAGACTGCTCTAAAATATTAAGAATTAATGTTGTAAATGGTAAAAGAACTTACTGTAAGACACCTATGGGAAAGACATGGATGCTTTTGGTGTTGGAAACAGTAGCACCAATAAAAGCACCTGTCACAATGCCTTTTCCAGTTCCTGGTGTTAGTACAATGTTGTCCGGAACTCCACTGAGTATCGTCTTCCCGTGAACCACCAGATTCCCATTGTCAACCGATATCTTAGGTGTCACCGTCATGTTCGAACACTTAACTGCAACAAACACGTATCAAAAATTGATAAGCACAAAACTAAATAGTAGTACCCCTTTACTATATTATAACAATCCAATGTCACAATACACATGAAAACAATAAATTAAAGGAAGAACTGTTTTATTAGAACTTCATATTTACATATTACAAAATATTTTTTTAAAGTAATAAAGTCTAGCTATAAATATGTGATATGAACCTAGAGACTTATGATGATGATGACAGGTCCTAAAGGTTAAGCGTGAGTTAGACTTGTTCCTATCTGGTTGTGCACATGAAGGAGGAGTCCTTATCCATCTTTTGGAGTATTGCTCTGAAGCTACTGCTGTTGTTGTCCTTAACATGGTTGTTTGTATGTGTACTAACATCTCGTTACAGAGAAAATATGTCTTAGAGTTAGACTTTGTATTTCAAGAAAAATCCTATTTGTTAAGTCGGTGTCACCGAGTCAAACCAGTGAACACACGCAAGAAACAACAACACGTACGTAGAAACAAAAAAAAAAACTGAACTCTTGCATTTCATAACTACACCACCGCCAAAACAAAAATAGTTTATAGTAATACTCACCGAAAAATAAAAGCGTTATACTCTGTGGTGTTAAAAAGGACGAAATAACGAACAAGATAATTATGGTTGCAGTTTGTCGAGAGATATTTTGAATGAGTATAGAAGAAGCGGAATAAAGCGCGGTGAGGTTTTTATAGCATGTGCAGTGGTAAAAGGTCGAGCTAGTTCTAGACTTCACATGGTGACACGTGGAGACTTGGAATGCATTGTAGTCCAGGAAAATTGGTAAATTATTACTGTCTTGGAAATGACATGAACAGAGATATTTTTTCAGTCTTAGCCCCAAAATAAAATAATTTAGTAGATGCGAGAAGGCTGATCATAATTCTGCTCAAATGAACAGGCATGGTATTCATTCCAAAACTCATATTTATCATGTCATTTGAGCACATGAAAATAAAAAGTAAATGTTATTGTTAACAAGTATGTCATGATACAACAAACATCCGAGTATTATTCGTTTAAGTGAAATTGATACATATTAGAACTGTATAGTTATTAGTTTTGAGATTTTTTAATAGTTTTTTTTCTTATACCTCTTTAAAAATTTAAGATTAAACTTTTATCAAAATAATTTATGACTGACGTGTTGTATTAAGTAAATTATTAAAATTTGATGGGAAGAGGATTGTCTCCAGGAGAGAGCAGTGCAAATCTGCACCACTAGATTCTCATTAGTCTTTCATTTCTTTCTTTTTTTAATATTTTATCTCTTTATCTATTTTCAATCAATGGCTCACATTCCACTTAACCAAAAATTGAGAGAATAAAACGGGAAAGAATGCCCTTCCAATTTGATGAATACGATCATCATCTAAATGACATCCAAAAATATATTAATTTGAACACATAACATAACACATCCAATTTAATATAATAGACCAATAGTCTAAATAGAAAATCATAATGGAACTAGACATCAAACATCAATTTCTTCAACCTTCAGATCTTTTAACCGAAACTTCAACTTCTACAACTCACCTGAAAAATCAACAATAATAATAGAGTGAGATTACTAAATCTCACTTAAGTTCCCTACACTCGACACTACAAAGTATTAAATAATATTCTCGTTGTTATTACGAACAGAACGAGAAGGAAGAAGCTCTTTAGCTTCTCCTGATATATGAATGTTGATACCATGATAATTCTAGCCTTGTAATTCATGGGTATTAACCCTAATGGATGATTGTAATTGAAATTATAGTTATCAGACTTTGGATGTCACACGGGTTGTTATGACATCCAATTCTGCACAGACAGGAATTATGCAGAACTTAAACGTAAGTGCAGTAAATAACACAAGTAATTGTTTACCCAGTTCAGTCCAACATGACCTACATCTGGGGGCTACCAAGCCAGGGAGGAAATCCACTATTAGTAGTATCAATTCAAAGCTAAACTCACCAGTTTACAACTTATCACTTAATCCCTACCCAATGCAATTTCAATCTTACACTAAGATCAGAGTTCCTACTCACTACCCCTCAATCACCTCAGTGATTACTACCTTTAATCAATATTAAAGACAATTTGAAGTCACACTTCAAACAACTCTTGATTGTGCTTCACAGCTTTAATCAAGATACACAGCACTCACGCTTAAAAGCTTTGAGCGACACAACACTTACAACTCAATGAACACCCTATGCCACAACAATCATCTACTTGATAATGGCTTGGCTTACAAGATACGTCTAATACAAGACTCACAAAAAATACAGCAGTGAAGTATGATGGACACACAAAATCTTCACGCCTCAAAATCCCCGAAACTGAATGAAGGAACGCCTTCCTTTTATATTGCAGTACCTGGGTTTTTGCACCTGTATTCTCCTGAATTTAAGGTCACGCGAGTTCCCATAAATTCAACATTTAGGTTACTAACAAATAGGCTATTTGTTAGGTTCATTAAATGTAGCTTGATTGTTGATTTCCTGGATTTTCTCTCAGCTGTTGAATCCCTGAAGAATAGCCTGAGAAAAAGCCGAAATAGAAAACTGAACAACCTACAATATAGCATATGCTATCAGGAATGAATGTCACGACATTCAGCTTGACAACAAGGTCCATATGCTGAGTCTGTTTTTCCAGAAAACAGACTGTACAATTTTGCTGACCTGTACATGATCAAAATGACCATACTACAGTAACAGCTTACATTAATAAATGTCAAAGTGTCCAACTTAACATTTACACATCTGGCCTTAAGTTAGTTCTGTTATTCTCTTGAAGAACAGACTAAGTAACATGGTGAAGTATAGCAGAACACCACTCTGTCTAATGTTCAGTAGCTGCTGTCAATGATGAATGTCATAACATCCAGTTTGACATTCAGTAGGCCTTATGCCAGGTCTGGTCTTTCCTTGATAAACAGACTGGAAATAAATACTAAGTTCTAACAGAAAACCAGCTGTTCTATTCCTTAGTATCTGCTGACAGGTATGAATGTCACAACATCCAGTTTGACATTCAATAAATCCTGTGTTAGCTAATCCTGCAGTAACTACTCAAGTGTGTCATGACATCAGTCAAGACATCAGAGTACAGTTAGATATTCTAACCTACAATGTAGTCACACATACATACCATGTCATGACATCAGTCAAGACATTAGTAACCAGCTAGTGTTTTACCATATAATGCAGCCAATCAAACACCTACAAACTCCCCCTTTGGCAAATTTTTGGCTAAAACACTTTGATCCCCATAACAGAGTTCATAGCAGCGGAATCACACACCTAGCAGGAAATAAACTTAGCTAATACACTCAGAGTGGCAGCACACTCACACACATGGAAGTTAAATAAAAACTTTACAAAGCAGCACACACAAACAGAAGTTAAATCTAAACTTCAACACACAGCAGCTGCAGGGGAGGGAGTTAAATAAAAACTTCACACACACAGCATACAAACAGAAGCTAAATACACACTTCATCACACATCAGCTGCAGTAGAGGAAAACTTCAATCTGTCATGAATGAGAACCTGTTTTAACAAAGTTTAACAAAGTAAACTTCTGTAAACTTCTGTTGTCCTGGGGTATCACTTGTCACTCCCCCTTTTTGTCAAAAATGTTGCCAAAGCAACACTTTAAATTACAGATCCACAAATAGTAAGTAGAATTACACAAATGACAGAAAACACACAAAGACAAGTATTTAATCCTCAGCCTCATCATCAGCCTCCTCTTCAGAGCTGGCCTCCTCCTCATCCTCAGAACTTTGCCTATCAGCTCCATCCGTGTCCTCAGCAGAAGTCTCCAATTGCAAGATGAGCTTTTCCAAAGCATGCTTTCTAGCCTCCAGCTCTTTGCAGGTCTCTCTGAGAACTGCAATAACAGCAGCTTTGTCTGGTTGGTTGCCAGCTTTGGATGTTTCTTCCGATGTCAAGACAATATCAGGGACATGCTTGCCCAGAAACAGTTTGTAACTGAAAGCCAATGGACTCTCTCTTCTTCTCACAAAGTCATTATCTGTCAGGATGTGTGGAAATTGATTCAGCACTATTCCACATATGAGAGACGGAAAGGCAATAGGTCCCTTCACACTAAAACTCCCAGCATGTTTCATGGTCTGCTCAAAGATGTAAGTCCCATAGTCCACCTTTGCCTTGGTTCCCACTGCATAGATGAACTTTCCTAACATCACAGACATAGTTGACTTGTGATTTGTGGGTACCCAGTTGGCTGCTCCAACTTTGTGTAACATTGCATACTTTACACTTAGTTGACTGGCCACCAGCTTCCCTTTGAGAGGCCATTTCCGGACTTGCTTTGCTGTGATGACTTGACAGATTGTATTGTCAGTCACTTCAAGCTCTGGTTGCACTTCATCTGCTCTTCCCAAATACAGATTTATCACTGAGGGGGAAAAGGTCACACACTTGCCACGCACATAGACCTTTCTAAATTCTCTGGATTTCCCATCAGCACACTCCTCAGACAGATTAACAATGAACTCCTTCACTAAGGTCTCATAGCATTTAGGGAGTTGAGTCACAGTTCTCATCAGTCCTGCCTCTTTGATGAGATCCACAATTTCCTTACACTCCAATGCATTCTGAGCCAGTTCTCTCTCCAATGCCAGCCTCTTGTGGTATACATACTTCCACCTGTTAACACTGGAGGCAAAGTGGAAGGACACATTGTCAATAGGGACTTCTGGGACACTAGCAGCCAACCTGCTGGAAGAAGGCTTCTTCCTGGACATGGATGTTGTGACATCACATGGGACATCAGATTCAGACTCCACCACCACAGCCTTGGTCTTCAACTTCTTGGGCACCTCTTTGCTCCAAGATTTTGCTGGTCCATAACCTTTCCTTTTGTGTGCACTCTCTGTCCCTGTTTGCTTGTGAGGAGTTGTCTCATCAACTTCCTTGGATGGAGACCTTTGCATCACTGTCTTTTTCCCTCTTCTAGTTCTGACCCTCTTGGCTATGCTAGGGATAACCGAGGCCAACAGTTCGTTATCAGAGAACTCGTCCAGGTTGACTGTGTCAGCTCTAGGGTTGGCCTCAGCATCTTGAGGGACACTTACCTTCTCACCTCTCACCTTGCTTACATGCTTATCATTCTTAGGGTTCTCTTCAGGTAATCCAGACACATTTTTCCTTAACACAACTGCGGTTTCACGACATGCACCATCATCGGGTACGATAGTGTTCAAGGGAACAGAAACCCCAGGAACATTCTGATCCTCGGACAGAATCTTAGTGACCAAAGAGGCAATGGCATTGTGCACATACCTCGATCCTTCCTTGGAAGGGTTGTCCAGAGCAATCGCTGAGGAGATTCTGGAGACCGTTTCTTTTGGTCTTCTTGCATGGGACGTCGTTGCAGCGTTGACACTAACTTCCTCCCGGTTGGGATTGTTGAGCTCCGTGCTGTGAGAATCGGACACGGTAGTATAGGAGGTGGTATCGGATTGATGTGCCATGCTGAATATCACAGAGGGAAGATGACCCGTTTCTTTGGAAGAGGGTTTGCACGAATGGGGTGTGAAGCGATGGAATGTGAAACGCTTTATGCAAGAGTAAGGTCTATTAGATTTTGACCACTCAGAGCTCACTATTTGTTGTTTAATAATTTGACTTACTAAACAGTAGCTAACTAACTTCTTTAGTTGCTATAAATTTTCAGACGCACGCATTCCCTCTTTGCCCTTACTATTTTCACACTCAGTAGCGTACAATGTCATGACATTCCGGGTGACATTGTACTCTGTATGCATCAGGTTCCTCCATACTAGAGATGACCACCTGCTACCACAAGCTAGGTACTGAGTTTCAGCAGACGTCAATAATACACACCTCTGTCTATCCCTTGCTGTCATATCATTTGTATGATGACCAATAGGTGCCAAGGGCTCATTACTTTCAATCAGACACTTTCCACAGTCTGTCCTTTTATCTAAAGACAGATATGAGACTCTTCTTATAGCTCCCTTGGAAATGCTCTTCTTCATTCCTTTTACCTGAAGGGGATCAAGTCTTCCATGTCCCAGCTTCCCTTCCTGATCTCCCTTGGCTAAAGGACACTTGGGAAAGTTGAGAGAGTCTTCAGATTTCCATAGATAGCAGTTATCTTTGGATCTGTCTCCTCTCATCACTTCTTGATTGCACCCATTCAACAGCACACATCCTCCCTTGGTAAATTCCACCTTGTATCCTTGGTCACACAACTGGCTTATGCTTATGAGGTTCACAGTTAGTCCTTTTACTAACAATACACCACTCAATTTTGAAGTTTCTGGACAGTCCAGCTTCCCAACACCCATGACTTCTCTTTTAGTTCCATCACCAAATGTCACAAACTTGGTGGTAGGAGGATGTAGATTCACCATTAGGTTGTTCATCCCAGTCATATGCCTTGAGCAGCCACTATCAAGGTACCAATCTTGTCTGATATGTGCCCTTGAAGAAGTGTGAGCAAGGTTAGCAACACACTGTTGATTCTCAGGAGAGAAGTGAATCTTAGATGCCTGCTGCTTAGGATTGACCTGAGGTGTCTGCTTAGCCGCCCATGTTTGTTTCTTAATGGGGACATTATGCGTAGACACCTTTTTCTTAGGCCTACCTTGAGAGGTCTGGTTTGGGTAACCATGCAGCCTATAGCAGAATGGTTTTATGTGACCGAATCTACCACAGTAATGACATCTCCATCTCTTGAATTTCTTCTTCTGATGATTGCTCATTCTGGTTCCTCGATGTTGAGACATTGGATGTGACTTCCCTTTGGATTTCTGAACTATAGCCTTTGGGCGTTTGCGTTCAGCTGAGGATCTTTTCCCAACGCCTAAACCAGATGTGGTTCCAGACTTCTGTCCTGTCTTCAGGATCTCTTCCAAGGTGTCAGATCCCTTATTCAACATTTTGATGGATTTGGTCATTTGGTCTAGCTTTGAGGTCAGCAAAGAAATCTCACCCTTCAGACCCTCTATGACTTTCAGCTGCTCTAGTTTCTCAGCTTCTAGCTCTTTGATGAGTTTCTTATGCTTTTCTCCTTGGATACAAACTTCTGCACTTTTAACACATAGTTCTTTATATGAGGCAGCAAGTTCATCCAAGGTGAGCTCATCTCCACTTGAGTTATCCTCTGAGGCACATACACTGGTCAGAGCAGTGACATGTTTGGCCGATTCTCCTTCAGATTCACTCTCAGTGTCTTCTTCTGTCAAGGTGACAGATAGCCCTTTCCTTTGCCTCATGAGAAAGGTAGGGCAGTCAGCCTTAATATGACCATATCCTTCACATCCATGGCACTGGATTCCCTTGCCTTGGTTGAACTTTTCTTCAGAAGTTGATCTTTTATTTATGTCAGACGGGATGTTCTTGACATTAGGTCTACCCTGTTGATCAAATTTCTTTATGAGCTTGTTGAACTGTCTCCCAAGCATGGCTAAGGCTTCTGATATACTTTCATCACCTCCAGTATATCCTGCTTCTGACTCCTCTTCAGCATTAGATACAAAAGCTATACTTTTGTTCTTCTTCTCAGCATACTCACACAAGCCCATTTCAAAGGTTTGGAGAGAACCAATGAGCTCATCCACCTTCATGTTGCAGATGTCCTGCGCCTCCTCTATGGTTGTGACCTTCATAGCAAATCTCTTAGGCAAGGACCTGAGAATCTTTCTTACAAGTTTCTCTTCAGCCATTTTCTCACCTAGTCCACCAGAGGTGTTTGCAATTTCAAGAATATTCATGTGAAAGTCATGAATAGTCTCATCCTCTTTCATCCTCAGATTTTCAAACTTGGTGGTCAGCATCTGAAGTTTGGACATCTTCACCTTGGAAGTACCTTCATGGGTTACCTTGAGGGTATCCCAAACTTCCTTTTGTACATTCATATTCATATTAGGTCATTAACATAACATAGTCCACTGCATAGTATTGCATTGTCCTTTGCCCAAGTACAAGCCATCAGACAAGATTAGGTCAACTGGTTAGGAGGATCAGTCAAGCAAGCAAGCAAATGCATTTCTCAAGGAAGCAAAGCCCTAGGGTTGGTTCAACATGTTTACATGACCTAGGGGTCCTTTTGAGGTTATTTGGTCAAGGTTTGGGTGCTCATAAGTCATCAGTCATGGTTCAATCCCCCAGAAACCCTAGAAAGTCAACCAAAGTCAACTGTGCCTGAAATCAAGGATTTGAAGGTGGGAGATGGTTTGAAAGGGTTCATTCATGTCCATACAGGTCTCATTTGACATTTCAAAGATCAAGATTGAAGAATTTGAGGTCAGATGAAAAGTTTCCAAAAATAGTAAGTGACCTGTAATTGGAAACTGCCAAAAATGGAAAGTTCTTCTCCTCAAATTTACATCATCATACAAGCTTCAAATGGAACTTTGTCCAACATGAAAGTTGAAGATATTGCTCTCACCTTTCCAAAAAGTCCAAGAACACTCATTTCTCATGTGTGGTTGGCAAGTTATGATCAAATCATTGTCAAGAATTTTTGAACTTCAAAGTGGCATAACTCTTGAACCATTTGGCCAAATTGAGTGGGGTTTTTTTGCTACAAGTCACATTTGACATGTTCTAGCCAAATCCTTCATCACATTTCATCAAAAATCATCAGATCAAAATGGCATTTTTCAAGTGGCTTGAATTTAAAAAGGGAGGGGTAAAAAAGTGACTTTCAAAATAAACATTTTTCTACACTTTCTACCAATTGCATTTGACTGAAAACCATATTTGGAATATGTTTAGGCCCATTTTCGTGCACTGTAGCATGCACACCATGCATAGAGGTGGAAATATCAACTTTGCATAAACATTTGTTTCCACTAATTCTACTTGCCAAATGCCTAAACATGTTTAAGGTTTTGCTTAACAGATGATATATAAATGAAACCCTAACAGAAAACACAGGAGCACACACTCATCTCAGATCTAGAATCAAAAATCCAAAACTCTCTCAACTTTTCATTTCATTTTTTCTGCAAATTTTCCAAAGAAACTTGTGCTGTTCTTCAAGGATCCTTCATCTCCAAGTATTGTTGAAGCTTTTGCAAGCAGAAATTCGCCACTGTAGAGCATATTCAAGAACTGTTACATTGAGCTTCTTCCATGGCAAGTGTTGATTGGAGCTGCTTCAAGGATTGTTGAGCTGAATTACATCGTTCATTCACCTTCTCCATCATCATTAAGCGTCTGTTTCGCGCTTACACGGCCAAAGAACTCCAGATTCAACTCTGTCATTTCTTGAAGGTTGGATTTCGAACCTTGTATTTGTTAAAATTAGGATGTGTATTTGATAGATCTTGCATCCATGAGTTCACTAAACTTTATGGTTTTGATTTTCATTGAGTATTAAGCTTGATATACCGAATTGAAGTTTGGTTGTTGAATATTATCCTGCTCGATTCTTCCATATTAGCATGAATTAGGATTAATGAATCTTGGATTGTTGATGTACACGTTAAGATGAATCGAATGGTGTCTCATTTGTTGAATTCTGGAACAAAATGTTCTTCACCTGGATTTTGGATGAAGAACTTGATGAATGCTTGCATAAACCCTAGCCAGAAGCGTGTAGATCCGTGTTCCCTTTGAATTGCATGTATTTCGTGTTTCCACGCCATGAGCCCAATCAGACCCTGCCACGCCCTTAAGTGAAACGCGGCGTTTCACTTAAGTGGCTTAGTATTTACGAAATTGCCATTATTCTATTTTATTTCATTTAATCAATTTCCATTTTCAATTTTTATTTCATTTGGTATGCTGATCTTAGAAAATTCATAGCTCCTTCAATATTTGTCCAAATAATGTGGGATTTTTTGTGAAATGTTCCTCATGATCTCTAGTTTTTTATGGTGATTTTTCCAGAATTTATGCACGTGTGGATTTTTAAATGGCCTAGGGTTTGTTCATGTGTGTCCAATTTGTGTATGCCTTGCCATTTTGCTTGTGAAATGATGATGCTTAATCCAATGAGGCTGAAATTTTTTGTGTTTAAACTAGACATGTCCATGGTTATTTTGGTATAGAGTTTATGATTTTATCATTGCGGGTTGATGAGATATGATTTTTTGAATAGAGGTGTGACAATTTGTGTCACACCATCCTTGTCCAACTTCATGATTTTAATTACCATGCTTATTAAACTCAAAATGGTCTGGATTTTTGCATGAAGATACTTGTGAATGTTGAAAATGCTTGTGAATTTTTCTGGAATTTTTGAATGCATTTCCTATTTGTTTGATAATATCTCCCCTGTTTGACCAATTGTTGACTTCTTGTGACACATGATGTTATATGATTTGGGAAATCCTCATGCATTATTGGATGGACTTGAAATTTGGCATGTGTATTGTAGACATCTTTAAGTATATCATGGCTTTGGTCTCATTCATTTAGCATGTTTTGTGTCTGTTTTATGATTGATTGAAGTGGATGCATGTCTTGGTGCCTTGTATGAGCTTGCTTGATGATGCTTTGACTTTATGAATTTCATTGACCTACTTCCCTTGATCCAATTGAGTTGAAATTTGGTATGATTATCATGTTATGAATGCTGTTTGACCATGAATTTTTTTGGGGATTTATTGAAATGTTTTGGTATTGATTTGATTGTGATCATTCTGTTTGGCCTTTTGAGGTTCTAAATTGCATGTTTTGTGCTCTTTCCTTCATGAAATGATAATGATGAATGATATGAATGTGAAACCACTTGGGTTTGTTTCTTAATTGTTTGGTCTTGATTTTGGATAACTTTCACTTGCTGTTTTGGATTTTTTATCTCCTTTTGACCCTAGGCTTGTCCTAGTGGTCTTGTTTCTCATGTTTGAGTTTGGTTTTTCAGGTTAAGAAGCAAATGCTTTAAGGAGATTAATGCAAGTTGATTGAGTTTGGTTGTTTGTTATGAACTAACTTGTTTGTTTTGTAGGATGCTTAGCTCACTTGCTTTGAGCTTGTGCTTTGCACATATGATTGATTGTGTTGTCTGTTGGCTCTTATGCTGTTTGTTTTGACTTTGTGATTGGTATAATGATTGTATTTGATTGATTTCAGGTACATTAGTTGCTAATAGTTCTTTGAGAACTTGCTTTGCTTTGCTTGATAGCATTTGCATTGAGGTATAACATCCTAACTCCATGTAGTTTGGAAGACCTGGCCTGTTACTTGGCCAGGCACCTGTCTGAAGTCCTCCTTAAGAGGCAATATTTGTGTTTGTTTACTCTTGTCCTTGTACGTATCCAAAGACCTCCTAAGTGAAGAGGCATTGGCAGATACAAGAGATATGCAATCTATCTCCTGCTATTCTGTGTGTCATCTGCTTTGCTCACACCACTGTGTTGATGCATTGCAGATACTAACCCAAGATCTTGTACAGTTGTACAGTTGAGTCAGTGTCATATGTGTAGAAGGGTTCCCACTTTCTGAACCCACACATTCTTGTCTTAAGCTCTCCCAGGCCAGGGATAAGAGCTGTGAAGTCTCATCTTCACTCATCTTTCATCAGCTTCACCCTAACTCTCAATGTTAGCGTTAAGAGCTAATATTACCCTGTTACAGTGGTTTGTTTGTCGAGGTTGACATGACCCCTTGACTAAAACCTAACCCTGATTGAGCCCATTGATTGCATATAGTGTGTGCTATTTGTGCTGGTGTGTTTGTTTTAGCTTGCTTCCTGTGCAAGTTAGGTTTGGTTTGGCTTGCTTCCTGTGCAAGTCATGTTTAGGATAGGCTTGCTCCCTGTGCAAGTTAGCTAGAAACCTTGACTTAGGGATGATTTTGCATGATAACATCTAGGCTCGAGTCGTAGTCTCCCTAGTTGTGTCTCCCTCTGTTATCTGGTTAGGCTAGTCCTTTTTCCCTGTTAAGGGGAACTACGTCGCCCTGATCCTCATACCAGATGAGGTACGTAGGCAGGAGATGAGCAGATCTCTCCGGGCGCCCTTTTTGTTTTCTCTTTGCGTGTGTCAGGAGATGGATGTAAGCCCAGCGATTGGCATTCCATATCCTGTGTCTTGTTGTGTGCTTGGAAGCTGATGTAAGTCCAGCGATTGGCATTCGGGTTCCAGTGTGGGTGTGTTTGGTTCGGAAGCTGATATAAGTCCAGCGATTGGCATTCGGGTTCCATGTTTGCCCGTGTTTGTGTTGTTTTGTTTGGCGTGCGTGAGCCGAGCTACAGATGCTCTGATTCTTCTTCGTCCAAGAAGATACGTATGCATAGGATGCGACATCCTAGCGAGCATGTGTTGTTTCCCCAGTCCGAACTACTTTGACTCTGATGTCTATGCCTGATAGACTAAGTAGGCCCAGGATGCGATATCCTGCCGAGTCAGTTTCAGTTTTGTTTATTTTCTTGTGTCTCCTTCAGCCAGTGTGTGTGTGTGAGCAGTGTTTTAGCAACCATTTTCCTTCCTATTGTGCGTGGATCCCGTCGAGTACGACGGATGCGTAGGGGTGCTAATACCTTCCCTTCGCATAACCGACTCCCGATCCCATTCTCTTTGGTCGCGAGACCATGTCTTTCCCAGGTTTACTCTGAGCGTTTCCTTTCCCTCTTTTGGGATAAATAACGCACGGTGGCGGCTCTGTTGTTTTCGTTTCCCGCCGGTTTTTCGCGTAATGCGACAGCTGGCGACTCTGCTGGGGAAAATAGAGAAGTTGACCTCTTGCTGGTCCATCTTCCCTAAGCGAGTCACTCCTAGCGTTCTCTAGGTTAAGGTTTTGGTTGCTGTTTGCTGTTTTTTTATTGCATTCATTATTTATTGTTTGCATTTATTGTTTGCATTTATGTTTGCACTTATGTTTGCATTCATTCACATTCATTGTTCATCTGGTTGGCTGGTTGTCTGTTTCTCTCTGTTGGGGTGGGAGTTACTTGAGGTAAAAGGCCCAATACCCAGGCCATGAGTGAAATCTAGGATACTTAGGAATAGAGTGATTCATGGGAAGCGGGTGGTATTGTGCCACTTAGCGGAACATTGATATCACGAGCAGTTTAGACCCTGGTGGGATATTATCGTTGCATACTTCGGGTGTGTATATGATGATATTCTGCGAAAGGTTATTTATGCTGCGTTTCTCTCGACCTTACCCTGGCCTAGACGACACCTGTGAGTGGGGAGGGTTTGATCATTATTATAGGTACCGTTGGTGACTTGTGGTCCTGTTGGTGACTTTGGGTTCAGATGACAGTTTCTCAGTTGACTTTGGGTTTCAGATGGATTTGGGGTTCTGAGTTTAAACCGAAGCTTCGATCCTGCGTTCTGAGATCCACCGCCAGCCAGCCTTGTCTGCATCATTTGCATCATAGCATGTTTATTTTCAAAAAAATACGCAAAAAAAAAATTGAAAAAAAAAGAAAAAAAAGAAAAAAAAAACTAATCTTTGCATGCATATCATTTCTCAGGTACATTCCAGAGTCTGTTCACTGAGAGAGATGGCAACAGTCCTAGAGCCGAAGCAGAAGACTTGTTCCTACAGCTTTCATCGTGAGTCGTTGACTTCATTGATAGAGTTGGGTAACCTTGTGACCAGTGCTAGTCTGAAGGGGTTTGTGGATCAGTATGGGGATATTCTGACACTGTTGAAGATGGTAGTCAATCCGGTGCCGTTACAGACTCTTCTTCAGTTCTACGACCCAGAGCTTCGTTACTTCACTTTTCAGGATTACCAGTTGGCGCCTACTCTTGAGGAGTATTCCATTCTGTTGAGTATCCCGATTCAGCATCAGGTTCCTTTCTTGGACGTACCGAAGGAGGTTGACTTCAGAGCAATTGCTAGAGCTTTGCATCTGAGTGTCAAGGAGATCAGTGATAGCTGGAAGCCCAGTGGGGATGTTGTAGGATTGCTTTGAAGTTTCTGTTGAGGGTAGCTAGAGAAGAAGCAGAGAGGGGGAATTGGGAAGCTTTTCATGCTCAGTTGGCCACCATGATCTATGGGATTGTCTTGTTCCCGAGCATGCCCAATTTTGTTGACTACGCTGCAGTCTGTATCTTCATTGGACGGAATCCAGTTCCTACTCTGTTAGCTGACACTTATTATGCTATTCACAGTAGGCATGGTAAGGGTGGAGCTATCAGATGTTGTCTCCCGCTTTTGCTCAGATGGTTCATGTCTCTCCTGCCAGTCAGTGGACCCTTTGTGGATGCTCAGAGCACTCATAAGTGGACTCAGAGGGTCATGTCTCTTACTTCATATGATATCAGATGGCAGTCATACCGGATGGATGTGAGGAGTGTTATTATGAGCTGTGGAGAGTTCCGGAATGTGCCACTCGTAAGGACTAAGGGTTGCATCAATTACAATCCAGTTCTTTCTCTTCGCCAGTTGGGGTTCGTGTTGAAGGGAGAACCACTTGAGGCTGAGGTAGCTGAAAGTGTGTATTTTGAGAAGCAGAGTGACCCGGCTAGATTGGAGCAGATAGGAAGAGCTTGGAAGTCTATTGGTGTGAAGGATGGATCTGTCTTAGGGAAGAAGTTTGCCATCGCCATGCCTGATTACACTGATTGGGTGAAGAAGAGGGTGGAAACTTTGTTGTTACCCTACGATAGGATGGAGTCGTTGCAGGAGCAACCACCTTTGATCCTTGCTGAGAGTGTGCCTGCTGAGCACTACAAGCAAGCCTTGATGGAGAATCGCCGGTTGAGAGAGAAGGAGCAAGATACCCGGATGGAGCTTTACAAAGCCAAAGCTGATAGGTTGAATTTGGCCCATCAACTCAGAGGAGTGCAAGGAGAAGATGCTAGCAGATTGAGAAGCAAGAAGAGATCCTACGAGGAGATGGAATCCATGTTAGATGCAGAACATCGGGAGTGCTTGAGGCTGCAGAGAGCTGAAGCCAGTTACCAGAAGAAGATCAGAGACCTGGAGAAGCAACTCAGAGACAAAGACATCCAGTTGAAGAAGGAGGTAGACTTGAGACAGGCATCGGAGAACTATCTTGGAGGAGAAGTTGTAGAGCTTAGAAGACAACTGAAGGAGAAGATCACCCCTCTACCAGAATGTTCAGAATGCGCCCTGTTGATAGACCAGTGCCAGTACCTGAAGACCCTCATTCCGGAAGACCGTTTGTCTTAGCTTGAATCTTTGATATGTATGTTGAGAATCGCCTCCAGGCTTGTTGGATGGGATTCATTTGTTGTACTCCGTTTATTTGAATGTTTGTTGACTTTGTTGTAATCCTGTTGCTCTTATCTATAGATAAGGTTATTGGTGTTTCATTTTGTTCTCGTTTACCTCGTATATGTTGTTCCCTTGTTGCTGCAGGTTGCCATCTTTTGAGGATGAATCAGGCTCTTTGAATGCCTGAGAAATGAACATATCATGTGCATCATACGCATCATTAACATCATACTCATATCATTTTGCATAGCAGGTGTTCTTGTTCGTGACTTCTCACTTTGGTTCCTGTGTTCAGGCAGGATAGCTGATTAAAGACCGCACCGCTACTCAACGAGACTGAATCATCAAAGGAACATGGATCAAGTGCAAGCTGAGTTAGCAGAGATGAGGGCTAACATGGCCTAGTTCATGCACATGATGCAAGGGGTTGCGCAAGGTCAAGAAGAACTCCGAGCTCTAGTTCAGAGACAAGAAGCTGTAATTCCACCGGCCAACCAAGCTCTGCCAGAGGGAGGCCCGATCAATGACAACCCTACTGCTGCTGTTCCCATCAACAACTTTGCTGTAGGGGATGAGTTGAGGGGTATTCGAATCAACGGTCAACCTATTGCTCCAGATACCGCCAATGCCAGAGTAGTCCATGCTCCGACCCGTAATCAGGCTCCGATTGTCGACAGACAAGAGGATATGTTCACTCTGCTCAGTGAAGACGAGGACGTTTTGGGAAGGGTTGATGAGAGGGATCGTAGAGTTGATGCCCTTGCTGAGAAGATCCGGGCGATGGAATGCCAAAACTCTCTTGGTTTCGATGTAACCAATATGGGGTTGGTTGAAGGTCTGAGAATCCCACATAAGTTCAAGGCACCCACCTTTGACAAGTACAACGGTACTTCTTGCCCTCGCACCCACGTGCAGGCATACTATCGGAAGATCTCTGCGTATACTGACGACGAGAAAATGTGGATGTACTTTTTCCAAGATAGTCTATCTGGGGCTTCTTTGGACTGGTACATGGAATTGAAGAGAGATTCTATCCGATGCTGGAGAGATCTGGGCGAGGCTTTCTTGCGCCAGTATAAACATAACATGGATATGGCACCGAGCCGGACTCAGCTGCAGAGTCTTTGCCAAAAATCCAATGAAAGCTTCAAGGAGTACGCCCAGAGGTGGCGTGAGCTAGCTGCGAGAGTTCAACCCCCTATGCTGGAGAGGGAGTTGACAAATATGTTCATTGGCACGCTTCAGGGAGTGTTTATGGACCGGATGGGGAGTTGCCCATTCGGTAGTTTCTCAGACGTGGTCATCTGTGGGGAAAGAACTGAAAGTTTGATCAAGGCCGGTAAAATTCAAGATGTGGGTTCTTCCTCGTCATCCAAGAAACCTTTCTCTGGGGCACCTCGCCGTAGAGAGGGGGAAACCAATGCTGTACAACACCGAGGGAATGTGTACAGAGGAAATCAGAACAGAAATCAATACCGTCAGGTTGCTGCAGTGACCATTCCTGCACCTCAACAACGTCAACCTCCGCAACAACAACAAAGAGTTCAACAACCGCAACAACAACAACAACAACAACAACCACGTCCGTATCAGCCCAGACAAAGGATGCCCGATCGACGTTTTGATCCGCTACCAATGTCATACACCGAGCTGTTGCCCGAACTGCTCAAGTTGGGATTTGTTGAGTTGCGCACCATGGCTCCACCAACAGTATTGCCTCCTGGGTATGATGCTAATGTCCGGTGTGATTTTCATTCTGGGGCACCAGGACATCATACTGAGAAATGTCGGGCTTTTCAGCACAAAGTCCAGGATTTGATCGATTCCAAGGCGATCAATTTCTCTCCTGTGCCTAACGTCGTGAACAATCCTATGCCTCAGCATGGGGGGCATAGGGTGAATTGTGTTGAAGGGGCCGAATCTGAAGATCTGGTTGTCAGGGTTGATGAAATTCAGACTTCTCTGCTGATAGTGAAGGGCCGTTTATTGAGTGGTGGGGTCCACCCGGGCTGTGATGAAGATTGTTTGGGCTGTCCAGAGTCAGATAATGGTTGCTCACAGTTGAGGGTTGGTATCCAGAGGTTGATAGATGAGGGTTGTGTCCAATTTGGCCGGGCTGATAATAGAGGTCGTGGGGCAGTGTCAACTGTCACGATCTATTTTAAACCGTCATAAGGACGCGGGACGAAGGCTGTCAATGCGCCTACTACGAGTGGTACTCCGGTTACCATTTCGGCACCAGTTTCCGCCAGTTCTCCTACTACAATCATTGCCCCGGTCAGAAGGGTTGATAACAGTAGGGTTGTACCCTGGAAGTATGACAATGCCTACCGGAATAACAGAAGGGCCGAGAATCGGGTCAGACCGACCAATCAAGCGCCTGTAACTATTACTGTGCCTAGTAGAACTCTGGCGGTTGTGAGTCCCGTTGTGGACAACGTTGTTGGTCCGGGCGGTTTTACTAGAAGTGGACGACTGTTTGCTCCCCAACCGTTGAGGGATGCCAATGCTGAGGCATCTGCCAGATCGAAGGGCAAACAAGCCGTGGTTGACGAGGAACCGGCTCAGAAGGAGGCTGAGGGTTCATTTGAAAAGGACGTGGAGGAATTTATGAAGATCATAAAGAAGAGTGACTACAAGATCGTAGATCAGCTCAACCAGACTCCGTCCAAAATCTCTATTCTTTCCCCGCTATTGTGTTCTGAGGCACATCGCAACGCCTTGCTGAAAATGTTGAACATGGCGTATGTACCTCTAGAGATTTCCGTCAACCAGTTGGAAGGTGTAATGGCCAATGTGAGCACCAGGCATGGTGTAGGGTTCACAGACCTTGATTTGACGCCTGAAGGGCGAAACCATAACAAGGCCTTGCACATCACGATGGAGTGTAAGGGGGTTGTACTGTCGCATGTGCTAGTCGACACCGGGTCTTCTCTGAACGTGCTGCCGAAGCAAATCCTGAAGAAGATATATGTGGAAGGAGTTGTGCTCACTCCTAGCGACCTAATTATAAGGGCATTTGATGGATCCAAGCGTTCTGTCTTTGGTGAAGTCACATTGCCTGTGAAGATAGGTCCTGAGACTTTCGACATCATCTTCTATGTCATGGACATCCAGCCCGCCTACAGTTGTCTATTGGGGCGTCCATGGATTCACGCGGCAGGAGCAGTCTCGTCGACTCTCCACCAAAAGCTCAAGTATGTCTGAAACGGTCAGATTGTGACCGTGTGTGGTGAAGAAGAGATTCTGGTGAGTCACCTATCCTCGTTCAAATATGTCGAGGTGGATGGCGAGATCCACGAAACTTTGTGCCAGGCATTTGAGACTGTGGCCCTCGAAGCGGTGGCGTGTGCTGATCAGAGGAGGCCGGGTGCTTCGATCGCTTCATACAAGCAGGCCAAGGAGGTTGTTGATTCTGGCAAAGCTGAAGGCTGGGGCAAGATGGTAGACTTGCCTGTCAAAGAAGACAAATTTGGCATTGGTTATGAGCCTCTCCAAGCAGAGCAGAGTGCGCAAGCGGGTCCAAGTACCTTTACCAGCGCCGGGCTGATGAATCATGGTGACGTCTTTGCAACTGGTAGTGAGGACTGTGACAGTGATTGCGATTTAGACAACTGGGTTCGCCCGTGTGCACCAGGGGAGTCTATCAACAACTGGACAACTGAAGAAGTGGTCCAAGTTACTCTTCAGACAGAGTAATTTTCCTTTGTTTTTCATTTTGCATGAAAACCCTACGTTCTGCCCAAGGCGTAGTGGTTCATTGTAGGGCCTCATCATGTTTTAATGATTATCATTAATAAAGGACGTTTTGCAATCAAATTTTGTGATCTTTGTCTTTCTATTTTTCGTTTTCGTTTTTCAAAACAATAAAAATGGCAATGTTTTTGTTTTTTTTGTGACTTTATTGAAATCTTTTTCTAAAACAAAACATTAAAACATGCAGAAGTGATCCTTTGGCATCCACTACCAACAGTTCCGTTATGGCTCAGTATGATTTCGACAACCCCATCTACCAAGCTGAAGAGGAGAGTGAGGAAGACTGTGAACTCCCTGCAGAATTGGTCAGATTGCTGAAGCAAGAGGAGAGGGTCATCCAACCTCACCAGGAGGAGTTGGAGATTGTCAATCTGGGTACCGAGGACGCCATAAGAGAGATCAAGATTATGGCTGCTTTAGAGGACTCTGTCAAGAGGAGGCTGATTGAGATGCTGAGAGAATATGTGGAGATATTCGCCTGGTCATATCAGGATATGCCTGGTTTGGATACAGATATTGTGGTGCATCGACTACCCCTCAGAGAAGAGTGTCCGTCAGTCAAGCAGAAGCTTCGGAGAACAAGTCCTGATATGGCTGTCAAGATCAAGGAAGAGGTTCAGAAGCAGTGGGATGCGGGTTTTCTTGCTGTTACCAGTTATCCCCCGTGGGTGGCCAACATCGTTCCTGTGCCGAAGAAGGATGGCAAAGTCAGAATGTGTGTCGATTACCGGGATTTGAATAGAGCGAGTCCGAAAGATGATTTCCCATTACCTCACATCGATGTATTGGTTGATAATACGGCTCAATCCTCGGTATTCTCTTTCATGGATGGCTTCTCGGGTTACAATCAGATCAAGATGGCGCTAGAGGACATGGAAAAGACGACATTCATTACACCTTGGGGCACGTTTTGCTATAAGGTGATGCCATTTGGGCTGAAGAATGCCGGTGCTACCTATCAGAGGGCTATGACGACTCTCTTTCATGACATGATGCACAAAGAGATTGAAGTGTACGTGGATGATATGATTGCGAAGTCGCAGACAGAAGAGGAGCACTTGGTTAATTTGCAGAAGCTGTTTGACAGATTGGTCAAGTTCAAGCTGAGGCTGAATCCAAACAAGTGTACGTTTGGTGTGCGATCCGGGAAGCTGTTAGGTTTCATTGTCAGTGAGAAAGGGATTGAGGTTGATGCAGCGAAAGTCAAAGCTATTCAAGAGATGCCTGAACCGAAGACTGAAAAGCAAGTCTGTGGGTTTTTAGGGAGGTTGAACTACATTGCAAGGTTCATATCTCACCTGACTGCCACGTGTGAACCAATTTTCAAACTGCTTAGAAAGAACCAAGCAATCAGGTGGAACGATGACTGTCAGAAAGCTTTTGACAAGATAAAGGAGTATTTACAGAAACCTCCAATCCTTATACCTCCAGTTCCAGGGAGACCGCTGATAATGTACCTATCAGTGACAGAGAACTCGATGGGGTGTGTGTTGGGACAGCATGACGAGTCTGGTCGAAAAGAGTATGCCATATACTACCTTAGCAAAAAGTTTACCGACTGTAAAACAAGATATTCACTGCTCGAGAAAACTTGTTGTGCTTTGGCCTGGGCTGCTCGCCGACTGAGGCAGTATATGTTGAACCATACTACCTTATTGATTTCTAAGATGGATCCAGTAAAGTACATCTTTGAGAAGCCGGCTCTCACCGGGCGCGTTGCTCGATGGCAGATGATTCTAACAGAATATGATATTCAGTACACATCGCAGAAGGCCATCAAAGGTAGTATTCTGTCAGACTACCTTGCCGAGCAACCAATCAATGATTATCAGCCTATGATGTTTGAATTCCCAGATGAAGACATCATGTATCTTAAGATGAAAGATTATGAAGAGCCTCTTGTCGAGGAAGGACCGGATCCGGATGACAAGTGGATGCTAATGTTTGATGGGGCTGTGAATATGAACGGTAACGGTGTTGGGGCAGTATTGATCAATCCAAAAGGTGCTCATATACCTTTTTCTGCTAGATTGACGTTTGATGTCACCAACAATGAAGCTGAGTATGAGGCTTGTATCATGGGGATAGAAGAAGCCATTGATTTGAGAATCAAAATGCTTGACATTTTTGGAGATTCCGCTCTAGTGATCAATCAGGTCAATGGAGATTGGAATACGAACCAGCCGCATTTGATTCCCTATAGAGATTACACCAGAAGAATACTGACGTTCTTCAAGAAGGTGAAGTTGTATCATGTCCCCCAGGACGAGAATCAGATGGCTGATGCTTTGGCTACTTTATCCTCGATGATCAAAGTTCATTGGTGGAATCATGTGCCACATGTTGCGGTGAATCGACTCGAGAGGCCTGCGTATGTGTTTGCAGCCGAGTCTTTTGCGATTGATGAGAAGCCGTAGTATTATGATATCAAGAACTTCCTCAAGACTCAGGAGTATCCTGAAGGTGCGTCAAAGAATGACAAGAAAACCCTGAGAAGGCTAG
Source organism: Lathyrus oleraceus (assembly GCF_024323335.1). Taxonomy (NCBI): domain Eukaryota; kingdom Viridiplantae; phylum Streptophyta; class Magnoliopsida; order Fabales; family Fabaceae; genus Lathyrus; species Lathyrus oleraceus. The sequence continues at coordinate 224,384,054 of NC_066584.1, forward strand.
CTGGAAGCTTTTATTTGAATCAGGATGATGTGTTGTATAAGAGAAACTTTGACATGGTCTTGCTCAGATGCGTGGATAGACACGAAGCAGACATGTTGATGCAAGAAGTGCATGAAGGTTCGTTTGGTACACATGCTGGTGGACATGCAATGTCGAAGAAATTGTTGAGAGCCGGTTATTACTGGATGACTATGGAATCCGATTGTTTCAAATACGCTCGGAAGTGCCATAAATGTCAGATCTATGCTGATAAGGTGCATGTACCACCAAGCCCTCTGAATGTCATGAACTCGCCTTGGCCGTTTGCCATGTGGGGCATTGATATGATTGGGAAGATTGAGCCTACTGCTTCGAATGGACATCGCTTCATCTTGGTTGCGATTGATTACTTCACCAAGTGGGTGGAAGCAGCTTCCTATGCTAATGTTACCAAACAAGTGGTTGCCCGGTTCATCAAGAAAGAAATCATTTGTCGTTATGGAGTCCCTGAGAGAATCATCACTGACAATGGTTCAAATCTCAATAACAAGATGATGAAAGAACTGTGCAAAGATTTCAAGATTGAACATCACAATTCTTCTCCTTACAGACCAAAGATGAACGGTGCTGTAGAGGCGGCAAATAAGAATATCAAGAAGATTGTGCAGAAGATGGTCGTAACGTACAAGGATTGGCATGAGATGCTGCCTTTCGCTTTGCATGGGTACCGTACTTCAGTACGTACGTCGACCGGGTCAACCCCGTACTCCCTTGTGTATGGTATGGAAGCTGTCCTACCTGTTGAAGTGGAAATCCCTTCTCTGAGGGTTTTATTGGATGTCAAGCTGGACGAAGCCGAGTGGATTCGGACAAGGTTTAATGAGTTAAGCCTTATCGAAGAAAGAAGGCTGGCAGCTGTGTGCCATGGGCAGTTGTATCAGAGAAGGATGAAAAGAGCCTTTGATCAGAAAGTGCATCCTCAGAGCTATCAAACTGCTGATTTAGTTCTGAAGAGGATCCTCCCTCCCGGTACAGATAACAGGGGAAAGTGGACTCCTAATTACGAAGGTCCATATGTTGTGAAGAAGGTCTTCTCCGGTGGAGCCTTGATGCTTACAACTATGGATGGTGAAGATTTCCCGTCCCCTGTTAACTCAGATGTAGTCAAAAAATACTTCGCATAAATTGACCCGCTGGACAAAAAGAATAAAAGAGTCCAGGCAAAAAAGGGCATCCCGGCGAACCAAAAAACAGAAAAAAAAGGTTCGGGCAAAAATTAGGGATAAAAATGAAAAGAAATTGTACACCCGGTAAGTCAAAAACCCGCAAGGGCGGCTTAGGCAAAAACGGGTATCCCGGTGGATTGAAAACCCGAAAGGGCGATCCAGCCAAAAGAGGGATTAAAGCGAAGGCTACAGTCTGAGTTATCTGTACTTCATCATGCTTCGTCGTCTGCCATCTCGAAAAATGTGATCGGTCCAATCATTCTTCTCAAAAAGCAAGGAAGTTGGGAAAAAACTGATGATCTGTGAGTTATAACAGAATTGGGAAATAGTGGATGCCGCGTTCACATTGCCATTAGGATAGTTTATTTTCCTTTTGTGCGCAATTACCTCTTTCTAGGAATTGCTTCCCAATGTATTTGCCTTTTCAGGCACATTTTCAACCAATAAAAGTCGTTATTCAGATAAATAGCTCTCTTGTTTTTATTTTTACTGTTGTGTTTGCAAAAACGTCCAAATTTTTGATAAACATTGCATAAAAACATGAAGGCTAAACAGTGACGTGCAGAAAGATAAAACATTTGAAAATCACTTCGAATGTTGAGGACACTTGAGCGTATCTTGTCCATGTTTACCCTGGGGGCCTTATGTTGAGCCGTTTTTGCAGGTCGTCATCTGTGAGGACGTTTCCCCAGCAGATATTTCCCCGAGCAAGTTTGGAAGCTATCAGAGCTATGTTCCCCTGCGGAGACGTCTGTAGATAGTGCCTTCTACTCCCCAGCAGATTTAAGGATATCTTTTCCCAAGCAGGCCTGTATTTGCCGAGTTCCTCCCCGAGTGGAGCGGGTTCAATGAAGTTTATCTCCAACAGTTATCCTGCTTGTGGATTGGGTGAGTTTTCCGTAGCGGAATGACGTCTGCATCCCCAGCTGAGTCTATCCTATATGAGGATTGAGAGGGTCGTCCCCAGCGGAGTGGCATTTATTTCCCAGAGCAGAGTTTTTCCTACTTGTGGATTGGTTGGCTCTCCCTAGTGAAGTCACCAGGTTGTCCCTAGCAAGTCGCCTTATCACTCACCAGTGGGTTACTTTGTTTATTTCTCAGCGCAGTCGCTTTGGTTCGTCCCCAGCAATTTGTATTGGTTGTTCCCCCAGGCTGAGTCCCCGAGTGGATTGAGTCCTATGAAGGACGTCCCCAACGGAGTTTATCATTTCCCCAGCAGCAGTGTTTTTCCTCCGGCACGAGTGAGAAGTCAGGGCTCTCCCCGCAGAGTATTCCTCAGACAGAGTCTCCCCACAGAATTGGAGTATCTAATCAGTTGGCTCCCCGGCGGAGTGTGCATCCTTTGCATGTAGTGATCATTGCATCCTCAAACTGCGTAGCATTTCCATTCATTATGGAGCATTACGCCATAGAAAAATCAAACATATGCATTCATGTGTTCGAAACCCATCAGACCATATCCCCGGCAGAGGCGGATCTTTTGTTCAACATCGGTACGGCACGTCTGCTACAGTTGCTCCTGACAGCAATCATGATTGATATTCCCCGGGGAGGTTTATTTCCTTACTCGTCCGCGAACGGAAAGCTTGTTTCTCCCCAGTGAGATCTCCAGTAAGTGGTCAGCCTTGCTTTGACGTATTTAAGATGTCATTCTTGTGATACCGGTCAGTGTCGTATCAGCACCCGCGTGTGTTCTTTCTTTGGTGTCGGTAAACACCATTGCTTCGGTGTCAGTAAACATCGAGTCTTACCCCAGTCATCGGTAAATGTCTGGTCGCCTTTGTTTGATGTCAGTAAACATCATATTTCGATGTCGGTAAACGTCGAGTTTTTTCCCAGTCATCGGTAAATGTCTGGCAGTTCCCCAGCTAGAGTCGTCGGTAAACGTCCTGTCTAGTTTCCAGTTGCAAGTATTTGTTTTTCCTTCCCCAGTGAAGTGTTCACCTCTCCGTTGGTGTTGATAAACGTCAAGCCTCTCCCTGTCGTCCGTTGACGTCTGGTCGAGTGTTCCCCCCAGTCATCAGTAAATGTCTGGTCGTTTTTTTTGGATGTCGGTAAACATCATCGTTCGATGTCGGTAAACACCGAGTCTCATCCCAGTCACCGGTAATGTCTGATCGTGTGTATTTCTTGTTGATAAAAATCAAAAATCCCCAAGAGTCGTCGGTAAACGTCTTGTCTGATTCCATTTGCAAATATCTTTTTCCTCCCCGGGTGGAGACGCCATCGGTAAATGGCCCTGTTTGCTTCGATATCGGTAAATATCGAATGCCCAGTTTAGCAGCCATCGGTAAATGGCCCCGCTTTCTTCGATATCGGTAAATATCGAGTCCCCAATTGGAGCAGCCATCGGTAAATGGTCTTGCTGAAATTGATATCGGTAAATATCAAGTTGCTTTGAAGCCACCATCGGTAAATGGTCTTGCTTCCTTTTAATATCAAGATTGTTTCCCAACAGCCATCGGTAAATGGTTTCGCTGAAGTTGATATCGGTAAATATCAAGTTTCCAGTATTTAGCCATCGGTAAATGGTTTCGCTTTTCTGAAGTTGTCGTGCAACCGTCATCGGTAAATGACTTGGCTTTTCTTGTATCATATCCAGCAGAGTGCAAATTGCTACGGTTCTTCGGTATTCAATCCCTGTTTACCCTGAAAGTCTGACAGCCGTTGCTCTCATCCATTCGGGTTCCCAGTTGATTGAATAGGGGCAGCTGTAGCACCTCAAATTTGCACCTACCTTTTGTACATTCATATTCATATTAGGTCATTAACATAACATAGTCCACTGCATAGTATTGCATTGTCCTTTGCCCAAGTACAAGCCATCAGACAAGATTAGGTCAACTGGTTAGGAGGATCAGTCAAGCAAGCAAGCAAATGCATTTCTCAAGGAAGCAAAGCCCTAGGGTTGGTTCAACATGTTTACATGACCTAGGGGTCCTTTTGAGGTTATTTGGTCAAGGTTTGGGTGCTCATAAGTCATCAGTCATGGTTCAATCCCCCAAAAACCCTAGAAAGTCAACCAAAGTCAACTGTGCCTGAAATCAAGGATTTGAAGGTGGGAGATGGTTTGAAAGGGTTCATTCATGTCCATACAGGTCTCATTTGACATTTCAAAGATCAAGATTGAAGAATTTGAGGTCAGATGAAAAGTTTCCAAAAATAGTAAGTGACCTGTAATTGGAAACTGCCAAAAATGGAAAGTTCTTCTCCTCAAATTTACATCATCATACAAGCTTCAAATGGAATTTTGTCCAACATGAAAGTTGAAGATATTGCTTTTACCTTTCCAAAACGTCCAAGAACACTCATTTCTCATGTGTGGTTGGCAAGTTATGATCAAATCATTGTCAAGAATTTTTGAACTTCAAAGTGGCATAACTCTTGAACCATTTGGCCAAATTGAGTGGGGTTTTTTGCTACAAGTCACATTTCACATGTTCTAGCCAAATACTTCATCACATTTCATCAAAAATCATCACATCAAAATGGCATTTTTCAAGTGGCTTGAATTTAAAAAGGGAGGGGTAAAAAAGTGACTTTCAAAATAAACATTTTTCTACACTTTCTACCAATTGCATTTGACTGAAAACCATATTTGGAATATGTTTAGGCCCATTTTCGTGCACTGTAGCATGCACACCATGCATAGAGGTGGAAATATCAACTTTGCATAAACATTTGTTTCCACTAATTCTACTTGCCAAATGCCTAAACATGTTTAAGGTTTTGCTTAACAGATGATATATAAATGAAACCCTAACAGAAAACACAGGAGCACACACTCATCTCAGATCTAGAATCAAAAATCCAAAACTCTCTCAACTTTTCATTTCGTTTTTTCTGCAAATTTTCCAAAGAAACTTGTGCTGTTCTTCAAGGATCCTTCATCTCCAAGTATTGTTGAAGCTTTTGCAAGCAGAAATTCGCCACTGTAGAGCATATTCAAGAACTGTTACATTGAGCTTCTTCCATGGAAAGTGTTGATTGGAGCTGCTTCAAGGATTGTTGAGCTGAATTACATCGTTCATTCACCTTCTCCATCATCATTAAGCGTCTGTTTCCCGCTTACACGGCCAAAGAACTCCAGATTCAACTCTGTCATTTCTTGAAGGTTGGATTTCGAACCTTGTATTTGTTAAAATTAGGATGTGTATTTGATAGATCTTGCATCCATGAGTTCACTAAACTTTATGGTTTTGATTTTCATCGAGTATTAAGCTTGATATACCGAATTGAAGTTTGGTTGTTGAATATTATCCTGCTCGATTCTTCCATATTAGCATGAATTAGGATTAATGAATCTTGGATTGTTGATGTACACGTTAAGATGAATCGAATGGTGTCTCATTTGTTGAATTCTGGAACAAAATGTTCTTCACCTGGATTTTGGATGAAGAACTTGATGAATGCTTGCATAAACCCTAGCCAGAAGCGTGTAGATCCGTGTTCCCTTTGAATTGCATGTATTTCGTGTTTCCACGCCATGAGCCCAATCAGACCCTGCCACGCCCTTAAGTGAAACGTGGCGTTTCACTTAAGTGGCTTAGTATTTACGAAATTGCCATTATTCTATTTTATTTCATTTAATCAATTTCCATTTTCAATTTTTATTTCATTTGGTATGCTGATCTTAGAAAATTCATAGCTCCTTCAATATTTGTCCAAACAATGTGGGATTTTTTGTGAAATGTTCCTCATGATCTCTAGTTTTTTATGGTGATTTTTCCAGAATTTATGCACGTGTGGATTGTTAAATGGCCTAGGGTTTGTTCATGTGTGTCCAATTTGTGTATGCCTTGCCATTTTGCTTGTGAAATGATGATGCTTAATCCAATGAGGCTGAAATTTTTTGTGTTTAAACTAGACATGTCCATGGTTATTTTGGTATAGAGTTTATGATTTTATCATTGCTGGTTGATGAGATATGATTTTTTGAATAGAGGTGTGACAATTTGTGTCACACCATCCTTGTCCAACTTCATGATTTTAATTACCATGCTTACTAAACTCAAAATGGTCTGGATTTTTGCATGAAGATACTTGTGAATGTGGAGAATGCTTGTGAATTTTTCTGGAATTTTTGAATGCATTTCCTATTTGTTTGATAATATCTCCCCTGTTTGACCAATTGTTGACTTCTTGTGACACATGATGTTATATGATTTGGGAAATCCTCATGCATTATTGGATGGACTTGAAATTTGGCATGTGTATTGTAGACATCTTTAAGTATATCATGGCTTTGGTCTCATTCATTTAGCATGTTTTGTGTCTGTTTTATGATTGATTGAAGTGGATGCATGTCTTGGTGCCTTGTATGAGCTTGCTTGATGATGCTTTGACTTTATGAATTTCATTGACCTACTTCCCTTGATCCAATTGAGTTGAAATTTGGTATGATTATCATGTTATGAATGCTGTTTGACCATGAATTTTTTTGGGGATTTATTGAAATGTTTTGGTATTGATTTGATTGTGATCATTCTGTTTGGCCTTTTGAGGTTCTAAATTGCATGTTTTGTGCTCTTTCCTTCATGAAATGATAATGATGAATGATATGAATGTGAAACCACTTGGGTTTGTTTCTTAATTGTTTGGTCTTGATTTTGGATAACTTTCACTTGCTGTTTTGGATTTTTTATCTCCTTTTGACCCTAGGCTTGTCCTAGTGGTCTTGTTTCTCATGTTTGAGTTTGGTTTTTCAGGTTAAGAAGCAAATGCTTTAAGGAGATTAATGCAAGTTGATTGAGTTTGGTTGTTTGTTATGAACTAACTTGTTTGTTTTGTAGGATGCTTAGCTCACTTGCTTTGAGCTTGTGCTTTGCACATATGATTGATTGTGTTGTCTGTTGGCTCTTATGTTGTTTGTTTTGACTTTGTGATTGGTATACTGATTGTATTTGATTGATTTCAGGTACATTAGTTTCTAATAGTTCTTTGAGAACTTGCTTTGCTTTGCTTGATAGCATTTGCATTGAGGTATAACATCCTAACTCCATGTAGTCTGGAAGACCTGGCCTGTTACTTGGCCAGGCACCTGTCTGAAGTCCTCCTTAAGAGGCAATGTTTGTGTTTGTTTACTCTTGTCCTTGTACGTATCCAAAGACCTCCTAAGTGAAGAGGCATTGGCAGATACAAGAGATATGCAATCTATCTCCTGCTATTCTGTGTGTCATCTGCTTTGCTCACACCACTGTGTTGATGCATTGCAGATACTAACCCAAGATCTTGTACAGTTATACAGTTGAGTCAGTGTCATATGTGTAGAAGGGTTCCCACTTTCTGAACCCACACATTCTTGTCTTAAGCTCTCCCAGGCCAGGGATAAGAGCTGTGAAGTCTCATCTTCACTCATCTTTCATCAGCTTCACCCTAACTCTCAATGTTAGGGTTAAGAGCTAATATTACCCTGTTACAGTGGTTTGTTTGTCGAGGTTGACATGACCCCTTGACTAAAACCTAACTCTGATTGAGCCCATTGATTGCATATAGTGTGTGCTATTTGTGCTGGTGTGTTTGTTTTAGCTTGCTTCCTGTGCAAGTTAGGTTTGGTTTGGCTTGCTTCCTGTGCAAGTCATGTTTAGGATAGGCTTGCTCCCTATGCAAGTTAGCTAGAAACCTTGACTTAGGGATGATTTTGCATGATAACATCTAGGCTTGAGTCATAGTCTCCCTAGTTGTGTCTCCCTCTGTTATCTGGTTAGGCTAGTCCTTTTTCCCTGTTAAGGGGAACTACGTCGCCCTGATCCTCATACCAGATGAGGTACGTAGGCAGGAGATGAGCAGATCTCTCTGGGCGCCCTTTTTGTTTTGTCTTTGCATGTGTCAGGAGATGGATGTAAGCCCAACGATTGGCATTCCATATCCTGTGTCTTGTTGTGTGCTTGGAAGCTGATGTAAGTCCAGCGATTGGCATTCGGGTTCCAGTGTGGGTGTGTTTGGTTCGGAAGCTGATATAAGTCCAGCGATTGGCATTCGGGTTCCATGTTTGCCCATGTTTGTGTTGTTTTGTTTGGCGTGCGTGAGCCGAGCTACGGATGCTCTGATTCTTCTTCGTCCAAGAAGATACGTATGCATAGGATGCGACATCCTAGCGAGCATGTGTTGTTTCCCCAGTCCGAACTACTTTGACTCTGATGTCTATGCCTGATAGACTAAGTAGGCCCAGGATGCGATATCCTGCCGAGTCAGTTTCAGTTTTGTTTATTTTCTTGTGTCTCCTTCAGCCAGTGTGTGTGTGTGAGTAGTGTTTTAGCAACCATTTTCCTTCCTATTGTGCGTGGATCCCGTCGAGTACGACGGATGCGTAGGGGTGCTAATACCTTCCCTTCGCATAACCGACTCCCGATCCCATTCTCTTTGGTCGCGAGACCATGTCTTTCCCAGGTTTACTCTGAGCGTTTCCTTTCCCTCTTTTGGGATAAATAACGCACGGTGGCGGCTCTATTGTTTTCGTTTCCCGCCGGTTTTTCGCGTAATGCGACATCTTTCATCCTCAGATTTTCCAACTTGGTGGTCAGCATCTGAAGTTTGGACATCTTCACCTTGGAAGTACCTTCATGGGTTACCTTGAGGGTATCCTAAACTTCCTTAGCTAGTTTACAGTGTTGCACCAGCCTGAAGATGTTCTTACTGATTCCATTGAACAATGCATTCAAGGCCTTGGAATTTCCAAGAGCTAATGCCTCTTGCTCCTTGTCCCACTCTTCTTCAGGAATCTGCACACTGACTCCATCCTCACCTGTCTTCGTTGGATGTTCCCATCCTTTGTTGACAGCTCTCCAGACTTTGCTATCTAGAGACCTTAAGAAGGCTATCATACGAGGCTTCCAGTCATCATAATTAGAGCCATCCAACATGGGTGGTCTATTTGAGTGTCCTATATCCTTGTCCATGGTACTAGAAAGTAACTTCCCTAGATCTCACCCAGAAATTCACAGGCAGGGTGCCTGCTCTGATGCCAATTGAAATTCTAGTTATCAGACTTTGGATGTCACACGGGTTGTTATGACATCCAATTCTGCACAGACAGGAATTATGCAGAACTTAAACGTAAGTGCAGTAAATAACACAAGTAATTGTTTACCCAGTTCAGTCCAACATGACCTACATCTGGGGGCTACCAAGCCAGGGAGGAAATCCACTATTAGTAGTATCAATTCAAAGCTAAACTCACTCGTTTACAACTTATCACTTAATCCCTACCCAATGCAATTTCAATCTTACACTAAGATCAGAGTTCCTACTCACTCCCCCTCAATCACCTCAGTGATTACTACCTTTAATCAATATTAAAGACAATTTGAAGTCACACTTCAAACAACTCTTGATTGTGCTTCACAGCTTTAATCAAGATACACAGCACTCACACTTAAAAGCTTTGAGCGACACAACACTTACAACTCAATGAACACCCTATGCCACAACAATCATCTACTTGATAATGGCTTGGCTTACAAGATACGTCTAATACAAGACTCACAAAAAATACAGCAGTGAAGTATGATGGACACACAAAATCTTCACACCTCAAAATCCCCGAAACTGAATGAAGGAACGCCTTCCTTTTATATTGCAGTACCTGGGCTTTTGCACCTGTATTCTCCTGAATTTAAGGTCACGCGAGTTCCCATAAATTCAACATTTAGGTTACTAACAAATAGGCTATTTGTTAGGTTCATTAAATGTAGCTTGGTTGTTGATTTCCTGGATTTTCTCTCAGCTGTTGAATCCCTGAAGAATAGCCTGAGAAAAAGCTGAAACAGAAAACTGAACAACCTACAATATAGCATATGCTGTCAGGAATGAATGTCACGACATTCAGCTTGACATCAAGGTCCATATGCTGAGTCTGTTTTTCCAGAAAACAGACTGTACAATTTTGCTGACCTGTACATGATCAAAATGACCATACTACAGTAACAACTTACATTAATAAATGTCAAAGTGTCCAACTTAACATTTACACATCTGGCCTTAAGTTAGTTCTGTTATTCTCTTGAAGAACAGACTAAGTAACATGCTGAAGTATAGCAGAACACCACTCTGTCTAATGTTCAGTAGCTGCTGTCAATGATGAATGTCATAACATCCAGTTTGACATTCAGTAGGCCTTATGCCAGGTCTGGTCTTTCCTTGATAACTAGACTGGAAATAAATACTAAGTTCTAACAGAAAACCAACTATTCTATTCCTTAGTATCTGCTGACAGGTATGAATGTCACAGCATCCAGTTTGACATTCAATAAATCCTGTGTTAGCTAATCCTGCAGTAACTACTCAAGTGTGTCATGACATCAGTCAAGACATCAGAGTACAGTTAGATATTCTAACCTACAATGTAGTCACACATACATACCATATCATGACATCAGCCAAGACATTAGTAACCAGCTAGTGTTTTACCATATAATGCAGCCAATCAAACACCTACAGTAATGATCTTCCATCATTTCGTCATATATGGCCAATGGTAGCATCTGACCTTCACTGCACGGAACACCGTCCGTCAGATATGGCCAACAGTATCATAACCTCCATTGTAAGGGTTACACTCTATGTCAGATATGGCCCGACATACTCAGCCTCCACTACATGGACTACTATAACCATCTGAGATGGCCAACAGTATCATAACCTCCATTGTACGGGTTACACTCTATGTCAGATATGACCCGACATACTCAGCCTCCGCCGCATGGACTACTCTAACTATCTGATATGGCCAACAGTATCATAACCTCTACTGTATGGATCACATCGTCCACCAGATACGACCCGACATACTCAGCCTCCACTATATGGAATACGTTATCCATCAGATATAGCACGACATACCATAGCTTCCACTATGTTGAATAAACCATTTGCAAAATATGGCTCGTCGTACCCTAGCCTCAACTATATGAATTGCACGGAAGTCCTTTCCTCCACATATGGCCCAGCGTACCCTAGCCTCCACTATGTAGAATATACCATTCACCCGATATGGCCCGACGTACCCTAGCCTCCACTGCGTGGAATACACTTTATGGAGTTACATATTTGATAAGTCTAGGTCATTACATTCATCTAGACATTCAACTTGATTCCCTCCAGAACTAAGGGATATCAATACTCGCCAAACTCAAAGTGTCGTCAAACTTCCCACGAGCTCACACCGTCGAATATTAACTCGGTCCTAAGGCATTTCCGCTTACCGAGTAATATCCTCTAGGTAAGATCATGTACACAATCATGGTGTTCTAAGCTCTTTTCCTAATTATTCTCTTTTAAGGAAAGGTTCTCGCTTACAGATTATCCATTAGGAAAGTGTACACATAAAAGCACATCAGTAGGATTCCACCGTTCTACCTTAATTGACATAATTTAGAGTTTTATCCACCCACATATTCTATCAGGTAATTTACTTTCTCATAATCATTATGTAATGCCCCACCTTACTTTATCACTTACGATATCAAGAGTTTCTGGTTCTTACGACCCCACTTGATCTTTCATACTTTACTCATGATAAGGTTACATTCTTCCAACCAACTAGGGGTTCGTATGTTGTACTTGCATTCGGTGAATCTCCAAGTGTGTCCGTTAGATACCTTAGACAACACTTGTACACCATTTCTCATCATAAGACACATATATGTCCTTACAGCTATTTGTAAAACATGACATGCACACATAAGCTATCTTAGATTAAGTTTTGATGAAGACAAAAGTTTACCATAGAAGAAAGATCAAAGAAGAAAATATTGAAATCAAGTATCAAGTTTGTATAAGTTTTGAAATGGAAATTAATAAGTATATAAGTTTTAGGTGTTCAAAACCTTTTCATCTAAACCATTCTATATTTATTAAATATTCATGCATGATTGTCATTCAAACCACATCTTTTTAAAATAAAACAGAACTATTTTTTTTATAAATTATGGAATGTGGAAACCTTCTTAGTTTATATATTTTTGAACCAATATTTAAATTTGAATTTAATCTTTTTATTTTTTATTTATGACATCTGAAACCGCCATAATCAGCCTTTTAGAATTGTCACATCTTATTTTTGTGTAATTGTTTACCAAAGCTTTTCAAAAACTTTATTTCTTTACCATGGTTTTGTGGTAATCGGTTACCTACTTTTAAAATTAAAAAATTATAGTTGTTGGACATTGAAAATCAATTACTACTTATTGGTAATTGATTACCACACGAAAATATGCATTTTCATCATATAATGGCACCTTTTGAGATGTGAAAGTTTTGTGGAACCCCTTTATTCTATACATTTATTCATAGGAGTTTCATAACATGTATTTAAGGCTTTCTTAATCATAATTCAAATAAACCTCTTCCATTTTATTTTTTAAACAATTCATTCATTTTTTCTATGTGTCCGTAACCTTTTGATAGAAACTTTATGTGCATAAGTTTCATATATCATATAAAATTTTCTTAAACATATTGCGCTCTTAAGATATATTTATTCTTAAATTGTATTTTGTAACACCCTGACTTTAAATTAATTTATTTAAATTATTGGATTATTTATGTGTGTGTGTGTGTGTTTTTATTTATTTAAGTTATTCTGGATTATTTGTGTTATTTTGGGGGATTTAGAGATATTTTAGTAATTTAAGAATTACTGCGAATATAGAGTTTGAGAGCGGAGAAATAAAATTCATTTAAATTATTAGAGATAATTAGATGATTTTAATTATTTAAGTAATAATTGGAGTAATTAGAATTATTAGAAATAATTTATAATATTATGATTTTTCATAAAACATTTATTTAAGTGAAATTTTTATTTAAATCAAATAAAAGCGTTATATTTATTTAGAAAATATAATTTTATGAGTATGAGTGAGGAGGGTGTAGACCAAGTGAGGTATTTTAGGGTAATATAAATTCCAACGTGAGGGGCTGAGCTAGGGTACGAGCAAAACATTAGAAACTTGGGAAGCGGTTGATCGTGAGAATTTGGAATACATAGAGCTTTGGGGAAACAGTCGTAGGAACGTGAAGAATTTTTCATAATTTGTTAGAAAGCTTCAATTTCGAGGTAAGGGGGAATTACTTAACCTATGGGTGATAATTAGGCAGACAAGATGGTGATGGGTCTTTACCCTCCCATCAACGCCATAGGTGATTTATGTACCTTCTATAATTCCTATAATTTCTGTAATATGTTAGGTCAAATGGGGTTTGGGCAAAACTCCATTGGCATCGATCGAATAATAATTTTGTTTTTATATGTTACTGTAGTGACCAAATGAGATTTAGGATAAACTCTCTATGGTCACTGTAAGATGGTTTCTTATAGGTGATATTATATATTTTACTATAATATATTGCTATAAAATGTGTTGATATGAGTTGTGATGTAATATGATTTTAGTGTAATTATTTGATTAAATTGATGGTCGTTATGAGTAGATGGTAGAAATTGACATATTTTAGAACTGTGTTTTGGTATCTGTGATTTTGGTAAAATTTCCAAATTCCTGTAAAACTGTGATTTGTGACTTTTCCCAAATTTTCCAAAAAATCATAAAAACTTAATTTTTGAAAAACGGGACAGTTTTAACAAATTGAATTTTTAAGGGCAAAGAGTGCCACGCGAAGGAGTCGCGGAGTGACATTTCTAACGTCGAAGGCGATCTCGCGGGGGTGGGAAGCTACGTAGATGCGGTGTCGAAACGTGTCACGCGGACGACATGACGTGGCGTGATGGCAGTAGCTGGCGACCGAAGCCACAAAGATAGTAGGTTGCAACACGATGGCAGCGGATGATTTCCTAGAGGGTCGCACATCGACGGTACCGCTGCATCAGCAGCACGCTGGCGCGATCTACTCCAAAGGGATTCCGCGGGGCAGTTATTGTCCAAATTTATGTCAATGATATTATCTTAGGTGCTATCAACGAATCTTTGTGCAAGGATTTTTTTTGAAATTATGTTGAATGAATTAGAAATGTCAATGATGGAAGAGTTAAATTACTTCCTAGGACTTCAAATCCATCAAATAAAAAAGAGGAACATTCATAAATCAAGCTAAATAGATGTTGAAAAGATTTGATATGGAGAAGTCCAAAATAATAGCAACCCCAATGTCAACCACATGTTACCTAGACATAGACGAAGATGGAAAACCAGTTGAAGAAAGAAAGTATTGAGGTATGATAGGTTATCTTCTCTATTTAACTGCATATCGCCCCGATACAATGTTTTTTGTATGTATGTTTGCATGTTTTCAAGCATCTCCGAAAGAATCACATCTCAGTGCGGTCAAACGCATTATGAGATACCTCTTTGGAACACAACAGATGGGTTTATGGTTCCCCAAGGGAGCGAATTGTGACTTATTTAGATACTCTGACTCCGATTTCAATGGGTGCATATTGGATTGGATAAGTAATAATGGTGCACGTCACTTACATGGGAACTCGCTTGTATCATGGCATAGCAAGAAACAAGCAAGTGTCGCACTATCCATAGTTGAGAAAGAATATGTTGTTATGGGTAGATGTTACGCTCAAATCGTTTGGATGAAACATAAGCTTAATGACTACATTGTAAATTTTAGAGTTATCCCAATAAGATATGAAAACACTTGCGCCATATACCTCACAAAAAAACCTGACACTTCACTCTCAAGCTAAACATATTGACGTTAGACACCACTTTAATAGAGATCATGTTGAAAAATGGGAATGTTTACTTGATTTTGTAAATTCATCTAAATAACTTGCATATATTTTTACTAAACCTCTTCCCAAAGGAAACTTCTTTTTCATAAGAACTAAATTAGATTGTTAAACCCATCATGCATGGACTAAAACGCCTATATATGGCATATGCGTATCTATGTGCTTACGTGTGCATATCCTATTTCATAGTTTAATCTACCTTTTTGATTTTAACAAAGGGGGATAAGTGTAATACCCCAAAATTTACCCTTCATTTTTCCTGGAAAAAAAAAACGAAAAAAAAAAGTTAAAAATAAATAAATAAATAAAATTAAATAAATAAATAAATAAAATATAACAAATTTTTTTGGACTTGGGTCTCCATCATTTGAGCCCACTACCCACGAAAATCAGTCTATAAATACTGAAGTTTCAGTAGAGGAAAACACTTGGAGTTACACTGGGAGATTCACTGGAGAAAGATTTTGAGAGAAGGAAACCTAGGAACTACTATGCAGTGACCTTCAGGCAGCCCTGAGAAGTTCACTCCGCCTCACACAAACCCTAGTATTACTTTGCAGATTCGGCCGTACCATTCAATCTCAATCAATCTCTCCAATCAGGTTTGCCATATATCCATCATCTTTATGCCTTTAATTTGAATGCTCTAAATGTATGAAGTATTATGGGTGAATTTGATACCCTTTTGATGCATGTGTTTGACAAGAGGTTTAGGCCTCCTACCCTTGATTGCTTTTTGTGAGCTTTTTGTGAATTTTGATGGAATTATTCATGTGGTTACATTTTGATTTAGGGGAAACTCTTGGTTACCCTATTTTGTTTCTCTAACCTGTCTTTGTGTTGCCATGGCATTGTTTTCCCTGGATTTCACCTTGTTTGTCTAACCTTTCTGTTGAGTTTTCGTGAGGGCTCACATACTCTTGCAGGGATACCATCCGGAGGTTTATCTTGATTAATCGTATTGACTGATTTTCTTTGATGGTCTAGCTGGAGAGATCTCAGGGTTGTTAATCCTTTAATTGCTGTAAATTCGGATCTTTATCCGTGTGGTAATTTTTTCCTTTTCTCGTACTTTATCGCTTTCTTAGCTGGAAGACCTCGATAGGAGGCAATGTTTGAGCCCCTTGGTGGCATTTTACTTTGAGATACATGTTTTGTGTTTTGTATTCATATCCCCACATGTAGCGCGGTTCCTTCGTCAAGGACTGCCTGTTTGCCCTCGAGCATCCCAAACCCTAAAACCCAAAGCAACACGTTTACTCCTTCTACTACAGGCGAGTAAGTCTCCAAAGGTCGAGCATCCGGTAGATTGCGTAGTGACGTCGTTCGTCCAAAACCCAATCCACAACCCCGTAGTTAGCCGAACTACGGCTTGCTCTGATTCTCATTCCAGATGAGATACGTAGGCATAATACGCGATGTCTTAGCGAGCACACATCCCCCCAACCCATAGGTCAGCCGAGCTACGAAGACTCTGATTCTCATATTCAGATGAGATACGTATGCAGTGGATGCGACATCCGCGCGAGTAATTTCTCTTAACCTTTTTAGTAAATAAACACATTAGGTAAACCCACACCCTTTAGACAAAAACCACAAAAGTGGATCCCGAAGAGTACTACGGATGTGTAGGGGTGCTAATACCTTCCCTTCGCATAACCGACACCCGAACCCAAGATTTGGTTGCGAGACCCCGTCTTGTCCTTTCCTTTTTCAGGTTTACTTCGAGCGTTTCCTTTCCCTCCTTTGGGATGAATAACGCACGGTGGCGACTCTTCTGTCTTTTTCTTTCGCCGGTTGTTTTTTTTCGCGCACTGTATTTTTCAGGTTGCGACAGCTGGCGACTCTGCTGGGGACACTAAGAAGTTGACCTCTTGCTGATCCATCTTCCCTAAGCGAGTCCCTCCTAGCTCGTGTGATTTCTTGTTTATTGGGTGTTCATGCTTTTGTACATTTATTTACTTACTTACTTGCATTCATCTGCTGTATCAGTTGGAGCTGTTGTTTGTTTGTTGGGATGGGATTGTTCTACGAGAGATAAGCCCATTACCCAGGCTTGAGTGTACACACAGGTTTTAGAGTGGATAATCATGAGGCTTGCGTGGCATGTTGCTACGTTAAGTCGTTCGTGAAGAACCACACCCAGACGAGGTTTCTCTTGGATATATTATGTCCTACGGATGTTCCGTAACGACATGATGTTCCTTTAGAAATCGTCGACTCTGGTGACCATTTCCCGAGAACTCAGTCGAGGCCTCTCCTCCGAGACGTGATTATGTTAGCTTTGGTGGGCGCATTCTCGCTGATCAATCCGAGGACCCCGAGACTGGGAACTTGCTTTAGGATGTCCTGTTGAGGGGAGTCAGTGGAGGTCTTTTATCCCGTAATAATGCCAAACCTTCAGTGGTAAACGTATTATTCGTGACTGAAGGGCTGAAGTTGACAAACTTCTGTTCTTAGAACCTACCAGTGAGGGGCGGGCTAAATTCAGGAAACCTTAACCTCCAACCAACCCGGTTTTCTGGAGCAGAGCTTTGATCTTGTATTATATTCCTCAGTGGTTTTCTCTTTAGACAGTGTAACCCGACAGATGTTCAAGCAGATACAGCGATCCTGATTTCCATGCCACTGCATTGCATTCACATCATTTGCATTCATATCATTTAACACATGTTTATCCATTTCAAGGGGGTTTACATCTTCTTCTTGATTCTAGTCGGGGTTTTCTTCTTATACTATTTATCAGATGTGAGACTGGAATCAAGGGGTTAGAATACCTTTTGGAATTGATAAACATGTCATTGCATTTGCATAGTCATCAGCATGTCTTGCATAACAGGTACCGCCACAGTGTTCTCAGTTGTTTGGTGTTCCAGCAGGATAGCTGACTCAGGCATTCACCGATACGGTACCCGAAGGAATCAACAGAGAGCAATGGAAGATGTACAAGCAGAGCTCGCCGAGATGAAGATTCGCATGAATCAATTCATGGATTTGGTTCAAGGGGTGGCTCAAGGACAGCAGGAGCTTAGATTGTTGGTACAGAGGGATCCCCCTATTACTCAACCAGAGACGTTGGCTGATCCTCCAGCTGGAGAGGCTAATGGTCCCAATGGACCGGGGCCTATCCCGATCCCGCATGTCAACCTAGATCAACAACCCATTCAGGATGGTCAGGATGATCAGTTCCCCTTGCTTCAGGAAGACTTTGGCATGGACCCCATGTTTAGAAGATTGGAAGAGAGGTTGAAAGCAGTGGAAGGACAGAATCTTCTGGGAGTAGATGTTGCTGACTTGGGGCTGGTCCCAGGTGTGAGAGTGCCACCGAAATTCAAGGTCCCGATATTTGACAAATACCATGGCAACTCTTGCCCCAAAACTCACGTGCAAGCCTATTTCCGTAAAATGGTTGCATACTCTGATGACGAGAAGCTACTTATGTACTTCTTCCAGGATAGCCTAGCTGGGGCATCCTTGGAATGGTATATGAGGCTGGACAGAGCCCACATCCGTTGCTGGAGGGATTTGGCAGAGGCTTTCGTGAAGCAGTATCAGTATAATGCAGACATGGCTCCGGACAGAACTCAACTTCAAAATCTGTCTCTTAAAAGCAATGAGTGCATCAGGGAATACGCTCAACGCTGGAGGGGTACAGCTTCCCGTGTTCAGCCTCCTATGTTGGAAAAGGAAATGGCCAACATGTTCATGAATACGCTGCCTGGACCTTATCTGGAGCGTCTGGTGGGGTGCAATGCTTCCAACTTTGCTGATGTGGTCTCTACTGGAGAAAGGGTGGAGAATTACCTAAAGACCTATAAGAGCCAGAGTGGAGGTGGATCCTCATCAGGGGTGAAAAAGTCGTTCATTCAGGGACAGAAGAGGAGAGAAGGGGATGCAAGTGCCATATCTTCTTATCAGAACAGGGATAACCGGAGGAATAACTTTCAGAACTATCATCAACAACCGTATGTTGCGGCTGTGACCATTCCAGCTGCAGCACCACTACAACAACAACAACCGCAGCGTCAACCAGCTCAGTACCAACCGCAACAACCGGGTAACAGACCCGCCTATCAACAGAGGCAAAGGATGATGGACCGGCGTTTCGACACCCTTCCAATGTCGTACGCTCAGTTGCTTTCTAGTCTCCAACAACTACAACTTGTGCAATTGTGCACTCTGGCTCCTCCTGTTGGTAGACTTCCGGTGGGTTACGACGCCAACGCTAGGTGTAGCTTCCACTCTGGGGCACCTGGCCATAACATTGAGAACTGCAAAGCTTTTAAGCACGTAGTTCAGGACCTCATAGATTCAAAAGCCATCAACCTTGCACCGGCTCCTAATGTCGTCAACAATCTCATGCCGCAACATGGTGGTGCAAACGTTAATATGATGGAAGGAAAAGCCAAGTCCATTAAGGATGTGTTGAAGTTGAAGACTCCATTGTTGGATATCAAAGGATGCTTGCTGAAGGCCGATGTTTTCCCCGGTTGTGGGAAGGATTGTTTGGATTGTGCCACTCAGAGTGGAGGTTGTTTGAAGCTACAGCAGGGTATCCAGGCCTTGCTCGACAAAGGTATCCTCCAGGTTGAAGATTTGTCTGTCCAAGAGTCTGTGGAAGGGGTTGAGGAAGAAGGGTTTGAAGATGCTACTGATGAATTCGCAGATGTTGTTCCTACTGATTCTATAATCCATGATGATGTATTTATTTTTTCCAATGTGGTTGATCCTGATGTAATTGAACTTAATTCCGATGTTTCGGATGCTTGCATTTCAATGATCCTGGTCAATAACCTGTCTACATTCAAGTATGTAGAAGTAGAAGGTGAAATTCATGAGACTCTGTGTCAGGCTTTTGAGTCAGTTCAAACCAAGGATGCAGCTCCGGTGGAAGAGGTTAAAGCGGGTGCCTTTATCTCATCCTTTAAGCAGGCATAGGTCGTGGTGGATTCAGGTGCTGCTCCCGGTTGGGGGCGTCTGTTGGAATTACCAATGAAAGAAGATAAGTTCGGGATTGGGTATCAGCCAGTTCTGACTTCTACAACTTCAACACTTCAGACTCATCAGGGGCCGATTACTTTCTCCAGTGCTGGCATCATTCAGTATGGCCAGGTCTCTACGGTCAACGAAGAAGATGGGGATAGTGATTGTGACATTGACAACTGGGTGCGTCCGAGGATCCCGGGTGAAGTCATCAACAATTGGTCTTCTGAAGAGATTATCCAAGTCACTCTTCTTGAAGAGTAATTTTCTTTGTTTATTCATGCATATCCAAGTCTTACGTTCCGCCCAGGGCGTAATGACTCATTGTAGTGCCCGTCTATGTGACACTTGCATTTTTATCATAAATAAAGGACGTCTTTTTGCATTCAAATATTTCGTTCCCTGTCTTTCTATTTTTGCAGTTTTTCAAAATAAAAAAAATGGCAATGTTTTGTTTAGTTTCCACTTTTTTCTTTCACACTCATAAGCACATACCATCACTCATGCAGATGCACGTCACGGGATCCTATTGATAACGGTTCTGCTATGGCTCGCTTCGACTTTGAAAATCCAATCTTTCAAGCTGAAAAAGAGGGTGATGAAGACTGTGAACTCCCTGAAGAACTTGCCAGGTTCTTAAAACAAGAGGAAAGGGTTATTCAACCGCATCAAGAGTCTGTTGAAGTGATTAATCTCGGCACCGAGGACGCCAAGAGAGAAATTAAGATAGGGGCTGCTTTAGAAGACAATGTGAAGAAAGGGCTGATTGAATTGCTGCAAGAATACGTTGACATCTTCGCCTGGTCTTATCAGGACATGCTTGGGCTGGACACAGACATCGTGGTACACCGCTTGCCTCTCAAAGAAGGTTGTCCTCCGGTCAAGCAGAAGCTCAGAAGAACAAGACCAGAGATGGCTGTCAAGATAAAGGAAGAAGTGCAAAAGCAGTTGGATGCAGGGTTTCTAGCAGTCACCAATTATCCGCCATGGGTTGCAAACATCGTCCCAGTACCTAAGAATGATGGAAAGGTACGGATGTGTGTCGACTACCGGGATCTGAACAGAGCTAGCCCTAAAGATGATTTCCCATTACCTCACATCGACGTTTTGGTGGATAATACAGCTCAGTTCTCGGTATTCTCCTTCATGGATGGCTTTTCTGGCTATAACCAAATCAAGATGGCACCAGAAGACATGGAAAAGACAACTTTCATAACCCAATGGGGCACCTTCTGCTACAAGGTGATGCCGTTTGGTCTGAAAAATGTCGGAGCAACATATCAACGAGCTATGGTAACTCTGTTCCATGATATGATTCATCATGAAATCGAGGTTTATATGGATGATATGATTGCCAAATCTCAGACAGAAGAAGAACATTTGGTGAATTTGCAGAAACTGTTTGAGCGTTTGAGGAAATTCAAATTGAGACTTAACCCGAACAAGTGCACTTTCGGGGTGAGATCGGGAAAATTGCTGGGTTTTATTGTTAGTGGAAAAGGGATTGAGGTGGATCCCGACAAAGTGAAAGCGATACAGGAAATGCCTGAGCCAAGAACAGAGAAACAAGTCCGTGGTTTCTTAGGAAGGTTGAACTACATCGCAAGGTTCATCTCTCACCTAACAGCCACGTGTGAGCCAATTTTCAAGTTGCTGAGGAAGGATCAGGCTATCAGGTGGAACGATGATTGTCAAAGGGCTTTCGAGAAGATAAAAGAATATTTGCAGAAACCTCCAATCCTTATACCTCCAGTTCCTGGGAGACCTCTGATAATGTACCTGTCAGTGACTGAGAACTCGATGGGGTGTGTATTGGGACAGCATGACGAGTCTGGTCGAAAAGAGCATGCCATATACTACCTTAGCAAAAAGTTTACCGACTGTGAAATCAAATATTCGCAGCTTGAGAAAACTTGCTGTGCTTTGGCCTGGGCTGCTCGCCGACTGAGGCAGTATATGCTGAACCATACTACCTTGTTGATTTCTAAGATGGATCCAGTGAAATACATATTCGAGAAGCCAGCTCTCACCGGAAGGGTCGCTCGTTGGCAAATGATTTTAACAGAGTATGATATTCAATACACGTCACAGAAGGCCATCAAAGGTAGTATTCTGTCAGACTACCTTGCCGAGCAGCCGATTGATGATTATGAGCCGATGAAGTTTGAATTCCCTGATGAAGACATCATGTTCCTCAAGATGAAAGACTGTGAAGAGCCAGTTGTTGAGGAGGGACCTGATCCAAACGAAAAGTGGACTTTGTTGTTTGATGGGGCTGTCAATGCTAGAGGAAGTGGAATTGGTGCTGTCATTACAACTCCGAAAGGTGCCCACATACCTTTCACCGCTCGTTTGACTTTTGAGTGCACAAATAATGAAGCTGAGTACGAGGCCTGTATCTTGGGTATTGAGCAAGCCATTGATTTGAGAATCAAGACTTTGGACATCTTCGGAGATTCAGCTCTGGTGATCAATCAAGTGAATGGTGATTGGAATACTCTCCAGCCCACTCTGGTCCCCTACAGAGACTACACGAGAAGACTGTTGACTTTCTTCACAATAGTAAAATTGTATCATATACCTCGTGATGAGAACCAGATGGCAGACGCACTTGCTACTCTATCCTCCATGATCAAGGTAATTCGCTGGAACCATGCTCCCAGGATCGATGTGATGCGCCTTGACAGGGCCGCATATGTGTTTGCTGCTGAACTGGTAGTCGATGACAAGCCCTGGTATCACGATATCAAGTGCTTTCTGAAGAATCAAGAGTACCCTGCAGGGGCATCCAACAATGACAGAAAGACTTTGAGAAGATTGGCAGGCAGTTTCTTCTTGAACAAAGACGATGTGCTGTATAAGAGGAACTTCGACATGGTTTTGCTCAGATGCGTGGACAGACATGAGGCGGACATGTTAATGCAGGAAGTTCATGAAGGTTCCTTCGGTACTCATGCCGGCGGACATGCAATGGCTAAGAAATTGTTGAGAGCGGGTTATTATTGGATGACCATGGAGTCAGATTGCTTCAAATATGCTCGGAAGTGTCATAAATGCCAGATTTATGCTGATAAGGTGCATGTGCCGCCAAATCCTCTGAATGTGATGTCTTCACCGTGGCCGTTTTCTATGTGGGGTATTGACATGATTGGAAAGATTGAGCCGACTGCTTCCAATGGGCATCGCTTCATCCTTGTTGCCATCGACTATTTCACCAAGTGGGTCGAGGCAGCGTCGTTCGCGAATGTCACCAGACACGTGGTTGCCCGTTTCATCAAGAAAGAAATCATTTGTCGCTATGGGATTCCCGAAAGAATCATTACTGATAATGGTTCTAATCTCAACAACAAAGAGATGAAGGAGTTGTGTCAGAACTTCAACATTCAGCATCACAATTCTTCCCCTTACCGCCCTAAGATGAACGACGCTGTTGAGGCGGCAAATAAGAACATAAAGAAGATTGTGCAGAAGATGGTCGTCACGTACAGAGATTGGCATGAGATGCTACCTTTCGCCTTGCATGGGTACTACACTTCAGTACGTACATCGACCGGGGCAACCCCTTACTCCCTGGTGTATGGTATGGAAGCAGTCCTACCTGTTGAAGTGGAGATTCCTTCTCTAAGAGTCTTGTTGGATGTCAAGTTAGACGAAGCCGAATGGATTCGGACAAGGTTCAACGAGTTGAGTCTTATCGAAGAGAAGCGAATGGCAGCCATTTGTCATGGGCAGTTGTATCAGAGTCGGATGAAGAGAGCCTTTGATCAGAAAGTGTGTCCTCGTTGTTTCCAAGTTGGAGATTTAGTGTTGAAAAGGATCCTTCCTCCTCAGACAGATCACAGGGGCAAGTGGACTCCTAACTATGATGGACCGTATATTGTCACCAAGGTTTTTGATGGTGGGGCCTTAATGCTTGCAACTATGGATGGTGAAAACTTCACTCCCCCTGTGAACTCAAACGCAGTTAAAAAATACTTCGCATAAAATAGACCCGCTGGACAGTAAAAAGAATAGTCCAGGCAAAAATGGGCATCCCGACGAACCAAGAAAATGAAAAGGTTCGGGCAAAAATTAGGGATTAAAAATGAAAAGATCGTACACCCGGTAAGTTGAAAACCTGAAAAGGCAACTTAGGCAAAAATGGGTATCCCGGTGGATTGAAAACCCGAAAAGGGCGATCCAGGCAAAAGTTAGGGATTAAGCGAATGACTGCGTTCTGAGTTAGTTCTGAATCTCATCTCATGTCGATGACTGGAAATTTTTGAAAGGTAGGAAACAGTCCAATCACCTTTTCAGAAGGCTGATTATCTGGAGGATCTTAAAGACGGGCAAGTCATAGCAGAATTGGAACCCAATAGAAATCCATTTCACATTGCCATTAGATTAATTTCTGTTTTTATCTTTTGTGTGATTACCTCTTTCCAGGGATTGCTTCCTGATGTAAATGCCTATTCAGAGGCCATTCAATCAATAAAATCATGTTATTCAGTATATCTCTGTTTTCATTTTCATTTTACTATTTTGTTTGCAAAAATGACGTCCGAATTTTTGATAAATATTGCATCATGACACATAAGGGCTTTACAGGTACATGCTTAATAAACATTTAAAATTGCTGTAAATTTTAAGTGCTTTGGATCGTCTATTCAGAACAGATACCCTCGGGGCATTTCCTTAAAATCCCCTGCAGATGATCGTGAATATCTTCCCCAGTGAAGTCGCCAACAGACGAATCCGGTGTCTTATCCCTGCAGAGCTGATCAGAGTGTTGGATTCTTCAATCCCCAGCAGGTTCTCACCACTGTACTTCCCCAAGCGTTTGTTTCAGGACATACACTCCCCAGTAGAGTTGACAGTGCCAGACTATATATCCCCAGCGGAGTTGACAGTGCCAGACTGTATCTTCCCAGCAGAAGTGGCTGCTCCTTAGAGTTTGAGGCCAGATCGATAATCCCAATGCCAGATCCATATTTTCTTTCCTTGAAGCAGAACCTCGGTACCGTATCAGTGTTTGCTTCCCCTGCTGAGTCATCTCTCGCAGATCGTGGTTGCCAGAACCACTACCGCTTTCCCCAACAACAGGTTTTCAGTGTCGTTCTCTCCCCAGTCTGAATCTCGGCATTTCGTCATTGCTAGAAAACCGTGTGGCGGGTCATTTCCCCACATAATTCTTTGCGCTGTGCATCTCCAGCAGCCTTGCCAGGGTCCAGAAGATGGTGATCATTTCCCCAGCAGATCCCCTTGCCTCAGCTTGGCATTCTACCTGGCATTTCGCATCCCTGCATGTAGAATCATATTGCATTGCATCCTCCCAAATCGCGTAGCATTTCCATTTTCATGGAGCATTACGCCATTGAAAGATTCAAACATACGCATGTAAGCATAAAACATCCTCGGTATCCCAAGTGATAAGCTAGAAGTTGTTTCCAGTACTCAGACTGAAGATTGTTCATGACCCACCTTGGTTATCCCCAGCAAGTGTCATTGGCCCATGCGCCGCCTCTATTATCTTTCCATATTTATGCCGATGCTGACAGGCATGAAGTTTTCCGGTATTCAGACCGAAGTGGCATTCAGGCCAGTTTTCCGGTATCCAGACCGAAGTGGCATTCAGGCCAGTTTTCCGGTATCCAGACCGAAGTGGCATTCAGGCCAGTGTTCCGATGTTCAGATCGAAGAAGTTTCCGACGTTCAGGTCGATGCAACTTGTGGCGTTCAGGCCAATTTTCCGATGTTCAGATCGAAGAAGTTTCCGACGTTCAGGTCGATGCAACTTGTGGCGTTCAGGCCATATTTCCAATGTTCAGATCGAAGAAGTTTCTGACGTTCAGGTCGACGCAACTTATGGCATTTAGGCTAACCTCTCGGTGTTCAGACCGATATTAATAATCTCATATCTCCCGATGTTCAGATCGAAGTCATTTCCAGTATTCAGACTGATGAGCGGCATTCAGGCCATGGTTATTTCTGTGTTACCATTTATTTTGGTATCCAAGTTAACATTCTTTTTCGGTATTCAGACTGACTCTCACCGTACCAGACGGATTCTTCTTTCAAGACCACCTCTTTGCCGATTCTGACAGACATTGTTACTTCACTTCACTTCAGTGCAAATTTTTGGGCTTTTATTGTATTCAATCCCTTGATACCTCGAAAGTACGAAAGCAGCTGTCATCTTCTTTCCGGGTCTCCAGTTGATTGAATAGGGGCAGCTGTAATACCCCAAAATTTACCCTTCATTTTTCCTGAAAAAAAAAACAAAAAAAAAAGTTAAAAATAAATAAATAAATAAAATTAATTAAATAAATAAATAAAATATAACAAATTTTTTTGGACTTGGGTCTCCCTCATTTGAGCCCACTACCCACGAAAATCAGTCTATAAATACTGAAGTTTCAGTAGAGGAAAACACTTGGAGTTACACTGGGAGATTCACTGGAGAAAGATTTTGAGAGAAGGAAACCTAGGAACTACTCTGCAGCGACCTTCAGGCAGCCCTGAGAAGTTCACTCCGCCTCACACAAACCCTAGTATTACTTTGCAGATTCGGCCGTACCATTCAATCTCAATCAATCTCTCCAATCAGGTTTGCCATATATCCATCATCTTTATGCCTTTAATTTGAATGCTCTAAATGTATGAAGTATTATGGGTGAATTTGATACCCTTTTGATGCATGTGTTTGACAAGAGGTTTAGGCCTCCTACCCTTGATTGCTTTTTGTGAGCTTTTTGTGAATTTTGATGGAATTATTCATGTGGTTACATTTTGATTTAGGGGCAACTCTTGGTTACCCTATTTTGTTTCTCTAACCTGTCTTTGTGTTGCCATGGCATTGTTTTCCCTGGATTTCACCTTGTTTGTCTAACCTTTCTTTTGAGTTTTCGTGAGGGCTCACATACTCTTGTAGGGATACCATACGGAGGTTTATCCTGATTAATCGTATTGACTGATTTTCTTTGATGGTCTAGCTGGAGAGATCTCAGGGTTGCTAATCCTTTAATTGCTGTAACTTCGGATCTTTATCCGTGTGGTAATTTTTTCCTTTTCTCGTACTTTATCGCTTTCTTAGCTGGAAGACCTCGATAGGAGGCAATGTTTGAGCCCCTTGGTAGCATTTTACTTTGAGATACATGTTTTGTGTTTTGTATTCATATCCCCACATGTAGCACGGTTCCTTCGTCAAGGACTGCCTGTTTTCCCTCGAGCATCCCAAACCCTAAAACCCAAAGCAACACGTTTACTCCTTCTACTACAGGCGAGTAAGTCTCCAAAGGTCGAGCATCCGGTAGATTGCGTAGTGACGTCGTTCGTCCAAAACCCAATCCACAATCCCGTAGTTAGCCGAACTACGGCTTGCTCTGATTCTCATTCCAGATGAGATACGTAGGCATAAGACGCGATGTCTTAGCGAGCACACATCCCCCCAACCCATAGGTCAGCCGAGCTACGAAGACTCTGATTCTCATATTCAGATGAGATACGTATGCAGTGGATGCGACATCCGCGCGAGTCATTTCTCTTAACCTTTTTAGTAAATAAACACATTAGGTAAACCCACACTCTTTAGACAAAAACCACAAAAGTGGATCCCGTAGAGTACTACGGATGTGTAGGGGTGCTAATACCTTCCCTTCGCATAACCGACTCCCGAACCCAAGATTTGGTTGCGAGACCCCGTCTTGTCCTTTCCTTTTTCAGGTTTACTTCGAGCGTTTCCTTTCCCTCCTTTGGGATGAATAACGCACGGTGGCGACTCTTCTGTCTTTTTCTTTCGCCGGTTGTTTTTTTTCGCGCACTGTATTTTTCAGGTTGCGACAATAAGTATATTCTCAAGGGGAGTAGAGTATACTCTCTATTCAATTAAAGGGAGGTTTAACCCTTCAAACACATATGTGTTATTGCTTTTACCACCTCCCTGAGAGATGTGTTGTCATCATTAAAAGGGGGGGGGGGGGGGGAAGAATGTGGATGTATCTATTTGCAGGTATAAAGTTGAGCAGAAAATCCATCTGATGTTTTGATGACGATAATAATGAACAAAGTCAGTGGAAATAACTTTCAACATTGATGTTGGAGTCCTAAAGAAACATCTCATGCCTCATCAATAAAAATAGATTCAAGATCAAAATGCTTATATAACTAGAAGAAATCTAGCAAAGAATTTTGAAGCCTCGACAAACAAGACAATGCTTCGATGGTTACGACTAGCACAACAGGCCTTCCCCACTTTCCCTTATCCTGGATGAGTGATTTGAAGGTTTCCTTCGAACTCTCCCCTGATGAACTTAACCCCTTAGAGCATGAGGTGGTTCAGGAGTTATCTAAAGGGAAGTGAAAACATGATAGAATGCTATCTAGATTAGTCTATTACTGACCAAACTTTGGGATTGTTCCCTAAATATTTTCCTAACCACGTTCTTCTCCTCTTCCTTACCGAGGTGAAATCTCAAAGGTCCTTTTAGCTGAGAAGAAGGAACGACATGCGAGGATGACGTTCAAAAATCAACAGGTCGTCGTCCCTTCATTCCTCCCATCCGTTTGGGTTTCAAAAGTGACCTTGAAGCGTATTGAGGATTTATTTATCCTATAGGAAACCCCTTTGAATTTTTTTAAGAGAATGGGAGGTTCTTCCCAACACTCTAGGGGAAAATAATTACTAGTTACCAAGGATGATGGAGGTGAGACCCAAATGATTGGGAATGGTCCTTGTCCATTCTCGTCCCTTTAGAGGGATGCTCCATTTGACACCATCAAATATAGTAAGGACACCTTCCATTCCCAATGGATTTCTCTTCAGTTTATTAGAAGCTTCATAATAGATCGCTCGAGGAGTTGTCCAAATTGGCAGAGACACACCTATTAAGAAACCTCATGATCAAACAAGTCCAACGAGAAAAGCACGCCCGATCTATAGAGGGATTGAAGTCAAAACTTTCCAAGTCTCGGGAAATCATTGTCCAGCATCAAGAGGCAATGATATCCCTAGCGCATGAAAAGAGCACCCTAAAGGCTTTACTGAAGACGATGATGTTAGAGGTGCGAGCTCATGTTTCCACGACTATGGGATTAAATATCTCTCTAAGTGAAGCCCTTAATTCCATCAAAAAGATTGAGGAGGACATAACCATCCTTAAAGATGACTTGGTGGAGACTATTGACTTGTATTTCAAGAGAGACAATGAACAAGTCGCCTTCCTTCACCTTGGACTATACTTAAGTCGGATGGACTTATTCAAAGTTTTTTGGGAAGGTCAATTAGTGGACGAAGGGTATGTCCCACCCATTGAAGAAATTACACCTGAAGGGTCCCGGACAGGCGACACACTCTGCCTCGACGACCCTCAAGAGAACTAATTGTTGTAGGGCCTTATCCCTATTCTTCTAACATTTTTGTAATTCGATGCCTGCATTTTGGGTTCCTATTTAAT
Organism: Lathyrus oleraceus; assembly: GCF_024323335.1. Taxonomy (NCBI): domain Eukaryota; kingdom Viridiplantae; phylum Streptophyta; class Magnoliopsida; order Fabales; family Fabaceae; genus Lathyrus; species Lathyrus oleraceus. Next base: position 224,413,378 of record NC_066584.1, read on the forward strand.
ATTAGATTCAGAACTTGCTTACTTTTGTTACCTTTGCAAATGTTTATTTTTCAGAGGATGGTATCTTTAGAGGGCTCTTTTTGCTATATGGAATACTTCAAGGATGGTTAGCATACTCACCTCAAGGGCGACAAGGATTCCTATGTGAGGATCCAATGTGTAATCTCCTCGGGGGGGACAAGGATTCCTTTGTTAGGATCCAACATGTAATCACCTCGAGGGGCGACAAGAATTCCTTCATAGGATCCATCATGTAATCGCCTCGAGGGGCGACAAGAATTCCTATGTAAGGATCCATCATGTAATCGCCTCAGAAAGAGAAAAATATTCCTACGTGAGGATCCATCTTGTAATCACCTTGAGGGGAAGCAATGATTACTATGTGAGGATCTTTCATGTAATCGCCTTGAGGGGTGGCAAGTATTTCTACGTGAGGGTCTAGCATTTAAGGGGTGGTAAAAATTCCTACGTGAGGATGCAACTTTTAATTTCATAGAGGGGAGACGAGGATTCATATGTTAGGATCCAACATGTAATCGCCTCGAGGAGCGACAAGGATTCTTACATGGGGATCCAGCATGTAATCGCCTCGAAGGGCGACAAGGATTCCTTCGTAAGGATCCAGTGTAATTTCCTTGATGGGAGGAAAGGATTCCTTCGTAAGGATCCAGTGTAATTTCCTTGATCGGAGGAAAGGATTCCTTCGTAAGGATCCAATATGTAATCACCTTAAGGGGAGACAAGGATTCCTATGTGAGGATCTGACATGCAATCTCCCCTAAGGGCGACAAGGATTCCTACATGAGGATCCCACCTATAACCGGCATGAGGAGCATAAAGGATCCCTACGTGATCTAGTATGTAATCGCCTCGAGGGGTAGCAAGGATTCAAATGTGAGAATCCAACATGTAATCGCCTCGAGGGGCGCGAAGGATTCATACGTGAGGATCTAGCATGTTATCACCTCGGGGGGTGACAATGATTGATTCGTGAGGATCCAACATGTAATAGCCTTGGGGCGACCTTGGTACTATTTTCTAACTCCAAAATGACATGCATACAAGATAACCATAATACAAACACTTACATAAATTAAGTGAGGGTAAAAACCATGTGTCGGCCTAATAACACGGGAAAAGAGTACCCCAACTGTAACATCATTATTCATACAAGCATGAGTAAGACAAGAATCATGCTAAAACTTAAGACAGACTAAACTAAATGAGGTTTGTCCTTGTGGTTGTTGCTTCCTAGTGGCGATCCTTCTTCATCATCTTTCACGCTCTCCTTGTGAGGCCTTCCTCTGAGGGGGGAGTTTTCTGGCGGCTTCACCTTTGAGTACATGATGTTTACCCCTACTATCATGACTTTCTTCAGCTTCAAGCTCTCCACATAACAGTTTCTAGCAATCTTTTGATCCCCGTTTATGATGCCTACTTACCCATTAGGGAAAGGGTACTTCATACACGTATACATGGTGTATAAGAGGCCCATATTTGGTTATAAGTTTATCGCCCTATAATCATATTATATGATGAAGACGCATGAATGACTATGCATCTTACCTTGAATTTGTTAGTGTTTTCCTCCATCCCAAAAATGGTCTTCAACTTTATTTCCATACCCTAATTTTTAACCCTAAGATCTCACATACCATTTACATCCTTGCATATAAACAAGATCACACCTTGGTCCTCTTCTTTTCATCTTTAGGGCTTGCCTTTTGTAGAGATCATCGAGAACCTCTTTTTGTTAGTGTTTTATCTTTTGTGTTTATATGTTCATTTCTTATCTAACCACTAATCAAAATAGCAAAAATATGTTTTGTTTTCTTTAAGTTTATTGTGCAAGGTAGGGCTTTCCAATCAAGAATATCAAGCATAGCTCCTCAGCTAGGGTTTTTGTTTTGACTCCTCAACAAATGTGTTCAACTATTGATTATAAAAGGGTTTATATCTCAAGCATTATCTCTAAGATTCTCAAGCATCTTTCAATCTCATTTGGATTAAGAGTATCTCAAAGTTTTGTGGTTTGTTCCTTAAGAGAAGTCAAAGGTTTATTTGTTTATCTCCATGCCCTCTTCAACAAGTTACCTCAAACTTTAAGCAATCTAGTCAAAATACATCCAAGTACACCTTATTTTAAGTTCATATGATCTTCCATGTACCTTGGAATGCAATAAAAGTTCAAGTGCACAAGTTCATTCCAAGAGGTTTGACCAAAAAGTCAACGTTTGAAGTCAAGGTTCCAAGAATCACAACTCCTTTAATTCTCAACATTTTTGAATGATTGTTTTTGCATATGACTCTTCTCAATATCTTCTACAACTTCTCTTTACATGACAAGAGCCATTTATGCTTGGAGGATCATCAAAAGTTTGGAGACATTATAGGTCATTTAGGGACTTAGTCAAATTTAACTTATTTTCAAGTGACTTCTACCCAACTTTAAAGGATTATAACTTCTTTAATTTTCAACATTTGAGGCTGATTCTTTTGGCATAATATCATTTATGATGCACTCTACAAGTTTTCTTCAAGAATAAAAGTCAAATTATGCTTGGAAGGCCATGGAATTCATTAAAACATTACAGGTCATTTTCAGCCATTTGGGACTTAGAATTTTCTAAGTTACATGACCGATTTTTCGAGCTAACTTCAACATGCCATAACTGTGTGCTCAAGCATCCAAATGACCGATTTTGGCACATTGTAGTCTTTGTGATGATGTCAACACATTGCAAAAAGAATGGGATCAAAAAGCCTCTTGAGCAAGATGCCCCATTGAGTTGAACGGTGACTTGTGTAAGACCCCAATTTTGACCCTAAGATCCCTCATGCAATTTCATCATATGCATTAGCATTAGGATCATACCTTGGCATCCTCCTTACCCCTCTTTCATTGGGTTTGTTTGGGGAGAGATCACCAACCACCATGTGATTGTATCATACTTCTATATTATCATTTTACTAACCAAAATACAAAAATGTGTCTTTGCATTTGCCTAACTCTTTTGTAGGTAGGGCATGATCTCCATTGATCTATCAAGTTCATATCTAGGGTTTGAGACCCTCATCACAAAGAGCACAACCATGAATTGATCCAAGAATGTTTATGAGCATCATATATGAGTCCCAATGACCTCTACATGTTATATTGATCATGTTTTCTTCAAAAGTTTGAAGGTGATTTGCCTTGGAAACCCTAGTTTGACTGGGTATCTTGAGTAACTTCTCCAACAAGCTAACTCACCAATTGATCAAATTTATTAAGGAACGCTTCAAAATTCATCATCTTACGCATATATGATTTACCATGAGCCAAGAAAGTCAAGAGAATTAAAGGTTAGCAAGTTGGTTGATGGTGGTTGGCCAGATGAATTCATCTAATCAAAACTGGGTCTCCCTAGACCCTATCTCCTATAATTTTCACCATATGAAAATGATTCCAAGATGAACATTACTCTAAATGACATTCCAAACTACTTTCATGTTGAGACCTAGAGCTAGTTTTGTTTTGAAAATCATCTTCTATGTTGAAACATTATAGGTCATTTGTCTAAACCCTAATTTGAAAGTCAACTTCCCAAGGCCATAACTTGCTCATTTTTTATGATATGAAATATTTCCAAGTTGAAAAATCAAATTCAATATGTCTACTTAAAATTTTATGTTTTAAGTGAAAGCTAATTCAACTTTTATGAGCATGTGATATGAGGTTACATTATAGGTCATTTTTTACCTATACCATTGAACAAGTGATTTTTCCAAACTTAAAAAATGCATAACTCTATCATTCTAAATCCAAACTACGTGAAATTGATTACCATTTTTAAGGTCTTTGAAAGAGCTACAACTTTTATGAAGACACTTTTCTCATTTGAAGCTCACATAAAAAGTTAAGCAAGGTGGAATATTGAGGTATATGGCTTGACACTTAGAAAAATTTTCAACATGTTGAAATTTACAAACTTCCACCTAAATATTATCCATGTTACGAACTTCAAATGAAAAAGTGTTCAACCTCAAACTTGTTCCCCTTGATCCAAGCTTTCCAAAGAACCCAAGTTCATGCATTTTGGATGAGGTTTGCTAGGTCTGCGCATGGATTTAACAGGGGTGCATCATTAGAAAGAATCAATTGCACAAACTTCAGTTCACAATGCCTTTCCATTCAAGCTTCATTCAGACTTCATTTGGAATCATTTTGGATCTTTTTGCATTGCATCATGGGCCTGTACATGCCCATGCACTCGTGCCATCAACATTGCTAATTTTGGACAGATTTTTAAAGTGTACAAATATCATTCATTCTTGCTATAAATACACGACCTTTGTGCTCATTTAAAACACACTTTGCGCGCTAGCTTTGCCCCCATTGAAACCCTCTCATTCTAAAGGAAAACCTGAGAAATTTCAATTTGAAATTTGAGTTTGAATCTCAACTGTTGGAGATTCAAGAACTCTAAGATCCAAAGCCTTGCAACCTCTCTAATCACTTCCTACTAGCTTCTCAAGTGTGACCAGATCGTGTTTGGGGCAAGCAACATCAAGAACTGCATATCATTGAAGGTAATTTTCAGAAAACTTCATCTCTTCGATTCTCACTTAATTCTACTCAATTCTCTTGGATCTTTGGTTGTATGAAGTCCTACCAATGTAGGCAAGAAGATTGAGTTGCTTAGAGGTTAAATCGAAGCAACTCAGTTGACACACCACAAAATTAAACTCCTCATATCTTTCTATATATGTGGAGTGAGTTAAAATTGAGGTCAAATTCGTGCTCTATGCCATTTTTTCTTTCAGATTATGTCCTCCTTTTTTATTTTGGTGATGGTTGAAGGTAGACCAGTCCAGTGAGGTCCACCGGTGAAGAAGACCGGAGTTACAGCTCCGGTCATGTGTTGGCATGTCTCCAACCACATGATCTAGTTGAAAAGTTTTAATCTCACGCGTCCATTATGATTACCATCCCTGCAGCGTGCTGACTCGTGTGTTTGGTGAAACACGTGTTTTATGCCACTTGATATGCCACCTCAATTAATGAGGGAGATCAAGTGGCTCACGTTTTTTCACATTTTCTTATTTTTCTTTTATTCCTTTTATTTTTATTAATTCATATTAATTTTAATATTGATCTAAAAAATATGAGAGTTTCACCAAAAAAATTCAAATAATTTCCTCTTTCATATTCTGAATTAAAATTATTTTTTGGATCATTATTAATATTTTTCATGATTTAATTGATTTTGTGTTTATTTTTAATTGTTTAAAAATATTTTTTAGTCTTTAAAAATTCTGAAATTTTTTCTCCAAGGTCCTTTGACCTTATTTGACCTATGATAAATCTCATGGCCATTTCTTTGGTGTTTTTATGAGTTTTTAGGAATTTGACAAACCATATTTAATTTAAATGCATTATTTTAGTTTTTTAAATTGAATAAATGCCAAATAATTTTGTTGACCTATTGTGGTTGATTTGTTTGAGTTCGAGTCTTGTTGTTGGGCCTTGGTCAAGGTTGATTTGATTTTGTCAAGTTAACATCATTGGATTTAGGGGATTGATGGAATGTACATTCCATATCCCAAAATGAATGAATGATATTAACATGGTATAAGTCCTCCTTTGACCAATTTGAGTTATGATCCATTCCCCTCCCTCTTCATCTTATTCCCCTTCTTTATGCATCCATCTCATTTGGCCTATGATATCTCAAAGTCCTAAGGCTAGTTAATTGAAAAATCAACATAAGTATAGATGAGATTAGGCCACATCTTTTGCATATTCTTTTTGTGTGTGGTATGTTTCATGAGCATAGTCCATTATACTATGTCTCAAACATGCATTAACAGCAAAATTCTATTGCCCAACCTCAAATAGTTGTGACTTCTACATAAGTCCAATTACGATTGCTTAACATAGCGCTAAATTTGTGACATAAAAAGGCATAGCATTCTAGTTAGTGAGATTGTAAGTCTCCCCTCTTTCATGGTATTGTGTGGAAAGTTGGCCTTTTTTCCTTCCTTTTGAAGATGTTTTGGCTCAAGGATCCATGCTTGTGATAAGTGGGTTGAGTGTTCTCCAAAGAATGACTTAAAAATGAAAAGCAAAAGTAAAATAATACTAACTTCTAACTCATTAACAACTATTTTTAATTTCAAGCCATTTACTTTAATGTCATTTAATGTTAGTCCTTATTCATTTGCCATTATTCATACCATTCTAATTGTTTATGTTAATACAATTTTTACTTTGTCCACTTGGACCATAATGTGTGATATATCTTGTTTGTGTATACTTTGCTTATTTGTGTGGTCTTTGACCATTAATGTACATAATAACAACAAAAACCCTAAAAAAAACTTTGTGTGGACTGTTGGCTTGATCTTGGACAAATGGACTTAGAATCTAGGCAACATTCCTACGCTAAAGGACTTGGCCAATGCCAACTTTATGTGAAACCAAGTGCTTGCAATTTAAAACTCCATCTGATATATCATTCAATATCCCTTTGAGTTCATCTGCAACATGATCATTGTGAAGTTGTTATTTTGAACCTGTGACTTGTGCAATTCATCTGTTTCATGGGCTAATTTGAAGAAGATCATGGAGTGGCTAAATCTTGGATGTGGCTATCTTTATTTGATGCCTTTGCTCTTCAAGATTGATATAATTGTGCATTTGTGTGTTGCTTAATTCTAAATGTCCAAGGGAATTTGGGGTTTCTATATGGCATTCTTGCCTATTGGATTGCTACCCATTGGTCAAATATTTTCAACCCTTAACTTTTAATTTTGTGCATAGGATTAGTCTCTTTATCTCCTCCCCATTTCTTTAATTTCAAAATCTCTTCCTCCTTTCAAGAAAACTTCTTTGTTTGAACTTGTTATTTTCTAAATTCTGACCACTTTGCAAAATAGAAACTTTGGCCTTATGCCATTGCATTTTCAAACTTCTTTTCTTAAATCAAACTTATAAATAGACTTAACTATACTTGACCTACACTTTCAAAATCCAAAAAAAGAACTAACTCATTCAAACCATTTTCAGGCCTTTGTGCCTTTCAAACTTAATTTTATTAAAAGCAATGCATCCACTTTGAAATTTGTATCACGAACTACGAGGTTTTGATCCCTCATTTTTATGTTGGTACGTAGGCACAAGTCCGAAGGTCTTGTCAAACACAAAAATATAATTAATGAATTCTTTTCTCATCCCCCCATTCTATTTGTTTGTAAACATCATTTTGTACAAAATACATATGCACACAAAAAGGGCTCCCTAGGAGTACCTAGGACACTTTGGGTGCTAACACCTTCCCTCTGTGTTACCAACCCCCTTACCTGTAATCTCTGACATTTTATTAGTTTTGATTTGAAAACTTCTTACTTTTTGGGTTTTGTTTGTACTTTTTCCTTTTCCCTTGGAAACAATAAAAGCACGGTGGCGACTCTTGTTATTTGATGTCTAGCTTATCCATAGCTTGATGATCATGAATTTACCGCTACAGAAATTAAGTGGCGACTCTGCTGGGGAGTAGTCTCCAGTGGGTTTAGCCTACTTTTTATGTGTATATATTTGTATATATGTGATGTTTGTGTATATGTATGTGTGATATAATCTGTTTGTTGGGCTTGGTGATCTCTGAATGGTGAGATAAGTTCTAACCCTAACTTGAGTGCAATTAAGATAGGAGGATGGTATAGTCATGTTCGACTTGTGTGGAGTAGTCCTTAACAAGTTGGCTTGAGATCCATCTGCTCAGTGGAGACTCTTTTGGATTTGGAAATGTCACACAAGTATTTATGGTTAGGCATTACTATCTCTAATTTGGGTCTGAGAAGCTGAGGAACATAGAACATTTACCCCCTCTTAGCCTATTTAGGATGTAGTGCGGAGACTATTCAAGTGTAGACTTGATAACAGTTGTTACACGATACTACACTCAGACGAGTTTCTCTTGAGAATATTATGGGTCGATGAGTCAGTCATCTTAACCTGTAATATTCGATAGATAGAATTAAGACTCTGGGAACTTTTTAGAACATGATCTACAGGTTTTATCCTTAGTTCACTCCTTTGGGATGGTTCTTACCCAGACTCAGTGCTTGTGACTTACAACAAATCCTTGATTCTTGGTTGATCCAATCCAGTCTTGTCAATATCAATGGAACTTGGGTGTTGATAAGGTGTAAACCAAAATCCACCAAAATGGATTATTGATCTTGAAAATGACTTGGTTTATCCCTTGACCTTTGTTTGCCTTGTGTGTGATCCCTTATTTGTGATTGTTGCATTCATGCATTCATGCATTCATGTGCATCATCACATTCATCACACGAGAAATTTCAAGAAACTGAGGTATTATTTGCGAATATTTTCAGACCATGGATTATGGACGAAGGAACACTAAGAAGTACAGTTTCAAATGTCCCGACTTGAAAGTGTTAAGGAAGCTAGCATCTTTTGTATTAGATCCCTTGGACTTCAAACAACATCATGGGAAGTTTCTATCTATCTTGTCTGCTTATGTGGTTGAAGGACTTCTGAGTGTGTTAGTACAGTTCTATGATCCTTTCTACTGCTATTTCACTTTCCCATATTTTCAGCTTGTGCCTACCTTGGAGGAGTATTCTCATCTTTTGGGGATACCTGTTTCTAGTAGAGTACCTTTTAGTGGATTGGAGGAGATTCCCCGATCTAGAATTATTGCTGAAGCTCTTCACTTGAAGAAGTCTGAGATATAGGCTCATTGGGTGAAGAAAGGAGGATTGTTTGGGTTGCCATCTTATTTCCTCATAAAGGAAGCTACTACTTTTTCTCAAGCCGGTAGTGTGGACGCTTTTGAAGCTATCTTTGTGTTGCTCATTTATGGATTAGCTTTGTTCCCTAATATTGACGATTTTGTTGATGTTAACGCCATTAGACTTTTCTTGATTGGGAATCATGTGCCTACTTTGTTGGGGGATATTTATTTCTCTTTGCATCTAAGGAATTCTAAGGGTGGCGGAACCATTGTCTGTTGCATTCCTCTTTTGTACAAGTGGTTTATTTCGCACTTGCCTCAGACGCCTACTTTTATGTAGAACAAACAATGTCTACGGTGGTCTCAGAGACTTATGTCTCTCACTAATGATGATATAGTTTGGTATGATCCGTCTTTGAGCAGTTTGGACATTACTGATAGTTATGTTGAATTCTCTAATGTGTCTCTCATTGGTACACAAGGAGGAATTAACTACAACCCTGCTTTGGCTCGTCGTCAAGTTGGGTTCCCCTTGAGAGACAAACCTAATAACACTTTGTTAGAAGGTCTTTTCTATTAAGAGGGTAAAGATCCCCAACATCTAAAGCAGAAGATTGTGCATGCTTGGCATAATGTGCATAGGAAGGGAAGATCCGAGCTTGGTCCGTGCAATTGTGTAGCTTTGGAAGCTTACACTCTTTGGGTGAGGAAAAGAGCTTTGGAGTTGGAGATGCCTTATCCTTGTGAAATACCTATGTATATGGTTGTGGTTGAGCCATTAACTCTCCCTAACCAAGATATAGAGGAGTTGGAAGATGCACTCGTCAATATGAAGCAAGAGAAGGATATATGGGAAGAGCGTTTCCGCACTTTGAGCAAAAAGCATGAAGAGTTGCAGTTGGAGTTTAAGGACAAAGATGCACTCATTGAGCTACTTGAAGATCGAGTGACAAAGAGACAAAGAGAGCTGGAGGTTTCATCTTCTAGCATGCCTCAGCCTTCCGTTGCTTGGAAGAAGATTGTTGATCAGCTTATCCTCGAGAAGACTCACATGAAGGCTTCTTTTGAGACTGAGATCCGTCGCATTCGAAGGAAGTACACGCCTTCAGCTAGGTCTTCTGACACTTTTGTTAGGGATCCTTAGGATGACTAGTCTCCTTTTCTCTTGTATTTTCATTTGGTTTCTGAAATTGTACTAAGTGTAATCCTTCCAATTATATAAATGAAAAGATATTTTTAGTCATATGAAAAATTATTGCAATCGTTGATATATATATATATGTATATATATATATATATATATATATATATATATATATATATATATATATATATATATATATATATATATATATATATATATATATATATATATATATATATATATATATATATATATATATATATATATATATATATATATATATATATATTTGCAAATGGTATAGTCAGTTCCTTGAAAATAAAAATAAAATGATCAAGCATTGCATTTCATGCATCATGTGCATAAGCAGGTTTCTCTCTCGCCAGATGTCTCATTGGTGTTTCTTCTGTGCTTTAGCCAAGCTGACTCATCGGTACAACACACACGTCAATCATCTCAGAATTATGGAGCATCTAGAGCAAGAGAACAGAGAGCTGAAGGACGATATCGCCCGCCTGAATGCCATTATGGAGTCAGTTCTTGCCGCTCAGAGCCAATCTTCTCCAACACCCGCAACTCCTCCTCCTTAGAGGACAGTTATTTCAGAGGTGGCTACCTCTACCATGTCTGCTGCTACCGCTCATTTTGCACCCACTATGTCTGCCAGATTCCCGTGGGGAATGTCGTCCAACTTTATGCCCGAAGGCTTTGTGCCTACATTTGCTTCCATGCCGGCATCTAGCCCGGTCATGTCTGTGCCACCTCCCGTTGTGCACACCTTACCTCGTGTAGAGGACACCATTTATCACTCCGAGCCATCTGAGGGTCCGAATGTTTACGATAAAATGGATGAAATGAAAGATCAGTTTCTTGAGATGCGCAAGGAATTGAAGACATTGAGGGGTAAGGACTTGTTTGGAGAGAGTGTTGTTGAGTTGTGTTTAGTGCCCAACGTCAAGATCCCGGTGAAGTTTAAAGTGCCTGACTTTGAAAAGTATAAAGGGAACACTTGTCCACTCAGTCATCTAGTGATGTATGCTCGCAAGATGTCTACTTAGACCGACAATGATCAACTATTGATTCACTACTTCCAGGATAGTTTGACCGGTGTTGCGCTCCGTTGGTATATGGGATTAGACAATACCAACGTTCATACTTTCAATGACCTGGGAGAGGCTTTTGTCAAGCAATATAAGTACAACGTGGATATGGCGCCTGATAGAGACTAGCTGATGTCTATGTCTCAGAGAGAGATAAGGAGACGCTTAAAGAGTATGCGCAGAGATTGAGGGAATTGGTTGCCCAGATCACTCCTCCTTTGGAGGAAAAAGAGATGACAAAGATCTTTCTGAAAACTCTGAGTTCATTTTATTATGAACGTATGGTTGCTAGTTCCCCCAGGGACTTTACGGAAATGGTAAACATGGGGATGAGGCTTGAGGAAGGAGTCCGAGAGGGACGTTTGTCGAAAGATTAAGCATCGTCGAGTAAGAGGTATGGTAGCAATTTTGGGAAGAAAAAGGATAATGAAGCGAATGCAATAAGCAGTGGGAGGCAGAGAAGGCCTCAGATCAGAAGGAATCAACCATCCCGTCAACATCATCATCAAGTATCTTCAGTGATCCTTGTGTTTTCTAATCAACAATCAACACCAGTTCAACAACCACAATGTCAGCAACAACAACCGCAACAATGAGAAAACACCTAAAACAACAGAAATACCAACAACAATCATCATCAACAAAGATTCGAGAGGAAGAAGGTCTCTTTTGACCCGATTCCTATGTCTTATGCAGAATTATACCCGTCTTTGGTTCTCAAGAACCTAATCCAACCAAGAAACCCGTCGCAAATTCCAGAACCACTTCCATGGTGGTACAAGCCTGAGCTCCGTTGTGCTTTTCATCAAGGAGCACCCGAATATAATATAGAGAATTGTTATTCTCTCAAGTATGAGGTTCATAAGCTGATGAAGAGTGGAATGGTGTCCTTCGAGGACCGTGTGCCGAATGTGAAAGCAAATCTGCTACCCGCCTATGGGAACTCTTCTGTGAATATGGTGGATGTTTGTCCTGGCGAGTTTAAGATTTTTGATGTACGTTTTATCCGGAGGTCCTTGGTGCAGATGCATAAGGACATTTGTTTGGTGAGTGATTGTGAGCATGACCATGACGGTTGTGTTATTTATAGTATTAACCCAAGGGGTTATGAAGTAGTGAAAATGGACATCCAGCGACTGATGGATGAAGGCATGATTCAAATTATTCAATCCCGTCATGTAGATGACGATGTAAATGTCATAGTGCCCATTTTCAAGCATCCAGAGAGATTGGTAATTTAGTACGACAGCAGCAACAGTAACAATGTCAGCAATAGATCAGTATCTTCGTTGGTTATACGGTTAGCGGGCCCAATCCCGTATTCATCTGATAAAGTTGTGCCATATCAGTATAATGTTACAATGATAGAAGGTGGTAAAGAGGTATCATTGCCTACGACTAGCTCTGTGGTGAGCATTGCTGATGTTACGAAAGTGACCCGCAATGGTCGAGTGTTTGGGTCGGTGTTCCCAAAGGATAAGGAAGAATCAGTTGTAAGTAAGAAGGTGGAAGTTCCTGTTGTAGATTTAGTTGGAGCTTCAAAAGGTAAGTCTGGTGAATCCAGAGATTTGAAGGCTAACGATGATGATGAGGTGCTTCGGTTAATCAAAAGGAGTGAGTTTAATATGGTGGAGCAGCTGCTCCAAACCCCCTCAAAAATCTCAGTGTTGTCTCTGCTCATGAATTCTGAAGCGCACAGAGAAGCACTTCAGAGAGTTTTGGAACAAGCTTCTGTAGAACATGATGTTACAGTGGATCAATTCGATCATATCGTGGCTAACATCACTTCTTGCAACAATCTTAGTTTCTATGATGAAGAACTCCCTGAGGAGGGCAAAAATCATAATCTGGCTTTGCACATTTCTATGAATTACAAAGAGGATGTTTTGTCAAATGTGCTTGTTGACACCAGGTTGTCATTGAATGTGTTTCCGAAGTCAACTATGTCAAGGCTATCATACCAAGGAGCGCCTATGAGGTATAACAGTGTAATCGTCAAAGCTTTTGACGGTTCGCACAAAACGGTTATTGGTGAAGTGGACCTTCTAGTTAAGATAGGTCCGAGTGATTTTCAGATTACTTTTCAAGTAATGGATATCCACCCGGCCTACAGTGGCTTGTTGGGAAGGCCATGGGTCCATGAGGCAGGAGCTGTTACCTCCACTTTGCATCAGAAACTTAAATTTGTGAAGAATGGGAAGCTTGTGATTGTTGGTGGGGACAAAAGCGTTGTTGGTTAGCCACCTGTCATCTTTCTCTTATGTTGCAGTTGAGGATGAGGTTGGAACTCCTTTCCAAGCCTTGTCTATTGCTGCTGAAAAGAGAGTTGGGGCACCTATGTCCTCTTTGAAAGACGCTAAGAAGATTGTGGAAGAAGACAACGTTGATCAGTTAGGGAGCATGGTAGAGGTCTTCGATAACAAAGGCAGAACCGGTTTGGGGTTCTAGAAAGGTTCATCAACTGCAAGGTCCGAAGATATGCAACTTAGCTTCCGTAGCAGAGGGTTCATTCATGGCAATGAACAACACTTAGCAGCTGTGCTAGAGGATGACGAAGGGGAAGACTACACCAATTTTGTGACGCATGGAAAGGCTTGCAACAATTTGACTGCTGTTGATATTCCTGTTATTTTGCATCGATCTAAGTAATTGCTTTAATATGTTTTTAAAATCCTTCTCCTATGCCTAAGGGAGAAGTGAACATTGTTGGGCATTTTCAAATTGATCATTAATAAAATTAATTCTATTCATCCACATCTGTGATGTCTTGTTTTTTACTTTTTTCTTTATTCTGAAAATGGTAATCACAAAAAACATAAATAAACAATATAATTGTCCATCTGCATAATATTTGGTCACAAATCCACTTCTCTAAAATCAAAATATCAAATCATTATGCAGGTTGGTTCCTAACCCCATTGAATACAATGATCCTTCTCCTTCTCCAAATTTTGAATTCCCTGTGTTTGAAGCCGAGGAGGAAAGTGATGTAGAAGTGAGTGATGAATTATCTCGTCTTCTTAAGCAAGATGAAAAGACCATTCAGCCGTTTGAAGAGCAGATTGAGCTAGTCAACTTGGGTTCTGAGGATGATGTGAAGGAAGTCAAGATTGGGTCTTGCCTGTGTCCAGATGTCAAGAAGGGGTTGATTGATCTTCTTCGAGAGTATTCAGATGTATTTGCTTAGTCCTATCAAGACATGTCTGGTTTGGATTCTGAGATTGTGGAGCATAGATTGCCGTTGAAGCCAGAATGCCCGCCAGTCAAACAAAAGTTGAGAAGAACGCATCCTGATATGGCTGTGAAGATCAAAGAGGAAGTGCAGAAGCAGATTGACGCCGGTTTCCTTGTGACCGTTGAGTATCCGCAATGGGTTTCCAATATTGTGCTTGTACCAAAGAAAGATGGAAAAGTCCGCATGTGTCTTGATTATAAAGATTTGAATAAACCCAGTCCGAAAGATGATTTCCCTCTGCAACACATTGGTATGTTGGTAGAAAATACTTCTAAATTCAAAGTCTTTTCATTTATGGATGGATTTTCCGAATATAATCAGATCAAAATGGCACCCGAAGACATGGAGAAGACCATATTCATTACACCTTGGGGAACATTCTGTTATAGAGTGATGCCTTTCAGTCTTAAGAATGCTGGTGCGACTTACCAAAGAGCAATGACTACTCTTTTTCATGATATGATGCATAAAGAGATTGAAGTTTATGTCGAAGACATGATTGCTAAATCAATTGATGAAGAGGAACATGTTGAGCATTTGTTGAAGCTATTCCAGCGTTTGAGGAAATATAAACTCCGCTTGAATCCCAATAAGTGTACTTTTGGTGTTCGTTCTGGTAAGTTGTTGGGCTTTATTGTCAGCGAGAAGGGTATTGAAGTTGATCCTGCCAAGGTCAAAGCAATAATACAAGAGATGCCTGTGCCTAAAACTGAGAAGCAAGTCAGAGGTTTTCTCGGCCGTTTGAATTATATTTCCATATTCATTTCACACATGACTGCCACATGTGCGCCTATATTCAAGCTTCTTCAGAAAGATCAGTCTTGTGATATGACCGAAGACCGCCAGAAATATTTTGACAGTATCAAAGAATATCTGCTTGAGCCTCCAATTTTGTCTCCACCTGTTGAAGGAAGACCATTGATCATGTATTTGATTGTGCTTGAAGATAGTATGGGTTGTGTTCTTGGTTAGCAAGATGAGACTGGAAAGAAAGAATTTGCAATTTACTACCTCATTAAGAAGTTCACCGACTATGAGACTCGGTATTCTATGCTTGAGAAGACTTGTTGCGCATTGGCTTAGGTTGTTAAGCGTTTGCGTCAGTATATGTTGAATCATACCACTTGGTTGATATCCAAAATGGATCCAATCAAGTATATATTTGAAAAGCCTACGTTAACTGGGAGGATTTCCCGTTGGCAGATGTTGTTATCAGAGTATGATATCGAATATCGATCTCAGAAAGCGATCAAAGGTAGTATCTTGGCTGACCATTTGGCTCACCAACCAATTGAAGATTACCAGTCAGTGCAGTATGATTTTCCTGATGAAGAGATTTTGTACTTGATAATGAAAGACTGTGATGAACCATTGCTTGAAGAAGGGCCAAAACATGGTTCCCGTTGGGGCATGGTATTTTATGGAGTTGTTAATCAGTATGGTAATGGCATTGGGGCAGTGATCATTACTCCTCAAGGTACGCATCTACCATTTACAGTTAGATTGACTTTCAAGTGTACGAACAACATGGAAGAATATGAATCTTGCATTATGGGGCTTGAAGAGGCCATGAATCTCAGAATCAAGCATTTAGATTTCTTCGGAGATTCAACTTTGGTTGTGAATCAAATCAAAGGTGATTGGGAGGCAAATCAACCCGGTTTAATACCATATAAAGATTATGCGAGGAGGATTTCAACTTTCTTTACAAAGGTTGAGTTTCATCATATCCCTCGAGAAGAGAATCGGATGGCAGATGCTCTTACAACGTTGGCATCAATGATTATAGTGAAGTATTGGAATGAGGTTCCCAATTTGTCTATGATGCGTCTTGATAGGCCAGCTCATGTGTTTGTTGTTGAAGAGATCAAACACGAAAACCTGTGGTATTATGACATCAAGTGTTTCCTCCAAAGTCATATTTACCCGTCTGGGGCATCTTTGAAAGATAAGAAGACTTTGAGAAGATTAGCCGGTAATTTCTACTTGAATGGTGATGTACTGTACAAGAGAAACTTCGACATGGTTTTGCTCAGATCTGTGGATAGACAGGAAGCAGACTTATTGATGACTGAAGTGCATAAAGGTTCCTTTGGTACTCATTCCAATGGATATGCAATGGCAAAGAAGATGTTGCGAGCAGGTTACTATTGGCTGACAATGGAATCTGACTGTTGCAAATTTATAACGAAGTGCCACAAGTGTCAAATTTATGCTGATAAGATTCATGTTCCTCCGACACTTTTGAATGTTATTTCTTCCCCATGGCCCTTCTCCATGTTGGGAATTGATATGATTGGGATGATTGAGCCCAAAGCTTCGGATGGACATCGTTTCATTCTGGTGGCAATTGACTACTTCACCAAATGGGTTGAAGCGACATCGTATGCAAATGTAACCAAGCAAGTTGTTGTAAGGTTTATCAAGAATCATATCATATGCCGATATGGTGTGCCAAGTAAGATCATTACTGATAATGGATCGAACTTGAATAACAATATGATGGAAGCTCTTTGCAAAGACTTTAAGATTGCACATCATAATTCTTCTCCCTACAGACCCAAGATGAATGGGGTTGTTGAAGCTGTGAATAAGAACTTTAAGAACATTATTCAGAAAATGGGTGTCACATATAAGGATTGGCATGAGATGCTCCCGTTTTCTTTGTATGGATATCGTACATCCATCCGCACTTCAACAGGGGCAACCCCTTTTTCTCTTGTATATGGCATGGAAGCCAAGTTGACTGAGGATGAATGGTGTCAAACCAGGTTTGATCAGTTGAATTTAATTGAAGAGAAGAGATTGACTGCCATGTGTCATGGTCAGTTATATCAGCAGAGAATGAAGAAAGCTTTTGATAAGGAGGTCAGACCTCGTGTATTCAAAGAAGGTGACATTGTGCTCAAGAATATTTTGTCGTTCAAACCAGATTCTAGGGGAAAATGGACTCCTAATTATGAAGGCCCATATGTTGTTAAGAGAGCCTTTTCAGACGGTGCTTTGATTCTTACAACTATGGATGGTGAAGAGTTCACCCATCCTGTGAATGCAAATGCAATCAAGAAATACTTCTCCTAAAAAGAAAAGAACAGCTCGCTAAGTTGAAAACCCGAAAGGGCGGCTTACACAAAAATGAGCGTCTCGGTGGATTGAAAACCCGAAAGGGTGATCAAGGCAAAAATTAGAGACATAAAAAAGAAAAGAAATTCCCGATAAGTTGAGTACCCCACCTTGGGGAAACTTATGCAAAAATTAGGGATTATGACAAGTAACTGCATTCTGCTGATCGTCCAATTTTGGAAAGACTTTGTTTAGCACAAAGGTTGACATCGATTCATCATCCCAGTAGCGGTCAAGAGCACAGTGGATATCAAGAGTTGGTAGAAGGATTAAGGATCATTTGTATTCAATGTAACCCTTTTCCATGTAAATTACCATTTTCAACTTTGTAAAAATCTATGGAGTCTTGTCATTTACAGACTACCATCCCATTAAATAAAGTTGAGCTTTTGTCCAATTGTTTCTACTCTTATTTACTTCATCTAATATTTTAAATTTTATTAAGATCATTTTGGAAATTTAAATTTTTTTAATCAAAATCTTTTTCTTAAAACATATAAAAACAAGAAATTTTTCAAGGCAAGTAAAAGGAAGTATCAACAACACTTCAAAGAGCAGCAAGTCCTTAAGTGAGAAACATCAGAGGTTCCCCAAGAAGTTAATCCTTCGAGTATCCCTAGTTGTTTATGTTGATCTGGTTCCCCTGCGAAGTGTTTGCTCTCTAGCAGAGTTCCGATTCTTTTCCCTAGCTAAGTTGGTTGATTCAGTACCTTGCGGCGTGTTATTTCCCCGACGATGTTTCTGTTTTCTCCAACGGAGTTCACGTTTCTTCAGCAGGGTAAGATGTTTTCCCCAGTAGATCGCATTGGTTTCCCCACCAGTCGCCGTCCGACTCACTCCCAGCCAGAGTTTCCTCCTGGTTTCTGAGCGGCTACTGTGTGTTTATCTTCTGTATGGTTGCCTCCCATTTGATATGTTGTTGACCTAAAATTCCCTACAGACTCGATAACTTCTCCTTTCCTCAGCAGATCCCCTACTCGGCTAGATTTGAGCCTTTGGTTTGTTGATCTCTTTGTTCGCCAACAGTTGTCTCCCTCTTTTTGTGGATTGACCAAGGATTGTACCGATGATTCAAATTCTTTGCGACACCTTCCTATCCTTCGTGATTGTTTTGTCAGCATAATCATCATATATATATATATATATATATATATATATATATATATATATATATATATATATATATATATATATATATATATATATACATATACATTCATATAATTTCATAAATTGCATATTGACACCATCGTATTTGATTAACTTGTTGGTATGAGATTCTCATATATATATATATATATATATATATATATATATATATATATATATATATATATATATATATATATATATATAATTTCATAAATTGCATATTGACACCATCGTATTTGATTAACTTGTTGGTTTGAGATTCTCATTCTCTATTATGGCGGTACTCTATCCTCATACGAACCTCGGTGTTTGTCCTCCCTCAATTGTAGAGCGTCAGCCCCTTAGGCAGAAAGACTTTAACCTTTCTCCTCTCCCCCACTGAGTTGTTTCCTCGTGGATGATTATTACTTCAGTTTCCTTCCTAGTTGATTATCTAGATGGAATCACTCCCCTTGAGTTATATCCTCATTGGGTTGAGTCTTGATTGATTGTTTCTTTCTAGCTCTTGCCTAGATAGATGCTTTGAGTCTCCTAAGAGCTTATTACCCAATAACTGGTAATATTCTTCTTAATTTTCAGTTTGTTACTTCTTGCCCAATACCCGACAAAAGTACCCCTGCTTTCTCAGCAGAGGAGTTCCCAATGAATTCATTTGTTTCTAATTCCCCGGGAAGTATATCATTGATATGTTCATCCTAACCGGTGACAGATATCTTTCTTTCCACTGCCTGACTCTATCCTTGATATGTTTATCCTAACCAATGACGAATATTCTCATTTGTAATATTCTACCCAGTAAAAAGGTAGTTGTAATCCCTATTGTGTTCCCCAGAGAGTTAATCCTTGATATGTTCATCCTAACGGATGACGGGTTTCCTTCTCTTTGTGGTATTCTCCCCAGTAACCGGTAGTTGTAAACCCTACTTTTTCCCGCAGAGTCTATCCTTGATATGTTCATCCTAACTGGTGATGGATTTTCAATTCGATGGTATTCTATCCAGTAACTGATAGATGTAATTCCAAATTTTTCTCCCCTCTCAGAGTCTGTTCTTGCTATGTTCATCTTAACCAGTGATGGACTTTATCTTTGATGGTCTTCTATCCAGCATTCGATAGATGTAATTCCTACTTTTTGTTCTGTTGGTTTATCCTTGATATGATCATCTTAACCGATGACGGGTATCCTCCTTGACATTCCCAGGCAAGTTTATCCTTGATATGTTCATCTTAACCGATGACGGATTTTCTTCCTTGTTGAGTTTATCCTTGATATGTTCATCCTAACCGATGATGGATACTCTCATCTTTGGTCTTCCGCCCAGTAATTGGTAGTTGTAAATCCTATTTTTTGCAGTTTTCCCCAACAAGGCTATTCTTACCCAGTAACCGGTAATGAATACTCCCTCCTGGCTTTTCCCAGCGAGTCATCCTTGATATGTTCATCCTAACCGATGACGGATGTTCTCTCTGTCAGATCTTTATTATCTCCTCACCCAGTAACCGGTAGTAGATAATAGGTTTCTGCTCCTCCTGTGTTGAAGTTTATTTCTTCCCCAGTTAAGTGCGCGTTTCCTTAGTCAAATAACTTCCCCTGCATGATTTGAGTACTTCAGTGTTATCCTGATATACTCGCTTCCCCTACAGATGTTGTTGTTCCCCGACCGAGTCTTTCCATTTTATATGGAACTCCTCGAGTCCCCCAGCAGTTTTAAATCATAGCTTGGTCTACGCATAATTCCTTTTTTCCCTCCCCAGAGTCTTTGTCTCCCCAGTGAGTTTTCCTTATGGAATGCATTGTACTCCTGTGGACTTTCGGTCTCTCTGATTTCTTTTCCTTTGTGGCAATACTTCCCCATAAAGAATTTACCTTTTACATTCATATCATATGCATCATGAGGTCTCTTAGGGACCATAATTTGTTTCTATATGTTATTATTTAAGCCCATTCTACTGAGTCGATATGAAGATTTTAACCTTCGCCTCCTCAGTTAGAATGTCCTTAAATAGGGGCAGCTGTAAGACCCCAATTTGACTCTAAGATCCCTCATACAATTTCATCATATGCATTAGCATTGGGGTCATACCTTGGCATCCTCCTTACCCCTCTTTCATTGGGTTTGTTTTGGGAGAGATCACCAAGTACCATGTGATTGTATCATACTTGTATATTATCATTTTACTAACCAAAATACAAAAACATGTCTTTGCATTTGCCTAACTCTTTTGTAGGTAGGGCATGATCTCCATTGATCTATCAAGTTCATATCTAGGGTTTGAGACCCTCATGACAAAGAGAACAACCATTAATTGATCCAAGAATGTTTATGAGCATCGTATATGAGTCCCAATGACCTCTACATGTTATATTGATCAAGTTTTCTTCAAATGTTTGAAGGTGATTTGCCTTGGAAACCCTAGTTTGACTGGGTATCTTGAGTAACTTCTCCAACAAGCTATCTCACCAATTGATCAAATTTCTCAAGGGACACTTAAAAATTCATCATCTTATGCATATATGATTTACCATGAGCCAAGAAAGTCAAGAGAATTAAAGGTTAGCAAGTTGGTTGATGGTGGTCGGCCAGATGAATTCATCTGATCAAAGTTGGATCTCCCTAGACCCTATATCCTACAATTCTAACCATATGAAAATGATTCCAAGATAAACTTTACTCTAAATGACATTCCAAACAACTTTCATGTTGAGACCTAGAGCTAGTTTTGCTTGGAAAATCATCTTCTATGTTGAAACATTATAGGTCATTTTGTCTAAACCCTAATTTGAAAGTCAACTTCCCAAGGCCATAACTTGCTCATGTTTTATGAGATGAAAGATTTCCAAGTTGCATAATAAAATTCAATATGTCTACTTCAACTTTGATGTTTGAAGTTAAAGCTAATTCAACTTTTATGAGCATGTGATATGAGGTTACATTATAGGTCATTTTTTACCTATACCATTGAACAAGTTATTTTTCCAAACTTAAAAAATGCATAACTCTATCATTCTAAATCCAAATGACATGAAATTTATGACCATTTTTAAGGTCTTTGAAAGAGCTACAACTTTGATAAAGACACTTTTCTCATTTGAAGCTCACATGAAAAGTTAAGCAAGGTGGAATATTGAGGTATATGGCTTGACACTTAGAAAAAATTTCAACATGTTGAAATTTCCAAGTTGCATAATAAAATTCAATATGTCTACTTCAACTTTGATGTTTGAAGTTAAAGCTAATTCAACTTTTATGAGCATGTGATATGAGGTTACATTATAGGTCATTTTTGACCTATACCATTGAACAAGTTATTTTTCCAAACTTAAAAAATGCATAACTCTATCATTCTAAATCCAAATGACATGAAATTGGTGACCATTTTTAAGGTCTTTGAAAGAGCTACAACTTTGATAAAGACACTTTTCTCATTTGAAGCTCACATAAAAAGTTAAGCAAGGTGGAATATTGAGGTATATGGCTTGACACTTAGAAAAAATTTCAACATGTTGAAATTTCCAAACTTCCACCTCAAAATTCTCCATGTTCCAAACTCCAAATGAAAAAGTTTTCAACACAAATTTGTTCCCCTTGATCCAAGCTTTCCAAAGAACCCAAGTTCATGCATTTTGGATGAGGTTTGCTAAGTCTGTGCATGGATTTAACAGGGGTGCATCATTGGAAAGAATCAATTGCACAAACTTCAGTTCACAATGCCTTGCCATTCAAGCTTCATTCATACTTCATTTGGAATCATTTTGGACCTTTTTGCATTGCATCATGGGCCTGTACATGCCCATGCATTCGTGCCATCAACATTGCTAATTTTGGATAGATTTTTGAAGTGTGCAAATATCATTCATTCCTGCTATAAATACACGACCTCTGTGCTCATTCGAAACACACTTTGCACGCCATCTTTGCCCCCCATTGAAACCCTCTCATTCTAAAGGAAAACCTGACAAATTTCAATTTGAAAATTGAGTTTGAATCTCAACTGTTGGAGATTCAAGAACTCCAGGATCCAAAGCCTTGCAACCTCTCTAATCATTTCCTGCTAGTTTCTCAAGTGTTACCAGATCGTGTTTGGAGCAAGCAACATCAAGAACTGCATAGCATTGAAGGTAATTTTCAGAAAACTTCATCTCTTTGATTCTCACTCAATTCTACTTAATTCTCTTGGATCTTTGGTTGTCTGAAGTCCTACTAATGTAGGCAAGAAGATTGAGTTGCTTAGAGGTCAAATCGAAGCAACTCAACTGACACACCTCAAAATTCAACGCCTCATATCTTTCTATATATGTGGAGGTAGTTAAAATTGAGGTCAGATTCGTGCTCTACGCCATTTTTTCTTTCAGATCATGTCCTCCTTTTTTATTTTGGTGATGGTTGAAGGTGGACCAGTCCGGTGAGGTTCACCAGAGAAGAAGACCGGAGTTACAGCTCCGGCCATGTGTTGGCACGTCTCCAACCACATGATCCGTTGAAATGTTTTAATCTCATGCATCCATTGTGATTACCATCCCTGCAGCGTGCTGACTCGTGTGTTTGGTGAAACACGCGTTTTAGGCCACTTGATCTGCCACCTCAATTAATGAGGGAGATCAAGTGGCTCACGGTTTATCACATTTTCTGATTTTTCTTTTATTCCTTTTATTTTCATTAATTCATATTAATTTTAATATTGATCCAAAAAATATGAGAGTTTCACCAAAAAATTCCAAATAATTTCCTCTTTCATACTCTGAATTAAAATTATTTTTTAGATCATTATTAATATTTGTCATGATTTAATTGATATTGTGTTTATTTTTAATTGTTTAAAAATATTTTTTAGTCTTTAAAAATTCTGAAATTTTTCTCCAAGGTCCTTTGACCTTGTTTGACCTATGATAAATCTCATGGCCATTTCTTTGGTGTTTTAATAAGGTTTTAGGAATTTGACAAACCATATTTAATTTAAATGCATTATTTTAGTTTTTTAAAATTGAATAAATGCCAAATAATTTTGTTGACCTATTGTGATTGATTTGTTTGAGTTCGAATCTTGTTGTTGGGCCTTGGTCAAGGTTGATTTGACTTTGTCAAGTTAATATCACTGGATTTAGGGGATTGATGGAATGTACATTCCATCTTCCAAAATGAATGAATGATATTAACTAGGTAAAAGTCCTCCTTTAACCAATTTGAGTTATGATCCATTCCCCTCCCTCTTCATCTTATTCCCCTTCCTTATGCATCCATCTCATTTGGCCTATGATATCTCAAAGTCCTAAGGCTAGTTGATTGAAAAATCAACATAAGTATGGATGAGATTAGGCCACCTCTTTTGCATATTCTTTTTGTGTGTGGTATGTTTCATGAGCATAGTCCATTATACTATGTCTCAAACATGCATTAACACCAAAATTCTATTGCCCGACCTCAAATAGTTGTGACTTCTACATAAGTCCAAGTATGATTGCTTAACATAACACTAAATTTGTGACATAAAAAGGCATAACATTCTAGTTAGTGAGATTGTAAGTCTCCCCTCTTTAATGGTATTGTGTGGAAACTTGGCCTTTTTCCTTCCTTTGGCAGATGTCTTGGCTCAAGGATCCATGCTTGTGATAAGTGGGTTGAGTGTTCTCCAAATAATGACTTAAAAATGAAAATCAAAAGAAAAAGAATACTAACTTCTAACTCATTAACAACTAACTTTTAATTTCAAGTCATTTACTTTAATGTCATTTAATGTTAGTCCTTATTCATTTGCCATTATTCATACCATTCTAATTGTTTATGTTAATGCAATTTTCACTTTGTCCACTTGGACCATATTGTGTGATATATCTTGTTTGTGTATACTTTGCTTATTTGTGTGGTCTTTGACCATTAATGTACATAATAACAACAAAAACCCTAAAAAGAAACTTTGTGTGGACTGTTGGCTTGATCTTGGACAAATGGACTTAGAATCTAGGCAACATTCCTATGCTAAAGGACTTGGCCAATGCCAACTTTCTGTGAAACCAAGTGCTTGCAATTTGAAACTCCATCTTATACATCATTCAAGATCCCTTTGATTTCGTCTACAACATGATCATTGTAAAGCTGTTATTTTGAACCTGTGACTTGTGGAATTCATCTGTTTCATGGGCTAATTTGAAGAAGATCATGGAGTGGCTAAAGCTTGGATGTGGCAATCTTTATTTGATGCCTTTGCTCTTCAAGATTGATATAATTGTGCATTTGTGTGTTGCTTAATTCTAAATGTCCAAGGGAACTTGGAGTTTCTATATGGCATTCTTGCCTATTGGATTGCTACCCATTGGTCATATCTTTTTAACCCTTAACTTTTAATTTTGTGCATAGGATTAGTCTCTTCATTTCCTCCCCATTTCTTTAATTTCAAAATCTCTTCCTCCTTTCAAGAAAACTTCTTTGTTTGAACTTATTATTTTCTAAATTTTGACCACTTTGCAAAATAGAAACTTTGGCCTTATGCCATTGCATCTTCAAACTTCTTTTATTAAATCAAACTTGTAAATAGACTTAACTATACTTAACCTAAACTTTCAAAAGCCAAATAAAGAACTAACTCATTCAAACCATTTTCAGGTCTTTGTGCCTTTCAAACTTAATTTTATTAAAAGCAATGTATCCACTGTGAAATTTGTATCACGAACTACGAGGTTTTGATCCCTCATTTTTATGTTGGTACGTAGGCACAAGTCCGAAGGTCTTGTCAAACATAAAAATATAGTTAATGAATTCTTTTCTCATCCCCCCATTCTATTTGTTTGTAAACATCATTTTATACAAAATACATATGCACACAAAAAGGGCTCCCTAGGAGTACCTATGACACTTTGGGTGCTAACACCTTCCCTCTGTGTAACCAACCCCCTTACCTATAATCTCTGACATTTTATTAGTTTTGATTTGAAAACTTCTTACTTTTGGGTTTTGTTCGTACTTTTTCCCTTTTCCCTTGGAAACAATAAAAGCGCGGCGCCGACTCTTGTTATTTGATGTCTAGATTATCCATAGCTTGATGATCATGAATTTACCGCTACAACTTGAAACTGAAGAAATCACCATGGTTCGAATTTGAACTTTACTAATTCTTAATTACAAGCCAAATTACCACGCGTTTCGAACCTAAACATGTTTTTAACCAAGTCTCCATAAGGTAATTGACCCTTGGAACGCATGATTTGGTTGAGTTTTGATGGATTGCAAGTCACACTTTTCACACATTCTGATCAAATTCGTTTTGCACGAATTATGCTTGATTCCACACATATTTGGATCCAAACACATTCCCTATAAATAAAGGAAGTTATTGCAGTCATTTGCAAGCTTTTGAGTGCCAAGAAATCCATGTTTCACTCTGAAATTTTTCCAGAAAATTCAACTATTGTTTTTTGAATTGCAGCTTATTTCAATCCAATTTCTTGATTCCATTAGCACCTTCAATCTTCTCTGAAGCTTTTGCAACAATTCCCAAGCTCCAAGACCTCCTGAATCACTCTAACCAGATCGAGCTTCATCAACTTCTGATCACCATTTGGATAAGGTAGTTCTGAGCATCATTTAAACTCAAATAAGTTACCAAAATATAGTCATTCACTCTCTGATGTTTTCCCCTACCTTATCTGGTGTTGATTGATCGTGTTTATCATTTAAATTTATTTTTCGTGGCTTTCTTTCTTCTAAAAATTATTTGAAATTCTGCATGCTCAGTTTATATAAATGAATTTGGAGCATGAGGTTGAATTCGTGATGAGGACGCTATCACATTGGTGGTGGTCTCGTCTTCTAAATTCATCAAACGATGAAACTCCGGTGAGAGACCATCGGAGAAGATGACCGGAGTATCTTAGGTCGTCTGAGTTTGGAGACACGTTGAACATTTGAAATGTTTTGATTGATCCAATTTGAATTAGATCCAGTGTTTTACTTCTGCTATTTTCCATCGTGAGCCCTAGTCTTGTGATTGTTGGATTTGCCACGTCAATTAATGAGGCCAGATCCAACACTCCGTGTTTTTTCTGATTTTATTTCTTTTTCTTTTTTCATTTTTAATTGAATTTTATTTTAAAACTCATAGAAAATTCATTTTGCATCCAAAAAATACCAAAATAATTTCTAAAATTCTCTTTTATTTTTCTTCATCTGATTTTCATTTTTCAACATTTTACTTTCTTGATTTTCTATTTTTCTTGAATTTTATCTTTTCTCCTTTGTTTTAATTGGTTTGAAAATACTTTTAAGCATTTCTAAATTCTGAAAATTTATTTTATGCTTCTTATTTTATTTCCATCCTTCCATAATTTTCTTGGTCATTTATTTGGTGTTTTGAAGGACTTTATAGATTTTCTCTTTTATTTCCCTTTTAAAATTCATTTTAAAAATGTTTTTGATGCATTTTCTTTTCTTTTCTTAAAACTTTGTATTTATTTGACCTTTGTTGACTTTTGTTAGCCTTGGATCATGGTTGTTTTGAACATAGGTATCATCAAACTCTATGGATCTTGGGTGTTGATGGGGTGAAAATCATAATCCACCAAAATGGATGATTGATTTTTATGATGACTTGATCAAACTTTTGATCCAATTTGGGTGTGATCTCTCTTTTCCTCTTCTTCTTCGTCTCTTTTTGTTCATCTTGATCAATTTGATGGTTTGTGTCCATCTTGTTCATGATGTGTGGATTGGTGCTTGATGAACTTTTATCATTTCAAATATGCCTCTTAATTGGTCATGGATCATTTAGGGTACTTTGGATTGATGTATAAGTTTGTTCTAAGTGCTATGAAGTATGGATTGATGTAATGGACCACTCTCATAGCCTTTGTGCTTGATCATTCTCTTTTTTTTTGTGGCATAGATTTAGGAGAATGATTCATATATCATTTATGTAGCATGTATTAACACAAATATTATTATTGATCAGCCTCAGATAGTTGTGACTTCTACATAAGTCCAATTACGATTGCTTAGCATAACACTAAATTTGTCCCTGAAAGTAAGTCATTTTCGTAAGTGAGATTGTAAGTCTCTTACTCCTCATGGTATTGTGTGAAAATTATGCCTCCTTTTCACTTATGAGAGCTAGTGGCATACTTGTTGATTTTATCCAAGTTGGAGCTCTTTTCATGGTGATGCAAAGGTCCATATTTTCACACTTGTGGGTGAATATTTGAGTGTTCTCAAAAAAATGACAAATTGGCCTTTTCATTTTTGATTACTAACACAATTTACAAACATTTTATTGTATTAACTTTATTCTAATGTTGTTTATTTTATGTCCCTTATTTATTTTTCCACTTACTTTATGCTTTTATTTTAGCATCTCATATCATATTGTTTATGTTTATGGTATTTGTTTCTTTGTCCATTTGGACTTCTCTTTTTCTTTTAAAGACATTAATAAAGAAGAAACCCCTAAAAAATGGTTCTCTTGATTCATAGACTTGTGGTTATTATCCTTAGCATTCTTGTGGAGTTATGGACTTAGAACTAGGACCCTGACCTTCGCTTTGGAAGCTTGTGATTTGAGATCTTGGAGTTCATTTGGTACCTTTGACTTTGGACTTCTTTTGAAGACTTGGCTTGGTTATCCTGGTTTCATCTTATATTTGATTTATTCTTTTCTTATTTGGCTTGCTTGAGGCTTAATCCAAAGGAGGGAATTCTTGCTTTACTTATGTCATTAAGCATATTCAAAACCAATTTCAAAAGACTAAAAAATACATAACCCATTCAAATCATTTTGTGCCCTTTGTGCACTTTTTCTTTTAAAACTTTTCTCAAAGTTCAGACATGAGTCATTTCCATATTTGAGATGTAATTCTCCTATCCCCATAGTACTGATCATAATTCTTTTTCATCCAAGAGAGCTAGTGGCATACTTGTCGATGACTAGTTGAGTGTTCTCCTTAAAATGACAAAATGTATTTTCATTAAAAATGAATCAAAACAAACATCTTTGTTACTTTCACCATGAACTACGAGGTTTTTATCCTCCATATCTCTTAAGAAAGTCTTAGCAAACATAAAAATGATAAAAAAAACATTTCTTTTCTCAACTCTCCAATATTTTGCAAACAACATCATTTTAAGCCAAAATGCACAGATTTTCAAAGAGGTTCCTATAGAGTACTATAGATGTTTAGGATGCTAACACATTCCCTTTTTATAACTAACCTCCGAACCCTTATCTCTTTTTATTAGTTTTATTTTAAAACTTCTTTAGGTTTTGTTTGTTATTTTTCCCTTTCCTTTAGAAATAATAAAAGTGCGGTGCCGATTCTTTCTTTGCAAGTTAAGTTAATCAATAGCTTAATCTCAAAATTTTACCGCTACAATTATGTACCCCTTTATCTGCATTGGTTTTCCCGTGAATCCTACCAAAGATCTCTAGAAAGGTTTAAGATCATCAAATTCTAGGAAAAGTCTCTCAAATGTGTCCCAATAGAGGATGTCTGTGGAGCTCCCCTAATCGATCAAAACTCTCTTGATTTCCCATTCGCCTCATCAAACATAAATCGCCATGGGGTCATCGTTGTAAGGGTGAATGGTCACTTTATCTTCCTCGGAAAAGGTTATCTTCCCCCTTCGAACCTGAGGTGCTGCCTGTCTGGTGACCAACTAGAGGATAAAAAAAAGTAAGGACCTGGCATGCATATCTTTTATGGGCGGAGCTAGTTTCTCTTCCACGGGCTAAACCTTCTGCGATGGTGTTAAGCGTGTGATAAATGTCTCTATCACCCTCCTTTACATTTGGCTCCCTTCCTCGTCTAGTCTAGGGACTTTCACGACCTTCATGCCCTTGGGACCCCGACCCTTCTGATATATTTCTTCAAATATCCCTCTTGGATAAGTCGTTCGGTCTCCTTCTTGATCCTTTACTTTGTGGAACTTGCACCAACTATTAGGATGGTCCCATGATGTCTATCTTCGGTGTTATCGATTGAGGAATGTTGTGCATGTGAAGGACCTCACGCCATATTTTATCTTGGCGAGTTTTCAACGGCATACATCTTACCACAAGCTTTCCACTTATCTTAAAGGAGATTTTGCCTCTAATAGGTGATGCAGACTGGTTCCTTCTCAAGCCGTCAGTACCTAAGGTGCGCTCTTTTGCGTTGCGGGCCTTCTTCTCATCATTACTTTCCTGGCCCTTAATGGAATATTTTGCTCACGCCACTACCTCATGCAACATCTTCGTTGGTCTCCGGGCGAGGGATTCATTTAAGTGTTCTACCCTGAGATCATTATGGAACACACATACGAACATTTCCTAATTAAAGTGAGTGACCTTAGTGGTCGCCTCATTGAAGCAAGTGAGATACTCCTTTAATGGCTTCGATGGGCCTTGGTGTGTGTTGAAAAGGCTGGTGGTGATTAGTTCTGGTGCCTACTTGCAACGAATTGATGGACTAATTTTTTCACCAAGTCATGATAACTGGTGACAGAGAGTTTGGGGAGGCCCATATATCATCTCAAGGTTGTGTCCCTGAAGGTGTCATACAAGACCTTGCACTTTAGAGAGTCAGTTTCTCCAATGATGGCCATTTAACTATTGATGAAGGCCATGTGATCGTACGGTTTGTTGCACCCATCCAACTTATCCAGCGGTGGAAGTTTGAAATTCTCGAGGAATATCTCCTCATATATCTCATTATATAGAGGCTAGGGATCCAGGGCTTCCAATTCATCCATCATATAAACTCATTGCTGGAGTTGATGGATATGGTGAACATTGGTGAACGTTGCCTTCTAAAGTTTGGTTTTGACGTTGAAGACCGTTCATAGTGACACACATCTTCTTTATAGCGCTCCCCTCTCCATCATATTCTTCAATGGTCAGAGTAGCCGTCCCTATTCACCATGGTATGGGGTGAGTGTAAAGAGAGTACTCTGGTTGGGTATAGTGAGAGTAGCCTGTGTCAGGTTTATTGAGGCCCTATGGTAGGCACCAATTATACTGGATAAAAGTACAATAAGCGTAAAATCCTCAAATGGGTTATTATTGTCAGAGGCTTAGGGTTTGTTGAGGGTTATAGCTATCTCACACACGACAAAGTGAGAATCTCTGTATGGTGGTTTCTCTTATCTTATCCCTCATCCAATATCAAAGTCCTGGTGTAATTACAACCTTACGGGAGCCTTGGATCAACCAAACTAAGTCTTCCCTTCCCCCCACGATTTTTGAGGGAGTGTATGGTTAATATCCGGAAATCCAAGAGAGAAGGTTAGACTCCACGACTTCTTGGATGATTTTTATTGATTTATTGCATGTTACACCCACAAACACATGTTAGGGACGTAGAAATGGGAAGTTGGGAGATATATTCGGTCAAGGGAAGAACAAACCAGAAGGAGGATGCTCTAACTAATAGTGGGGCGACTACAAAAGGATGGTAGGTACACCTCACACCCTTGCCTCGGGGAATTCCTCAATTGTCCAACTATAATTACTCATGTTTAATATAACTATATATAGTCCTTCATAAGTTCTACAATCCAGATAGTTGCATGACATCCTAAAATTATGGCTCATCAGGTTGCGCCAACTTTGTAACCTTCCTACCGTGGCTGATACATTTTGACATATCACGGTACTGCAAAAAAAATACATCTATCATCAAACAATTAGAATATTATAACATAACTATTTAAAAGAGTAATTAAACATTCATTCTACCTCTCTCTCCTACATGTATCAAGTCGTTCAAATATTTTTAATTTTCAAATAATAGAAGAAATGGAAAGTTGTGATTTGGTTTTTCGTATGAATCAGAGGATTTTCAAGGTGACTAGTGCAGTGGTTAGTAATGATATGATAGGGACTTGTAATTATTTTATAACAAACAAGTACATCCTGTGTTGCACCTTGTTACCATTTAGCACACCCCTTTTCTTGTCATCGTGTGATGGTATGGTACAATGTTGATCTTTTACCATTCATTTCCTTTATTCATTTTTAGAAAGAGTATTTACCCCATACAATCTTCTCATGCAATTTTTATTACCAATTTAACTCAACTTTTTAAAAGCATGAAACTATATATGTGATGAGTTGTTCCACGCAATCAAGCAAGGTGTCACGACATTGCTCATCATATTAGAACCTTCAACATTCGATCTGTTTACACATAACAAACTAAAACAAACTTTAAATTTCTGAGTTGCCTCCTTATAGCGCCTGAATTTGAGTTTAAATTATCACAAAAATATCAAGATTATAGCACCTGAATTTGAGTTTGAATTATCACAAAAATATCAAGATTTCTCAGTATCCATGGTAATCTTCATTCTAGATTAATGATCACCAAGATATTATTTCACTCTTTGGCCATTCACTTTAAACTCATGCCATGTTCATCAAGGAGATCCATTTTTCCATAAGGATTTAAAAGCTTAAGTTGTTCTAACCACCTTGACTTAAGTTTACCAAAGGAGTTTTATAAAGAGTTTTTGTGATAGAATGAAGTTTGGAAAATCATTTTTGTGAGTATGTGAATAAATATTTTTAGTTTTTAAGAGAGACACTACTAATGACAATATGACTCTATAAAACCATTTAACCTCCGGATCTAAACAGTTTTTATGATCTAGGTTCATTATTTTGATGATGTTTAGAATATTTTATCTTTATTTGAGTTAATCATTAGAAATTTTATGTCGCATTTTTTGACTCGGGTCCATTCTTTCATGATATTTGGAAAATCTGATAATGTTGAATTAATCATTAAAACATGTTCAAATATAGAATCACACAACCACTATTCTGACAACCATTAGTCACGACTCCAACCATAGTTAATCACCATTGACCACCATTGGTCACCACTTTATCCACCTATGGTCTCCAATTTTATCACCATCAAATACCATTATGATCACTACTCTGACTACCTCAACTCACCACTTTTACCATCGTCAATCATCAATATGGCCAACACTGATCACCACTTCATCCATGTTTGATCACCAACATGGCCCCTCTGACCACCTTCAACCACCCGACTACCACTATGACCACCATTGTGGCCACTCACAAACGCCAACGACCATCACTCTGGACATCATCAATCCCCATTACATCCACACATGATCCCCAAGCCGACAACCACCGACTTCAACCACTATCAACCATCAAATATGACCACTATTGCCAACCACCACTCAAATTGTTGCTAACCACCACGCTATTCATCTTCGATCAACATTCCACCCACGTCTTGTCACTAATTTTCCACCACTGACTACCACTCGAACCACCATTGGCTACTACTCTGATCACCGCCGACCATCCCTCAATCCATACTTGATCACCAATCTAATCATGAGTGAACCATCTATTATCAATCTAACACTTCTATAACTACCACCCACTACTATCCTGACAATTGAAAATCACCACTTTGACCGCCATTGATCACCATTATGATAAATATTTGCCAACAATATTATTTAAATTGCTGCTAACTAAAATACTTTATATATTTATAATATTTTAGTTATTTTACAAACTTAATGGAACAAACTGATTAGATTAAAATATGTTTATGAAAAGTATTTATACTTGACTTTTGACATTTTCAAGACTCAAAATTAAAATTGTTTTTTAATTTTTAAAATTCAAAATATAACTAATTTTGTTTTTGAAATTTGTAAAACTTAAAACAGAATTCAAACCCAAATGAGATGTTATAAAGTTGTGAATTCCTAAAAAAAAACATTTATCCTTTTCATGCATTTCATCAAGTTAGATTTGAGTGAAGGGGTTGTAAGTATGGGTGTGCAACAAAACCGGTTATTCATAACCAAATTGGTATCCAAATTATTTCACTTTTAAAAAACCAAACCAAATGCTAAAATAAGAATTTGGGTATCCATTTTGTTATCCAAATATAAACCGTTACCCATTATAAAAATTTGGTTTTGTTATTGGATATCCAAATTTTATTATGCCCTTAAGTTTTTATATTTTTCTATTTTCATGTTTATCACATTATAAATTAATTTTATATTTTAAATTATTTTATATTTAATAAAAAATTATTTTAAAAATAAAATTCATTTTTTTTTCTTTTCACGAAAAATATTATATTCGCAATTTTTGTTTCGAAAAAATTATATTTGATATTTTTTTTCAAATAAAGTTATTATTTTCTTCTAAATAAAAAAATATTTTGTATTTTTTTTAGTAAAAAAATTTAGTAGATTTTTTTTAAATAATTTTTTTAATTTTCAAAAAGGTTATTTTTTCAAATTTTCAAAATTAAAAAACTTTTATTTTCAGAAAAAGAAATTAAAAAAAATAATTTTTTATTTTTAAAATTTTTTTATTTTCGATTTCCATTTTTTTAAAATACATTTTTTTCCAGTTATTTTTATTTTTTGGAATAATTTATTTTTTAAGTTTTTTTTTTCATTTTTAGAATATAATTTTATTATTTTCGACTTTTTTATATATATTTTTTTCTTTTTTTTTTGAATATTTGTTATTTTATTTTTTATTTTTTTAATTATTTTTTGTATGTTTTTAAAATTTTAAAATAAAATATATTTTAAAACCTCATAAAAAATTTGTTTATGTTTTTAAATTTAAAAATTAATATTAATTTAAAGAAAATAAAATTAAAATTAAAGTAAATAATTTTGATTAAAATCAAAACCCATTTAAACTCAAGGATAAAGGTCCGGAAAAAAGAGCTCGGTGAATTAATTAGCTCACTTAAAATCCATGTAAGAGAACTCAAGGATGAAGGTCTGGAAAAAGAGCTCATGGATAAATTAAGAAAATTAGCTATGTATGGATTCCTCTAGAAGTAGACGTGTCACGGTATCCGACACGTGTCGATGTCCGACACTTGTATGACACGCGTAAGATACATGTTGGAAAAGTTTAAAAAAATATCGGAAAAATCAGATAAGTGTCCACTAAAAAATAATTTTTTTCTTTATATTTCGACACTCTTCGAATCAACGGTTGACACCCGAATTGTTGGAAATCCCCCAAAACCTATGGAGAATTTCAATCAATCTTGATG
Organism: Lathyrus oleraceus; assembly: GCF_024323335.1. NCBI lineage: Eukaryota > Viridiplantae > Streptophyta > Magnoliopsida > Fabales > Fabaceae > Lathyrus > Lathyrus oleraceus. The sequence continues at coordinate 224,447,930 of NC_066584.1, forward strand.
AACAAGATTTTTAGTACCCACACAATAACAACGAAAAGAGAAGAACAATGGAGAAAGAAAGTGTATAGAACGATGAAGGAGAAGAAGAATTAAATTCTGCAGAGTTTCTCTCTGCCCACAAACTGTGGAAAACTTGTTATTCACTTTACAACTGCAAAATACTGTGAATACAATATGTTGTGAATAGTCTATTCACCTCTATGAAAATAAGGGTTACTCCCTCTATTTATAGATTTAGGTTAACTTGGACCTCAAGGCAAAACACAAAACTATAAAAACTCAAAATTATAAAAACCCAAAATAGCTAACACTACTTAACACACTAGGTGGTTAGACACTTCCTTGCTCTGTCGAGCAACCTGCTTCTACACAAGGAATTACAATTCAACACACCACCTAATTCATTGTGTCTAAGCTATCTACACTCATCATAGCTCTTAGCTTTCTGAACACTTCGACCTGTACCCCCTTTGTCATGATGTCTGCAATCTGATTCTCAGTTCTGCAATGTTCCACAATCATCTTCCCATCTGCTACCTGCTCTCGAAGATAAGGGAACATCATCTCGATGTGCTTGCTTTGACCATGTGCTATCGGATTCTTCGCCAGATTGATAGCTGACATGTTGTCGATCTTCATGGTAATTGCTCCATGATTCTTTGCTGTTATCTCTTCGACCAAATTCACCATCCATGTTGCTTGGCATGCACAAAGAGAAGCAGCTATATATTCTGCTTTGCATGACGATAATGCCACTACTGGCTCTTTTCTCGAACTCCAAGCAACTGGTGCACCACCTAGCATAAACACATAACCAGTTGTGGATTTTCGATCCTCAGCATCACTACACCAACTTGAGTCGGTGTATCCCACTAATTTGCATTCTTTTCCTTCATCAGCTGCAGGAAACAAAATGCCATAGTCGAGAGTTCCTTTCAGATACCTTAGTATCCTCTTCGTCGCTGCTAGATGTGATACCTTTGGCTTCCGCATGAACATACTCACCATACCTACATTGTATGCTAAGTCAGGCCTTGTGTGACAAAGGTATCGAAGTGACCCAATAAGTCTTCTATATTGGGTTGGGTCGACACCATTTTCATCTGAATCCTTCGACAGTTGTAATTTGGGCTCAGATGGAGTCGAAGTTGGGTTGCAATCTTGCATCTCAAATCTCTTGAGAATTTCGCATGCATACCTTCTTTGGTGCATCATCAAACCTCTACCACTCTTGTAGAATTCGATGCCAAGGAAATATGAAATGTCACCCAGATCTGACATTTCGAATTCCTTGTTGAGATCACCTTTGAAGTCTTCGATCTCCTTCTTCCAGGTACCTGTTATCAACAAGTCATCGACATAGAGGCATAGTATAAGCAATTCACTCTTGCTTCTTCTTACATATACTCCATGTTCAGATTTGCACTTCACGAATTCCTTCTCCCTTAGAAAGCCATATATCTTCTTGTTCCAAGCTCTTGGAGCTTATTTAAGTCCGTCCAGGGCTTTATGCAGCATGTACACCTTTCTTTCTTCACCATGTTTCACAAACCCAACTGGTTGTGCAACATAAACTTCTTCTTCTAAGGGACCATTAAGGAATGCACATTTCACATCCATCTGACACATCTGCTAGTTGTTCATGTTTGCTAGACCAATAACCAACCTAATTGTTTTGATTCTAGCAACAAGTGCAAAAACTTCATCGAAGTTGATTCCTTCTTTCTGAAGAAATCCTTTCGCCACAAGTCTCGCCTTGTGTCGAGTCACTTCTCCTTTGGGATTCAACTTCACCTTGTATACCCACTTCACATCGATTGCCTTCTTATTTTGGGGCAATTCAACAAGTGACAAGTGTTGTTGACTTCGATTGACTTCAGCTCTTCATCCATTGCTTTCATCCACTTCGAATCTTTCAATGCCTCAACTGCATTGACAGGTTTGACATCTGCGTAGAAAGCATAACGTACCAGCTCACCTTCTTCATCGACCACATCATTTGATGTAATCACATTCTTGCAACCTTGCAGGCATGTGTCTCGTTCTTTGAGGTCTGCTTGTACTTGCTTCACCTCTGACTTCTTCCTGTCGAACTTCTCTTTCGACTTCACTAGCTGGTTCATCACAAAAGATTCTCACTGAATCTTTCTTGACATTCTCAGTCCAATCCCACTCCTTAAGCTCCTCTATGATCACGTCCCTGCTGATCACTACTTGCTTATTCACTGGGTCGAACAACTTATATCCTCTAGTCGAATGATATCCTATCAGGATCATCTAACTGGACTTGTCATCAAGTTTTCTTCTCAACTGATCTGGCACATGTCTATATGTTATAGATCCAAACACCCTCAGATGACTCAAGCTAGGCTTGACACCAGACCAACATTCTTCTGGCGTGATTCCTTCTAGCTTCTTCGTCGGGCATCTGTTCAGAATATATGTCGTAGTCGACATAACTTCTCCCCATAATTCTTTGGGTAGATGCTTGCCTTTCAGCATACTTCTAACCATGTTCATAATGGTTCTATTCTTCCTTTTTGCGAGTCCATTCTGCTGTGGAGTGTAGGGTGGCACCACCTCATGCACAATCCCTTCTTTCACACATAATGCATCGAAGTCTTTCGACACATATTCTCCACCACCATTAGTTCTCAATATCTTTATCTTTCGACCTCTATGTCTTTCGACCATAGATTTAAACTTGGCAAATACCTCGATCACTTCACTTTTCTTCTGGATCAGGCAAGACCATAATTTTTGACTGAAATCATCTATGAATGTAACAAAGTATTTGTTACCTCCAATCGAATCCACCTAGAGAGGACCACATACATCAGAGTATGTGACTTCAAGAATTGCTTTCGACCTGCTTCCTGCATCCTTACTGAAGTTGTTCTTATGTTGCTTTGCCTGCACACATTCTTCACACACTTTGTTTAGAATTTCGATTTCTGGTAGTCCTGAAACCATATTTCTTCTCTTCAAATCTCTGATGTCTTTGAAATTAAGATGTCCAAGTCTGTAATGCCATATCCACTCATCTCTGTTGGCTGCTGTTGTAAGGCACTTATGCTCCATCACATTTAGTTCAATCCTGAAGGTTCTATTCTGAGACATTGGAGCCTTCAAGATCAACCTTCCATTTGAGTCGAGAACTCTCATCATCTTGTCTTCAATCGACACCTTGTAGTTCTTTTCGACCAACTGCCCTATGCTGAGAAAATTACTCTTCATGCCTGGTATGTATAACACATTTGAAATTAATGACCTCTAGCCATCTTTCCCATAATCAGAATATCACCAACACCTTCAGCTGCTAGAGTGTTGTCATTTGCAAATTTCACCATGTTCTTCATTGAGGGCTTTATGTTGACAAACCAATCTTTTCATCCAGACATCTGTGATGAGCATCCTGAGTCCAAGTACCACTGGTCCTTGAATCTCTCCTCTTCTCTTGTTCTGACCATCAACAACGTCTCTTCTTCTTCATGTTTCTCCAGCTTTGCATAAGTTTCTTGATTCTTATGCTTTTCTGGACAATCACTAGAATAGTGACCATAATTCTGACAATTGTAATACTGAATGTGACTCTTGTCTGGCTTTTGACCACCACCTCTTCCTCTACCTGCAACACCACCTCTTTGGTTTCCTTGGTTCCAGGGTTTTCTCTGATTCGACGAGTTTCCTTCTTGCTTATTTCGACCAGTCGAATTGTTGTAACCTCCTTTGCCTTTGTTGTCATTCCAGCTTCCTTTGCCTTTTCTTTCTTTTGTTGATTGAGCCTGCAAAGCCATATCACTCTTCGACTTTCTTGCAGCTCTTTCAGCCATTCTTTGTTCATGAGATTCAAGCGTCCCTTGAAGCTCTTCCTTTGTCAATTTTGACAAATCTTTCGATTCTTTTATGGCTACTACCACGTGGTCGAACTTTGGAGCCAACGACCTTAAGATCTTTCCAACAATAGATCGTGATGTCAACACTTCTCCACATACCTTGATTTGATTCACCAGTTTCGTAACCTTGGTGAAGAAATCAGTTATGCTTTCATTGTCTCCCATCTGAAGCAATTCATTCATTCTTTTGTGAGTTTGTAACCTCACCTCTTTCACCTTCTCTGCGCCTCCAAACGATTTCTCCAGAATTTTCCATGCTTCTTTCGCTGACTCTGCATGACTAACCTTTTCAAAATTATCTGCATCAACACATTGATGGATTATAAAGAGAGCTTTATAATCTTTCTTCTTCAATTCTTTATGTGCAACCTTTTCTTGATCTGTCGCGGCTTCTGCAAAAGTTGTTACTCCTTCCTTCACAAGATCCCAAAGATCTTAATAACAGAATACAATCTTTATCTGCTTGCACCAATTCTCATAATTGTTGTTCTTGAGAATCGGAAGATTTGCTGAAAAATACCCGTTTGGATGCTTCGTTGCCATGGTGATTTTCTTCCCACGAATCGGTTAAATCGGAGCTCTGATACCAGATGTTGGAAATCCCCCAAAACCTATGGAGAATTTCAATCAATCTTGATGAACAAGATTGTTATTACCCACACAATAACAATGAAAAGAGGAGAACAATGGAGAAAGAAAGTGTATAAAACGATGAAGGAGAAGAAGAATTAAATTATGCAGAATTTCTCTTTGCCCACAAATTGTGGAAAACTTGTTATTCACTTTGCAACTGCAAAATACTGTGAATACAATATCTTATGAATACTCTATTCACCTCTATATGAAAATAAGAGTTACTCCCTCTATTTATAAATTTAGGTTAACTTGGACCTCAAGCCAAAGCCCAAAACTATAAAAACCCAAAATTATAAAAGTCCAAAATAGTTACCACTACTTAACACACTAGATAGTTGGACACTTCCTTGCTTTATCGAACAACCTACTTCGACACAATGAATTACAATTCAACACGAATGACATTCATAACACATATGTTAGATAATTCAGACAAGTGTTTCAAACAAAAATTTATTTTTTTCTTTGCTTATATTTTGGACAAATCTCACAAATTTAGAATTGTTAAACTTATATTTAAATAATGCTATTAATAAAGAATTAAATATATTAATTTTGATTAGAATATTTTCAAATTTTTTTAATCATAGATTGATAGATAAAACTGAAATACTCTATTATATATAACAGTGTCGATGTCCTATATTTTGACATCATGGACGTCGAAGTGTCCGTGTCGGAATCACTTCATAGAAAATTAGCCATTTTCTGAAGTCATGTTAAATTTTATTGATGCCTCCTTCATCAGTTTCAGACTTAGACTGGTAAACCTCTCCGGCTAATACTGCCTTGATGCTTTTCTCTAATATGTTACATCCTTCATCATTGCAGCAAATTCTATATAACTTATTTTTCCATCCTGCAATTTTATGAAGAAATAAATCAGAATGTTCCCAAATGCGAAATAAAATAACGCAAAAACAAACATTCATTGAAAACTCTGACCAAAAGTGAAAGATAGTACTAACCTTGTCTGTGTCCACATCATGCATAATTGCATTAATTACTTCACTGTTTTTGTCAATCTCATCAGCTAATGCATTACATAACTCCTCAAGTTCAATATACCCAGATTCGTTTTTATCAAAAAATTGGAATGCTCTAAGGAGGTGTTCATCATGGGATATATTTCTGAGATGAATAGAAATGGCGACAAACTCTCCAAAATCTAGGTAACCATCTTTGTCTACATCGCTCTGTAAAAGCAGCTCCCAAAGATTAGAAGTTGAAGAGACACATCTTAAAGGATATGTAAACAGGAAAAAGAACTGTGAGAATTAAGATTGTCTGCTTGTGACAAATTATTAGTTCAACAATGACTACTATGAAACATGCCTATGCTGATATATATGAACCAATACACTCCTAAAGGGACTATTTGTATTGACTTATATGAATTTACCTATCGGCATAAATAATTTTCGAGAGAGCTTATGAAAACAGTTTATGACATGTCTAAAAATTGTTTTCAGCTTATTTTCATAGGCTCTAGAGAATAGCTTATAGCTAATATAAAAACAGTTTTGTTATAAAATAGCTTATCTTATTTTTTTTATAAAATAGCTTACACATAAGCATTTCTATGATAAGTGCTTATGCTATAAACACTTAATTAAAGGGAATACACTCACTGCTTCCATAAGTATTTGGATAGCTGCATCAGGAATTTGGTGGCCTAGCTTTTGCAACCCTACTCGAAGATCGTCAATGTTAATTTTTCCATTATTTTTTGTGTCCATCACATGGAATCCCTCTTTAATTCCAGAAACTTCTTCTACAGACAAATGATCTGCAATCACCTGCTCACATAAAAGTCAAATAAAACAAAATAAAAAAAATTACCAAAATAGAAGGGTCATAAATGGAAAATGTTTTAGAAATCATTTTCCACGAGATATTCAAGCATTAATGAAACATTACCATCAATGCTGTTTCCTTAAGTTTGTTCATTACTGAAAATTGAATCAGCCTTGCTCTAACGGTTTCTCCTAATGCAACATCAGGAGCTGTCCTTGCATTCTGCAACCATGGATGATCTGCATTTAGTTAACAAGAACTGTTAACATTCCCACATTTCAATATTTCAACTTTTTGGTAGACAAAAATGTTCATCAGATAAGCAGAAAATATTCCATGCAATTCTGTTTTATTACCTACCTAAGCATTCAATTATATAAACTCCATATTACCTAACACTTCCTGTGCAGTAAGCCGGCGCTTAGGATCAGGATCAAGCATCTTCTTAACAAGGTCTTTTGCATTATCAGAAACCTTTGGCCATGGCTCCCTTTTGAAGTCAAGAACTGACCGTATAATTGCTTGAGCAACTCCCTGCTCCGTTTCTGCATTTTAAGAAATAGAAGATTTAAAAAATCAAATTTATAACGCATAAGAAAGATCATGGTAAATTATTTTCTGACAACAAGACCCTTCCAAATAGGTTATAGTAGCAAAAAAATCATGCGAGTCCCACAGTGACCAACATGTATATTTTGGGCTATTTAAGATTTCTGAATCACAAAGGCCAAATACAACATTGAAAAGACAAAAACGAACCTGCCCAAAAGGGAGGGACACCACAAAGTAAGATGTAAAGAATGACTCCAGCACTCCAGATATCAACTTCAGGGCCATAATTTCTTTTTAAAACTTCAGGGGCTATGTAATATGTACTTCCAACTATCTCATTAAATCTTTCACCTGCAGAGAAGAGAATGAGAAACTTCAGTTAACTGTATATGAATACGAAGATGAAGCTTCAGGCAACAACATCAACTGATTCTACAACTAGTAAAAAGCATTACCTGGTTCAAAGAAAGTTGACAAACCAAAGTCAATAGCCTTCAAAGGTGAGGTTTCCTTCTTGCCAGCAAATAAAAAGTTCTCGGGTTTAAGATCCCGATGCATCACACCATGTTTGTGGCACATCTAAAACACAAGAAAAAAAATATGAAACATAATTAGTAACTATAGTTAAAAAATTGAAAAGAAAAACAGAGAATTAAGAGTTTCTAAGAATGTCGATGATGACCTGAACAACTTCCACGATGGTCTTGATGACAGAAGCTGCGGCGCGTTCTGTGTAATGTCCTCTAGCAACGATTCGATCGAAAAGCGCATCACCTTCACAGAATTCCATTAAAAGATGAACGTGATCGTCGTCTTCATGAATATCCTCCAAGGAAGCGATGTTAGGGTGTTTAGGTAAATGCCTCAAGATAGCAACCTCTCTTCTCACATCTTCAATAAGAGTAGCTGTTTTAAGCTTATTCTTGGAAATCGACTTGCACGCAAGTTCCTCTCCCGTAATTTTGTCTTTGCAAAAGTATATAGTTCTAAATTCTACTCTTGCTAGTTCCCTCCCTAACTCGTATCTAGACCTAATCCCTTTTTCCGTTGGCCTTATTAGCACCACCAGTTTTTGGGGTTTCTCCTTTCGTTTTTGTTTCTTGATCATACGGCATAGATATGCCCAGCAATTTTCCATCTAGTGGTTTCAAATTACAACAAATGTGATGAAGTAAAGACAACTATGATGGCAGTGGAAGAAACAAGATTTAAGGGATGAATCACTTGAATGTGAAAGGAAAGAAGGAGATGGTCAAAGACGATGACGACCAAAAACACCTCAAGTCCATGGTCTATTTCTTGATTTTTTTTTAATGCTTACCCTATTTCTAAAATTTTATTCCGAACCTATTCATTTAAGGGAGGAATTTTTTTTAGGCCGAGTCCCTTCTTTCCAAAAAAAAAGTTTCATGAACTCGTCCCTTCAATGAGCGAGTACCCTCTAAAAACAGGGTATTTTGAGGAAGAAATTTCAGAAATTGAGCAAGATAGTAAAAAAATCCTATTTCTTTCCTTCTCTTTGTTTTTATCTTTACATTTTTCACCTTTCTCGATAACAAAGAAGAAAAGGTCCAACGAAATCCTAATTTCACTGGGAGTTTCCCTGGGCAATTAGGGGTGTTCACACGTATGAACCCACCCGTGCGAATTCACTCACTCAAGATATGTCCACCCTTATTTTTATCATATCCAATTATGCATCCAATTCGAACCTATCCATTTATATTGGTGTTTTAAAAGCTAGATTGAATTAGTCATTTCAACATGATCGAAAATCGGAGTTGAATCAGGTCTAATTAATTTTTTTAACTGTAAATGGATCAAAATCAAAGTTTCAAATTAAATCTTTCAAAACGGTTCGAACCAAAACATCAGAGTCAATTTTATAAACCCGCTCAACTCAAAAAAATACATCTAATTAATCATTTTAAAAAAAAAATAATATTCAATATTAAAACTTAAAACACTCCCCAAATAAAAAAAAAGAATTCTTTATTTTTTTTACGATTGTAGCGAAAAGTTCATGACCATCAAGTTATGGATAAGTTTGACATCAATAAAGCAAGAGTCGTCATCGCACTCTTATTGTTTCCAAAGGAAACAGGAAAAGTACGAACAAAAACCAAAGATAAGAAGTTTTCAAATAAAAACTAATAAAATGTCAGAGATTACAGGTAAGGGGGTTGGTTATACAGAGGGAAAGTGTTAGCATCCAAAGTGTCCTAGGTACTCTTAGGGAGCCCTTTTTTATGTGTGCATATATGTTTGGTATAAAAGATGTTTGAGAAAAATAAAGTGTGAGGATAAAAAAAGAATTCATTGATTATATTTTTGTGTTTGACAAGACCTTCGGACTTGTGCTCACGTACTAACATAAAAATGAGGGATCAAAACATCGTAGTTCGTGGTAACAATTTCAAAGTTGGTGAATTGTTTTTAACAAAAGTTTAGTTGAAAAGGCACAAAGGGCCAAAAATTTGAATGAAGTTATTAGTTCTTTTTGTATTTTTAAAATTTAAGTCAATATGATTAAGTTTATTAACAAGTTTGATTTAAGAAAGAGTTTGTAAATTCATTGGCATAAGGTCAAAGTTTTTAATTATTAAAACATGTCTAAGTTTGAAATCCCAAGCAAAAAAGGTTTTTGAAAAGAGGGGGAGATTTTGAAATTTAAGAAGTGGGAGGAGATGAAGAGGATATCCTAAGCATGAAATTAAAAGTTAATAGTGGAAAAGATCTGACCAATGAGATGCAATCCAACAGACAAGAATGTCATATAGAAAACTCATTTTCCCTTTGGACTTTGAATCAAGCAATAATCAATAAGCAATTAGCCACATCCATACATCATGAAGATCAAGGCATCAAATAAATATAGCCACCTCCAAGCAAGCAATTCCCATAGCTAACAGCCTTCTTTGTCTTCTCATGTATCAGATGAAATATTCCTTTATTAACTCAAAGCAAAGCATCAGACACAAGGTCAAAATAACAATTAGCACCAAGACAGAGTAGCAGATGAATTCAAATAAGATCCCAAGGCTTGCACCATATGAATGCTTAATTCACAATAGCTTGGTCTCAAAATGTTGGCATTGACCAAGTCCTTTTTTGCACAAGGAATGTTGCATAGTTCTAAATCCAAGAGTTCATATCAAGATCAACAGTCCACCAAACATTTTTTAGGGTTTTTGTTGTTATTAAGTATTTTAAGGTCCACAACAAAACCAAAATGCACAAATAACATATACAATCACAAGATATGGGTCAAATGACCAAAGAGAAAATGATATAAACATAAACAAGTTAAATGGAATGTAAATGACAGTGAATGATAAATGACTGAAATTTAAATTGCATAAAGTAAATGACTTGAAAATAAAGCAGTATTAATAAGAGTTAGTCAAATGTTGGTCAAAAGTTAGTCAAGGGTTAGTGGTGTTTTTTAATTGATTAAGTCATTCTTTGGAGAACACTCAACCATCCATTCACAAGTATGAATCCTTAAACCAAGACATCTTCCATGAGAAGGGCTCCAACTTGGATAATTCAACAAGTATGCCACTAGCTCTCATGAAAGAAAAAAAGGTCAAGTTTACACACAATACCATGAAAAATGGGAGACTTACAATCTCACTTACTAGAATTCTATGCCTTTAAGGTCAAATTTAGCTTTATGTTAAGCAATCGTAATTGGACTTATGTAGAAGTCACAACTATTTAAGGTCGGGCAATAAAAATTTAGGTGTTAATGCATGTTAGAGATTTGGTATGAATAACCAAACTCCTAAAACATACCACACACCAAAAGAAAAGATCAATAGGGAAGGACATATCTCAGTCATACTTGTATTGGTTCATCTGACACAAGGTCATTGATGAATCAATTAGCCTTAAAACATTAGAGATTATATTGGTCAAATGAGGGAATGAGAAAGAATAGGGATGAAGATGAAGAGGGAGGGGAAGATAGAAACACAAATTGACCAAGGGAGGATTTTCATCAAATCAAAATCATTCATTCATTTTGGGAGATGAAATGTACATTTCATCAATCCCCTAAATCCAATGGTTTTGATCCAACAAAAGTCAAATCAACCTTGACTAAGGTCCAAACAGATAGTCCAACATCACAAAGACAATAAAAATGTCTCAACATAATTCTTAAATATTTAATCAATTAAAAACTCAATTAAAAGTGAATTAAAATATATTTTTATTTGGTCAAAACCTAAAATCTCTTCAAACACCAAATAAATGGCCAAGAGATTTATCCGAGGTCAAACAAGGTCAAAGGATCTTAGACAAAAAAATTCACTATTTTTGCAAAGTCATAAGTATTTTTAAATAATTAAAAATATGCACAAAAACATTTAATTCAAAAAAAATATCAAAATTAATCCAAAAAATAATTTTATTTCAGAATATGGAAGATAAAAATATTCAAAGATTTTTGGTGAAAGTCCCATATTTTTTGGATTAAAAATGAAATTAATATGAATTAAACAAAATAAAAGGATTAAATGAAAATTCAGAAAATAAAAAGAAATTAGAAAAAACAAGGACCGTCAGATCTCCCTCATTAATTGAGGTGGCAAATTTGATGGCCACACGCGCGCGTTCCATGGTGGTCTTGAGTCAACGTGTTGTACGCGTGGCAATTCAAACCAAAGGTCCAGATTAGAACATCCAAACATGATCAGATTGCCAGGAGGTGTGTCAGCACACCACCGGAGCTAGGGCTCCGATCATCTTCTCCGGTGACTTCCACCGGACTGGTCCAACTTCATCTCGATGGAAAATGAAAAACAAGGACACTATTTCAAAGAAAAAATGCTCAGGATCACGAATCTGGCCTCCATTTTCTCCAATTTCAAGTATATAAAAAGATATAGAGATTTGAATTTTGAGGATCATGAACTGAGTTACTTCGATTTGACCTCAAAGCAATTCAATCTTGTTACCTACATTGGTAGGACTTCAGCCAACCAAAAATCAAAGAGAATGGCGAAGAATTAAGAGAGAATCGAAGAGATGAAGTTTCTAAAAATTCACCTTCGAGGGAGCTTGGATCTTGCTTGATCGCTTCCAATTGGCCTTGGCTTGACTTCAGAAGCTAGCAGAAGTTGAATTGGATCAAGGAAAGGCTTGGATTCTTGGAGTTTAAACTTCAAAACTGAAGTGAAATTGAAACTCGATTTTCAATTGAAAACCTTCAAGTTTGTCCTCTAATGGTGAGGGTTAGCATTGCAGGTTCAAAGCTTGGGAAAGGTGTCCATATTTCTAACCATGAGGGGTCTTATTTATAGGCTATGCAATTGGTTTTCACACCCTTCCAAAAATTGGCCAAAAATAGAAATCTCTCTTGCATGGATGCATGGGCGTGTGATAGGCCCATGGAATGATGTAATCAGGTCCAAATTTTCTCATGTGCAATGTTGCAAGTGTGTCATGTGATCATGCAATGGAAATTGGAATGTGAACATGAAATTTATCCAAATGAAGCTTTGTGAAGAACATGTGCGCAAGTCCTCCAATTCTTGTCCAAATGAGATGATATTGGATGTTTTGGTAAGGTGGGATCAAGGGGAACAATGTTCATGTTGAACACTTTTCCATTTGAAGCTTGGATCATGATGAATTTTGATGTGGAAGTTTGGAAAATCAAACATATTTGAAAATTTTCTAAGTACCAGGTCAAATGTTCACTTCTTCCACCTTGAATAACTTTTGCTATGGGTTTCAAATGGAAAAATTTCCTTCATAAAAGTTGTATCTCTTTCAAACCTCTTCAATTTGGTAACAAATTTGACCTCATTTGGATTTTTCATGAAGGAGTTATTCATTTTAGAAGTTGAGGAAAATCCCTTGGTCAATGGTAATGACCCCAAATGACCTATAATGTTTCCTCTTGGCACATGCCCTTGCAAGTTGAATTTGAATTTTTTCCAAGAATAAAAGTTGGAGAGGAAATCTTTAATTTGATCATGAAACTTGAATAGCCTTAATCTCATAAACATTGAGCAAGTTATGGTCCTTGGAAGTTTACCTCCTAACTAGGGTTCAGACAAAATGACCTATACTCTTTCACCATAAAAAATAACTTTCCAAGCAAAACTAGATCTTGACCTAAACATGAAAGTTGTTTGGAATGTCATAAGGAGTAAAGTTTCTCTTAGAATCATTTTCATATGACAAACAATGTAGGATATAGGGTCTAGTGAACCCCAGTTTTGACTAGTTGACTTTCTCTGGTCAACCACCATGAACCAACTTGCAAACTTGAAGTTCCTTTGATCTATGAGACTTATGGAGTATCATATATGTATAATATGATGTAATATGAAGTACCCTTTGATATTTTGGACCAATTATTGAATAAACTTGTTGAAGAAGTCACACAAAATACCCAGATGAATTAGGGTTTCCAAAGCTAACAAGCTTCAAACTCTTGATGATTTCTTAATCCAAATGATAAATGAAGAACATGGAGATCCATATATGATGTATAGAACCATAGTGAACGATCTCTTGATTGATCTCTTTGCACTGAGGGTCTCAAACCCTAGTTGTGAGTTTGATGAGGCACTGGTGGATGCACACACAACCTACAAATGAAACAAAGCTATACATAGACATATTTTTGGTATTTTGGTTAGTAGGAAAAGAAAAAAAAGTATGATACAATCAAATGTGATTGGTGCTCTCTCCCAATGCAACCCAATGAATGAGGGATAAGGAGGATGCCAAGGTGTGATCCCAAAGCCAATGCATATAATGAGATAGCATGAGGGATCTTAGGGTCAAAATTGGCGTCTTACAGCTGCCCCTATTTAAGGACATTCTAACTGAGGATGTGAAGGTTAAAATCTTTGTATCAACTCAGTATAATGGACTTAAATAACAACATATAAAAATAAATTTTGGTCCCTAAGAGACCTCATGATGCATATGATATGAATGTTAAAATAATCTCCATGGGGAATACGTTACCACAAAAGAAAAGAATCTGGAGAGACTGAAAGTCCACAGGAGCATACTGCATTCCATAAGGAAAAGTCACTAGGGAGACAGAGACTCTAGGGGATAAAAGTTATGTGTAAACCAGGCTACGACTTGAAAACTGCTGGAGACACGAGGGGAATTTCCATGAAAATAAATCAATGGAAGGACTCGGTCGGGGATAAGGGAAAAACTGCAGGGGAAATGGGTAAATCGGAATGAAGCTGAAATACTCAGGCCAAATAGGAAAAGGAGATTCCACTGAGGGAATACACACTCAAACTCAACTGGGGAAGAATGATCTTCAACACAGGAGTACCAAAGATTATCTATTACCAGTTATTGGGTAGGAAGATAATATACTCTGACAGAGGGACATCCGTTACCGGTTAGGGTAAACATATCAAGGATGACTCGTTGATAAAAAAGAGGTGTATTCGTTACCGATTACTGGGTAAGAATAACCTGCTGAGGAAAAATATCAAATAGGATTTATAACTACCGGTTATTGGGTAGAAGACCAAAGAAAGAATATCTGTCACCAGTTAAAGTGAACATATCAAGGATAGACTCAGAGGAAGAATATCAGTCATCGGTTAGGATGAACATATCAAGGATAGACTTCCAAAGACAGAATATCTATCACCGGTAAGGATTCACATATCAAGGATAGACACGGAGGGGAAAGTAGGATTTACAGCTACCGGTTACTGGGCAGAAGATCGCAAAGAGGAGAAAATCCGTCATCGGTTAAGATGAACATATCCAGGATTAACTCTCTAGGGAATAAAAGCAGGGATTACAACTACCTTTTTACTAGGTAGAAAACCACAAAGGAAGAATATATGTCATCGGTTAGGATGAACATGTCAAGGATATATTGCCTGGGGAAACATGAAAATGAATTCGCTGGGGAAAACAAAGGAAGTAGATTACTTTTATCGGGTATTAGGAAAAAGCAATGTACTCAAAAAAAATCGAGAAGAATATTACCAGTTACCGGATAATAGACTCTCAGGGGACCAAAATATCCATCTAGGTAGTAACAAAGACTCAACCCAATGAGGATATAACTCAAGGGGAGTGGTCTCATCCAAATAATTAACTGGGGAGGAAACTGAAATAATGGTCATCCACGAGGAAATAACTCAGTGGGGAATGAGAAAGGTTAAACTCTTTCTGCTTAAGAGGCTGACACTCTACAATTGAAGGAGGACAAACACACCAAATCTGCACGGGTAAATAATATCACTGAAGCAGTGGATCAGAATAAAGGAATCAAATGCATAATGAACTATCTGATGTTGTGTTTTATGCATGAATATATATGTATATGATTTATGATTATGCTGACAAAATTGCACAAAGGATACAAATATCAAAGATTTGAATCATTGTTGCAACACTCAGCTAATCTCAACAAGATGGAAACACCAACTGGAGAAAAATGATGAAAATAACTCATCTAGCTCTGAATAACTCAAATCCGGCTGGGGAAGTCATGGAGAAAATGCTTCCAATCCATCACGACAAACTCTGTGGAGAAAGAGAGCACTGTTGAAGGATAAACAAGCATGCTGAGGATTTAGAGAAAAGATTTGTTAAGGATCCAAGTTGTCAATTCTGCGGGGAATTTTAGGTCAACACCATATCAAATGGGAGACAACCCTGCAAGCGACCAAACCAAAATACTGCTCAAAATCCAAAACTGTTGAGAACGAGGGATCTTCAATATCTGAAGATAAACTCCGTAGGGGAATACAGGAAGTAAAACTCTGCATGGGGATCTAAGCAAAATGTTGAGGATGCTATGACCAAGACCGTTGCATTCCTAAAAAATCCTCAATTTCCTTTAGGAAATTGTGAAATAAACCAATTCCAAGGAAAAGATAACCGGATCCAATGAACTTCCGAAGTTATACAACATAAATATGCTAATGGAAACCAAATAAAGGTTCTAGATCTCCGAAGTCACAAACTGGAGGATATCAAAAGGAGTATCGCAGCTATGGAATATGGATTTGCAGAAGGGACCTATCATCAACTCAACTCTACTAGGGATGATAAATTACTCGGGGAGAAACTTATCAACCAATTTGGGGATGAATGACGAACTGTTAGGGAAAAGTTACTAAACCATACCGCTTGGGGAAGACCAACAAGGCTTCACACTTCAAGACTTACCTATTCTCAGATTGTTGTTGACACTCCTTACTGAAATCGATTATTCTTAAAGTGATTGTTTTTATTATTATTTAAGAAAATTAATTTATTTCAAAATTATCATCATACAAATTCAATTTTATTTAGCGGAAACAAATAAGAGTAGAAACAATTGGATAAAAGCTCAACTTTATTTAATAGAATGGTAGTTTGTAAATGACAGGACTCCATGGATCTTTACAAAGTTGAAAATGGTAATTTACATGGAAAAAGGGCTACATTGAATATAATGATCATTACTCTCCCTACCAACTTCAATATCCATTGTGCTCTTGGCTTCAGTTAAGAATAATGAATCAGAACCAAACGACCTGCTCAAAACTGTTTCCACGACTAAGACCAACCGGATGCAGTTACTTGCCATAATCCCTAATTTTTGCCTAGATTGCCCGAAGGTGGGGTATTCAATCTACCGGGGTAAGTTTCTATTTTATGTCTCTAACTTTTGCCTGGACCGCCCTTTTTTTCAATCCACCGAGACACTCATTTTTGCCTAAGTCGCCTTTTTGGGTTTTCAACTTAGCGAGTTGTTCTTTTTTTTAGGCGAAGTATTTCTTGACTGCATCGGCATTCACAGGGCGAGTGAACTCTTCACCATCCATAGTTGCAAGAATCAAAGCACCGCCTGAAAAGGCTCTCTTCACAACATATGTGCCTTCATAATTAGGAGTCCATTTTCCCCTAGTATCAGGTTTGAAAGATAGAATCTTCTTGAGCACGAGGTCACCTTCTCTAAATACACGAGGTTTGACCTTCTTATCAAAAGATTTCTTCATTATTTGCTGATATAACTGGCCATGACACATGGCAGTCAATCTCTTCTCTTCAATCAAATTCAACTGACCCTATCTGGTTTGGCACCATTCAGCTTCTGTTAACTTGGTTTCCAATAGGACACGCAATGACGGGATCTCAACCTCTATTGGGAGCACAACTTCGATGCCATAAACAAGAGAGAAAGGAGTTGCCCTCGTTGAAGTGCGGACAAATGTACAATACCCATACAAAGCAAATGGGAGCATCTCATGCCAATCTTTGTATGTTACAACCATATTCTGAATGATCTTCTTGATGTTCTTATTTGCAGCTTCAACAACCTCATTCATCTTGGGTTTGTAGGGAGAAGAATTATGATGTGCAATCTTGAAGTCTTTGCAAAGAGCTTCCACCATATTATTGTTCAAGTTCGATCCATTATCAATAATAATCTTACTTGGCACACCATATCGGCATATAATCTGATTCTTGATAAACCTTACAACAACTTGCTTGGTTACATTTTCATACGATGTCGCTTCAACCCACTTTGTGAAGTAATCAATAGCCACCAGAATGAAATGATGTTCGTTTGAAGCTTTTGGCTCAATCATACCAATCATATCAATTCCCCACATGGAGAAGGGCCATGGAGAGGAAATGACATTCAACAGTGTCGGAGGAACATGAATCTTATCTGTATAAGTTTGACACTTGTGGCATTTCTTCACAAACTTGCAACAGTCTGATTCCATTGTCAGCCAATAGTAATCTGCTCTCAACATCTTCTTCGCCATAGCATGTCCATTGGAATGAGTACCAAAGGAACCTTCATGGACTTCAGTCATCAATAAGTCTTCTTCGTGTCTATCCATGCATCTGAGTAGAACCATATCGAAGTTTCTCTTATAAAGCACATCACCATTCAAGTAGAAATTGCCATCTAATCTTCTCAAAGTCTTCTTATCTTTAAAATATGCCCCAGGCGGGTAAGTCTGACTTTGGAGGAAACATTAAATATCAAAATACCATGGCTTTTCATCTTTGACTTCTTCAACAACAAACACATGAGTTGGCCTATCAAGATGCATCACAGTCAAATTAGGAACTTCATTCCAAAATTTCACCACAATCATGGAAGCCAATGTTGCAAGAGCATTTGCCATCCGGTTTTCATCTCGAGGGATATGATGAAACTCAACCTTTGTAAAGAAATTTGAAATCCTCCTGCATAATCTCTATATGGTATTAAACTGGGTTGATTTGTCTCCCATTCACCTTTGATCTGAGTCACAACCAAAGATGAATCTCCATACACGTCAAGATACTTAATTCTGAAATCAATGGCCTCTTCAAGCCCCATAATGTAAGCTTCATACTCAACCATATTGTTTGTACACTTGAAATTCAATCTAGCTGTAAATGGAAAATGAGTGCCTTGAGGAGTAATAATCACTGCCCCAATGCCATTACCATCAGAATTAACAGCTCCATTAAATACCATGCCCCAACGGGAACCAGGCTTTGGACCTTCTTCAAGCAATGGTTCATCACAATCTTTCATCTTCAAGTACAAAATCTCTTCATCAGGGAAATCAAACTGCATTGACTAGTAATCTTCAATCAGTTGGTGAGCCAAATGGTCAGCCAAGGCACTACCCTTAATTGCTTTTTGAGATCGATATTCAATATCATACTTGGATAACAACATCTGCCAATGGGCCATCCTCCAAGTTAAAGCAGACTCCTCAAAAATGTACTTGATTGGATCCATTTTGGATATCAACCAAGTAGTATGATTCAACATATATTGGCGCAGACGCTTAGTAGCCCAAGCCAATGAGCAACAAGTTTTTTCAAGCATAGAATACAGAGTCTCACAGTCGGTGAATTTCTTACTGAGGTAGTAAATTATAGACTCTTTCTTTCCAGATTCATCTTGCTGACCAAGAACACAACCCATACTCTCATCAAGCATAGTCAAATACATGATCAACGGTCTTCCTTCAACAGGCGGAGACAGAACCAGAGGCTCAAGCAGATGCTCTTTGATACTATCAAAATCTTTTTGGCAATCTTCGGTCCAATCACAAGACTGGTCTTTTTGAAGAAGCTTGAATTTAGGTGCACATGTGGCAGTCATATGCGATATAAATCTCGAGATATAGTTAAAGCGGCCGAGAAAACCTCTTACTTGCTTCTCAGTTTTGGGCGCATGCATCTCTTGTGTTGCTTTGACCTTGGCAGGATCAACTTCAATACCCTTCTCACTGACAATAAAGCCCAACAACTTACCAGAACGAACACCAAAAGTACACTTATTGGGATTCAAGCGGAGTTTGTACTTCCTCAAACGCTGGAATAACTTCAATAAATGCTCAACATGTTCTTCTTCATCACTTGATTTGTAAGTCATATCATCAACATAAACTTCAATCTCTTTATGCATCATATCATGAAAAAGAGTGGTCATAGCTCGCTGGTACGTTGCA
This sequence comes from Lathyrus oleraceus, assembly GCF_024323335.1. Classification (NCBI taxonomy): domain Eukaryota; kingdom Viridiplantae; phylum Streptophyta; class Magnoliopsida; order Fabales; family Fabaceae; genus Lathyrus; species Lathyrus oleraceus. The sequence goes on from NC_066584.1 coordinate 224,467,284, forward strand.
CCAACATTCTTTAAACCGAAAGGCATCACTCTATAACAGAATGTTCCCTAGGGTGTAATGAATATGGTCTTCTCCATATCTTCATGTGCCATCTTGATTTTATTATAACCGGAAAATCCATCCATAAATGAAAAGACTTTGAATTTAGTTATATTGTCTATCAACATATCAATGTGTGGTAGAGGAAAATCATCTTTCAGACTAGCTTTGTTCAAATCTCTATAATCAAGGTATATGTGTACTTTTCCATCTTTCTTCGAAACATGCACAATATTGGCCATCCACTACGAATACGCGGAGGTTACAAGAAAACCAACATCAATTTGCTTTTGCACTTCCTCTTTGATTTTTACTGCTATATCAGGATGAGTCCTTCTCAATATTTGTTTAACCGACATGCATTCTGGCTTCAATGGCAATTTATGCTCCACAATCTCAGAATCCAAACCAGGAATGTCTTGATAAGACCAGGAAAACACATCAGAGTATTCTCGAAGAAGATCAATCAACCCCTTCTTAGCTTCTGGACATAGTTGAGACCCAATCTTGACTTCCTTCACATCATCTTCGGAACCCAAGTTAACTAGTTCAATCTGCTCTTCGAACGGCTGAATGGCTTTTTCCTTGTGCTCAAGTAAACAAGATAATTCATCAGATACTTCTTCATCATCAATCTCTTCCTTAGCTTCAAACACAGGGAAATCAAAGTTTGTAGAGGCAGTAGGGTCATTGTATTCAATGCGTTTGAGAACCAACCTGCCTAATGATTTGATATTTTGATTTTGGAAAAGTGGAGTGCGACCAAATATTATGCAGATGGATGATTATGATTTTTTTTATTACCATTTTCAGAAAAGTAAAAAGTAAAAATAAAACATCATAGATGTGGATGAATAAAATTATCTTTTATTGATGATAATCAGGAAAATGCCCAACAATGTTCACTTCTCCCTTAGGCATAAGAGAAGGATTTTTCTTTAAAATAAATGAAAAAAATTACTTAGAGCGATAAATAACAGTAGGAACATCAATAACAACCCAATTGTTGCAAGTCTGGCCATGCGTCACAAAGTTGGCACAAGTTTCGTCTTCAATCACGACAGCTAAGTGTTGATCATTCCCATGAATGAACTCTCCACTATGGAAAATTGGTTGCACAACTTCAGTTCTGATGTTGAACGACCCTGGTTGAAATCCCAATCCGGCCCTATCCTTGTTCTCGACGATCTCTACCATACGACCCCATTTGACAATGTCGCCAGTCAAAATGGCTTCTTATGCATCTTTCAATGAAGACATGGGTGCCCCAATTTTCTTCATTTCATCAGCAATAGATAAGGCTTGGAATGACGTTCCAACCTCCTCCTCAGCATCAACATATGTGAAAGATGGCAAATGGCTTACCAACAATTCCTTTTCTCCACCAACAACGACAAGCTTGTGAAGTCAAGCTTCTCTATGATGAATGTATTTTGATGAAGACAAAACTCCAAGCAACAAGAAGGCAAATATTTTATTCAATGATAAAGCATCTTGATTCAAGAAGTTAAGTTATTCATTTCAAGAAGGTATAATGAGAATATTTACCTTCACTAAAGTCTTAGATGCTCAAGTATTCATACGTTTATTGCATAACCTTTTCTAGTGCATGGAAAATGACTTAGAATCAAATTTCTCATTTTCAAACTGGGTAAATCGATTTACCTCTAAGGGAAATCGATTTACCACTGAAGCTTACATATTTTCAAAATGCAAAGAATAATTTTTTCAACTAGGTAAATCAATTTACCACTTAGGGAAATCGACTTACCACTGGAGCATTACTTTTCCAAAAGCAAAATTTTAAGTTTTTGAACTAGGTAATCAATTTACCTCTTAGGGAAATTGATTTACCACTGAAAGTTTTTGAAACATTTTAAACATTGCAACAGGGAAATCGATTCACCCATTATGTAAATCGATTTACCACTGTGCATTTTTGAAAAATCAGTGGCTTTTCAAACACCTCTTCTTGCACCACTTCATGGAATCATTTCATTTCATCTTGACAATTGTTCATGATTTCTTCATAACATTACCATGTTTCATTAGATATGTTATGCACATATAAATTCATGATCTTTCAAATTCAAACTTCACCTCTTCCAATCAAACTCTTAGAATTTTCAGAATTTACATTTATTGTTATAAACTTTCATTCAAGATATTTTCTGCATATTTTCATATCATTCAAACCAGAAAATACTTGAGCAATCTAACATCTTTGTGTTTTTGAATTATTGTCATTGGAAGAGAAGATCAAGTAAATTGATATATCACTTAGTGTGATCATTATACTATAAACTTTACATTCAAAAAACCGTTGTGTAAGACCCCAATTTTGACCCTAAGATCCCTCATGCAATTTCATCATAAGCATTAGCATTGGAATTATACCTTGGCATCCTCCTTACCCCTCTTTCATTGGGTTTGTTTTGGGAGAGATCACCAAGAACAATGTGATTGTATCTTACTTTTATATCATCATTTACTAACCAAAATACAAAATGATGTCTTTGCATTTTCCTAACTCCTTTGTAGGTAGGGCGTGATCTCCTTTGATCTATCAAGTTCATATCTAGGTTTTGAGACCCTCATGACAAAGAGCAAAACCATGAATTGATCCAATAATGGTTATGAGCATCATATATGAGTTCCATTGACCTCTACATGTTATATTGATCAAGTTTTCTTCAAGAGTTTGAGGGTGATTTTCCTTGGAAACCCTAGTTTGACTGGGTATCTTGAGTAACTTCTCCAACAAGCTATCTCACTAATTGATCAAATTTCTCAATGGACACTTAAAAATTCATAATCTTATGCATAAATGATCTACCATGAGCCAAGAAAGTCAAAATAATTGAAGGTTAGTAAGTTGGTTGATGGTGGTTGGCTAGATGAATTCATCTGATCAAAATTGGGTCTCCCTAGACCCTATCTCCTACAATTTTCACCATATGAAAATGATTACAAGAGAAACATTACTCTAAGTGACATTACAAACAACTTTCATGTTGAGACCTAGAGCTAGTTTTTCTTGGAAAATCAGCTTCTATGTTGAAACATTATAGGTCATTTTGTCTAAACCCTAATTTGAAAGTCAACTTCCCAAGACCATAACTTACTCAATTTTTATGAGATGAAAGATTTACAAGTTTCACAATCAAATTCAAGATGCCTACTTCAACGTTTATGTTTGGAGTGATAGCTAATTCAACTTTTATGAGCATGTGATATGAGGTTACATTATAGGTCATTTTTGACCTATACCATTGAACAAGTGATTTTTCCAAACTTCAAAAATGCATAACTCTATTATTCTAAATCCAAATGACATGAAATTGGTGACCATTTTTAAGGTATTTGAAGTATATACAACATTGATGAAAACACTTTTCTCATTTGAAGCTCACATAAAAAGTTAAGTAAGGTGGAATATTGAGATATATGGCTTGACACTTAGAAAAAATTTCAACATGTTGAAATTTCCAAAGTTCCACCTCAAAATTCAGCATATTCCAAGCTCCAAATGAAAAAGTGTTGAACATCAAACTTGTTCCCCTTGATCCAAGCTTTCCAAAGAACCCAAGTTCATGCATTTCGGATGAGGTTTTCTAGGTCTGCGCATGGCTTTAATAGGGCTGCATCATTGGAAAGAATCAATTGCACAAATTTCAGTTCACAATGCCTTGCCATTCAAGCTTCATTCAAACCTCAATTGGAATCATTTTGGACCTTATTGTATTGCATCATGGGCTTGTACATGCCCATGCACCCGTGCCATCCACATTGCTAATTTTGGATAGATTTTGAAGTGTGTAAATATCATTCCATTTGGCTATAAATAGAAGGCTTATGAGCTCATTTGAATCACACTTTACGCGTCAGCTTTGCCCCCCATTGAAACCCTCTCATTCTAAAGGAAAACCTAATAATTTTCAATTTGAAATTTGAGTTTGAATCTCAACTGTTGGAGATTCAAGAACTCCAGGATCCAAAGCCTCGCAACCTCTCTAATCACTTCCTGCTAGCTTCTCAAGTGTGATCAGATCGTGTTTGGAGCAAGCAACATCAAGAACTGCATAACATTGAAGGTAATTTTCAGAAAACTTCATCTCTTCGATTCTCACTCAATTCTACTCAATATTCTTGGATCTTTGGTTGTCTGAAGTCCTACCAATGTAGGCAAGAAGATTGAGTTGCTTAGAGGTCAAATCGAAGCAACTCAGTTGACACACCTCAAAATCCAACTCCTCATATCTTTCTATATATGTGGAGTTAGTTAAAATTTAGGTCAGATTCGTGCTCTACGCCATTTGTTCTTTCAGATCATGTCCTTATTTTTTATTTTGGTGATGGTTGAAGGTAGACCAGTCCGGTGAGGTCCATTGGAGAAGAAGACCGGAGCTACAGCTCCGGCCATGTGTTGGCACGTCTCCAACCATAAGATCCTTTTCAAATGTTTTAATCTCACGCGTTGGTTCTGATTACCATCCCTGTGGCGCATTGACTTAAGTCCACGGTTGAAAGCGTGTTGAGGACCACTTGATATGCCACCTCAATTAATGAGGGAGATAAAGTGGTCCATGTTTTTTTGTTATTTTCTGATTTTCTATTTTTCCTTTTATTTTCATTAATTCATATTAATTTTGATCCAAAAAATATGAGAGTTTCACAAAAAAATTCAAATAATTTCCTTTTTCATATTCTGAATTAAAATTATTTTTTAGATCATTATTAATATTTTTCATGATTTAATTGATTTTGTGATTATTTTTAATTATTTAAAAATACTTTTAAGTCTTTAAAAATTCTGAAATTTTTTCTCCAAGGTCCTTTGACCTTGTTTGACCTATGATAAATCTCATGGCCATTTCTTTGGTGTTTTGATGAGGTTTTAGGAATTTGACAAACCATATTTAATTTAAATGTATTATTTTAGTCTTTTTAATTTGAATAAATGTCAATTAATTGTGTTGACCAATTGCGATGACTTGGTTGAGTTTGACTCTTGTTCTTGGGTTTTGGTCAAAGTTGATTTGATTTTGTCAAGTTAATATCATTGGATTTAGGGGATTTAAGGAATGTACATTCCATCTCCCAAAATGAATGGATGATATTAATTTGGTAAAAGTCCTGATTTGACCAATTTGAGTTTTGATCCACCCCCCCCCCCTCTTCATCTCATTCCCGTTCTTTATGCATTCATCTCATTTGGCCTATGATATCTCAAAGTCCTAAGGCTAGTTGATTGAAAAATCAACATGAGTATGAATGAGATTAGGCCACCTCTTTTGCATATTCTTTTTGTGTGTGGTATGTTTCATGAGCATAGTCCATTATACTATGTGTCTAACATGCATTAACACCAAAATTCTATTGCCCGACCTCAAATAGTTGTGACTTCTACATAAGTCCAATTACGATTGCTTAACATAGCGCTAAATTTGTGACACAAAAGACATAACATTCTAGTTAGTGAGATTGTAAGTCTCCCCTCTTTCATGGTATTGTATGGAAACTTGGCCTTTTTTCCTTCCTTTGGAAGATGTCTTGGCTCAAGGATCCATGCTTGTGATAAGTGGGTTGAGTGTTCTCCAAAGAATGACTTAAAAATGAAAGCAAAAGCAAAAAAATACTAACTTCTAACTCATTAACAACTAACTTTTAATTTCAAGCCATTTACTTTAATGTCATTTAATTTTAGCCTTTATTCATTTGCCATTATTCATACCATTCTAATTTTTTATGTTAATGCAATTTTTACTTTGTCCATTTGGACCATATTGTGTGATATATCTTGTTTGTGTATACTTTGCTTGTTTGTGTGGTCTTTGACCATTAATGTACATAATAACAACAAAAGCCTAAAAAACTTGTGTGTGGACTGTTGGCTTGATCTTGGACAAAATGGACTTAGAATTTAGGCAACATTCCTAGGCTAAAGGACTTGGCCAATGCCAACTTTTTTTTGTGAAACCAAGTGCTGGCAATTTGGAACTTCATCTGAAATATCATTCAAGATCCCTTTGAGTTCATCTGCAACGTGATCATTGTGAAGCTGTCATTTTGAACCCGTGACTTGTGGAATTCATCTCTTACATGGACTAATTTGAAGAAGATCATGGAGTGGCGAAAGCTTGGATGTGGCTATCTTTATTTGATGCCTTTGCTCTTCAAGATTGATATAATTGTGCATTTGTGTGTTGCTTAATTCTAAATATCTAAGGGAATTTGGGGTTTCTATATGGCATTCTTGCCTATTGGATTGCTCTCCATCGGTCAGATCTATTCAACTCTTAACTTTAATTTTGTGCATAGGATTAATCTCTTCATCTTCTCCCCATTTCTTTAATTTCAAAATCTCTCCCTCCATTTAAAACTTTCTTTGTTTGAACTTTTTTTGTTCTAAACTTTGACCACTTTGCAAAAAGATAGAAACTTTGGCCTTATGCCATTGCATTTTCAAACTTCTTTTCTTAAATCAAACTTGTAAATAAACTTAACTATACTTGACTTAAACTTTCAAAAAGCCAAAAAGAACTAACTCATTCAAACCATTTTCAGGCCTTTGTGCTTTTCAAACTTAATTTTTGATAAAAGTAATGCATCCACTTTGAAATTTGTATCACGAACTACGAGGTTTTGATCCCCCCATTTTATTGGTTTGTAAAGATCATTTTTGTACCAAATACATATGCACACAAAAAGGGCTCCCTAGGAGTACCTAGGACACTTTGGGTGCTAACACCTTCCCTCTGTGTAACCAACCCTCTTACCTGTAATCTCTGACATTTTATTAGTTTTGATTTGAAAACTTCTTACTTTTTGGGTTTTGTTCGTACTTTTTCCCTTTTCCCTTGGAAACAATAAAAGTGCGGTGGCGACTCTTGTTATTTGATATCTAGCTTACCCATAGCTTAATGATCATGAATTTATCGCTACACATTGTTGTAATCCATATCTTATTTTTCAGAGTTGTTAAAAATAAGATTGTTTATTTTGTAAACACCTTGTTGTCCAGGATTGTTGGAACCAAGAGAGTTGAGTTTGAGATGACTGTTCTCATATCAACTTGGTAAATCACAAGAGGTTGTTCTTTGTGATTGTGTTTGTCTTGTGCAAGTCATAACAGATAGTGAAATCTCTTTCATATTGAAAAGGGACTGGAGTACTCCCGATCTGTGAGGGAAACCAGTATATCTCTTCGTGTTATTTACCTTTCTGCACTTTACCATTCATCTCTTAACATAACCAGAAAAGTAAGTACAAAGTTTTTCCTGAACCAGAAAAAGTTTCAAATATCCTAATTCACCCCCCCCTCTTAGGCGCTACTCAACTAACAATTGGCATCAGAGCAGGTTATTGGTAACTTGCTCCTCGGATCCAGAAGATGGCTTCCGCAAGCGTAAACTCGATTTTCAAAGATGGCGGTAGTAGCAACAAACCACCCCTATTTTCTGGAGAATATTTTGACTTCTGAAAAATCCGCATGAAAGCACACTTAGAAGCACAAGGAGATGGTATATGGGAAACCGTTGAAAATGGTTCGCATAATCCTATGAGTGTGGTCAATGGTGTTAGGACTCCGAAGGTTAAAAGTTCATATGATGAAGACGATAAGAAAAGAATGCTTAATGAAAATAAAGCGATCAATATTTTTCAAAGTGCATTAAGTATGGATGAGTTCTTCCGTATATCTCAATGTAAGTCGGTGTCATACCCCAAAATTTGCCCATTGGTGTTACAAAGCATTTTCCAAGACCCTCTGACTTGTTCCGCAAGGCACTGATGCCAAACGGACAAAAGCCCAGCTCACTACAGGCCCAATCCACAGGCGGTCCAAAGTAGCTTGCTCGCTAGGCGAGCAGCTCCTTCGCCTAGCGAGTATCTCAGCATGCCACTCGCCCAGCGAAGCGTCAGGTCCAGAAAAAGCCCAAACCTAATTTGCTCGCTAGGCGAGTAATTCCTTCGCCTAGCGAAGCTTGCGAAAATTGGAAATTTTGGACCTCATTTCAAGCCCATTAGGTCACCATTGCCACTACTATAAATACATGCTCTTCTGCCACGAAAAAGGAACACACACAGACGGACGAAGACGGACGGAAACACGCATCCAGAGGGAGAAACACAGAAACCCTGCTGATCCAAAGAATTCAGAAGGCGGAAACCCTGAAGGCCGTTTATTCATTCCGAAGCTACCGCCGTCCAACTCAATCCGGCTCGCCAATTCAAGGTTACAACTTAATTTGCAAACAGGTTAGCCTCACTATTATTCGCTTTAGCTTCTTAATTGGCATATGATTAATTGGCATATGATTATCATTTGGTGTCCGTACTTTGCATGTGGTATCATTTTAATATCTTAATTGGCATGTGATATCGTTTTGTATTTTCACTTGGCATATGGTACCACTTCATGTTCTTAATTTGTGGATTATAATTGAATTCATAAACATTTTGAAGTCTTGCATGAGAAGTTAAATGTGTTTGCCTATTGTGAAACTGAACCCTATAATTGTATGTTAGATGCCATAAGCCATGCTGTAGGTTGAGGTCATAATGTTCTCAAATTTCAAACCCGTGGCCGCTCGCTAGCTCATCGCTAGGCGAGCCCGCAGCGAGCCTTCGCTGAGCCTTCGCTGGGCGAAGCAGAGGCGACCGGGCCGGGGGCTGCTTTGCTTTTTGCTGCCTATTTCATGTTTACCTAATGATGATTCTGCATTATTTGGCCTAAATTCTTGGCTGCTATATTTATCTTATGATGCAATTTCCAATTGTATTTTTTATGCTTTAATCCGTGTGTTCATGGTGTAAAGGCTAGCATACTTCCGAAGAAATAGCCGGTTAGGTACTCCGCTTTACGCATGGGAAGCCTTCATGGAGAGGGATTCTAAATTATTTCACTTTAATGTGAAGATTCATATTGAGTGCCTAATTAATTTTACTATATTAATTTTTAATGTAATGTTGATTTTAATGTATCGATTTAATGCGGTATCATCATAATTACCTAATGGACTTAAAACATGGACTTTAAATTAATGATATCGGACCTCTCTTTATTACCCCACGATTACAATATTACGGTCATGTCCCGCGAATATGGGGATATCCTTAGCAAAGACCCTTCGGTAAAATCATCATAGTCCCTCGGATGTTGCCTTCGAAAATACCATTTTGTCCCTCGATGACTCTTCGGTGTAGCCTACGGTTAAATGATGGTAGTCCCTTCGAATGCTAAGGTATCCTCACAACTGTTGCCTTCAATGACCTATCGATGACCCTACGATGACCCTTATACATCCCAAGGATAAACTACTTGCTTCTCAATAGTAAGGACAGTTTTACCCTCATAAGGATGGGAAATGCCCAGAAAGACCTCGGACAGGTATAACCTTAATTGCTCATTCATAACAAAAAATGCTTTTCACACCCCACACCTTTCAAACGTCTTCTTTTGGAAAATCACCACTTAGCATACATCCGTACTAGGATCATTGCCAAGTTATATTTTTCTAAGCTATTTTCTAAATTAAAACGAGATAACCACTTTGTATACCTTCATGCAAGAATCATTACAAAGTTAAATTCTCATTTTCAAAACATTTTTCACACATTTCTCAACCACCTTTTTCAAACAAAGGAAACATAAATGATTGAGCAATTAAGAGCCCATGGATAACCATGGATACAAAGGGTGCTAATACCTTCCCTTTGTATAAAGTACCTCCCGAACCTAAGAATTTAAAATTAAGGTCTTTCCTGTTCTTTTCCACCTTTCCTTAAGGGATAAAAGAAAAGTCGGTGGCGACTCTTGCTAACCGCGACATTGCGATTACAAATCCAATAAGGTCCAGTTCACCGTATGACAGAACTGGCGACTCTGCTGGGGACTCACTAAAGAGAGGTCCACCTTAAAAAAATCAAAAATCATTTATGTTTTAATTTGTTCTTTCGTTTTAAGGGATTGTCTGAGTGAAAGATCCTACACCCGGATCTAGTGTACCTTAGGTAAGTAGCAATAGATCATCGCGACTATCCGGCGTATACTGGAATGGTCAAAATGATGGCTACGGTTAATGTGACACTTTGGTTGTCCTGATGTTCCTCATGTTACTTGAGGAAAAATTTGGCTGCCGCGTGGTGTCATCAGAGCATTAACCAGACCTTTAGAACCCTAATTGACTCATCCTAGCCATTAGAAAGTAGTGAGATAACTGGCTTCGGTTCCGACTGAGGTTGGTTGATGCTCGATACTACACTCTTTGAGATTGGACTTTAGGGAAGCTCCGGTCAACCACTTGGTGTTGCACTGAAGTGGACTTAAAGAAAGGTCGATGATTTGAGATCCTTCTAGAACCCGGTTACTATTCTAGGACAGGTTGAACCAACCAAACTTCAGTGGGGAGGGTACTTACCTATGGAACTCATGCAAGCCTTAAAACCTAGGAATGATTGTTGTGTGACATGTCTGTGCTTGCATAACAGCATAACATCATAACAGCATAACATCATAGCATCATGGCATTATCATACTAACCATTTCAAGGACTTAGGAATTTAGCTTTGCTCTTTGAACAGGTTATGGCTTCCAGGAAGACTATCCGGATCAATCTTGTAGCAATCTCTCCTCAACTCAAGGATTTGGTGTCAGAACTTCCCGATCAGGCTCAGTTCATCAAGAAACATGGTTATCTCCTCAATTTGGTTACCACTGATTTCAAAGAAGATATGATGAGAGTTCTATTCCAGTTCTTCGATCCTAAACATCATTGCTTCACCTTCCCAGATTATCAGCTGGTACCCACATTAGAAGAATTCTCCCAGCTACTTGGGATACCTATCCTGGATCAAATACCCTTCAGTGGTTTAGAAAAGATGCCAAAGTCTGAAGAAGTTGCCGCAGCTTTACACATGACAAAGTCTGACATTGAGACCAATTGGGTAACAAGGAGTGGAACAAAAGGTTTACTTGCCAAATTTCTGATAAGTAAGGCCCGAGAATTCCTAAAAGTTATGAATGTCCATGCTTTTGAAGATGTTCTAGCATTGCTAATCTATGGTTTGGTGCTATTCCCTAATCCGGACCAGTTCATAGATGTGAATGCTATTAAGATATTCCTCACTCATAACCCTGTGCCTACCTTGCTTGGAGATGTCTTGCATTCCCTTCACACTCGTACTATGAAGAAGCAAGGGACTCTCATGTGCTGCGTACCTTTGTTGTCTAGGTGGTTTATTTCGCACCTCCCTCAATCAGTCTTGAAGAATAATCAAAATCTGAAATGGTCTCAAAGGATAATGGCACTCTCCCATTCAGACATCCGTTGGTGTTCCAGTCTCAGGGAAAACGTCACCCTCATCGACCGTTGTGGAGAATTCCCTAATGTACCACTCATGGGGATAAGAGGAGGTATTACTTATAATCCTGCCTTAGCCCTACGTCAGTTTGGGCATGCTCGAAGAGATGGTCCACATGAAATGATTATTCAAGGTACAGTGTTTGACTATGACAATGACTCTCAAGGTCTCCGCCAAAGGTTTGTACGAGCTTGGGGCATGGTGAAAAGAAGCAATTTAGGAAAGAAAAATTCTATTCCTATGGAGCCTTATCTCAGATGGGTGCGCGCCAGAGCTCGCGAACTTGTCATGCCATATCTTGCAGTCGGACCATTCATTGTTGAATCAGAGGTCGAAGGAGTTATTTCCCAGATCATTTCTTACCCAGATATGCCTACTGATGTTGAGGAATTGAAAAGATCCTGGACCCAGTTGAGAGAAGAGAGAGATACTTTCGAAGCTCAGTTCAATGCAGAAAGGAAGAAAGTGTTAGATCTCACCAGTCAGCTTAATGAGGAACGAAGACTCAATGCATATCTTCGCCCGAAAAGAAGTCGCCCCTGGGAGACTTGAGCTTTGTAGTTTTACTATTATTCCTTTTGTAATGAGCATTGATCAAAAAAACGTAGCAATAAAACATTTCCCTCTTGTTGGGGATTTATGCAGAGTTAAATTCCAAAAGTCCTTGAAAGCATTTCATGCATTGCATCACATAACATAACATTGCATAACAGGTATTCCAAAGGACCATATTCTCACGGTCTGCCTCTTAAACAGAAAAATGGATCTCGAACAGACTGTCAAAGATCTCCAGACTCAGAATGCTCAATTCAAGGAGATGATGCTGAGCTTATCCAAGGGACAGGAGGAACTGAAGGCTCTTTTGGCCGAAAAGAAGAAGGACAAGAAAGCTGTGAGCTTCATTAACCCGGGCAGAAGGCGTAAAGGACAGGCTACGGAAATCAAATTTGGAATCCCGAATGGCCCAGAAGAGGGGGCGGAAAAGGATTCAGAGGAGGAGGACGCTGATTTCTCTAACCCTGAGGATGAGGATGAAGAGTATGAAGATGAACCGTACTCTCCAAGAGATGATAAGTACAAACTGCTGGAAGAACGCATGCTAGCCATGGAGGGTCAGAAGACACCTGGTCTGGATTTCGAAAGTCTGGGTCTGGTCTCCGATGTGACCATTCCCCGCAAATTCAAAATCCCCACTTTCACTAAGTACGATGGTGCATCCTGCCCTCAGATGCATTTAAGGGCTTATGTGAGAAAGATTCAGCCGCATACCACTGATAAGAAACTGTGGATCCACTTCTTCCAAGAAAGTCTGTCTGGCACTCAGTTGGAATGGTATTATCAGCTCGAGAGCTCTGACATCCGCACCTGGACTGATTTAGCAACAGCTTTCTATAAGCAGTACCAGTACAATTCTGAATTAGCGCCTACTCGGCTACAGTTGCAGAATATGGCCATGGGATCTAAAGAAAGCTTCAAAGAGTATGCTCAGAAATGGAGAGATTTGGCTGGCAGAGTCAAACCCCCTATGACTGACCGAGAATTAGTAGACCTGTTCATGGGTACCCTGACTGGCCCATTCTACAGCCACCTACTGGGGAGTTCTTCATCAGGTTTCACTGAACTTATACTGACAGGTGAACGGGTGGAGAGCGGCATTCGGAGTGGAAAGTTACAGGCAGCTACTTCTACAAGCAGTAAGAAATCCTATCATGGGAAGAATGAATCGAATGCTGTGTATGGTCAGAAGAATCATAATAAGAAAAATGGTGACCATGCCGTCGGAGCAGTGACAATTGCAGCCCCGCCAGCTCAAAACTTCCAGCAAAGACAAGACAGACCAAGAAGGCAGTTTACCAAGCTCAATATGACTTTAGCACAAGCACTGCAAAGCATGCTGAAGGTAAATTTAATCACTCTCAGAGGTCCTCCTGCAAATGTCAACACTGCTTCGCCTCGTTATAATCCCAATGCCAGGTGTGCATATCACTCCGATAGCCCCGGGCACGATACAAACGATTGTTGGCTGTTAAAGAATAAAATTCAGGACATGATCGACGCTGGGGAAATTGAGTTCGAGCCTCCGGAGACTCCTAATGTCATCACCGCTCCTATGCCTAATCATGACAAGGCTGTTAATGCTCTCGATGACAATCCTCTCATCACTACTGTAGCAGACTTAACATCTCCTCTCCCAATTATAAAGAGGAATTTATTGCAAGCTGGTTTATTTCCAGGTTGTACGGAAGATTGCAATCTCTGCATACTCCGGCCCGAGGACTGTTTGAAATTGAAGAATGGTATTCAACAGCTGATCGACGATCGTACAATTCTCTTTGAAAGGGTTTCTAAGACGGAAAACCCTGTTGAAGAAGTATCTGTGATTGCAAGGTCCAAGGTTCCAGTGAAGATTACTGCTCCCAGAATACCTGTAAAGATTATTGCTGAGCCCAGAGTAGCTCCCCTGATCATTACTGCACCTGGCCCGATCCCGTATTCCTCAAGCAAGGCCATTCCGTGGAATTATGGAGGCGAGGTGTACATCCATGGCGTAAAGCAAGTTGGTGATTCTGCTAATCCTAAAGACATCGTGGGGACTAGTAAAATTACTCGAAGCCGAAGGATCTTCTCTCCAGAGATCTCACCCCCAGCTCCTGAGACTCGAGGAAAGGAACCAGTCAATCCTTCCCAGTCAGAGACACCGGTCGAAGCTACTACTGAAGACGTTGCCAAACGAGAAATGGAAGAAGTGTTGAAAATCATCCGCAAGAGTGATTTTGATGTGGTAGAGCAGTTGGGGCACACTCCTTCCAAAATCTCGATGTTGTCCTTGTTGTTGTCTTCTGAATCTCATGCCAATGCCTTGATAAAATTCCTGAAGACTGCCCATGTACCTCAGAAGACCTCCGTTGATCAGTTCGAAAACTATGTTGCTAATCTGACTGTCGACGGTGGCCTAGGTTTTTCCAATGCTGACCTGACACCAGCGGGAAAGAACCATAATAAGGCTCTGCATATCTCTATTGAGTGTAAAGGAATCACCCTGTCTCATGTGTTGATCGATAATGGCTCTTCTTTGAATGTGTTACCGAAAGCCGTGCTCGAGAAACTTGACTGCAAGAGCATTGAGCTGAAGCCTAGTGACATTGTGGTGCGGGCTTACGATGGTGCAAAGAGTGTTGTCCACGGTGAAGTTGTTCTCCCTATCAAGATAGGACCTCAAGTCTTCAACACTACTTTTTATGTAATGAACATTCGCCCTGCCTACTCCTGCTTACTGGGACGCCCTTGGATTCATGAGGCAGGTGCTGTAGCTTCGTCTCTCCATCAAAAGCTGAGGTATCCAATAGAGGGTAAGATCGTCACTGTGTGTGGGGAAGAAGAATACATTGTCAGTAGTGTGCATACCTTCAGATACGTTGAAATGGATGGTGAATTCTTCGAGACTCCGACTCAGTCATTTGAAGTGGTTTCTCCGCCCGATCCTGTCCTTAAGCCAACTCCCTGTGTGCCCCAGATTATTCGTGCTCCTCCTGCTATGATTTCTCTGAAAGATGCTCAAGCTGTAGTGGAAGATGGTGGCTGTACTGGCTGGGGTCAACTGATCAACGTACCGTACAAGTCTGACAAAGCTGGTCTGGGATTCAACTCTGAAAAGATGGTCAAAGATCAAATCAATGTTGTAGAAGATGCTGACAGTGATTGCGACCTGGATAGCTGGATCTACCCAACAATTGGCAACGGACTCAATAATTGGAAGGCTGAAGACATCATCCCGATCTCCTTTAGTCAGGAGTAATTGTTATTGTCTATTTAGCATTGCAAATTTTAATTGAACTTCGTAAAGCATTGTGTCTATACCCGGGGCACAATAGCTAATTTGTTAAGGGTTTTGTCATTTCATAAGCATATTGTCATATTCAATAACTCAATGGACATTTCGCATTCTAATATTGCGCTCTTTATTTTTCCTGTCGTCTTTCAAACAAGCTATGCATTCTTACACACACTCACGTAACAAATTGCAGATCCGTACTCACTCTGGATCCTATTGATAATAATTCCTCTACTGTTCATTATGACTTTGAAAATCCAATCTACCAAGCCGAAGATGGAAGTGAGGAAGATTGTGAAGTCCCTGGAGAGCTTGCCAGACTATTACTGCAAAAGGAAAGGACTATACAGCCGCATGAAGAATCCCTCGAAATTGTAAATCTGGGTACTGAGGTAGACAGAAAAGAAGTCAAAATAGGAGCAGGATTGGAAAGCAGTGTCAAGGAAAGATTGATTCGGATGTTACATGACTATGTAGAGGTTTTCGCTTGGTCTTATGAAGACATGCCTGGGTTGGATACTGATATAGTGGTGCATCGGCTGCCTACGAAGGAAGATTGCCGTCCTGTCAAGCAAAAGGTTCGCCGCATGCGTCCTGAAATGTCTGAGAAAATCAAAGCCGAGGTTATGAAGCAATTCAATGCCGGTTTCCTAGCTGTTACTTCTTATCCTCAATGGGTTGCTAATGTGGTGCCTGTGCCAAAGAAGGATGGTAAGGTGCGAATGTGCGTAGATTACCGAGACCTGAATAAAGCAAGTCCCAAAGACGACTTTCCACTCCCACACATTGATGTTCTGGTAGATAACACCGCTCGACACAAAGTATTCTCATTCATGGATGGATTCTCGGGTTATAACCAGATTAAGATGGCACCTGAGGACATGGAGAAAACTACGTTTGTGACGCAATGGGGCACCTTCTGTTACAAAGTAATGCCATTCGGTCTAAAGAACGCCGGGGCAACATACCAGCGTGCTATGGTGGTTTTGTTCCATGATATGATTCATCATGAGATAGAAGTATATGTGGATGACATGATAGCCAGATCTCATACTGAAGAGGAACATCTCGATCATTTATACAAACTGTTTGAGAGGTTGAAGAAATACAAGTTGAGATTGAACCCGAACAAATGCACTTTCGGAGTAAGATCCGGTAAACTCTTGGGTTTTATTGTCAGTGGTAAAGGAATTGAGGTTGACCCGGCTAAAGTGAGAGCTATTCAAGAAATGCCAGTTCCCCGTACGGAGAAAGAGGTCAGAGGTTTCTTGGGACGCTTGAACTACATTGCCCGATTTATCTCCCACTTGACCGCTACCTGCAAACCCATCTTCAAATTACTGAGGAAAAATCAAGAAATGATATGGAATGACGAATGCCAAGAAGCCTTTGACAAAATCAAGAAATATCTCCAGGAACCTCCAATTCTGATACCACCAGTCGAAGGAAGACCTCTAATCATGTATTTGGCCGTGTTAGAAAATTCAATGGGGTGCGTATTGGGGCAACATGACGAGTCTGGTCGAAAAGAGCATGCCATATACTACCTGAGCAAAAAGTTTACCGACTGTGAGACAAGATACTCACTGCTCGAGAGAACTTGCTGTGCTTTGGCCTGGGCCGCTCGCCGACTAAGACAGTATATGTTGAATCACACCACTTTGTTGATTTCTAGGATGGATCCCATCAAATACATGTTCGAGAAGCCTGCCCTCTCCGGAAGAATAGCGAGATGGCAGATGATCTTAACAGAGTATGATATCCAATGTACTACCCAGAAAGCAATCAAAGGAAGCGTGCTGGCTGATCATTTGGCTCATCAAGCGGTGGATGATTACCAATCTATGAATTTTGAGTTCCCAGATGAGGATGTCATGTTTGTTACGGATAATGAAAAACCTAAACCAGATGAAGGACCCGAATGGGGATCCCGATGGACTATGGTCTTTGATGGATCTTCTAATGCATTGGGCCATGGTGTTGGGGTTGTACTCATTTCTCCCGGAGGTTACCATACACCTCTCACTGCTAGACTATGTTTTCATTGCACCAATAATATGGCTGAGTATGAAGCCTGTATTTTTGGACTCAAGGCTGCTATAGACTGGCGAATCAAGCTTTTGAGTGTGTACGGAGATTCGGCCTTGGTAATCAGTCAGATCAAAGGGGAATGGGATACTAAACATCCAAATCTCATCCCTTATCGAGAGCAGGTGATGACATTGATCCCATACTTTGAAGAGATAACATTTGAACATATCCCACGAGAGGAGAATCAGTTGGCGGACGCATTAGCTACCATGTCATCTATGTTCAGAGTCAGATGGGGCAGTGAGGCTCCCATGATTACCATTGGACGGTTAGATGAACCAGCGTACTGTTATGGACTTAACACTGAGAAGGTACAGGAGAAACCTTGGTTCCACGACATAAGAAGATATTTGGAAGCTCAGGAATACCCTGAAGGGGCATCCATCAAGGACAGAAAGTTCTTGAGGAAGTTCTCCGCTAAATTCTTTCTGAGTAATGGAGTGTTATACAAACGTAATCATGACTCGACTCTGCTTCGCTGTGTGGATAAAAAGGAAGCAGAAAAGATTATGGGAGACATGCATGACGGCATTTTTGGGACTCATTCTAATGGACATACAATGGCCAAGAAGATTCTGAGATCAGGGTATTATTGGTCTACCATGGAAGCCGATTGTCACCATCACTCCAGAACCTGCCACAAGTGTCAGATCTATGCGGATAAAGTACATGCGCCTCCTGCTCCATTGAACGTGTTGACAGCTCCTTGGCCCTTTGCAATGTGGGGCATCGATATGATCGGAGAGATTAAACCTACGGCTTCAAATGGACATCGCTTCATTCTCGTCGCTATTGATTACTTCACGAAGTGGGTAGAGGCAGCCTCCTTCGCTTCTGTCACCAAGAATGTGGTGGCACGGTTCATCAAGAATAGTCTTATTTGTCGGTATGGCATCCCTGAAAGAATTATCACGGACAATGGTACTAATTTGAATAACAAGATGATTACGGAACTCTGCACGCAGTTCAAAATAAAGCATCATAATTCTTCTCCGTACCGGCCAAAGATGAATGGCGCCGTAGAAGCTGCTAATAAGAACATCAAGAAGATCATACAAAAGATGACGGTAACATACAAAGACTGGCATGAGATGTTACCATTTGCTCTTCATGGTTATCGTACTTCCGTGCGAACTTCGACAGGGGCAACTCCTTTCTCTTTAGTCTACGGAATGGAAGCCGTTTTACCAGTGGAAGTTCAGATTCCCTCTCTAAGGATCATGAAAGAGGCGGGCTTAGACGAGGACGAATGGATTCAGACTCGACTCGATCAGATAAATTTGATGGATGAGAAGAGACTTGCGGCTGTATGTCACGGGCAGATATATCAGAAGCGCATGACCAGGGCATTCAACAAAAGAGTCAAGAGACAGGTATATCAGGTAAGCGACTTGGTGATCAAGCGTATCATTCTACCACAAGGTGACCCCAGAGGCAAGTGGACTCCCACATACGAAGGGCCATTTGTGGTTAAGAAGGTATTCTCGGGTGGAGCCATGATACTTGCTACAATGGATGGCGAAGATTTCCCGCATCCTGTGAACGCGGACATAGTTAAAAAATACTACGCATAAAAGAGACCCGCTAGGTCGACGTACCTAGGCAAAAGTAAGGGCATCCCGGCGAACCAAAAGGGTTCGGGCAAAAATTAGGGATAAATATATAAAGACGTATACCCGGCAAGTCGAAAACCTGAAAAGGCGGCTTGGGCAAAAAAGGGTATCCCGGTGGACTGAAAACCTGAAAAGGCGGTCCAGGCAAAAATTAGGGATTAAAGCGTATGACTATGTCCCGTTCTCTGCCCCTTCAACCCAGTTCCAGGGACTGAACAAGCCAATCACTTCTATCTGACAGCAGGGGATGAGATACTTAAAGACATAATGACAATAGTGGAATCAAAATCAATAGGACTTTTTCTGCGTAGCTTTCTCTTTTTCTTGACAATTTCCTCTTACTAGGATTTCCGTCTCCTTGTACATAAATTGCCTGTTTATAGGCCCTCTTTCAACATCAATACAATTTCATTTCCAAAAAGATGCTTTTGTTTCACGTTCTCTGTTTTGTTTGCGTAAACGTCCATTGGTTTCATTTGAATTGACTTATGCACTTGAATATGATCGATGTTTACCAAAAATGCATGCCTAAAATAGCGATAGCAATTACTACACGACTTCAGGATCGTGGAGAAGGTCTAACCACGCTTCCCCAAGGAGTCAGTTGCTAATCCGATTCCCCGGCAACGCCAGTTATTCCCCAGAAGAGGTCGGCAACACCAGACAGACAAGTCATCTCTTCCATCCCCAGCCAGGCCCGTTGGACAGAACCCAAATCCCCAGCTAAGGAAGGGCCATCAACACCAATGCCTCTGACCAGCAGACTGAGATCTATCTCCCCAGTAGTGTCCCCTGGAAGAATGCTTCAGACGCCTAGTGCATTCATTACATCATTTCATACTACATACCTGCATACAACGCCCACATTTATTTCATTCCGCATCATACACTTTACATCATTTCATATACAGGCATATACATGCATACCAGGTTCGCAGGCATAAAACATCTCATGCATCATGACATTGCATGAGGCTAATGTTGTTTTTCAGGTTAATTATCCTCTTGATACAATCAACACAAAGGTCCATCCAGACGGACATCTGTATCAATTACATTCAGGATTCAACTACACCTCCCAGATATACTCCCGGACATTTATCGCCGATGCAACAAATATTATCAGATACAGCCTAACGTACGGTTCATTCTGATTCAGTCCAACATATGACTCTTTCAACTCAGATACGATCTAACGTACGATCCATTCTGGTCTTCAACAACTCAAGTATGGTTTAATGTACGACCAAGTTAAACCTTCATCTTCTCAGGTGCTACCTTCGGACAGGTACATTCCTGAATGGTAGTCTAGTATGCGGCTACTCCCCTTTCTCAGGTGCTACCTTCGGACAGGTACATTCCTGAATGGTAGTCTGGTATATGGCTACTCCCCTTTCTCAGGTGCTACCTTCGGACAGGTACATTCCTGAATGGTAGTCTAGTATATGGCTACTCCCCTTTCTCAGGTGCTACCTTCGGACAGGTACATTCCTGAATGGTAGTCTAGTATATGGCTACTCCCCTTTCTCAGGTGCTACCTTCGGACAGGTACATTCCTGAATGGTAGTCTAGTATACGGCTACTCCCTTTCTCAGGTGCTACCTTCGGACAGGTACATTCCTGAATGGTAGTCTAGTATATGGCTACTCCCCTTTCTCAGGTGCTACCTTCGGACAGGTACATTCCTGAATGGTAGTCTAGTATATGGCTACTCCCTTTCTCAGGTGCTACCTTCGGACAGGTACATTCCTGAATGGTAGTCTAGTATATGGCTACTCCCTTTCTCAGGTGCTACCTTCGGACAGGTACATTCCTGAATGTTAGTCTAGTATACGGCTACTCCCTTTCTCAGGTGCTACCTTCGGACAGGTACATTCCTGAATGGTAGTCTAGTATATGGCTACTCCCTTTCTCAGATGCTACCTTCGGACAGGTACATTTTTGAATGGTAGTCTAGTATATGGCTACTCCCTTTCTCAGATGCTACCTTCGGACAGGTACATTTTTGAATGGTAGTCTGGTATATGGATACTCCCTTTCTCAGGTGATACCTTCGGACAGGTACATTCCTGAATGATAGTCTGGTATATGGCTACTCCCTTACTCAGGTGATACCTTCGGACAGGTACATTTCTGAATGGTGGTCTGGTACACGACTACTCCCTTTTCAGCAGATTCAGCCTAACGTACGGCCCATTCTGCAACTCAGATATGATCTAGCATACGATCCATTCTGATCTTTCATCCCCAGCAAAGTCATCCGCCTAATGAACAGCTCACTTTGGTATTCAGACGCGGTCTAACATACGACCCAGGCTGATCCCATATCCCCAGCAGCATATAGCATACTCTGACTCCCCAGCGAAGTCGACAGCATAATGGATGGCTCACCATACGGTCTAGCGTATGACCCGGTATGACATCCATATCTTCAGACATCGTCTAACGTACGACGCAATCTGGAAATCTCCTCAGCAAATTTCTTGGATGGTATCTCTAAGCCCATCTCCGGCAAGACCGAAAGACAAGCGCAAATTTTCGGGGCATTCTAGTGTTCAATAATCTTTCACCTCCAGACCACGAACGGCACGTGCCATTCTACTCTCTCGGTTCGAGAATATTGAACAGGGGCAGCTGTCATACCCCAAAATTTGCCCATTGGTGTTACAAAGCATTTTCCAAGACCCTCTGACTTGTTCCGCAAGGCACTGATGCCAAACGGACAAAAGCCCAGCTCACTACAGGCCCAATCCACAGGCGGTCCAAAGTAGCTTGCTCGCTAGGCGAGCAGCTCCTTCGCCTAGCGAGTATCTCAGCATGCCACTCGCCCAGCGAAGCGTCAGGTCCAGAAAAAGCCCAAACCTAATTTGCTCGCTAGGCGAGTAATTCCTTCGCCTAGCGAAGCTTGCGAAAATTGGAAATTTTGGACCTCATTTCAAGCCCATTAGGTCACCATTGCCACTACTATAAATACATGCTCTTCTGCCACGAAAAAGGAACACACACAGACGGACGAAGACGGACGGAAACACGCATCCAGAGGGAGAAACACAGAAACCCTGCTGATCCAAAGAATTCAGAAGGCGGAAACCCTGAAGGCCGTTTATTCATTCCGAAGCTACCGCCGTCCAACTCAATCCGGCTCGCCAATTCAAGGTTACAACTTAATTTGCAAACAGGTTAGCCTCACTATTATTCGCTTTAGCTTCTTAATTGGCATATGATTAATTGGCATATGATTATCATTTGGTGTCCGTACTTTGCATGTGGTATCATTTTAATATCTTAATTGGCATGTGATATCGTTTTGTATTTTCACTTGGCATATGGTACCACTTCATGTTCTTAATTTGTGGATTATAATTGAATTCATAAACATTTTGAAGTCTTGCATGAGAAGTTAAATGTGTTTGCCTATTGTGAAACTGAACCCTATAATTGTATGTTAGATACCATAAGCCATGCTGCAGGTTGAGGTCATAATGTTCTCAAATTTCAAACCCGTGGCCGCTCGCTAGCTCATCGCTAGGCGAGCCCGCAGTGAGCCTTCGCTGAGCCTTCGCTGGGCGAAGCAGAGGCGACCGGGCCGGGGGCTGCTTTGCTTTTTGCTGCCTATTTCATGTTTACCTAATGATGATTCTGCATTATTTGGCCTAAATTCTTGGCTGCTATATTTATCTTATGATGCAATTTCCAATTGTATTTTTTATGCTTTAATCCGTGTGTTCATGGTGTAAAGGCTAGCATACTTCCGAAGAAATAGCCGGTTAGGTACTCCGCTTTACGCATGGGAAGCCTTCATGGAGAGGGATTCTAAATTATTTCACTTTAATGTGAAGATTCATATTGAGTGCCTAATTAATTTTACTATATTAATTTTTAATGTAATGTTGATTTTAATGTATCGATTTAATGCGGTATCATCATAATTACCTAATGGACTTAAAACATGGACTTTAAATTAATGATATCGGACCTCTCTTTATTACCCCACGATTACAATATTACGGTCATGTCCCGCGAATATGGGGATATCCTTAGCAAAGACCCTTCGGTAAAATCATCATAGTCCCTCGGATGTTGCCTTCGAAAATACCATTTTGTCCCTCGATGACTCTTCGGTGTAGCCTACGGTTAAATGATGGTAGTCCCTTCGAATGCTAAGGTATCCTCACAACTGTTGCCTTCAATGACCTATCGATGACCCTACGATGACCCTTATACATCCCAAGGATAAACTACTTGCTTCTCAATAGTAAGGACAGTTTTACCCTCATAAGGATGGGAAATGCCCAGAAAGACCTCGGACAGGTATAACCTTAATTGCTCATTCATAACAAAAAATGCTTTTCACACCCCACACCTTTCAAACGTCTTCTTTTGGAAAATCACCACTTAGCATACATCCGTACTAGGATCATTGCCAAGTTATATTTTTCTAAGCTATTTTCTAAATTAAAACGAGATAACCACTTTGTATACCTTCATGCAAGAATCATTACAAAGTTAAATTCTCATTTTCAAAACATTTTTCACACATTTCTCAACCACCTTTTTCAAACAAAGGAAACATAAATGATTGAGCAATTAAGAGCCCATGGATAACCATGGATACAAAGGGTGCTAATACCTTCCCTTTGTATAAAGTACCTCCCGAACCTAAGAATTTAAAAT
The DNA here is from genome assembly GCF_024323335.1 of Lathyrus oleraceus. Taxonomy (NCBI): domain Eukaryota; kingdom Viridiplantae; phylum Streptophyta; class Magnoliopsida; order Fabales; family Fabaceae; genus Lathyrus; species Lathyrus oleraceus. The sequence goes on from NC_066584.1 coordinate 224,490,897, forward strand.
TAAGGTCTTTCCTGTTCTTTTCCACCTTTCCTTAAGGGATAAAAGAAAAGTCGGTGGCGACTCTTGCTAACCGCGACATTGCGATTACAAATCCAATAAGGTCCAGTTCACCGTATGACAGTCGGCAAAAGAAATCCGGGACACTTTGGTGGAGACTCACGAAGGAACCTCTGAAGTTAAAAGATCCAAATTAAACACATTGAGTCAAGAATATGAAATGTTTAGAATGCATCCCAGAGAATCCATTGTTGCATTACAGAAAATATTTGTTCACTTGACAAATCATTTAATTGCTCTCGGTAAAACATTTACAAATGATAATCTCAACCTTAAAGTGCTAAGATCCTTGACTAGAGAATGGCAACCAAAAGTAACGGCCATATCGGAGAAAAAGCCTTTCCACTATGACGTCCGCATCATTATTCGAAAAACTCCAAGAACATGAACTTAAACTTGGAAGACTCAAAAAGCATGAAAGTCAAGAGAAGAAATCCAAAGGAATTGCTTTAAAAGTAGATTCAAAGGAAGATAGAGATGATGGCGTACCGGAGGAAGATGAAAATTCCATGCTCCATGTTAAAAGGCTTGGTAATTTTTTTAGTAAAAATGACAAACCCTTTCATGCAAAAAGAAATAAACATTTCAAGAAAAGGGAGGCTTCCACATCTACGCAAGAAGTCACATGTTATGAATGTGGAAAGCAAGGTCATATAAAGCCGAATTGTCCGAAACTCTCAAAGAAAGGTGGCTTTAAAGGCAAGAAGGATTTCAAGAATAAAAAGGCGTATGTTGCATAGGAAGCTAATGAGATAAGTACTTCATCCGAATCGGAAAGTGACGAATGTGCAAATCTAGCATTAATGGCTTCACACCATTTCGACGATGAAGAAGATGAGGTTAGTAATGATTTTTCTCTTTTCGATAGTGATGCACAAGATGCTATAAATGAACTTCTTAAAGAATGCAAAATTCTATATAAAACTATATCATCTCAAAAGAAAATAATTTCATCTCTAGAAGAAAAAGTCGTGACAATTGAAAAAGATTTTGATGATGAAAAACAAAAGATGATTAGCGAAAAATAGAATTTTGTATGTAAAAATTGTGAATCACTTTCTTTCCAAATTGTCCAATTAAAAAGAATTCTTGAAATGTATGAAAAAGGACAAATTGGGTTGGAAGGTGTCCTTAGCCAACAAAGATATTCCAATGACAAAAGTGGACTTGGTTATTCAAAGTTTTCCAAACCAAGTTCAAGTAAAACTATCTTTGTTAAAGCTAATTACCAACCAACTAAAGACAAAGTGAACAAGGCAAAAAATGTTCATCACTATCCTAAAAGAAAAATATTTTCTAAAAAGAAATCTTATGTTCCTAGATATAGAAGCAATTTTGAACCTACTTGTTTTTATTGCGGAATAATTGGTCATACACCTAATGCATGCTATGTTAGAAATTTTAGCGTAGCAAGTGGGCATTACATATGGGTAAATAAAGGTACTAATTATGAAGGACCCAAAGCAATTTGGGTACCTAACAAAACGTAAATTTGTTTTGTAGGTATGCTTGAAAACCACATCAAATCTTTGGTATCTTGATAGTGGGTGTTCCAAGCATATGACGAGAGACATTAACAAATTTTCAAATCTAGCATTGAAGGCCAAGGGTTATGTCACATATGGTGATAACAACAAAGGGAGAATTCTTGGCATAGGCAAAGTTGGAGCACCATCTTTCACATCCATTGAAGATGTCCTTTATGTCGAAGGACTAAAGCACAATCTTCTAAGTATTAGTCAACTTTGCAACAAGGGATTCAAAATCAAGTTCACCAAAGATGAATGCTTAATTGAAGATGAAGTCTCTCATGAGGTAAAACTCAAAGGTATGAGAATTAATAATATATTTATGATTTCCCTTGATTATTTATCTTTGAAGGTAAAATGTCTTATGGTAAACAATAATGAGTCATGGCTTTTGCATAAAAGATTTGCACTTATTCATATGGAACATTTGAATACACTTATAAATCATGATCTTGTTATTGGATTACCTAAGATAAAATTTGTCAAAGATAGACTTTGTGATGCATGTCAAAAGGGAAAACAAACCAAATCATCTTTCACATCAAAGAATGTGGTGTCCACTACAAGGCCACTATAATTATTGCATATGGACTTATTTGGTCTATCAAGAACAAGAAGCTTCGGAGGTAATATATATGCTTTAGTTATTGTTGATGATTTCTCTAGATACACTTGGACTTTCTTCTTAGTGCAGAAAAGTGATGCATCCAAGGTGTTCAAGAGATATGCAAAGCAAATTCAAAACTAGAAATCCCTATCTATTGCCTCCATAAGAAGCGACCATGGTGGAGAATTCCAAAATGCCTCATTCGAAGAGTTTTGCGAAGAACATGGAATATTTCATAATTTCTCGGAACCAAGGACTCCTCAACAAAATGGAGTGGTGGAGAGAAAGAATAGGTCACTTGTGGAACTTGCAAGAATAATGCTTAGCGACTCAAATCTTCCAAAGTATTTTTGGGTGGATGCGGTAAGCATGGCATGCTATGTAAGTAATAGAATTATTATTAGACCTGTCTTGAAAAATACCCCTTATGAACTCTTCAAAGGAAGGAAACCAAACATCTCTTACTTTCACATTTTTGGATGCAAATGCTTTGTCCTCAACAATGATAAAGACAATCTAGGTAAGTTCGATGAGAAGTCCGGCCAAGGTATATTTCTTGGATATTATCTTACTAGTAAAGCCTATAGAATATATAATAAAAGAAATTTAAAAATTAAAGAATCTATGCATGTTACTTTCGATGAATCTAACCCCTCCAAGGAGGATATTGTTTTGTGTGATGATGATGATATTGTAGAAGTTCCTCAAAAAGATACTTCAAGTGGAAACAATGATAATCAACCAAAACATCAAGATGAGCAAGATCAACAAAATACAAATGATAATGATCTATATAAGGAATGGAGAACTCATCGGGATCATCCAATTGATAAAGTCATTGGTGATATTAGTCAAGGCGTTGCAACAAGATTAAATCTCAAAGAAGCATGCTTGAATATAGCTGTTGTGTCACAAATTGAACCTTCCAAAGTTGATGAAGCTTTAGGTGACGACCAATGGATAATTACTATGCAAGAAAAGTTAAACCAATTTGAAAGGAATCAAGTTTGGGAACTTGTCCCTAGGCCAAGTGATAAACACATCATAGGTACCAGATGGGTGTTTAAGAACAAGCTTGATGAGAATGGTATAATTGTTCGAAACAAGGCAAGGTTGGTGCCCCAAGGATACAATCAAGAGGAAGGCATTGATTTTGAAGAAACATTCTCTCCGATTGCAAGGTTAGAAGCTATCTGTTTACTACTTGCTTATGTATGTTCATTAAATTTTTAGTTATTCCAAATGGATGTCAAGAGCACATTCTTGAATGGTCACATCAATGAATAAGTCTATGTCAAACAATCCCTGGGCTTTGAAGACTTCAAGAATCCTTCACATGTCTTCAAATTTATAAAAGCTCTTTATGGCCTAAAGCAAGCACCTAGAGCATGGTATGATCGTCTCAGCAACTTTCTTTGTGAAAAGGGATTTGAAAAAGGTAAAATTGATAAGACCTTGTTTATTAAGAAAATAAAAGGTAACACTTTGTTGGTTCAAGTCTACGTTGACGACATCATATTCGGCTCAACAAACAAAGAAATGTGTGAAGAATTTTCATCGATGATGCAAGGAGAATTCGAGATGTCCATGATGGGTAAGATGAACTATTTTCTTGGACTTCAAATTAAGCAACTAAAGGATGGCATCTATATCAACCAATCAAAGTACTGCAAAGAGTTGTTGAAAAGATTCGACATGGATAGTTGCAAGGAAATGTCTACCCCAATGGGATCCGGATCTTATGTTGATCAAGATGAATCAGGTGTTTCGATTGACATAACAAAGTATCGATGTATGATTGGTTCCTTACTCTATTTGATAACAAGCCATCCTGATATTATGTTTAATGTGTGTCTTTGTGCTCGTTTTCAAGCCAATACAAAAGAATCACATCTCACCGATGTTAAGAGGATCATGAAGTATCTTAAGGGAACAACAAATGTCGGCCTATGGTATCCTAAAGGTAGTATTTGCAGTTTAGTTGGTTATTCTGACGGTGATTATGCAGGAAGTAAAACTGGTCGAAAAAGTACTAGTGGTACATGTCACATCCTTGGAAAAGCATTACTATCATGGGCTTGCAAGAAACAAGCATGTGTTGCTCTTAGCACTGCCGAAGCGGAATACATAGCAGCAGGTAGTTGTTATGCTCAAACACTTTGGCTTAAGCAACAACTTCGTGACTAAGGACTCGATCTTGGATGCATTCCTCTCCATTGTGACAACACAAGTGCGATAAACATTACAAAGAATCTGGTCATGCACTCAAGAACCAAACATATTGACATTCGACATCACTTTCTTCGTGACCATGTGCTTCAAGGAGATGTCGAAGTCACATTCGTGGATACTCATTATCAACTTGTCAACATCTTCACAAAACCATTGGCACGAGAACCGTTTTACAAAATTCGAAGGGAACTTAGGATTCTAGATGAGTGTGACATATAATTCGTCAAAAACACATCAATAATCAAAGGTGCACATATGTTTCTAACTCATCTATTTACTTTTGCAATTTATTTCATGTCTCTCTACTTCTACTCCATTCTTTTACATGATTCATTGGGTGTAATATGTATAAATCTTTGTTAAAAATATGTTTGTTTTAGTTCATTTCACCGAGTAAATCGATTTACCCATGATGTTAATCAATTTCCCCATGAAACAGTAGCACTATTTTTTCTTTTTTGGCACATCTTGTATTGAGTAAACCGATTTACCCATGATGTAAATCGATTTACCCATGGAACAGTGGCATTGTTTTTCGTTTCTGTCATATTTTGAACTGGGTAAATCGATTTACCCATAATGTAAATCGATTTACCCTTGAAACTTTTCTTTTTTGTGCTTTCTGGCCGTATGGTAATCGATTTACCTATGGGGTAAATGGATTTACCCCTGCGTGTTCAGACTTTCTTAATATTCTTCTTTTATTTTGGTTGGTCCAATCACATCCATTCTCTCTCCCATTTAAAAGCCATTATTTTTTCAAAACCTCACTTTACCCTAGCAGCCAGAATCTGCCTCCTAAGTGCTCTCACCTCAAAAATTTCATCTTCTCCAAATCACCCAAAATCTCCATTTAAACTTATCTCCATCATCTCCAAACCTATACTCATGGCATCAAAACTAAAGAGGAAAGTTGGAGCTGCTGGAAAAGGGAAAGAAAAAGCTTCATCCTCATCCATGGATGTTCAACATTACTTCAAAGACCACACCCTAGAGGAATTGGAGAGATATCAAAAGTTTTATCAAAAGAAGACAGTTCAAACTTCCAAATACGGTGATCTCTCTTCCTTTCCTGAAGAATGTTTTAATTTTCAAGATAAATTAATTTCTCTAGGATTAGGGGCACTTATCACTTCTTATGGACCTTACTATCCAGACTTAGTGAGAATGTTTTACTGTAACATATGCATTGAGAATGGAAAATTTGTTACACATGTTAGAGGGAAAAAGATTGCCTTGACCCCTAAGAGACTTGGTCAAATTTTGGACATTCCCTCAGGGGGTCACATGTTATATGATCCGGAGGATGAAGAATGGATTGATTATAATAAAAGAGAATTTTATTTTGAATCGAGTAGGATATCGGAAGGAGAATATCATGAAAAAAAGGGTTGAATCACATGGTGGGGAAGAACCACCAAAGGATTTTTGGAGTGCTGGAAAGTTTTTCATCAATGATAGATTGCTTCATTATTTCTTGGTTTATGTTATAATTCCTAGAAATTCAAATCATTGCACTGTTATCGATACGGAAATGCAAGCCTTGTATGCTATTAAGAATGGCATTACTCTTAATTGGTCACATCTCATTCTTCACCATATGATGACTCACACTACCAAGCTTAAGTCTCTTCCATATGCTTGGTTCATCACTCGTATTATGGAGTATTTTAATGTTGATTTTGATGATGTTGAGTATTGTCTTATTGATACAAGAAGTCACAAGATCTCTATCAAGAATGTGGACAATCGGATGGGCTGTCAGTATAACCCGGAAAAAAAGTTGGTTATGTTTATTGGTGGCAATAATGAAGAAAATGAAGAGACTCCTCAAGAAGGAGATGGTGGTGAAGATGTTCCTCCTCCAAATGTTCCTCCTCCAAGTGTTCCAAGTAATCAATATCTCTTTGACTTCATGACAACTCTATTTGCCAACCTTAACACCTCCATCAATGACAAATGGATTTCGGCAAATAATCAAATTATGCTAAATCATAAAGCCACCACCAACCGCATAAACCTTCTTTAAACCTATATGAATCAACACTTATATTATCTCTACTCACATCTCAATATCCCTCCATATGATCCAAATAACTCGGCTGCTCTCGCTCCTATATATACACCCATTCAACAACAATTTCCATACCAAGGCAACAACTACAACAACACCAACAATGATATGGACCAACCTTAGTGTTTTTTTTGTTTGTGTGTATTGTTCTTGTTATAGGTTTCTAATAGCATATTTATTTTCATTTAGTTTAATTATGTATATTATTTGAACTATTTTGGTGGAAGGTACTTGGTACCATAACTTTGTTTGTTTGCATTACTTATGATTTGAATTTTGGAATGCATTTAAGGTTGTTTTACAAGTTATGATGTATATTCTATTTTATACTTGTCATGTTATTATCTTTCACCCATCTTTCCCTTCTTTTTAATAATGTAAAAGGGGGAGAAATGTGTTATGAATTATGCTTGCGTGCTTGTGAATTTCCTAAGGTACAAATGATACAAATCTCCTTCAAGATGATCAAGTCAACATGATCATAAGCTTCACAAATTAAGGGGGAGTTATACATCTTAGGGGGAGAAATTTTCTTTTTCGGAAATTGCAACACGTCACAGAGGATTATTTGTCATCATCAAAAAGGGGGAGAATGTGAAGTCAAGCTTCTCTATGATGAATGTATTTTGATGAAGACAAAACTCCAAACAACAAGAAGGCAAAGATTTTACTCAATGATAAAGCATCTTGATTCAAGAAGTTAAGCTATTCATTTCAAGAAGTTATAATGATAATATTTACCTTCACTAAAGTCTTAGATGCTCAAGTATTCATACATTTATTACATAACCTTTTCTAGTGCATGGAAAATGACTTAGAATCAAATTTCTCATTTTCAAAATGGGTAAATCAATTTACCTCTAAGGGAAATTGATTTACCACTGAAGCTTACATATTTTCTAAATGCAAAGAATAACTTTTTCAACTAGGTAAATCGATTTACCACTTAGGGAAATCGATTTACCGCTGGAGCATTACTTTTCCAGAAGCAAAATTTTAAGTTTTTGAACTAGGTAAATTGATTTACCTCATAGGGAAATCGATTTACCACTGAAAGTTTTTGAAAATTTTTAAACATTGCAACAGGGAAATTGATTCACCCATTTTGTAAATCGATTTACCACTGTGCGTTTTTGAAAAACCAGTGGCTTTTCAAACACCTCTTCTTGCACCACTTCATGGAATCATTTCATTTCATCTTGACAATTGTTCATGATTTCTTCAGAACATTACCATGTTTCATTAGAGGTGTTATACACATATAAATTCATGATCTTTCAAATTCAAACTTCACCTTTTCCAATCAAACTCTTAGAATTTTCAGAATTCACATTTATTGTTATAAACTTTCATTCAAGATATTTTCTGCATATTTTCATATCATTCAAACCAGAAAATACTTGAGCAATCTAACATCTTTGTGTTTGTGAGTTATTGTCATTGGAAGAGAAGATCAATTAAATTGATATATCACTTAGTGTGATCATTATACTACAAACTTTACATTCAAAAAACCATTGTTGTAATCCATATCGTATTTTTCAGAGTTGTTGAAAATAAGATTGTTTGTTTTGTAAACACTTTGCTGTCCAGGATTGTTGGAAGCAAGGGAGTTGAGTTTGAGAGGATTGTTCTCATATCAACTTGGTGAATCTCAAAAGGTTGTTCTTTGTGATTGTGTTTGTCTTGTAAAAGTCATAACAGATAGTGAAATCTCTTTCATGTTGAAAGGGGACTAGAGTACTCTCGACCTGTGAGGGGAACCAGGATATCTCTTGGTGTTCTTTACCTTTCCACACTTTACCGTTCATCTCTTAACATAACCAAAAAAGTAAGAACAATGTTTTTCATAAACCGGAAAAAGTTTCAAAGATCCTAATTCACCCCCTTCTTAGGCGCTACTCAACTAACAAAGCTTGACGTTCTTCACAAATTTCAGCTTTTGGTGTAGAGTAGACGTCACAACTCCTGCTTCATGAATTCATGGCCTTCCCAACAAGCAACTGTAGGTCGGGTGGATATTCATTACCTAGAAAGTAATTTGTAAAATCACTCGTACCTATCTTTACTGGAAGGTCCACTTCACCAATGGCAGTTTTACGAGAACCGTCGAACTTCTTTACAATCACGCCACTGTACCTCATTGGGGCGCCTTGATAAAGTTGATTTTGGCAGCACATTCAAAGATGACCCAGTGTCAACCAACACATTGGATATAGCGTCCTCCTTACAATTAATTGAAATATGCAATGCCAAATTGTGATTTCTGCCTTCCTCAAGAAGTTCTTCATCACAAAAACTCAAATTATTAGAAGAAGTAATATTGGCAACTATGTGGTCAAACTGATCCATGGTTACATCGTGCTCAACATAATCCTGCTCTAACACTTTCTACAATGCCTCCCTATGCGCTTCAAAATTCATTAGTAGTGACATCATGGAGATCTTTGACGGAGTCTAGAGCAGCTGCTCCACGATATTGAATTCACTTCTTTTGATCAACTTTAAAACTTCATCATCATCGTTAGTCTTTAGTTTGCTGGATTCACCAGACTGCACACTGAAGCACTAACTGGATTCACCACTGGAATCTCTGCCTTCTTACTTACGGACATATCTTCTACTGCTTTTGGAAAAACTGGACCAAACACACGGTCGCTACAGGTCACTTTTGCTATATCAGCAATATTCACCACTGAATCTGCAACTGGTAGAGGAACCTCTTGACCATTCTCAATCATTGTGGCGTTGTATTGATATGCCACAGCTTTATCAGATGCATATGGAACAGAGGCCGCTAACCGTATAACCAATGGTGATACCGATCTATTGACATTATTACTGCTGCTTCTATCAAACTGGATAACTACCTGCTTGGGGGTCTTAAACACTGGTACAATTATGTTCACATCATCTCCCAAGTGACGGGACTGGAAAATCTGGATAAGACTTTCATCCATTAGTCTTTGAATATCCCTCTTGACAATAATATATCCACGAGGGTTCACACTGCAGATTACATAACCATCATGGTCATGCTCATACTCACTGACCAGACAAATATCTTTATGCATTACCACTAAGGATCTTCTGATATAGCGAACACCATAAATCTTGAACTCACAAGGACAACCATCTACCATGTTGACAGATACGTTACCATGAGCAGGCAAAGGATTGGCTTTCACATTTGGCACTTTGTCCTCAAAGGACACCATTCCACTCTTTACAAGCTTTTAGACTTCATATTTCAATGGATATTAATTCTCTATATCATGGCCAGGGGCTCCCTGGTGAAAAGCATAGTGAAGTTCAGGTTTGAACCACCATGGAAATGGCTCAGGAATATGTGGAGGATTTCTTGGTTGAATGAGGTTCTTGAGAACCAAGGACGAGTATAGTTCAGCATAAGTCATAGGAATAGGTTCAAAGGAGACCTTCTTCCTCTCAAAGATTTTTTGGTGATTATTGTTGTTGTTGTAGTTGGTTCTTTGTTACAGTTGTTGTTGATGTTGTTGTTGCCGAATCGGAATTTATTGATTAGAATTGTTGGAAAATACAGGAATTATTGATGAAACTTGGTGTTGATCTTGACGAGGTTGAGAACTTTTTCTGACATGAGTCCTCCTCCGCCTCCCTACTGATACTGAATTAGTTTCTCTCTCCTTCCTCTTTGAGAAACTCCCACCATACTTCTTGCTAGACGATGCTTTTTCCTTTGATAAACGTCTTGCATAGACTCCTTCTTCTAGCCTCATCCCCATATTTACCATTTCGGTAAAGTCACTGCGAGCACTTGCAATCATATGTTCGTAATAAATGAACTAAATGTTCTCAAGAAGATCTTCGTCATTTCTTTCTCTTCAAGAGGTGAACTTATCTGGGCAATCAGTTCTCTCCATCTCTGGGCATACTCTTTGAATGTCTACTTATCCTTTTGAGACATAGACCTCAGTTGGTCTCTATCAGGCTCCATATCCACATTGTATTTGTATTGCTTGACAAAGGCCTCGCCTAAGTCATTGAAAGTAAGGACGCTTGCACTGCCCAAACCCATATACCATCTTAAAGCAGCTCTAGTCAAACTGTCTTGGAAATAGTGAATCAACAACTGATCATTATTAGTCTGAGTAGACATTTTGCTGGCATACATCACAAGATGGCTCAACGGACAAGTATTCCCTTTATACGTTTCAAAGTTGGGGACCTTGATCTTCATCAGGATTTTAACATTGGGGACCAGGCAGAGCTCAACAACACTCTTCCCAAGCGAATCTTTTCCTCTCAGAGTTTTCAACTCTTTATGCGGCTCGAGGAATTGATCTTTCATCTCATCCATCTTCTCATACACATCTGGACCCTCAGACGGCTCAGAGTGGTAGATAGTATCCTCAATACGAGGCAGAGTGTGAACAACAGGAGGTGACACTGACATGACCAGGCTAGATGCCTGTAGAGAAACAAATGTGGGTGCATACCCTTCTGGGATAAAGTTTGATGGCATCCCCCAAGGGAATCCAGCAGGTATAAAAGGACCGAATTGACTGGCAGTAGTAACATGAACAATTGAGGTAGCAACCTCAGAAATGGCAGTCCTCTAGGGAGGAGTTGTTGCAGGAGATGATGACGATTGATTCTGAGCAGCAATCACGGATTCCACTAGCACCGTAAGTCTGGTGATCTCATCCTTCAGCTCTCTATTATCTTGCTCTAGATGCTCCATTCTCTTTGATTGACTAGCACGAGTATTATAGCGGTGAGTCAGCTTGGCTGATGCACAGAAGAAGAACTGATAAGACATTTGGCGAAAGAAAACTTGTTATGCAAATGTTGCATGAAATGCAATGTTTTTGATTGTTTAATTTCAAGGAACATATGAAGTTTCATTTGAAAATATATATATTCAAATAATAACAATAATAATTCGATTGACCATAAAATCTCTTTTTATTCATAAAAATTGGAAGGATTACACTGAGTATAATTTTAGAAACCACGGTACAAATACAAGAGAAAACAAAAATATCATCATAAGGATCCCTTAACAACTGTATTAAATGATCTGGCTGTGGGCGCGTACTTCCTTCGGATGCGTCAAATCTCGGACTCAAAAGATATCTTCATCCGAGCTTTCTCAAGAACTAGCTGATCAACAATCTTCTTCCAAGCACCGGAAGGTTGAGGCATACTAGAGGAAGATGTACCCTCTGATTCTCTTTGTCTCTTTACTACTCGATCCTCAAGAATCTCAATAAGTGCATCTTTGTCTTTTGATTCAAGCTACAACTCTTCATGCTTTCAGCTCAAAGCATAGAACCGCTCTTCCCACACATCTCTCTCTTACTTCATCTTGGTGAGTGCGTCTTCCAACTCCTCTACATCTTGGTTCGGGAGAGTTGATGCCTCAGCCACAACCAAATACACGGGTCTTTCACAAGCGTACGTCTTCTTCAACTCCAAAGCTCTCTTCTTCACCCAAATAGTGTAAGCTTTCAAAGCTACACAGTTGCATGGACCAAGCTCAGATCTTCCTTTCCTATGCATATTATGCCAAACATGTATCATCCTATGCTTCAAATGTTGGGGATCTTTACCCTCTTGATAGAAAAGACCTTCTAATTGAGTGTTATTAGGTTTATCTCTCAAGGGGAACCCAAGTTGACGATGAGACAAAGAAGGGTTGTAGTTGATTCCTCCTTGTGTACCAATGAGAGGCACATTAGAGAACTCACCATAACTATAAATAACATCCAAGCTAATCAACACAGAATCATACCAAACAATATCATCATTAGTGAGAGACATAAGTATCTGAGACCACCGTAGACATTGCTTGTTCTCCAAGAAAGCAGGCGTCTGAGAGAAGTGCGAAATAAACCACTTGTATAGAAGAGGAACACAATATACAATAGTCCCACCACCTTTAGAATTCCTTAAATGCAAATATAAATACATGTCACCCAATAGAGGAGGAACATGATTCCCAATCAAGAAAATTCTAATGGCGTTAACATCAACAAAACCGTCAATGTTAGGGAATAATGCTAAACCATAGATGAGCAATACAAAGATGGCTTCAAAAGCACCCATACTATCGGCTTGAGAAAAGACAATAGCTTTACCAATGAGGAACTCAGAAGTCAACCCAAGAATACCTTCTTTCTTCACCAAATGAGCATCAATCTTGGACTTTTTCAGATGAAGAGCTTCGGCTATGATATGGGATCTGGGAATCTCTTCCAATCCACTGAAAGGTACTTTGTCAGATACAGGTATACCCAAGAGATGGGCATACTTCTCTAAAGTAGGCATAAGCTGATAATCGGGGAAAGTGAAGCACCGGTAGACAGGATCATAAAACTGAACCAAAACACTCAGAAGTCCTTCAACCACATCAACAGATAATACAGACAAAATCTTCCCATGATGTTTCTTGAAGTCCAAGGGATCTAATACAAAGGATGACAACTTCCTTAGCTCTTTTAAATTAGGACATCTGAAACTGTACTTCTTAGTGTTCCTTCGTCCATAATCCATGGTCTGAAAATATTTGCAAATGAGACCTTAGTTCCTTGAAGTTTATTTTTCTGTGATGAATGTTATGATGCGTATATATGCATGAATGCAACGATCACAAACAAGGGATCACACACAAGGCAAACACAAACAAAGGTCAAGGGATGGATGAAGGCATCATCAAGATTGATCATCCATTTTGGTGGATTATGATTGTCACCTTATCAACACCCAAGTTCCATTGATATTGACGAGACTTGATCGGATCAACCGAGTATCAAAGGGTTTGTTATGAGTGACGAGCAGGGAGTCAGGTTAAGAACCATCCCAAAGGAGTGTACTAAGGATAAAAACCTGTAGATCATGTTCTAAGAAGTTCCCAGAGTCTTGATCCCATCTATCAAATATTACAGGTTAGGATGACTGACTCATCAATCCATAATATTCTCAAGAGAAACTCGTTTGAGTGTAGTATCGCGTAACAATTGTTGTCAGGTCTACACCTGAACAGCCTTCGCACTACGTCCTAAATAGGCCAAGTTGGGTTAAATGTTCTACGGTCCTCATCTCCTCAGACCCCAAATCAGAGAAAGTAATGCCTAACCACAAATAACTTGCGTGACATTAGTAACCCCAACAGGGTCTCCACTAATTAGATGGGTCTCAAGCCAACTTGTTAAGGACTACTCCACACAAGTTTAACATGACTATACCATCCTCCAATCTTAATTGCACTCAAGTTCGGGTTAGAACTTATCTCACCACTCAGAGATCACCAAGCACAACAGACAGATTATATCACACAAACAAATATACAAATATATACACATAAAAAAGTAGGCTAAACCCACTGAGGACTAGTCCCTAGCAGAGTCACCACTTAATTTATGTAGCGGTAAATTCATGACCATCAAACTATGGATAAGCTTGACATCAATAAAACCAGAGTCGCCACTGCGCTTTTATTGTTTCCAAAGGAAAAGGGAAAAGTACGAACAAAACCCAAAGATAAGAAGTTTTTAAATCAAAACTAATAAAATGCCAGAGATTACAGGTAAGGGGGTTGGTTACACAGAGGGAAGGTGTTAGCACCCAAAGTATCCTAGGTACTCCTAGGGAGCCCTTTTTTTATGTGTGCATATGTGTTTGGTATAAAAAATGTTTGAGAAAAATAGAGTGTGGGGATGATAAAAGAATTCATTGATTATATTTTTATGTTTGATAAGACCTTCGGACGTGTGCCTACGTACCTACATAAAAATGAGGGATCAAAACCTCGTAGTTCATGGTAATAATTTCAAAGTTGGTGAATTGCTTTTAACAAAAGTTTAGTTGAAAAGGCACAAAGGGCCAAAAATTCGAATGAAGTTATTGGTTCTTTTTGTCTTTTTGAAATTTAAGTTAATATGATTATGTTTATTTACAGGTTTGATTTAAGAAAGAGTTTGAAAATTCATTGGCATAAGGCCAAAGTTTCTAATTATTAAAACATGTCTAAGTTTGAAATCCCAAGCAAAGAAGGTCTTTGAAAAGAGGGGGAGATTTTGAAATTTAAGAAGTGGAAGGAGATGAAGAGGCTATCCTAAGCATGAAATTAAAAGTTAAGAGTGGAAAAGATCTGACCAATGGGATGCAATCCAACAGACAAGAATGTCATATAGAAAACCCACTTTCCCTTTGGAATTTGAATCAAGCAATAACCAATAAGCAATTAGCCACATCTAGACATCATGAAGGTCAAGGCATCAAATAAAGATATCTACATCCAAGCAAGCAATTCGCATAGCTAGAAGTCTTCTTTGTTTTCTCATGTATCAGATGAAATATTCCTTCATCAACTCAAAGTAAAGCATCAGACACAAGGTCAAAATAACAATTAGCACCAAGAAAGAGTAGCAGATGAATTCAAACAAGATCCCAAGGCTTGCACTAGATGAAGGCTTAGTTCACAATAGCCTGGTCTCAAAATGTTGGCATTGGCCAAGTCCTTTTTTGCACAGGGAATGTTGCCTAGTTCTAAATCCAAGAGTTCAGATCAAGATCAACAGTCCACCAAATATTTTTTAGGGTTTTTGTTGTTATAAAGTATTTTAAGGTCCACAAACAAAACCAAAATGCACAAACAATTTATACAATCACAATATATGGCTCAAATGAGCAAAGGGAAAATGACATAAACATAAACAAGTTAAATGGAATGTAAATGACAGTGAATGATAAATGACTGAAATTTAAATTGCATAAAGTAAATGACTTAAAAATAAAGCAATATTAATAAGAGTTAGCCAAATGTTAGTCAAAAGTTAGTCAAGTGTTCGTGGTATTTTTTAATTGATTAAGTCATTCTTTGGAGAACCCTCAACCATCCATTCACAAGTATGAATCCTTAAACCAAGACATCTTCCATGAGAAGGGCTCCAACTTGGATAATTCAATAAGTATGCCACTAGCTCTCATGAAAGGAAAAAAGGTCAAGTTTCCACACAATGCCATAAAGAATGGGAGACTTACAATCTCACTTACTAGAATGCTATGCCTTTAGGGTCAAATTTAACTCTATGTTAAGCAATCGTAATTGGACTTATGTAGAAGTCACAACTATCTGAGGTCGGGCAATAAAAATTTAGGTGTTAATGCATGTTAGAGATTTGGTATGAAGAACCAAACTCCTAAAACATACCATACACTAAAAGAAAAGATCAAGAGGGAAGGATCTATCTCAGTCATACTTGTATTGGTTAATCTGACACAAAGTCATTGATGAACCAATTCGCCTTAAGACATTATAGATTTCATTGGTCAAATGAAGGAATGGGAAAGACTAGGGATGAAGATGAAGAGGGAGGGGAAGATAGAAACACAAATTGACCAAGGGAGGATTTTCATCAAATCAAAATCATTCATTCATTTTGGGAGATGAAATGTACATTTCATCAATCCCCTAAATTCAATGGTTTTGATCCAACAAAAGTCAAATCAACCTTGACCAAGGCCCAAATAGAAAGTCCAACATCACAAAGACCATAAAAATGTCTCAACATAATTTTTAAACATTTAATCAATTAAAAGTGAATTAAAATACATTTTTATTTGGTCAAAACCTAAAATCTCTTCAAAACACCAAATAAATGACCAAGAGATTTATCCTAGGTCTAAGGACCTTAGACAAAAAATTTCACTATTTTTGCAAAGTCAGAAGTATTTTTAAATAATTAACAATATGCACAAAAATATTTAATTCCTAAAAAATATCAAAATAAATCCAAAATAGAATTTTAATTCAGAATATGGAAGAGAAAAATATTTAAATATTTTTGGTGAAAGTCCCATATTTTTTGGATTAAAAATGAAATTAATATGAATTAAACAAAATAAAAGGATTAAATGAAAATTCAGAAAATAAAAAGAAATTAGAAAAAACAAGGACCATCGGATCTCCCTCATTAATTGAGGTGGCAGATTTGATGGCCACATGTGTGCATTCCATGGTGGTCTTGAGTCAACGTGTTGTACGTGTGGTAATTCAAAACAAAGGTCCATATTAGAACATCCAAACATGATCAGATGGTCAGGAGGTGTGCCAACACACCACCAGAGCTAGGGCTCCGGTCATCTTCTCGTGTGACTTCCACCGGACTGGTCCAACTTCATCTCAATGGAAAATGCAAAATAAGGACACTATTTCAAAAAGAAAATGCTGAGGATCACGAATCTGGCCTCAATTTTCTCCAATTCCAAGTATATAAAAATATACAGGGATTTGAATTTTGAGGATCATGAACTGAGTTGCTTCGATTTGACCTCAAAGCAACTCAATCTTGTTGCCTATATTGGTAGGACTTCAGCCAACCAAAATCAAATAGAATGGAAAAGAATTGAGAGAGAATCGAAGAGATGAAGTTTCTGAAAATTCACCTTTGAGGGAGCTTGAATCTTGCTTGATCTTGCTTCCAATTGGCCTTGGATTGACTTTCGAAGCTTGCAGAAGTTGAATTGGATCAAGGAAAATTTTGGATTCTTGGACTTTCAACTTCAAAACTGAAGTGAAATTGAAACTCGATTTTCAATTGAAAACCTTCAAGTTTATCCTCTAATGGTGAGGGTTAGGATTGCAGGTTCAAATCTTGGGCATTGTGTCCATAGTTTTGAGCATGAGGGGTCTTATTTATAGTCTATGCAATTGGTTTTCACACCCTTCCAAAAATTGGCCAAAAATAGCAATCTCCCTTGCATGGATGCATGGGCGTGTGATAGACCCATGGAATGATGTAATCAGGTCCAAGTTTCCTCATGTGCAATGCTGCAAGTGTGTCATGTGATCATGCAATGGAAATTGGAATGTGAACATGAAATTTATCCAAATGAAGCTTTATGAAGAACACATGCGCAAGTCCTCCAATTCTTGTCCAAATGAAATGATCTTGGATTTTTTTGGAAAGGTGAGATCAATGGGGGAAACTTTCATGTTGGAAATGTTTCCATTTGAAGCTTAGATCATGATTAATTTTGAGGTGGAAGTTTGGAAAATCAAACATATTTGAAAATTTTCTAAGTACCAAGTCAAATGTTCACTTCTTCCACCTTGAATAAATTTTGTTGTGGGTTTTAAATGGAAAACTTTACTTCATAAAAGTTGTATATATTTAAAACCTATTCAATTTAGTAACAAATTTGACCTTATTTGGATTTGGCAGGAAGGAGTTATTCATTTTAGAAGTTGAGGAAAATCCATTGTTCAATGGTAATGGCCCAAAATGACCTATAATGTTTCCTCTTGGCACATGCCCTTTCAATTTGAATTTGAATTTTTTCAAAGAATAAAAGTAGGAAAGGACAAATTAAATTTGATCATGAAACTTTAGTGTCCTTCATATCATAAAAATTGAGCAAGTTATGGTCCTTGGAAGTTGACCTCCTAACTAGGGTTCAGACAAAATGACATATAATCTTCCACTATAAAAAATGACTTTCCAAGAAAACATAACTCTTGACCTCAACATGAAAGTTGTTTGGAATGTCATAAGGAGTAACATTTATCTTGGAATCATTTTCATATGATAAAAATTGTACGAGATAGAGTCTAGTGAACCCCAGTTTTGACTAGTTGACTTTCTCTGGTCCACCACCATGAACCAACTTGCAAACTTGAAGTTCCTTTGATCTCTGGGACTCATGGATGATCATATATGTATAAGATGATGTAATATAAAGTATCCCTTGATATGTTGGACCAATTGTTGAAGAAGTCACACAAAATACCTAGATGAATTAGGGTTTCCAAAGCCAACAAGCTTCAAACTCTTGATGATTTCTTAATCCAAATGATAAATGAAGAACATGGGAATCCGTATATGATTTCTAGAACCATAATGAAACATATCTTGATTGATCTCTTTGCACTGAGGGTCTCAAACCCTAGTTGTGAGCTAGATGAGACATTGGTGGATGCACACACTACCTACAAATGAAACAAAGTTATACATAGACATATTTTTGGTATTTTGGTTAGTAGGCAAAGAAAAACAAAAGTATGATACAATCAAATGTGCTTGATGGTCTCTCCCAATGCAAACCCAATGAATGAGGGGTAAGGAGGATGCCAAGGTGTGATCCCAAAGTCAATGCATATGATGAGATAGCATGAGGGATCTTAGGGTCAAAATTGGGGTCTTACAGTTGCCCCTATTTAAGGACATTCTAACTGAGGATGTGAAGGTTAAAATCTTTGTATCAACTTAGTAGAATGGACTTAAATAACAACATATAGGAACAAATTTTGGTCCCTAAGATACCTCATAATGCATATGATATGAGTGTTAAAATAATCTCCGTGGGAAATACGTTGCCACAAAAGAAAAGAATCCGGAGAGACTGAAAGTCCACCGGAGCATACTGCATTCCATAAGGAAAACTCATTGGGGAGACAGAGACTTTGGGGAATAAAAGTTATGCGTAGACCAGGAAACGGTTTGAAAACTATTGGAGACACGAGGGGAATTTCCATAAAAATAAATCAATGGAAGGACTCGGTCGGGGATAAGGGAAAATCTACACTGGAAACGGGTAAATCAGAACGAAGCTGAAATACTCAGGCCAAACAGGAAAAGGAGATTCCACTGAGGGAATATGCACTCAAACTCAACTGGGGAAGAATGATCTTCAATACAGGAGTACCAGAGATTATCTATTACCGATTACTGGGTAGGAAGATAATATACTCTGACATAGGGACATCCGTTACAGGTTAGGGTAAACATATCAAGGATGACTCGCTGAGAAAAAAGAGGTGTATTCGTTACCAGTTACTGTGTAAAAATAGCCTGCTGGAGAAAACGAACAAATAGGATTTACAACTATCGGTTACTGGGTAGAAGACCAAAGAGAGAATATATGTCACTGATTAAAGTGAACATATCAAGGATGGACTCAGAGGAAGAATATCTGTCATCGGTTAGGATGAACATATCATAGTTACATAGATTCAATATTGATTTGTTTGTCGTCATTCAACTAAAATTGTGTATTGTTGTGTCAATAAGTATGTTGTATTATTTATTTTTAATAATTCTATCTTATTTAATTCAAATATTTTTTATTATTTAAATTTTATTTTACTTATTATGTTCTATTATTTTAATTTTGGTTTAAAATAGTTTAACTTATTTTATTTTAATTCTTTAATTTATTTAAATTATTCTTAAATAAATGTTAAAATTAAGTGTACAAATGTTATTATATGTATTATTAATATTGTTGTATTAAGTGTGTAATGGATTTTTAAAATATTTATTTTATTATTGTGAACATATGATTGCGTGTGACATGTCTATGAAATTTAGTCTCACATTATTAATTTATTTAATAAACGGTTTGACAGTAGGTTAACATGTTGAATCAATTGAATCTTAAACTGAATGTTTTACCGATTCGATCTTTGATCTAGTTTTTAAAATATTGATTCAAACTCATTGATATTTAATTCGGATAATGAGTTTAGAATTTAAATCCGTGAACCTGGGAATCCAACCCATTTGATATATCATACTATTTTTACTTTTTTTATAGACTATGTAGTATAATCCTTACAATATATATATATATATATATATATATATATATATATATATATATATATATATATATATATATATATATATATATATATATATATATATATATATATATATATATATATATATATATATATATATATATATATATATATATATATATTATTTTTAATATAATTATATTATTTATTAATTTTAAAAATATAAGTCTAAATTAAATTTAAGAAATTAAATTTCTTTATTATCTTTAAAATATATTTTACATCATTTGTATTTGTTTTTGAATTTTATTTAAATTGTGAAAGAATTTTTAGGTATTAAATAATAAATTTTATTCAAATTAAGTACTAAAATAAACTAGTATTTAAACACGTGTTATGCACGAAAGTTAATTAATTAATTTATTGATTAGTCAGTATAAAATTTAAATAGAGTATATAATTAAATTAAATTGTACTTATAATGTAATAAATTTAAAATAAGTATCTTAATAAAATTTATAATTTACTTATTTCAAGTTCTATTCTTTTTTAATTACATAATAAGTTTTGTTTGATACATGCAATTTAGCATCTCATCTAAGCATCTTCAATTCAACATAGAAGTAACATGTGAAATAACGGTTAGAACAAGATTTAGTTATGCATTTATACTTTAAGTTTTGATGATAACAATGTTGTATTTGTGTGAGAACAATTTTGGTATCCTAATGGTTTGTTATTCTGTAGATTTAACAGTCAATTCTGATTTTAAGTATATGACGTGCAACGTCATCAGTTTCTGAACATTGTGTTCCAAATTTCATTTATGTGTTAATCAGGAGAAGTTCTGAAAGATGTCAAATTGTTGTTGCAATGATCTTTCTGCTTCTATGTTGATTCACGCCTGAGAAGTTTCTGAAAAGATGTTATATTGTTGCTTCAACGTTCTCTCTGTTTCTGCTTCTAGACATGACTCTGATCATCAAGCTTCTGAAGAATGGCAAGCTTCTGAAGTTTTGTTACTTAGCTGAAGAATCTAAAAATTCTGAAGATCTCAAGTCAGACTGCTGACGCTGTCAAGGTTTTGACTGAAGATTCTGGAGTTTCTGAATCTAGTTGTGTGTTTCTTCTTTTCATGTTTCATCAACTTTCATCAGAAGTCAATGAATTTGAAGATAAGATCAAAATGGTTACGTGATCAAATAGTACACGATACAAATCAAATATTACTTCCACTACCTGATATCATGGGCAAAGGACAATACTATACATCACATCTATCACTGAAAGTGTGGACAAAAGATTGTATTATGTATCACTCATTTCACCAATTCAACAGTGAACAACCGCTTTATTTGGTATCCCCTTTTTGCCCTCCAGCTATCTCTTTTTCACGATATATAAATAGTATTTGGAGACTTGAAGAAAAACTACTACAACAATTTCATAAGACTGTTTTTTACGTGAAAATGATCTAGACTTTGTTCATAAATTTATTTAAGTGTTTGTTTTTAATTTGTTTAAAAATCGGCTTGTGTAGAAGCATCTTGTAAACACAAAACCTTTGATTCAAACTTCTTGTTTGTGATTCCTTAAGGAGACTAGGATATAGTTGGATCCTTGAGAAGGTAAAGAAGGTTATTTTTTGTGATTATTGTAATCGGTTGATTATAATGGATTAAATCCTTGTGTATAAGACAAAATCACCTTGGTGGGTGACTGAAGTAGCTTTGAGTTTTAAGCGAACCAGGATAAAAATACTTGTGTTTTTATCTCTTTTGTTTTTAGTATTTGTGTGGTGTTCTTGAGTTGGTAAAGAACTTTTGTTTTTAAAATCCAATTAACCCCCCCCCCCCCCCCCCCCCCCCCCCTTTCTTGTATTTTTCACACCTTCAATTGACACCAGAGCTCTGATTCTGATTGTGATAAAGTTTTTATCAACACTTCATCGTGTTCAGTACCGATCTAGTTTATGTGTGAGAAACAATGGTTGTTACTAACGCTATTAACAACAATGAGAGAGATCACTATAGTGTTAATGTGTAATTTAAAAACACGATATACACTTTCTCAATAACATAAAATATTCATTATACCTACATATAACAAACTTACTTTAAACTAAAAAAAATAAATACAAAATTCAAAACAACTAACATATTTTAGTCCAAAAAAAAATTAAATAATATTAAAATAATTTTATAACTTATTTATTTATTTAAATTCAAACATAAAACTACTTCAACACCATTCTACTATATAAAACATATACAAAAATTTAAAAATATATAAATTAAATATTTTTATATTTTATGAAAACAACAAAGTACTAATAATTACAATATTCAAATAAATAAAAAATATTAAAACATCCGCAAAACGCGTAGGTTACAAATGAAATTCAAGATTATATAGAGTCAAAGATAATCTCAAGATATAAACTATTTTTGAAACTATTTAGGATGACATTTGCATAAAGCACACAATTCTTTATCTTAGTAATTTTTCCTATTATTATTTTCGCTAAGTTTTTCATCTCCAACTTAAAAAATTCAATTTTAGAACTCTCTCGCTACATTGACATTAGAGCATGAAAATATAGAATGGAGATTAATATGTTTTGTCAATTTTGAAAAAATTGCCAAAAGTTATGAAAATTTGATGTAACATGTATAACACCTTATCTTGTATCCTCTGGACTGACATAAATAATTTGTTTGAAATCACCTCCAAAGACGGAAAAAAATTTCTCCAAAAAGAAGATTCAAACTTCTAAGATTAAAGACTCTAAATCTATGATATAAGAAAAATTGTCGTTCTGAAAATCACATAATTGTCGTTTCTTCATATTTTGCCACATCATAGAGTTGAGGTTAATATTTATCCATTTCTTATTATTTCCAACCAAATCGCATGACTGGTTACTTCCCAAAGAAATATTCGTTATATTTAATTAAAATATAATCCAAATACAGAAATAGTTGGTATACGATTATAAAGGTTTTGAAATCAAACAACTTTGTTACAAACTATACACTACTGTGTACATGTCAATTTTCCCCAACATATGTCATTTCCTAACCGTTGTGTACTTCTTCATTTCTCTTTAGATGTTTTCTAGAAAATAATAATAATGGAAATAATAAAACTAAATATATTATTTAATTCTTTTTAAAAATGTTTAATTAATTAAATAAAATTAAGAAATCATATAGCAGAATCTTAACAATCTGGACAAAAACTATTAAGGACCATGCACTCTGATGAAAGGCATGTGGATGCATGAAACAAATAAGTAAGTATTATGATGTCGGCTCATTATCTACATCAACATCATAACTTATTTCAGTGCACTATGTGTATATCTTTCAATACTTTAATGTACATACATTTTTTCAAGGCTATTTTTCTACGGTATCGATTATGATGTCTGATCATTATCTGCATCAACATCATAATCTATGGTGTAAGACCCTATTAACTTTGACATTGCAATGTAAGCACTTTATTATTATTATCTAAAATGTAATATACTCTTCCATTTTAACTCAATCATACATACAACTACTAACATCCTAGACTTATTTTCTTACTCTCCATATGTACTACCATATTATATTGCTCATCTTTAATCCATATTTCAGTACTTTTTCTTTTTATATTGATATGCGCAAGCACTATCCATATGTACCTTTCCCATATTAAATAGAATTTCTCATGTGTACTTCGAATGACATTGCCCATGATAATAAAACTAACCTACTCTACTTTATCTACGATATAGTTTACCTTTTGTTTATCCAACTTTTTTCTCCACATCTCTTAATAAGTGTGTTGCTTTTTAATTATTTTTGTTAATAATATTTTTAATTTGGTATTATTTTTAATTTAAAATAAAATATTTTTAAGAAAATAATAATAATTTTAGTTTAAAGAAATAAAGAATTTTCATTTAAAATAAATTATAGAATATAAGTAAAAGTGTCTCTCATTGAACAAAATAATATTTATTTATGGGCAAAAATATATTATTGATTAAAATATTTATATATAAATTCAAATATATAAGTAATACCAAAACAAAAAAAATATATTTATATACAAGAAAAAATACATTCTTGATTAAATTATTTATATATATGAAAAAAATGTTATTGTTATAAATGAGAATTACTTTAATTGTTCCAAATATTAAATAGACTTAAATGCATTTTTCCTATTGTGATTGTTTATTACAAAACTAGATATTTTCCTTTAAAAAGTTTTTAATATTTTCTAAATTAAAATATCAATGTGGATATTAAAGTATAATGGATTGCTGACATGAATTCAAAATTAAGGGACCAAAATTGATAGTTTTGTAATAGGTGATTAATGATTTAAATGTCCAAACTAGAGAATCAAAAGTGTATTTAAACTTATTAAATAATATAAATTTATCAATCATTTTTTCAAATATATAAAAAGATTAATGAAAAAAATACTATTGTTATAAACGGAAACAACTTTATTATATTTTGAAACAAATGTCCATACTAGCTATATAAAATATATTTTAATCAAATCATCTTTTTTTTAAAACACGAAAAAAAAAAATATAACGGGAACATGAAATTACTAATCAAAATATTGAATAATAATGGGGAAAAGTTCACTATTGATTTTAATATTCTTTGTAAATATTGTCAAAACAAAAATAACATTTATATAAAAATATATATATGGTTGAATCAAATATTTTTATATATGGAAAGAATTATAGATACTAATTTATTATCTCCTTTAAAACTAATAACATTTTTTGGTTGAACAATTTAACTTTTTTAATTTAATTTTTATTATATTTTGGGGAAAATGCGCGTATCATACCAGTACTCCTGCGAATGCACGAATATCCCACTAGTATGTTCCTAAAAAAGTGTTATCAACAACTTTAAAACAATGCTTATGAGTCATTGGAGTTTCATCTGAAATAATAAGCCTTAACTTAACAATCAATTTACCTATTCGGTGGATGAACAAAATATAGTCTTCATATTTGATATCATAACTTTCTAAGATACTATTGACATTCTCGTTGATTCTAAAAGATTCAAACTTCTAAAATTAGAGACTCTAAATATGTTCTTCAGAGACTTATCAATAACTTCAAAATGACGCATATAAATCACGGAAGATTCATCTCAAACGATAAGTGATGGGAAATTAAGACACAATAATAGACTAATATGCAGCGGATATAAAGTTCCCCAAACTTGTAGGAACCTTGAGGATCAACAACAAATATAAGATGACAAATCGAAAAAATAAAGGCATAAAAGAACACTGATATTTTTAACGTGGAAAATCCCTTAATATGAGAGTAAAACTCATGAGTCGTCCAGACCAAAGAAATAAATCCACTATAATCAATTAAGGGTACAAGAGAGTCTTAAAATGATTCACAAACTAGTGCTAACAATCGAAAATCACAAAGAAAACTAGCTTACAAATAAGAATAAAAAACTGAAATATTTCTCAAATCTGCAGCTTCAGTTTAAAGCAGATAAGTCTCGCCTCAAACGTTGTTTTAAAATTCTGAACAGTCAAAAGTTAGATATATGTGTTATGAACCTACTCTCCGCAAGACCCCAATTTTGACCATAAGATCCCTCATGCCATCTCATGACTTGCATTGATATTGGTATCACACCTTGGTATCCTCCTCACTCATCATTCATGGGGTTTGCATTGGGAGAGATCACCAAGCATTTTTTATTGTATCATACCTATTTTTTCTATGTTTACTAACCAAAATACCAAAAATATGTCTAGTGTAGCTTTGTTTCTTTTGTAGGTAGTGTGTATGTCCACTTATGCCTCATCAAGCTCACAACTAGGGTTTGAGACCCTCAATGCAAGGATCAAGTTAGCAAAGGTCTATATTGGTTCAAAGCATTATATATGGATCCCCATGTTCTTCATTTGTCATTTTGATCAAGAAATCATCAAAAGTTTGAAGTTTGTTTGTCAAGGAAGCCCTAATTCATCTAGGTATCTTGTACACCTTTCTCAGCAAGTTTTTTCAACATTTGATCAAATATATCAATGGATATTCCATTTTACTTCATCATAAGCATATACTATCCTCCATGAGCCCCAAATAACAAAGAGAACTTCAAGTTTGCAAGATGGTTCAAGGAGGTTGATGAGAAAAGTCAACTGGTTAAATCTAAGGTTCCCTAGACCCTATCTCCTACAATTTTTATCATATGAAAATGATTCTAAGAGAAAAGTTACTCTTTATGACATACCAAACAACTTTCATGTTGTCATCAAGAGCTAATTTTTCTTGGAAAGTCATTTTGCATGGTGAAAGATTATATCTCATTTTGTATGTGCCCTAGATAGAAGGTCAACCTCCAAGAACCATAACTTGCTCAATTTTTATGATATAAAGATCATCCAAGTTTCATGACCAATTTCAAGATGTCTTCTTAAAATTTTCAATTTTTGAGAAATGTCAAATTCCACTTGCAAGGGCATGTACTAAGAAGAAATATTATATGTCCATTTGGATCATCATCATTGAACAAGCAATTTTCCCCAACTTCTAAAATCCATAACTCTATTATGCAAGCTCCAAATGGTATCAAATTTGTGAATAAATTGAATATGATTGAAATAGCTACAAGATTGAAGAAGGAACCAAAGTCATTTGAATCTCATAGCAACAATTATTCAAGGTGGAAAAAGGGGTCATTAGACTTTTAACTTAGAAATTTTTAAAGTATGTTTGATTCCCCCAACTTCAACACCAAAATTCATCATGATCCAAGCTTCAAATGGAAAAAGTTCCAACAACAAAGTTGTTCCCCTTGATGGTAGCTTTCCAAATAGTCAAAGATGATTGCATTTGGATCAATATTGAGGGACTTTTGCATGGTTACTTTGCATGGCCCTATTTGGAAACATTTGAACTCATTTGCTACACACCTTTGCATGCTTCCATGTAATGACTTCAATAAAATTTGTACATAAATTGGAAGTGAATTGTATCATTATTTGGGCCTAATTCCATTCCCATGCACCCATGCACAACATTGCTATTTTTGGCCAAAATTTGAATTTGTGTGGAAATGAATTTAAGAGCCTATATATACATGTCCATTGCCTCAGCAATGGAGGATCCTTGCCCAATCTCTTCCTTGCAATTCCCTTAACCTCCATTGAAATAACAACCTTGAAGATTTTATTGAAATCGAGTTTTAGTTCACTTTCTGTTTTTGAGCTAAAACTCCAAGGGTTCACATCCATTATTGTTCTAATCATCTCTTGCAAGTAAGAGGAAGCAAAGCCAAGAAGAATTACGTCGAGATCAAGCCAAATCACTACAACCCGAAGGTGATTTTTCCAGATTTTCAAGTCTTCGATTCTCTCCCATTTCTCCATAATTTTGCTTGATTTATGATTGTCTAAAGTCCTACCAATATATGTTCCTCTTCATCAATCGATTTAGTAATCATGTCATCAACATATACCTCAATATCTTTATGCATCATATCATGAAAAAGAGTAGTCATTGCTCTTTGGTAAGTTGCACCAGCATTCTTTAGACCGAAAGGCATCACTCTATAACAGAATGTTCCCCAGGGTGTAATGAATGTGGTCTTCTCCATATCTTCGGGTGCCATCTTGATTTGATTATATCCGGAAAATCCATCCATAAACGAAAAGACTTTGAATTTAGCAGTATTGTCTACCAACATATCAATATGTGGCAGAGGGAAATCATCTTTCGGACTGGCTTTATTCAAATCTCGATAATCAACACACATGCGGACTTTTCCATCTTTCTTCGGTACAGGCACAATATTGGCCACCCATTGTGGATACTCAGCATTTACAAGGAAACCGGCATCAATCTGCTTCTGAACTTCCTCTTTGATCTTCACAGCCATATCAGGATGCGTTCTTCTCAACTTCTGCTTGACTGGAGGACATTCTGGCTTCAATGGCAATCTATGCTCCACAATATCAGAATCCAACCCATGCATGTCTTGATAAGACCAAGCAAACACATCTGAATACTTTCGAAGAAGATCAATCAACCCCTTCTTAGCATCTGGACACAGTCGAGACCCAATCTTGATTTCCTTCACATCATCCTTGGAACCCAAGTTGACTAGCTCAATCTGTTCTTCAAACGGCTAAATAATTTTTTCATCTTGCTCAAAAAGACGAGATAATTCAACTCACTTCTACATCACTTTCCTCCTCGGCTTCAAACACAGAGAATTCAAAATTTGGAGAATGAGAAGGATCATTGTATTCAATGGGGTTAGGAACCAACCTGCATAATGATTTGATATTTTGATTTTAGAGAAGTGAATTTGTGACCAAATATTATGTAGATGTAAAATTATATTGTTTATTTATGTTTTTTGTGATTACCATTGTCAGAATAAGGCAAAAAGTAAAAATAAACATCAAAGATGTGGAATGAATAGAATTAATTTTATTGATGATCAATTTAAAATGCGCAAACAATGTTCACTTCTCCCTTAGGCATAGGAGAAGGATTTTAAAATATAAAAGCAATTACTTAGATCGATGCAAAATAACAGGAATATCAACAGCAGTCCAATTGTTGTATGTCTTTCCATGCGTCACAAAGTTGGTGCAGTCTTCCTCTTCACTATCCTCTAGCACAACAGCTAAGTGTTGTTCATTCCCATGAATGAACCCTCCGCTACGAAAGTTGAGTTGCATCTCTTCAGATCTAACGGTTGACGAGCCCTTCAGGAACCCTAAACTAGTTCTGCCCTTGTTGTCGGAGACCTCTACCACACGCCCCCACGACTCAACAACACCTTCTTCAACAATCTTTTGTGCATCTTTCAGTGAGGACATAGATGCCCCAACTCTCTTCTCAGCAGCAATAGATAAGGCTTGGAACGAAGCTCCAACCTCATCCTTAGCTTCCACATACGAGAAAGATGACAGATGGCTGACCAACAGGGCTTTCTCTCCTCCCATAATCACCAACTTGCCATTCTTGAAAAATTTGAGCTTCTGATGCAAAGTGGAAGTAACAACTCCTGCCTCATGAATCCATGGACTTCCTAATACATAGCTGTAGGCCGGGTGAATATCCATTACCTGGAAAGTAATCTAAAAATCACTCGGATCTATCTTAACCGGAAGGTCCACTTCTCCAATCACCGTCTTGCGCGAGCCATCAAAGGCTTTGACAATTACTCCACTATACCTCATGGGAGCTCCTTGATAAGATAACTTTGACAATGTTGACTTCGGAAGCACATTGAGTGACGACTCGGTGTCAACAAGCACGTTTGACAAAGCATCCTCTTTGCAATTCATCGAAATATACAAAGCCAGATTATGATTTCTTCCCTCCTCAGGGAGTTCTTCATCGCAAAAGCTCAAATTATTGCATGAAGTGATGTTAGCCATAATATGATCAAATTGATCCACAGTAACATCCTGCTCCACGTATGCCTGTCCAAGAACTCTCTAGAGTGCTTCTTTGTGCGCTTCAAAATTTAAAAGCAAAGACAACACGGAAATCTTTGAGGGAGTTTGGAGCAACTGCTCAACGACATTGAATTCGCTCCTCTTGATCAGTCGGAGTACCTCATCATCATTGTTGGCTTTCAAGTTGTTGGACTCACCAGACTTATCCTTTGAACAACCAACCGGATCTACATTGGGCACCTCCTCCTTCTTACCAACAACTGCTTCTTCTCTATTCTCCGGGAACACCGGTCCAAAAACTCGACCACTGCGGGTCACCTTCGTAACATCTGCAATGCCCACCACTGAACTGGTCGTAGGAAACAGGACCTCTTGACCATTCTCTATCATCGCTGCATTGTATTGATACGTTACAGCCTTATCAGATGCATACGGGACTGGGCCCGCTAACCGTATTACCAACAGAGAAACTGATCTATTGCTAACATTCTAGTTACTAATGTTATCATACTGAATCACTAACCGCTCTGGTTGCTTGAAAATGGGCACTACGACATTGATGTCGTCATCTTCATGACGAGATTGACAAATCTGAATCATGCCTTCATCCATCAGACGTTGGATGTCCCTTTTCACCACAACACACCCTCTTGGGTTCACGCTACAAATATCACAACCATCGTGATCATGTTCGCAGTTACTCACCATACAGATATCCTTGTGAATCTGCACCAAGGATCCACGGATAAAACGCACATCAAAAACTTTATACTCACCAGGACAACCGTCCACCATGTTCACTGAAGAATTCCCATGAGCGGGCAAAGGATTATCTTTCACATTAGGCGCGCGGTCTTCAAAAGATACCATGCCACTCTTC
Source organism: Lathyrus oleraceus (assembly GCF_024323335.1). NCBI lineage: Eukaryota > Viridiplantae > Streptophyta > Magnoliopsida > Fabales > Fabaceae > Lathyrus > Lathyrus oleraceus. The sequence continues at coordinate 224,521,320 of NC_066584.1, forward strand.
ATAAGCTTTTGAACCTCGTACTTCAATGGATAGCAGTTTTCAATATCATGCCCGGGTGCACCCTGATGAAAAGCACAACGAAGCTCAGGTTTATACCAACAAGGAAGTGGTTCTGGGTTCTGCGGCGGGTTCCTCGATTGAATCAAGTTTTTGAGGACTAATGATGGGTATAGTTTTGCATACGACATAGGAATTGGGTCAAAAGAGACCTTCTTCCTCTCAAAGTTCTATTGCTGATGATTGTTGTTGGTATTGTTGTTGTTGTAGGTGTTTGTTCTTTGTTGCGGTTGTTGTTGTTGACGTTGATGTTGTTGTTGTTGTTGAACTGGTGTTGTTTGCTGATTATAAAATACTGGAATAATGGAAGACACTTGATGATGATGATGTTGACAGGGTGGTGAATTTCTTCTAATTTGAGGCCTCCTCTTCCTCCCACTGGAAATTGCGTTAGTCTCATTATCTTTCCTCTTGTTGAAACTACTCTCATACTTCTTGCTTGTCGACGCCTCTTCTTTCGACAATCGTCCTTCACGGACCCCTTCTTCAAGTCTCATCCCCATATTTACCATTTCGGTAAAATCACTAGGGGCACTGGCGATCATGCGTTCATAATAAAATGAACTCAGGGTTTTTAGAAAGATTTTTGTCATCTCTTTCTCCTCCAAAGGAGGAGTGATCTGGGCAGCCAACTCCCTCCATCGCTGCGCATACTGTAGCACCTCAAATTTGCACCTCCCATTTGTACATTCATTTCATTTTTTTAGGTCGTTAAGATTGTATTAGCATTGCATAGCATGTTACATCTCATCAGTCAAGACTGGTCAGGAGATTCAACTGTGCAAGAGAGCAAGAGCATTTTCCATGAGATGAAAGCCCTATGGTGGTTCCAATGAGCTTACATGACCCAAGGATCATTTTGAAACAACTTGGCCAAGTGTTGAAGGCTCAGAACTCATCAGTGCATGTGCAAGTCATCTGAGGCCCATAAAAGTCAACTACAAAGTCAACTGTGGATTTGGAGGTGGGAAGTGATCAGAGATACTTCATTCATGTTCAAACAAGTTTCATTTTACATTTCAAGCACTCACATTGAAGAATTTGAAGTCAAGACATAAATTTCCCAAAATAGAAAGTGACCCATAATTTGAAATTTCCAAAAATGGAAAGGTTTTGGACCAACTTCACCTCAATTTTACATCATCAATAAAGCTTCAAATGAAATTTTGTCCAACATCAAAGTTGGAGATCTTTCTCTCCCATTTCCAAAAAGTCCAAGATCATGGACTTATGATGTGTGGTTGAGGAGATATGATCCAATCATGGCAAAGTGTGCTTAAAAATTCAAATGGGCATAACTTTTGAACCAAGGCTCCAAATTTGGTGGTTCTTTTTGCACTTTGCTTCTCATAGCACGTAGTTTCCAAATATCTCATTACACGGCATGAATTTCCTTTGCATGATCATATGCTCATTCATGAAGTTTTTTGAAGGAAAATTAATAAAATCAATTTGGTTGATCATATGCATGAAATACCAATTCCAAAGTGTGCATGGGCCTTGTTTAAGTGGATTTGGGTCAGCATAATGCACTGTTCACGCATGCATTTCATGCATGAGGTGAAAATCCAATTTTGTGCACACACCTTGTAACTTGCTAATCTCACTTAGCTTTGGCTTAAACATGTTTTCAGAATCATTAACAAGGGATATATAAGGATAATCACAACTGCATTTGCCATTAACAACAATTTCAGATCTAGATTTTGGAAATTGATCAAATTTTTCTCTAAAAAAGAACTTCCAATTTTCTCACACCAAGGCCATTTCTCTTGTTGGAATCATGATCATGAAGTGTTTCTGAGGAGATTTGAACGTGGATTTGGAGGAATTCGTGCCATACTTGACCATACATGAAGCTTGAAGCATTAATGGAAATTTCAAATTCTACTGGATTCGTGCTTGTTTGAGCTTCAATCTCTCCATCATTCATCTCAACAATCATTGTAGAAGAGCTTTGGACCATTGCTGAGCCTTGTAGCATGAGTTTCCACTTGCTGTTCTTCAAGAGGTCAAGTTTCGATCTCACTAATTCTTAAATTCATTGTGATATTTGTGTAGATCTCGTGTTGGTGATGATTCTGGTGAAAAAATCAATTGAAATGGCGCTTTATTCATGAAGATATATGTGTTTGAAGTTTTGATGTCATTTTTTATTTTCTTCTATCTGAGCGATGCCTGATGTTTTAGCGTGAATTGTGGTTTGATCTTGCATGTGCATGAAACAAGGATTCGAATGGTGTTAAAATTCTTTGATTCTGGAGTTTTCTGGAATTTTCTGGATTTCTGTATGAAGTTCATCTTCATCTTCATCTTCAACCTCATGAAGAAGATGAAGATCATAAGCCTTTTCCAGATTTGCTACGAATTAGCTACGAACCTTCATAGTTAGCTACGAATTCTGGAAGTGTTTGCCAGGCCTAGGGTTTTTCAGTGAAATGACACCGTTTTACTTAGGCGCGCGTTTTGAATCTGGACCAGGTTCGATCCTTGGCGCGTGCAAATATTCAAATTTTAATCCATTTTCACATGTTTCCCTCCATATTCCATGCCTTGGTCATGTTTTGATTTCAAATTTTTTCCAAACTTCATAAAATCATATAAAATTGAAAAATCATCCAAATCAATCCTAATTTTTTGCAAAATGCTCCTTAGAATGTCTAGTATTTTATGATCATGAATTTGCAAGTTTTGCCTGGCTGGAAAATTAATTTTCTCTAGGGTGATTGAACATATATGCACTTGTGACCTTGCCTTACTCTTTCCTTTGTGAAATGCTTGATTTTAATCCAATGAACTTGAAATTTTACATGCTGATTCTAGACACATTGATGGACATTTTGGCTTTGGTTTGATATTTTTCTCATGTACCAATTCTGTTTTATGCTTGTGTTAGCATGGTGTGACAATTTATGTCACACATTTGGTTGTCTAACTTGCACAATGTGATTGCCATGCCAAATGACCTCTAATGCTTCTGATTTTTTGTGTGATGATCATGTTGGATGTCTTGATTGCTCATGAATTTTTACATGATTATTTGAATCATTTCTGTTTTAATTGAGAATTTTCATTCATGTTGATCATTTGGATGCCTTGAATTGGTCTTTGACTTATCTTGCTTGCTACATGAACTTGACTATTGCTTTTGGTTTGGTCCTTTTTAAGACTTGTTCTTGATTGGTTAAACATGATTCATGTTAAGTTTGAGCTTCTGTTTTGGATTTTTGATCCTCTTTTGACCCTAGGCTTTGACCTAGTGGTTTGGACTTATCATTTGAGTTGTGATTTCAGGTTCAAGTATACATCTCTATGGTTGATGATGCTCCTTCCTTTAAGCTTGATAATTTGGTGTTGTAGGCTAACCTTTGCTTGTTTTGTAGGCTTTGAGGACAATTCATTTGTGTTTGCCTTAGGCCTTGCACCATTATTGCCTAATTGGATTTATCTGTCTGTTGGTTATTAACTGTTGATTGTTTGAACTGTATGCTGATTGGTTTAGATGTTTCCACAGGTACCTAAGTTGCTTTAAGTTCATTTGAACTTGCTTTGCATTGCTTGTGGTTTGCATACCACTGAGGTATAATTCCTTGATCTTCATGTAGCCTGGAAGACCTACTGTTACTGGTAGGCACCTGTCTGAAGCCCTCCTTAAGAGGCAATGTTTGTGATTGTTTACTATTGTGCCTTGTACATTCAAAGACCTCCTAAGTGAAGAGGCATTGGTAGATACAAGGGATGTGCAATCCATCCCCTGCTATTCAGTTGTGTCATTCACTTTGCTCACACCATTGTGTTGATGCACTTTGAATAAGAACCCAAGATCTTGTTGTGTCAGTCATCTGTGGAGAAGAGTTCCTTCATTCTAAACTCCCACACTTTCTATTTGAGTCAAGCTCTCCCAGGCCAGTGATAAGAGCTATGAGGTCTTACCCTCACTTCCCATTTCATCTGCTTCACCCTAACTCTCAATGTTAGGGTTAAGAGCTAAAAACACCCCATTCCAGTTGGCTTGTTTCTACAGCCTAGCCTTGTATGAGCCCATTTGTTTGCATATAGTGTGTGTGCTTGCTTTATTGTGCTTGTATTTGCTTGATTGTGCTGTTTAGGCTAGCTTGCTTCCTGTGCAAGTTAGGATAGAGACCTCAACATAGGGATCGTATGCATGACAACTTCTAGGCTCGAGTCGTAGTCTCCCTGGTAGTCTGTTATCTCCCTTTGTCTCTGGTTAGGTTAGAAGTTCTTTCCCTGTCAAGGGGAACTACGTCGCCCTGATCCTCATACCAGATGAGGTACGTAGGCAGGAGATTGAGCTGATCTCTCCGGGCAACCTTTTGCTTTTTTAACCCTTTGTGTGTGTTTGGAGTCTGACATAAGTCCAGCGATTGGCAGTCGGTTTCTTGTGTGTGTTTGTTTGTCGTGTGCTTGGAGTCTGATGTAAGTCCAGCGATTGGCATTTGGTTTCCAGTGTGTGTTTGTTGGTTCGGAGTCTGATGTAAGTCCATCGATTGGCATTCGGTTTCCATGTTTGCCTGTTTGTTTGGAGTATGACATAAGTCCAGCGATTGGCAGTCGGTTTCCTGTGTGGTTTTGTTTGGCGTGCGTTAGCCGAGCTACGAGTGCTCTGATTCTTCTCCGGTCAGAGAAGATACGTATGCATAGGATGCAACATCCTAGCGAGCACGTTCCCCTGTTCCCGAACTACGTCGACTCTGATGTCTGTGTCTGACAGACTACGTAGGACCAGGATGCGACATCCTGCCGAGTTACCTTCTTCCGTCTTCTGTGTTTGTTTCCAGTGTGTGTGCAGTTTGTGAGCAGTTTCTAGCAACCTTATCCTTTCTTTTGAGCGTGGATCCCGTCGAGTACGACGGATGCGTAGGGGTGCTAATACCTTCCCTTCGCATAACCGACTCCCGTACCCATCCATCTCTGGTCGTAAGACCATTTCCTTTCCAGGTTTACTTCGAGCGTTTCCTTTCCCTCCTTTGGGATAAATAACGCACGGTGGCGGCTCTGTTGTTTCGTTTTCCCGCCGGTTTTTCGCGTAATACGACAGCTGGCGACTCTGCTGGGGATATCCCAAGAAGTTGACCTCTTGCTGGTCCATCTTCCTTAAGCGAGTCACTCCTAGCGCTCTGTAGGATAGGGTTTGGTTGCTTTTGCTATTTTATTTATTGCATTTATGATTATGTTGTGCATTTATGTTTGCATTCATCATATTTTCATCTGTGCTGGCTGTGTGTTTGTCTCTCTGTGGGGTGGGAGTTACAAGAGGTAAAAGGCCCAATACCCAGGCTATGAGTGAACCTTAGGACACCTAGGAATAAAGTGATTCATGGGAAACGGGTGGTATTGCGCCACTTAGCGGAACATGATACCACGAGCAGTTCAGACTCTGATGGGGTATTATCGTTACATACATCTGGTGTGTACATGATGATATTCTATGAAAGGGTTATTTATCCTGCGTTTCTCTTGACCTTACCCTGGCGTAGATGACACCCGTGAGTGGGGAGGGAATGATCATATTACAGGTACCGTTGGTGACTTGTTGGTGACTCTTGGTCTTGTTGGTGACTATTGGTTCAGAAGATTGGGTTCCAGATGACTTTGGGTCTCAGATGACTTTGTGGTTCCAATGCCGAAGCTTTGAACTTGTGCTCCGTGATACACAGCCAACCAGTCGTGTTTGCATCATTGGCATCATAGCATGTTTATTTTCAAAAAAAATAATGCAATAAAAAAAAAGAAAAAAAAAAGAAAAAAGCTAATCTCCTCATGCATATCATTCCTCAGGTTCATTCAGGAGTCTGTTCACTGTGAGAGATGGCAGCCGTTCCAGAGTTGAAGAGGAAGACTTGCACCTATAGTTTTCACCGTGAGCCGTTGACATCGTTGATGGAGTTGAGCAATCTTGTGACCGGCGGTAATCAGAAGGTGTTTGTTGATCAGTATGGGGATTTGTTGACACTGTTGAAGATGGTGGTAGATCCAGTACCGTTGCAGACTCTCCTACAGTTCTATGACCCCGAGCTCCGTTGTTTCACTTTCCAGGATTATCAGTTAGCTCCCACTCTTGAAGAGTATTCTATCCTGATGAATGTCCCGATCAGATATCAGGTTCCCTTCTTAGATGTGTCAAAGGAGGTTGATTTCAGAGTCATTGCCAAAGCTCTTTATTTGAGTATCAAGGAAGTGAGTGACAATTGGAAGTCGAGTGGTGATGTTGTGGGTTTACCTTTGAAGTTCCTGGTGAGGATGGCTAAAGAAAAAGCAAAAAAGGGAAATTGGGAAGCTTTTCATGCCCAGTTAGCTATCATGACCTATGGAGTTGTGTTGTTCCCGAGTATGCCCAATTTTGTGGACTATACTGCTGTCACTATTTTCCTTGGAGGAAACCCAGTTCCTACTTTGTTAGCTGACACTTACTATGTTATACACAGCAGGCATGGTAAGGGTGGAGCTATCAGATGTTGTCTCCCTTTGTTGCTCAGGTGGTTCTTGTCTCTTCTGCCAACCAGTGGACCTTTTGTGGATGCTCAGAGCACTCATAAATGGACTCAGAGGATTATGTCTCTTACCTCCTATGATATCAGGTGGCAATCTTACCGGATGGATGTGCGTAATATCATCATGAGTTGTGGAGAGTTTCGTAATGTGCCACTCGTAGGGACTAAGGGTTGCATCAATTATAACCCGGTTCTTTCTCTTCGCCAGTTGGGGTTTGTGATGAATGGAAGACCACTAGATGCTGAGATAGCTGAAAGTGTGTATTTTGAGAAGCAGAGTGACCCTGCTAGATTGGAGCAAATAGGAAGAGCTTGGAAGACCATTGATGTCAAGGATGGAGCTGTGTTAGGGAAGAAGTTTGCAGTTGTTATGCCTGATTACATTGATTGGGTCAGGAATAGAGTTGAGACTTTGTTGTTACCCTATGATAGGATGGAGCCTTTGCAAGAGCAACCACCTTTGATCCTTGTTGAGAATGTGCCTGCTGAGCAGTACAAACAAGCCTTGATGGAGAATCGTCGGTTGAAAGAGAAGGAACAAGATACCCAGATGGAGCTTTACAAAGCCAAAGCTGATAAGTTGAACCTGGCTCATCAACTCAAAGGCATGCAAGGGGAGGATGCTAGCAGATTGAAGAGCAAGAAGAGGTCCTATGAGGAGATAGAGATATTGCTGAATGAAGAACACCGTGAGTGCTTGAGGTTGCAGAGAGCTGAAGCTAGTTACCAGAAGAAGATACGAGACCTGGAAAATCAACTTAGAGACAAAGACATCCAATTGAAGAAGGAGGTGGACCTAAGACATGCATCAGAGAGCCAGCTTGGAGGAGAAGTTGTGAAGCTTAGAAGACAACTGAAGGAGAAGCTTACTCCTCTGCCAGAGTGTTCAGAATGTGACCTGTTGATAGACCAGTGCCAGTATCTGAAGACTCTCATTCCGGGAGGACATCTTTCTTAGCTTGTATCTGTTGTTTATGTTGAGAATCACCTCCAGGCTTGTTGGATAGGATTCATTGTTGTACTCCGATCATTTGGATCTTTGCTTGGATATTGTTGTATGATCCTTGTTGCTCATGTCTATAGATGAGATTGTTGATGTTTCACCTTGTGCTCATTATCCTGTTAGGTTGCTTCTTTGTTGTTCGTTGTTGCAGGTTGCCATTTCTTGAATGAATCAGGCTCTTGAATGCCTGAGAAATGAACATATCATGTGCATCATACGCATCATAAGCATCATACACATATCATTTTGCATTACAGGTGTTCTTGAACGAGACTTCTCACTCTGGTTCCTGTTTTAGGCAGGATTGTTGATCAACGTCCGCACCGCTACGCAACCCGGTTGAATCAACAGAGGAATATGGACCAAGTTCAGGCAGAGTTGGCTGAGATGAGGGCTAACATGGCCCAATTCATGACCATGATGCAAGGAGTTGTACAAGGGCAAGAGGAGCTGTGAGCCTTAGCCTAGAGACAAGAAGCTGTGATTCCACTGGTCAAACATAACTCACCAGAGGGGGTCCCTGTTAATGACAACGTCGTTATTGCCACTGTTCCCGTCAACAACTATGTTGTGGGTGATGAGTTGAGGGGTATTAGAATCAACGGACAACCTCTCGCTGCAGAGACTGCTAATGTTAGAGCAACCCGTGCTCCAGTTCGCCACCCTGCTCCGTTGGTAGACAGACAAGAGGACATGTTTACTCTCCTTAGTGAGGATGATGAAGTTGTGAGAACTGAAGATAGGGATAAGAAAGTTGATGCCCTAGCTGAGAAAATCCGTGCCATGGAGTGTCAGAACTCTTTGGGATTCGATGTTACCGACATGGGACTGGTTGATGGGCTGAGGATCCCTTACAAATTCAAGGCGGCGTCCTTTGACAAATATAATGGCACCTCTTGTCCTCGCACCCATGTGCAGGCTTACTACAGGAAAATCTCTGCCTACACGGACGATGAGAAGATGTGGATGTACTTTTTCCAGGATAGCTTGTCTGGAGCTTCCTTGGACTGGTACATGGAGCTGAAAAGAGAGTCCATCAGAAGTTGGAGGGATCTGGGCGAAGCCTTTCTGAGGCAATATAAGCACAATATGGACATGGCTCCGAGCCGGACTCAATTGCAGAGCCTATGTCAGAAATCAGGCGAAAGTTTCAAAGAGTACGCCCAGAGATGGCGTGAATTGGCCGCAAGAGTACAACCTCCTATGCTGGAAAGGGAGTTGACCGATATGTTCATTGAAACTTTGCAAGGAGTGTTCATGGACCGGATGGGGAGTTGCCCGTTCGGTAGTTTCTCTGATGTGGTGATCTGTGGGGAGAGGACAGAGAGCCTCATTAAAGCCGGAAAGATTCAGGATGCTGGTTCTTCATCTTCAAAGAAGCCATTTTCTGGGGCACCCCGTAGGAGAGAGGGTGAAACTAATGTTGTGCAACACAGAAGAAATACAAACAGAAGTCAGTACCGTCAGGTTGCTGATGTAACTATTCCAGCACCTCAGCCACGACAACAACAACAACAAAGAGCACCACCACCACAACAACAACAACGTACATTCAGTCGAGACAAAGAATGTCGGATCGTCGTTTCGACCCGTTGCCGATGACATATGTTGAGTTGCTGCCCGAACTGCTCAGGTTGGGGTTTGTTGAATTGCGTACGATGGCTCCGTTGACGAAAATACCTGCTGGGTATGATGCCAACGTTCGTTGTGATTTCCACTCCGGTGCACCGGGGCACCATATTGAGAACTGTCGGGCTTTTCATCATAAGGTCCAGGATTTAATTGACGCCAAAACAATCAATTTTGCTCCTGTTCCGAATGTTGTGAACAATCCTATGCCTCAGCACGGTGCGCATAGGGTGAATAATGTGGAAGATGGGGAAGCTGAAGACTTGGTAGTCAATGTTGAAGAGGTTCAGACGTCGTTGTTTGTTGTGAAAGGGCGTCTGTTGGATGGGGGAGTGTTCCCGGGCTGTGATAAGGGTTGTTCAGACTGTGCTGATTCAAAGAATGGGTGTATGCAGTTGAGAGTTGGCATCCAGAGTCTGATTGATGAGGGTTGTTTGCAGTTTGCTAGGGCCGTGAAAGATCGTGGAGTGGTGTCAACTGTCACCATTTATTTCAAACTGTCCGAGGGACGTGGCCAGAGAACTATTAGTGCACCAGTGACCGTTGGTACTCCTGTTACCATTTCTGCTCCAATAACTGTCAGTGCTCCCACTACTATTGCTGTGTCCGGTAGAAGACCTGTTGAGAATAGTAGGGTTGTGTCGTGGAAGTATGATAATGCTTACCGCAACAACAGAAGGGCAGAGAGTCAAATCAGGCAAGTTAATCAGTCTCCCGTGACTATTGGTTTGCCAAGTAGAGCTCCTGTAACTGTCGGTCCGGTGGTGGACAACGTAGGGGGACCTGGAGGGTTTACCAGAAGCGGTCGCCTGTTTGCACCGCAGCCTCTGAGAGACAACAATGTTGAGGCTCTCGCCAAAGCAAAGGGTAAACAAGTTGTGGTTGATGAGGAACCTGCACATAAGGAGGCGCCTGAGGGTTCGTTTGAGAAAGATGTGGAGGAGTTTATGAAGATAATTAAGAAGAGTGACTACAAGATTGTAGATCAGCTGAATCAAACTCCGTCCAAGATTTCTATACTCTCTTTGTTGTTGTGCTCTGAGGCACACCGTAACGCCTTGCTGAAAATGTTGAATCTGGCTTACGTGCCTCAGGAGATTTTCGTCAATCAACTTGAGGGTGTTATTGCTAATGTGAGCACAAGGCACGGTTTGGGGTTCACAGACTTGGATCTGACACCTGAAGGTCGTAACCATAACAAAGCCCTGCATATCACTATGGAGTGTAAGGGTGCAGTGTTGTCTCCTGTGCTGGTAGATACGGGATCTTCTTTGAACGTGTTGCCCAAGAAGATTCTGAGCAAGATAGATGTTGAAGGGGTTGTCCTCACTCCAAGCGATCTCATTGTTCGTGCATTTGATGGATCCAAACGGTCTGTTTTTGGTGAAGTCACGTTGCCAGTGAAGATTGGCCCGGAGGTGTTTGATATTATCTTCTATGTGATGTATATTCAACCATCATATAATTGCTTATTGGGGCGTCCCTGGATACATGGGGCTGGGGCAATTTCGTCAACTCTCCATCAGAAGCTGAAGTATGTTTGGAACGGTCAGATTGTAACTGTGTGCAGCGAGGAGGACATTCTGGTGAGTCATTTATCCTCTTTCAAGTATGTGGAAGTGGATGGTGAGATCCATGAAACTCTGTGTCAGGCATTCGAGACCGTTGCTCTTGAGAGGGTGGCTTTTGATGTGCAGAAGAAGCCAAGTGCCTCAATTGCATCCTACAAACAGGCTATGGAGGTTGTCAACTCGGGCAATGTAGAAGGCTGGGGCAAGATGGTTGATTTGCCCGTTAAAGAAGACAAGTTCGGTATTGGTTACCAACCTTTGTAGGTAGAGCAGAAAGGGCCGAGTACCTTTACCAGCGTTGGGCTGATGAACCATGGAGACGTCTTTGCAGTCAGTAGTGAAGACGGTGACAGTGACTGTGATTTGAACAACTGGGTTTGACCGTGTGCTCCAGGGGAGTCAATCAACAATTGGACAGTCGAGGAAGTGGTCCAAGTTACTCTTCAAACAGAGTAATTTTCTTTTGTTTTTCATTTTGCACAAAACCCTACGTTCTGCCCAAGGCGTAGTGGTTCATTGTAGGGCCTCATCATGTTTTTCAATGATATCATTAATAAAGGACGTTTTGCAAACAATTTTGTGATCCATGTCTTTCTGTTTTTATTTTTCATTTTTTAAAAATAAAGATAAAAATGGCAATGTTTTTGTTTTTGTGACTTTCTTGAACTCTTTTTTCTAAAATAAAGCATTAAACATGCAGAAGTGATCTCACGGACTCCACTATAAACAGTTCTGTTATGGCTCAGTATGATTTCAATAATCCCATCTACCAAGCTGAAGAGGAGAGTGAGGAAGATTGTGAACTCCCTAAAGAATTGGTCAGATTATTGAAGCAGGAGGAAATGGTCATCCAACCTCATCAGGAGGAGTTGGAGATTATTAATCTTGGTACTGAGGACGCCAGAAGAGAAATCAAGATCGGGGCTGCTTTGAAGGAAGATGTCAAGAGAAGGCTGGTTGAGATGCTGAGAGAATATGTGGAGATATTCGCCTGGTCGTATCAAGATATGCCTAGGTTGGATACGGATATTGTGGTGCATAGGCTACCTCTCAGAGAAGATTGTCCTTCAGTCAAGCAGAAGCTTCGCAGAACTAGTCCTGACATGGCTGTCAAGATCAAGGAAGAGGTTCAGAAGCAGTTGGATGCAAGTTTTCTGTCGGTTACTACTTATCCCCCGTGGGTGGCCAACATCGTACCCGTGCCGAAGAAGGATGGCAAAGTCAGGATGTGTGTCGACTACCGGGATTTAAACAGAGCCAGTCTAAAAGATGACTTCCCATTACCTCACATTGATGTTTTGGTTGATAACACTGCTCAATCCTCGGTTTTCTCTTTCATGGATGGTTTCTCTAGCTATAATCAGATTAAGATGGCGCCAGAAGACATGGAAAAGACGACATTCATTACACCTTGGGGCACGTTCTGCTATAAGGTGATGCCATTTGGGCTGAAGAATGCCGGTGCTACCTATCAGAGGGCTATGACGACTCTCTTTCATGACATGATGCACAAAGAGATTAAAGTGTATGTGGATGATATGATTGCGAGGTCTCAAACAGAAGAGGAGCACCTGGTAAATCTGCAGAAGTTGTTTGAAAGGTTGAGAAAGTTCAAACTGAGGCTGAATCCGAACAAGTGTACGTTTGGAGTGAGATCCGGTAAGCTGTTGGGTTTCATTGTCAGTGAGAAAGGGATTGAGGTTGATCCAGCAAAAGTCAAAGCTATACAAGAGATGCCTGAACCGAAAACGGAAAAGCAGGTTCGTGGGTTTTTAGGGAGATTGAACTACATTGCACGGTTCGTATCTCACCTAACTGCCACGTGTGAACCGATATTCAAATTGCTAAGGAAAAATCAAGCAATCAGGTGGAATGATGACTGTCAAAAAACTTTTGACAAGATAAAAGAGTATTTACAGAAACCTCCGATCCTTATACCTCCAGTTCCTGGGAGGCCTATGATAATGTACCTGTCAGTGACTGAGAATTCGATGGGGTGTGTATTGGGACAGCATGATGAGTCTGGTCGAAAAGAGCATGCCATATACTACCTTAGCAAAAAGTTTACCGACTGTGAAATCAAATATTCACAGCTCGAGAAAACTTGTTGTGCTTTGGCCTGGGCTGCTCGCCGACTGAGGCAGTATACGTTGAACCATACTACCTTGTTGATTTCTAAGATGGATCCAGTGAAGTACATCTTTGAGAAGCCGGCTCTCACCGGGCGTGTTGCTCGTTGGCAGATGATTTTAACTGAGTATGATATCCAGTACATCACAGAAGGCCATCAAAGGTAGTATTCTGTCAGACTACCTTGCCGAGCAACCAATCGATGATTATCAGCCGATGATGTTTGAATTCCCTGATGAAGACATCATGTATCTTAAGATGAAAGATTGCGAAGAGCCTCTTGTCGAGGAAGGACCGGATCCTGATGACAAGTGGACATTGATGTTTGATGGGGCTGTGAATGTGAATGGCAATGGTGTTGGGGAAGTGCTCATTAGTCCGAAAGGTGCTCATATACCTTTTTCTGCCAGATTGACTTTTGACGTAACCAACAACGAGGCTGAGTATGAGGCTTGTATCATGGGGATTGAAGAAGCCATCGATCTAAGGATCAAAACGATGGACATTTATGGAGATTCCGCTCTAGTGATTAACCAGGTCAATGGAGATTGGAATACCAATCAACCGCATTTGATTCCTTACAGAGATTACACCAGAAGGATCCTGACTTTCTTAAAAAAGGTGAAGTTGTATCACGTACCCCGAGATGAAAATCAGATGGCTGATGCCTTGGCTACTTTGTCTTCGATGATCAAAGTCCATTGGTGGAATCATGTGCCACATGTTGCGGTGAATCGACTCGAGAGGCCTGCGTATGTGTTTGCAGCCGAGTCTGTTGTTGATGAGAAGTCATGGTACTATGATATCAAGAATTTCCTCAAGAGCCAGGAATACCCTGAAGGAGCGTCAAAGAATGATAAGAAAACCCTGAGAAGGCTAGCTAGAAGCTTTTATTTGAATCAGGATGACGTGTTGTACAAGAGGAACTTCGACATGGTTCTGCTCAGATGCGTGGATAGACACGAAGCAGACATGTTGATGCAGAAAGTGCATGAAGGATCTTTTGGTACCCATGCTGGTGGTCATGCAATGTCCAAGAAGTTGTTGAGAGCCGGTTATTACTGGATGACTATGGAATCCGATTGTTTCAAATATGCTCGGAAGTGCCATAAATGTCAGATCTATGCTGATAAGGTGCATGTACCACCAAGCCCTCTGAATGTCATGAATTCGCCTTGGCCGTTCGCGATGTGGGGCATCGATATGATTGGGAAGATTGAGCCTACTTCTTCTAATGGACATCGCTTCATCCTGGTTGCGATTGATTACTTCACCAAGTGGGTGGAAGCAGCTTCCTATGCTAATGTTACCAAACAAGTGGTTGCCCGGTTCATCAAGAAGGAGATCATCTGTCGTTATGGGGTTCCTGAGAGAATCATTACTGATAATGGTTCGAATCTCAATAACAAGATGATGAAGGAGCTTTGTAAAGATTTCAAGATTGAACATCACAATTCTTCTCCTTACAGACCGAAGATGAATGGTGTTGTAGAGGCGGCAAACAAGAATATTAAGAAAATTATGCAGAAGATGGTCGTGACGTACAAGGATTGGCATGAGATGCTACCTTTCGCTTTGCATGGGTACCGTACGTCAGTACGTACGTCAACCGGGCAACCCCTTACTCCCTTGTGTATGGTATGGAAGCGGTCCTACCAGTTGAAGTGGAGATTCCTTCTCTGAGAGTCTTGTTGGATGTCAAGCTTGACGAAGCTGAGTGGATTCGAACAAGGTTTAACGAGTTGAGCCTTATCGAAGAGAGACGGTTAGCAGCCGTATGCCATGGGCAGTTGTATCAGAGAAGGATGAAAATAGCCTTTGATTAGAAAGTGCGTCCTCGAAGCTATCAGACTGGTGATTTAGTTTTGAAGAGGATCCTTCCTCCCGGTACAGATAACAGGGGCAAATGGACTCCTAATTACGAAGGTCCATATGTTGTTAAAAAGGTTTTCTCTGGTGGAGCCTTGATGCTAACAACTATGGATGGTGAAGATTTCCCGTCCCCTGTTAACTCGGATGTAGTCAAAAAATACTTCGCATAAATTGACCCGCTGGACAAAAAGAACAAAAGAGTCCAGGCAAAAAAGGGCATCCCGGCGAACCAAAAAAAAAATAAAAAAGAAAAGGTTCGGGCAAAAGTTAAGGATAAAGAATGAAAAGAATATGTACACTCGGTAAGTTGAAAACCCGCAAGGGCGACTTAGGCAAAAATGGATATCCCGGTGGATTGAAAACCCGAAAGGGCGATCCAGGCAAAAGAGGGATTAAAGCGAAGACTACAGTCTGAGTTATCTGTACTTCATCGCGTTTCATCGTCTACCATCTCGAAGGATATGATCGATCCAGTCATTCTTCTCAGAAAGCAAGGAATTTGGGGAGAAATTGATGATCTGTGAGTCATAACAGAATGGGGAAATAGTGGATGCCGTGTTCACATTGCCATTAGGATAGTTTATTTTCCTTTTGTGCGCAATTACCTCTTCCTAGGAATTGCTTCCCGATGTATTCGCCTTTTCAGGCCCATTTTCAATCAATAAAAGTCGTTATTCAGATAAATTGCTCTCTTGTTTTTATTTTACTGTTTTGTTTGCAAAAACGTCCGAATTTTTTATAAACATTGCATCAAAAAACATGAAGGCTAGACAATAACGTGCAGAAAGATAAAACATTTGAAAATCATTTTGAATGTTGAGTACACTTGGGTGTATCTTGTCCATACAATTCCCCTGGGGCATGTATGTCTTGATGTTTTGCAGGTCGTCACCTTTAGGGCCTGGCTGAGGCAGATAAGCCACAGTTTGTTCAGAGACGTTTCAGCACTGTCCAGTAGTGTGAGAGGACGGGGATGTTTCCCCAGCAGTTAAAAGCAAGTTCAGGACTTGTCTCTCCAGCATAGTCAAAATCAGGGATTCCTCAGCAGGGTTGAAGGTGTTTCCCCAGCAGGCTTGAAAGTGGCTGTTTCCCCAAGCAAGTCTAGAAGCTATTAAGATTTGTTCTTCCCCAGCTAGTCTGAAGGCTGTTGGTCTCCACTGAGCCGGGCGGATGTCGTATCCCCAGCGGAGGTGTCTGTGAGTAGTTTATTCCTCAGCATTCGGGTCCGAAGTATTGTAATCCCCAACAGGGTCGTGAATGCATTTCCCCGGCAGGGTTGTGAATGTTTTTCCCTAGCAGATCTCCCCAACAGAGGTTTGTGTTGATGGTTTTCCCCAGTGAAGTCCTCAAGCGGATCAGGTTTAGTGAAAATTATCCCCAGTAGAGTTTATCCTGCCCGTGGATTGGCAGCTATCCTCAGTAGAGGGGAGCATTGGTTGTTTCCCCTAGCGGAGTCCCCAAGCGGATTGGATTTAGTGAAGTCTGTCCCCGGTGGGATTTATCCTTTCTCCAACAGCGGTGTTATTCCCCAGCGTGATTGAGAGGTTGGTGTGTTCCCCAGCCAGAATCTCCCCAGTTGAGTTGGTTTCTCTGCCGTCCCCAGAGTATCAGATCAGCAAGGCACCCCCAGCGGTGCATCTCCCCACAGAGTTGGAGAATCTAATAAGAGTTGTGCGCTCAGCGGAGCGACCGTTGGCTCCCCAGCAGGAGTTTTCTTCATTTGCATTTTTTCATGTAGTGATCATTGCATCCTCCAATAGCGTAGCATTTCCATTCAATATGGAGCATTACGCCATAGAAAAATTCAAACATATGCATACATATGTTAAACCAGTTTGGACCGTATCCCCAGCAGAGGCGGGTCAGTGTTCAACATCTGTACGGCACACTTGCTACAGTTGCTCTTGACAGACAGCATTCAAGATTGATGATTTCCCAGAGGTTTATTTCCTCACCCGCAGGTGAAAGGAAAGTTTGATTTTCCCCAGTGAGATCCCCAGCAAGTGTTTGGCCTTGCCTTGGCGTATTGAGGATGTCACTCTCGTGATACCGGTAAGTGTCATGTCAACACCCGTGTGTGTTCTTTCTTTGGTGTCGGTAAACACCATTGTTTCGGTGTCGGTAAACACCATTGTTTCGGTGTCGGTAAACACCATTGTTTCGCTGTCGGTAAACATTGAGTCTTTCCATTCATCCATTGATGCCTGGTCACCTCTCTGTTGGTGTCGGTAAACGTCGAGTTTTTCCCATTCGTCTGTTGATGTCTGGTTGTGGCTTTTTCCATTCATCCGTTGATATCTGGTCACCTCTCCGTTGGTGTCGGTAAACGTCGAGTTTTTCCCATTCGTCTGTTGACGTCTGGTTGTGTATCTTCATCCCAGTCATCGGTAAATGTCTGGTTGTTTTGTTGATGTAGGTAAATGTCATCTTTCGATGTCGGTAAACATCGAGTTTCTTCTCAGTCATCGATAAATGTCTGGTTGTGTATCTTTTTCCAGTCATCGGTAAATGTCTGGTCGGGTGTCCTCCCTTTGATAAAAATCAAAGATCCCCAGTAGAGTCGTTGGTAAACGTCGTGTCTGGTTCCAGTTGCAAATATCTTTTTCCTCCCCAGTTGGAGATGCCATCGGTAAATGGCCTCGTTTTGCTTCGATATCGATAAATATCGAATGCCCAGCTTAGCCGCCATCGGTAAATGTTCTTGCTTCCCTTTTAATATCAAACTCCCAGTTGAAGCCACCATCGGTAAATGGTCCTGCTTCCTTTGGATGATTGTTTCCCAGCAGCCATCGGTAAATGGTCCTGCTGACGTTGATATCGGTAAATATCAAGTTGCTTTGAAGCCACCATCGGTAAATGGTTTTGCTTCCTTTTAATATCAAATTCCCAGTTGAAGCCACCATCGGTAAATGGTCCTGCTTCCTTTGGATGTCGTTTCCCAGCAGCCATCGGTAAACGGTCTCGCTGAAGCTGATATCGGTAAATATCAAGTTTTCAGTAAATTAGCCATTGGTAAATGGTTTCGCTTTCCTGAAGTAGTATTGTGAAGCCGCCATCGGTAAATGGCTCAGCTTTTCTTTGAACCATCTCCCGCAGAGTGCAAATTTCTACGGTTCTTTGGTATTCAATCCCTGTTTACCTTGAAGGTCTGACAGCCGTTGCTCTCATCCGTTCAGGTTCCCAGTTGATTGAATAGGGGCAGCTGTAGCACCTCAAATTTGCACCTCCCATTTGTACATTCATTTCATTTTTTTAGGTCGTTAAGATTGCATTAGCATTGCATAGCATGTTACATCTCATCAGTCAAGACTGGTCAGGAGATTCAACTGTGCAAGAGAGCAAGAGCATTTTCCATGCGATGAAAGCCCTATGGTGGTTCCAATGAGCTTACATGACCTAAGGATCATTTTGAAACAACTTGGCCAAGTGTTGAAGGCTCAGAACTCATCAGTACATGTGCAAGTCATCTGAGGCCCATAAAAGTCAACTGCAAGTCAACTGCAAAGTCAACTGTGGATTTGGAGGTGGGAAGTGATCAGAGATACTTCATTCATGTTCCAACAAGTTTCATTTGACATTTCAAGCACTCACATTGAAGAATTTGAAGTCAAGACATAAATTTCCCAAAATAGAAAGTGACCCATAATTTGAAATTTCCAAAAATGGAAAGGTTTTGGATCAACTTCACCTCAATTTTACATCATCAATAAAGCTTCAAATGAAATTTTGTCCAACATGAAAGTTGGAGATCTTTCTCTCCCATTTCCATAAAGTCCAAGATCATGGATTTATGATGAGTGGTTGAGGAGATATGATCCAATCATGGCAAAGTGTGCTTAAAAATTCAAATGGGCATAACTTTTGAACCAAGGCTCCAAATTTGGTGGTTCTTTTTGCACTTTGCTTCTCATAGCACGTAGTTTCCAAATATCTCATTACATGGCATGAATTTCCTTTGCATGATCATATGCTCATTCATGAAGTTTTTTGAAGGAAAATTAATAAAATCAATTTGGTTGATCATATGCATGAAATACCAATTCCAAAGTGTGCATGGGGCTTGTTTAAGTGGATTTGGGTCAGCATAATGCACTATTCACGCATGCATTTCATGCATGAGGTGAAAATCCAATTTTGTGCACACACCTTGTAACTTGCTAATCTCACTTAGCTTTGGCTTAAACATGTTTTCAGAATCATTAACAAGGGATATATAAGGATAATCACAAATGCATTTGCCATTAACAACAATTTCAGATCTAGATTTTGGAAATTGATCAAATTTTTCTCTCAAAAAGAACTTCCAATTTTCTCACACCAAGGCCATTTCTCTTGTTGGAATCATGATCATGAAGTGTTTCTGAGGAGATTTGAACGTGGATTTGGAGGAATTCGTGCCATACTTGACCATACATGAAGCTTGAAGCATTAATGGAAATTTCAAATTCTACTGGATTCGTGCTTGTTTGAGCTTCAATCTCTCCATCAATCATCTCAACAATCATTGTAGAAGAGCTTTGGACCATTGCTGAGCCTTGTAGCACGAGTTTCCACTTGCTGTTCTTCAAGAGGTAAAGTTTCGATCTCACTAATTCTTAAATTCATTGTGATATTTGTGTAGATCTCGTGTTGGTGATGATTCTGGTGAAAAAATCAATTGAAATGGCGCTTTATTCATGAAGATATATGTGTTTGAAGTTTTGATGTCATTTTTTATTTTCTTCTATCTGAGCGATGCCTGATGTTTTAGCGTGAATTATGGTTTGATCTTGCATGTGCATGAAACAAGGATTCGAATGGTGTTAAAATTCTTTGATTCTGGAGTTTTCTGGAATTTTCTGGATTTCTGTATGAAGTTCATCTTCATCTTCATCTTCAACCTCATGAAGAAGATGAAGATCATAAGCCTTTTCCAGATTTGCTACGAATTAGCTACGAACCTTCATAGTTAGCTACGAATTCTGGAAATGTTTGCCAGGCCTAGGGTTTTTCAGTGAAATGACACCGTTTCACTTAGGCGCGCGTTTTGAATCTGGACCAGGTTCGATCCTTGGCGCGTGCAAATATTCAAATTTTAATCCATTTTCACATGTTTCCCTCCATATTCCATGCCTTGGTCATGTTTTGATTTCAAATTTTTTCCAAACTTCATAAAATCATATAAAATTGAAAAAAATCATCCAAATCAATCCCAATTTTTTGCAAAATGCTCCTTAGAATGTCTAGTTTTTTATGGTCATGAATTTGCAAGTTGTGCCTGGCTGGAAAATTAATTTGCTCTAGGGTGATTGAACATATATGCACTTGTGACCTTGCCTTACTCTTTCCTTTATGAAATGCTTGATTTTAATCCAATGAACTTGAAATTTTACATGCTGATTCTAGACAAATTGATGGACATTTTGGCTTTGGTTTGATATTTTTCTCATGTACCAATTCTGTTTTATGCTTGTGTTAGCATGGTGTGACAATTTGTGTCACACATTTGGTTGTCTAACTTTCACAATGTGATTGCCATGCCAAATGACCTCTAATGCTTCTGATTTTTTGTGTGATGATCATGTTGGATATCTTGATTGCTCATGAATTTTTACATAATTATTTGAATCATTTCTGTTTTAATTGAGAATTTTCATTCATGTTGATCATTTGGATGCCTTGAATTGGTCTTTGACTTATCTTGCTTGCTACATGAACTTGACTATTGCTTTTGGTTTGGTCCTTTTTAGGACTTGTTCTTGATTGGTTAAACATGATTCATGTTAAGTTTGAGATTCTGTTTTGGATTTTTGATCCTCTTTTGACCCTAGGCTTTGACCTAGTGGTTTGGACTTATCATTTGAGTTGTGATTTCAGGTTCAAGTATACATCTCTATGGTTGATGATGCTCCTTCCTTTAAGCTTGATAATTTGGTGTTGTAGGCTAACCTTTGCTTGTTTTGTAGGCTTTGAGGACAATTCATTTGTGTTTGCCTTAGGCCTCGCACCATTATTGCCTAATTGGATTTATCTGTCTGTTGGTTATTAACTGTTGATTGTTTGAACTGTATGCTGATTGGTTTAGATGTTTCCACAGGTGCCTAAGTTGCTTTAAGTTCATTTGAACTTGCTTTGCATTGCTTGTGGTTTGCATACCACTGAGGTATAATTCCTTGATCTTCATGTAGCCTGGAAGACCTACTGTTACTGGTAGGCACCTGTCTGAAGCCCTCCTTAAGAGGCAATGTTTGTGATTGTTTACTGTTGTGCCTTGTACATTCAAAGACTTCCTAAGTGAAGAGGCATTGGAAGATACAAGGGATGTGCAATCCATCCCCTGCTATTCAGTTGTGTCATTCACTTTGCTCACACCATTGTGTTGATGCACTTTGAATAAGAACCCAAGATCTTGTTGTGTCAGTCATCTGTGGAGAAGAGTTCCTTCATTCTGAACTCCCACACTTTCTATTTGAGTCAAGCTCTCCTAGGCCAGGGATAAGAGCTATGAGGTCTTACCCTCACTTCCCATTTCAGCTGCTTCACCCTAACTCTCAATGTTAGGGTTAAGAGCTAAAAACACCCCATTCCAGTTGGCTTGTTTCTACAGCCTAGCCTTGTATGAGCCCATTTGTTTGCATATAGTGTGTGTGCTTGCTTTATTGTGCTTGTATTTGCTTGATTGTGCTGTTTAGGCTAGCTTGCTTCCTGTGCAAGTTAGGATAGAAACCTCAACATAGGGATCGTATGCATGACAACTTCTAGGCTCGAGTCGTAGTCTCCCTAGTAGTCTGTTATCTCCCTTTGTCTCTGGTTAGGTTAGAAGTTCTTTCCCTGTTAAGGGGAACTACGTCGCCCTGATCCTCATACCAGATGAGGTACGTAGGCAGGAGATTGAGCTGATTTCTCCGGGAAACCTTTTGCTTTTTTAACCCTTTGTGTGTGTTTGGAGTCTGACATAAGTCCAGCGATTGGCAGTCAGTTTCCTGTATGTGTTTGTTTGTCGTGTGCTTGGAGTCTGATGTAAGTCCAGCGATTGGCATTTGGTTTCCAGTGTGTGTTTGTTGGTTCGGAGTCTGATGTAAGTCCAACGATTGGCATTCGGTTTCCATGTTTACCTGTTTGTTTGGAGTATGACATAAGTCCAGCGATTGGCAGTCGGTTTCCTGTGTGGTTTTGTTTGGCGTGCGTTAGCCGAGCTACGAGTGCTCTAATTCTTCTCCGGTCAGAGAAGATACGTATGCATAGGATGCGACATCCTAGTGTAATACCCCAAAATTTACCCTTTCATTTTTCTTGGAAGCATGGGATTGTATTTCACATTGCATTAGCACCATACTAGGTCATACTCATTACATACTACATCAGTGACTTGGGAAAATCAGGGCTTTATTGATCACTCCTTAACAGAAGGAGCCTACACAGAGCAAGATTGAGAATTGAATTTTATTCTCCAAATATAAAAGTCTCAAGGGTCTCAAGGGATTCCATATGTCTTATCATGGTCTTCAGTTCATCAGGGGAATATTCAAAGCTCTTAGAGTGTGCATTTGAATTTAATTAAAAATCAGGGTTTCGTGGCTACCCGCAACAGGAAAGGTTTGGTTGGAAGTAGAAGGGCTCATTCATGTCATGATTAGAGATTAACCTAGGCCTAAGAAGATCCACAATTATAACAGAAATATCCATTGGCAACTTGAGCAGTCAAATCCTAGTCATTTTTGCCCTAAAATTAGGGTTTGGTATAAAATCGGTTTATTTTTGATTCCTTGAGTGAAACTCATTTCCATGGTCCTCCACATGTCCACAAGGGTCTACATGCAAAAAATCAGCTCTTTATTTGAGCCAGAGGTGCCTCAATTGATCAATGGAATCGAGAATTAGACGGTTTGGGAAAAGTCAACTGTGGGGTCAAAAAGTCAACTCCTAACATTTTGAAGGTGGAATCCCAAAATTCATGCCCAAGGAAGCCCACATGTGAAATTTGATCAAGATTGGATCATGGATTCACCATTTAATCAAGAGTTGGAAAAGTTACTAAATGTGGAAATGGTTGACTTTCCATTTAAGGCAAGTTTTATGGTTTTTTGCACCCACTTTAAGCCTATATTACATCAAGATGCAAGCGCCATTTGAAAATTTCTCCAACATGAAAGTTGTTCCTTTTGTTCCAAGCTTTCTAGAGATATAAAGTTTGTTTCATTTGGATTAAAATTGAGAAAGTTATGTTTGGTCAAAGTAGGACTTTATTTTAGGACACTTAGAAAATTTTCTAAGTCCAGAATTTGCAAAATTTGTCAAGACTTATGGGCCAGATTTCTTGCACTTCAAGGCATCT
This sequence comes from Lathyrus oleraceus, assembly GCF_024323335.1. Lineage (NCBI taxonomy): Eukaryota > Viridiplantae > Streptophyta > Magnoliopsida > Fabales > Fabaceae > Lathyrus > Lathyrus oleraceus. The sequence continues at coordinate 224,544,408 of NC_066584.1, forward strand.
TTTGGAAACACTTTCTTCATGAAAGTTGTACCTTATTATGCCCTCTTCCACACCCTTTTGGAATCACCCAAGTTGGATTATTGGTTTGAGAGATGCACTTATCTAAAGTTGGCATCATGAACTAAACTTTTGGACAGCATTTAGGCCAAACTGGCCCAACTGTTTTTGCAGCCTTGAAACCTGAACTTCATGGACATTTTCCATCCCTTTCCACTCATCATTTCAAGATATGTTCAACATGGAAAATGCTAAGTTCCATGCCCTCTTGCTACTGCTTTCACTACCTTGCCATTTGGTCACACAATCATCAAGATACACAGTCCAAAAGTCACTCATTTGAACTTATTTTCAAGCCTTGCCTTGCTGCAGCCAGACCACCAAAATCGACCAGCCACATGCTTTTTCTCATTTGATCATGTACTTTTGGTTCAACTCACTTAAACTATGCCAAAATAAGTCATTTCCTAATACCACCTCACCTTGCCAAATTTGCTTCAAGTGCATACAACCAAATCAAATTGGACTTAAGCCCATTAAAGACACTTTGAACCAACATATATAAACCAGAAAAAACCCTAATCTGAGGGTAGTGGCTGCATTTTTTTTCGAGCAAAGTAAGAGTAAGCAAGCAAGGAAGGTTCAAGATCCATTTCTTTCCTCCTCCACTTCACAAGCATTGAAGCATCAAGAGCACCTTTCTTCTTCCTCCATTCCCTCAATACCAAGAGGCTGTGGACTTTGCCTCCACTAGGTAAGCTTCTTACTTTTTTCTTCCATGGACATATGTAGCTTCTTATGCTCACCATTATATGATGCTTGCTACTGTTTTTTTTCTTCTTCATGCCATTACCATTGTTTGTTTGCCATCATACCACGTTTATCATCATGCTGTTATTGTACCATACTTATCCATGAAATCATCATCATGAAGCATTGTTCTGTAAGCTTGAAGTTATGCTGCTGTTTTCTGGCGGTACCCGTGCTCATATGTCTACCTTACTGTCCATCCTTCTTCATGTTAGAGTCATCATTATTCATGAAATAAGACACCATGTTAAACCTCACGTTTCATACTTGAATGCTGTTTTTGTATCATGTCATTTGATGCATTATCGAGCTTGCATTTTGGAGAGGAAGTTTGGAGAAATTTGCTGTCATTTTCGCGTTTTTTTACTGCATATTGCATGAAGTTAGGGCTTGCATGAAGAAGCCAAGCGTGTCGCGCCGTTAGCCACTGGGTCGTGCGTGTTTCTTCCAATCATAGCCGTCCAATGTTCGTTTTGTCTTCTAGCGACTTAAAGTCCAGCGTGACCGATCGATAGTGGTCACATAGTTTCATTTAATCATTTTGTTTTTTTTTTATTTACATTAATGTCACATGCTGGAGTTTTATGTCGTTTGGACCGGGCCTAGCACGTCACTGCTATCCACACCCCATTAGCCAGGCCCATCTCCATTATTCATTCATTTTATTTACTTTTCTTTTCTTAATTCTTTTTATTTTTCTGTTTTTCTTTTTAATTGATAAAATTATTTTATTCATTTATAAAAAATACCAAAAATATTTTTTACATTCTTTAATGTTTTATCTAATTTATTTTTATTTTTATTTTCGTCTTTATTTAATGCTAGTATTTTATTTTAATTATTTGTGTAAAATAGGCTATTTTAACACACTGTTTTTTTTCATTTATTTTATTTCCATAACTTAAAATTATTTTTAGATTCTGATTTTTGGGATGATGGTTGACCAATGTCTCATGGTCAAATTGACCTTTTATTGGAATTTTATTTCCCATTTCCAATTTATTTTTGATTTATTTCTAACCTAGTCTTGTTGTTTGACTTTTGGTTTGACTTTTGTTTTGATTCAACTAATTCAATAACCAATTTTCATTATTTTTGAAATCTTTTTGGTGGATGATGATGTCCTGACCCCATCTAACTTAGTTTAATTTTTCATAATTTTTGTGATTAATTTACTATTTATTTGATAATTTTTAAGTTGACTTGACTTTTCGGTTGACTTTTGTATGATTGATGTTTGACATAGGGATTGCTTAGGGCAATTGAAGAGATCTTTTGATCCTCCCTTGTTCATCTCATGTGCCACATATTAGAGGCCTTTAATCTTGATTTTATTTGATCCTTGCATTATTTCCCGATTAAATTATTCATTGATTCTTTGTGTGCATAATTTCACTTGTCTTATTCATCTGATATTTTTTATACTTGTTTCTTTCATCCATGTCTTTATTGATTGATTGTTTAACATGTTTATACTTGTCATACATTGTTTAATGTCTTATTATTTCATTCTTTGATTATTTGACTCGATCATATACTTGTTTATATATCTTATCTGTTTGATTAATAACTGTTGCCTACTTGTATGATGTATGAGGCATATATTATTATTGTTTGTTTGCCATGAACAATCCCCATTCATAACAAATGTATCCCTCTCCCATGAAATGTATAATATTCATTCTTTCATTCTTTATTCATCTGTTAATACAAGAATTAAAATGAACATTCGATAACCATTTCAAAACAAGATCAAAACCTCGATCCAACGTCGAGTAATCATTTTTCAAAACCTAACAGAACCAGCACGTATTCATCCATCCTTTTGTAAGTCGATTGCTTTATGCATCGCCATCAACCTTGTAAGTCGATTGCTTTATGCATCGCCATCAACCTTGTAAGACGATTGCTTCATGCATCGCCATCTACCCTTATCCCTAGCACCTCTCCTTGCTCCACTCGTCAATTCTTGTTCCGATTAGGTAGCACCCATTAGATAGAACCCTTTGTATGATAACATAGGTAGGATTCCCATATCCTTTTGTATGATAACATAGGTAGGATTCCCATATCCTTTTGTATGATAACATAGGTAGGATTTCCTTATCCTCTTGTATGATAACATAGGTAGGATTCTCATATCCTTTTGTATGATAACATAGGTAGGGTTCCCATATCCTTTTGTATGATAAGATAGGTAGGATTCCCTTATTCTTTTGTATGATAACATAGGTAGAATTCCCATATTCTTTGCATGCTAACATTAGGTAGATATTCCCATTTGTAAATCCTAACACTTAAGTACATATTGCATGACAACTCTAGGGCAGAGCTTCCCCATTTTTAGACCTTCCGTGCGTCTCCGATCCTGTGGCATGTCAATCCGTCCTATTGCAAAGAGGTAATTGCCTAAGACTCGATTCAGTGAACTGCGACACCTACTGCTAGGACGTGAATACATTGCCCACTCTCCTTTAACACAACTAGTGTCCTCCTTTGTAAGTCCATGTTCAGATGGCAATCCCTATGTAGCCGAACTACGGCAACTCTGATTCTCATGTTCAGATGAGATACGTAGGCACAAGATGCGATGTCTTGCCGAGTTTGACTAACAACTAACAACTAATCCTTGTTTGCTTTCGCCCTCGTTGCGATCCTTTCTCTCGCCCTCGTTGCGATCGAGACTTTCTTTTTCTCTTGCCCTAGTTGCAATCGAGACCCTTGTTCCCTTAGTTAGCTTGAACTACGTTTTGCTCTGATTCTCATTCCCGATGAGATACGTAGGCATAAGACGCGATGTCTTAGCGAGCACAATTACCCTTAACCCCTAGGTAACCGAGCTACGAAGACTCTGATTCTCATATTCAGATGAGATACGTATGCAGTGGATGCGACATCCGTGCGAGTCATTTTCTTTGACCCTTTCTTTTAGTAAATAGTACATTAGATAAACACACACCCTTTAGACAAGAACACCAAGAGTCGATCCCGTAGAGTACTACGGATGCGTAGGGGTGCTAATACCTTCCCTTCGCATAATCGACTCCCGAACCCAAGATTTGGTTGCGAGACCTTGTCTTTTCCTTTCCTTTCTCCAGGTTTACTTCGAGCGTTTCCTTTCCCGCCTTTGGGATAAATAATGCACGGTGGCGACTCTTCTGTCATTTCTTCTTCGCCGGTTGTTTTTTCGCACACTATATTTTTTAGGCCGCGACACCTAGCGAGCACGTTCCCCTGTTCCTGAACTACGTCGACTCTGATGTCTGTGTCTGACAGACTACGTAGGACCAGGATGCGACATCCTGCCGAGTTACCTTCTTCCGTCTTCTGTGTTCGTTTCTAGTGTGTGTGCAGTTTGTGAGCAGTTTCTAGCAACCTTATCCTTTCTTTTGAGCGTGGATCCCGTCGAGTACGACAGATGCGTAGGGGTGCTAATACCTTCCCTTCGCATAACCGACTCCCGTACCCATCCATCTCTAGTCGTAAGACCATTTCCTTTCCAGGTTTACTTCGAGCGTTTCCTTTCCCTCCTTTGGGATAAATAACGCACGGTGGCGGCTCTGTTGTTTCGTTTTCCCGCCGGTTTTTCGCTTAATGCGACACATACTCCTTGAATATCTCCTTATCCTTCCGAGACATGGACCTCAGCTGGTCCTTATCCGGTGCCATATCCATGTTGTACTTGTATTGCTTCACAAAAGCCTCTCCCGAGTCATTAAAAGTGTGATGCTTGCACTATCTAATCCCATATACCAACGGAGTGCAACACCTGTCAGGCTATCCTGGAAGTAATGAATCAGCAATTGGTTATTATCTGTTTGAGTTAACATCTTGCGGGCATACATCACAAGATGACTGAGCGGCCAAGAGTTCCCCTTATATTTCTCAAAGTCAGGCACTTTGAATTTCATTGGGATTTTCACATTGGGTACCAAGCACGGTTCAGCAACACTCTTCCCAAACAGATCTTTGCCTCTTAACGTTTTCAATTCCTTGCGCAACTCAAGAAATTGGTCACTCATCTTTTCCATCTTCTCATAAACATCCGGATCCTCAGACGGCTCAGAATGATATATGGTGTCCTATACACGAGGCAAAGTATGCACAATGGGAGGTGGAACAGATATGACCGGGCTAGATGCTGGCATGGAAGCAAAAGTAGGAGCGAAGCCTTCTGTCACAAAGTTGGGCGGCATTCCCCACGGGAATCAGGCAGGCAAGTTTGGTGCGAAGTGGGCGGTGGCAGCAAGCACAATAGAGGTAACCACTTCTGAGATAACTGTCCTCGCGGGAGGAGTTGCAGGCATTGGAGAAGCTTGACTCTGAGTAGCAAGAACTGACTCCATCATGGAAGTCAGTCGGGCAATCTCATCCTTAGTTCTCTGTTCTCTTGCTCAAGGTGTTCCATGATTCTGAGATGATTGGCTCCAGTGTTGTACCAGTGAGTCAGCTTAGATAAAGCACAAAAGAAAACCAATCAGATACCTAGAAAAAACCTGCTTATGCAAATGATGCATGAGATGCAATGCTTGATTATTTTGATTTCCAAGGAACTTACTATATCATTTGCAAATATATATATTTAAATAGCAATTGCAACAATTTGATATGACCAAAAATCTCTTTTTATTTATATAAATTAGAAGGATTACACTGAGTACAATTTCAGAAACCAAATGAAAAATACAAGAGAAAAGGAGACTAGTCATCCTAAGGATCCCTAACAACAATGTTAGAAGATCTGGCTGAAGGCGCGTATTTCCTTTGAATGCGACAAATCTCAGTCTCAAAAGAAGCCTTCATCTGAGTCTTCTCGAGGACAAGCTGGTCAACAATCTTCTTCCAAGCAACGGAAGGCTGAGGCATACTAGAAGATGAAACCTCTGGCTCTCTCTATCTCTTTGTTACTCGGTCTTCAAGTAGCTCAATCAATGCATCTTTGTCCTTAGACTCCAACTGCAACTCTTCATGCTTCTTTCTCAAAGCACGGAAACGCTCTTCCCACATATCCTTCTCTTGCTTCATCTTGATGAGCGCGTCTTTCAACTCCTCTACATCTTGGTTAGGGAGAGTTAATGGCTCAACCACTGAAGGAGAATTGCCATCCAAGGCGCAACGAAATTTAAAAATTTCTCCATTTAGTGATCCTTACGAATGGGCATGATCAGTGATAAAATCGTTACCTCTTGTGGCGATTCAAACCTTTGGTGCAGATCTCTTGTAACGATCAAAACCTTGGATACAAATCCACGGAGCGATCACGAACGTTGAACGATGACAACATCACTACTCAGTCCACACGAACGGATTCCTTCAATCTCAGTGCTAGCTGGTAAGAATGAAGGCTTTGAGTGTGAGAGAGAGAGAGAAACGAAATTCCAACTCTTCACTTGAGTTGAGTCTCTGTGGAGTGACCATGTTTCTACCCAAGGGGTTCTATTTATAGAACCACTTGTGTGGGCTTCAAGCTAAAAAGCCCACTTAAGTGTATTTTGGCCCATATCTCATAATATGCCAAAATCACTTAAGTATTTGGTACCTTACCATATATTTGTCTCCCACTTAAGTGCACCGTACCTTACGGTGTTCCTTAGTTACTCTATTTCTCATCAATCCGTCCTTTGTGTGTGACCCTGTAGGTTTTCGCAACGTTGACAATTATATTAAATCACACATTTAACATAATAAACAGTGAGCGGTATCTAGCAACACATCACTGCTATCCAAGACACGAAAATGTCATGTGATCTGACAAAACCTCCTGTGATAATAATTATGTGTATAATTACCCATTTGCCCTTATGTCTATATTGAACACAAGGTATAGACCGTGTCACCCTTGTCCAGTTCAATATTGGGCCCATAGACATTTATCCTATTACGCAGGATAGGCAAATTCCATCTAGGACACTCATGTCCCTCAGCATGCTTTGTGGAGTACCCATCAACTGTCTTTATGGTTATCCAGTTACGGACAATGTTGGATCAACAATAAAGCACTCGACTCTACATCTAGGATCCATAGTGGTTTCAGGTCGAAGAGTGGTATACACTATTATCACCATGAGAATAACTTATGACACTTTGCATAACTTTCTATATAGTATTCTTATAGCGGGTCAATCCGGTATAAATATTACTCCTAATATTCATACCTATGTTTAAGACTTGATAACTCTTTATCCATGATCCATGAGATGTGATCATCAGTCTACAAACATAATAGTCTTAATGCTTTAATGTTATCCCACTTCACACTAAAGCTCGACTACGGATACTTTAAGAATAGTGTCCTTATGTTTAATGTGTTCTCATGATTAAGTCACACTTAATACATGAAACGGACTATCTATTCCAGGGACTTTATTAATCAACCGTAATAAAGAAAAATGCCTTTTATTATTAATAAATAATTCAATACAAGTACCAAAAGTATTGGCCTCTAGGGCTTACACCAACAATCTCCCAATAGCACTAGAGCCAATCAGGCATACCCTTTATGCCCATTGATCTAGTATGGCCATCATGCTTCTGCTGCGCAAGATGCTTTGTCAGTGGGTCAGCAATATTGTCAAGTGTAGGTACTTTACATATTTTCACATCTCCTCTATCTATTATCTCTCGAATGAGATGATAATGCCTAAGTATGTGTTTGGATCGTTGGTGAGATCTAGGCTCCTTAGCTTGTGCGATAGCACCATTGTTATCACAATAGAGACCAATGGGATCCACAATGCTAGGGACTATGCCAAGTTCACTAATGAACTTCCTGATCCAAACAACTTCCTTTGCTGCACTTGAGGCAGCAATATACTCGGCCTCGGTTGTAGAATCAGCAACTGTATCTTGCTTTGAACTTTTCCAGCTCACAACGCCACCGTTCAAGCAAAACACATAACCAGATTGCGATCTAAAGTCATCCTTATTTGTCTGGAAGCTAGCATCGGTGTAGCCAATTACAACCAATTCTTCCTGACCTCCATATATCAAGAATGAATCCTTAGTCCTTCTCAAGTATTTAAGGATATTCTTAACAGCTACCCAATGGGCATCATCAGGATCAGATTGGTACCTACTCGTTGCACTTAAAGCATACGAGACATCTGGTCGAGTACATAACATGGCATACATGATAGATCCTATTGCAGATGCATATGGAATCTTATTCATGCGTTCCCTTTCTACCTTAGTTGAAGGGGATTGTGTTTTTGATAGACACATGCCATGTTGCATAGGTATGAATCCTTTCTTGGAATCATGCATATTAAAGCGTCTCAGCACTTTGTCTATGTATGTACTCTGACTTAGGCCAAGCAGTTTTTGTGATCTATCTCTATAGATTCTGATTCCTAATATATAGGCTGCTTCACCTAGGTCCTTCATAGAAAAGCATTTCCCCAACCAAGTCTTTACTTGTTGCAGGGTAGGGACATCGTTTCCAATGAGTAATATGTCATCTACATATAATACCAGGAAAACGATCATGCTCCCACTAACCTTCTTGTAGACACAAGGCTCATCTTCGTTCTTGATGAATCCATATTGTTTTACCGTTTCATCAAAACGAAGATTCCATCTTCTGGAAGCTTGCTTCAATCCATAGATTGATCTTTGTAGCTTACATATCTTTTGGGCTTCTTCTGGTATGTCAAATCCTTCAGGTTGTGCCATGTGCACATCCTCAAGAAGATTTCCATTAGGGAAAGCAGTTTTGACATCCATCTGCCATATTTCATAATCATGATATGCAGCAATAGCAAGTAAAATCCGAACAGATTTAAGCATTGCAACTGGTGAAAAGGTTTCATCATAGTCAACACCATGAATCTGTTTATATCCTTTTGCAACTAGTCTTGCCTTATAGGTATGTACCTTACCATCCATGTCAGTCTTCCTTTTGAAGACCCACTTGCATCCTATATGATTAACTCCTACAGGAGGCTCTACCAAGGTCCAAACATGGTTTGTGTACATGGAATCCATTTCATATTTCATGGCTTCTAGCCACTTCTCAGACTCGGGACCAGTTATGGCCTCTTGGTAGGTCACAGGCTCATCTTGATCCATGAGTAATACATCACCTTGATCTGTTATGAGATATCCATATCTCTCAGGTAGGTGACGTATCCTGCTTGACCTACGTTGGTCTTGTTCTACTTGAGCAGGTTGCTCTTCCACAACCACTTGTGTTTCCTGCTCTAATTCCTCCATATGTGTATCGATGCTTTGTGGTTCTTGAATTTCTTCAAGCTCTACTTTCCTCCCACTGGTTCCTTTGGAAATAAAATCCTTTTCTAGGAAAACTCCAGTTCGAGCGACAAACACTTTGCCCTCAGAAGGATTGTAGAAGTAATACCCTCTTGTTTCTTTAGGATACCCCACAAATAAGCATCTGTCATATTTGGGCTCAAGCTTGGTTGAAATTTGTCATTTCACATAAACTTCGCAACCCCAAATCTTCATGTAAGACATATGTGGTTTCTCACCACTCCATATCTCATATGGTGTCTTCTCAACCTTTTTGGATGGAACACGGTTAAGTGTGTAAGCTGTTGTCAACAGCGCATGTCCCCAAAAGGAGTTTGGAAGATCGACGTGACTCATCATGGATCGGACCATGTCCAACAGGGTTCGATTTCTTCTCTCAGACACACCATTCCATTGGGGTGTTCCAGGAGGAGTGAGTTGGGATAGGATCCCACACTCTTTCAGATGGTCATCAAACTCTAGGCTTAAATACTCACCACCTCGATCTAATCGAAGAGTTTTAATATTCTTACCTAGTTGGTTTTGTACTTCATTCTTGAATTCCTTGAACTTTTCAAAGGACTCTGATTTGTGTTTCATTAAATACACATAACCATATCTACTGAAATCATCAGTGAATGTGATGAAGTACTGAAAACCTCCTTTGGCTGGTATGTTCAGTGGTCCACATACATCAGTATGTATGAGGGCCAAAAGATCATTAGCTCTTTCACCTTTTCTTGTGAATGGAGACTTTGTCATCTTTCCAATTAAACAAGATCTGCATGTCTCATATGATTCATAATCAAAAGAGTCCAACAGTCCATCTTTATGGAGTTTGGAAAATCGTTTCTCATTTATGTGGCCTAATCGACAATGCCAAAGGTAAGTTGGATTTAACTCATTAGGTTTCATCCTTTTAGTATTAATGTTATAAACTGGCATTTCAAGATCAAGGACATATAATCCATTGTTCATTTGAGCAGTAGCATAGAATATATCATTCAAATAAATTGAACAACAATTGTTCTTTATAATGAATGAAAAACCAAACTTGTCCAAACAAGAAACGGAAATAATATTCCTGCTAATTGCTAGTACATAATAACAGTTCTCTAACTGAATTATTAAACCACTAGGTAAAGTCAATTCATAACTTCCTACGGCTAAGGCAGCAACCTTTGCTCCATTGCCAACTCGTAGGTCGACTTCACCTTTTGCCAAATCTCTACTCCTTTTCAGTCCATGCACATTTGTACAAATGTGAGAACCGCATCCAGTATCTAATACCCATGATGCAGAAGTAGATAAATTAATTTCAATAACAAAAATACCTGAAGTTGGAGTCTCTACTCCATTCTTCCTATCTTCCAGGTACTTTGGGCAGTTCCTCTTCCAGTGTGCGGTCTTACCGCAATGGAAGTAGGTGCCTTCCTTTTCTATGCTTCCACTAGGCTTCAAAGCAGCAATAGTGGGTTTGGGTTTGGCAACTTCCTTGCCTTTCCCTTTATCATGTTTGAGGACAATCCTCATGTTTCGGTACCAATCCATAAAATTTGTCCCAGACAATTTTTCCTTCTCAAGGTTTGATCGCAATATGTTGTTAGAGGTGTTTGTTGTCATGGTTATCTACATAAGGATTAATGAAAATATAAGTATCATTGACATATTTAATTAGGCCTTTAATTAAACATGTTCCCACTATTTTATTCAAAACAAATGACCCTCATCATTTGATTCGGAAAATCCCGTTGGAAGATTTTCTAGTTGGTCGAGATCCATATTTCACTTCGTTCTAAGTCCGTGTAGGCGGATTACACAAAACTAGGTTATTTAGGTAGGAACTCCTTCCAATTGTATCTCATACAACTCTCGAAAATTTCAGTTGCATGAATAACTCCTTATTCCAATCCATCATATGGATCATTCCCAACTCTTGCTTCTAAACATATATATAATCTTATTATAGTTTGTTTAGTTAAGTTTGACCCATTGTTTTAACAGTTGGATATTACAATTATCCCGTCGCACCTTACTAATATAGAACATGCACCTCGCGTAGGCGAAACCTACATTATTCGATACTAGTCTTGATGAGTGTTAAAACTTGGAAAGCATAAACTTAATATTTATTTTGATGGAATTGCAATTTTTCTGATCTCACCGGCTTGTTTATCATATAAACCGTCTCTCACATACATCAACATACATTCACATGCATCAACATACATACAAACATAATGAAACAGTTATGGCCCCTAGCGCAATTGTTCTCCCAAGCCAATGAGAGAACCTAAGCTAACCTAACAACGATCTAAGCTTCTCCAAGCAAGATCTTCAAGGTTGTCCTCCTTTGGCACTGACTTCTTTGCTTTCTTCATATCATTACTGTAGCGGTGTATTCCTCGCTATATGATTTATTGATTAAACCATAAGCAAAGTATACAAAGATAGAGTCGCCACCGCACTTTTATTTATCCAAAGGATTGGCTAAAAAGCGAACAAAAGCCTAAGAAGTTTTACGCGTAGAAAACTAATGAAAAGATCAGAGAGTCTGGGTAAGGGGTAAGTTACGCAACGGGAAGGTGTTAGGCACCCACTGCGTCCTAGGTACTCCTAGGGAGCCCTTTTCACACTTGTTGTACAAAATTGTTATTTGTTTTGAAATACTATTGTGCAAACATGAATGGGATGGTGAGAAAATAATGTACAAATTTTTTATTGTTTTTGTGTTTGAACGGATGAACCCGTTGCCTACGTACCTTCCATCAAAGGTAAGGATCAAAACACCGTAGTTCGGCTAAAAGATTTCCAAAAAGTTTGTGAGTTCAATTTTAAACAATAGCACTTAAGGCTTTTCATTATCAAGGGGAGAACACTCGACCAAGACCAACATCCACCATGCGAGGACAGCTTCGACGTACTAGAGAGGGGTTAACCCTATAATAAGTACGGAAGTCTTATAGTCGACTCACTAAGGATAGGGTGAGGTTTACATCAACCACAATGAGAATTGAAACCTATGGCTAATGCATGAAAACATATTAACAATGGACAAAGCCAAAACATTTGAGTGGGTGAAGTTAACTGGTTATAATTATTCACAAAAGGAGTGTCAAAGTATGATTAAGATTTATTCAAAAGAAGTGTTATGAAATGGAGTTTGAAAAGTCAAGGACATAGGGTCCAGGTTTCTAATTTGAAACAAGTGAGAAGTTTGCACAATATATATCTCAAGTTTTGAAAGCAATGTGTGAAAAAGTTTAGGACACAATGGGATGAATGAATGAAGATGGAATGTAAAACTTCCTAAGAGGTTCACCTCTTGAAGTCATATAGAAGATGACTCAAGTGTGTCCTTTGGAATAGGCAATGAGCAATAACAAAATAAGCAAACAAATGATACCGGATGCCACTCAATGGTCTTACTCCAATCTCACAAAGAAAACGGATACCGGATACCAATAGATGGATTTACACCAATCTCCTAAACAAAGAAACAAGGATATCGGAAGCCAATAGATGGACTTATTCCAATCTCCTAAAACAAAACGAAACTTGGATACCGGATGCCAATCTATCTGGGCTTATACCAATATCCAACATATGATCATAGGAAAGCAAATGCCAACTTACAGGGACTTACAATTGCATCCTCACATACCACAAACAAATGCCTCAAGCAAAGAGAAGATGAGTAGCCAATGAGATGGTCTTATACTCACTTCCATATCATAGGAACAATGGCCAAAGGATGGTCTTACAATTGTCCTCAATGGGCAAACAACAAAGATATGTCACAGAGACAAATGAAATGATCATGCACTAATGAGTAATAAATGATGATAAATGCACAAAGCATACAAGCCAACATGTACAAATGAACTAAGCAATCAATCAGACAAAGTCATTTAGCACACACTATAACCAAGCATCAGGCTCATACAAAGGGTAAGGCATTGAAGCCAACTGTAATAGGGTTAAGGGTGCTCTTAACCTTGCCATTGAGGGGCTAAGGTGAAGCAGATGAAAGGATATGAGGGGTGTGCCTCATTGCTCTTATCCCTGGCCAGGGAGAGCATTGAATATCAGAAGGTGTGGGAGTTCAGAAAGTAGGAACTCTCTCCACAGATTATTGACTCGATAGATCTTGGGCTTTTACTCACTATGCATCAACACATGTGGTGTGAGCAAGGTGAGAGACTCACAGAATAGTAGGAGATAGGTTACATATCTCTTGGGTTCTACCAGTTGCCTTATTCAGAAGGACTTTTCCTGCTTGGGACAAACATAAACAAGCACAAACATCGCCTCTTAAGGAGGACTTCAGACAGTTGCCTGGCTAGGTAACAAGCCAGGTCTTCCAGACTACATGGAGACAAGAGAGTCTACCTCAATGCTAATGCTTAGCAAGCAAAGCAATGCAAGTTCTTAAGAGAACTGAGAAACAAAGGGTACCTGAAATCAATCAAATATAATCAGCATCCCAATCACAAAGTCAAAACAACAACATAAGAATCAATAGACAATGTACAATCAATCACATGCAAAGCACAAAACTCAAAGCTCAAAGCAAGTGAGCTAGGAATCCTACAAAACAAACCAAGTTAGTTTATAACATCCCATGAAACAACTCAAACAACTTGAATTAACCTCCTTAAAGCAAATGCTTCTTCAACCTGAAAATCACATTCAAACATGAGAAACAAGACCACTAGGCCAAGCCTAGGGTCAAAAGGAGGTAAAAAATTTAAAACAGCAAGTAAAAAATGATCAAAACCAAGATTAATCAATTAAGAAAAAGGTCTAATTGGTCTCATATCAAAACAATGCACCAAATTCATTTCATGCACAATTTAGGTCAAAGTAGGCAAGATGGAAGCATATTGGTGTAAACAGAATGATCACAATCAAACAAATACCAAAACAGCTCAATAAATTCCACAAAAATTCCAGTCTAAACAGAACACATTCAATGAGCATCATATCAAATTTCATGCTGTTTGGACAATAGGAAGTAGGTCAATGAAATTCAGAAAGTCATGGTATACAAAAACCACTTCAAACAAGGTCACAACTCATGTGCCAACTTCAAGCAATTGTAAAACAGAAACCAAACATGAGAAATGAATGGGACCAAAGCCACAATGAAGCTAAAAATTTTAAGAAACACTCCACCAAATTTCATCTTCATGTGATAAGGTATGAGAATTTCACAAGCTATATAAGATGATCACTCAAGAGAAACCCTAAAAAGACTAAACAGCATGGAAAATTGTCAATCAAATAGGAAATGTATCAACAAATCCTACAAAAAATCATGGTGAAACTAGACATACATATGTAATCACATGCAAATATTGAGAGCCATCGGCACAGTGTAAGCATGGAAAATAAAATCATGAACATGGCATGACATAGTGTGACACACATTGTCACACTCATGAAGATCACATCATATCTCTCTAACCAGGGACTCAAAATTAGCAAACTATATACCAAAATCACCAGGAAAGAGTCAAGAACATGCCTATAAAATTTCATTCTATTTGGATAATGCATCAAGATTTCATGATCAATATGGCAAAACATATATACATAGCATACATGATCAAGATCACTAGGCAAAACCAAAAATCTACCAGGCACAACTTCCATTATCATGCCTAAAAAAACTAGAGGAAATTTGGAGCTCAACACAAAAATCCCCATGCAATTTGGATTAAAAATGAGTTAATTATGATTTTTAGAAGATTGATTAGAAAATGAAATAATTATTTAAGTATTAAAATGAATTAAATGAATGCTGATGGCAATTTTGTAAATAGCTGAACCAGGGGGCAAAACGCCCCGTTTTACTAAATGATTTGGCGTCACTTGAATGGCTGGTTCAAGCGGTAAACATGAATTCGAATTGAAGCACAAGAAACACGGATCAAACGCGTGATTATGCCCAGAATTTTGAACCTTCAACACGTTCTTGGTGTTCTTCATCACCAAGAACAAATTTCCACGAAAATTCACAAACCATATATGGTTGGAACCGGTGTTCAACGTAGATCACAAATATGGCAACGAAATCATCCAGAAGTCAACACACAAAAAGATCCAATCAAAAATAGTTTTGACATACAAACTTCAATTCAAGATTTCTTGGTGAATAATGGATGAAATCGCACTATTCAAACACCAGTCTACTCTATGTTCAAGGCACTACCTAAACCACATGTTGATTTCATGAATTGAAGGAATCGAAATCTCACCTTCTTGATGTGCAGCTGTGAAAATCGCGTGAGTTTGGCCTCAATTGTGTGAAACAGATGGTGTAGGATGTTGTAGGAGGTGTATGGTGATGAATGTTCAGCTCAATAGTGCTTGGATCAATGGATTTTGCCAACTGCCATGGAAGAGCAATGTTGCAACAGTTGGTGATTTTGCTCGATTCTTCAACCAATTACCAAAAACAGCTCCTCTAAATCACCTGCAAATGATGATCACAGTAAAAGATAGCACAAAGAACAATGGATTCTTGATGAATTGGTGAAAAAAAGTGTATGTGAAAATGGAGAAAAATTGAGAGAATTGGAGAATTTTGTGATTTGATCTGAAAAAATGATTGTTCCTTCTGAAATTCTGTTAGGATTAGGCTTTTATACCCTCTCTTAATCCATGCCTTAATCATGTTTAGCATAATTGGATGTGATTAGCAAATGGAGCTTGTTATGGAAATTGGCCAATTTGCCCTCATGCACTTCCATGCAATGTAACAGTAATTTTCCACTTGAAGCAAGTCATAAATCACATTTGGAAGTGAATTGCATTGGTTTCATGTGAAAATTCCATGTACTTTTGAATTTGACTATTTTTCCCACCAATTTCTTAAATGGTTCACTTGAAAAATGACCTTTTTATGTGAAGGTTTTTGATGAAATGTGATGATGGATTTGGATAGTGCACATCAAATGTGGTTTGCTCAAAGAAGAACCATCCAATTTGGCCTTTCCATTCAAAAGTTATGCCACTTTGAATTTCAACTTTTTCTGAAAATGATTTGACCATAACTTGCCAACCACACATGAGAATTGAGTGTTCTTGGACTTCTTGGAAAGGCAAGAACAAGACCTTCAACTTTCATGTTGGGCAAAATTTGATTTGAAGCTTGTATGATGAAGTAATTTTGAGGAGCATGACTTTCCATTTTTGGCAGGTGAAAATTACAGGTCATTTCCATTTTTGGAAACTTTTTGTCTGACTTCAAATTCTTCAATGATGATCTTTGAAATGCCAAATGAGGCTCATATGGACATGAATGAGGCTTTCAAACCATCTCACACCTTCCAAATCCTGATTAAATGCCCAGTTGACCACAGTTGACTTTTCTAGGGTTTTTGTTGACTGAGCCATGTTCTGATGAATTCCAAGCCTCTTTCTCTTGAGATTTTGATCCAAAATGATGTCACAACTTATATGAACTCTTGATGAATGATCATGGTGTCCAAATTCTTCAAGAATGGCCACCATCCATTGCTCAATGGCTGATTTTGACTGTTTGACCTAGTTTGCTTCATCTGCAAATAACATGGTTAGATGACAATATTTTTGTACTTTTGGTTAGTAAACATATGAAAAGCAATGATATACAAATGCAATACATGCTTAGTGATCAAGAATCACACTCACAAGGTATCCCACCCACTAGGAGGGAAGCTAGGGTATGCAATGATCCTTGAGGCCATGATATGATATGATATGGGCCATGAGGGATCTTAGGGCCAAAATTGGGGTCTTACAATTACATTACATAAAAAAAACTCGTTTTACATACGAGGGAGTGAGATGAGAAAAGAAGTTACATTTGGGAGATTAAGAGAGAGGCATGACTCGCAGGTCGTATTTTAAAACCCAAAACAAAATAAAGGAAGACTAAGGCCATAACCGATCACCACAAGACAATAAACACTTTATTATTAATATTAATTCCTTTAATTAATTAAAATAAAATTAAATCTCGACGACCGATCACCATATTTTAATGAACAATTCATTTAAAATCAATGTCGCTTTTCGCATCAACACTTGATACTTTTAAAGCACTGAGTTAGCCGAACATGTGAATTTTGCCTTGCGTTAACCGGTTAACCAAATGCGTTAACCGGTTAACACTGTTTGAAATCTGTTCAAAAAACTGTTTTCTGCCTTGGATTAACCGGTTAACCAAATGTGTTAACCGCTTAACACTATTTGAAAATGTCTTGGAAAACTGTTTTCCGTCTTGCGTTAACCGGTTAACCAAATGCGTTAACCGGTTAACACTGTTTGAAAAGGTTAAAAAATTTATTTCGTATTGCGTTAATCGGTTAACACTGTTTCAAAAAGTGTTTAGAAAGCACAACTCTTGTGCAGTCATAACCCCAATCGCATAACTCTCTGACAACACAACCCTTGTGCCGTCACTAACCCTGATGCACCAATTTCAGACCGTCAAACACATCTTGATTGTTAATTCAGTATGATTGATCAACACGTCATTGCTTCACCATACTAATGTTGGATCAAGAAGCAAACGACCATTGATCGCTCAAAGGAAAATAATCATTGAGTGTTTGAATGAACGAAACGAGAACACTATATCATATATAATGTATTTTGCATCAGGATTATATATATCATATATATATATAACTTGATCGATCTCAATTTAATCTTTGATTCATTCTGTCTTTAATCATATTAATACAGAAAATAAACAGTTATCAGATTCATGGTTTCGTAAAGTGGCTCTGATACCATTGAAGGAGAATTGCCATCCAAGGCGCAGCGGAATTTAAAAATTTCTCCATTTAGTGATCCTTACGAATGGGAATGATCAGTGATAGAATTGTTACCTCTTGTGGCGATTCAAACCTTTGGTGCAGATCTCTTGTAACGATCAAAACCTTGGATACAAATCCACGGAGCGATCACGAACATTGAACGATGACAACGTCTCTACTCAGTCTACACGATTAGATTCCTTCAATCTCAGTGCTAGCTGGTAAGAATGAAGGCTTTGAGTGAGAGAGAGAGAGAGAGAAACGAAATTCCAACTCTTCACTTGAGTTGAGTCTCTGTGGAGTGACCATGCTTCTACCCAAGGGGTTCTATTTATAGAACCACTTGTGTGGGCTTCAAGCTAAAAATCCCACTTAAGTGTATTTTGGCCCATATCTCATAATATGCCAAAATCACTTAAGTATTTGGTACCTTACCATATTTCGTCTCCCATTTAAGTGCACCGTACCTTATGGTGTTCCTTAGTTACTCTATTTCTCATCAATCCGTCCTTTGTGTGTGACCCTGTAGGTTTTTGCGACGTTGGCAATTATATTAAATCACGCATTTAACATAATAAACAGTGAGCGGTATCTACAAATACATCACTGCTACCCAAGACACGAAAAATGTCATGTGATCTGACAAAACCTCCTATGATAATAATTATGTGTATAATTACCCCTTTGCCCTTATGTCTATATTAAACACAAGGTATAGACCGTGTCACCCTTGTCCAGTTCAATATTGGGCCCATAGACATTTATCCTGTTACGCAGGATGGGCAAATTCCATCTAGGACACTCATGTCCCTCAGCAAGCTTTGTGGAGTACCCATCAAATGTCTTTAGGGTTATCCAGTTACGGACAATGTTGGATCAGCAATAAAGCACTCGACTCTACATCTAGGATCCATAGTGGTTTCAGGTCGAAGAGTGGTATACACTATTATCACCATGAGAATAACTTATGACACTTTGCATAACTTTCTATATAGTATTCTCATAGCGGGTCAATCCGGTATAAATATTACTCCTAATATTCATACCTATGTTTAAGACTTGATAACTCTTTATCCATGATCCATGAGATGTGATCATCAGTCTACAAACATAATAGTCTTAATGCTTTAATGTTATCCCACTTCACACTAAAGCTCGACTACAGATACTTTAAGAATAGTGTCCTTATGTTTAATGTGTTCTCATGATTAAGTCACACTTAATACATGAAACGGACTATCTATGCCAGGGACTTTATTAATCAACAATAATAAAGAAAAATTCCTTTTATTATTAATAAATAATTCGATACAAGTACCAAAAGTATTGGCCTCTAGGGCTTACACCAACAACCACAACCATAGACATAGGTCTTTCACAAGGATAAGGCATCTTCAACTTCATAGCTCTCTTCTTCACCCAAAGAGTGTAAGCTCCCAAAGCTACACAATTGTGCGGACCAAGCTCGAATCTTCCTTTCCTATGCACATTATGTCAAGCGTGCACAATCTTCTACTTCAAATGTTGGGGATCTTTACCCTCTTGATAGAAAATACCTTCTAACAACATGTTATTAGGTTTGTCTCTCAAGGGGAACCCAAGTTTACGACGAGCCAAAGCAGGGTTGTAGTTAATTCCTCATTGTGTACCAATGAGAGGCACATTAGAGAATTCACCACAACTATTAATAATCTCCAAACTGCTTAAGGACGGATCATACCAAACTATATCATCATTAGTGAGAGACATAAGTCTCTGAGACCACCGTAGAAATTGTTTGTTCTCCACAAAAACAGGCCTTTGAGGCAAGTCCGAAATAAACCACTTGTACAGAAGAGGAATGCAACAGACAATCGCTCCACCACCCTTAGAATTCCTTAGATGCAAAGAGAAATACATATCACCCAACAAAGTAGGCACATGATTCTCAATCAAGAAAAGTCTAATGGCGTTAACATCAACAAAACCGCCAATGTTAGGGAACAAAGCTAATCCATAGATGAGTAACACAAAGATAGCTTCAAAAGCGTCCACACTACTAGCTTGAGCAAAAGTGGTAGCTTCCTTGATGAGGAAAATAGATGGCAACCCAAATAACCCTCCTTTCTTCACCCAATGAGCCTCTATCTCATAGTTCTTCAGGTGAAGAGCTTCAGCAATAATACTAGACTGAGGAACCTCCTCCAATCCACTAAAAGGCGCTCCACTAGAAACAAGTATCCCCAAAAGATGAGAATAGTCCTCCAAAGTAGGCACAAGCTGAATATCTGGGAAAATGAAACAATGGTAGAGAGGATCATAGAACTGCACTTACACACTTAAGAGTCCTTCAACCACATCAGCAAACAAGATAGACAGAAGTTTCCCATGACGTTGTTTGAAGTCCAAGGGATCTAATACAAAAGATTCTAGCTTCCTTAACCCTTTCAAGTCGGGACATCTGAAACTGTAATTCTTAGTGTTCCTTCGTCCACAATCCATGGTCTGAAAATATTTGCAAATGATACCTTAGTTCCTTGAAAATTTTGTGTGATGAATGCTATAATGTGCATGAATGCAACAATCACAAATAAGGGATCACACACAAGGCAAACAAAGGTCAAGGGATGAATCAAGTCATTGTCAAGATCAATCATCCATTTTGGTGGATTATGGTTTACACCTTATCAACACCCATGTTCCATTGATATTGACAAGACTTGATTGGATCAACCAAGAATCAAGGGTTTGTTGCAAGTCATGAGCATTGAGTCTTGGTAAGAACCATCCCAAAGGAGTGAACTAAGGATAAAAACCTGTAGATCATGTTCTAAAAAGTTCCCAGAGTCTTAATTCCATCTATCGGATATTATAGGTTAAGATGACTGACTCATCGACCCATAATATTCTCAAGAGAAACTCGTCTGAGTGTAGTATCACGTAACAACTGTTATCAAGTCTACACCTGAATAGTCTCCACACTACGTCCTAAATAGGCCAAGATGGGTTAGGTTTTCTAAGGTCCTCAGCTTCTTAGACCCAATTAGAAATAGGAATGCCTAACCACAAATACTTGTGTGACATTTCCAAATCCAAAGGAGTCTCCATTGAGCAGATGGATCTCAAGCCAACTTGTTAAGGACTACTCCACACAAGTCGAACATGACTATACCATCCTCCTATCTTAATTGCACTCAAGTTCGAGTTAGAACTTATCTCACCATTCAGAGATCACCAAGCACAACAAGTAGATTATATCACACATACATATATACAAACATCAGATATATACAAATATATTCACACAAAAAGTAGGCTAAACACACTGGAGACTACTCCACAACAGAGTCGCCACTTAATTTCTGTAGCGGGAAATTCATGATCATCAAGCTATTGACAAGCTAGAGATCAATTAACAAGAGTCGCCACCGCGCTTTTATTGTTTCCAAGGGAAAAGGGAAAAAGTACGAACAAAACCCAATAAGTAAGAAGTTTTCAAATAAAAACTAATAAAAGTCAGAGATCACAGGTAAGGGGGTTGGATACACAGAGGGAAGGTGTTAGCACCCAAAGTGTCCTAGGTACTCCTAGGGAGCCCTTTTTGTGTACATATGTATTTTGTATAAAGTGATGTTTACAAACAAATAGAATGGGGGGATGAGAAAAGAATTCATTAATTATATTTTTGTGTTTGACAAGACCTTCGGTCTTGTGCCTACATACCAACATAAAAATGAGGGATCAAAACCTCGTAGTTCGTGCTACAAATTTCAAAATGGGTGTATTGATTTTAACAAAATTTAAGTTTGAAAGGCACAAAGGCCTAAAAATGGTTTGAATGAGTTGGTTCTTTTTGGCTTTTTGAAAGTTTAAGTCAAGTATAGTTAAATTTATTTACAAATTTGATTTAAGAAAATAAGTTTGAAAATGCAATGGCATAAGGCCAAAGTTTCTATCTTTTTGTAAAAAGTGGTCAAAGTTTAGAACAAAAGTAGTTCACACAAAGAAGGTTTTGAAAATGGAGGGAGAGATTTTGAAATTAAAGAAATAGGGAGAAAATGAAGAGGCAATCATATGCACAAAATTTAAAAGTTTAGAGTTGAAAAGATCTGACCAAATGGGTAGCAATCCAATAGACAAGTATGTCAATAGCAACCCAGAATTCCCTTGGACTTTTAGAATCACACAACACAGAAATGAAGAATTATATTATCTTGAAGAGCAAGGAATCAAATAAAGATGGCCTCATCTGAGCTTATCCATTCCATGATCTTTCTTCAAAGTAGCCCATGTAGCAGATGAATTCCATAAGTCACAGGTTCAACATAACAACTTAACAATGATCAATGTTGCAGATGAACTGGAGAGATCTTGAATGATGTATCAGATGAATTTCAAATTGCAATCACTTGGTTCTTCACAAATTGGCATTGGCCAAGTCCATTAGCAAAGGAATGTTGCCTAAGTTCTAAGTCCAATTGGGCAAGATCAAACCAACAGTCCACTCAAGAGTCTTTTAGGGTTTTTGTTATTATTATATACATTAATGGTCAAAGACCACACAAACAAGTAAAATATATACAAACAAAATAATATCACATGTAGAAACTCTTGAAGAAAACTTGATCAATATAACATGTAGAGAACATTGGGACTTATATATGATGTTCATAACCATTCTTGAATCAATTCTTGGTTGTACACTTTGTTCATGAGGGTCTCAAACCCTAGATGTGATCTTGATGAATCAATGAGATCATGCCCTACCTACAAAAGAGTTAGGAAAATACAAAAGCATATTTTTGGTATTTTGGTTAGTGGAATGATAAAATACAAGTATGAGGGATCTTAGGGTAAGGACGATGCCAAGATATGATCCCAATGCTAATGCTTATGATGAAATTGCATGAGGGATCTTAGGGTCAAAATTGGGGTCTTACACCATCCCTCTTCATCTTAAATCCCATTTTATCCCATCCCTTTCATTGACCAATGAAGTATCAATATCCTAAGGCTAATTGGTTCATCAATAACTTCATGTTAGATGAACCAATACAAGTATGGATGAGATTGATTCCATCCTTTGATCATTTTCTTTTTGTGTGTGGTATGTTTTATAAGAACAAAGTTGGTTCTAGAATATATCTCTAAGATTTTGATGATAACAAAGGATGAAACACAAATGGCACTCTAATGAGATTTTTTCTTCGTGTGCAGGACTCTGATCAAACATCAGATAGAAAATTACATCAGATACAAATATTCGACAATTAAATGCTACTCAGAAAGAACGTGTCCAGAAGACTCTGATTCTAATCAACGCAGATACCAGCGCAACATAAAGAAGTAGAAACTCTGATTTAAGAATACTGAATCTAGACTCTGAATCCGAAGAAGTCTAGAGCCTTGAGAAACTCTGATGTGGTTAGACATGATTATCCTCTGAAGACAAACTCTGACCTATCAAGACTCTGACGTAGACTCACCAGTTCATAATGCGTAACCAAAAAGAGATCTGCATTTGGAAATAAATTATTTCGAGAAGGAAATAATGAGGCTCACAAAATTGTTTTAGAAAGAAACAAGGAGAGTAATGACATTAATCACTCTTAAATGACCAAGGTTCTGCCATCACTCCAACGGTCCTTCTCAACGACTATATAAAGGATGAAATACTTCACAAGAAGACACACCTGAGACACACAAAATACGAAAACTCTTAATCATTCTCTCTTATCTTTCACAAGCTGCTGCTCTTAAGTGAAAAGCTATTGTTCTTATAATTCTGTAATATTTGCTTTTGTTAGAAGCACATTGCATTACAATTTATATCTTTGCTTAAAATATTTCCTCAAATGACTTTGTGCAGTCTGATTACTTGAGAGGGCTAAACGATTATTCTCTTAGACGGTTGTTTGTGTAATCTTTCAAGATTAGTGGATTAAGTCCTTTTTGAAGGAGAAATCACCTTGGCCTGGTGGACTGGATTAGCTTTGAATTTCAAGTGAACCAGTATAAAATTCTGTGTCATTTTCCTTTTTATTCTGTGTGTGTCTGATTTCTGGAAAAAGAAATTATTTCCGAAACAATTCAAACCCCCCTTTCTTGTTTTTCTATACCTTCAATTGGTATCAGAGCTTCGACTCTGTTATTTATTTTCAAATCAAACACTTAACAGTGTAGAGAGATCCAGCGTGAGAAAAACACTACGGCCAACACCAATGAAAGAGATAGTTACGATGTTAAACCTCTAATCTTTGATGGAGAAAAAGTTTGATTATTGGAAAGATAGAATTGAAAGTTTCTTTCTAGGCTACGATGCTGATCTATGGGATATAGTCACAATCGGTTACACACCACCTGTGACTGACGCTGGCGTTGCTATTCCTAGAAGCAAAATGACAGATGATCAGAAGCGTGAATTCAAAAACCATCACAAAGCCAGAACGATACTACTCAATGCCATTTCCTACAATGAATATGAAAAGATCACCAACAGGGAAACAGCTAAAGAAATACTTGACTCCCTGAGGATGAATCACGAAGGAAATACTCAAGTCAAAGAGACAAAGGCTCTGGCTCTAATCCATAAATATGAAGCCTTCAAAATGGAGGACGATGAAGCTGTAGAGGTAACGTTCTCTAGATTTCAAACATTAATTGCAAGACTCAAAGTGCTAGACAAAGGCTACACAACTGCAGATCATGTCAAAAAGATTGTCAGAAGTCTACCAAAGAAATGGAGACCTATGGTCACAGTCTTAAAGTTATCTAAAGATATGAACAATATCAGCCTTGAGGAACTCGCCAGCTCACTCAAAAGCCACGAGATTGAACTGGAGGAAGATGAGCCTCAAAAGAAGATCAAGTCTGTATCACTAAAGTCCAGATCTGAAAGACGTAAACCAGAAAGAAACAAAGCCTTCCAAGCTGAAGAGGAAGGTAATGACGACTCTGAGAAGGAAGAGTCTGACGACGAAGAAGAGTTATCCCTTTTAACCAGAAGAGTAAAACAACTCTGGAGAAAAAGGAATAATAACTTCAAAAGACCAAGACCCAAGGGAGATCGCTCAGAATCAACTTCCAGAGGTAAGTCAAACAAAGATATAACATGCTATGAATGCAAGGAAACAGGTCATTACAGAAATGAATGTCCCAAGCTAAAGAAAGAGAGCTCCAGAAGAGAAGGTTTTAAGAAAAGCTCATTCATAACTAAAAAGGGACTGATGGCCACCTGGGATGACAGTGGATCTAATTCCTCAAAATCAGACTCTGAAGAACAGGAAAATGTTGCACTCATGGCTACCACCTCCAAAAATACATCAGATGGAGAATCTGACTCTGAAGAGGTATTTTCTAATCTTTCTCGCTCTGACCTTGAATCATGCCTTTATGAAACTCTAAACTCATATCAGAAACTTAAACAAAAATTTAAAGCTAGAAAAGAGGTTCTTGAAGAAACCATCGAAGAATGTGGTAAACTTGAGATGACAGTTTCAGAACTAAAAGATGAAAACCGAACTTTGATATTAGAAAGAGACTCCATAAAGAAACAATGCTCAAAACTTGAAGAAGCTTTATCTCAAGCTCCACAAACTTCAAACACAGTAATATATGAATATGAAAAATCTTTTCAAAAGTTTCTGAAAAATGGGATAGAGAGAAGCAGAATGGCATCCATGATTTATGGAGTCAGTCAGAATAATAAAAGAGGAATAGGGTATGTCCCCAGTGAAGATAAATCTTCCACAATTGACAAACCTAAATCTCCTTTTTCTTATCACTAC
Source organism: Lathyrus oleraceus (assembly GCF_024323335.1). Classification (NCBI taxonomy): domain Eukaryota; kingdom Viridiplantae; phylum Streptophyta; class Magnoliopsida; order Fabales; family Fabaceae; genus Lathyrus; species Lathyrus oleraceus. The sequence continues at coordinate 224,570,041 of NC_066584.1, forward strand.
ACACATACACAAGCACAACATTTTGATAATGCTAGAAAACCCAAGGTTCTAAGAAACTCTGGGAAAACTAATCATAAAGGACCCAAAAGATTTTGGGTACCAAAAAATAAGATTGTTTATGTTGCAGATATCTTATGCCGCAGAGTTAAGACACCAGTCATGGTACCTAGACTCTGGATGCTCGCAACACATGACGGGAAGAAAGTATATGTTCCAAAACCTGGAACTTAAAGATACGGGCTTTTTAGGGTTTGGAGGAAATCAGAAGGGAAGAATCAGAGGCTCTAGAACTATTGGTAATGGAACTCTTCCCTTTATATCTGATGTCCTCTATGTAGAAGGATTAATGCATAACCTGTTATCAATACGTCAATTAAGTGATAACGGCTATGATGTAATTTTCAATCAAAAAACATGTAAAGCAATTAATCAGAATAATGGAACAATCCTATTCACTGGAATGAGGAAAAACAATATTTACAAAATAAATCTTTCAGAGTTAAAAGAACAAAATGTAAAATGTCTGATGTCTGTTCACGAAGAGCAATGGGTATGGCATAGACGCTTGGGCCACATTGCATGAGAAAACTCTCTCAACTAAATAAACTCGAGTTAGTCAGAGGTCTACCCAAGCTGAAGTATTCTTCAGATGCTCTATATGAGGCATGTCAGAAAGGGAAATTTTTTAAAACATCTTTTAAAAAGACAAATATCGTCTCCACCTCTAAGCCTCTGGACGTTATCACCACAGCAATGCGCAATGATCAACAAAAATTATTGTCATACAGTGAACTGACTTTGTGTGTTTTTGCTTTGGAAAGCAAATGTCGCGGTTAGCAAGAGTCGCCACCGACTTTTCTTTTATCCAATAAGGAAAGGTGGAAAAGAACAGGAAAGACCTTAATTAGATTTTGGGTTTGGGAGGTACATTATACAAAGGGAAGGTGTTAGCACCCTTTATATCCATGGTTATCCATGGGCTCTTAATTGCTTGATCACTTATGTTTTTCTTTTGTGTGAAAAAGAGTGTTTGAGAAGTGTTTAGGAAATGTTTTGAAAAGGAGAATTTAACTTTGTAATGATTCTTGTATGAATGTATACAAAGTGGTTATCTCGTTTAGTTTTGAAAGGTGTGAGGTGTGAGAAGTATTTTAAGTTGTGAGTAAGCAATTAAGAGTTATACCTACCCAAGGTCTTTAGGGGCGTTTCCTATCCTTATGAGGGTAAAATTGTCCTTACTATTGAGAAGTAAGTAGTTTTGTCCTTTGGATGTAAAAGGGTCATCGTTGGGTCATTGAAAGCAACGGTTGGAAGGATACCTTAGCATTCGAAGGGACTATCATCATTTAACCGTAGGCTACACCGAAGGGTCATCGAGGGGCAAAATCATATATTTGAAGGCAACATCCGAGGGACTATGATTTATTTTATGATGATTTAATCGAAGGGTCTTGGCTAAGGATATCCCCACATTCGCGGGACATGACCATAATACCGTAATATCGTAGGGTAACAAAGAGAGGTCCAAGATCGCATATTTAAAGGCAAAGTTTTACAATTAATTAGATAGCCGTAATCGATTAAGTAATTAGGTCCACATTAAAATCGATGAAATCAATACATTAAAATCAGCTAGATAATTTAGGATGTATCTCCACATTAAAATTAAGTAATTCAGAATCCATCTCCATAAGGGTATCCCACAAATAAAGTGGAATACTTAGCCGGCCGTTTCTTCGGGAATGTGTAAGCCTTTACACAATTCAGCACACGGGTTAGAACATCGAGATAAAGTACAATTGAAAATTGTACCACAAAATAAACACAACAGTCATAAAGTCAGGCCAAATAATGTAGAATTATAATAAATCTTGATTAGATAAACATAAGGCAAAACAGAAAAGAAACAAAACAGCCACTGTTCTGTTCGCTCCTGCTTCGCCTAGCGAAGGCTTAGCGAGTGCTCGCTACAGGCTCGCTTAGCGATGTGCTAGCGAGCTGCTACGGGTTTTGAGTTTGATAGCAGCATGATCTCCGGCACCCTGAACTTTATGGCATTTAATTACAGGAATAGCATGGACAAACATTCAGGATATTCAGGCATACTTAAATTCACATGTGAAATCAAATTACATATCTGAAAATTTAATCATGATGCCTTATGTATGTAGAGATTACCGATTAAAAGCATAAAACAGTAGTGATGCGCAAACCTGTTTGCAATGGAATTGCAGCTTTGGATTGGCAAATCGGGTCGAATTGGACGGAGGCAACCTTGGTGCGGATGAGCGGCCTTCAGGGTTTCCTTACTCGGAATTCTCTGAGTTGGTCTCCAAGGTTTCTATGCCAGGGTTTCTGTGCGTCTTCGTCTGTCTTCGTCCTCCCATTTTTGTGACTGAAGTGTCAGTATTTATAGTGATTGTGGTGACCTAATGGGCTCAGAATGAAGCCCAAAAATTCTGATATTCGCAAGCTTCGCTAGGCGAGCGTGTAGCGAAGGGTTCGCTAGGCGAAGGAGTTGCTCGCCTAGCGAGCAAGCTAGTTTGGGCCTTTTTCTGGATTGGGTCTGTTGTGAGCTGGCCTTTTGTTCCTTTAAGGTCAGTGCCTTGCAGAATAAGTTGGAGTGCTTCGAGAAGTGTTTTGAAAGATTAATGGGCAAATTTTGGGGTATGACAGCTGCCCCTGTTCAATATTCTTGAACCGAGAGAGTTAGGATGGCAAGTATGCCGTTCGTGGTCTGGAGGTGGAAGATTATTGAACACTAGAATGCCCCAAAATTTGCACTTGTCAATTAGTCTAGATGGAGATGGGCTTAAAGATGCCATCCAGGAAGTTTGATGGTGAGGGCTTCAGATTGTGTCGTATGTTAGACGATATCTGAAGACATGGGTGTCATATCGGGTCGTACGTTAGACCGTATAGTGAGTCATCCATTAGGCTGTCGACTTTGCCGGGGAGTCAGAGTGTGTTATACGTTGCTGGGGATAAGGGATCAGAATGGATCATACGCTAGACCGTATCTGAATAGCAGAGTGAGTTGTTCCTTAGGCGGGTGACTTCACTGGGGATGAAAGATCGGAATGGATCATACACTAGATCGTATCTGAGTTGCAGAATAACCCGTCCGTTAGGCTGTTTCTGATGACGAAAGGGGTAGCCATATGCTAGACTACACTTCAGAAATGTACCGTACGCTAGGTAGCATCTGAGGGAATGAACATCCAAACGGGTCGTACGCTAGACCGTCTCTGAGCAGAATGAGCCGTCCGTTAGGCTGAATCTGATGATGAAAGGGGTAGTCGTATGCTAGACTACGCTTCAGAAATGTACCGTACACTAGGTAGCATCTGAGGAGATGAAGGTCTAACTGGGTCGTACATTAGACCGTATTTGAGCAGAATGAGCCGTCCGTTAGGCTGAATCTGATGATGAAAGGGGTAGCCGTATGCTAGACTACGCTTCAGAAATGTACCGTACACTGGGTAGCATCTGAGGAGATGAAGGTCTAACTGGGTCGCACATTAGACCGTATTTGAACAGAATGAGCCGTCCGTTAGGCTGAATCTGATGATGAAAGGGGTAGTCGTATGCTAGACTATGCTTCAGAAATGTACCGTACACTAGGTAGCATCTGAGGACTTGAAGGTCTAACTGGGTCGTACATTAGACCGTATTTGAGCAGAATGAGCCGTCCGTTAGGCTGAATCTGATGATGAAAGGGGTAGTCATATGCTAGACTATGCTTCAGAAATGTACCGTACACTAGGTAGCATCTGAGGACTTGAAGGTCTAACTGGGTCGTACATTAGACCGTATTGGAGTAGTTGAAGGTGAGCATGGATCGTACGTTAGATCGTATCTGAGTTGAAGGCGTCATATGTTGAGCTGAATCAGAATGAACCGTATGCCAGGCTATATCTGATAGTATTTGCATATGTTGTATTTGCAACGAATATCTGAGATGTAGTCGAATCTTGAATGTAATTGATAAAGATGTCCGTCTGAATGGACCTTTGTTTTGACTGTATCAGGAGGATAATTAACCTGAAAAATAAAGTTAGTTTCATGCTATGTCATGATGCATGAGATATTTTATGTTTATGAAAATAAATGCGAACAATGTATGCATGCGTATGCTGTGAAATGATGTAATGAATGAATTATGCATCTGAAAAGTTTTTCCTGGCGACTCCCTGGGGAAAATAAATCCCCATCTTCTGGTTGGAGATCCTTGTATTGATGACCCTTTCTCAGCTAGGGATACTTGATTTCTGTCTGATGGTGGAAATACTTAACAGAAGCCTGGCTGGGGGTGGAAGAGATGACCAATTTGTCTAGTAATGCCAATTGCTTCTGGGGAATAACTGGCTTTGCTGGGGAATAGAATTAGCAACGGATTCATTGGAAAGCATGATTAGACCTTCTCCTCGATCCTGAAGTCTTTTAGTAATCGCTATTTCTATTTTATGCATGCATTTTTGGTAAACATCGATCATATTCACATGCACATATCAATTCAAATTAAATCAATGGACGTTTATGCAAGCAAAACAGAGAAAGTAAAACAAAACACCTTTTTGGAAATGAAATTGTATTGATTTTGAAAGAGGGCCTATAGACAGGCAATTTTGTGTACAAGGAGACAGAAATCCTAGTAAGAGGAAATTGCCAAGAAAACGAAGAGAAAGCTATGCAGAAAAAGTCCTATTGATTCTAATTCTGCTACTGTCATTATGTCTTCAAGCATCTCATCTCCTGCTGTCGGATAGAAGTGATTGGCTTGTTCAGTCCCTTTGACTTGGCTGAAGCTGACCGAGAACGGGGCATAGTCATACGCTTTAATCCCTAATTTTTGCCTGGACCGCCTTTTCAGGTTTTCAGTCCACCAGGATACCCTTTTTTGCCCAAGCCGCCTTTTCAGGTTTTCGACTTGCCGGGTGTACATGCGTAGTATTTTTTGACTATGTCTGCGTTCACGGGATGCGGGGACTCTTCGTCATCCACTGTAGCAAGCATCATGGCTCCGCCAGAGCATACCTTCTTAACTACAAATGGCCCTTCGTATGTGGGAGTCCATTTGCCTCTAGAATCACCTTGTGGTAGAATGATACGCTTTATTACCAAGTCGCCACTTCGGAATTATGGTGTTTTATTTTGAACTGCGTGCAGAGTTCAGTAATCATCTTGTTGTTCAAATTAGCACCATTATCAGTGATAGCTCTTTCAGGAGACAACAGGTTTCTCAAATGTGTATTTGATAAGATCCGTCTTAGAAATCAATAAAGCGGTATGATTCCACATATACTGTCTTAGTCGGCGAGCAGCCCAAGCCAAAGCACAGCAAGCTTTCTCGAGCTGTGAGTATCTTGTTTCACAGTCGGTACCTTTTGCTAAGGTAGTATATTGCATGCTCTTTTCGACCAGACTCGTCATGTTGCCCCATCACACACCCCATTGAATTTTCTAACATGGTCAAGTACATGATTATAGGTCTTCTTTCAACTGGTGGCATCAGAATTGGAGGTTCTTGGAGATACTTCTTGATTTTGTCTTGGTAATTTGGAGATGGATTCGCAAGTAGCGGTCAAATGGGAGTTAAATCGGGCGACGTGGTCCAGATTTACGATTTCGATCGATGCCCCATGCGGCTGAATAGTCTTTTCTTCTTGCAGCAGTCTGGCAAGCTCTCCAGGTACTTCACAATCTTCCTCACTTCCATCCTCGGCTTGGTAGATCGGATTTTCAAAGTCATAATGAACAGTAGCAGAGTTATTACCAACAGGATCCAGAGTGGATGTGGATCGGCAAATTGTTACGTGAGTGTGTGCAAGAAAACATAGCTTGTTTGAAAAATGACAGGAAAGATAAAGAGCGCAATATTTGAATGCAAAAAGGTCCATTGATTTATCGAATGTGAATATGCTTATGAAAATGACAAAACCTTTAACAAAATTTAATACATTAAAATAAGCAATAACAATTACTCCTGACTAAAGGAAATCGTGATAGTGTCTTCAGCCTTCCAATTATTGAGTCCGTCACCAATTGTTGGGAAAATCCAGCTATCCAAGTCATAATCATTATCAGTATCTTCCACAGCATTGACAGTCTCGTCATGATTAGGCAGAGGAGCAATGATGACATTAGGAGTCTCCGGAGGATCAGAGGTAGCCGCCTGTATCTTTCCACTTCGAATGTCGCTTTCAACATGTTCACCTGTTAATATGAGTTCAGTGAAATCCAATGAGGAACTTCTCAATAGATGGCTGTAGAATGGGCCAGTCAGTGTGCTCATGAACATGTCCACTAACTCTCTGTCAGTCAGAGGAGGTTTGACTCTGCCAGCCAAATCTCTCCATTTTTGAGCATATTCTTTGAAGCTTTCTTTAGATCCCATAGTCATATTCTGCAACTGTAACCGAGTAGGTGCTAATTCAGAATTATACTGGTAATGCTTGTAGAAAGCTGTCGCTAAGTCAGTCCAGGTGTGGATGTCAGAGCTCTCGAGCTGATAGTACCATTCTAACTGTGTGCCAAACAGACTCTCTTGGAAGAAATGGATCCATAGTTTCCTATTAGTGGTATGTGGCTGAATCTTTCTCACATAAGCTCTCAGGTGCATCTGAGGACAAGACGCACCATCGTACTTAGTGAAAGTGGGGATCTTGAATTTGCGAGGAATGGTCACATCGGAGACCAGACCCAAACTTTCGAAATCCAGACCGGGCGCCTTCTGACCCTCCATGGCTAGCATACGTTCTTCCAGCAACTTGTACTTATCATCTCTTGGAGAGTACTGTTCATTCTCGTAATCTTCAACGTCGTCCTCAGGGTTGAAGAGATCAACATCCTCCTCTCCTGAATCATTTTCCGTCCCTTCTTCTGGACCATTCGGAATTCCAAACTTGACTCCCGCGGCCTGTCTTTTAAGCCTTCTTCCCGGGTTAACGTAACTCACAGGTTTCTGGTCTTTCTTCTCGAGCAAGAGAGCCTTCAGTTCCTCCTGCCCCTTGGATAAGTTCAAGATCATCTCCTGGAGTTGAGCATTCTGAGCATGGAGATCTTTGACAGTTTGTTCGAGGTCCATTTTTCTGTTTGCAGGAAAACCGTGAGAACCTTGATCCCTTTAGAGTACCTGTTATGCAATGTTATGTCCTGCTATGCAATGTATGCAATGTTTTCAATGTTTAAAGTCCTTGAAATGGTTAGTACAATGCCATGATGTCATGATGTTATGATGTTAGGTAAATAACAAGCACAAACAAGTCACACAACCATCATTCCTAGGTTTTAAGGCTTGCATGAGTTCCATAGGTAAGTACCCTCCCCACTGAAGTTTGGTTGGTTCAACCTGTCCTAGACTAGTAACCGAGTTCTAGAAGGATCTCCAATCATTGACCTTCCTTTAAGTCCACTTCAGTGCAACACCAAGTGGTTGACCGAAGCTTCCCTAAAGTCCAATCTCAAAGAGTGTAGTATCGAGTCTCAACCAACCCCAGTCGGAACCGAAGTCAGTTATCTCACTACTTTCTAATGGCTAGGACGAGTCAATTAGGGTTCTAAAGGTCTGGTTAATGCTTTGATGACACCACGCAGAAGCCAAATTTTTCCTCAAGTAAACATGAGGAACATCAGGACATCCAAAGTGTCACATTAACCGTAGCCATCATTTTAACCATTCCGGTATACGCCGGATAGTCGCGATGATCTATTGCTACTTACCTAAGGTACACTAGATCCGGGTGTAGGATCTTTCACTCGAAAATACCCAAGCAATCCCTTAAAAGTAAATCAGACAATTTGAATAAGTGATCTTGTTTTTAAGGTAACCTCTCTTTTAAAGTTTCCCCAGCAGAGTCGCCAGTTCTGTCATACGGTGAACTGACTTTGTGTGTTTTTGCTTTGGAAAGCAAATGTCGCGGTTAGCAAGAGTCGCCACCGACTTTTCTTTTATCCAATAAGGAAAGGTGGAAAAGAACAGGAAAGACCTTAATTAGATTTTGGGTTTGGGAGGTACATTATACAAAGGGAAGGTGTTAGCACCCTTTATATCCATGGTTATCCATGGGCTCTTAATTGCTTGATCACTTATGTTTTTCTTTTGTGTGAAAAAGAGTGTTTGAGAAGTGTTTAGGAAATGTTTTGAAAAGGAGAATTTAACTTTGTAATGATTCTTGTATGAATGTATACAAAGTGGTTATCTCGTTTAGTTTTGAAAGGTGTGAGGTGTGAGAAGTATTTTAAGTTGTGAGTAAGCAATTAAGAGTTATACCTACCCAAGGTCTTTAGGGGCGTTTCCTATCCTTATGAGGGTAAAACTGTCCTTACTATTGAGAAGTAAGTAGTTTTGTCCTTTGGATGTAAAAGGGTCATCGTTGGGTCATCGATTGGTCATTGAAAGCAACAGTTGGAAGGATACCTTAGCATTCGAAGGGACTATCATCATTTAACCGTAGGCTACACCGAAGGGTCATCGAGGGGCAAAATCATATATTTGAAGGCAACATCCGAGGAACTATGATTTATTTTATGATGATTTAATCGAAGGGTCTTGGCTAAGGATATCCCCACATTCGCGGGACATGACCATAATACCGTAATATCGTAGGGTAACAAAGAGAGGTCCAAGATCGCATATTTAAAGGCAAAGTTTTACAATTAATTAGATAGCCGTAATCGATTAAGTAATTAGGTCCACATTAAAATCGATGAAATCAATACATTAAAATCAGCTAGATAATTTAGGATGTATCTCCACATTAAAATTAAGTAATTCAGAATCCATCTCCATAAGGGTATCCCACAAATAAAGTGGAATACTTAGCCGGCCGTTTCTTCGGGAATGTGTAAGCCTTTACACAATTCAGCACACGGGTTAGAACATCGAGATAAAGTACAATTGAAAATTGCACCACAAAATAAACACAACAGTCATAAAGTCAGGCCAAATAATGCAGAATTATAATAAATCTTGATTAGATAAACATAAGGCAGAACAGAAAAGAAACAAAACAACCATTGTTCTGTTCGCTTCTGCTTCGCCTAGTGAAGGCTTAGCGAGTGCTCGCTACAGGCTCGCTTAGCGATGTGCTAGCGAGCTGCTACGGGTTTTGAGTTTGATAGCAGCATGATCTCCGGCACCCTGAACTTTATGGCATTTAATTACAGGAATAGCATGGACAAACATTCAGGATATTCAGGCATACTTAAATTCACATGTGAAATCAAATTACATATCCGAAAATTTAATCATGATGCCTTATGTATGTAGAGATTACCGATTAAAAGCATAAAACAGTAGTGATGCGCAAACCTGTTTGCAATGGAATTGCAGCTTTGGATTGGCAAATCGGGTCGAATTGGGCGGAGGCAACCTTGGTGCGGATGAGCGGCCTTCAGGGTTTCCTTACTCGGAATTCTCTGAGTTGGTCTCCAGGGTTTCTATGCCAGGGTTTCTGTGCGTCTTCGTCTGTCTTCGTCCTCCCATTTTCGTGACTGAAGTGTCAGTATTTATAGTGATTGTGGTGACCTAAGGGCTCAGAATGAAGCCCAAAAATTATGATATTCGCAAGCTTCGCTAGGCGAGCGTGTAGCGAAGGGTTCGCTAGGCGAAGGAGTTGCTCGCCTAGCGAGCAAGCTAGTTTGGGCCTTTTTCTGGATTGGGTCTGTTGTGAGCTGGCCTTTTGTTCCTTTAAAGTCAGTGCCTTGCAGAATAAGTTGGAGTGCTTCGAGAAGTGTTTTGCAAGATTAATGGGCAAATTTTGGGGTATGACAATTATTATATGTAGTTGTTGAGAAATTCAATGAAGAATGAAGATGAAGAGGAACTTTAGTGTATATATATTTCAATTTTCTTGTTATTTTGTTGAAGAAGAGACTCTATAATATTCATATGATGCATGGACAAAGTAACAGACATAACAGAATAACTTTGTAAAAATGCACAACCGAAAATTGAGTGCCAACTGCGACCACTCGACCTGTTCACACGAGTCACTCGCCCTGTTCAGACCCGAGGCAAAAACTACTCAAATGAAGTATGAGATGAGTCGACTCAAACAGGGTTTTTCCAGAGTTAAATCGACCTATGACTCGACCTGTCTAGACCCATGGCAACATGGTTCAAATGAAACAAGCAATGAGTCAACGCAATCATGTGGATAAGTCAACTCATTTGGTTTTCCAAGGATTGAATCGACCTATGACTCTACCTGCTAAGACCCTAGAGTTTCATAGACTAGGATATGTATGAATGAGTCGACCGCTCCAAGATGTGAGTCGACTCAAAGTTCTTAGACTGTCAAAAAAATGGTTTTTGAGACGTATTTTGATCACTTGAAACCATTCTTTTATGAACCTAAGGTACCAATGATGATCAAGTGCATTATGCAAGTCAATGAGATGCTCCTATATGCATGGACATATTTCACTTATACTTTGAGAATGTTAGAGGATGAATGCATTTTATGATATGATGATTGTCGCACCTCAAAGAAAATGTGATCCCTCGCGATGGACGCGGAAAATATTAGTTCGAACAGAGTCGCCACCGAACTTTATTTATCCCAATGAAGACATAGAAAAATATCGATAAAACCTTTAAGAAAATAGAATAATGGTCGTCGCAACCATATTCGGGTTCGGGAGTCGATTACGCAAGGGGAAGGCATTAGCACCCCTCACGTCTGTTGTACTCAACGGGAACCTTTTAGTCTAATTTGCTATTTGAGTGTTAGTTGGATGTTGCTTGTTTTTTTAGAGTAATTTAAAATATTGAAAAGAGATGGATGGGAACCTCGGAAGGGGGAAAAGGGAGGTCTTTTTATTAGTTTGCTCGCGAAGATATAACAATCTCCTGCCTACGTATCCTTATGGTGCAATAAGGGAATCAAAGCATTCATAGTTCGGGGAACTACGATTGGTCGGTGTTTTTTAATGAACGACTGTTTAGATCGCGTTCTAAAGGATAAACGTTGGCTTGTCTACTCTCGGCGGAGCTTAAGCACTAGTTTGTTGTGCGCATTAGAAAGGATTAACAGTGTTCTTTTTTATAAGAGTTTTGGTCACACGGGGGTGACAAGTTCAGTTGACATGTTTGATGTTTCGTTTGGTAGGTTTTGATCGCACGGGGGCGAGAAGTTAGGTTTAGTATGTTTGATATGTTTGAAGAACGACAAAATACTCATCAATGTGGTGTACACCAATCATTCAATTCTTTCGAGGAATAATAAGGCGAACGCCTTCTACTCCCTTTTTGGTTTAAATTATTTATTGAAAGTTGTTTGCGGAAATTGAATATGTGTGGTAGTGAGGCATGCGCCTCCCACTTGCTTATTCAAGGAACAACGAGGCGAGCACCACCCATTCCTTTATCCAAGCTTATTTTAAGTATTTTAATCAGAAGTCGATAATTTGCGCAATATGGAGAGCGCCAATCATTCAATTATTCGAGAAATGGTAAGGCGAACGCCTCCCATTCTTTTTCATCTAAAGTTTGGATTATAAAAATAAAGTCTTTAGAAGTTTTAGTTGATTTGAAAAAAGTAACTTCAATTTGTATGCTTGCGGCTCTAATCGGAAATCGATAATTTGAGCAATATGTTGAGCGCCAATTATTCAATCATTTGAGAGATAATGAGGTGAACGCCTCCCCTCTTCTTTCCGAAGTTTGTACTTAAAAGGCTTTAGAAATTATATTAATGAGAAGATTATTTGAATTTGAATTTTTAGGATTGACTTTAATCGAATGTCAAGAATTCGAGCAATATGGCGTGTGCCAATCATTCGAGTCCTTGAGAACTAGTGAAGCGAACGCTTACTTACGTTCTTTTCATCCAAAATTCCAAATTATTAAAATAGAGTCTTCCTAGGAATTATATTGGTTTGAATGATAATTTGAAATCGAATTTGTAGAATTGGCTTTAATCGAATGTCAAGAATTCGAGCAATATGGTGTGCGTCAATCGTTCGAGTCCTTGAGAACTAGTGAATCGAACGCTTACTTACGTTCTTTTTCATCCAAAATTCCAAATTATAAAAATAGAGTCTTCTTATGAATTATATTGGTTTGAATGATAATTTGAAATCGAATTTGTAGAATTAATTTGGTTTATATAGGAATACTTGGTATTGGACCCCTATTTAATTTAATAACAAGATACATAATGAATTAAGCACTTATTTACTTTAGTAAATCAACTACTCATTTAATCGTAATATTCTAAAAAATAAATAAGCTAAAAATATTTTTGAGACAAAAAAAAGAACTTTGTATCATGCCTCTATTATTAAAATCACTATAAAAAATGTTTAAATAATATTAAAGTAAGTAATGAATAAGTAAACAAAAAAACTGGGGTAAGAGGTCAAATGGTGGTGGTATGTTTGGTATTTGGATCAGAGTGCTAACTGGGCTTAGTATATCAAGCCCAACCGAAAATGAAGTCAACACAAGGGGTTTCGAATTAGTAAGGGAACATAACGGGGCCCTAAGGGCCCGAAACCTTCCTGTTCAAAATGATCCATCAGCAAAAATTAATAAAATAATAAAAGGTGGGCCTTAAGCCAAAAACTGGTGGCCCATTTGGAGACCACAGAAGGCGAAGAAGCGAACGGTCAAATGACCACTAGACTTCCACATGCGGCAGATGCACGTGTTTGGCCTTGGGATTCACTGCTTCTTTAATGGCCATTTAAGAGCCTAACCAAGTTATAATGAATAACAATAAAGCTTGAGGCCATTATTTCTTGACTGACTACCAAACGCATAGACCAAAACGAATCTTTTCACCTCCTTACTTCGATTTTTTTCTTCCTTCCAATCCTGAATACCTTAAACCCTCTTTTGAATCCTCCCTTTGAATTTATGAACAAAACCTCTAAAATCTTAGGCACATCTAAGATCCGTCTTAAACCAACAAATTAAATAAAAAACAAACAGCAATTATCCCTACACTACAGATTTACTCCAATGCAATCAAACCCTAACGATTCATCATTAACCCCACACAAATAAACAATCTTCCATGGTATGGAGAAACAGGGAGGTACACGCAATGTTTATACAAAGAGAAATGCAGATTTAATGAGGAATAAGGCAATATAAGGCTCGCCGGAAAACGAAATTTCTGACGAGGGTACCGACGATGTAGTTTAACCTCAAAGTGTATCGTTCTCTCTTTCTTTTCTTTTTTTCGTTCTCTTGTGCTCCTCGCCTCTTTTTCGTCTTCTCTTCTTTCCGTCTTTCTCCTTGTTTTCAGTCCGATTCTGACTTTCCTCTCTATTTGCTCGTTGTTTCCGTTCGTACGTGGTTGAGGGGTTTGAGCTCTTCAAACTCTGATTTTCAGTGTGAAAATCAAAGTTGAAATACATTGTTTAGCGGAGCTTTTTGGTGCAAGGTTCAAGTGGGGATTCCAGCAGAGTGAAGGTACCTTCCCCCCTTTGCAGCGATCCGGGTCCCTCTTTATATAGAATCAGGTGAGGTCTTTTGATTGTGCGCAAGTGATACGATGGTGAAATCCACAATCCGTTAGGGAAGATTTTTCTCAGATATGGTGGGGACCAAGGTATCAGTCCTTGAAATTGTTATGAGTCATCTGGTATTTTTGTCTATAGTGATACGTTTTTATCCATTTGAAACTCATGTGGTCTCTTTAATTTGGTATGACATCACATTGTAAATTTTATTTTTGTATGCATGTATTCTGATGGATTTGTTTATGTGCTATGGTTCTAACGTGTGTAGCTTGTGCTTCGGTTCAGGTTTGGTATTGCAAGACTTGTTTTTGCTGTATTTGTCTATTGCACTACTCTGTTTCACCTTACCAATCTATTGTGGATTTGTCGGTCCTGTATTGTTGGCTTGGATGATTATTTGCTTTGAGTTCTACAGGACATATGCCGATATGGTTGCTTGAATTGATATTGCATACAATATATACTTTGAGTTGTCTCATTGCATTGCAGAGATCTTGATTTGGGTTGATCTAAGAACTGCATAAGTTAGGTTTGTAGGCTTCAATGCAGGTCTACTTTATTTCTTGATGGTGATGACGCATTGGTTTAACTACAATGAGCTGTTGCTAATCAATTTATTCTGTTGATGTTGTGGTAGTGCAGGTTACGGTTCTGTTGCTTTGGTCGCAGTTGGCGCGTATGTAGCATCGCAGTTTTGCAGCTTTATTCGCGGTGTTGGAGATGGGAGTGTGGCCTCTAGCATCTTTGGTTCATCCTACTGATATTCCACTATTTAGCTGCTCCGTAGCTTGAAATTTGGATTTGAACGACACGGGCTGCTTGTTGAATTACCTTGTTGCAAATAAAATCTTGTTGTAAATAATTTGTATCCTACTTGAAACAATCAGTTGGGTTTGAGCCATGTAAAATTATTATCTATGTCATGTAAAATGATTGACAGTTTGGACTATAACAGCTTTTAGTCATGGATTAACATGAAAGGTGATTGGTTTGTGGCTTTGCTAGGTATGATGGCAATTTATGGCATGGTACTATGGACCTTACATTGCTTGATAATTTGAATGCCGAATCTTGTGAGAAGCTGTTGAATGGTTTCGGTCCCCTTTGCCGGCCATGAATGTAAGAACAAAGTTGATTCTACAATATATCTCTAAGATTTTGATGATAACAAAGGATGAAACAAAAATGGTACTCTAACGAGATTTTTTCTTAGTGTGCAGGACTCTGATCAAACATCAGATAGAAAATTACATCAGATACAAAATATTCAGCTATTAGATGCTACTCAGAAAGAACGTGTCCAAGAGTCTCTGATTCTGATCAACGCAAATACTAGCGCAACATAAAGAAGTTAGAAACTCTGATGTGGTCAGACATAATCAACCTCTGAAGACAAACTCTGATTCATCAGGACTCTAATGCAGGCTCACCATTTCAGAGCACGTAACCGAAAAGAAATCTTAATTTGGAAAGAAATTATTTCGAGAAGGAAATAATGAGGCGTGCAAAACTGTTTTAGAAAGAAACAAGGACAGTAATGACATTAAACATTCTTCAATGACGAATTATCCCTTTCTGAAACTCTAAACTCATCAGAAACTTAAACAAAAATTTAAAGTTGTAAAAGAGGTTCTTGAAGAAACCACCGAAGAATGTGATAAACTTGAGATGACAGTTTCAGAACTAAAAGATGAAAACCGAACTTTGATACTAGAAAGAGACTCCATAAAGAAACAATGCTCAAAACTTGAAGAAGTGTTATCTCAAGCTCCACAAACTTCGAACACAATAATATATGAATATGAAAAATCTTTTCAAAAGTTTCTGAAAAATGGGATAGAGAGAAGCAGAATGGCATCCATGATTTATGGAGTAAGTCAGAATAATAAAAGGGGAATAAGGTATGTCCCCAGTGAAGATAAATCTTCCACAAATGACAAACCTAAATCTCCTTTTTCTTATCACTACACACATACACAAGCATAACGTTTTGATAATGCTAGAAAACCCAAAGTTCTAAGAAACTCTGGGAAAACTAATCATAATGGACCCAAAAAATTCTGGGTACCAAAGGATAAGATTTTTTATGTTGCAGATATCTTATGCAGCAGAGTTAAGACACCAGTCATGGTACCTGGACTCTGGATGCTCACGACACATGACGGGAAGAAAGTATATGTTCCAAAGACTGGAACTTAAAGATGCGGAGTTTGTAAGGTTCGGAGGAAATCAGAAGGGAAGAATCAGAGGCTCCGGAACTATTAGTAGTGGAACTCTTCCCTCTATATATGATGTCCTCTATGTAGAAGGATTAATGCATAACATGTTATCAATAAGTCAATTAAGTGATAACGGCTATGATGTAATCTTCAATAAAAAAAATGTAAAGTAATTAATCAGAACAATGGAACAGTCTTATTCACTGGCAGGAGAAAAAATAATATTTACAAAATAAATCTTTCAGACTTAAAAGAACAAAATGTAAAATGTCTGATGTCTGTTCATGAATAGAAATGGGTATGGCATAGACGCTTGGGCCATATTAGCATGAGAAAACTCTCTTAGCCTAATAAACTCGAGTTAGTCAGAGGTCTACCTAAGCTGAAGTATTCTTAAAATGCTCTATGTGAGGCATGTCAGAAAGGGAAGTTTTCTAAAACATCTTTTAAAAAGAAAAAATTGTTTCCACCTCAAAGCCTCTGGAACTTATTCACATCGACTTGTTTGGACCTATTAAGACAACGTCAGTCAATGGAAAAAAGTATGGACTAGTTATTATTGATGATTTTAGTCGCTGGACATGGGTAAAATTCCTAAAGCACAAGAGTGAGTCTCACTCTGTATTCACTAGCTTCTGTTCCAAAGTGCAAAACGAATTTGACTCTAAAATCATCAGAGTCAGACGTGATCATGGTGGCGAATTCGAGAATAAATTTTTTGAGGAACTATTTGACTTTAATGGAATATCCCATGATTTCTCCTGTCCTAGAACTCCACAACAAAATGGAGTTGTAGAAAGGAAGAATAGAACACTCCAAGAGATGGCCAAGACCATGATCAATGAAACAAATGTGGCTAAGCACTTTTGGGCTGAAGCAGTAAATACAGCGTGTTATATTCAGAATATAATCTCTATAAGACCTATTCTGGAGAAGACTCCCTATGAACTGTGTAAGGGAAGAAAACCCAACATTTCTTATTTTCATCCTTTTGGATGCTCTTGTTTTATTCTCAATACTAAAGAACATCTGAACAAATTTGATTCTAAAGCATAAAAAGGTATTATGTTAGGATACTCAGAATGCTCTAAAGGCTATAGAGTATACAACACAGGAACCAAAATTGTGGAAGAATCAATCCATGTTAGATTTGATGATAAGCTTGACCCTGAAAAGTCAAAGCTAGTTGAGAAACTTGCAGATTTGGAGATTACTTTTGCAGGCTCTGACGAGAATACTAAATCACCAGAAGTATCTGAAAGACAAAAGCCAGATGAATCTGAAACCACAATCATCCAGAAGAAATCAAGGAGTCACCCCAACATATCTGAAGATTTAATTCTGGGAAACAAGGATGAACCTGTCAGAACTAGGTCAACATTCAAAGTATCTGAAAAAACTCCTCTAGGATTAGTATCTCTAATCGAACCTACTTCCTATGATGAGGCACTTCAAGACAATGACTGGGTTCTGGTTATGAAAGAAGAGCTAGATCAATTCTCAAAGAATGACGTATGGGATCTTGTTCCAAAGCCTAAAGGAACTCATATTATTGGAACCAGATGGGTGTTCAGAAACAAACTGAACAAAAAGGGAGAAGTAGTCAGAAACAAAGCACGACTGGTGGCACAAGGGTACAATCAACAAGAAGGTATTGACTACAATGAAACCTTTGCCCCAGTTTCCATGTTAGAATATATTCACTTACTTCTCTCATTTGCTATAAATCATTCTATCAAACTATATCAAATGGATGTCAAGAGTGCATTTCTTAATGGCTATATATCAAAAGAAGTTTATGTCAATCAACCTCCAGGTTTTGAAAACTCTAAATGTCCAGAACACGTTTTTAAACTCAAGAAATCATTGTACGGTTTAAAACAAGCTCCTAGAGCTTGGTATGATAGATTAAGTAACTTCCTTCTGGAACATGACTTTATTAGAAGAAAGGTTGACTCTACACTCTTCTGTAAAAAACATTAGAAATGATCTCATGATATGTGTAAGACCCCAATTTTGACCCCAATATTGCATTTGCATTGCCTCAAGGATCCTTAGCATCTTGGTTCCCTTTGCCTTTGGGTGGGACTCCTTGTGATTGGTTTGAGATCACCAAGCATGCTTGAATTATACATCATTGTTTCTCTTATTTTTGTTTACTAACCAAAAGCACAAAAATGTGTCACTAACGTCTTTTGTTTGAAGCTTGAGTATCATCCAAGACACTTTGTGGGTTTTATTTAGATGATCAGTCAACACAAGGGAATGGCTTGAGATACTTCCAACAGGTTCAAATGGGGTTTATTCGTCAGTCAAAATGTTAATCTTGAAGGAGCAAAAGTTTGTTCATGAGCTGTCATGCTCGCTAGGCGAGCAGAATGGGTCGCCTAGCGAGTCCCAAGAAAAGCCACCAGAATCACCTACGCTCAGAGGAATTTCTTGAACTGTCATGCTCGTTAGGCGAAGCCCACGTGTTAAAAAAAAGGGGGAACGAAAAAAAAAAGGAACGAAAAGAAATAAAAAAAAATAAAATAAAAAATAAAAAAGAACGAAAAAAATAATAATAAAAAATAATAATAAATAAATAAATAAAATATAACAGAAAATTTTTGGACTTGGGCCTCTCTCATTTGAGCCCGCAGGTCCACAAAGTCAGGTTATAAATTCAGAGTTTCAGTGAAACAAAATTTCATTCCATTCCTATTACCCTGGTAGGAAAAAGATAGTGAGAGAAGAGCTAACAGAGTTCAGAGCAACCTCCAGAGACTGAAGGGAACTCATCGGCAAAGAACCAATTCCCTCTCATATAAACCCTCAGATTGCTTTGCAAACCCAACCGGGCAATTCAATTTCATTGATCTCTTCAGCCAGGTTTGCCTTATTCCCATTACTTTATGCTTTTAATTTGAATGCTCTGAATGTATGAGGTATTATGGGTATATTTGATACCCTTTTGATGCATGTGTTTTACAAGAGGTTTAGGCCTCCTACCCTTGGTTGCTTTTTGTGAGCTTTTTGTGAATTTTAATGGCATGATTCATGTGGTTACATTTTGATTTGGGGGAAACTCTTGGTTATCCTATCTTGTTTCTCTAACCTGTTTGTTGAGTTTTGTTTTGTGAGGGCTCATATGACTCTTGAAGAGATGGTTTTCCTGGTGTTCCACTTTATTTGTGGGATACCACCTGGAGGTTTATTCCGATTACCTGTACTGACTCACTTTCTTTGATGGTGCTAGCTTGAGAGATCTCGGGGTTCCTTGTTCCGTTAATTACTGTTACTTCGGATCTTTATCCGTGTGGTACTTTTACATTTTCCCGTATTTTTACCGCTTTCTTAGCTGGAAGACCTCGATAGGAGGTAATGTTTTGTGTGTTTACTTTATGCAGGTTCCTCCGTCTAGGACTTCCCTTTTGCCTGAGCGTTCCTAAAACGCAAACAAATTAATTGATTTTTCTTCTCCTAAGAACATGTTATCTCCTTCTACTACAGGCGAGTAAGTTTCCAAAGGTCGAGCATCCGTTAGATTGCGTAGTAACGTCGTTCGCCCCAAACCCTTAACCCGTAGTTGGTTGAACTACGTTTTGCTCTGATTTTCATCCCAGATGAGATACGTAGGCATAAGATGCGATGTCTTCGCGAGCACACTTCCCCTTTAACCCATAGGTAGCCGAGCTACGAAGACTCTGATTCTCAGATTCAGATGAGATATGTATGTAGTGGATGCGACGTCCGTGCGAGTCATTTTTTTTTTACCCTTCTTTTAGTAAGTAGTACATTAGATAAACATACACGTTTTTCTCATCCCTTCAATCATGTTTTCACAAATAAATTTTCAAAAAAAAAAAACAACAACCTTTGCAACAAATGTGAAAAGGGCTCCCTAGGAGTACCTAGGATGCTTTGGGTGCCTAATACCTTCCCATTGCATAACGAACCCCCTTACCCAGATCTCTGACATTTTTACTAGTTTTTGATTCGATAAAACTTTTAGGTTTTTGTTCTCTTTCTAACCATTCCTTTGGATAAATAGAAGTGTGGTGGCGACTCGACTTGTATGATTTACCTTGGATTTAGTCAATATCTTTAATGATAAGGAATACCCCGCTGCAGAAAAGTGGCGACTCTGCTGGGGACAGGAGATGAAATCCTAGTGGATTTTGCCTACTTTTCATATTTGTTGTATTGTATTGTATTTTTTTTTGTGACATATTTTTGTGCAATTTGGGATTACTGTATTGTATGTAATGATTGAATTGCTTCAATATTAATTCCTTGTATGCTTGGTGATCTTTGTGAGATGAGTTCTATACCCGAACTCGAGTGCACTTAGGATAGGAGAATGGCATAGTCTTGTCGACTTGTGTGGAGTTATTCCTTAGCAAGTTGACTTGCAAGCCCATTCACTTGGTGGAGGTCATGTTGGGATCAATAATGTCACACAAGTAAGTTGTGGTTAGACATTACTTTTTCCAATATAGATCTTAGAAGCCAAGGACCTTAGTTTACCAAACCCATCTTGGCCTATTCGTAGGATGTAGTGCGAAATTCGTTCAAGTGTAAGATTTGATACGATTGTTACGCGATAGTACACTCATAAGAGTCTCTCTTGAGAATATTTTTGGAATACGAGTAGTCGTTTCTTCGATAATATCCAAAAGATGGGATGATGACTATGGGAACCTTTTGTAGAACATGTTTGGCAGGTTTAAACCTTAGTACACTCCCTTTGGGTGGTTCTTAACCTAAACCAAATGCTCGTGACTTGCAACAAACCCTTGATTCATGGTTGATCCGTTCAGGTATCCTTAATATCAATGGAACTTGGGTGTTGATAAGGTGTAAACCATAATCCACCAAAATGGATGGTTGATATTAAGGATAACACGATCCATCCCATGACCTTTGTTTGGTGTGCTTTGCTTGATCCTTGAGTGTGATTGTTGCATTCATGCATTCATGCACCCATTTGCATCCATATCATCAATAAATAAGAAAATTTTCAAGGAACTTAAGGGGTTTATTTGCAAAATTTTCAGACATGGAAAGACAAAGAAGGAATACAAAGAAGTACTGCTTCAGGCGATCAGATTTGAAAGAGTTAAGGAATCTGACATCCTATGTATTGGATCCTTTGGGTTTCAAAGCTCGTTTCGGGAAGCTTCTTCCTCTTCTGACCACTCAGGTGGATGAAGGATTGATGAGTGTATTGGTGCAGTTTTACGATCCTTTGTACCGTTGCTTCACGTTTCCGGATTTTCAGCTTTTGCCTACACTTGAGGAGTATGCTTATCTTGTGGGTATACCTATCCTGGATCAGTTGTCGTTCAGTGGCTTGGAGAGTATTCCTACTTCTCAAGAGATAGCAGACATGTTACACATAGATGAATCTCTGGTTGGTGCTCATATGACTACCAAAGGTGGAATTCAAGGTCTCCCTTCTGAGTTCCTCATTGCTCAAGCTACTATATATGGGAAGGCCATGAGTGAGGATGCCTTTGAAGCCATATTTGTACTTCTCATCTATGGATTGGTATTGTTCCCCAACATCGACAAGTTTGTGGATGTGAACGCTATTAGGATCTTCTCTACTCTTAATCTCGTTCCGACTCTATTGGGCGATACCTACTTCTCTTTGCATATGAGGAATGCAAAGGGGGGTGGTGCCATTGTGTGTTGCTTGCCTCTGTTGTATAAGTGGTTTATTTCTCACTTACCTCAGACGGTCGCTTTCAAGGAGAACAAGGAATGTCTACGGTGGTCCACGAGACTCATGTCTCTCACTAATGATGATATCTCTTGGTATAACCGTGTGTATGATGGTGTGCAGATTATTGACTCTTGTGGCGAATTCTCCAATGTACCTCTTCTTGGTACATGTGGTGGGATTAACTACAATCCTGTTTTGGCACGTCGGCAGCTTGGGTTCCCCTTAAAGGATAAACCCAATAACATTCTGTTAGAGGGTGTATTCTTTCAGGATGGTAAAGATCCCCAAGGCTTGAAAGCTAGGATGGTCCGCGCTTGGCGCAAGATTCATAGGAAAGGAAGGAAAGAGTTGG
Organism: Lathyrus oleraceus; assembly: GCF_024323335.1. Lineage (NCBI taxonomy): Eukaryota > Viridiplantae > Streptophyta > Magnoliopsida > Fabales > Fabaceae > Lathyrus > Lathyrus oleraceus. Next base: position 224,591,798 of record NC_066584.1, read on the forward strand.
ATCCTAAGAATTGCATCGCTTTGGAGCCTTACACTATTTGGGTTAGGAAGAGGGCGTCTGAGTATCTCATGCCTTACGAGTATCCGAGACCTACACCTATGATTATGGATGGGCCTTAAACCCTCCCTAATCAAGGAGTAGAGGAGTTGAGAGAAGAAGACCGTTCACGTGCCTGGATCCGTGAACGTGAAGAGTTGCTTCAACAGATTAAGGAGAAGGATGCGTTGATTGAGTTTCTTGAGCATCAGGTTATTGATGACCCTGATGATGTATGGACTTCTCCACTTCCTCAGTCTTCTAAGTTCTGGAAGAGGAGGTATGATCGACTCGCCAAAGAGAAGGCCGATATGGAGGCAGCATATGAGAGGGAGGTGAAGAGGCTTCGCGCATCTTATCTTCCTGTGTCCCGAGCTTTAGATGATTGTTTCTAGGGATCCATAGGATGATTATTTTCCTTTTCTCTTGTATATGATTGACGATGCTGCACTTCTTTTCCCTGATATTATTTGATGAGATATTTCCATATGTGATAAAATGCTTAATATTTCCAAAATTTGCAAATAAAACTCTAAAGTTCCTTTGAAATAAAAAAATAAATCATATGCACAAACATTGCATGCATCATATGCATAAGCAGGTTTTGTTTCTGGTCCCTTGCCCTGTGGTCTAACTTTGTGTCCTTCATTTATTTTGAAGACAAGCTGACTCACCGGTACTACACTAGAGCCAACATTTCAAGACTGATGGATCACCTAGAACAAGAGAACCGCGAGCTGAAAGAGGAAGTGGCCAGATTGATTGCCCTAATGGAGTCACTCATGGTTTCCTAGAGTCAGTCTTCTCCGACACCTTCAACTCCTCCCTAGAGGACAGTTATCTCCAAGATTATCTCCTCTACTGTGCCCGCTGCCAGTACACACTTTGTTCCAACAGCCATGCCAACCGGGTTCCCGTGGGGGATGCCTCCCAATTTCATGCCTGAGGGTCCTATTCCAACCTTTGCTTCTCTGCCGGCATCTAGCCCGGTCCTTGTTGTTCCTCCTCCTATCGTGCATACTTTGCCCAGGGTAGACGACACCATCTATCATTCTGAGCCGTCTGAGGGTCCAGATGTTTATGAGAAGATGGATGCTAGGAACGATCAATTTATTGAGCTTCGCAAGGAATTGAAAACTCTCAGAGGAAAGGATCTTTTCGGCAAGTCTGCTGCCGAACTCTGCTTGGTTCCAAATGTGAAGATCCCTGTGAAATTCAAGGTCCCTGATTTTGAAAAGTACAAAGGAAATACTTGTCCTCTCAGCCACCTAGTCATGTATGCCAGGAAGATGTCGACTCAAACCGATAATGACCAACTACTCATCCACTACTTTTAGGACAATCTATCCGATGCTGCTTTGCATTGGTACATGGGTTTAGACAGCGCGAACATCCGATCCTTCAATGATCTCGGCGAAGCCTTCGTCAAGCAGTACAAGTACAATATGGATATGGCTCCCGATAGAGATCAATTGAGAGCCATGTCCCAGAAGGATAAAGAAACATTTAAGGAGTACGCCCAAAGGTGGCGAGAGGTGGCAGCACAGATCGTGCCTCCGCTAGAAGAGAAAGAGATGACTAAGATCTTTTTGAAGACTTTAAGTTCTTTTTATTATGAGCGGATGATTGCTAGCGCTCCTTCTGACTTCACTGAGATGGCAAATATGGGGATGCGTCTAGAAGAAGGGGTCCGTGAAGGATGGTTAACCAGAGAAGAAGGCTCTTCTGCCAAACGTTATGGGGCGTTTGCAAAGAAGAAAGATGGAGAGGCACATGCTGTGACCTCCCATGAGAAACCAAGAAGACCCTCTGTGAGGAGGAAGACTGTGCGTCCCGATAGTAACCAGCACCAGGTGGCTCATATAGCACCTGTCTTTAGAGATGATCAACAGTATCAGCAACATAGCAACAATCAACAACCACCTCAGCAATATCAGCCACAACAACTCCGTCCACAACAGCAGGCCTACCAGCCTCGCAACAGTAATCAGACCAACACAAGTTACGAGAGGAAAAAGGTCACTTTTGATCCTATTCCGATGACGTACGCAGAGTTATATCCCTCTTTGATAGAGAGGAAGCTGATTACTCCGAGAGACCCACCGGCTATACCTGCTAACCCCCAGTGGTGGTATAAGCCCGAATTGCACTGTGCTTACCATTCTGGTGCTCCTGGCCACGACGTGGAGAATTGTTACCCTTTGAAGACCAAGGTTCAAGACCTTGTGAGGTGTGGAATTCTATGTTTTGATGACGTAGGTCCTAATGTGAAGAAGAACCCATTGCCCGAACATGGGAAATCTGTCAACATGGTGCAGGGTTGCCCTGGCAAATACAAGGTCAAATATGTCAGTCATATTCGACAATCTCTGGTCGAGATGCATCGTTTGCTATGTGATTATAGTCATTATGAGCACGACCATGATAGGTGCCGAGTCTGCTCTGTTAACCGATTGGGTTGTTGCCAGGTGCACAAGGATGTTCAGGAAATGCTGGACGAAGGAGTCATTGAGATCCTCCAAAACAGAAATGTTGACGAAGATGCTGATGAGGTCAACGTAATTTCTCCAGTATTTCGGATCCCCGAGCCTGTTATCATCAAGTACAATGGTAGCAAGCAGAAGGCTTCTCCTGCTCTGATCATTAAGCCTACTGGTCCTGTGCCTTACTCTTCTGAAAAGGCAGTTCCCTATCGCTACAATTTCGTAGCAGTAAAGAATGGGAAAGAGGTGTCCTTGCCCTCTTCTTCTGTTGTGAATATTGCCGATGTTAGCGGTTTGACCCGTAGTGGCCGTGTATTTTCAGCACCGCCGAAGCCTCAAATTAATGCTGATTTTGTTGAACGCCCGATCGGGAACGCTGTGAATTCTTCGAATCCGGCACTTGTTGTTAAGCCCTCCTCTGTACTGAAAACTCCTACTTCTGTTGGCCCGAGTGGCAATGTGAAAGAAGACTGTGATGAGATGCTGAAGCTCATCAAGAAAAGTGAGTACAATGTTGTAGACCAGCTTCTACAAACGCCATCCAAAATATATGTGTTATCCTTACTCTTAAATTTAGAACCACACCGAGAGGCTTTGCAGAAGGTGTTGGATGTGGCATATGTAGATCACGATGTCACTTTGGAGCAATTCGATAGCATTGTCGTAAACATTACTGCTTGTAACAACCTGAGCTTTTGTGACTCTGATCTCCCTGAGGAGGGAAGAGACCACAACTTGGCTTTACACATATCTATGGGTTGTAGAGACGACGCCATGTCCAATGTACTGGTGGACGTTGGGTCATCATTGAACGTATTGCCAAAGTCTACTCTCTCAAAGCTATCATATCAAGGGCCTCCCATGAGGCAGAGTGGAGTAGTTGTGAAGGCTTTCGATGGGTCTCGCAATCAAGATCGGACCAAGTGAGTTCCAGATTACCTTCCAGGTTATGAACATTCACCCATCATATTGTTATCTCTTAGGCAGACCATGGATTCACGAGGCAGGCACCGTGACGTCCACCCTACACCAGAAATTGAAATTCGTGAAAAACAAGAAGCTGGTGGTGGTAGGGGGAGAAAGGGCTCTCCTGGTTAGCCATTTATCTTCCTTCTCTTACATAGATGCCGAGGTTGAAGTTGGAACTCCTTTCCAAGCGTTATCTATTGCTGAGCCTATTGAGAAAAGAGCTCCTTCATTTGCTTCCTACAAAGATGCAAAGTTGGCCATTGAGCGTGGTGCAATTGCTGGTCTAGGAAAAATGATTGAGTTAGAAGACAAGGAATCCCGGGCTGGCATAGGCTTTTCTTTAGGTACTTTCAATAAGCAAGGGTTATTCAAGAGTGGAGGTTTCATCCACACTGGTCTAGATGAGGAGGCCGCTGCTGTCTTAGAAGAAGATACAAAGGATTCTGGAAATTTCATCATCCCTGGAGGGGTCTGCAACAATTGGGTCGCTGTGGATATTCCAACAGTTGTCCATAAGTCAACGTAATAATCACTTTGTTTGAAAACCCTTCTCCCATGCCAAAAGGAGGAGTGATGACATTGTTGGCGCATAAATACAATGATATTTTCATTCAATAAATTCATGTTAAATGTTTGTTTTTCCATTTATTTTCCCTTTTTGCTTTTTGCATGAAATTGGTGATCACATAAAACCCTAAAAAATAGAATAAAATCAATCTTTCCATATGCATAATGATTTGCCTTGTTTGAACTCTAAGAGCTTTTCATATCCAAAATCATTATGCAGGTTGATCAAACCCATTAAACATAATGATCCAACGTCATCTCCCAATTTTGAATTCCCTGTATTTGAGGCAGAGGAAGATGATGTTGAAGAGATTCCTGATGAGATTACCCGTCTACTTGAGCATGAAGAGAAGATCATTCAGCCGCATGTTGAGAATCTGGAAACAGACAACTTGGGGTCTGAGGATTGTGTGCGAGAGGTAAAGATTGGGGCACTCCTGGAAGAGTCTGTTAAGAAGGGGTTGATCGAATTTCTACGAGAATATGTTGACGTCTTTGCCTGGTCATATGAAGACATGCCTGGTCTAGATACTGATATTGTGCAACATTTCTTACCTTTGAAGCCTGAGTGCATGCCTGTAAAGCAGAAGCTCAGAAGAACTCATCCTGATATGGCAGTGAAGATCAAAGAGGAAGTTCAGAAGCAAATTGATGCGGGGTTCCTGGTGACTTCTATATATCCTCAATGGGTGGCCAATATTATGCCCGTGCCTAAGAAAGATGGAAAAGTCCGGATGTGTGTAGATTATAGAGATTTGAATAAAGCTAGTCCAAAAGATGATTTCCCTCTACCACATATTGATATGTTGGTAGATAATACAGCTAAATTCAAAGTCTTCTCGTTTATGGATGGATTTTCCGGATATAATCAGATTAAAATGGCACCCGAGGATATGGAGAAGACAACATTCATCACACCTTGGGGAACATTCTGTTATTGAGTGATGCCCTTCGGTTTGAAGAACGCCGGAGCCACGTATCAACGAGCTATGACCACCTTGTTTCATGATATGATGCACAAGGAGATTGAGGTATATGTTGACGATATGATTTCTAAGTCAAGAACGAAAGTTGAACATGTAGAGCATTTGTTGAAGCTTTTCCAGCGTTTGAGGAAATACAAGCTTCGTCTGAATCCCAACAAGTGTACATTTGGAGTCCGTTCTGGCAAGTTATTGGGCTTCATTGTTAGTGAAAGAGGTATTGAGGTTGATCCTGCAAAGGTCAAAGCAATACAAGAGATGCCTGCGCCCAAAACTGAGAAGCAAGTCCGAGGTTTTCTTGGACTCTTGAATTATATCTCCAGATTCATATCCCACATCACTGCCACATGTGCGCCTATATTCAAGCTCCTCCGGAAAGATCAGTCCCATGATTGGACCGAGGATTTCCAGAAAGCTTTCGACAATATTAAAGAATATCTATCTGAGCCTCCGATTCTGTCTTCGCCTATAGAGGGAAGACCTTTAATCATGTATCTGACTGTTCTTGAAGACTCGATGGGTTGTGTCCTCGGTCAGCAAGACGAATCAGGGAAGAAAGAGTATGCTATTTACTACTTGAGTAAGAAGTTCACCGATTGTGAGTCTCGATACTCAATGCTTGAAAAGACATGATGTGCTTTGGCTTGGGCTGCTAAGCGCTTACGCAAGTATATGATAAATCATACGACTTGGTTGATATCCAGAATGGATCCAATCAAGTACATCTTCGAGAAGCCTGCTTTAACAGGGAGAATTTCCCGTTGGAAGATGTTGTTATCTGAGTACGATATTGAGTATCGAGCTCAGAAGGCTATTAAAGGTAGTATCTTGGTTGACCATTTGGCACATCAGCCTATTGAAGATTATCAGTCAGTTCAGTATGACTTCCCAGATGAGGAGATTCTGTATTTAAAAATGAAAGATTGCGATGAGCCTACACTTGATGAAGGGCCAGAGCCTGGTTCCAGATGGAGTATGGTGTTTGATGGCGCTGTAAATCAATATGGAAATGGTATTGGGGCGGTAATCATTACGCCTCAGGGCACACATATTCCTTTTACAGCAAGGCTAACTTTCAAATGCACGAATAATATGGCTGAGTATGAGGCCTGTATTATGGGATTGGAGGAATGTATTGATCTAAGGATCAAGCATCTTGATGTATATGGTGATTTGGCCCTCGTTGTTAATCAGATTAAGGGTGAATGGGAAACGAATCAGCCTGGCCTCATTCCATACAGAGATTATGCGAGGAGGATTTCAATGTTCTTTACTGAGGTTGACTTCCATCATATTTCTCAAGATGAGAATCGGATGACAGATGCTCTTGCTACGCTTGCTTCAATGATTGTGGTTAAATTGTGGAATGAAGTCCCCAATATCACCATGATGCGCTTGGACAGACCAACTCATGTATTTGCAGTAGAAGAAATAAAAGATGATAAGTCGTGGTATTATGATATCAAGTGTTTCCTTCAGAGCCAGATTTACCCGCCTGGGGCATCTGTAAAAGATAGGAAGACTTTGAGGAGATTGTCAGGCAGTTTCTACCTCAATGGCGAAGTGCTTTACAAAAGAAATTTTGACATGGTTCTGCTCAGATGCGCGGATAGACACGAAGCAGACCTGTTGATGACTGAGGTCCATGAGGGTTCATTTGGTACTCATTCCAACGGACATGCCATGGCTAGAAAGATGTTGAGCCGAAAGCGTTTAATGGACACAGGTTTATTCTCGTAGCAATGGGTTGAAGCGGCATCGTATGCAAATGTGACCAGGCAGGTGGTCGTGAAGTTTATCAAGAATTAACTCATATGCCGATATGGTGTGCCAGATAAGATCATTATTGATAATGGATATAACTTGAATAACAAGATGATGAAAGAGCTGTGTAGTGAGTTCAAGATTGCACACCATAATTTCTCTTCGTACAGACCCAAGATGAATGGGGCTGTTGAAGCTGCTAACAAGAATATCAAGAAAATTATCCAGAAGATGGTTGTTACGTACAAAGATTAGCATGAGATGCTACCATTCGCTTTGCATGGCTATCGTACATCTGTCCGCACTTCAACAAGGGCGACCCCTTTATCTCTTGTTTATGGCATGGAGGCGGTACTCCCAGTAGAGGTGGAGATCCCATCAATGAGAGTCTTGATGGAGGCCAAGTTGACTGATGCTGAATGGGTTCAGAGTCGTTATGACCAGCTGAACTTGATAGAAGAAAAGAGATTGACTGCCATGTGCCACGGTCAGTTATATCAGCAGAGGATGAAGAAAGCTTTTGATAAGAAGGTCAAGCCTCATGTGTTCCGAGAAGGTGACCTTGTGCTCAAGAAAGTCTTGTCTTTCGCGCCCGATTCCAGGGGCAAGTGGACTCCGAACTATGAGGGTCCGTATGTTGTTAAGAGAGCCTTTTCAGGCGGTGCTTTGATACTTACAACTATGGATGGGGAGGATTTCACTCGTCCTGTGAATTCAGATGCAGTCAAGAAATACTTCGCCTAAACAAAACTGAATAGCTCGCTAAGTTGAAAACCCGAAAGGGCGACTTAGGCAAAAATGAGCGTCTCGGTGGATTGAAAACCCGAAAGGGCGATCCAGGAAAAAGTTAGAGACACAAAATATATATAATAATGATATATGTACCCCGCTAGATTGAGTACCTCATCCTGGGGCAATCTAGGAAAAAATTAGGGATTTGGCAAGTAACTGCATCCTGACAAGATTTTGTTCTACAACTGTCGTCCGTCAGAGATCCTTGCTCATTATCAGCCAAAGCTTCAGATACATCGGATTCAGAATTGGTGGAGAAATGGTCATTATGTTCAATGTAGCCCTTTTCCAATATATATCACCAATTTCAAATTTGTAAAGATCTATGGAGTCTTGCCATTCGCAGACTACCATTCTATCAAATAAATTTGAGCCTTTTATCCAATTATTGGCATTCTTATCTGTTTCCATTCAACAAATGTTTTGCATGTTTTGATTAAGAAAATATCATTGTTTTAAACAATCAAATTTTATATATAATTTGTTTTTAAACAAAGTGCACATTCACAATGACGAAAGGATACTTAGGAGATCCTCAGTGCTCTCCCAAGGGTGGTACGATCCCCAACAGGGTAAGATTTTTGTCCATATTCCTGGCATGACTGTATCTCCTCCCTCCGGAACCCCTTGTGGTTTATCCTACCAAGTGGATTGCTTTTTGAGAGTCACCTCTCTTCCCTTCAGCAGAGTAGCAATCTTTCTTCCTCAGCAACTTGGATCTCTTTGGGCAAGAGCGGTATTTGGTGGTTGATCCCGATAAATCCTTTATCTCCTCGGATAGATTCCCCAGTAGAGTTGTTGGTGTGGTGGACCTTGTCTGTGATAACTCTCGTCCCCAGCTGGAATGATTGATGATTCATCCCTTGCAGAGTTCTTTGCTTCCTGGTATCTCTGATCCCCAGCAGATTGGATATTCCCTGGTGAACTTGGCTTTTTCTCTTGAGATGTAGTACCGGGTGGTTGATTTCTGGACCTGGTTGTGTTAGATATGTCTGTCTGTCAGCATACATCATACATAAACCACGCATATTCATGCATAATTATAACATTTAGATATTCGTGTTGCATTCTTTGCCATATATCGTTGTTTGCTGTCTCCTGCTATTTGGTGATATACTTCCCCAAGTAGACGTGTGTGTCTGATCTCTCCATATAGAGTCAGCCCCATAGGCAGAAAGCGTCTATCCTTTCTTCCATATTCCCCACCGGGTTATATCCTCGTGGATGTTGATTGTTTCTGTTCCTTCCCAACACATATACTGGGATGGTTTTCCCCATTGAGTTATATCCTCACCGGGACAAGTCTTGATTTTGTGTGCCTATCTAGTTTGATCCTAGATCGGTTTCTTAAGACTCTTTTCCTGTTTCCCCGTGGTAAATGAATAATTGCTCAATAATTAGTAATTATTATCCCCAGCGGAGTCTGTGTTTCTCTACCCTCATACCGGTAGTTGTAAACCCTATTTCTTCCCTTTTTGCAGAGTAACTATTTTTGCTCATCTTTAATTGGTGACAGTTATCTTCATCCAATATTCGGTGATGATATCCCCTCATTTGCTTGGATAATTGCCCTGATTACGCAATTTATCCCCAGCGGGTCATCTCTCGTCTACCTTGTTGTTGTTGGTAACGATTATTTCTCCCCTGAATTGGTCATCATTATATACCTAGTTTCGGTATCCCGATGCCTTTTCTTTTTGGTCAATTTATCCTTTATTAACCTAGTAACCGGTTGTGGATAATCGTCCATGCGAGTATATTATCTATGTTTTGACGGTAATAGATAGTATATCTCATGCACTCTCGGGTCTGAAGCCTTTTGTTCTTCCTCAGTTGAGTAAGATTCGTATCCCCTTTGTGGAGTCGAATATCCATCATGTAATCGAGTTTGCTTTTAGCCCTCTTTTGGATAATGAGTGTTTTGGGAATATTCCCCAATTCACGCCTTGGTTGGTCACCTATTATATGCCCAGTAACCGGTATCCCTGGTGTTCCTTCCTCTCTGCTCCCTATTATGACTTTTTGTCCCCTGTGGAGTCAGAATCCCTGAGTTGAAGTATACCTTTTAGGTTTTCCTCAGACGTTTTGAAGTTTTGATATCTCTCATCCTTATACCGGTCTTGGATATTCATCTCTTCCTGACCGTGTTGTATCTCTCACCCTCATACCTGGCGTTCAGATCACATGTCTCCTTGAGCTTATTACCCAGTAACCGGTAATACCTCATCCCGCTGCTTCCCCAGGAGTGTCCTTGTGGACATCCCCAGCGAAGTCCCTTAGTGGATTGTTTTCATCCGAATTTTATCCGAAGTATCCGTTGTGGATAGTTTTTTGCTGTATTGGCATATTCCCCAATACATGCATCTTCAAGTCAGCTTGAGTCTTTCCATTGGATCTTTTCCCTTTGGAATTCTGTTCCCCAAGCTTTGAGTCGTGACCTGCTCGCGCATTTTTATCCCTTTTCTATCCCCAGGAGAGTCCCCAGGGTCTTGGTCCCATGGAGTGAATTGCTCATATGAATTATCAGTGGCTTCTGATTTCTTTGCTTTTGTAGACACATATCTCCACAGAGTGCTACCATTTTTCATACCTACATTTACATCATGAGGTCTCTTAGGGACCAAAATTCGTCTCTTTGTTATTATTTAAGCCCATTCTACCCCGTCGAGACGAAGATTTTAACCTTCACTTCTCCGGCTAGAATGACCTTAAATAGGGGCATCTGTAAGACCCCAATTTTGACCTTAAGATCCCTCATGGCATCATAACATTGCATTTGCATTGCCTCAAGGATCCTTAGCATCTTGGTTCCCTTTGCCTTTGGGTGGGACTCCTTGTGATTGGTTTGAGATCACCAAGCATGCTTGAATTATACATCATTGTTTCTCTTATTTTTGTTTACTAACCAAAAGCACAAAAGTGTGTCACTAACGTCTTTTGTTTGAAGCTTGAGTATCATCCAAGACACTTTGTGGGTTCTATTCAGATGATCAGTCAACACAAGGGAATGGCTTGAGATACTTCCAACAGGTTCAAATGGGGTCTATTCGTCAGTCAAAACGTTAATCTTGAAGGAGCAAAAGTTTGTTCATAAGCTGTCATGCTCGCTAGGCGAGCAGAATGGGTCGCCTAGCGAGTCCCAAGAAAAGCCACCAGAATCACCTACGCTTAGAGGAATTTCTTGAACTGTCATGCTCGCTAGGCGAAGCCCACGTGTTAAAAAAAATAAAAGGGGAACGAAAAAAAAAGAACGAAAAAAAAACTAAATAAAAATAAATAAATAAATAAATAAAATATAACAGAAAAATTTTGGACTTGGGCCTCTCTCATTTGAGCCCACAGGTCCACAAAATCAGGTTATAAATTCAGAGTTTCAGTGAAACAAAATTTCATTCCATTCCTATTACCCTGGCAGGAAAAAGATAGTGAGAGAAGAGCTAACAGAGTTCAGAGCAACCTCCAGAGACTGAAGGGAACTCATCGGCAAAGAACCAATTCCCTCTCATATAAACCCTCAGATTGCTTTGCAAACCCAACCGGGCAATTCAATTTCATTGATCTCTTCAGTCAGGTTTGCCTTATTCCCATTACTTTATGCTTTTAATTTGAATGCTCTGAATGTATGAGGTATTATGGATAAATTTGATACCCTTTTGATGCATGTGTTTGACAAGAGGTTTATGCCTCCTACCCTTGGTTGCTTTTTGTGAGCTTTTTGTGAATTTTAATGGCATGATTCATGTGGTTACATTTTGATTTGGGGGCAACTCTTGGTTACCCTATCTTGTTTCTCTAACCTGTTTGTTGAGTTTTATTTTGTGAGGGCTCATATGATTCTTGCAGAGATGGTTTGCCTGGTGTTCCACTTAATTGTGGGATACCACCTGGAGGTTTATTCTGATTACCTGTACTGACTCACTTTCTTTGATGGTGCTAGCTTGAGAGATCTCGGGGTTCCTTGTTCCGTTAATTACTGTTACTTCGGATCTTTATCCGTGTGGTACTTTTACATTTTCCCGTATTTTTACCGCTTTCTTAGCTGGAAGACCTCGATAGGAGGCAATGTTTTGTGTGTTTACTTTATGGAGGTTCCTTCGTCTTGGACTTCCCTTTTGCCTGAGCGTTCCTAAAACGCAAACAAATTCATTGATTTTTCTTCTCCTAAGAACACGTTATCTCCTTCTACTACAGGCGAGTAAGTCTCCAAATGTCGAGCATCCGGTAGATTGCGTAGTAACGTCGTTCGCCCCAAACCCTTAACCCGTAGTTGGTCGAACTACGTTTTGCTCTGATTTTCATCCCAGATGAGATACGTAGGCATAAGATGCGATGTCTTCGCGAGCACACTTCCCCTTTAACCCATAGGTAGCCGAGCTACGAAGACTCTGATTCTCAGATTCAGATGAGATATGTATGTAGTGGATGCGACGTCCGTGCGAGTCATTTTCTTTTGACCCTTCTCTTAGTAAGTAGTACATTAGATAAACATACACGTTTTTCTCATCCCTTCAATCATGTTTGCACAAATAAATTTTCAAAAAAAAACAACAACCTTTGCAACAAATGTGAAAAGGGCTCCCTAGGAGTACCTAGGATGATTTGGGTGCCTAATACCTTCCCATTGCATAACCAACCCCCTTACCCAGATCTCTGACATTTTTACTAGTTTTTGATTCGATAAAACTTTTAGGTTTTTGTTCGCTTTCTAACCATTCCTTTGGATAAATAGAAGTGCGGTGGCGACTCGACTTGTATGATTTACCTTGGATTTAGTCAATATCTCTAATGGTAACGAATACCCCGCTACAATATGCCAGATATATGTTGATGACATTATTTTTGGTTCAGCTAACCCTTCAGTATGTCAAGAATTCTCTGAGCTAATGCAGACAGAATTTGAAATGAGCTTAATGCAAGAACTAAAGTTCTTTCTAGGGATTCAAATCAATCAAGCTTCAAAAGCTACCTACGTTTATCAAAGTAAATACATAAAGGACATTCTGAAGAAATTTGAAATGGCTGAATGCAAACCTGTTAAGACACATATGCATCCAACCTGCATTCTGGAAAAAGAAGAAATTAGCCAGAAGGTTTGTCAAAAGCTCTATCGTGGTATGATAGGCTCTCTTCTCTATTTGACTGATACACGTCCTGATATTCTGTTTAGTGTATGTCTCTGTGCCAGATTCCAATCAGATCCTAGAGAATCTTATTTAACAGTTGTTAAAAGAATACTCAGGTATCTGAAAGGAACCCCTAACCTGGACCTGATGTATGAGAAAACATCAGTATAGACTTTCTGGTTATTGTGATGCAGATTACAAATGGGACAGAATGGAACATAAAAGTACATCTGGGAACTGTCAGTTCTTAGGAAAGAATCTGATATCCTGGGCCAGCAAAAGGCAATCAACCATAGCTCTGTCCACTGCAGAGGCAGAATATATATCAGCATCACTATGCACTACTCGGATGCTCTGGATGAAGAATCAACTTGAAGAGCTTCAGATCTTTGAGAGTAACGTTCCTATCTTCTGTGATAATACTATTTCCATCTATTTAAGTAAGAATCCTATTTTGCATTTCAGAGCTAAGCACATAGAAATAAAACATCATTTCATTAGAGACTATGTTCAGAAAGGGGTAATAATCTTAAAGTTTATTGATACAGACCATCAATGGGCTGATATTTTTACCAAACCCCTCGCTGAAGATAGATTCTCGTTTATCTTGAAAAATTTAAACATTTAAAATTGTCCAGAATGAAATGTGCCTCTGAAATAGCAAAATAAGACTCTGAAGTAAACACCTGGAATCTGCATCTGACTCTGATGCTACTACCAGTTAAGAAGTCATCTGATTCAGAAATCCTCAGGATCCAACCCTTTGGTATTCCTGAAGATCAGATAGAGTAACACGTGGTACATCTTGCGTCTGACCTTGGAACTTCTAGACAGTTGTCTAGCAGAAATCAAGAGACGGACTCTTGATATCTCCTCGAGCAGTGTGTTGATTTGGGGATTAGACCTCCATCATGGGCTGTAATCATTCTCCTCCAAACATGCTTACTTGGTTAACGTGCTGCATTCAATTTCTTAACTGTTAAACTCACTTTCTATTATCGTTTTGCATGCACCCTAAATGTGTATATATTCATTTCACAAACTACACGAGCACACTTTACACCCACAACCTCACAAAACCCTCTGTCTCAGTTCTTCATCACCTTTAAAGATTTCTGCAGTCTTCATCAAGCTCTTCAATCCTTCATCATCATCTTCAACTGTTTTTCATGGATTCTCAGCAACAATCTGTTTACAACTTCTCCCAACAAATGAACTCAACGGAGCAAGCACCCAGATCAAGCCAACAAACTACTGCAACCACCGGCGTCGTCTCAACCCCAGTCTACAGGGAACCCCACATCCTCGATCGTGAGCCCCACATACATCTAGCAACTCCCTTTGAGAAGCTTGAAGTTCTATGTGAATCTTTGGTTGATTTCGAAAACATGAAGTGAAATGGCGTAGACCTTACTGAAGAATTGAAAATGCAAGGGTGGGAAACCTACTTTCGACGCCTCCATTTGCTCAACCTCTAAATCATGAGTAACAGCCAAACTCAACATGACTCTAATTGATGACATCTTTATAATATGTGAGAAAATATTAATAAAATAAATATAATTTCTTTGACATAAACCTTTCACTGCTAATCTAGATTTATATCTTGGATACTTAGAGTTGCTCTCATGTTTAACTATATAAATCCATCGGTTTTCCAAATTCCTTTTGCCTTTAGGAAGCTTCATTAAATCATAAGTGTGATTATCATGCAATGATTTCATCTCATAATTCATCGCATCCATCCACTTTTGATTTTCATCACTTTCCATGGCCTCTTGAAAACACTTGGTTTCACCCTCATCAGTGAGGGTCACATACTCATCAAAATTGTACCTTGTAGAAGGTTGTCTCTGCCTGTTAGACCTCCTAAGTTAAACTTGAGATGATTCTATAGCTTTACCAATATTCTCACTTTGTGATATATCACTCTCCCATTCACCATCATTAGTTAGAATATTTACCTCATCTCTAAGTTGTTGATCATCAACATATGGCTCACCATTGTGATCATCACCACTAATAGCATCCAAATTATGACTAGGTAACCGAACTGGATCAACATTGGACAAACTGATATCTTTCTTTGGTGTAGCCTTCTCTACCTTATCAATGTATTCAATAGTTTGGTCTTTCATAAACACCACATCGCGGCTTCGAGTAAGCTTCTTATCTATAGGATCATACAACCTGTAACTAAACTCATCTTGCCCATAGCAAATGAAGATACATTATTTTTACTTTGCATTCAACTTGGATCTTTCATTCTTTGGAATATGCTTAAAAGCCTTAAAACCAAAGACTCTCAAATGATCATACTTGACATTCTTTCCAAACCAAATTTTGTCTAGAACTTCACTGTTCAAAGGAATAGTAGGAGTGAGATTAAGAACATACACTCCCATGTAAAGTTCCTCGCCCCAATAATAATTAGGCAACTTAGCTTCATAGAGCATACATCTTACTCTCTCAATTAGTGTTTGATTCATCCTCTCTGCTAAACCATTCAATTGAGGAGTTTTAGGAGGAGTCTTTTCATGTGAAATACCATGTTACTTGTAATAGGAATCAAATGGTCCACAATACTCTCCACCATTGTCTGAACGAACACATTTAAGCTTCTCACATGTCTGCCTCTCAACCAAAGCATATAATTTTTTTAACTTTTCCAACACTTGGTCTTTTGTCTTCAAGGCATAAACCCATTGTTTCCTGGAGCAATCATCAATAAATGTAACAAAATAAAGTGGACCACTAAATGATTTTACCTTTAATGGACGACAAACATCAAAATGTATCAATTCCAAGCAATTTTGACTTCCTTGAGGGAGGATGTCTCTTGAAAGATACTCTATTCGATTTAGAAACCATGCAATAAGAACACTTCTCCAAATCTACATTCTTTAAACTAGGAAGAACATCCTTTTTGGCCAAAACATTCAACCCCTTTTCACTAATATGACTAAGTCTTCGGTGCCACAAAGATGCTTTCATGCCGATAGCATTCACACTGTCCCTAGCAACCAAAGTTTTTGTCCAATACAATTTAGAAAACTATTCCCCTTTACCCATAACAAAGTTACGTTTGTTGAGTTTCCACTTTCCATAACCAAAGTGATTATCCACAATCATATAACATATGCACAGGGATCAAATTAAAGCGGACATCTGGAGCATGTTTGACACCTCTAAGCTGAAGGTAGAGAAAAATAACAAAGGGGGGTTTGAATTGTTTTCACAGGTAATAAAAACTTTTGCAAACTAAACACACACGAAAGATAAATCAATCAGCACAGAAATTTATCCTGGTTCGCTTGAAATTCAAAGCTACTCTAGTCCATCCAGCCAAGGTGATTTCGCCTTCAACAAGGACTTAATCCAATAATCTAGAAAGATTACAACAAAAAGCGTCTAAGAGAGTAAAGATCTCTTAGCCTTTTCAAGTCTACAGACTTCATAAGTCACTTGAGGAATTATTTAACAACTATTTTAGAATTACAAGGAAGTGCTTAGTGCTTCTAGGTAAGCAATATTAATACAATAAAAACAGTAAGAATTCACACTTAGAGCAACAACTCGTGTGAACATATTTGAACAAGAATGAACAAGAATATAGAATTGAGTTTGCAGTATTCTTGCGTGATTGCTTCGTACTTGTTATGATGATGATTTTGCCTTTATATAATAATTTGAGTATGAGACTGTTGGCTGAGGCATTAATGTAGTATCTTGGTAATGATGGAACCTAATTGACATTAAGTTCGTTTTCCATTCCATAGAAATTTTGGGGAGTGTTTATTCTTTTCAAAATAAAGATTCATACCAAATATGGAATACTTCGATACTAAGTCTTGTGGTTGACCTGCTTGACTTGAGTCAGAGTGCGCGGAATCCAGATCTTCTTGCTCATCATCTATTCTTCAGACAGATGCTTAGAATAGATTTTCTTCAGAATTTCTTGATATGTATTCTGTATAGCCTTCTTCAGATGTACGAATCAGTAGAGTAACTGTGTGTAGAAACCTTCAGATCCAGAGTATCTGAGTCTTAAAATGTCAGACTCTATGAGCTTCGTTTTCTTCAGAGTCAGGGAGACTGCTTCATTTGATTCTAAGTTATCTGTTCTTATACTTATGTGATGTCAGATGTTGTTTATCAGATTCATTTCCTGTTAGAGTCATGCATACTTAGATAAATTTGTTAGGGTACCAATTTGTTTCATCCTTCGTTATCATCACTTAGAGATGAATTATAGACCCATAATCTTGTTCTAACAATCTTCCCCTTTTGATGATGACAAAAACTTCCGACTGATGATGAAACAATGATACTTCATAAAAATTTAAGGAGTTATCTCAGAGTCAGATGTATGATGACTCCTCCTGAGATAAGCAATCTCCCCCTAAATTAGATGCTTAAGAAGTTTTAGATGTTCTTACCAGATCTTCTTACGTTGTATAGCTTGTTTCTCAGATGTTTTAACTCAGATACTTCCTGCAGAGCTTTAGATTTCATAATAATAGTTTTTAAATGTGCGCAGTGCATATTGAGGCTTAGATATTATTTCATCAGAGGCCGTTTAATTTATTCTCCCCCTTTTTTTCCAGACTCAAAAAGACTTAGAGAAATATAGCCAGACAAAGTAAGTAAGTAAGGCAAAACATATGTTATTGATGAGAGAAAGTACAGATAAGAGAAGAATACATAAGAGAACAAAAGAAAAACATTTAGAAGAAAAACATAGAGGATAAGCACTTAGAGAATTAGCAAAAAATCCTAAGTGTGCCTAAGGGTTTGGAGGAGGCGGCATCCTCTACAGCAACTGAGTCAGCAAATTTTGAATGTTGGAGTTGACAGAGTCCTATTGATCCAGTCTTGCTCTCAGGATCTGTTTCTCTTTATGTAGTTCTTCCAGAGTTTTCAACACAAGTAGAGCGAAATCAGAATGAGATGACTCCCCCTGAGTCAAAGCAGTGTCCTTAGCCTTGGCAACCTCTTCCATAACAATACGTGTTGCTTCTTCAGCGTCAGCCTTGGCTTTGGCTTCAGCTTCAGCAGCAGCAGCCTCAGTGGCGGCCTTTTCTATAGCTTCTCTTGCTTTCTCTTATTCTTTTAAGCGAGCTTTTTCCTCATCTTCTCTACGAGCTCTCTCCTCTACCTCTCTAGCCATACGGGTATGTAACCTCTCTCTAGCTTCTCTGATAAAGTCATTTTTGACTTGTTCAGAGAGGCCTTTCTTCTTGAAAGCCTCAAATGTCATCCATTTGATTACTCTATTCTAGTGAATCCTCGCTGCAAAGGGATCATCACTGATAGTAGAGTTTTCAGACAGTGATCTGATGTTTTCCACTAACGACTCAATAAATAAGGCTACTGCCTCTTCCAGAGTGGGAAAGGAGGGTTCAAGTTCAGAGGTGAGAGGTATAGGTGTTGGTGGTATGGGGATGGTTTCAGTGGGAAGTTCAGATGGTTGGGTAACAGGATTTTCATAGGGAGTTTCTGTGTGAGGTTCAGAGGGTGGTGTTGTTGGTTGTTCAGATGGGGAAAGGATGGTGGTTTCTGGCTCAGATGGGTTTTGAGTGGAGAGGGTACGAGTTTGGAGTTACGCAAGAGTGGGGGATTGGGGGTCAGATGGTTCAGATTGAACAGAGTCAGATGAGATATTTTAATAGGGTGGAGATGAAGGAGTAGAAGAGGGCGGTGATATTGGTTCATTGAATAGCTGGGCCTCAGAAATTGGTAGTGTTGTGGTGGTTAGATTGAATTTCTGAAGGGGAGGTGAGGGTGGGTTAGAGGTATGAGTTTCAGAAGGATTTGTGGTGGAGGTTGTGGGTTCAGAGTGTGTGTATATAGGGGATGGTTGAGGTAAGGAAGAGGATAATTGTCTTAAATGTAAAGTAGGAGATACAGACGGTGGAGACTTACTTGGAGAGGAGACCAGAGGCACAGGTGGTCTAGACACATAAGGTTCTCCCAGCTTTGATTTCTTAGCTTTCTTCGTCTTCTAAGAGGGCTCTCTTTTCTCTTCATGAAGTTGGGTGGATGTTCAGGTAGCCAATCCACCGAGAAGTCTGAGATGTCTACCCCTTGATTAGTCAGGTCCTGCAGATAGTGGGCGATAACCTCTGGGGGATCTATCTTAGAGAACATATAGAAACCATTGGGTATCTTCCTCTGATCCTTCAGAGCTTCCCAGGAGGTGTCCAGAGATGGATTGACCAGAACTCTCTCTATGATGCCCATGCTCTTCAGAGGCCTACCAGTGTCTGTCGTCACATCCTCCATCAGATTGTGGAAGATTAGATGATCCACCAATCCGCTTTCTATCAGAACATCGTAGATTATCCTTCCCAGAAGAATGTAGGTTCTGGGTTTCATGTTGTTTCTGGTGTCCCTGACAGAGTCCCTCAGATACTTGAACAAGAGATATGGAAGATTCAGCTTGAGTCCTTTGTGGAGGCAGTAGAGGATGCATTTCTGGTCAGTATTGATGTAATCTGACGAATTTGATGCAGGCCAATAATGAATAGTCCCCAGAATAATCTTCTGCCATACCCTTATATTCTGGTGAAGTTCTTTGTTCTTGGAGGATTTTCCTTCTGTGCTATGCTTGAAGATTGTGGGAATAATCTCTTGGGACATATATTTTGCCCTAGGGTTGATGTTTTAGATTCTTCCTCCTCCCGTTTTCTCCATATTCAGCAGTTTAGCGATGGATTTCTCAGTGATAACAATCTTCACCCCTAGAACGTATTAGACGATGTAGTGGTTACTTGAATCTGCAAATCTCCAGAACTCCTTGACCAGAAATGTGTAGATTGGACCATAGAGATGCTGGAAGTAATTTTCCCAACCTTGCTTTCTCAATTCCTCCGTGAGATCAATACCATTTCTCTTCAAATTTTCAAAGTCGACCAAAGTTTCACAAAGAACTTCCAGTTTATCAAACGGAGTTGCAAGATGAATGTGGGGAGGACGATCCAAAATATGTTGTTCCTTGTAGATAGGAGTTGATATTGCAGTAGTTACATTAGTGGTTTGCTGTGAAACAATTGTATGTTATTCCGTTGATTCCATTTGCTGAGAGAAGTTGTACACTTGTTGTTATTGTGAATCCATGAGGAAGATGAAGAACGCTTGAAGAAAACTTGAAGAATACTGAAGAACTGAGAGAGAGGTTGAGAGCAAGGGTTTGTGTTGGATGTGAGTGAAAAGTGTGAAAGTGAGAGTTGTGGCAAGTATATATGCACAAAGTTAGCATGCAAAATGATGTCATTTAATGGGAATATAAAACAACAATTAATTAATAGCACAGAAATTGAGTTGACACGCGAGGGAGAATTAATTACAGCTTATGATGGATGTCTAATCCCAAAAATCTGCACACTGCTTGAGGAGATCTCAATAGTCTGGCTCTTGAGTTCTGTGCTAGACAGTTGTCTAGAAGATCCAAGGTCAGACGTAAGAGAGGCCACGTGTTGATATATCCGATCTTCAGGAATACCAAGAGATTTGGTCCTGAGGATTTCTGATTCAGATTACTTCTAACTGGTAGAAATATCAGAGTCAGATCCAGATGCCTGAAGTTTTAAGTTAGAGCCTATTTTTCCATTTCAGATAAGCACGTGTTTGACTCATTCTGAGCAATTTTCTATGTTTAAATGTTTCAGAATGAATGAGAATATATCTTCATCTAGGGGTTTTATGAAGATATCATCCCATTGGTGGTCTGTATCTATGAATTTTAATGTAATTACCCCTTTCTGAACATAGTCTCTGATAAAATGATGTTTTATTTCTATGTGCTTTTATTTGGAATGAAAAATAGGGTTTTTACTTAAACATATGGCAGCAGTATTGTCACAAAAGATAGGAACGTTACTCTCATATATCTGAAGGTCTTCTAGTTGATTCTTCATCCAGAGCATCTGGGTAATGCATAGTGAAGCTGAAATATATTTTACTTCTGCAGTATAGAGTGCTATGGTTAACTGTCTTTTGCTAGCCTAAGATATAAGATTTCTTCCTAGAAATTGACAGTTTCCAGATGTGCTTTTTTGTTCCAATCTGTCTCCGACATAATATGCATCACAATATCCAGAAAGCCTGTACTCTGATGTTTTCTCATACATCAGGCCAAGGTTAGGTGTTCCTTTTAGATACCTTAGGATTCTCTTAACAACTGTTAGATAAGATTCCCTTGGATCTGATTGGACTCTGGCACAATGACAAACCCTAAAGAGAATATCTGGCGTGTAGCAGTCAGATAAAGAAGATATCCTATCATACCACGATAGAGCTTCTGGAAGACCTTTTGACTTACCTCTTCTTTCTCCAGAATGCAGGTAGGATGCATGGGAGTCTTTGCTGGTTTGCTTTCTGACATTTCAAATTTCTTCAGAATGTCTTTTATGTATTTGCTTTGATATACATATGTAGCGTCTGAAGCTTGGTTGATTTGAATTCCCAGAAAGAATTTTAGTTCTTGCATCAAACTCATTTCAAATTCTGCCTGCATTAACTCAGAGAATTCTTGACAAACAGAAGGGTTAGCAAAACCAAATATTATATCATCAACATATATCTGACAGATCATGAGGTCATTTCTGATGTTTTTACAAAAGAGTGTAGAGTCAACTTTGCCTCTGATAAAATCATGTTCTAGAAGAAAAGTGCTTAGTCTTTCATACCAAACTCTAGGAGCTTGTTTCAGACCATACAGAGGTTTTTTCAGTTTAAAAACGTGTTCTGGACATTTTAAGTTTTCAAAACCCGGAGGTTGATGAACATACACTTCTTCAGAAATATATCCATTCAGAAATTCACTCTTGACATCCATCTTATATAATTTGATGGAATGATTTACAATGAGTGATACAAGTAAAATAGATTCTAACCTGGCGACTAGAGCAAAGGTTTCGGTGTAGTCAATGCATTCTTGTTGACTATAAACTTGTGCTACCAGTCGTGCTTTGTTTCTGACCACTTCTCCCTTTTCATTTAGTTTGTTTTTGTACACCCATTTTGTTCCAATAACATGGGTACCTTTTGGCTTTGGAACAAGATCCCACACGTTGTTCTTTGCAAATTGATCATGTTCTTCTTCCATTGCCAGAATCCATTCGTTATCCTAAAGTGCCTCATCACAAGATGTTGGCTCTATCAGAGGCACTAATCCCAAAGGGGTTTCCTCGGATACTTTGAATGTATACCTTGTTCTAACAGGTTCATCCTTGTTTCCCAGAATCAATTCTTCAGAGACGTTTAGTCTATTTCTTGATCTTTTCTGTGTAGTTAAGATTTCGGTTGCTTCTGGGGTTTCCCTTTCAGCTTACTCAGATTCTTTAGTCTTTTTGTTAGAACTTGCAAGTGTTATCTCCAGATCTGTAAGTTTTTCAACTAGCTTTGACTTTTCAGAGTTAAGCTTATCATCAAATCTGACATGTATTGATTCTTCCACAGTTTCAGTTTCTGTGTTGTATACTCTATAGCCCTTAGAGCGCTATCAGTATCCCAACATAATACCTTTTTATGCTTTTGAATCAAACTTGTTCAGATTTTCTTTAGTGTTTAGGATAAAACAGGAGCATCCAAAAGGATGAAAATAAGAAATGTTGGGTTTTCTTCCCTTACACAGTTCATAAGGAGTCTTCTCTAGAATAGGTCTTATAGAGATTCTATTATGAATATAACAAGCTGTATTTACTGCTTCAGCCCAAAAGTGCTTAGCCACATTCATTTCATTGATCATGGTTCTGGCCATTTCTTGGAGAGTCCTATTTTTCCTTTCTACAACCCCATTTTGCTGTGGAGTTCTAGGACAAGAGAAATCATGGGATATTCCATTTGAATCAAAAAGTTCTTCAAAAAGTTTATTTTTAAATTTGCCACCATGATCCCTTCTGACTCTGATGATCTTAGAGTCAAATTCGTTTTGCACTTTTAAACAGAAACTAATAAATACAGGGTGTGACTCATTCTTGTGTCTTAGAAATTTTACCCATGTCCAGCGACTATAATTATCAATGATGATCGGTCCATACTTCTTACCATTGACTGAATCTGTTTTAACAGGTTAAAACAAGTCAATGTGAAGAAGTCTCGGAGGCTTAGAGGTAGAGACAACACTTTTATTTTTGAAGGATATTTTAGAAAATTTTATTTTCTAGCATGCCTCACAAAGATCATTTGAAGAAAACTTCAGTTTAGGTAGACCTCTGACTAGCTCGAGTTTATTTAGCTGAGAAATCTTTCTCATGCTAATGTGACCCAAGCGTCTATGCCATACCCATTGCTCTTCATTTACAGACATTAAACATTTTACATTTTGATCTTTTAGATCTGAAAGATTGATTTTGTAAATGTTGTTCTTCGTCTTGCCAGTGACAAGAATTGTCCCATTGTTCTGATTAAATGCTTTGCATGTTTTTTGATTGAAGATTATATCATAACCGTTATCACTTAATTGACTTATGGATAACAGGTTATGCATCGATCCTTCTACGGAAAGAACATCACAGATAGAGGGAAGATATCCATTACCAATTGTTCCGGAGCCTCTGATTCTTCCTTTCTAATTTCCTCCAAAACCTATGAAGCCAACATCTTTAAGTTCCAGGCTTTGGAACATATGCTTTCTTCTTGTCATGTGTTGCGAGCATCCAGAGTTCCGGTACCATGATTGGTGTCTTAACTCTGCCACATAGGATATCTGCAACATAGACTATTTTATCCTTTGGTACCCATAATCTTTTGGGCCCTTTGTGATTAGTTCTCCCAGAGTTTCTGGAAACCTTAGGTTTTCTAGAATTAGTAAAATTTTGCGTTTCTACGTGTGTGTAGTGATAAGAAAAAGGAGATTTAGGTTTATCATCTACAGAAGGTATTTTCTAATCTTTATCAGAGTCATATCCTATTCCTCTTTTCTTATTTTGACTAACTCCATAAACCATAGAAGCCACTATGCTTCTTTCTAGCCCATGTTTCAGAAATTTTTGAAACGCTTTTTCATATTTGTATATGATTGTGTTAGAAGTTTGTGGAGCTTGAGATAGAGCTTCTTCAAGTTTTAAACACTTTTTAGTTGAGAATTATTTTTCTTTTTCCAACACAAAAATGTTGCCTTTTAATTCAGAAGCTTTTACCTCAAGCTTATCACATTCTTCAACAGTTTCTTCAAGGACTTTCTTTAGAGCCTTGAATTTCTGAAGAAGCTTCTGATATGAGCTTAGAGATTCAGATAAGAAAGATTTAAGGTCAGAGCAAGAGAGATCAGAAAATACCTCTTCAGGATCAGATTCTCTTTCAGATGTGCTTCCCGATGTGGTAGCAATGAATGCCACATTTGCTTGTTCCTCTTCAGAGTCTGATTCTTAGTTTTGAAGGAGTTTTTCTTGAATCCTTCTTTTCTAGAACTGTCTTTTCTTGAGCTTTGGACATTCGTTTCTATAGTGTCCTGATTCTTTACATTCATAGCATGTTACCTCTTTGTTTGGTTTGCTTCTGGAATTTGATTCTGAGTGTTCTCCTCTCTATCTTGGTCTTCTGAAGTTATTATTCCTTTTCCTCCAAAGTTGTTTGACTCTTTTGGTTAGAAGAGATAGCTCTTCTTCATCATCAGAATCATCCTTTTCAGAGTCATCATTGTCTTCTTCTTCATCTTGGAGAACTTTATTCATTTCTGGCTTGCGTCTTTCAGATCTAGACTTCAGAGCCACGAATTTGCTTTTCTTTTGGGGCTCGTCTTCCTCTAGTTCTATCTCATGACTCCTGAGGGAGCTGACGAGTTCTTCCAGGCTTATGTTGTTTAGATCTTTTGATAACTTCAATGCAGTGACCATAGGTCTCCACTTCTTTGGCAAGCTTCTGACAATCTTTTTGACATGATTTGCAGTTGTGTAGCCCTTGCCCAGAACCTTGAGTCCTAAAATTAAAGTTTGAAATCAAGAAAACATTATCTCTACAGTTTCATCATCCTCCATCTTGAATGCTTCATATTTTTGAATTAGAGCCAGAGCCTTTGTTTCTTTGACTTGAGAGTTGCCTTCGTGGGTCATCTTTAAGGAGTCAAGTATTTCTTTAGCAGTTTCCCTGTTGGTGATCTTTTTGTATTCATTGTAAGATATGGCATTCAACAATATTGTTCTTGCTTTGTGGTTATTTTTGAAATCACGCTTCTGATCATCAGTCATTTTATTTCTAGAAATGGCAATACCAACATCAGATACAAGTGGTACATAGCCAATTGTAACTATGTCCCATAGGTCAGCGTCATAACCTAGGATAAAACTTTTGATTCTGTCTTTCAATAATCACACTTTTCTCCATCAAACACTGGAGGTTTGGCATTGTAGCTGTCTCTTTCATTGGTGTTAGCCTTTATGTTTTTCTCGCGCTGGATCTTCTCTACACTGTTAAGTGTTTGATTTGAAAATCAATAACAGAGCCGAAGCTCTGATACCAATTGAAGTTAAAGAAAAACAAGAAAGGGGGGGTGAATTGTTTTCACAGGTAATAAAACTTTTTGCAAGCTAAACACACACGAAAGATAAAGCAATCAACATAGAAGTTTATCCTGGTTCGCTTGAAATTCAAATCTACTATAGTCCATCCGGCCAAGGTGATTTCGCGTTCAACAAGGACTTAATCCAATAATCTAGAAAGATTATAATAAAAAGCGTCTAAGAGAGTAAAGATCTCTTAGCCCTCTCAAGTCTATAGACTTCACAAGTCACTTGAGGAATTATTCAACAACTATTTTAGAATTACAAGGAAGTGTTTAGTGCTTCTAGGTAAGCGGTATTAACACAATAAAAACAGTAAGAATTCACACTCAGAGAAACAACTCGTGTGAACGACTTTTGAACAAGAATGAACGAGAATATATAATTGAGTTTGCAGTATTCTTGTGTGATTTCTTCGTACTTGGTGTGATGATGATTCTGCCTTTATATAATGCTTTGAGTATGAGACCGTTGCCTGAGGCATTAATGTAGTATCTTGGCAATGATGGAACTTAATTGACATTAAGTTCGTTGTCCTTTCCACAGTAATTTTGGAGAGTGTTTACTATTTTCCAAATAAAGATTCATACCAAATATGGAATACTTCGTTACTAAGTTTTTTGGTTGATCTGCTTGACTTGAGTCAGAGTGAGCGGAATCCAGATCTTCTTGTGTAGCATGTATTCTTCAGACAATTGCTTAGAATATATTTTCTTCAGAAGTTCTTGATATATCTTCTGTAGAGCCTTCTTCAGATGTACGAATTAGCATAGTAACTGTGTGTAGAAACCTTCAGATTCAGAGTATCTAAGTCTTCAAACGTCAGACTCTGTGAGCTTCATTATCTTTAGAGTCATAGCGACTGCTTCATTTGATTCTAAGTTATCTGTTCTTAGACTTATGTGATGTCAGATGTCATCTATCAGATTCATTTTCTGTTAGAGTCCTGCATACTTAGATAAATTCGTTAGGGTACCAATTTGTTTCATCCTTTGTTATCATCAAAACTTAGAGATGAATTGTAGACCCAGAATCTTGTTCTAACATAAGCAACAATTGAATTTCCATGTTGGTTTTCAAGCAAACATCACCAACACCAATTACCTTAGATATACCATCATTACCCATCTTTAACACTCCAAAATCACAAGAAGTATAAAATGTGAAGAAATCCTTCCTTGGTGTAACATGCAATGTAGCACCACTGTCAACTATCCACATGCTCTCGTCTGATACAAGATTAACAGACTCGTGATCGCCAAGAATAATACGATCATCACTAGTAGTAGTAGTAACACGATCATCATCATGATCTTCATGGTCTCTTTGTTTAGACTTACCCTTCTTGCCTTTGTTATCTCTTTTCCACCTATAGCAATACTTATGTACGTGTCCTAATTTGTGACAATAATGACACTCCAAATTCTTGTATCGCGGCTTGGACTTGCTTCTTTTATTCTCTCTACCACCCTTCGGTTCCTTTTTATGACTTATCTCCTATTTCCAGTAACAAGTATCTCGGGTTGAGATGAAGAGCCTTATGTCTTCCTTCTAATATCCTCATTAAGAATACAATCCTTAGCCGTTTCCAAAGAAACAACACCTCTTGGAGCAAGACTTATGATAGAAACTTGAAACGTCTCACAAGACTCTGGTAAAGATATCAATAGAAACAGTCCCAAAAGTTTATCATTGAATTTGATACTCATTCCTGACATCAGATCAATGAGCCCTTAAAATTCACTCAAGTGATCCAAAATAGAAGTCCCCTCTTTATACTTTAAACTTATGAAGTTATTCAACAAGAACAATTTATTATTCTTTGATTTAGAGGCATACAGGGACTTTATCTTATCCCAAAAAGTTTTTGCATGTGTCTCATTAACAATATGATTATAAACATTATCTTCTACATATTGTCGAATAAAACCACATACATGTTGATGTTCAAACTCTCATTCTTCATCAGACATTGAATCCAAGTTTGTGGAACTAAAAACCGATAAATGCAATTTCTTCACAAATAGTAAGTCTTTCATCTTATCCTTCCATAAATGCTAATTAGAACCATTCAACAATATCATTTTCATATTTGTATTTGAGTCATTCATTCAAACAAGTAAGAATTTTGAAGCTATTTGGGTGATTGTGGATAGATTGACGAAGTCGGCTCATTTCATTCCGATCAGTATGGATTATCCGTTAGAGAGGTTAGCTGAGTTGTATATTGAGAAGATTGTAAGTTTGCATGGTATTCCGTCTAGTATTGTTTCGGACAGAGATCCTAGATTTACATCGAAGTTCTGGGAAGGTTTGCAGAGGGCTTTGGGAACTAAGCTGAGATTGAGTTCTGCATATCATCCTCAGACTGATGGTCAGACTGAGAGGACGATTCCGTCATTAGAGGATCTTTTGAGAGCTTGTGTTTTGGAAAAAGGAGGTGCTTGGGATTGTTATTTACCTTTGATTGAGTTTACCTACAACAATAGTTTTCATTCGAGCATTGGTATGGCACCGTTGAAGCTTCGTATGGTAGGAGATGTCGGACACCTTTATGTTGGTATGAGTCCTGTGAGAGTACTGTGGTTGGACCGGAGATTGTTCAACAGACTACGGAAAAGATCAAGATGATTCAGGAGAAGATGAGAATTGCTCAGAGTCGTCAGAAGAGTTATCATGACAAGGGGAGGAAGTCACTTGAATTTCAAGAGGGGGATCATGTGTTTCTTCGTGTTACTCCGATAACTGGGGTTGGTCGAGCTTTGAAGTCAAAGAAGTTGACACCTCGATTTATTGGTCCTTATCAGATTTTGGAGAGGATAGGGGAAGTAGCCTATCGTATCGCTTTACCGTCGTCGCTTGCAAATTTGCATGAGGTTTTTCATGTGTCTCAGTTGAGGAGGTACATTCATGATCCGTCGCATGCAGTCCAAGTAGATGATGTACGGGTGAGAGATAACCTGACTGTTGAAACATCACCTATGAGGATCGAGGATCGAGAGTTGAAGCAGTTGCGGGGTAAAGAGATTGCCTTGGTGAAGGTAGCTTGGGGAGGACCAGCAGGTGGCAATGTGACTTGGGAACTGGAGAGTCAGATGAAGGAGTCTTATCCTGAGTTATTCGCTTGAGGTATGTTTTCGAGGACGAAAACTCTTTTAGTGGGGGAGAGTTGTAACACCCCGATAATAATAAAATAATTATTTAAATTGAGTTAATAATATATTTATTAATTTAATTAGATAATTGGATTATTATTATTATTATTTTGGAATTTTTGAATTATTATTATTATTGGGATAATAATATAAATTGGAAAATATATAAGTGTGAAATAAGGAAGAAGAGCCCATTTGGTAAAGAAAAGGTTTTCACGTGAAACAGAGAAGCGATTGAGAAAGTGGAGAAAAGGGCAAAGAGGAAGAGCCAGAGAACAAGGGTTGAAGGAAGGAAAAGCTTGGAGCTCAGAGATTTGCCGAATTGACTCAGGTAAGGGGGGTTTATCATCGTTTAATGGGTATTATGGGATAACATGTAATGGGTAGTGATAGACTATTGATTTGTCCCTGATTTGAATGATGCATGATGAAAATTGTGAAATATTGGATGAACGAAATTGGGTTACAATTGAGAAGAAATTTGTAGGAATTAGATGCAATATTGTTAGGATTTGTGAAATCGAATAGGGTATGGTTTGTGTTAGATGATATGAACGAACAATATGTAAAATTGGATTGTAGAAGGTTGAATTGAATAGATCTCGTAGCAGAGAAAGCCATAGCAGACCTGGAAATTCTGGTTTCTGGTCATACGCGTATGGCACTAGGCAATACGCGTATGAGATGGCTGGTACGCGTATGGATGAGGCCTTACGCGTATGGGTGAGGAAAATGATGTTTTGAACGTAGATTTGTCTCTGTTGGTACGCGTATGGGAGAGTGGTACGCGTAGCATACGCGTATGAGACAGATGATACGCGTATGGGTTGGGCGAGGAAATGTGCCATACGCGTATGGGCATAGGCAATACGCGTATGGGCAGGATTGTGATTTTTCTGAACCTTGGTTGCGCAGTTTTGGTCATTTCAGCTGAGTGATGTGATCTAGTTGGTGTATGATGTATTAGGGATTATTTCCCGTTGTTTTGAATAGTGTAGGTATTAGTAGAGTGTGCTAATACTGTGATTTCTAATTGGCATGACATGATGTGATTTCGTGATAATATGCTAATGATGTATGATTGTATGCATAATGCTGTGAATGTATATGTTATGTATGCAATTGTGAATGGACTGATTATGGCTTAGAGTGTGAGCATGTGTCCATTGTGAATTATTGTTGATGATGTTGCATTGCTAGGTGAATTAGCGTGCATATTGTGGCCTTTATGGTGGTAGCTAATTCCCATAGTGAGGAATTAGTGATGTTAGTCATTTTGGAATGTTGTTGATGTTGCATGCTAGGTGATTTAGCGTGCATAGCATGGCCCTTGGGGTGGTAGCTAATTCCCATAGTGAGGAATTAGTGATGTGAGTCACTAGGTCTCAAATGAGTGGGACTAGTGAGCTTGGTAGCCGTACCTGGATTGGTCGGTGAAGTTGAACTATATGTTCACGAATAGTCGGTACCGCATACATGGAGTCTCATTGCATAAATTATGTATGGCGTATAATATGAATGGAGGTATTCCCGTATTATACGTGTGTTGTGTGTTTGTGTTGTCATTGAGTTTGAGTATGAATTGTGTTGGTATTGAATATGATATTTGAGTTGATGTGCCGTTACTGAATGTGTGATACGATTAGGGTGATTAATGTGTTATTTACTTAACATTACATGAGATTTTATAATGCTTATTATATCGATTGAGGAACTCACCCTTACAACCTTATTTTCAGGTAACGAGCAGTGATTGAGTAGAAGCTAGTCCTTGGAGTCTAGAGTAGTTCCTTAGTGGGTCATGCTCTGATAGATGTAACATCGGGACGGGATGTTTTACTTGTTTTCATTGATGATTGTTGAATAGGCTTACATGTATTGTGTTACATGTTTTGTATTGATGTTGGATTTTATTCCGCTGCGAATTATGCAAATGTTTTATTTGATTAAATAAATGAGCATGACAGGATAATTTGGAACATGGTGTGAAGTGTTTGTGTGACACCCTTAAATGGCTTAATTACTCTGATTTATATATGTTGTTTTAATTAAATATTTGGGGTATTTATAAGGGTGTTACATTAGTGGTATCAGAGCATAGTCGGTCGAGTCGAGTCGTAATTATTCTGTTCCCTTGTACGGGATAGGTGTTGTGTAACCCTATCAGTACTTATTGTTTAGCTTTTTGGGCTTTCAGAGTAGAGATGGCTGGAAGAAGTAGAGACGATGTTGTGATTGCTGAGGCTCTGAGTATGCTAGCCGGAGTACTTGGAGGAAATCTGAATGTTGTGGGAATGGGAGCTGCTCGTCAACTGAGTGAGTTCCAGAAGAACAATCCTCCAATGTTCAAGGGAGCATACGATCCAGATGGCGCTCAGAAGTGGTTGAAGGAGATCGAGAGGATCTTCCGAGTGACTGAGTGTGCCGATAACCAGAAGGTCAGGCTCGGTACGCATATGCTGTCAGAGGAAGCAGATGATTGGTGGGTTGCTACCCGCACTGAATTGGAAGCTGCCGGGAGTGCTGAGGTCACTTGGGCGGTGTTCAGAGAGAGATTTCTGAGGAAGTACCTTCCGGAGGAGGTCAGAGGAAGGAGAGAGATAGAGTTCTTAGAATTGAAGTAGGGCGATCGGTCTGTTACGGAGTATGCTGCTAAGTTCACAGAACTGTCAAAGTATTACATTCCCTATGATGAGGCTACTGGAGAAATTTCAAAATGCGTGAGGTTTGAGAACGGGTTACGTCCCGAGATCAAGCGGGCTATTGAGTATCAGCGGATTAGGGTGTTTTCTAATTTGGTCGATTGTTGCAGAAGGTTTGAACAGGATACCAAGGCCAGAGTGGAAAGCTATCAGCAGAGGGTTGATAGGAAAGGAAAGAATCGGAATGATCGTGGGAAACCGTATGCAGCTGGCAGAGGTTTCCAGAGACAGAGTGGGATGAAGAAACCTAGTGGGGGAGACTCTAGTGCTCCTGCTAAGTGTTTCAGATGTGGTCAGGCTGGACATCGTGTCCATGAGTGTACCAGTGCTGAGAAGAAGTGTTTCAAGTGTGGAAAAGGTGGTCACTTGGCTGCAGAGTGCCGGTTGAAGACTGCGACTTGTTTCAACTGTGGAGAGGTGGGTCATATCAGTCCACGGTGTCCTAAGCTGAAGAAAGAGAATCAGTCGGAAGGCAAGGTCTTTGCTTTATCGGGTTCTGAGACTTCTGCAGATGATCGTTTGATCCGAGGTACGTGTTATATTAATGGCTTTTCTCTTGTAGCTATTATTGACACTGATGCGACTCATTCCTTTATATCTTTGGATTGTGCTGTGAAACTTAAGTTAGAGATATCTGAGATGCTTGGAAGTATGGTGATTGATACTCCTGCGAAGGGTTCAATGACTACTACTTCAGTTTGTTTAAAATGTCCTTTGAGTATTTTTGGTAGAGACTTTGGGATGGACCTAGTGTGTCTTCCACTTGTGCAGATTGATGTTATCCTGGGTATGAACTGGTTGGTGTTTATTGATGACACTTTGGTGTATTCGAAATCTGAAGAAGGGCATGCTGAGCATTTGAGAGTGGTTTTAGGAATTCTACGAGAAAAGAAGTTATTTGCTAACTGTCTAAGTGTGAATTTTGGTTATAAGAGGTGAGTTTTCTTGGTCATGTGATTTCAAGAGGTGGTGTTGCTGTTGATCCTTCTAAGATAGAAGCGGTGTCTAAGTGGGAAGCTCCTAAGTCTGTTGCGGAGATTCGAAGTTTCCTTGGTTTGGCAGGTTACTATAGGAAGTTCATTGAGGGATTTTCTAAGTTGGCGTTACCGTTGACGATGTTGACTAGGAAGGGGCAAGCGTTTGTTTGGGACTCAAAATGTGAAGAAGGTTTCCAAGAGTTAAAGAGAAGGTTGACTACTGCTCCTATTCTGATATTACCGAGTCCGTCGGAACCATTTGAAGTTTACTGTGATACTTCATTGTTGGGTTTGGGTGGTGTGTTGATGCAGAATAAGCAGGTTATAGCTTATGCTTCGAGATAGCTGAGGGTTCATTAGAGGAACTATCCGACGCACGATTTAGAGTTGGCAGTTGTGGTTTTGTTCTGAAGTTATGGAGGCATTACTTGTACGAGTCAAGATTTGAGGTTTTCAGTGACCATAAAAGTTTAAAGTATTTGTTGATCAGAAAGAGCTGAATATGAGACAGAGGAGATGGTTAGAGTTTCTGAAGGATTATGACTTTGGTTTGAATTACCATCCGGGTAAAGCAAATGTAGTAGCTGATGCATTGAGTTGGAA
Organism: Lathyrus oleraceus; assembly: GCF_024323335.1. Taxonomy (NCBI): domain Eukaryota; kingdom Viridiplantae; phylum Streptophyta; class Magnoliopsida; order Fabales; family Fabaceae; genus Lathyrus; species Lathyrus oleraceus. The sequence continues at coordinate 224,624,455 of NC_066584.1, forward strand.
ATCGTTACACATGTCTATGTTAATGGTTAAGGAATTGGATTTGATTGAGCAGTTTAGAGACTTGAGTTTGGTGTGTGAGAGTACTCACAAGAGTGTTAAATTGGGAATGTTGAAGTTAACGAGTGGTATTCTGGACGAGATTAGAGAGGGTCAGAAATCCGATGTGCTTTTGGTTGATAAGTTGACTTTAGTGAATCAAGGTCAAGGTGGTGAATTCAGAGTTGATGATGATGGTATTTTGAAATTTGGTAATCGGGTGTGTATTCCGGATGTTACCGAACTTAAGAAGAGTATTCTGGAGGAAGGACATCGTAGTGGTCTGAGTATTCATCCTGGAGCTACGAAGATGTATCATGACTTGAAGAAGTTATTTTGGTGACCGGGAATGAAAAGAAAAATTGCGAGTTTTATTTATTCTTGTTTGACTTGTCAGAAGTCAAAGATTGAGCATCAGAAGCCGTCTAGGCTAATGCAACCGTTGGCAATTCCGGAATGGAAGTGGGATAGTATCAGCATGGATTTTGTTTCTGGTCTACCGAGGACAAGTAAGAATTTTGAAGCTATTTGGGTGATTGTGGATAGATTGACGAAGTCGGCTCATTTCATTCCGATCAGTATGGATTATCCGTTAGAGAGGTTAGCTGAGTTGTATATTGAGAAGATTGTAAGTTTGCATGGTATTCCGTCTAGTATTGTTTCGGACAGAGATCCTAGATTTACATCGAAGTTCTGGGAAGGTTTGCAGAGGGCTTTGGGAACTAAGCTGAGATTGAGTTCTGCATATCATCCTCAGACTGATGGTCAGACTGAGAGGACGATTCCGTCATTAGAGGATCTTTTGAGAGCTTGTGTTTTGGAAAAAGGAGGTGCTTGGGATTGTTATTTACCTTTGATTGAGTTTACCTACAACAATAGTTTTCATTCGAGCATTGGTATGGCACCGTTGAAGCTTCGTATGGTAGGAGATGTCGGACACCTTTATGTTGGTATGAGTCCTGTGAGAGTACTGTGGTTGGACCGGAGATTGTTCAACAGACTACGGAAAAGATCAAGATGATTCAGGAGAAGATGAGAATTGCTCAGAGTCGTCAGAAGAGTTATCATGACAAGGGGAGGAAGTCACTTGAATTTCAAGAGGGGGATCATGTGTTTCTTCGTGTTACTCCGATAACTGGGGTTGGTCGAGCTTTGAAGTCAAAGAAGTTGACACCTCGATTTATTGGTCCTTATCAGATTTTGGAGAGGATAGGGGAAGTAGCCTATCGTATCGCTTTACCGCCGTCGCTTGCAAATTTGCATGAGGTTTTTCATGTGTCTCAGTTGAGGAGGTACATTCATGATCCGTCGCATGCAGTCCAAGTAGATGATGTACGGGTGAGAGATAACCTGACTGTTGAAACATCACCTATGAGGATCGAGGATCGAGAGTTGAAGCAGTTGCGGGGTAAAGAGATTGCCTTGGTGAAGGTAGCTTGGGGAGGACCAGCAGGTGGCAATGTGACTTGGGAACTGGAGAGTCAGATGAAGGAGTCTTATCCTGAGTTATTCGCTTGAGGTATGTTTTCGAGGACGAAAACTCTTTTAGTGGGGGAGAGTTGTAACACCCCGATAATAATAAAATAATTATTTAAATTGAGTTAATAATATATTTATTAATTTAATTAGATAATTGGATTATTATTATTATTATTTTGGAATTTTTGAATTATTATTATTATTGGGATAATAATATAAATTGGAAAATATATAAGTGTGAAATAAGGAAGAAGAGCCCATTTGGTAAAGAAAAGGTTTTCACGTGAAACAGAGAAGCGATTGAGAAAGTGGAGAAAAGGGCAAAGAGGAAGAGCCAGAGAACAAGGGTTGAAGGAAGGAAAAGCTTGGAGCTCAGAGATTTGCCGAATTGACTCAGGTAAGGGGGGTTTATCATCGTTTAATGGGTATTATGGGATAACATGTAATGGGTAGTGATAGACTATTGATTTGTCCCTGATTTGAATGATGCATGATGAAAATTGTGAAATATTGGATGAACGAAATTGGGTTACAATTGAGAAGAAATTTGTAGGAATTAGATGCAATATTGTTAGGATTTGTGAAATCGAATAGGGTATGGTTTGTGTTAGATGATATGAACGAACAATATGTAAAATTGGATTGTAGAAGGTTGAATTGAATAGATCTCGTAGCAGAGAAAGCCATAGCAGACCTGGAAATTCTGGTTTCTGGTCATACGCGTATGGCACTAGGCAATACGCGTATGAGATGGCTGGTACGCGTATGGATGAGGCCTTACGCGTATGGGTGAGGAAAATGATGTTTTGAACGTAGATTTGTCTCTGTTGGTACGCGTATGGGAGAGTGGTACGCGTAGCATACGCGTATGAGACAGATGATACGCGTATGGGTTGGGCGAGGAAATGTGCCATACGCGTATGGGCATAGGCAATACGCGTATGGGCAGGATTGTGATTTTTCTGAACCTTGGTTGCGCAGTTTTGGTCATTTCAGCTGAGTGATGTGATCTAGTTGGTGTATGATGTATTAGGGATTATTTCCCGTTGTTTTGAATAGTGTAGGTATTAGTAGAGTGTGCTAATACTGTGATTTCTAATTGGCATGACATGATGTGATTTCGTGATAATATGCTAATGATGTATGATTGTATGCATAATGCTGTGAATGTATATGTTATGTATGCAATTGTGAATGGACTGATTATGGCTTAGAGTGTGAGCATGTGTCCATTGTGAATTATTGTTGATGATGTTGCATTGCTAGGTGAATTAGCGTGCATATTGTGGCCTTTATGGTGGTAGCTAATTCCCATAGTGAGGAATTAGTGATGTTAGTCATTTTGGAATGTTGTTGATGTTGCATGCTAGGTGATTTAGCGTGCATAGCATGGCCCTTGGGGTGGTAGCTAATTCCCATAGTGAGGAATTAGTGATGTGAGTCACTAGGTCTCAAATGAGTGGGACTAGTGAGCTTGGTAGCCGTACCTGGATTGGTCGGTGAAGTTGAACTATATGTTCACGAATAGTCGGTACCGCATACATGGAGTCTCATTGCATAAATTATGTATGGCGTATAATATGAATGGAGGTATTCCCGTATTATACGTGTGTTGTGTGTTTGTGTTGTCATTGAGTATGAGTATGAATTGTGTTGGTATTGAATATGATATTTGAGTTGATGTGCCGTTACTGAATGTGTGATACGATTAGGGTGATTAATGTGTTATTTACTTAACATTACATGAGATTTTATAATGCTTATTATATCGATTGAGGAACTCACCCTTACAACCTTATTTTCAGGTAACGAGCAGTGATTGAGTAGAAGCTAGTCCTTGGAGTCTAGAGTAGTTCCTTAGTGGGTCATGCTCTGATAGATGTAACATCGGGACGGGATGTTTTACTTGTTTTCATTGATGATTGTTGAATAGGCTTACATGTATTGTGTTACATGTTTTGTATTGATGTTGGATTTTATTCCGCTGCGAATTATGCAAATGTTTTATTTGATTAAATAAATGAGCATGACAGGATAATTTGGAACATGGTGTGAAGTGTTTGTGTGACACCCTTAAATGGCTTAATTACTCTGATTTATATATGTTGTTTTAATTAAATATTTGGGGTATTTATAAGGGTGTTACATTTTATGGTTATCATGTACAAGTAGTCTCATTGTAGACTTAAAATTAGAAGAGCTATCAAAATGACAAATCTCTTGTAGGATTTAGTTTTAATTCTGTTATGAAATGTTTAATTGAATGCTTTGTTCCCTTATTGTATTTCACATATACTCTATAAATGTATGATAGTATCAGATTTAATCTATATGCGGAAAGTTGATGACTAATATTCGAATTAAATTGTAAAACGGTTTAACCGATACTATGAGACTTTTTTTGGTTTAAAAGGAAAAATTATTTTTAAAAAAATAGTTTTTTTTAAAGGTTTTTGAACCAAAGAATTGCTCTATGAAATTATGTAATTATTTGGTTCAAGAAACAATCGTATGCTTTGAAAGGAGATACGATTATTTTTATCTATTTCGTTTTTCCAAAAATCAGTACCCTCGTAATAGAATGAAAACGAGAGTTTTATATGAGTAAGACATGGGAAGACAATCACGATCATAAGGCTACTCTTTTATAAATTTTTAAATCAATTTAAACATATCTAACCAAAGTTCCATCGTTTTAGCAAATCACTGATGGCATAAAAATCAGTAATCCAAACAGTCTCTAGCGGAGCGATAACTTTTTACTACATTGATAGAACCGCACGCTTGCGGCCTACCAAGGTTTTGACACCATTGTCAGAGACTATTTTATATATATATATTTTTTTATTTCTTAGGTTAGACGGATAATTTTTTTTTGTTTGTTTGTTTTTGGTTGAATGCGAAGAACTCGAATCCTCGGGAACCTCGTTGAACCAATTGATGAGATCAAACACTTTTTACACCAGAAATATGTACAACAACAAGCGATGGCTACTACTAATCACACTTTGAAGGACTACATGTTCCCTAACACTACTGAGCCTCATTATAGTATTGGACATCCTTCTATAGAGGTAAATAATTTTGAGTTAAAATTGTCTCTATTGTCCATGGTACAATAAAATTAGTTTTCTGATTCACCCGAACCTGCATCTGTCTATTTACATCAATTTTTATGATACTCTAAAAATAAACAGAGTGACCAGCGAGGCAATTTAGTATTTGTTCCCTTCTCGCTAAGAGATAGAGCTAGAGTGTGGACTATATTTCTTGCCTTCTGATTCTATTATGATGCGGGATCAGTTAAAAATCACGCTCTTAACTCTATATTTCCCACCAAGCAAAACGGTCCAGTATAAAAATCAAATTACCAGTTTTACCGAGAAGGACATGGAATCGCTCTACGAGTCATGGGAGAAATTTAAGGAAATGCTTAGGTTATGCCCCTGTCATAGATTTGAAAGATGGTTTATAATTCACACTATTTATAATGGTCTGTCGTATACTACGAGAATGACAATAGACGTAGCTACATGTAGAACCCTTATGAACAAAAGTATTGACCAAGCATATGCCTTTATAGAGGATATGACACATAACCATTATCAATGGGGAAGCGATTGTAACTCCAATGAGCGAGCACTTAAAAAAGGTCTCCTGTATGAGGTAAACGCTTTATACCACCTTAATGCTAAAGTTGTTGCATTATTCTAAAAGTTTGATAAAATGAGTGTAAGGTTTGTAGTTCCTCTACCCCCAACCTATGAGATTTGTGGAGTAGTTGGTCACACTGGTATTGCATACCAAGTGATTGCAATGGGAGAACCTAACCAAGAAATGACTAATCACATGAGTAATGCCCAAAGAGGAAATTTCTACCCCAACACCTATAATATTGGATGGAGAGACCACCCAAATGTTTTTATACAAAAATAACTCTCCCTAGTTTATAGTGAATCCTCCCCAACATGCAGTTGGTCCACCTGGAATTCAAGGACAAATGGTGCTAACACCTAAAAATTACAACGTCAAAATCATCATGGAAAAATTTATCATAGCCTAAACTAAAAACAATAATAAGGTCAAAAGTTAGAATTTACACACAAATGAAATCCTTGGACAACTAGTGTCTAAAGTTGATTCAATAGTCACACATAACAAAATATTAAACACTCAGATCTTCTAAGTGGCACAACAATATGCCTCATTATCGACTCCTCCCGAAACATTTTCTGGACAACATGAACCTAATCCCAAGGGGAATTTGAATGTTGTAACTCTAAGGAATGGAAAGAAATTAGAAGATTCTAATAAGAAAAGTAATAATGAAAACAAAGAGAGTGAGCAAACCCAACATGGATGTGAGGTTGTGGAAGAAGAAAAAGAGAAATCATATGTTACTCCTCCTCCATATAAACAACAAATCTCATTTCCGTAAATATTTGCAAAGGCAAAAATCATTGAAAAATTTAAGAAATTTGTGGAATTGTTAAGAAAGTTATACATAAATATCTCTTTCGCAAAGGTTTTATCTCAAATTTCATCTTATGTCAAATTTTTTAAAGAATTATTCTCAAATAGGAGAATGTCAGAAGATAATGAAACAATGTCGTTGAGTGAATAATGCAGCGCCATAATTCAAAATAAATTAACAACTAAGCTGAAAGATCCAAGAGTTTTTCAATTCCATGTGTTATGGGAACAAATGAGCTTTGACAAATTTCTATGAGATTTGGGAGCGAGTGTGAGCCTTATGCCTCTGTCAATCTATAGGAAGCTTGATATTAGTATAATAAAACCTACGAATATCTCATTAAAATTAACAGACTGGTCCGTCAAATATCTGATAGGAATATTAGAAGATGTTCCAATAAGGATATGACGACTTATCATTTCCATAAACTTCTTTACAATGGAAATGAAAGGAGATTCTAAAATCCATATCTTGTTTGCAAGACCTTTACTCGCCACTACTATAATTGTCATAGATGTTAAGCGTGGAAAACTTACATTTGAAGTGGAAGATGAAAATATCGAATTTTTACTTTCAAAACTTATAATCCCTAACTTTATATATTCTTGTTGCAGATTCGATATAATTGATCAAAGCGTTAAGAAGTTCTCATTTTAACCACCTCCTCCCGATAAATCGGTAGCATGTCTAATGGTAAATACCAGCGAAGAGAGGAAAAATGAGGAAGTTGTTGCATATAGTAGGGTTTAGGATGAAAGTCTTATTGCTCAAGGTTAGAGCTTTAAGTTTTAAAAAATAGCAGGTTTAGCAACAACATACGAAGCAATTATAAAGTTGAAACTAGAACTTTTACCATAGAATCTGTGTGATTTAATTTGCTTGATAGGATCAGACAATTAAGCTAATGACCTTAAAGAAGTGTTGTGTTGGAGGAACCCCACAAATTTGTGTGATTTAATTTGCTTGTGTATTTGTTTATTTTTTTATGAATAAAAGGAAAGTAGCACAATAAAGAAATATAGGAAAAAGATCCTACCACCAACACCTCCTACCAGACGATATGTATCAATAAGTGTTGATCAGGAGTGGGTGAGCGTATAGAAGTAGAGCAACTAAGTCAAAGCCATTTTCCACCACCTCCGCCAAAAAAATTATGAGCTTTTCTCTCTCACTTTTTTTACTATTTACACTAGGGACAATCTTTAGTCAAAATATGGGGAGGGGTATTACATTTTTGTTTTTCTTGTTTTTCTTGTTTTTTATTACTTTTGTTTATGCATGTGTTGAATAAGACTGTTAATTTCCCTTGTTTTTTAAATCATGCTAAATTTGTAAAAATATTGATTTTGATTATGTGCATTTGTATGAATAAAAAACGAGATTTTCACGTAAACCTGAAGTCTAAGGTTAGAAAACTTTTAAGATTTAGCATTCATTTTTATTTTAATGCCTAATGTATTTCAATTAGACCTTATTTCTACTATAATTTGACTTGAAATCTATGTTTCTACCAACTTTATAATTAAAATATGATTTGTGTAGTTGACATTATAAATTTATGTTGTTTTTTGGTTTTGTGTGTTTTGTTCTTGAGCTATAAAATAGAAAAGAAGATAATAAAGGCATAAAAAACAATTGTACTTACTAAATAGAGTAACCCTCATTCGATTATTAAATTCAATAGGAAATTGATTTCCAATGCCTAGAAAAACTATATATATATATATATATATATATATATATATATATATATATATATATATATATATATATATATATATATATATATATATATAGAGAGAGAGAGAGAGAGAGAGAATAAAGGAAGATCAATTAGAGTAACTAGAATAACCCTTATCCGGTTATCCTTTTCAAAAGTTGATTGATCCCAAAATAAATAAATAAATCAGAAAGAGCAATGCATTAATTAAAAAATTTGTGTAGCATCTTATAAATAAAATCCCTTAGAAAAATCATGAATTCATTTAAAAGAATCCTTAAGCTAGACGAGCTTTAAATGATTTAAACTAAGATTATTAACAAACTTGTGAATTTTGAGTGAATTTTTGTATATCCTCTAACGGTAAATTCATGACCATCAAGCTATGGATAAGCTAGACGTCAATTAAACCAGAGTCGCCACCGCGCTTTTATCGTTTCCAAAGGAAAAGGGAAAAGTACGAACAAAACCCAAAGAAAATAAGTTTTCAAATCAAAACTAATAAAATGTCAGAGATTACAGGTAATGGGGTTGGTTACACAGAGGGAAGGTGTTAGCACCCAAAGTGTCATAGGTACTCCTAGGGAGCCCTTTTTTGTGTGCATATGTATTTTGGTACAAATGATATTTGTAATAAGTAGAGCGGGGGGATAAGAAAAGAATTCATTAATTATACTTTTGTGTTTGACAAGATCTTGGGACTTGTTCCTACGTACCAACATAAAATGAGGGATCAAAACCTCGTAGTTCGTGGTAACAATTTCCAAGTGGATGCATTGCTTTTAACAAAAAATTAAGTTTTAACAAAGACACAAAAGGCCTAAAAAGTTTTGAATGAGTGTTAGTTCTTTTTGTCTTTTGAAATTTTAAGTCAAGTATAGTTAAGTTCATTTACAAATTTGATTAAGAAAAGAGTTTAAAGGAATTCACAAACAAATAAGATTTTGAAAGAGGGGAAATATTTGAAGTTAAAGAAGTGGGAAAGACATGAAGAGACTAATCGTAAGCAAAACTTTAAAAGTTAAGAGTTAAAAAGATCTGACCAATGGGTTGCAATCCAATAGACAAGAATGTCATATAGAAACCCAAATTTCCCTTGGACTTTAGAATCAAGCAAGATCAATACACAAATAACAAGATGAAGAGCAAGGCATCAAATAAAGATAGTCACATCCAAGCTTAGCAACTCCATGATCTTCTTCATAATCTTCCATGTATCAGATGAATTCAAATATAGACACTAGGCATAGGTTCAAAGTAACAACTTTAATAAGACCATGTAGCAGATGAACTCAGATGGGATCACAATACTTGCTTCAGATGAAGTTTCAATTCACAAGCACTTGGTTTCATGAAAGTTGGCATTGGCCAAGTCCTTTTGCATAGGGAGTGTTGCCTAATTCTAAGTCCAATGTCTCAGATCAAATCCAACAGTCCACACAAATGTCTTTTTGGATTTTTGTTATTATTATGTACATTAAGGTCAAAAGACCACAAAAACAAACAAGTATATACAATCACAATATAATCACAAAATGAGGCTCAAATGAGCAAAGTGAAAATGGCATTAAAGTAAACAAGTTGAATGGTAGGAATACTAGCAAATGAATAAAGACTTAAAATTAAAGTGCATAAGAATAAATGACTTGGAATTAAATGTTAGTTGTTAGTTGATTAGAAGTTAGTATTGCTTTTGCTTTTGTTTAAGTCATTCTTTGGAGAACACTGTTAGATACCCAAAAGTGCTTATTTGAGCTATCAAATATGGGCATCTTTCACTCCTTTTCCTTGCGAAAGTGTTCGAAACCACCTTTGTTTTTGATGAATTGCAATACAATGATAAACGATCTTGGTACCTTTGATTTGTGTGTTATTATGAAGGAATTAGGCATGAAATAATAGAAAATGAAGCCACAAGAAAGTTGGCAAAGGGACCAAAGAAAAGATGCATTCATCAGCTTGCTCGCTAGGCGAGGGCTGTGGCGAAGGGCTTGCTAGGTGAGCGCCCAGCGAGAACCCAGCGAAAAGCTCCAGTATTTTACAGTGGCAAACATCAACAAACTCGCTAGGCGAGCTTCCAGCGAGGTGTGTAGCGAACACGTCCAGACTTGGTGAAAAGCGCAGCCAGCACTCACTCGCTAGGCGAGCCATTAGCGAGCTCCCAGCGAGCATTCAAGTAGCAAAACCTCTCAAGCTCGTTGGAGCGAAGGTTGAAGCGTGGGCTTCGCCTAGCGAAGGTTTTGTTCGCCCAGCGAGCATGACAGTCTGGAAAACGTTATTTCTCTGGGCGCAGGTGCCTCAGGTGCCTCATTTAGGGGCTCGCTAGGCGAGCTAGTCTGCTCGCCTAGCGAGCATGACAGCTCAATAGCAGCTCTATAAGTAGCAAGGGCTACTTTTTGGAGCCATATTTTTACACTTTTACACCTCCATACTTTTGTACTTTTTAAGATATTTTCCAGCATTGCTCTAGGGATCTTTTGTGACCTAGAAATCATTTCTCTTCATCTCTTAACAACCTTTCACAAAAAGAGCCATCCAATCTCGATTATTCGACTCGGATGTTGATCAACCTTCTTCCGAAACTTGTTGACCAAGCTACCATGAAAATGAGTAGCTAAGTCCTTCATTTTGTCAAGGTTAGATGTAGATGATCATTAGTTTTGTATGTAAATGTGAGGATCTTCATTTGTAAACTCTTTAATGGTGAATATATGGTGAAAACCTTGTTCTTATTCAAAACTCTTTGTGTTGGTTTATGATCGAGAGATGTTTACCAACTCTTAACCTAGGTTTTCATCCAATCTTGTTTGTTAGCTAGAGATAGTAATGAATGATTTTGTTCACCATAAGGTTGAACCAAAAAGTTGTCATTTTGATAGATTGTGTTAGAGATAAACAATGGATCAAAATGGGAAAACTCACAATGTGTGTTAGAGATAAACACATTGAGAGGACTTTGTGAAATAGTTTATCATCTAAAGGAGTTTATAAGTTTTGTTGATCGAACATATACATGCAAAGTGATCGTCGAACCCTAACTTTGGCAATATTTCTCAAATATTAAAACCAAAACTTTTACCGCATTTTATTACACTTTTATGCAAGATACCGTGACAGATACCAAAACCTCATTGTTACCTTAAGCTAAGAATTAAAACAACTGTCGAAAGGCGGTGATATCTCACAATCCCTGTGGAGACGATAACAAAAACCCGACACCTAAAATTACATTCAACAAAATGGCGCCGTTGCCGGGGATTGTGAATTGATATTGCGAGCATCGCAATGGTTGCTTAATTTTTAGCTTTCGAATTTTTGACTTGTGCTTGTAATTTGTTTGGTTTAGTGTGCAGCTTTCGTTTTATGCGAGGGCAAATCCATGTGGACGAACTTCTTTTTGATCCCGAGATCGAGAGAACCGCAAGGAGGCTGAATAGCAAAACGAGACGAAGGAGGCAACAGGCTAGACAACGTCAAGCACAAGGAGAAAGTTCTTCTACCACACATCCACCACCATTCATACCTACCATGGAACCACCACCACCGCCCATTTCCACTCCATGTATAAACAGTCCAAGAAACACTGCTCAGTTTGCCAACCACACGAGAAGGCAAGCTGAGATGAAAACGGGAACTCTCAATTTATTATATGGAAGTCCATTCACCGGAATGGACCATGAAGATCCCTTTGCTTTTCTCACAAAATTTTATGAGATAGCATTGGCGGCCGGAGTGGATCAGGCTCAAGAGCTACCGTTGTTCAGAAGATTATTTCCCCACGCTTTGCTCGACAAAGCAAAAGATTGGTACTTAGATCAAACACCAGCCATCATGACAGACTGGAACGTGTTGGAGGAGAAGTTCATAGAGAGATTTTTCTCCCATAACCGGTTCATGGAATCCAAGACGGCCATCTCAGTGTTTGCACAAGGAATCAATGAATCCTTAAATGAAGCGTGGGAAAGATTCAAATCCATGCTTCGGAAGTGTAAAGGGCATGGATTTGATGAATTGACTCAAATCCATATTTTCAGAAATGGACTTCAACCAAATTGCAAGACGTTGTTGGATGCTACCTCGGGTGGCTCTTTATTGTCTAAAAGTGCCGAAGAAGCTACAAATATCATAAATCGAATGGCTCTAAATGATCTTCAGAGTCAAAGTAGAGGCAACTCTTTGAAGAAGCCGGGAGTGCTTGAGCTTGGGACGAACGATGCCATCCTTGCCCAAAACAAACTCATCTCACAACAAGTGGAACTCTTAACACAGCAAATAAAAGAGTTGAGAGAACCTTCTAAAGCTAAACAAATAGCTTGTTGTGAGCTTTGCAAAGGTGAGCATGACACCGGATTCTGTCCACCTCCGGGGTTCGAAGAAGTAAACTACATGGCAAACCAACGAGACTACCAACCGAGACAACAACAACAACAACCTTATCAACCACACCCTCAAAATCAACAACAAAATTTCCAAGGGAATCAAGGGTTCCAACCTAGGAGTAACTATTACCATAACCAAGGTTATGGAGGTGGTTCTTCTAGCCGTCAAAACCCTTCCCAAAATCCTTATCAATCTCAACAACCGTCGGTCGTAACTTCTAAGTTGGAAGAGACATTGACACAATTTATGCAAATGTCAATGGCAAATCAAAAGAGCAACGACGCGGCTATAAAAAATCTCGAGACTCAAGTTGGGCAACTTGCTAAGCAACTCGCGGAACAACAACCCGGTCCTTCCTTTTCGGCAAACACGCAAACAAATCCTAAGGAACATTGTAAAGCGATCATAACGAGAAGTGGGAGGGAGTTGATTAGTGAGAATAAAAAAAGAGGTGAGAGAGAACAAAGAGAGTAAGAGAAAGAAAATGAGGAGGAAATATTGGAGGAAAATATTGATGGTGAAGTGGGGGAGTGGAGTGAGGAGGAAAAAGTTGAAAAGAACGAAAAGAATGGTGAAGTTGAAAAGAAAGAAAGTGTGGAAAGTGAGAAAAATAAGAGTGATGAAATAATGGGGGAGGAAGTGAAAAAGCCTAGATGGAGGAGTTCTAGAGTTGCAAAGGGAAAGGAGGTATTGAGCACTACTCCAATCCAAAACCTTCCTTATCCTCATGCTCCATCCAAAAGGGAGAATGAACGGCATTACGCCCGGTTCATGGATATTTTTAAACAACTGCAAATCAACATTCCGTTTGCCGAAGCCTTGGAGCAAATGACCAAGTATGCCAAATTCATGAAGGACATACTAACAAAAAAGCGGAGGTATACGAAACCGGAGACCATTGTCCTAGATGCGAGCTGTAGTTCAATTATTCAAAGGATGCTTCCGAAAAAAGAGGTTGATCCGGGAAGAGTTACTTTGCCGGTTAAAATTGGTGATATCTATGTCGGGAAAGGACTAATTGACTTGGGGTCAAGCATTAATCTTATACCTTTGTCTATTATAAAGAGGCTTGGCAACATTGAAATTAAGTCCATCCGAATGACGTTGCAGTTGGCAGGTAAGTCGACTACCCATCCTCATGGCGTAGCCCAAGATGTTTTGGTTAAAGTCGACAAATTCTTTTTCCCGGTCGATTTTATTGTTATTGATATGGAAGAAGATGATGATGCTCCGCTCATCCTAGGCCGACCGTTCATGAAAACCGTGCGAATGATGATAGACGTTGATGACGGTTTGATGAAGGTGAGAGTCCAAAATGAGGAAGTTACATTCGATCTATTCGAAGCAATGAAGCATTCAAAAGATAGAAATGATAGCTTTCGCATCGATGTGATCGAAGAGCCAATTTTGGAGGTTTCTAAGCATATTCATGAGATATCTCCTATGGAGTTAGCTCTTGACGACTCATTGGAAGTTTTCACAGTTGAAGAATAGCAAGCTCTTGATGAATGCTTAAGGGAACTTGATAGTTTAGACGAACTACAACCGTGGGAAGTTGAGGAGGAATACTTGAAGAAGGAGGTTAATGACGAAAAAGCGCCTATTGAATTGAAAATATTACCTTCTACTTTAAAGTATGTATTCCTAGATGAGACCGAAGCAAAGCCGGTCATCATAAGCAACCTTTTGTCAAATGATGAAGAAGCCCGTTTGATCAATGTGCTGAAAAAAATCAAGAAGCCATGGGTTGGACTCTTTTCGATCTCAAAGGAATTAGTCCTTCCTATTGCATGCACAAGATCTTGATGGAAGAGGATTTTAAGCCGGTAGCTCAACCTCTACGCCGCTTAAATCCTACTCTAAAGGAGGTTGTTAGAAAGGAAGTTGTAAAGTTGTTGGATGCGGGAATGATTTACCCGATTTCGGATAGTCCATGGGTTAGTCCTGTGCATGTGGTTCCGAAGAAAGGTGGAATTACCGTGATCCGAAATGACAAGGATGAGTTGATCCCTACTAAAGTTGCAACGGGGTGGCGAATGTGTATTGATTATAGGCGGTTGAATACCGCAACTCGAAAAGATCATTTTCCACTCCCGTTCATGGATCAAATGCTCGAAAGACTCTCGGGGCAACAATACTATTGTTTCTTGGATGGCTATTCCGGGTATAACCAAATTGCGGTTGACCCGGCCAATCATGAAAAGACGGCTTTCACATGTCCGTTTGGAGTTTTCGCATACCGAAAAATGCCCTTTGGGTTGTGCAATGCACCGGCGACTTTCCAACGATGTGTGCAAGCCATTTTTGCCGACCTTATTGAGAAAACAATGGAAGTCTTCATGGATGACTTCTCGGTATTTGGTGGGTCCTTTAGTCTATGCTTGGCAAACTTGAAAACGGTGCTTGAAAGATTTGTGAAGACCAATCTTGTGCTTAATTGGGAGAAGTGTCACTTCATGGTGACCGAGGGGATAATGCTTGGCCATAAAGTCTCTTCAAGAGGACTTGAAGTTGATCGAGCTAAGGTTGAAGTGATTGAAAAGTTACCTCCTCCGGTGAATGTGAAGGGAATCCAAAGCTTTTTGGGGCACACCGGGTTCTATCGGCGCTTTATCAAAGACTTCTCAAAGGTGGCTAAGCCTTTGAGTAATTTGCTAGCTAAGGACCAGGTATTTCTCTTAACCGATGAATGTTTGCAAGCTTTTGAAACTTTGAAAGAAAAATTGGTCACCGCTCCAATTATAGTCGCTCCAAATTGGAATTTAAATTTTGAGCTAATGTGTGATGCAAGCGACTATGCAATCGGAGCGGTACTAGGCCAAAGAAAAGAGAAAAATTTTCATGCGATACATTACGCAAGTAAAGTTCTTAATGAGGCTCAAATTAACTATGCCACCACTGAAAAAGAATTACTTGTGATAGTGTATGCGCTTGAAAAGTTTAGGTCTTATCTTATAGGGTCTAAAGTCGTAGTGTATACCGACCACTCGGCGATTAAATATTTGCTCACCAAACCGGATTCGAAGCAAAGGCTCATCCGTTGGATCCTCTTGTTGCAAGAATTTGATGTTGAAATCAAAGACAAGAAAGGATCGGAAAATTTGGTGGTGGATCATTTATCCCGCTTAGTTAATGTGGAGGTTACCGCGTCAGAGAAGGAAATCCGGGAAGAATTTCCTGATGAAAAACTGTTCAAAGTTCAAGTTAGGTCGTGGTTTGCAGACTTTGCGAACCACAAGGCTAGTGGTTTTGTGCCTCCCGACCTAACTTCGAACCAAAAGAGGAAGTTTCTTTCGGATGCCAAGTATTACGTATGGGATGACCCGTACTTGTTTAAGTTGGGTAGTGATAACCTTTTAAGGAGATGCGTTACTGGCGATGAAGCGCAGAGCATCCTTTGGCATTGTCACAACTCGCCTTACGGCGGACACTATAATGGGGTGAGAACGGCCACTAAAATCCTTCAGTCAGGATTTTATTGGCCCACTATTTTCAAAGACGCACATACCCATGCGCAAAGTTGTGATAGTTGCCAGAGAAGCGGTGGGATTGGTAAGAGAGACGAGGTGCCTCTCCAAAACATCCAAGAGGTCGAAGTATTTGATTGTTGGGGCATCGATTTTGTAGGACCATTCCCACCCTCTTATGGTAACGAGTATATGCTTGTCGCAGTTGATTACGTTTCTAAGTGGGTTGAGGCGATTGCCTCACCTCGGGCGGATGCGAAAACGGTAATAATTTTTTTGAAGAAAAACATATTTTCCCGTTTCGGAACCCCCCGAGTGTTGATAAGTGACGGAGGGTCACACTTTTGTAATGCACCGTTGGAAAGAATTTTAAAACATTACGGTGTATCACACAGAGTGGCAACTCCGTATCACCCACAGGCTAATGGGCAAGCCGAGGTCTCTAATCGTGAGATTAAGAGAATCCTCGAAAAAACTGTGTCAAATTCGAAAAAAGAGTGGTCACAAAAATTGGATGAAGCGTTATGGGCATACCGTACCGCCTTTAAAGCTCCAATTGGCCTAACTCCTTTTCAATTGATGTTTGGTAAAACTTTCCATTTGCCGGTCGAATTGGAGCACAAAACCTTGTGGGCTCTGAAATTTTTAAATTTTGAAAATGATTTGGCCGGTGAGAAAAGGAAGGTGCAACTACTTGAGTTGGAAGAGATGCGCAATGCCGCATATCACTCAAGTTGGTTGTACAAAGAGAAGGTAAAAAAATACCATGACAAAAAGCTCCGAAAGAAAGAATTTGTGCCCGGACAGTTGGTCCTCTTGTTCAATTCCAGGTTGAAGTTATTCCCCGAAAAGTTGAAATCAAAATGGTCCGGGCCATTTCGGGTCAAAGAAGTTAAGGAATACGGAGCTATTGTCATTGAGGACATGGAAAAGAAGGACAGTTGGACCGTTAATGGCCAACGTTTGAAGGTTTATCTTGGCGGTCATGTGGATCGCGAGAGCTGTGCTATTCCTTTGGATGCTCCTCTGTGAGCATCGCACCGTCGAGCTTATCCGATGTTAAACAAGCGCTTGTTGGGAGGCACCCCAACATTGTAAGTATTTACAGTTTTTCTGTTGTGTTGTAGTGGGATTCCAATTGTTAAAACCTTGCTGAATGTACCAGGAATTCTGTTTTTGAAAAGGCAAATGCTGTCATGCTCGCTTGATGCTCGCTAGGCGAAGCAATAGCGAGCATATTCGCTAGCTGCTCGCTAGGCGAAGCAGCAGCGAGCGCTGCGTGGCAGAACTAATTTAAATTCTCAGCAGGCCACTCAATTTGGGCCAAATGCAATTTTCCTTTTTATAACTCTGTTGAAGCACTCTCACGAACACTCACAAGCACTCTATCACTTTTCATCTCACTCAAACTTTAAACCCTAACATTGCATCCCTAACCTCCTGTGCATTTCAAAATTCAACAGATCTCAAATCAGGTTTGCCTCTTCTTCATTACTTTCTGTTTCCAAATTGCTTGAAATTTCTGAACATGAGACATTTAGGGTGAAGTTGGTGGTGTGGGAAACTTTAGGTTTTGCATGTGGGAAACTTTAGGTTTTGCATGTGGGGAACTTTAGGTTTTGCATGTGGGTTTGGAATTACATGTAGCCTAGAACGATTCTTTTCTTGATAGATCATTTTGTTCTGAAATTGACACCATGAGAACTTGGGTTTTGCGAAAATTTCACTGTAAACATTGCAGAATCCAAAAACCCGTAAGGTTCGCTAGCAACTCGCTAGGCGAACCAGTGGCGAGCATTCGCTGCCACTTCGTTAGGCGAAGCAGCAGCGAGCATGACAGTAGTTGGAATTCTGGTTTTGCTTTCTAATCTGTTTTGTGTTTGTGTTGCCTCCTCTCTATGTTTTGCAGATGGAATCCAGATCCGGAGCTTCGAAGAAGAGAAAGGGCGGGAACACTTCCCGTCCCGTACCAATACAATTCGACACCGACAAATTTGTCGGGCCAAAGCAAGCCGTAAGATATGTTACTTTGGAAAAACGAAAGATTTTACCGGAAAAGAGATTCTTAATCAACCCTGAAGGCACGAATCGAACATTCGCCGGGTTGATTAACAGTAAAAAGTGGGACCGGTTAATATCCCCCCTGGAGCATTACGATATCGCAACAGTGCGTGAGTTCTATGCAAACGCACTGCCGGATGATGACAAGCCATTCACATGGACATCTAGAGTGTCAGGCCGTCCTGTTGCGTTCGATCGGGATGCAATTAACCGTGTCCTGGGTGAACCGCTCCAACTGGGAGCCGAGGAGAGAGACACTTACCACCAAGAATTAAGGCTTCACCGGGATACTTATGCAATTTCTGTTGCCCTGCTTTTGAGAGGGAAATCAGTTGAGCTGAACCCATCTGGGGTTCCCATGAGATACCATAGGGAGGACATGACTCCCTTGGCTCAACTGATCCTTTTGTTGGTTCTTACAAACATCGCACCCAAGTCTCATACTTCTACAGTGCCGATCCCAGTGGCACACTTGGTACACAGCATCCCCACTAACGTCCAGATTGATGTGGTGAGGATTATTGCTTATGAGCTGAAGTCCGTGATTGAAAGCGGGCTAAAGTTGGGGGCACGAGTGAATTGTCCCCTGGCTTTCCCTTGCCTAATCATGAGTTTGTGCCTGCAAGCGAGGGTGAGGCTACCCTCTAGGGGTCAAGTAAGTATCCCGCCACCCATTGATGATCGTTACATGGCCAAGTATTGTAAACCGAAGAATGTACGAGGTAGTTAAGCTGCTGAGGTTACCGGGGCTTCTGATGGTCCTGGTACTTCTACTCTAGGATCCGATCCTTTGCAGCAGGCTATCTGCAACTACAACTGGGATTGGATGGCGGCAACTCAGCGTGCCATGCTCGATATGCACGATTCTATGCAGCTGTTACAGTTGCAAGCACGTGACCCCTCCGGTGATCACTCATTGATGACGCGTGAGCAGTTTCTGCAAAACGCTAGCTGGCCTGTGGACAGGCCTGTGTTTGGAGAGGGGGCGGGTGTTGGTGCTTCTTCTGGTGCTGCTGATGGAGATGATGATGATGATGATGAGGCTACCGGTTCTGAAGCCGGTAGTGATGAGGGTTCTGAGTCCTTGGAGGGATAAGTTATTTTATTTTTCATATTATGTTTTATTTCTATTGTATTTTCAGATTTGTGTATTTTGATTTTGGCTATGTACTTTTGGGGTGTTTTGTCCCCCATGAACAAATTTAAATTTTGAAGTAATGTTATTATTTATGTTTTAAATTTCTTCTGTTTTAATAAATTTTTGGTTGGTTGAGTGTCAAACCTTCTAGATTGGTTGCTCCTCAAAGAAGTATCCAATGAAGGTGCATCCGAGCTTGGATGGTAATGATAAAAATAAACAAGTGAACAATGCTAAGGTACATGGTTACCTCCGGCTAGAATTTTAGAATGCATTAAGAACTGTACTCTTTTTTGTAATTGAGTATTGTCTTTTTGCAACATAATTGAATGAATGTTTCATCTAGGACTTAAAACCACAAATTGTGAGGAAACCTCCATTTTACACTTAAATGCTGGATTCTAATAAGCTTTGTTGATTCATTTGATTCATGCTTTGTCTTTTATTATTGTGAATATGTGAAAGCAATTAGAAATGATCAAGGCACTTGTTTTCTATCGAGCACAACCAGTTCCAAATACAACTTACCTGTGAGCAGAGAGAGTATTCGTTAACCCCTTTGAGCTTAAACAGTTGAATCTTAGCTTGAAATAAAGCGAGATTTCAAAAATCTTTTTCTTGAAACCCGGAAAATTTTGATAATTGTTCTTTTGCCGTAAAAAGTCAAGAGCATTCACTTAGGGTGAGTAAGAAATAAGTTGGGGAGAACGAAAATGAGAATCGGTAAGTGCCACAACTCTTGAAAAACCGAGCAAGCATAAAAAACAAAAATATATATATATATAACATAGAAAAGAGAAACTTCTGTTTTGTAAATATGATGTGAAAGAAAAGAAAAAAAAATATAGAGAAAATAAAAATGAATGCTTGCTTGGAATAAAAATAGTGAAAAACAAAAAAATTGAGTTGTGAAATAAGAGTTGTGAAGGTTTCAAATGAGAAATAAATGGAACGAAGTTGAGATGAGTGAATAATGTACAGTGAATGTCTCTTTTGCATCGGCAATTTCGTTTTCAATGGCCTTAGAAATGACCCTTGTTTGTTAACCTAACCAAGCTTCAACCGAAAAGCCCTTAGTGATCTTCGTGCTTCCACATTACCATTTATAATTGTTAGACATTGTATGAATTGAATTGATTTCTTCGTTGTTTGTTAGAGAGTGAGATTATTCCCGCGGTTGCAAACGCGTAATTTCTTCAATCCTTATTCGAAGAGGAGAGATAGGGTAATTCATTCAAGATAATATTGTTGTAGATAGATACATATTTCGCATTGCTACTAAGTCTTAGTTCTTGTGTATTATTTTATTCTAACCGTTGGAAATTTGTATCTGCTGATTCACTTGTGTTTGAGCCGTTTTATCCGATTTCGGAGAAACCTTTTTCTTAATGCAAATCCTCTTGTCCTTCAAGAGGCATACTTTGCTTGAGGACAAGCAAGAATCTAGTTGGGGAGAGTTGTTAGATACCCAAAAGTGCTTATTTGAGCTATCAAATATGGGCATCTTTCACTCCTTTTCCTTGCGAAAGTGTTCGAAACCACCTTTGTTTTTGATGAATTGCAATACAATGATAAACGATCTTGGTACCTTTGATTTGTGTGTTATTATGCAGGAATTAGGCATGAAATAATAGAAAATGAAGCCACAAGAAAGTTGGCAAAGGGACCAAAGAAAAGATGCATTCATCAGCTTGCTCGCCAGGCGAGGGCTGTGGCGAAGGGCTCGCTAGGCGAGCGCCCAACGAGAACCCAGCGAAAAGCTCCAGTATTTTACAGTGGCAAACATCAACAAACTCACTAGGCGAGCTTCCAGCGAGGTGTGTAGCGAACACGTCCAGACTTGGTGAAAAGCGCAGCCAGCACTCACTCGCTAGGCGAGCCATTAGTGAGCTCCCAGCGAGCATTCCAGTAGCAAAACCTCTTAAGCTCGCTGAAGCGAAGGTTGAAGCGTGGGCTTCGCCTAGCGAAGGTTTTGTTCGCCCAGCGAGCATGACAGTCTGGCAAAGGTTATTTCTCTGGGCGCAGGTGCCTCAGGTGCCTCATTTAGGGGCTCGCTAGGCGAGCTAGTCTGCTCGCCTAGCGAGCATGACAGCTCAGTAGCAGCTCTATAAGTAGCAAGGGCTACTTTTTGGAGCCATATTTTTACACTTTTACACCTCCATACTTTTGTACTTTTTAAGATATTTTCCAGCATTGCTCTAGGGATCTTTTGTGACCTAGAAATCATTTCTCTTCATCTCTTAACAACCTTTCACAAAAAGAAGGTGGATTCCCATCCAATCTCGATTATTCGACTTGGATGTTGATCAACCTTCTTCCGAAACTTGTTGACCAAGCTACCATGAAAATGAGTAGCTAAGTCCTTCATTTTGTCAAGGTTAGATGTAGATGATCATTAGCTTTGTATGTAAATGTGAGGATCTTCATTTGTAAACTCTTTAATGGTGAATATATGGTGAAAACTTTGTTCTTATTCAAAACTCTTTGTGTTGGTTTATGATCGAGAGATGTTTACCAACTCTTAACCTAGGTTTTCATCCAATCTTGTTTGTTAGCTAGAGATAGTAATGAATGATTTTGTTCACCATAAGGTTGAACCAAAAAGTTGTTATTTTGATAGATTGTGTTAGAGATAAGCAATGGATCAAAATGGGAAAACTCACAATGTGTGTAAGAGATAAACACATTGAGAGGACTTTGTGAAATAGTTTATCATCTAAAGGAGTTTATAAGTTTTGTTGATCGAACATATACATGCAAAGTGATCGTCGAACCCTAACTTTGGCAATATTTCTCAAATATTAAAACCAAAACTTTTACCGCATTTTAGTACACTTTTATGCAAGATACCGTGACAAATACCAAAACCCCATTGTTACCTTAAGCTAAGAATTAAAACAACTGTCGAAAGGCGGTGATATCTCACAATCTCTGTGGAGACGATAACAAAAACCCGACACTTAAAATTACATTCAACAAACACTCAACCCACTATTCACAAGCATGGATCCTTGAACCAAGACATTTTCCAAAGGAAGGAAAAAAGGCCAAGTTTACACACAATACCATGAAAGAGGGGAGACTTACAATCTCACTTACTAGAATGTTATGTCTTTTGTGTCAACAATTTAGCGCTATGTTAAGCAATCATAATTGGACTTATGTAGAAGTCACGACTATTTGAGACCGGGCAATAGAAATTTTGGTGTTAATGCATGTTAGAGACATAGTATAATGAACTATGCTCCTAAAACATACCACACACAAAAAGAATATGCAAAAGAGGTGGATCTAATCCCATCCATACTTATGTTGATTTTGCAATCAACTAGCCTTAGGATATAGAGATTACATAGGTCTATGACATGAATGAATAAAGAAGGGGATTGAGATGACGAGGGGGGGGGTTGGGGAATGGAATCAACACAAATTGGTCAAAGGAGGACTTTTATCAAATTAAAATCATTCATTCATTTTGGGAGATGAAATGTATATTTCATCAATCCCCTAAATCCAATGATTTTAACTCAACAAAGTCAAATCAACCTTGACCAAAGCCCAACAACACAAGTCCAAATCAACAATTCAATATTAGAAGCTCAACACAATTTATTTTGCATTTAAACAATTAAAATTAATTAAAATATGCATTAAATTAAATTATAGTTTATCAAAATCCTAAAATCTCATCAAAACACCAAAGAATTGTTCATGAGATTTATCATAGGTCAAACAAGGTCAAAGGACCTTGGAGAAAAAATTTCATAATTTTTGGAAACTTAAAAGTATTTTTAACCAATTAAAAATATTCACAAAATCAATTAAATCATGAAAAATATTAATAATGATCCAAAAAATAATTTTAATTCAGAAAATGAAAGAGGAATTTATTTAAATTTTTTTGGTGAAACTCTCATATTTTTTGGATAAATATTAAAATTAATATGAATTAATGAAAATCAACCAAATAAAATAAAAATCAGAAAATAAGAAAAAACGTGGACCACTTGATCTCCCTCATTAATTGAGGTGGCAGATCAAGTGGTTGCTAGCGTGTGTTCCACAATAGTCACGAGTCAAAGCGTTGCACCAATGGTATGCAAAACCAACACACGGGATTATAACATTTCAAATGGATCATGTGGTTCTGATGAGCGCCAATGCATCACCGGAGCCAAAGCTCTGGTCTCCTTCTCCGGTGAGCTTCACCGGACTGGTTCACTCACAACCATCGCCAAAATTAAAAATAAGGACATGAATTTAAAGTAAAAATGCTCAGGAGCTCGAATTTGACCTCAATTTATCCTAACTCCAAGTATATTGAAAGATACAAGGAGTTGAAATTTGAGGTGCACAATCTGAGTTGCTTTGATTTGACCTTAAAGCAACTCAATCTTGTTGCCTACATTGGTAGGACTTCAGACAACCAAATATCCAAGAGAATTATGGAGAATTGAGTGAGAATCGAAAAGATGAAAAATTCTGGAAAATACCTTCAATGCAGGTTTGTGCTCGATTGATCTTGCTCTTGCTTGCTCTTAATCTTACTCAGGACACTTGATAAAGTAGAATTGAATGGACAAAAGGCTCAGGATCCTTGGAGATTTGAATCTCAAAACAGTGAGATTCAAACTCAATTACCCATGGAAATTATCAAGATTATCCTTTGAAATGAGAGGGTTTGGAGGTTTGGAATCAAAGCTGGCGCGCAGGATCCTCAATTCTGATGGCAATGGGCTCTATTTATAGCCAAATGGATTGATATTTGCACACTTGAAATGTAATCCAAAAATAGCAATGTACATTATATGGGTGCATGGGCGCGTAATAGGCCCATGTAATCATTTCTTCTGATCCATAATTGAGTACAAGCATTGTTAAGATCATGTTGGAATGTTATACATTGGTGTATGGAATGTTCAAGTTCAATTTGATTCAAATGATCACTCATGTTCAAACCATATGCAACCCATCCAAATCTTATCCAAAATGGATGAAATTGGACTTTTTGGAAAGGTTAGATCAAGAGGAACAACTTTCATATTGAACACTTTTTCATTTGAAGCTTAGATCATGATGAAGTTTGAGGTGGAAATTTGGAAAATCAAACATGTCAAAAAAAATTCTAAGTGTCAAGCCACATGTTCACTTATTCCACCTTGGCCAACTTTTCATGTGAGCTTCAAATGAGAAAATTTCCTTCATCAAAGTTGTATCTCTCTCAAAGTACTTAAAAATGGTCACAAATTTGACCTCATTTAGATTTAACATGAAGGAGTTATGCATTTTTTAAGTTGAGGAAAATCACTTGTTCAATGGCATTGGTCGAAAATGACCTATAATGTATCCTCATATCACATGCACATAAAAGTTGAATTTGTTATTCCTACAAACATAAATGTTTAATTATACATCTTGAGTTTTATTTTACAACTTGGAAATCTTTCATATCATAAAAAATGAGCAAGTTATGGTCTTGGGAAGTTGACCTCCAAATTAGGGTTTAGACAAAATGACCTATAATCTTTCACCATAAAAAATGACTTTCCAAGCAAAAATAGCTCTATACCTAAACATGAAAGTTGTTTAGAATGTCATTTAGTGTAACTTTTCTCTTGGAATAATTTTCATATGACAAACATTGTACGAGATAGGGTCTAGGGAACCCCAGTTTTGATTAGATGAATTCCCCTGGTCAACCACCATCAACCAACTTGCTAAATTGAAATTATCTTAACTTTTAGGACTCATGGGAGATCATATATGAATAAGATGATGGAATTTGAAGCATCCCTTGAAATATTTGATCAATTGGTGAAGAAGCTTGTTGAAGAAGTTACACAAGATACCTAGATGAATTAGGGTTTCCAAGGCAAACCAACTCTAAACTCTTGATGATTTCTTGATAAAAATAACATGTGAATACTATGAGGATTCATATATGATTCTTAGAGCCATAGTAAACCAATTTTCTAATGAGCTCCTTGCCTTGAGGGTCTTAAATCCTAGATGTGAGCTTGATAGATCAAAGGTGAGCACATACCCTACCTACAAAAGAGTTAGTTTATACAAAGACATACTTTTGGTATTTTTGTTAGTAAAGATGATAAAATACAAAGTATGATACAATCAAATGTGATTGGTGATCTCTCTCAATGCTAACCCAATGAATAAGGGGTAAGGAGGATGCCAAGGTGTGACCCAATGCTAATGCATATGATGAGATAACATTAGGGATCTTAGGGTCAAAGTTGGGGTCTTACAGCTGCCCATATTTAAGGAAGTTCTAACTGAGGAGATGAAGGTTTAAATATTCGCATTGACTCAATAGGATATGCTTAAATAACAACTTATAGAAACAAATTTTGGCCCCTAAGAGACCTCATGATGCATATGATATGAATGTTAACATAATCTTTGTGGAGAAACATTGCCACAAAGGAAAAGAATCCGGAGAGACTGAAAGTCCACAGGAGTATAATGTATTCCGAAAGGAAAACTCACTGGGGATACAGAGACTCTGGGGAAAAGGGATGTGCGTAGGCCAGGCTACGACTTAAGAACAACTGGGGGACTCGAATGATTCCATAAAAATGAATTGATGGAAAGACTCAGTCGGGGAACAAGAGGAACACATGCAAGGGAACGGGTAAACCAGAACAAAGCTGAAATACTCGAACCAAGCAGGAAACAATGATTCCGCAAAGGGAATGTGCACTCGAACTCGATTGGGGAAGAAAAGATCTTCAACACATGAGGAGCAGAAATCTATCATCTATTATCGACTACTGTGTAAGGAGATAACAAAAGTCTGACAGGGAGGACATTCAGTATCGGTTAGGGTAAACATATCAAGGATGACTCGCTGAAGGCAACTAGGATGTGTATTCATTACCGGTTACTGGGTAAGAATAAGCTGGTGGGAAAAGCCAAAATAGGATTTACAACTACCAGTTACTGGGCAGAAGACCATAGAGAGAGAATACCCGTCACTGGTTAAAGTGAACATATCAAGGATAAACTCAAAGGAAAGAAAAATCTGTCATCGGTTAAGATGAACATATCAAGGATAGACTTGTCTAGGGATTCTATGGAGGATATCTGTCATCGATTATAATGAACATATCAAGGATAAATTGCCTGAAAAAGTAGGAATTACATCTATCAAATGCTAGATAGAATACCAAAAAGAGAATATTCGTCATCGGTTAGGATGATCATATCAAGGATAGACTCAAAGGGGGAAATATGAATTACATCTATCAGTTACTAGATATAATACCAAAAGGAGAGTATCCGTCATCGGTTAGGATGAACATATCAAGGATAAACTCTGCAAAGGGGATAAAAGCAGGATTTATAACTATCGGTTACTGGGCAGAAGACCGCAAAGAGAAGGAAACATGTCACCAGTTAAGATGAACATATCAAGGATTAACTCTCTGGAGAACAAAAAATAGGGATTACAACTACCGGTTACTGGGCAGAATACCAAAAGGAGAGAATATCCATCATCAATTAGAATGAACATGTCAAGGATAAACTCAAAGGGGAAAAAGATATCCGTCATCGGTTAGGATGAACATATCAAGGATATACTTCCTGGGGAAACGTGAAAACGAATCCGTTGGGGGAACAAGGTTACCTTTGTCGGGTATTGGGCAGAAGTGACAAACATGAGAAAAATATTACCAGTTACTGGGTAATAGGCTCTCAGGGGACCAAAAGTATCTATCTAGGTAAGATCTAAAAAGAAACGGTCAATCAAAGAACTCATCCCAATGAGGATAAAACTCAGGGGGGGTGGTTCCATCCAGATAATGAACCGGGGAGGAAACTGAAATAATGATCATCCACGATTAAATGTCTCAGTGGGGAAAGAGAAAGGTTAAAGTCTTTCTACTTAATGGATTAACACTCTACAATTGAAAGAGGATAGACAAATCAAATCTGCATGGGGAGAAGGCATATTGCCATAGCAGAGGATCAAAACGAAAAATGAATCGCGAGGTGCAATAATGCAATAATGAAATTATATGAATGTATATGTATATGTATATGTACATATGATGATTATGCTGACAAAGCGATCACAAAGGATACAAATGTCAGTGATTTGAATCATCGATACAATCCCTAGCCAATCCTCACGGGAGCGAAAAAATGCTGGAGAGAAACTGTAACACCCCTATAAAAATAAGATAATTATTTAATTTAAGTTAATACTATATTTATTAATTTAATTAAATAATTGGAATTATTGGATTATTATTATTATTATTTTGGAATAATAATTATTGGAAAATATATAAGTGTGAAATAAGGAAAAAGAATCCCATTTGGTAAAAAGAGTTTTACGTGAAACAGAGAAGCGGCTGAAAAGTGAAAAGTGGAGAAAGGGCAAAGAGGAAGAGCAAGGGCAAAGGTTGGAGAAGAGAAACGCTTGAAGCTTAAAGATTCGCCGGATTAACTCAGGTAAGGGGGGTTTATCGTCGTTTAATGGGTATTATGGGTTAACATGTAATGGGTAGTGATAAGCCATTGATTTGACCCTAATTGGGATGTTGAATGCTGAAAAATTGTGATGAATAAACTATGTTAAAGCCGTAATTGAATCTGTAATTGGATGGGTAGTGATTTTCCAAACGTATAGCTTTTTACGGAATCGGAATCGGAGGTCCGGAAGTCCTCCAACGGCGGAAAATGCGGAGAATTCTGCATTCTGCTTCGTGTTAGCGCAGGAACAGCTTTCTGTCTTGCGTTAACCGGTTAACCCAGGGTGTTAACCGGTTAACACTGTTAGGAATTATGAAGTATTGCTGTTTTGCTTGCGTTAACCGGTTAACCCAGGGCGTTAACCGGTTAACGCTGTTGTGATTTCTGAGAAATTGTTGTTCTGTCTGCGTTAACCGGTTAACCCAGGGCGTTAACCGGTTAACACTGTTAAAATTGGCCAGGAAGCGTGTTCTGTCCTGCGTTAACCGGTTAACGCAGGGCGTTAACCGGTTAACACTGTTGGAAATTGGAAAAATTAATATTTGAATAATGTGTGCATAATTGGTGTTTGGCCTATATTGGCGTATGATGTAATAGGGATTAATTCCCGCTGTTTTGAGCAGTATAGGTATTAGTGGAGTGTGCTAATACTGTGATTAATTATTTGACATGATATGATGTTTTAATACGTGTGTTGATGAATGTATGATGGTATGCATAATGCTGTGAATGTATATGTTATGTATGTGTTTGTGAATGGACTATTTTATGGCTTAGAGTGCGAGCATATGTCCATTGTGAATTATTGTTGATGATGTTGCATTGCTAGGTGATTAGCATGCATATTGTGGCCTTTATGGTGGTAGCTAATTCCCATGGTGAGGAATTAGTGATGTTAGTCATTTTGGACTGTTGTTGACGTTTGCATGCTAGGTGATTTAGCGTGCATAGCATGGCCCTTGGGGTGGTAGCTAATTCCCATGGTGAGGAATTAGTGATGTGAGTCACTAGGTCTCAAATGAGTGGGACTAGTGAGCTTGGTAGCCGTACCTGGATTTGGTCGGTGAAGTAGAACTATATGTTCACGAATAGTCGGTACCGCATGCATGGAGTCTCATTGCATAATATATGTGTAGCGTATAATATGAATGGATGTATTCCAATGTTATACGTGTGTTGTGTTAGCATTGAGCATGAGTATGAATTGTGTTGACATTGAGTATGATATTCGAGTTGATGTGCCGTTACTGAATGTGTGATGTGATTAGGGTGATTGATGTGTTAAATTACTCAACATTGCATGATATTTTATAATGCTTATTATATCGATTGAGGAACTCACCCTTACAACTATTTTTCAGGTAACGAGCAGTGATTGAGTAGAAGCTAGTGCTTGGAGTCTAGTGTAGTCTCCTTAGTGGGTCATGCTCTGATAGATGTAACATCGGGATGGGATGTTTTGAATGTTTTATTGATTGGTTGTGAACCATTTTATATGTAATGTGTTACATGTTTCGAATGATCGATTTGATCTCTATCCGCTGCGTATTATGCAAATGTTTTATGTTTTGAGTTAATAAAAGAGCATGACAGTTATTTATGGTGTGTAATGTTGTGTGACACCCTTGATTGCATAATTACTCTGATTTATATACGTTATTTTAATTAAATTTTGGGGTATTTTAGAAGGGTGTTACATTAGTGGTATCAGAGCATAGTCGGTCGAGTCGAGTCGTAATTATTCTGTTTCCCCTGTACGGGATAGGTGTTGTGTAACCCTATCAGTACTTATTGTTTTAGCTTGATTGGGTTTCAGAATAGAGATGGCTGGAAGAGGTAGAGACGATGCTGCGATTGCTGAGGCTCTGGGTATGCTAGCTGGAGTACTTGGAGGGAATCCGAATGTTGCGGGAATGGGAGCTGCTCGTCAACTGAGTGAGTTCCAGAAGAACAATCCTCCAATGTTCAAGGGAGCATATGATCCAGATGGTGCTCAGAAGTGGTTGAAGGAGATCGAGAGGATCTTCCGAGTGACTGAGTGTGCCGATAACCAGAAGGTCAGGTTCGGTACGCATATGCTGTCAGAAGAAGCAGATGATTGGTGGGTTGCTACCCGCACTGAGTTGGAATCTGCTGGGAATGCTGAGATCACTTGGGCTGTGTTCCGAGAGAGATTCCTGAGGAAGTACTTTCCAGAGGATGTCAGAGGAAAGAAAGAGATAGAGTTCTTGGAATTGAAGCAGGGCAATCGGTCTGTTACTGAGTATGCTGCTAAGTTCACAGAACTGTCGAAGTATTACACTCCCTATGATGAGGCTACTGGGGAATTCTCGAAATGTGTGAAGTTTGAGAACGGGTTGCGTCCCGAGATCAAGTAGGCTATTGGATATCAGCGGATTAGAGTGTTTTCTGATTTGGTTGACTGTTGCAGGATTTTTGAACAGGATACCAAGGCCAGAGCGGAAAGCTATCAGCAGAGGGTTGATAGGAAAGGCAAGAATCAGAATGATCGTGGGAAACCGTATGCAGCTGGCAAAGGTTTCCAGAGACAGAGTGGGATGAAGAGGCCTAGTGGGGGAGACTCTAGTGCCCCTGCTAAGTGTTACAGATGTGGTCAGGCTGGACATCGTTTCCATGAGTGTACCAGTGCTGAGAAGAAGTGTTTCAAGTGTGGCAAAGGTGGTCACTTGGCTGCAGAGTGCCGGTTGAAGACTATGACTTGTTTCAACTGTGGAGAGGTGGGTCACATCAGTCCACAGTGTCCTAAGCCGAAGAAAGAGAACCAGTCGGGAGGCAAGGTCTTTGCTTTATCGGGTTCCGAGACTTCTGCAGATGATCGTTTGATCCGAGGTACGTGTTATATTAGTGGCTTTCCTCTTGTAGCTATTATTGACACAGGTGCGACTCATTCCTTTATATCTTTGGATTGTGCTGTGAAACTTAAGTTAGAGATATCTGAGATGCATGGAAGTATGGTGATTGATACTCCTGCGAAGGGTTCAGTGACTACTACTTCAGTTTGTTTAAATTGTCCTTTGAGTATTTTTGGTAGAGACTTTGGGATGGACCTAGTGTGTCTTCCACTAGTGCAGATTGATGTTATTCTGGGTATGAACTGGTTGGTGTGTAACCGAGTCTATATCAATTGTTTTGATAAGACTGTGATCTTTCCTGAGATCGAGGAAGGGAAGAGTTTGGTTCTATCAGCGAGGCAGGTGAATGAGGCAGTAGCAGATGGGGCAGAGTTGTTTATGCTGTTAGCGACTTTGGAGGCTAAAGATAAACTGGCGATTTGTGATCTAGCAGTGGTGTGTGATTTTCCTGATGTGTTTCCAGAAGAAGTGAATGAATTACCGCCAGAGCGTGAAGTTGAGTTCTCGATTGATTTGGTACCTGGTACTAGGCCGATATCGATGGCTCCGTACCGTATGTCTGCAGTTGAGTTAACTGAATTGAAGAGTCAGTTGGAAGATCTGTTGGATAAGAAATTTATTCGTCCGAGTGTGTCACCGTGGGGTGCACCAGTGTTATTGGTTAAGAAGAAAGAAGGTACTATGAGGTTGTGTGTGGACTACAGGCAACTGAATAAAGTGACGATCAAGAATCGGTATCCTTTGCCGAGGATTGATGATTTGATGGATCAGTTGGTTGGTGCGAGTGTGTTCAGCAAAATAGATTTGAGATCGGGGTATCATCAGATACGTGTGAAAATTGAGGATATTCAGAAGACTGCTTTCAGAACAAGGTATGGACATTATGAGTATTCTGTAATGCCTTTTGGTGTGACTAATGCGCCTGGAGTATTTATGGAGTATATGAATAGGATTTTCCATCCGTACCTAGACAAGTTTGTTGTGGTGTTTATTGACGATATTTTGGTGTATTCGAAATCAGAAGAAGAGCATGCTGAGCATTTGAGAGTGGTTTTAGAAGTTCTACGAGAAAAGAAGTTATTTGCTAAACTGTCCAAGTGTGAATTTTGGTTAGAAGAGGTTAGTTTTCTTGGTCATGTGATTTCAAGAGGTGGTGTTGCTGTTGATCCTTCTAAGATAGAAGCGGTATCTAAGTGGGAAGCTCCGAAGTCAGTTTCTGAGATAAGGAGTTTTCTTGGTTTGGCTGGTTATTATAGGAAGTTCATAGAGGGATTTTCTAAGTTGGCGTTACCGTTGACGATGTTGACTAGAAAGGGGCAAGCGTTTGTTTGGGACTCAAAATGTGAAGAAGGTTTCCAAGAGTTAAAGAGAAGGTTAACTACTGCTCCTATTCTGATATTACCGAGTCCATCAGAACTATTTGAGGTTTACTGTGATGCTTCATTGTTGGGTTTGGGTGGTGTGTTGATGCAGAATAAGCAGGTTATAGCTTATGCTTCGAGACAATTGAGGGTTCATGAGAGGAACTATCCGACACACGATTTAGAGTTGGCAGCTGTGGTATTTGTTCTGAAGTTATGGAGGCATTACTTGTACGGGTCAAGATTTGAGGTTTTCAGTGACCATAAAAGTTTAAAGTATTTGTTTGATCAGAAAGAGCTGAATATGAGACAGCGGAGATGGTTAGAATTTCTGAAGGATTATGACTTTGGTTTGAATTACCATCCGGGTAAAGCAAACGTAGTGGCTGATGCATTGAGTCGGAAATCATTGCATATGTCTATGTTAATGGTTAAGGAATTGGATTTAATTGAGCAGTTTAGAGACTTGAGTTTGGTGTGTGAGAGTACTCACAATAGTGTTAAATTGGGAGTGTTGAAGTTAACGAGTGGTATTCTGGATGAGATTAGAGAGGGTCAGAAATCCGATGTGCTTTTGGTTGATAAGTTGACTCTAGTGAATCAAGGTCAAGGTGGTGAATTCAGAGTTGATGAGAATGGTGTTTTGAAATTTGGTAATCGGGTGTGTATTCCGGATGTTACCGAGCTTAAGAAGAGTATTCTTGAGGAAGGACATCGTAGTGGCCTGAGTATTCATCCTGGGGCTACGAAGATGTATCATGATTTGAAAAAGTTATTTTGGTGGCCGGGAATGAAAAGAGAAATTGCGAGTTTTGTTTATTCTTGTTTGACTTGTCAGAAGTCAAAGATTGAGCATCAGAAGCCGTCTGGGCTAATGCAACCGTTGGCTATTCCAGAGTGGAAGTGGGATAGTATCAGTATGGATTTTGTTTCTGGTTTACCGAGGACAATTAAGAATTTTGAAGCTATTTGGGTGATTGTTGACAGATTGACAAAATCGGCTCATTTCATTCCGATCAGAATGGATTATCCGTTAGAGCGATTAGCTGAGTTGTATATTGAGAAAATTGTAAGTTTGCATGGTATTCCGTCGAGTATTGTTTCGGACAGAGATCCTAGATTTACATCGAAGTTCTGGGAAGGTTTGCAGAGGGCTTTGGGAACTAAGCTGAGATTGAGTTCTGCATATCATCTGCAGACTGATGGTCAGACTGAGAGGACGATTCAGTCACTGGAGGATCTTTTGAGGGCTTGTGTTTTGGAAAAGGGAGGTGCTTGGGATTGTTATTTGCCTTTGATTGAGTTTACCTACAACAATAGTTTTCATTCGAGCATTGGTATGGCACCGTTTGAAGCTTTGTATGGTAGGAGATGTCGGACACCTTTATGTTGGTATGAGTCCGGTGAGAGTGCTGTAGTTGGACCGGAGATTGTTCAACAAACTACGGAAAAGATTAAGATGATTCAGGAGAAGATGAGAATTGCTCAGAGTCGTCAGAAGAGTTATCACGACAAGAGGAGGAAGGCACTTGAGTTCCAAGAGGGAGATCATGTGTTTCTTCGTGTTACTCCGATAACTGGGGTTGGTCGAGCTTTGAAGTCGAAGAAGTTGACACCTCGATTTATTGGTCCTTATCAGATTTTGGAGAGGATAGGGGAGGTAGCCTATCGTATCGCTTTACCGCCGTCACTTGCGAATTTGCATGAGGTTTTTCATGTGTCTCAGTTGAGGTGGTACATTCCTGATCTGTCGCATGTAGTCCAAATAGATGATGTACAGGTGAGAGATAACCTGACTGTTGAAACATCACCTATGAGGATCGAGGATCGAGAGTTGAAGCAGTTGCGGGGTAAAGAGATTGCTTTGGTAAAGGTAGCTTGGGGAGGACCAGCAGGTGGCAATGTGACTTGGGAACTTGAGAGTCAGATGAAGGAGTCTTATCCGGAGTTATTCACTTGAGGTATGTTTTCGAGGACGAAAACTCTTTTAGTGGGGGAGAGTTGTAACACCCCGATAAAAATAAGATAATTATTTAATTTAAGTTAATACTATATTTATTAATTTAATTAAATAATTGGAATTATTGGATTATTATTATTATTATTTTGGAATAATAATTATTGGAAAATATATAAGTGTGAAATAAGGAAAAAGAATCCCATTTGGTAAAAAGAGTTTTACGTGAAACAGAGAAGCGGCTGAAAAGTGAAAAGTGGAGAAAGGGCAAAGAGGAAGAGCAAGGGCAAAGGTTGGAGAAGAGAAAAGCTTGAAGCTTAAAGATTCGCCGGATTAACTCAGGTAAGGGGGGTTTATCGTCGTTTAATGGGTATTATGGGTTAACATGTAATGGGTAGTGATAAGCCATTGATTTGACCCTAATTGGGATGTTGAATGCTGAAAAATTGTGATGAATAAACTATGTTAAAGCCGTAATTGAATCTGTAATTGGATGGGTAGTGATTTTCCGAACGTATAGCTTTTTACGGAATCGGAATCGGAGGTCCGGAAGTCCTCCAACGGCGGAAAATGCGGAGAATTCTGCATTCTGCTTCGTGTTAGCGCAGGAACAGCTTTCTGTCTTGCGTTAACCGGTTAACCCAGGGTGTTAACCGGTTAACACTGTTAGGAATTATGAAGTATTGCTGTTTTGCTTGCGTTAACCGGTTAACACAGGGCGTTAACCGGTTAACGCTGTTGTGATTTCTGAGAAATTGTTGTTCTGTCTGCGTTAACCGGTTAACCCAGGGCGTTAACCGGTTAACACTGTTAAAATTGGCCAGGAAGCGTGTTCTGTCCTGCGTTAACCGGTTAACCCAGGGCGTTAACCGGTTAACACTGTTGGAAATTGGAAAAATTAATATTTGAATAATGTGTGCATAATTGGTGTTTGGCCTATATTGGCGTATGATGTAATAGGGATTAATTCCCGCTGTTTTGAGCAGTATAGGTATTAGTGGAGTGTGCTAATACTGTGATTAATTATTTGACATGATATGATGTTTTAATACGTGTGTTGATGAATGTATGATGGTATGCATAATGCTGTGAATGTATATGTTATGTATGTGTTTGTGAATGGACTATTTTATGGCTTAGAGTGCGAGCATATGTCCATTGTGAATTATTGTTGATGATGTTGCATTGCTAGGTGATTAGCATGCATATTGTGGCCTTTATGGTGGTAGCTAATTCCCATGGTGAGGAATTAGTGATGTTAGTCATTTTGGACTGTTGTTGACGTTTGCATGCTAGGTGATTTAGCGTGCATAGCATGGCCCTTGGGGTGGTAGCTAATTCCCATGGTGAGGAATTAGTGATGTGAGTCACTAGGTCTCAAATGAGTGGGACTAGTGAGCTTGGTAGCCGTACCTGGATTTGGTCGGTGAAGTTGAACTATATGTTCACGAATAGTCGGTACTGCATGCATGGAGTCTCATTGCATAATATATGTGTAGCGTATAATATGAATGGATGTATTCCAATGTTATACGTGTGTTGTGTTGGCATTGAGCATGAGTATGAATTGTGTTGACATTGAGTATGATATTCGAGTTGATGTGCCGTTACTGAATGTGTGATGTGATTAGGGTGATTGATGTGTTAAATTACTCAACATTGCATGATATTTTATAATGCTTATTATATCGATTGAGGAACTCACCCTTACAACTATTTTTCAGGTAACGAGCAGTGATTGAGTAGAAGCTAGTACTTGGAGTCTAGTGTAGTCTCCTTAGTGGGTCATGCTCTGATAGATGTAACATCGGGATGGGATGTTTTGAATGTTTTATTGATTGGTTGTGAACCATTTTATATGTAATGTGTTACATGTTTCGAATGATCGATTTGATCTCTATCCGCTGCGTATTATGCAAATGTTTTATGTTTTGAGTTAATAAAAGAGCATGACAGTTATTTATGGTGTGTAATGTTGTGTGACACCCTTGATTGCATAATTACTCTGATTTATATACGTTATTTTAATTAAATTTTGGGGTATTTTAGAAGGGTGTTACACAAACATCTTGAAAGCCCAATCTTGGATGGGTAAAGCACAAGGAGAGGATCTGCTGAGGAAACTACTACAAACTCTACGGGGAATTTTAGGTTAACACCATTTCAAATGAGAGACAACCCTGCAGGGGACTAACATAACAGCTGCTTAAAATCAGGATTAACTCTGACGATCTGCGAGGAATCAAAATTATACCGAAGTTGTGCAAACTGCCGAAATAACACGCCTACAACTCAAGGGAGGCCAACAAACTCGGCTGGGGAAAACAATAGAACTCGGCTACTAAAATGATGTCGGGGATGAAATAGGGATTACGCCCACTGCTTAGGGAGAACCAATAATGCTCCGTATTTTAGGGCTTACCGCTTCTCAAACTGCTGTTGATATTCCTTTAAATGATATCGATTGTTTAAAATAACTGCTTTTATATATTTAAGAAAATATGATTTTAATTTAAAATTTAATTTCAAAATGATAATAATAAAATTTAAATCTATTTGGCTGAATTAAACAAGAGTAGAAACAATTGGATAAAAAGCTCAACTTTATTTAGTGGAATGGTGGTCTGTAAATGACAAGACTCCACAGATCTTTACAAAAGTTGAAAAATGGTAATTTACATGGAAAAGGGCTACATTGAATACAATAATCACTAATCGTTCTACCAACTTTTGATATCCATTGTGCTCTTGGCGACGGCTGGAGATGATGGATCAGAATTGACTGATTTGCTCAAGAATGTCTTCAAAACTGAAGATCAGCGGGATGCAGTTACTTACCATAATCCCTATTTTTTGCATAAATTGCCCCAAGGTGGGGTACTTAATTTATCGGGATAATTCTTTCTATTTTTATGTCTCTAATTTTTTCCTGGATCGCCCTTCCAGTTTTCAATCCACCGAGACACTCAATTTTGCCTAAGTCGCCCTTTCAGGTTTTCAACTTAGCGAGTTGTTCTTTTCTTTTTAAGCGAAGTATTTCTTGACTGCATCTGCCAGGACGAGTGAACTCTTCACCATCCATAGTTGTAAGAATCAAAGCACCGCCTGAAAAGGCTCTCTTAACAACATATGGCCATTCATAATTAGGAGTCCATTTGCCCCTAGAATCTGGATTGAAAGATAGAATCTTCTTGAGCACAAGGTCACCTTCTCTGAACACTCGAGGTCTGACCTTCTTATCAAAAGCTTTCTTCATCCTCTACTGATATAACTGACCATGACACATGGTAGTTAACCTCTTCTTTTCAATCAAATTCAGTTGATCATACCTTGTTTGACACCATTCAGCCTCAGTCAACTTGGCTTCCATCAGAACACACAATGATGGGATCTCAACCTCAACTGGGAGCACATCTTCCATACCATAAACAAGTGAGAAAGGGGGTGCCCCTGTTGAAGTAAAGATGGATGTACGATACCCGTGCAAAGAAAATGAGAGCATATCATGCCAATCCTTATACATCACTACCATCTTCTGAATGATCTTCTTGATGTTCTTGTTTGCAGCTTCAACAACCCCATTCATCTTAGGTTTGTAGGGAGAAGAATTATGATGTGCAATCTTGAAGTCTTTGCAAAGAGCTTCCACCATGTTATTGTTCAAGTTTGATCCATTATCAATAATGATCTTGCTTGGCACACCATAACGGCATATAATCCGACTCTTGATAAACCTCACAACAACTTGCTTGGTTACATTCACATATGATGCCGCCTCAACCCACTTTGTGAAGTAGTCAATTGCCACAAAAATGAAACGATGTCCGTTTGAAGCTTTGGGCTCAATCATGCCAATCATATCAATTCCCCACATGGAGAAGGGCCATGGAGAGGAAATGACGTTCAATAGTGTCGGAGGAACATGAATCATATCTGCATAGGTTTGACACTTATGGCATTTCTTCACAAACTTGCAACAGTCAGATTCCATTGTCAGTCAATAGTAACCTGCTCGCAACATCTTCTTAGCCATAGCATGTCCATTGGAATGAGTACCAAAGGAACCTTCATGGACTTCAGTCATCAATAGGTCTGCTTTGTGTCTATCCATGCATCTGAGCAGAACCATATCGAAGTTTCTCTTGTACATACATCAACATTAAGGTAGAAATTGCCGGCTAATCTTCTCAAAGTCTTCTTATCTTTCAAAGATGCCCCAGGAGGGTAAATCTGACTTTGGAGGAAACATTTGATATCAAAGTACCATGGCTTCTCGTCTTTAACTTCTTCAACAGTAAACACATGAGTTGGCCTATCAAGACGCATCACAGTCAAATTGGGAACTTCATTCCAATATTTTACTACAATCATTGAAGCCAACGTTGCAATAGCATTTGGCATCCGGTTTTCATCTCGAGGGATATGATGAAATTCAACCTTTGTAAAGAAAGTTAAAATCCTCCTCGCATAATCTCTATATGGTATCAAACGGGGTTGATTTGTGTCCCATTCACATTTGATTTGATTCATAACCGAAGTCGAATGTCCATAGACGTCCAAATACTTGATTCTTAGATCAATGGCGTCTTCAAGCCCCATAATGCAAGCTTCATACTCAGCCATGTTGTTTGTACACTTGAAAGTCAATCTAGCTGTAAATGGAAAATGCGTGCCTTGAGGAGTAATGGTTACTGCCCCAGTGCCATTACCATACTGATTAACAACTCCATCAAACACCATGCCCCAACGGGAACCAGGTTCTGACCCTTCTTCAAGCAATGGTTCATCATAATCTTCCATTTTCAATTACAAAATCTCTTCATCAGGAAAATCATACTGCACTGACTAGTAATCTTCAATTGGTTGGTGAGCCAAGTGGTCAGCCAAGATACAACCTTTGATTGCTTTCTGAGATCGGTATCCAATATCATACTCAGATAACAACATCTGCCAATGGGCAATCCTCCCAGTTAGAGCAGGCTTCTCGAATATATACTTGATTGGATCCATTTTGGATGTCAACCAAGTGGTATGATTCAACATATATTGGCGCAGACGCTTAGCAGCCCAAGCTAATGCGCAACAAGTCTTCTCTAGCATAGAATACCGAGTCTTACAATCTGTGAATTTCTTACTGAGGTAGTAAATATCATATTCTTTCTTTCTAGTTTCATCTTGCTGACCAAGAACACAACCCATACTCTCATCAATCACAGTCAAATACATGATCAACGGTCTTCCTTCAATAGACGGAGACAGGATCATAGGCTCAAGCAGATACTCTTTGATATTGTCAAAAGCTTTTTGGCAGTCCTCACTCCAATCACAAGACTGATCTTTCTGAAGAAGCTTGAATATAAGCGCACATGTGGCAGTGATGTGTGAAATGAATCTGGATATATAATTCAAGAGTCCGAGAAAACCTTTGACTTGCTTCTCAGTTTTGGGCGCAGGCATCTCTTGTATTGCTTTGACCTTGGCGGGATCAACTTCGATACCCCTCTCACCTCTTCTTTGATATTCACTTCCATGTCAGAACGAGTCCTCCTTAACTTTTGCTTGACTGGCGGGCATTCTGGTTTCAACGACAATATATGCTCCACAATCTCAGAATCTAACCCAGAATGTCTTGATAGGACCAGGCAAACACATCTGAATACTCTCAGAGAAGATCAACCAACCCTTTCTTCACTTCTGGACACAGTCGAGACCCAATCTTGACTTTCTTCACATCATCCTTGGAACCCAAGTTGACTAACTCGATATGCTCTTCAAGTGGCTGGATGGCTTTTTCCTCGTGCTCAAGTAGACGAGACAATTCATCAGATACTTCTTCATCACTTCCTTCCTCGGCCTCAAACACAGGGAATTCAAAATTTGCCGAAGGAGTATGATCATTGTATTCAATGGGTTTAGGAACCAACCTGCATAATGATTTGGCATTTTGATTTTAGAGAAGTGAATTGTGACCAAATATTATGCAGATGGACAAATTATATTTATTTATGTTTTTTGGTGATTACCATTTTTCAGAAAAGCAAAATGTAAAAATAAAACATCATAGATGTGGATGAATAGAATTGAATTTTTTTATTAATGATCAAATTTGAAAATGCCAAAAAATGTTCACTTCTCCCTTAGGCATAGGAAAGGATTTTCAAAAATAATAAAAGCAATTACTTAGAGTGATGCATAATAACAGGAATATCAATAGCAGTCCAATTGTCGCAAGCTTTTCCATGCGTCACAAAATTGGTGCAGTCTTCATCTTCATCACCCTCGATCACAACAGCTAAGTGTTGTTCATTACCATGAATGAACCATCCGCTACAGAAACTGGGTTGCACATCTTTAACTCTAAACTCTGATGAACCTTGTTGGAATCCCAAACCGGCTCTGCTCTGGTTCTTGGTGACCTCTACCATCTGTCCCCACTGATCAGAAATACCATTTTCCACAATTCTCTGCGCATCTTTGAAGGAGGACATGGGTTCCCCAACTCTCTTTTCCTAAGAAATAGATAGAGCTTGGAATGGAGTTCCAATCTCATCCTTAGCTTCTACATAAGAGAAAGACGACAAATGGCTTACCAGCAAAGCCTTCTCCCCACCGATAATAACCAGCTTACCATTCTTGACAAATTTCAGTTTCAGATGCAACGTTGAAGTAAAGTCACCTACCTCATGTATCCATGGCCTTCCTAACAAGCAACTATAGGCCGGGTGGATATCCATTACTTAGAAAGTAATCTGGAAATCACTCGGACATATCTTCACACGAAGGTCCACTTCACCAATCACAGTTTTGCGAGAACCATCAAATGCTTTGACGATCACGCCACTATATCTCATTGGAGCACCTTGATACAACAATCTTGACAGAGTTGACTTAGGGAGTACATTCAATGAAGAACCGGTGTCAACCAATACATTTGACAGAGCATCCTCCTTGCAGTTCATCGAAATATGCAATGCTAGATTGTGATTTCTACCTTCCTCAGGAAGTTCCTCATCACAGAAGCTCAAGTTGTTGCAGGAAGTGATGTTAGCCACAATATGATCGAACTGATCCACCGTAACATCATGCTCCACATAAGCTTGTTCTAATACTTTTTACAATGCTTCTATGTGCGCTTCAGAGTTCATGAGCAGAGACATCACTGAAATCTTGGAAGGAGTTTAGAGCAACTGCTCTACCACATTGAATTCACTTTTCTTAATCAAATGAAGCACCTCATCATCATCGTTAGGCTTCAAACCGCTGAATTCACCAGACTGACACTTTGGAGCACTAATTGGATCTACTGTAGGCACTTCCACCTTCTTACCGACTGAATAATCTTCCACATTCTTTGGGAACACCGGCCCAAAAACTCAACCGCTACAGGTCACCTTCGTAACATCAACAATGCTTACAACAGAACTAGTCATGGGCAAAGGAACCTCTTGACCATTCTCTAGCATGGTAGTATTGTACTGATACGAAACAACCTTATCGGATGCATACGGGACGGGGCTCGCTAACTGTATAACCAACGACGATACCGATCTATTGTTGACACCGTTATTGTTGTTGCTGTCAAATTGGATCACCATTCTCTTTGGCGTCTTGAATACTGGCACTATGACATTGACATCATCACCCAAGTGACGGGACGGAAGAATCTAGATCATACCCTCATCCATCAACCTTTGGATGTCTCTCTTCACAACCACACAACCTCGAGGATTAACACTGTAGAGTGCACAACCATCATGGTCATGCTCACAATCACTTACCAAAAAAATATCCTTGTGCATCCTCACCAAGGACCTTCTAATGAAACGGACATCATATATCTTGAATTCCCCGGTACAAGTGTCCACCATATTAACAGAAGAATTACCATGAGTAGGTAGTGGGTTAGCTTTGACATTCGGCACACGGTCCTCAAAGGACATCATCCCACTCTTAACCAATTTCTGGACTTCATACTTCAGGGGGTAGCAATTCTCAATATCATGACCAGGACCTCCTTGGTGAAAGGAACAACGAAGTTCCGGCTTGTACCACCATGGGAGTGGTTCTGGAATCTGCGAAGGATTTCTTGGTTGCAAAAGGTTCTTGAGAACCAATGATGGGTACAATTCAGAATAAGTCATAGGAATCGGGTCAAAAGAGACCTTCTTCCTCTCGAAATTTTGTAGTTGTTGATGATTGTTGGTGTTGTAGTTGTTTT
This sequence comes from Lathyrus oleraceus, assembly GCF_024323335.1. NCBI lineage: Eukaryota > Viridiplantae > Streptophyta > Magnoliopsida > Fabales > Fabaceae > Lathyrus > Lathyrus oleraceus. The sequence goes on from NC_066584.1 coordinate 224,666,115, forward strand.
TTCTTTGCGGTGGCTGTTGTTGACGTTGTTGTTGAACTGACATTGATTGATTGTTGGAAAATATTGGAATGACAGATGATACTTGATGATGGTGTTGACGGGGTTGTTGGCTTCTTCTGACATGAGGCCTCCTATGCCTCCCAACAGATACTGCATTGGTCTCATTTTCTTTCTTTCTGGCAAACCCATTATCGTACTTCTTGCTGGACAAAACCTCCTCTCTAGACAACCGTCATTCTCGGACACCTTCTTCTAATCTCATCCCCATGTTTACCATTTCGGTAAAATCACTGAGGGCACTGGAAATCATACGCCCGTAGTAAAATAAGCTCAAGGTCTTGAGGAAAATCTTGGTTATCTCCTTTTCTTCCAAAGGAGGGGTAATCTGAGCGGTAAGCTCTCTCCATCGTTGAGCATATTCTTTAAACGTATCTTTGTCTTTCTGAGACAATGACCTCAACTGGTCCCTATCCGACGTCATATCCATATTATATTTTTATTGCTTCACAAATGCTTCACCCAAATCATTTAATGTGCGCACACTCGCACTATCCAAACCCATGTACCACCTCAGAGCGGCACCAATCAGACTGTCTTGAAAATAATGGATCAGTAACTGATCATTATCAGTTTGTGTCGACATCTTTCTAGCATACATGACAAGATGAATGAGAGGACAAGTATTCCCCTTATACTTTTCAAAGTTAGGGACTTTGAACTTCATCGGGATCTTAACATTAGGAACCAAGCAAAGTTCCGCAGCACTTTTACCAAACAAATCTTTTCCCCTCAAGGTCTTCAATTCCTTTCGTAGCTCAAGGAATTGGTCTTTCATTTCATCCATCTTCTCATAAACATCAAGGCCCTCAGACGACTCAAAATGATAGATGGTGTCCTCAACACAGGGTAAAGTGTGAACAATCGGTGGTGGCACAGACATGACCGGGCTAGATGTCGTCATTGAAGCAAAAGTAGGCGCAAAATCTTCAGGTACAAAGTTAGGCGGCATTCCCCATGGGAATCTGACAGGCACGGCAGGAGCGAAATAAGCAGCAGTAGCAGGAATGGTAGAGGTGGGAACTTCGGAAATGATAGTCCTCTAAGGAGGAGGAACTACAGGCGTTGGAGACGATTGACTCTGAGCACCTAACACTAACTCCATCATGGCAATCAGGTGGGCGATCTAGTCATTCAAGTCTCTGTTCTCTTGCTCTAGATGTCCCATTATTCTTGAGTGATTGGCACGGATATTATATCGATGAGTCAGCTTGGCTGAAGCACAGAAGAAGAACCAATAAGACATTTGGCGAAAGAGAAACTTGTATGCAAATGATGCATGAAATGCAATGCTTGATTGCTTTTATTTTCAAGGAACTTACTGTTTTATTTGCAAACATATATATAATAACAATTGCACAATTTGATTGACCATAAAAATCTCTTTTATTTATATAATTGGAAGGATTACACTTACAATTTCAGAAACCAAAATACAAAATACAAGAGAAAAGGAAACTAGTCATCCTAAGGATCCCTAACAAAAACGTCAGAAGATCGGGGCGCAGGCGCGTACTTCCTTCGAATGTGTCAAATCTCAGACTCAAAAGAAGTCTTCATCCGAGTCTTCTCCAGGACAAGCTGATCAACAATCTTCTTCCAAGCAACAGAAGGCTGAGGCATACTAGAGGAAGATGAAACCTCTGGTTCTCTCGGTCTCTTCATAACTCGGTCTTCAAGAAGCTCGATAAGTGCATTTTTGTCCTTAGACTCAAGTTGTAACTCCTCATGCTTTCGGCTTAAAGCATGGAATCTCTCTTCCCATATATCCCTCTCTTGCTTCATCTTGGCGAGTGCGTCTTCCAACTCCTCTATATCTTGGTTAGGGAGAGTTGATGGCTCAACCACAACCATAGACATAGGTCTCTCACAAGCATAAGGCATCTTCAATTCCAAATCTCTCTTCTTTACCCAAAGAGTGTAAGCTTCCAAAGCTACACAGTTGCACGGGCCAAACTCGGATCTTCCTTTCCTATGCACATTATGCCAAGCATGCATAATCTTCTGCTTCAAATGTTGGGTATCTTTACCCTCTTGATAGAAAAGACCTTATAACAAAGTGTTATTAGGTTTGTCTCTCAAGGAGAACCCAAGTTGACGACGAGCCAAAGCATGGTTGTAATTAATTCCTCCTTGTGTACCAATGAGGGGCACGTTAGAGAATTTACCACAACAAACAATAATCTCCAAGCTACACAATGAAGAATCATACCAAACTACCTCATCATTAGTGAGAGACATAAGTCTCTGAGACCATCGTAGACATTGTTTGTTCTCCACAAAAGCAGACGTCTGAGGAAAGTGTGAAATAAACCACTTGTACAAAAGAGGGACACATCACACAATAGTTCCACCACCTTTAGAATTCCTTAGATGCAAAGAGAAATACATATCACCCAACAGTAGGCACAAGATTCCCAATCAAGAAAGATCTAATGGCGTTAACATCAACAAAACCGTCAATGTTAGGGAACAAAGCCAAACCATAGATGAGTAACACAAAGTTGGATTCAAAAGCATCCACACTACCGGCTTGAGCAAAGGCAGTAGCTTCCTTGATGAGGAACTCATAAGTCAATCCCAACAACCCTCATATCTTCACCCAATGAGCCTCAATCTCAGACTTCTTTAGATGAAGAGCTCCATCTATGATATGAGATATGGGAATCTCTTCCAATCCACTAAAAGGCACTTTGCTAGAAAAAGGTATTCCCAAGAGATGGGCATACTCCTCCAACGTAGGCACTAGCTGATAATTAGGAAAACTGAAGCAATGGTAGAGAGGATCATAAAACTGAACCAACACACTCAGAAGTCCTTCAACCACATCAGCAAACAAGACAGACAGAAGCTTCCCATGACGTTGTTTGAAGTCCAAGGGATCTAATACAAAAGATGATAGCTTCCTTAACTCTTTCAAAACTGGACATCTGAAATTGTACTTCTTAGTGTTCCTTCGTCCACAATCCATGGTCTGAAAATATTTGCAAACAAGACCTCAGTTCCTTGAAATTATTTTTTGTGTGATGAATGTTATGATACGCATGAATGCATGAGCAATCACAAATAAGGGATCACACACAAGGAAAACAAACAAAGATTAAGGGATGAATCAACTCATTGTCAAGATCAATCATCCATTTTGGTGGATTATGGTTTTCACCTTATCAACACCCAAGTTCCATTGATATTGAGAAGACTTGATCGGATCAACCAAGAATCAAGGGTTTATTGTGAGTCACGAGCATGGAGTCTGGGTAAGGACCATCCCAAAGGAGTGTACTAAGGATAAAAACTTGTAGATTATGTTCTAAAAAGTTCCCAGAGTCTTAATTCCATCTATCGGATATTACAAGTTAGGATGACTGACTCATCAACCCATAATATTCTCAAGAGAAACTCGTCTGAGTGTAGTATCGCGTAACAACTATTATCAAGTCTACACCTGAATAGTCTTCTCACTACGTCCTAAAATAGGCCAAGAGGGGTTAAATGTTCTACGGTCCTCAGCTTCTCATACCCCAAATCAGAGATAGTAATGCCTAACCACAAATAACGTGTGTGACATTCATAACTCCAAAAGGGTCTCCACTGAGTAGGTGGGTCTCAAGCCAACTTGTTAAGGACTACTCCACACAAGTCCAACATGACTATACCATCCTCATATCTTAATTGCACTCAAGTTCGGGTTAGAACTTATCTCACCACTCAGAGATCACCAAGCACAAAAACCAGATTATATCACACAAATAAATATGCATACATCAAATATACAATTATATACACACAAAAAAGTAGGCTAAACCCACTGGAGACTACTCCCCAACAGAGTCTCCCCTTAATTTCTGTAGCGGTAAATTCATGACCATCAAGCTGTGGATAAGCTAGACGTCAATTAAACTAGAGTCGCCACTGCGCTTTTATTGTTTCCAAGGGAAAAGGGAAAACTACAAACACAATCCAAAGATAAGAAGTTTTCAAATCAAAACTAATAAAATGCCATAGATTACAGGTAAGGGGGTTCGTTACACAGAGGGAAAGTGTTAGCACCCAAAGTATCCTGGGTACTCCTAGGGAGCCCTTTTTTGTGTGCATATATATTTTTGTACAAATGATGTTTGCAATAAGTAGAGTGTGGGATGAGAAAAGAATTCATTAATTATACTTTTGTGTTTGACAAAATCTTCGAATTTGTTCCTACGTACCAATATAAAATGAGGGATCAAAACCTCGTAGTTCGTGGTAACAATTTCAAAGTGGATGCATTGCTTTTAACAAAAATTTAAGTTTTAACAAAGGCACAAAAGGCCTAAAATGTTTTGAATGAGTGTTAGTTCTTTTTGTATTTTGAAATTTTAAGTCAAGTATAGTTAAGTTCATTTACAAATTTGATTAAGAAAAGAGTTTAAAAAAATTCAATGGCATAAGGCCAAAGTTTCTAATTTGCAATATGGTCTAAGTTTAGAAATCACAAACAAAGAAGATTTTAAAAGAGGAGAGAGATTTGAAATTAAAGAAGTGGGGAAGAGATGAATAGACTAATCCTAAGCAAAAATTTAAAAGTTAAGAGTTGAAAAGATATGACCAATGGGCTGCAATCCAATAGACAAGAATGTCATATAGAAACCCAAATTTTCCTTGGACTTTGGAATTAAGCAATATCAATACACAAATAGAAAGATGAAGAGCAAGGCATCGAATAAAGATAGCCACATCCAAGCTTAGTAACTCCATGATCTTATTCATAATCTTCCATGTATCAGATGAATTCAAAGATCGGCACTAGGCACAGGTGTAAGACCCCAATTTTGACCCTAAGATCCCTCATGTAATTCCATCATAAGCATTAGCATTGGGATCATACCTTGGCATCCTCCTTACCCCTTTTCATTGGGTTTGTTTTGGGAGAGATCACCAAGCACTTTGTGATTATATCATACTTGTATTTTATCATTTCACTAACCAAAATACCAAAAATATGTCTTTGTATTTGCCTAACTCTTTTGTAGGTAGGGCATGATCTCATTGATTCATCAAGATCACATCTAGGGTTTGAGACCCTCATGAACAAAGAGCACAACCAAGAATTGATTCAAGAATGTTTATGAGCATCATATATGAGTCCTAATGTTCTCTACATGTTATATTGATCAAGTTTGCTTCAAATGTTTGAGGGTGATTTGCCTTGGAAACCCTAGTTTGACTGGGTATCTTGAGTAACTTCTCCAACAAGCTATCTCACCAATTGATCAAATTTCTCAAAGGACACTTCAAAATTCATCATCATATGCATATATGATCTACCATGAGCCAAGAAAGTCAAAATAATTGAAGATTAGCAAGTTGGTTGATGGTGGTTGGCCAAATCAATTCATCTAATCAAATCTGGGTCTCCCTAGACCCTATCTCCTACAATTTTCACCATATGAATATTATTACAAGAGAGAACTTACTCTAAGTTACATTCCAAACAACTTTCATGTTGAGACCTAGAGCTAGTTTTTCTTGGAAAATCATTTTTTATGTTGAAACATTATAGGTCATTTTGTCTAAACCCTAATTTGAAAGTCAACTTCCCAAAGCCATAACTTGCTCAATTTTTATGATATGGAAGATTTCTAAGTTGCAAAATCAAATTCAATGTGTCTAATTCAACTTTGATGTTTGGAGTGGGAGCTAATTCAACTTTTATGAGCATGTGATATGAGGCTACATTATAGGTCACTTTTGACCTATACCATTGATCAAGTGATTTTTCCAAACTTCAAAAATGCATAACTATATCATTTCAAATCCAAATTACATGAAATGGGTAACCATTTTTAAGGTATTTGAGAGAGATACAACTTTGATGAAGACACGTTTCTCATTTGAAGCTCCCATAAAAAGTTAAGCAAGGTGGAATATTGAGACATATGGCTTGACACTTAGAAAAAAATTGATATGTCAAAAATTTCCAAAATTCCACCTCGAATTTCTCCAAATTCCAAGCTCCAAATGAAAAAGTGTTGAACATGAAAGTTGTTCCTCTTGATCTCACCTTTCCAAAGAGCTCAAATTAATTCATTTTGGACATGAAATGCATAGGTTGCGCATGGCTTAAACATGATGATATCACTTGGCAAGGATCAAGCTTCAAACATCAATGTACGTTTGCCTTGCTATCCAAGCTTACTTCAGAACATCTATTATGCATTTTTGGACCTCAAGCAATCATTTGATGGGCCTATGCGCGCCCATGCACCATGGCATCATCATTTGCCAAAATTGGAAAGTGAAAGTGAGTGTGCAATTATCAACCATTTCAGCTATAAATAGAGTTTCAATTGCTCAGAATTTGATACACATTGGCGCCAACTTTGATCCCCCACTTTAGACCCTCATTTCTCAAAGGATAAGCCTGATAAATTCTTTTGAATTTGAGCTTGAATCTCCACTGTTTTGGAATTTAATTCTCCAGGAATCCATTGCTTTCTAACCATTCAATCCTTCTCCTGCAAGCAAGTGGAGTGAGTCCAAGCACAAGCAAGATCAAGATCCATCGAATTCAGACCTTCATTGAAGGTATTTTCCAGAAATTTTAAACTCTTCGATCCTCTCAAATTCTTGATCAATTCTATTGATTCTTTGATTGTCTGAAGTCCTACCAATATAGGCAAGAAGATTGAGTTGCTTTGAGGTCAAATCAAAGCAACTCAGTTCATGTACCTCAAATTTCAACTCCACATATCTCTCAATATATTTGGACTTGGAGTGAATGGAGGTCATATTCGAGCTCAGTGCCATTTTTTCTTCAAGATCATGTCCTTGTTTTTCTTTTTGGTGATGGTTCATGTTGACCAGTCCGATGAGGTCCACCAGAGAAGATGACCGGAGCTCTGGCTCCGGCGATGACTTGGCAAGGATGAGAACCATAGGATCCATATGTTTTATTTTAATCTCATGCATTGGTTTTAAATACCACATTTTCCACACACTGACTAAGGAACACAGTGGAATGCGTGTTAGGGACCATCAGATCTGCCACCTCAATTAATGAGGGAGATCTGATGGTCCACGTATTTTTTATTTTCTGAATTTTTGTTTTATTTGCATTTTCTTCAATAATTCATATTAAATTCAATATTGATCCAAAAAATATGGGACTTTCACCTATGACATCTCAAAGTCCTAATGCTAGTTGATTGAAAAATTGACATGAGTATGGATGAGATTAGGCCACACCTTTTGCATATTTTTTGTGTATGGTATGTTTCATGAGCATAGTACATAATGCTATGTCTCCAATATGCATTAACACCAAAATTCTATTGCCCGGCCTCAAATAGTTGTGACTTCTACATAAGTCCAATTACGATGACTTAACATAGCGCTAAATTTGTGACATAAAAGGCATAAGCATTCTAGTTAGTGAGATTGTAAGTCTTCCCTCTTTCATGGTATTGTGTGGAAACTTGGCCTTCTTTCCTTCCTTTGGAAGATGTTTTGGTTCAAGGATCCATGCTTGTGATAAGTGGGTTGAGTGTTCTCCAAAGAATGTCTTGAAATAAAAAGCAAAACAAAACTAACTTCTAACTTACTAACTATTAACTTTTAATTTCAAGCTTTTACTTTGATGCAATTTACTTTTAGCACTCTATTTCATTTGCCACTGTTCATATCATTCTAATTGTTTATGTTAATGCAATTTTCACTTTGTCCATTTGGACCATATTGTGTGATATATTTTGTTTTGTCTATACTTTGTTTGTGTGGTCTTTGACCATTAATGCACATAATAATAACAAAAACCCTAAAAAACTTTTGAGTGGACTGTTGGCTTGATCTTAGATAAATGGACTTAGAATCTAGGCAACCTCCCTATGCTAATGGACTTGGCCAATGTCAACTTGTTGAAGAACCAAGTGCTTGCAATTTGAACTTCATCTGATACATCTTTGAAGACCTCTCTAAATTCATCTGTAACATGATCATTGTGAAGTTGTTATTTTGAACCTGTGACTTATGGAATTCATCTGTTACATGGGCTATTTTGAAGAAGATCATGGAATGGATAAGCTTGGATGAGGCCATCTTTATTTGATGCCTTACTCTTCAAGATAAAAGATTGTGCATTTGTGTGTTGTTTGATTCTAAAAGTCCAAGGAAATTCTGGGTTTCTGTTGACATACTTGTCTATTGGATTGCTACCCATTTGGTCAGATCTTTTCAACTCTAAACTTTTAATTTTTGTGCATAGGGTAGTCTCTTCATATTCTCCCCATTTCTTTAATTTCAAAATCTCTCCCTCCACTTTTAAAAATCTTCTTTGTGTGAACTACTTTTGTTCTAACTTTGACCACTTTTGCAAAAAAGGATAGAAACTTTGGCCTTATGCCATTGCATTTTCAAACTTCTTTTCTTAAATCAAACATGTAAATAAACTTAACTACACTTAACTTAAACTTTCAAAAAGCCAAAAAATAACTAACACATTCAAACCATTTTTAGGCCTTTGTGCCTTTCACACTTAAATTTTGTTAAAATCAATGCATCCACTTTGAAATTTATATCACGAACTACGAGGTTTTGATCCCTCATTTTTATGTTGGTATGTAGGCACAAGTTCGAAGGTCTTGTCAAACACAAAAATATAATCAATGAATTCTTTTCTCATCCCCTCATTCTATTTGTTTGTAAACATCAGTTTGTACAAAATACATATGCACACAAAAAGGGCTCCCTAGGAGTACCTAAGACACTTTGGGTGCTAACACCTTCCCTCTGTGTAACCAACCCCCTTACATGTGATCTCTGACTTTTATTAGTTTTTATTTGAAAACTTCTTACTTTTTGGGTTTTGTTCGTACTTTCCCCTTTCCCCTTGGAAACAATAAAAGCGCGGTGGCGACTCTTGTTAATTGATCTCTAGCTTGTCAATAGCTTGATGATCATGAATTTCCCGCTACAACAGGTTCAAAGTAATAGCTTCAATAAGACCATGTAGCAGATGAACTCAAATGGGATCACAATACTTACTTCAGATGAAGTTTCAATTCACAAGCACTTGGTTTCATGAAAGTTGGCATTGGCCAATTCCTTTTGCATAGGGAGTGTTGCCTAATTCTAAGTCCAATGTCTCAGATCAAATCCAACAGTCCACAAAAATGTCTTTTAGGGTTTTTGTTGTTATTATGTACATTAAGGTCAAAAGACCATAAAAACAAACAAGTATATACAATCACAATATAATCACAAAATGAGGCTCAAATGAGCAAAATGAAAATGGCATTAAAGTAAACAAGTTGAATGGTATGAATAATGGCAAATGAATAAAGACTTAAAATTAAAGTGCATAAGAATAAATGACTTGGAATTAAATGTTAGTTGTTAGTTGATTAGAAGTTAGTATTACTTTTGCTTTTGTTTAAGTCATTCTTTGGAGAACACTCAACCCACTATTCACAAGCATGGATCCTTGAACCAAGACATCTTCCAAAGGAAGGAAAAAAGGCCAAGTTTACACACAATACCATGAAAGAGGGGAGACTTACAATCTCACTTACTAGAATGTTATGCCTTTTGTGTCAACAATTTAGCGCTATGTTAAGCAGTCGTAATTGGACTTATGTAGAAGTCACAACTATTTGAGCCCGGGTAATAGAAATTTTGGTGTTAATGCATGTTAGAGACATAGTATAATGAACTATGCTCCTAAAACATACCACGCACAAAAAGAATATGCAAAAGAGGTGGACCTAATCTCATCCATACTTATGTTGATTTTGTAATCAACTAGTATTAGGATATAGAGATATCAAAGGTCCATGACATGAATGAATAGAGAAGGAGATTGAGATGAAGAGGGAGGGGGAATGGAATCAACACAAATTGGTCAAAGGAGGACTCTTATCAAATTAAAATCATTCATTCATTTTGGAAGATGAAATGTATATTTCATCAATCCCCTAAATCCAATGATTTTAACTCAACAAAGTCAAATCAACCTTGACCAATGCCCAACAACACAAGTCCAAATCAACAAGTCAATTTTAGAAGCTCAACACGGTTTATTTTACATTTAAACAATTAAAATCAATTAAAATATGCATTAAATTAAATTATGGTTTATCAAAATCCTAAAACCTCATCAAAACACCAAAGAAATGGCCATTTGATTTATCATAGGTCAAACAAGGTCAAAGGACCTTGGAGAAAAAATTTCATAGTTTTTGGAAACTTAAAAGTATTTTTAAACAATTAAAAATATTCACAAAATCAATTAAACCATGAAAAATATTAATAATGATACAAAAAATAACTTTAATTCAAAAAATGAAAGAGGAATTTATTTAAATTTTTTTGGTGAAACTCTCATATTTTTTGGATCAATATTTAAATTAATATGAATTAATGAAAATAAACCAAATAAAATGAAAATTAGAAAATAAGAAAAAACGTGGACCACTTGATCTCCCTCATTAATTGAGGTGGCAGATCAAGTGGCCGCTAGCGCACGTTCCACAATAGTCACTAGTCAAAGCGTTGTACCGATGGTATGCAAAACCAACACACGAGATTATAACATTTCAAATGGATCATGTGGTTCTGATGAGCGCCAACGCATCACCGGAGCCAAAGCTCCGGTCTCCTTCTCCGATGAGCTTCACCGGACTGGTTCACTCACAACCATCACCAAAATTAAAAATAAGGACATGAATTTAAAGTAAAAATGCTCAGGAGCTCGAATCTGGCCTCAATTTATCCTAACTCCAAGTATATTGAAAGATACAAGGAGTTGAAATTTGAGGTGCACGATCTGAGTTGCTTCGATTTGACCTCAAAGCAACTCAATCATGTTGCCTACATTGGTAGGACTTCAGACAACCAAAGATCTAAGAGAATTGTGGAGAATTGAGTGAGAATCAAAGAGATGAAAAATTCTGGAAAATACCTTTAATGCAGGTCTGTGATCGATTGATTTTGCTCTTGCTTGCTCTTAATCTTGCCAAGGACACTTGATAGAGTGGAATTTAATGGACAAAATGCTCAGGATCCTTGGAGATTTGAATCTCAAAACAGAGATTCAAACTCAATTTCCCATGGAAATTATCAAGATTATCCTTTGAAATGAGAGGGTTTGGAGGTTTGGAATCAAAGCTGGCGCGCAGGGTCCTCAATTCTGATGGCAATGGGATCTATTTATAGCCAAATGGATTGATATTTGCACACTTGAAATGAAATCCAAAAATAGCAATGTACATTGCATGGGTGCATGGGCGTGTAACAGGCCCACGTAATCACTTCTTCTGATCCATAATTGAGTACAAGCATTGCTGAGATCATGTTGGAATGTTATGCATTGGTGTATGGAATGTTCAAGTTCAATTTGTGCCAAATGATCACTCATGTTCAAACCATGCGCAACCAATTCAAATCTTGTCCAAAATGGATGAAATTGGACTTTTTGGAAAGCTTAGATCAAGAGGAACAACTTTTATATTGAAAACTTTTTCATTTGAAGATTGGATCATGATGAATTTTGAGGTGTAAGTTGGGAAAATCAAACATGTCAAAAAAAAATCTAAGTGTCAAGCCACATGTTCACTTATTCCACCTTGGCCAACTTTTTATGTGAGCTTCAAATGAGAAATGTTCCTTCATCAAAGTTATATCTCTCTCAAAGTAATTAAAAATAGTCACAAATTTGACCTTATTTGGATTTAATATGAAGGATTTATGCATTTTTGAAGTTGAGGAAAATCACTTGTTCAATGACATTGGTCCAAAATGACCTATAATGTATCCTCATATCACATGCACATAAAATTTGAATTTGTTCTTCCTCCAAACATAAAAGTTGAAGTAGACATCTTGAATTTGATTGTGCAACTTGTAAATCTTTCATCTCAAAAAAAATGAGCAAGTTATGGTCTTGGGAAGTTGACCTCCAAATTAGGGTTTAGAGAAAATGACCTATAATCTTTCACCATAAAAAATGACTTTCCAAGAAAAACTAGTTCTAGACCTCAATATTAAAGTTGCTTAGAATATCGTTTAGAGTAACGTTTCTCTTGGAATCATTTTCATAAGACAAAAATTGTAGGAGATAGGGTCTAGGGAACCCCAGTTTTGATTAGATGAATTCCTCTGGTCAACCACCATCAACCAACTTACTAACTTGCAATTATCTTGACTTTTGGGACTCATAGGAGATCATATATTCATAAGATGATGGAATTTTAAGCATCCCTTGAAATATTTGATCAATTGGTGAAGAAGCTTGTTGAAGAAGTTACACAAGATATCTAGATGAATTAGGGTTTCCAAGGCAAACCAACTCCAAACTCTTGATGATTTCTTGATCAAAATAATATGTGAAGACCATGGGGATTCATATATGATGATTAGAGCCATAGTAAACCATTTTTTGATTGAGCTCCTTGCCTTGAGGGTCTTAAACCCTAGATGTGAGCTTGATAGATCAAAGGTGAGCACATGCCCTACCTACAAAAGAGTTAGTTTATATAAAGACATATTTTTGGTATTTTGGTTAGTAAATATGATAAAATACAAGGTATGATACAATCAAATGTGCTTGGTGATCTCTCCCAATGCTAACCCAATGAATGAGGGGTAAGGAGGATGCCAAGGTGTGACCCAATGCTAATGCATATGATGAGATAGCATGAGGGATCTTAGGATCAAAATTGGGGTCTTACACATCCATTTATTTTATAAAAGAAACTAGAAAGTTGTCTTTCTCATATAATTCTTAATGAGCTAATTGCTTGAGAAAAACAATGATTTAAGCATGAGGGAACTTGATAAGTTGTATTTTTATTGCTTTGTTTAATTTTATCATTTTATCTGACTTTTGTTTCATTTTGTTATATTTTACTTTCGTTTCTTTATAATCTTTATATTCCAGGAGTTTTGAGAGAAGTGAAGGTTCAAAGTCATGCACAAGTGGAAAAGAAGTTAAGCCATGATAATTTCAGAAGATGTCGGGAATTCTGAGTAAGAGCGAGACAATTTTGACGCGATACATAGGAGATTACAACCATAATGACTCCAAGAACATTTCTTTCTATTTTAGAAAAAAATGGCACAAAGAAGTTGCATTTACGGTCATCCCGTAATATGCATTACGTCTGTAATGCCTCCAATGACGGTTGAAATTTTGAAATTATGTTTTTTCATTTCTTCTCTTTTTGGCTTTCTGTCTATTACACATAAAATAGACCAGACCGACTAATAGAGACCTACAACTAACCTACACAGGCTCAGAACAGATCATATTTTTGTTTAAATAGAAAAGACATAGTTTTTTTATAAGTTTATTTAACTAAAAAGACTAGACCTCGGGACATAAAAAAACCTTTTACACTTATCAGGTCAGTCTATTTAAATAAATATGAATAATTTTTTTATTATTACATAAATAAAACTTGGTTATTTTGGAGAACTTATGAAAATAAGATGAAAACACCATGTGAACAGTGTTATAAATTGTTTTCATAAGTTCTTTTAAGTAAATAGTCCCCAAAACTTATGTTAATATGTAAGTTAAAATAAATCAATGTAAACAAATTTTTATTCTCATTGATCTTTTAATTTGTTAGTCTATTTAAACATTATTTAAATTACTTATTTACATATATCTAAAATAAATAGGTTTTTTTATGTAGGCTAATATGTTAATCAGACCTTCGAAAAGGTCAGACTTAGATATAAAAATAAACATAAGACAACTAATTTTTTAAACAAGTTAGACTTAGGTTTGGAAAAGCCTAACTCTCCTCGCCCTATTTCCATCCCTAATTACACTTTTGATAAATTATGGGCTACAAGCGAATTATTCTCCATCTTAATAGGTTAGAGGCTATTTAATCAATATAATCACTATAATCATTGGTTATGGCCTACATACTCATTTATAAATTTTTAAACCAATAGAAAATTATCTTAAATCAAATTTTCATTGTTGATGTACGCTTGCCGTCTATCACACACACTAAATTAGAAGCAAACGTTTTTAATCATCTGCCCTATATAAACTCTGTCACACTTTGTAACATATATATTCTCACTCACTCTCTCTTGCAACTACTTCTCTAACCAATCTCTTACAAAAGTTTCATTCATAAATGCAGTACAACCTGTATTCCAAAAGTCATATAATTTTTTATTTCATTTCAAATGGCTAAAAATGCCATCCCTATCTACATGTGTGCATTTTACACAACAGAAGTATAAAAATTAGGCTAAAAGTGTTCAATGATTAGTCATTGTACCGGTGAATATTTGAAATATTTATAGAAACTCAATTTGATTACTTGTCCAATCCTCCCATCCTTGCATTTTCTTAAAAGATAGCCTTAACAAACCAAAAGAGTGGAAAAAAGAAACTGCAAATCACACAGACATCTCTGCTTAGTTGGCACCAAAAAGGATGTGTATCGTTGCTTCTATGCAACAAACTGAGTTAGGGGTTCCAACAACAGCTACCCAAAATGCACTCCAACCTATATCCTATATCAACCCCAAAAATTGGGGCGCCAGGTCTCCAAATCATTTAAGAATAATAAGATATAAAAGAATTATAACGAAGGAAAATAGAAAATGATGACGGCTTCTTTTTTATAATATTTGTCTTTCAAGAGCTAAAATTAGCCATTTTCTAAAGTCATCTAGCCTCATCGCTCAATTTTATTGACCCCTCCTTCATCAGTTTCAGACTTAGACTGTTAAACCTCTCTCGCGAATACTGCCTTGATGCTTTTCTCCAATCTGTTCCAGCCTTCATCATTGCAGCAAATTCCTCGTAACTTATTTTTCCATCCTACAATTTCATGAAGAAATATATCAGAGTGGTTCCAATTTCCAAATATAGACAAGTGAATTTATTTTTAAGTTACAATTATGATCAAGAATAATTCATATAGACAAATTTAAACATCTCCATACATAGGTGGTGGTGTTTCAAAGATGCAGAATGTTACCAAGTGGAAAATAAAGCACAAACAAGCATTCATTGAAAATTCTGACCAAAGGTGAAATATGCTAACCTTGTCTGTGTCCACATCATGCATAATTGCATTTATGACTTCTTCACTGTTTTTGTCAATCTCATCATCTAAGGCACTACGTAACTCCACGAGTTCAATATACCCAGATTCATTTTTATCAAAAAATTGGAATGCTCTGTGGAGGTGTTCATCATGGGATATCTTTCTCAGATGAATAGAAATGGCTACAAACTCTCCATAATCTAGGTAACCATCTTTGTCTACATCCCCCTGTAAAAGCAGCTCTCAAAGATTAGAAGTTGAAGAGACATCTCTTAGAGGATATGTAAACAGGCAAAAGAAATGTGAGAATTAATCTTATGACAAATTATTAGCTCAAACATATAAATTGTTTTCAGCTTATGAGAACAGTTTATGACACAGTCCATAAATTGTTTTTAGCTTATTCTCATAGGCTCCGGAGGATAGCTTATATTATAGCGAATATAAACACAGTTTGACTTTATTGCTATAAAATTGCTTACACATGAGCACTTATATGATAAGTGCTTATGCTATAAACAGTTAATTAAAGGGAATACACTCACAGCTTCCATTAGTATTTGGACATCTCCATCAGGAATTTGGTGGCCTAGCTTTTGCAACCCTACTCGAAGCTCATCAACATTAATTTTTCCATTATTTTCTGTGTCCATCACATGGAATCCCTCTTTAATTCCAGCAACTTCTTCTACAGACAAATGATCTGCAATCACCTGCTCACATAAAAGTCCAATAAAACAAAATCAAAAAATTACCAAAATAGTAGGGTCATAAATGGAAAAATATTTTAGAAATCATTCCCCATGAGATATTCATGTATTAATGAAACATTACCCTCAATGCTGTTTTCTTAAGTTTGTTCATTACGGAAAATTGCATCAGCCTTGCTCTAACAGTTTCCCCTAATGAAACATCAGGAGCTGTCTTTGCATTCTGCAACCATGGATGATCTGCATTTAGTTAACCGCCAATGTTAGCATTCCCACATTCTAATTTCTCAACTTTTGGTAGACAAAAATGTTCATACGCTAAGCAGAAAATATTCCATACAATTCTGTTTTACATTACCTACCTAAGCATTCAATTATATAAACTGTATATTACCTAACACTTCCTGTGCAGTAAGCCGGCGCTTAGGATCAGGATCAAGCATCTTCTTAACAAGGTCTTTTGCATTATCAGAAACCTTTGGCCATGGCTCCCTTTTGAAGTCAAGAACTGACCGTATAATTGCTTGAGCAACTCCCTGCTCCGTTTCTGCATTTTAAGAAATAGAAGATTTAAAAAATCAAATTTATAACGCATAAGAAAGATCATGGTAAATTATTTTCTGACAAGACCCTTCCAAATAGTTATAGTAACAAAAAAATCATGCGAGTCCCACAGTGACCAACATGTATATTTTGGGCTATTTAAGATTTCTGAATCACAAAGGCCAAATACAGCATTGAAAAGACAAACGAACCTGCCCAAAACGGAGGGACACCACAAAGTAAGATGTAAAGAATTACTCCAGCACTCCAGATATCAACTTCGGGGCCATAATTTCTTTTCAACACTTCAGGAGCCATATAGTATGGACTTCCAACTATCTCATTAAATCTTTCACCTGCAGAGAACGCGACAAACTTCAGTTAACTGTACATGAATAGCGGGACCAAAATATGAAGATCAAGCTTCAAGCAACAACATCAACTGATTCTATAACTAGTAAAAAGCATTACCTGGTTTAAAGAAAATTGACAAACCAAAGTCAATAGCCTTCAAAGGCGATGTTTCCTTTTTGTCAGCAAATAAAAAGTTCTCGGGTTTAAGATCCCTGTGCATCACACCATGTTTGTGGCACATCTAAAACACAACAAAATACATAATAATCAACACTATATCCCACATTTACCATAAATAAACAGAGATGAAAATCACAAGTGCAGCAAATTATCTGTTAGCTTCAAATTATGGTCATTTTCTAAAGTTGAAGTTTGTTCCAAATTACTCCCTTTATTTCAAAAGGACTAAAAAAGGTCCAAAAGTTTTTTCAATTCCAAAACAAATATAAAATAAAACTGACAAATTTTTTTATTAAAAATAAATTGTCACAAATTCGACGTCCACATTTATTTGTCGTTGGCAAGATTGAACCATTAAAATTTTAAATTAAATTAGTTAATATAAATTTAGACAGTACGATCTCGATCCAACAAGGAAAAAATTCCAAATAAGTGAATGTGACAGCATTGAATTTGGATTTGATTTCTTGTGAAGACCTTTTGAGTTTTCAGAAGTTGCAATTATTTCATCATTTTAGAAAAATAAGAAAGTAATTAATAACATCCTTGTTATATAGTAATGTATAAAAATAAATAAATAAATAAATAAATAATAATTATAATAATAAAGCTGGAAAAATAAACATAAAAGAGAGAGACGTGATGATGACCTGAACAACTTGGACGGCGGTTCTAACGACGGAAGCAGCGGCGCGTTCGGTATAATGACCTCTAGCAACGATGCGATCGAAAAGTTCACCACCTTCACAAAGTTCCATAACAAGATGAACGTCATCGTCATCTTCATACGTATCCTTCAACGTAACGATGTTAGGGTGTTTAGGTAAATGCCTCATGATATCAACTTCTCTTCTCACATCTTCAATATCAATCGCTGTTCGAAGCTTATTCTTCGAAATCGATTTGCACGCCAATTCCTGTCCCGTTTTTCTATCTTTGCACAGATACGTTATACCGAATTCTCCTCTCCCTAGTTCCCTCCCCAATTCGTAACTAAGCCCAATCTCTCGGCCCGTGGGCTCTTTTAACACCTCCAGTTTGGTATTATTCTTGTTGTTTTTCTTCGTCTTCGTCTTCGTCTTTCCATCTTTCTCGGGCTTTTCCTTTGTTTTTTGTTTCCGGTTCTTGACATTTGGAATTGTACAGCAGTTTCCCATTGTTTAGAGATCTATTCAAGATCTATTGTTTGTGGAATTAAATTGTTAATTTGATAAAAGGTGGTGAAGGAGATATTACCATATAAGGAAGGTTTTCGGGAGAGAAATAAAAGAGAATGTGAAAGGAAGGAGATGGTCAAAGACGATGAGCTGACGACATGTCCATGGTCCCCTTCCTTCTTTCTCTTCCGCTTTCTTTCTCTCTCTTTTGATTTTTCTCTTTCTCTAGAATTATAAATAAAAGCTAAACTCAATCTCTTGATTTGTTAATTTACTAAATTTGTCTTCATTAATGACCTTTCTCGTTAAAACAATGTCACACTTTTTAAATGTTTTACTCTTTTTTTTTTATTTATATTTTTGGCAAATTGTAATCACCTTACCTTACCATACCTGTATGGGGTAATTATGTTTGTGGTTAATGAGTTATTAGATGGGATGCTTCCGTTGACTGCCATCATTTCCTTTCTGTAAATTCGGTAATGCCGTTTAACTAGTATTAATTTATACAAGTCTCATGTATCATTAATTATAATGTTTTTTCTTTTAGATTATGTACTTTCGTAAATATAATTTTTTTTCAATTTCTTAAAGGTAATTAACAAAATATTTCTTTAATTACAATTTTTTAAATATGTTAATTTATTTAGAGTTTAATGACATAATTATTAATTAATAATGTAAAATCAATTTATTGTCAATGTATATCATATTTTCTCTATATTTTATTTTTAAAATATATCCGTTCTTAAAGATATATTTTCACTTCTCTCCCCAATTTTTGAATTAATTGTTTGATTAACATACTTCACAAAAATCAATGGATCACTAGATGATTTTTTAATGGGAATTACTCTTTCTACCTATGAGATATTGGATTGAACTTTAGTATGGTTGAATGATAATTTTTTTGTTCGATAATTTGACATGATCATTAGCATGTTGTCAAAGTCTGTTCACATGTTGTAGACGAAATATGTTAGGATTGTTAGCATGTCGAGTTAGACATGTTTGTTATGCTCAATTGTTTAATTTAGCATGTTCTCTAAGTTAGTTTGTGCAATGAGTCTGTGTGTAAAAGCTCATTAGATTAGTGTGTTAGTTTTCTTATAAGTAACATACTAATCTCTCATTATTGTATAAGGCAAATCCTAATTAGGGTGAGAGGCGTTATTTGCTATTCTGTAACACTTGTAATCTTGTTTCACAAAGAAAGTAAAGAATATCAGTTTATAACCAATTCCATTGTGTTCTTATTGTTTTCTTCTTTTCTATCCTTGCGAGTTTCTTACCGATCAAGAAACCAATTATACTTTGTAATTCTGACATCGTTTTCACAACAAATTGGTGTGGTGAGCGTGGAGAAGCCGTCGTTAACAAAGTATAAGATTGAAAAGTTCACCGGAGTGAACGATTTCAGTTTGTGGCTCTTGAAGATGAAAGCCCTACTGGTTCAGCAGGGTTGTTTAAAAGCGTTGAAAAGAGCCGCTGCCATGGACGTTGCATTAAAGGATAAAGAAAAATTGACTATGGTAGAGAAAACCCATAGCTCCATCTTATTGAGCCTTGGTGATAAGGTTCTTCGACAGGTTTCGAAGGAGACGATGACGTCGGGTCTTTGGGAGAAACTCAGAAGTTTGTACATGACCAAATCATTGGTCAGTCGCCTCTACCTGAAGCAAGCTATGTATTCATTCAAGGTGAGTGAAGACAAAGTTCTTCCTAAGTAGTTGGATATGTTCAACAAGATGATTCTTGATCTTGAAAATATCGATGTAAAAATCAAGGATGAAGATCAAGCGATGTTACAGTTGTGTGCTTTGCCTATAACACGTGCTCACTTCAAAGAAACTCTCTTGTATGGAAGAGAGTCTCTGACCTTTGGAGAAGTTCAACCAGCCTTGTACTTTAAGGATTTGAATGAACGAAAGGAGCACATGCCATCTTCGACTAGTGAAGGTATGTCGATTAAGGCGAAATTCACAAAGAGAGATGACAAGTTCAACAAGAAGAAGGGTAAAAGTCAACATAAGTCTTATAATGGTGATGCATATGGTATTCGATGTTATCACTGTAAGAAGGAGGGTCATACAAGAAAAGTGTGTCATGAACACCTGAAAGATCATTGAGGTAAAGATAATGGCAACACAACCATTATTCAAGATGATTTCGACTCATCTGATGTTCTTGTGGTTTCAAGTGCCGGCTCAAGTAAAGAGTAGATTATGGATTTAGGTTTCACTTGACACATGACTCCAAACAAAGACTTCTTCGAGGAACTATGTGATCAAGATGGTGGATTTGTATTGCTTGGAAACAATAAAGCTTGCAAGATTGCAGGTGTTGGATCTGTGAGATTCAAGCTCCATGATGAATCAATAAGGTTGTTGACTAAAGTCAGGTATGTACCTGATTTGAAGAGAAATTTGATTTCTCTTGGTGAATTCGACAAGAAAGGATATATTTTCTAAGGAGAGAAAAGTATTCTAAAAGTCATGAAGGGGTTGAAGGAAGTCTTAAGAGGCGTGAAGAAACAAGGCTTGTACACCCTTGAGGATGAAGTTGTCAGTGGTTCTGCAGATGTTGCATCCACGAAATCTTTGTCGAAGACATAGATTCGGCACATGAGATTGGGCCATGTCAGTGAAAAGGGTTTGGTCGAATTGGGGAAACAAAATCTACTTGGTGGAGAAAAAGTCGAAAAACTGAAGTTTTATGAACCCTGTGTACTTGGAGAATCTTGCAGAGTGGAGTTCAGTAAAGGCAAACAAAGAACACATGGATCCCTTAATTACGTTCATGCTGATCTTTGGGGGCCTGCGAGGTGTCCATCATATTCAGGATCAAGGTATTTTCTATCTGTAGTTGGTGATTATTCCAGAAAGTTATGGGTATTCATCCAGAAGACTAAGGATGGAACTTTTGAGAACTCCAAAAGTTGGAAGACACTGGTCAAAAATCAGAATGTCGGGAAGGTCAAGAGACTGAGAATTGATAATGGCCTTGAATTTTGCAATGAGGTGTTCAATAGTTTTTGTGCAACCTCTGGTATTGCAAGGAACAAAACTACTACAGGTACTCCCCAAAAAAATGGTTTGGATGAAAGGTTTAATCGAACCATTGTAGAAAGAGTTAGATGTATGTTGACTAGTGTTGGGTTAAATAAGGTGTTTTGGGCAGAGGTTGTTTCGATAATAACATATCTTATAAATAGATGTCCTTCGACTGCGTTAGATATGAAGACACCTGAAGAGTTTGGTCGGGACATCCACTAGATCTCAATAAACATAAAGTATTTGACTGCATAGCCTATGCCCACATTAGGCAAGACAAGGTCGAACCTAGAGCTCTGAGATTCATGTTCATGGGATACCCTGAAGGAGTCAAAGCTTATAGGCTATGATGCCTAGAGCCAGGTCATAGCAGGTGTATCACTAGTCGAGATGTAGTTTTCAATGAAGCTGAGATGGCTTTCAAGAAAACTGATGACGTTAGTCAAAGTGACATATATCTGAAGACGAGATGGAATAAGAAGAGATTCCTGTTGAGGTAGAGCATGTCGATGTTGAATTTCATATCCCAGATCAAGTTGAAGAAGAAGCACAAGATACTGAAGATACTGAGGAAGATGTCGATGACTACCTGTTGGCAAGAGATAGATCGAGAAGAGTCATCAAGCCATCTCAAAGACTTGGGTATGCATATCTCATAGCTTATGCCTTAATCTCTGCAAGTGAGGTTCTAGATGAAGAACCCAGAGACTATAAGAAAGTTATGAGGAGTCGAAATAAGACTGAATGGTTGAAGGCCATGGATGATCAGACGAAGTCTCTTCATGATAACCACATTTGGGAACTGATCAAGAAATTCGCTGGAGCCAGGTTAGTCAATTGTAAGTGGATTCTAAGGTACATAAATGGGTCTCTGAACAAAGTCCTGATTTATGGTGGAGTATATGGTGAAAATAGTAAAGTAGAAATTGAAGGTTATGTCAACTCTAATTATGCAGGTTATATGGATTCTAGAAAATCTATTTCTGGATATGTGCTCCACTATGTTTGGCACAACAATCAGTTGGAAAGCAACACTTCAAAAGTTTGTTGCCTAATCAACCACTGAAGTGGAATATATCGCCCGCAATGAAGTTTTGAAACAAGCATTGTGGCTTGAAGGTTTTGCTAAGGAAAAAAAACTTCAAGGTCGAGTTATCATTGTTAGATGTGATAGTCAAAGTGTTATACACATGTCGAAGAATTCATCATATCATGAGCGAACCAAGCACATCGTTGTGAGGCTGCATTTCGTCAGAGGGGTAATCGAGCATGGATAAGTCCAAGTGCTGAAGGTTTTGATATATCACAATGTTGCTAATATGAT
The DNA here is from genome assembly GCF_024323335.1 of Lathyrus oleraceus. Lineage (NCBI taxonomy): Eukaryota > Viridiplantae > Streptophyta > Magnoliopsida > Fabales > Fabaceae > Lathyrus > Lathyrus oleraceus. The sequence continues at coordinate 224,688,546 of NC_066584.1, forward strand.
CACCAATACATTACCAAGTGGCAAGTTTTCCCACTGTATGCAGTTGATAAAGCTACATGAAGAAAGCTAGTATGTTCCCTTGATGTTATAGAGTTTGTTCCAAGGTGGAGATTTGTGAGATATTAGATCGAACTCTGGTATGGTCAAAGGGTAGCTTCTTGGTTCAACAATCCGATAGGATCATTATCATGTCGTCAAAGTCTGTTGACATGTTGTAGTCGAAATATGCTAGGATTATTAGCATGTCGAATTGGGCCTGCTTGTTATGCCTAATTGTTTTAAGTTAGCTTGTTATCTAAGTTAGCTTATGTAATAAGCATGTGTGTAAAACCCATTAGGTTATGTGTTAGTTTTCTTATAAGTAGCATATTAGTCTCTCATCATTGTATAAGGAAAATCCTAACTAGGGTGAGAGACGTTATTTGCTATTCTGTAACACTTGTAATCTTGTTTCAAAGAGAAAGTAAATAATAGAAGTTTATAACCAATTTCATTGTGTTCTTATTGTTTTTTTCTTTTCTACCCTTGTGGGTTTCTTACCAATCAAAAACCAATTATACTTTATAGTTCCGACATCATTTTCACAACACTACCATTATGCTTGTTCCACCATCACCGTGAAAAGTCACAATTGTTCTTAGCATTCAGAGATGCATCTTTGGGCGCACCTTTATTCCATATTCTTCATCGCAAATTGATGAGAATGTTGGGAAAACTCCAATCTTAAAGTTAACCGAATCAATCTTGAATAAAATTAATCAATCTTTCTGATTGATTATGCTTCTTGTTCTTCACCCTTTACTCAGGTGAAACAATCACTCCTTGGTTGCAAGATGATTCTACACTACACAAAGAATTAAAAGAAGAAAATAATACATTTGAAATGAGAGAAAAGAGAAATTCTTAAGGAAAAAGATGAATGTATTACTATGCAAGTTGTAATCAAGGTGTTTTCTACAATGCGTGTTAATCAATATAGCGGTAAATTCATGACCATTGAGCTATTGGTTAACTCAAAGTCAATAAAACCAGAGTCGCCACCGCACTTTTGTTGTTTCCAAAAGAAAAGGGAAAAAGTACGAACAAAATCCAAAGATAATAAGTTTTCAAATCAAAACTAATAAAATGTCAGAGATTACAAGTAAGAGGGTTGGTTACACAGAGGGAAGGTATTAGCACCCAAAGTGTCCTAGGTACTCCTAGGGAGCCATTTTTATGTGTAAGTGTTTTGGTTGAAAAAGATGTTTTCTAAAAAATAGAATGAGGAGATGAGAAAATAATTCATTATTTACATTTTTTTTGTGTTTGGTAAGACTTTTGGTCTTATGCCTATGTACCAACAGAAAATGAGGGATAAAAACCTCGTAGTTCGTGGTAAAAATTTCAAAGATAGGTGGAATGATTTTAACAAAAGCTTAAAGATCTTTTGTTATCAACGAAAGAATACTCGGCCAAACATCCACCGATAATGAGGGCTTTACAATATTTAAGAGGGAAGGCTCCAACTTGGATAAGATCAACAAGTATGCCGCTAACCCCTAATAAATAGAAAGCAATCTTAAATGTCCTTTAGATGTATCAGATGAAAAAGTCCATTTCGTTAGATGCTTTGGAGCTCGATTCTTGATGCATTTCCACTTGATTTCTCTTCCTCTCACTTGCAGAAGCTCAAAGGAATGAAAATGGCAATGAATCCTTGGAGTTCTTGTTGACAAACAGAAATTGAACAAGAGCTTGATTTGAAAGAAGTCTTCAAGGTATTTTGTATAGTGATGTTATGGGATTGATTTACAAGGCTTAGGCAAGGGTCATCCTTCATTATGAGGCAATGGCAATGTATTTATAGGCCAAGCATTTGATTTCCACAACATTCAAAGTTTGAACCAAAAATAGAAAATAAATGTGCATGGGTGCATGGGCACATGTTCAGGACCAAATGATGATTGTAGTCCACTTAAATTCGTTCCAAAATGCCATTGAGGTCATCACATGAGGCCATGCAAGGTTTTATATTAATTGGAGTTTAAAAGTTGCTAAATTAAGACATGAAAAGAACCTATGCACAAGTCCTCCAATTCTTATCCAAATGAAGTGGTCTTGGGCTCTTTGGAAAGCTGTCATTATGAGGAACAACTTTGATGTTGGGACTTTTTCCATTTGAAGCTTGGAACATGGATAATTATGGCCTTGAAGTTGGAAGAATCAAACATACTTAGAAATTTTCTAAGTTAAAAGTCAAATGAACCCTTTTCCACCTTAAATAACTTTTGATATGAGCTTCAAATGACTTTGGTTCCTTCTAAAAAGTTGTATCTATTACAAATATATTCAATTTGATCACAAATTTGAAACCATTTAGAGCTTTCATGATGGAGTTATAGATTTTAGAAGTTGAGGAATTTTGCTTGTTCAATGATGAGGAACAAAATGGACCTATAATGTTTCCTTATTGCACATGACTTTGCAGGCAAAATTTGATATTTCTCAAAGAATAAAAGTTGAATAAGACATATTGAAATTAATCATGAAACTTGGATCATCTTCATGTCATAAAAATTGAGGAAGTTATGGTTCTTGGAAGACGACCTTCTATCTAGGGCACAAACAAAATGGCCTATAATCTTTCATCATAAAAAATGACTTTCCAAGAAAAGTTAGCTCTTGATGAAACATGAAAGGTATTTTGAATGTCATAAAGAGTAAAGTTTATCTTGGAATCATTTTCATATGACAAAAATTGTAGGAGATAGGATCTAGGGAACCCTAGATTTGACCAGTTGACGTTTTTGGTCAACCTCCTTGAACCAACTTGCACACTTGAAGTGCCTTTTATCCTAGGGGCTCATGGATGACAATATATGCTTATGATGAAGTAAAATGAAGTATCCCTTGATGTATTTGACCAATTGTTGAAGAAACTTGATGAGGAAGGCACACAAGATACCCAGATGAATTAAGGCTTCCTTGGCAAACAAGCTTCAAACTCTTGATGAATTCTTGATAAAAATGACAAATAAAGAACATGGGGATCCATATATGATGCTTAGAACCATTTTGGACCTTTGCTTTTTTGATCTCTCGCATTGAGGGTCTCAAACCCTAGTTGTGAGCTTGGTGAGGCACATATGGACACACACACTACCTACAAAATAAACAAAGCTACACTAGACATATTTTTGGATTTTTGGTTAGTAAACAAAGTAAATAAAGTATGATACAATCAAATATGCTTGGTGATCTCTCCCAATGCTAACCCAATGAATAATAGGTGAGGAGTATACTAAGGTGTGATCCCAATGCCAATGCAAAGCTATGAGATGACATGGGGGATCTTAGGGGTCAAAATTGGGGTCTTATAGCTGCCCCTATTTAAGGTCATTCTATCCGGGGATGTGAAGGTTAAAATATCTGTATCAATGCGGTAGAATGAACTTAAATAATAACAACAAGAAACAAATTTTGGTCCCTAAAAGACCTCATGATGCATATGACATGAATGCAAAAATAATCTTTGTGGGGGATATATTGTCACAAAGGAAAAGAATCCGGGAGAGAGTAAAAGTCCACAGGAGCACAATGCATTCCATAAGGAAAATTCATTGAGGGGACAAAGACTCTAGGGATAAAAAGCTATGCATAGGCCAACCTACGACTAAAAAACTGCTGGAGATACGAGGGAATTTCCATGAAACTAAATCAATGGAAAGACTCAGACTGGGGAAGAAGAATCTGCATGTATCAGGATACAACCAACACAGCAAGAAACATCCACTAGGGAAGGGAGTAAGTCAGAACGATGCTGAAATACCCAAATGTTCAAAGGGAGTTCGATTTCACAAGGAAATATGAATGGCATGTTAAATGTTTGTTTTCCAAATTATTTTTCCTTTTTGCTTTTTTGCATGAAATTGGTGATCACCATAAAACCCTAAAAAAGAGAATAAAATCAATTTTTCATCTGCATAATGATTTGCCTTGTTTGAATTCTGAAATCTCTTTTATACTCTAAATCATTATGCAGGTTAGTCAAACCCATTGAACATAATGATCCAACACCATCTCCAAACTTTGAGTTCCCTGTATTTGAGGCAAAAGAAGATGATGTTGAAGAGATTCCTGATGAGATTACCCGTCTGCTTGAGCACGAGGAGAAGATCATTCAGCCATATCTTGAGAATCTGGAAACAGTCAACTTGGGGTCTGAAGACTGCATTCGTGAAGTGAAGATTGAGGCACTCCTTGAAGAGTCTGTTAAGAAGGGGTTGATTAAGTTGCTACGAGAATATGTCGACGTCTTTTCTTGGTCGTATGAAGACATGTCTGGTCTAGATACTGATATTATGCAACATTTCTTGCCGTTGAAGCCTGAGTGTGTGACTGTGAAGCAAAAGCTTAGAAGAATTCATCCTGATATGGCAGTGAAGATTAAAGAAGAAGTTAAGAAGCAAATTGATGCGGGGTTTCTGGTGACTTCTACATATCCTCAATGGGTGGCCAATATTGTGCATGTACCAAAGAAAGATGGAAAAGTCTGAATATGTGTGGATTACCGTGACTTGAATAAAGCTAGTCCGAAAGATGATTTCCCTCTACCACACATTGATATGTTGGTAGACAATACAACTAAATTCAATGTCTTCTCATTTATGGACGGATTTTCCGGTTATAATCAGATTAAAATGGCACCCGAGGATATGGAGAAGACAACATTCATCACACCTTGGGGAACATTCTATTATCGAGTGATGCCCTTCGGTTTGAAGAACGCCGGAGCCACGTATCAACGCACTATGACTACCTTGTTTCATGATATGATGCACAAAGAGATCGAGGTGTATGTTGATGATATGATTGCAAAGTCGAAAACGGAAGTTGAACATGTAGAACACTTCTTGAAGCTTTTCCAGCGTTTGAGGAAGTACAAGCTCCGCCTGAATCCGAACAAGTGTACATTTGGAGTCTGTTCCGGCAAGTTATTGGGCTTTATTGTCAGTGAGAAAGGTATTGAAGTTGATCCTGCCAAGGTCAAAGCAATACAAGAGATGCCTGCGCCCAAAACTGAGAAGCAAGTTCGAGGTTTTCTTGGCCGCTTGAATTACATTTCGAGATTTATATCCCACATGACTGCCACATGTGCACCTATATTCAAGCTCCTCCGGAAAGATCAACGTCATGTTTGGATCGAGGATTGCCAGAAGGCCTTTGATAGTATCAAAGAGTATTTGTCTGAGCCTCTGATTCTGTCTCCGCCTGTTGAAGGGAGACCGTTGATTATATATTTGACCGTGCTTGATGATTCCATGGGTTGTGTTCTGGGTCAGCAAGATGAATCAGGAAAGAAAGAATATGCAATATACTACTTGAGTAAGAAGTTCACTGATTGTGAGTCTCGGTACTCAATGCTTGAGAAGACATGATGTGCTTTGGCTTGGGCTGCTAAGCGTTTACGCCAGTATATGTTGAATCATACGACTTGGTTGATATCCAAAATGGATCCAATCAAGTATATCTTCGAGAAGCCAATTAAAGGTAGTATCTTGGCTGACCATTTGGCACATCAACCAATTGAAGATTATCAGTCTGTACAGTATGACTTCCCTGATGAGGATATTCTGCATTTGAAGATGAAAGATTGTGATGAGCCTACGCTCGATGAAGGGCCAAAGCCTGGTTCCCGATGGGGTATGGCGTTCGATGGTGCTGTTAATCAGTATGGAAATGGTATTGGGGCAATGATTATTACTCCTCAAGGCACACATTTTCCTTTTACAGCAAGGCTAACTTTCAAATGCACGAATAATATGGCGGAGTATGAGGCCTGTATTATGGGTTTGGAAGAATGTATTGATCTTAGGATCAAACATCTTGATGTTTATGGTGATTCGGACCTTGTTGTTAATCAGATTAAGGGTGAATGGGAAATGAATCAGCCTAGCCTCATCCGATACAGAGATTATGCGAGGAGGATTTCAACTTTCTTTACTAAGGTTGACTTCCATCATATTCCTCGAGATGAGAATCGGATGGAGGATGCTCTCGCTACGCTTGCTTCAATGATTGTAGTGAAGTATTGGAATGAAGTCCTGAATATTACCGTGATGCGCTTGGATAGACCAACTCACGTGTTTGCAGTTGAAGAGGTAAAAGATGATAAACCTTGGTATTATGATATCAAGTGCTTTCTCCAAAGTCAGATTTACCCGCCTGGGGCATCTGTTAAAGATAAGAAGACTTTGAGGAGATTATCTGGCAGTTTCTACCTTAATGGTGATGTGCTTTACAAGAGGAATTTTGACATGGTTTTGCTCAGATGCGTGGATAGACATGAAGCAGACCTGTTGATGACTGAAGTCCATGAAGGTTAATTTAGTACTCATTCCAATGGATATGCTATGGCAAAGAAAATTTTGAGAGCAAACCACTATTAGCTGACAATGGAGTCTGACTGCTGCAAGAATGTGAAGAAATGCCACAAGTGTCAGATTCATACGGATAAGATTCATATTCCCCCGACACTTCTGAATGTTATTTCCTCACCATGGCCTTTCTCCATGTGGGGAATGGACATGATTGGCATGATTGAATCTAAGGCATCGAACGACCACCGTTTTATTTTCGTAGCAATTGATTACTTCACCAAGTGGGTTGAAGCGGCATCGTATGCAAATGTGACCAGAAACCAATTCATATGTCAATATGGTGTGCCAGACAAGATTATTACTGATAATGGATCTAACTTGAACAATAAGATGATGAAGGAGTTGTGTAGCGAGTTCAAGATTGCACATCATAATTCTTCTCCCTATAGACCTAAGATGAATGGGATTGTTGAAGCTACTAACAAGAACATCAAGAAGATTATTCAGAAGATGGTTGTTACGTACAAAGATTGGCATGAGATGCTTCCATTTGCTTTGCATGGCTATCGTACATCTGTCCGCACTTCAACAGAGGAAACCCCTTTCTCGCTTGTATATGGCATGGAGGTTGTGCTCCCCGTAGAGTTCGAGATCCCATCAATGAGAGTTTTAATGGAAGCCAAGTTGACTGAGGCTGAATGGGTTCAGAGTCGTTATGACCAACTGAATTTGATTGAAGAGAAAAGATTAACTGCCATGTGCCATGGTCAGTTGTATCAGTAGAGGATGAAGAAATCCTTTGATAAGAAGGTCAAGCCTCGTGTGTTCCGAGAAGGTGACCTCGTGCTCAAGAAAGTCTTGTCTTTCGCGCTCGATTCCAGGGGCAAGTGGACTCCAAACTATGAAGGATCATATGTTGTTAAGAGAGCCTTTTCAGGTGGTGCTTTGTTGCTCACAACTATGGATGAGGAGGATTTTACTCATTCTGTGAATTCAGATGCAGTCAAGAAATACTTCGCCTAAAAAAATAAAAATAGAATAGCTCGTTGAGTTGAAAACCCGAAAGGGCGTCTTAGGCAAAAATGAGCGTCTCGGTGGATTGAAAACCCGAAAGGGCGGTCCAGGCAAAAGTTAGAGGCATGAAAAAATGAATATAGATATCCCGCTAGATTGAGTACCTCACCCTAGGGCAATCTAGGCAAAAATTAGGGATTTGGAAAGTAACTGCATCCTGATAAGACTTTGTTCTACATCTGTCATCCGTCAAAGATTCTTGCTCAGTCATCGTCAACTGAAGCTTCAAATACAGTGGATTCAGAATTGGTGGAGAAATGGTCATTATGTTCAATGTAGCCCTTTTTTTCACATATATCACCAATTTCAAATTTGTAAAGATCCATGGAGTCTCGCCATTTGCGGACTACCATTCTATTAAATAAATTTGGGCCTTTATCCAATTCTTTGCACTCTTATTTGTTTCTGTTTAACAAATGTTTGCATGTTTTAATTGATAAATATCATTGTTTTAAACAAATAAAGTTTTATAAAACTATTTTAAACAAATGAACATTCACAATGACTGAAAGGATAAGTGGAACGTCCTCAGTTGCTTTCCCAAGGATAGTATGATTTCCAAAAGGTAAGACATTTGTTCATATTCTGGCATGTTTATGTCCTCTTCATCATTATTCTGGTTGTCTCCCCAGCGAGTGCAGAGAAATGATACGTCATCAGCTTCCCATAGAGTCTGGTATGAGAGGTTCTCTTTGATGACAATGTCTTGATCTATCTTATTGGATTGCTTTCTCCTAGCAGAAATTTTAGATCTGCATTCAACAGTTCTTGGATAGTTTGTTTGTGCATACATGTTTGTTTCCCCCGCGAAGTCTTAGTAATCCATGATTGGGGGTATGGTTGATCCGTGGATGATCCCGTTGGTTCCAGTTCTTGCCTTGTTCTTTTAGATACGTGTATCTCTCTCTATCAGGCACTATCATTTGTGTTTTATCAATTATAGGGTTGTCATCCCTTGTATGGACTAACCTAAAATCCCTTATAGATTGATAAAAGTTGATATGCGATTCTACTCACGAGGAAGTTTATCTTTCCCCAGCATGAGTAGAAGTCCTCAGCGGAGTAAGCATGTGTTCTCTACAGGGCTATCTTTCCAGATAATTGTCTCCTCAGCAGGAAGTTGCCTAGAGCAATTGGTGAAGGGTTTGTCTCCATTTTCATTCCCAGCATGTCGTTTGTTGACAAAGGAATCATTTCCAATTTCCTCAGCCATGGTAGTTCCTTTGAGAACGTTTATAACCTTTCCCCAGTAGGGTTGCCTGATCCGAGGATAATGATTTGTGTCCCCTCTGAGTCTGAAGTTTTCTTCTAGTATTGAGAGCTAGTGTCGAAGATATTTACTTCCTCCCCCAGTGGAGCAAATTTCTTTTTTCTTCCCTTAGCAGAGTTTCCTCTCCAGCGGATTGAAGGGAGTATTTTGATTGATGTATATCCGATTGGTGGTTATTCCCTACAGAGCTTCACATCATTCCTTGATAAGTTCCCCAGTAGAGTTTCCTCTCTGGCGGATCTTTTTGCCTGTCCCCAGCTGTGGTTGACATCTTCCCATGGTTTTTCTTCTTCCCTGGATGATCCCCACCAGAGTTGAGTTTTCCTTTGCTCCTGAATACATCTTCTTTGTATCCTCAGTGAGTATAGCTGTGGGATAGGGTTTGATATCCCCGATGATTTATTATCATTCTGCTCGGGTTGTTCCCCAAACTGATTTCTCCAGTAGGCTTTGTCCTTCTTGTTGAGATGTTGTGCCGGATGTCCGTTCGTAATTCTTGGACCTGCTCGTGTTAAATATGTTTGTTTGTCAATATTAATCATACACAAATCATGCATATACATGCATAATCATAGCATTCAGATATTCATAATTTCATTCTTTGCCATATATCCTTGTTTGCTATCTCTTGCTATTGGTGAAATGTTCTTCCCCAAGCAGATGTTTGTGTCTGATCTCTCCATATAGAGTCAGCTCCATAGGCAGAAAGTGTCCATCTTTCCTTCCTTATTCCCCACTGAGTTATGTCCTCGTGGATGATTATTGTTTCAGTTTCCTCCCCAGTTGTGTATCGGGATGGAATTACTCCCCTTGAGTTATATCCTCATCGGGTTGAGTCTTGTTTGATTGTGTCTTTCTAGTTTGTTCCTAGATTGACTCCTTTCTTGTTATCCCCTGTAGTTCCCTATGGTTTGTTTGTTCAATTGCTCAGTAACCAGTAATTGTTCATTCCTTCCCCAGTGGATTCTGTGGTGTTCTACCCAATACCCGGTAGATGTAATCCCCTCTTTGTTGGTTATCTTTACCCAGTAACCGGTATTGATACTCCTTCGTTTTCGAGTATACCACCCAGTAACCGGTGATATATCTCTTGGATAATTGCTTTTGTCAGGCAATTTATCCCTTGTGAGTCATCTTTCATTTATCCTTGTTTGGTAATGATTGTTTCTCCTTCTGATTTGTCATCATTTTATACCCAGTAACCGGTATACCGATGTCCTCTCTTTTCGGTCGATTTATCCTTCATTAACCCAGTAACCGGTTGTGGATAATCTTCCATGCGAGTGTATTATCTATGTTATGACGGTAATAGATAATATATCTCATGCGCTCTTCAGTCGAAGTCTTTTTCTTTCCCAGTCGAGTAAGATTCCTATTTCCTTGCGGAATCGAATGTCCATCCTGTAAGTCGAGTTTGCTTTTTCAGCCCTCCTTTCAGATGACGAGTGTCTTGGATATGTTCCCAATTCACGCCTGGTTGGTCACCTATTATATGCCCAGTAACCGGTATCCCTGGTGTTCCTTCCTTCTGCTCCCTATTATGACTTTTTGTCCCCCGTGGAGTTAGATTTCTCCTGAGCATGTTGTTCTCTCACCCAGTAACCGGTGTTCTGATAACATGTCTCTCTTTGAGTTTATTACCCGGTAACTGGTAATATCTCGTTATTCCCTCCTCAGCTGAGTCCTTTGTGGACATCCTCGTCTGAGTCCGGATTTTTTATCCGATGTATCCTTTGTAGATAGTTTTGCTGTGTTGGCATATTCCCCAATACATGCATCTTTGCGTCAGCTTGAGTCTTTCCATCGATTTATCTTCGTGGAATCCCTTCGTGTCTCCCAGCAAGTTTTCAAGTCGTGACCTGCTCACACATTTTTACCTTGTTTCCCCCAGAGTCTCTGTCTCCCTAGTGAGTGTGTTACTCCTATGGATTTTTTAGTTTCTCTTGATTTCTTTTCCTTCGTGGCAAGTATTCACCATGAAGATTTTATTTTTGCATGCATACATTTGCATCATGAGGTCTCTTAGGGACCAAAATTCGTCTCTTTGTTATTATTTAAGCCCATTCTACCTCGTCGAGATGAAGATTTTAACCTTCATATCTCCGGCTAGAATGACCTTAAATAGGGGCATCTGTAAGACCCTAATTTTGACCCTAAGATTCCTCATGGCATCATATCATTGCTCAGTGCATTGCCTCAAGGATCATAACATGTTTGGCTCCTTAACCCTAGGGTTGGGACTTGTGTGAGTGGTTTGAGACCACCAAGCATGCTTGTATTGTATATTATTTCTTTTCTTATTTTGATTACTAACCACAAGCACAAAAACATGTCACTAACCCTTTTTGTTTTGAAGCTCAAGTGATCCTGTGCTCCAATGCTTCTAGGAGGCTCCTAAGCCCAATGCAATGGCTAGATAAAGATGAGAAAAAGCATGACAATGGTCCAAAAAGTTCCTAATCATCATATATGTCTCCCAAGTATCTCAATTTTCCAATTTGATCAAGATAACCCAAAGGGCTTGAGGATTGTTTCCCAAGGAAACCCTAATTCAACTGTGCCTTGACTGTGCCTTGCTCATGAAGCAACCTCAACCTATGATCAAATTTAATAAAGGGAAGTTATTTAATTCATAATTTTATGCATATATGAGCTTATTTGAGAATCCTCAATCCTTTATTCATCAAGATTGGAAGTTTGGCCTTGAAAAGTTGACCAATCAAGTTATCTGACTAAACTGAGGATCACTGAGATACAACTTTTGATGTGTTTGTTAAATAAAGATGACCCTGAGAGAAAAAATGTTCTTAAGAACCATAGGAACAACTTTCATGTTAATCCAAAATCCATTTGAAACTAGGAAGGTCATCATTCATTTCAAAACATTATAGGTCATTTTGACTGAAACCCTAATATTGGTTCAACTTACCAAGGACATAACTTCCTTAATTTTTATGATTTTGAGGTGATACCAAATTCATTGGAAATCTTAAGGTGTCTACTTCAAATGTTATATTGAACAAAATTTCACAATCCTAAAATAAATACATGTGATAATACAAAACATTATATGTCACATTTGACCTAAGTCATTGAATTTGAAAAAGCACCTAACTTAAAATGCCCATAACTTTGTCATAGAAAATCCAAATGATGCAAAATTTGAGTCTAAATTGATCATATTGAAACGATATTCAACTTTTATATTGGAGGTTTTTCCATTTGAAGCTTGCATCATGGAAATAGAGGGGCTTGAATAGGCTTGCTTTTGATGAAAATTTTCAAAGGTGACTTAAACATGTTTTGTACGTAAACTTTCACAGCCAGTTTTCATTAATTTCAAAATGACAAATGAATTTTTGTCCAACATGACTTTTGTTCCTTATTTCAAGGGCTTTCCAACCATTACTCACATTACTTTTTTGGACTTACCATTGATGAGTTTCGAAGAGCTCTTTCTTTATGTTCATTGTTGCATTTCATGATGAAACTTAATGTGTAAGCTAGTTCCACTTCATGTACACATCCAATTCCATTCCAAATTAATTCAGCTTGGTTTTGCACCCATCATTGGGCCTCACATGCGCCTGTACAGGCCCATGCACATCCATTTTCAAATTCCATGCACACGAGGGAAGTATGAACTCAGCCACATCCAGCTATAAATAAACACCTCATGAGCTTCATTTCATAACCTTTTGGAGATCTGAAACGCTGCAGCACTGAAATCCTAACCAATACCAAAGGAATTTTCCAGATTTTTTCTTCACCTTCAAGCTTGAAATTCAACATCATTAGTTGATTTTCAAAGCTCAATTCCTTAGCCTATCATCTCCATTGCATCCCTAGAGTGAAGAGGAATCAAGATCTTGAAGAATTCGTGGTATTAAGAGCTCCAATTCAGAGGTAGAACTTCAAACTTTTTGGATCTAGAACTTGCAATTCAATGTAGTATTCTCTTATTTGTGTGGTTTTCTGAAGTCCTCACACTTGAGGCAAGTCAATGGTGGTTTCAATTTTCCATTTCGTGCATTTACAGTTGTTACACCATGATCTTCCATCTCACATTTCTCTCAATATAGGAAGAGTGAGGAAGATCCATGGATACAGTGGTGATGTACATCACACGAGCTTCAATTTGATGTCCTTGTTTTTCAATTTTGTTAAAAAAATTTCTCTGCAAGTGGTGGCCGGATTCTGGTAGCTCATCGGAGAAGATGGTGGTTTCCACCACCATCACCATGTGTGCATCTTCCTAATCATTGGATTGCTTTGCCACATTATAATCTCATGCATTCATTATGTTTACTTCATTTTATGATTTATGTTGCGCGTTTGACTTATGTCCACCATACACCCTCACATATGAGCCATCTATCCACGCCACGTCGTTTAATGAATCTGATCATGTGGTGCTGGATTTTCCATCATTTCTATTTTCCATTTTATTTTCAGTTAATTCCTTTTATTTTCAAAAATTCATAGAAAATTTATTTGAAGTCATAAAAATATGAGACCAATGCCAAAAATTCTCTTGAAAAATCTAGTTTCATATTTTGATTTTTAAATATTTTTGTGACTTCATTTAATATTTTTTGTGAATTATTTGGTTTTTAAAAGTTTTAATTCATTTTAAAATACTTTCTGATATTTGAAAAATCCAAAAATATTTTCCTAGCATTTATGGATCATGAAAAGTCAATGAAAAATAGTCTCATCAATTTATTATTTGATTTGAGATTTATTTGAGATTTTAATCCATTTTGTGCTATTTTTAATTGTTTTAATTGTTTTTAAATACTTTCTGTTTTCAAAAATTGTTGAGAAAATTAGTCAAAGTTTGTTTGACCATGTTAGACCTATGAGAATTTAATTGGACTTGTTGAAGTTGATTTGAATTGAATTTGAGGTTTGAACTTATTTGCTTATTTTATATTTGCATTTTATTTTAATTCAAAAAATATCAAAAAAAATGTTGTTGACTTGTTGACTTGTAATCTTCATTTCTTTTCTGTTTGGCATTGATTGATGATGACTTGGTTCACATTTGATCAATTGAAATTGATACTTGTATTCTCTTTCCCTCCCTTTCATCTTCATCCCATTCTTTTCATTATTGGCCAATGAGTTAATGTCTTACGGTTGATCTTAACAAATGAGAGGTTTAACCTTCTTTGATCCAAACCAAACTCAACTTGATCCATGATCAAGTGAGTTATTTTGTGTCCAAGATAGGTTGCTTCTTGGTCAAGCAAATAACCTAAAGTCCATACAAGGCCCTTCCCCTTTTGTTTTGGCATGGCAAGTTTATGGAGCTTTACTTACTAGTCACGATCTCTAACTTGTGTTATTTACCTATATTTTTATTGACCGGCCTCAAATAGGTGTGACTACTACATCAGTCCACTTACGATTGCTTAACATAGTGCTACATTGTCTTATGACAAACTAACATAACCTCCACTAATTACTAACTTTAATTTGAGCATTTAATTTCTTGCCCTTTACTTTTAATACCATTTATTTCTTGCTCATTTATTCATATTGATTTTCCTTTTGCTCACTTGAGCACATATTTTATGTTTATGTCATTTTTCTTTTTCTCATTTGAGCTCATTATTGTATATAAATATATTATTATCTTGTGTTTGTTTTGTGTTTGTTTGTGTGAACCAAATGCAAAAAGAAGAAAGGACTTAGAATTAGGACTTACCTATGCTTAAAAGAGTTCAAGAGCAACTAGGCCTTATGCCTTTAGAATGCTAAAAATTTTGAAGAGCAACTAGGCCTCATGCCTTTAGAATGATATAATACAAAGTTGACTTTAAAGGACTTCTTACCTAAACTTATTCTTTGTCCATTCCCCTTATTTTGTTGTGAAGTTTTTGATGTTTGCTCTTGTGTGATAGGAATTCCATCTTGAGATTGTGAAAAGAGGACCATTGTCATGAGTAGCCAAATTAAGAGACAAGCCAAATGGAGATCCTAGGAGCTTGAATTCAAATTCTTTGATTGCTTGTTTATGTGCTAAGTCCAAAGGAATGGAGCATCTTGAATCATCTCTATGATTTCAAGAAAAGGAACTCCAAGGGTCTATTTTCTCTCTCTTATCTTTGTATGCTTTAGGAATAACCCTTCTCTTCTTCTCCCCACTCTAACCCAAGTCAAAATCTTTTTCGTCAAACTTTGACTTTGTTTCAAATTAGAAACCTAGGTCTTAAGCCTTTGACTTTTCAAAAAATCTTTTCATCAATACTCATTGTGAATAAATCTTAATCCAACTTTGACTTCATTTTGAAAATAAATCTAACTTGTAAATATAACTCACTTCAAGTTGTTTTTGTGGTTCCAATGGCCACCTTTGTTAAAACATTTTTCATAAACATTAGTCATAGGTTTGAGTTATCATAGTGGTTGATGTAAATCTCATATCATCCTTAGTGATTGGATTATAAGTCTTCCATACTTATTATAGGGTTAACCCCTCACTAGTATGTTGAAGCCTTCCTCACACGGTGGATTGTTGGTTTAGGTTGAGTTTTCTCCCTTTGGTAACAAAAGACCTTAAGGCTTTTGATCAAATCAATTCACCAATCTTTGAGATTTTTACCCCGAACTACGAGGTTTTGATCCTCCTTTGTGATGGTACGTAGGAAATGGGTTCATCCATTCAAACAACAAAATTTGTAAATATAATCTATTCTTTTCTCATCCCTCCAATCTTTTGCACAAATCTTTTCACAAATACCAACCTACAACACATATTTGCAAAAAGGGTTCCCTTAGAGTACTAAGGATGTTTTGGGTGCGTAAAACCTTCCCATTTCATAACCAACCCCCTTACCCAGATCTCTGACATTTTTATTAGTTTTTGATTTGAAAAACTTCTTACTTGGCTTTTGTTCGCTTTTTAGCCTTTCCTTTGGACAAATAAAAGTGCGGTGGCAACTCGAATTGTATGTTTACTTTTGGGTTAGTCAATAAACTTAAAGGTAATGAAAACTCCACTACACTACTTTGAAGCTAAGAATTGCTCCGACGAGTGTTGATCGGAGAAGATGATGACGGAAAATCACTTGTACAAGAAGGTGAAGTATTGCCTTTATCTTCCCCTGACTTGCTGGTTTTCTAAATCTTCTTCTTCAAGAATAGTAATATGATGAGGTTAAGCTCACTCTTCTTGAAGCTTCAATGTGAAGCTTCAATGGAGTTTTGGGAAATTGAGATTTGAGTGTGAGAGGGAAAGGATTCAGAGAAAATTTGCAGAGAAGTAAAGATTACAAAAAGTGTAGAGAAAGGTGAAGACTTCAAATGATGGTGAAGATGAGAATTTTTAGGGATTATGCTTAGGATTAATGAGGCTTGGAGTTAGGCCTGGAGTTAGTTAAATAAGGTATAGAGTTAGTTGGGATGAACTCAGTGAGTTTAGGTGGTTAACTCACTGAGTTGGAAGTTAGTTAATTGGTTAATTTAGTGGAAATGTGCTCAAGTGATATTTTATGACTGGCTATTGCAGGTGACAATTTGAATGAAATTAGCTTTGATGTTGGCTAATGCATAAGATATAACTATCATGACTTGCAACGGTAAGTTAACAGTGGTTGTGTTTGTAAGACCCTAATTTTAACCCTAAGATCCCTCATGGCATCATATCATTGCTCAATGCATTTGCCTCAAGGATCATAGCATGTGTGGCTCCTTAACCCTAGGGTTGGGACTTGTGTGAGTTGGTTTAAGACCACCAAGCATGCTTGTATTGTATATTATTACTTTTCTTATTTGTTTAACTAACCAAAAGCACAAAAATATGTCACTAACTCTTTTGTTTTGAAGCTCAAGTGATCAGGTGATCCCATGCTCCTAGGAGGCTCCTATGCTCAATAAAGTGGCCATATAAAGATAAGGAAAAGCATGACAATGGTCCACAAATCTCTCAATCATAATATATGTCCCCCAAGGATCTCAATTTTCCAATTGGATCAAGATAACTCAAAGGGCTTGAGGATTGTTTCAAGGAAACCCTAATTCAGCTGTGCATTGACCGTGCCTTGCTCATAAAGCAACCTCAACCTATGATCAAATTAAATCAAGTTAAGTTCTTTCATTAATTATTTTATGAATATATGAGCCTATGTGAGTATCCTCAATCATTCATTCATCAAGATTTGAAGTTTGGCCTTGAGAAGTTGACCAGTCAAGTCATCTGACTAAACTGAGGATCACTGAGACACAACTTTTGATGTGTTTGTCAAATGAAGATTACCCTAATAGAAAAAATGTTCTTAAGAACCATATGAACAACTTTCATGTTCATCAAAAATACATTTGAAACTTGGAAGGTCATCATTCATTTCAAAACATTATAGGTCATTTTGATTGAAACCCTAATTTTGGGTCAACTTCCCAAAGACCTAACTTCCCTATTTTTTATGATTTTTAGGTGATACCAATTGCATTGGAAATATTAAGATGTCTAATTAAAATGTTATGTTGTACATAATTTCATAATCCTAAAAGAAACACATGTGATTATATAAAACATTATAGGTCACTTTGGACCAAAACCATTGAATTTGAAAAATGTCCAACTTCAAGTGCCCATAACTTTCTCATTAGAAATCCAAATGATGAAAAATTTAAGTAGAAATTGATCATCGTGAAAAGATCTACAACTTTGCAGTTGGAGGTTTTTCCGTTTGACGCTTGCATCATTGAAACAGAAGGGCTTGAAGTTAATCACTTTTGGTAAAAAATTTCAAAGAAAACTAGGACATGTTTTGTACCTCAAACTTCAAAGCCAGTTTTCATAATTTTCCAAACTCCAAATGGATTTTTGCCCAACATAGCTTTTGTTACTTATGTCAAGAGCTTTCCAACCATTACTCACATGACTATGTTTGGATTTTCCATGTGTGATTTTCGAAGGGCTTAATGTTTATGATCAATTATGCAATTCACTTTGTAACTTGATGTGCAAGCAAATACCAGGCCTTGTGCACGTCCATTTCACTTCAAAATGATCTCAGCATGCAATTCCATTCAATTTTGGGCCTCACATGCGCCTGTACAAGCCCATGCATGGAGGACCCAAAATTCATGCACACAAGCATTACACCTCCTTGCATCAAGCTCAACTATAAATACATGTGCTTGCTCATTCAAAAACTAACATCAAGGTGATCTGAAACGCCGTTGAAGTGAAAACCCAACCTCACTCAAAGGAATTCCAGTTTTTATTTCTCAATTTCAAGCTTGAATTTCAACATCATTAGTTGATCTTCAAGTCTTAATTCCTTAGCCTTGCATCCATATTACATCTGATCAAATTGGAATCAAGAACTTGAGCAAATCGTGTTGTTCAAAGCTACACTTCAAAGGTATATCACCAAACTTGTTTGATCTGGATCTTGAAATACAATGTGAATTGCTTTGATTTGAACTGTTCTCTGAAGTCCTCGAGCAAGAGGCAGGCCAGTGGTGGTCTTAATTTCATGAATTGAGACATTTCAGATCAAACACCATGATCTTCAAGCTCTTGTTTCTCTTTAAATAGAAACATTAAGGAAGATCCAAGGTTACAGGGGTGATGTACATCACCCGAACTTCATTTTGGTACCATTGTTTTTTATTTTCATTAAGGTTGAAAACCCTGTGCGTGGTGGTCGGAGTTTGTTCTCTGGCCGGAGGAGATGGTGGTTTCCACCACCATCCCCATGTGGGAGCCTCTGAGCCCTTGGATGATGCTCAAACAATCTAATCATGGCCTTTGCTTTTGTTGACTTATTTTAATTCATTGTGTAACGCGCTTGACCAAGGCATATGGTATGACCGCGCTTCTGGACCGTGTGATGATGCCACGTTAATTAATGAGACGAATCCAATGGGCGTTGATTTTTGCTATTTTCTATTTTCTGTTTTAATTTCTTTTAATTCCTTTTAATTTCAAAAATTCATAACTATTTTATATGAAGTCACAAAAATATGAGACTAACACCAAAAATTTTCTTGAAAAATCTAGTTTCATATTTTGATTTTTAATTATTTTTGTGACTTCATTTAATATTTTTTGTGAGTTTATTTGTTTTTAATAGTTTTTAATTCATTTTAAATACTTTTTGATATCTGAAAAATCCAAAAATATTTTCTTAGCACATATGGATCATGATAAGTCTATGAAAAATAGTCTCATCAATTTCTTAATTGATTTGAGATTTATTTGAGATTTTAATTCATATTGTGTTATTTTTATTGTTTTTAATTGTTTTAAAATAGTTTCCGATTTCAAAAATTGTTGAGAAATTTTGTCAAACCTTGTTTGACCATGTTAGACCTATGAGAATTTAATTGGACTTATTGAAGTTGATTTGAATTGAATTTGAGGTTTGACCATATTTTGTCCATTTTAATTTTGCATTTATTTTAATTCCCAAAAATACAAAAAAAAATATGTTTGACTTGTTGACTTCTAATCTTCATTTCTCTTTTGTTTACCATTGGTTGGTGATGATTTGATTCACATTTGATCATTGTGTTTTGACGTTTGAATTCTCCTTTTGTTCATTTCATCTTCATCTCACTTCTTTTTATTTTAGCCAATGAGTTAATGTCTTATGGTTGGTCTTGACATATGAGAAGTTTAACCTTCTTTGATCCAAATCAAACTCAACTTGATTCATGATCAAGTGAGTTACTTTTTGCCCAAGATAAGTTGCTTCTTGGTCAAGCAAAAAGCCTAAAGTCCATACAAGGCCTTCCTCTTTTCTTTTGGCATGGCAAATTGTAGGAGCTTGGCTTACTAGTCATGATCTCTAACTTGTGTTTATTTGCCTATAGTTTTATTGACCGACCTCAGATAGGTGTGACTACTACATTAGTCCACTTACGATTGCTTAACATAGCGCTAAATTATCTCATGACACACTAACATAACCACTAATTACTAACTTTAATTTGAGCATTTAATTTCTTGCAATTTACTTTAATGCACTTTATTTATTGCTCATTTATTCATATTGCTTTTTACTTTGCTCACTTGAGCTCATATTTTATGTTTATATCATTTTCCTTTTCTCATTTGAGCTCATTATTGTATATAAATATATTGTTGCTTTGTGTTTATATTGTCTTTGTTTGTGTGAACCCAATGCAAAAAGGCGAAAGGACATAGAATTAGGACCCTACCTATGCTTAAAGGAGTTCAAGAGCAACTATGCCTCATGCCTTTAGAATGCTAAATTGGTTGAAGAGCAACTAGGCCTTATGCCTTTAGAATGCTAAAATCTAAGAGCTGACTTCAAAGGACTTCCTTTCTAAAACTTATTCTTTGTCCTTTCCTCTTATTGTGTTATGAACTTTTTGATGTTTGCTCTTGTGTGATAGGGATTCCATCTTGAGATAGTAAGAAGGACCATTGTCATGAATAACCAAGTTAAGAGAGACAAGCCAAATGGAGATCCTAGGAGCTTGATTCTAATTTGTTTTGATTGCTTGTTGCTTGCTAAGTCCAAAGAAAAAGAGCATCTTGAATCATCTTTATGATTTTCAAGAAAAGGAACTCCAAGGGTTTTATCTCTTCTCTTATCTTTGTATGCTTTAGGACTAGCCTTTCTCTTCTTCTCTCCAATCTAACCCAAGCCATACTCATTTTGTGCAAACTTTGACATTATTTCAAATTAAAAACCTAGGCCTTATGGCCTTTGATTTTTCAAACTCTTTTCATTAATACTCATTATGAATGAATTTTAACCATACTTTGACCTCATTTTATGAATACTTCTAACTTGTAAATACAACTCACTCCAAGTGGATTTTGTGGTTCCAATGGCCACCTTCGTTAATTTTTTTTTCATAAACATTAGTCATAGGTTTGAGTTATCATAGTGGTTGATGTAAACCTCACCTTATCCTTAGTGATTGGACTATAAGTCTTCCATACTTATTATAGGGTTAACCCCTCACTAGTATGTTAAAGACCTCCTCACATGGTGAATTATTGGCTTAGGTTGAGTTTTCTCCCTTTGATAGCAAAAGACCTTTAAGGCTTTTGGTCAAATCAATTCACCAATCTTTTTGAGATTTCTACCCCGAACTACGAGGTTTTGATCCTACCTTTATGATGGTACGTAGGCAATGGGTTCATCCGTTCAAACAATAAATTTGTAAATATAATATATTCTCTTCTCATCCCTCCAATCTTGTTTGCACAAATATTTTCACAAATACCAACCTACAACACACATTTGCAAAAAGGGCTCCCTTAGAGTAATAAGGATGTTTTGGGTGCGTAAAACCTTCCCATTTCATAACCGACCCCCTTACCTAGATCTCTGACATTTTTATTAGTTTTTGATTTGATAAAACTTCTTACTTGGTTTTTGTTCGCTTTTTAACCTTTCCTTTGGATAAATAAAAGTGCGGTGGCGACTCGAATTGTATGCTTACTTTTGATTTAGTCAATAAATCTAAAGGTAACGAATACCCCGCTACAGAAAAATGGCGACTCTGTTGGGGATGGACTAATACTTCCTAGTGGGTTTAACCTACTTTTTTCTTGTGTGTGTTGTATGTTTATATTTATTTATGACATATTTTTGTGCAAATTTGGGATGACTGTATTGTTTGTAATGTATGAATTGCTTGACATACTACTTGCTTGTATGCTTGGTGGTTTCTTGTGAGATGAGTTCTTTACCCGAACACGAGTGCACTTATGATAGGAGAATGACATAGTCTTGTTGACTTGTGTGGAGTTATTCCTTAGCAAGCTGACTTGCAAGCCCATTCACTTGGTGGAGGTCTTGTTGGGATCAATAATGTCACACGAGTAGTCGTGGTTAGGCATTACTCTTTCCAATATAAACCTTAGAAGCCAAGGACCTTAGATTACCTAGCCCATCTTGGCCTATTTTAGGACGTAGTGCGAAGGTTGTTCAAGTGTAAGATTTGATACGATTGTTACGCAATACTATACTCATAAGAGTCTCTCTTGAGAATATTTTTGGAATACGAGTAGTCGTTTTATCCGATAATATCCGAAAGATGAGATGATGACTATGGGGACCTCTTTTAGAACATGATTGTCAGGTTTAACCATAGTACACTCCCATTAGGTGGTTCTTAACTCAGACTCCATGCTCGTGACTTACAACAAACCCTTGATTCGCGGTTGATCTGTTCTCGTATATCCTCAATATCAACAGAACTTGGGTGTTGATAAGGTGTAAACCTTAATCCACCAAAATGGATGATTGATATTGAGGATGGCTTGATCCATCCCGTGACCTTTGTGTGGTGTGACTGGCTTGATCCTTGAGTGTGATTGTTGCATCCATGCATTCATGCATTCATTTGCATCCATATCATCAATAAAGAAAATTTTCAAGGAACTTAAGAGGTCTATTTGCAAATTTTCAGAGACATGGATAAGCAAAGAAGGAATACGAAGAAGTACAGTTTCAGGCAACCCGACTTGAAAGAGTTAAGGAGTTTGACATCTTATGTATTAGAGCCTTTGGAGTTCAAAGCTCACCATGGGAAGCTTCTGTCTATTCTTGCTACTCAGGTGGATGAAGGTCTGATGAGTGTGTTGGTGCAGTTCTATGATCCCTTGTATCGTTGCTTCACTTTCCCGGATTTATAGCTTTTTCCTACACTTGAGGAGTATGCCTATCTTGTGGGTATATCTATTCTAGATCAGTTGCCGTTCAGTGGCTTGGAGAGGGTTCCTTCTACCCAAGAGATTGTTGATTTTCTTCACATAGATGTATATGATATTGTTGCTCATATGACTACCAAAGGTGGAATTCAAGGTCCCCCGTCTGATTTTCTCATTGCCTAAGCTACCTTGTTTGGGAAGGCCATGAGTGAGGATGCCTTTGAAGCCATATTTGTACTTCTCATCTATGGGCTAGTGTTATTCCCTAACATCGACAATTTTGTGGATGTGAATGCCATTAGGATATTCTCTTCTCTTAATCCCGTTCCGACTCTGTTGGGTGACACTTATTTCTCTTTGCATATGAGGAATGCAAAGGGTGGTAGATCTATTATATGCTGTCTGCCTCTGTTGTACAAGTGGTTTATTTTGCACTTGCCTCAGACGCTCGCCTTCGAGGAGAACAAGGGATGTCTATGGTGGTCCACGAGACTTATGTCTCTCACTAATGATGATATCTTTTGGTATAACCGTGTGTGTATGATGGTGTGAAGATTATTGATTCTTGTGGTGAATTCTCCAATGTGCCTCTTCTTGGTACATGTGGTGGGATTAACTACAACCCTGTTTTAACTCGCCGTCAGCTTGGGTTCCCCTTAAAGGATAAACCTAACAACATTCTTTTGGAAGGTGTGTTCTTTCAAGAGGGTAAAGATCCCCAAAACTTGAAGGAAAGGATGGTCCGCGCCTGGCGCAAAGTCCATAGGAAGGGAAGGAAGGAGCTTGGTCCAAAGAATTGTATTGCTTTGGAACCCTACACCGCTTGGGTGAGAAAGAAAGCGCTTGAGTAACGCATGCCATACGACTATCCGAGACCTACCCCTATGGTTATGGTTGGGCCTTAAACTCTCCCTAACCAAGGAGTAGAGGAGTTGAGAGATGAAGACCGGTCGCGTGCTTGGGTTCGTGAGCGAGAGTGAAGCGCCGCGAAAAATACAGAGTCGCCACTGGATTTTATTTATTCCAAAGGAAAGGGAAAATAGCGATAAAACCACAAATGAGAGAAATAGTCTCGCAACCAAGAGCGGATTCGGAAGTCGGTTATACAAGGGGAAGGTATTAGTACCCCTCACATCCATGGTACTCCATGGGAACCACTTGCTCGTATCAAATGCGTATGGATGTTTATTTATCTGCAAGTTGCATGCTATAAGATGAGAGAGAAAATAAGTTTTAATTTAGTGTGCTCGCCAAGGATTTGGGCCCTTGTGCCTACGTATCCCCATACGTGCAATAGGGAGGTCAGAGCTTCATAGTTTGGCTCAAAAATGGCGCATTTATTTGGTTGTTTTTACTGAACAGTATTGACGTTCGCGCGCTACTATTCACTTGCTTGTATACTCTGTTATGGGAGCATAAAGTATTTGCTTATTTGCGGTAAAGTGGAGACGCTTGGTTCATACTCTAGCAGTTAAACATTACATGCTCACACATGGAGGCTTAAGCTTCGTTCACGGTAGAATGGAAGTAACACGTCCTTATTGAAAGGTTTTGAAGTGTGCGCTAAGGGAAAATATGATTTGATTTGTTAGGGTTAATTTTATGCATGGAGACAAGCATTAAACCCTTGGCTAGATACAATCAACTGTCCAATAACTCGGGAGTTGAGAGGACAAGTTATCCTAACCACTCTTTTTCGTCCAAAAGAGATTTGAATTGTGAAAGAAGTTTGGCAAGTCTAATCGTTGGAACTTAGAGGGAGACAAGTCTCTAACCCTTGACTAAGTACAATCAACAATCAAAGTACTTGGGAATCGAGAGAACAATGAAGTTCTAACTATTCTTTTTCTTCCTCCTAGCACCTAGATCTAACTTGTTTGAATGATTAGATGTTTTAGGGGTAAAGTCAAGTGTCGGGTCCTCAGGCTAGGTACGGCCGATAACCTAATTACTTGAATGTTGTGTACAAACACGTACACCCCATTTGCATTCCAATTTGTTATGAAAAATGTTTTGAAAAAGGAACTTGACGTTGGATCAAGCATTTGAATTTATTATGAAAATAGTGAGTGAAGAATGGAGGTGAGATAGGATAAGGTTGAGAAGAGAATGGAGAAGAGATGTGAATAAATGGATCTTGGAGTGGATGGAGAATACTTGACATTGGATCAAGCATTTACGTTGCAATGGTGTGAGTTTTATTTGGAAAAACAACTTGACGTTGAATCAAGTACCTTTTGTTTCTTTTGAAATGCTTTGATTATCATTTTGTATTTTATCTTGGTTATTAACATGTATGGTAAACTAAGCTAGAAAGCAATAAAGCTAAGCTATTACATGACTAAGGGAGGGGGTGGGGGTGGGGGACATTTAACCCACAATGGGGGGAACCCACACAATACAACACAAAGACATGAAAGGAAAAGGAAAACTACACTTTACAAATTATTAAACTATGTACCATGCCTAAGGCGTACAAGTGACATGGTACTTCAAATAATACAAGGCTATTAAATAAAAATGGAATGGTTAGGAGCATGGCTAGCTAAGAGCGAGTTCTGGTTGAAGAAGATGTGGTGGAGGATGGTTCTTTGTTAAAGGAGATGATGGAAGTTACGGTTGGAGACGTTGAAGTGTTGAAGATGGAGAAGTATGGTTGAAGGTTGATGAAGGGTTCTGTTAACTGTGTTGGAGAGTGAAGTCGTTAGGGTGAGCTTTAGGTTGTGATGGAGATGGAAGAAGAAGCCCCCCTGGTGAAGAATCAGTTCTCAGTTATATGGAGGTTGTTGAAGTTGTTAGGAATTAGTTAGATTCAATGACAGTTGGCGACAGTTGGAATTGATTAGGCGGTTAGGACGGTTAAGAAATTTGATGTTTGAAATTGTTGAGTTGGTTATCGTGAAGCTCCATTTTGAATGAGTTCCTTTAAGAAGGAACTTGTTGAATTTTTAATGAAGGTTCCTTAAGAGCAAGGTTTTATTTTGTTGTTAACTCCTGTTTTGCTAGGAGATTGTGTTAGCATCTGTTAATTCAGTTTTTATGCAGGTTTTTCAGGATGATGGTTGAGTGATTTAGTTTGAAGTCAGTTCTGTTATGCCGTTTTTTTTTCAGTTTTTTATGGGTTACGTAAGGTTATGTGTGGGAAGTTTGGACGTTGCGGTTCACATTTTTGTCAGCAAAGGTTATGATCATTGGAGGTCCTTTATTAGCATGACAAGGTTTAGAAGAAGACTATGTCCATGCTATCACCCCGTCACTCCTGGCACTGAACAGGGCCAACCGATCCAGAGTGCCGCAAATTTGGATTTTCACGTTGTGCAGGTCAACTTCATTTGGTTTGGATGCTGGTGTTGTAGCCTTTTTGTGTTGTTGTTGTTGCTTTTGGCTTGGACGGTAGCGACTTATGTAAGATACAACTTGTAGTAGCTTTTACTTTTACTGCTTTTCCTACAACATCATGTCCTGTTGTACAGTCAAAATACATTTTAAAACTAGATATAATATGTGGAGATGGAATTTGGGTTTATGGATGATATTGTTTTGGTAACATGATGGTTTATGGTTTTAATAATTGGATTTTGGTCATGGATCAATGGTTAATTGGATTAAAATGGGTATGTATATTGGGCTTAAAAAATGGATATTTGGTTTTAAATGGATAAATTGGAATATGGTTTGGATAATGTGAATGGATATATGATATGGATAATTGGTTTTATGGTAATAGAAGTTGGGTATGAATTGGATAAGTGGATCAAAGATTGGATGTTGAAAATGAAATGGTTATTGGATTGGATTTGAAATGGGTTGAAATGTGATTATGAATGGGTTCAAAAATATGATGATTAGAAATGGGTTTAAAAATATGATGATTAGAAATGGACTAAAAATATGAAAATGATTAAGAAATAGTTTTTGGTTAGAAGGTTGACTTTGGTCAACTGGATGACCAAAAAGTCAACAGTTGACCAAAAGTCAACTTAGTTAAAAATGTTTATTTTTGGATGAAATGATAGGTAATGACTTATATGGAATGGACTTCGCAAATGACTCGATGAAAATTGATTTGACTGAACAACACAGTGCCTTTAAATCGGTTGAAGTATGCCATAAAACTAGACTTGAAATCCAACGTAGCAAAATCAACCAAATGATTACTTAACTAAGCGGTGGGTTGTAACACCTTGAACGAATATCCCTTAATCAAAGCATGAAGATCAAGAACAAGTGAAACTCTGATGAATTGTTGAACAAGCCAATGAAACTCCATGAATGACCAGATGGATCTCAACCTTGTAGGCCCCATACTCAATGCCACGTGTGATAACACCCTTGAACCCATGATTTTATGTTTTTTTCAAATGCAAGTGGAATGCGTTATGATACAATGGATATGTGGATGAGATGAATGCTCGTCAGGAGATACAAATACTTAGGGTCAGTGACCTAGATGAACTTGTGAATGGTAGGGTGAATTTTTGGGTATGACAGCTGCCCCTATTTAATCTCCTCAAACCTGAATGTATGGATAGTCACCGCTTCCGGACATTCAAGGTAGGAGGGGATTAAATACTAGAATATCGGAAGATTTTCCCACCAAGAATAAATGAAATGTGAGGATAGGTCACAAAGAAATTCTTCACTGAGATGTAGGATGAACAAACTAGCTTTTGTGCAGGCAGCTGCTGGGGATTGAAATGTTATCTGATCGAAGGATATTTACGGAAGGTTAGAGATGCATGACATATGCATGATGCTGATGCAATATGGTTTATTCTTCTTTTTCAACAGGCTCTCTGTTTTTTTTTTCATGAGCAAGCTTTTCATTTTTCTTTTTACCCTTTTTTTTCAAAACTCTTAGGCAAGCACTGAGAACATTTTCCGCCAGGGAGAAATGGGTGAAAGATTCTTTGAAACATGGTTTACCAAGTGGAACCTGGACTTTATTTGGTTTTATTTATTTATGACTGGGAAGAAAGAAAAGGAGAGAGGCCAAACACCAATCGTCTTTGCTGAGTGATGGGGTACAAAGTTAACCTTATCGGAGAGAGAAGAAAAGGGTAAATGGAGGGGCTCCGAAGTTAAACTTTATCGGAAAGGAAAGAAAGGGATCCCGGAGCTAACCTTATCGGGGAGAGAAAAGAAGTGTCCTGAAGTTAACCTTATCAGGAAGAGAAGAAATGGATCTCGAAGTTAACCTTATCGGAGAGAGAAGAAAAGTATCCTAAAGTTAACCTTATTAGGGAGAGAAGAGAAGTATCCTGAAGTTAACCTTATCAGGAAGATAAGAAATGGACCCCGAAGTTAATCTTATCGGGAAGAGAAGAGATGCATCCTGAAGTTAACCTTATCAGGGAGAGAAAAAACGAAATGGGCTTCTGAAGTTAACCTTATCGGAAAGAGAAGGAGTGTATCCTGAAGTTAACCTTATCAGGAAGAGAAGAAATGGATCCCGAAGTTAATATCATCGGGAAGAGAAGGGATGAAAATGGGTTTCCGAATTTAACCTTATTGGAAAGGGAAGAAAACGGTCCTGAAGTTAACCTTATCAGGAAGAGAAGAAAGTTTCCGATGTTAACCTTATCGGAAGGAAAAGAAATACTCTGAAGTTAACCTTATCAGGAAGAGAAGAAAGTGAAACAGGTTTCTGAAGTTAACCTTATCGGAAAGAGAAGAAATGAATCCCGAAGTTAACCTTATCGGGAAGAGAAGGAATGGCTGAATGGTTTTCCGAAGTTAACCTTATCAGAAAGGGAAGAAAGGTGTCCTGAAGTTAAACTTATCAGGAAGAGAAGAAATGAACCCTGAAGTTAACCTTATTAGGACGCGAAGGGGGGGAAACAGGTTTCCGAAGTTAACCTTATCGGAAGAAATGGAAGATGGTTTCGAAGTTAACGTTATCAGAAAGAGAAGAAATGTCCCCTGAAGTTAACCTTATCAGGGAGGGAAGAAACAAATAGGGGATTCCGAATTTAACCTTATCGGAAAGAGAAGATAGGTATCCTGAAGTTAACCTTATCAGGAAGAGAAGAAATAAGCCCTGAAGTTAACCTTATCAAGAAGAGAAGAATGGAAACAGGTTTTCAAAGTTAACCTTATCGGAAAGAAGAAATGGCCCCTGAAGTTGACCCTATAGGGGAGGGAAGAAACAAATAAGAGATTCCGAATTTAACCTTTTCGGAAAGAGAAGATAGGTATCCTGAAGTTAACCTTATCAGGAAGAGAAGAAATAAGCCCTGAAGTTAACCTTATCAGGAAGAGAAGAAATGGAAACAGGTTTCCGAAGTTAACCTTATCAGAAAGAAGAAATGCAGAATGGTTTTCCGAAGTTAACCTTACCGAAAAGGGAAGAAACAGGTTATAGCCATATGACTCACTCTAAAGTGAATGGAAGGCTTGGTCAAACATATTCAACTTGCAAAGACACACAAGAAGGTATAATATTATGTATGTTTGACACAGCTGGGGTATGGTTTGGCCAACGGAATTGGACTTACAAACGGTTCTCCCGACTGGGACCAAAAGCCGCAGGGTATTGAAAGAGGGTTTATCCACCAAGTTGGATTCCAGGAAAGTGCCGACGGAAATGGGCTATTGAGTAGTGCCAAGAGAGTTTTGGACTTGTTTCTTTCTCGTTTAGAGAGCTTCATGATTATATCAAATGATATGCATGAGATGATATGAATTATGCATGACAAGCTTATGCAATGGTATAAGGGTCCACGGATGCCCCAAGTTTGGGCGTGGTGTGCCCTGAACAGAGGTACATCCGCTTGGGTCATAAGGCCTCTGATTTATGGGGTGTGAGCTGCATCTCACATGACTCCCCAACATCCATATACTGCTGGAGAATGAAATTTGAGCAGGATCTTATGATTCCCCATGCTGGATCTGAAAAGCTTTCGCGAGCGAGAAGAGAACCTTCGTCTCTTTGGATCGTCTTGCCCCAGTCTGTTGGGTATCTGCACGAATTGCCCTAGTCTATTGGGTATCTGCATGGATTACCCCAGTCACAAGCTATGAAGCAACTTTGTCGTAGATTATCTTAATCTAACATGCTCTAGTGTCTTGGAACTGCACTCCTCTGATTAACCATCTCGAAGAGATTGACTTCTTGTGCTCTTGGGGTGGCCTTCCCGAATACGAGCCTTGAAGAAACTTTGCCTCTGGCTGGATGACCTTTGAGGGAGTGCCCTTGACTAATTGGTCTTCGGAGAGATTTATCGAATCTCGAAGTGACTTCCTCTGATCAACTGGATCTTGCAGGGATTTCTCGACGTGACTGCCTCTGATCGACTAGATCCTGAAGAGATTTCTCGATGTGACTTCCTCTGATCGACTAGATCTTGAAGTAGTCTTGTCTGTAGCTCAACAGAGTCTTTAAACATTCCGCTCTAGTATGATCAAAGTAAGTGGCTTGCCCCTGCTCAACGGAGGTCTCAGGCATTCTGCACTTTTGAATCATCAAATGAAGTGGCTTGCCCCTGCTCAACGGAGGTCTCAGGCGTTCTACACTTTTGAATCATCAGTCAAGATGATTTGCCTCTGCTCAATGGAGGTCTCAGGAATTATCCACTTTTGAATCATCAAATTCCTCAATTCATGTTCATTATGGAAGATTTCTGGATGTCAGATGCTTACCCACGAGTAAGACAAGTTCATTTTAGAAATGATAATGCAAATTTCATGTTTATGCTAGTTTTTAAATCCCATTTTGTTCACTGGAATTATGACATATAGTGAATGAATAACTAATGAGAATGTCATATCGATACCAACACAAATGATAAGAAAATCATTAAGGAGTCAACTTTAACACGATAGTACTGACTATAGTACGTTTTCGGACTAAACCCTGCTTCAATTAGGTCTTTTAAGATTTGTAACATGGCCTGGTTCACGGTTTTCAGAAAAAAGGATTTATGGCTCGAAACCTATTCTAACCCACCCACTCTTCGTGATGTTCTCCATTCCTATGTTCAGCTAGTTCGATGCAAGCGCTCGTCCTTCAAAAGGGATTTGGGGGTGAAGATGAACCCACGAGGTTTTCAGAGTGGCAGTCATGCACCTCCTGTCTGGTTTGTTGCCACACGATTTTGTTCTTGCTGAGGATTTTCTTATGATTCCTCTTTGTTCGATTCGTTCTTTCATTTCCCTATTTTTGCTAGATTGACTCTGATTTGAGATCCACAGGGATGCCCTGATTTTTTCCTAAGTAGGTTGTTCTCAAGTTTCGACTTAGCGGGCTTTTCGTATTTTGATTTTGGTTTTTGCTTTTGATGGAACCAATCATGTGACATTTGCTCAATTAATTGGAAGGGTTGTGACTGCCTCGTGCCCCCATGGGTGAGGGACAACCAATGTGGATTTATTGTTCCCGACCTCTTTTGAGGGATAAGATATGGTTGATCCTCAGATAGGACACTCCTCTTTTGAAGTTTGAACGCCTGGTCAAACTAATTGACACCTACCCTGCCCTGGGTTAAGATTGAGGGTTTTATATTCAGAAAGAAACTCCTACTCCTTGGCTCGAAGGGGTTGACTAGGGATTAACTTCCTTATAACTCCGGTGTTTGGGATTCGAAACAATGCCTTACATCATCAGCAAGGTTCTACCCAAAAGCGTCCGTGCAGTGATATCGTGTTTTCAATTTCATCATTCTCCCTTTGATTTTGCTCAACAAAAGTTTGAAATCGATGAAAAATATGAGTGGACACGAATGGATTTATTCAAAACGATGCATATTTATTTCAATGCCATTATTATTCAAAAGCAAACGAGTTTATTACAAGTGAATATCTACAAATGACAAACAAGAAAAATTGCACATGAAAAATGATTGAACAAACTAATGATTGCTGGAGTGATTAGCCTTATTCTTCCCACAACTTGGGGTCTCAGTTCTTGCAGAAGCTGACGAAGTAGTCATATAGAGGGAACTTCTTCGAGTCTACCACTGCTCTAAATGCAGCATCGCAGGTGTGCTTCCACGTGCGGGGTTGTTCATTACAGTTGGCGTGAACGATATAGCTTTCGAGTTGATAAAATCTTACACTTTGTGCTTGAAGATGTTACAATTCTCGATCGAGTGCCATGGCGTCCCAGAGTGATACTGACAGTTAGCATTCATGTCATACCCGGGAGGAAGGGGTATTGGAGGAGCCTTGGCTTCTCTTAACTGAACCAACGAATCCCTGAGCAAATAGGCTAGCAGATGACTATACGGCATATGGATTGGGTCGAACTTCCTAGGAGGCCTCATTGGTCCTTGTCTACCCTGTTGATAGCAATTACGTTGTTGGTTTGGATATGGATTCAGCACCTTAGACATATTTGTTTGTGAAGTCTTGTGGGTGCGTACTACATTCAGGTCTTACGGTGTGAATATAATAACCTTCGAATCGATCGAATCTTGCACAAAGTATTTTAGAGCTCTGCAGTTCTCGACGGTATGCCCAGGTGCCCCAGAGTGGAATTCGCACCTATCATTGGCATCATAGCCTTGAGGGAGAGGTGTTGTGGGAGGTCCCAAATGTACTTCACCAAGGAGGCTTGAAGCAAGTGAGCAAGCAGTTGACTGTGTGACATAGGGATCAGATCTATCCTCCTCTCTGGGTTCTTCGGTTTCTGGTGCCCCAGCTGATAGTAGTTCTGCTGCTGGTTTGGATAGGGGTTTGGCACCACAGATGTACTTGTCTGGGATGTCTTGGGGGTGCGTACTACGTTCAGACCTTGTGGTGTGAACATAATAACCCTCGAATCAATCATATCTTGTACCTTGTACTTGAGACTCTGACTTTCTTCGGTCGAGTGCCCAGGTGCCCCAGAATGGAATTCACACATAGCATTGGCATCATATCCTTGAGGGAGAGGTATTGGGGTTGGTCCCAACTCTCTCAGTCGTGCCAATGAATGCATAAGCAATAGAGGGAGAAGCCTACTATATGACATAGAAACGTGATCCATGTGCCTCTCTGGCTTCTTTGTCTTTCCCTGACCCTGATGAGCATAACTCCCTTGCTGATTGGGATATTGACTATGCACAGGGTTGCTCTGCCTGGGTCGGGGAACAGGAAGTGATTGCTGACATGGAGCCTTTGAAGATCCAGGTTGTGAATAGAATCCATGAGGTAACTCTTGGGGTGGATTAGAATCAGGCGCGTTCATATGAGGGATCACCTCTGGCACAACAACTGGCCTATGATAGCTCAATAGTACATTCATGAGATCCAAAGCACGGGCGGAATGAGTCTTCAGATCATTGAGTTCCAAGCACAAGGCTTCAAGACTTTCCAACAACTCGTCCATGGTAACTCGAGACATGCTTTTGGCTTGAACAAATGTCGGGTAATCAGCTTGATTGTAGCAGGTTCTGGACAAAGGCCAAATAACAGTGAGTCTCCTTGGATAAGTGAAATGAAATTATGCATGAATGCAACATGTTTTATGTTCCCGAAGGAATTCATATGCTGAATGATGAGATGAAATGGCATGCAACATCATTGATCAAGGGTTCACAGCATCTTGGACGATCTGATTGTGAAGCTCAAGGTAGGTTGAAGGTTTATTTCCCTGCGAGAAACCACTATATCCCCTCACAGGGTGAGTACTAAGACTTATGAAGATGCTTAGATTCACGGGTCATGAAGTAAAAGTGTCGTCGTCGACATAAAATACTTGTGGGCCAACAACACTTTCGGGATGACCTCCTCTAAGTGAAGTTTCCTTCAACTTCAAAAGCATAGAATTGTCTAAAGGTCCTCGGAGTCATGGACCCTCTTCGGAAGAATGGTCGTCAACGCGAATGTGACTCACGTGCCAACCAAACTCCAAAAAGAATCTACTCCAAGCGGGGTCTTCGTACCTCCCTCTCAAGACAACTACGTCCGATAGGTCAACACGAAGTCCCTCCTATCTTATGTATACTCTCTAAGCCTGTGTAATGGGCTTCTCACTCTATACTACCTATCCCACAATACCAAAGCAAGATGATATATAACAGGCATATATAACAGGAATGGATAAATAAAGCAAGCGATAGCAGAAATGAACAATCCAAGAAAAGGATATAGGCAAGCTAGGCTTGACTCGCTTATGGGAACTCCATATTGTCCCCAGCAGAGTCACCAGCTGAAGCGCCGCGAAAAATACAGAGTCGCCACCGGATTTTATTTATTCCAAAGGAAAGGGAAAATAGCGATAAAACCCCAAATGAGAGAAATGGTCTCACAACCAAGAGTGGATTCGGAAGTCGGTTATGCGAGGGGAAGGTATTAGCACCCCTCACATCCATGGTACTCCATGGGAACCACTTGCTCGTATCAAATGCATATGGATGTTTATTTATCTGCAAGTTGCTTGCTATAAGATGAGAGAGAAAATAAGTTTTAATTTAGTGTCCTCACCAAGGATTTGGGCCCTTGTGCCTACGTATCCCCATACGTGCAATAGGGAAGTCAGAGCTTCGTAGTTCGGCTAAAAAATGGCGCAGTTGTTTGGTTGTTTTTACTGAACAGTATTGACGTTTGCGTGCTACTGTTCACTTGCTTGTATACTCTGTTATGGGAGCAGAAAGTATTTGTTTGTTTGCGTTAAAGTGGAGACGCTTGGTTCACACTCTAGCAGTTAAACATTACTTGCTCACACATGGAGGGTTAAGCTTCGTTCACGGTAGAACGGAAGTAACACATCCTTATTGAAAGGTTTTGAAGTGTGCTCTAAGGCAAAAGATGATTTGATTTGTTAGGGTTGATTTTATGCATGGAGACAAGCATTAACCCTTGGCTAGATACAGTCAACGGTCCAATAACTCGGGAGTTGAGAGGACAAGTTATCCTAACCACTCTTTTTTGTCCAAAAGAGATTTGAATTGTGAAAGAAGTTTGGCAAGCCTAATCGTTGGAACTTAGAGGGAGACAAGTCTCTAACCCTTGACTAAGTACAGTCAACAATCAAAGTACTTAGGAATCGAGAGAACAATGAAGTTCTAACTATTATTTTTCTTCCTCCTAGAACCTAGATCTAACTTGTTTGAATGATTAGATACTTTATGGGGGAATTCAAGTGTCGGGTCCTCAGGCTAGGTACGGCCGACAACCCAATTACTTGAATGTTGTGTACAAACACGTATATCCCATTTGCATTCCATTTTGTTATGAAAAAGGTTTTGAAAAAGGAACTTGACGTTGGATCAAGCGTTTGAATTTATTATGAAAATAGTGAGTGAAGAATGGAGGTGAGATAGGTAAGGTTGAGAAGAGAATTGAGAAGAGATGTGAATAAATGGATCTTGGAGTGGATGGAGAATACTTGACGTTGGATCAAGCATTTATGTTGCAATGGTGTGAGTTTTATTCGGAAAAACAACTTGATGTTGAATCAAGTACCTTTTGTTTCTTTTGAAATGCTTTGATTATCGTTTTGTATTTTATCTTGGTTATTAACATGTATGGTAAACTAAGCTAGAAAGCAATAAAGCTAAGCTATTACATGACTAAGGGAGGGGGGGGGGGGGGACATTTAACCCACAATGGGGGGAACCCACATAATACAACACAAAGACATGAAAGGAAAAGGAAAACTACACTTTACAAATTATTGAACTATGTACCATGCCTAAGGCATACAAGTGACATGGTACTTCAAACAATACAAGGCTATTGAATAAAAATAGAATGGTTAGGAGCATGGCTAGATAAGAGTGAGCTTGCTTCTCCAAGTCATATGTGACAACAAAGCAACAAACGAGTTAGCATGAGATAAAGTCGAATGAGTGAGAATGATGTAAGTACATATAATGGTTAGAATCGATTCAAAAGATAATGGATTAATCAATGAAAAGTACTCAAAGATCTATCCTAAGATCAAGGCAAATGAAATTGGACATATAAAGTATTCATCACCTAAATTGAAATGATAGTGTCAATTTAATCAAAACGATCATAAACCAAAGAAATGATTAAATGGAAAATTAAAGTGAGTATTATTTCTAAAACACTAAAATCTACCTAAACAAGCATTAGGATCACAATTAATCAAATAAAAAATTAACAATCTACATTCAAGAATGGAATCTAACAACTACGATTATACAAATCAAATTGAGTGGGAGTTAACCTAATGGGAGAGTCGTGGCAAAATAAAAAATTAACCATATTAATCAAGGCAAAATCAACGAAAAGAATTTAACCTAAAGACTAATTATTCTAATCATGGCATGGTTAAACTAATGTTGAATTAGTTCTAGCAAAAAACCTAAAGTCAAGATCAA
Organism: Lathyrus oleraceus; assembly: GCF_024323335.1. Taxonomy (NCBI): domain Eukaryota; kingdom Viridiplantae; phylum Streptophyta; class Magnoliopsida; order Fabales; family Fabaceae; genus Lathyrus; species Lathyrus oleraceus. The sequence goes on from NC_066584.1 coordinate 224,724,174, forward strand.
GACAAATACCTACTTTCTATTCTAATCATCTAATCCAAATTAAACATGATTATTCTAACTAAGTCTAGTTGTCAATCTAACTAAGAATGAATTGAATCTAGAATCTAAAATTAAGAAAATGTACCTCATTCTAACCAGGTTAAACTAATCATCATCAAGATTGTTAACACAACACTGGGATTAAACCAAATTAAAACAAATTAATGAAACTTTAATCAAGGGTTAAGAGAAAATTAAGTAGCAACATAGGCCTGGGGGGTTTAGAAAACAGATTAGGGTGTGCACCATCCCTGGAATTCGTTGGGCCAAAGGCCCAAACTTTCAATTAGCCTACTCAATCTCTAAACGACGGTCCAAATTGGTGACTCCAAGACCTAACCGTCTCCTTCAACGGCATCGCGATAACGACCATAGTTGCAGCGATGGAAGCCCCTGTTGATTCTAAGTGTTGGCAGCAATTTTGGTAAAACAAAGAGTGTTCACAAGATGTTATGTGTGATGTCTTAACATGATATATCTTATGTACCTGCTGGAGTTCAAGAACATGTTCATGCATGATTGTTTCAGAATGCCACATACAATGACAAGGCTTCTGATATTGGATGTACCTGCTGGAGCTTAAATGAAAGACATGTTCATGCAGGATTGTTTCAGATGACATACACAAGGTCATGGCATCTGATATGGTTGTACCTGCTGGAAGTTATAAAAGGAATTACTGGATTATGCAGGATTTTTCCAGGATGCCAGACCCGATGTCATGACATCCTGTACACAGAACATTCAGTATGAATGTCTGGTGTTTTGTGATTGCACAATTAATGGAAATCTTTGTATGATTGAAGATATGATTAGCTGACGCATTCAATCATGGATTACAACCAGATTTACTTATTTTCCAAGGAGATCTAACCAGCTGTTATAAAAAGATTTGATTGGAAAATAGATTTAGGGTTTCCAAGATGTCCAAGCCCAGCTGAAAGCTTCTATAAAAAGGGACTTAGAAAACCTGTTTGAACACACAACCAATACTGAGCAAAATATAGAGAGAGAGCTAGGGTTTGTGTCTGTTTAGTCGTGAGACTTGTAGGTCATTCAAGTCATCCATTGATGATTGAATTGGCCTGATTTGTGGTTGTAATTTGTCACTCTAAAGCTGTTAAGCAAGAGTGTGTGTCTTCTTGATCAAAGCTGTGAAGCAAGATCAAAAGTGTGTCTTCTTGATTGAAACTGTGAAGTAAAATCAAGAGTGTGTAATTGAAAAGTATTTTCTTTTCACAAGGGATTGTTGTTTAAAATCACTGGTGTGTGATTGTAGGGAAGTGAGTGGATTCTCATATCTAAGAGTGCTTAGGTAGAAATTGCACGGGTAGAGATTAGGTGAGAAAGACTGTAACTTGTTGAAGTGTATGGAGAGTCTTTGAACTAATTCTATTTTAGTGAATTTCCTTCCTGGCTTGGTAGCCCCCAGACGTAGGTGAGTTGCACCGAACTGGGTTAACAATTGCTTGTGTTATTTGCTTTACCATAATGTATTTTTTATCCATTGTGTGTTAACAGATATTAGTGTCGTGACATTACCTTCGACATCTTATATCTGATACCAGAATTTCAATTGGTATCAGAGCAGGCATGCTGCTCTGGTTCTGGGTGAGATCTAGGGGTAATACTTTCTGGTACAATGGAGAGAGATGGAGGATCTGTTCATAGGCCACCAATTTTGGATGGTTCTAACTATGACTATTGGAAACCTCGAATGGTAGCGTTTATGAAATCCCTTGATAACAAGGCTTGGAAAGCTGTGTTAACAGGTTGAGTGCATCCTGTCATCACAAAAGAAGGAGAAGCCACTACTGAGAAGAAACCTGAAGAACAATGGTCCAAGGAAGAGGATGATCTTGCTCTTGGAAACTCTAAAGCATTGAGTGCAATATTCAATGGGGTAGACAAGAATATTTTCAGGCTGGTAAACAACTGTGAAGTGGTGTAACACCTCAAAATTTGCCCTGCTCTCTTGGGACTAGCTTAACATATTGCATATCATTTTGTAGGTCATTAGGCATTACATATTTGCATATCATGTGGTTACATTGTGCAAGTCATCCTCATAAGTCTTGGTCAGAAGATAAGAGGTTGAGATTCAAGCTGAGGGTTCATTGAACTGATCACTAGCCATCTGAGGGTTTGTGATTCAAATTAGGGTTTCTTGGTGCCTCAAGGAGGTTGAGCTTTATATTGGTTGGAATGGTACATCATCATCATCATGGTTTTGTCATCACCAAGAGATTCGTTATGCTTGATCAGATTCCTTGAGATTAGGGTTTTGACCTCTGGTCAACCCTAATCAGCTGCATTGTGCCAATCAGGGCTTGTGAAGGAGATGAGGTTTTCAATGGATATGGGGATCATCATATGATTATATTGAGCTTATGGAAGCTAGGGTTTCATCATTGAGCCATTTCATCAGGAGTTTGAAGCTCAAGTTCATCAGTACATGGCCAATTCATCTATCAGTCAGAAAAAGTCAACTGTGGTCAACTGTGCCTGAATTCATGGATTTGGAGGTGGGAGAGAGTTAGAGACACTTCATTCATGTCTAAACAAGTTTCATTTGACATTTCAAACATCAAGGATGAAGAAAATAAAGTCAGGTGAAAACGTTCCAAAAATAGAAAGTGACTTATAATTCAAAACTGCCAAAAATGGAAAGTTTTTCTCCTTAAAATTACATGTCCAAATATGCTTCAAATGAAATTTTATCCAACATGAAAGTTGAAGATCTTGCTCTCACCTTTCCAAAAAGTCCAAGAACATGGATTTCTCATTTGTGGTTGGCAAGTTATGGATTGATCATTGTCCAAAAAAGTTGAACTTCAAGGAGGCATAACTTTTGATTCACAAGGCCAAATGGAGTGAGGTTTTTTTTAGCAAAATTCTTTTGATGTCCTCTAACCAAAACAAGCATTACATTTCATGAAAACTCATCACACAAAAAGTGCATTTTTCAAGTGAACCAATTTTGAAAATGGAGGGAAAAAGTGCATTTTGAGAAATAAGCCTTGTTTTCACATGATTCCTTTTGCACTAGCTCACAAATGCCATTTGAAACTTGCTCAAACCAGAAAATTCTACTGTTACATTGCATTGCACTTGTGTGGGTGAATTGACAAAATTGCCATTTAGCATGAAATTGCATTTTCACTAATTCATTGCATTTTCACTAATCATGATTACTAACATCATTAACATCACATATATAAGTTAAATCATAACTGTTTTCATCTTAATCATAACAGAATTGCAAATATAGATCTAGAAATTCCACAATTCTCTCAACTTTTCATCTTCACTTTTTTGCAATTTTCTTCAAAAACCTTGCTTAGATCTTCATTGATTCATCATCTATATGCATTATTGAGGCTAATTGAAGCAAGGATTCATCACTACCAAGCCAATTCAAGGACTGTTAAAGTAAGGTGCAACAATGGCAATTCAAGATTTGAGCTAGATCGTGCGTAATTGAGCAACAAGACTTGTTCCATTCACCTATACAAGAGTCATAGCACATCTGTTTTGCAATTCCAAGGCCAAAAACACGCAAATTCACAACTGTCCTCAAATTAAGGTGAGTTTTCGACTTCAATGATTCTTGAATTTGTTTGGTGCTTTAGATAGATCTTTGGATGTAGAGAATTCTGCAATTTGAACCACTAAATTTGGTTGAGAAACAAGGAAGTTATGATGATTTGAAGTTTTGTGCACAAACATGTTTGCATTCGAATTTCTTAAATCATGAGGAATTAGGTTAAATTAATTTGAGATTGTGAATGTACGTGTAAAGACCTTTCCATTGATATAAAGTTTGTCCAATTTGGTGAACATTTGTTCTTGGACCTATGAACATGTGAAGAACATGAAGAACACTTGAAAAATTTCCAGAAAAGCTCGTTTGATCCAAAATCACGCTACTGTACATGAGCCAGCGTGTTTGAGCGCCTTTTTTCAAATTTGGACCACCATTCGATTCCGTGCTTCAGCAATTTCATTTTGCCTTATTGTATTTATTCCACATGACTTCACATGCCTTGTTTCACTTTTTTTATTTTTTCATGACATTAGAAAATCCATATCTCATCCAATTTTTGTCCAAATAATGTGAGATTTTTTCTACCATGATCCCTGCAATGTCCTCTATTTTTTGATGATTTTTGTTAAAATTGTGCACGTGTAGGTTTTGGAATGGCCTAGGGTTTGTTTAGGTATGTGGTTTCATGCACCTTGCTTGGTATTTTGATCATGAAATGATGATGCTTAATTGGAAATTCCTGAAATTTTGCATGCTTATTCTAGAGATCTTAATGGATATTTGGATATGTGGTTTGTGATTTTTGAGTTTCTGGATTGTGAGATATGCTATGATCTTTAGAGGTGTGACAATTTGTGTCACACCATGTCTTGCCTAATTTCTTGATTTTTGTTGCCATGCCATATGAACTTTGATTGAGCTGAAATTTTGCATGTTGATGCTTAGGGAAGTCAGGTTCACATGTGAATTATTCTGGAATTTTTAAGTGCATTTTCAATTTGATTGAGAATTTCCTTTCTGTTTGACCAAATGTGGACCTTTTGTGAGTCATGTTCTTAAATGTTTTGTGAAATTTTGGATATGTATTGGATGGACTTGAAATTTTGTGGAGTGATTATAGACATCTGGAAGTGTATCTTGGTTTTGGTTTGGTGCATTTATCTTATGCCAATTCTGTTTTGTGCTTGCTTGAAGTGGATGCATGATTTGATGCCTTGTATGAGCTTATTTGAACTTCTGTTAACTTGATGAATTTCATTGACTTGCTTCCCTTGGTCCAAATGAGCTGAAATTTGGTGTGATTGTCATTTTATGGATGCTGTTTGATCATGAATGTTTTGGGGATTTATTGAAATATTTGTGAATTGGTTTGAGTTGAACCATTCTGTTTGGTTCTTTGAGGTTCTAAATTGCATAATTTGTACTCTTTGCCTCATGAAATGATAATGGTTGATGATATGAACATGAGACCAATTGGATTTGCTTCTTATTTGTTTGAACTTGGTTCTTGATAATTTTCATGTTCTGTTTTGGGTTTTTCCTTCCCTTTGGACTCTAGGCTTTGTCCTAGGGTTTGCTTCTCATGTTTGAAGTGTGTTTTCAGGACAAAAGGCAAATGGCATGGAGGAATTAATGCACTTGGTTTGAGTTGCTCATTTGAATGATGTTGATTAACATTAATTTTGTTTTGTAGGTGGTTTCTAAGTCATTTGTGTTGAGCATTGGCTTATTCTTTGCTTGATGCATTGCTTGTGCACAGTTAACTGTTTAACTTGTAATTGTTTGTTTAACTGTTTGAGTTGAGTACTGATTATGTTAGTTTGATTTCAGGTACCTTAGTTGCTATAGTTCATTGTGAGCTTGCTTCTTGCTGTTGCTTGGTTGTTTAAACCAATTGAGGTATAGCATCACTAACTCCATGTAGTCTGGAAGACCTGGCCTGTTACTTGGCCAGGCACCTGTCTGAAATCCTCCTTAAGAGGCAATGCTTGTGCTTGTTTATATTTGTGCCAAGCAGGAAAAGACCTTTGTTAAGGCAATTGGCAGAACCCAAGAGATGTGCAATCCATCTCCTGCTATTCTTGTTGAGTCGTCCCTCTGCTCACACCACTGTGTTGATGCATTGGGATATTAACCCAAGATCCTTGTACAGTTGTACAGTTGAGTCAGAGTCATGAGTGTAGAAGGGTTCCCACTTTCTGAACCCACACTCCTTTGTCTGAAGCTCTCCCTGGCCAGGGATAAGAGCTGTGAGGCACACCCCTCACTTCCTATTTCATCTGCTTCACCCTGACTCTCAATGTCAGGGTTAAGAGCAAATCATCACCCATCACAGTTGGCTTGCTTTTGCAGCCTAACCCTTTGTGTGAGCCCACTTTGTCTGGATATAGTGTGTGCTAATTGTGAATGTTTGCTTTGTTTTGATTATGCTTGCATGTTTTGCTTTGCCTGTTTAGGATTAGCTTGCAGCCTGTGCAAGTTAGCTAGAAACCTTGACTTAGGGATGATTTTTGCATGATAACATCTAGGCTCGAGTTAGTCTCCCTAGTTGTGTCTCCCTCTGTTATCTGGTTAAGCTAGTCTTTCTCCCCTGTTCAGGGGAACTACGTTGCCCTGATCCTCATACCAGATGAGGTACGTAGGCAGGAGGTCGTACGAGATCTCTCCGGGCACCCTTTTCTTTTTTTGCGTGTGTGTTGCTTGACAGCTATCAGGCTCGAGTTCCCGACTCCCTGTTTAGTCTGTGTGTGTACCCTTTTGTTTTGTTGTGTGTGTTTGCTTGACAGTTGCTAGGCTCGAGTTCCCGACTCCTTAGTAACTTGTCGCTTGTTTGTTCTTGTTGTGTGCTTGGAGTCCGGTATAAGTCCATCAAGTGGCATCTGGTTTCCAGTGTGGGTCTGTTTGGTTCGGAAGCTGATGTAAGTCCAGCGATTGGCATTCGGGTTCCATGTTTGCCTGCTTGTGTGTTTGTGTTGTTTGGCGTGCGTGAGCCGAACTACGGTAGCTCTGATTCTCGTTCCAGACGAGATACGTAGGCATAGGATGCGATATCCTAGCGAGCCCTCTTCCCTCTTCTCCCACCTGTGTTGTTTCAGTGTGTGTGTGTGATGTTTGTTTTAGCAACCTTTTCTTTCTTTTAGAGCGTGGATCCCGTCGAGTACGACGGACGTGAGGGGTGTTAATACCTTCCCCTTGTGTAACCGACTCCCGATCCCATTCTCTTTGGTCGCGAGACCATGTTTTTTCCAGGTTTACTCTGAGCGTTTCCTTTCCCTCTTTGGGATAAATAACGCACGGTGGCGGCTCTGTGTTGTTTTTGTTTCAACCCGCCGGTTGTTTTTCGCGGATGTGACAAGTGGCCAAAGATGCTTGGGACATTCTCAAGACCACTCATGAAGGCACCTCTAGGGTAAAGATGTCTAGACTTCAGCTGCTCACCTCCAAGTTTGAAAACTTAAAAAATGAAAGAAGATGAAAATATTCATGAATTCTACATGAGTATCCTTGAAATTGCCAATGCCTCTGGAGCCTTTGGTGAGAAGATGTCAGATGAAAAGTTAGTAACAAAAATACTCAGATCACTCCCCAAGAGATTTGCTATGAAAGTAACAGCCATAGAAGAATCTCAAGACATCTCGAATATGAGAGTTGATGAGCTAATTGGATCCCTCCAAACATTTGAGATGAGAATATGTGATGGAGCTGAAAAGAAAGCCAAGAGCATATCATTTATGTCAAACACTAAAGAGGAAGATGAGGAAGGTGGTCAAGATATTGATGAAGACCTGACAAATGAGATAGCAATGCTGGGAAGACAGTTCAACAGACTGATAAAAAAGGTAGACGTGAGAGCAAAGGGCAATGTCAAGAACATCACATCTGACATCAGTAAATCCAACAGCCTTGGTAAGAAACCAAAGTCTGAAGAAAAGCCCAAAGAAGTTCAGTGCTATGAGTGTAATGGGTATGGTCATATTAAAACTGAATGTGGGACCTACCTCAAGAAACAAAAGAGGAGTCTTGTGGCCTCTTGGTCTGATGGAAGTGAAACAGAAGAAGCCACAAACCATGTGACTGCATTGATAGGAAGATGAGGGCCCGAGGAAGAGTCAATTGATGATGAAAGAACCCTTAAAGAGTTGTGCCACAGAAGGGCAGGAGTGTGCAGACAAGTTGAAAGCCAGAAGAAAGTGATAGCTCAGTTGGAAAATGAAAAGGAAGAGCTTGTGGAAACCATCTCAAAATTGAAGGTGGAAGCTGTATTCTTGAATTCCAAACTAGAGGAGATGACTAAGTATGTAGGAATGCTTAACAATGGATCTGCCATCTTAGACAAGATTCTCCAGACTGGCCAAATAACAGGAAACAAATCTGGTATTGGATTCAAGGCTGAGTGCAGTTACACAGGTTGCAGACCAAAATCCAAACCTAAGTGCAACCATGTTAAAAGCAAACCTGAGATGTCACATCAGATGTCACAACAGCAAAAAGGGAAGCATCAAAGATGGAAATGCCAATACTGTGGAAAATTTGGCCACCTGAAGCCCTTTTTCTATAAGCTATGTGGCTATCCTGGCCCTGTTCAGTCTCAATACTAATCAAGGTCCAAGCATCACAAGACTGTCAACAAAAAGCAATGGGCTCCTAAGACAAAGGTCACAAGTCTCATAGCTCACACTTCCCTCAGAGTTTCAGCCAAAGAAGATTGGTATTTTGACAGTGGTTGCTCCAGACATATGAACTTCATCCTCATGCCATGAGTTATGTTACCTTTGGTGATGGTGCAAAGGGGGAAATCAAGGGAATGGGTAGGTTGGATTGCCCTGGAGTTCCTGACCTTGATGATGTACTACTTGTTAAGGGATTAACTACTAATCTTATAAGCATCAGTCAACTGTGTGATCAAGGTCTGAATGTAAACTTCACCAAAGCTGAATGTCTGATTACTAACAAAGAAATAAAGTAATCATGAAGGGAGTTAGGTCCAAAGACAACTGCTACATGTGGAGCTCTCAATAAACTAGATACTCTTCAATGTGTACCTTAGCCAAAGAAGAAGAGGTGAAGATATGGCATCAAAGATTGGGCCATCTGCACCTTAAAGGTATGAAAAGGATCATATCTGTTGAAGCTGTTAGAGGAATTCCCAGCTTAAAGATTGATGAGGGAAAAATCTGTGGAGAGTGTCAGATTGGAAAACAAACAAGGATGTCACACCAGAGGCTTAGACATGACACAACTACCAAAGTCCTGGAGCTACTTCATATGGACTTGATGGGAACCATGCCAGTAGAAAGCCTTAGTGGGAAGAAATATGCATATGTGGTGGTGGATGATTTCTCCAGATACACCTGGATCAATTTTATAAGAGAAAAATCTGATGTATTTGAAGTCTTTAAGGAGCTTTGTTTGAAACTTCAAAGGGAAAAAGAAAGTCCTGTTGTCAAAATTAGAAGTGATCATGGGAAGGAGTTTGAGAACAACAAATTTGCTGAATTCTGCTCTTCAGAAGGAATTCATCATGAGTTCTCATCCCCCATCACTCCCCAGCAAAATGGTGTGGTGGAAAGAAAAAATAGGACTCTTCAAGAATCAGCCAGAGCTATGATTCATGCTAAGAAATTGCCCTATCATTTTTGGGCTGATGCCATGAACGTAGCCTGCTATGTTCACAACAGAGTGACATTGAAGAAAGGAACTCCCACAACCCTTTATGAAGTCTGGAAAGGAAGAAAACCCACAGTCAAATATTTCCATGTATTTGGTAGCAAATTCTATATCCTGGCTGATCGTGAGCAAAGAAGGAAGATGGATCCCAAGAGTGATGAAGGAATATTTCTGGGCTATTCAACAAACAGCAGAGCCTACAGGGTCTTTAATTCCAGAACTAATGTATTGATGGAATCCATTAATGTTGTGGTTGATGACCAACAGACGGATGTCACAGACGATGTTGAGACATCTCTAAATGATTCTCCAGTTGACCTCTCAGACAAAAATAAGGAAGAAGAACCTCCTCAAGTTGAACCTGAAAATGACAAAATAAACAAGGGACCCTCTATCTGAATTCAGAAGGATCATCCCAAAGATCTTATCATAGGAGATCCAGATAAAGGAGTCACTACTAGATCAAGGGAAGTGATCTCACATGGCTGCTTTGTGTCAAAAATTGAACCCAGAAATTGTTGGTGTAAGCCCTAGAGGCCAATACTTTGGGTACTTGTATCGAATAATAAAAAGGCATTTTCTTTATTATGGTTGATTAATAAAGTCCCTAGAATAGATAGTTCGTTTAATGTATTAAGTGTGACTTAATCATGAGAATACATTAAACATAAGGGCACTATTCTTAAAGTATCCGTAGTCGAGCTTTTATGTGAAGTGGGACAACATTAAAGCATTAAGACTATTATGTTTATAGACTGATGATCACATCTCATGGATCATGGATAAAGAGTTATCAAGTCTTAAACATAGGTATGAATATTAGGAGTAATATTTGTACCGGATTGACTCGCTATGAGAATACTATATAGAAAGTTATGCAAAGTCTCATAAGTTATTCTCATGGTGATAATAGTGTATACCACTCTTCGACCTGAAACCACTATGGATCCTAGATGTAGAGTCGAGTGCTTTATTGCTGATCCAACGTTGTCCGTAACTGGATAACCATAAAGACAGTTGATGGGTACTCCACGAAGCATGCTGAGGGACATGAGTGTCCTAGATGGAATTTGCCAATCCTGCATAACAGGATAAATGTCTATGGGCCCAATATTGAACTGGACAAGGGTGACACGGTCTATACCTTGTGTTCAATATAGACATAAGGGCAAAGGGGTAATTATACACATAATTATTATCACAGGAGGTTTTGTCAGATCACATGATATTTTCGTGACTTGGGTAGCAGTGATGTGTTGCTAGATACCGCTCACTATTTATTATGTTAAATGCGTGATTTAATATAATTGCCAACGTCGCGAAAACCTATAGGGTCACACACAAAGGACGGATTGATGAGAAATAGAGTAACTAAGGAACACCGTAAGGTACGGTGCACTTAAGTGGAAACGAAATATGGTAAGGTACCAAATACTTAAGTGATTTTGACATATTATGAGATATGGGCAAAATACGCTTAAGTGGGCTTTTTAGCTTGAAGCCCACACAAGTGGTTCTATAAATAGAACCCCTTGGGTAGAAGCAATCCACTCCACTCAGATAGAAATTCAAGTAGAGACTTGGAATTTTGTTTCCCTCTTTCTCTCACTCAAAGCCTTCATTCATAACAGCTAGCACTGCGATTGAAGGAATCCGTTCGTGTGGACTGAGTAGAGACGTTGTCATCGTTCAACGTTCGTGATCGCCCCGTGGATCTGTATCAAAGGTTTTGATCATTATCAGAGATCTGCACCAAAGGTTTGAATCGCCACAAGAGGTAACGATTCTATCACTGATCATGCCCATTCGTAAGGATCACTAAATGGAGAATTTTTTAAATTCCGCTGCGCCTTGGATGGTAATTCTCCTTCAGTGGTATCAGAGCCACTTACGAAACCATGAATCTGATAACTGTTTTTGTTCTGTAATAATATGATTAAAGACAGAATGAATCAAAGGTTAAATTGAGATCGATCAAGTTACATATATGTGATATATGTAATCCTGATGCAAAATACGTTATATATTATATAGTGTTCTCGTTTCGTTCATTCAAACCCTTGATGATTGTTTTCCTTTGAGCGATCAATGGTCGTTTGCTTCTTGATCCGACATTAGTATGGTGAAGCAATGACGTGTTGATCAATCATACTGAATTAACAATCGAGATGTGTTTGACGGTCTGAAATTGGTGCATCAGGGTTAGTGACGGCACAAGGGTTGTGTTGTCAGAGAGTTATGCGATTGGGGTTTGACTGTGTAAGACCCCAATTTTGTCCCTAAGATCCCTCATGGCATCATATCATACCATATCATTGCCTCAAGGATCATTGTGCACCTTTGCTTCCTTCCCTGTGGGTGGGTTATCTTGTGAGTGTGGTTCTTGATCACCAAGCATGTTTTGCATTTGTATATCATTGCTTTTCTTTTGTTTACTAACCAAAAGTACAAAAATATTGTCATTTAACCTTGTTACTTGTAGATGAAGCAAACTAGGTCAAAATAGTCAAATCATTCATTGGGCAATGGATGGTGGCCATTCTTGAGAATTTGGGCACCATGATCATTCATCAAGAGTTCATTTGAGTTGTGATATCATTTTGAATCAAGATCTCAAGTGGAAGAGGTTTGAAATTCATCAGAACATGGCTCAGTCAACCAAAACCCTAGCAAAGTCAACTGTGGTCAACTGTGCATTTAATCAGGGATTTGAAGGTGTGAGATGGTTAGAAAGACCTCATTCATGTCCATACAAGTCTCATTTGACATTTCAAAGATCATCATTGAAGGATTTGAGGTCAGATGAAGACTTTCCAAAAATAGCAAGTGACCTGTAATTTCAAACTGCCAAAAATGGAAAGTCCTTCTCCTCAAATTTACATGTCCAAGAAAGATTCAAATCAAATTTTGTCCAACATAAAAGTTGAAGATCTTGCTCTCACCTTTCCAAAACATCCAAGAACACTCATTTCTCATGTGTGGTTGGCAAGTTATGATCAAATCATTTTCAAGAAAAGTTGAACTTCAAGGAGGCATAACTCTTGAACCATTTGGCCAATTTGGGTGATTCTTTTTTGAGAAAATCCCATTTGACATGCTCTATCATAATGCATCATTACATTTCATCAAAAATCATCACATCAAAAGGTCATTTTTCAAGTGAACCATTTAAATTTTGGTGGGAAAAATAGTGATTTTGAAAAATACACACAATTTTCATGCCAAATCAATTCAAATGGCTTTCAAACAGAAATTTGGATTTGCTTAAAAGAAGTTTTCACTGTTCCATTGGCTACATGATCAAAAGGGCATTTTGGCCAATTTCCTTTAACATGAGCATTCACTAATTCATTTCATTTGTTGCTAATCATGTTTAAGGAACTGGATTAAGAGGGGGTATAAAGCATTAATCATAACAGAAAATTGGGATCCACAATCAGAATTTCAGATCCAAATCAAAAATCTCCAAAATTCTCTCAACTTTTCTCACACTTTTTTCACTTTGATTCATCAAATTTCACTGTGTTTCGTGCTTGTTCTTGCATTGTTCATCATTGGCAGGTATAATTGGACAACTGTTGAAGGAGAATTGTGGAAGAACTTGGCTAAATCGTGACTGTTGGAACCTTGCTCATCCATGGCATTTTGAAATTTCTTCATCATCAAGCTGTGTTGAGCTAAAATTCCACTTGCATTCATCCTCTACAACACCATAGGCCATCTGTTTTGGCAATTAGGAGCTTGATTCGCACGAAAACAAGAGCTGCATCTTCAAGAGGTAGGTATTCAAATCTTTCAATTCTTGAAATTAGCATGTAGTTTAGGTAGATCTTGCAACATAGAATACACTGCAACTTGAATCGTGCCATTTCATCAAGTATTGATCAAGAAATCTGGATTTGAATGTTTGATTGCAAAACTTCTTTTGATCGAATCTCTTGCCATGCTTAGAATTAGAACAAATCATGATTATATTGTTGATCCTTGTTGAACGCTGATTCGATCCATATATGGTTTGTGCATTTCTGTAACTTTTTGTTCATGAGCATGATGAACACTGAAGAACATGATGAAGGTGGTGTGATTTTCGTTCCAAATTTCTGTTTGATCCGCTTTGCTTCACTTTTGCATGCGCTTATTTGTTTACACGCCATGAGCCAATGACACGCTGCCACATAGTTAATGAAACGAGGCGTTTTGGTTTAAAGCGCGCTCCAATTTGAAATCCGTGTGTGTTCAATTCCGGATCCTGGCATTTTCTATTTGGCTCTTTGACATTACTTCTAATTCCACCTTCCATGTTTACATACCTTACTTCACTTTGTTTTTATTTTCTTTTACATTCAAAAAATGATAACTCATTCATTACAAATCCAAATTACCTGGGATTTTCTCCACCATGTTCATCATCATGTGCTGTATTTTTTGGTGATTTTTAATAATTTTGTGCTCGTGTAGGAAAAATAATTGCCTAGGGTTTACTTTCATGTGTCACTTGTTGCACCATGCTCACTCTTTCATTCATAAAATCTTGATGCCTAATTGGAAATGCCTGAAATTTTGTATGCATGATCTTGACTCATTCCTGATCAGTTTGGTATATGGTTTGCAATTTTTGAGTTCCTGGATTGTGAGATATGATGTGATCAAGTTGAGTGTGACAATGTATGTCACACTATGTTTTGTCCATGTTCTTGAATTTTGTTTCCATGTCATTTGATTGCCAATTGCTCTAAATTTTTGCATGTGATTACTTCTGTATGTCTAGTTTGAGCATGATTTTTGTGGATTTTTTTTGGATCCATTTCCTATTTGATTGGGATTTTCTTTGCTGTTTAGTCATTTGTGAACTTTTGTGGAGTGTTCAATTTACATGACTTGTGAAATTCTCATGCCTTATCATATGAAGCTGAAATTTTGTGGATTGATTCTTAACATGTTTAACTTCATTTTGGCTTTGGAGTGGTTCATTTATCTTGTGCCAATTCTGTTTTGTACTCATTTGAAGTTGATGCATCATTTGTGGCCTTGTATGAGCTTGTATTTGCATACCATGACTTGATGAATTTAATTTCCATACTTCCTCTTGTCCAAATAGCATGAAATCTGGTATGATGCTCATTAAATGTGTTCTGTTTAGACTTGAATTTTTGTGGAATTTATTGAGCCATTTTGGTATTGATATGATTGTGATCATTCTGTTTGCTCCAATGTGATTCGAAATTGCATAGTTTGACATGTTTTGTGTATGAAATGGATTTGGTGCATAGTTTTGATGTGAGACCAATTGGATTCTATTCTTGATTGATTAATCTTGGTTTTGATCAATTTTCACTTGCTGTTTTAAATTGTTCACCTCCTTTTGACTCTAGGCTTGTCCTAGTGGTCTTGCTTCTCATGTTTGAGTTTGCTTTTCAGGTTGAAGAAGCAATTGCTTTAAGGAGATTAATTCAAGTTGATTGAGTTTGGTTTATTTGATTGTTATGGACTAACTTGGTTTGTTTTGTAGGATGCTTTGTCTCACTTGAGTTGATTGTGCTTTGCACATTGCATTGTTTGATTGTACATTGTCTGTTGATTCTTATCTTGTCTGTTTTGACTTTGTGATTGGTATGCTGATTATATTTGATTGATTTCAGGTACCCTTAGTTGCTAAGTTCCTTGTGAACTTGTGTGTGTGCTTTGCTAAGCTAGGTATAACCTTCTTTCCTCCATGTAGTCTGGAAGACCTGGCCTGTTACTTGGCCAGGCAACTGTCTGAAGTCCTCCTTAAGAGGCAATGTTTGTGCTTGTTTACTTTTGTCCCCAAGCAGGAAAAGTCCTTTGAATAAGGCAATTGGTAGAACACAAGAGGTGTGCAACCCACCTCCTACTAATCTGTGTGTCGCCCCTTTGCTCACATTACATGTTGTAGCATTGTGGACATCATCCCAAGATCAATCGAGTCAATAACTTGTGGAGAGAGTTCCTACTTTCTGAACTCCCACACCTTCTATCATTTGAAGCTCTCCCTGACCAGGGATAAGAGCATGAGGCACACCCCTCATATCCTTTCATCTGCTTCACCTTGGCTCTCAATGTCAAGGTTAAGAGCACCATTTACCCCATTCCAGTTGACTTTAAAGTCTAACCCTTGTTTGAGCCTAATTGTTTGGTTATAGTGTGTGCTAAATGACTTTGGCTGATTGATTGCTTAGTTCATTTGTACATGTTTGCTTGTATGCCTCTCGTGCATTTATCATCATTAATTGCTCATTAGTGCATGATCATCATTTCACTTCTTTGTGACCATCTTGAGTTTGCCCATTGAGGACAATTGTAAGTCCATTCATTGCCATTGTTCCTATGATATGGAAGTGAGTATAAGACCATTTCATTGGCCACTCACCTTCTCTTTGCTTAATGCATTTGTTTGTTGTATGTGAGGATTCAACTGTAAGTCCATATTGTTGGCATTTGTCTCCCATGATCATATGTTGGAGGTTAGAGTAAGTCCAGACAGATTGGCATCCGGTATCCAAGTGTTGTTCTGTTTTAGGAGATTGGAATAAGACCATCTATTGGCTTCCGGTATCCTTGTTTTGTTTGTTTAGGAGATTGGTGTAAATCCATTTATTGGTATCCGGTATCCGCCCTTGTTTGTGAGATTGGAGTAAGACCATTCAGTGGCATCCGGTATCCATTTGTTTGATTATTCGTTATTGCTCATTGCCTATTCCAAAGGACACACTTGAATCATCTTCTATATGATTTCAAGAGGTGAACCCTTCTGAGAAGTTTTACACTCCATCTTCATTCATTCATCCTCTTTGTCCCAAACCTTTTCACACATTGCTTTCCAAACTTGAAATAAATATTGTGCAAACATTCTTCATGACTTTTTCAAATTAGAAACCTGGACCTTATGTCCTTGATTTTCAAACTTCACTTTTGTTAATACTTCTTTTGAATCAATCTTAATCATACTTTGACCATATTGTGTGAATAATCATAATCAATTAACTTCACCCATTCAATTGTTTTGGCTTTGTCCACTCTTGTTAATCTTTTCACACATTAGCCATAGGTTTCAATTATCATTGTGGTTGATGTAAATCTTACCCTATCCTTAGTGAGTTGACAGTAAGACTTCCATGCTGAAAACAGGGTTAACCCCTCTAGTACGTCGAAGCTATCCTCGCATGGTGGATTGTTGGTCTTGGTCGAGTTTTCTCCCATTGATAATAAAAAGCCTTAGTGCTCTTGCTTTAAAATTGAACTCACTAACTTTTGGAAATCTTTTAGCCGAACTACGGCGTTTTGATCCTTTACCTTTTATGGAAACGTACGTAGGCAACGGGTTCATCCGTTCAAACACAAAAATAATTAACTTGTATATTCTTTTCTCATCATCCCATTCATGTTTGCACAATAAATATTTCATAACAAATAACAATTTTAGTACAACAAGTGTGAAAAGGGCTCCCTAGGAGTACCTAGGACGTCTTGGGTGCCTAACACCTTCCCATTGCGTAATTTACCCCTTACCCGGACTCTCTGGTCTTTTCATTAGTTTTCTATGTGTAAAACTTCTTAGGCTTTTGTTCGCTTTTTAGCCAATCCTTTGGATAAATAAAAGTGCGGTGGCGACTCGATTCTTTGTATACCTTGCTTTTGATTTAATCAATAAATCATAAAGTGACGAATACACCGCTACAGACTGCACAAGAGTTGTGCGTCCTAAACACTTTTCCGAACAGTGTTAACCGGTTAACGCGTATGGTTAACCGGTTAACGCAATACGAAATAATTTTTTTTAAATTTTCAAACAGTGTTAACCGGTTAACGTATTTGGTTAACCGGTTAACGCAAGGCGGAAAACAGTTTTCCAAGAAATTTTTCAACAGTGTTAACCGGTTAACGCAAGGCAGAAAAGAATTTTCTAAAAATTTTCAAACAGTGTTAACCGGTTAACGCATATGGTTAACCGGTTAACGCAAGGAAAAATTCACCAGTTTGGCTAGAAAAAGTGCTTTCAAACAATGTTAACCGGCTAACTCTGCGTAGTGTGATCGGTCGTCGAAATTTAATTTGATTTTAATTAATTAAAGGAATTAATAATAATAATAAAGTGTTTATTATTGTCTTGTGGTGATCGGTTATGGCCTTAGTTTTCCTTTGTTTTGTTTTGGGTTTTTAAAATACGACCTGCGTGTCGTGCCTCTCTCTTAATCTCCCAAATGTAACTTCTTTTCTCATCTCACTCCCTCGTATGTAAAACGAGTTTCTTTTATGTAATGTAATGATATGAAGAAAGCAAAGAAGTCAGTGCCAAAGGAGGACAACCTTGAAGATCTTGCTTGGAGAAGCTTAGATCGTTGTAGGTTAGCTTAGGTTCTCTCATTGGCTTGGGAGAACAATTGCGCTAGGGGCCATAACTGTTTCATTTTGTTTGTATGTATGTTGATGCATGTGAATGTATGTTGATGCATGTGAGAGACGGTTTATATGATAAACAAGCCGGTGAGATCAGAAAAATTGCAATTCCCTCAAAATTAAATATTAAGTTTATGCTTTCCAAGTTTTAACACTCATCAAGACTAGTAAGGGATAATGTAGGTTTCGCCTACGCGAGGTGCATGATCTATATATTAGTAAGGTGCGATGGGATAATTGTAATATCCAACTGTTAAAACAATGGGTCAAACTTAACTAAACAAATTATAATAATATTATATGTGTTTGCCTTCCAAGTTTTAGCACTCATCAAGACTGGTATCAGATATGTAGGTTTCGCCTACGCGAGGTGCATGTTCTGTATTAGTTAAGGTGCGATGGGATAATTGTAATATCCAACTGCTAAAACGATGAGTCAAACTTGATTATAATTTTCTTATATATGTTTAGAAGCAAGAGTTGGGAATAATCCATATGATGGATTGGAATAAGGAGTTATTCACCCAATTGAAATTTTCGAGAGTTGTATGAGATACAATTGGAAGGAGTTCCTACCTAAATAACCTAGTTTTGTGTAATCCGCCTACGCGGACTTAGAACGAAGTGAAATATGGATCTCGACCCACTAGAAAATCTTCCAACGGGATTTTCCGAATCAGATGATGAGGGTCATTTGTTTTGAGTAAAATAGTGGGAGCATGTTTAATTAAAGGCCTAATTAAATATGTCAATGATACTTATATTTTCATTAATCCTTGTGTAGATCACCATGACAGCAAACACCTCTAACAACATCTTGCGATCAATCCTTGATAAGGAAAAATTGTCTGGGACAAATTTCCTGGATTGGCACCGAAACCTGAGGATTGTCCTCAAACATGATAAAAAGCTGTATGTCTTGGAGACACCTGTTCCTGAAGAGGAACCTCCTAGTTCTGCACCTAAGGCAGAAAGAGATGCTTATAAGAAGCATGTCGATGATGCCAATGAAACTGCTTGTCTCATGCTGGCTACCATGAACTCAGAATTGCAAAAGCAACATGAGAACATGTCAGCATTCGATATGATCGAACACTTGAAGTTGCTCTATCAAGAGCAAGCAAGGCATGAGAGGTTTGAAGTTTCAAAAGCCCTTTTCCAAAGCAAGTTAGCTGAGGGAGCCCCTGTAGGTCCCCATGTACTCAAGATGATTGGGTATGTGGAAAACCTTGAGAGATTGGGTTTTCCCCTCGAAAAGGAACTTGCAACTGATTTTATCTTGCAATCGTTGCCAGATAGTTTCAGTCAATTTGTCCTAAATTTCAATATGATTGATATGGATAAATCTCTTCCTGAACTGCTCGCCGTGTTAAGAACTGCCGAGCAGAATCTGAAGTTAAAAGGGAAGTCCATTCTGATGATCGGAAATGGAAAGAGACAGAACAAAAGGCCCACTAAGCAGAGTGAAAAGGGGAAGGGCAAGGAAGTTGCCAATCCCAAACCCACTGCTGTTTTGAAGCCTATGGAGGCATAGCAAAAGAAGGCACCTGCTTCCATTGTGGTAAGACCGGACACTGGAAGAGGAACTGCCAAAAGTACCTGGAAGATAAGAAGAATGGAGTAGAGACTTCAACTTCAGGTATTTTTGTTATTAATTTATCTACTTCTGCATCATGGGTATTAGATACTGAATGCATTTCTCACATTTGTACAAATGTGCAGGAACTAAAAAGGAGTAGAGATTTGGCAAAAGGTGAAGTCGACCTACGAGTTGGCTATGGAGCAAAGGTTGCTGCTTTAGCCGTAGGAACTTTTGTATTGACTTTACCTAGTGGTTTAATAATTCAGTTAGAGAACTGTTATTATGTACCTGCAATTAGCAGGAATATTATTTCCATTGCTTGTTTGGACAAGTTTGGTTTTTCATTTATAATAAAGAACAATTGTTGCTCAATTTATTTGAATGATATATTCTATGCTACTGCACAAATGAACAATGAACTATATGTCCTTGATCTTGAAATGCCTATTAATAACATTAATACAAGAGGGTGAAACCTAACGAGTTAAAACCAACTAGGTAAGAATATTAAAACTCTTCGATCAGATCGAAGTGGTGAGTATTTAATCCTAGAGTTTGATGACCATCTGAAAGAGTGTGGGATCCTATCCCAATTTACTCCTCCTGGCACATCCCAATGGAAGGGTGTATCTGAGAGAAGAAATCGAACCCTGTTGGACATGGTCCGATCCATGATGAGTCACACCAATCTTCCAAACTCCTTTTGAGGACATACACCATTGACATCAGCTTACACACTTAACTGTGTTCCATCCAAAAGGTTGAAAAGACACCATATGAGATATGGAGTGGTAAGAGACCACATATGTCTTACATGAAGATTTGGGGTTGCGAAGTTTATGTGAAACAACAAATTTCAACTAAGCTTGAGCCCAAATCTGACAAATGCTTATTTGTGGGGTATCCTAAAGAAACAATAGGATATTATTTCTACAATCCTCCTGAGGGCAAAGTGTTTGTCGCTTGAACTTGAGTTTTCCTAGAAAGGGATTTTATTTCCAAAGGAATCAGTGGGAGGAAAGTAGAACTTGAAGAAATTCAAGAATCACAAAGTATCGATACACCTATGGAGGAATTAGAGCAGGAAACACAAGTAGTAGTGTAAGAGCAACCTGCTCAAGTAGAACAAGACCAGCGTAGGTCAGGCAGGATACGTCACCTACCTGAGATATATGGATATCTGATCTAGGTGATGTATTACTTGTAACACCCCGATAATAATAAAATAATTATATAAATTGAGTTAATAATTTATTTATTAATTTAATTAAATAATTGGAAATTTTATTATTATTATTATTGGATTATTATTATTATTATTTGGAAAATATATAAGTTGGAAATAAGAGAAAAGAGTTCATTTTGGAAAATAAGGTTTTACGTGAAAAGCAGAAAGCGATCGTGAAAGAGGAAAAGGGCAAGAGGCAGGGCAAGAGGAAGAAGGTTGAAGAAGAGAAGAGCTTGGAGCTTGAGATTCGCCGGATTAATCAGGTAAGGGGGGTTTATCTCGATTAATGGGTATTATGGGAGAATATGTGATGGGTAGTGATAAGCCGTTAATTTGACCCTAATTGGGATTGTTGATGCTGAAGAATAATGTTGGATAAATTGTGGTTAGACTGTAATTGAATCTGTGTTTGGGTTAGTTGTGAAATTCCGAACGTATAGCTTTTTACGGGATCGGAATCGGAGGTCCGGAAGTCCTCCAACGGCGGAAAATGCGGAGAATTCTGCATTCTGCCTTGTGTTAGCGCAGGAACTGCTGTTTTGTCTGCGTTAACCGGTTAACCCAGGGTGTTAACCGGTTAACACTGTTTTGAATTGTGAAAATGTACTGTTTTGCCTGCGTTAACCGGTTAACCCAGGGCGTTAACCGGTTAACACTGTACGTTTTGCCAGAAAATATGTTTTTGCCTGCGTTAACCGGTTAACCCAGGGCGTTAACCGGTTAACACTGTTGCAGAGTGGAAAAATTGGCTTTTTAATGTTGTGTACATAATTGAGAGTTGGCCTATGTTGGCGTATGATGTAATAGGGATTACTTCCCGCTGTTTTGAGCAGTATAGGTATTAGTAGAGTGTGCTAATACTGTGATTAATTATTTGACATGATATAATGTTTTGATACATGTGTTGAGGAATGTATGATTGTATGCATAATGCTATGAATGTATCAGTTGTGTATGCATTTGTGAATAGACTGTTTTATGGCTTAGAGTGTGAGCATATGTCTATTCTTGAATTGTTGTGGATATTGCATTGCTAGGTGATTAGCATGCATATTGTGGCCTTTATGGTGGTAGCTAATTCCCGTGGTGAGGAATTAGTGATGTTAGTCATTTTGGACTGTTGTTGGTGTTTGCATGCTAGGTGAGTTAGCGTGCATAGCATGGCCCTTGGGGTGGTAGCTAATTCCCATAGTGAGGAATTAGTGATGTGAGTCACTAGGTCTCAAATGAGTGGGACTAGTGAGCTTGGTAGCCGTACCTGGATTGGTCGGTGAAGTTGAACTATATGTTCAAGAATAGTCGGTACCACATGTGTGGAGTCTCATTGCATAATGTATGTATGGCGTATAATATGAATGGATGTATTCCAATATTATACGTGTGTTTGTGTTGTTATGGAGTACGATTTGAGATTTTACTTGTGCTTTATGTTGGTGTTGAGTATGATGTTGAGCTGATGTGCTGTTACTGATTGTATGTTGCGATTAGGGTGATTAATGTGTTAAATTACTTAACATGACATTATATTCTATAATGCTTATTATATTGATTGAGAAACTCACCCTTACAACTATTTTTCAGGTAACGAGAAATGAGTTGAGTAGAAGCGAATGCTTGGAGTCTAGTGTAGTCTCCTTAGTGGGTCGTGCTCTGATAGATGTAACATCGGGATGGGATGTTTTATGTTGTTGAATGATTTACATATGAATGTTACATGTTTTACATGATTGAGGAGATCTCTATCCGCTGCGTTTTATGCCAATGTTTATGTTTTGAATTAATAAAAGAGCATGACCGTTATATTGTTGAATGGTGTGAATATTATGTGTGACACCCTTGAATGGCATAATTACTCTGAGTTGTTATATGTTTATTATTTTTAATTAAATATTTGGGGTATTTTAGAAGGGTGTTACATTAGTGGTATCAGAGCATAGTCGGTCGAGTCGAGTCGTAATTATTCTGTTTTCCCTGTACGGGATAGGTGTTGTGTAACCCTATCAGTACTTATTGTTTTAGTTTGTTTGGGTTTTCAGAATAGAGATGGCTGGAAGAGGTAGAGACGATGCTGCGATTGCTGAGGCTCTGGGTATGCTAGCTGGAGTACTTGGAGGGAATCCGAATGTTGTGGGAATGGGAGCTGCTCGTCAACTGAGTGAGTTCCAGAAGAACAACCCTCCAATGTTCAAGGGAGCATACGATCCAGATGGCGCTCAGAAGTGGTTGAAGGAGATCGAGAGAATCTTCCGAGTGACTGAGTGTGCCGATAACCAGAAGGTCAGGTTCGGTACGCATATGCTGTCAGAGGAAGCAGATGATTGGTGGGTTGCTACCCGCACTGAGTTGGAATCTGCTGGGAATGCTGAGATCACGTGGGTTGTGTTCAGAGAGAGATTCCTGAGGAAGTACTTTCCAGAGGATGTCAGAGGAAAGAAAGAGATAGAGTTCTTAGAATTGAAGCAGGGCAACCGGTCTGTTACTGAGTATGCTGCTAAGTTCACAGAGCTGTCAAAGTATTATACTCCCTATAATGAGGCTGCTGGAGAATTTTCGAAATGTGTGAAGTTTGAGAACGGGTTGCGTCCCGAGATCAAACAGGCTATTGGATATCAGCGGATCAGAGTGTTTTCTGACTTGGTTGACCGTTGCAGGATTTTTGAACAGGATTCCAAAGCCAGAGTAGAGAGCTATCAGCAAAGGGTTGATAGGAAAGGCAAGAATCAGAATGATCGTGGAAAACCGTATGCAGCTGGCAAAGGTTTCCAGAAGCAGAGTGGGATGAAGAGGCCTAGTGGGGGAGACTCTAGTGCCCCTGCTAAGTGTTACAGATGTGGTCAGGCGGGACATCGTTTCCATGAGTGTGCTAGTGTTGAGAAGAAGTGTTTCAAGTGTGGTAAAGGTGGTCATTTGGCTGCAGAGTGCCGGTTGAAGACTCTGACTTGCTTCAACTGTGGAGAGGTGGGCCATATCAGTCCACAGTGTCCTAAGCCGAAGAAAGAGAATCAGTCGGGAGGAAAAGTATTTGCTTTATCGGGTTCTGAGACTTCTGCAGATGATCGTTTGATCCGAGGTACATGTTATATTAATGGCTTTCCTCTTGTAGCTATTATTGACACCGGTGCTACTCATTCCTTTATATCTTTGGATTGTGCTGTGAAACTTAAGTTAGAGATATCTGAGATGCTTGGAAGTATGGTGATTGATACTCCTGCGAAGGGTTCAGTGACTACTACTTCAGTTTGTTTGAATTGTCCTTTGAGTATTTTTGGTAGAGATTTTGGGATAGACCTTGTGTGTCTTCCACTAGTGCAGATTGACGTTATCTTGGGTATGAACTGGTTGGTGTTTAACCGAGTTTCTATTAACTGTTTTGATAAGACTGTGATATTTCCTGAGATTGAAGAAGGAAAGAGTTTGTTTCTATCAGCCAGGCAGGTGAATGAGGAAGTAGCAGATGGGGCAGAGTTGTTTATGCTGTTAGCGACCTTGGAAGCTAAAGATAAACTGGTGATTTGTGATCTGGCTGTGGTGTGTGATTTTCCTGATGTGTTTCCTGAAGAAGTGAATGAATTGCCGCCAGAGCGTGAAGTTGAGTTCTCGATTGATTTGGTACCTGGTACTAGACCGATATCGATGGCTCCTTACCGTATGTCTGCTGTTGAGTTAGCTGAATTGAAGAGTCAGTTGGAAGATCTGTTGGACAAGAAATTTATTCGTCCGAGTGTGTCACCGTGGGGTGCACCAGTGTTGTTGGTTAAGAAGAAAGAAGGTACTATGAGGTTGTGTGTGGACTACAGGCAACTGAATAAAGTGACGATCAAGAATCGGTATCCTTTGCCGAGGATTGATGATTTGATGGATCAGTTGGTTGGTGCGAGTGTGTTCAGCAAGATAGATTTGAGATCTGGGTATCATCAGATACGTGTGAAAACTGAGGATATTCAGAAGACTGCTTTCAGAACAAGGTATGGACATTATGAGTATTCTGTAATGCCTTTTGGTGTGACTAATGCGCCTGGAGTATTCATGGAGTATATGAATAGGATTTTCCATCCGTACCTAGACCAGTTTGTTGTGGTGTTTATTGATGACATTTTGGTGTATTCGAAATCTGAAGAAGAGCATGCTGAGCATTTGAGAGTGGTTTTAGAAGTTCTACGAGGAAAGAAGTTATTTGCTAAACTCTCTAAATGTGAATTTTGGTTAGAAGAGGTTAGTTTTCTTGGTCATGTGATTTCAAGAGGCGGTGTTGCTGTTGATCCTTCTAAGATAGAAGCGGTATCTAAGTGGGAAGCTCCGAAGTCAGTTTCTGAGATAAGGAGTTTTCTTGGACTTGCAGGTTATTATAGAAAGTTCATTGAGGGATTTTCTAAGTTGGCGTTACCGTTGACGATGTTGACCAGAAAGGGGCAAGCATTTGTTTGGGACTCAAAATGTGAAGAAGGTTTCCAAGAGTTAAAGAGGAGGTTGACTACTGCTCCTATTCTGATATTACCGAGTTCGTCGGAACCATTTGAGGTTTACTGTGATGCTTCATTGTTGGGCTTGGGTGGTGTGTTGATGCAGAATAAGAAGGTTATAGCTTATGCTTCGAGACAGCTGAGGGTTCATGAAAGGAACTATCCGACACATGATTTAGAGTTGGCAGCTGTGGTATTTGTTCTGAAGTTGTGGAGGCATTATTTGTACGGGTCAAGATTTGAAGTTTTCAGTGACCATAAAAGTTTAAAGTATTTGTTTGATCAGAAAGAACTGAATATGAGACAGAGGAGATGGTTAGAATTTCTGAAAGATTATGACTTTGGTTTGAATTACCATCCGGGTAAAGCAAATGTAGTGGCTGATGCGCTGAGTCGGAAATCATTACATATGTCTATGTTAATGGTTAGGGAATTGGATTTAATTGAGCAGTTTAGAGATTTGAGTTTGGTGTGTGAGAGTACTCACAATAGTGTTAAATTGGGAATGTTGAAGTTAACAAGTGGTATTCTGGATGAGATCAGAGAGGGTCAGAAATCCGATGTGTTTTTGGTTGATAAGTTGACTTTAGTGAATCAAGGCCAAGGTGGTGAATTCAGAGTTGATGAAAATGGTGTTTTGAAATTTGGTAATCGGGTGTGTATTCCGGATGTTACCGAACTTAAGAAGAGTATTCTGGAGGAAGGACATCGTAGTGGCTTGAGTATTCATCCTGGAGCTACGAAGATGTATCATGATTTGAAAAAGTTGTTTTGGTGGCCGGGAATGAAGAAAGAAATTGCGAGTTTTGTTTATTCCTGTTTGACTTGTCAGAAGTCAAAGATTGAACATCAGAAGCCGTCTGGGCTAATGCAACCGTTGGCTATTCCAGAGTGGAAGTGGGATAGTATCAGTATGGATTTTGTTTCTGGTTTGCCGAGGACAAATAAGAATTTTGAAGCCATTTGGGTGATTGTTGACAGGTTGACAAAATCGGCTCATTTCATTCCGATCAGAATGGATTATCCGTTAGAGAGATTAGCCGAGTTGTATATTGAGAAGATTGTAAGTTTGCATGGTATTCCGTCTAGTATTGTTTCGGACAGAGATCCTAGATTTACATCGAAGTTCTGGGAAGGTTTGCAGAGGGATTTGGGAACTAAGCTGAGATTGAGTTCTGCATATCATCCGCAGACTGATGGTCAGACTGAGAGGACGATTCAGTCACTAGAGGATCTTTTGAGGGCTTGTGTTTTGGAAAAAAGAGGTGCTTGGGATTGTTATTTGCCTTTGATTGAGTTTACCTACAACAATAGTTTTCATTCGAGCATTGGTATGGCACCGTTTGAAGCTTTGTATGGTAGGAGATGTCGGACACCGTTATGTTGGTATGAGTCCGGTGAGAGTGCCGTGGTTGGACCGGAGATTGTTCAACAGACTACGGAAAAGATTAAGATGATTCAGGAGAAGATGAGAATTGCTCAGAGTCGTCAGAAGAGTTATCATGATAAGAGGAGGAAGTCACTTGAGTTCCAGGAGGGAGATCATGTGTTTCTTCGTGTTACTCCGATAACTGGTGTTGGTCGAGCTTTGAAGTCGAAGAAGTTGACACCTCGATTTATTGGTCCTTATCAGATTTTGGAGAGGATAGGGGAGGTAGCCTATCGTGTCGCTTTACCGCCGTCGCTTGCAAATTTGCATGAGGTTTTTCATGTGTCTCAGTTGAGGAGGTACATTCATGATCCGTCGCATGTAGTCCAAGTAGATGATGTACAGGTGAGAGATAACCTGACTGTTGAAACATCACCTATGAGGATCGAGGATCGAGAGTTGAAGCAGTTGCGGGGTAAAGAGATTGCCTTGGTGAAGGTAGCTTGGGGAGGACCAGCAGGTGGCAATGTGACTTGGGAACTTGAGAGTAAGATGAAGGAGTCTTATCCAGAGTTGTTCACTTGAGGTATGTTTTCGAGGACGAAAACTCTTTTAGTGGGGGAGAGTTGTAACACCCCGATAATAATAAAATAATTATTTAAATTGAGTTAATAATTTATTTATTAATTTAATTAAATAATTGGAAATTTTATTATTATTATTATTGGATTATTATTATTATTATTTGGAAAATATATAAGTTGGAAATAAGAGAAAAGAGTTCATTTTGGAAAATAAGGTTTTACGTGAAAAGCAGAAAGCGATCGTGAAAGAGGAAAAGGGCAAGAGGCAGGGCAAGAGGAAGAAGGTTGAAGAAGAGAAGAGCTTGGAGCTTGAGATTCGCCGGATTAATCAGGTAAGGGGGGTTTATCTCGATTAATGGGTATTATGGGAGAATATGTGATGGGTAGTGATAAGCCGTTAATTTGACCCTAATTGGGATTGTTGATGCTGAAGAATAATGTTGGATAAATTGTGGTTAGACTGTAATTGAATCTGTGTTTGGGTTAGTTGTGAAATTCCGAACGTATAGCTTTTTACGGGATCGGAATCGGAGGTCCGGAAGTCCTCCAACGGCGGAAAATGCGGAGAATTCTGCATTCTGCCTTGTGTTAGCGCAGGAACTGCTGTTTTGTCTGCGTTAACCGGTTAACCCAGGGTGTTAACCGGTTAACACTGTTTTGAATTGTGAAAATGTACTGTTTTGCCTGCGTTAACCGGTTAACCCAGGGCGTTAACCGGTTAACACTGTACGTTTTGCCAGAAAATATGTTTTTGCCTGCGTTAACCGGTTAACCCAGGGCGTTAACCGGTTAACACTGTTGCAGAGTGGAAAAATTGGCTTTTTAATGTTGTGTACATAATTGAGAGTTGGCCTATGTTGGCGTATGATGTAATAGGGATTACTTCCCGCTGTTTTGAGCAGTATAGGTATTAGTAGAGTGTGCTAATACTGTGATTAATTATTTGACATGATATAATGTTTTGATACATGTGTTGAGGAATGTATGATTGTATGCATAATGCTATGAATGTATCAGTTGTGTATGCATTTGTGAATAGACTGTTTTATGGCTTAGAGTGTGAGCATATGTCTATTCTTGAATTGTTGTGGATATTGCATT
Organism: Lathyrus oleraceus; assembly: GCF_024323335.1. Classification (NCBI taxonomy): domain Eukaryota; kingdom Viridiplantae; phylum Streptophyta; class Magnoliopsida; order Fabales; family Fabaceae; genus Lathyrus; species Lathyrus oleraceus. The sequence goes on from NC_066584.1 coordinate 224,752,166, forward strand.
GCTAGGTGATTAGCATGCATATTGTGGCCTTTATGGTGGTAGCTAATTCCCGTGGTGAGGAATTAGTGATGTTAGTCATTTTGGATTGTTGTTGGTGTTTGCATGCTAGGTGAGTTAGCGTGCATAGCATGGCCCTTGGGGTGGTAGCTAATTCCCATAGTGAGGAATTAGTGATGTGAGTCACTAGGTCTCAAATGAGTGGGACTAGTGAGCTTGGTAGCCGTACCTGGATTGGTCGGTGAAGTTGAACTATATGTTCAAGAATAGTCGGTACCGCATGTGTGGAGTCTCATTGCATAATGTATGTATGGCGTATAATATGAATGGATGTATTCCAATATTATACGTGTGTTTGTGTTGTTATGGAGTACGATTTGAGATTTTACTTGTGCTTTATGTTGGTGTTGAGTATGATGTTGAGCTGATGTGCTGTTACTGATTGTATGTTGCGATTAGGGTGATTAATGTGTTAAATTACTTAACATGACATTATATTCTATAATGCTTATTATATTGATTGAGAAACTCACCCTTACAACTATTTTTCAGGTAACGAGAAATGAGTTGAGTAGAAGCGAATGCTTGGAGTCTAGTGTAGTCTCCTTAGTGGGTCGTGCTCTGATAGATGTAACATCGGGATGGGATGTTTTATGTTGTTGAATGATTTACATATGAATGTTACATGTTTTACATGATTGAGGAGATCTCTATCCGCTGCGTTTTATGCCAATGTTTATGTTTTGAATTAATAAAAGAGCATGACCGTTATATTGTTGAATGGTGTGAATATTATGTGTGACACCCTTGAATGGCATAATTACTCTGAGTTGTTATATGTTTATTATTTTTAATTAAATATTTGGGGTATTTTAGAAGGGTGTTACATTACTCATGGATCAAGATGAGCCTGTGACCTACTAATGGAATCTTCGTTTTGATGAAACAATTAAACTGTATGGATTCATCAAGAACGAAGATGAGCCTTGTGTCTACAAGAAGGTTAGTGGGAGCATGATCGTATTCCTGGTATTATATGTAGGTGGCATATTACTCATTGGAATCGATATCCCTACCCTGCAACAAGTAAAGTCTTGGTTGGGGAAATGCTTTTCTATGAAGGACCTAGGTGAAGCAGCCTATATATTAGGAATCAGAATCTATAGAGATAGATCACAAAACTGCTTGGCCTAAGTCAGAGTACATACATAGACAAAGTGCTGAGACGCTTAATATGAATGATTCCAATCTGGTTATGTGTTTTGCTTAAATGGTGGCACTGTGAGCTTGAAAAGTTCAACGCCAGATGCAGTTGCTGATTCTACAACTGAGGCCGAGTATATCGCTGCCTTAAGTGCAGCAAAGGAAGTTGTTTGGATCAATAAACTTGGCATAGTCCCTAGCATTTTGGATCCCATTGGTCTCTATTATGATAATAATGGTGTTATCGCACAAGCTAAGGAGCCTAGATCTCACCAACGATCCAAACACATACTTAGGCGTTGTGCGAAAATATGTAAAGTACCTACACTTGACAATATAGCTGACCCACTGACAAAGCCTCTTGCGCAGCAGAAGCATGATGGCCATACTAGATCAATGGACATACGGGGTATGCCTGATTGGCTCTAGTGCTAGTGGGAGATTGTTGGTGTAAGCCCTAGAGGCCAATACTTTTGGTACTTGTATCGAATAATAAAAAGGCATTTTCTTTATTATGGTTGATTAATAAAGTCCCTAGAATAGATAGTCCGTTTAATGTATTAAGTGTGACTTAATCATGAGAACACATTAAACATAAGGGCACTATTCTTAAAGTATCCGTAGTCGAGCTTTAATGTGAAGTGGGATAACATTAAAGCATTAAGACTATTATGTTTGTAGACTGATGATCACATCTCATGGATCATGGATAAAGAGTTATCAAGTCTTAAACATAGGTATGAATATTAGGAGTAATATTTGTACTGGATTGACCCGCTATGAGAATACTATATAGAAAGTTATGCAAAGTGTCATAAGTTATTCTCATGGTGATAATAGTGTATACCACTCTTCGACCTGAAACCACTATGGATCCTTGATGTAGAGTCGAGGGCTTTATTTCTGATCCAACGTTGTCCGTAACTGGATAACCATAAAGACAGTTGATGGGTACTCCATGAAGCATGTTGAGGGACATGAGTGTCCTAGATGGAATTTGCCAATCCTGCGTAACAGGATAAATGTCTATGGGCCCAATATTGAACTGGACAAGGGTGACACGGTTTATACCTCGTGTTCAATATAGACATAAGGGCAAAGGGGTAATTATACACATAATTATTATCATAGGAGGTTTTGTCAGATCACATGACATTTTCGTGACTTGGGTAGCAGTGATGTGTTGCTAGATACCGCTCACTGTTTATTATGTTAAATGCGTGATTTAATATAATTGCCAACGTCGCGAAAACCTATAGGGTCACACACAAAGGACGAATTGATGAGAAATAGAGTAACTAAGGAACACCGTAAGGTACGGTGCACTTAAGTGGAAACGAAATATGGTAAGGTACCAAATACTTAAGTGATTTTGACATATTATGAGATATGGGCAAAATACACTTAAGTGGGCTTTTTAGCTTGAAGCTCACACAAGTGGTTCTATAAATAGAACCCCTTGGGTAAAAGCACTCCACTTCACTCAGACAGAAATTCAAGTAGAGACTTGGAATTTTGTTTCCCTCTTTCTCTCACTCAAAGCCTTCATTCATAACAGCTAGCACTACGATTGAAGGAATCCGTTCGTGTGGACTGAGTAGAGACGTTGTCATCGTTCAACGTTCGTGATCGCCCCGTGGATCTGTATCAAAGGTTTTGATCATTATCAGAGATCTGCACCAAAGGTTTGAATCGCCACAAGAGGTAACGATTCTATCACTGATCATACCCATTCGTAAGGATCACTAAATGGAGAATTTTTTAAATTCCGCTGCGCCTTGGATGGCAATTCTCCTTCAGAAATATCAAGGAAGCCTTGACTGATGAGTTCTGGATCAATGCAATGCAAGAGGAGTTAGGCCAATTCAAGAGGAATGAAGTATGGGAATTGGTTCCTAGACCTGAAGGAGTAAATGTCATAGGAACAAAGTGGGTATATAAGAATAAATCTGATGAACAAGGGGTTGTTACTAAAAACAAAGCTAGATTAATAGCTCAAGGATATACTCAAGTTGAAGGAGTAGACTTTGATGAAACATTTGCTCCTGTAGCTCGCCTTGAGTCCATTAGATTATTGCTTGGAGTTGCATGCATTCTAAAATTCAAGCTGTTTCAAATGGATGTAAAAAGTGCCTTCCTGAATGGCTACTTAAATGAAGAAGTATATGTTGAACAACCTAAAGGATTCACAAATCCAAATCTTCCACAACATGTGTACAGATTAAAGAAAGCCCTCTATGGGTTGAAGCAAGCTCCCAGTGCTTGGTATGAGAGACTCACAGTGTTCCTCACTGACAATGGATACAAAAAGGGAGGTATTGACAAAACTCTGTTTGTGAAGAATGAAGGAGGAAAGCTCATGGTGGCACAAATATATGTAGATGACATTGTTTTTGGTGGGATGTCAGAACAGATGGTTGAACATTTTGTTAGACAAATGCGATATGAGTTTGAGATGAGCCTTGTTGGAGAACTGACCTACTTTCTTGGGCTACAAGTCAAACAGATGGAAGACTCTATCTTTCTATCTCAAAGCAAGTATGCCAAGAACATTGTGAAGAAGTTTGGAATGGAAAATGCAAGCCATAAAAGGACACCTGCTCCTACTCATGTGAAAATCTCCAAAGACGAAAATGGTGTTAGTGTAGATCAGAGTCTATACAGAAGCATGATAGGAAGTCTGCTATATCTCACAGCAAGCAGACTTGACATTGCATTTGCTGTAGGTGTTTGTGCTAGGTATCAAGCTGAACCAAAAGTCAGTCACATAAACCAAGTGAAGAGAATACTGAAATATGTCAATGGCACCAGTGACTATGGGATGTTGTATACTCATGGATCTGGATCCATGTTGACTAGTTACTGTGATGCTGACTGGGCTGGAAGTGCTGATGATAGGAAAAGCACATCTGGGGGATGCTTCTTTTTGGGGAACAATCTGATTTCATGGTTTAGCAAGAAACAAAACTGTGTATCTCTATCCACTGCTGAAGCTGAATACATAGCAGCTGGGAGTAGTTGTTCTCAACTGGTCTGGATGAAGCAGATGTTGTCTGAATATAATTTCACACAAGAAGTCATGACATTATACTGTGATAACCTGAGTGCCATAAATATTTCCAAAAATCCTATTCAACATAGCAGGACAAAGCACATTGACATTCGTCATCACTTCATCAGAGAACTCGTAGAAGAGAAGATCATAACTCTGGAGCATGTTACTACTGAAAAGCAATTAGCAGACATTTTCACTAAAGCTTTGGATGCCAATCAATTTGAATGTTTAAGGGGGAAGTTGGGGATCTGTGTTCATGAGAACCTATAGCAAGTAAAGGAGTTTGTGGTTTTCCCAGAGGATATTTCTGACTGGGTAAACTGTGCTGTGGCAAGGACTAGACTGTGTGGATGGAAGCTATTCTGATGCTGATGTTTGAAAGATTGAAGTTTTATTTTGAAAAAAAAAGGTCACCTTTGGTCAATTTTGACTAAAAAGGGGGAGAAGTGGATATATGGAAGCTGTTGTGGAAGTTGTGATATGTATGTGCTGGACAACTATTATTAGTGCACAAGAGGTGTTAAAACAGAATGTTATTCTGTTTACAGATGTCAAAGAGGATGTCTGATATAGTGCACATGTGTTGTTGTTAAAGCAGATGTCAGAATGACATTTTGGCTGGTACAGGTGCTGGAGTTACAGTAGCTGTTATGTTCATGAAGATTGTTTGTTGTGTGCACAGATTTAGGGGGAGAAGGAGTACCCTTGTGCATTTGTGTGTCTTACTAGTTGCATCCATAACTAGTAATTCTGTTTGTTGCACAGATTTAGGGGGAGGAGAAGTACCCTTGTGCATGTGTGTATTACTAGTAGCCATAGCTAGTAATTGTTTTTGCTTCTGCTGCTGATTAAACTACTATTAAGTTGTTTAACTGCTGATAGTTTACCTTGTGAACAAAAAGGACAGATATATGTTTTAGCCAAAATTTGCCAAAGGGGGAGTTTGTTGATTCTAAGTGTTGGCAACAATTTTGGTAAAAAAAAGAATGTTCACAAGATGTTATGTGTGATGTCTTAACATGAGATATCCTATGTACCTGTTGGAGTTCAAGAACATGTTCATGCAGGATTGTTTCAGAATGCCACATACAATGACAAGGCTTCTGATATTGGATGTACCTGCTGGAGCTTAAATGAAAGACATGTTCATGCAGGATTGTTTCAGATGACATACACAAGGTCATGGCATCTGATATGGCTGTACCTGCTGGAAGTTATAAAAGGAATTACTGGATTATGCAGGATTTTTCCAGGATGTCAGACCCGATGTCATGACATCCTGTACACAGAACATTCAGTATGAATGTCTGGTGTTCTGTGATTGCACAATTAATGGCAATCTTTGTATGATTGAAGATATGATTAGCTGGCGCATTCAATCATGGATTACAACCAGATTTACTTATTTTCCAAGGAGATCTAACCAGCTGTTATAAAAAGATTTGATTGGAAAATAGATTTAGGGTTTTCAAGATGTCCAAGCCCAGCTGAAAGCTTCTATAAAAAGGGACTTAGAAAACCTGTTTGAACACACAACCAATACTGAGCAAAATATAGAGAGAGAGCTAGGGTTTGTGTCTGTTTAGTCGTGAGACTTGTAGGTCATTCAAGTCATCCATTGATGATTGAATTGGACTGATTTATGGTTGTAATTTGTCACTCTAAAGCTGTTAAGCAAGAGTGTGGGTCTTCTTGATCAAAGCTGTGAAGCAAGATCAAGAGTGTGTCTTCTTGATTGAAACTGTGAAGTAAAATCAAGAGTGTGTAATTGAAAAGTATTTTCTTTTCACAAGGGATTGTTGTTTAAAATCACTGGTGTGTGATTGTAGGGAAGTGAGTGGGTTCTCATATCTAAGAGTGCTTAAGTAGAAATTGCACGGGTAGAGATTAGGTGAGAAAGACTGTAACTTGTTGAAGTGTACGGAGAGTCTTTGAACTAATTCTATTTTAGTGAATTCCCTTCCTGGCTTGGTAGCCCCAAGACGTAGGTGAGTTGCACCGAACTGGGTTAACAATTGCTTGTGTTATTTGCTTTACCATTATGTATTTTTTATCCATTGTGTGTTAACAGATATTAGTGTCGTGACGTTACCTTCGACATCTTATATCTGATACCAGAATTTCAGCCCCGATGTCTAAGCTCTCTACTCCATAACCATCTAAGAACCTGCTCAAACAGGAGCCAAATCTCATTCTGCGGCGGACTTCGCATTATGAATGAGGGACAACAACCCGCCGACACCCTCCCTATCCAGAACTCGGACTTCAATCTCGGCATCGGCGGTGTCGGGGGAACTATGATCTCGGGGATTCACTTCCCGTGTTCGAGCATGGAAACGGGAACACTTGTGTCGAAAAAAGGGAGAAAAAGTTGGAAGGAACTCGGGTCCCCAATTCGTCTTCGTAACCCAATCTTGAAGCGATGATTTATGCGAATAACAGAATGAATGAATAGCGAAGACCTATCGTGTATTGCGTTTTTGTCGATGACGAAGACGACGCTTTCAGATGCGCGTATTGCTTCGATTTCTCAGGTACTCTTCGATCCCCTCATTTTTTCTCTTTCTGTGTAGTTTCTCTTCTTCTTCTACTTCTGAGTTTTTCTTTTTCTTGGTGTTGCTGTTGTCGTTGTGGGGTTTGTTTCGGCGAATGTTGAGATGACAAGTCAAAGGAGTCTTGCCGGTACCGTCAAAGGGTTGTTAGTAGGGTGAGGAGGAGTTATGCTGGCTGGGGTTGTTGGTTATGATGGAGGACTCAGTTAGGTGTGATGGAGGATGAAGGAGCGAGTTTTAGTTGAAGAAGAAGTGGTGGAGGATGGTTCTTTGTTGAAGGAGATGATGGAAGTTACGGTTGGAGACGTTGAAGTGTTGAAGATGGAGAAGTATGGTTGAAGGTTGATGAAGGGTTCTGTTAACTGTGATGGAGAGTGAAGTCGTTAGGGTGAGCTTTGGGTTGTGATGGAGATGGAAGAAGAAGCCCCTCTGGTGAAGAATCAGTTCTCAATTATATGGAGGTTGTTGAAGTTGTTAGGAATTAGTTAGATTCAATGACAGTAGGCGACAGTTGGAATTGATTAGGCGATTAGGACGATTAAGAAATTTGAAGTTTGAAATTGTTGAGTTGGTTATCGTGAAGCTCCATTTTGAATGAGTTCCTTTAAGAAGGAACTTGTTGAATTTTTAATGAAGGTTCCTTGAGAGCAAGGTTTTATTTTGTTGTTAACTCCTATTTTGCTAGGAGATTGTGTTAGCATCTGTTAATTCAGTTTTTATGCAGGTTTTTCAAGATGATGGTTGAGTGATTTAGTTTGAAGTCAGTTCTGTTATGCCGGTTTTTTCAGTTTTTTATGGGTTACGTAAGGTTATGTGTGGGAACTTTGGACGTTGCAGTTCACATTTTTGTCAGCAAAGGTTATGATCATTGGAGTTCCTTTATTAGCATGACAAGGTTTAGAAGAAGACTATGTCCATGCTATCACCCCATCACTCCCGGCACTGAACAGGGACAACCGATTCAAAGTGCCGCAAATTTGGATTTTCACGTTGTGCAAGTCGGCTTCATTTGGTTTGGATGATGGTGTTGTAGCCGTTTTATGTTGTTGTTGTTGCTTTTGGCTTGGATGGTAGCGGCTTATGTAAGCTACAGCTTGTAGTAACTTTTACTTTTACTACTTTTCCTGCAACATCATGTCCTGTTGTACAGTCAAAATGTATTTTAAAACTAGATATAATATGTGGAGATGGAATTTGGGTTTATGGATGAGATTGTTTTGGTAACATGATGGTTTATGGTTTTAATAATTGGATTTTGGTCATGGATTAATGGTTAATTGGATTAAAATGGGTATGGATATTGGGCTTAAAAAATGGATTTTTGGTTTTAAATGGATAAATTGGAATATGGTTTTGGATAATATGAATGGATATATGATATGGATAATTGGTTTTATGGTAATAGAAGTTGGGTATGGATTGGATAAGTGGATCAAAGATTGGATGTTGAAAATGAAATGGTTATTGGATTGGATTTGAAATGGGTTGAAATGTGATTATGAATGGGTTTAAAAATATGATGATTAGAAATGGACTAAAAATATGAAAATGATTAAGAAATGGTTTTTGGTTAGAAGGTTGACTTTGGTCAACTGGTTGACCAAAAAGTCAATAGTTGACCAAAAGTCAACTTAGTTAAAAATGTTTATTTTTGGATGAAATGATAGGTAATGACTTGTATGGAATGGACTTGGCTAATGACTCAATGAAAATTGATTTGGCTGAACAACACAGTGCCTTTAAATCGGTTGAAGTATGCCATGAAACTAGACTTGAAATCCAACGAGGCAAAATCAACCAAATGATTACTTAACTAAGCGGTGGGTTGTAACACCTTGAACGAATATCCCTTAATCAAAGCATGAAGATCAAGAACAAGTGAAACTCTGATGAATTGTTGAACAAGCCAATGAAACTCCATGAATGACCAGATGGATCTCAACCTTGTAGGCCCCATACTCAATGCCACATGTGATAACACCCTTGAACCCATGATTTTATGTTTTTTTCAAATGCAAGTGGAATGCGTTATGATACAATGGATATGTGGATGAGATGAATGCTCGTCAGGAGATACAGATGCTTAGGGTCAGTGACCTAGATGAACTTGTGAATGGTAGGGTGAATTTTGGGGTATGACAGAGAGGAACTACTTCAGCAACTCAGGGATAAGAATGATGTGATAGAATTTCTGGAGCATCAGGTTATTGATGAGACCGATGATGTGGTTACTTCTCTTCTTCCTCAGTCATCCAAGTTTTGGAAGAGGAAGTATGATCGACTCGCCAAGGAGAAGGGTGATATGGAAGCAACTTATGAGAGAGAGGTGAAGAGGCTTCGTGCAACTTATCTTCCGATCTTGAGAGCTTTGGACGATTGCTTCTAGGGCTCCATAGGATGTTTATTCTCCTTTCCTCTTGTATTGTATTTGGTTACCAAAACTGTATTACTTCTTTGGTGTAAATTTTTTTTCCAAATATTATTTCTATGAGTATTCCCTATATGTCTTAAAAGATTAATATTTTCAAATACTTGCAAATAGATCTCTATAAAGTTCCTCAAATAAAAAAACAAATCATATGCACAAACATTGCATGCATCATATGCATAAGCAGGTTTTGTTCAGCTCAGTGGTCTAACTCTTTGCTCTTCATTTATTTTGAAGACAAGCTGACACATCGGTATAACACAAGAGCTAATCTTCCAAGGATCATGGAGCACTTAGAGCAAGAGAACCGAGAACTGAAAGACGAGATTTCTAGGTTGACTGCCATGATGGAGTCAGTGCTGGCTGGTCAGAGCCAATCGTCGCCAACTCCTGCAACTCCTCCCGCGAGGACAGTCATTTCAGAGGTAGCATCTTCTACAGTGCCTGCTGCAACAACCCATTTTGCGCCTACTATGCCAGCCGGGTTCCCCTGGGGAATGCGCGCCAACTTTGTGCCTGAGGGTTTTGCTCCAACTCTCGCTTCTCTGCTGGCATCTAGCTCGGTCCTTTCTCTGCCACCTCCCGTTGTGCACACTTTACCAAGAGTTGAAGACACCATCTATCATTCCGAGCCATCTGAGGGCCCAGACGTATATGAAAATATGGATGAAATGAAAGACCAATTCCTTGAGCTGCGCAACTGTAGCACCTCAAATTTGCACCCTCCTTGTGTACATACTTTTTCATGATTAGGTCATTAACATAACATAGTTCATTGCATAACATTGCATAGCCATTTGCCCAAGTGCAGGCTCAGCTGACAAATTAGGTCAAACTGGTCAAGAGATCAGGTCAATCAAGCAAGCATGTGCCATTTCCATTGAGACAAGGCCCTAGGGTGGATTTATCAAGTTCATGTGATTATGTGATCATTGTGAAGTGGATTGACCAAAGATTGGATGCTCAGAGGTCTTCAGTCAAGCTAAATTTCAGCTGAAACCATAGAAAGTCAACTGTGGTCAACTGTGCCTGATTTTATGGATTGGAAGGTGGGAGATGGTTTGAAGGGCTTCATTCATGTCCCTATAAGTCTCATTTGACATATCAAAGACCAAGGTTAAAGAAAATAAAGTCAGACAAGAAGTTTCCTAAAATGGCAGGTGACCTGTAATTTCAACTGCCCAAAATGGAATGTTTTTCTCCCCAAAATTACATGTCCAAGAATGCTTCAAATCAAATTTTTCCCAACATGAAAGTTGAAGATCTTGCTCTCACCTTTCCAAAAAGTCCAAGAACTTGAAATTCCCATGTGTGGTTGGCAAATTATGGCCCAATCATTTTCAGAAAATGCCTAAATTCAAAGTGCCATAACTTTCACATGGAAAGGTCAATTTGGCTGATTTTTCTTGGAGCAAACCACATTTCATATGAACTTTCATGATGTATAATTACATTTCATCAAAAATCATCATAGAAAAAAGGTCATTTTTGAAGTGGACCATTTAAGAATTGGTGGGAAAAAAGTCCAAATTTCAAAATACAAGGAATTTTCACATGGGACCAATTCCAATAGCTTCCAAATGCATTTTATGATTTGCTCAAAGTGAAAAACTACTGTTCCATTGGTTCAAGGTGCATAAGGGCAAAAAGGCCAATTTCCATAAACAAGCTCATTCACTAATCATCCGATTTTGCTTAATCATGATTAAAGGGTGGATTAACATGAAGTATAAAAGGTTAATTCTAATAGAATTGAAAGGGGGGAATAACCATTTTTCAGATCAAATCACAAAAACTCACAAAATTCTCTCACTTTTCTCCATTTTTCACAAAAACTCTTTTTCATCAATTCATCAAGAATTCACCAATTTCTTTGCTAGTGCTTTGTCGAATCATCATTTGCAGGTATTTTTGGAGTTCTGTTGAAGCAATTGAGGGAGAAAACCGTGCCAATTCTCACTGTGCAACCTTGAGTTCATCAATGGCAGTTGCAAGTTTCCACTGATTCGTGCATCGTTGAGCTGAATAATCATCACTATTCACCTCCTACATCAATATCCACCATCTGTTTTCACGATTCAAGGCAAAAAACGCCACGGATTCAAGCACTGCTCATCAAGAAGGTTGGAATTCAAACTCTTTAATTCATGCAATTGCCATGTGGTTTAGATAGATCCTTTGACATAGAGTAGATTGCTGCTTGAATCGTGCAATTCCATCCATTATTCATCGAGATATTGTGATTTAAAGATTGTATGCCAAAACTTTTCTTGAGTGGATCTTTGTGTACGTTAACTTCTGGACATTTTCGTGACCATATCCATGATCTACGCTGAGAGACGGAGAGAACCATATATGGCATGTATATTTTTGTTAAGATTTGGTCATGATGATGATTTCCAGCCAAGAACAATGATGAAGCTTCAAATTTCTGGAAAATCGCGTGTTCAATCCGTTTCTATGCGTTGCCATTTGAAAAACCTGTTTCCCGCTGGATTTGGACCAATCACACGCCGCCACCACATTAAATTTAACTGCGCGTTTTGATCCTGGCGCATGGTAATTACAAAATTGCCACTGCGTGTTAATTTAATCCATTTAAAACTTAAATAAATATTTCATAATTTGATCAAACTTATAAAATTCATAATTAAATCATCCTTAATCCAAATTAGGTGGGATTTTTTTTGTTGGATTCAGAATTTCCTCTAGTTTTTTTTAGGCATAGTAACTCAAGTTGTGCCTGGTGATTTTTTGGATTTGCCTAGTGATCTTGATCATGTATGCTATATATGTATGTTTTACCATTTTCTTCATGAAATAATCATGCATTATCCAAATTGAATGAAATTCCACATGCTTGTTCTTGACTCATGCCTGGTGATTTTGATGTATGGTTTGTAGTTTTTGGATCCCTGGTTTGGTAGATATGATATAATCTTTTTGAGTATGACAATATGTGTCACACTATGCTATGCTGTGTTCGTGGTTTAATTTTCCATGCTTTCACTAGGCCTATGGCTCTGATTTTTTGCATGAGATACCTTTTATATGTCTAGTTTCACCATGAATTTTTGTGGATATAATTGATCCATTTCCCATTTGATTGGGATTTTTGATTTCTGTTTAGCATTTTTAGGGTTTTGCTTAAGTAGCAATCTTCCACATCTTGTGAAATGCTCATTTCTTACCATATGAATGTGAAATTTGGTGGAGTGTTTCTTAACATGTTTAGCTTCAATTTGGCTTTGGTCCCATTCATTTCTCATGTGTTCCCACTGTTTTACAATTGGTTGAAGTTGACACTTGGTTTGTGACCTAGTTTAGGTTGATTTTTGCATGCCATGACATGTTGAATTTAATTTCCCTACTTCCACTTGTCCAAATGCTATGAAACTTGATAGGTAGCTCATTGAATATATTCTGTTTAGACTTGAATATTTATGGAATTTATTGAGCTGTTTTCGTATTTGTTTGATTGTGATCATTCTGTTTACTCATATGTGGTTCACACTTGCTTACTTTGACCTAAATTATGCATAAAATGAAATTGGTGTATTGTTTTGATATGAGACCAATTAGACTTTATTCTTAATTGATTCATCTTGGTTTTGATCATGTTTCACTTGCTGTTTTGGATTTTTCATCTCCTTTTGACCCTAGTCTTGGACTAGTGGTCTGTGATCTCACTTTTGAGTTGTGTTTCAGGTTAATAGCACAAATGGCCTATGTTTGATGATGTGCTTCCATTGGACTTGACTTGTGACTTGTGTATAGCTAATTTTGACTTTGTGTTGCAGGGATTGACATTTGAGTTTGAGCCTTAATGGCTTGCACCTTGGTGCATTGGCTTGTGTTTGTCTGTGTATAGTTAATTGTGAACCATTTGCTGTTTAGTTCTGTGATTGGTATACTGATTGTATTTGATTGATTTCAGGTACATTAGTTGCTAATATTGCTTTGCTTTGCTTGATAAGCAATTTGCACTGAGGTATAACATTCTTGTCTCCATGTAGTCTGGAAGACCTGGCCTGTTACTTGGCCAGGCACCTATCTGAAGTCCTCCTTAAGAGGCAATGTTTGTGATTGTTTACTTTTGTCCCCAAGCAGGTAAAGACCTCTATAAGGCAATTGGCGGATATAAGAGATATGCAATCTATCTCCCGCTATTCTGTTGAGTCATCCCTCTGCTCACACCACTGTGTTGACGCATTGAGGACAGTAACCCAAGATTTTGTACAATTGTACAGTTGTGTCAGTGTCTTGAGTGTAGAAGGGTTCCCACATTCTGAACCCACGCTCCTTTGTCTCTAGCTCTCCCTGACCAGGGATAAGAGCTGTGAAGTCTAATCTTCACTCACCTTTCATCTGGCTTCACCTTGACTCTCAATGTCAAGGTTAAGAGCTACCTTTACCCCTGTACAGATGACTTGCTCTTGCAGTCTTACCCTTTGGTTGAGCCTCACTTGTGTGCATATAGTGTGTGCTGTTTGTGACTGTTTGCTATTGCTTGTGCTTTAGGATAGGCTTGCTTCCTGTGCAAGTTAGCTAGAAACCTTGACTTAGGGATGATTTTGCATGATAACATCTACGCTCGAGTTAGTCTCCCTAGTTGTGTCTCCCTCTGTTATCTGGTTAGGCTAGTCCTGTATCCCTCCGTAGGGGAACTACGTCGCCCTGATCCTCATACCAGATGAGGTACGTAGGCAGGAGATGAGCAGATCTCTCCGGGCGCCTGTGTCTTTGTTTTGTCTTGTTGTGTGCTTGGAAGCTGATGTAAGTCCAGCGATTGGCATTCGGGTTCTAGTGTGCGTTTTGGTTCGGATGCTGATGTAAGTCCAGTGATTGGCATTCGGGCTCCGCGTCTGCCTTCTTGTGTGCGTTTTGGTTCGGATGCTGATGTAAGTCCAGTGATTGGCATTCGGGCTCCATGTTTGCCTTCTTGTGTGTGTTTTGGTTCGGATGCTGATGTAAGTCCAGTAATTGGCATTCAGGCTCCATGTTTGCCTTTGCCTGTGTTTGTTTGCGTGCGTGTTAGCCGAGCTACGAATGCTCTGATTCTTCTTCGTCAAAGGAGATACGTATGCATAGGTTGCGATATCCTAGCGAGCATGTGTCGTTTCCCCAGTCCGAACTACTTAGACTCTGATGTCTATGCTTGATAGACTAAGTAGGCCCAGGATGCGATATTCTGCCGAGTCAGTCTGGTCTGTTTTCTTGTGTCTCTTTCAGCCTGTATAGATGTTTATTTGAGCAGTGTTTTAGCAACCATTTCCCTTCCTATTGTGCGTGGATCCCGTCGAGTACGACGGATGCGTAGGGGTGCTAATACCTTCCCTTCGCATAACCGACTCCCGATCCCATTCTCTTTGGTCGCGAGACCATGCTTTTTCCAGGTTTACTCTGAGCGTTTCCTTTCCCTCTTTTGGGATAAATAACGCACGGTGGCGGCTCTGTTGTTCTTCGTTTCCCGCCGGTTTTCGCGTAATGCGACAGGTGGCGACTCTGCTGGGGAGAATAGAGAAGTTGACCTGTGCTGGTCCATCTTCCCTAAGCGAGTCTCTCCTAGCGCTCTCTAGGTTAGGGTTTTGGTTGCTATTTGCTGTTATTTATTACGTTCATGATTGTTATATTGTATATATGTGCATATCTGTTTGCATGCATCATACTGTCATTGAGCTGTCTTCCGTGCAGGTGGTTCCTCTGTTTGGGGTGGGTGTTCTGAGTGGGGCTAAAACCCAGGCCCGAGTATACACCTAGGATTAGTGTGGTCTCACGTTTCTCATTTGCTTTATCAGCATATTGTTGCAACGTGACATACCAAGCGCCGGACGAGGTTCATTTGATAGTGACCTTCCTTTATGGAGTATCCACTTTGGTTGTGTCACTTCATCTGAACTGTTGACTTCGGTGACCGTTCTTTCCCGGATCTTTGATTGAGACGATCTTAAGAGAGCTACAACGGCACACCCGAAAGGGCAAACCCGTTGAGTATCTTTGCCCGATTGTCGAGATCATTGTCCGCCTTAGAATGACCTGATTAGAATTTACCTGTGAGGGAGGATTGATTCTTATAGATGCATGTTCTGATGGTGACTTTGTTGGTGACTATTGGTTGATCAGAGTCCTATTTATGAGTCGGATTTATGGATCTATTTCTGGATGTCGGAGGTTTGATCCTGGCATTGATCGGCGGGTTCCGTTTATTTCGGATCCCCAGGTTGAATTTGAGAGTACCTGTTCAGAGGATCTGGCTGTCATCCGTTCAGTGGATGTTCCTGTGATAATGATGTAATCTCCGGTTCCGTTTATTTCGGAACTCCCCCAAGTCGGATTTACGGTGACTCAGTTGACTGTGACTGGTTCAGAGAATGGGTCTTCAGATGACTTGGTGGCCCAGTGACCTGCATTCATGCATTTGCATCATCCCATTTTGCATTCATCCGCATTCAACCCATGTCGATCCGTACTCAGGGTCCATTGTTGATTGAGATTCTGGTTGAGAGAAATCCAGATGTCAGATTGTTATTGATGAAAAATTATCTGTCTCAGTGATGCTAGAATCAAAGGAAGGAATATTCCTGGTACGGATAGACATTGCATGTGTGAGTCATACTAACCCTTTTGTTGTTTTGTAGGTGTCAACCGGTGCGCATAGCTCGTTTGCTCAGATATCCTGCTAGAGGCAACAAATCCAAACTGATGGATCCTCCCAACGCCGATATCCTCGAACTGAAAGAGATGGTGAGGGATTTGTTCAGTGTTGTGCAAGGGCTTGCCTTGGGGCAGAAAGCCATGTCTGAGCGATTGGACAAGATTGAGAAGTGGCTGATAGTGGAGAAAGTTCAGGGGAAGGATCCGTCACCCGAAGTGACAAATCCCTCTGACTCTGTAGCCAAGGAACCCTCTGGCGGTGGCCTGCTCAAAAAAGAGGTTGACTCAAGTGGTGTGCCGGTAAAGAAGGAACGCGGTAAGGATCGTTATCACCCTTATGCTGCTGCTGTAACCGCCCCTGTTGGTAATCCACCTGTACCACCGCAACAACCACCACCTCAACAGAAGGCACCGAGAGCTAGGAGCCAGGTGAAGAAGAAAAAGGAGGAGCGTCAGTTTGAGGAACCGCCTGTGACCTACACCCTTCTGTTCAGGAGATTGAGGGATTTGGTGTTAGTCCGACCAAGGATTTTGATTCCCATAGCACAACAGAAGAGGCCTGCACACTACGATGAGAATGTCAGGTGCGAGTTCCATTCTGAGGCACCCGGACACAGTGTCGAGGGTTGTAGGGCTTTCAAGCATGTCGTCCAGGACATGGTAGACTCCAAGACCATCAGCTTGGCACAGATCATGGATGGGGATGTCAACCCTGTACCCAGGAAGGGTCCTGTAAGGATGAAGATGGTGAAAAAGGTCAAGAGAGGAATGGGGGTGACTGAGGAAGATTAGTTAAAGGTTCCAATGGCCGTGGTCCCAAAACCTCTGGTACAGGAGGGAGCTTTCCCTGTTGTTGATGATTGTTGTGCTGCCATCGCCACAGAGGGGTGTGTAGGAATGAAAGATACGACCCAGGGGATGAAGGAAGGGGAAGTGGACAGTGAGAAATTTGAAATGCCCAGTCAAGCAATCGAAACCGTCAAGGTGGAGAATGCTGTTGTTGAGAAAGAGAAGAAGCTGTCCATTTCTTCTTATAAACAAGCTCTAGAAGTGGTTAAGAACAAAGAGGCCCGAGGTTGGGGCAGGATCATTGACATAGTGGTAAAGGCAGACATGTTCGGGATTGGCTATCCAGATCAAGAGTCGTCTAGACCAGGAAGAGGACGTCGTCCGCCGTACATCTTTGTCAGTGCAGGGATGCTGGATTCTGATCATGCTTGTTCAGTGAGTGAAGAGACCGACCGTGACCGCGAGCTCGAGTTGTGGATAAAGTCGTGCGTACCAGGCAATTGGAAGGCCTCCGAAATCACCACTGTCACTCATCCTGAGATGTAGGATTTCTGGTTTTATTTTGTTTGCATGAAAGTCATACGTTTTGCCCGAAACGTAATGGTCCATCGTAAGGGCCATCTCATGTGTTTCATTGTGCAACATTTTGCATCAGTAATAAATGGATGTTTTGTGATTAAAGCGGTGTTCCCTGTTTTTCACTTTTTGCAGTTTTAAAAAAATAAAAATGGCAATGTTTTTATTCTCTTTCCTTTTGATTCATTTGGTTTCGACCCCAAAAGTGATTACCATCCTGATCTCATCGATAACAATTTGGTTACACCTCTGTATGACTTCGACACTCCGATCTATCATGCCGAAGAATAAGGCGAAGAAGATTGTGATCTGCTGGAATTAGCCAGGGCGTTGAAATAAGAGGAGAAGGTGATTCAACCACACGAGGAGCGAGTCAAGATTGTCATCCCAAGTACCGCCGAGGTCAGAAGGGAAATGAAAGTTGAGGCCGCTTCAGAGGCGAGTCGAGAACAGAATGGTAGCCCCGTTGCATCAAGATACACCAGGGTGGAATACCCATGTTGTGGGGCACGAGCTACCATGGAGAGAAGACTGTCCTCTAGTGAAGCGGAATCCGATGCTAAAAAATGAGAATGTGTGTGGACTATCGAGACGTTATGGAGCTAGTTCGAAAGATGAATTCCCGATACTTCACATTGATGTATTGGTTGATAGTACAACTCAGTTCTCGGTGTTTACCTTCATGGATGGCTTGCTTGGCCAAAGTCAAGTGGAATTGTCGCCAGATGATATGGAGTAAACAATGTCATCACACCAAAGAGTACCTTCTTGTTGTAAGGTGAAGAAGAAGGCCGGTGCCACGAATCAAAGGGCTACGGTGACTTTGTTTCATGATATGACTCATCGTGAAAGCGAATGCCATGTTGATGACATGATGGAAAAGTCCCAAGCAGAAGAGGGGCATCCGGTGGACCAAGTTGTTTGACAGGCAGAGATAACTCATACTGTTGAGTTCGAAGTCGCGCACTTATGGAGTGCTGTCCGGCAAGCTGCCGAGGCATGTTGAGAACGAAAGAGGAGTCGAGGTCGATCCTGCTAAAAAAAAAAGAAAAAAAAAAGAAAAAACAATACTAGAAACGCCTGAACCGAAAAAAAAAGGAAATCAAATGGTCAGGTGGAATGATGACTGCCAAGGGGCATGGAAAAATGAAAAAAGAATAAGTTGCAGGAACCTCCGATTCTAATGCCTCCCGTGGAAGGAATAAATGTTGATTTGGTACTTGACAACCCTCAAGGGGTCTAAGAGGTGTGTGGTGGGTCAGCATGACTAGTCTTGTCGAAAAGAGCATGCAATTTACCTAAGCAAAAAGTTTATCGACTGTGAAACAATACACTCACTGCTCGAGAAAACTTGATGTACTTTGGCATAGGCTGTTCGCCGACTGAGACAGTGTGCTGATTCATACCACTTTGTGGATGTCCAAAATGGATCTGATCAAGTACGTGCTTGATAAGTCAGCATGGAGTGGACGGGTTGCGAGAGGGCAAATGGTGTCGACTGAATCCGATATTCAGTATATCTCCCAGAAAGCAATCAAGAGAGGAGTACTGTAGGATTATCCCAGCAACCCATTGATGATTCTCAACCAAGGAAGTCTGAGGTCCCTGATGAGGACATCTCGAGGTACTCAAATCGAAAGATTGAGAGTGACCGATCCCGGAGGAGGGGCCCGACCCTGAATCCGAACGGATTCTGATGTCTGATGGGGAAAGTTTAAGGTGAGTGAGCTAGTGCTTCCCCGATAACATTTGAATGCACCAACTATGGTGGCTGAGTACGGAGTTGGTATCCTGAGTGTCGTACTTCGGTACGTGCATCTACTGGGGCAACGCCTTTCTCACTCCGGTATGGGATGAAGGTTTTACTACCATTTGAGACTCCGGTTTCGTCATGGGGTCCCGTTGGACGTAGACTTGAAAAAGATGAGTGGATTAGGACTCAGTATGACACGTTGAGCCTGACCGAGGAGAAAAGGGCTGACGGTTACTTGTCATGGGGCAGTTGTACCCGGTAAATGAAGCGTGTTGTTAACTGAGAAGTGCGACCTCGTGGGTAGCATGGAAGAGATGTGGTGTTGAAAAGGATCCTTCCTCCTCAAGACGATCGTGGGGCAAGTGGATATACAATCATGAATCCCCAGCATGGTCAAGAAGGCTTTCTCCGACAGAGCTTTGTTCCCGACGACCATGAGTGGCGAGGATTTTCCATCCCCTACGCATGCGGACGCAGTTAGAAAATACTTCGTAAAAAGAGACCCGCTGGACAAAAAGAATAAAAGAGTCCAGGCAAAAAAGGGCATCCCGGCGAACCGAAAAAAACAGAAAGAAAAGGTTCGGGCAAAAGTTGATAATAAAAAAAACTGTACACCCGGCAAGTCAAAAACCCCACAAGGGCGGCTTGGGCAAAAAAGGGTATCCCGGTGGACTGAAACCCGAAAGGGCGGTCCAGGCAAAAGAGGGATTGAAACGAACAACTGCGTCCAGCATGATCGTTGGTGCTCGAGATGTGACTTGGATAATCTCCGACAGAGATCGATCGGAAGCGTCTGGTTCAGAAGGCCGAAAGTGCGGAAAGTCTTGAGCACATATGGGGTGTAACCAAGTTGAAACCAGATGAGATCACGGTTTCACATTGCCATTAGGATAGATTTTTCACTTTTATGCGCAATCACCTCTTTCCAGGGTTTGCTTCCTGTGTGTTGCTCGATTCTGAGCCACCTTTTTGTTTCAGTCAATAAATGCGTTCAGTCAAATAGTTTTGTTTTTGTTTTCATTACCGCTTTGATTACGAAAACATCCGTTCATTTTTGATAAGGATATTTGCATTTTGAAACATAAGAGGTCCCTTCCGATGCATGCTTATAAGATTGAAATCTGGAAATCTTATTCAGAGGTTTGAGTGACCCAGATGTTGAAGTGTTGGCACGCCTGGAGCACGCTTTTATCTAACAATCTCTTGTGCAGGTGCTGTTAGATATCTTCATTCACTGACAGGTGGTGATATGAAGCCTTTTGAAAAAAAAAGAAATCCCCACAGAGTCCAACCAGGGGCAAAGGGATAGACGAACAATGAAAAGACGGCGAAAGAAGGACGACGATCCTGGAAGGTTTGATCAAGAAGACTCTTCAAAGTCTGAGGACCGGTAAGTTTGTATAATCCCAGGAGTTCGATCCCCGTGGAGTACGGAGGAGTCGGGAATACAAGGTGATGAATCAAAAAAGTCCAGATGAGTCTGGGAGTCCTCAAAAGTGGAAAGTCAACACGGCGGTAGGATGGGGAACACCAGTGTTCGACGAATCGAAGGGCGGACCGTGTCCGATAGGCCGTATCTCCCAAGTGGGTTTGAGAGTGTCATCTCGCTAGCAGATTCGAGATCGGTGCCTCCTCGGCAAGCCTGAAGGTTACCATATTCCCAGCGGAGTTGTGATTGGTTTCCAAGTCTGAAGCTGTCTTCCCAGCAGAGGTTGTGTTGATGGTTTTCCCTCAGCAAGGTCCACAAGCGGGTCGGGTTCGGCGAAGATCATCCCCAGTAGAGATAAGCATGGGCTGCCTCCCCTAGCAGGGTAATCTCCAAGCAAGTCCGGGTTCGATGGAGGTCATCCCCAGCAAGGTTTGTCTTTCCCCCAGCAGGGTGGAAATGGATGTGATATCGAACTCTTCAGCAGAGTTCCTGGAGCTCCCCGGTGTTGTCTCTGGAGGAGACGTGTGTTTTATGCATTCATCATTTAGATAAGCATAGCATATTGCATCACTAGTGCGTAGCATTTCCATGATCATGGGGCATTGCGCTAAAAAAAAAAAAACTCTCATGCATCTGCATTGCAAGCATATCCATTAGCCCTTAGCCGTGGTGACCGAGAATGGATTGTTGGAAAGAGTTTAGCATCGCTTGGATCGATTTCAGAATTGGGTTCCCCAGCAGGGTCGAGAGAAGTGTTTCCCCAACAAGTGACTCTTTAGTCGAGTGGGTATCCCCAGCATTGTTACTCCAGAAGTTGGCAGCATCTTGCAAACCTGGATCCATTCCCCCAGCAGATGCGGGTGTGTCTGATCTCTCCATATAGAGTCGACTCCTTAGGCAGAAAGTGTCGATCGTTTCCTTCTGCGCTCCCCACTAAGTTAGATCCTCTTGGATGACGGTTGTTTCCGTTCCCTCCCACACATAATGGGATGGGTTTTCCCTAGTGAGTTCTTTCCTCATTAGGATGTCTTAGTTCAGTTTGCCTTTTTGGATCGATCCTGAATTGGCTTCCTTGTGACGGTTTCTGTTTGTTGGCCTCTACCTACAAACCGGTAGTTGTAAGTCCTATCTTTGTGGTTTTCTACCTACTCCTGGTAGTTGTAAAATCCCACTTTCGTCCCCTAGCAGAGGTAACCTCTGTGGTTCATTCTGATCGTTGGCGGATTTTTGCGGCCTCTGCCTACAAACCAGCAGTTGTAAGTCCTATCCTTGTGGTCTTCTACGCGTCAACCGGTAGATGTAAACCCCACGTTCTCTCCTTTGTGGAGTTAACCCTCTGTGCTCATCCTAGTTGATGACGGTTTCTGTTTCCGTGGTTTTCTGCCTACTAACCGGTAGATGTAATCCCCTCTTTGTGGTTATCATTATCCAGTCTCGGTATTGATATTCCTTTCACCTTTCGGATATTTGCTCTGAGTCAGCAACTTTATCCCCAATGGGTCCTCTTTCGTTCACCGTTTGCTGGTAATGTTTATGGTTTCCCCTTTTGATTGGTCATCTTTGCATACCTAGTCTGGTACCCCGATGCCTTTCATGTCGGTCGATTTATCCATTTAACAACCAACCCGGTTATGGATAATCTTCCATGCGAGTATGTTATCTACGTTTCGACGGTTATAGATAATGTGTCTCATGCGCTCTTGGGTCGAAGTCGTCCTCCCCAGTTGAGTAAGATTCATATTCCTTTGTTCGGAATCGAATGTCCATCCTTTAACAAGTTTGCCTTTGCTCTCTTCAGGATGATGTCGGTCGATTTATCCATCTAACAACCAACCCGGTTATGGATAATCTTCCATGCGAGTATGTTATCTACGTTTTGGCGGCTATAGATAATATATCTCATGCGCTCTTGGGTCGAAGTCGTCCTCCCCAGTTGAGTAAGATTCGTATTCCTTTTTTCGGAATCGAATGTCCATCCTTTAACAAGTTTGCCTTTGCTCTCTTCAGGATGATGTCGGTCGATTTATCCATCTAACAACCAACCCGGTTATGGATAATCTTCCATGCGAGTATGTTATCTACGTTTTGACGGCTATAGATAATATATCTCATGCGCTCTTGGGTCGAAGTCGTCCTCCCCAGTTGAGTAAGATTCGTATTCCTTTGTTCGGAATCGAATGTCCATCCTTTAACAAGTTTGCCTTTGCTCTCTTCAGGATGATGTCGGTCGATTTATCCATCTAACAACCAACCCGGTTATGGATAATCTTCCATGCGAGTATGTTATCTACGTTTTGACGGCTATAGATAATGTATCTCATGCGCTCTTGGGTCGAAGTCGTCCTCCCCAGTTGAGTAAGATTCGTATTCCCTGTGGAATCGGATGTCCGTCCTTTAACAAGACCGCTTTTCTAGCCCTCTTCAGGATGTTGAGTGTTTTGGAACACAAACCAATTCACGCTTTGGTCGGTCACCCGTTTCATACCTACAACCCGGTATCCTTGGTGTTCCTTCCTGTCTGCTCCCTGTCGTGAC
Organism: Lathyrus oleraceus; assembly: GCF_024323335.1. Taxonomy (NCBI): domain Eukaryota; kingdom Viridiplantae; phylum Streptophyta; class Magnoliopsida; order Fabales; family Fabaceae; genus Lathyrus; species Lathyrus oleraceus. The sequence goes on from NC_066584.1 coordinate 224,775,137, forward strand.
CTTGATCCCTAGTTGATCCTCCTCTCCGTTGGTGTCGATAAACGTCGAGTTTTTCCTAGTTATCCGTTGATAACTAGTTGTATCTCCTTCCCAGTTCATCCGTCGTCCGTCGATGTCTGGTTACCTCTCCGTTGGTTTCGATAAACGTCAAGTTTTTCCTAGTTATCTGTTGATATCCAGATGATTCCCCTCAGAGTTCCTCCTCTCCGTTGGTGTCGATAAACGTCGAGTTTTTCCTATTCGTCCGATGACGTCTAGTTGTACCCTTCCCCATGCGGATTTACCTCTCCGTTGGTTTCGATAAACGTTGAGTTTTTCTCATTCGTCCGTTGACGTCTGATTGTATACCCTGTTCCCAGTCATTCATTAATGTCTGGTTGATTCCCATCCAGAATCCCCAGTAGACGTCCTATTCGGTTGCTGATTGTGGTGCCGTTCCCTCGTGAAGTGGCTTTCTCCTTCTCCGTTGGTGTCGATAAACGTCGAGCTTCTCCCTTTCGTCCTATGACGTCTGGTCGAGTCTTCCCAATTCATCCGTCGTCCGTTGATGTCTGGTCTCCCTCTCCGTTGGTGTCGATAAACGTCGAGCTTCTCCCTTTCGTCCTATGACGTCTGGTCGAGTCTTCCCATTCATCCGATGATGTCTGGTTACCTCTCCGTTGGTCTTGGTAAACGTCGAGTTTTTCCTGGTCGTCCTCCAGTAGAGTTACCTCTCCGTTGGTTTCGGTAAACGTTGAGTTTTTCCCATGACGTCCGCTGACGTATGGCTGTATCCCTTCTTGGTCGTCCCCAGTCGATTCTCCTTCTCCGTTGGTGTCGATAAACGTCGAGTTTCTCCCTTTCGTCCAATGACGTCTGGTCGAGTCTTCCCAGTTCATCCGTCGTCCGTTGATGTCTGGTCTCCCTCTCCGTTGGTGTCGATAAACGTCGAGCTTCTCCCTTTCGTCCTATGACGTCTGGTCGAGTCTTCCCATTCATCCGATGATGTCTGGTTACCTCTCCGTTGGTCTTGGTAAACGTCGAGTTTTTCCTGGTCGTCCTCCAGTAGAGTTACCTCTCCGTTGGTTTCGGTAAACGTTGAGTTTTTCCCATGACGTCCGCTGACGTATGGCTGTATCCCTTCTTGGTCGTCCCCAGTCGATTCTCCTTCTCCGTTGGTGTCGATAAACGTCGAGTTTCTCCCTTTCGTCCTATGACGTCTGGTCGAGTCTTCCCATTCATCCGATGATGTCTGGTTACCTCTCCGTTGGTCTTGGTAAACGTCGAGTTTTTCCTGGTCGTCCTCCAGTAGAGTTACCTCTCCGTTGGTTTTGGTAAACGTTGAGTTTTTCCCACTATGTCCGCTGACATGTGGTTGTATCTTTCCCAGTTCATTCGCCGTCCGTTGATGTCTGGTCACCTCTCCGTTGGTCTTGGTAAACGTCGAGTTTTTCCTAGTTGTCCGTTGGCATCTAGTTGTGATTTCTGTTTCCATTCATCGTCTTGAGATGTCTGGAGGTGACTGTATCCACTGAAGAAGAAAACCAAACCCTCAGTAATAAGTATCAGATCCCAGTGGACGGTTCCGTTGGTGGATCCCAGCAATGTGCAATTTCTACGGTTCTTGGTATTTAATCCCTGTTTACCCTGAAAGTCTGACAGCCGTTGCTCTCATCCATTCGGGTTCCCAGTTGATTGAATAGGGGCAGCTGTAGCACCTCAAATTTGCACCGTCCTTGTGTACATACATTTTCATGATTAGGTCATTAACATAACATAGTTCATTGCATAACATTGCATAGCCATTTGCCCAAGTGCAGGCTCAGCTGACAAATTAGGTCAAACTGGTCAGGAGATCAGGTCAATCAAGCAAGCATGTGCCATTTCCATTGAGACAAGGCCCTAGGGTGGATTTATCAAGTTCATGTGATTATGTGATCATTGTGAAGTGGATTGACCAAAGATTGGATGCTCAGAGGTCTTCAGTCAAGCTAAATTTTAGTTGAAACCATAGAAAGTCAATTGTGGTCAACTGTGCCTGATTTTATGGATTGGAAGGTGGGAGATGGTTTTAAGGGCTTCATTCATGTCCATATAAGTCTCATTTGACATATCAAAGACCAAGGTTGAAGAAAATAAAGTCAGACAAGAAGTTTCCTAAAATGGCAGGTGACTTGTAATTTCAACTGCCCAAAATGGAAAGTTTTTCTCCCCAAAATTACATGTCCAAGAATGCTTCAAATCAAATTTTGCCCAACATGAAAGTTGAAGATCTTGCTCTCACCTTTCCAAAAAGTTCAAGAACTTGAAATTCCCATGTGTGGTTGGCAAATTATGGCCCAATCATTTTCAGAAAATGCCTAAATTCAAAGTGCCATAACTTTCACATGGAAAGGTCAATTTGGCTGATTTTTCTTGGAGCAAACCACATTTCATATGAACTTTCATGATGTATAATTACATTTCATCAAAAATCATCATAGCAAAAAGGTCATTTTTGAAGTGGACCATTTAAGAATTGGTGGGAAAAAAGTCCAAATTTCAAAATACAAGGAATTTTCACATGGGACCAATTCCAATAGCTTCCAAATGCATTTTATGATTTGCTCAAAGTGAAAAACTACTGTTCCATTGGTTCAAGGTGCATAAGGGCAAAAAGGCCAATTTCCATAAACAAGCTCATTCACTAATCATCCGATTTTGCTTAATCATGATTAAAGGGTGGATTAACATGAAGTATAAAAGGTTAATTCTAACAGAATTGAAAGGGGGGAATAACCATTTTTCAGATCAAATCACAAAAACTCACAAAATTCTCTCACTTTTCTCCATTTTTCACAAAAACTCTTTTTCATCAATTCATCAAGAATTCACCAATTTCTTTGCTAGTGCTTTGTCGAATCATCATTTGCAGGTATTTTTGGAGTTCTGTTGAAGCAATTGAGGGAGAAAACCGTGCCAATTCTCACTGTGCAACCTTGAGTTCATCAATGGCAGTTGCAAGTTTCCACTGATTCGTGCATCGTTGAGCTGAATAATCATCACTATTCACCTCCTACATCAATATCCACCATCTGTTTTCACGATTCAAGGCAAAAACCGCCACGGATTCAAACACTGCTCATCAAGAAGGTTGGAATTCAAACTCTTTAATTCATGCAATTGCCATGTGGTTTAGATAGATCCTTTGACATAGAGTAGATTGTTGCTTGAATCGTGCAATTCCATCCATTATTCATCGAGATATTGTGATTTAAAGATTGTATGCCAAAACTTTTCTTGAGTGGATCTTTGTGTACGTTAACTTCTGGACATTTTCGTGACCATATCCATGATCTACGCTGAGAGACGGAGAGAACCATATATGGCATGTATATTTTTGTTAAGATTTGGTCATGATGATGATTTCCAGCCAAGAACAATGATGAAGCTTCAAATTTCTGGAAAATCGCGTGTTCAATCCGTTTCTATGCGTTGCCATTTGAAAAACCTGTTTCCCGCTGGATTCGGACCAATCACACGCCGCCACCACATTAAATTTAACTGCGCGTTTTGATCCTGGCGCATGGTAATTACAAAATTGCCACTGCGTGTTAATTTAATCTATTTAAAACTTAAATAAATATTTCATAATTTGATCAAACTTATAAAATTCATAATTAAATCATCCCTAATCCAAATTAGGTGGGATTTTTTTTGTTGGATTCAGAATTTCCTCTAGTTTTTTTTAGGCATAGTAACTCAAGTTGTGCCTGGTGATTTTTTGGATTTGCCTAGTGATCTTGATCATGTATGCTATATATGTATGTTTTACCATTTTCTTCATGAAATAATCATGCATTATCCAAATTGAATGAAATTCCACATGCTTGTTCTTGACTCATGCCTGGTGATTTTGATGTATGGTTTGTAGTTTTTGGGTCCCTGGTTTGGTAGATATGATATAATCTTTTTGAGTATGACAATATGTGTCACACTATGCTATGCTGTGTTCGTGGTTTAATTTTCCATGCTTTCACTAGGCCTATGGCTTTGATTTTTTGCATGAGATACCTTGTATATGTCTAGTTTCACCATGCATTTTTGTGGATTTAATTGATCCATTTCCCATTTGATTGGGATTTTTGATTGCTGTTTAGCATTTTTAGGGTTTTGCTTGAGTAGCAAACTTCCACATCTTGTGAAATGCTCATTTCTTACCATATGAATGTGAAATTTGGTGGAGTGTTTCTTAACATGTTTAGCTTCAATTTGGCTTTGGTCCCATTCATTTCTCATGTGTTCCCACTGTTTTACAATTGGTTGAAGTTGACACTTGGTTTGTGACCTAGTTTAGGTTGATTTTTGCATGCCATGACATGTTGAATTTAATTTCCCTACTTCCACTTGTCCAAATGCTATGAAACTTGATAGGTAGCTCATTGAATATGTTCTGTTTAGACTTGAATTTTTGTGGAATTTATTGAGCTGTTTTGGTATTTGTTTGATTGTGATCATTCTGTTTACTCATATGTGGTTCACACTTGCTTACTTTGACCTAAATTATGCATAAAATGAAATTGGTGTATTATTTTGATATGAGACCAATTAGACTTTATTCTTAATTGATTCATCTTGGTTTTGATCATGTTTCACTTGCTGTTTTGGATTTTTCATCTCCTTTTGACCCTAGTCTTGGACTAGTGGTCTGTGATCTCACTTTTGAGTTGTGTTTCAGGTTAATAGCACAAATGGCCTATGTTTGATGATGTGATTCCATTGGACTTGACTTGTGACTTGTGTATAGCTAATTTTGACTTTGTGTTGCAGGGATTGACATTTGAGTTTGAGCCTTAATGGCTTGAACCTTGGTGCATTGGCTTGTGTTTGTCTGTGTATAGTTAATTGTGAACCATTTGCTGTTTAGTTCTGTGATTGGTATACTGATTGTATTTGATTGATTTCAGGTACATTAGTTGCTAATATTGCTTTGCTTTGCTTGATAAGCAATTTGCAATGAGGTATAACATTCTTGTCTCCGTGTAGTCTGGAAGACCTGGCCTGTTACTTGGCCAGGCACCTGTCTGAAGTCCTCCTTAAGAGGCAATGTTTGTGATTGTTTACTTTTGTCCCCAAGCAGGTAAAGACCTCTATAAGGCAATTGGCGGATATAAGAGATATGCAATCTATCTCCCGCTATTCTGTTGAGTCGTCCCTCTGCTCACACCACTGTGTTGACGCATTGAGGACAGTAACCCAAGATTTTGTACAATTGTACAGTTGTGTCAGTGTCTTGAGTGTAGAAGGGTTCCCACATTCTGAACCCACGCTCCTTTGTCTCTAGCTCTCCCTGACCAGGGATAAGAGCTGTGAAGTCTAATCTTCACTCACCTTTCATCTGGCTTCACCTTGACTATCAATGTCAAGGTTAAGAGCTACCTTTACCCCTGTACAGATGACTTGCTCTTGCAGTCTTACCCTTTGATTGAGCCCCACTTGTGTGCATATAGTGTGTGCTGTTTGTGACTGTTTGCTATTGCTTGTGCTTTAGGATAGGCTTGCTTCCTGTGCAAGTTAGCTAGAAACCTTGACTTAGGGATGATTTTTCATGATAACATCTAGGCTCGAGTTAGTCTCCCTAGTTGTGTCTCCCTCTGTTATCTGGTTAGGCTAGTCATGTATCCCTCCGTAGGGGAACTACGTCGCCCTGATCCTCATACCAGATGAGGTACGTAGGCAGGAGATGAGTAGATCTCTCCGGGCGCCTGTGTCTTTGTTTTGTCTTGTTGTGTGCTTGGAAGCTGATGTAAGTCCAGCGATTGGCATTCGGGTTCTAGTGTGCGTTTTGGTTCGGATGCTGATGTAAGTCCAGTGATTGGCATTCGGGCTCCGCGTTTGCCTTCTTGTGTGCGTTTTGGTTCGGATGCTGATGTAAGTCCAGTGATTGGCGTTCGGGCTCCACGTTTGCCTTCTTGTGTGTGTTTTGGTTCGGATGCTGATGTAAGTCCAGTAATTGGCATTCAGGCTCCATGTTTGCCTTTGCCTGTGTTTGTGTGCGTGCGTGTTAGCCGAGCTACGAATGCTCTGATTCTTCTTCGTCAAAGGAGATACGTATGCATAGGATGCGATATCCTAGCGAGCATGTGTCGTTTCCCCAGTCCGAACTACTTAGACTCTGATGTCTATGCTTGATAGACTAAGTAGGCCCAGGATGCGATATCCTGCCGAGTCAGTCTGGTCTGTTTTCTTGTGTCTCTTTCAGCCTGTATAGATGTTTATTTGAGCAGTGTTTTAGCAACCATTTCCCTTCCTATTGTGCGTGGATCCCGTCGAGTACGACGGATGCGTAGGGGTGCTAATACCTTCCCTTCGCATAACCGACTCCCGATCCCATTCTCTTTGGTCGCGAGACCATGCTTTTTCCAGGTTTACTCTGAGCGTTTCCTTTCCCTCTTTTGGGATAAATAACGCACGGTGGCGGCTCTGTTGTTCTTCGTTTCCCGCCGGTTTTCGCGTAATGCGACAGCAACGAACTGAAAACTCTGAGGGGTAAGGACCTCTTCGGTAAAAGTGCTGCTGAGTTGTGCCTTGTGCCCAACGTAAAGATCCGTGTAAAATTCAAAGTACCTAACTTTGAGAAATACAAGGGAAATACATGCCCTCTCATCCATCTTGTGATGTATGCGCGCAAGATGTCAACACAAACAGATAACGATCAATTGCTTATCCACTATTTCCAGGACAGTTTATCTGGTGCTGCGCTCCGGTGGTACATGGGTTTGGATAGTGCGAACATCCGCTCCTTCAACGATCTTGGCGAAGCCTTCGTCAAGCAATACAAATACAATGTGGATATGGCTCCTGATAGGGACCAGTTGAGGACGATGTCCCAGAAAGAGAAAGAGACCTTCAAGGAGTATGCCCAGAGATGGCGCGAGTTGGCAGCTCAGATAATGTCGCCCCTAGAGGAGAAAGAGATGACGAAGATCTTTTTAAAGACATTGAGATCTTTCTACTATGAGAGGATGATAGCCAGTTCTCCCTCAGACTTCACCGAAATGGTGAATATGGGAATGAGACTGGAAGAAGGGGTCTGTGAAGGACGCTTATCTAAGGATGACAGCTCTTCAGCAAAGAGATATGGGAGCTTTGTGAAGAAGAAGGAGGGAGAGGCACATGTTGTGTCTTCCCATATCAAAAGAAGGCCATCTGTAAAGAGGAAGAATGTGAGCCTTGCCGTCAACCAACACCAGGTGGCTCATATAGCACCTGCCTTTAGAGAAGTTCATCATCAACAACAACAACATCAACAATATCAACAACAACATCGTCAGCAACAGCAGGCCTACCAGCCTCGAAACAACAATAACACCAGCACCAGCAACTACGAGAGGAAAAGGGTAACTTTTGACCCAATTCCGATGTCATATGCTGAACTCTATCCTTCTCTGATTGATAGAAAATTAATTACTCCACGAGACCCTCCCGCTGTACCGGCCAACCCTCAGTGGTGGTATAAGCCAGAATTGCACTGTGTATATCATTCTGGTGCTCCCGGACATGACGTGGAAAATTGTTATCCGTTGAAGACCAAGGTGCAAGACCTTGTGAGAAGCGGTATTTTGTTTTTCGAGGACGTAGGTCCTAATGTAAAGAAGAACCCATTGCCCGAGCATTGGAAAGCTGCTGTGAATATGGTCCAGGGATGTCCTGGCAAATATAAAGTCTTGTATGTTAATGATATCAGGCAATCTTTGGTCGAGATGCATAAACTGTTGTGTGGATATAGTCACTATGAGCATGACCATGATAGGTGCCAGGTGTGCACTATCAACGAAAGAGGATGCCGACAAGTTAGAAAGGACATCCAAGAAATGTTGGATCAGGGGATGATCGAGATACTTCAGAGTCGTAATGAGGACGAAGTTGATGTTATAACCCACGTGTTTAATATTCCAGAGCCTGTTGTCATCAACTATGATGGCAGCAAGAAGAAGGTATCTCCAGCTCTTGTAATCAAGCCAGCGGGCCCTGTCCCGTATTCATCTGACAAGGTTGTTCCCTACATATACAATGTTGTGATGCTAGAAGATGGGAAGAAGGTGTTGTTGCCCTCAACCTCTGTTGTGCGCATCTCTGACGTTAGTGGTGTGACCCGTAGTGGTCGTATTTTCTCGGCTCCGCCGAAACCCCATGAAGATGTTGTGGGGAAAGCTGTGGTTAATCCTGCCGGTCCCATGGAGACTTCTTCTTCTAATCCTGCGGTGAAGGGTGTTGACCCAGTTGTTGTTCAAAATAAAAACACTCCTATCCTGGTTGGCCAGCATGACATTTTGAAAGAGGATGGTGATGAGATGCTAAGGCTCATCAAGAGGAGTGAATACAATGTTATTGATCAGCTGCTACAAACTCCATCAAAGATATCAGTGTTATCTTTGTTGATGAATTCTGAGCCATACCGCGAAGCTTTACAGAGGGTGTTGGACGTGGCATACGTGGACCACGATGTCACTATTGAGCAGTTTGATAGCATTGTTGCAAACATAACCGCTTGCAACAATTTGAGCTTTTGCGATGGTGATTTTCCCGAGGAGGGAAAAGACCACAATTTGGCCTTACACATATCAATGAATTGAAAGGATAGTGCCTTGTCTAATGTGTTGGTATAGACAGGATCATCGCTTAATGTGTTGCCAAAATCCACTCTGGCCAAACTTTCTTACCAGGGGCCTCCCATGAGGCAGAGTGGAGTGGTTATGAAAGCTTTTGATGGATCGCGGAAAACTGTGATCGGTGAAGTAGAACTCCCGATCAAGATTGGACCTAGTGATTTCCAAATCACTTTCCAGGTCATGGATATCCATCCATCATACAGCTGTTTGCTTGGCAGACCATGGATTCATGAGGCAGGCGCCGTGACATCCACCCTACACCAGAAGTTGAAGTTTGTCAAAAACAAGAAGTTGGTGGTGATATGGGGAGAGAAGGCTCTCTTGGTTAGCTATTTATCTTCCTTTTCCTATATTGATGCCGAGGATAAGGTTGGGACTCTGTTTCAAGCCATGTCTATTGTTGAGCCTTCAAGGAAAGGACCTTCTTCATTTGCTTCCTACAATGATACTAAGTTGGCCATTGAGCATGGTGCAACTATTGGTTTAGGACAAATGATCAAGATGGAAGATAATAAATCCCGGGCTGGCATAGGGTAATCTTCAGGTGTTTCCAATGAGCGTGGGATGTTCCAGAGTGGTGGTTTTATCCACACGGTTGAACATCAAGAAGCTGCTGCCATTGTTGAAGATGATGAAGAGGAAGACCTTGTGTAGCGGGGTAATCGTTGCCATTAGAGATATCGACTAAATCCAAGGTAAATCATACAAGTCGAGTCGCCACCACACTTCTATTTATCCAAAGGAATGGTTAGAAAGCGAACAAAAACCTAAAAGTTTTATCGAATCAAAAACTAGTAAAAATGTCAAAGATCTGGGTAAGGGGGTTGGTTATGCAATGGGAAGGTGTTAGGCACCCAAAGCATCCTAGGTACTCCTAGGGAGCCCTTTTCACATTTGTTGCAAAGGTTGTTATTTTTTTGTTTTTTGAAAATTTATTTGTGCAAACATGATTGAAGGGATGAGAAAAGCATGTATGTTTATCTAATGTACTACTTACTAAAAGAAGGGTCAAAAGAAAATGACTCGCACGGACGTCGCATCCACTGCATACGTATCTCATATGAATCTGAGAATCAGAGTCTTCGTAGCTCGGCTACCTAGGGGTTAAAGAGGAGCGTGCTCGCTAAGACATCGCATCTTATGCCTACGTATCTCATCTGGGATGAAAATTAGAGCAAAACGTAGTTCGACCACCTATGGGGTAAGGGTTGTGTTTTGGGGTGAACGACGTTACTACGCAATCTACCGGATGCTCGACCTTTGGAGACTTACTCGCCTGTAGTAGAAGGAGATAACGTGTTCTTAGGAGAAGAAAAATCAATGAGTTTTGGGTGTTTAGGGATGCTCATGCAAAAAGGCAGTCCTAGATGAAGGAACCGCGCTACCTTAAATGTCATGCCACGAGAGGTTATATGAAACCTAAGAAATCGGTAACATGCGGGAAAAGTAAAGGGATCGAGAGATCTACCGTACGGATAAAGATCCGAAGTAACAACAATTAGATAAATAAGAAACCCAAAGACTCTTCCAAGCTAAACACCATCAAAGAAAGCGAATCAGTACAGGTTATCAGAATAAACCTCCAGGTGGTATCCCACAAATAAAGTGGAACACCAGGTAAGCCATCTCTGCAAGAGTCATATGAGCCCTCACAAAACAAAACTCAACAAACAGGTTAGAGAAACAAGATAGGGTAATCAAGAGTTGCCCCAAATCAAAATATAACCACATGAATCATGCCATTAAAATTCACAAAAAGCTCACAAAAAGCAACCAAGGGTAGGAGGCCTAAACCTCTTGTCAAACACATGCATCAAAAGGGTATCAAATTCACCCATAATACCTCATACATTCAGAGCATTCAAATTAAAAGCATAAAGTAATGGGAATAAGGAAAATCTAACTGGAGAGATCGAATGAAATTGAATTGCCCGGTTGGGTTTGCAAAGCAATCTGAGGGTTTATATGAGAGGGAATTGGTTCTTTGCCGATGAGTTCCCTTCAGTCTCTAGAGGTTGCTCTGAACTCTGTTAGCTCTTCTCTCACTATCTTTTTCCCTGCCAGGGTAATAGGAATAGAATGGAATTTTGTTTCAGTGAAACTCTGAATTTATAACCTGGTTTTTGTGGACCTGTGGGCTCAAATGAGAGAGGCCCAAGTCCAAAAGTTTCTGTTATATTTTATCAATTTATTTATTTATTTTTATTTTTTTTCATTTCATTTTTTTTTCGTTTTCGTTCTTTTTTTTTTAAACACGTGGGCTTCGCCTAGCGAGCATGACAATTCAAGAAATTCCTCTGAGCGTAGGTGATTCTGGTGGCTTTTCTTGGGACTTGCTAGGCGACCCATTCTGCTCGCCTAGCGAGCATGACAGCTCATGAACAAACTTTTGCTCCTTCAAGATTAACGTTTTGACTGCCGAATAGACCCCATTTGAACCTGTTGGAAGTATCTCAAGCCATTCCCTTGTGTTGACTTATCATCTAAATAGAACCCACAAAGTGTCTTGGATGATACTCAAGCTTCAAACAAAAGATGTTAGTGACACATTTTTGTGCTTTTGGTTAGTAAACAAAAGTAAGAGAAACAATGATGTATAATTCAAGCATGCTTGGTGATCTCAAACCAATCACAAGGAGTCCCACCCAAAGGCAAAGGGAACCAAGATGCTAAAGATCCTTGAGACAATGCAAATGCAATGTTATGATGCCATGAGGGATCTTAGGGTCAAAATTGGGGTCTTACCGATGCCCCTATTTAAGGTCATTCTAGCCGGAGAAGTGAAGGTTAAAATCTTCGTCTCGACGGGGTAGAATGGTCTTAAATAATAACAAAGAGACGAACTTTGGTCCCTAAGAGACCTCATGATGCAAATGTAGGTATGAAAAATGGTAGCACTCTGTGGAGATATGTGTCCACAAAAGCAAAGAAATCAGAAGCCATTGATAATCCATATGAGCAATTCACTCCATGGGACCAAGACCCTGGGGACTCTCCTGGGGATAGAAAAGGGATAAAAATGCACGAGCAGGTCACGACTCAAAGCGTGGGGAATAAAATTCCAAAGGGAAAAGATCCAATGGAAAGACACGAGCTGACTCGAAGATGTATGTATTGGGGAATATGCCAATACAGCAAAAAACTATCCACAGCGGATACTTCGGATAAAATCTGGATGAAAACAATCCACTAAGGGACTTCGCTGGGGATGTCCACAAGGACACTCCTGGGGAAGCAGCGGGACGAGGTATTATCGGTTACTGGGTAATAAGCTCAAGGAGACATGTGATCTGAACGCCAGGTATGAGGGTGAGAGATACAACATGCTCAGGAAGAGATGAATATCCAAGACCGGTATAAGGGTGAGAGATATCAAAACTTCAAAACGTCTGAGGAAAACCCAAAAGGTATACTTCAACTCAGGGATTCTGACTCCACAGGGGACAAAAAGTCATAATAGGGAGCAGAGAGGAAGGAACACCAGGGATACCGGTTACTGGGCATATAATAGGTGACCAACCAAGGCGTGAATTGGGGAATATTCCCAAAACACTCATCATCCAAAAGAGGGCTAAAAGCAAACTCGATTACAGGATGGATATTCGACTCCATAAAGGGGATACGAATCTTACTCAACTGGGGAAGAACAAAAGGCTTCAGACTCGAGAGTGCATGAGATATACTATCTATTACCGTCAGAACGTAGATAATATACTCGCATGGACGATTATCCACAACCGGTTACTGGGTTAATAAAGGATAAATCGACCGAAAAGAAAAGGCATCGGGATACCGAAACTAGGTATATAATGATGACCAATTCAGGGGAGAAACAATCGTTACCAACAACAACAAGGTAGACGAGAGATGACCCGTTGGGGATAAATTGCGTAATCAGGGCAATTATCCAAGCAGATGAGGGGATATCATCACCGAATATTTGATGAAGATAACTGTCACCAATTAAAGATGAGCAAAAATAGTTACTCTGCAAAAAGGGAAGAAATAGGGTTTACAACTACCGGTATGAGGGTAGAGAAACACAGACTCTGCCGGGGATAATAATTACTAATTATTGAGCAATTATTCATTTACCACGGGGAAACAGGAAAAGAGTCTCAAGAGACCGATCTAGGATCAAATTAGATAGGCACACCAAATCAAGACTTGTCCCGATGAGGATATAACTCAATGGGGAAAACCATCCCAGTATATGTGTCGGGAAGGAACAAAAGCAATCAACATCCACGAGGATATAACCCGGTGGGGAATATGGAAGAAAGGATAGACGCTTTCTACTTATGGAGCTGACTCTATATGGAGAGATCAGACACACACATCTGCTCGGGGAAGTATATCACCAAATAGCAGGAGACAGCAAACAACGATATATGGCAAAGAATGCAACATGAATATCTGAATGTTATAATTATGCATGTATATGCGTGGTTTATGTATGATGTATGCTGACAAACAGACATATTTAATACAACCAGGTCCAGGAATCAACCACCCGGTACTACATCTCAATTGAGAAAGCCAAGTTCACCGGAGAGTATCCAATCTGCTGGGGATCAGAGATACCAGGAAGCAAAGAACTCTGCAGGGGATGAATCATCAATCATTCCAGCTGGGGACGAGAGTTATCACAGACAAGGTCCACCACACCAACAACTCTACTGGGGAATTTATCCGAGGAGATAAAGGATTTATCGGGATCAACCACCAAATACCGCTCTTGCCCAAAGAAGATCCAAGCTGCTGAGGAAGAAAGATTGCTACTCTGCTGAAGGGAAGAGAGGTGACTCTCAACAAGCAATCCACTTGGTAGGATAAACCACAAGGGGTTCCGGAGGGAGGAGATACAGTCATGCCAGGAATATGGACAAAAATCTTACCCTGTTGGGGATCGTACCACCCTTGGGAGAGCACTGAGGATCTCCTAAGTATCCTTTTGTCATTGTGAATGTTCACTTTGCTTAAAAACAAATTATAAAAAATTTGATCATTTAAAACAATGATATTTTCTTAATCAAAACATGCAAAACATTTGTTGATTAGAAACAGATAAGAGTGCCAATAATTGGATAAAAGGCTCAAATTTATTTGATAGAATGGTAGTCTACGAATGGCAAGACTCCATAGATCTTTACAAATTTGAAATTGGTGATATATATTGGAAAAGGGCTACATTGAACATAATGACCATTTCTCCACCAATTCTGAATCCGATGTGTTTGAAGCTTTGGCTGATAATGAGCAAGGATTTCTGACGGACGACAGTTGTAGAACAAAGTCTTGTCAGGATGCAGTTACATGCCAAATCCCTAATTTTTGCCTAGATTGCCCCAGGATGAGGTACTCAATCTAGCGGGATACAAATATTCATTTTTTATGTCCCTAACTTTTGCCTGGATCGCCCTTTCGGGTTTTCAATCCACTGAGACGCTCATTTTTGCCTAAGCCGCCCTTTCGGGTTTTCAACTTAGCGAGCTATTCAGTTTTTATTTTTTTTAGGCGAAGTATTTCTTGACTGCATCTGAATTCACAAGACGAGTGAAATCCTCCCCATCCATAGTTGTAAGTATCAAAGCACCGCCTGAAAAGGCTCTCTTAACAACATATGGACCTTCATAGTTTGGAGTCCACTTGCCCCTGGAATCAGGCGCGAAAAACAAGACTTTCTTGAGCACAATGTCACCTTCTTGGAACACACGAGGCTTGACCTTCTTATCAAAAGCTTTCTTCATTTACTACTGATATAACTGACCATGGCACATGGCAGTCAATCTCGTCTCTTCAATCAAGTTTAGCTGGTCATAACGACTCTGAACCCATTCAACATCAGTCAACTTGGCCTCCATCAAGACTCTCATTGATGGGATCTCCACCTCTACTGGGAGTACAGCCTCCATGCCGTAAACAAGAGAGAAAGGGGTTGCCCCTGTTGAAGTGCAGACAGATGTACGATAGCTATGCAAAGCGAATGGTAGCATCTCATGCCAATCTTTGTACGTAACAACCATCTTTTGGATAATCTTCTTGATGTTCTCGTTAGCAGCTTCGTCAACCCCATTCATCTTGGGTCTGTACGGAGAAGAATTATGATGTGCAATCTTGAATTCACTACACAGCTCTTTCATCATCTTGTTGTTCAAGTTAGATCCATTATCAGTAATGATCTTATCTGGCACACCATATCGGCATATGAGTTGATTCTTGATAAACTTCACGACCACCTGCCTGGTCACATTTGCATACGACGCCGCTTCAACCCACTTGGTGAAGTAATCAATTGCTACGAGAATAAATCTGTGTCCATTGGACGCTTTCGGCTCTATCATGCCAATCATGTCAATTCCCCACATGGAGAAAGGCCATGGTGATGAGATCACATTCAAAATTGTCGGGGGAATATGAATCTTAACAGCATAAATCTGACACTTGTGGCATTTCCTCACAAATTTGCAGTAGTCAGACTCCATTGTCAGCCAATAGTAGCCTGCTCTCAACATCTTTCTAGCCATGGCATGTCCATTGGAATGAGTACCAAATGAACCCTCATGGACCTCAGTCATCAACAGGTCTGCTTCGTGTCTATCCACGCATCTGAGCAGAACCATGTCAAAATTTCTTTTGTAAAGCACTTCGCCATCGAGGTAGAAACTGCCTGACAATCTCCTCAAAGTCTTCCTATCTTTTACAGATGCCCCAGGCGGGTAAATCTGGCTCTGAAGGAAACACTTGATATCATAATACCACGACTTATCATCTTTTACTTCTTCTACTGCAAATACATGAGCTGGTCTGTCCAAGCGCATCACGGTGATATTGGGGACTTCATTCCACAATTTAACCACAATCATTGAAGCGAGCGTAGCAAGAGCATCTGCCATCCGATTCTCATCTCGAGAAATATGATGGAAGTCAACCTCAGTAAAGAACGTTGAAATCCTCCTCGCATAATCTCTGTATGGAATGATGCCAGGCTGATTCGTTTCCCACTCACCCTTAATCTGATTAACAACGAGGGCCGAATCACCATATACATCAAGATGCTTGACCCTTAGATCAATACATTCCTCCAATCCCATAATACAGGCCTCATACTCAGCCATATTATTCGTGCATTTGAAAGTTAGCCTTGCTGTAAAAGGAATATGCGCGCCCTGAGGAGTAATAATCACGGCCCCAATACCATTTCCATACTGATTTACAGCGCCATCAAACACCATACTCCATCTGGAACCAGGCTCTGGCCCTTCATCAAGTATAGGTTCATCACAATCTTTCATTTTTAAATACAGAATTTCCTCATCCAGGAAGTCATACTGAACTGACTGATAATCTTCAATAGGCTGATGTGCCAAATGGTCAGCCAAGATACTACCTTTAATAGCCTTCTGAGCTCGATACTCAATATCATACTCAGATAACAACATCTGCCAACGGGAAATTCTCCCTGTTAAAGCAGGCTTCTCGAAGATGTACTTGATTGGATTCATTCTGGATATCAACCAAGTCGTATGATTTATCATATACTGGCGTAAGCGCTTAGCAGCCCAAGCCAAAGCACAACATGTCTTTTCAAGCATTGAGTATCGAGACTCACAATCAGTGAACTTCTTACTCAGGTAGTAAATAGCATACTCCTTCTTCCCTGATTCATCTTGCTGATAAGGACACAACCCATCGAGTCTTCAAGAATAGTCAGATACAGTATCAAAGGTCTTCCCTCTACAGGCAGAGACAGAATCGGAGGCTCAGACATATATTCTTTAATACTGTCGAAAGCTTTCTGGCAATCCTCGGTCCAATCATGGAACTGATCTTTCTGGAGGAGCTTGAATATTGGCGCACATGTGGCAGTCATGTGGGATATGAATCTGGAGATATAATTCAAGCGGCCAAGAAAACCTCAGACTTGCTTCTCAGTTTTGGGCATAGGCATCTCTTGTATTGCTTTGACCTTTGCAGGATCAACCTCAATACCTCTTTCACTAACAATGAAGCCCAATAACTTGCCAGAACGGACTCCAAATGTACACTTGTTGGGATTCAGACGAAGCTTATATTTCCTCAAATGCTGGAAAAGCTTCAACAAATGCTCTACATGTTCAACTTCCGTTCTTGACTTAGCAATCATATCGTCAACATATACCTCAATCTCCTTGTGCATCATATCATGAAACAAGGTGGTCATAGCTCGTTGATACGTGGCTCCGGCGTTCTTCAAACCGAAGGGCATCACTTGATAACAGAATGTTCCCCAAGGTATGATGAATATTGTCTTCTCCATATCCTCGGGTGCCATTTTAATCTGATTATATCCGGAAAATCCATCCATAAACGAGAAGACTTTGAATTTAGCTGTATTGTCTACCAACATATCAATATGTGGTAGAGGGAAATCATCTTTCGAACTAGCCTTATTCAAGTCTCTATAGTCCACACACATCCGGACTTTTCCATCTTTCTTAGGCACAGGCACAATATTGGCCACCCATTGAGGATATATAGGAGTCACCAGAAACCCCGCATCAATTTGCTTCCGAACTTCCTCTTTGATCTTCACTGCCATATCAGGATGAGTTCTTCTAAGCTTCTGCTTTACAGGCATGCACCCAGGCTTTAGAGGTAGGAAATGTTGCACTAGACCAGACATGTCTTCATATGACCATGCAAAGACGTCAACATATTCTCGTAGAAACTTAATCAACCCCTTCTTAACAGATTCTTCCAGAAGTGCCCTCATCTTTACCTCTCGCACACAATCTTCAGACCCCAAGTTGACTGTTTCCAGATTCTCAAGATGCGGCTGAATGATCTTCTCTTCATGCTCAAGTAGCCGGGTGATCTCATCAGGAATCTCTTCAACATCATCTTCCTCTGCCTCAAATACAGGAAATTCAAAATTGGGAGATGGTGTTGGGTCATTATGTTCAATGGGTTTAGAAATCAACCTGCATAGTGATTTTTGGATATGAAAAGCTTTAGAATTCAGACAAGGCAAATCATTATGCAGATGAGAAGATTGATTTTTTTTTTAGGGTTTTATGTGATCACCAATTTCATGCAAAAAGTGAAAAGGGAAAATAATTGGAAAAACAAACATTTAACATGAATTTATTAAATGTAAATATCATTGTACTTATGCGCCAACAATGTCATCACTCCTCCTTTTGGCATGGGAGAAGGGTTTTCAAACAAAGTGATTATTACGTTGACTTATGGACAACTGTTGGAATATCCACAGCGACCCAATTGTTGCAGACCCCTCCAAGGATGATGAAGTTGCCAGAATCCTTTGTATCTTCTTCTAAAACGGCAGCATCCTCCTCATCTAGACCGGTGTGGATGAAACCTCCACTCTTGAATAACCCTTGCTTGTTGAAAGTACCAGAAGAAAAACCAGGAGAGCCCTTTCTCCCCCTACCACTACCAGCTTCTTGTTTTTCACGAATTTCAACTTCTGGTGTAGGGTGGACGTCACGGCGCCAGCCTCGTGAATGTATGGTCTGCCTAAAAGACAACTATACGATGGGTGAATGTCCATAACCTGGAAGGTAATCTGGAAATCACTTGGTCCGATCTTGATTGGGAGATCAACTTCCCCAATCACAGTTTTGCGAGACCCATCGAAAGCCTTCATAACTACTCCACTCTGCCTCATGGGAGGTCCTTGATATGATAGCTTGGAGAGAGTGGACTTTGGCAATATGTTCAATGATGACCCAGTGTCCACCAGTACATTGGACATGGCGTCGTCTCTACAACCCATAGATATATGTAATGCCAAGTTGTGGTCTCTTCCCTCCTCAGGGAGATCGGAGTCACAAAAACTCAGGTTGTTACAAGTAGTAATGTTTGCGACAATGCTATCGAATTGCTCCAAAGTGACATCGTGATCCACATATGCCACATCCAACACCTTCTGCAGAGCCTCTCGGTGTGGTTCTGAATTTAAGAGTAAGGATAACACAGATATTTTGGATTGCGTTTGTAGAAGTTGGTCTACAACATTGTACTCGCTCCTTTTGATGAGTCTCAGCATCTCATCACAGTCTTCTTTCTCATTGCCACTTGGGCCAATAGAAGTAGGAGTTTTCAGTACAGAGGAGGGCTTAATCAGCAAGTTCCGGATTCGGAAAATTCACAGTGTTCCCGATTGGGGGTTCAAAAAAATCAGCATTAATTTGAGGCTTCGGCGGTGCTGAAAATACACGGCCAATATGGGTCAAACCGCTAACATCGACAATATTCACAACAAAAGAAGAGGGCAAGGACACCTCTTTCCCATTCTCTACTGCTACGGCGTTGTAGCGATAGGGAACTGCCTTTTCAGAAGAGTAAGGCACAGGACCAGCAGGCTTAATGATCAGAGCGGGAGAAGCCTTCTGCTTGCTACCATTGTACTTGATGATAAAAGGCTCGGGTATCCGGAACACTGGGGAAATCACATTGACCTCAGGCTCATTTTCATCAACATTCCTGTTTTGAAGGATCTCAATGACTCCTTCGTCCAGCATTTCCTGAACATCCTGGCGCACCTGGCAACAACCCAATTGGTTAACAGAGCAGACTCGTCATCTATCATGGTCATGCTCATAATGACTGTAGTCACACAACAAACGATGCATCTGGACCAGAGACTGTTGAATATGACTGACATATTTGACCTTGTATTTTCCACGGCAACCCTGGACCATGTTGACAGATTTCCCATGTTCGGGCAATGGGTTCTTCTTCACATTAGGGCCTACGTCCTCAAAACATAAAATACCAAACCTCACAAGGTCTTGAACCTTGGTCTTCAAAGGGTAACAATTCTCCACGTCGTGGCCGGAAGCACCAGAATGGTAAACACAATGTAACTCAGGCTTATACCACCACTGGGGGTTAGCAGGTATAGCCGGTGGGTCTCTCGGAGTAATCAGCTTCCTTTCTATCAAAGAGGGATATAACTCTGTGTACGTCATAGGAATAGGATCGAAGGTGACCCTTTTCCTCTCGTAACTCGTGCTGGTTTGATTACTGTTTCGAGGCTGGTAGGCCTGCTACTGCGATCGGTGCTGTTGTTGCTGATATTGCGGATGTGGTTGCCGATTGTTACTATGTTATTGATACTGTTGATTGTCTCTGAAAACAGGTGCTATATGGGCCACCTGGTGCTGGTTACTGGCGGGACGCACAGTCTTCCTCCTCACAGAGGGTCTTCTTGGTTTCTCATGGGAGATCACAGCATGTGCCTCTCCATCTTTCTTCTTTGCAAACGCCCCATAACGTTTGGCAGAAGAGCCTTCTTCTCTGGTTAACCGTTCTTCACGGACCCCTTCTTCTAGACGCATCCCCATATTCACCATCTCGGTGAAGTCAGAAGGAGCGCTAGCAATCATCCGCTCATAATAAAAAGAACTTAAAGTCTTCAAAAAGATCTTAGTCATCTCTTTCTCTCCTAGCGGAGGCACGATCTGTGCTGCCACCTCTCGCCACCTCTGGGCGTACTCCTTAAATGTTTCTTTATCCTTCTGGGACATGGCTCTCAATTGAT
Source organism: Lathyrus oleraceus (assembly GCF_024323335.1). Classification (NCBI taxonomy): domain Eukaryota; kingdom Viridiplantae; phylum Streptophyta; class Magnoliopsida; order Fabales; family Fabaceae; genus Lathyrus; species Lathyrus oleraceus. The sequence continues at coordinate 224,795,318 of NC_066584.1, forward strand.
CTCTATCGGGAGCCATATCCATGTTTTACTTGTATTGCTTGACGAAGGCTTCGCCGAGATCATTGAAGGATCGGATGTTCGCGCTGTCTAAACCCATGTACCAATGCAAAGCGGCACCAGACAGACTATCCTGAAAGTAGTGGATGAGTAGTTGGTCATTATCGGTTTGAGTCGACATCTTCCTGGCATACATGACCAGGTGGCTGAGAGGACAAGTATTTCCTTTGTACTTTTCAAAATTAGGGACCTTGAATTTCACAGGGATCTTCACATTTGGAACCAAGCAGAGTTCGGCAGCAGACTTGCCGAAAAGATCCTTCCCTCTGAGAGTTTTCAATTCCTTGCGAAGCTCAAGAAATTGATCGTTCATAGCATCCATATTCTCATAAACATCTAGGCCTTTAGACGGCTCAGAATGATAGATGGTATCGTCTACTCTGGGCAAAGTATGCATGATAGGAGGAGGAACGACAAGGACCGGGCTAGATGCCGGTAGAGAAGCAAAGGTAGGAACAAGACCCTCAGGCATGAAATTGGGAGGCATCCCCCACGGGAACCCGGTTGGCATGGCTGTTGGAACAAAGTGTGCACTGGCAGCGGGCATAGTAGAGGAGACAATCTCGGAGATAACTATCCACTGGGGAGGAGTTGAAGGTGTCGGAGAAGACTGGCTCTGGGCAGCCATGAGTGACTCCATTAGGGCAGTCAATCTGGCCACTTCCTCTTTCAGCTCGCGGTTCTCTTTCTCTAAGTGATCCATCAGTCTTGAAATGTTGGCTCTAGTGTAGTACCAGTGAGTCAGCTTGTCTTCAAAATAAATGAAGGACACAGAGTTAGACCACAGGGCAAGGGACCGGAAACAAAACCTGCTTATGCATATGATGCATGCAATGTTTGTACATATGATTTGTTTTTTATTTCAAAGGAACTTTAGAGTTTTATTTGCAAATTTTGGAAATATTAAGCATTTTATCACATATGGAAATATCTCATCAAATAATGTCAGGGAAAAGAAGTGCAACATCGTCAATCATATACAAGAGAAAAGGAAAATAATCGTCTTATGGATCCTTAGACACAATCATCTAAAGCTCGGGACACAGAAAGATAAGATGCGCGAAGCCTCTTCACCTCCCTCTCGTAGGCTGCCTCCATATCGGCCTTCTCTTTGGCGAGTCGATCATACCTCCTCTTCCAGAACTTAGAAGACTGAGGAAGTAGAGAAGTCCATACATCATCAGGGTCATCAATAACCTGATGCTCAAGAAACTCAATCAACGCATCCTTCTCCTTAATCTGCTGAAGCAACTCTTCACGTTCACGGATCCAGGCACGTGAACGGTCTTCGTCTCTCAACTCCTCTACTCCTTGATCAGGGAGGGTTGAAGGCTCAGCCATAATCATAGGTGTAGGTCTCGGATACTCGTAAGGCATGAGATACTCAAACGCCCTCTTCCTAACCCAAACAGTGTAAGGCTCCAAAGCAATGCAATTCTTAGGACCCAACTCTTTCCTTCCTTTCCTATGAATCTTGCGCCAAGCGCGGACCATCCTAGCTTTCAAGCCTTGGGGATCTTTACCATCCTGAAAGAATACACCCTCTAACAGAATGTTATTGGGTTTATCCTTCAAGGGGAACCCCAGCTGCCGACGTGCCAAAACAGGATTGTAGTTAACCCCACCACATGTACCAAAAAGAGGTACATTGGAGAAATTGCCACAAGAGTCAATAATCTGCACACCATCATACACACGGTTATACCAAGAGATATCATCATTAGTGAGAGACATAAGTCTCGTGGACCACCGTAGACATTCCTTGTTCTCCTTGAAAGCGACCGTCTGAGGTAAGTGAGAAATAAACCACTTATACAACAGAGGTAAACAACACACAATGGCGCCAACACCCTTTGCATTCCTCATATGCAAAGAGAAGTAGGTATCGCCCAACAGAGTCGGAACGGGATTAAGAGTAGAGAAAATCCTAATAGCGTTCACATCCACAAACTTGTCGATGTTGGGAAACAATACCAACCCATAGATGAGAAGTACATGTTGATTCTAAGAGTTGGCAGCAATTTTGGTAAAACAAAGAGTGTTCACAAGATGTCATGTGTGATGTCTTAACATAAGATATCCTATGTACCTGCTGGAGTTGAAGAACATATGCAAGCAGGATTGTTTCAGAATGCCACATACATTGACAAGGCTTCTGATATTGGTTGTACCTGCTGGAGCTTATAAGGAAGACATATGCTGCAGGATTGTTTCAGATGACATTCACATTGTCATGGTATCTGATATGGCTGTACCTGCTATAAAAGGAAACTGGTTTATGCAGGATTTTTCCAGATGTCAGACCCGATGTCATGACATCCTGTACACAGAACATTCAGTATGAATGTCTGGTGTTTTGTGATTGCACAATTAATGGCAATCATTGGTTGATTGAAGATATGGATAGATGGTGCATTCTATCAAGGATTTCAACCAGATTTGTTTATTTTCCAAGGAGATCTCTACAGCTGTTATAAAAAGATTTGATTGGAAAATATATCTAGGGTTTTCAAGTTGTCCAATGCTTCTATAAAAAGGGACTTGGAAAACCTGTTTGTACACACAACCAAGACTGAGCGAAATTTAGAGAGAGAGCTAGGGTTTGTGTCTGTAGGTCATTCAAGTCATCCATTGATGATTGAATTGGACTGATTTGTCTTCTTGATCAAAGCTTTGAAGCAAGATCAAAAGTGTGTCTTCTTGATTGAAATTGTGAAGTAAAATCAAGAGTGTTGTAATTGAAAAGTATTTTCTTTTCACAAGGGATTGTTGTTTAAAATCACGGGTGTGTGATTGTAAGGGAAGTGAGTGGGTTCTCATATCTAAGAGTGCTTAGGTAGAAATTGCACGGGTAGAGATTAGGTGAGAAAGACTGTAACTTGGTGAAGTGTACGGATAGTCTTTAAACTAATTCTATTTTAGTGGATTTCCTTCCTGGCTTGGTAGCCCCCAGACATAGGTGAGTTGCACCGAACTGGGTTAACAATTCTTGTGTGTTTTGCATTACCATTCTGTTTTTGTTTATCCATTGTTTATAACCAGATATCAGTGTCGTGACATTACCTTCGACATCTTATATCTGATACCAGAATTTCAATTGGTATCAGAGCAGGCATCCTGCTCTGGTTCTGGGTGAGATCTAGGGGCAATACTTTCTGGTTCAATGGAAAGAGATGGAGGATCTATTCATAGGCCACCAATCCTGGATGGTTCTAACTATGACTATTAGAAACCTAGAATGGTAGCGTTTTTAAAATCCCTTGATAACAAGGCTTGGAAAGCTGTCTTGACAGGATGGGTGCACCCTGTAGTCACTAAAGAAGGAGAAGCCACTACTGAGAAGAAGCCTGAAGAACAATGGTCCAAGGAGGAGGATGATCTTGCTCTTGGAAACTCTAAAGTCTTGAATGCAATATTCAATGGTGTAGACAAGAATATTTTCAGGCTGGTAAATAACTGTGAAGTGGCCAAAGATGCTTAGGACATTCTCAAGACCACTCATGAAGGCACCTCTAGGGTAAAGATGTCTAGACTTCAGCTGCTCACCTCCAAGTTTGAAAACTTAAGGATGAAAGAAGATGAAAACATTCATGAATTTCACATGAGTATCCTTGAGGTTGCTAATGCTTCAGGAGCCCTGGGAGAGAAGATGACAAATGAAAAATTGGTGAGAAAAATATTTAGGTCACTCCCTAAGAGATTTGCAATGAATGTGACTGCCATAGAAGAGTCTCAAGACATCTCCAACATGAGGGTAGATGAGCTAATTGGCTCCCTCCAAACCTTTGAGATGGGATTGATTGAGGGAACTGTAAAGAAAACCAAGAGCATTGCCTTTGTATCCAACACAAAAGAGGAAAACAGTCAAGATATGGATAAAGAGTGGGCCAATGAAGTTACAATGCTGGGGAGACAGTTTAACATATTGTTAAAGAAAATGGATGTCAGATCCAAGGCAAATGTCAAAAACATCCCATCTGACATTAGCAATGGAAGAAGAGTAAGGTCAGAAGAAAAGCCCAAAGAAGGAAAAGAAGTAAAGTGCTATGAATGTGATGGGTATGGACACATTAGAACAGAATGTGGTACCTACCTCAAGAAGCAGAAGATGAGTCTTGCTGCCACCTGGTCAGATGAGAGTGATACAGAGGAGGCTGCAAATCTTGTGACTGCTTTGACAGGAAGATGGGAATCTGATGAAGAGTCAAGTGATGGTGAAGTAACCTTTGAGGAATTGGCCTCTACCTACAAAGAGCCGTGTCAGAAAAGTGTTGAGCTGAACAAGCAGTCTTTAAATCAGGAGAAAGACATAACTCAACTTGAGAATGAGAAGGTAGAATTCTTGGGAACCATCTCCAAATTGAAAACAGAAGTTGTGGCTCTAAAGGTCAAGCTAGATGAAGATCAACAAGTTGAGAGCCAGAAGATAGTTCAACTGGAGAAAGAAAAAGTAGAACATGTGGAAACCATCTTCAAGCTAAAAATTGAAGTTGTGCTCTTAAACTCAAAATTAGAAGAGACAACCAAGTATGTAAGGATGCTGAACAATGGATTTGACTCCTTAGACAAGATTCTTCAAACTGGACAAATCACAGGAGTCAAATCAGGAATAGGGTACCATAAAACCAAGGCAGAAAGTAGTTACACTGGCTGCAAACCTCAAGCTAAACCTAAATGCAGCAGTTCCAAGATGTCACATCATATGTCACACCATCAGAAGAAAGAACAGCAAAAATACAAACGCCAAAGATGGAGATGTCATTACTGTGGGAAATTTGGACACTCAAGGCCCTTCTGCTATAAGATGTATGGTTACCTTACCCCCTTCATCAACATCAGCAGAAGAGAAAACAGCAGTATGGCAAACACCAAAGTTGGAGATGTCATTACTGTGGGAAATCTGGACACTCTAGATCTTCCTGTTATAAGCTGTATGGTTATCCTAGCCATGGTCATCAACAGATCCACTATCAACCCATACCCAAACATCACAGGCCTATCAACAAGAAGAAATGGGTTCCTAAGACTAATGTTACAAGTCTAATGGCTCACAAAGAAGAATGATATTTTGATAGTGGATGCTCTAGACACATGACTGGGAACTCAGACTTGATAACTGATCTTCACCCTCATGACTTAAGCTATGTAACCTTTGGTGATGGAGCTAAAGGTGAAATAAAGGGGATAGGTAAGCTTGAGTGTCTTGGAGCTCCTAAACTTGACAATATTCTTATGGTCAAGGGCTTGACTTCAAATCTAATAAGCATTAGTCAGCTAGAGGATCAAGGTCTGAGTATCATCTTCACTAAAACTGAATGTCTGATTATGAACAAAGACAGTGAAGTAATTATGAAAGGAATCAGGACCAACAACAACTGCTACATGTGGAGCTCTCAAATGGATAATTCCTCTAAGATAAGTACAGTTGCAAGAAGCATCTCCAAGGGAAAGGAAAAGTGTCAGATAAGGATGCCAAACCTCAAGGAAGAAAAGGTCATGATGGCCCAAACACCTGAACATTTGATTGGTGGTATGAAGTCTGAAGGTAGTAAGAGGCTTGCTGAGACACAAGGGACTATGAGTGCAAAGGAAAATAAGAAGATATCTGATGAAAGCAACAATGCTCAACCAATTTGGATGAAAGTTTTGATAATTACATACAATGTCACACTCGATGTTATGACATTATATTATGACAACCTGGTTGGCACTCCTTTGTCCAAAGATCATATTCAGCACAGCTGGACCAAGTACATCACTTGCTTTCATCACTCATGTAGAAAGTATGTAGAAAACAAACTCATAGTTCTACAGCATGAAATGAAATTAAACAACAGGACTGCAAGGGATTGGTATGCTGTTCAACTGAAATATGAAAAGGGAAAATTAGGGGATTGGTTTCTTGAGAAAATATGGCAATTAATTAGGAGTGGAAAAGGAAACAAGAATATTGTCTGCCCAATGAAAAGAAAAAGCCACATTAATAATGAACCATCTCCTAGTATTGGAAATAGCACACTCTGCCTAAACACACTCAAACTTCTCAAAGAACCTCTGCTAGGGCAAAGAAAGTTGTCTCAAAAGTTCAACAACATGTCTCAACATCCGTCAACATCTAGCTTAAAATCCTTTCATACTAGAACTTCATCCGTGGAATTTTTAGATGAAGAGTTGATGGACGTAACTCCTCTACGTATGATATCAGGTAACGTTCCAAGCTCCCCTTCCATGGCTAGAGCTAAGCAAGGTAACACTCCTAAAAAATCGCCTGATAAAGAGGACATGCACTCTACTGATCGCATCATAAGAAACCTAGTTACTAGGATACTGAACGAAGAGCATGGAGTTAAGGACACTTTTACCCCTCTGTCCAGAAGGGAACCCTCACCTGAGGTGGAAAGCCAAGCTGAGAAAAATGATAACTCAGAAAAGGAAGTAGCTGCTGAGGGACTATGTTCTCTTGGAAAAAACTTACCTAGTATGTCCCCTGATACTTCTCAGGACATTGAGGAAGAAGGGCCTGGGGAAGAAGATGACACGTTGGTCAATCTTGTGAAAACAAGTGTAGCTAATAGACTGAGAAAAAGGAAGAGTATGGCTGAGATAAGGACAGGGAGGAAAGAGAGAAGGGTTGCTGGTATAGGCCCCTCCAAATCTTGGAGTAAAGTAGAGGTCAGGAAGAAGAAAGACAGTGAGAGTTCTGAATCTAATGAGAATGTTGAAGACGATGTCCCAGACATCTCATCTGACAAAAGAAAGGCTGTAAAGAAGTCTTCCAACAAAGTAGCTGTTGAGCACCTAGACAAATGGAGGTTGGTCACTCAAAGAAGGGTAGCAGTTGAAAGAGAATTGGGGAAAGAGACTGTTGAAGTGAAGGAGGTAATGGAGTTAATCAAGGCAGCTGGTCTTATGAAAACTGTGACTGCTCTGCCTCAATGCTATGAAGGGCTTGTCAAAGAATTCATTGTAAACATTCCTGATGAGAGTTATAGCAGCAGGGAGGTCTGCAAAGTGGTGGTTAGGGGTAAGTGTGTGAAACTTTCACCAACCATCATCAACAGGTTCCTAGGGAGAGGAACTGATGGAGGGGTAGATCTAGAGGCCATAGATAATGAGATCTGTAGGATGATTATAGCTAGCCAAGTTAAGGAATGGCCTAGTAGGAAACACCTTGCAGCTAGTAAGCTAACTGTCAAGTATGCCATCTTGCATAAGATTGGTTCTGCAAAGTGGGTACCTACTAATCACATATCTACCATCTCCATTGCTATTGGGAGGATCATTCATGCCATTGGAACTAAGATAAACTATAATTTTGGAAAGTTTGTGTTTGGTCAAACCATCAGACATGCCTCCACCAATGCTGTAAAGTTGCCCATTGCATTCCCATCTATCATCTGTGGGATCATCCTGAGTCAACAACCAGGAATCCTGAGTACAAGTGATATTCCAAGCAGGAGAAAGACCCCTCTATCTATTCACTATAAGCTTTTTGAGGGTAGTCATGTCAATGATGTTGTCATGACATTTGCCAGAAGGGAACTTGCATCTCAAGGGAGCCTAATTGATCAATTGAAAGATACCTGCAAGGAATTGGAGAAAGGTATGAAGGTGGCCAAGGCAAGAAAAGAAGCTTTGGAAGCTCTTATTTGTAGCCTGGAAAAGGAGGAGTTAGAGAAAGCTGGAAAGGATTCAGATGGAAAAACTCAATCCAGTGGCAGCTTTAGAAGCTCTGAGGGTTCTGAAGATGAAGATGAATGTGAAGGAGATACTTCTTCTTCTGATTAATGGTTCCTGCCTGAATTGAAGACTGGGAGGTGTGGTGGAAGATGGGCTGCTGTTTGGAAAGCTGATGTTCTTTCTGTGTTTGTTTTTTTGGCAATCCTTATTGATGCCTGTTATGTAATTTTTAGGGCTCTTAATGAGTTCCTTGGATTTGTTCATTGTCTCAGCTTTCAGCTGTGTATAATGATGGTTTGTACTGCATGAATATTATGTTTTAACATGTTTAATGTTATAACATCTGTCCTGACTTTTTCTGACAGACTAATGGACATTTATTTTGTCTGATTGGTCACCTTTGGTCAATTTTGACTAAAAAGAGGGAGAAGTGTTGATGTTGAAGCAGATGTCAGTATGACATTCTGGCTGGTACAAGTGCTGGAGTTTCAGTAGCTGTTATGGTTGTTGCATGCACAAATTTAGGGGGAGAAGAAGTACCCTTGTGCATTATGCATTTGTGTGTCTTACTAGTTGCATCCATAACTAGTAATTCTGTTGATAGTTGCACAGATATAGGGGGAGGAGAAGTACCCTTGTGCATGTGTGTATTACTAGTAGCCATAACTAGTAATTGTTTTGCTTCTACTACTGATTAAACTACTGTTATGTGGTTTAACTGCTGATAGTTTACCTTGTGAACAAAAAGTACAGATATATGTTTTAGCCAAAATTTGCCAAAGGGGGAGTTTGTTGATTCTAAGAGTTGGCAACAATTTTGGTAAAACAAAGAGTGTTCACAATGTGTGATGTCTTAACATAAGATATCCTATGTACCTGTTGGAGTTGAAGAACATATGCAAGCAGGATTGTTTCAGAATGCCGCATACATTGACAAGGCTTCTGATATTGGTTGTACCTGCTGGAGCTTATAAGGAAGACATATGCTGCAGGATTGTTTCAGATGACATTCACATTGTCATGGTATCTGATATGGCTGTACCTGCTATAAAAGGAAACTGGTTTATGCAGGATTTTTCCAGATGTCAGACCCGATGTCATGACATCCTGTACACAGAACATTCAGTATGAATGTCTGGTGTTTTGTGATTGCACAATTAATGGCAATCATTGGTTGATTGAAGATATGGATAGATGGCGCATTCTATCAAGGATTTCAACCAGATTTGTTTATTTTCCAAGGAGATCTCTACAGCTGTTATAAAAAGATTTGATTGGAAAATATATCTAGGGTTTTCAAGTTGTCCAATACTTCTATAAAAAGGGACTTGGAAAACCTGTTTGTACACACAACCAAGACTGAGCGAAATTTAGAGAGAGAGCTAGGGTTTGTGTCTGTAGGTCATTCAAGTCATCCATTGATGATTGAATTGGACTGGTTTGTCTTCTTGATCAAAGCTTTGAAGCAAGATCAAGAGTGTGTCTTCTTGATTGAAATTGTGAAGTAAAATCAAGAGTGTTGTAATTGAAAAGTATTTTCTTTTCACAAGGGATTGTTGTTTAAAATCACGGGTGTGTGATTGTAAGGGAAGTGAGTGGGTTCTCATATCTAAGAGTGCTTAGGTAGAAATTGCACGGGTAGAGATTAGGTGAGAAAGATTGTAACTTGGTGAAGTGTACGGATAGTCTTTAAACTAATTCTATTTTAGTGGATTTCCTTCCTGGCTTGGTAGCCCCCAGACGTAGGTGAGTTGCACCGAACTAGGTTAACAATTCTTGTGTGTTTTGCATTACCATTCTGTTTTTGTTTATCCATTGTTTATAACCAGATATCAGTGTCGTGACATTACCTTCGACATCTTATATCTGATACCAGAATTTCAGTACAAATATGGCCTCAAAGGCATCTTCACTCATGGCCTTCCCATATATAGTAGCTTGAGCAATGAGGAACTCAGAAGGGAGACCTTGAATTCCACCTTTGGTAGTCATATGAGCACCAACCAGAGATTCATCTATGTGTAACATGTCAGCTATCTCTTGAGAAGTAGGAATACTCTCCAAGCCACTTAACGGCAACTGGTCTAGAATAGGTATACCCACAAGGTAAGCATACTCCTCAAGGGTAGGCAAAAGTTGGAAATCCGGAAACGTGAAGCAACGGTACAAGGGATCATAAAACTGCACCAATACACTCATCAACCCTTCATCCACCTGAGTAGTCAGAAGAGTAGAAGCTTTCCAAAACGAGCCTTGAAACCCAAGGGATCCAATACATAGGATGTCAGATTCCTTAACTCTTTCAAATCTGGTTGCCTGAAGCTGTACTTCTTTGTATTCCTTCTTTGTCTTTCCATGTCTGGAAATTTTGCAAATAAACCCCTTAAGTTCCTTGAAAATTTTCTTATTTATTGATAATATGGATGCAAATGGGTGTATGAATGCATGAATGCAACAATCACACTCAAGGATCAAGCAAAGCACACCAAACAAAGGTCATGGGATGGATCATGTTATCCTTAATATCAACCATCCATTCTGATGGATTATGGTTTGCACCTTATCAACACTCAAGTTCCATTGATATTAAGGATACCTGAACGGATCAACCATGAATCAAGGGTTTGTTGCAAGTCACGAGCATGGAGTTTAGGTTAAGAACCACCCAAAGGGAGTGTACTAAGGTTTAAACCTGCCAAACATGTTCTACAAAAGGTTCCCATAGTCATCATCCCATCTTTTGGATATTATCGGAGAAACGACTACTCGTATTCCAAAAATATTCTCAAGAGAGACTCTTATGAGTGTAGTATCGCGTAACAATCGTATCAAATCTTACACTTGAACGAATTTCGCACTACATCCTACGAATAGGCCAAGATGGGCTTGGTAAACTAAGGTCCTTGGCTTCTAAGGTCTATATTGGAAAGAGTAATGTCTAACCACAACTTACTTGTGTGACATTATTGATCCCAACACGACCTCCACCAAGTGAATGGGCTTGCAAGTCAACTTGCTAAGGAATAACTCCACACAAGTCGACAAGACTATGCCATTCTCCTATCCTAAGTGCACTCGAGTCCGGGTATAGAACTCATCTCACAAAGATCACAATGCATACAAGGAATTAATATTCAAACAATTCAATCATTACATACAATACAGTGATCCCAAATTGCACAAAAATATGTCACAAAAAAAAATATACAATACAATACAACAAATATGAAAAGTAGGCAAAACCCACTAGGATGTCTTCACCAGCAGAGTCGCCACTTTTTTGTAGCGGGGTATTCGTTACCATTAGAGATATTGACTAAATCCAAGGTAAATCATACAAGTCGAGTCGCCACCGCACTTCTATTTATCCAAAGGAATGGTTAGAAAGCGAACAAAAACCTAAAAGTTTTATCGAATAAAAAACTAGTAAAAATGCCAGAGATCTGGGTAAGGGGGTTGGTTATGCAATGAGAAGGTGTTAGGCACCCAAAGCATCATAGGTACTCCTAGGGAGCCCTTTTCACATTTGTTGCAAAGGTTGTTATTTTTTTTTTTTGAAAATTTATTTGTGCAAACATGATTGAAGGGATGAGAAAAGCGTGTATGTTTATCTAATGTACTACTTACTAAAATAAGGGTCAAAAGCAAATGACTCGCACGGACGTCGCATCTACTGCATACGTATCTCATCTGAATCTGAGAATCAGAGTCTTCGTAGCTCAGCTACCTATGGGTTAAAGAGGAGCGTGCTCGCTAAGACATCGCGTCTTATGCCTACGTATCTCATCTGGGATGAAAATCAGAGCAAAACGTAGTTCGACCACCTATGGGGTAAGGGTTGTGTTTTGGGGTGAAGGACGTTACTACGCAATCTACCGGATGCTCGACCTTTGGAGACTTACTCGCCTATAGTAGAAGGAGATAACGTGTTCTTAGGAGAAGAAAAATCAATGAGTTTGGGGTGTTTAGGGATGCTCATGCAAAAAGGCAGTCCTAGATGAAGGAACCGCGCTACCTTAAATGTCATGCCACGAGAGGCTATACGAAACCTAAGAAATCGGTAACATGCGGGAAAAGTAAAGGGATCGAGAGATCTAGTTTACGGATAAAGATCCGAAGTAACAACAATTAGATAAATAAGAAACCCAAAGACTCTTCCAATCTAAACACCATCAAAGAAAGCGAGTCAGTATAGGTAATCAGAATAAACCTCCAGGTGGTATCCAACAAATAAAGTGGAACACCAGGAAAGCCATCTCTGCAAGAGTCATATGAGCCCTCACAAAACAAAACTCAACAAACAGGTTAGAGAAACAAGCTAGGGTAATCAAGAGTTGCCCCCAAATCAAAATGTAACCACATGAATCATGCCATTAAAATTCACAAAAAGCTCACAAAAAGCAACCAAGGGTAGGAGGCCTAAACCTCTTGTCAAACACATGCATCAAAAGGGTATCAAATTCACCTATAATACCTCATACATTCAGAGCATTCAAATTAAAAGCATAAAGTAATGGGAATAAGGCAAACCTGACTGGAGAGATCGAATGAAATTGAATTGCCCGGTTGGGTTTGCAAAGCAATCTGAGGGTTTATATGAGAGGGAATTGGTTCTTTGCCGATGAGTTCCCTTCAGTCTCTGGAGGTTGCTCTGAACTCTGTTAGCTCTTCTCTCACTATCTTTTTCCCTGCCAGGGTAATAGGAATAGAATGGAATTTTGTTTCACTGAAACTCTGAATTTATAACCTGGTTTTTATGGACCTGTGGGCTCAAATGAGAGAGGCCCAAGTCCAAAATTTTCTGTTATATTTTATTTATTTATTTAATTATTTATTTATTTATTTATTTTTCGTTTTTCGTTTTTCGTTTTTTTTTCTTCTTTTTTCGTTCTTTTTTTTTAAACACGTGGCCTTCGCCTAGCGAGCATGACAGTTCAAGAAATTCCTCTGAGCGTAGGTGATTTTGGTGGCTTTTCTTGGGACTTACTAGGCGACCCATTCTACTCGCCTAGCGAGCATGACAGCTCATGGACAAACTTTTGCTCCTTCAAGATTAACGTTTTGACTGCCGAATAGACCCCATTTGAACCTGTTGGAAGTATCTCAAGCCATTCCCTTATGTTGACTGATCATCTAAATAGAACCCACAAAGCGTCTTGGATGATACTCAAGCTTTAAACAAAAGATGTTAGTGACACATTTTTGTGCTTTTGGTTAGTAAACAAAAGTAAGAGAAACAATGATGTATAATTCAAGCATGCTTGGTGATCTCAAATCAATCACAAGGAGTCCCACCCAAAGGCAAAGGGAACCAAGATGCTAAAGATCCTTGAGGCAATGCAAATGCAATGTTATGATGCCATGAGGGATCTTAGGGTCAAAATTGGGGTCTTACACCTTGGCAACTTCGTCATCCCGGGTTGAATCTGCAATAATTGGGTCGCTGTTAATGTTCCAACAGTTATTCACAAGTCCACGTAATGTGTTCATTTTGTTTGAAAACCCTTCTCCCATGCCAAAAGGATAAGTGATGACATTGTTGGCACATTTGATTAATACAATGATATTCATTCAAAAATTACATGTTAAATGTTTGTTTTTCCAAATTATTTTCCCTTTTTGCTTTTTGCATGAAATTGGTGATCATCATAAAACCCTAAAAAAGAATAAAATCAATCTTTTCATCTGCATAATGATTTGCCTTGTTTGAATTCTGAAATCTCTTTTATACTCAAAATCATTATGCAGGTTGATCAACCCCATTGAACATAACGATCCAACACCATCTCCCAACTTTGAGTTCCCTGTATTTGAAGCAGAAGAAGATGATGTTGAAAAGATTCCTGATGAGATTACCCGTCTGCTTGAGCACGAGGAGAAGATCATTCAGCCACATCTTGAGAATTTGGAAACAATCAACTTGGGGTCTGAAGACTGCATTCGTGAAGTGAAGATTGGGGCACTCCTTGAAGAGTCTGTTAAGAAGGGGTTGATTGAGTTTCTACGAGAATATGTCGACGTCTTTGCCTGGTCGTATAAAGACATGCCTGGTTTAGATACTGATATTGTGCAACATTTCCTGCCTTTGAAGCCTGAGTGTGTGCCTGTGAAGTAGAAGCTCAGAAGAACTCATCCTGATATGGCAGTGAAGATTAAAGAAGAAGTTCAGAAGCAAATTGATACGGGGTTTCTGGTAACTTCTACATATCCTCAATGGGTGGCCAATATTGTGCATGTACGAAAGATAAGTTTCCTCTACCACATATTGATATGTTGGTAGACAATACAGCTAAATTCAATGTCTTCTCATTTATGGACAGATTTTCCTGCTATAACCAGATTAAAATGGCACCTGAGGATATGGAGAAGACAACATTCATCACACCTCGGGGAACATTCTGTTATCGAGTGATGCCCTTTGGTTTGAAGAACGCCGGAGCCACGTATCAACGCGCTATGACTACCTTGTTTCATGATATGATGCACAAGGAGATCGAGGTGTATGTCGATGATATGATTGCAAAGTCGAAAACAGAAGTTAAACATATAAAATACTTGTTGAAGCTTTTTTAGCGTTTGAGGAAGTACAAACTCCGCTTGAATCCGAACAAGTGTACATTTGGAGTCCCTTCCGGCAAGTTATTGGGCTTTATTGTCAGTGAAAGAGGTATTGAAGTTGATCCTGCCAAGGTCAAAGCAATACAAGAGATGCCTGCGCCCAAAACTGAGAAGCAAGTCCGAGGTTTTCTTGGCCACTTGAATTACATTTCCAAATTTATATCTCACATGACTGCCACATGTGCGCCTATATTCAAGCTCCTTCGGAAAGATCAGCGTCATGATTGGACCGAGGATTTCCAGAAGGCCTTTGACAGTATCAAAGAATATCTGTCTGAGCCTCCGATTATGACTCTGCCTGTTGAAGGGAGACCCTTGATTATGTACTTGACTGTGCTTGAGGACTCCATGAGTTGTGTACTGGGTCAGCAAGATGAATCAGGCAAGAAAGAGTATGCTATATACTATCTGAGTAAGAAGTTCACTGATTGTGAGTCTCGGTACTCAATGCTCGAGAAGACATGTTGTGCTTTGGCTTGGGCCGCTAAGCGTTTACGCCAGTATATGTTGAATCATACGACTTGGTTGATATCCAAAATGGATCCAATCAAGTATATCTTTGAGAAGCCTGCTTTAACTAGGAGGATTCCCCGTTGGCAGATGCTGATGTCTGAGTATGATATTGAGTATCGAGCTCAGAAAGCTATTAAAGGTAGTATCTTAGCTGACCACTTGGCACATCAACCAATTCAGGATTATCAGTCCGTTCAGTACGAATTCCCGGATGAGGAGATTCTATATTTGAAGATGAAAGATTGCGATGAGCCTACGCTTGATGAAGGGCCAGAGCTTGGTTCCCGATGGGGTATGGTATTCGATGACACTGTTAATCAGTATGGAAATGGTATTGGGGCAGTGATTATTACTCCTCAGGGCACACATTTTCCTTTTACAGCAAGGCTAACTTTCAAATGCACGAATAATATGGCAGAACATGAGGCCTATATTATTGGATTGGAAGAGTGTATTGATCTTAGGATCAAACATCTTGATGTTTATGGTGATTCAGCCCTTGTTGTTAATCAGATTAAGGGTGAATGGGAGACGAATCAGCCTGTCCTCATCCCCTACAGAGATTATGTGAGGAGGATTTCAACTTTCTTTATTGAGGTTGACTTCCATCATATTCCTCGAGATGAGAATTGTATGGCAGGTGCTCTTGCTACACTTGCTTCGATGATTGTGGTGAAATATTGGAATGAAGTTCCCAATATCACTGTGACGCGCTTGGATAGACCAGCTCATGTATTTGCAGTTGAAGAAGTGAAAGATGATAAGCCATGGTATTATGATATCAAGTGTTTTCTTCAGAGTCAGATTTACCCGCCTAGGGCATCTGTTAAAGATAAGAAGACTTTGAGGAGATTATCTGGTAGTTTCTACCTCAATGGTGATGTACTTTACAAGAGGAATTTTGATATGGTTTTGCTCAGATGCGTGGATAGACACGAAGCAGACCTGTTGATGACTGAAGTCCATGAGGGTTCATTTGGTACTCATTCCAATGGACATGCCATGACAAAGAAGATGTTGAGAGCAGATTACTATTGGCTGACAATGGAGTCTGACTGCTGCAAATATGTGAAGAAATGCCATAAGTGTCAGATTTATGCGGATAAGATTCATATTCCCCCGACACTTCTGAATGTTATTTCCTCACCATGGCCTTTATCCATGTGGGGAATTAACATGATTGGCATGATAGAGCCAAAGGCGTCAAACGATCACCGTTTTATTCTCGTAGCTATTGATTACTTCACCAAGTGGGTTGAAGCGGCATCGTATGCAAACGTGACCAGGCAGGTAGTTGTGAAGTTTATCAAGAATCAACTCATATTCCGTTATGGTGTGCCCGACAAGATCATTACTAATAATGGATCTAACTTGAACAACAAGATGATGAAAGAGCTGCGTAGCGAGTTCAAGATTGCACATCATAATTCTTCTCCTTATAGACCCAAGATGAATGGAGCTATTGAAGCTTCTAATAAGAACATCAAGAAGATTATCGAGAAGATGGTTGTTACGTACAAAGATTGGAATGAGATGCTGCCATTTGCTTTGCATGGATATCGTACATCTGTCCGCACTTCAACAAGGGAAACCCCTTTCTCCCTTGTATATGGCATGGAGGTTGTGCTCCCCGTGGAGGTTGAGATCCCATCAATGAGAGTCTTGATGAAAGCCAAGTTGACTGAGGCTGAATGGGTTCAGATTCGTTATGACTAGCTGAATATGATCGAAGAGAAGAGATTGACTGCCATGTGCCATGGTCAGTTATATCAGCAAAGGATGAAGAAAGCCTTTGATAAGAAGGTTAAGCCTCGTGTGTTTCGAGAAGGTGACCTCGTGCTCAAGAAAGTTTTGTCTTTCGCGCCCGATTCGATGGGCAAGTGGACTCTAAACTATAAAGGTCCATATGTTGTTAAGAGAGCCTTTTCATGCGGTGCTTTGATACTTACAACTATGGATGGGGAGGATTTCACTCGTCCTGTGAATTCAGATGCAGTCAAGAAATACTTCTCCTAAAATAAAAACAGAATAGCTCGCTGTAACACCCCAACATTTGCCCTCCTCATTCATGAACTCATTTTTAGGTCATTTAACATTTCATATTGCATTTCATCATGTCAATCAGAATCAGATCCAAGAAGCTTGAATATCATCCAAGACACTTTGTGGGTTCTATCCGGGTGATCAGTCAACACAAGGGAAAGACTTGAGTTACTTCCAACAGGTTCAAATGGGGTTTATTCATCATTCAAAACGCTAATCTTGAAGGAGCAAAAATCTGTTGCTGAGTTGTCATGCTCGCTAGGCGAGCAGAATGGTTTGCCTAGTGAATCTGAACTGTCATGCTCGCTAAGCGAGCAGATCCTTCGCTAGGCGAAGCCCACGCGTTTTGAGAAAAATAACAGAAAGTCATGGGCTTGAGTTGCCCTCATTTGAGCCAACCAAGCCACGAAAATCAGGTTATAAATTCTAAAGTTTCGGTGGAACAAAACCCTAGAAAAAAGGGGGAGAACAGAGAGACCTACAAACTAATCTGCAGCAACCTCTAGACAGCTCTGAAAAGTTCACTCTGACTCACACACTTTTTCACCTCCATCTCACGCAAAACCCTAACATTGCTTTGCAAACCCAGCCGTGCCATCCGATTTCAATCGATCTCTCAAATCAGGTTTGCCCTATTTCCGCTGCTTTTATGCTTTCAATTTGAAGTTTCTGAATGTATGAGGTATGCTGGATGAATTTGGAAGGGTGGGTATCATTCGGTTTTGCCCACGGGTTTAGATATGCATGAATGTGTAAAATAATACCTTGAATGTTTAATCGTTTCGTTTCTGAAATGTGTGCCATAGGGTTTGTGGTTTCTGAAATCGCACTGTTATCAAACAAAAGAACCCAAAACCCGCAGGCGTTCGCTAGAACCATCGCTAGGCGAGCATGTAGCGAAGCTTCGCTAGCACCTCACTAAGCGAAGCAGTAGCGAGCGTGACAGTAATTGGTTTTTTCTGTTTGCTCTAATCCGTTTTGTGTGCGTCATGGCATGTTTTCTCCTGATTCCATCTTGTTATTCTAACCTGTTTGTTGAGTTTTTGTGAGGGCTCACATGACTCCTGAAAGGATAGCTTGCTTGGTATTCCACTTTATTTGTGGGATACCATTTGGAGATTTATTCTGATTGCTTTGTTGACTTGTTTTGTTTGATGGTGCTAGCTTAAGAGATTGTCGGGTTTCTTGCTTCGTTAGTTGCCATTACTTCGGATTTTTATCCGTGCGGTAGACCTCTTGATCCCTTTATTTTTCCCGCATTTTACCGCTTTCTTAGTTGGAAGACCTCGATAGGAGGCAATGTTTTTGTGTGTTTATTTTTGTGCCTAAAGACCTCCAAGAAGAGGCACCAGTGCTAAAGACCTCCATGAAGAGGCAATTGACGGATAAAAGGAATCAATAATCAATCCCCCGTTATTCAGTGTGTCATTCTTTATGCTCACACTACGTGTCGATGCTTCAGAACAAAAGCCCAAGATCTTTTGTCCGGTCAGTCAGTGGAGAGGGTTCCACCTTCCTGAATCCCCACTTTTTGTCATGAGCTCACCCTTTCCAGGGTTAAGAGCTATGAGGTCGTATCCTCATTACCCTTTTGATCTGCTCACCCTGGCGTTCAGTGTCAGTGGTTAAGAGCCCGTTTGATTACCCTTCCATGGCTTGTTTGTCGAGGTTGATATGACCCCTCTTGACTAAAGCCCTACCCATGTATGTTTGAGCCCCCTTGCTGGCGTGTTTACTTTATGCATGTTTGTTTTGTATGGTGTGATCGTCTCCCCATAGGGCTGCTAGGACTTCCTTTTTGCATGAGCATTCCTAAAACACAAACAAACTCATTGATTTCTCTTCTCCTAAGAACACGTTTACTCCTTCTACTACAGGCGAGTAAGTCTCCAAAGGTCGAGCATCCGGTAGATTTCGTAGTAACGTCGTTCGCCCAAAACACAACCCTTAACCCATAGGTAGCCAAACTACGTTTTGCTCTGATTCTCATTCCAGATGAGATACGTAGGCATAAGACGCGATGTCTTACCGAGCACACTTCCCCTTAACCCATAGGTAGTCGAGCTACGAAGACTCTGATTCTCATATTCAGATGAGATACGTATGCAGTAGATGCGACATCCGTGCGAGTCATTTTCTGTTGACCCCTCTTTTAGTAAATAGTACATTAGATAAACCCACACCCTTTAGACAAGAACAACAAGAGTGGATCCCGTAGAGTACTACGGATGCGTAGGGGTGCTAATACCTTCCCTTCGCATAATCGACTCCCGAACCCAAGATTTGGTTGCGAGACCTTGTCTTTTCCTTTCTTTTTTTCCAGGTTTACTTCGAGCGTTTCCTTTCCCTCCTTTGGGATAAATAGCGCACGGTGGCGACTCTTCTGTCATTTCCTTCTTCGCCGGTTTTTTTTTCGCTTTCTATTTTTTAGGTTGCGACACTCGCTAAGTTGAAAACCCTAAAGGGCGACTTAGGAAAAAATGAGCGTCTCGGTGGATTGAAAACCCGAAAGGGCGGTCCAGGCAAAAGTTAGAGACATAAAAAAATGAATATATATATATATATATATATATATATATATATATATATATATATATATATATATATCCCGCTAGATTGAGTACCTCACCTTGTGGCAATCTAGGCAAAAATTAGGGATTTGGCAAGTAACTGCATCTTGACAAGACTTCGTTCTATAAGTATCTTCTGTAAAAGATTCTTGCTCAGTCATCGCCAACTGAAGCTTCAAATACACTGGATTCAGAGTTGGTGGAGAAATGGTCATTATGTTCAATGTAGCCCTTTTTCCAATATATATATCACCAATTTTAAATTTGTAAAGATCCATGGAGTCTCGCCATTTGCGGACTACCATTCTATCAAATAAATTTGAGCCTTTATCCAATTCTTTGAAGTCTTATTTGTTTCTATTTAACAAATGTTTGCATGTTTTAATTAATAATATCATTGATTTAAACGAATAAAGTTTTTATAAACTGTTTTTAAACAAAGTGAACATTGACAATGACTGAAAGGATAAATGGAATGTCTTCATTACTCTCCCAAGGATAGTATGATCTTCCAAAGGGTAAGACATTTGTTCATGTTCTGGCATGATTGTATCCTCTTCATCATCTTTCAGGTTATCTCCTCAGCAAGCGCAGAAAGAACAAAACATTATCAGATCCCCAGAGAGTCTGTAGTTTTGGCCTAGATCTTTTAGAGATGTGTATACCTCTATATCAGGCACTAGCATCTGTGTTTTATCAATTATATGGTTGTCATCCCTTGTGTGGACTGACCTAAAATCCCTTATAAATTGATAAAAGTTGGTATGCTACCTATTCACAAGGAAGTTGGTCTTTCCCTAGTATGAGTAGAAGTCCTCAACGGAGTAAGCCTGTGATCCCTGCAAAGCTATTTTCCAGATATCTCCTCAGCAGTAGTTGCCTAGGGCAGTTGGTGAAGGGTTTGCTCCCTTTTCATCCCCCAACATGGCACGTGTTGATGAAGGATTCACTTCCGATTCCCTCAGCCAAGACAGTTCCTCCGCAGGTACTTGTAGTTTCTCCCCGACAGGTTTGCCTACAGCTCACACCAGTAGGGTTGCTTGCAGCAGATTATCCCCAGTATGGTCGCCTGCAGACCATCCCCTGTAGAGTTTCCTGATCCTAGCTTGACATTGGTATCCCCTCCGAGTGGAAGACATTTTCCAATATTGAGGGATTTTGAGGAAGATGTGTTTGTTTTCCCAGCAGAGCAATGTGTTCCTTCTCCCGTTAGCAGAGATGTCTCTTCAGCAGTTAGAAGAGAATGCTTAATTGATGTGTATCTGTTTGGTGGTTGTTCCCCACGGAGTTTCATATCATCCCCTGATAAGATCCCTAGTAGAGTTCTTCTATGACAGATCTTATTGATATCTCTACATGTTCCCCAGCTAAGACTTTGCCTATCCCCAGCGGTGGTCTGTGTCTCCTGGTTTTTGATGCTTCCCACCAGAATTAATTTCTCCTGTGGGCTTGACCTTTCTCATTTGAGATGTTATACCGGATGTCCATCCATTGATTCTCAGACTTGTTTGTGTTAGATATGTCTGTCTGTCAACATTAATCATACATAAACCACGCATATACATGCATAATTATAGCATTCAGATATTCATGTTGCATTCTTTGCCATATATCTTTGCTTGTTATCTCCTACTGATGGTGAAATATTCTTCCCCAAGCAGATCTTTGCGTCTGATCTCTCCATATAGAGTCAGCCCTATTAGGCAGAAAGTGTCTATCTTTTCTTCTATATTCCCCACTGAGTTATGTCCTCGTGGATAATTTTTGTTTCAGTTTCCTCCCCAGTTGTGTATCTGGATGAAATTACTCCCCTGAGTTATATTCTCATCGGGTTGAGTCTTGTTTGATTTTGTCTTTCTAGTTTGTTCCTAGAATGACTCAATTTCTTGTTATTTCCCCTACAGGTTCCCTGTGGTTTAGTTGTTCAATTGCTCAGTAATCAGTAATTGTTCACCTTTTTCCCCAGTGAATTTCTGTGGCCTTCTACCCAGTAACCGGTAGTTGTAAGTCCTGTTTCTGTGGTTTTCCACCCAGTAACCGGTAGATGTAATCCTCTCTTTGTTGGTTATCTTTATCCAATATTCGATATTGATATTCCATCGTTTTTTGAGTATACCACCCAGTAACCGGTGATATATCTCTCGGATGATTGTTTTTGCCAAGCAATTCATCCCCCGCGAGTCATCTTTCATTTAACCTTGTTTGGTAATGATTGTTTTTCCTTTTGATTGGTCATCATTTTATACCCAGTACCCGGTATCCCGATGTCCTTTCTTTTCGGTCGATTTATCCTTTATTAACCCAGTAACTGGTTGTGGATAATCTTCCATGCGAGTATGTTATCTATGTTCTGACGGTAATAGATAATATATCTCATGCTCTCTTCAGTCGAAGTCCTTTTCTTCCCCAGTTGAGTAAGATTCGTTTTTCCTTGTGGAATCGAATACCCATCCTGTAAATTGAGTTTGCTTTTTCAACCCTCCTTTTCGGATGATGAGTGTCTTGGATATGTTCCCAATTCACGCCTGGTTGGTCACCTATTATATGCCCAGTAACCGGTATCCCTGGTGATCCTTCCTTTTGCTCCCTATTATGAGTTTTTGTCCCTTGTGGAGTCAGATTTTTCCTGAGATGAGATATGCCTTTCGGGTCCTCCTCGGATGTTTTGGATGATTGATATCTCTCACCCTTATATCGGTCTTAGATATTCTTTCTCCCTGAGCATGTTGTTCTCACCCAGTAACCGGTGTTTTGATGACATGTCTCTTTTTGAGTTTATTACCCAGATGTTGGTAATATCTCGTTTTTCTTCCTCAGCTGAGTCCTTTGTGGACATCCCCGTCTGAGTCTGAATTTTTATCCGAAGTATCCTTCGCGGATAGTTTTGTTGTATTGGCATATTCCTCAATACATGCACCTTTGCGTCAGCTCGAGTCTTTCCATCGATCTATTTTCATGAAATCCCTTCGTGTCTCCCAGCAAGTTCTCAAGTCGTGACCTGCTCGCGCATTTTACCCTTATTTCTCCCCAGAGTCTCTGAATCCCTAGTGAGCGTATTACTCCTATGGATTTTCAGTTTCTCCTGATTTCTTTTCCTTTGTGGCCATATTTCCCCACAGAGTATTAACTTTTGCATGCATACATCTGCTTCATGAGGTCTCTTAGGGACCAAAATTCGTCTCTTTGTTATTTTTTAAGCCCATTCTACCTCGTCGAGACGAAGATTTTAACCTTCATATCTCCGGATAGAATGACCTTAAATAGGGGCATCTGTAAGACCCTAATTTTGACCCTAAGACCCCTCATGGCATCATATCATTGCTCAATGCATTTGCCTCAAGGATCATAGCATGTGTGGTTCCTTAACCCTAGGGTTGGGACTTATGTGAGTTGGTTTGAGACCACCAAGCATGCTTGTATTGTATATTATTTCTTTCTTATTTGTTTAAATAACCAAAAGCACAAAAATATGTCACTAACTCTTTTGTTTTGAAGCTCAAGTGATCAGGTGATCCCATGCTCCTAGGAGGCTCCTATGCTCAATGAAGTGGCCATATGAAGATAAGGAAAAGCATGAAAATGATCCACAAATCTCCCAATAATCATATATGTCCCCCAAGGATCTCAATTTTCCAATTGGATCAAGATAACTCTAAGGGCTTGAGGATTGTTTCTCAAGGAAACCCTAATTCAGATGTGCATTGACTGTGCATTGACTGTGCCTTGCTCATAAAGAAACCTCAACCTATGATCAAATTCAATCAAGGGAAGTTCTTTAATTCATTATTTTATTCATATATGAGCCTATGTGAGTATCCTCAATCATTCATTCATCAAGATTTGAAGTTTGGCCTTGAGAAGTTGACCAGTCAAGTCATCTGACTAAACTGAGGATCACTGAGACACAACGTTTGATGTGTTTGTCAAATAAAGATGACCCCAAGAGAAACAATGTTCTTAAGAACCATATTAACAACTTTCATGTTCATAAAAAATACATTTTAAACTTGGAAGGTCATCATTCATTTCAAATCATTATAGGTCATTTTGACTGAAACCCTAATTTTGGGTCAACTTGCCAAAGACCTAACTTCCTTATTTTTTTATGATTTTGAGGTGAGACTAATTGCATTGGAAATCTTAATATGTCTACTTAAAATGTTATGTTGGAAAAAATTTCATAATCCTAAAAGAAACACATGTGATAATACAAAACATTATAGGTCACTTTGGACCAAAACCATTGAATTTAAAAAATGTCCAACTTCAAGTGCCATAACTTTCTCATTAAAAATTCAAATGATGCAAACTTTAAGTACAAATTGATTATCTTGAAAAAAAACTACAACTTTCATGTTGGAGGTTTTTTCATTTGACGCTTGCATCATTGAAACATAAGGGCTTGAAGTTGATCACTTTTGGTAAAAAAATTCAAAGGAAACCTAGACATGTTTTGTACCTCAAACTTCAAAGCCAGTTTTCATAATTTTCCAAACTCCAAATGGATTTTTGCCCAATATAGATTTTGTTCCTTATGTTAAAAGCTTTCCAACCATTACTCACATTACATTGTTTGGATTTTCCATGTGTGATTTTCGAAGGGCTTAATGTTTATGATCAATTATGCAATTCACTTTGTAACTTGATGTGCAACCAAATACCAGGCCTTGTGCACGTCCATTTCACTTCAAAATGATCTCAGCATGCAACTCCATTCAATTTTGGGCCTCACATGCGCCTGTACAGGCCCATGCATGGAGGATCCAAAATTCATGCACACGAGCATTACACCTCCTTGCATCAAGCTCAGCTATAAATACATGTGCTTGCTCATTCAAAAACCAACCTCAAGGTGATTTGAAATGCTGCTGAAATGAAAACCCAACCTCACTCAAAGGAATTCCAGTTTTTATTTCTCAATTTCAAGCTTGAATTTCAACATCATTAGTTGATCTTCAAGTCTTAATTCCTTAGCCTTGCATCCACATTACATCTCCTGATCAAATTGGATTCAAGAACTTGAGAAAATCGTGTTGTTCAAAGCTGCACTTCAAAGGTATATCACCAAACTTGTTTGATCTGGATCTTGAAATACAATGTGAATTGCTTTGATTTGAACTGTTTTCTAAAGTCCTCGAGCAAGAGGCAGGCCAGTGGTGGTCTTAATTTCATGAATTGAGACATTTCAGATCAAACACCATGATCTTCAAGCTCTTGTTTCTCTTTAAATAGAAACATTGAGGAAGATCCAAGGTTACAGGGGTGATGTACATCACCCCAACTTTATTTTGGTACCATTATTTTTCATTTTCATTAAGGTTGAAAACCCTGCGCGTGGTGGTCGGAGTTTGTTCTCTGGCCGGAGAAGATGGTGGTTTCCACCACCATCCCCACGTGGGAGCCTCTGAGCCCTTGGATGATGCTCAAACGATCTAATCATGGCCTTTACTTTTGTTGACTTATTTTAACTCATTGTGTAACGCGCTTGACGAAGGCATATGGTATGACCGCGCTTCTGGACCGTGTGATGATGCCACGTCAATTAATGAGACGAATCCAATGGGCGCTGATTTTTGCTATTTTCTATTTTCTGTTTTAATTTATTTTAATTTATTTTAATTTCTTTTAATTTCTTTTAATTTCAAAAATACATAACTATTTTATTTGAAGTCACAAAAATATGAGACCAACACCAAAAATTTTATTGAGAAATCTAGTTTCATATTTTGATTTTTAATTATTTTTGCGACTTCATTTAATATTTTTTGTGAATTATTTTGTTTTTAATAGTTTTTAATTCATTTTAAATACTTTTTGATATCTGAAAAATCCAAAAATATTTTCTTAGCACATATGGATCATGGTAAGTCTATGAAAAATAGTCTCATCAATTTCTTAATTGATTTGAGATTTATTTGAGATTTTAATTCATATTGTGTTATTTTTAATGTTTTTAATTGTTCTAAAATAGTTTCTGATTTCAAAAATTGTTGAGAAACTTTGTCAAACCTTGTTTGACCATGTTAGACCTATGAGAATTTAATTGGACTTGTTGAAGTTGATTTGAATTGAATTTGAGGTTTGACCATATTTTGTCCATTTTAATTTTGCATTTATTTTAATTCCAAAAATACCAAAAAAAATATGTTTGACTTGTTGACTTCTAATCTTCATTTCTCTTCTGTTTACCATTGGTTGGTGATGATTTGATTCACATTTGATCATTGTGTTTTGACATTTGAATTCTCCTTTTGTTCATTTCATCTTCATCTCACTTCTTTTTATTTTGGCCAATGAGTTAATATCTTATTGTTGGTCTTGACATATGAGAAGTTTAACCTTCTTTGATCCAAATCAAACTCAACTTGATTCATGATCAAGTGAGTTGCTTTGTGTCCAAGATAGGTTGCTTCTTGGTCAAGCAAAAAGCCTGAAGTCCATACAAGGCCTTCCTCTTTTTTTTTGGCATGGCAAGTTGTAGGAGCTTGGCTTACTAGTCATGATCTCTAACTTGTGTTTATTTGCCTATAGTTTTATTGCGGCCTCAGATAGGTGTGACTACTGCATTAGTCCACTTACGATTGCTTAACATAGCGCTAAATTGTCTCATGACACACTAACATAACCACTAATTACTAACTTTAATTTGAGCATTTAATTTCTTGCAATTTACTTTAATGCACTTTATTTCTTGCTCATTTATTCATATTGATTTTTAATTTGCTCACTTGAGCTCATACTTTACGTTTATGTCATTTTCCTTTGCTCATTTGAGCTCATTATTGTATATAAATATATTGTTGCTTTGTGTTTGTTTTGTCTTTGTTTGTGTGAACCCAATGCAAAAAGGAGAAAAGACATAGAATTAGGACCTTACCTATGTTTAAAGGAGTTCAAGAGCAACTAGGCCTCATGCCTTTAGAATGCTAAATTGGTTGAAGAGCAACTAGGCCTCATGCCTTTAGAATGCTAAAATCTAAGAGTTGACTTCAAAGGACTTCCTCTTATTGTGTTGTGAACTTTTTGATGTTTGCTCTTGTGTGATAGGGATTCCATCTTGAGATAGTAAGAATGACCATTGTCATGAATAACCAAGTTAAGAGAGACAAGCCAAATGGAGATCCTAAGAGCTTGATTCTAATTTGTTTTGATTGCTTGTTGCTTGCTAAGTCCAAAGGAAATGAGCATCTTGAATCATCTTTATGATTTCAAGAAAAGGAACTCCAAGGGTTTTATCTCTTCTCTTATCTTTGTATGCTTTAGGACTAGCCTTCCTCTTCTTCTCTCCACTCTAACCCAAGCCAAACTCATTTTGTGCAAAGTTTGACATTATTTCAAATTAGAAACCTAGGCCTGATGGCCTTTGATTTTTCAAACTCTTTTCATTAATACTCATTATGAATGAATTTTAACCATACTTTGACTTCATTTTGTGAATACTTCTAACTTGTAAATACAACTCACTCCAAGTTGATTTTGTGGTTCCAATGGCCACCTTCGTTATTACTTTTTTTCATAAACATCAGTCATATGTTTGAGTTATCATAGTGGTTGATGCAAAACCTCACCTTATCCTTAGTGATTGGGCTATAAGTCTTCCATACTTATTATAGGGTTAACCCCTCACTAGTATGTTGAAGCCCTCCTCACATGGTGGATTGTTGGCTTAGGTTGAGTTTTCTCCCTTTGATAGCAAAAGACCTTTAAGGCTTTTGGTCAAATCAGTTCACCAATCTTTTTGAGATTTCTACCCCGAACTACGAGGTTTTGATCCTACCTTTGTGATGGTACGTAGGTAATGGGTCCATCCATTCAAACAATAAATTTGTAAATATAATATATTCTCTTCTCATCCCTCCAATCTTGTTTGCAAAAATATTTTCACAAATACCGACCTACAACACACATTTGCAAAAAGGGCTCCCTTAGAGTACTAAGGATGTTTTGGGTGCATAAAACCTTCCCATTTCATAACCGACCCCCTTACCTAGATATCTGACATTTTTATTAGTTTTTGATTTGATAAAACTTCTTACTTGGTTTTTGTTCGCTTTTTAACCTTTCCTTTGGATAAATAAAAGTGCGGTGGCGACTCGAATTGTATGCTTAATTTTGATTTAGTCAATAAATCTAAAGGTAACGAATACCCCGCTACAGTGTTTTGTGATTTTGGTCTTGGTTATGATTGTGCAAGTTGAAGTGTTTGTGAATTTGCTGCACTTGGTTTGTTCCAGAATCACTGTATTCACAATGCATGTGGTTGAAACTTGATGAAGTACCGAACCTTGGAGTGTCGTCGAGTGCTCACGGCGCTCCCGATGTTCATGTCGGGGTCTACTTGCCTTGGATTGCAAGCCTTGGCTAAACTTCAATGTTGAAGGATCATGCTTCAACCCCAAAATTCTCCTTTCACATTAATAATGCAAAAATCCTACAAAACAAGCTATGAGTCGACTCAAACAGGGAATGAGTCGACTCAAACAGTAATTTTCTAAGGGTTGAGTCAACCTGTTCGGACCCGCGACGAAATGATTGCAAGGAAAATTGGAAATGAGTCGACTCAAACAGGAATTCCCAGAATTGAGTCGACATGTTTCGACCCGAGGGAACAAGGTTCACAAAAACAATGTGAATGAGTTGACGCAAGGAGTGAGTGAGTCGACTCACTAAAGTTTCCCATAATTGAGTCGACCGGTGGATCGACCTGTTTGGACCCGGGGGTTTTGCACCGAGTCATGAGTCGACTCACAGGGCTAAAAACCTCCAAAAATGAGTTTTTTCCAATGCAATACCTTTTTTGCGCCCTTTTATGCATGTAATGAATTTTTTAGGGATAAAATGAAAGAAAATGGCCAATTGAATGAAAATGACTTGATTCAATACATCAACATGACCATAAACTCAACCCCAAGATCTATAACTGACACATGGAAGCGTGAGACGTGAACCTATGGACCAAGCAATATTGGTATGACCATGATTAGACGAAAGAACGAAGATGGTTGAAAGTTATGAGAGCGAAGATGGTTGAAAGTACATGATGTTGAGTGCGACACACTGGGATCACATAAGATTAGGGTTTGATGAGGCATATTCCTCAGCCAAGGTTCCACGATCCCCATCCTCGGGTTTTGGAGGCCTCTGTGCCTTGGTGCAGGTCCAAATCAAGCATTTCTAGTTATTGTACCAACAAACCAAAGCCCTGCAAGTCAAACACTTAAAATCCATGGTGATGAATGGTGCTTATGCATGAGTTAATAATGCATGCGAATGAACCCTAGTCAAACGGTTAGATGGAGATGTGAAGAAAAAGGGAGGGAAAATTTTGGGGTACTACAACTGCCCCTATTTAATCTTCTTGGACCTGAATACAAGAATTGCAGAAGCTTTCCGGTATTCAAGGTGGAAGAGGATTAAATACTAACATATCCAAAAATTTCCCCATTAAGAGTGGACGTAATAAGAGTTTTGTGGTTTTCCAAGAAAAGGTTAGGCTTTGGGTTAGTCAACAAAACTGGACCCCCCCTTTTTTTTGTTCTTGCAAGGCTTCATGTTATGTGTAACACCCCTTTTTATACCCCAAAATACTTAACATATAATTAGAGTTAATAAACACGCATATAAACAAAAGGGTGTCACATCGACGTTTTCAAAAACTAAAAGCTTTCAAAAACCAACATCATTCATCATCAATATACAATACACCTGGTCATTTAAAATAACACATTTCAAATATCATGAATATTCAAGAATATGCGTTCGCAGCGGAAAATAATGAATACTCATGTATTTCATAAAATGATTCATGTCCCATACCATGATCATCTCTCAATAATCTCCTCAAGATAAAATAAAACCATATCCAGACTATTTGGCATTATGGCCTCTCAAGCAACAAATTGCAATTAAACATGTTCACAAGTAATAACATAATACATATCCAAATAAGATATGAGTTCAATACTACTAATCTACCCAGTGTTACATGACCAGAGCATTGACTCACTACCTAGTCTCCAAACTAAAATACGGAAGCTCTCCGGCTAAATCTCGAATGAGCTACTTTCCACTTACTTCAGCAATACTACTCTTGAGTATCTGCATGATACCCATGTAAAGGCAACATTCAAACAGAAGGGTGAGAATTCAAATCATTATGAAGAAGTATAATAAAGCACAATGATTAAATCAACAATTAATGGAATTCATCACACCTTGTATAACCATGTAAATAATACTAACCAACATTTATTTCACATGTTTCAAACATCCATCAAAACTCAAGGAGTATAATATTCAAATCCAATACTATATTCCCAAATATACACATAACTACAATTATCACATAATCACATATTTTGCCAAGTTATGTATCCAAACATCACCAAATTCAATTACCATATCTCATACACACATCACAATCACATCAATGCATACATTCAATTATCACATAACTCTAATGTGACTCAATGCAAGACATGTGACTCTATGCATGTGGTACCGCAATGTGAATCCAATGTTTCACCGCTTTCCGATTCAATATCTAGAATCCAAGCCACGCTTCCGATCCAGACAAGATCAAAGCCACTACGTCTATTTCCAATTAAGGATCAACGTCTGCTACGCCTATTTCCAATTAAGGATCAACGTCTATGTGAACCCACAGTTTCACCGCTTTCCGATTCAATATCTAGAATCCAAGCCACTACGTCTATTTCCAATTAAGGATCAACGTCTGCTACGCCTATTTCCAATTAAGGATCAACGTCTATGTGAACCCACAGTTTCACCGCTTTTCGATTCAATATCTAGAATCCAAGCCACTACGTCTATTTCCAATTAAGGATCAACGTCTATTACCATGTGAACCCACAGTTTCACCGCTTTCACCATAAAGCTGACCATGCCATGAATGAATGTACAAATACCAACAACATATGAAATTAAGACCATCTCTACCATCTTAACATTCCACATATCACCATAATTCAACTTTATGAATTATCCACCAATGGTACATATACACATTCATAACAAATATACTATTCACATATATAAGCTAATTATCAAATATGCACACTTAGATTTCATTTCAAAATGATTACAGCATTTAAAATCCTCAATTTTCCCTTTTCAACAGCAAGTAACCGGTTAACGTATTTTGGGTAACCCGTTACTCAGTTTAACAGAATTCAATTCCTAGGCAGATTTTTAACTAAGTAACTCATTAACGTATTTGGGGTAACCGGTTATCCTGAAAACAGAATACAATTCTGGGCAGATTTTTAACTAAGTAACCCGTTAACGCTTTTAAAGTAACCCGTTACTCAGTTTACAGAATTCAATATTGGGCAGATTTTTAACTAAGTAACCCGTTAATGCTTTTAGAGTAACCCGTTACTCTATTTACAGAATTCAATTCCTGGGAAGATTTTTAACTAAGTAACCCGTTAACGCTTTTAGAGTAACCCATTACTCTGTTTACAGAATTCAATATGGGGCATATTTTTAACTAAGTAACCCGTTAACGCTTTTAGAGTAACCGGTTAACACGGGTTAAAATCTGAATTTTTCTTAACGAGAGGAGTGGTGCTACAGTAGAAATTCTCAAATTAGATTCTCAACCTATCCCTTAATTTCATCCATATATCCATTCCAAACGCAATTAAACATCACAAATCAAAGATTACTCATCAAAACCTAACAATTCCAAAACCATAAAAATTAGGGATTTCAACCTAAACATATTTCTACCCATTGACCCAATTATACTAACCCATAATAATAAGGATTCTCCCCCTTACCTCTTCAATTTTTGGAACCCTAGCTTCTCCCTTGTTCTTCCCCTCTTCTCCTTACTTTTCCTCTTTCTTTCTCTGTTGCATTGAAAATGACCAAAATGAGTGCTACTTCTCACTCTCCTCACCTCTTACTATCTTAGTCTTATATTTGGGCTTAAGAAATTATACCTCGAATTTAATTAATAGGCCCAATAAGACATAGTATTATAATATCTCTATTTAGTTCAAATAAATTAAATCAACACAATATACACACCACGTTAATTAATATAATCAATTATTATACTACCTAACAACCAATTAATTAATTAACACACCAAATAAGTAAAATAAAAATAGTATGATAATATAAGAAATAAATACAAAAAATGGGTTGTTACATTATGCTTTATGAATGATATGCATGAGTGAAACGACATGGTGTATGCATGATAATGATTTATGCAATGGTTAAGCTGGATGCTCATATAGAGGGCGGTGGGGATTTTGGGATAGTATGATGATCGTCCAGACGTGATTCTCCGATACCTACTTCAAGCTCAAAAGCTGTTGTAATACTTCTGGATTATGTCTGAAACATGGAGAGAGTTTGTACATGCGCATCCTGCCTCTGCCCCAATATACTGGATATATGCACCAACTTCCCCAATCACAAGTTATGGAGTGGCCTCATCATCTGAGTATCTCAAATTGGTTTGCCCCAATTTCTTGAAATTTTATTCCCTCGATCAACCATCTTCGAAGGATTGACTTCTCGTGCTCTTGGGGTAGCTTGCCCCAATATGAGCCTTGAAGTATCTTTTGCCCCTATCTAGCTGATTAAGAGAGATTTGTAGAATCTCGATGTGGTTGCCCCAGATTGAATGCCTCTTGAAGAGATCTGAGCTATGGATTATCGGGCATTTGATCAACACTCCAGTATGTAATCTTCCTTGATGTCAAATGACTGTTCACATGTAAAATGCTCATTTTGAAAATGATAATTGTAATCACGCTCATGCAAGTTTTGAAAACTCAAATGTGTTCACTAAGATTATGACATCTAGTGAATGAATCCCTATTTAGAATGCCATATAAGTATTAATACCAATGCCAAGCAAATCTTTAGGAGTTAGCTTAACGTGATCTTACCATAGTATGCTTTCAAAATATACCCTGCTTCAGTTAGGTCTTTTGAGGGTTGTAACATGGCCTGGTTCACGGTTTTTAGAAGGAACGAATATAAGGCTCAAGACTTAATCTAACCCGCCCATTCTTAATGGTGTTCTCCAGTCCTACGTCCAGTTATCTTAAAACAAGCGTTCATCTTTCAGAAAAGGATTTTGGATGATATCAGAGATGGTTAAGGAACCCACAAGAATTTGGAGTGATAGTCACTCCCCTTGTTTGTAGTCACATAAATTTGCTATTGCCAAGGATTTTGATGTTGATCCTCTGATTCTTTGTTTTCTTTACCCTTGTTTTTTCCTGGGCTGATCCTTTGGGTCGGCCGCCCACCGGGATACCCTAATTTTTTCCTAAGTCAATCTTGTTTTCAAGTTCTTTACTTAGCAGGCTTTTCATTTTCTTTTGATTCTTTCATTTTGTTTTATCTTTTTGTACCAGAGAAAATTATGTGATACTCTGCTTGTTTAGTTTGTTGCGTGGGTCGTGACTATCTCACTCCTTTTGTGGTAAGGGATAACCATTCTAGATTTGTGATTCTATCCTCTTGCTAGGGACATGATATGATTGATCACTTGATGAGATATCCTCCTTCTGAAATTTGAGTGTGAGACTAAACTAACTAAAGATTACCCTGCCCCTGGTTTAACATGAGGGTTTTATGTCTTAAAGAAATAATCTCCTACTTCAAGGCCCAAAGGGGTCGACTAGGGATTAACTTCCTTATATCTCTGGTGTTTAGGGATTGAACAATGCCTTACATCATTAGCACAGTATTATTTAGAAGCATACGGACAACGATCTTGCACATTTTTAATTGCATCATTCTCTTTTGATTTTATTTGACAAACAGTTTGATACTGATAAAATAAAATATGAGTGGACACAAATGGATTTAATCAAAACATGCACGTTTACTTCATTATGATCATTATTAAAAAACAAACAAGTTCACAATTGAACAATACATTGACATACAAGAAAATATTACAAATGAAAAGATTGAAAACAACATGATCCCTGGTGTAAATGGCCTCATTATTCTTCTGCAGATACACCCTCAGTTCTCGGGCATTCTTCGTAAATGACTGCACTCACCCCTTTCAGTCTTGACATTAGGCCCTTCTTTAGTGAAAGTCAGAATCTTCTGATCTATGAGTTCCTATACCCTTGATTGGAAAACCCAAATAATCCTCAATGAAATGCCCCTTTATGACCAACATGATAAGCACATGAGGCATTAGGATTGTACTTTGCATGATATGGGAAAGTGGCAGGTGAGATTTCCTTTGTCTCAATGAGTCCTTGTTGGAAAAGGTAAGGCAGCATCTGAGCATATGTCATGGGAAATTGATCATGTTGAGGACGCTTTCTGTCAAACTGTCTGGTCTGCCTCTTCCCTTGATGGTTACATGGCATAGCTTGTTGACTTTTCAGAGCTTGAGCCTGAGGAGGCTGCTGATACTGGGGTGTAACACCGGGTGGGACTGAGTAGCTTGACATAGGCATCCAAGGTACTTGCAACGGAGGTCGTGTCGGAGGAATAACCATTGGTTGGAACATTTGAGTACAGTGCCCCAAGCCAGGATTGATTGTCTGATACGAAGTCTAGCCATAATGAACTCCAAGTGGGGTATAGGGTGCCCCAGCATAGGCATATTGAGGTGTAACAACAGCAGGCGATGCCCCAGGGTAGGCCAGCAACATTCTAGGATGATGTCCTTGATTCGGAATCTGCGTAACAGGTTGGACCGCTGATGGAAGAATTTGCACATGAATGGGAGGGCCCTTGTATTCGAACTCCTTCTCAATGAGCAGCTTAGCCGTCACAGGTGTAAAGCACAGAAAATTTCGACCGACGAGTTCTTGAACTTTGGTCTTGAGAGCATGATAAACTTCTATAGAGTGCCCCACATATCCAGCATGATATCCACACGTGGCATGATGGTTATGCTTACGACCGTAGGGAAGCTTAGCAGACTCGATCTATTTAGGCACAATTGCCCCAGCCTTAACCAGTATAGGCAGCAGATGGGCGTAACTCACAGGAATTGGATCATATCGAGGACGTCTCCTTTCTTGATCCTTGTTTCCTTTTACGATCTTCTTTTGCTTCGATTTCTAGTTGCTTTGGGAAGGCCTCTGAGGTGGTAGTAAACACTGCTCTTGATGAAGAAGTGGTAGAATACATGCAATCATCTTTTGTTTGCTATCTTCCTTCAGAATGTCTTCAGCTCACTCGTCAATCACAACCTAATTTGAGAAGTTTGTTGTCATGCTATCCAAGAATAGTCCCAAAACCATGTCAGTTCTGTCAGTGCTCTTAGTCTCTTCCATGATCCTTGGATGATTGGTGGCGGAGAATCGTTGTCTTTCTGTTGGAGGAATGGATAAGGTGAGTTTTCTGGTTAACATACATGAAATGCAAATGAATGAATGCACATGTTAGGGACGGAATGCAAATAATTATGAAACACCAATAGATTCAAGGCCTTGGTGGTATAGCAACCCAAGTTCCAAGCTCCACTATATGTACAACAATGCAATACCATAGGTTAACAACACCAACAATCCAGATAATCTGTGCATACTGCCTGATGCAGGATCAAAAGTTTGATGTCCATGAGAAAAAGGTATGTAGAGGCCATGGTTTCCTGTATAAAGATTCCATATCCCCCTCACAGGTAAGTTCTAGTCTTCAAAGGCAACCTAGAAGGTTCCTAGAGTCAACGACCCATTTTGAGATACCATTGTCTTGGACGAATGACTCGTCGGATAATGATGCTCCCAAAAGGATCTAATCTAGGTGTGACGTCTCGTGTCAACCATAATCACGAAATAACTCCACGGAGGTTAAACACGACTCTAGTCACGTTGTTATCCTGTGTATGTACTCAAGCTCGGGTATAGAGCTTCTCTCTCATGTAATCAATAACCCAACCCAACAGAGAGTATAACAGATAATATCTATAATATAAGGCGAGTAAATATAATGATAAAGCGATTAAAGCACAAAGATAAACACATAAGCAAGCTAAGAAAGCAATCAAAACTAGGCTCGACTCGTTCTAGTGACTAGGAAGTATTCCAAGTAGAGAAGACTCCCCAATAGAGTCGCCAGCTGAAGCTGGGGATGATCAAGAAGAGACCCCTAACTGCAAGTAAACTCCCCTGTAAAGTCGCCAGCTGAAGCTGGGGATGCTCAAGAAGAGACCCCAAACTACAAGCAAACTCCACAGCAGAGTCGCCAACTAGAGCTAGTGGAAATATACCCGAACGTATCGCACGCTCAAACATACAACAGAGTTGCCATCAAACTTTGTTTATCCCCAAAGGGAAGGGAAAAAATCGATAAAACCCGGGGGAAAGAGATATGCTGGGTAAGGAAGTCAGTTATGCAAGGGGAGGGTATTAGCACCCCAAACATCCCTAGTACTCTATGGGAACCGTTTTGATTGTTCTAGCTCGAATAGGTGTGATATCTAAAGATTACTCGCAAACGAATGGGGAAAGGGAGAGAAATAGATAAAGTGCTCGGTGAGGATTAGGGCCCTCATGTCTACGTATCCTCATAGTGCAATGAGGAATTCAGAGCTTCGTAGTTCAAGGAACTAGAAATGGGAGGTGAAAAGAATTGTGATAAAGGTGTGGTCTGAACCAAAGAATTGTATTTTGAACTACAAATAGGGGTGAGAAGATGAACCCAAGAGTAAGGTGGCTATTACCAATACATGGACTAGCAGGCCGCCACTATAGGGTAAAACCGAAAAGACGAAGAAATAGGTGTTTGGGCACAGTCCCAATCATCTCTTGGTTCACAAGGTGACGCAAGAAGGAGCACAAAGAGGTAATGTATTTGGCTCAAAGATAGCTGGTATATCATATGGAGTGAAGGAAGGTAGAATATGAATGCATCATGGAAATGAATGGAATGAAGTGATCGAAGCCACAAAATCAGATATTTGGGGATTAGTGACTGAAGAAGTATTGTTTGAAATCAAAAGGTGAAAGTGTATTGGAATCAATAAGAGAAATTAAATTCATACCATGGAGGTAAACAACTTTAACTGATACGTGGACCAGCAGACCGCCACTATAGGGTGTATAGCCAAAAAAGAAGGAATTCAATGTTTGAGGTTGTAGCCCAAATAACTCTAGGTAGAAAGGCGGACTACATTAGGTGTCCTAAAAGGATGTATATGGATATCCAAAGAAAGTGTATTTTAATGTCAAAGGAATAATATGTCACTGGGTGAACGATTTAAGATCGAAGGTAGGTGATGGATAGTGAAACATATGAACGGTTCCCTAAGGCGAAGGATGAATAATTAGAAGTATGCTCACCAAGGATTCGCATTCTCATGCCTATGTATTCTCATCGTGCAATGAGAAAGTCAGAGCAATCATAGTTCAGAACCACGAGAATAGAGAGAGGGAGACATTTGTCTAAGCAACGGGGGCTCACAAGACAAACACCCCTTCCAGGAATAATTATAGTACGGAAGTACAAGGAATAGTATCACTTGCTGGGGAAACAAACAGTTCGAGATCGAATAAGAATGGTATCTTGGATCTAAGAAGGAGATAAACTCTTAATCGAAGAGCAAGGTAGGAATTTACCAATACATGGACCAGCAGGTCGCCACTATAGGGTAAAGCCTAAATGAAAGACTGGATTATATGTTTGGGCATGGCCCTCAAACAACTCTCGATTGAGGAGATGGACTGTCGTTAAGACATCCCAAAAGGATAGACAAGGAGTACAAGGAGAAGTATGATTGATCTTAAAAAGATGGCATAGAATGAATGAATGGAGAATGATTGATCGAGCAATAGATAAGGTAGATTGATAAATAAGATAGCTCGCGAAGAAACTGGGTTCTCCTGCCTACGTATCCTTATAGTGCAATAAGAAAATCAGAGCTTTCGTGGTTCAGCCGACTAGGGTTGAAAACAAGGTGATTGGAGGCAAAAGAATATGATCAAATGATTAAAGTGAATAGAATGGAGAGATGAATTGAGAGACTTGACATTCGATTGATAAGAATCACATTAAAGTCTATGAATAAGGTCGAACGCTTTGAATATTTGGGGCATACGCCCCATATGCAAAGTCGCTCTAAACGAGGATAGGAGAGCCTCCGTCTCGTCATTCCCTATTACTTAAGACTTGAAGTGCATGATACTTCTCTTGACTGACAAGTTGTTGGTGAACAATCTTCATTGTTGATCCTTGTGTTGGTGTTTATTTTGTGAGAAGAAGGCTTGGTAGTTTAATCGATTCGTATCATACTAAAGTCTATGAATAAGGGCGAACGCTTTGAATATTTGGGGCATTCGCCCCATATGCAAAGTCTCTCTAGACGAGGATAGGATAGACTCCATCTCATCATTCCTTATTACTTAAGGCTCGTTTCGTACAATTTGAATCGTGTTTACCAAGTGTTGACCTTTGATTGGTCTTGGTTATAATTGTGCAAGTTGAAGTGTTTGTGAATTTGCCGCACTTGGTTTGCTGCAGAATCACTGTATTTACAATGCATGTGGGTGAAGCTTGATGAAGTACTGAACCTTGGAGTGTCGTCGAGTGCTCACGGCTCTCCCGGTGTTCATGTAGGGGTTTACTTGCCTTAGATGGCAAGCCTTGGCTAAACTTCAATGTTGAAGGATCATGCGTCAACCCAAAAATTCTCCTCTCACATTAATAGTGCAAAAATCATGCAAAACAAGCTATGAGTCGAATCAAATAGGGATTGAGTAGACTCAAACCGTGATTTTCCCAGGGTTCAGTCGACCTGGGAGTCGACCTGTTCGGACCCGCGACAAAATGATTGAAAGGAAAATTGGAAATGAGTCGACGCAAGGGACGGGTGAGTCGACTCAATCAGGAATTCCCATAATTGAGTTGACCTGGGAGTTGACCTGTTCCGACCCGAGGGAACAAGGTTCACAGAAACAATGTGAATGAGTCGACGCAAGGAGTGAGTGAGTCGACTCACTCAAGTTTCCGAAAATTGAATTGACCGGTGGGTCGACCTGTTCGGACCCGGGGGGTTTGCGTCGAGTCATGACTCAACTCACAAGGCTAAAAACCTCCAAAAATGTGTTTTTCCAATGCAATACCTTTTTTGCGCCCTTTTATGTTTGTAATGAATTTTTTAGGGATAAAACGAAAGAAAATTTCCAATTGAATGAAACTGACTTGATTCAATACATCAACATGACCATAAACTCAACCCCAAGAACTACAACTGACACATGGAAGCGTGAGACGTGAACCTATGGACAAAGAAATAGTGGTATGACCATGATTAGACGAATGAACGAAGGTATCTGTGCCTTGGTGTAGGTCCAAATCAAGCATTTTCAGTTATTATACCAACAAACCAAAGCTCTCCAAGTCAAACACTTAAAATCCATGGTGATGAATGATGCTTATGCATGAGTTAATAATGCATGTGAATGAACCCTAGTCAAACGGTTAGATGGAGATGTGAAGAAAAGGAGAGGGCAAATTTTTGGGTACTACACCGAGGATGCAATATCCACGAAGGCCTCAGTTTGAGAAAGATGATGAACTATAAGGAGAACAAAACATTAGCTCTACCGGGGATAAACAATGAAATGCTTGGGTAGAAAACACCTCTAAACAACTGCTTAGGAAAGGCAACAATGCTTCACACGTCAAGTGAAGGAAAATTATGATCCAAAATGCAACGAAAATTTATTTTTTTCCTTTAGTGATCCTTATGAATGGGCATGATCAGTGATAGAAACCGTTACCTCTTGTGGCGATTGAAACCTTTGATGCAGATCTAAGGAGTGATCATGAGCGTTGAATGGTGACAATGCCTCTACTCAGTCCACGCGAACTAATTCCTTCAGTCTCAGTGTTAGCTGCTACGAATGAAGGTTTTGAGTGTGTATGTGTGTGTGTGTGTGTGAGAGAGAGAGAGAGAGAGAGAGAGAGAAACGAAATTTCATTAAGTGAAATGCTTCTGCACAAGGGTTCTATTTATAGAACCACTTGTGTGTGCTGCAAGCTAAAAAGCCCACTTAAGTGTATGTGGCCCATATCTTATGGTATACCAAAAATCACTTAAGCACGTGGTACCTTACCATATTTCGTATTCTACTTAAGTGCACCGTACCTTATGATGTTCTACAATTCACTTAAGTGCACCGTACCTTACGATGTTCCTTATTTACTCTATCTCTCATTAACCCGTCCTTTTGTGTGTGATGTTGTAGGTTTTCGCGACATTGGTAATTATATTAAATAACGTATTTAACATAATAAATAGTGAACAATATCTAACAACACATTATTGCTACCCAAGATACGAAAATGTCATGTGATCTGACAAATCCTTTTTGTGATAATACTTGTGTGTACAATTACCCATTTTTCCCTTATGTCTATATTGAACACAAGGCATAGACCGTGTCATTATTGTCCAGTTCAATATTGGGACCTTAGACATTTATCCTATTACGCAGGATGGGCAAATTCCATCTAGGTCACTCATGTCCCTCAACATGCTTCGTGGAGTGTCCATCAACTGTCTTCATGGTCATCCAGTTACGAACAATGTTTGATCAGCAATAAAGCACTCGACTCTACATCTAGGGTCCATAGTGGTTTCATGTCGAAGGGTGGTATACACCACTATCACTATGAGAATAACTTATGACACTTTGCATAAGATTCTATGTAGTATTCTCATAGCGGGTCAATCCAGTATAAATATTACTCCTAATATTCATACCTATGTTTAAGACTTGATAACTCGTTATCCATGATCCATGAGATGTGATTATCAGTCCATATACATAATAGTCTTAATGCTTTAATGTTATCCCACTTTACAACAAAGCTCGACTACAAATACTTTAAGAATAATGTCCTTATGTTTAATGGGATCTCATGATTAAGTCACACTTGATATATTAAACGGACTACCTATTCTAGGGACTTTATTAAAAATAATAAAGAAAAATCCTTTTATTATTAATAAATAATTTGATACAAGTACCAAAAGTATTGGCCTCTATGCCTTACACCAACATCAAGACTTACCATTCTCAGATTGTTGTTGACATTCCTTTTTCGAATTCAATATTCTTAAAGTAAATGCCTTATTATTTTCAGAAGAATGTTTATTCATTGATTTATTTATTTCAAAATTATCATCATAAAAATACAATTTTATTAAACAGAAACAAATAAGAATAGCAATCAATTGGATAAAGGCTCAACTTTATTTAATATAATGGTAGTCCACGAATGGCGGGACTCCATGGAACTTTACAAAGTTTGAAAATGGTAATATACATGGAAAAGGGTTACATTGAATACAATGACCATTACTCTCCCTACAGACTTTTAAATCCACTGTGCTTTTGTCCTTGGTTGATAATGGTGAATCAAAACCAAATGAATGGCAATGTTGCTTCAACGATCTAGTCTAGCCAGATGCAACTACTTGTCTTACAAATATTGGCATGAGATAGGGGCTTCACGTATTTGCAACAGTCAGATTCCATTGTCAGCTAATCGTGACTTGTTCTCAACATCTTCTTTGCCATAGCATGTCTATTGGAATGAGTACCAAAGGAACCTTTATGGACTTATGTCATCAATAAGTTTTCTTTGTGTCTATCCATGCATCTGAGCAAGACCATATCGAAATTTCTCTTGAAAAACACATCACCATTCAGGTAGAAGTTGCCAGCTAGTCTTCTCAAAGTCTTCTTGTCTTTCAAAGATGGCCCGAGCGGGTATATCTGACTTTGGAGGAAACATTTAATATCATGGTACCATGGCTTATCATCTTCGATCTCTTCAATAGCAAATACATGAGATGGCCTATCAAGGTGCATTATTGTCATCTTAGGAACTTCATTCCAAAAATTCACAACGATCATGGAATTTAACGTTGCAAGAGCATCTGCCATCCGATTTTCATCTCCAGGGATATTATAAGACTCAACCTTTGTGAAGAAAGTTGATATCCTCCTCGCATAATCTATATATGGTATCAAACCGGGTTGGTTCGTCTCCCATTCACCTTTAATCTGATTAACAATCAAAACTAAATCTCCATAGACGTCAAGATATTTGATTCTATGATCAATGGCTTCTTTGAGCCCCATAATGCAAGCTTCATACTCAGCCATATTATTTGTACACTTGAAGGTCAATCTAGCTGTAAATGAGAAATGAGTTTCGTGAGGAGTAATAATCACTTCCCCAATACCATTACCATATGAATTAACAACTCCATCAAATATTGTGCCCCAACGGGAACCAAGCTCTGGCCCTTCTTCAAGCAATGGTTGATCACAATCTTTCATCTTCAAATACAATATCTCTTCATCAGAAATTAAAATGTACCGACTGATAATCATCAATAGGTTAGTGAGCCAAATGGTCAGCCAAGACACTACCTTTAATCTCTTTATGAGCTCGGTATTCAATATCATACTCAGATAACAACATCTGCCAATGGACAATCCTCCCAGTTAAAGAAAGCTTTTCAAATACATACTTGATTGGATCCATCTTGGATATCAACCAAGTAGTATGATTCAACATATACTGGCGCAAACGCTTAGCATCCCAAGCCAAAGCAAATCATGTCTTCTCAAGCATAAAATACCGAGACTCACAATCGGTTAACT
The DNA here is from genome assembly GCF_024323335.1 of Lathyrus oleraceus. Classification (NCBI taxonomy): domain Eukaryota; kingdom Viridiplantae; phylum Streptophyta; class Magnoliopsida; order Fabales; family Fabaceae; genus Lathyrus; species Lathyrus oleraceus. The sequence continues at coordinate 224,837,448 of NC_066584.1, forward strand.
TCTTACTGAGGTAACATATTCTTTCTTACCAGATTCTTCTTGCTGACCAAGAACACAACCCATACTCTCTTCAAGCACAGCCAAATACATGATCAAAGGTCTTCCTTCAACAGGCTGAGACCGAATCGGAGGCTCAAGCAGATATTATTTAATACTATCAAAACCTTTTTGGTAATCCTCGGTCCAATCACAAGACTGATCTTTCCGAAGGAGCTTGAATATAGATTCACATGTGGCAGTCATATGCATATAAATCTTGAAATATAGTTCAAGCGACCGAGAAAACCTCTGACTTGTTTCTCAGTTTTGGGCGCAGGCATCTCTTGTATTGCTTTTACCTTGACAGGATCAACTTCAATACCCTTCTCATTGACAATAAATCCCAAAAACTTATCAGAGCGGACACTAAATGTACATTTATTGGGATTCAAGAGGAGTTGGTACTTCCTCAAGCACTGGAATAACTTCAATAAGTGCTCAGAATGCTCATCTTCAGATCTTGATTTGGAAATAATATCATCAACATACACCTCAATCTCTTTATGCATCATATCATGGAAGAGAATGGTCATGGCTCTTTGGTACGTTGCACTAGCGTTCTTCAAACCTAAAGGCATCACTCGATAATAGAATGTTCCCAAGGCGTAATGAATAAGGTCTTCTCCATATCTTCGAGTGCCATCTTTATCTGATTATAACCGGAAAATTCGTCCATAAAAGAGAAGACATTGAACTTAGATGTATTTTCTACCAACATATCAATGTGTGGCAGAGAAAATCATCTTTAGGACTAGCTTTATTCAAATCTCTATAATCAACACACATGCAAACTTTTCCATCCTTCTTTGGAACAAACACAATATTGGCCACCCTCTGCGGATATTCAGAGGTAACAAGGAAATCGATATCAATCTACTTTTTCACTTCTTCCTTGATCTTCATTGCCATGTCAGGATGCTTTCTTCTTAACTTTTGCTTGACTGGCAGACATTTTGGATTCAGTGGCAATCTATGCTCCACAATGTCGGTATCAAGACCTTACATGTCTTGATAAGACCAAGCAAACACATCAGAGTACTCTCGAAGAAGTTCAACCAACCCCTTCTTAACCTCTGGGCAAAGCTGTGACCCAATCTTGACCTCCTTGATATCATCTTCGGAACCCAAGTTGACTAACTCAATTTATTCTTCAAACAGGTGAATGGTTCTTTCCTCGTGCTCAAGCAATCGGAATAACTCATCAAAAATGCATTTATCATCATTCTCTTCCTCGACTTCGAACACAGGGAAATCAAATTTCGGAGAGGGAATAGGGTCATTATTTTCAATGGGTTTGAGAAGCAACCAACATAATGATTTGGTATTTTGATTTTAGAAATATGAAGTGCAACCAAATATTATGCAGTTATGAAAAAAATTATTGTTTATTTATGTTTTTTGTGATTACCATTTTCAGAAAAAACAAAAAGTAAAAACGACATAAATGTGGATGGATAAAATTGCATTTTATTAAGGATAATTGAAAATGCCTGACAATGCTTTCACTTCTCCCTTAGGCATAGGAGAAGGATTTATCTTTAACAATAAAACATATTACTTTGAACGATGAATTATAACAGGAATATCAACAACAACCCAATTGTTGCAAATTTGTCCATGCTTTATAAAGTTGGAACTATCTTCTTCTTCATCTTCATCTTCATGAATGACCGCAGCTGAGTGTTGTTCTTCTTTGTGAATGAACCCTCCACTATAGAAAATCTGTTGCATAGACTTGACTTCTTTCTTGAACGACCCTTGCTCAAATACCAAACCGGCCCTGTTCTTATTCTCAACCACTTCCACTTCCATGACCCCACTTGTCTGTGTCACCATCCTGAACAATCTCTCGTGCATCTTTCAAAGAAGATATGGATGCCTCATTCTTCTGGATCATATTAGCCACAGATAAAGCTTGGAGCAGAGTTCCAACAACTTCCTCAACTTCAACATACGTGAAAGATGATAAATGACTCACCAATAATGCTTTCTCACCTCCAACAATAATAAGCTTAACATTCTTGAAAAATTTGAGCTTTTGTTGTAGAGTCGACGTCACAACACATGCCTCATGAATCCATGGCCTACCCAATAAACAACTATAGGTCGGGTGGATATCCATTTCCTGGAAAGTAATCTAGAAATCACTCAGACCAATCTTAATTGGGAGATTAACTTCTCCAATGACAGTTTTATGAGAATTATCAAACGCTTTCACAACCACACCACTATATCTCATGGGTGCTCCTTGATAAGATAGCCTAACCAAAGTAGACTTGGGTAGGACGTTCAAAAATGAACTAGTGTCTACCAATACATTGGACAAAGCATCCTCCTTACATTTCATAGATATATGGAGATCCAGATTATGATTCATGCCTTCCTCTGGAAGCTTTTCATCGCAAAAACTCAAATTACTGCACGAAGTAATATTAGCGATGATGTGATCAAATTGATCAGCCGTAACATCATGTTCTACATAGGCTTGCTTAAGTAACTTTTTCAACGTCTCTTGGAGGGTGTCTGGAGTAGCTGCTCCGCAACGTTAAACTCACTCTTCTTTATCAGACGGAGCATTTCATCATTATCATTTTTAACCTTCAAATAGCTGGACTCACCAGACTGACATATTAGAATGTTAACAGGATCAACCAAAGGAACATCTGCCTTCTTCTTCCCAACTACGACATCCTCCATAACCTTCGAGGACACTAGATTAAATACTTGACCACTTTGGGTCACCTTGACGACATCAACAATGCTTACTACTGAATTAGCTGCAGGAAGAGGAACCTCTTTCCTATCTTTAATCATAGTAGCATCATACTTGTAAGGCACGACTTTATCAAATTCATACAGAACTGGGCCCACCAACCTTACTACCAACGGTGATACCGATCTATTACTTCTTTTGTTGCTGTCATACCGAATCACCATTCGCTCAAGAGTCTTGAAAACTGGCACAATCACATTCACATCATCACCTAGATCTCTAGCTTGGTTGATTTGAATCACACCTTCATCCATTAAATTCTAAATGTCCCTCTTCACAATCATACACCCACGTGGATTAACACTGCAAATGATGCAACCATCATGATCATGCTTACAGTCACTAATCAGACACAAAGTTTTATGCAGCTATACCAAAGATCTTTGGATACATCGGACATCAAAAACTCTGTACTTACCGGGACAATCGTCCACCATATTCATAGAAGAGTTACCATGAACGGGCAATGAATTGGCTTTGACATTCAACGCACGATCCTCAAAGGACACCATCCCACTTTTTACCAACCTCTGGACTTCATACTTCAACGAATAATGGTTCTTGATATCATGGCTGGGTGCCCCTTGATGATAAGCACAATGCTGATCAGGCTTATACCACCACGATAGAGGTTTAGGCATATGCATAGGATTTTTGGGCTGAATCAAATTCTTAACAAGGAAAGACGGATACAATTCAACGTAGGTCATCGAAATAGGATCAAACGTGATCTTCTTCCTCTCATTATTGTTATGCTGATTATTAGTGTGATTGTTGTTGTGAGTACGTTGTTGTTGTTGTTGTGGTTGTTGAACCAATGTTGATTGTGTAAGAACAAAAATTGTTCTACAACAGATTCCAGGATTTTGATGATAACAAAAGATGAAACCAAAAATGGCACCCTAACGAAAAGTTTCTAAGTGTGCAGGGTTCTAAGGAAAGAAGAAAGAGATCTGATGACGTCATCAGATACAGAATCAAATCAGATACAAAATATCAAAAGATCAGAAGTATCTGAAGTGGAAACACGCTCTAGAAGATCTGAGTCCAAGCAAAAACGGATCAGAATATCAGAAGCATCTGAAGAAGAAGTGCTCTCTAGAATATCTGACTCTGAACAATGGTATATCAATTCCAGAAGCTCTAAGCGTCATCTGAAGTCATCATCAGAACTCTAAGCGATCAGAACCTTCTGAAGCTCTGAAGACGCATAGCAAGATTCCAGCAACTCAGGCTCTAATAATAGAATTCCTTAATCAGAATAAGTAACGGAAACTTCAACATCAAATGAAAAAAAATCTATTATTGGAAAGAAGTTATTCAGGGAGACAAAGTTGTTTTGGCAAGAAACAACAGAAGTTATGGCATTAATTCCTATTCAAGACAAATTATCTGCCATCAATTTCAACGGTCCTTTCACTCCTATATAAAGGACAGCAAACAACATTGAGAGGCGCGCAAGTACACACTGAAACATTCTCTCTCTCTCAATCTTTCACGAGCTTTTGCTCATACGTGAAACATTCTATTTGCTATTACCATTGTTATATTTGCTTTATCCTAGAAGCACTCTAGATTACAAACCTTGTTTTTATCTAAGTTGTTTTATTTCCTCAAGTGACTCTGCGCAGTCTGTATACTTGAGAGGACTAAGAGATCCTTCTCTTAGACGTTGGTTGTAAACTATCTTTCAAGATTAGTGGATTAAGTCCTTGTTGAAGGCGAAATCACCTTGGCCGGGTGGACTGGAGTAGCTTTGTGTTATAAGCGAACCAGTATAAATTCCTTGTGTGGTTTTATTCTGAAAAAGCGCTTATTTTCCAAAACAATTCAAACCCCCCTTTCTTGTTTTTCTCACCTACAAGTGGTATCAGAGCTTGGTCATGGGTTCGAATCCCCCGGGCTGACACTAGGGGGGAGATTGTTGGATAAATAAATCCAGCGTCACCCTTAGGGATTCGAATGGGCTTAACATCCCAACCCATGGCGCTTAGAGGGAGCTTACAAACCTCGCTTTAGGTGCAGCCCCTAAAAAGGCTCATACTATAAGGAAATAAAGTTGCACCCTCACTAACAGCAATTGCTTTTAGCTCAGTGGTAAGCGCTTGATCCTACAAGTAATAAGCGCTTTTTCAGAATAAAACCACACAAGGAATTTATATTGGTTCGCTTATAACACAAAGCTACTCCAGTCCACCCGGCCAAGGTGATTTCGCCTTCAACAAGGACTTAATCCACTAATCTTGAAAGATAGTTTACAACCAACGTCTAAGAGAAGGATCTCTTAGTCCTCTCAAGTATACAGACTGCGCAGAGTCACTTGAGGAAATAAAACAACTTAGATAAAAATAAGGTTTGTAATCTAGAGTGCTTCTAGGATAAAGCAAATATTACAATGGTAATAGCAAATAGAATGTTTCACGTATGAGAAAAAGCTCGTGAAAGATTGAGAGCGAGAGAGAATGTTTCAGTGTGTACTTGCGCGCCTCTCAATGTTGTTTGTTGTCCTTTATATAGGAGTGAAAGGACCTTTGAAATTGATGGCAGATAATTTGTCTTGAATAGGAATTAATGCCATAACTTCTGTTGTTTCTTGCCAAAACAACTTTGTCTCCCTGAATAACTTCTTTCCAATAATAGATTTTTTTTCATTTGATGTTGAAGTTTCCGTTACTTATTCTGATTAAGGAATTCTATTATTAGATCCTGAGTTGCTGGAATCTTGCTATGCGTCTTCAGAGCTTCAGAAGGTTCTGATCGCTTAGAGTTCTGATGATGACTTCAGATGACGTTTAGAGCTTCTGGAATTGATATACCATTGTTCAGAGTCAGATCTTCTAGAGAGCACTTCTTCTTCAGATGCTTCTGATATTCTGATCCGTTTTTGCTTGGACTCAGATCTTCTAGAGCGTGTTTCCACTTCAGATACTTCTGATCTTTTGATATTTTATATCTGATTTGATTCTGTATCTGATGATGTCATTAGATCTCTTTCTTCTTTCCTTAGAACCCTGCACACTTAGAAACTTTTCGTTAGGGTGCCATTTTTGGTTTCATCTTTTGTTATCATCAAAATCCTGGAATCTGTTGTAAAACAATTTTTGTTCTTACAATCTCCCCCTTTTTGATGATGACAAAACAAACTCAGATGATAGATGAAATATGAAAAGATTAGAGTTTATCAGATTAGATAGAAAAACGCTCCCCCTGAGATAGACTTGGGAGTTCAGAAGTTCTTACCAGAGCTTCTAAGAGTTGAAGTTTCTTGATACCTTCTGCAATTTCTTAAGTCCAGTGTTAGATGAATTTATTTTTAATGAAAAGTATGTCTGCAGAGTGCTTAAGGTATTTAGGCAATTTTTCATCATCAGAGCTATATGATTTTTCCCCCTTTTTGTCAGAATCAAAAAGACTTAGAAAAAAAATGAAAACAAGCATTATATATATAGATCCAAATAACAGAGCAACAGAGATAATGGCACGAAAAACAGACATCAGAAAACAAGGAAGCAAGGCAACAAGCAAAAAAAATCCTAAGTGCCTAAGGGTTGGGAGGAGGAGGCATTCTCTGAAGCAGTTGAGTCAGTAGGCTCTGGATAGTGACGTTCACTGAGTCCTGTTGATTCATTCTGGCACGGAGTTCCTTCTGGTCTTTCTAAACTTCTTCAAGCGTCTTGAGAACTAGAGGGATAACGATCGAGGACTCCCCCTGAGTCAGAGCATTCTGTGCTTCAGCAGCGGCCTTCGCTTCAGCTTCAGCAGCAGCTTGTGCTTCAGCTTCAGCAGCAGCAGCAGCATCGGCAAGTGCTTTGGCTTCAGCTTCCCTTGCCCTTTGGATTTCTTCTTGTTTGGCTCTCTCTTCTTCTTGTCTTCTGGCTTCTTCTTCAGCTTCTCTGGCCAGACGCTCCTGTAGTCTTGGCTCAGCATCTCTGATGAAGTCGTTTCTGACTTGTTCAGAGATGTGCTTCAGTTTGAAGGCCTCAGAAGTCATCCAGCCAATGACTATGTTCCAGTGTGTCCTTACAGAGTCAAGATCATCACTGATGCCAGAGTTAATGGTCAGAGACTTTACCTTTTGTACTGAAGCCCCTGCGAACAGCATTATGGCTTCCTCTAGGATAGGCAGGGAATGTTCAGGTTCAGATGTTTGAGGTGGAGAATTTGGAGGGCTTAAGTTTAGTGTTTGAGGTTCAGGTTCAGCGGAAGTGTTTGGCGGGGTGATGTCAGAGGTATGGAGGTCAGAGGGTTGAGCTTCAGAAGGTGTGTTGGTTGGTTGTTCTGGGGGTGGTGAAGTTACTTCAGGTTCAGGTTGTTGTGAGTTTTGGTTTAGAGAATAAAGGTGGGCTAGAGTGGGAGAAGCGGGGTCAGTAGGTTCTGGGTCAAAGGAGAGGATAAGGTAGGGAGGTGATTCTGGGGTTGAAGATGAAGAGGTGGTTTGATTGAGTTCTTCGGCTTCGGATAGAGGTAGGGATGTATGGGCGAGATTAAATTTGGGTAGAGGTTGTGAGGTTCTGGTTGTAGAAGGTGGGGTTTCAGAGGAGGTGTAGATAGGTGTTGGGAGAGGAGTAGAGGAAGCCAACAGTGGTTCAGAGGGAATAGTAGGGGCAGACTTACCAGAAGTTTCTTGCAGAGGCGCTGAAGGTCTTGATTCAGATGGTTCTCCTAGCCTTGCTTTCTTCGCTCTTGAAGACTTCTTATCAGATGGACCTCTTTTGAACTTAACGAAGTCTGATTCTGAATCTAGCATATCGTCTAGTCTGAAGTCTGAGATGTCTACTCTTTCATCCTTCAGACGTTGGAGATAGTGGAGGATTGCCTCTCTGGGTTCATTCTTGTAGAACCTTGCGAGACCATGTGACATCTTCCTCTGATCTTTTAAAGCGTCCCAAGAGGTGTCCAGCGTAGGTTTGACTGGAATCTTCTTCAGAATTCCCATGCTCTTCAGATTTCTGGAGTTCAGAGGCCTTCCAGTATCTATTGCCAAATCTTCCATGAGTTTGTTCTTCTCCAGATGGTCTACGAGCCCATTTTCTATTAATACGTCAGAGAGAAGTCTTCCCAGAGGGATATAGGCTCTGGGTTTCATGTTGTTTCTGGTCTCCCGTACGGAGTCTCTGAGATATTTGAAGAGTAGTGCTGGGAGGCAGAGCTTCAAACCCTTGTGAATGCAGTACAGAATACACTTCTGATCTGTATTGATGTAGTCAAAGGAGTTTGATGCTGGGCGGTGATGAATGGTTCCCAGAATGATCTTGAGCCATACCTGGAGGTTCTGATGAAGTTCTTTGTTCTTTGATGGATTTCCTTCTGTGTTGAGTTTGAAGAGAGTGGGGTTGATTTCCTGAGCAATGTACCTTGACCTAGGGTTGATGTCGTAGATCCTTCTTCCTCCAGCTTTCTCCATGTTCAGTAATGAAGCGATTGACTTTTCAGTAATCACTATCTTGACCCCCAATACATAGGAGACTATGAAGTGTTCGTCAGCGTCAGCAAATCTCCAGAATTATTTGATGAGGTTTGGGTAAACAGGGCCATAGAGCCGTTGAAAGTAGTTTTCCCAACCTTGTTGACGGAGTTCTTCAGTTAGGTCTACTCCATTCCTCTTCATGTTGTTGAAATCCACAAGTGATTCACACAACACATCCAGTTTATCAAAGGGAGTTGCAAGGTTGATATGAGCTTCACGATCAAGTATATGAGGCTCCTTGTAAACTGGTGTAATAGTTACGCCTGTAACTGTTGGAGTGGGAATACTTGTGCTTTGGGCTGTGTTGCTGGATTCCATTTGTTGAGAATAGTTGAAAACTGATTGTTGTTGAGGATCCATTGTTGAAGAAGAATGAGATGAAGATGAACTGCTTGCAGAAATGCTTCAGAGAACTGGTTTGAGAAAGTGAGTGAGAGTGAAGTGTGTGTGAAGTGTGAGAGAAGTGTTTAAATACCCTAAACAAAACACATGCAAAACGACACACAAATCAGCGTTAGCACAAAAACCAAGTTAGCACGCTTAGAGGGAGAAATGATTATGGCTCATTAATGAATGTCTAATCCCAACAGTATGCACACTGCTCGAGGAGATCTCAAACGTCTGCCCTTTGAATTTCTTCTGGATAGCTGTCTAGAAGTTCCAAGGTTAGACGCAATTCACTCCACGTGTTTGCTTTATCTGATCTTCAGGAATACCAAACGAATGGTTCCTGGAGATTTCTAACTCAGATATCTTCTTAACTTGGTAGAAGTATCAGAGTTAGAGGCAGAAGCTCATTTGTTTATGTCAGAGTCTCATTTTACATCTTTAGAGGCACAATTTATTCAGGGCAATTTTGAATGTTCAGATTTTCTAAGATAAAAAGAAATCTATCTTCAGCTAAGGGCTTAGTAAAGATATCTGCCCATTGATGATTTGTATCATTGAACTTTAATGTTACTATCCCTTTCTGAACATAGTCTCTGATAAAATGATGTTTTATTTCAATGTGCTTAGCTCTGGAGTGTAGAATGGGATTCTTACTTAAACAGATGGCAGCAGTATTATCACAAAAGATAGGAATGTTACTCTCGAAGATTTGCAGATCTTCTAACTGATTCTTCATCCAGAGCATCTGAGTTGTGCACAGTGATGCTGAGATGTATTCTGCTTCTGCAGTTGATAGAGCGATAGTTGACTGTCTTTCGCTGGCCCAGGATATCAGATTATTTCCTAGGAGCTGGCAGTTTCCAGATGTGCTTTTTCATTCCAGTCTATCTCCTGCATAATCTGCATCACAGTAACCCGAAAGTCTATACTCTGATGTTTTCTCATACATCAGGCCCAGGTTAGGAGTTCCTTTCAGATATTTGAGAATTCTCTTAACTACTGTTAAGTGAGTTTCTCTAGGATCTGATTGGAATCTGGCACAGAGACAGACACTAAAGAGAATATCAGGTCGAGTAGCAGTCAGATAGAGAAGAGAGCCTATCATACCACGATAGAGCTTCTGACAAACCTTTTTACTTACTTCTTCCTTTTCAAGAATGCATGTTGGATGCATGGGAGTTTTTGCAGAGTTGCATTCAGCCATGTCAAATTTCTTCAGAACATCTTTAATGTATTTGCTTTGATGAACGTACGTGACTTCTGAAGTTTGGTTAATTTGAATTCCTAGAAAGAACTTTAGTTCTTGCATTAAGCTCATTTCAAATTCTGCCTGCATTAACTCAGAAAATTCTTGACAAACAGAGGCGTTAGCAGAACCAAAAATAATATCATCAACATATATCTGACATATCATGAGATCATTGTTAAGGTTCTTACAGAAGAGTGTGGAGTCAACTTTCCCTCTGATAAAGTTGTGTTCCAAAATAAAATTACTTAATCGTTCATACCAAGCTCTGGGAGCTTGTTTAAGTTCATATAAAGATTTTTTAAGTTTAAAGACATGTTCTGGAAAGTTTGGATTTTCAAAACCTGGAGGTTGGTTGACATACACTTCTTCTGATATATAACCATTAAGGAATGCGCTCTTGACATCCATTTGATATAATTTAATAGAATGGTTAATAGCAAAAGATACAAGAAGACGAATAGATTCTAACCTTGCAACTGGAGCAAAGGTTTCATTATAGTCAATACCTTCTTATTGACTGTAACCTTGAGCTACCAGTCGAGCTTTGTTTCTGACAACTTCTCCTTTCTCATTCAGCTTGTTTCTGAAAACCCATCTGGTTCCTATAACGTGTGTGCCTCTGGGCTTGGGAACAAGATCCCAAACATCATTCTTTGTGAATTGATCTAATTCTTCTTGCATGGCTGAAACCCAGTCGTTATCTTGAAGTGCTTCATCACAGGACGTAGGTTCGATCAGAGACACTAGTCCCAGAGGAATCTCTTCAGAAGACCTGAAGGTAGATCTGGTTCTGACAGGTTCGTCCTTGTTGCCCAGAATCAATTCTTCAGATACGTTGATACGACTTTTAGTTTTCTTTGGGATTACTGGGGAATAAATTTCCTCAGGGTTCTGAGTGGCAGTTGCTTCTGGAGCTTTATCAGATCCTGCAAGAGTGATTTCTAAATCTACAAAATTTTCAACTAGCTTTGACTTTTCAGGGTCAAGCTTATCGTCAAATTTGACGTGAATTGATTCTTCCACAATTTTGGTTTCTGTGTTGTATACTCTGTAGCCTTTAGAGCGTTCTGAGTATCCTAACATAATACCTTTCTGTGCTTTGGAATCAAACTTGTTCATATGTTCTTTAGTGTTTAAAATAAAGCAAGAACATCCAAATGGATGAAAATATGAAATGTTTGGTTTCCTTCCTTTACACAGTTCATAGGGAGTCTTTTCCAGAATAGGTCTTATAGAGATTCTATTCTGAATGTAACACGCTGTATTTACAGCTTCTGCCCAAAAGTGCTTAGCCACATTAGTTTCGTTGATCATAGTTCTGGCCATCTCTTGGAGAGTCCTATTCTTCCTCTCTACAACTCCATTTTGTTGTGGAGTTCTAGGGCAGGAGAAATCATGGGATATTCCATTAGAGTCAAATAATTCCTCAAAGGATTTATTTTCGAATTCCCCACCATGATCACTTCTGACTCTGATAATTTTAGAGTCAAATTCTTTTTGCACTTTGGAGCAGAAACTAGTGAATACAAAGTGAGACTCACTCTTGTGTTTAAGGAATTTCACCCATGTCCAGCGACTGAAACCATCAACAATGACTAGTCCGTACTTCTTTCCATTGACTGATGTTATTTTCACAGGACCAAATAGATCAATGTGAAGAAGTTCCAGAGGCTTAGAGGTAGTAACAATAGTTTTCTTTTTGAAAGAAGTTTTTGAAAATTTTCCTTTCTGACATGCTTCACATAGAGCATCTGAAGAAAACTTCAGTTTAGGTAGACCTCTGACTAACTCGAGTTTATTTAGCTGAGATAGTTTTCTCATGCTAATGTGGCCCAAGCGTCTATGCCATACCCATTGCTCTTCGTGAACAGACATCAGACATTTCACATTTTGTTCTTTTAAATCAGAAAGATTAATTTTATAAATATTGTTTTTCCTCTTGCCTATGAATAAGACTGAACCATTGTTTTGATTTATGGCTTTACATGTTTTTTGATTAAAGATCACATCATAACCGTTATCACTTAATTGACTTATGGATAACAAATTATGCATTAATCCTTCTACGTAAAGAACATCGGATATAGAGGGAAGAGTACCATTACCAATAGTTCCGGAGCCTCTGATCCTTCCTTTCTGATCTCCTCTGAAGCCTACGAATCCAGCGTCTTTAAGTTCCAGGCTTTGGAACATAGACTTTCTTCCCGTCATGTGTCGCGAGCATCCAGAGTCCAGGTACCATGACTGGTGTCTGAACTTTGCTGCATAGGATATCTGCAACATAAACAATCTTATCTTTTGGTACCCAGAGTCTCTTGGGTCCTTTCTGATTAGTTTTCCCAGAGTTTCTTATAACTTTGGGTTTTCTAGCATTTTCAAATTTTTGTTCTTGTGTGTGTGTATAGTGATATGAAAATGGAGATTTAAGTTGGTCACCGGTGGAAGTTTTATCTTCCTTAGGATCATACCCAATTCCTTTTCAAGATTAATGGATTAAGTCCTTGTTGAAGGCGAAATCACCTTGGCCGGGTGGACTGGAGTAGCTTTGTGTTATAAGCGAACCAGTATAAATTCCTTGTGTGGTTTTATTCTGAAAAAGCGCTTATTTTCCAAAACAATTCAAACCCCCCTTTCTTGTTTTTCTCACCTTCAGATTGAACTGCGGAATTATTAGCAAACACTGGAATAACAGAGAATATTTGATGATGTTGTTGAGATCTGGAATTCTTCCTCACATAAGTCCTCCTTCGCCTCTCCACAGATACAAAATTAGTTTCTCCCTCCTTCTTCTTAGAGAAACCACCCCCATACTTCTTACTAGTAGGCGTTCTTCTCTAGACAAACGACGCTCACATACACCTTCTTCTAGACGCATCCCCATGTTCACCATTTTGGTGAAGTCATTGGGAGTGCTAGCAATCATATGCTCATAATAGAATGAACTCAGAGTCTTGAGAAAGATTTTCGTCATTTCCTTTTCTTCTAACGGAGGACTGATCTAAGCGGAAAGCTCTCTCCACCTCTACGCATATTCTTTAAATGTCTCCTTGTACTTATGAGACATAGACCGAAGATGGTCACAATCTGGAGCTATATCTACTTGTACTTATACTGCTTGACAAAGGCCTCACCTAAGTCATTGAAAGTGTGAACGCTGCCACTGTCTAGACCCATGTACCAACGAAGAGCGGCACCAACCAAACTGTCTTGGAAATAATGGATGAGAAACTGATCATTATCTGTCTGGGTTGACATCTTGCGGGCGCACATCACAAGATGGCTTAAAGGACAAGTGTTTCCCTTGTATTTCGCAAAGTCAGGGAACTTTAACTTAACAGGGATCTTTACATTGGGCACCAAGCAAAGTTCAACAACACGTTTCCCAAACAAATTTTTTCCCCTCAGGATCTTCATTTCTTTCTTCAACTCTTGAAAACAATCCTTCATCTCATCCATCTTCTCATACATATTTGGACCCTCAGATGGTTTAAAATGATAGATAGTCTCTTCAGCACGAGGCAAGGCATGCACAACAAGAAAAAAAGTAGACATGATCGGGCGAGATGCCGATATAATAGAAATAGTAGGAGCATAACCCTGAGGTGTAACACCCTTCTAAATACCCCAAATTATTATAATTAAAATACACATATATTCATCAGAGTAATTATGCCCCGAAGGGTGTCACACAATCATTTCACTACATTCATCAAATGTCCTGTCATGCTCATTTATTTAAATCAAAATAAGGCCTTTTGCATAATTCGCAGCGGAATCAAATTCAACATCAATGTAAAACATGTAACACTATACATGTAAATCATCCAACAACCAATATCAAATTAATTAAAACATTCCCTCCCGATGTTACATCTATCAGAGCATGACCCATAAGAAACTACTCTAGACTCCAAGCATAAGCTTCTACTCAACTCATTCCTCGTTACCTGAAAAATAGGCGTAAGGGTGAGTTCCTCAATCAATATAATAAGCATTATAGAACAACATGTAATGCCAAGTAATTAACACATTAATTCACCCTAATTAGACTACGCATTCAGCAACAGTAATATCCATTCAAACATCATACTCAACAGTACAAATCTCCATCATATTCAATCATTAACAACACAACACACAACACACATATGATACTGGAATACATCCATTCATATCATATGCCATACATTCATTATGCAATGAGACTCTATGCATGCGGTACCGACTAATTGTGAACATATAGTTCAACCTCACCGTCCAAATCCAGGCACGGCTACCAAGCTCACTAGTCCCACTCATTTGAGACATAGTGACTCACTCACTAATTCCTCACCATGGGAATTAGCTACCACCCCAAATGGGCCATGAAATGCACGCTAATCACCTAGCATGCAAACATCAACAACAACAATCAAAATGATTTACTCACTAATTCCTCACCATGGGAATTAGCTACCACCCCAAATGGGCCACAACATGCATGCTAATCACCTAGCAATGCAACATCAACAATAATCAAGAATAGACACATGCTCACACTCTAAGCCATAATACAGTCTATTCACACATGTATACATTCACATCATCATGTATACCATCACACATTATCAACATAATTAATCACAAAAGCATATCATATCATGCCACATAATCAAACACAGTATTAGCACACTCTACTAATACCTATACCACTCAAAACAACGGGAAATGATCCCTATCACATCATACCTCAGCTAAGTCGCATCACTCAGCCTAAACAACCAAAAACTGCACAACAACAGTTCAGGAAAATCCCAACTCTGCCCATACGCGTACTGCCCATGCCATACGCGTATTGCCCAAACCTGGCCAACTCCATACGCGTATTGCCCACTCTCATACGCGTATTGCGCATTTCCTCGCCCAACTCATACGCGTATCACCTGTCTCATACGCGTATGCTACGCGTAACAATATCCCATTACGCGTACCACCAGAGACCAATTCACGTTCAAAATGTCATCTTTCTCTCCCATACGCGTAAGGCTTCCCCCCATACGCGTACCAACATCTCATACGCGTATTGCCTAGTGCCATACGCGTATGACCAGAGATCAGAATTCTCAGATCTGCAATGGCTTTCTCTGCTACGAGATCTACCCAATTCAACCTTCTACAGTCCAATTTTCACACAAAATTCCTTCCTATTGTCTAACTCAAAACAGATCCTATTCGATTCCACAAGGTCTAACATTTCCACACTAAATTCCTACGACTTCTCCAATTATATTCCAATTTTCGTTCATCTCAACAGTTCACAAATTCAACATATATTATCCAATCATAGGTAAAACAATGGTCTATCACTACCCAGTACATATCATCCCATAATACCCGTTAATTGATGATAAACCCCCCTTACCTGAGTTAATCCGGCAGCCTCTGAGCTCCAAGCTTCTCCTTCCTTCAACCTTCGTTCTCTGGTTCTCCTTTTTGCCCTTTCTGCCTCTTTTCCCCTTTCACGTGAAAACCTTTTTCCAAAAATTGGGACTTTTTATTATTCCAACTTATATACTCCAATAATATTATTCCACTAAATAATTATCCCAATAATTATTATTCCAAAATAATAATAATAATTCAAATATTCTAATTAAATTAATAAACATATTATTAATTTAATTTAAATAAATACATATTATTATCGGGGTGTTACAACTCTCCCCCACTAAAAGAGTTTTCGTCCTCGAAAACATACCTCAAGCGAACAACTCCGGATAAGACTCCTTCATCTGACTCTCAAGTTCCCAAGTCACATTGCCACCTGCTGGTCCTCCCCAAGCTACCTTCACTAAGGCAATCTCTTTACCCCGCAACTGCTTCAACTCTCGATCCTCGATCCTCATAGGTGATGTTTCAACAGTCAGGTTATCTCTCACCTGTACATCATCTACTTGGACTACATGCGACGGATCATGAACGTATCTCCTCAACTGAGACACATGAAAAACATCATGCAAATTCGCAAGCGACGGCGGCAAAGCGATACGATAGGCTACCTCTCCTATCCTCTCCAAAATCTGATAAGGACCAATAAATCGAGGTGTCAACTTCTTCGACTTCAAAGCTCGACCAACACCGGTTATCGGAGTAACACGAAGAAACACATGGTCTCCCTCTTGGAACTCAAGGGACTTCCTCCTCTTATCATGATAACTCTTCTGACGACTCTGAGCAATTCTCATCTTCTCCTGAATCATCTTAATCTTTTCCGTAGTTTGTTGAACAATCTCCGGTCCAACTACAGCACTCTCACCGGACTCATACCAACATAAAGGTGTCCGACATCTCCTACCATACAAAGCTTCAAACGGTGCCATACCAATGCTCGAATGAAAACTATTGTTGTAGGTAAACTCAATCAAAGGCAAATAACCATCCCAAGCACCTCCCTTCTCCAAAACACAAGCTCTCAAAAGATCCTCTAGCGACTGAATCGTCCTCTCAGTCTGACCATCAGTCTGCGGATGATATGCAGAACTCAATCTCAGCTTAGTTCCCAAAGCCCTCTGCAAACCTTCCCAGAACTTCGATGTAAATCTAGGATCTCTGTCCGAAACAATACTAGACGGAATACCATGCAAACTTACAACCTTCTCAATATACAACTCAGCCAACCTCTCTAACGGATAATCCATTCTGATCGGAATGAAATGAGCCGACTTCGTCAATCTATCAACAATCACCCAAATAGCCTCAAAATTCTTACTTGTTCTCGGCAAACCAGAAACAAAATCCATACTGATACTGTCCCACTTCCACTCTGGAATAGCCAACGGTTGCATTAGCCCAGACGGCTTCTGATGCTCAATCTTTGACTTCTGACAAGTCAAACAGGAGTAAACAAAACTCGCAATTTCTCTTTTCATTCCCGGCCACCAAAATAGCTTTTTCAAATCATGATACATCTTCGTAGCCCCAGGATGAATACTCAAGCCACTACGATGTCCTTCCTCCAGAATACTCTTCTTAAGTTCGGTCACATCCGGAATACACACCCGACTACCAAATTTTAAAATACCATTCTCATCAACTCTGAATTCGCCACCTTGACCTTGATTCACTAAAGTCAACTTATCCACCAAAAGCATATCAGATTTCTGACCCTCCCTAATCTCATCCAGAATACTACTCGTTAACTTCAACATTCCCAATTTAACACTATTGTGAGTACTCTCACACACCAAACTCAAGTCTCTAAACTGCTCAATCAAATCCAATTCCTTCACCATTAACATAGACATATGCAATGATTTCCGACTCAATGCATCAGCTACTACATTTGCTTTACCCGGATGGTAATTCAAACCAAAATCATAATCCTTCAGAAATTCTAACCATCTCCTCTGTCTCATGTTCAGCTCTTTCTGATCAAACAAATACTTCAAACTTTTATGGTCACTGAAAACTTCAAATCTTGATCCATACAAATAATGCCTCCATAACTTCAGAACAAATACCACAGCTGCCAACTCTAAATCATGTGTCGGATAGTTCCTCTCATGAACCCTTAGTTGTCTCGAAGCATAAGCTATAACCTGCTTATTCTGCATCAACACACCACCTAGACCCAACAATGAAGCATCACAATAAACCTCAAATAATTCCGACGAACTCGGTAATATCAGAATAGGAGCAGTAGTCAACCTTCTCTTTAACTCTTGGAAACCTTCTTCACACTTTGAGTCCCAAACAAATGCTTGCCCCTTTCTAGTCAACATTGTCAACGGTAACGCCAACTTGGAAAATCCCTCAATGAATTTTCTATAATAACCAGCCAATCCAAGGAAACTTCGAATCTCAACAACAGACTTAGGAGCTTCCCACTTAGATACCGCTTCTATCTTAGAAGGATCAACAGCAACACCACCTCTTGAAATCACATGACCAAGAAAACCAACTTCTTCTAACCAAAATTCACACTTAGATAGTTTAGCAAATAGCTTCTTTTCTCGTAGAACTCCTAAAACCACTCTCAAATGCTCAACATGCTCTTCTTCAGATTTCGAATACACCAAAATGTCATCGATAAACACCACAACAAACTCGTCTAGGTACGGATGGAAAATCCTATTCATATACTCCATGAATACTCCAGGCGCATTAGTCACACCAAAAGGCATTACAGAATACTCATAATGTCCATACCTTGTTCTGAAAGCAGTCTTCTGAATATCCTCAGTTTTCACACGTATCTGATGATACCCAGATCTCAAATCTATTTTGCTGAACACACTCGCACCAACCAATTGATCCATCAAATCATCAATCCTCGGTAAAGGATACCGATTCTTGATCGTCACTTTATTCAGTTGTCTGTAGTCCACACACAACCTCATAGTACCTTCTTTCTTCTTAACCAACAACACTGGTGCACCCCACGGTGACACACTCGGACGAATAAATTTCTTATCCAACAAATCTTCCAACTGACTCTTCAATTCAGCTAGCTCAACAGCAGACATACGATAAGGAGCCATCGATATCGGTCTAGTACCAGGTACCAAATCAATCGAGAACTCAACTTCACGCTCTGGCGGCAATTCATTAACCTCTTCCGGAAACACATCAGGAAAATCACACACCA
The DNA here is from genome assembly GCF_024323335.1 of Lathyrus oleraceus. Lineage (NCBI taxonomy): Eukaryota > Viridiplantae > Streptophyta > Magnoliopsida > Fabales > Fabaceae > Lathyrus > Lathyrus oleraceus. Next base: position 224,855,992 of record NC_066584.1, read on the forward strand.
CAGCTAGATCACCAATCACCAGTTTATCTTTAGCTTCCCTAGTCGCTAACAGCATAAACAACTCTGCCCCATCTACTACTGCCTCATTCACCTGCCTTGCAGATAGAAACAAATTCTTTCCTTCCTCAATCTCAGGAAAAATCACAGTCTGATCAAAACAATTGATATAGACTCGGTTAAACACCAACCAGTTCATGCCCAGAATAACATCAATCTGCACTAGTGGAAGACACACAAGATCTATCCCAAAATCTCTACCAAAAATACTCAAAGGACAATTCAAACAAATCGAAGTAGTAGTCACTGAACCCTTCGCAGGAGTATCAATCACCATACTACCACGCATCTCAGATATCTCTAACTTAAGTTTCACAGCACAATCCAAGGATATAAAGGAATGAGTAGCACCTGTGTCAATAATAGCTACAAGAGGAAAGCCATTAATATAACACGTACCTCGGATCAAACGATCGTCTGCAGAAGTCTCAGAACCTGATAAAGCAAAAACCTTGCCTCCTGACTGATTCTCTTTCTTCGGCTTAGGACACTGTGGACTGATATGACCCAACTCTCCACAGTTGAAACAAGTCACAGTCTTCAACCGGCAATCTGCAGCTAAATGACCACCTTTTCCACACTTGAAACACTTCTTCTCATTGCTGGTACACTCATGGATACGATGTCCAGCCTGACCACATCTGTAACACTTAACAGGGGCACTAGAGTCTCCCCCACTAGGCCTCTTCATTCCACTCTGTCTCTGAAAACCTTTTCCAGCTGCATACGGTTTCCCACGATCAACCTGATTCTTACCTTTCCTATCAACCCTTTGCTGATAGCTCTCTGCTCTAGCCTTGGAATCCTGTTCAAAAATCCTGCAACAGTCAACCAAATCAGAAAACACTCTAATCCTCTGATATCCAATAGCCTGTTTGATCTCGGGGCGCAACCCGTTCTCAAACTTCACACACTTGGAAAATTCTCCAGCAGCCTCACTATAGGGAGTATAATACTTCGACAGCTCTGTGAACTTAGTAGCATACTCCGTAACGGACCTGTTACCCTGCTTCAATTCCAAGAACTCTATCTCTTTCTTTCCTCTGACATCCTCGGGAAAATACTTCCTCCGAAATCTCTCTCTGAACACAGCCCAAGAAATCTCAGCATCTCCAGCAGTTTCCAACTCAGTGCGGGTAGCAACCCACCAATCATCAGCTTCTTCTGACAGCATATGCGTACCGAACCTGACCTTCTGGTTATCGGCACACTCAGTCACTCGGAAGATCCTCTCAATCTCCTTCAACCACTTCTGAGCACCATCTGGATCGTATGCTCCCTTGAACATTGGAGGATTGTTCTTCTGGAACTCACTCAGTTGACGAGCAGCTCCCATTCCCACAACATTCGGATTTCCTCCAAGTACTCCAGCTAGCATACCCAGAGCCTCAGCAATTGCAGCATCATCTCTACCTCTTCCAGCCATCTCTATTCTGAAAACCCAAACAAACTAAAACCATGAGTACTGATAGGTTACACAACACCTATACCGTACAGGGGAAACAGAATAACTACGACTCGACACGACCGACTATGCTCTGATACCACTAATGTAACACCCTTCTAAATACCCCAAATTATTATAATTAAAATACACATATATTCATCAGAGTAATTATGCCCCGAAGGGTGTCACACAATCATTTCACTACATTCATCAAATGTCCTGTCATGCTCATTTATTTAAATCAAAATAAGGCCTTTTGCATAATTCGCAGCGGAATCAAATTCAACATCAATGTAAAACATGTAACACTATACATGTAAATCATCCAACAACCAATATCAAATTAATTAAAACATTCCCTCCCGATGTTACATCTATCAGAGCATGACCCATAAGAAACTACTCTAGACTCCAAGCATAAGCTTCTACTCAACTCATTCCTCGTTACCTGAAAAATAGGCGTAAGGGTGAGTTCCTCAATCAATATAATAAGCATTATAGAACAACATGTAATGCCAAGTAATTAACACATTAATTCACCCTAATTAGACTACGCATTCAGCAACAGTAATATCCATTCAAACATCATACTCAACAGTACAAATCTCCATCATATTCAATCATTAACAACACAACACACAACACACATATGATACTGGAATACATCCATTCATATCATATGCCATACATTCATTATGCAATGAGACTCTATGCATGCGGTACCGACTAATTGTGAACATATAGTTCAACCTCACCGTCCAAATCCAGGCACGGCTACCAAGCTCACTAGTCCCACTCATTTGAGACATAGTGACTCACTCACTAATTCCTCACCATGGGAATTAGCTACCACCCCAAATGGGCCATGAAATGCACGCTAATCACCTAGCATGCAAACATCAACAACAACAATCAAAATGATTTACTCACTAATTCCTCACCATGGGAATTAGCTACCACCCCAAATGGGCCACAACATGCATGCTAATCACCTAGCAATGCAACATCAACAATAATCAAGAATAGACACATGCTCACACTCTAAGCCATAATACAGTCTATTCACACATGTATACATTCACATCATCATGTATACCATCACACATTATCAACATAATTAATCATAAAAGCATATCATATCATGCCACATAATCAAACACAGTATTAGCACACTCTACTAATACCTATACCACTCAAAACAACGGGAAATGATCCCTATCACATCATACCTCAGCTAAGTCGCATCACTCAGCCTAAACAACCAAAAACTGCACAACAACAGTTTAGGAAAATCCCAACTCTGCCCATACGCGTACTGCCCATGCCATACGCGTATTGCCCAAACCTGGCCAACTCCATACGCGTATTGCCCACTCTCATACGCGTATTGCGCATTTCCTCGCCCAACTCATACGCGTATCACCTGTCTCATACGCGTATGCTACGCGTAACAATATCCCATTACGCGTACCACCAGAGACCAATTCACGTTCAAAATGTCATCTTTCTCTCCCATACGCGTAAGGCTTCCCCCCATACGCGTACCAACATCTCATACGCGTATTGCCTAGTGCCATACGCGTATGACCAGAGATCAGAATTCTCAGATCTGCAATGGCTTTCTCTGCTACGAGATCTACCCAATTCAACCTTCTACAGTCCAATTTTCACACAAAATTCCTTCCTATTGTCTAACTCATAACAGATCCTATTCGATTCCACAAGGTCTAACATTTCCACACTAAATTCCTACGACTTCTCCAATTATATTCCAATTTTCGTTCATCTCAACAGTTCACAAATTCAACATATATTATCCAATAATAGGTAAAACAATGGTCTATCACTACCCAGTACATATCATCCCATAATACCCGTTAATTGATGATAAACCCCCCTTACCTGAGTTAATCCGGCAGCCTCTGAGCTCCAAGCTTCTCCTTCCTTCAACCTTCGTTCTCTGGTTCTCGTTTTTGCCCTTTCTGCCTCTTTTCCCCTTTCACGTGAAAACCTTTTTCCAAAAATTGGGACTTTTTATTATTCCAACTTATATACTCCAATAATATTATTCCACTAAATAATTATCCCAATAATTATTATTCCAAAATAATAATAATAATAATTCAAATATTCTAATTAAATTAATAAACATATTATTAATTTAATTTAAATAAATACATATTATTATCGGGGTGTTACATGAGGCACATAATTTGGAATTATTCCCCATAGGAATTCAGTAGGCATAGAGTGTGTTGGCTGGTTGACAGGAACCATAGACACTGGCGTTGAGATGATCTATGAGATGATTGTCCGTTGTTGCGGAGTTGCAGGAGTTGGAGCCGCTTGACTCTGAGCTGCAATGAGAGACTCCATGAGAGCGGTGAATCTAGTAACCTCTTCCTTGAGTTCATGGTTCTCTTGTTCCAAATGATCCATCTTGCATTGACGATTAGCGTGAGTGTTGTATTGATGAGTCAGCTTGATTGATACAAAGATGAAGATCATGAGACACCTGGCCGAAGGGCTATAATGCAAGAAACTTGCGATGAAAATGATGCATGAATGCAATGTTCTTGATTTTATTATTTTCAAGTAACATACAAAGTCTTATTTGCAAATATTTCAACAACAATAATAATTGATAATAACAATTTGAATTGACCATAAAATCTCATTTTCATTCATAAAATTTTGGAAGAATTGCACTGAGTACAATTTCAGAAATCAAAATACAAATACAAGAGAAAAGGAAAAATATCATCCTAAGGATCCCTAGCAACTGCATTAGATGAACTGGCTACGGGCGTGTACTTCCTTTGAATGCGTCTCATCTCTGACTCATTAGCAGTCTTCATATGAGCTTTCTCAGTGACGAGTTGATCGACGATCTTCTTTCAAGCACCATAAGGCTGAGGGATACTAGAGGAAAATAAATCCCCCCCTCTCTCTCTCTCTCTCTTAGTTGCACGATCTTCGAGGATCTCAATGAGTTCATCCTTGTCTTTTAACTCAAGTTGCAACACCACTTGCTTTTGATTCAAAGCATGGAACCGTTCTTCCTAAAGGTCATTCTCTTGCTTCATCTTAGCTAGTGCATCTTCCAAATTTTAGGAATCTTTACCCTCTTGATAGAACAGACATTCTAACTGGATGTTATTAGGTTTATCTTTCAAGGGGAACCCAAGTCGACGATGTGCCAAAATAGGGTTATAGTTGATTCCTCCTTGTGTATCAATGAGAGGCACATTAGTGAATGCACCACAACTATCAATAATCTTCAATCTATCATATACAAAATAAAACCAAGTAATATCATCATTAGTGAGAGACATAAGTCTCTAAGACTACCGTAGACATTGCCTGTTCTCCAAGAAGACTGGTGTCTGAGGCATGTGTAAAATAAACCACTTGTACAGAAGAGGGATGCAACACACATTAGTTTTGCCACCCTTAGAATTCCTTAAATATAGAGAGAAGTATGTGTCACCCAACAAATGTTGGAACAAGATTCCCAATCAAGAAGTTTCTAGTAACATTAACATCAACAAAGTTGTCAATATTAGGGAACAACGCTAGACCATAGATAAACAATACAAAGATAACCTCGAAGGTATCCATACTACCAGCTTGAGCAAAAGTGTAGCTCTCCCAATCATAAACTCAGAAGTTAGACCTCGAATACCTCATTTCTTCATCATATTTGCATCAATCTCAAGTTTCTTCAAATGAAGAGCATCAACTATGACTTGAGATTTTAGAATCTCCTCTAATCCACTAAAGGGAATGTTGTCAGATAAGGGTATACCTGAGAGATATGCATACTCCTCCAACATAGGAATAAACTGATAATCGGGAAAAGTTAAGCATCGGTAGAGAGGATCAACGAAATGAACCAACGCACTCAAGAGTCCTTCAATCACTTTGGTAGATAGCACTGACAAAAGCTTTCCATGACGTCCTTTGAAATCCACGAGATCAACTACAAAGGATGCTAGCTTCCTTAACTCTTTCAAATTTGGACATCTGGATTCGTATTTCTTAGTGTTCCTTCATCCATAATCCATGGTCTGAAAATATTTGCAAACACGACCTTAGTTCCTTAAAATTTATTTTTGTGATGAATGCTATAATGTGCATGTATGCATGGATGCAAAAATCACACACAAGGGATCACACACAAGGCAAACACAAAAAAAGGTCAAGGGATGGATCAAGTCATCGTCAAGATCAATCATCCATTTTGGTGGATTATGATTTTCACGTTATCAACACCCAAGTTCCATTGATATTGATGATAACCGATCAGATCAACCAAGAACCAAAGGTTTTGTTGTGAGTCACGAGCATGGAGTCGGGTTAAGAGCCATACCAAAGGAGTGTAATAAGGATAAAACTTGTAGAGCATGTTCTAAAAATTTCCCAAATTCGTGATCCCATCTATTGGATGCTATAGGTTTAGATGACTGACTCATCAACCCATAGTATTCTCAAGAGAAACTTGTCTGAGTGTAGTATCGCGTAATAACTTTTATCAAGTCTACACTTGAAAAGTATTAGCAATACATCTTAAATAGGCCAAGTTGGGTTAAATGTTCTATGGTTCTCAGCTTCTCGGACTCCCGGGTCGGAGAAAGTAGTGCTTATCCATGACTTACTCGTGTGACACCAGTAACTCCAAAGGGGTCTCCACTGAGTGGATGAATCTCAAGCCAGCTCATTAAGGACTACTCCACACGAGTCGAACATGAATATACCATCCTCCTATCTTAGATTCCAATCAAGTTCAGCTATAGAACTTACCTCACCATACAGAGATCACCAAGCGCAACAGACAAAAAGTATCACACATACAATATGTGCAAACATACAAACATAAATAATAAACAAATATAATACACAAAAATGTAGGCTAAACCCACTTGGGACTACTCCCCAGCAGAGTCACCACTTTTTTTCTGTAGCGGTAAATTCATGACCATTCAGATATTAGTTAACTCAACATCAATAAAACCAGAGTCACCACCGCACTTTTATTGTTTCCAAAGGAAAAGGGAAAGAGTACGAACAAAACCAAAAGATAAGATGTTCTCAAATTAAAACTAATAAAAAGTCAGAGATTATAGGTAAGGGGGTTGGTTACACAGAGGGAAGGTATTAGCACCCAAAGTATCCTAGGTACTCCTAGGGAGCCCTTTTTGTGTGTAAGTGTTTTGGTTGAAAAAGATTCTTGCTAAAAAATAGAATAGGGAATGAGAAAATAATTCATTATTTACATTTTTTGTGTTTGGTAAGACGCTTGGTCTTATGCCTATGTACCTACATAAAATGAGGGATCAAAACCTCGTAGTTCGTGGTAAAAATTTCAAAGATAGGTGGACTGATTTTAACAAAAGATTAAATATCTTTTGTTATCAAAGGAAGAATACTCAACCAAACATCCACCGATAATGAGGGCTTTACAACATTTAAGAGGGAGGACTCCAACTTGGATAAAATATACAAGTATGCCACTAACCCCTAATAAATGGAAAGTCTTACACTCAACATATCATGGAATTGGAGAATTATATCTCAACCAAGGATAACTCAAATCTAAATGCTTTCTTTTGGAAAGTTTAAAAGGAAAATGCATAAAGTGGCCAAAATGATTAGATGAGGTTGTTAGTTCTTTTTGGGTCTTTTTAAAAATAAAGTCAATATGATTAAGTCCATTTACAAGTTTGATTTAAGCAAATAGTTTGAAAAATCAATGGCATAAGGCCAAGGTTTCTACTCATTAAAACAAGTCTAAGTTGAAAAACACAAACAAAGAAGTTTAGAAAATAAGAGGGAGATTTTGAAATTAAAGAAGGAGGGGAGATGAAGGGACAATCCTAGACAAGATTTAAAAGTTTTAGAGTTGAAAAGATCTAACCCATGGGAAGCATCCACAAGACAAAAGTGGCAGATAGAAACACATATCCTTTGGATTGTCAAGCAAGCAACAAAGCCATAATCATCCAAACAATTAATAAGAAGACCAATGGTATCAAATAAAGATAACCAAACATCCAAGCAAGCACTCTAAAGAAAATAATCTTCAATGTCCTTTAGATGTATCAAATGAAAAAGCCCCTTCTGTCAGATGCTTTGGAGCTCGATTCTTGATGCAATTCCACTTGATTTCTCTTCCTCTCACTTGCAAAGCTCAAAGGAATGAAAATGGCAATGAATCCTTGGAGTTCTTGTTCACAAACAGAAACTGAACTAGAGCTCAATTTCAAAGAAATCTTCAAGGTGTTCTGTAGAGTGAGGTTATGGGGTTGATTGGAAAAGCTTGGGTAAGGGTCCTCCTCATTCTGGGGAAATGACAATGTATTTATAGGCCAAGCATTTTATTTCCACACCATTCAAAGTTTGAACCAAAAATAGCAAATCAATGTGCATGGGTGCATGGGCGTGTGTTCAGGCCCAAATGATAATTGCAATCCACTCAAATTCGTTCCAAAATGCCAATGAGATCATCACATGAGGCCATGCAAGGTTGTATATCAATTCGAGTACAAAAGTTGCTAAATTAAGCCATGAAAATAACGTATGCACAAGTCCTCCAATTCTCATCCAAATGAAGTAATCTCGGGCTCTTTGGAAAGTTATCATTATGAGGAACAAGTTTGATGTATGGACTTTTTACATTTAAAGATTGGAACATGTTTCATACCCCAAAATATTCCCTCCCCTTTTTGCTTTTACCCACCCTATGACCTAACCTCATTCATGTTCATCATTCATTCACGATTAACATTGATTAACAAACATCATAAATTCAAGGTTTTGGTTAACAAAGCAGGTTTGGATTGAAGATTTTGGTATTATCGATCATGTGGGTTGCAACCCTAATTCTTGGTCTTGAGGGATCTTGTTGCTTGGCCCCCGTGCAGGAACTGGGCTTATGAACACTAGTTGTGGGCCCATGGTCAAAGAAATTGTTGGTGGAGTTTTGTGATTAGCTCCTAACACTAATCTCAGGTGATCTTTCACTCGGTGTGTGTTTCACTCAACCTCCTAAGCTTGATCCACTCATTTGGCCTCTTTGATTGTGTCTTCATCATTGGTGCTTGAGTCTATTAGTCATAATCCAAGTCCTTGGTCTCATAACTTTCATCCATCTTCATTCGTTCACCCGATCATTGTCATGCCATCATTGCTTGGGTCCGTAGGTTCACATTTCTCGATTTTATGTGTCAGTTATACATCTTGGGTTTGAGTTTATGATCATGATCATGTATTAAGTCAATTCATTTTCATTCAATCGGCCAATTCCATTCATTTTCATCCCTAAAATATTCATTACATACAAAAAAGGGTGCAAAAAAGGTGTAATACATTGCAAAAACTCATTTTTGGAGGTTTCAGCTCTACGAGTCGACTCGTGACTCGACGCAAAACCTTCGGGTCCGGACAGGTCGAGTCACAGGTCGACCTAATTCTGGAAAATCTGGTTGAGTCGACTCATCCACTCCTTGCGTCGACTCATTCCCCTTTTTCATTTGAATCTTGTCCCTTCGGGTCCGAACAGGTCGACTCAATTCAGGAAAACTTGAGTGAGTCGACTCATCCACCCTTTTACGTAGACTCATTTCCCAATTTCCTTTTAGCCATTTTTCCTCGGGTTTGAACAGGCCAACTCAACCCTAGAACAAACTCTATTTGAGTTGACTCATTCCCTGTTTGAGTCGACTCATAGCTTGTTTTACAGGACTTTTTGCACCGCTGTGAGAATGGAACTTTTGGATTGAAGCATGAACTCTCATCATCGAAGATATCCGAGGCTTGCAATTCAAGACAAACGCACACCTACATAAATACCAAAAAAAACTATGAGCATAATAGCCATGAGACAATGCCGTCAAATCTCACTGGCAAAACACGCGACCCCATACCTGCAAAATGCATACCACAATCCACCTACTGCAGAATTACAATGCTACAAGCTGCTGAGACACTATAAATTACAAGTTCCTGTCATACCAAAACAATCCCAATGATTCACCATTGCAAGTCACACTGGAACCTGTAGAAACATAACAAAATTCACAGTTTGCACAACATAATCACACAATTCTTAACCTACAACTGCAAGTCACCCACACCTAAGCCAAATAGATAGCAGGTCATTAGTCAACATCAAAGCCTAATTTCATTCAAGTTTTCACCTGCAATAGCCAGTCATAAACAATCATTTGAACATATTCAATTAGGTTAACCCAAACAACTGTCATAACAACTTTCAAGGCCATAACAAACTGACTCATTGAGTAACTCACTGAGTTCAAACCAACTAACTCTAGACCTCACATAACTAACTCCCAACCTAACTCCAAGCCACATTAATCCCAAGCCTAATCACTATAAATCTACATCTTCTTCATCATTTCAACTCTCTGACCTTTTTTGGCAATCATCACTTTTAATTCTCTACAATCATTCCCTATGAATCCTCTCCCTCTTACACTCAAAGCTCAATTTCTAAAACTCCATTGAAGCTTCACATTGAAGCTTCAATAAGAGTGAGCTTAACCTCATCATACTACAGAATTTTTGAAGAATAATAATTGGAAAACAAGCGAATCAGAAGGAAGAAGCAATACCGTACCTGTTTGTACAAGTGATTTTTTGTCTTCATCTTCTCCGATCAACACTCGCCGGAGCAAGTCTCAGCTTTGGAGGTAGGTCTATTTTTCACCATTTCATTGCATTTTGGTTGATATGCTGAACCTTGCACCATGTTGTTGCAAACCCTTATCATGAGGAACCTCGAATCTTGTTCATGGAGAAGTAATTTAGATCTGATTTTTCAGGAGTTCTTGAGGATTTGGATTCAGTTATGGGTTTTGACCAAGAATTAGGGGATTTGAAGTTTGAAATTAGATTTAAATAGAATTCTTAGGAATATTAACATTTTTAGAAGTTGGAAGAGTTTAGCACCTAATAACATCTTTAACGTTAGAATAGTTCAGAATTTGCTATGGATTTTTCATTAGAATTGATAATTAGAATTCTTAATTCGTTATCCATAATTGTCAAATGACTGTTTTTCCCCTAGGTTAGAAATAGTCCATTTTTTGCATGTTTCCATAGTTTAGGCTTCGAGAAAATAAATCCCAATAAACATTAACCTTTAAGGTAGTTGTACACTCAATTCAACTAATTTTTTCCCACTGATTAAGTCGGTCAAAGTACGCTTTGATTGACTAAATCCTTTGACTATGCTTAATTCCCCAAGCTTAGTCAAGTGATCAAAAGACCCTTGATCACTTGATAAAGCAAGTCCTTGTGATCAAGATAGGCTGGATATTGGATCTCCAAGTTCAATCAAGATTCAGAGATCAAGATCAAGAGTTCAAGCTATTCAAATCAGTATAAGACATTACTACTATTCAATTACTAAAAAGGTCAAATTCAACACTTGTCAATCATGAGCCAAGTTGTGTGCCATGAGTCTTAAGTAATAGAGAAGGAATGGGACTGGAGAATTACTACCTCCATTCTGAATATCTTTGGGTGTGGGATGAATGACCTGTTTGCTCATTGCATTCACCTCTATTCATAGGCTTTAGCACAACTTGATTCAAGTTGATTGACAATTCATTCACCTTTCTTCAAAGACAACCTTTCAACATGGGAAACTACAAGGAAGTTCAACATTAACACTCATCAATTATGATGCAAATTGCACGTCACGAGCCTTAAGTAGTAGAGAAGGAATAGAACTGGAGAATTCCTACCCCCATTCTGAATATCTTTGGGTATGGGACGTATGACCCAGTGCTCACTGTATTCGCCTCTATTCATAGACTTTAGTGAAATTTAAATCGAATAATTGATAAGTCTTTCTACATAGATCGAAGATCAGACTGAAGATCAAATTTAAACCTTTAAGGGTTTCTCCTTCTATCTTTTGTTCTCCCAGTAAAACTAAAATCATTTTGTAAATAAACTCAAAAAATATTAACCCTACAATTAGGATTGTATGACACGAGACTGAAGCAACGGAGAAGGAATGGGACTGGAGAATTCCTACCCCCATTATGAATATCTTTGGGTGCGGGCCGAATGACCCAGTTGCTCGCTGTATTCATCTCTATTCATAAACTTTAGTACGACTCGAATCATGACTCTCATTTCAGAATAAAAGCAAACTCACCTCATCAAACTCAGTTTTGCCTTTGGGCTTCATTTTCTGTTTAAAACCTTTTTAGAAAGGACATATTACTTCCGTTCTACCGTGAACGATGCTTAAGCCTCGATGTGTGAGCAAGCAATGTCTAACTGCTTGAGTGCGATCCGAGTTCATCCATTCTACCATAAACAGAAAGACGCTTAAAGCTCCCATGCTCGAGCATACAAGCCAGTCGATAGTAGAACACGAACATTAATACTATCCGCTAAAAAAAACTAACGCATCCGTCCTAGTTCCACGAACTACAGAGCTCAGATTTCCTCATTGCACGAATGAGGATACATAGGCACGAGGACCCAAATCCTTGGCGAGCACAATTATCTATTTCTCACCTTTTATCTCAATTATCTATTTCTCACCTTTTCCATATTTATATATTAACCCCATATTTACCTTTCACGAGTAACCTTCAGATAATAACACCTATTTTTGCAAAGAACATTCAAAATGGTTCCCATGGAGTACCATGGATGTTTGGGGTGCTAATACATTCCCCTTGCATAACCGACTTCCTTACCCATTTCTCTTTACCCATAGGTTTTATCGATGTTTTACCTTTCCTTCGGGAATAAATAAAGTTCGACGACGGCTCTATTATACCTTTGAGTGTGCGATGCACTCGGGTATAATTCACATAGCTTCAACATGGAGAATTCTGGCCTTGAAGTTGGAAGAATCAAACATACTTAGAAATTTTCTAAGTTAAAAGTCAAATGAACCCTTTTTCCACCCTGAATAACTTTTGATATGAGCTTCAAATGACTTTGGTCCTTCTACAAAGTTGTAGATCTTTCAAATATCTTCAATTTTATCACAAATTTACACCATTTGGAGCTTGCATGATGGATTTATGGAAACTACATGTTTCGACTGCATGCTTCAGCAAGCTGTATTTGAGTTTCTGTCAAATACATTTAATATAGATTATATTTGACGCATACTATTTCAACACTCACTAACACACCTTTCGACAGTCGTTGAATACAAACAAACTATTTCGACTTCGACACAAAAAATTACATGTTTAACACACCACCTATTTCTTTGTGTCTAAGTTATCTACATTCATCATCGTTCTTAATCTCTTGAACAATTCAACATGCATAACCTTTGTCATTATATTTGCAATCTGATTCTCTGATGTTCAATACTCCAAGCTCAACTTTCCATCGCTACATGCTATCTTAAGTAATGGGACCTCATTTCGATGTGTTTTCTTCTTCCATGTGCTATCAGATTCTTTGATAGGTTAATAGCAGGCATGATGTCGATCTTCATGGTCATTGCTCCATGATTCTTCCATGTAATTTTTTAGACTATAATCATCATCAATGTTGATTGGCATCCACATAGTGAAGATGCTATGTATTGTGCCTCACATGATGATAAAGCTACCACTGGTTCCTTTCTCAAACTCCACGTGGCTGGTATACCACCTAACATGAACGCATATATTATTGTCAATTTTATATCTTCATCATCACCACACCAACTAGAATTAATGTAGCCCATAAGATTTCATTCTTTTCCTTCGTCGACTGAAAGAAATAAAATACCATAGTCGAGTATTCCTCTAAGATACCTTAGTATCCTCTTGGTGGCTGCAAGATAGGATACCTTCGACTTCTGCATGAATCTGTTGACAATGCCTACACAATATTCTAAATATGGCCTTATGTGATAGAGGTATCTAAGTGATCCAATGAGTCTTTTGTGCAGCATTGGATCAATATCATCTTTAGTCAAATAGTTGCAATCTGGGCTCAACTGGAGTCGAAGTTGGGTTACAATCTTGAATTTCAAATATCTTTAGTATTTTCTATGCATATCTTCTTTGGTGCATCATGAATCCTATACCACTTTTGTAGAATTCGATACCAAGGAAGTATAAGAGATTTCTCAAGTCTGACATTTCAAACTCCTAACTTAAGCCATGTTTGAAATCTTTGATATCCTTCTTACAACTTCCTGTTATCAATGGGTCGTCGACATAGAGACACAATATAAGAAACTCACTCCTGCTTCTCCTGACATACACACCATGCTCTGTCGTGCACTTCTAAAACTCTTCATCTCTTAGAAATCCTTCTATTTTCTTGTTCTAAGCTCCTGGAGCTTGTTTCATTCCATACATGGATTTATACAACCTATATACTTATTTTCTTGGTCCTGTTTCACAAACCCAACTGGTTGTGTTACATACACGTCTTCATCTAGAGGACCATTCGTGAATGTATATTTCACGTCCATTTGACATATCAACCAGTTATGCATATTGGCTAGACCAATAACCAACCTTATTATTTTGATTCTAGCTATTGGTGCACAGACTTCATCATAGTCGATTCCTTCTTTCTAAAGAAACCCCTTGGCTACAAGTCTTGCCTTGTGTCGAGTTACTTCACCTTTTGGATTTATCTTGACTTTATATACTCAATTCACATTAGTTTCTTTCTTCCCTTTTGGCAATTCGACTAGTGTCCAGGTATCATTGTCTTATATGGATTTTATCTCATCCACCTTGGGTCTTTCAATGCTTCAACTACGTTGATTGGCTCAAAATTTGCATAGAAGGAATAGTCTACTAACTCACGTTCATCATCAACCACATCATCTGATATGATTACACATTAGTGTAGTCTTGCAGGTATGTTTCTCATTCTTTGAGGTCTGTTTCTGCTAGCATGACCTTTGATAGCTTCTTGTCGAACTTCTCTAACAGTTTCACTAGCTGGTTCATCACACTGGATTCTCACTGAATCATTCTTGATGTTCTTATTCCAATCCCACCCCTTAAGCTCATATACGATCACATCCTTTTTGATCACGACTTGCTTGCTCACTAGGTTGAACAGTTTGTATCCACCAATCGAATGATATCTACTAGGATCATCTGACTCAAATTTATCATCCAAATTTCTTCTCAGCTGATCTGACACATGCCAATGTGTTATGGATCCAAACACTTTCAAATGGCTCAAACTAGGTTTGACACCATACCAACATTCTTCTGGTGTGATATCTTTAAGCCTTTTTGTCAGACATTTGTTTAATATATATATTGCAGTCATTACACCCTCACCCTATAGCTCATTTGCGAGATGCTTGCCTTTTAACATACTTCTGACCATATTCATAATGGTTATATTCTTTCTTTCAGCAGTACTATTTTATTTAGGAGTGTATGGTGGAACCACCTCATGCATAATTCCTTATTTTGTACATAGTGTGTTGAAGTCTTTCGACACGTACTCTCCACCTCCATCTGTCCCCAGAACCTTAATCTTGGGACCACTCTATATTCGACCATAACTTTGAACTTGGTGAAAACATCGATCACATCACTTTTCTTCTTGATTGAATAGGTACACAACTTTCTGCTATAATAATCATTAAATGGGTTCGAGAGTCGGTAATGCGAGGGGAAGGTATGAGCACCCCTCGCATTTGTTGTACTCAACGAGAACCTCCTATAGTTTTAGGGTTAAAGGTTTTTTAAAAGAAAAGTTTGCAATGTTTTAATTTATTTATTAAAAGATTTACAAATGTGAAATTATTTACAAAAAAGAAAGAATATTTTTATTGTGTTCAACGGGATTTTAAAACCCATCTCCTACGTACCCTCAGGTGCAATGAGAGATTCAGAGCCTCGTAGTTCGATAAAAAATATTTGTGTATTTGATTGATTTAAATTTGTGAAAAAAAGTTTTCATCGTGCGATAGCGGAAGAAAAATGGATTTGATGAGATGGATTGATTTTAATGTGAAGGAATTCTTTTTATTGTTTTTTTTCTCTTGTGAAATTTAAACTATCTTGTATTTTTGTGATAATTGTATGAACTAACTAAAATAGTTAAACAAAATTTAAAAGTGTAAAATTTAAAAGTGTAAACAAAATTTAAAAGTGTAAATAAATTAACTAAAATAACTAAAATAAATTAACTAAAGAGACTAAAATGACTTGAGCAAGTTATGGTCCTTGGAAGTTGACCTCCTAACTAGGGCACAAACAAGATGATCTATATTCTTCCAACATAAAAAATGACTTTCCAAGCAAATCTAGCTCTTGATGTCAACATGAAAGTTTTCTTTAATGTCATAAAGAGTAACTCTTCTCTTGGAATAATTTTCATATGACAAAACGTGTAGGAGATATGGTCTAGGGAACCCCAGTTTTGACCAGTTGACTTCCTCTGGTCAACCACCTTGAACCAACTTGCAAACTTGAAGTTCTCTTGATCTTTGGGACTCATGGAGGATTATATATGTATAATATGATGTAATATGAAGTATCACTTTAAATATTTGATCAAATGATGAAGAAACTTGATGAGGAAGTCACACAAGATACCCAGATGAATTAGAGCTTCTAAGGCAAACAAGCTTTAAACTCTTGATGATTTCTTGATCAAAATGATAAGTGAAGAGAATTGAGATCCGCATATGATGTCTAGACCCAATGTGAACCATCTCTTGATTGATTTCCTTACATTGAGGATCTCAAACCCTAGATGTGAGTTTGATGAGGCATATGTGGATGCATACACTACCTACAAAAGAAATAAAGTTATACATAGACATATTTTTGGTATTCTGGTTTGTAAATAATGAAAAACAAGGTATGATATAATCAAATGTGCTTGGTGATCTCTTCCAATGCAAACCCAATGAATAGGGGTAAGGAGAATGGCAAGGTGTGATCCCAAAGCCAATGCCAGTGATGAGATAGCATGAGGGATCTTAGGATCAAAATTGGGGTCTTACACTTATTTGCAAGAAAACCCTTGTGCTTCAAATATTTCACTCGATCGAATCCAAAGATTTCACTCGATACTTCTTCAAAGATTTTCCCCTGAATGTATGCATCATAGCTTCATATAATTCTCCCCATTTGATAACATCAAAAAGAGAAAAAACAAGTTATTAGCAGTATCACATAAATACAACATATCACATATAAAATATATGATACAAAGGCGTTTGCAAATATAAGAATGTGCACTCACATGTACTCAACATATATAAAGACACACAAAATTAATAAACACAATAACATTGCATATTTATCCTCCAAAGCAATTGACATAGTACAACCATTGTCTCATATTCAAGCAAAATAAATATTGTCAATACATCACAAGCAGCAAAATAAACCAATCAAAAGAACAATGCATGAAGACTCAAAGGATGACTCTAAGAAATGCACAACAAAATATGAGACTTAAAAGACACAACAGAACACAACACTTTATCCAACAATACTTCATCGTCTTCCACGGCCCCTAAGCATTGGTCTTACACCCCTATACCATCCTTGCCCATCATTACCATAATGATGATCCAAGAAATCACACATTTCTCGGTAAAACCTAGCATAATGATTATTGTTGTCATTCTCAAACGTGATTGTATGGTTTATCCTAACAATCATGGTTGCATGATTTGCATCCATCTCATTACATATGGACACAAGACTCTCCGCCACATAAGAAGTAAAGGCTTCAAAATTTTCATCTTATGCACACATGTTCTCTTGCAAGAGACAAAATCTCTCCTCTTGAGTAGCTTCAAAGGCATCTCGCCTTCTACAATCTTCTTCATACAAATCGTCTTGCCTCAGCTGCATGTTCTTGAGCATAGTCACGATGGAGGAAGTATCACCAAAACCAGTCCAAAAAGTACTACCAGGAGCATCTCCATGAGGAGCATATTGCATAGCATTATCACCCTAGGGAACATCATGAGAGGCACCCATTGGTTGCTCATCATCTATATGAGCCTCAACAACATCATCACTGAACTTTGCAGGATCATCAAAATTGTAAATCTTCCTACCATTCTTACCCATACGAAAGTAGTAAGTCCGATGGTTTATGTCCCCAAAATACCCCATGTTGGTTAGGGTACGTTGAGATAACTCTTGAGCTTAACTTGGAGACTTATAAGTGAGATTGGGAATAATGCCAATGTTGAAGCAATTCAATATTTTGGTAATCATGGAGACATAGAAAAGTGATGTCCCTTTATTGCACTCCTTAATAGCGAACATCTGAAATACAAAGCAATGTGCCCAATTAATTTTGATCTTGTTCAACAGAATATACACCAAATGAATCTCAGCAAAATCAATTCCTGAGAACCCGCAATTCTTCGGGCGCAAGATATGAGATACCATCCATAACAAAATTCTAGAACCATCTTCAATTGTCCAATAGTAATAGGATCATAACAATCTTCAGAACGAGGAGCTTTAAGTATCTCATTCACATGAATGTTCCACTTAAAATGTATATGAGGGTTGGTATCCATCACCAACGGGTCAGCTTCATCATCCTCATCAACATCAATAACAGTAATACAAAATAATGATTTCCAAAGTTCATCAGTGAATTCATAAACAATGTTACCTATTGTAAGACCCTAATTTTGACCCTAAGATCCCTCATGACATCATATCATTGCTCATTGCATTGCCTCAAGGATCATAGCATGTGTGGCTCCTTAACCTTAGGGTTAGGACTTGTGTGAGTTGGTTTGAGATCACCAAGCATGCTTGTATTGTATATTATTGTTTTTCTTATTTGTTTAACTAACCAAAAGCACAAAAATATGTCACTAACCTCTTTTGTTTTGAAGCTCAAGTGATCATGTGATCCAATGCTCTTAGGAGGCTCCTATGCTCAATGAAGTGGCTAGATGAAGATGAGAACAAGCATGAAAATGGTTCACAAAGTTCCCAATCATCATATATGTCTCCTAAGTATCTCAAATTGTCAATTTGATCAAGATAACCCAAAGGGCTTGAGGATTGTTTCCCAAGGAAACCCTAATTCAACTGTGCATTAATTGTGCCTTGCTCATGAAGCAACCTCAACCTATGATCAAATTAAATCAATGGAAGTTATTTAATTCATTATTTTATGCACATATTAGCCTATGTGAGTATCCTCAATCATTCATTCATCAAGATTTGAAGTTTAGCCTTGAGAAGTTGACCAGGCAAGTCATCTGACTAAATTGAGATCCACTGAGACCTAACTTTTGATATGTTTGTCAAATGAAGATGACCCTAAGATAAAATATTTTCTTAAGAGCCATCTGAACAACTTCCATGTTCATAAAAGATTCATTTGAAACTTGGAAGGTCATCATTCATTTCAAAACATTATAGGTCATTTTGACTAAAACCCTAATTTTGGGTCAACTTCCCAAGGACCTAACTTCCTTATTTTTTATTATTTTAAGGTGATAACATGTTCATTGGAAAGATTAAGATGTCTACTTCAAATTTCATGTTGGACAAAATTTCATAATATTAAAATAAACACATGTGATAATACAAAATATTATAGGTCACTTTGGACCAAAACCATTGAATTAAAAAAATGTCCAACTTCAAGTGCCCATAACTTTCTCATAAAAAATCCAAATGATGCAAAATTTATATCTAAATTTATCATCTTGAAATTATCAAACTTTAGTGTTGGAGGTTTTTCCATTTGAGGCTTTCATCATTGAAACAGAATGGCTTAAAGTTGGTCACTTTTGGGAAAAGTTTTCAAAGGAAACCTAGACATGTTTTGTACCTCAAACTTCAAGGCCAGTTTTCATAAATTTCCAAACTCCAAATGGATTTTTTCCCAACATAGCTTTTGTTCCTTATGTCAAGACCTTTCCAACCATTACTCACATAACCATGTTTGGATTTTCCATGTGGGACTTTCGAAGAGGTGAATATTTATGTCCAATTATGCAATTCACTTTGTAACTTCATACACAAGCCATTACAGTTCCAATTGCACGTCCAATTCAACTTAGTGTGATCTCAGCTTGCAATTCCACTCAATTTTGGGCCTCACATGCACCTGTATAGGCCCATGCATGGAGGACCCAATGATCATGCACACGAGTATTGCCTTGCATTGCTTCAAGCTCAACTATAAATACATGCTCCTCCTCATTCAAATCTCAACCTTATGGTGATCTGAAGCTCTGCTGAAATCAAAACCTAACCTCACTCAATGGAATTCCAATTTTTGTTTCTCAAATTCAAGCTTGACTTTCAACACAATCAGTTGATCTTCAAGTCTTATTCCTTAGCCTTGCATTCATGTCACATCTCAAGATCAAATTGGAAGCAAAGGTTTGAAGGAATCGTGTTGTTCAAAGCTGCTCTTCAAAGGTATAACACTAAACTGTTTTGATCTAAAGCTTGCTATACAATGTGAATTGCTTGTATTTAAACTGTTTTCTGAAGTCCTCGAGTAAGAGGCAGGCCAGTGGTGGTCTTGATTTCATGATTTGAAGCATTCCAATTTGCATACCTTGAATTTCAAACTCAAATTTCTCACTTGATAGAAACATTGAGCACAATCCAAGGTTACAGGGGTGATGTACATCACCCTAGCTTCATTTTGGTACCATGGTTTTGCATTTTCATTGAGGTTGAAAAACCTGCGCGTGGTGGCCAGAAGTTGTTTGTTTGGCCGAAGAACATGGTGGTTTCCACCACCATCCCCACGTGGATGACTCCAAGCCCTTGGATCTGTTTGAAACGTTATAATCTCAGCCATGCGTTTTGTTGACTTATTTTAAATCCTCATGTGATGCGCTTGACTAATGACTATGGTACATCAATGCCTCCGGGCCCTTGGGTGACGCCACGTCATTTAATGAATCCAATCCAGCGCTCCTGGTTTTTTCCTATTTTCTATTTTCTGTTTTATTTTCTTTTAATTCCATTTATTTTCAAAAATTCATAACTATTTTATTTGAAGTCACAAAAATATGAGACCAATGGCAAAAAATTTCTTGAAAAATCTAGTTTCATAATCTGATTTTTAATTATTTTTGTGACTTCATTTAATATTTTTTGTGAATTACTTTGTTTTTAATAGTTTTTAATTCATTTTAAATACTTTTTGATATTTGAAAATTCCAAAAATATTTTCCTAACACATATGGATCATGATAAGTCTATGAAAAATATTCTCATCAATTTCTTAATTGATTTGAGATTTATTTGAGATTTTAATTCATGTGTGTTATATTTTATTGTTTTTAATTGATTTTAAATAGTTTCTGTTTTCAAAAATTGTTGAGAAAATTTGTCAAACGTTGTTTGACCATGTTAGACCTATGATAATTCAATTGGACTTTTTGAAGTTGATTTGAATTGAATTTGAGGTTTGACCATATTTTGTCCATTTTCATTTTGCATTTATTTTAATTTCAAAAATACCAAAAAATATGTTTGACTTTTGTTGACTTCTAATATTCATTTCTCTTCTGTTTACATTGGTTGATGATGATTTGATTCACATTTGATCATTGTGTTTTGATACTTCATTTGAATTCTCCTTTTATGCTTTCCATTTCAATTCATCTTCATCTCTTTTCTTTTTCTTTTGGCCAATGAGTTAATGATTAGTGGTTGGTCTTGACATATGAGGGGCTTAACCTTCTTTGATCCAAATCAAACTCAACTTGATCAAAGATCAAGTGAGTTGCTTTGCGTCCAAGATAGGTTGCTTCTTGGTCAGGCAAAAAACCTAAAGTCCATACAAGGCATTCCTTCTTTTCTTTTGGCATGACAAGTTATAGGAGCTTGGCTTACTAGTCATGATCTCTAACTTGTGTTTATTTGCCTAAAGTTTTATTGACCGGCCTCAGATAGGTGTGACTACTACATTAGTCCACTTACGATTGCTTAACATAGCGCTAAATTGTCTTATGAAAAACTAACATAACCATTAACTACTAACTTTAATTTGAGCATTTAATTCTTGCAATTTACTTTCTTGCTCATTTATTCATATTGTCTTTTCTCTTTGCTCACTTGAGCTCATATTTTATGCTTATGCCATTTTCCTTTTGCTCATTTGAGCTCATTATTGTATAAAATATTTGTTGCTTTGTGTTTGTTTTGTCTTTGTTTGTGTGAACCCAATGCAAAAAAGGGAGAAAGGACTTAAAATTAGGACTTTACCTATGCTTAAAGGAGTTGAAGAACAACTAGGCCTCATGCCTTTAGAATGCTAAACTTGTTGAAGAGAAACTAGGCCTCATGCCTTTAGAATGCTAAATCTTAAAGTTGACTTCAAAGGACCCCTAATCTAAACTCATTCTTTGTCCATTCCTCTTATTGTGTTGTGAACTTTTTGATTGTTTGTTCTTGTGTGATAGGGATTCCATCTTGAGATAGTAAGAAGGACCATTGTCATGAATAGCCAAATTATGAGAAGTAAGCCAAATGGAGATCCTAGGAGCTTGAATGTATAATTGTTTTGATTGCTTGTTTGCTTGTTAAGTCCAAATGAAAATAGCATCTTGAATCATCTCTATGATTTCAAGAAAAGGAACTCCAAGGGTTTTATCTCTTCTCTCATCTTTGTATGCTTAGGACTAGCCCTTCTCTTCTTCTCTCCACTCTAACCCAAGTCAAACTCATTTTGTGCAAACTTTGACATTGTTTTCAAAACTAGAAACCTAGGCCATATGCCTTGGATTTTTTCAAACTCTTTTTTATTAACAGTCATTATGAATAAACCTTAAGTCAACTTTGACCTCATTCTGTAAACACTTCTAACTTGTAAATACAACTTACTTCAAGTTGTTTTTGTGGTTCCAATGGCCACCTTTTGTTAAAACTTTTTTTCATAAACATTAGCCATAGGTTTGAGTTATCATAGTGGTTGATGTAAACCTCACCTTATCCTTAGTGATTGGACTATAAGTCTTCCATACTTATTATAGGGTTAACCCCTCACTAGTATGTTGAAGCTCTCCTCACATGGTGGATTGTTGGTAGGTTGAGTTTTCTCCCTTTGATAATAAAAGATCTTAAGGCTTTTGACCAAATCAATTCACCAATCTTTTGAGATTTTTACCCCGAACTACGAGGTTTTGATCCTACCTTTGTGATGGTACGTAGGCAATGGGTTCATCCATTCAAACAAAAAAATTGTAAATATAATGTATATTCTTTTCTCATCCCTCCAATCTTGTTTGCACCAAATATTTTCACAAATACCAACCTACAACACACATTTGCAAAAAGGGCTCCCTTAGAGTTCAGTTTCAGACATGGATAAGCAAAGAAGGAATACGAAGAAGTACAGTTTCAGACAACCTGACTTGAAAGAGTTAAGGAGTTTGACATCTTATGTATTAGATCCCTTAGAGTTCAAAGCTCGCCATGGGAAGCTTCTGTCTATTCTTGCTACTCAGGTGGATGAAGGTTTGATGAGTGTGTTGGTGCAGTTCTATGATTCTCTGTACCGTTGCTTCACTTTTCCGGATTTCCAGCTTTTGCCTACACTTGAGGAGTATACTTATCTTGTGGGTATACCTATTCTGGACCAGTTGTCGTTCAGTGGCTTGGAGAGGGTTCCTTCTTCCCAAGAGATTGTTGATCTGCTTCACATAGATGTATCTGACATTGGTGCTCATATGACTACCAAAGGTGGAATTCAAGGTCTCCCATCTGATTTTCTCGTCGCCCAAGCTACTTTGTTTAGGAAGGCCATGAGTGAGGACTCCTTTGAAGCCATATTTGTACTTCTCATCTATGGGCTAGTGTTATTCCCCAACATCGACAATTTTGTGGATGTGAACGCTATTAGGATTTTCTCTACTCTTAATCCCGTTCCGACTCTGTTGGGTGACACTTATTTCTCTTTGCACATGAGGAATACAAAGGGTGGTGGTACCGTTGTGTGTTGTTTGCCTCTATTGTACAAGTGGTTTATTTTGCACTTGCCTCAGACACTCGCCTTCAAGGAGAACAAGGGATGTCTACGGTGGTCCACGAGACTTATGTCTCTCACTAATGATGATATCTCTTGGTATAACCGTGTGTATGATGGTGTCCAGATTATTGATTCCTGTGGTTAATTCTCCAATGTGCCTCTTCTTGGTACATGTGGTGGAATTAACTACAACCCTATTTTGGCTCGTCGTCAGCTTGGGTTCCCCTTAAAGGATAAACCTAACAACATTCTGTTGGAAGGTGTGTTCTTTCAAGAGGGTAAAGATCCCCAGAACTTGAAGGGCAGGATGGTCCGCGCCTGGCGCAAGGTTCATAGGAAGGGAAGGAAAGAGCTTGGTCTGAAGAATTGTATTGCTTTGGAGCCCTACACCGCTTGGGTGAGGAGGAGAGTGCTTGAGTACCGCATGCCCTATGACTATCCGAGACCTACCCATATGGTTATTGTTGGGCCTTCAACCCTCCCTAACCAAGGAGTAGAGGAGTTGAGAGATGAAGACCGTTCGCGTGCTTGGGTTCGTGAGCGAGAGGAACTACTTCAATAACTCAGAGATAAGGATGCTGTGATATAATTTCTAGAGCATCAGGTCATTGATGAGCCTGATGACGTGGTTACTTCTCTTCTTCCTCAGTCATCCAAGTTTTGGAAGAGGAAGTATGATCGACTCGCCCAGGAGAAAGCCAATATGGAAGCAGCTTATGAGAGAGAGGTGAAGAGGCCTCGTGTAGCTTATCTTCCGATCTCGAGAGCTTTGGACGATTGTTTCTAGGGCTCCATAGGATGTTTATTCTCCTTTCCTCTTGTATTGTATTTGTTTACCGAAATTGTACTACTTCTTTGGTGTAAAAAGTTTCCAAATATTATTGCTATGAGTATTCCCTATATGTCTTAAAAGATTAATATTTTCAAATTTTTGCAAATAGATCTCCATAAAGTTCCTCAAATAAAAACAAATCATATGCACAAGCATTGCATGCATCATATGCATAAGCAGGTTTTGTTCAGCTCTGATCAGTGGTCTAACTCTTTGCTCTTCATTTATTTTGAAGACAAGCTGACGCACCGATATAACACAAGAGCCAATCTTCCAAGACTAATGGAGCATCTAGAGCAAGAGAACCGGGAATTGAAGGACGAGATTGCTAGGCTGACTGCCATGATGGAGTCAGTGCTGGCTGCTCAGAGCCAGTCGTCACCAACTCCTGCAACTCCTCCCGCGAGGACTGTTATTTTCGAGGTAGCTTCCTCAACTGTGCCTGCTACAATAACCCATTTTGCGCCAACTATGCCAGTCGGGTTCCCCTGGGGGATGCCCGCAAATTTTGTGCCTGAGGGTTTTGCTCCAACTCTCGCTTCTCTACCGGCATCTAGCCTGTTCCTTTCTGTGCCACCTCCCGTTGTGCATACTTTACCAAGAGTAGAAGACACCATCTATTATTCAGAGCCATCTGAGGGCCCAGATGTTTATGAGAAGATGGATGAAATGAAAGACCAATTCCTTGAGTTGCGCAAGGAACTGAAGACTCTGAGGGGTAAAGACCTCTTCGGTAAGAGTGCTGCTGAGTTGTGCCTTGTGCCCAACATGAAGATCCCTGTTAAGTTCAAAGTACCTGACTTTGAGAAGTACAAGGGAAACACTTGTCCTCTCAGCCATCTTGTGATGTATGCTCGCAAGATGTCAATGCAAACTGAAAATGATCAACTTCTTATCCATTACTTCTAGGATAGCTTATCCGGTGCTGCACTCAGGTGGTACATGGGTCTGGATAGTGCGAACATCCTCTCCTTCAATGATCTTGGCGAGGCCTTCGTCAAGCAATATAAATACAATGTGGATATGGCTCCCGATAGGGACCAGTTGAGGGTGATGTCCTATAAAGAGAAGGAGACTTTTAAAGAGTACGCCCAGAGATGGCGTGAGTTGGCCGCTCAGATTGTGCCACCCCTTGAAGAGAAAGAAATGACAAAGATCTTTTTGAAGACTTTGAGTTCTTTCTATTATGAGAGGATGATAGTCAGTGCTCCCTCGGACTTCATCGAAGTGGTGAATATGGGGATGAGGCTGGAAGAAGGAGTCCGTGAAGGACGTCTGTCTAGGGATGATACCTCTTCGGCAAAGAGATATGGGAGCTTTGCAAATAAGAAGGAGGGAGAGGCACATGATGTATCCTCCCATATTAAACAAAGGCCCTCTGTAAAGAGGAAGAACGCGCGTCCTGCCGTTAACCAACACCAAGTGGCTCATATAGCACCTACCTTCGGAGAAGTTCATCATCATCAACAACAACAACAACATCAACAATATCAACAACAACATCGTCAGCAACAACAGACCTACCAGACTCGAAACAACAATAACACCAGCACCAGCTACGAGAGGAAGAGGGTCACTTTTGATCCAATTCCAATGTCATATGCTGAACTCTATCCTTCTCTAATCGATAGAAAGTTGATTACTCCACGAGATCCACCTGCTGTACCGACCAACCCTCAGTGGTGGTACAAGCCAGAATTACACTATGTATATCATTCCGGTGCTCCCGGACATGATGTGGAGAATTGCTATCCCATGAAGACCAAGGTGCGAGACCTTGTGATAAGTGGGATTTTGTTTTTCGAGGACGTAGGTCCTAATGTCAAGAAGAACCCATTGCCCGAGCATGGGAAAGCTGCTGTGAATATGGTCCAGGGTTGTCCTGGAAAATATAAAGTCCTGTATGTTAATGATATCAGGAAATCTTTGGTCGAGATGCATAAACTGTTGTGTGGATACAGTCACTATGAGCATGACCATGATAGGTGCTAGGTGTGCACTATCAACGAAAGAGGATGCCGACAAGTTAGGAAGGACATCCAAGAGATGCTGGATCAGGGTATGATCGAGATACTTCAGAATCGCAATGAGGACGAAGTTGATGTTATTTCCCCTATTTTCGTAATACCAGAGCCTGTTGTCGCCAAATATGATGGCAGCAAGAAGAAGGCTTCTCCATCTCTTGTAATCAAGCCAGCGGGTCTTGTCCTGTATACATCTGACAAAGTTGCTCCTTACAGGTACAATGTAGTTATGGTAGAAGATGGAAAAGAGGTGTTGTTGCCCTCCATCTCTGTTGTGAGTATCTCAGATGTTAGTGGAGTGACCCGTAGTGGTCGTGTTTTCTCGGCGCAGCCGAAACCCCACGAAGATGTCATGAGAAGAACTACTATTATTAATCCTGCCGGTCCTGTGGGGACTTCTTCTTTTAATCTGGCACTTGTTGTGAAGGATGTTGACCCTACTGTTGTTAAAGACACTCCTGTCCTGGTTGGCCAGCATGGCATTTTGAGAGAGGACTGTGATGAGATGTTGAGGCTCATCAAAAGGAGTGAGTGCAATGTTGTTGATCAGCTGCTACAAACTCAATCAAAGATATATGTCCTATCTTTGCTGATGAATTCTGAGCCGCACCGTGAAGCTTTGCATAGGGTGATGGACGTGGCCTACGTGGATCATGATGTCACTATTGAACAGTTTGATAGCATTGTTGCAAATATAACTGCTTGTAACAATTTGAGCTTTTGCGATGCTGATCTTCCCGAGGAGGGAAAAGACCACAGTTTGGCTCTACACATTTCCATGAATTGCAAGGATGATGCCTTATCCAATGAGTTGGTGGACATAGGATCATCGCTTAATATGTTTCCAAAATCCACTTTGGCCAAACTTTCTTACCAGGGGCCTCCCATGAGGCAGAATGGAGTGGTAGTTAAAGCTTTTGATGGATCAAGGAAAACTGTGATTAGTGAAGTCGAAATCCTGATCAAGATTGGACCTAGTGATTTTCAGATCACTTTCCAGGTCATGGATATCCATCCATCATATAGTTGTTTGCTTGGCAGACCATGGATTCACGAGGCAGGCACCGTGACATCCACCCTACACCAGAAGTTGAAGTTTGTCAAAAACAAGAAGTTGGTGGTGATAGGGGGAGAGAATGCTCTCTTGGTTAGCAATTTATCTTCCTTTCCCTACATTGATGCTGAGGATGAGGTTGGGACTCCGTTCCAAGCCTTGTCTATTGTTGAGCCTTCAAGGAAAGGACCTTTTTCATTTGCTTCCTATAATGGTGCTAAGTTGGCCATTGAGCATGGTGCAACTACTGGTTTAGGACAAATGATTAGATTGGAAGATAATAAATCTCGGGCTGGCATAGGGTATTCTTCAGGAATTTCCAATGAGCGTGGGTTGTTCCAGAGTGGTGGTTTTATCCACACGGTTGAAGATCAAGAGGTTGCTGCCATTGTGGAAGATGATGAAGAGGAAGACCTTGGCAACTTCGTCATACCTGGTGGAATGTGCAATAATTGGGTCGCTGTTGATGTTCCAACAGTTATCCATAAGTCCACGTAATATGTTCATTTTGTTTGAAAACCCTTCTCCCATGCCAAAGGGAGAAGTAATGACATTGTTGGCAATTTTGATTAATACAATGATACTCATTCAATAATTACATGTTAAATGTTCGTTTTTCCAAATTATTTTCCCTTTTTGCTTTTTGCATGAAATTGGTGATCACCATAAAACCCTAAAAAAGAGAATAAAATCAATCTTTTCATCTGCATAATGATTTGCCTTGTTTGAATTCTGAAATCTCTTTTATACCCAAAATCATTATGTAGGTTGATCAAACCCATTGAACATAATGATCCAACGCCATCTCCCAACTTTGAGTTCCCGGTATTTGAGGCCGAAGAAGATGATTTTGAAGAGATTCCTGATGAGATTACCCATCTACTTGAGCACGAGGAGAAGATCATTTAGCCACATCTTGAGAATCTGGAATCAGTCAACTTGGGGTCTGAAGATTGTGTTCGTGAGGTGAAGATTGGGGCACTCCTGGAAGAATCTGTTAAGAAGGGGTTGATTGAGTTGCTACGAGAATATGTCGACGTCTTTGCCTGGTCGTATGAAGACATGCCTGGTCTAGATATTGATTGTACAACATTTCCTGCCTTTGAAACCTGAGTATGTGCCTGTAAAGCAGAAGCTTAGAAGAACTCATCTTGATATGGCAGTGAAGATTAAAGAAGAAGTTCATAAGAAAATTGATGTTGGGTTTTTGGTGACTTCTACATATCCTCAATGGGTGGCCAATATTGTGTTCGTGCCTAAGAAAGATGGAAAAGTCCGAATGTGTGTGGACTATCGAGACTTGAATAAAGCTAGTCCAAAAGATGATTTTCCTCTACCACACATTGATATGTTGGTAGACAATACAACTAAATTCAATGTCTTCTCATTTATGGACGGATTTTCAGGTTATAATCAGATTAAAATGGCACCCGAGGATATGGATAAAATAACATTCATCACACCTTGGGGAACATTCTGTTATCGAGTGATGCCCTTCGGTTTGAAGAACGTCGGAGCCACGTATCAACGTGCTATGACTACCTTGTTTCATGATATGATGCACAAGGAGATTGAGGTGTATGTTGATGATATGATTGCAAAGTCGAGAACGGAAGTTGAACATGTAGAGCACTTGTTGAAGCTTTTTCAGCGTTTGAGGAAGTACAAACTCCGCCTGAATCCGAACAAGTGTACATTTGGAGTCTGTTCCGGCAAGTTATTGGGATTTATTGTTAGTGAAAGAGGTATTGAAGTTGATCCTGCCAAGGTCAAAGCAATACAAGAGATGCCTGCACCCAAAACTGAGAAGCAAGTCCGAGGTTTTCTTGGCCGCTTGAATTATATTTCCAAATTTATATCCCACATGACTGCCACATGTGCGCCTATATTCAAGCTCCTCCAGAAAGATCAGCGGCATGATTGGACCGAGGATTTCCAAAAGGCCTTCGATAGTATCAAGGAGTATCTGTCAGAGCCTCCGATTCTGTCTCCGCCTGTTGAAGGGAGACCATTGATTATGTACTTGATTGTGCTTGATGACTCCATGGGTTGTGTATTGGGTCAACAAGATGAATCAGGGAAGAAAGAATATGCTATATACTACTTGAGTAAGAAGTTCACTGATTGTGAGTCTCGGTACTCAATGCTTGAGAAGACATGTTGTGCTTTGGCTTGGGCCGCTAAGCGTTTACGCCAGTATATGTTAAATCATACAACTTGGTTGATATCCAAAATGGATCTAATCAAGTATATCTTTGAGAAGCCTGCTTTAACTAGGAGGATTTCCTGTTGGCAGATGCTGTTGTCTGAGTATGATATTGAGTATCGAGCTCAAAAAGCTATTAAAGGTAGGATCTTGGCTGACCACTTGGCACATCAACCAATTGAGGATTATCAGTTTGTTCAGTACGACTTCCCGGATGAGGAGATTCTGTATTTGAAGATGAAAGATTGCGATGAGCCTACGCTCGATGAAGGGCCCGAGCCTGGTTCCCGATGGGGTATGGTATTCGATGGCGCTGTTAATCAGTATGGAAATGGTATTGGGGCAGTGATTATTACTCCTCATGGCACATATTTTCCTTTTACAGCAAGGCTAACTTTCAAATGCACGAATAATATGGCGGAGTATGAGGCATGTATTATGGGATTGGAAGAATGTATTGATCTTAGGATCAAACATCTTGATGTTTATGGTGATTCGGCCCTTGTTGTTAATCAGATCAAGGGTGAATGGGAGACGAGTCAGCCTGGCCTCATCCCATACAGAGATTATGCGAGGAGGATTTCAACTTTCTTTACTGAGGTTGACTTCCATCATATTGCTCGAGATGAGAATCGGATGGCAGATGCTCTTGCTACGCTTGCTTCGATGATTGTGGTGAAATATTGGAATGAAGTCCCCAATATCACTGTGAGGCGCTTAAATAGACCAACTCATGTGTTTGCAGTTGAAGAAGTAAAAGATGATAAACCATGGTATTATGATATCAAATGCTTTCTCCAAAGTCAGATTTACCCGCCTGGGGCATCTGTTAAAGATAAGAAGACTTTGAGGATATTATCTGGCAGTTTCTACCTTAATGGTGATGTGCTTTATAAGAGAAATTTTGACATTGTTTTGCTCAGATGCGTGGATAGACACGAAGCAGACCTGTTGATGACTGAAGTCCATGAGGGTTCATTTGGTACTCATTCCAATGGACATGTTATGGCAAAGAAGATGTTGAGAGCAGGCTACTATTGGCTGACAATGGAGTCTGACTGCTGCAAATATGTGAAGCAATGCCATAAGTGTCAGATATATGCAGATAATGTTAGACGGTGTGGCTAGTGATCAAGAGGGGGGGTGAATAGATCACCTTTTGGAAAATAAACGGATTTAAAATTTTATCAGAGTTTTTAAACTTGGCGGAAAATTTCAGTCCCGAATCGACTTCCGTCTATTCTGAACCGCTACTAGAAAACCGGACACACGAGTTTATTGCTGGATTTGGATAAGAATGACAGAAATTATTAACACCAGAATCTTAGCTAATTGAATGCACTTATCATTAAAGTCTATTTCCAATGAATAAAACCTAGCTAACAATTTTGTCAAACAGTTGGTGTGTATGTGCTTAATGATGAACAATGGTGGACTTTAGTTTGGAAGTTTTCTTGCCACTATTGTATCGCAGAAGGTACAACCACAACACACTAACTGATATTTCAAAACTGATGAAAACGTAAAGAGAAGTAAGGAAAGAATACGATACACAGAGATTTGGTAAGGAAGTTCCCCACGTCGTCCTCGCGTGTGGGTACGTCTCCCTCTCAATTTCAAATGAAATTGAGAACTGTAATCATCAATAATGCCGAATCCGTTGATACAAGGTTTTAATACACAGACAGAATTCTAACATTCAAGAACTTCTTCTTGTATGAAACCTCCACTTGATCTGAGCTCGATCAAGAATTTCCTGCAAGAAATTGCAAACAATTCACCGGTTCCAAGAACTGTTTGCGAAATCCCCCGATTTCCAAACGCAACGCTGCGGCTGAATCTGTTCTGCAAACATGACTAACAAAACCTCAAGAACACTCCAGTTCTTGAAGGACAAACCAGTTGGTTTTTCCTCGAAACCCCCTTCAATCTTCAACTCAGCTAGATCCTCGATCGTTCCACTAAAAACCTCAGCTAGATCCTTGATCGTACCACTGAACGTTATCTCGTTGATCCTTTAATCCAAAGAACAAGAATGATTATGTGTTGATGTTCTTGAAGAAAAGTGATTGAGAAGATGGAGAAGATGAAGTCTCTTTCAGGTTTCTATCTGCTCAAAAACAATTGCTGCTACACACTGCTTTGATCTTGTGTTCAACTGTTTTTCTCTGCTGAATTCGTCACCTTAGCATTGTTGTCACAACATTTCTTATATATGCAAAAACAGGAGCTGTTAGAACATAAAACAGACTTATGTATTGATACATGAGGTATGCATCGATGCATACTGTAAGATAAATGAGTTTTTGGGGAATTTAAGTAAGCATGGATCGATGCATAATTCGTATGTATTGATGCATATGACATTTCAACTAACATGGATCGATGCATAATTCACATGTATTGATACATAGGACATTTCAACTAATCATGGATCGATGCAAGGCTCGTATGGATCGATCCATAGAGCATTTTGCCTGTCCATGTATCGATACATGACTCGTATGCATCGATACATACTGAACAAAAGAATTTTGTGATTTACAACATACTGTATGGATCGATGCATAGGATTATGTGTTGATGCATACTGATACAAAATAGATTTTATGAGTTCTTTTAAGAGATGTATCAATGTAGGTCTTTATGTACAGTCATGCAACAATAGTATGGGATAAAAACACAAATGAATCATGTTAAATAATGCACAGCCAACACTTGGATGATGATCACACAATTTGCTATCATTCAAAACTTATTCAAAGTAAAGAATTTGCTCACAAACTCCCCCTTTTTGATGATGACAAATTTTTGGCAAGATGTGTGATACTCCCCCTGAGTTTGTGCATATCTGTCAACATATCTGCATTTCTCCCCCTTTGTCAACATCAAAAAGAAGAAGAGACAGGTTTATCAAGGCAACATGTTGTAGCAGGACATGGTAAAAAATGATAAAGAAGCTAACAATCACAAAGAAGGAAGCTTAAAAGTAAAGAATCACTCACAAAGAATGACAAATAAGGGCAATAACATCAGAAGTAAACAGAAAGTGATAAGCATTTAAGTAGTAGAAGGTGTTTTAAAGTTTACATAAGACCAGACAAATAATGTATAACTGATCTGAAAGAAAAACTTAAGCAATATGCAATGAAATGCTGTGAGATGAATCACTCACAAAAAATTGCATTTAATCCAAATAGCAGTCAGTATGAATCGATGCATACATGTTTGGATCGATACATACTGATGCCAAACCAGATTTTAATGAATTTTTGTGCAGTATGGATATGCATTATGAAGTATGTCATGATAATTATGCCCAAGTATGATTCAGAAATCAGAGTTTTCATGTTCAAACAATATAAGCAAAGACATTCACATAGACAAAACTTTTGTTCTAACATACACAATCATATAGTTCTAAATGAGATATAGAAAGGAGTCATATTACCTCTGTTGGTGTAACCTTGTGAGGAATAAGTGTAATCTAAAACAAATCTCATCAACCAAGGTGAGGCATAATATAAATAAGAAGAAACATGCTTAAGACATCAATTGAGAGAGATCTAAGATTCCTAATTCACGACGAATGTTGAAGAACAGTTTCGTTGCCAAAGGTTTAGTGAATATATCAGCAAGCTGATTTTTAGAATCAACATGCTCAAATACAACGTCTTCTTTTTCAACATGGTCGCGAAGAAAGTGATGTCTAATCTCTATGTGTTTAGTGCGTGAGTGTAAAACAGGGTTTTTAGTAAGGTTTGTGGCACTAGTGTTGTCACATTTTATTGGAATACGTTTGAGTTGAATGTTAAAGTCTTGTAGTTGTTGCTTTAGCCATAAAATCTGAGCGCAACAACTACCGGCTGCAACGTATTCTGCCTCTGCAGTTGAAAAAGCCACAGATACCTGCTTTTTACTGTGCCAACTTACCAAGGAGTTTGAAAACAGGTGACATGTACCACTTGTGTTTTTCCTATCTGATTTGCAGCCAGCAAAATCAGAATCAGAGTAACCTACTAAACTACAATCACTTCCTTTGGAATACCAAAGCCCATATTTAGGTGTTCCATGAAGATATCTAAATATGCGCTTAACAGCTTTTAGGTGTGATTCCTTAGGATTTGATTGATATCGTGCACACATACAAACACTAAACATGATGTCGGGTTTAGAAGCAGAAAGATACAAGAGAGATCCAATCATACCTCTGAACTTTTTAACATCTACACACTTACCATGCTCATCCTTATCTAGATTTCCGTTGATAGGCATAGGGGTGTCAATTGATTTTGAGTCATTCATTCCAAAGCGCTTGAGTAGTTCTCTGCAGTATTTTGTTTGACATACTGCTGTACCCTCATCAAGTTGCTTTATTTGCAGTCCTAGGAAGTAATTCAGCTCCCCAATGAGACTCATCTCAAATTCACCCTACATAACCTTAGAAAATTCTTCGACCAAGTGTATGTTAGTTGAACCAAAAATTATATCGTCTACATAAACTTGAACTAAAAGGATATGCTTTCCTTTGTGCTTAATAAAGAGAGTATTATCCACTTTACCTCTTGAATATCCATGATCAATTAGAAATTTGCTAAGCCTTTCATACCAAACCCGAGGGGCTTGTTTAAGACCATACAAAGCTCGTTTTAATTTGTAAACATGATCTGGATTTTCAGCATTCTCAAAACCAGGAGGTTGTGAAACATATACCTCTTCATTTATGACACCATTAAGAAAAGCACTCTTTACGTCCATTTGGTAAAGCTTAAAATCGTTGGAACACGCATAAGCAAGCAAGAGACGTATAGCTTCAAGGCGAGCAACTGGAGCATAAGTTTCCTCATAGTCTATGCCCTCCTCTTGGTTATACCCTTGTGCTACTAAACGTGCCTTGTTCCTAGTTATCACTCCTTTTTCATCAAGCTTATTTCTAAAAACCCATTTAGTACCTATGATATGATGATCTCGCGGACGAGGGACAAGTTCCCAAACGTCATTTCTTTTAAATTGATTAAGCTCTTCTTGCATGGCCATTAGCCAAAATTCATCAATCAAGGCCTCTTTGGCATTTTTAGGCTCTACTTGTGAAACAAACGCGAAGTGAGAACAAAAATTACTTATCTTAGAACGAGTCATTACTCCCTTTGAAATGTCTCCCAAGATGTTGTCAATAGGGTGGTCTTTTGAGGATTTCCAAGCTGTTGGAAGATCATTCACTTCAGCTGTCTTTTCTTCCTCATTTTCTTCATGACTAGTATCTTCCTCCTTCTCATGGGCAGCTGTTTTGGACTGATCAGTTTCCTCAACAGCTTCCTTGAGTATGTCTTCTGTAGATACACCTGCGTCATCAAAAGAAATACCTTTTCCGACATTTTTCGGATAAGACTCATCAAAAGAAACATGAACAGATTCTTCAACAGTAAGTAAACGCTTATTATACACTCTATATGCTTTACTTGATAGTGAGTATCCGAGAAAGATACCTTCATCCGCTTTTGCATCAAACTTCCCAATATTTTCCTTACCGTTATTCAAAACAAAACACTTACAACCGAATACGTGAAGATGTGACAAGTTTGGCTTTCTTCCTTTTAAAAGTTCATAAGGAGTTTTATTTAAAATAGGGCGAATTAAGATTCTGTTTAAAACATAACAAGTTGTGCTAACAGCATCAACCCAAAAGTATTTTGGTAATCCACCCTCATTTAGCATTGTTCTTGCCAACTCCTCTAAAACACGATTTTTACGCTCCACAACGCCATTTTGTTATGGAGTTCGAGGAGCTGAAAAGTTATGCTCAATACCATACTTGTCACAGTACTTCTCAAAGTGATAGTTTTGAAATTCACCACCATGATCGCTACGAATTGTAACTATTTTGGAATTCATTTTGTTTTGGG
Organism: Lathyrus oleraceus; assembly: GCF_024323335.1. Lineage (NCBI taxonomy): Eukaryota > Viridiplantae > Streptophyta > Magnoliopsida > Fabales > Fabaceae > Lathyrus > Lathyrus oleraceus. The sequence continues at coordinate 224,891,490 of NC_066584.1, forward strand.
ACAGATTTGCAAAATTCTTAAAAGCAGAAAAAGTTTCATCTTTGCTATGAAGGAATATAGTCCAAGTAAATCTAGAGTAGTCGTCAACTATTACAAAACCATAGTAATTTCCACCTAGGCTCTTTGTCCTAGAAGGTCCAAAGAGATCCATATGGAGAAGCTCAAGGGGTCGTGAAGTTGAAATTATATTTTTAGATTTAAAAGAGACCATCGTTTGTTTTCCCATTTGGCACGCGTCACATAGGTGGTCTTTTGAAAATTTCATTTTTGGAAGACCGACTACTAGATCCTTAGATACAACCTTATTAAGCAAATCGAAATTAACATGCGCTAGACGTCTATGCCAAAGCCAAGAATCATCATTCAAGGTAACTAGACATTTAGTACTTGTTAAAGATACATCAAAAAGGTCAAGCATATAGATATTGTTTACTCTTATACCCTTAAACACAACGTTCTGTTCAGCATGTTCAATTATGCAGCAAGTTTTTGTGAAAGAAACTTTATAGCCCATGTCACACAATTGACTTATGCTTAACAAATTGTGCTTAAGTCCCTCTACTAGATGGACATTAGAAATAGTAGTGGTGGAGGGATTACCTACACTACCTTTGCCGAGTATAGCTCCTTTGTTATTGTCTCCATAAGTAACATATCCCTTCTTCTTTGCTTTGAAGTCTATGAAAAGCGATATGTCACCGGTCATGTGCCTTGAGCAACCGCTGTCAAGAAACCATCTTCTATCTACGGAAGCAAGACACTCATCCTACAATATCAAAAGAGAGAAGTTGGTACCCAATTTTCATTGGGTCCAAGTGGGTAAGTGCTAACATGGTTGCCTTTTGGCTTCCATTGATAAATACCTTTAGGAACAAGAAATCTCCTAAACTTGCATTTCTCAATGGTATGGCCAGCATGACAACAATAATGACATAAACCATGATGATGTGTTTGTTGTTTCTTGTTCAGTAAATCCTTTAGAATAAAAGAGTATTTTGCATATGGTGGATTTAATGACTTCTTAAACAACCTAGAGTCAACGGCATAAGTAACTTTAGGTTGTAAAGCTTTTTCCAATTTGACCTTGAGAGTGTTTACCTCTTTTTGCCAAATGTGACAAGCTTCACAGTACCTAACTTTACTACATCCGTCAATGTCAATAACTTTTGAATTTTCTGCAATACTGGCTTTTAACCTTTCTAAATCTGTTTCAGCTTTGTATACTTTACCTTCCAAAAATGAAAAAATTTGTTTATCGGAAGATAATCTTTTAAAAGCATCTACAGCTTCGTTATGCAGTTTTTCAAAAGCTATTTTCAATTCGGAAAAAGACATAGAAGAGAAATTATTATAATAGGCTTGTTTTACCTTTTTGTCATTGATTTTCTTCTTGTGGTATGACAGATTTTTTGTGTGAGCCATAAGGCACAGATTTGCGGCTTCATCACCATCACTTGAGCTTTGTGTGCTTGATGAGTCACTATCACTTTCCCATGCAATGTACGCTCTTCTTTGTTTGCTGTACCCTTTTGGTGAAGCTTTTCTTTGATCCTTATACTTCATAGGGCAGTCCGTTTTATAATGTCCAGATTTACCACAATTAAAACAAGATCCTCTTCCTCTACTCTTCTTGTTCTCTTCCTGTTTCGAATCTGTAGATTGTCTTTGAAACTTCATGAGATTTTTGTCGGAATGCTTGACTCCATTCTTTCGAATGAATCTATTATATCTCCTTACAAACAGTCCCATTTCCTCATCATCCGAATCTTTGTCGCTACTTGAATCATTGTCGCTTTGCTCTTTTCGTGAGGACTTAGAGCTAGAGGCCACAAGAGCTATTGGCTTCTTCTCTCCCTCTTTGTCTCTTTTCTTCTCCTTTTCCTTCTTACTTTTGTTCTCGTATTTTTTAAGACTATCCAATGCTTGCTGATGTTCTTCCAGCTTTCCAAACAGAGTTGTAATCGTAAGTCTCGTTAGATCGTTGGCTTCCTTAATTGCTGTTACTTTAGGTTGCCACTCCCTGCTAAGACACCTCAGAATTTTATTAGTAGCAATTTCATTGGAAACAGGTTTTCCAAGAGCATTCAACCTATTAGTGAGATGAGTGAATCTCTTTTGCATGTCGGAGATAGATTCTCCTTGTTTCATGCGAAAGAGCTCAAACTCTTGATTGAGTGTGTTAATGCGGGACTGTTTTACTTCAGTAGTACCCTCATGGGCAACTTCTAAAGCATCCCACATTTCTTTAGCTGTCGTGCAATGGGATACCCGATAATACTCATCAACACCAAGTGCTGAAATTAGCATGTTTCGAGCTCTCCAATCACACGACCACTTTTTCTCATCTTTCTCATTCCAATCATCTTCTGGTTTAGGAACTATGGCGCCAGCCGCATTTGTCATAGTAATTTGAAAAGGACCATTTTCAATGGTAGCCCATACTAGCCTATCAACAGAATTTATATGAACTCGCATGCAGTCTTTCCAGTAGCCGTAATTTTCACCGTTGAAAATAGGCGCTCTATTATACGCCCCCTTTGGTTCAGAATCCATACTGTTACAGGCAGCCACAGAGCACCAGCGAACCGGCGCTTTGATACCACTTGTTAGACGGTGTGGCTAGTGATCAAGAGGGGGGGTGAATAGATCACCTTTTGGAAAATAAACGGATTTAAAATTTTATCAGAGTTTTTAAACTTGGCGGAAAATTTCAGTCCTGAATCGACTTCCGTCTATTCTGAACCGCTACTAGAAAACCGGACACGCGAGTTTATTGCTGGATTTGGATAAGAATGACAGAAATTATTAACACCAGAATCTTAGCTAATTGAATGCACTTATCATTAAAGTCTATTTCCAATGAATAAAACCTAACTAACAATTTTGTTAAACAGTTGGTGTGTATGTGCTTAATGATGAACAATGGTGGACTTTAGTTTGGAAGTTTTCTTGCCACTATTGTATCGCAGAAGGTACAGCCACAACACACTAACTGATATTTCAAAACTGATGAAAACGTAAAGAGAAGTAAGGAAAGAATACGATACACAGAGATTTGGTAAGGAAGTTCCCCACGTCGTCCTCGCGTGTGGGTACGTCTCCCTCTCAATTTCAAATGAAATTGAGAACTGTAATTATCAATAATGTCGAATCTGTTGATACAAGGTTTTAATACACAGACAGAATTCTAACATTCAAGAACTTCTTCTTGTATGAAACCTCCACTTGATCTGAGCTCGATCAAGAACTTCCTACAAGAAATTGCAAACAATTCACCGGTTCCACGACCTATTTGCGAAATCCCCCGATTTCCAAACGCAACGCTGCGGCTGAATCTATTCTGCAAACGTGACTAACAAACCCTCAAGAACACTCCAGTTCTTGAAGGACAAACCAGTTGGTTTTTCCTCGAAACCCCCTTCAATCTTCAACTCAGCTAGATCCTCGATCGTTCCACTGAAAACCTCAGCTAGATCCTTGATCGTACCACTGAACGTTATCTCGTTGATCCTTTAATCCAAAGAACAAGAATGATTATGTGTTGATGTTCTTGAAGAAAAGTGATTGAGAAGATGGAGAAGATGAAGTCTCTTTCAGGTTTCTATCTGCTCAAAAACAATTGCTGCTACACACTGCTTTGATCTTGTGTTCAACTGTTTTTCTCTGCTGAATTCGTCACCTTAGCATTATTGTCACAACATTTCTTATATATGCAAAAACAGGAGCTGTTAGAACATAAAACAGACTTATGTATTGATACATGAGGTATGCATCGATGCATACTGTAAGATAAATGAGTTTTTGGGGAATTTAAGTAAGCATGGATCGATGCATAATTCGTATGTATTGATGCATATGACATTTCAACTAACATGGATCGATGCATAATTCACATGTATTGATACATAGGACATTTCAACTAATCATGGATCGATGCAAGGCTCGTATGGATCGATCCATAGAGCATTTTGCCTGTCCATGTATCGATACATGACTCGTATGCATCGATACATACTGAACAAAAGAATTTTGTGATTTACAACATACTGTATGGATCGATGCATAGGATTATGTGTTGATGCATACTGATACAAAATAGATTTTATGAGTTCTTTTAAGAGATGTATCAATGTAGGTCTTTATGTACAGTCATGCAACAATAGTATGGGTTAAAAACACAAATGAATCATGTTAAATAATGCACAGCCAACACTTGGATGATGATCACACAATTTGCTATCATTCAAAACTTATTCAAAGTAAAGAATTTGCTCACAGATAAGATTCATATTCCCTCGACACTTCTGAATGTTATTTCATCACCATGGCCTTTCTCCATGTGGGGAATTGACATGATTGGCATGATTGAGCCAAAGGCGTCGAACGGTCACCGTTTTATTCTCGTAGCTATTGATTACTTCACCAAGTGGGTTGAAGCTGCATCGTATGCGAATGTGACCAGGCAGGTGGTTGTGAAGTTTATCAAGAATCAACTCATATGCCGTTATGGTGTGCCAGATAAGATCATTACTGATAATGGATCTAACTTGAACAACAAGATGATGAAAGAGCTGTGTAGCGAGTTCAAGATTGCGCATCATAATTCTTCTCCTTATAGACCCAAGATGAATGGGGTTGTTGAAGCCGCTAACAAGAACATCAATAAGATTATCCAGAAGATGGTTGTTATGTACAAATATTGGCATGAGATGCTGCCATTTGCCTTGCATGGCTATAGTACATCTGTCCGCACTTCAACAGGGGCAACCCCTTTCTCTCTTGTATATGGCATGGAGGATGTGCTCCCCATGGAGGTTGAGATCCCATCAATGAGAGTCTTGATGGAAGCTAAGTTAACTGAAGTTGAATGGGTTCAAAGTCGTTATGACCAACTGAATTTGATAGAAGAGAAAAGATTAATTGCCATGTGCCATGGTCAATTGTATCAGCAAAGGATGAAGAAAGCCTTTGATAAGGAGGTCAAGCCTCGGGTGTCTGGAGAAGGTGACCTTGTGCTCAAGAAAGTCTTGTCTTTCGCGCCCGATTCCAGGGGCAAGTGGACTCCAAACTATGAAGGTTCATACGTTGTTAAGAGAGCCTTTTCAGGCGGTGCTTTGATACTTACAACTATGGATGGGGAGGATTTCACTCGTCCTGTGAATTCAGATGCAGTCAAGAAATACTTCGCCTAAAATAAAAACAGAATAGCTCGCTAAGTTGAAAACCCGAAAGGGTGACTTAGGCAAAAATGAGCATCTCGGTGGATTGAAAACCCGAAAGGGCGGTCCAGGCAAAAGTTAGAGACATAAAAAATGAATATATATCCCGCTAGGTTGAGTACCTCACCCTGGGGAAATCTAGGCAAAAATTAGGGATTTGGCAAGTAACTGCATCCTGACAAGACTTTGTTCTACAAGCTGTCATCTATCAAAGATTCTCGCTCAATCATCATCAACTGAAGCTTCAAATACATTGGATTCAGAGTTGGTGGAGAAATGGTCATTATGTTCAATGTAGCCCTTTTTCCAATATATATCACCAATTTCAAATTTGTAAAAATCCATGGAGTCTCGCCATTTGCGGACTACCATTCTATCAAATAAATTTGAGCCTTATCCAATTCTTTGCACTCTTATTTGTTTCTGTTTAACAAATGTTTGCATGTTTTAATTGATAAATATCATTGTTTTAAACAAAGAAAGTTTTTATAAACTATTTTTAAACAAAGTGAACATTCACACAGACTGAAAGGATAAATGGAATGTCTTCAGTGCTCTCCCAAGGACAGTATGATCGCCCAAAGGGTAAGACATTTGTTCATGTTCTAGCATGATTGTATCCTCTTCATCATCTTTCAGGTTGTCTCCTCAGCGAGCGCAGAAGGAATAAAACCTCAGCAACTCCCCATAGAGTCTGGAGTTCTGGCCTTGATCTTTTAGAGATGCGTATACCTCTATATTAGGCACTGGCATTTGTGTTTTATCAAATATATGGTTGTCATCCCTTATGTGGACTGACCTAAAATCCCTTATAAATTGATAAAGGTTGATATGCTATCTATTCATGAGGAAGTTTGTATATCCTCAGTGAGCAGGAATTCCAAGCATGAGTAGAAGTCCTCGGCAGAGTAGGCATGTGTTCTCTGCAAAGCTATTTTTCAGATATCTCCTCGGCAGTAGTTGCCTAGAGCAGTTGGTGAAGGGTTTGTTCCCCTTTTCATCCCCAGTATGGCGCGTGTTGATGAAGGATTCGCCTCTAAGCCAAAACGGTTCCTCCAGAGGTACTTGTAGTTTCTCTCCGGCAGGTTTGCTTACAGCTCACCCCCAATAGGGTTGCTTGCAGCGGATTATCCCTAGTTTGGTCGCCTGCAGACCATCCCCTGTAGGGTTGCATGATCCTAGCTTGACATTGGTATCCCCTCCGAGTGGAAAACATTTTCCAGTATTGAGGGAGTTTGAGGAAGATGTGTTAATTCCTTCCCCAGCAGAGCAATGTTTCTTTCTTTCCTCAGCAGAGTTGGTCTCTTCAGCATTTAGAAGAGAACGTGTGATTGATGTGTATCTGTTTGGTGGTTGTTCCCCACGGAGTTCCATATCATCCCCTGATAAGTCCCCCAGTAGAGTTTCTTCTACGACGGATCTTATCCGTGTTGAGCTCCCCGGGAGAGTTTCCTCTACGATAAGATCTTATGTATGTTCAACAGTAGATCTTATTGATATCTCTGCATGTTCCCCAGCTGAGACTTTGCCTATCCTCGATGGTTGATAGCTGTTGACCTTTGCTTATCCCCAGCAGTGGTTTTTGTCCCCTGCAGTGGTCTGTGTCTCCTAGTATTTGATGCTCCCCGCCAGATTTGTTTTCTTCTGTGGGCCTGGCCTTTCTCTTTTGAGATGTTATACCGGATGTCCGTCCATTGAGTCTCGGACTTGTTTGTGTTATATATGTTAGTCTGTCATAATCAATCATACATAAACCACGCATATACATGCATAATTATAGCATTCAGATATGCATGTTGCATTCTTTTCCATATATCTTTGCTTGTTATCTCCTGCTGATTGGTGAAATATTCTTCCCTAAGCAGATGTTTGTGTCTGATCTCTCCATATAGAGTCAGCCCCTATAGGAAGAAAGTGTCTATCTTTCCTTCTATATTCCCCATTGAGTTATGTCCTCATGGATGATTTCTTGTTTCAGTTTCCTCCCCAGTTGTGTATCTGAATGGAATTACTCCCCTGAGTTATATCCTCATTGGGTTGAGTTTTGTTTAATTGTGTCCTTCTAGTTTGTTCCTAGATTGACTCCTTTCTTGTTATTTCTCTGCAATTCCCTGCGAGTTAGGTGTTCGATTGCTCAGTAACCATTAATTGTTCATCTTTTCCCTAATGGATCTTGTGGCCTTCTACCCAGTAGCCAGTAGTTGTAAGTCCTATTTTTGTGGTTTTCTACCCAGTATCCGGTAGATATAATCCCCTCTTTGTTGGTTATCTATATCCAATATTCGGTATTGATATTCCTTCGTTTTTGAGTATACCACCCAGTAACCGGTGATATATCTCCTGGATAGTTGTTTTGTCAAGCAATTCATCCCCCGTGAGTCATCTTTCATTTACCCTTGTTTGGTGATGATTGTTTCTCCTTTGGACTGGTCATCATTTTATACCCAGTAACCGGTATCCCGATGTCCTTTCTTTTCGTTCGATTTATCCTTTATTAACCTAGTAACCGGTTGTGGATAATCTTCCATGCGAGTATGTTATCTACGTTCTGACGGTAATAGATAATATATCTCATGCGCTCTTCAGTCGAAGTCTTTTTCTTCCCCAGTTGAGTAAGATTCATTTTTCCTTGTGGAATCGAATGCCCATCATGTAAATTGAGTTTGCTTTTCAGCCCTCCTTTTCGGATGATGAGTGTCTTAGATATGTTCCTAATTCACGCCTGGTTGGTTACCTATCATATGCCCAGTAACCGGTATCCCTGGTGTTCCTTCCTTCTGCTCCCTATTATGACTTTTTGTCCCATGTGGAATCAGATTTTCCTGAGTTGAGATACGCCTTTTGGGTCCTCCTCGGATGTTTTGGATGATTGATATCTCTCACCCTTATACCGGTCTTAGATATTCTCTCTCCCTGAGCGTGTTGTTCTTGCCCAGTAACCGGTGTTTTGGTGACATGTCTCTTTTTGAGTATATTACCCAGTAACCGGTAATATCTTGCTTTTTCTTCCTCAGCTGAATCCTTTATTGGATTTCCCCATCTGAGTCTGGATTTTTATCTGAGGTATCCTTCGCAGATAGTTTTGCTGTATTGGCATATTCCCCAATACATGCATCTTTGCGTCAGCTCGAGTCTTTCCATTGATTTATTTTCATGGAATCCCCTCGTGTCTCCCAGCAAGTTTTCAAGTCGTGACCTGCTCACGCATTTTACCCTTATTTCTCCCCAAAGTCTCTGTCTCCTTAGTGAGTGTATTACTCCTATGGATTTTCAGTTTCTTCTAATTTCTTTTTCCTTTGTGGCCATATTTCCCCACAGGGTATTAACTTTTGCATGCATACATCTGCATCATGAGGTCTCTTAGGGACCAAAATTCGTCTCTTTGTTATTATTTAAGCCCATTCTACCTCATCGAGACGAAGATTTTAACCTTCATATCTCCGGCTAGAATGACCTTAAATAGGGGCATCTGTAAGACCCTAATTTTGACCCTAAGATCCCTCATTGCATCATATCATTGCTCATTGCATTGCCTCAAGGATCATAACATGTGTGGCTCCTTAACCTTAGGGTTGGGACTTGTGTGAGTTGGTTTGAGATCACCAAGCATGCTTGTATGGTATATTATTGTTTTCTTATTTGTTTAACTAACCAAAAGCACAAAAATATGTCACTAACCTCTTTTGTTTTGAAGCTCAAGTGATCATGTGATCCAATGCTCCTAGGAGGCTCCTATGCTTAATGAAGTGGCTAGATGAAGATGATAACAAGCATGACAATGGTTCACAAAGTTCCCAATCATCATATATGTCTCCCAAGTATCTCAAATTGTCAATTTGATCAAGATAACCCAAAGGGCTTGAGGATTGTTTCCCAAGGAAACCCTAATTCAACTATGCATTGATTGTGCCTTGCTCATGAAACAACCTCAACCTATGATCAAATTAAATCAAGGGAAGTTCTTTAATTAATTCTTTTATGCATATATGGGCCTATTTGAGTATCCTCAATCATTCATTCATCAAGATTTGAAGTTTAGCCTTGAGAAGTTGACCAGTCAAGTCATCTGACTAAACTGAGAGCCACTGAGACCTAACTTTTTATATTTTTGTCAAATGAAGATGACCCCAAGAGAAAAAATTTCTTAAGAGCCATATGAACAACTTTCATGTTCATCAAAAATTCATTTCAAACTTGGAAGGTCGTCATTCATTTCAAAACATTATAGGTCATTTTGACTTAAACCCGAATTTTGGGTCAACTTCCCAAGGACCTAACTTCCTTATTTTTTATGATTTTAAGGTGATACCAATTGCATTGGAAATATTAAGATGTCTACTTAAAATATTATGTTGGACAAAATTTCATAATCTTAAAAGAAACACATGTGATAATACAAAACATTATAGGTCACTTTGGACCAAAACCATTGAATTTGAAAAATGTCCAACTTCAAGTGCCCATAACTTTCTCATACAAAATCCAAATGATGCCAAATTTAAGTCTAAATTGATCACCTTGAAAATATATACAACTTTTATGTTAGAGGTTTTTCCATTGGAGGCTTTAATCATTGAAACAGAATGGCTTGAAGTTTGTCACTTTTGGGAAAAAATTTCAAAGGAAACCTAGACATGTTTTGTACCTCAATTTTCAAGGCCAGTTTTCACAAATTTCCAAACTCCAAATGGATTTTTTCCCAACATAGATTTTGTTCCTTATGTAAAGACCTTTCCAACCATTACTCACATGACCATGTTTGGATTTTCCATGTGGGACTTTTGAAGAGGTGAATGTTTATGTCCAATTATGCAATTCACTTTGTAACTTCATACACAAGCCATTGCAGTTCCAATTCAACTTAGTGTGATCTCAGCTTGCAATTCCACTCAATTTTGGGCCTCACATGCTCCTGTACAGGCCCATGCATGGAGGACCCAATGATCATGCACACGAGTATTGCCTTGCATTGCTTCAAGCTCAGCTATAAATACATGCTCCTCCTCATTCAAATCTCAACCTTATGGTGATCTGAAGCTCTGCTGAAATCAAAACCTAACCTCACTCAAAGGAATTCCAATTTTTGTTTCTCAAATTCAAGCTTGAATTTCAACACAATTAGTTGATCTTCAAGTCTTATTCCTTAGCCTTGCATTCATATCACATATCAAGATCAAATTAGAAGCAAAAGTTTGAAGGAATCGTATTGTTCAAAGCTGATCTTCAAAGGTATAACACCAAACTGTTTTGATCTAAAGCTTGCTATACAATGTGAATTGCTTGTGTTTAAACTATTTTCTGAAGTCCTCGAGCAAGAGGCAGACCAGTGGTGGTCTTGATTTCATGATTTGAAGCATTTCAGTTTGCATACCTTGAATTTCAAGCTCAGATTTCTCACTTGATAGAAACATTGAGCACAATCCAAGGTTACAGGGGTGATGTACATCACCCCAGCTTCATTTTGGTGCCATCGTTTTGCATTTTCATTGAGGTTGAAAAACCTGCGCGTGGTGGTCGGAAGTTGTTTGCTGGCCGGAGAAGATGGTGGTTCCACCACCATCCCCGCGTGGATGACTCCAAGCCCTTGGATCTGTTTGAAACGTTATAATCTCAGCCATGCGTTTTGTTGACTTATTTTAAATCCTCATATGATGCGCTTGACTAATGACTAGGGTACATCAGCGCCTCTGGGCCCTTGGGTGACGCCACGTCATTTAATGAATCCAATCCAGCGCTCCTGGTTTCTTCCTATTTTCTATTTTCTGTTTTATTTTCTTTTAATTCCATTTATTTTCAAAAATTCATAACTATTTTATTTGAAGTCACAAAAATATGAGACCAATGGCAAAAAAATTCTTGAAAAATCTAGTTTCATGATCTGATTTTTAATTATTTTTGTGACTTCATTTAATATTTTTTGTGAATTACTTTGTTTTTAATAGTTTTTAATTCATTTTAAATACTTTTTAATATCTGAAAATTCCAAAAATATTTTCTTAACACATATGGATCATGATAAGTCTGTGAAAAATATTCTCATCAATTTCTTAATTGGTTTGAGATTTATTTGAGATTTTAATTCATTTGTGTTATATTTTATTGTTTTTAATTGATTTTAAATAGTTTCTGTTTTCAAAAATTGTTGAGAAAATTTGTCAAACCTTATTTGACCATGTTAGACCTATAATAATTCAATTGGACTTGTTGAAGTTGATTTGAATTGAATTTGAGGTTTGACCATATTTTGTCCATTTTAATTTTGCATTTATTTTAATTTCAAAAATACCAAAAAATATGTTTGACTTTTGTTGACTTCTAATATTCATTTCTCTTCTGTTTTACATTGGTTGATGATGATTTGATTCACATTTGATCATTGTATTTTGATACTTCATTTGAATTCTCCTTTTATGCTTTCCATTTTAATTCATCTTCATCTCTTTTCTTTTTCTTTTGGCCAGTGACTTAATGATTTATGGTTGGTCTTGACATATGAGGGGCTTAACCTTCTTTGATCCAAATCAAACTCAACTTGATCAAAGATCAAGTGAGTTGCTTTGCGTCCAAGATAGGTTGCTTCTTGGTCAAGCAAAAAACCTAAAGTCCATACAAGGCATTCCTTCTTTTCTTTTGGCATGGCAAGTTGTAGGAGCTTGGCTTACTAGTCATGATCTCTAACTTGTGTTTATTTGTCTATAGTTTTATTGACCGGCCTCAGATAGGTGTGACTACTACATTAGTCCACTTACGATTGTTTAACACAGCGCTAAATTGTCTTATAACAAACTAACATAACCATTAACTACTAACTTTAATTTGAGCATTTAATTCTTGCAATTTACTTTAATGCAATTTACTTTCTTGCTCATTTATTCATATTGCCTTTTCCCTTTGCTCACTTGAGCTCATATTTTATGCTTATGCCATTTTCCTTTTTCTCATTTGAGCTCATTATTGTATAAATATATTTGTTGCTTTGTGTTTGTTTTGTCTTTGTTTGTGTGAACCCAATGCAAAAAAGAGAGAAAGGACTTAGAATTAGGACTTTACCTATGCTTAAAGGAGTTCAAGAGCAACTAGGTCTCATGCCTTTAGAATGTTAAACTTGTTGAAGAGCAACTAGGCCTCATGCCTTTAGAATGCTAAATCTTAAAGTTGACTTCAAAGGACCCCTAATCTAAACTCATTCTTTGTCCATTCCTCTTATTGTGTTGTGAACTTTTTGATTGTTTTTTCTTGTGTGATAGGGATTCCATCTTGAGATAGTAAGAAGGACCATTGTCATGAATAGCCAAATTATGAGAAACAAGCCAAATGGAGATCCTAGGAGCTTTAATGTATAACTGTTTTGATTGCTTGTTTGCTTGCTAAGTCCAAAGGAAAGTAGCATCTTGAATAATCTCTATGATTTCAAGAAAAGGAACTCCAAGGGTTTTATCTCTTCTCTCATCTTTGTATGCTTAGGACTAGCCCTTCTCTTCTTCTCTCCACTCTAACCCAAACCAAACTCATTTTGTGCAAACTTTGACATTGTTTTCAAAACTATAAACCTAGGCCATATGCCTTGGATTTTTTCAAACTCTTTTTTATTAATACTCATTGTGAATAAACCTTAAGTCAACTTTGACCTAATTTTGTAAACACTTCTAACTTGTAAATACAACTCACTTCAAGTTGTTTTTGTGGTTCCAATGGCCACCTTTTGTTAAAACCTTTTTTCATAAACATTAGCCATAGGTTTGAGTTATCATAGTGGTTGATGTAAACATCACCTTATCCTTAGTGATTGGACTACAAGTCTTCCATGCTTATTATAGGGTTATCCCCTCACTAGTATGTTGAAGCTCTCCTCACATGGTGGATTGTTGGTAGGTTTAGTTTTCTCCCTTTGATAATAAAAGACCTTAAGGCTTTTGACCAAATCAATTCACCAATCTTTTGAGATTTTTACCCCGAACTACGAGGTTTTAATCCTATCTTTGTGATGGTACGTAGGCAATGGGTTCATCCATTCAAACAACAAAATTGTAAATATAATGTATATTCTTTTCTTATCCCTCCAATCTTATTTGCACCAAATATTTTCACAAATACCAACCTACAACACACATTTGCAAAAAGGGCTCCCTTAGAGTACTAAGGATGTTTTGGGTGCTTAAAACCTTCTCATTTCATAACCAACCCCCTCACCCAGATCTCTGACATTTTTATTAGTTTTTGATTTGATAAAAGTTCTTACTTGGTTTTTGTTCGCTTTCTAACCTTTCCTTTGGATAAATAGAAGTGTGGTGGCGACTCGAATTCTATGCTTACTTTTGATTTATATATATATATATATATATATATATATATATATATATATATATATATATATATATATATATATATATATATATATATATATATATATATATATATATATATATATATATATATATATATATATATATATATATATATATATATATATATATATATATATATATATATATATATATATATATATATATATATATGCATTGTTATTATTATGTTTTTATGTCCATTTTATTTTATTTTATTTTATCTCACTTTACTATTTTATTTTATTTTATTTTGTCAAGCTTAATCGAAAAAACAACATACCATAGAAACTTATGTGCACCCCTCTTCTTGCAAAAATGAAGACAAAAAGTTGTGGCCCAAGAAGCAATGAACAAATCCGGCCCAACAAGTTCCGAAGACATGGCGGGCACCATAAACCTCATGGCGGGCACCATAAACCTCATGGCGGGCACCATAAACCTCATGGCGGGCGCCATGAGGTCTGAACATTTAACGGGACAGAATCCCTAATTTCACCATTTTCACCTTCTTCAACCTCTCAAAACCCATTTTCTCCTCCTCCCAACTCCACCAAAGTTCACGAAAAATCCAACTTCCTCATTTTAACTCCAAGCCATTACCATTTCCAAACTTCACTCATCCATCTCTCCACCAAAAACCCACTAAAACTCCATTTTTCACTTCCTTTCCATAAACACCCATTTTTCTCTTCACTCACCATTAATGGCCGGAGTGGAGTTCAACAACATCATTCTTCACGGAGGAAAACCCGAAGAGCGACAAAACAAGATTTTACAAAAATTGAAATCACGAGAAATTCTCGCTACCAGGTATGTAGTCGAAGATTGTTTGTATACTTTAGGGACATACCATAGTGTTTTCCATATGCTTGATACTTTAGGATTACATGATATTTTTGCTAATAAAGCACCCACCTATGATAGGCTGACTAGGGAATTTTTGAGTTCCCTAATTTACACAGTTTACCCTGGCACTGCTAGCACGGTTGGTACCATTTATTTTAGAATGTTTAATATGGAATACGAGTACACTACCGATGCCTTAGTAGGTTTGTTAGGAATGCCTTACAGAGAGGTTCCCATCTGTGAGACACCCTTAGATGCTGAATGGGCACTCGAAGCATTTATTTTTTGGAATAGATTATCAAATGTCGCTGTCACTTCCTTTCAAGGAATTTTAGCTTCCAATATTCATAACCCGACCATCCGTATTTTTCGGTATCTTTTGGCATGTAGTATTTTTGGTCGGGAGAATTCTGATAAAGTAAATGCTCACGAGTTGCTATTTTTACAGGGTTGCCCCACTAATAGAAGGATCAATCATGTTCCTTTTATGCTTGCACATATGTCTGTCATTCTTAAAAAGGGAGGAACCATTTCTTTCGGTGGTTTAATTACTTCTATTGCTAGAGCATTAAATCCCAACGCTGAGTTAGCCACCTTAGAGCCACTCCCTCACCGCACCATTAACTTAAAATTTTTGAAGGATATGAAATTATGCAAGGTGCGGCGAGCAGGTGGTTATCACCTCATGATCCATGGTGTAGCTATACCCAGTGTTATTTTACCTTGCTCTCAGCGTACAAATGTGCGACATGCAAGGAACTGGATGTATGATCTCGATGCTCCACCTTTAAGCAGTCATTTGCCACCTAACGTTCCTATGGACGATGAGCAAGGGACCGATGATGAGTATGACCGGCGCGACCAGTCACTTGCTCATGATATTCCTACTGCATCACCTGCACATACTGAACCTTCTTCTTTTGACCATTTTGCAGGTACCACTCTCGGTTTTTACATCACTGAGGAGATGTGGCGCGAGCACCTGGATCGTGAGGAAAGGTGTGACACCCTTCTGAATACGATAAACCAAAAACTGATAAATAATATGAGTTTTATGGTAGCCTCCCAGCAGCGTAGTGAGCAAGCACATCGGACTATCATTGAGTCCTTACTTGCGATCACTAATGAGCAGCATCACTAGCGACAGGCTACTGAGCGTCACTTCACACTTATCGAGGCCACCCAAGGGTCTCTCTTAGGTCGCTCTAGGCAGCTGCAGGAAGGACTTAGTACTCGTAGTAGGCATCGTCGACCCAGGCATCCTGACCAGGGCGGTGACGGTGACGGTACCGGTGATCATTCATAGTTCTCTCTCTCTCCCTTAGTTTACAAATCATTTATAAATAGGTCGTTCTAGTTCATTTCCAAATCATCCAACTTAGTTTACAACACTAAGACTATATTTATCATCTGTAAAAGCGGTAATCCTTCACATCGAGGGGTTATCGCACCTTAGTGAGATTGAGTTGGAGCACTTCGATTTTGCTGTCGTCTTTATCTTCAGAGTCGAAGGTTTATTTTCCTGATCAATATCGTTATGTTTGTTGGTATTACCATGTCTGGCTAAACCTTTCAAAGGTTAGAATGTAAGGATCGCGGTTAAAGACATGTTTCACATATTGAATCTGTAGAAATGCTTTAAAGGTTGTTTTGATTTTTAATTTGAGTTTTCTGAAACAAACTTGGTTAGTTTTAACTACTCAAGGAGTGTGAAAGCACCCTGGCTTAGTTAACTAGGAATTTTTATCACTTTAAGGAAAAACGATTTTTGAAACTGTTTTCGGACGCATTGATAGATTTTAAATCAGGAAACTCCTTGGGTAAACTTTCCAAATCAAAATCACTTTTCAACTAAGTTTACTTGTCTTATTTCTTAAAGATAAGTTTACTACTTTAGCGTTCTGCGCACCTTTTATAAGTGACAATAAAAGGCCTTAATTTAAGGGTAAACTCGGTTCTGAATATGCGAAAGAGACAGTTCCTGTTAAATGGATATTTTTCAAGAGTAGAAAATATTGCCCCATAAGTAGTTCTATTTAGACAATCGAAACATCATTTAACTGACGTGAAATACATTCAAATTTGTCTTTATCTGCGCTGCACTTAGTATTTTCTTTATTTACTGTTATTTTGCAATATTAATATCTCTTTTATACCGCCTTAGATAAACATCGTAACGATAGTAATTGATAGATTGACGATTTGGTCTCCATGGGATCGATATTCTTTTATATTACTCTGACGCGATTCGTGCACTTGCGAATAGAGCGATCAACAACCTTATTCAAAAGAACTTCTTGACCCTTGTTGGTTACATCACTCTTGAATTTCTTATTCTTCCTTTGAATACATAGTTGGTTCACTTTGGTAGATAAGTATTTTCTTATTAGAACCTCTTTCTGATTGGGATTAACTACTTTCCCTGAGCGCTTGATTCTTCCTTTTGCTCGTTTGTCATGAGAAATCTCATCTTTGGCCATGTGCAGCATTGGATTTCCACTTCTTCTTTGCATGGTCTTCCTTTCGTCCTCTAGTGGTTAACTTAAGCCAATCAAAGCAATAAGGCTTTATATGTCCATATTTTCCACAATGGTGACATATTAGAGGTTGCTTCTTGTTCTTCCTATGAATGGGTGCCACATGTTGAGCATGATACTGTGACATATGGTTCAACCTCAGATCTTCAGTCTTTTCTCCATAAATAACAATCATCTTTGGGGGAATCCTTTTGTTTGTATCTTCCAGGCATGTCCCTTCATCGTTGGTTATCTCTCCAAAGTCTATTTTTTCATCACGTAAAGTTGAATTCTTTTCCAACCAACTTTCAGAATGAATTAAGTTTTCCAGTTTGGAATTTAGAGGTGAAATCTCTTTTTCTCCACTTGAGATGGTTGAAGCAAGTTCCTTTAATTCCTTCTGAGAAGGACCAATGGTTTTCTTCTGGACGTCTATAGCTAAAGATGATTTTTCCCCTTATTTAACATGATCCTGAAAGAAGTATCAAGCTCTTCTTCAAACAGATGTTCAATGTTGGTCTCTCCTTCAGACACACATCTTCCAGAATACGCCATTACATTGTTGGCATTTTCCCCTTCAACTTCACTTTCAGAATTAGACCAAGTGATGTTTAATCCCTTTTTTCGGTTTTCTTAGATGGTTAGGGCATTCTGGTCTAAAGTGTCCATAACCTCTACATTCAAAGCACTGAGTACCTTTCCCATTGATGGGATCTTCTTCATTCCTTGTCATGGGGAATGATGTTTGACATTTTATTTGGGACATTGGTCCTCCACTTCCTGTCTAGATATTTTAAGGTATTGTTGGATTTATTCCCATGAAGAGCAATATCATCTGCCAAGCTTTCTTATTTAACACTTTGACTTCCAACTTTCTCAGTGTTGGATACAAAGGTTATACCTTTGTTCTTCTTTTTTGACCTTTCATTGATGGACATGTCTAAGGTTTATATCGAACAAATGAGTTCATCAACCTTTATACTACTTAGGTCTTGAGCTTCTTCAATATCAATTACTTTCATATCAAACCTCTTAGGTAATGATTTGAGAATCTTTCTAGCAAGCTTTTCTTCAGACATCATTTCACCTAAGGCAAAAGATCTGTTAGAAATGTCACGTACTCTAATGTGAAACCCACTCACAGTTTCATCTTCATTCATCCTCAAGTTCTCAAATTTTGTTGTTAGGAGCTGCAACCTTGGCATACGAACCTTGGATGTGCCTTCATGTGTAGTTTTCATAATCTCTCACGCTTCTTTAGCTTTGAACATGTGTTAATCAACCTGAACATATTCTTGTCCATACCATTGAAAATGGTATTCAATGTCTTAGAGTTCTCAAGGGCTTCATCCTCTTCAACATCAGTCCAATCAACCTCTAGTTTTATGTTAGTTGTACCATCTTTAGATGTAATCATTTGATGCTAGAGCGTTAAATCCCAACGCTGAGTTAGCCACCTTAGAACCACTCCCACACCGCACCATTAACTTAAATTTTTTGAAGGATATGAAATTATGCGAGGTGCGGAGAGCAGGTGGTTATCACCTCATGATCCATGGTGTAGCTATACCCAGTGTTGTTTTACCTTTCTCTCAGTGTACAGATGTGCGATATGCAAGGAACTGGATGTATGATCTCGATGCTCCACCTTTTACTGGTCCTTTGCCACCAAACGTTCCTATGGACGATGAGCAAGGGACCGATGATGAGTATGACCGGCGCGACCATTCACTTGCTCATGATATTCCTACTGCATCACCTGAACACACTGAACCTTCTTCTTCTGACCATTTTGCAGGTATCACTCCCGGTTTTTACATCACTGAGGAGATGTGGCACGAGCACCTGGCTCGTGAGGAAAGGCGTGACACCCTTCTGAATACCATAAACCAACAACTGATAGATAATATGAGTTTTATGGTAGCCTCCTAGCAGCGTAGTGAGCAAGCACATCGGACTATCACTGAGTCCTTACTTGCGATCACTAATGAGCAGCATCGCCAGCGACAGGCTACTGAGCGCCACTTCGCACTTATCGAGGCCACCCAAGGGTCTCGCTAGGCAGTTGCAGGAAGGACTTAGTACTCGTAGCAGGCGTCGTCGACCCAGGCATCCTGACCAGGGCAGTGACGGTGACGGTACCGGTGATCATTCATCGTTCTCTCTCTCTCCCTTCCAGGTTACTCCTACCCTATCTCATATCGAAACATTGGAGACAATGTTCGGTTTAAGTGTGGGAGGAGATTTTTAGCGATTTTTCTTTATTTTTAGTATGTTTTGTGCTTTTTAGTTGTTTGCTTTTGCTTTCAATATATAACATGTGTTTGACGAGTCATCTGTGTAGTGTATCTGTATTTCTCCCATTTCTTTAACCTTACCAAAAACAATTGTGAGCTAAGACAATAGTGCATCTTAAATATTCAGGCTATAAGACAGGTTTATGACGTGATGTAAAAGACTTGGGAAAACTTTTTCTAAAAATCGATATTGTCTTAACATCGCAGGCTTCATGATTATAAGAGTCGATCCCGATACCCCATATGTTATGGCCCTAATTTTTGCTCCAAATTAGTCCTTAAGTAGTTTAATCCTTGCAGTCAGCTCCAGCTTAAGCATGCTCTACGTAGGGGACCGATGAATATAAGTGAATGATCACAAAAATTCCTGCTTTGTTCTCTAGTTGTATGAAAATCCGGGCTAGGTGACTCTCACACGGTCATTTAACCCAGCAAAATAAAGACATTTGCGAAACATGCAGAAGAAAAATAAAAATATAAATACACACACACACACACACACACAATATATATATATATATATATATATATATATATATATATATATATATATATATATATATATATATATATATATATATATATATATATATATATATATATATATATATATATATATATATATATAAGAATATGCCAATTGTTGGTTGGTTCAGAGGTATCTGGTGCTGATTTTGGTAGGGTGGATTACGATTCAATCCCCCACAACTGCAAATTGGGTTAAACAAAGGGGTTACACCAACTTATGTACTAGAGCACCATGCTTAAGATCATAATCACTAACCTGTCACCTTACTACGAGTATGTACAGATAACGGGCTTAATGTGATTGCACCTGAATGAAAAGGACTTAAAGAAGACGAAAATAAGGCCTAGGTATGGTGGGGTGATGTGGATTGATTTGTATAGGAATGAAGCCTATGATCGCATTTGCGGGAAGTGTCACTATAATATCCTTAGTTCGATTCGTTAGTACATATCGATACATTCCTTGAATGAACTTATAAGCTTTTTAGCCTTGAATTAGCTCTGGTTGATACTGTTTTTCTTGCACGAGCTATAAAGAGATTTTTCTTGAGGACAAGCAAAGGTTTAAGTGTGGGAGAATTTGATCACACTGAATCACACCGCGTTTTTGACTCGGATTTCACATGTTTATTAGGTCTTTATTATCATTTTGCTTGTGTTATGCTCTCTTTTATGTTGTTTTCAGATATTTAGCTCTTTCGGGACCCTTTTAGAAGAAACGAAGCAAAAAGACCAAAAAATAGGGTTTTTCGGTAAATATTGTACACGTGGCGTTATGCATGGCGGCCGCTATAGGAGAATCCATGACTCATCATCCCTTAACCAGGAGGTAACCGCCACGATCCCATGAACTTGCCCATTTCCACACATGGAGGGCGCCATGAAGGGGTGGCGGGCGCCACCTTTGTATTTCACGTTCTCACTAAGGAGAAGTTGAAGGGCACCATGGTCTTTGCAAGCTGGTGAATTCCTCTATAAATAGGTCGTTCTAGTTCATTTCCAAATCATCCAACTTAGTTTACAACACTAAGACTATATTTATCATCTGTAAAAGCGGTAATCCTTCACATCGGGGGGTTATCGCACCTTAGGGAGATTGAGTTGGAGCACTTTGATTTTGCTGTCGTCTTTATCTTCAGAGTCGAAGGTTTATTTTCCTTGTACCAGATTTAAAGCCTCCATTTGGAGCAGGTTCTTATTTAATCGCTTTTATTTATTTTACTTTTCATGCTTTACTTTATTTAATTTCTCGCCACGCTTTACTTTATTTAATTCATGTCATTGTCTTTACTTTATTTAATTACTCGACATGCTTTACTTTATTTAATTCTTGTCATTGTCTTTACTTTATTTAAATTTCTCGCCATTATCTTTATTGCTCGTTTTAATTATTTTACACGCTTTACATGTTCTTTACGCCTTACATTCTAAAACAACTTTTCATCATGATCAATATCGTTATGTTGGTTAGTATTACCATATCTGGCTAAATCTTTCAAAGGTTAGAATGTAAGGATCGCGGTTAAAGACATGTTTCACATATTGAATCTGTAGAAATGCTTTAAAGGCTGTTTTGATTTTTAATTTGAGTTTTCTGAGACAAACTTGGTTAGTTTTAACTACTCAAGGAGTGCGAAAGCACCCTGGCTTAATTAACTAGGAATTCTTATCACTTTAAGGAAAAACGATTTTTGAAACTGTTTTCGGATGCCTTGATAGATTTAAAATCAGGAAACTCCTTGGGTAAACTTTCCAAATCAAAATCACTTTTCAACTAAGTTTACGAGTCTTATTTCTTAAAAATAAGTTTACTAATTTAGCGTTCTGCGCACCTTTTATAAGTGACAATAAAAGGCCTTAATTTAAGGGTAAACTCGGTTCTGAATACGCGAAAGAGACAGTTCCTGTTAAATGGATATTTTTCAAGAGTAGAAAATATTGCCCCATAAGTAGTTCTATTTAGACAATCGAAACATCATTTAACTGACGTGAAATACATTCAAATTTGTCTTTATCGGCACTGCACTTAGTATTTTCTTTATTTACTGTTATTTTGCAACATTAATATCTCTTTTATACCGCCTTAGATAAACTTCGTAACGATAGTAATCGATAGATTGACGATTTGGTCTCTGTGGGATCGATATTCTTTTATATTACTCTGACGCGATTCGTGCACTTGCGAATAGAGAGATCAACAACCTTATTCAAAAGAACTTCTTGACCCTTGTTGGTTACATCACTCTTGAATTTCTTATTCTTCCTTTGAATACATAGTTGGTTCACTTTGGTAGATAAGTATTTTCTCAGTGGAACCTCTTTCTGACTGGGATTAACTACTTTCCCTGAGCCCTTGATTCTTCCTTTTGCTCGTTTGTCATGAGAAACATCATCTTTGGCCATGTGCAGCATTGGATTTCCACTTCTTCTTTGCATGGTCTTCCTTTCGTCCTCTAGTGTTTAACTTAAGCCAATCAAAACAATAAGGCTTTATATGTCCATATTTTCCACAATGGTGACATATTAGAGGTTGCGTCTTGTTCTTCCTATGAATGGGTGCCACATGTTGAGCATGATACTGTGACATATGGTTCAACCTCAGATCTTCAGTCTTTTCTCCATAAATAACAATCATCTATGGGGGAATCGTTTTGTTTGTATCTTCCAAGCATGTCCCTTCATCCTTGGTTATCTCTCCAAAGTCTATTTTTTCATCACGTAAAGTTGAATTCTTTTCCAACCTACTTTCAGAATGAATTAAGTTTTCCAGTTTGGAATTTAGAGGTGAAATCTCTTTTTCTCCACTTGAGATGGTTGAAGCAAGTTCCTTTGATTCCTTCTGAGAAGGACCAATGGTTTTCTTCTGGACGTCTATAGCTAAAGATGCTTTTTCCCCTTATTTAACATGATGCTGAAAGAAGTATCAAGCTCTTCTTCAAACAGATCCTCAACGTTGGTCTCTCCTTCAGACACACATCCTCTAGAATACGCCATTACATTGTTGGCATTTTCCCCTTCAACTTCACTTTCAGAATTAGACCAAGTGATGTTTAATCCGTTTTTTCGGTTTTCTTAGATGGTTAGGGCATTCTGGTCTAAAGTGTCCATAACCTCTACATTCAAAGCACTGAGTACCTTTCCCATTGATGGGATCTTCTTCATTCCTTGTCATGGGGAATGATGTTTGACATTTTATTTGGGACATTGGTCCTCCACTTCCTGTCTAGATATTTTAAGGTATTGTTGGATTTATTCCCATGAAGAGCAATATCATCTGCCAAGCTTTCTTATTTAACACTTTGACTTCCAACTTTCTCAGTGTTGGATACAAAGGTTATACCTTTGTTATTCTTTTTTGACCTTTCATTGATGGACATGTCTAAGGTTTATATGGAACAAATGAGTTCATCAACCTTTATACTACTTAGGTCTTGAGCTTCTTCAATATCAATTACTTTCATATCAAACCTCTTAGGTAATGATTTGAGAATCTTTCTGGCAAGCTTTTCTTCAGACATCATTTCACCTAAGCCAAAAGATCTGTTAGAAATGTCACGTACTCTAATGTGAAACCCACTCACAGTTTCATCTTCATTCATCCTCAAGTTCTCAAATTTTGTTGTTAGGAGCTGCAACCTTGGCATACGAACCTTGGATGTGCCTTCATGTGTAGTTTTCATAATCTCTCACGCTTCTTTAGCTTTGAACATGTGTTAATCAACCTGAACATATTCTTGTCCATACCATTGAAAATGGTATTCAATGTCTTATAGTTCTCAAGGGCTTCATCCTCTTCAACATCAGTCCAATCAACCTCTAGTTTTAGGTTAGTTGTACCATCTTTAGATGTAATCATTTGATGCTAGAGCGTTAAATTCCAACGCTGAGTTAGCCACCTTAGAACCACTCCCTCACCGCACCATTAACTTCATTTTTTGAAGGATATGAAATTATGCAAGGTGCGGAGAGCAGGTGGTTATCACCTCATGATCCATGGTGTAGTTATACCCAGTGTTGTTTTACCTTGCTCTCAGTGTACAGATGTGCGATATGCAAGGAACTGGATGTATGATCTCGATGCTCCACCTTTTACCGGTCCTTTGCCACCAAACGTTCCTATGGACGATGAGCAAGGGACCGATGATGAGTATGACCGGCGCGACCAGTCACTTGCTCATGATATTCCTACTGCATCACCTGCACACACTGAACCTTCTTCTTCTGACCATTTTACAGGTACCACTCCCGGTTTTTACATCACTGAGGAGATGTGGCACGAGCACCTGGCTCGTGAGGAAAGGCGTGACACCCTTCTGAATACCATAAACCAACAATTGATAGATAATATGAGTTTTATGGTAGCCTCCCAGCAGCATAGTGAGCAAGCACATCAGACTATCACTGAGTCCTTACTTGCGATCACTAATGAGCAGCATCGCCAGCGACAGGCTACTGAGCGTCACTTCGCACTTATCAAGGCCACCCAAGGGTCTCGCTAGGCAGCTGCAGGAAGGACTTAGTACTCGTAGCAGGCATCGTCGACCCAGGCATCCTGACCAGGGCAGTGACGGTGACGGTACCGGTGATCATTCATCGTTCTCTCTCTCTCCCTTCCAGGTTACTCCTACCCTATCTCATATCGAAACATTGGGGACAATGTTCGGTTTAAGTGTGGGAGGAGATTTTTATCGCTTTTTCTTTATTTTTAGTATGTTTTGTGCTTTTTAGTTGTTTGCTTTTGCTTTCAATATATAACAGGTGTTTGACGAGTCATCTGTGTAGTGTATCCGTATTTCTCCCATTTCTTTAACCTTACCAAAAACAATTGTGAGCTAAGACAATAGTGCATCTTAAATATTCAGGCTATAAGACAGGTTTATGACGGGATGTAAAAGACTTGGGAAAACTTTTTCTAAAAATCGATATTGTCTTAACATCGCAGGCTTCATGATTATAAGAGTCGATCCCGATACCCCATATGTTATGGCCCTAATTTTTGCTCCAAATAAGTCCTTAAGTAGTTTATCCTTGCAGTCAGCTCCAGCTTAAGCATGCTCTACGTAGGGGACCGATGAATATAAGTGAATGATCACAAAAATTCCTACTTTGTTCTCTAGTTGTATGAAAATCCGGGCTAGGTGACTCTCACACGGTCATTTAACCCAGCAAAATAAAGACATTTGCGAAACATGCAGAAGAAAAATATAAATATAAATACATACATATATATATATATATATATATATATATATATATATATATATATATATATATATATATATATATATATATATATATATATATATATATATATATATATATATATATATATATATATTATTATATATATATATATATATATATATATATATATATATATTAATATATATATATATATATATATATATATATATATATATATATATATATATATATATATATATAAGAATATGCCAATTGTTGGTTGATTCAGAGGTATCTGGTGCGGAACTTGGTAGGGTGGATTACGATTCAATCCCCCACAACTGCAAATTGGGTTAAACAAAGGGGTTACACCAACTTATGTACTAGAGCACCGTGCTTAAGATCATAATCACTAACCTGTCACCTTACTACGAGTATGTACAGATAACGGGCTTAATGTGATTGCACCCGAATGAAAAGGACTTGAAGAAGACGAAAATAAGGCCTAGGTATGGTGGGGTGATGTGGATTGACTTGTATAGGAACGAAGCCTATGATCGCATTTGCGGGAAGTGTCACTATAATATCCTTAGTTCGATTCGTTAGTACATATCGATACATTCCTTGAATGAACTTATAAGCTTTTTAGCCTTATATTAACTCTGGTCGATACTGTTTTTCTTGCACGAGCTATAAAGAGTTTTTTCTTGAGGACAAGCAAAGGTTTAAGTGTGGGAGAATTTGATCACACTGAATCACACCGCGTTTTTGACTCAGATTTCACATGTTTATTAGGTCTTTATTATCATTTTGCTTGTGTTATGCTCTCTTTTATGTTGTTTTCAGATATTTAGCTCTTTCGGGACCCTTTTAGAAGAAACGAAGCAAAAAGACCAAAAATTAGGGTTTTTCGGTAAATATTGTACACGTGGCGTTATGCATGGCGGCCGCTATAGGAGAATCCATGACTCATCATCCCTTAACCAGGAGGTAACCGCCACGATCCCATGAACTTGCCCATTTCCACACATGGAGGGCGCCATGAAGGGGTGGCGGGCGCCACCTTTGTATTTCACGTTCTCACTAAGGAGAAGTTGAAGGGCACCATGGTCTTTGCAAGCTGGTGAATTCCTCTATAAATAGGTCGTTCTAGTTCATTTCCAAATCATCCAACTTAGTTTACAACACTAAGACTATATTTATCATTTGTAAAAGCGGTAATCCTTCACATCGGGGGGTTATCGCACCTTAGGGAGATTGAGTTGGAGCACTTTGATTTTGCTGTCGTCTTTATCTTCAGAGTCGAAGGTTTATTTTCCTTGTACCAGATTTAAAGCCTCCGTTTGGAGCAGGTTCTTATTTAATCGCTTTTATTTATTTTACTTTTCATGCTTTACTTTATTTAATTTCTCGCCACGCTTTACTTTATTTAATTCATGTCATTGTCTTTACTTTATTTAATTACTCGACACGCTTTACTTTATTTAATTCTTGTCATTGTCTTTACTTTATTTAAATTTCTCACCATTATCTTTATTGCTCGTTTTAATTATTTTACACGCTTTACTTGTTCTTTATGCCTTACATTCAAAAACAACTTTTCATCATGATTAATATCGTTATGTTTGTTGGTATTACCATGTCTGGCTAAATCTTTCAAAGGTTAGAATGTAAGGATCGTGGTTAAAGACATGTTTCACATATTGAATCTGTAGAAATGCTTTAAAGGCTGTTTTGATTTTTAATTTGAGTTTTCTGAAACAAACTTGGTTAGTTTTAACTACTCAAGGAGTGCGAAAGCACCCTGGCTTAATTAACTAGGAATTTTTATCACTTTAAGGAAAAACGATTTTTGAAACTGTTTTCGGACGCGTTGATAGATTTAAAATCAGGAAACTCCTTGGGTAAACTTTCCAAATCAAAATCACTTTTCAACTAAGTTTACGAGTCTTATTTCTTAAAAATAAGTTTACTACTTTAGCGCTCTGCGCACCTTTTATAAGTGACAATAAAAGGCCTTAATTTAAGGGTAAACTCGGTTCTGAATACGCGAAAGCGACAGTTCCTGTTAAATGGATATTTTTCAAGAGTAGAAAATATTGCCCCATACGTAGTTCTATTTAGCCAATCTAAACATCATTTAACTGACGTGAAATACATTCAAATTTGTCTTTATCTGCACTGCACTTAGTATTTTCTTTATTTACTGTTATTTTGCAACATCAATATCTCTTTTATACCGCCTTAGATAAACATCGTAATGATAGTAATCGATAGATTGACGATTTAGTCTCTGTGGGATCGATATTCTTTTTTATTACTCTGACGCGATTCGTGCACTTGCGAATAAAGCGATCAATAACCTTATTCAAAAGAACTTCTTGACCCTTGTTGGTTACATCACTCTTGAATTTCTTATTCTTCCTTTGAATACATAGTTGGTTCACTTTGGTAGATAAGTATTTTCTCAGTGGAACCTCTTTCTGATTGGGATTAACTACTTTCCCTGAGCCCTTGATTCTTCCTTTTGCTCGTTTGTCATGAGAAATCTCATCTTTGGCCATGTGCAGCATTGGATTTCCACTTCTTCTTTGCATGGTCTTCCTTTCGTCCTCTAGTGTTTAACTTAAGCCAATAAAAACAATAAGGCTTTATATGTCCATAGTTTCCACAATGGTGACATATTAGAGGTTGCTTTTTGTTCTTCCTATAAATGGGTGCCACATGTTGAGGATGATACTGTGACATATGGTTCAACCTCAGATCTTCAGTCTTTTCTCCATAAATAACAATCATCTTTGGGGGAATCCTTTTGTTTGTATCTGCCATGCATGTCCCTTCATCCTTGGTTATCTCTCCAAAGTCTATTTTTTCATCACGTAAAGTTGAATTCTTTTCCAACCTACTTTCAGAATGAATTAAGTTTTCCAGTTTGGAATTTAGAGGTGAAATCTCTTTTTCTCCACTTGAGATGGTTGAAGCAAGTTCCTTTGATTCCTTCTGAGAAGGACCAATGGTTTTCTTCTGGACGTCTATAGCTAAAGATGCTTTTTTCTCCTTATTTAACATGATCCTAAAAGAAGTATCAAACTCTTCTTTAAACAGATCCTCAATGTTGGTCTCTCCTTCAGACACACATCTTCCAGAATACGCCATTACATTGTTGGCATTTTCCCCTTCAACTTCACTTTCAGAATTAGACCAAGTGATGTTTAATCCCTTTTTTCGATTTTCTTAGATGGTTAGGGCATTCTGGTCTAAAGTGTCCATAACCTCCACATTCAAAGCACTGAGTACCTTTCCCATTGATGGGATCTTCTTCATTCCTTGTCATGGGGAATGATGTTTGACATTTTATTTGGGACATTGGTCCTCCACTTCCTGTCTAGATATTTCAAGGTATTGTTGGATTTATTCCCATGAAGAGCAATATCATCTGCCAAGCTTTCTTATTTAACACCTTGACTTCCAACTTTCTCAGTGTTGGATACAAAGGTTATACCTTTGTTCTTCTTTTTTGACCTTTCATTGATGGACATCTCTAAGGTTTATATCGAACAAATGAGTTCATCAACCTTTATACTACTTAGGTCTTGAGCTTCTTCAATATCAATTACTTTCATATCAAACCTCTTAGGTAATGATTTGAGAATCTTTCTGGCAAGCTTTTCTTCAGACATCATTTCACCTAAGGCAAAAGATGTGTTAGAAATGTCACGTACTCTAATGTGAAACCCACTCACAGTTTCATCTTCATTCATCCTCGAGTTCTTAAATTTTGTTGTTAGGAGCTGCAACCTTGGCATACGAACCTTGGATGTGCCTTCATGTGTAGTTTTCATAATCTCTCACGATTCTTTAGCTTTGAACATGTGTTAATCAACCTGAACATATTCTTGTCCACACCATTGAAAATGGTATTCAATGTCTTAGAGTTCTCAAGGGCTTCATCATCTTCAACATCAGTCCAATCAACCTCTAGTTTAGGGTTAGTTGTACCATCTTCAGATGTAATCCTTTTATGTTTCCATCCATTGATCACAACTCTCCATGCTTTGTTTCCTAAGGATTTGAGAAAAGGCACCATCATTACCTTCCAATAATCATAATTTATGCCATAAAAACCGGTGGTTTATTGGCTGATCCTCCATCTTTAATTATCTCCATTTGAGCATAATTTATCTTCCCTAGAGCTCACCCAACAGGATTTGGTGTCTTCTCTGATACCAATTGAAATTATGTTCCTCAGGGGACATATGTCGAACACGATGCTCCGACAACAAGTTCAACAAGATATACCAAAACCATTATATTAACAATCATTAGATGATTATGCATAAAAGAAATAAAGAACATAATCAATTGTTTACCCAGTTTGGTGAAACTACACCTATGTCTAGGGGTTGAGTCCACAACTCAAGAAAGAAAATTCATTATTAGTAGCTTAATATAATTAGACTTACGAGTAATAACAAAACTTATATTGTTCAAGGCCTATTCCTAACACTACCTCATGACTTTCTATTTAGAGTCATCCCCTAAACACAAGAACCTACTCACACTCTTCTCTGCCACAAAACCAGTGACAGGGGCTAACAACCACTAAAGCCCCGTGATAAACTTCAATATTAATAAGATGAAAGAATTTTGAATATTACAACTCAACTAGACAAACCTTCTATGCCAAGTTACTGAAACATATAAGTGTACATAACAATATTAAATTTATAACTCAACTATACAAACATTTTATGCCAAGTTACTGAAACATAGAGGTGTACATAAAAATAACAAGGACTCTTGTAAATCCTAGCACTCTAAAATCTTCAATGAGGATGCTTGTTTTTCAGTGTAGGTTTGACCTCCTTATATAGCAAAATAACTCTAGGCTTTTTCTTTGTGGATCTGCATTTTTTTTCCATCCAGAATCTTTGCACAATCAGTTGGATATTTGATTTGCTCCTTGAATATCTCCAACCAAAAGATATGATTTGGTTTGTTACAAATCCAAATATAAATCTCTTTTAAATTTGATTTGATCTCCACAGCCCAACAAATCATATAATCACATCGCTAAACCAATAGCAATAAAACATAATTGAATCTTCTAAAAAGATTTGTTTAAACCGCATCAATCCGGCGTATGTTGCATAAGGGTCAGATGTCGTACCAACATGTTGAAGAATCGCGCCTAACATATGTCCCTTTTGTAGTCCCATACAACTTTAGTAAGTTAGATCAATCTTGAATACTTGGACACTTCTCCAAGTTGTTATTTTACTAAATGCAATCAATCCAAAAGATCAATCCATTAGAAACAACAAAATTGTTTGAATTTATAATAGGGAGATTAATTTCGTGAATCAAATAAAATTGGAGGTGCAAAATTGTAATTTAGTCTAATTAATAAAATGTTCATCACTTTTAAATTATTATTTTTATTTAATATTTATAATAATGAAAATTGTACAATATGTAATTGCTCCTACAAGTATACAAGTATATCACCTTTTGGTTTTAGTTATTGTGATTTATTTGTTTGATTTTAGCCTTTTGCAAATATTTTTTAATTTTATTTTTGCTCCTTATTCTTTCTTTTTTAAATTCCTATAAATATTTTTTCTTTAATATTTATTTATTTTTTTAATCCCTATAAATATTTTTTCTCTTTAATATTCATTTATTTTTTAATCCCTATAAATATTATTTTTAATATTTGTTTATTTGTTTCCATCCCTGCAAAATTTATTTATACTAGGATTGATCTATAATATGTAAAAACAAATTAATTCTTACATCATTGATATTAGAGGGATTAAAATCATTTACTTTAGATATTATACGGATAATTATAATATAAATTTATTTTATCAGTATTAAAATTAAATATTTTAAATATTTTAAGGATTAATTATAATATAAATGGATGGGTGAGATAACTCAATTGATATGTATTAGTTGAGTTAAATAAGTGTAAATAACGAAGTTCAATTTTTGGCGGTAATATTTATTTAAATTTATATATTAGTTTTAAAAAATTATTGATATTTATAAATCAATAACTTTTTAAAGAATCATTATATAAATGAATTTTGCATGAGTTAAATCAGAAGAATACAAGATAAAAAAGTATTTGCAAGCATCAAAACAAAAGAAATGTTAGAGAGTTAAACTAAACCGGGAAGTATTTGTAATAATTAAATAGACTTAAGTGATTTGTAATAAGAAAAGTAAATTAGATAGTGAGAAATCAAATAACTAGAGGATGATCTAGAAAAACTATAAGAAATATTATCAAAAAGGACATTGACATTAAGGATTTGGATAGAATTAAAATTTTAAATAAAATACTATGTTAAAAGTTGATCCCTATAACTAATTTTACTTAATGAGATAATACTTTACATTTATTTTGCTTTTGTTAAAAAATATTTGTTGTTATTTACTTATACTTTTAAAATGTAATGTAAGATTAATTATTATTTTGTCAATACTACATTTAATTATTATTTGCAATGATAAAAAATAGATTAAAAGATGCAATATAAAAAGAAATTATATTTATTTTATAAATGATAAAATATATTAAACTTTTTACATATTAAAATATTTTAAAAATCATAAAGTAAAAAAGAACCATAATTGTCAATGTTTTAAATCCAAACCGGAGATCAGTTTGGTTAAGGATGAGATAAAAATTTAACCCATACATACGGGATATCTAGACAAAAATATCTACAACAAGATACAGATACGGTAAAAATCCACAAAATTGCCTCGGACATATAAGTACATACCCACCAAAACAAGTGGGTATGAGTGTCGATACGAGTACCTTAGTACTCAACTCGCGCCCATATCAGCACAATATATATTTATATATTATAATTTATATTATTATATAAAAATGTATGTCTATTATTTATTTATTTTTAAAAAATTACTATAAAGTACCACAAAATTTTAATATAAATATATGTTTATTTTATTATTCAACAATAAAATCTTTGAGTTTTCTAAAATGTTGTTAAAAAAATTTAAAATATTTAATATATCGATTTATTTTTACTAAAGACGTGGATAATGAGTATGAGTACTTAGATATCCATAGGGTACGAATATGACACGAATACAGGTATCAATATTAACGCTCACGCAGGTCCAGGAATGAGCTCGAGTACTGATTTTTTTTCAAAACATAGATATAAAGATGGATACTATAATATTCGGCTCAAATCCTATTCATTGTCATCCATAAATTAAAGTATTGATTATTGAGTCACTTATTATTTAATTATTTGTTCTAATAAAGGTAATCCAAAATCATTACTATATCATTATTTCATACCCAAAATCAGTATTTTAATTATGGTCATCATTTTATATAAAATCATCTTAAGTAATGAATCATAAATCTTTAACAAAATTATTTCAATCAAATGATAAATGCTAAATATAAAGAAAAATATAATATTATAATTGAATAACATTAACAATAATTAATGTAAATGAAAGTAATAAGTTTATCAAATAATAAGGACGAGAGTAATGTAATAAAGAAAGAGATTGATTGTGAGTGAAGAGTTTGAAATAGATTAATGAATAGACAGATAGATTTTCAAGATTATGAAAGTTTATTTTTTTTAATTGAGACCAAAAACATGTTATTTTAATTTTTAATTTTTAATATTTTCCATTATAGTTAATAAAAAAAAAAGCAATTCGGTCAAACAAGTTAATTAATTTGCTGGTTTGACCGTTCAACTGTCATGAGTACACTCACTTTCACCGAATCAATTATATATTTGATTTTTTGACATTTAAAGTCCATCATACTCTTTGATCCATTGTCTAACTAGTCCGACCGACCTGTCGTCGTCTATGTTTTAAAACACAGATAATTGATTATTAAGATTAATTTGTTAAAAATTAATATATTAAAAATGTAAGTATATTTTTCACTCTTCATTTGTAATTGTAATTTATGTGAAATGGCGTACAATCTTTATTGAACTGAAGGAGTACTAAACTTGTCTAAAAAAAAAGGAAGAGAATGAGTAACTTACCATTACTAATCCTACTTCAATTCTAGAAGACAGAAAAGTTGTCCAGTCGCGACTAATTTATTATTTTCTGTCAACTGTGATATTGAATAGTTAGTCCTCTAAATGATTCGATGACAACTATAAAGGGTTTACACTCAAGTATGTCATCACTTCTAGAAAATATGTTTGTTTCCACACACTCACGTACACAATATGTTATCGGTTTCATAAGTTTCTATTTTCTTGACTTACATATTGCTCTGCCACAATCTAGATGAGTTTCATTTTCAGCCCAGTTTTAATTGTCCAAAATTTACGCTTTGCATTGAATATTTCTCAAATTAGGACTTTTATTTTCACAATATGATTCAGTTGCTTATGTTTGTGATGTTACAAAGGATAGCAATGTGCTAAAGTAAGGAGACTTTGGGGAATATTACGTTTAATGTTTGAGTTAACTAGATACTAATCATGACAAATGGCAATGAGAGGCTCTCATTGAGATTGGGGAAGGATCGAGGTTCATAGCGCATCTCGATTAAGATAATTTCTTAATGCATATTATATGTTACTTAGGCATTATATAAATATATTAAAATGTCCCTCAAATTTCGGAGATACATCTTGAGACGCATCTAATATATAGTTAGATTGTGTTTAATACTGGAGATTTCTGTAGATGCAATTTCGTAGATGCAACTCTGTAACGTTTACACATTAGTAGCAGAAGAAAAAATCAAAAACTTGTAATTTGACAAAATAAAATTAACATTAATAAAATAAAATAAGTATTACATAAATGATTTTAACATAAAATATAACATGACACTTCAATATTCAGGCGGACGCTTCATCATCTTCACAATATCTTCGATAGATATTGAAATCGTCGCTTCCAACTCGAGCGTAACTTTTGTTTCGAAACCGAAATATGTATTCCAAATAGCCCTTACATTTGCATCTATCTTGAGCTCAAAGTTGTTGAACTCGATCTTTTCTCCGTTGCCAATCGAGGTGAACAGTGTTCGAGCTTCACAATTATTCGATTGTCTCTGTAAGGTAAGAGATTAGAATTTCGTATTTAATATCTGTAAGAGAGGTGTACTCGTTGAGCTTAAGCTTTTACCCGGGTGTCGCGCTACGGAAGGAGACATTTGCGACATACCAGATGATGTTTATTTGTGACATTTAATACATTTTCTATTTGTGTGAAATAAAAACAAGAGCACTTTAATTTATAGAAGTTGTAAACAAATGTGGACCATTCAAAATTTGGCATGCTAATTCCGGAGATATATCTCCGGTTCCACATCCTATTATCTTGTTTCGGATATGCATCTTCGGAACCTCTCCTGAACCGGAAGAAAACATAACCTTTAAAAATAGAATTTAATTGAAGATATTTTTTTGACAAATGAACAAATATGGGAAATATCAAAAATGTATTAAAATATCAAGAAATTGAATATATTACACTTCATTAATATTGAGACACGATTATATATACTTATTTGTCCGCCTAAACAAGAAATTAAAACGAATTGAAACATTTTTCGTTGGCTAAATCTATGGGTGGTACCCCCTTTGACTTTTGTGCATTTGATTTTCTTTCAATGTTACTCAATTTCTCGAACTCTTGCATCCTTTCCATAAAATGGTTCGGCCAAGTCTCGACTTTTGTTGTTGAATGAGTCGTCCACTCTAGTGATGTAAGTGGTATAGGGCATCCCAGTTTCAAGTAAACTTGAAAAAAAATTATGATTTTGAATGCCACCCAATAGACATAGTACGATCATTTGGATTTTGAGGTGGGACGGTACACGGTGAGAAAAAGATTTCTAAAAAAAACGTATTATGTAAGATCAAAACACACTCTATCATACACACATACTATGAGGTGACTCATTTCAAGGAAGCGGATCCATTTTTCCTCCAGTGTCAGTCCACTAAGGCAAGGAACAAGAGATTCATAAACTTCATTGAAGTTTTATTTCTTTCCGTACAGTCGTGTGTATGATTTTTATGAGTCCTCAACTCTTGGATAAGTTGATGGCAGACAAGTGTATGACTATCTTCTCCTTTACCAAGTAAAGCCGAAATAATTCGAAAACTGCAATTATCATTGCCCTCAACATTGACGGTTTGATCGATGTATTTGTCCATAAAAACCGGAATCTCATTAATGAATGAAATCTTTCGTGGAGGCGGCGTAGGAGGTGGTTTGCTAATGCGAGCTCCTTTGAGAACACTTTTTTGAGATTTTGGAGTTGGTGAGTCCGAAAAAACTTTGTCAACATATTCAAAATATAAAGAGACCGCACCATTGAATTGTCACTCGATGTAGGCTTGAGCTTCTTCGGAGCACCTTTTGTTTTTAATAGTTAAGTGGGTGGTTCCAAGTCGGTGGTTTTCGGAAAAGCATTATTCCTCAATTGGTCTTTGATGTGGAGTTTTATGTTGTCATCGGCTTTCAAAAATATCTCTTATTTCACTTCCCATTCGGTCAAGATAGAGATATCTGATTTATCATCTTTCATGAAACCATCATCATTAAACCTAAGCCTCTTCCAGTGAGTGAAAACCTCATCCATTCTTATCGGGCTACCAAGTTTCACCTTTTTTGAAATAACACAAGCACATGGGAGACCATATATTTTTATAATTGTGCATCCACACTTTGCATTATCGAAGCCTACATTAGCAGCTTGTTTAGCCTCGTGAAAAACATAACTCAAACCCACTCGAGATATGTTACCGGCCAACTGAGAATAAAGATTGTTGTCTTTAAATATGTGTTCCAAAACTGTGATTCTCTGACCAAATGATGTTGGTATCTCATTATGCTGGTTCTGAATCATTTGGTTTACGGAGTCTCAATCTCTACACAAATCACTCTTACTATTCCCAACCAATCCTTCAATGTAGCATGGGAAGACTCAACTCGGTTAGTTGTTGTATTTCCAAGGTGTCTAACCTTATGAGTCCAAACACAAACAATTTTCTCGGTCACCTGGTCAAGAGTTGTGCTTTCAACATATTTTAACAAATCAGGATATTTTTCGCCCACTTCCCTGAAATGGATAACAGAATCGGCATATAGTTCTTTTGTTGAAGAATTTACTATATGATTCCATGCATCCATTATTTTTTCCATAACCACACCAACCTTCACCATTTTTCCATTTTCAGAATCTATATGTTTCGTCCCTACCGCGGGTTTAACCCGACTTCTCAAATTATTTGTTATGTGATACCTACAAAGTAATGCATAAGAAGTAAGAAATACTTTTACAACCGAGCTCATAAAGGCGGTATCACGTTCATTAATAATCACTTTAGGAATATCTTCTTGGTCCTTCAACATTCCCTGGCACACCTCTAAGTCCAAGTAACATTCGCCTCTTCTTTGCTCTCTAGAAATGCAAACCTAGTAGAATAGGTCTTCTCAACCGAGGTAACACATCCATCTCCAATAATGGAATTCTATACTTGTTGGTCTTGTATGTTGAATCAAGTATGAGTACAGTAGGAAACATATTGAACAACTTGATAGAATCAGATGAGTCAAAAATATATCTCTAATGGTAACTCCATCCTCACATGTTAGGTACCTAGACACATAATTCTTATCATGTAAAAATTTCAACAAGTATTGCATTTAAGTTCTATCCCCACTAAGCGCATTGTTAGTTTAATACTAAATATTGTACACTTGCTTGATATTTGAGATATTTTATGGTATTTAACATTTTAAAATTGCAAGTATATTTTTAGGTTGAACCAAATTCAATGGCATGTCAACAACGCATTCCTTCTCTTCCGGCATGAGGGCACACAATTGGACGGACAACTAACTTTTGACATAAATCATGGTTATGCAAACCACATATGACATTAAATCTACAGTTATTATTTGCCAACATATAACCATGCACCATAAATGGACACTCACATTTTCTTAAACCGATGTTGTTGTAAGACCCCAATTTTGACCATAAGATCCCTCATGTTATCTCATCATTTGCATTGACTTTGGGATCACACCTTGGTATCCTCCTTACCCCTTATTCATTGGGTTTGCATTTGGAGAGATCACCAAACATATTTGATTGTATCATACTTTGTTTTTATTTGTGCATATTACTAACCACTAATTATACTTCACTAATTTTATCTATCATTAACCATTATTATCGTGATATTGTCATTTTTTATCTTGTAATTTACTTTTATGTTATTACCTTGTAATTTACATTTAAGTTCTCATTATCATCATCATTGTACAAACTCATCATGCATGTTTTATTTACTTGTTATTTATTTTATTGTCATCATACATTAAAAATAACAATAACATGACAAAATGATAAGACCAAAAATATTCACTCCACTCTTAATCATCTTGGACTTAAAGGATTTCATCTTAGGACCTTTGCTTGGAGGCCATCCTTTACTCTTTTTTGATACTTTGTAAACGTTGGATTTTCATCCGTAACTTACATAAATATTGTAAGAATGACATCATGGCACCACCTTAGGGGGACATGTTTGTAAGACCATTATCCTTTGTTTAGCTTAGGTCACTTTTGCACACAAAAGGCTTTCTCTTGGGCTACCTTACAATGAGACCCTTTGTTTTCTTGTTGGTTACTTTGCATTTATGTTGCATAAGCCAAATTTCATAATCAAATAAAACAAACCCTTGATTCAACGTCAAGTGGAATTTTCATAATCAAATTCAAAACACTTAACAACTACGATTGTTATTGTGCCCCACGAGCCTTAATTGGTGGAGAATGAGTAAGAATGGAGCATTTCTATCCTTACTCTGATTATTTTGGACGCAAGATGCTTGGCTTGTTGTTTAGAATGATCACCTCCGCCCATAGACTTTAGTGCAATATAATCAAAAACTTTCATTTCACAAAACCCTTATTCAAGGTAAAAATAATGCAACCCATCAAACTCATTTTTGTGTCTCAGGGCATCACCCCGAAAACCCTTTTCTCAAAGGTAAAATTAACCAACACACAAATATTTTCTACTCCAAACTACGGAACTCTGATTCCTCATCCCCGAATGAGTGATACATAAGCACAAGGGCCACAATCCTTGGGGAGCACTATATTAACAAAAACACCCCCTCTTTCACACATATTCTTTTGAAAATAAAACAATGATAGATAAATCCCATGTATGTAAAACAACCCAAATGGTTCCCAGGGAGTACCATGGACATAAGGGGTGCTAATACCTTCCCCTTGCGTAACCGACTTCCGAACCCAAATCTCGATTGCGAGACCGATTCCTTATTCTCTTTTAGCGCTTCCCGTGCGCGTCTTTTTTTCTGAGGGTTTTATCGACTAGTTCTCGTCGCCTCTCCGATAGAGGCATCCAAATAAAATTCGGTGACGAATCTTCTGATTTTGCCTCTCTTTGGCATATCTTTAGTTCCGGTTTCGTTATCGTGAAATCCCGGTAGTGACAGCTGGCGACTCTGCTGGGGACACCAAAATTCCCTAAGCAAGTCTAGCCTAGTTTGGGTTGTTTCTCTTTTACGTACGTGGAGATTTATCTACTATCTATATTTTTCTGTATATATTGCTTTTGTTGCTAACCTGTAGATATTTCTTTGTTTGCTTGTTGGTCTGAAACTTTGGCCTTATGACGAAGATTTTTTGGAAGCAATAATGATTGCAAAGAAAAACCTTGTGTGAAAGACTCTCCACCCGAGTCTGAGAGTTTTGCTTGAGATAGGAGAGGTTGAGTAGTATTGGCCCGCGAGGTGCCTTCCTCGTTAGGGTCGTACGAGAACCTCACTTAGTGGTAGATTCTCTAAAGGGGATTGATGACCTTCGTGCTTTCGGCGTAAGCGTCTTTTCTTTTATTAGAATCAATGACCCTAAGACCCCTTTTAGAACCTTTAAAACTATGGCTAGCCTAGACCGATGGTCACGTAGTATAGGCCACCGAGGTGCCTTCCTTGTAAGGGTCGATATGAAGATCTCACTTAGAGTAGATGACTTTGATGGAGCAGTCGCCTGACAAGTAAATTGACATAAGCGGCTGACAGTCAAGGAAGTCCATGACTCTAGGGGCAGTGTCTTACACCCAATTTTCCAAAAGCCCTAGATCACACAAAGCGAGAACCTTGGTTTACTAAGCAGTCATTATTAACTCCATGCTTCGTCACGATGGTCCAAAACCATGAACCCATGCCTAAAATCATGTGGAAATAATAAACCAATCATTCATTCATACATTCATTCATAATCAAAATAGTAAGCAAAGCTCTTAAAATTTCTGCTTGTTCGAACGCAGAATTACAAGACTATTTTCCGACACAATCATGGATACTTCAGCAAGGAAAAGCACCTCTACTTTCCGCTTCAAGAGTCCCGACATCAGTTCCTTAAAGGTCCTCTGCTCAAAGGTCGTAGCTCTCAAGGACAACAAGTTTAGAGCCAATTTTGGGAACATCATAGATCTTCTAACCGAGAAGGTTGATTATGGTGCTATCACTACAATGTCACAATACTATGACGTCCCTTTAAGATGCTTCACTTTCCCCGACTTCCAAATCTCTCCAACCTTGGAAGACCTCAAGAGACTCCTCAATCGATCGATCAAAGAATACAACCTTTTCCCGAAGTTGGAAGAAGGCTTCTGTTTGACTGAGCTCACAGTCACCTTGGGTATCAACGCCAACAAGCTAGTGGACAATTGAGGCGTTAAAGGATCTATCAAAGGTTTGATCCAAAAGTTCCTAGAAGTCCATGCTTTGGAAATCATTAAAAAAGGAAGACCCGACTTTTGTAGTGCAACCTTGGCACTTTTAATTCATGGAATCGTCCTCTTCCCAAATGTGGACAAGTTCGTGGATTAGTTAGCAGTTGAAGTATTTTTAACAAAGAATTCGGTGCCCTTTTTACTTGCTGATTTCTACCATACCTTCCATACAAGGCATGAGAAGAAGGGAGGTATTTTCCTCTGTTGCGCTCCTATGCTACATCTTTGGATGAGGGCCTGCATGCCTCAAAGTGGACCTTTTGCTGAAAACAAACTGACATGGCCGCAAAGGTTCGTATCTCTCTCCGCCAACTCAATTCTATGGTACAAGAGGGAATGGGATACAAAGGACATCATTGCAAGATGTGGAGAGTTCTCTAACGTACCCTTAATAGGAACACAATGTTGCATCAACTATAACCCTGCTATACTTAAGAGGCAACTAGGGTACGCCATGACGAGTCCTCCCGAGGAAAGAGATTTCATTCCATTTGTCATCAATATCGTGGATCCCCTTGATTCAAATGTGAAAAGAGTGCGAAAAGCTTGGACAAGCATAGTCCGTATTGACCAAGAATGGGGTAAGAAAAACATCCTAGCCAAGGAACCCTACTATGTGTGGGTAAAAGAGATGGCTAGGGTTGTTAAGATGTCGTTTCTTTTTTATCCTTATTCATTCTCGTTGATGCCCGAGCCCGAGCCTATCCTGCAAGAGGACATGGACAAACTTACCAGCCAAATCAAAGAGCTCGAGTTGGAAAACACTCAATTACGAGTCCAACTCAATCATGCCAAGGAACGTAACCACGTCTTGGAGGATAAGGGTAAGAAAGTCTATGAAAAATTTGAAGATAGCAAGAAGAGGCTCCTATTAGCCGAGAGACAAAGAGTTTGGGTTGGTGTAGCTCTACAAGAAGCTAATTCTGAGCTAGACTTCCGCAACGAAGAGTTGGATCGAGCGTCCCGAATCATCAAGGACCTTGAAATACTATTGAGAGGTCTAATGCCATGAAGAAAGAAGCGAGGGAAGATTACGAGGCCCAGATTATCGAACTAAGGACCATTCTGAAAGAGTATAAGGACTTTCTAGCCAAGGAGCAACTAGAGAAAGAAAAGATTCACCGAAGCTTCATGCATGAGTAGTTCAACCTTGGACGAGCTTGTGAGCAAATCAAGAACTTAAAGAGGGGAACCTATGACCAAGCCTATGTAGAGTTGCAAAACAACTGCATACATTGGGAGGAGCGTTGCCATGGATTCAAAGCTGCCATTGCTCAAAGGGATGAAATCATCCATAACCTCCAAGCCCTTTACGAAGAATGGAGGGACAAGTACACCAACATGATGGTATTAACTAACTATGCCCTTCAAGACTTTCCTGATAAGTTAAAGGAGGCGGACCTGATCATGTGTCCAGATAATACCCACAAAGAGGTCTACCACTTCGTCAAGTTCTGCACAAGAACGATGGCCGGACTCATCACCGACATTGAGGCTCTCCACAAGTCTCAAGGGGTCACTTTTAGGGTGGATATCTAGTTGGTTTATTTGCTTCCATTACTTGCATTTTGCAACTTCTATGTATTGTAGTCTATTTTCCCTTCAAAGGATGAATGAAAGTTGTAGTTTTCTCTAGTATGTTTTCCTTTATTTATGATTTTGAACGTGAATCGTCAAGTAGTTTTTGCAATGAATAAACACGAATAACTAAAAGAGATTTGCTTTAACATAAAAAAAGAAAACATTCATGCATCATTTGCATATTTTGAAATATAAAAACATAAAAAAAAACTCATAATCCACCATTTTTCTGACTAAAACCATTCTCCAAAGCCGACTTTCCGGTATGATACACGAGGACGTCGACAAGTTGTCATGGAGAAAATCCAAGAGAACTAAGTTGTCCTTCAAGAGGAAGCATCCCAGATGTGGTCCCAAATGCGGCAGATGATGGAGACTATTCAAGCATTCGCAAGAGGCCAAGAGGTTATGGCAAAAATGCAAGAAGAGATGAATCAACGTGCCATTACTACCAATCTACACCTCCCGTGGTCGAGACTCCGACTCCAGTTCCTCAAGTTGACCCTCCAATCAACATTAATGCACCCGGCAGTGTTCCTAACGACAATCCTCGTCCGCATGTTTTTGAGACAGGCGACCAATACGATGCATTCTTCAGCCCAATGGCTGCTTCTCAAGATAACGCCTTCGGTTCAGCAACCAACGAGGTGGAGAGGAAGGTGAAGGCTATCGAGGAAAAGCTCAAGGCAATGGGGAACACTGATGTTTTGGGCCTTGATGCGGCAGAAATGTGCCTGCTACCTGGGGTCATCATTCCGGCCAAGTTCAAAGTTCCGAACTTTGAAAAATATAAGGGAAATAACGATCCTAGGACGCACATTAGGGCATACTGCCGAAAGATGGATGCCTATTCCAGTGATGATCAACTTTTAATGCATTTTTTCCAGGATTTCCTCAGTGGGGCATCTTTGGATTGGTACATGCAACTTGAGGGCAGCCATATTCACACATGGAGGGAAACGGCCGAGGCAATCCTCAAGCACTATCAGTACAACACTTATATGGAACCTAATCGCACGCAGTTGCAAAATCTGACTCAGAGGTCTGAGGAGTCCTTCAAGGAGTATGCCCAGCGATAGAGGGAATTGGCTGCTAGGGTACAACCCCCATTGCTAGAAAGAGAACTGGTAGACATGTTTATAGGAAACCTTCAAGGTCCATGCCTTGACAGAATGGTAGGGAGCACCTCTTCGGGTTTTTCCGACCTGGTCTTAGCCGATGAAAGAATAGAAAATATGATTAAAATGGGAAAGAGCCAGAACTCTGCCAGTACTTCCAGTGCATCGAAGAAACCTTTTATTCCCCATGGTAAAAAACGAGAAGGCAATACCAATGCCACCTCTATCATTCGAACAAGAAATGCCTCTTATCCACAAGTAGCCGCCATAACTCCCATCCAACCAAGTCAACAATAACCATTTACAATTCTTGTTCAAAATCAACAACAACAACACTACCAACAACCACAACAACAATGGTATCAACAACAACCGCAACGTCAGCAACAACAATATCAACAGCAACAACAACAAAGGATGTGAAGACCCGAGAGAATATTTGACACGGTTCTTATGCTGTATAGCCACATTCTACCATATTTATTGAGGGGATCACTTGTACAACTAAGGGAGTTGAGACCCCCACCAGGGGTTCTTCCTCCCGGTTATGATGCAAATGCCTGTTGTGAATTTCATTCTGGCGCTCCTGGGCATTCGATTGAGAATTGTAAAGAATTAAATTACAAGGTTCAAGATCTTATTGATTCTAAGGAAATCACGTTCTCCCCCAAGGGGCCGAATGTAAATAACAACCCGATGCCCCCTCACAATAATGCAGTCGTGAATATGATGGAAGCTGACAATGGAAGGAGATTGGTGTCCCGTGTGGACGAGTTAAAAACACCACTCATCGAGATCCGGAATGCTTTAATGAGGGATAATGCCTTTCCCATCTATAGTAATGACTGTGAACACTGTCTGATTAACCCACAATAGTGTAGGACGTTGAAGTCTGTCATACAACAATTAATGGACCAAGGGATCTTGGTGGTAGACTGCATGTCCACAAAATAAGATGTGTCTACCCTCGAGATACCATACGATGAAGTCCCTCCTCTGCAAATTCCATATGACTTATCTCAGATAACTCTGTCAACAAATCATGTTACTTCAATCATAATAACAGTTCCCACACCATTCCCGTATGTTGAAACCAAGCCAGTTCCATGGGTGTATGACACCTCAGTCTACATTCATTGCCAAAAGAGTTAAGAAGAACCATTGAATTCTAATGATCTAATGATAAATATCATTGGCACTTGAGGAATTACAAGAAGTGGAAGGATATCTACGCTGACACTCACTCCAATTGGAACTGTCAATCCTTCGACTTCAGACAAAGGCAAACAAATTGATGGCGCTAATCAAAGAGAAGACCCTACACCTTCCAATGAAGTAGACGAGTTCTTACGCATTATCAAGAAGAGCGGTTATTGAGTAGTTGATTAGCTTAACCAAACACCCTTAAAGATCTCAATGTTGTCTTTATTAATGTGCTCGGAGGCCCATAGGGACGCTTTGGTAAAAATTTTGAGGACAGCTTACGTACCGCAAGAGATCTCTGTTTGTCAATTTGAAGGAGTAGTTAAAAATGTCGCTACTAGCTTAAGCTTGGGTTTCAGTGATGAAGAGCTTCCTGCCAAGCGGAGGAATCATAACAAGGCTCTCCACATTTCTATTGAGTGTGTGGACACAGTCCTATCAAGAGTTTTGGTAGACATTTGGGTCTTCCCTCAATGTGATGCCTAAGAGCTCCTTTGCTAAGCTAACTATTGAAGGACTTGTAATGAAGCCGAGTGAGTTTATAGTAAGAGCATTTGATGGGACTAGGAGGATTGTAATCGGTGAGCTGAGTTTGCCTATGAAGATTGGCCCCCATACTTTCCTTATCACTTTCTTCGTAATGGACATCTATCCAGCCTACAGTTGTCTGCTTGGAAGGCCTTGGATCCATTCAGCTGGTGGGGTCACTTCAGCGCTCCACCAAAAATTGAAATTCTTAGTTGATGATAAACTAGTTATTGTCGAGGGTGAAGAGGACATTGTGGTAAGTCACCTCGCATCTTTCCGATATGTTGAAGGAGAAGGGGAGATGAGGGAAGTCTCGTTCCAATCTTTTGAAGTTATCAATGTTGAAATGGT
Organism: Lathyrus oleraceus; assembly: GCF_024323335.1. Taxonomy (NCBI): domain Eukaryota; kingdom Viridiplantae; phylum Streptophyta; class Magnoliopsida; order Fabales; family Fabaceae; genus Lathyrus; species Lathyrus oleraceus. Next base: position 224,936,040 of record NC_066584.1, read on the forward strand.
CTGCCCAGCAAAGGATGAATCAAAAGATGTCGAATCTCTAATGGCTCTTAAGGATGCCCTGACAATCATAAAGGAAGGACACCCCCAAGGATGGGGAAGATTGCTTGAACTTCCTACCAATAAGGACCGTACCGGTTTAGGATACAACTCCAAGAATTTGAAGAAGCCCACGCCAATAGCTACAAGGGGATCGGTGCTCCCACTATGCGAAAACTTCTCAAGCACCGGTTACCTTGATGACAACCGTATCTGTGCCGTGGAAGAAGACGAAGAAGAAGATTCCAGATTGATCTTCACAAAGACTGATGGAAAGGGTGCCACCAAATGGACCGAGGTTGAAATACCTAAAGTGACCCTGATTAAAATGTAATTCTCAATGTTGTTTTCCTTCCTTTTTATCAAAAAAATAGAACCCATGTCAAGTCCATGGCATGGGGAAATCATTTGTAGGGCCTCATCAAATTTCCTTATTAATCATTAATGAAAAAGTTTCATGTTCGCAATCAATTTTGAGATCTTTGTATTTCATTTATTTATTTCACCTTTTTCAAAATGGCAATTTTCTTTTTCAAAAAAAATTCAAATCATCCTTTCTTTCATATCAATAAAAGTCGTGAACCTTAAATCGTGCAGATCATCCTCAACAACCACCAATGATAATTCTGCTACAGTCTCATATGACTCTGACAACTCGATTAATCAAGTCGATGAAGAGTGTGAGGAAGAGGCCAAACTCCCCGAAGAATTGGCAAGGTTGCTCAAGCAAGAGGAAAAGGTCATTCAACCGCACAAAGAATCAGTGGAAGTGAATAACCTTGGGACAGACAAGCAAGCAAAAGAATTCTGAGTCGGCTCTTCTCTACAAGACGAGGTGAAGACAAAATTGATCGAACTCTTGAAGGAGTACAAGGATGTGTTTGCATGGTCATACCAAGACATGCCCGACCTTGATACTGACATTGGGGTCCATCATCTTCCTCTTAAAAAAGAATGCTTTCCAGTAAAGCAAAAACTGCGAAGGACTCGTCCCGATATGGCTATGAAGATCAAGGAGGAGGTATAAAAACAACTCAACGCTGGCTTCCTAGCAGTTTCCAATTATCCTCAATGGATTGCTAACATTATGCCTATACCTAAGAACGATGGAAAAGTAAGAATGTGCGTAGATTATCGAGATCTAAATAGAGCAAGTCCCAAAGACAACTTTCCACTACCACACATTGACGTGCTAGTAGACAATACCGCCCAGTTCTCTATTTTCTCTTTTATGGAAGGTTTCTCTGGTTATAACCAGATCCGCATGGCTCAAGAAGATATGGAGAAAACCACTTTCATAACACCATTGGGCACCTTCTGCTACAAGGCAATGCCTTTTTGATTGAAGAACGCTGGCGCCACATGCCAACGAGCCATGGTCACTCTCTTTCACGATATGATCCACAAAGAGATTTAGGTCTACGTCGACGACATTTTAGCCAAGTCTCAAACAGAAGAGGAACACCTTGTCAATCTAGAAAAGCTGTTTGAGAGGTTAAGGAAGTTCAAACTGAGACTTAATCCCAACAAATGCAGATTTGGGGTAAGATCCGGAAAATTGCTAGGTTTTATCGTCAGCCAACGTGGCATTGAAGTAGATCCCGAGAAAGTAACGGTCATACAAGTTATGCCTGCTGTCGCATTACGCGAAAAACCGGCGGGAAAAGAAGAAACAACAGAGCCGCCACCGTGCGTTATTTATCCCAAAAGAGGGAAAGGAAACGCTCAGAGTAAACCTGGAAAAGACGTGGTCTCGCGACCAAAGAGAATGGGATCGGGAGTCGGTTATGCGAAGGGAAGGTATTAGCACCCCTACGCATCCGTCGTACTCGACGGGATCCACGCACAAAAGGAAGGAAAAATGGTTGCTAAAACGCTGCTCACACACACACACACTGGCTGAAAGAGACAAAAGAAAACAGACAAGACTGACTCGGCAGGACATCGTATCCTGGGCCTACTTAGTCTATCAGACATAGACATCAGAGTCGAAGTAGTTCGGACTGGGGAGACGACACATGCTCGCTAGGATGTCGCATCCCATGCATACGTATCTTCTCGGACGAGAGAAGAATCAGAGCATTCGTAGCTCGGCTGACACGCACACAAACAAACAAGACACACACAGGCAAACATGGAGCCCGACTGCCAATCACTGGACTTATGCCAGCATCCGAACCAAAACACACACAGGAAACCAACTGCCAATCGCTGGACTTACGTCGGACTCCAACCAGAACAACACAACAAGTTAATAGGGAGTTGGGGACTCGAGCCTACAACTGTCAAACAACACACACCAAAAAGAAAAAGGGCGCCCGGAGAGATCAGCTCAATCTCCTGCCTACATACTTCATCTGGTGTGAAGATCAGGGCGATGTAGTTCCCCTACGCAGGGAAAAAGGACTAGCCTAACCAGATAACAGAGGGAGACACAACACTAGGGAGACTACGACTCGAGCCTAGATGTTGTCATGCAAAGTCGTCCCTAAGTTAAGGTTTCTAGCTAACTTGCACAGGAAGCAAGCCTATCCTAAACATGACTTGCACAGGAAGCAAGCCACACACAAACCAAACTTGCACAGGAAGCAAGGGTCTCGATTGCAACTAGGGCGAGAGAAAGGGGAAGTCTCAATCGCAACGAGGGCGAGAGAAAGGAAAAGGCTCGATCGCAACGAGGGCGAGAGAAAGGAAAAGGCTCGATCGCAACGAGGGCGAGAGAAAGGATCGCAACGAGGGCGAAAGCAAACAAGGATTAGTCTAAACTAAACCTAACTTGCACAGGAAGCAAGTCAAACAAACATACAAGCACAGGTAGCACACACTATATACACACAAGGGGCTCACACAAGGGTTAGGTTTTAGTCGAGGGGTCATATCAACCTCAACAAACAAACCTCTGGAAATGGGTGATGGTGCTCTTAACCTTGACATTGAGAGCCAAGGTGAAGCAGATGAAAGGAGATGAGGGGTGTGCCTCATTGCTCTTATCCCTGGCCAGGGAGAGCATTTGACAAGAATGTGTGGGTTCAGAAAGTGGGAACCCTTCTACACATTTGATACTGACTCAACTGTACAATTTGACTAACCCTTATTATTATTGCTTTTCAAAATCTCTCCCCCTTTTCAAAAACCTTCTTTGCTTGTGATTTCTAAACTTAGACTTTATTGCAAATTAGAAACTTTGGCCTTATGACATTGCATTTTTAAACTCTTTTCTTAAATCAAACTTGTAAATGAATCTATCCATATTGACTTAAAATTTCAAAAGACAAAAAGAACTTACACTCATTCAAACTCTTTTAGGCCCTTTGTACCTCTTTTAAATTTAAATTTTGATTAAAAGCAATCCACTCATTTTGAAATTGATACCACAAACTACGAGGCTTTGATCCCTCATTTTTATGTTGGTACGTAGGCACAAGTCTGAAGGTCTTGTCAAACACAAAAATATAATTAATGAGTTATCTTCTCAACCCCATACTTTATTCATTGCGAACATCTTTTATACCAAAAACACATACACACATAAAAAAGGGCTCCCTAGGAGTACCTAGGACACTTTGGGTGCTAGCACCTTCCCTCTGTGTAACCAACCCCCTTACATGTAATCTTTGGCATTTTATTAGTTTTGATTCGAAAACTTCTTATCTTTGGGTTTTGTTCGTACTTTTCCCTTTTCCTTTGGAAACAATAAATTAAGTGGCGACTCTGGTTTTATTGACGTTAAGTTTATCCATAGCTTAATGGTCATGAATTTACCGCTACAGAAATTAAGTGGCGACTCTGCTGGGGAATAGTCCTCAATGGGTGTAGCCTACTTTTTTATGTGTATATAATTGTATATTTGATGTTTGTATAGTTGTTTGTGTGATATAATCTACTTGTTGTGCTTGGTGATCTCTGAGTGGTGAGATAAGTTCTAACCCAAACTTGAGTGCAATTAAGATAGGAGGATGGTATAGTCATGTTCGACTTGTGTGGAGTAGTCCTTAACAAGTTGGATTGAGACCCATCTACTCAATCGAGACCCTTTTGAAGCTCTTGATGTCACATAAGTTATTTGTGGTTAGGAATTACTCTCTCTGATTTGGGGTCCGAGAAGCTGAGGGTCGTAGAACATTTAACCCAACTTTGCCTATTTAAGACGTAGTGCGGAGAATGTTCAGGTGTAGACTTGATAACAGTTGTTACGCGATACTACACTCAGACAAGTTTCTCTTGAGAATATTATCGGTTGATGAGTCAGGCATCCTAACCTATAATATCTGATAGATGGAATTAAGACTCTGGAAACTTTTTATAACATGATTTACAGGTTTTTATCCTTAGTACACTCCTTTGGGATGGTTCTTAACCTGACTCCATGCTCGTGACTCACAACAAACCCTTGATTCTTGGTTGACCCAATCAAGTCTTGTCAATATCAATGGAACTTGGGTGTTGATAAGGTGAAAACCATAATCCACCAAAATGGATGATTGATCTTGACAATGACTCGATTCATCTCTTGACCTTTGTTTGTTTGCCTTGTGTGTGATCCCTTATTTGTGATGGTTGCATTCATGCATTCATGCACATCATGACATTTATCACACGAAAAATAAACTTCAAGGAACTGAGGTTTATTTGCAAATATTTTCAGATCATGGATTATGGACGAAGGAACACTAAGAAGTACAGTTTTAGATGTCCTGACTTGAAAGAGCTAAGGAAGTTATCATCTTTTGTATTAGATCCCTTGGACTTTAAGCAACATCATGGGAAGCTTTTATATGTGTTAACTGTTGATGTGGTTGAAGGACTCTTGAGTGTGTTGGTTCAGTTTTATGACCCTTTCTACCGTTTCCTCACTTTTCCCGATTATCAGCTTATGCCTACGTTAGAGGAGTATGCCCATCTCTTGGGAATACCTATTTCTAACAAGTTGCCCTTTAGTGGATTGGAGGAGATCCCCAGATCTCATATTATAGCTGAAGCTCTTCATCTGAAGAAGTCTGAGATTAAGGCTCATTGGGTGAAGAAAGGAGGAATGTTTGGGTTGACTTCTGAGTTTCTCATAGAGAAAGCTATTGTCTTTGCACAAGTCGGTAGTGTGGATGCTTTTGAAGTTGTCTTTGTGTTGCTCATCTATGGTTTAGCCTTGTTCCCTAACATTGACGGTTTTGTTGATGTTAACGCCATTAGAATCTTATTGATTGGAAATCATGTGCCTACTTTGTTGGCTGATGTGTACTTATCTTTGCATTTGAGGAATTCTAAAGGTGGTGGGACTATTACGTGTTGTTTTCCTCTTCTGTACAAGTGGTTTATTTTGCACTTGCCTCAGACGCCTGCTTTCATGGAGAACAAGCAATGTCTACGGTGGTCTCAAAGACTTATGTCTCTCATTAATGATGATATAGTTTGGTATGACTCTGCATTGAGTAGCTTGGAGATTATTGATAGTTGTGGTGAATTTTCTAATGTGCCTCTCATTGGTACACAAGGAGGAATCAACTACAACCCTGCTTTGGCTCGTTGTCAACTTTGGTTCCCCTTGAGAGACAAAGCTAATAACACTCAGTTAGAAGGCCTTTTCTATAAAGAGGGTAAATATCCCCAAAATTTAAAGCAAAATATGATACATGCTTGGCATAACGTGCATAGGAAAGGAAGATCCGAGCTTGGTCCTGCAACTGCGTAGATTTGGAAGCTTACACTACTTGGGTGAAGAAGAGAGCTTCGGAGTTGAAGATGTTGTATGCTTATGAGAGACATATGTCTATGGTTGTGGTTGAGCCATTGAATCTCCCTAACCAAGATGTAGAGGAGTTAGAAGATGCACTCGCCAAGATGAAGTAAGAGAAGGATATGTGGGAAGAGCGGTTCCATGCTTTGAGTAGAAAGCATGAGGAGTTGCAGCTTGAGTCAAAATACAAAGACGTGCTTATTTAACTTCTTGAAGATCGAGTAGTGAAGAGGCAGAGGGAGCCAGAGGGTCCATCTTCCTCTAGTATGCCTCAGCCTTCCGATGCTTGGAAGAAGATCGTTGATCAGCTTGTCCTTGAGAAAGCTCAGATGAAGACATCTTTTGAGACCGAGATTCGACGCATCCAAAGGAAGTACGCACCTGCAGCCAGATCATCTGACACTGTTGCTAGGGATCCTTATGATGATTAGTTTCCTTTTCTCTTGTATTTGTATTTTGGTTTCTGAAATTGTACTTAGTGTAATACTTCCAAATTTTATGAATAAAAGAGATTTTTATGGTCAATCAAATTGTTATTATTATTATTATATATTTGCAAATAAAATAGTATGTTCCTTGAAAATAAAACAAAAACATTGCATTTCATGCATCATTTGCATTAACATGTTTTCTTCTGCCAGATATCTTATCGGTTATTCTTTTGTGCTTCAGCCAAGCTGACTCACTGATACAACACTCGCGCCAATCAACCCAAAATCATGAAGCACTTAGAGCAAGAGAACCGAGAGCTGAAGGATGAGATTACTCATTTAACTGCTATGATGGAGTCTGTTCTAGATGCTCAGAATTAGTCTTCTCCAACTCCCGCAACTCCTCCTCCTTAAAGGACTGTCATCTCAGAGGTTGCTACCTCAACTGTGTCTGTTGTTGCTACTCAACCTGGTCCGTCTATGCCTGCTGGATTCCCGTGGGGAGTGCCACCGAATTTTATGCATGAAGGGTTTGCACCCACATTTGCTTATATGTCGGCATCTAGCCCGATCATGTTTGTGTCGCCTCTAGTTGTTCATACCTTTCCTCGTGTTAAAGACACCATCTACCATTTTGAGCCGTCTGAGGGCCCTGATGTTTATGAGAAGATGGATGAAATGAAGGATCAGTTCCTTGAGCTGCGTAAGGAATTGAAGACATTGAGAGGAAAAGACTTGTTCGATAAGAGTGCTGTCGAACTCTGCTTCGTACCAAATGTTAAGATTCCGATAAATTTCAAAGTCCCTGACTTTGAAAAGTATAAGGGAAATACTTGTCCGCTTAGTCACCTTATCATGTACGCCAGAAAGATGTCAACTCAAACTGATAATGATCAGCTATTGATTCACTACTTCCAAGACAGTATGACCGGTGCCACTCTGAGATGGTACATGGGACTAGACAATGCAAGTATCCGCACGTTTAACGATTTGGGTGAAGCTTTTGTGAAACAGTATAAGTATAATGTGGACATGGCGCCTGATAGAGACCAGCTGAGGTCTATGTCTCAAAAGGACAAAGAGACATTCAAAGAGTATGCCCAAAGGTGGAGAGAACTTGCCGCTCATATTAATCCTCCATTGGAAGAAAAAGAGATGACCAAGATTTTCCTTAAGACCCTGAGTTTATTTTATTACGAACGCATGATTGCCAGTGTCCCCAGTGACTTTATCGAAATGGTAAACATGAGGATGAGATTAGAGGAAGGAGTCCGTGAAGGACGTCTGTCTAAAGAAGAGGTGTCATCTAGTAAGAAGTATGGAAGCAATTTTGCCAAGAAGAAGGAAGGGGAAACCAATGCAGTGTCTGTAGGGAGACAGAGGAGGCCTCATGTCAGAAGAAATCTGCAACTGTGTCAGCATCAACATCAAGTTTCGTCAGTTATCCCGGTATTTTCTAACAATCAATCAGCACCAGTTCAACAACAACGTCCACAACAGCCGCAACAAAGAACCAACAACTACAACACCAACAACAATCATCAACAACAAAACTTCGAGAGGAAAAAGGTCTCTTTTGACCCTATTCCTATGTCAGACGTTGAACTCTACCCGTCTTTGGTTCTCAAGAACCTACTTCAGCCAATAAATCCGCCTCAAATTCCCGAACTACTTCCATGGTGGTATAAGCATGAACTTTGATGTGCCTTTCATCTAGGAGCTCCTGGCCATGATATCGAGAACTGTTACTCGTTGAAGTATGAGGTTCAGAAACTTGTGAAGAGTGGGACGGTGTCCTTTGAAGACCGGGCGCCGAATGTAAAAGCTAATATGTTGCCCGGTCATGGTAATTCCTCTCTCAATATGGTAGATGGTTATCCAGGAAATTTATGAGTCTTCGATGTGCGATGTATTCGTCGGTCCTTGGTGGAGATGCATAGGACCCTGTGTACCATCAGTGATTGTGAGCACGACCATGATGGTTGTGCAATTTGCAGTGTAAACCCCTGTGGGTGTTTGATCGTCAAGAGAGATATCCACAAGTTGATGTATGAGAATATAATCCAGATTCACTAGTCAAGGGATATAGATGATGTCAATGTGAGTGTTCATGTATTCAAGACCCCTGAGCGGTTAATGATTCAGTTTGATAGAAGAAACAGTAACAACATCAACAGATCAGAATCGTCATAAGTAATACGGTTAGTCAGCCCCGTCCCGTATACATCCGATAGAGTTGTTCCTTACCAGTATAATGCTACCATGGTGGAGAATGGTCAAGAGGTTTCGTTGCCCACGACCAATTATGTTGTGAATATTGCAGATATTGCGAAGGTGACCCATAGCGGTCAAGTTTTTGGTCCCGTTTTCCCAAAGGTGATAGAGGATGTCTCAGTTGGTAAGAAGGTTGATGTACCTGCAGTAAGCCCAGTTAGTGCTCCAATGTGTTAGTATGGTGAATCCAGCAAGCCTAATGATGATGATGAGGTTCTATGTTTGATCAAGAAGAGTGAGTTTAATGTGGTGGAGCAGCTGCTCCAAACTCCTTCAAAGATTTCAGTGTTGTCTCTACTGATGAATTCTGAAGAGCACAGAGAAGCATTTCAAAGAGTGTTGGAGCAAGCCTATGTCGAGCACGATGTTACTGTGGATCAGTTTGACCACGTCGTGGATAACATCACTTCCTACAACAAATTGAGCTTTTGTGATGAAGAACTTCCTGAGGAAGGTAGAAATCACAATTTGGCATTGCATATATCGATGAATTGCAAGGAGGATGTGTTGTCAAATGTGTTGGTTGATATCGGCTCCTCTCTGAATGTACTCCCAAAAACAACTTTATCTAGATTATCCTATTAAGGCGCCCCGATGAGGTATAGTGGTGTGATTGTTAAAGCCTTTGATGGTTCTCGCAAGACCGTCATTGGAGAAGTGGACCTTCCAGTAAAGATAGGTCCGAGTGATTTTCAAATTACTTTTCAAGTAATGGATATCCATCCGGCCTATAGCTGTTTATTGGGAAGGCCATGGATCCATGAAGTTGGAGCTGTAACATCTACTCTGCACCAGAAATTGAAATTTGTAAAAAATGGCAAGCTTGTCATTGTAGGTGGAGAGAAATCACTGTTGGTGAGCCATATGTCATCCTTGTCATACGTTGAAGCTGAGGAAGAGGTTGGAACTTCGTTCCAAGCCTTGTCTATTGTTGAGGTAAAGAAAACTGGGGGAACCCACGTCTTCTTTCAAGGATGCTCAGAGAGCTATTGAGGTAGGCAACACAGATCAATGGGGTCATATGGTAGAGGTCGCCGAGAACTAGAACCGAGCCGGATTGGGATTCCAGTGAGGTCCGTCTAATGTCAAAGCTAAAAAAGTGCAACCGAGTTTCCGTAACGGAGGGTTCATCCATGGTAATAAACAACACTCGGTTGTTGTGATCGAAGGTGATAAAGATGAAGACTGCGCCAATTTTGTGATGTATGGCAAGACTTGCAACAATTGGGTTGTTGTTGATGTTCATGTTATTATCCATCGCTCTAAGTAATTTTCTTTTTTTCATTATTTTAAGAAAAACCCTTCTCCTATGCCTAAGGGAGAAGTGAACATTGTTGGGCATTTTCAAATTATCATCAATAAAATGCAATTCTATTCATCCACATCTATGATCCTTTTTACTTTTTGCTTTTCTGAAAATGGTAATCACAAAAAACATAAATAAATAATAATTGTCCATCTACATAATATTTGGTCACAATTCACTCCTCTAAAAACAAAATATCAAATTATTATGCAGGTTGGTTCCTAAACCCATTGAATACAATGATCCTACTATCTCTCCTAACTTTGAGCTCCTTGTGTTTGAGGCTAAGGAAGAGATTGATGAAGAAGTATCTGATGAACTATCTCGTCTACTTGAGCATGAGGAAAAAGCCATTCAGCCATTCGAAGAACAGATTGAGCTAGTCAACTTGGGTTCTGAAGATGATGTGAAGGAAGTCAAGATTGGGTCTCAACTGTGTCCAGAGGCTAAGAAGGGGTTGATTGATCTTCTCCGAGAGTATTCAAATATGTTTGCTTGGTCATATCAAGACATGTCTGGTTTGGATTCTAAGATTGTGGAGCATAGATTGTCGTTGAAGCCAGAATGCCCGTCAGTCAAGCAGAAGTTGAGGAGGACTCATCCTGATATGGCAGGAAAGATCAAAGAATAAGTTCAAAAGTAGATCGATGTTGGTTTTCTTGTTACCACCGAAAATCCGCAATGGGTGGCCAATATTGTGCATGTTCCAAAGAAGGATGGAAAAGTCTGTATGTGCGTCGATTATAGAGATTTGAACAAAGCTAGTCCGAAAGATGATTTCCCTCTGCCACACAATTATATGTTGGTAGACAATACATCTAAATTCAAATTCTTTTCGTTTATGGACGGGTTTTCCGGTTATAATCAAATCAAGAAGGCACTCGAGGATATGGAGAAGACCACATTCATTACACCATGGGGAACATTCTGTTATAGAGTGATGCCTTTCGGTTTAAAGAATGCTGGTGCAACATACCAAAGAGCAATGACCACTCTTTTCCATGATATGATGCATAAAGAGATCGAAGTCTATGTCAATGAAATGATTGCTAAATCGAGTGATGAAGAAGAACATGTCGAGCATTTGTTGAAGTTATTCCAACGTTTGAGGAAATACACACTCCGCTTGAATCCCAATAAATGTACATTTGGTGTTCGTTCTGGTAAATTGTTGGGCTTCATTGCAAGTGAGAAAGGTATTGAGGTTGATCCTACCAAGGTCAAAGCAAAACAAAAAATGTCTACGCCCAAAACTGAGAAGAAAGTCAGAGGTTTTCTCGGCCGCTTGAATTATATATCAAGATTCATATCGCACATGACTGCCACGTGTACACCTATATTCAAGCTTCTTAGGAAATATCAGTCTTGTGATTGGACCGAAGATTGCCAGAAAGCTTTCGATAGTATCAAAGAGTATCTGCTTGAGCCTCTGATTCTGTCTCCGTCTGTTGAAGGAAGACCGTTGATTATGTATTTGACTGTGCTTGAAGAAAGTATGGGTTATGTTCTTGGTCAGCAAGAAGAAACTGGAAAGAAAGAATATGTTATTTACTACCTCAGTAAGAAGTTCACCGACTGTGAGACTCGGTATTTTATGCTTGAAAAAACTTGTTGCGCATTGGCTTGGGCTGCTAAGCGTATGCGCCAGTATATGTTGAATCATACTACTTGGTTGATATCCAAAATTGATCTGATCAAGTACATTTTTGAGAAGCCCGCTTTAACTGGGAGGATTTCCCGTTGGCAGATGTTGTTATCTGAGTATGATATTGAATACCGATCTCAAAAAGCAATTAAAGGTAGTATCTTGGCTGACCATTTGGCTCACCAACCGATTGAAGACTATCAGTCAGTGCAATATGATTTCCTTGATGAAGAGATCTTGTACTTGAAAATGAAAGATTGTGATGAACCATTGTTTGAAGAAGGGCCAGAACCTGGTTCCCGTTGGGGCATGGTATTTGATGAAGCTGTTAATCAATATGGTAATGGCATTGGGGCAGTGATTATTACTCCTCAAGGAACTCATTTTCCGTTTACAGCTAGATTGACTTTCAAGTGTACAAAAAACATGGCTGAGTATGAAGCTTGTATTATGGGGCTTGAGAAGGCCATTGATCTCATAATCAAGTATTTGGACGAATCAACCCAGTTTAATACCATATAGAGATTATGTGAGGAGGATTTCAACTTTCTTTACAAAGGTTGAATTTCATCATATCCCTCGAGATGAAAATCGGATGGCAGATGCTCTTGCAACCTTGGCTTCAATGATTATGGTGAAGTTCTAGAATGAAGTTCCTAATTTGACTGTGATGCGTCTTGATATGCCAGTTCATGTGTTTGCTATTAAAGAAATCAAAGATGAGAAGTTGTGGTATTTTGATATCAAGTGTTTCTTCCAAAGTCAGATTTACCCGTCAGGGGCATCTTTGAAAGATAAGAAGACTTTGAAAATATTAGCTGGCAATTTCTACCTGAATGGTGATGTTCTTTATAAGAGAAACTTTGATATGGTTCTACTCAAATGTGTGGATAGACACGAAGCAAACTCATTGGTGACTGAAGTCCATGAAGGTTCCTTTGGTACCCATTCCAATGGACATGCTATGGCTAAGAAGATGTTGAGAGTAGGTTACTATTGGTTGACAATGGAATCTGACTATTGCAAATTTGTGAAGAAATGCCACAAGTGCCAAATTTATGCGGATAAGATTCATGTTCATCCAACACTGTTGAATGTCATTTCCTCTCCATGGCCTTTCTCTGTGTGGGGAATTGATATAATTGGTATGATTGAGCTCAAAGCTTCGAACGGACATCGTTTCATTTTGGTGGCTATTGACTACTTCACAAAGTGGGTTGAAGCGGCATCGTATGCAAATGTAACCAAGCAAGTTATTGTAAGGTTTATCAAGAATCAGATTATATGTCGGTATGGTGTGCCGAGTAAGATCATTACTGATAATGGATCAAACTTGAATAATAATATGGTGGAAGCTCTTTGCAAATATTTCAAGATTGAACATCATAATTCTTCTCCTTACAGATCTAAGATGAATGGGGTTGTTGAAGCTGCAAACAAGAACATCAAGAAGATCATTCAGAAAATGGTTGTGACATACAAAGATTGGCATGAGATGCTCCCATTTTCTCTGCATGGGTATCATACATCCATCTGCACTTCAACAGGGGAAACCCCTTTCTCACTTGTTTATGGCATGGAAGTTGTGCTCCTAATGGAGGTTGAGATCACATCATTGCGTGTTTTGACGGAAGCCAAGTTGACCGAGGCTGAATGGTGTCAGACCAAATATGACCAACTGAATTTAATTGAAGAGAAGAGGTTAGCTGCCATGTGTCATGATCATTTATATCAGTAAAGAATGAAGAAAGATTTTGATAAGAAGGTCAACCCTCGTGTGTTTAGAGAAGGTGACCTTGTGCTCAAGAAAATTCTATCTTTCAAACCAGATTCTAAGGGCAAGTGGACTCCTAATTATGAAGGCCCATGTGTTATTAAGAGAGTCTTTTCAGGCGGTGCTTTGATTCTTACAACTATGGATGGTGAAGAGTTCACTCGTCCTGTGAATACCGATGTAGTCAAGAAATACTTCGCCTAAAAAAGAAAAGAACAACTCACTAAGTTGAAACCCAAAAGGGCGGCTTAGGCAAAAATGAGCGTCTCGGTGGGTTGAAACCCCGAAAGGGTGATCCAGGCAAAAATTAGAGACAAAACAGAAAAATTTATCCCGATAGATTGAATACCCCACCTTGGGGCAATTTATGCAAAAATTAGGGATTATGGCAAGTAACTACATTCGGTTGATCTTCAGTCCTGAAGATATTCTTGAGCACGTCATTTGGATCTGATTCGTCATCCTCAACTGAAGCCAAGAACACAATGAATATTGAAGATGGTAGAAGGATTAGTGATCATTGTATTCAATGTAGCCCTTTTCCATGTAAATTACCATTTTTCAACTCTTGTAAAGATCTATGGAGTCTTGTCATTTACAGACTACCATTATATTAAATAAAGTTGGGCTTTTTATCCAATTGTTTCTACTCTTATTCATTTTTCACCTAAATGGAATTGAATCTGTTGCCTGCTCATGGCAATGCTTCTGTGAACATTATAGTTGTCCTGGAAATTTCATGGTTTTTGTTGTGCGTCGTATCCGGAGGTTGTTGGTGGAAATTCAGGTATTTATGCTTGGTAAGTGATTGTGAACATGACCATGATGATTGTGTTCTTTCCAGCGTCAACCCTCGAGGATGTGTAAATGTTAAAAGGGATATTCAAAAACTGATGGATGAAAATGTTATTCAAGTTCAACAATCCAGGTATATGGGCTATGATGTAAACGTTATAGTACAGGTATTCAAAACCCCTGAGCAGGTAGTTATTGAGTTTGATAGCAGTAGCAGCAAGAATGTTAACAGATCGGTATCGTTGTTGGTTATACAGTTAGCGGGCCCCATCCCCTATTCATCCGATAAAGTTGTGCCATATAAGTATAATTCCATCATGATTAAGAATGGGCAAGAGGTTCCTCTTCCCGCTGCAAATTCAGTGGTAAGCATTGCATATGTAGTGAAGGTGACCCATAACGGTTGTGTTTTTGGTCCTATATATCCAAAAATTGTAGAAGATGTTTCAGTGGGTAATAAAGCAGAAGTTCCTACAGTTGATCTGATTAATGCTCGAACTTGTTTGTCTGGAAAGTCCAACGGCTTGAAGATTAATGATGATGATGAGGTTCTGCATTTAATCAAGAAAAGTGAGTTCAATGTTATGGAGCAGCTGCTCCAGACGCCATCAATGATTTTCGTGTTATCACTATTGATGAATTCTGAATCATATAGAGAGGCTTCGCAGAAAATATTGGAGCAAGCTTATGTAGAGCACGATGTTACCGTGGATCAATTTGACCACATTGTTGCCAACATTACTTCCTGTAATAATCTGAGCTTTTGTGATGAAGAACTTCCTGAGGAGGGTAGAAATCACAACTTGGTGCTTCACATTTCAATGAAGTGCAAAGAGGATGCTTTGTCCAATGTATTGGTTGATACGGATTCGTCATTAAATGTGTTGCCTAAGTAAACTATAGCAAGATTGTCATATCAAGGGGCGCCGATGAGGTACAATAATGTTATGGTTAAAGCGTTTGATGGTTTCCGAAAAACTATCATTAGAGAGGTGGACCTTCCAATTAAGATAGGTCTGAGTGATTTTCAAATTGCTTTTCAAGTAATGGACATTCACCCGACCTACAGATGCTTGTTGGGGAGGCCATAGATCCATGAGGTTGGGCTGTGACGTCTACTCTGCATCAGAAGCTGAAATTTGTCAAGAACGGCAAGCTTGTCGTTGTTGGTGGGGAGAGAGCACTTCTAGTGAGCCATTTGTCATCCTTTACCTATGTGGAAGCTGAGGAAGAGGTTGGAACGCCATTCCAAGCTTTGTCTATTGCTGATGAATTAAAGAAGACTGGGGCATCCATGTCTTCTCTGAAGGATGCACAAGAGTTTATTCAAGTTGGTAGCACCGACAAGTGTGGTTGTGTTGTAGAAGTTGTGGAAAACAAGAATAGAGCTGGGTTGGGATTTCAGTAAGGGCCATTCAATGCAAACATCAAGGCTCTGCAACAAGTTATTCGCAGTGGAAGGTTCATTCACGAGGATGATCAACACTCAGCTGCAGTTATTGAAGATGATGATAAAGATGAAGCTTGTGCCAATTTTGTGACACACAGACAGACTTGCAGTAATTGGGTTGTTGTAGACGTTCATGTTGTTATGCATCGTTCAAAGTAATTTGTTTTTATTATTAAAGAAAAGTCCTTCTCTTATGCCTAAGGGAGAAGTGAAACATTGTTGGGCATTTTCATTATTATCATCAATAAAAATACAACTTTATTCATCCACATCTATGATGTTTGTTTTTACTTTTTGCTTTTTTCTGAAAAATGGTAATCACCAAAAAAAACATAAATAAATAATAATATTTCCAGCTGCATAATATTTGTTTGTACTCCACTTCTCTAAAATCAAAATACCGAATCATTATGCAGGTTGGTTCTCAAACCCATTGAACGTAATGATCCTACTCCCTCTCCATACTTTGACTTCCCTGGGTTTGAAGCTGAGGAAGAGAATGATGATGAAGACGTGTATGATGAGTTGTCCTATTTGCTTGAGCATGAGGAAAAATCCATCCAGTCGTTTGAAGAACATATTGAATTAGTCAACTTGGGTTCTGATGATGATGGGAAGGAAGTCATGATTGGGTCTCAACTGTGTCCAGAGGTTAAGAAGGGGTTGGTTGATCTTCTTCGAGAATATTCTGATGTGTTTCCTTGGTCCTATCAAGATATGCCTGGTTTGGATTCTGAGATTGTGGAACATAGATTTCCTTTAAAGCCAAAATGCTCGTCGGTCAAGCAAAAGTTAAGAGGAACTCATCCTTATATGGTAGTGAAGATTAAGGAGGAACTGCAGAAGCAGATTGATGCTGGTTTCCTTGTTACCTCCGAGTATCCGCAGTGGGTGGCCAACATTGTGTCTGTTCCTAAGAAAGATGGAAAAGTCTGTATGTGCGTTGATTATAGACATTTGAATAAATCTAGTTCGAAAGATGATTTTCTTCTGCCACGCATTGATATGTTGGTAGATAATACAGCTACATTCAAAGTCTTTTTGTTTATGGACGGATCTTCCGGTTATAATCAAATCAAGATGGCACCCGAAGATATAGAGAAGACCATATTCATTACACCTTGGGGAAAATTCTGCTATAGAGTGATGCCTTTCGATTTAAAGAATGCTGGTGCAACGTACCAGAGAGCTATGACCACTCTTTTTCATGATATGATGCATAAAGAGATTGAAGTCTATGTTGATGATATGCTTGCTAAATCAAGGACTGAAGAAGAGCATGTTGAGCACTTGTTGAAGTTATTCCAGCATTTGAGAAAGTATAAACTCCTCTTGAATCCCAATAAGTGTACTTTTGGTGTTCGCTCTGGTAAGTTGTTGGGCTTTATTGTCAGTGAGAAGGGTATTGAGGTTAATCCTGCCAAGGTCAAAGCAATACAAGAGATGCATGCACCCAAAATTGAGAAGCAAGTCAGAGGTTTTCTCGCCTACTTGAACTATATTTCGATATTTATATCGCATATTAATGCCATATGTGCGCCTATATTCAAGCTTCTTCTGAAAGATCAGTCTTATGATTGGATCGAGGATTACCAGAAAGCTTTTGACAGTATCAAAGAATATTTACTTGAGCCTTCGATTCTGTCTTCGCCTGTTGAAGGAAGACCTTTGATCATGTATATGAATGTGCTTGAAGAGAGTATGGATTATATTCTTGTTCAGCACAATGAATATGGTAAGAAAGAATGTGCAATTTACTACCTCAGTAAGAAGTTCACCGACTGTGAGACTCAGTATTCTATGCTTGAGAAGACATGTTGCACATTAGCTTGGGCTCCTAGGCGTCTGTGCCAGTATAAGTTGAATCATACTACTTAATTGATATCCAAAATGGATCCAATCAAGTACATTTTTGAGAATCCTACTTTAACTGGGAGGATCGCCCGTTGGAAGATGTTGTTATCAGAGTATGAGATTGAATATTGATCTCAGAAAGTTATTAAAGGTAGTGTCTTGGCTGATCATTTGGCTCACCAACCTGTTCAAGATCATCAGTCAGTGCAATATGATTTTACTGACGAAGATATTTTGTATTTAAGGATGAAAGGTTGTGACGAACCATTGCTTGAAGAAGGGCCAGGACCTGGCTCCCGTTGAGGCATGGTCTTTGATGGAGCTATTAATTTGTATGGTAATGGCATTGGGGTAATGATTATTACTCCTTAAGGCATTCATTTTCCGTTTACATCTAGATTAACCTTCAAATGTACAAACAATATGGCTAAGTACGAAGCTTGCATTATGGGTATTAAAGAGGCCATTGATCTCAGACATAAATATCTTGATGTCTATGGAGGTTCAGCTTTGGTTGTGAATCAGATCAAAGATGAACGGGAGATGAATCAACCTGGTTTGATACCATATAGAGATTATGCGAGGAGAATTTCAACTTTCTTTACAAAGGTTGAGTTTCATCATATCCCTCGAGATGAAAAACGGATGCCATATGCTCTTGCAACATTGGCTTCCATGATTGTGGTGAAATTTTAGAATGAAGTTCCCAATTTGACTGTAATGCGTCTTGATAGGCCAGCTCATGTGTTTGCTATTTAAGAAGTCAAAGATGAAAAGCCATGGTATTATGATATCAGATGTTTCCTCCAAAGTCAGATTTACCCGTCTAGGGCATCTTTGAAAGATAAGAAGACTTTGAGAAGATTAGCCGACAACTTTTACCTGAACGGTGATGTGCTTTATAAGAGAAATTTAGATATGTTTTTGCTCATATGCGTGGATAGAAACGAAGCAGACCTATTGATGACTGAAGTCCACGAAGTTTCCTTTGGTACTCATTCCAATGGAATGCTACGGCGAAGAAAATGTTGAGATAAGGTTACTATTGGCTGACAATGGAATCTGATTGTTACAAATTTGTGAAGAAATGCCATAAGTGTCAAATTTATGCGGATACGATTCATGTTCCTCTGACACTGTTGAATGTCATTTTCTCTCCATGGCCCTTCTCCATGTGGGAAATTGATATGATTGGTATGATTGAGCCCAAAGCTTCGAACGAACATCGTTTCATTTTGGTGGCTATTGATTACTTCATAAAATGGGTTGAAGCAGCATCATATGTGAATGTGACCAAGCAAGTTGTTGTAAGGTTCATCAAGAATCGGATTATATGTCATTATGATGTGCCAAGTAAGATCATTACTGATAATGGATCGAACTTGAATAATAATATGGTGGAATCTCTTTGTAAAGACTTCAAGATTGCGCATCATAATTCTTCTCCCTACAGACCCAAGATGAATGGGGTTGTTGAAGATACGACCAAGAACATTAAGAAGATTATTCGGAAGATGGTTGTGACATATAAAGACTGGCATGAGATGCTCCCATTTGCTTTGCTTGGGTACCGTACATCAGTCCGCACTTCAACATGGGTAACCCCTTTCTCTCTTGTTTATGGCATGAATGTTGTGCTCTCAGTAGAGGTTGAGATCCCATCATTGGGTGTGTTGATGGAAGCCAAGTTGATAGAAGTTGAATGATGTCAGACCAGCTTTGACCAACTCAGTTTGATTGAAGAGAAGAGATTGACTTCCATGTGTCATGGTCAGTTGTATCAACAGAGAATGAAGAAAGCTTTTGATAAGAAGGTCAAGCCTCGTGTGTTTCGAGAAGGTGGCCTCGTGCTCAAGAAGATTCAATCTTTCAAACCTGATGCTTGGGAAAAATGGACTCCTAATTATGAAGGTCCATATGTTGTTAAAAGAGCCTTTTCAGGCGGTGCATTGATTCTTACAACTATGGATGGTGAAGAGTTCACTCGTCCTGTGAATGCCGATGCAGTCAAGAAATACTTCGCCTAAAAAAAGAAAAGAACAACTTGTTAAGTTGAAAACCCGAAAGGGAGGCTTAGGCAAAAATGAGCGTCTCGTGGATTGAAAACCCGAAAGGGCAATCCAGGCCAAAGTTAAAGACATGAAACAAAAAAATTATCCTAGTAGATTGAGTACGCCGCCTTGGGGCAATCTCGGGAAAAATTAGGGATTATGGAACTTAACTGCATCTGGCTGATCTTGATCTTTGAAGCAGTTTTGGACAGTCATTTGGCTCTAATTCATCATTCTCATCCGAAGACAAGAACACAGCGGATTTCAAAGTTGGTAGGGAGAGTAGTGGTCATTGTATTCAATGTAGCCCTTTTCCATGTAAATTACCATATTCAAACATTGTAAAGATCCATGGAGTCCCGCCATTTGCGGACTACCATTCTATTAAATAAAGTTGGGCTTTTATCCAATTGTTTCTCATTCTTACTTGTTTCTGTTTCAAAATTGAATATTTATGATGATAATTTTTGAAATAAATAAATCAATGAACAATCATTTTTCTTAAATAATAAGACATTTACTTTAAGAATAATTGATTTCAAAAAGGAATGTCAACAACAATCTAAAGGAACGGTAAGTGTTGATGCGTGAAGCATTGTTGTCTCTCCCAACAGTTCATTGTTCATCCCTAGCATGGTTGATAAGTAGCTCCCCAAGCAATTTATCATTCCCAGTTGAGTTGGTGGGTTGATCCCTAAACAGTTCATTTTTATCTACAATCCTCTATCTGCATGGGTGATACCTCAATAGTGTGGTTATGTCTCACATGCACATCATCCACCTAGATCACATGAGATGGATCCAAAATGTATCTCCTCAACTGAGACACGTGAAACACGTCATGAAGATTATCTAGCGGCGGAGGCAACACAATTCGATAGGACATCTCTCTTATCCTTTGTAAAATCTTGTATGGACCAAAAAAATGCAGCGTGAGCTTTCGAGACTTCAAAGCTCGACCAGCACCAATTACTGGCGTAACTCTCAAAAACACGTGATCTCCCTCCTGGAACTTAAGTGCTTTCCTCCTCTTGTCATGGTAACTTTTCTGACGACTTTGCGACGCTTTCATATTTTCTTGGATCATCTTGATCTTTTCAGTCATCTGGTGAACAATATCAGGTCCGAGCACAAAACTCTCGCTTGACTCATACCAACACAAATAAGTTATACACCTCCTACTGTACAACGCCTCATATGGTCCATTTCGATACTAGAATGGAAACTATTGTTGTAGGTAAACTCAATCAACGACAAGTAGTTATCCCAAGTACTTCCTTGTTCTAGCACACAAGCCCTCAACAAGTCATCCAAAGACTGTACAATCCTCTCTATTTGAACGTTTTCTGCGGATGATAAGAAGAACTCAACTTCAACATAGTACCCAAAGTAGCCTGCAGACTCTCCCAGAACCTCGATGTAAATCTTGGATCTCTATCTAACATAAAACTTGAAGCATAACCATGCAGTTTCACAATCTCATCAATATACAATTCATCCAGCTTCTGCAAAGGATAATTGATCCTCATCGATACAAGTGAGACAATTTGGTCAATTTATCCACAATCACACAAATTTAATTGAATCCCTTTGAAGTCTTCGATAAATCTGTTACAAAATCCATGGAAATACTATCCCATTTCCACTATGGAATATTCAATGGTTGCATCAGACCTAACAGCTTTTGATGTTCGATCTTTGACTTTTGGCAGGTCAAACAAGCATACACAAATTCAGAAACAGCTTTCTTAATTCCTGGCCACCGAAACATCTTCTTCAAATCTTGATACATATTCGTAGCACCAGGATGAATACTCAATCCACTTATGTACCCCTCCTCAAGAATACTCCTCTTAAGTTTGGGTGCATCCGAAATAAAAATTCTATCTCTGAACATCATCACACCATTTTCATCAACTCGAAAATCACATCCATTACCTTGGTCGATTAATGTGAGACGATCTATCAAACTCAAATCAGATCTCTGACCTTCTCTGATCTCTTCAAGGATACCACTCATCATCTTCAACATACCCAACTTCACATTGTTAGGAGTTTCTCCACCCACTAGCTCATATATTTGAATTGCTCAATCAGTTCTAACTCTCAAGCCATAATCATCGACATGTGTAAAGACTTCTTACTCATTGCATCAGCTATAACATTAGCTTTACCTGATTGGTAACTCAAATTAAAATCATAACCCTTCAAAAGTTTAAGCCATCTCCCCTGCCTCATATTCGACTCTTCTCATCAAATAAATATTTCAAACACTTGTGATTACTGAATACTTCGAATTTGGAGCCAAATAGGTAGTGCCTCCAAATCTTCAACATGACTACCATTGTTGTCAACTCAAGATCATGCGTAGGGTAATTCCTTTCATGAAATCTCAAATGTCTCTAAGCATAAGCCACAACCTGACCCTTTTGCATCAACACACCTCCCAGACCCATCTTCGAAGCATCACAATATACAACAAAGGACTCACTTGGATTCGTCGAAATCAAAATTGGAGTAGACATCAACTTCTTCTTGAGTTCTTGGAAACTCTTTTCATAATGCACATCCCAACCTAGGCTTAACCCTTTCGAGTCAACTAAGTTAACAGCAATTCTAAATTTGAAAAACCTTTAATGAACTTCCTGTAGTAACTAGTCAATCCAAGAAAAACTTCTAATCTCAGTGGCAAACTTCATAGTCTCCCATTGTAACACGACATTTATCTTCGATAGATCCACAACTATACCACCACTAGAATCACATGACCAAGGAAACTCACTTCCTTTAACCATAACTCGCATTTGGAAAACTTTGCGTACAAATGGTTCTCTTTCAATGCCTACGATACAATTCTCAGATCACTCATAGCCTCATACTACCATCCCTCATCTTCACTAATAACACTGACACACCCCACGGAGAAACACTTGGTTGAACGAACTTCTTCTCAAGCAAATCTTCTAGTTTCTTCTTTAATTCCCCAACTCTCTAGTAGACACCCTATAAGGAGTCATCGACATCGGACTAGTACTAGGTATTAAATTTATAGAAAAATCCACTTCACACTCTGGAGGAAAATCATTGATGTCTTCGGGAAACTCTTCAGGAAATTCACACACTCCAGGAAGATCACAAACTACTCCCTTTCCTCTAGCTGCCAACGAAGCTAACATCACAAACACTTGTGCCATATCCTTCAAGGACTCTCTCACTTGCTTAGTTGATACAAACATCAACTCTTGACCTCCATCGAATTCAAATTCATGCTCTGGAGGCAAGTCGCAGATATCTTTAGGAAAACATCATGAATCACACACCATTGGCATAACATTAGTTATCACATTGCTCTCTACTCTCCGAGAAACAACATTAACAATACCTGATCGTTTTCCCTGAAGACTTTCCAACTTAACCGGCAGACAGGAATCTCGAATCCACGACATCTTCAGTGTTAGGAACAAACAACTTTACCATCACATGAGCTCTTGCAATCAGCGACAGACGTACACATCCTCAGTGAACACGTCAGGATATTCAACACACCATTGGCTCATCTCTGGCCAAAACATCATTTTCCCCCTCACAAGGAAGCGACCAACGAGAACACCTGACTATATTCCCTCAAGGATCACACCATTTTTCTAACCAACACCATCCTCGAATTTGACCTCTCTTTGGATTCAGAAAAAGCATAACATTCTCAAAACAGGTTAACTAGCCAACACTGCACTCTTACATGTAACAACATGATGTCCAAGCTCTATATAGTTGGAACATCCAAGAGAAGCAGATGTTTCTCCCCCACTTGTTTCATTCCCAACCTGCACATGGAAAACAAAATAAGCATCGATAGTGTTCTCACATACATGTCGCATACTAGGGAACAAATGTAATTAAACAACCTGGCTGGACGGACCGACCGGCTCTGATACCACTAATGTAACACCCTAAATCCCGCACATAATTTATTACATAAACTAAATATAAAATAAAACCATGTGGGGTGTCACACATTCATAACACACATGACCTGCTCCATAACACAGGTTTCAACAGTAAATTTCAATACACGCATTTGTAATAAGGATGTTTACACGACATCCCACTTATTTGAATCATATCTGGGATGTTTACACGACATCCTTCTCATCTGATCGGTATTATATATTCATAAAATAAGACATTCATAACTTGTCATTGCATGCTCGCTTCCATTTTAAAGTATCATCGTAGTGGAATTATCATCACAATTATGGAAGATAAAGCAAGTAATAACATCTAGTCTCAACTTCAATTGTAATAACAAAATAAGAAAGTTCTAATCAATCAACTCAACATCTTAAGAATTCTCAACAACAAAATTAGTCTTATGACTTCAACATAATCATACATAAGGAATAAAATAAGCGTTTAACCCAACCCGATGTTACATGATCAGAGCAAAATAAAGAAGTAATCCAAGAGTTACCTTCGACTTACTTCAGCAATACTACTCTTGAGTATCTGCATGATGCCCATGTAAAGGCAGCATTCAAACAGAAGAGGTGATAATTCATTTCAATAATAATGATATAGAATGAAGAATATAGTACAACATCTACACAATCATGCACAAAAATATATCACATTCTTACATCCAAATCACAATCAACATCATACACGACAACATCTCAATTATCATCAACATCATACAAAATCACATCTCAATTATCATTAACATCATATGCAACGATATCTTATCCAACAAAACACCAATAATGACCAATACAAATGTAACACTTATACAATGTACTCAACACCGACTCGACATGCATGTGGTACCAAATATGAACACTCACGTTCATCTCACTCCATGATCCCCACCATAGGATCGATTCCCTCTTGGAACCGGAGCACACCAAAATCGCTACCATCAACATAGGTAATGCTTCACTAATCCCCCAGAATAGGAATTAGCTACTCGCACTCGATCCATCACAATGGGATCAAGGCTCACCAAAACTCGTTACCATCAACATAGGTAAAACTTCACTAATCTCTCATAATAATAATTAGCTACTCGTACCCGATCCATCACCATTAGAATCAAGGCTCACCAAAATTGGACCGAAGCCCATACACCAAGATGCATGACTCTTAAATAACATGCATTAACACAACAAGGTTCACCTAAAGGATCCCCACACACATCTCATCACTTATGCATCACATCATTCATTATGCAACAACCAATTCATGTTGCCACATAAATAATATGAACAAACAATAGCAACTTGTCAACATTTTTAAATCATCAACATAACAACATAATCATCACACCACGATATTACAACAATGCAATGATTCATCAACCAAACATATAAATTAATACATTTATTAACATACTAGGCATGTGAATATTATTTTAAAATATCAACAATCACTACCATGTTATAGGTCTGAGTGTTAGCTTTCTAACACTTCAAACGACATCAAAATCGGATATACAAAATAAAAGTTATGACCAAAATCGTCAAGATATGTCAACAATTCATTAATCGAACGTATGAACAAAAACTTCACCAACACAGTAGGCATAGGAATAATACTTAAACAATTCACTTATCACAATCACGTAATATCTTTAGAGTCGGCTTTCTAATTCTTCAAACCCCAACCCAAAATTATTCACGAGTTGAAAGTTATGATCAAAACAGTGCACAATGGCGTTACTAAAAAGTTGTTGTTTTCTAAAATTTCCAACACAATTTTCACATTTTTCAATCCCAAGAACGTCCATGAAATAATCACCAAAATTATTTTATCCCTGAAACAAAGTTATATCCCTCTATTTCAGATATTCAACGCTTCAAACGGTACTCGATTTGGACTTACGGATCAAACGTTATGGGCAAAACGATTTCGACCGAAAAACACAAAAACAGGCTCCCGCGCTGAGCGCGATCGTGACGGACAGAATGCAGAATTTTCTGCGTTTTTCATCGTTGGAGGCCTTCCGGACCTCGGATTTCGATTTCGTAAAAATCCAAATGCTCAGAAAATTACAACCCATGCAATACTCTAATTATCTAAAGTTAATTTACAGTTTTAACACAATTAAATCATTTAATCAAAGTTTTAAGATTATGCTTAAAACCTTCAAAATTGCAACAATGGTGAACATATGTTCAATCATCAAAACAGAAAAATACACGCACATAAGGAACACGGAATTCATCATATAATCATCATATAACAACCATCATAGCATCCAAATTTAAAATTATGAATCAAAACACCCAACCCTAAGGAGGTTAAAGGTTCCTTTATTCTACCCTTCTACCATACCAATTACTATTGGAACAAGTTCCCACCCTTACCTGAATTCCTTACAAAAATTCTGAATTAAAATCTTCACTCTCTTTCCTTGATCACCTTGCCTATTGTCTCCTTGCTCATTTTTCTCCAATGTCACATACTGGGAAAATCTCCATAAACCTAGGTTCCTCTTAACTTTTTATTTTTAGGGTAAACTTTTGCAAATCACCAACTTGATCCAAACTTAGTTATCTCATACTCCTTCCTCCCACTAACTTTCTCAATTTTTCATATTTGGTCCAATTATTCTATCTTCACTAATTAATATAATAAAAATAAATAAAATATTATTTTTAATTATCAAAACAATTCTAAATTATTTTACTTACTTCTATCATCCCTCTATACCCCTAACTCAAGGATACATATTCCGCCAACACTCAGCCATAAAATAAATCATCAAAATCCATAATTCAAATAATTAAAATATAATAAAATATCTAATAAAAAATAGGGTGTTACAGCTAGCATTGTGAAGTTTTCGTTGTAGACATTCATAATGTTAATGGCCTTGTAAACATCGGTTAGATGGTTGTAAGCATCTTGGTGAGTATATGTGCATGTCGCAATGACATGGGAGCAAGGTATAAGGAAGGTGTGAAACTTGTCACAGTCGCACCAACTTCTGTTTAATCTGACAACATTGGATAAATATGGTCTCCCCTCATTATGGTTCATTGTTTCTTGTACATTGAAAGTTTGCCTATGACGATCAAAGATTGTAACCACGTGTGTGCTAGCTTTGATAGTTTCCTCTTTCATCACTTGTATGCAGCATTCACTGAATAATTAACCCGACATTACCATTGCACTCCATCTTTTTCCTTTGGTTGCTAAGATCGATGCCAACCTAAAATAGGTTGTTCTCACCGATGCGATTATTGGTAGATTTATAATGCCTTTGAAGACGTTATTCATGCATTCCACAAATCATTTGTATGAATCCTCTCAGTTGTCGAATACCTGTTCAACAGCTTTTGTCCTTTCAATCCATGCTTTCTAGTATGAGGGAGTATAATTATATTGTGTGACGATATGAGATATTATTATAATCTCCTTCATGGATGTGTTATTGTTAACAAGCGGAAAAATGTCTTGACATATCAATTCAACTCTTAATTTTTGGTGATCCTGTACAATATTAGTGGCAGTACAACTATGAGGTGGCTCTATAGAAGCTATCTGCCAAGATTCACTTCTCTACCTTTTAGGCGTAGCCCTCTGAAACTTGCAAAGAACTTTACAAAATTCAATGATATACCTTCTCGAATCAGTGTGTTTCACATTGAAATCAGCAGAGTTATCCATGTGAAATTTTTTGATAGCTCGCAACATTCTTCTTTAGTGCGGAACTTGTCTCCCACTTTTAACTTACCCTTTGACCGCATATACGGGTTGTAAAACATATCGTTGGATGTGTCATCGTCATGCAATTCCATGTTTGTCATGTGTTAAGGCGGACAATATACATGATTTAGAGGTAATGGCGCTCGATGATCGTCATCTTCAGAGTTGTTGTTCAACATATGATCGACCTGTGTCTCGTTTTCTTCTTCTTCATTGTCAACGACGTTGACTTCTGCTTCGGCTTCGGCTTCATATGAGTCTTCTGCTTCAAATTCATCATATTTATCTTGATCAATTATCTGAGATTATTGAGATGGTAGAGTTTGTTGGAGAGTAATACATAACTCAATAGAGTTGAAACCATAATGTTTGTGACTAACAAACATATATTCAGCATCTTCATCGTCTCGCACCTTTAGCGGATAAAATTTAAGTTGATTGTTTTCGAAATAAATTGGATTCTGGTATGTGATTTGTGACACAGAACAAGATCCTAGATATGTTTCTATTCGTTTTTTCAAATGCAAGAACTTTGAATTTCTCTTTATTGTAAGTAGGACAGTTTCGGTGTTTCGAAAACTAAACTCGTATACATCAGCGTCGTATGTCTCACAGTTGCAGTAAGCATTGATAATATATTTAGGTGCAGGTGACATAGTATATGATTCTTTTGGTATGATAATGAAGTTGTGTTGGTTTGAGTAAGAGTGTGAACTTGTATGAACTTATGTTAGTTTGAGTAAAAGTAAGAGCATTAATAGTACGCGACAAGACCATGCATGGAATAACACTTTCCAAGTCAATTGGCGATTGCTTTGGAAAATTGTACATGGTCTCCAGTCAGTTTGGCGCCTTCTGTTCATGCCCTCAAGATTTTGTGTTGCACACCATAGCCATGCAGCCTATTGACAAGACCGTGCATGGAAGACCTGCCACGCCATAGCCATGCAGCATATGCCATAAGACAACTATGAAGTCGCCAATTGGGATGAAGCTAGCATATAAATTTTAAATGTGGTCGCCAATTGAAATGGTTCCACATTTATTTCTAGTATGGGCATTATTACATGTCGTTCCCTATAAATAGACATAGGAACCAACACTTTTTCATAAGTAACCAACACCTTTTCACATTCATCTCTCATATTTTCATCAATAACCAACATTTCCCACATTTTTCTCTCATATTTTCATCAGTAACCAACATTTCTTCATCAGCAATACTACATAAAAAAATATCTCTATTGACTATGGGTGAATCACACAGAGGAACTGTCGCCAACATAGCGACTTATGTAAGTGTTTGTGGAAAAGTATATTTTCTTATATTTTTCTAACACATTCTTTTTATGAAAAAACTTACTTTGTTATTTATTTTCTAGGATATTTCTAAGTTTCGTACTCGTGTCCACGAATTTGTTACCATCGACGAGTTGATTCAACCTTATGTTGACCTCATTGATTTTGGACATGATAGCATAATCATGTTTTGGTCTGTTGATAATAAGTTTATACTAACTTTATATGGAAGATGGCGTCCCGAGACACACACTTTCTGATTTCTAACCGGTGAATGTACCGTAACGTTAGAAAATGTGTACATGTTATTGGGGCTGTCTATCGAGGGTAAGGCGGTAAATTGAAAAACCAATTATGCAAATTCAATTTGCATGGAACTCTTGGGTGCATGTTATGTATTTACCCTTATTAAGACATGTAGATAAATTAAGAAGTTATAGTTGGGGTCCGCTTGTTTGGCTTATCTGTATAGTTCTTTGTGTAAAAATGCACATAAAGACACATCTACATTGTTTGGATGTGTTGTTTTGCTCCAAGCATGGGGTTGGTCTAGACTACCGTCCCTAGCACCCGTCAACCACAACCCGTTAACATTCCCATGCGCACAAAAGTAAGTTCTTAACGTTAACTATATTTACTTACTTTATCGATTATTATCTCTAAATAATATATTTACTTTTTTGGTGCAAATGGTCGGCTCGTGGTATGAGTTACAACAGATGTCCTAGACACTGTATTACCTAGAATCGCAATCTCTTGAATCACCTTAGACCAGCAGATGTATTGTCATTAAGTGAATTAATTCGTAATAATTTGGTTTTAATATCACCCATTTTATAATCTAATATATTTTTCCTCTTCAGTTCATTTGGCATCCATATCTAAACTTGGATCATGAACATGAAATCATTGAACAAGATGTAGCCGTTTGGACTGCATGCACACTGATCATCAGGTTCATCATTATGGAGATGCACCATAGTGACCGTGTTAAATTGCAGTTTGGTATGCTTCAACACATCTCAGATCCCCCGATAAACCTCTGAGAATGACATCTACGGAGAGTTAACGATCAATGGAACTTTAACTCTTGGCAAGGCTTCGCTAAATTTGAGTGTCAAAAATGGAAGCACCGATATTGTGATGTCAACCGAAGAAAAACCAACTTGTAATTATATGGCTTGGTACATATAAGTTGGATTTGAGTTCCTCACCGAGGATATGTACCTATACAACCCACGCCAAGTCACTTACACACAAGAAGGTTCAACATTTAACCCCTACAAAACTATCAGACCGGTTACTCACAACCTTCTACCCAACAAAATTATCAGCCCACAAACAGACAAACCTACGCCCTTAACATGTCAAACACCTAACCACAATACCAAGAGCATACCTCATACCATCGCCAACAAGATGATCATCATCAAGACACCCAACATCGATATGGCCCCAACACATCACCCTACCATAGCCGTCATAGTCAACATACTCAGCGATCATTTAACACCAACCGTCCCTCCTACTATAGCCAAGAAGCCCAAACATCACAAAACCAAAACATGCAACAACCAGATGGCTACCAAACACCACAACAACCATTTCAACCTTTCCTCAACACATCATTCACACCAATGTCGCCCTTCAATCGTCTTAGTCGCACTCCAATAACCCAAACACACCCCAAATACTCTGGCATGGGTCACACACTCAACTATGGTAGTAGTGCTTCATTGCATACACAGGACTTTGTAGTTTTGATTGAATATCTTAGGGAATCTGCTGCAGGTGGTGGTGATGTTCATGGGTCCTCAAATTCTTAAACACCTGGGGTGAATCAACAACGTGGACTAGAGTCACACGTTCGAGTAGCTAGGGGATGTGAAACTGGAGATCGGTTGAGTCATCCCGGTCAACGACATTAGTATTTTTGGTTTTCGTATGTAAACGCAACCTAATATTAATATTTCCAATTTCAACTTTTATATAAAATGTCAATTATTTTCCAAAAGAAATAACATAACACACGTCAATCCAATTGACGACTGCATTTAAAACTTTCACATAGACGTCAATTGGATTGACAGTACTATGTGCAGAAATCAATCAAATTGACGTCACCTTTTTAAATTAGAGAACAGTCATCAATTGATATACCACTAGTGCTTCAAAGTGAATTATTTTGAGAAATTATCTAAAATGTGAATTATTTTAGAGTGGGAGAAAATTAAATAATTGAGTTATTTAGATTAAAAAATTTCATATTTCTCATAAAACAAACACCACTTTAAATCTTCTTTATTTCATACTTATTTGTCGCTTCTCACTTTCTCTTTAGCATCAATCACACCCTTAATGCTTATTGCAGCTTTTGTGATTAGTACAATGTTAGTGCTTGTTAAGAAATAAAATGAGAACAATTGAATCTTCACAAACAGTTCAAACTAGCTATTTTCTTAAATGAAGGAACATGAATATGAATAATGTGCTAGGCAATAAATGAGTTCAGTTTATAAGCCGATATCTAGTGATTTAATGGAAAAATCCAGTCACCTTTCATTATGAAGTCCATACACAAGTGCCACATCCATGGTCTGTTGCATGAGAAGACAAGCAATTAAGGTTTTATTTACCTCTTAGTCGAACTTCAAATTACTAAAGTTTCTTTCCTCTGAAACTTGTATGATTAAAGGGAAAAACACAGTATCTGACTATATATGAAGACTAGGAAAGCTATCGAACATCACACAATCATATCATGAACAATTCGTATTTTGATGTTCCTTGCTTTCGATAAATATGGACTTTCAACAACAACAACCAAGTCTTATCCCATTAAATGGTATCGGCTACATGGATCAAAATTCACTATAATTTTATCCTCTAAATCAACTGTGAACAGTTGCTACGATGAATAAGGCATTTCGCCAACTCCTATATCATTCTGCAGTTTCAGACAAATATATGTGACATTGCATCAAAGGGTAGTGAAGTTACGTAGATTTAGCAGAGTTGCCTTATAAAGCATCTGCAAGTTACTGCTTCACAGAATCACAGTGGAAGTCTACTTTCCTTTCTTTGCAAGTTTTGGATTCTTGCACATTCTTATACTTTGGGGGGTGACCTCTACTAGTTCGTCTTCTTGAATGTATTCAATGCAGTCATCCAAACTATAATCCAATGGTGTATCAAGAATCACTGCACAAGGGAGTAAGGTAAATTGATTTTTTTAAGCTATTATACGATAATAAATTGAAAGAATTATAAACAGAAGAAAAAGAAAACATAATGCCAAAATGAACAAAACAAGGAGCTTATACAAACACAAACAAAGACAAATTACCGACACTGACACATACACACATAATCTTAGAAAATAGAAGTGATTGTATGTAGTTACAAGTGCTAGTGTCATATTGTTGTCAGACACTTAGACACACCTTCAATCTGAAGTATAGTGCTCCATAGTTCTAGATTAATTGCAAACAAAGTAGCTTGGGATAAACTAATGACTTAAAATAATTAATTAATTAAAAGAATATATTATTTGAAGTCAAAATAAAAATCTTTAAGGGAACCAAAAATTGCACCAAACCCCCTAAATTGAATATATGTATTTCACATAACATGTTAATTGCAATGTAGCTGCTTCTCACCTGATTGTTCCTTGTTGGAACGAATATTCGTTGCAGCTTTTCTCTTGCAAACATTCAAGGACAAGTCTCCAGAGCGTTGATGGATGCCAATAATTTGACCTTTATAAACTTCTGCTCCAGGACCTATAAACATATGCCCCCTCTCCTGGGAACTAGCGATTGCATAAGAAGTACTTGTTCCACCCTCAAAAGCAACCTGAAATTCCAGTACGTATTATTAATGAGTGAAGGAAACATTCGCAAACAAAAGTGTTTTGGATTTCAAAGATTAATATTATGATTGGTAATGCAGACATTACCAGCGAGCCTAAATCCCGAGTATTCATGTCACCAGCCCAAGGCCCATAACAATCAAATACAGTGTTGAGAATAGCTGTCCCTCGGGAAGCAGTTAAAATTGCATTACGCAATCCAAGTAGACCACGGGTTGGGATCTTATATTTGAGTAGTGTAGTTCCCTCCGATCTACCAAAAATAAATATTGAAATGATTAGGACGGAATGCTATATTAATCTCACGGTTAAAGATATTCTAAACTGTAGGACAAACTGTAATTTAGAGAGTGAATTTGATACTCATTGAAATAAATGATACTATAAAATCAACATATTACATTTTGATAAAATACAAGCACATAATTACAAACAATGAATCAGTGAGAACCTATGATTATGACACACAATGATCTGGAAGGCATAAGTATGGGAGCAGATTGTCTCCAGTCAACTTATTTTCCAGTGAAATCTCAACCCTTCATTTTTCTGTATTAAAAACTATAATAATATTTTAAAATAACTCTAGGGTGAGATGTTTCACTTTATTCTCTCCGGTGAATTTTTCACGGGAGACAATCCTCCCCCGATAAGTATACAGGTAAATCAATATCAATACAAAATAAAAAACACAAACATACAAAACCACTACATGAGTAGAACATCCTAACAATACTGGAGATTCTCTAAGAAAATTTGCTTTATTACAATGTAATGTTTCCATAATAAAGCTATAACTTTGGTGGTAAATTATATCATAATAAAAGTAGTAGCATAACAATTTACATACCCAACTCCTTGCATATCAAACATTTGCCCTCGTCTCCCGCCAAGAAGTTCAACAACAGCTCCCATGTGCACTTCCGGTACCTCCACAGTTGCAATCTGCAACCATTCCACAAATTAAAATAAGTATGAATGTGTGAAGGGGCTCAAACATTTTCGGAGAAAACTCAGTACAGTATATCATAACTTAAAGCTTTTAAGTAACTCAGTTTTAACTAACAATCCTAATTGTTAGCATAAATGGAAAGAACAAAGTTCCTGCATTTGATTGTAATAATATCAAGTTCAACTTAAAAAATGAATAGACACTGTTGAGATATTGTTTTATTATTATTATTATTATAATTATTATTATTATGTATCTATTATTTTTATTAGCAGTATCAATTAGAATATTATTTAAGATATTATTGTATTAAATCTCTCCTTAACTAGTAGAGTTGATTAGAAGGCTTAGACTTATATATGTGTATTTTTCTCCACATAATAATACAAGAAATTCATATTCAAGATGATATCTAGAGCTTGATTCAAAACCCTATTTTTTTCTTGGTTCAAAACCCTATTTTTTTTCTTGGTTCACAACCCTATTTTTTTCTTGGTACACAACCCTATTTTTTCTTGTGTGTTGTTTCGGCGATCTAGACTTCTTTAGTTGGTGATGTTGAAATCATGACAGAAATTTCAAGCCCAAAGAATAGTGTTGTTGAGAAGTGTTAAGAGTCTCACATCGGATAATATATGGCCTAAACATATGTTTATAAGGGGAGGCAGTCCTCACTCTACCAACCGGTTTTGTAGGGTTGAGTTAGGCCCAACCACATTTCTCAACATGGTATCAAGAGCCTTGTTTAAGATCCGGTGGACCACCTACTATGATTTCCGCTATCAGGCCACCCACCATTTATTTCCACGCTCTAGTTGTCTAATCCTGAACGTGAGGGGGGTGTTAAGAGTCCCACATCGGATAATATATGGCCTAAACATGTGTTTATAAGTGGGGGCAGTGTTCACTCTACCAACCGGTTTTGTAGGGTTGAGTTAGGTCCAACCACATTTCTCAACAAGAAGAATCCTCCCAAAAAGAGTCTTATTTCGTTTGCGCTTCAAGGAACATCCATTATTACCACGGCTAAATTAAATGGTAATAAGAACTATTTGAATTTGTATGCTTCGATAAAGTTATGGTTTTTAGGACAACGTCTGTCAGACCATCTTACTAAAAAGGTTTCTCAAATTGATAAAGAGATAAAAGATGATTGGGAAGCCGTTGATTATCAACTTGTATCATTGTTGTGGAATTATATTGAACCAAATTTGATGGCACACTTTCGTACGTATAGATCATGTTATGAGGTTTGGCAGAAGGCTAAAAACCTTTATGTTAACGATATTCAAAGAATGTATGCATCGGTCCGCAATTTGGCTACTCTTCAGATGAATGATCAAGACTTATCAGAATATCTCACCCATGCTCAATCTATTATTGATGGCCTCAAACTTATGCTGGTTAGTGATGATATTACAAAGATATTGGGAAAGCTTGACAATATGTTCATGGTGTTTGTCCTTCATGGCCTCTCTAAAGAATATAGTTCGGTTAAAGACCAAGCGTTAACAAATACTATCATCCCTACGGTAGAAGAACTAATTGATCGTCTTGTCCAGGTATCTCTACCAAGTGATGACACTCATATTACTCCTAAGTCCTTTACTTTTGTTTCTAACTTTAGTAATGGAGGACGTGGTGGACGCGGTCGTGGTAGAGGAGGTAGAAGTAACTTCTATTGCACTCATTGTAGGAAAGATTGGCACATTCAAGATCGGTGCTTTGACTTACATGGCTATCCGAACAAAACTGCTAATGTTGCTCAAACCACTGCAAACTGTGAATCAAAGGGTGAACTCGAAACTACTTTCTTTGCCGATGAGTATCAGGAGTATTTGTGATTGAAGGAAGCACAACAAGCCACCTCCTCGACTATTATTGCTCGTACTGATAATTCTATGGTTTGTCTTTCTCATGCTACTCCTATTTGATGGGTTATGGATTTTGGTATGAACTATTTGAAATGTTAATAAGAACTATTTCGCCGTACAGATAAATTGAAGCATACCAAGTGACCACGGCTAAATTAAATGGTGAGGCATTATTGGTATGCGTTTCAAGGAACATCTGTTATTACCACGGCTAAATTAAATGGTAATACAAATTATTTTAATATAAAGTGAGGCATCATATTGTCAGACCATGTGACCAATAATGTCTCACTTTTCTCTTAATTATCACCACCTAAATTTTCACATTATATTACTGTTGCGGATGGATCTTAAGTTGAGGCAACCGGTGTTGGACGAGTATCACTTATTCCCTCACCCTATTTGAATTTTGTTTTATTGTTTCCTAATTGCCCTTTCAATTTGATTTCTATAAGAAAATTAACCAACTCTTTAAACTGTGTCATAACATTTACTTCTGATTCCTTTTTGATACAGGATCGGAGTACGGGACAAACTATTGGAGTCGGAATTGAATCTAGTGGTCTTTATTATTTTCAACCACCCACTTCCACTATATGTGCTACTAATAGATGTCCTGATCTTCTGCATCGTCGTTTAGGTCATTCGAGTTTATCAAAATTGAAGAAAATGGTGACTGGTCTTCCTCATTTAGAGTCCTTACAATGTGAATCGTGTCA
The DNA here is from genome assembly GCF_024323335.1 of Lathyrus oleraceus. Lineage (NCBI taxonomy): Eukaryota > Viridiplantae > Streptophyta > Magnoliopsida > Fabales > Fabaceae > Lathyrus > Lathyrus oleraceus. Next base: position 224,971,809 of record NC_066584.1, read on the forward strand.
GATAGGAAAACATGTTGAGTTTCTTTTTTCCCTCGCATTAATAACAGAGCTTTGTCTCTTTTTGACGTCGTTCATTCCATGTGTGGGGTCCTAGTCGGATTCCTTCTACCCTAGGGTATAGGTATAATGCTACTTTTATTGATAATTTCTCAAGATGTACTTGGATGTTTTTAATGAAAAATCGTTCTGAGTTGTTTCAAAAGAATACTTTTCTGATCGTTTCAACTCTTTCATGCACTCCAAAGGCATCGTACATCAATCGAGTTGTCCCCATACGCCTCAACAAAATGGTGTTGATGAAAGAAAACATAGACACATTGTTGACACTGCTCGTACCCTTTTGCTAAATGTCAATTTACCTCTAAAATTTTGGGGTGATGTTGTTCTTACTGTCCGGTATTTAATTAACCGGATGCCATCCTCTGTGTTGAACGATCAGGTTCCTCATTCCCTGGTGCATCCTACAGATCCCTTATATGCTATTTTGTCTCGTGTCTTTGGATGTACTTGTTTTGATCATGATTTGTCCCCAGGTCAGGATAAAATGTCTGCTTGCGCAATCAAATGTGTTTTTTTGGGCTACTCCCACATCCAAAAGGGATCAATCAAATGTGTTTTTTTGGGCTACTTCCACATCCAAAAGGGATATCGGTGTTACTCTCCTTCTACACACTGTTTCTAACGTCTTGCAAATGTTACATTCTTTGAGGACGTACCATACTTTCCCATCAAGTTTTGCATACTCCTTACTTTGAGTCGTTGGAGTCCAGTCCTTTATCGTGAAGTCCACCCGTTGTGATAGATGAGTCTCCATCTCAGTTGAATCAGTATGGCATTACCTATGAGAGAAGGTTGAGACCAGAGTTATTAATCCCGGATAGCGGAGCGGTCGACCTCAAAAGTGGGATAGCGGAATAAATTTTTAAACTAATTATATGAATTAAAAAATTATATACATATACATAAAAATTATCATAAATAAATGAAATAATCTTTAAATTATAATATTAAATGAATTAAATAATTATTATTTTATAATAAATTTAAAATTAAAAGCCTTAATTATAGGTATATAGCTGTTGCAGTATGTTATACCGCTGTTCCTTTGAAGCCCCCGTGACTTTGTTCTTTTCTCACTCTAACAAATACTTATCTCTCATCTAAATATTTTATTATATTGATTTATGTAAATCTTATTTAGCTTAAAGTTATCATAGATACTAACATTAAAGGTACCCCATCCACTCCTTATACAACTGTATAGGGTTGTGTGATATTCCCAATGATTTAAATTTAATACTATTATCCGTATCTCATCAACCTCTTCCCCTACCACTTCATTTTCATTCTTATTTCTATCTTCCCTACCACTTCATCTCCCTTTTTGCATAAAAGAATTTTAAAAAAAACAAAAGCCCATAACCGCCCACGCAGGGCGCGAACCGCAACCCGTGTTTGCGGCGATATCGGACGTATTTTCAAACGGCGCTCCGCCCCCTTCTTCTCGCGCGATGGGTGGCCGCTCCGATCGGACCGCCCGGGATAGCGCCGTGAGCGGCCGCGATCGAAAACTCTGGTTGAGACCACATGATTCAACTCCTATTCTAAGCGCCTCCACCCTTGCTCCGTTCCGATCTCCTGACTTGCCCATTGCCATGTGTAAAGGTAATCGTTCAACCCATAACCCTTATCCTATTTATAATTGTGTGTCTTATCACCGATTATCTCCTACCTATTGTGCGTTTGTTACTGCACTTGCATCTATTTCTATCCCTAAAACTATTCAGGAAGCTTTATCCCATCCAGGGTGGAGACAGGCAACATTTGATGAAATGTCAGCTTTAGAATCTAATCATACTTGGGAGCTTGTTCCTCTCCCACCTAGAAAATCTGTTGTTGGTTGTAGGTGGATATTTAATGTTAAGGTAGGGTCCTGATGGACATGTAGATCGATTGAAAGCTCGCTTAGTCGCAAAAGGATACACTCAAGTCCCCGGTCAAGATTATAGTGATACTTTCTCTCCTGTTACGAAGATGGCATCTGTTCGCCTCTTTCTAGTCATGGCTGCCATGAAACAATGACCTCTATTTCAATTGGATATCAAGAATGCATTCTTGCATGGTAAGTGGGAAAAGGAGATTTACATGGAGCAACCTCCTGGATTTGTTGCCCAGGAGGAGTGTAATCGGGTATGTAAATTACACAAGTCTTTGCATGGCTTGAAACAATCACCCCGGGCATGGTTTGGAAGATTTAGTAAAGTGTTGCAACAATTTAAGATGAACCGGTGTGAATCAGATCACTCTGTTTTCACCAAATGCTCCTCCAATAAATATATTTATCTAGTGGTTTATGTTGGCGACATTGTAATTACAGGTGATGATTTTAAGGGTATCAAGGCTTTAAAACAACACTTATTTCAGAATTTCCAGACTAAGGACTTGGGTTCTCTTCGTTACTTTCTAGGAATTGAGGTAGCTCAATCAAAGTCAGATATTGTTATCTCTCAAAGGAAGTATGCTCTTGATATTTTTGAAGAAATAGATCTTACAAACTGCAAACCAGTTGACTCTCCTTGGATCCTAATGTAAAGTTTCTCCCTAATCAGGGGAGCCATATACTGATCCGGGAAGATATTGAAGACTTGTAGGAAAGTTGAATTATCTTACCTTGACTAGACCTAATATATCTTTTTCGGTCAGTGTAGTAAGTCAAATCTTAAATTCTCCTTGTGACAACCATTGGGAAGCAGTTATTCGAATCCTTAAGTATATCAAATGATCACCTGGAAAGGGTTTGTTTTTTGTGATATAGACAACATTGATATCATTGGATATTCAGATGTTAATTGGGCAGGAGATGCAAGTGATAGATGGCCCTATGGAACTTGTATGTGACAACCAATCAGCTTTGCAACTCTCCTCCAATCCAATTTTTCATGAAAGAACAAAGCATATAGAAGTCGACGGTCACTTTCTTAGAGAGAAGATTACCACTGGGACCATCAAAACCTCCTTAGTTAATTCCACAGATCAACTTGATGACTTCTTTACAAAATCTCTTCGAAGACCTCGGATTACATACATATGTGACAAGATGGATGCTTATGATGTATATGCACCATCTTGAGGAGGAGTGTTGAGATATTGTTTTATCATTATTGTTTTTATTAATAGTATCAATTAGGATATTATTGTATTAAATCTTTCCTTAATTAATAGGGTTGATTAGGAGTGAGTCTATATATATAAATATATAATTCAAGAAATACAAATTGAAAAGACACCTGTGAAGAAAATGGGCAATCTAGAGTCGTAAGTTACCGGCATGATACGGTCAAGGAAAGAGTTAGACCCATTGTCAATTTATTGTAGAAAACCTTATCTTGCACTTGCTAAGCCTTGCATTTCTTATATAACACCATCTTAATATATTTGTATAACCGATAATGTTGATTATATGCTTAGAATGAAATTAGAAGCTAATTTTTACGATTGTGATTGTTGATTATTGGACATAATGTAAAGGCCATCAAAAGATCCTTCATGTGCTCTTTTAATAACATAAATAAATGGGATTTTGGCACATGCAATTACACAATAGATTAGAATAGAAATATTTATAGATTCCAACCGACCTTCATGTTGCAGACACGGGAAAAATCAAAAGCAGTTAATCATGTCAATTAGGCTAGATTTTATCCTTAAATAAGGATATCAGTTATATAGGAAAATAACTAGGGTTCAGCATCTGTCAAATGATTGTATCATGTATAGTCATTTTTTATATTTAAATAGCAATAAAAATTGATCGGGAATTTACCTCATACGGCTCCAACACTTTGTCATTAACCCTCTTGTTGATAACTTTGGGAGGCCCAACCATGAATTCAAATCCTTCCCTTCGCCTGAAGATTGCAATATTATTTCAAGAATTGGATTATTGACGAGAAATAGATAACTTTCTCACACACACCACATACACACACTTACATATTTTCAATGAGTATGGTGATATGCAGAGTTCCACGACCGCTGACAATGAATGTATCAGCTGTTTCACCATCTTCAACCTTCATAGCCAGATTTCTCTCAAGCTCGCGATAAAGTCTGTCCCTTAAATTCCTACTGGTAACATACTTTCCCTGGAAAGTACAAAATAAGTTTTAGTCAATCTCTTGCGTAGCTATGAAACAAATTTAAAAATTACCAAGAAAGCCGAATCTAATAGCAATTATTGTGTCCAACAGACATTATCCGGATGTCAACATAGTAGAACTAGAAGATACAAATAGAAGATTTTTTATTTCTGAAATAAAATATTATTCTATATACATACCTCACGGCCAACAAAAGGTGAAGTGTTTATGGAGAAAGCCATTTTTACTGTTGGTTCTTCCACTTTAATGGACGGTAGTGCCTTCCCAGTCAATTTATCCGCAATTGTCTCCCCAATCTGAGAGGCAATGGCTAATAAGGATACTGAAATACAATATTATGCACTTCATCTAAAAACTCTCGACCTTTACCTGAATATCAGAAATTCCACATACTGCACATATATCCCCAGCCTCCACCCTTTCGGCAGGGACCCTAAAGAATTTTTCGTACACATAAAGCTCGCTAACTCTTCCATATCTACATGAATCTTCTGAAGTGCAAATCTGGGGAAAACCATGCTATGAGTGGTAAAGCAAAATTGAAATTAAGGCCTTAATATTCTCTGTTTCATCTCTCCCAAAAATTGAAAAGGAGTCATACATATGGAAAAGTGAGTTAGTGGAAATGATCGTTATTTAGCAAACTTCACTTATTATGCACAAATATTCATTACCTTGTAAAATTAGTGAAGCATTAACATGGAGGAATTCAGAAAATTGAACAATAAAATAAAGGAAAAGAGATACACACCTTGACTTCCATTCCTTTTTCTAAAACCCCAGCTTCCAAGCGCCCAATTGCTATACGCCCTTTATGTCCTTCATACTCGGTACTTGTAACCTAGTTGATGCATAAGTGAATGGTATGACTACATATTAGATGCTGTATATATACTTCACATACTTTGGTCATGATGCTTAAATGTGAAAATTGAGAGTTTATTGGTATTTTGAAATATTTCATAGTCCACTAAAACTATAATCTTGGACTAAAGATATCCTACAGACTTCATAAATGGTCGTGCCTGCAAGGAAATAGTATCATCCAAGTAACACAGAAATTAGACAGAGTTGTCAAGCATATTTTCCCTCAACTGAATAAAATAGTAAAGATCTTCAACTGCTTTTATTTATGTCTCCCTTGTGGCACTAAATTATTAGAATCACATACTTACCATTATACAAAATGAAATTAACGGAACAATTGAATAGAAAGGACAGAGAAGCAAAATTATAAAAACTACTAACAAGCATTTGGAGTGAGCCATCTCTATCAATACGTGGTCCAGGGATACATCTCATGATGGATTCAAACAATGGCCCAAGGTCGTCTGCCAGATCTTCAGGAGACAGCCCTGCTTTCCCTTTAATACCACTTGCATATATTACCTGAAAGTCACACTACAAAAACAGAAGAAAAAAAAACTCAAAATCTTGAAGATTTTATACCTTTCCCACAGATAATTGTGAGTAAGGAAATCACAGATGAACTTACTACTGATAAACTTCCAAGTTCCAACTTAATTTGTAAAACACAGAAAACAAACTATTTGAGATATATCACAAGCATACCTGTTCATCTGTTGCATTTAGCTCAATGAAGAGTTCAAAGGTAGAATTGACAACAAAATCAGGGCGAGCAGAAGTCCTATCTATTTTATTCACAACCACAACAACCGCATGACCAAACTCTAAAGCCTTCTTTAAGACAAACCTTGTCTGCGGCATTGGCCCTTCGACGGAATCTACCTACACAAGCAAATAGAAGCTTGATAAACCATATATATATATTACACGAAGGCACATTTTTAAGTTTTGAAAAATAAAGCATTTACATTAGAGAGAAAGTATAACACATTTTGTAGCAAAGGAAACCAAAACTTTGTTTCTTATAAACAAAATATAAATCCCCAAAGAATAAGGATACTATTACAATCCAAGTAGCTGAGAATTAAAAATGGCAAGTTTAAAAATTCCTTGCATTCAAAAATCCCAAACCAATATTTATATATTATAGATTAGGTGTGAAGACATGAAAGGAAGGCATAAAATTAATCATTCAGAATAAAAAGTTAGATAAGATTCTCCATCAAACACAACAATTACTAGCACTTGAAACTATATATGAAAGACCTAAGTTATGGAAGTATTGAACCAACCTAACAGAAACTATCACTCCTTCACACACCCAACCCCAAACAATAACAGCAACAACAACCAAGCCTTATCCCACTAATTAAGGTCAGCTACATGGATCAAATTTCGCCATAATACTCTATCAAAAAAGGAAAAGAATATGGCAAAGTGCATGAGGGTTGCATCGGTGAAAACAACTATCAACTCAATTGTGCATAAAGATGTTTTCGAGTGAATCACAAAAGGATTTGGAGTAAGTACCACTAGAAGGATTCCTTCGACCATATTCAAGATACGTTCAACTTCACCTCCAAAATCAGAGTGACCAGGAGTATCAATGATATTAATCTTGGCATCTTTATAAGTAACAGATGTATTTTTACTCAGTATAGTGATTCCTCTTTCACGCTCCAAATCATTAGAGTCCATTATCCTTTCTTGTACAGTTTGATTATCACGAAACACCTACACAAAAGAAAAATCTATATTATCTCAAGTTGATGATAACAATAACAAAACAAAGTTTTGATCACATAGAAATCAATCTCAATTCTCAAAGAAAAAACAAGTTTATAATCAGAAACTGTGTGTGAAATTGTACCTTAGTTTGTTTGAGCATGGCATCAACGAGAGTTGTTTTTCCATGATCAACATGAGCAACAATTGCGATATTTCTAATATCTGCTCTTCTCATCAATTTCTTCTTCTCTGAGATACAAATAAGAACAAACAAATTCAATCAAAAACATGATAAAATCAGCAAGTATGAACCGTGGAGAATAGAGAGATTGAATTGAATTACCAGTTTTCGGCTCAGTGACTTCGGAAATTGAACATTTGATTGACCTATTGTTCCTTGAAGAAATTCGAAGAGTTGGTTTGGAAGAAGATAAAGGAAGTCCAAAAAGGTTGTTACGTTTAGAAAAGAAGAGTGGAGAAGAAGAAGGATGCTTTGGAAGTGTTGTGGATGAGAATAATAGAGAGTTCTGAGAAGTGAGTGCCATTTTCTCCATTTTCCCTCAGTTCTCAGTCACTCTCTCTGTGTAATGCGTTCAAGTTACACAGAAAAAAGAGAAAGATGAGGGATTGGGGAAAGGAGAGTGTGTGAGGCTATGAATGAAATTTTTGTATATTATCGTTGAGTTGGAAATGTAATATTAGTGGTACAGGAATGGATATGATACTTGACTGTGTGGGAATTAGCCAACTAGGTTTCCCTTCGTACGGCTTACTTTCTTCCACATCGTCTAATGTAACCATCGTTGTTAAGGTTGTTAAGGGTTAATCCGACGGCTAATCTTATGTGAATAGTCATTTCATTGGATCGCATGTAATTTTGTTATTAGAAACAAGATTTAATACGGTTTGCTAGCGTAGACTTTAGCTTCTAATAGGGTGGAAACCGGAGAAACTTGCAAGGTTAACACTTCAAAGATCAAATCAATATTGTAACGATAAAAATTTGAGATTAACTATTGATTAACTTAATTCATAAAATAAGAGTCGTCACCGTGTTTTTATTATTTTCAAAGGAAAGGATAAAAGAAGGAACAAAACCCAAAAAAAAATTAAAACAAAACAAATAAAAAGAGATAAGGGTCTGGGGATTAATTATGCAAACGGAAAGTATTGGCATCCTAAATATCAATGGTATTCCATGGGAATCTCTTTGAAAATGTGCATTTTGATTTGAAAAGGGTGTTGTTTTCAAAAGATTGGAGAGATGGAAAAAGAAATGTTTTTTTTATGATTTTGAAGTCTCATGCCTATGTGTCAACAAAGTGCAATGAATGATCAAAACTTCGTAGTTCCTAGTAAAGATATCAAAAATGTTTGTTTTGACTTATTTTTATGAAAAGATATTTTATCATTTTAAGGAGAATATTCAACTACTCACCCACAAGTATGAGAATTTTGCATCATCGTGAGAAGGGTTTCAACTTGGATATGGATCAACAAGTATGCCACTAGTTCTCTTAGATGGAAAAGAATTATCACCAATATATAGAGATAGGAGAATTATATCTCAACTATTGAAATGACTCATGTCTAAACTTTGAGAAAAGTTTTAAAGGGAAAAGTGCACAAATGGCACAAAAATGATTTGAATGAGTTATATCTTTTTGAGGTCTTTTGAAATTGTCTAAATATGCTTAAGATAAATTAGCATTTATTATGAGAGACTTTTGAAAATCACTTAACAAAAGTTAAGGTTTATTGAGAAAGTGGTTTAAGTTAAAACAAGAAGATTTTTGAAAAGAGAGAGAAAATTTGAAAATTAAAGAAAGAAATGAGAAGAAAAGACTATCCTAAAGCATAAAATAAAAGCTAGGGATGAAATATCTAACCAAGAAATAGCAAGCTTCATGAAATAAGTCAACTAAGAATTATTTCCTTTGGATTAAGCCTCGGGCTAGTAAGAATAAGCAAATAATAATCCATGTATCAGATGAAATCAAAGTAATTCAACTAAGTCTCGAAAGGAAGTCCAAAGTCAGAGGTATCAGATGAATTCCAAGGTCTCAAGTCACAAGTATCAAAGCAAATGTCAAGGTCCTAATTCTAAGTCCATAAATCCACAATGATGTCAAGGATAGTAACCACAAGTCCATGAATCAAGAGAATCAAGTTTATTTTTAGATCTTTCTTTATTAATGTTTTCTTTACAAGGATATGAAAGAAAAGTCCAAATGGACAAAGAACAAATGACATAATCACAAATAGTATGATATGGGATGCTAAACATAAAATAAATGGTATAAAAATAAAAAATAAACATAAAGTAAATGACTTGGAAATAAAAGTTAATACAAATAAAATGTTAGTAAATGATGTTAGGAATCAAAATGAAAGATGGTTTGGTCATTTTTTGGAGAACACTCAACTATTCACCCACAAGCATGAAAACATAAACATATACATCATTATGAGAAGAGTTTCAACTTGGATAAAATCATTAAGTATGTCACTAGCTCGCACAAATGAAAAAATGAGTAATATTTTCACACAATACCATGAGGAGTAGGAGATTTACAATCTCACTTATAAAAATGTCTTTTGCTTTTGGGATAAATTTAGCGTTATGTTAAGCAATTATAATTGGACTTATGTAGAAGTCACAACTATATGAGGTCGGTCAATAATAGTGTTTATGTTAATACATGCTAGAGAGATGATATGTAAATCATTCTCTTAAAGGCATACCACACAAAAAAGAAAAGAAGGAATGATCAAGCACAAAGGCTAGGGGGATGGTCCATTACTTCAATCCACACTTCATGACACTTAGGACAAACTTATGCATCAATCTAAAGTACTTTAAATGATCCATGATCAATTAGGAGGTAGATTTAAAATGATGAAAGTTTATCAAGTATCAATTCACACATCATGAACAAGATAGATACAAACCATCCAATTGATCAAAGGGAAAAGAAGGAGATGAAGAAGAAGATTACAAAGGAGGTCACATCCAAATTGGACTAAAGGTTTGATCAAGTCATCATCAAAATCAACTATCAATTTTGGTGGATTAGAATTTTCACCCCATCAACATCCAAGATCCATTAAGTTTGATGAGACTCGTGATCCAAACCATTATGATTCAAGGCCAACAAAAGTTCACAAAGGTCATACCAATATAAAATACGATTAAATGAAATAAAAATGCACCAAAGGTATTTTTAAATGAATTTTAAAATAGAAATAAAATGAGAAATCCATAAGGTCTTTAAAAAGATCAAATAAATGGCCAAGAAAATTATGGAAGGTTGAAAATAAAATAAGAAGCATGTAATAATTTTTTCAGAATTAAAAAATGCAGAAAAGTATTTTTAAACCAATAAAAATAAAATAGAAAAGAGAAAATTCATGAAAAATAGAAAATTAGTGAAATAAAATGTGAAAAAGTAAAAATCATACAAAGAAAATTAAAAGAGAATTTATAAATTATTTTGGGATTTATTTGATAAAAATGGAATTACTATGAATTTTAAAAGAAAAAAGCAATTAAAAATAATAAAAGAAAAATAATTAAAATCAGAAAAAATACAGAGCGTTGGATCACGCCTCATTAATTGACGTGACAGATCCAACACTCCTCAGGTTATGATGCATGATGGAATACGCTACAAGCAGCACACAGAATCCAATTCAAATCCAACCAATCAAAACATTTCAATTATCCAACGTGTCTGGCAAAACTCAAACGACCTGGAACACTCTGGTGAGCTCTCACCGGAGCTTCATCGTTTGGTAAATTCAGAACACGAGACCACCACCATTGTGATCCTCTTCTCATCCTGAATTCAACCTTATGCTCCAAATTCAATTATCTAACACGATCAATTAATACCAGATACGTTAGTGGAAAGAATCAGAGAGTGAAGGACTACATTGTGGTAACTTGTTTGGGTTTAAATGATGCTCAGAACTGCCTTGTCCAGATGGTGCTCAGAAGTTGATGAAGCTCGATCTGGTTAGAGTACTTCAGAATGTCTTAGATCTTGGGAATTGTTGCAAAAGTTTCAGAGGATGCCGAAGATACTAATGGAATCAAGAAATTACACTGAAATAAGTTGAAACTCAAAACACGATAGTTGATTTTTTCTGGAAAATTTCAAGTTGCAGTAGGGATTTCTTGGCTCTCAAAAGCTTGGAAATGAATATAGTAACTTCCTCTATTTATAGGGAATGTGTTTGGATCCAAATACGTGTGAAATGATGTTGAATTTGTGCAAAACGAATTTGATCCGAATGTGAGAAAAGTGTGACTTGCAACTCATCAAAACTTAGCCAAATGATGCATTTCAAGAGTCAATTAACTTCTGGAGACTTGTTTAAACATATTTAGGTCCAAAACACGTGCTAATTTGACTTGGAATTGAGATTAGTGAAGTTTAAAATTCGGAAAATGGTAATTTCTTCAATTACAAGTCATCATGTTCAACCCAGTGGGGAATCCTACTCAGGAGGCTTTTTGATCTCATTATTTTTGCAATGTGTTGACATCATATCAAAGATTACAATATGCCAAGAAAGTTTGAATTTGGATGTTTGAGCATAAAGTTCTGTCATGTTAAAGTTGGCATGAAAAACTGACCATATAACTTAGAAAAATTCATGTGTTTTATGGCTGAAAATGACATATAATGTCTCAATGAATTCCATGGCATTCCAAGCATATTTTGACCTTGATCCTTGAAGAAAACTTGTAGAGGGCATCACAAATGGTATTGTCAAAAAGAATAAGCCTCAAATGTTCAAAACTGAAGAAGTTATGATCTTTGAAAGTTGAGAAAAGGCACTTGAATATAGGTCAAATTTCACTAAGTCCACAAATGACCTATAATGTCTCCAAACTTTTGATGATCTTACAAGCATAATTGGCTCTTATCATGTAAAGAGAAGTTTTAGAGCATATTGATAATAATCATATTCAAAATGAAGAACTCGAAAATGTTGAAAATTGAAGGAGTTGTGATCCTTGAAACTTTGACTTCAAATGTTGACTTTTTGGTCAAACCAATTAGAGCAAGCTTGTACACCTGGACTTTTTTGGCATTTTAAAGCACATGGGTGATCATATGAACTCAAAATAAGGTGTACTTGATGGACTCTTGATTAAATTGCTCAAAGCTTGAATTTGCTTGTTGAAGAAGGCATGAAAATAAACACATGAACCTTTGACTTTCCTTGAGAAGTAAGCAACAAAACTTTGAGATGCTTCTTGATTGAAAAGCCTTTACCTTGCATAATAAACTTAAGGGAAACAAGACATATTTTTGGTATTTTGATTAGTGGTTAGATAATAAACTAATCATATATACACAAAGGTAAAACACCAACAAAGAGGTGCTTGGTGATCCCTGCAAAAAAGCAAACCCAAAGATGAATACGGGGAAGGATCAAGATGTGACCTTGTTTGTTGCAATGATACAAATGATATGTGAGATCTTAGGCTAAAAATTAGGGTATGTCAAACATGAGAATGAAAAATGATGTCAGGATGAGAATGAAGTTCAATATATAACAACGCATTATTCTTCTTAAATAGGAGAAACGATTAACAACTAAAAGTGTGGAGTGAAGTGTGGATCATAGTCAGACGTCAGATTAATCTATGCAGCTAGCAAAGCTCCCTTGGGTGTGATTGTCTGCTTTATGAGATAAGAAAATCTACCTATTTTGCGTGCTCTACCGCTTTCGCTTTACAATTGGGCCTTTTGTCTTTGCGTATGTATTCCTACATATGACCTATAATAGTTGTCTATCAAGCCTTTAAATTTTGCATTCCATGACAAGGATATGCAATATGTGTTCCTACCCGACCTCTCGATCTAGAAATGTGAAAGTCTTTGATGGGACGTCACGATCATCAAAAACAGACACTTTTAATGGCTTCCTTGTAACATGTAACATTTCGCTAAAAACAATTGACATGTGTTCCTATGTTAGTTGGTGGTGTTGTTCCCTCTTCTCTATAGCACTTGAGTACTTTGAATAGTTGATGACGTGCTATCAGGTGCACATCATTTAATAAGGAAAAAACATCGAATTCTAACAAGAACTTAGCAAGTTAGAAGCATTTAAGTGAAAAAGTTGGAAAAACGCTTTAGGGTCAAAAAAAGGACTTAGTGAGAAAATTAGTGAAAAAGAAGCAAAAACATGTTGAACCCCCTGGATTTTACGCGACCATAACACGTCTACTTACCTCTAACGTGCCCACATTGAGAAGCAATGGGCCCATGTTGAAGTAGTGATGTCGCACCCCCCCCCCCCATCCCACAAAAAAGCAAACCTAAAGATGAATAGGGGAAGGATCAAGATGTGACCTTGTTTGTTGCAATGATGCAAATGATATGTGGGATCTTAGGATTAAAAATTAGGGTATGACAAACATGAGAATGAAAAATGATGTCAGGATAAGAATGAAGTTGAATATATAACGACGCATTATTCTTCTTAAATAATAGAGAAAAGATTAACAACTAAAAGTGTGGAGTGAAGTGTGGATCATAGTCAAACGTCAAATTGATCTATGCAGCTAGCAAAGCTCCCTTGGGTGTGATTGTCTACTTTATGAGATAAGAAGATCTACTTATTTTGCGTGCTCTACCGCTTTCGCTTTACAATTGGGCATTTTTTCTTTGCGTATGTATTCTTACATATGACCTATAATAGTTGTCTATCAAGCATTTAAGTTTTGCATTGCATGACAAGGATATATAATATGTGTTCCTACCCGACCTCTAGATCCAGAAATGTGAAAGTATTTGATGGGACGTCACTGTCATCGAAAACAAACACTTTTAATGGTTTCCTTGTAATATGTAATGTTTCACTAAAAATAATTGACATGTGTTCCTATGTTAGTTAGTGGTGTTGTTCCCTCTTCTCTATAGCACTTGAGTACTTTGAATAGCTGACGACGGGCTATCAGGTGCACATCATTTAATAAGGAAAAAACGTTGAATTCTAACAAGAACTTAGCAAGTTAGAAGCATTTAAGTGAAAAAGCTGGAAAAACGCTTTGGGGTAAAAAAAGGACTTAGTGAGAAAATTGGTGAAAAAGAAGCAAAAACATGATGAACCCCTTGGATTTTACGCAACCATAACAAGCCCACTTACCTCTAACAAACCCATATTGAGAAGCAACGTGTCTGCGCTGGAGTAGTGATGTTGCAACACCCCCTGCAAAAAACCAAACCCAAAGATGAATAGGGGGAAGGATCAAGATGTGACCTTGTTTGTTGCAATGATGCAAATGATATGTGGGATCTTAGGGTTAAAAATTAGGGCATGACAAACATGAGAATGAAAAATGATGCTAGGATGAGAATGAAGTTGAATATATAACGATGCATTATTCTTCTTAAATAGGAGAAACGATTAACAACTAAAAGTGTGGAATGAAGTGTGGATCATAGTCAAAACGTCAAATTGATCTATGCAGCTAGCAAAGCTCCCTTGGGTGTGATTGTCTGCTTTATGAGATAAGAAGATCTACCTATTTTGTGCGCTCTACCGCTTTCGCTTTACAATTTGGCCTTTTGTCTTTGTGTATGTATTCTTACATATGACCTGTAATAGTTGTCTATCAAGCCTTTAAGTTTTGCATTGCATGACAAGGATATGCAATATGTGTTCCTACCCGACCTCTAGATCCAGAAAGTGACGTTTTTCAGCAGCTTTATAAGGAAAAAAGAAGGGTTGGACTACCAAGACCAAAAAGTGACGTTTTAGAGTGGTTTGGGAGCTTTTTAAGACCATTGGAGAGCTTATTCTTAAGTGATTTTTTATTCTCTTCGAATCTAAACTATTTGTATTCATTAATTTCAACATGAGTAGTTAAACTCCTCTAGGTTAGGTCAAATTTGATGATGGAACTACTTTTGCATGATTGGACATATGATTGGGTGATGTTAATGTTATTGTTCTATTTTATTATATTTTGCTTAATTTTAATTTTGTTTTTTAATTTTAATTTTTACTCTATTCTGCATTGAACAATGCTACTAAGGTATTGTTTTCTATGTTTATGTGAGGTTCGGATCCGACGCTTTTGCCATTGGATTTAGAGATTGAGAGAACTGCAAGAGAACTCTTTAAAGAAAAAGCTGAGGTTTTGTTAGCAAAACAATAGCAGAAAGAGGAAATGGAAATGGAAGCACCACTACAACAAACATTTAATGATTACTGTAGGCGTACTGACGCTGATCAAATCTCACCAGGATTCCAACCGACAAATCCAGTGACATTTGATATTTAAAAAATTGTGTTGTAGGGCTTGAGAGATGATTCGTTCGATGGTCAAGCTATTTGTGATCCTTGGGAACATTTAGCCAAGTTCTACGAGACATGCTCCATGTGCAAGCCATCCGGAGATATCACTAATGATCAAGTAAAATTTTGTATGTTTGGATTTTCCTTTATTGATAGAGCTAAAGATTGGATGCAATATATTCCCAACAGGACGATACAAACATGGAAGGAATTAGAATACAAGCTCTTGGAAAGATACTATTTGAATGCGCAGTTTGTCGAAAGAAAAACTACAATTATGAATTTGAGCTAGGATGATAGTGAGTCTTTGTCAGATGCATGGGAGAGATTCAAGATGTTTCTCAGGAAGTGCCCAAATTACAACTGTTAGGGACCAATTAGTACTACTTTTTATACCATTTTATTGGTCCCTTTTACCAAGTTTTGATGTAATTACACACTTTTATTCTCACTATTTTGTATAAATGCAATTAGGTTTAATTTATTTTGTTTTGAATAGTTATTTCACATATTTGTTAGTTTTGTAGAATTTTTGGATGAGAAAGCTTTGGATTGCAGCATCATAATATGGAAGATTTTGGATGAAGCTTGTAAAACAAGGAAACTGAGGCAGCTTCAGTTCGCCCCGCGAACAAAGTTCGCCCCGCGAACTGCATGACAGGACCAGTTCGCCCCGCGAACAAAGTTCGCCCCGCGAACCCTGCGAATCCAGCAAACTGATTTTTGGGTCAAAAGTGTTGTTTTGAAGGCCAGCTGTTTTTGCCATTTTGGGTCTGCCTTGGAATTGTTTTTCTGCTTTAGATGACAATGTCCAATTACGGAAATGTCAACCTTTTTTGGTAGAGACAAAATACATTAACCTAGGGGATGGAAACATTATTCATCATACACACATTGAGATATTTTGTAAGGGAGAAAACAGAGTTTTCTCTGCTTTAACATTCTGCTTTGTAACAATGGTGATGAGGAGCTAAACTCCCTTTTGTCAAGATTGGAGGTAGTAGCTATTCTCATCTGTTTATGTATTCACTTTGATTTATATATGAGATAAAGATTGTTGATGTATTGAATACTGTTTTTGCTTTAAGTTGAAAACCAGATTTGAGTAGTTGTCGAGAGAGATTACTCAAGTTTAGACATAAAACAGATTTTCAAGTAGTGAATAAGTTGTAGAGATAGATTTATTCATTACTATTCTTTGATATTGAACATTAAAGATTGCTATATTGATAGTTAGGTGGAGAGATCGTCTAATGATCAATATAGTGATTATCACGATATCATTTAGACATAAATGACTTTGAGAGGATATTTGAACATCATCAATAATCTTGAATCTATTTATTTATCATAGGGAATCATAGACATTTGAAATAGTGAACTCCAATCTTGCCAAGCCTTTATATTTGACTAAAACCATTTCTTAGTTTTTGTTAACATTCACTCACAAAATATTTTTCCAAACAAAACAACCCTGTTACTTTCTAAACTTATAACATTTGAATTATAGAACGGCGGTAATATCAACCAATCTCTGTGGATACGATACAAAAATATTTGCCGAAGATATACTATTCAACAAATTGGCGCCGTTGCCGGGGATTGGTGTCGATATTACAAGCATTGCAATAATTCATTGTTTTAAGTTTTGTTACTTTTATTGTTATCCCTCTTTTGTTTCACTTGGTTTGTTAGTTTTGAAGATTCTAGTGCATGCGAGGAAAAGCAACTGAGGAGCAACTTCAATTCGATCCTGAAATTGAAAGAACACTTCGGAAGCTCAATAGCAAAACACGAAGAAGAAGGAAACTAGCCGAAGAGAGAAACCGGAGAGAAGAAGCATCTACTTCCGCACTTGTTCAAATCGAAGAAGTGGTTGTAGAGGCTTGTAAAGGAAACATGGCGGATGACAATCGTACCGAAATGTCCGCTAATAGTCCAAGAAGGAATGCTCAATTTGCCCGTGGAGGAAGAAATACGGAGATGAAGGCCGGAATCCTCCAACTTCTCTATGCAAATCCATTCACCGGAATGGATCATGAAGATCCGTACTCCCATCTCATCAAATTCTATGAGATTGCGGGTTCGACGGGAATTGATGAAGCGGGTGAAGAAGCATTATTCAAGAGGATGTTCCCACACTCCTTAGTGGGAAAGGCAAAAGAGTGGTACCTTGATCAAGCAGCAAGAGTTATGACGGATTGGAATTTGTTAGAAGAAAAGTTATTAGAAAGATATTTCCCTCAATCCCGATTCATGGAAGCCAAAACGGCTATCGCGGTATTCACTCAAGGAAGCAACGAGTCTTTAAATGAGGCTTGGGAAAGATTCAAGTCAATGTTGAGAAAATGCAAGGGTCATGGTTTTGATGAGCTCACTCAAATCCATATTTTTCTAAATGGGCTCCAATCAACTCACAGAACACTTTTGGATGCTACCGCGGGTGGCTCTCTTATGTCAAAAACTGCGGAAGAAGCTAACGTTATTATTGACCGGATGGCACTCAATGATCGTCAAAGTCAACATGACCGTAGTCCTTCACAACGTAAACCGGGAGTTCTTGAATTAAATACCAATGATGCCATCCTTGCTCAAAACAAGCTACTCTCTCAACAAGTGGAGCTTCTCACTCAACAAATGGCCAAGCTTCCACAGCAAATGAAGGAGATTCAAAGTTCTCAAGTTCGACATCAAGTAGCATGTTGCGAGTTATGCCAAGGAGATCATCCTACTGGTTTTTGCCCTCCGCTAGAAGAAGTGAGCTATGTGAACAATCAAAATCAAGGCTATCAAAGGAACAATCAAGGTTACCAACCAACAAGGTTCAACAATCAAAATTTTCAGCAGCAAAGTCCTTATCAACACCCCAATTCTCAAGGCCAACAATCGCAAGGAGGAAGTTCCAAGCTAGAGGACACTCTTCAACAATTCATGCAAGCTTCCATGGCAAATCAGAAGAGTAATGAAGCAGCAATCAAGAATTTGGAAAATCAAATAGGTCAACTTGCGAAACAGCTGTCGGAACAAACTGCAGGATCTTCTTTCTCCGCTAATACTCAAACTAATCCAAAGGAGCATTGCAAAGCAATTTTTACTAGAAGCGGTAGAGAGTTGACAAGTAAAAAAGGTGAGGAAATTACAGTTGAGAATGATACGGATGCTGTGCTGGAAAATGAGGATGTGGCTTGTGGGAAGAAGAAAGTGGTAGAAACTGCTCAGTTCGCGCCGCGATCTCCCTTCGCGCCGCGAAAACAGCAGAACCAACAACTGATGGAAGAGCAGCGGTGTGAAGCGGAAATGAATAAGGAAATCGAACCAAGAAATAAGAAAAAAGGAGACAAAGGAGTGAATGTCATTCCAGTTCAACATCTACCATATCCGCACGCACCATCAAAGAAGGATAACGCTAGACACTATGCACGGTTTATGGACATCTTCAAGCAGCTTCAAATCAACATTCCATTTGCTGATGCATTAGAACAAATGTCACGGTATGCAAAGTTCATGAAGGACATTCTTACAAAGAAAAGGAGACACGTGGAAGACGAGACCATAATGCTTGATGCACGGTGTAGTGCTATCATCCAAAAGACTCTCCCAAGGAAGGAGTCCGATCCGGGCCGGGTTGTTCTACCGGTGACCATTGGAAGCACATACACTGGAAATGGTTTGATTGACTTGGGCTCTAGTATAAATTTAATCCCTCTCTCCATTGTTAAAAGATTAGGGAATGTTGAGATTAAATCGACGAGAATGACTTTACAACTAGCCGACAAGTCTACCACTTTACCATACGGAATTGCTAAAGACATGTTAGTGAAGGTGGACAAATTCTTGTTTCCGGTAGATTTCGTAATAGTAGAGATGGATGAGGACCGTGATGTGCCCCTAATTCTTGGAAGACCTTTTATGAAAACAGCTCGGATGATGATTGACGTAGATGATGGACTAATGAAGGTGAGAGTGCAAGACGAAGAGGTGACCTTTAATCTTTTTAAAGCTATGAAGCATCCGCATGACAAACATGATTCATTCCGAAATGATGCAATTGAAGAAAAATACCATGATGGAAAGGCCCGTCGCAAGGAGTTTCATGTCGGACAAATGGTACTGCTTTTCAAATCAAGGTTCAAGTTATTACCGGGTAAGCTGAAGCCAAAAGGGTCAGGACCGTTCGTTGTCAAGGAAGTACGGAATTGTGGAGCCATTGTAATCGAGGATCCAAAGTCACAAGAGAGTTGGACCGTAAATGGTCAAAGACTCAAAGTTTACCATGGTGGCGACATAAATCGTGATGTGGATGTCGTGTCTCTATTTAAACCGGGCTAATCAGTGGACCGTCAAGCTCAAACGACGTTAAACAAAGCGCTTGTTGGGAGGCAACCCAACGTTGTAAGTCCGTATTTTAATTTTTTTCTGCTGTGTGAGTTTTTGCTGTGTTAAATTTTGAAAAAAATTGGGTTCTGGTTTTTACAGTTCGCCCCGCGAACACTGTTCGCCCCGCGAACTGAATTCACAACTTCAGTTCGCGCCGCGAACAAAGTTCGCCCCGCGAACAGTAAATAACAGAACTAATTTTTTTTGAAATTTCCTTCAGTTCGCCCCGCGAACAAAGTTCGCCCCGCGAACTGGAAAAAAAAAAAAAAAAAACTTTTGTTTCATGTCATTTTCGTTTCATTCCTATTTTCACGAACTTAGGAGATTCTTTCAACAACCTCGCTACTCCACGTCCAAACCTCCAAATTTCAAAACTTCCCCTCTCCATTCCCTTCCTAAGAGGATTTTGTTGATTATGCTAAGTGGCCTGAGGGCAAGCCAATTTTTTTTGGGGGGTGCAGGAGGTGGTGTAAATCATGGCGATGAGTTGAAGGAAGATTGAGGAGTTTGTTGAATTTTAGAGTGTATCTTGATAATTGCATGAATACTTTTTGAAATTTAAGTGTGTTTTAATCAAATATTGGTTTGCCAACATTTTTGTTTAATTGTTCTTACTCATAAGTCAAGCTTTAAGCAACCGAGAAATGATCGCAAAGAAAGAAGCATAGGACACTTCGAGTGGTGATGATAAGAATTAGTGTCGGCATTTCAAGGTACACTTTATCGCTTTCTAGACTTAACATGAGTAGTTTGATGGTGTGTGCAAATTCCATGTCATAAATTCATTGAAGTATATGTCATTTTTGAATCAAAATAGGACTTAGCCAGTTGTGAGGAGACTTTCCATTGTACACTAAAAAGCGGGAAACCGAGCATTGTTTTAACTCATTCTTATCATGCTAAATCATGCATCAATCCATTTTTGTGTGAAATTTTTGAAAATGATAGAGGCATTGTTTGTGAGAAAAACCACTTGACCAAAAAGTTTGAATCAACTAACCTTGTGAGGAATAATCCTTAGTTAACCCCCTTTGAGCTTAATTTAGGATTCATTTGATTGATCATTGTAAAATCAATTGAAAATTGTGGAATAAATGAATCCTAATTTCTTTCGTATCAGTTGAAACCTCAAACCGAGTTGTTTGCAAAATTTTGCCTTTTGCTTATGTCTAAGTAGGGAGCATTATTGAATAAATTTGGTTTTGGAATCTAAAGTTGGGGAGAGTAAAGTGAAAAGTTGATTAGAAACTTGGAAAAGTGAGTTTCTATGAAAGGGTAAAAATATGAAAAGAAACAAGAAAAAGAAATCACCCTTGAAACCATAGAGCATAGAAAAAAATAGAAAAAGAAAATCAAAGGAAATGCTCATGGTTGTGTGGATTTGAAAAGAAAAAGAAAAAGAAAAAGATAGGGATCAAAGAAAGGGAAATTGTGTAGAGTGAATCTTTGGGAATGCTCCCTTAGGATAGGCAATTTGGTTGAATTGTCTTAATCATATCCTTTCTTGTAACCTAAGCCACATTACAACCTTTGAAAGACCTCTTGATTCTCATTTTTCACATGATTTGGTACTTGTTGTGATAACCGCATGATTTGAGTTGTTGTTGATTTAATTGCTTGGATGAGTGAAAGTAACCCTTCATGTTATTCATCATTATTATGATGTGTGTGTAAGCTTGATTCAATTTTGACATATATGGCTTTGAATTCCTTGGAATGATTTTTGCACTTTACCATTTCCCTTATTCATATTTTGTCTAGAATTGAGATAGGTGAATTGAGAAAATGCCAAACACTTTTGAACCATTTGAATGTTCTTGGTAAATCCTTGTTTCAATCTTTTGTGTCATTGCTTTGATTGTAAGGGTGGAAACTTTTGTTTAGGGACAAACAAAATGCTAAGTTGGGGAGAGTTGTTAGGGACCAATTAGTACTACTTTTTATACCATTTTATTGGTCCCTTTTACCAAGTTTTGATGTAATTACACACTTTTATTCTCACTATTTTGTATAAATGCAATTAGGTTTAATTTATTTTGTTTTGAATAGTTATTTCACATATTTGTTAGTTTTGTAGAATTTTTGGATGAGAAAGCTTTGGATTGCAGCATCATAATATGGAAGATTTTGGATGAAGCTTGCAAAACAAGGAAACTGAGGCAGCTTCAGTTCGCCCCGCGAACAAAGTTCGCCCCGCGAACAAAGTTCGCCCCGCGAACTGCATGACAGGACCAGTTCGCCCCGCGAACAAAGTTCGCCCCGCGAACCCTGCGAATCCAGCAAACTGATTTTTGGGTCAAAAGTGCTGTTTTGAAGGCCAGCTGTTTTTGCCATTTTGGGTCTGCCTTGGAATTGTTTTTCTGCTTTAGATGACAATGTCCAATTACGGAAATGTCAACCTTTTTTGGTAGAGACAAAATACATTAACCTAGGGGATGGAAACATTATTCATCATACACACATTGAGATATTTTGTAAGGGAGAAAACAGAGTTTTCTCTGCTTTAACATTCTGCTTTGTAACAATGGTGATGAGGAGCTAAACTCCCTTTTGTCAAGATTGGAGGTAGTAGCTATTCTCATCTGTTTATGTATTCACTTTGATTTATATATGAGATAAAGATTGTTGATGTATTGAATACTGTTTTTGCTTTAAGTTGAAAACCAGATTTGAGTAGTTGTCGAGAGAGATTACTCAAGTTTAGACATAAAACAGATTTTCAAGTAGTGAATAAGTTGTAGAGATAGATTTATTCATTACTATTCTTTGATATTGAACATTAAAGATTGCTATATTGATAGTTAGGTGGAGAGATCGTCTAATGATCAATATAGTGATTATCACGATATCATTTAGACATAAATGACTTTGAGAGGATATTTGAACATCATCAATAATCTTGAATCTATTTATTTATCATAGGGAATCATAGACATTTGAAATAGTGAACTCCAATCTTGCCAAGCCTTTATATTTGACTAAAACCATTTCTTAGTTTTTGTTAACATTCACTCACAAAATATTTTTCCAAACAAAACAACCCTGTTACTTTCTAAACTTATAACATTTGAATTATAGAACGGCGGTAATATCAACCAATCTCTGTGGATACGATACAAAAATATTTGCCGAAGATATACTATTCAACAACAACCTAAGTTCAATGGATTAGTTATCACACTTGATGAGAGGGTTGACAACTGCCACCAGAATGCTTATTGATGCCTCGATTAGAGGTACTTTGAGAGAAAAAAACGGATGAAGAAGTGAAGACAGTCATTGAAAATACGTGTCAAAACAAATACCGCTCGAATAAGCGAACTGTGAAAGGAAAAGGTGTGCTAGTTGTAGACACACAAACTACTCTACTACTACAACTAATGACTCTCACTAAACAGTTAGTTGCTTCTCAGTTAACTCAAGGTCATGTAAATTATATCCAGACCTTGAAGTATGATTTATGTGAAGGTGAGCATTCCAACGGTAATTATGTTCCTAACATCAAGAGTTCGGAAGTTCAGTATGCTAAGTTCTAAAGGAACAATCCATACTCGAATACGTACAATCCAGGTTAGAAGGATCGTCCTAACTTCAAGTGGATCAACAATAGAAAAACTCTGAATCCTACTCAAGGTGCTCAGCAAGAAACTCAAGCGCCACAACGAAAGCCCTTAACCTTGGGAGAAACTCTAAAAAGCTTCATGCACACCACTCAAGAGAGTTTTCAAAAGATAAGTCATGTACAACAAAAGATGATACAGAGTCAACTGACAACCAATAAGAATACCGAGGCCTCTATAAAAATTTAGTGGCACAAATTATTCAGTTTTCGAAGCAAATAGCATCTCAGGTAAATTCAAGAAAGGGAATAAACGTTAATATTGTAGATAATATTAAGAATGAAAATTATAGTGCTATTGGATTGAGGAGTGGAGTGGTAGCGACACCCACAAGAGTTAGTGATTAGAAGAAAAAGAGTGAGGAGAAATTAGCAAGTGAAGAGGACATAAAAAAAGAGGGAGAAAAAAATGAGAAAGAGGGTGATAATGAGATTAAAGGTGATCTTTTGGCCAATTTATTGACAAAAACTCTCCATGGAGGCGGACTAAGAAACAAATTTTCACTGAGTCTAATCGTTTTCTTCCTGACTATATCAAGGCTTCTTACCCATTCTTGAAAGAGAGACCTAAAAAGAAGTATGAAAAAGAGGAGCAATTCAAAAGGTTTAAGAAGATGATGAGGAAGATTCAAGTCAACATCCCCTTATGTGAAGCCATGGACCAAATGTCGGTATAAGCAAAGTTTATGAAAGAACTACTCTATGGAAAATGAAGTTTGAGAGATGATTAAAATGTTGTTTTAGATGAAGAGTGTAGTGCGATAATCCAAATGAGGCTTCCATCTAAACTTACTGACCCTGGTAGGTTTATTATTCCATGTTCTATTGGACTTGGCAAAGTTGACCAAGGTCTTTGTGATTTAGGGGCAATCATTAATCTAATTCCACTCTCAATGATGAAGAGGTCGGGGCGTGGAGAGCCGAAGTCTACTCATATGACTCTCACATTGGTTGACTGTTCGGTAACGTATACATGTGGAATTTGGAGGATGTATTGGTTACAGTGGATGACCTTGATTTTCCGACAAACTTTGTAATTTTGGACATGTCTGAAGACGTTGAAACTTATTTAATTCTAGAAAGACCATTCCTAGAAACATGAAGAGCTTTAATTGATGTAGAGTTAAGGGAGTTAGCATTGAGCTTCAACAAATAACAAGTGGTTTTCAATGTGTTCGAAGCCACAAAGCATCCTCAATGATACAAGAGCAAATTATTGTAATCACTAAACAAGTGGACACTAGAAAAGGAAAAATTGGGAGTGGGACATAGGGTCCGATGGAGGAAGTCTAGGCTAAAAGGGTTGTTATGTGTGTTTAGATGTAAGGCAGTCGGGCCTTACATAATTTAGAAAATTTATGAAGATGGGGTTTTACAGTGAAAGATCCTGGAAACTCAAAGGTCTCCACTGTTAAGAGCGGGGAGCCCAGGGCCTTTCAAGTTACTAACAAAGCATCAGAGACAGAGTATATGATGCTCGCATAGCCTTAGGCTCTAGAGTCGGGCTCGTGACCTTAAACAAGTGTTGCGTAGGAGGCCTTCCACGGTTCCGTAATGTTTTTTATGTTATTCCAGACCAATTAATTTAAATTTGAGTGTGTTTTTCATTTTAGTGAATTGGTCTTTTATGTTTGTTGGATGTGTAGAATCATCAAAATGGAAATGGAGGTAGCATGTAGCAAGAAGAAAGTGAGAGAAAGCAAAATTTTGTGCAGAAAAATGAAGTTAGCCCCTGGAAAAAACGCTGGTGCGCCAGGCTTCAATGTGGGCATGTTTCTTGCTAACGCAGGCATGTTGAAGAATTTGATTGTTTGCTTTTAACTGTTGGCCCTACCTTTGGCCAACGTGGGCGCGTCTAATACAAAGCTTTCCTATAAAAGTGGCTTTTCAACCTTTCCTTTTTTAATTCTAATCTTAATTATCCTTTCTTCTCACAAAGTACTCTCATATTCTTGCAAAATTCTGGTTGTTTTCACTATTGTTTTTGCAGAAATTATGGCACCACCAAATAGAAGTTGTACCTCTAGTTTCATCTGTTCCTCAAGCATCCCCATCTAGTCCAACTTGCCCCTCGTGTTTGTTTGTGAATGAAACAAGCGCATAAGAATTCATGCAGATTAAGAAGTACACAATTGTGAGGGAGTGTGCCTTTGATCTAAAGCATCTCTCTAGATTTGAAGAGTTAAGCATCATGTTGGAGACAAGAGGCTGGAGGTCCCTAAATAAGTTGATTAAGGAGACAAGTGAAGCCATTGTATTCGAGTTCTATGCGAACGCCGCAAACCTAGAATCTTATGATTATGCATCATATGTTTGAGGTACAAGTATTGATTTTTCTCCTCAAGCTATTAATTTTCTTCTTCGTATCAAAGCACCTCCAAGTTGTAACATTCAAATAGTAAAAAGGTGTGTCTATCTGATGAGATGATTCAGTTGATGTTAGCTAAATTTTGTCATCTTGGGGCTACATGGGCAATGGACCAGGATAGGTTTATTAAGTTGATAGTCAGAGACATGCTCCTAATGCCTAAGGCCTGGGATTCATTTTTAACCCAAACCTTACAGGCAGTTTCAACTCAGTCTGAGTTGAGTGTGTGAAGGTGTTAGACTCTTATGGCTATCTTGCATGAGGATCCTATTAATGTAGGAATGCTCATTGTGAGGAACATCAAATTTATGGTTGATGCCCCCCAAAGAACTAGGGGCACTTTTGTATTATTAACAAATTGTGCAAGTTGGCAGGAATCTATACGCACCCAGAAGATGTGATGATCAACCATATGCTTCAAATCACAGTAAGTTCCATTCATAAGACCCTCCACCCACCTAATCTAGCTAGAGGCCAAGAGGAGCAACGAGATGATGATGTCTCCTATCCTGATATGCAGTAGTAGCCACCTGAAGGAGTCCATCATTATCAGCAATAGTCTCTACAAAGACAACATCGGGAAGAGTTTGCCTTAGGCATGACAACTTGGGCAAATGAAGTGTCGCCTAATTTGTATATTGACCCACCGAGGTTTGGACCTGAATACTAGAGCTTTTATGATGATCATAGAGATCATATTCCAGTCCAAAAACTTAGGGAAAAGTTTCCATACTTCAACTTCCATGGAGACCTACTTTTCTAAGCAAGATTAGGCCTTAGCCAACTGCCGAGCAGAGATGAAAACCATTTGGCAAGGCAAGATCAACAACATCAAGATGACATGATTAGGCTCCATGACTTTTTTCGCCCCGATGATAATTTCTAGTCCAACATTATACTTTTGTTTTGATTTATTTATTTTATTTCTTTTTGTACCAATGAAGTTGAATAAGGGGAGCTCCAAAAACGTGATTTGCCCCAAAGTTTGTAATGCTCAGTCTTTGATTAATGAATTTTGTTTGTGCATGTTTCTTTTTCAGTTTAATTACTACCTTACCTTTGAATAGAAATGCATACAAAATAAATAGAGAATAAAGTGATCAAGATCAAAGTGACCTTGTTGAGTAATGATTGATGAAGAAAGGGTACACCATTGCTACTACTTAACCTAGAGATATCTAAACTTGTGAGGTTTAAGTCATAATATTTCCATTGTTTACTTATTTTGTTTTCTGAGTGTATCCATGGAATTGTAATATCTAGAATTTTCATTTTATCTGTTTAAATTAAGTTGATCTGATAAACACACATAGAGGCAGTTGTTTGTCAAAACTCTGCGGCCTTATAAACCACCATTTCATTATGACTGATATTCATTGTTAACAAATTTGAGCCTTAGCCTTTCCTTCAGTGACTTAGCCTATTATAAGCCTTGAATTTAAATATAGAAAACTTTCCACCCTCCTTGGAATTAGGTAGATAGATTTTAATTTTGGTATAATTTAGTCAGAAAGTTTGAAGTTGCTCTTGGAAGTTAGCAACATTCAAGATCGGGGTTATGGGTATTAGAGAATTTGGTATAAGAAAAGAAAAATAAATAAAAATAAGATGTCAAAACACGACATTTAAAAAATTGATGAAAAAGAAAAGAAAAAGACCACAAATTTGAAAATTCTCTAGTACCCAATATGAAAGAAAGAGTGATATGAAACGTATAGGATAATGGAAGGACAAAGAGGTACCTAACTCCAAAATTTAAGCCAATTATCCAAAAATTATCCTACCCTAACATAACCCATGTTACATGATAACGAGAAATCGTATCATGTTTTTAGGCTTATATAGCATGTTATTCATATTTATTTCAATATGTTTTCTCACCTTTTAGTTCATTTTTATTCGTTTTGCAGTTGTCAGCTAGATTCAGTGTGGATTCGAAAGCAAATCGGAAAAGGAGCAAAAAAGTAGCAAAAGAACAAGATTTTGCCCATCCTCTTGATATGGCGTCCACCGTGTGCATATGGCGTTTGCCATTGTCCATGCATGCCACATCATTTAATGCCCAAGGCAATGGCGTTCGCCATTACCCTAATGGTGTTCCCCATTATCATGCAGAAGCAGTTTTCTGCGTGGGAGCAGTTTCTCAACTGTTTTTCCCATTTTCTTTCCCTCCACTTTGTTGGCACGACCATAGGAAGTTACAAGGGGGTGAGCTCTATAAATAGGACTCCATGGGTTGTTTCAAAGGCATCCAAGTTGTGTCGAAGCTCTATTGAATTTGCTTCATAGTCTTAGGCATAAATTTACCTGTAAAAGTGACAATAACTTACATCAAGGGATTGTCACACTTGTTTTCATTTTATTTGTATTGCACTCTTAGATAAAGAACAAGCGTGTTGGCATTTTCATTTCAATTCAAGTTTATGTTTTCTTTAATTTCAGGTTTTTACTATTTTATTGTTTATACTTGTTATTGCCTTTACTGCATTACATGCCATGCTGTTTTTAAGTTTAGTTGCTTTGATCATGTTGTTTTTAATTAAAATAATGTCTTGTTAAATATCCTTGAGTCTGGCGTATGAGGACCATCATTACCGACGAGACTCGATAGAAACAATAAGCATAAAATTGTGATTAAATTATGTTTTGATTTTAGTTTCCAATTGTATGTTTCATTGTTTTGACACGAGAGTGAAGAATAAACTAAGGTTCAAGTCGATAGCGTGAGAGTGTGAGGAATGAACCAGATAGTGGAACTAGGCATCGATCCTAAAAATAGCGAGAGCGCTTTATGCATCATTTAGGATCTCATTGGTTTTCAAAATATGCTTTCTAATTGAAACGGGCAAGCGAGAGCAAAATCCTGTGGTTAGGAGGTGTGGTTTTAGTCAATAGCGCGAGAGTGTGAGACGGAGTATTTAAATCAATATTTTCTACAGAACTTAATCTAATTGTAATTAGCACCTGAATTCTACAGAGTCCCTTAGGAACACGGAATCCATATTCCGGGCTCGTTTTATCATCATTTTCAAACCACTAGCAATTAGCATTTATATTTCCGTTGGTATCCTTTTAACCTTTAGCTTTAGCTTTACATTGCAACGATAGATAACATTAGTTTGATTATTAGTCTCTGTGGATTCGACAATCTTTTAAAACTACGCGATAAATTGTATACTTGCAGTTATTATCCGACAGACACGTTAGTCGCGATCAAGTTTTTGGCGCCGTTGTCGGGGACTAATTTAGCCAATATTGTGATGTTGTTGTTGCGCAGTATAGACTAAGGCAAAATTTATTTTATTTACCCTTCTAAACCGTCAATTGTATGCCAAGCACTCGCTCACAAGGCGAAAAGCTAGAACAACCAATTGACAAAGTCGAGCCTTTCATTAACTTACAACGTCGAATTCATAATTTCCGAATTAAGTACAATCTTCCTTTTCCAGAACAAAAATTTGAACCTAAACCAGTAATGGATGAAGGACCACAAAACCATCCTCTTAAGTATTATGATGTTCCTTCACAGGAGGAACCACACAACAACATTGTTGCCCTTTCCATCAACTAAAATGATTTCGAGTTAAAACCTTCATTGTTATCATTCGTTCAACAAAACCAATTTTTAGGTAGTCCTACAGACGATCGGAACTTACATTTGTCAGTGTTTGTGCAGTTCGCAAACATAGTGAAAGCAAATGGTGTCAGTCCCGAAGCGATTAGACTACGTCTTTTCCCTTTTTCCTTAAGAGATAGAGCTTGGCTCTAGTCTCTACCTTAGAACTCTGTAATCACATGAGACGAGTTGAAGAAAGTCTTCTTAGCCCGATATTTCACACCAAGCAAGACGACTATGCCAAGAGCTCATATCAACAGATTAAAGAAAAAAGACAACAAATCTCTTTTCGAAGCTTGGGAAAGATACAAGGACATGATGAGACTCTGTCCACACCATGGACTTGAGCAATGGTTGATTATCCATACTTTTTACAATGGTATTTTGTACAACACTAAAATGAATTTGAGTGTCACAGTTGGTGATATTTTAATGGACGAACCATATGATGAAGTCCATGAACTCATCGAGAACATGGCTCAAAATCATTTCCAATGGGGAGGTGAATACGCTGCTACCAAATAACGAACTCTGAAAGGCGGAATGTACGAAGTTAATGGCATAGACCGTGTCAATGCTAAAGTGGATGCACTTACTCAAAAGATCGAAAGCTTAGCCATAACACCATCAGCTACCGTAGCTGCAGTAACACCAAAATGTGAATTGTATGGAACCCTTGGGCACACTAATGTTGAGTGTCAGTTATTGGCTGGTATTCCTACCGATCAAGTAAATTACGCTCAAGGAAACCCATGTTTCAACACTTACTATCCTGGATAGAGAAATCGTCCGAACTTTTCTTATAAAAACAACAATGCTTTGTTCCCTCCAAACCCAACACCTATTATTCCACCTGGTTATCAGAAAGGAGCCCCCTGTTACTCCACAAGCACCTAGAAAGTCAAATCTAGAAATCATGATGGAGAACTTTATGAATGCTTAAGCTTAACAAAACAAAGATTTCACAAATCAAAATGCTCATACTACCAAACTGATGAAGCAAATGTCAAGTAAGCTTGATGCTATGGCTACCCATAATAAAATGTTAGAAACCCAAATTTTCCAAGTAGTCCAACAACAAGAAATAATAGTAGTCCCAACTGAAGCATTTCCTGGTCAACCACAACTAAACCCGAAAGGTCATGCTAATGCTATCACATTGCGAAGTGGGACAAAATTAGATGAACCAATTGACCCAAGACTCCAAAGTCCAGCCATGTATCAAAACTCTGGTAAAGGAACTAAAAAGGTAAACGAACCAACCGAAAATGAAAAGGAAGACAAAAGCGGAAAGGTAGAAGATAAAGAAACACCTTATGTGCCCCCGCCACCATACCAAACACTTATACCTTATCCTCAAAGACTTGTTAAGTCCAAAAATGAAGGACAACTTAAGAAATTCATAGAACTTCTGAAGCAACTTAATATCACTATACCATTCACATAAGCCATTACGCAAATGCCTTAATATGCTAAATTCCTTAAAGAGATCTTATCTAATAAGAAAAAGCTTAAGGATTGATCGGTCACCATTTGCACTCAGTTTTCATCATCCATCCAGCATGAATCTTCAAGAATCGGTAACACTTTGTTCTTTCTTTTAGTTAATTTCTTAAGTTTATTGCATTTTATAAATTTCTGCTTGTTTTATGTTGTATTAGTGGTTCATCTCTTTTGTCACATTTTATGTGTTTCCGTGGTAGTACTGTTTGGTTTCCAGGTCTAATAATAAGCCCGAAAGAGGCGTACCGGAAGAATGGAAGTCAAGGACATCGTGAAAAGCGAGATAAGGCAAAAACAGGGGGCTGACACGGGTGCCCGTGTCAGCTGACACAACCCGTGTCAGCAAGGGCTGAAGAACCTGAGTTGACAGAGAGCCAACACGGGCGCCTGTGTCATCTGACATGGCCCGTGTTGGCCAATTCGCCCAGTTTGCTGATTTTTATTGTTGTGGTCTCTTTGTAAGTCTGGAGGGCAGTTTTGGTATTTCACGAGGTTTTTAGATGATTGGGAGCTATTTAGTCTGCATTTTGGTAAAGAGAAAGACACTTTTGATCGCACGAAGAAGAAACAGAAAAGAGAAGAAAGCTTGCAAGGTGTGAAGAAGAAGAGATTTTCAAGATCGGAAGAGATTGAAGATCAACCTTCATCACCAAATAATTGTAATGTCTCTATTTTGTAATTTGTTTTCTTTGAATATTATGAGAAGCTAAACCCCCCAATGCTAGGGGGTGTCCCTGAATTGCTACTGTATGAACACTTTTTCTATGTTTTTATGATTATCGACGTTTTCTTAATTCAAATTATTATACAACATTCTTAATGGTTTATTTTATCGGACAAATGGAATTTTGATCTATGGTTAAGGTTTAGGTCGGAGAAACCACCTTACTGCTTGTTGTATAATAATACTTAGGTTTAATCACTTAGGAATAAGGATCAAACCGTAGTAGCCGTTAATTCTTGATCAATTACATATTTCGTAACGTCATTTTGAATAACTAAGGAATTAAGGATTGAAATTGACTGTTAATGGTTTTCGGCTAAGGAATTAGAGAAAACAATTCTTGAGAATCGATTTTGAATTACTATAACGTAGATGTTATATAATATGGAAGTAGTGTAGTACAAAGCAATTCACACATGTTGCCTTAGCATGCTTTCTCATATCGTTCATCAGCTTTTTATACGCTTGTGTAATTTATTCTCGTTCTTATCATTTTAAAAAATAATCAACAAACCCCCTATGATCTTTTGTTCAATGGAATTATTATAAAGATTTGTACTTATCACGCATTCCTCGAGATTGATACTCGGGATAACTCCCATTTTATTACTACATTGGTGCAAATAGTACACTTGTTATTTTATCGATCAAGTTTTTGGCACCGTTGCCGGGGACTGCCAAAGTATAAGTTGAATAATAATTCAATTGAAATTTTGTTGCTCTGCAACCAAAATTTTATTTCTCTGTACTATTGTTTACTTTTATAAATTCTAATAATTGTCTAATCTGTGTATGCGAGGTAAGGCCTCAGCTGAATTTCTTTTTGACGGAGAACCAGAAAGACTATTGCGTGCAAGGCGACGAAAAGCTAGACTGGAACTATCAGAAGCAACCCCCATTATTTCTGAGTCTGAAAAAGAAGAAGTTATTTCAGTTCATTCGGAAGACTCCGAAACCGTATCTGAAACGATGGCTGAAGCTCCACCTCCCATGGAAAGACTTCTGGGTGACTATGGAGGTGCAAATTATCCGACTGGAAGGTTAACAATTGTGAACCAACCGGTAAATGTTGATCATTTTCAGCTACACCCTTCAACGATTCGTCAACTCGAAAGGAGACCGTTCTCCAGAAAAATCAATGAAGATGCCAACAAGCATTTACAAAGATTTCTGACCATGACAACATCGTTGAAAATTGAGGGACACTCAGAGGAAGCTAAAAAGTTGGTGATGTTTCCGTTTACACTCTCGGAAGATGCCGAAGAGTGGTTTTACTCTTTACCCGCGGGAAGCATTACAACTTGGCAACAAATCGAGACAACATTTTTCAATGAGTACTTCCCTGCCTCTGTGTATATCCGTAAGAGATATGATATTGTTAATTTCAAACAGAAGGAATGAGAGTCACTCGGAGACGCTTACAAGAGGTTCAAGCGATTGTTGGTTGTATGTCCTACTTATAACATGGATGCCACTGAACAGATGCAGAATTTTGTGAATGGCCTTAGAATGAAGATTAAGCAACTCATAGATACAACTGTCGGTGGCTCAACAAATTTTACAACAGCCACTGGAATAAAGAAAATCATTGAAGCCATTGCAGAAAATGAGCATCTGGAGCTCTATGATCACAATGTAAGTCAACCTGAAGGTATCATTGATCTCAAGCTAGCAAATCAAGTTGTGAAGATGGAAGATCAAATAACAGCTGAAGTAGAGCGAAGAATCAAGAAAATGGCTCTTGAAACTCAAACGGTGGCACAAGTTCAACCGGTTCAACCTATTCAAGCAGTTAGTTGCGAAATTTATGGGGGACCTCACTTTGCCATGCATTGTGTGGCAACTGCACAACAGGTAGAAGAGATTAATTTCTGAAGCAGAACAACCCTTACTCCAATACTTATAATCCTGGATGGAAAAATCATCCAAATTTTTCCTGGAAGGACCAGCAATGAAATGCTCAGAAGCAAGCGCCCAATCAATATCAAAGCCAACCACAACAACAGTATCGACCACAACAACAACAACCTTACCAGCAGCAGTTTCACCAATCCCAACAACAATTTCAACAACAGGTTCCAAGAAAAGCAGATTGGGAAATTGCCATTGAAAAATGGCGGCTCAATGTTCACAATTTTAAGAGGAGACTAAAAGTAATCTGAGAAACACTGGTGCTTCAATAAAAAATCTGGAAGTGCAAATGAGTTAGATTGCTCAACAACTCGCAGGTTCTCAAACACCGGGTGCATTACCAAGTGCTACAGTTACAAATCCACGAGAGCATAATAATGTGAGTGATGTAACCACAAGGAGTGGTAAATCGAAAGAAGTCCCTGAGAAAGATGATGACCAAGAAGACCAATTGCTTGAAGTTGAGTTGGAAATAAAATAAAGTGAGGTTGTGAGGGAAGAGGTGGTAGTGCCTAAACTGATGGTTAAAGAAAAAGTTAGTGAATCAAAGTCGGTTGTCAAACTCCCTTTCCCCACAAGAAATAAGAAGAAAGAGCAACATGAGAAGAACTTCGAGAAATTCTTGGAGATGTTCAAAAAGCTTGAGATTAACATTCCGTTCTTGGAGGCACTTGAACAAATGCCCTCTTATGCCAAATTTATGAAGGATATTATTTCAAAAAAGAGGAACACCGACACTGACCCTATTGTACTAACCGAAACTTGTAGGGCTATTTTGAATAGTATGAAGATTCCGGTGAAGAAGAAAGATTGAGGCTCGGTAACTATCCCTTGCACCATTGGGGATAGATCTTTCAAAAAGGCCCTCATAGACTTGGGGGCTAGTGTGAGTCTCATGCCGTTATCCATTTACAAGAGGTTGGGGATTGGAAAAGTGCAAGATACCAGAATGACACTTCAATTTGTTGACCACTCTGTGAAGAGACCTTATGGAGTGGTGGAATATGTTCTTGTGAAGATTGATAAGTTTGTATTTCCGGTGGACTTTGTCATCTTAGAAATGTCGGAAGATGAAGAGATACCACTCATTCTTGGTAGACCATTTTTGGAGACCGGAAGATGTTTGATAGATATAGAAGAGGGCACCATGACTCTAAAAGTTTACGATGAAGAGTTGAAAATTGATGTGCGTAACACCATGAGATACAAAGATGATGTGGCCACCAGTCAACACATAGAGGTCATTGATCAAATGGTTCTGCAAGAAAATCCTTTAGGTGAACCACAATTGCCCTTGGAGAGAGTTCTAAGTCTATCAATTTCTGAAGACACTCAAGAAGTTGATGAAAAGGAGAAGGAAGTGTTAGGTATTATGGAAACACAACCACCCTTTAAGGGATCCTGATCACTCTGATGGGAAAACTTGAGGGAACCCCAGTTTGAGGAAAAGAAAGATGAGACCAAGAAAGTGGCTGAGCTGAAACAACTGCCTGAAAATCTCAAGTATGTTTGTCTAGATTCTGAAAGGAGATGTTCGGCTATTATAAGCTCTAATCTAGAAGTTTCCCAAGAAGACAAGCTCGTCAAGGTTCTGAAGAAGCACAAAAGTGAAATGGGATGGGCGATAGAAGACTTGAAGGGGATTATCCCTACGGTATATATGCATAAAATTTTCATGGAGGATGGTCACAAACCAGTGGTGCAACCCCAAAGAAGACTAAATCCTGCAATGAAGGAAGTGGTTAGGAAAGAGGTTGTTAAACTATTAGATGTTGGGTTAATTTATCTCATATCCGATAGCTCTTGGGTGAGTCCTGTTCATGTGGTTCCAAAGAAAGGAAGAACTACCGTGATAAAGAATGAGAAAAATGAGTTTCTCCCTACAAGGACGGTCACCGGGTGGCGTGTTTGCATTGATTACAGAAGGTTGAATTTGGCGACAAGAAAGGATCACTTTCCTTTACCATTCATCGATCAGATTTTAGAAAGGTTGGTTGGGCATGACTATTATTGTTTCCTTGATGGCTACTCTGGATATAATCAGATAGCGGTTGCACTAGAAGATCAAGAGAAGACAGCTTTTATGTGCCCCTATGGTATTTTTTCTTACAGAAGAATGCCATCCGGGTTATGTAATGCACCAACCACATTTCAAAGATGCATGACTTCCATTTTTGCTGACATGCTTGAAAAGCATATGGAGGTCTTCATGGATGACTTCTCGGTATTTGGTTTCTCTTTTGATAATTGTCTAACTTACCTTTCCCTTGTGTTAGAAAGATGCCAACAAACCAATTTGATTCTCAATTGAGAGAAGTGTCACTTCATGGTACGAGAAGGTATAGTCTTGGGTCATAAAATTTCTCACAAAGGAATAGAAGTGGACCAAGCCAAGATCGAGGTAATAGCAAAGCTACCCCCTCCAATGAATGAGAAATGTATAAGAAGTTTCTTAGGGCATGCGGGTTTCTACCGTAGGTTCATAAGAGACTTTTCTAAGATAGCTAAACCTTTAACTACCCTGTTGGTTAAAGACAAGGCTTTCATCTTTGATAAAGAGTGTGTCGTTGCATTTGAAACGATAAAAAATAAATTGGTGACGGCACCAATTGTCATTGCCCCTTTT
The DNA here is from genome assembly GCF_024323335.1 of Lathyrus oleraceus. NCBI lineage: Eukaryota > Viridiplantae > Streptophyta > Magnoliopsida > Fabales > Fabaceae > Lathyrus > Lathyrus oleraceus. Next base: position 225,007,633 of record NC_066584.1, read on the forward strand.
GAGATCATGTGTGATGCGAGTGACATTGCAGTGGGAGCAGTTCTTGGGCAACATAGAGATAAACTATTGCATGTAATATATTATGCTAGTCATGTTTTGAACCCTACACAAATGAACTATGCGACTACCGAGAAGGAGTTACTAGCGGTGGTCTATGCCTTCGATAAATTCAGGCAATATCTGTTGGGTTCTAGAGTCATTATTTATAATGACCATGCTGCTTTGGAGTATTTATTTTCTAAGCAGGACTCGAAGCCAAGACTATTGAGATGGATCTTACTCCTCCAAGAGTTTGACGTGGAAATTCGTGACAAAAGAGGGTGTGAAAATACGGTGGCAGATCACCTCTCTCGGATGTCCCCTATAGAGGAGAATGAGGAAAAACATCCAATAAAGGATGAGTTTGCTGACGAACACATCATTGTTGTTATTGGAATGCCTTGGTTTGTAGACTACGCGAACTATCTAGTAGGCGGGGTGATCCTAGCGAATTTGACTCTAACAAAAAGAAAAAGTTTGTGCATGATTGCAGGTTTTACTTGTGGGACGACCCATTCTTGTACAAGAAAGGAGTAGACAGGTTGTTCAGAAGATGTGTTCCCGAAGAAGAACAGAGAGATGTCCTGAAAGCATGCCATGACTCTGACTACGGTGGACACTTTAGTGGTGATAGAACCACAACCAAAGTCCTCCAGTCAGGCTTATACTGGCCTACACTTTTCAAATATGCTCAGCAAGTAATCAAAGAGTGCGATAAGTGTCAAAGGATGGGAAACATCTCGAAAAGAAATCAGATGCCGCAGAACCCCATGTTGGAAGTTGAACTCTTCGATGTTTGGTGTATCGACTTTATGGGACTATTTCCACCTTCATTTGGAAAGAATTACATTTTGGTGGCGGTGGATTATGTATCCAAGTGGGTAGAAGTAGTTGCTCTACCAACGAATGATGCAAAAGTGGTAGTCAAGTTTCTAAAGGAAAATATATTTGTCAGGTTTGGAGTGCCAAGATCTCTAATAAGTGATGAAGGAACTCATTTCTTAAATCACCTAATGGAGAAGCTACTCTTGAAGTATAATGTAAAACATCGTATAACCACTCCGTACCATCCACAAACAAGTGGTCAAGTTGAAGTGTCGAATAGACAGCTGAAACAAATTCTGGAGAAGACGGTCAACTCATCTCACAAAGATTGGGCAAGTAAACTTAATGATGCGCTTTGGGCATATTGAACTGCTTTCAAAACACCGATTGGTATGTCCCCTTATCAATTGGTATATGGTAAGGCATGTCACTTACCCTTAGAACTTGAACACAAAGCTTTTTGGGCTTCAAAATTCCTTAATTTGGATCTTTCGAAAGCGGGAGAATCCTGAATCCTTCAACTCCATGAGTTAGAAGAATTTAGGAACCGAGCGTATGAAAATGCCAAAATCTACAAAGATCAAACAAAGAAATGGCATGATAGAAGGATCCAAAGGAAGGAATTTTGGAAAGGACAAATGGTACTATTGTTTAATTCGAGGATGAAGTTGTTCTCAGGAAAACTGAGATCGAAATGGTCGGGTCCGTTTACGGTACACAAGGTATATCCCCATGGAGCAATCCAAATAAAAAATCCATCCAATGGGGACATTTTTAAAGTGAATGGCCAAAGGTTGAAGCCTTACAATGTGGAGCAAGAAGTTGGTCAAATTGATGTTGTTCATCTTGTCTGATAAGATGAACAACCGTCAAGCCATGCGACGTTAAACGAAGCGCTACATGGGAGGCAACCCACGCTTTTGTGTCTAATTATTTTCTTTGTTTTGTTGTGCGTTATTGACTTGTAGGTTTGAACAATGTTTGCTAGAGGATCCAAAAGTTCGTATGCAAAAAGTCTCTGGAAAAATCGGAAGTAGAAGCCCAACACAAGCTCGAGAAAGCAATGAAAGAAAAAGAAAAATCAGGGGCCTAACACGGGTGCCCGTGTCAGCTGACACGACCCATGTTAGGAAGTGAAGGCAGAAGGGTGTTTTCCAGGGGCCTGACACGGGTGCCCGTGTCATCCCCTACTTGAACAAGTTTGAACGTGGAAGGACACGACCCGTGTCAAGGAGGTCCTTTGCGATGTCACGGTCGCCCGTGTCAGCTGACACGGCCGTGTCAGCAAGCGCGGTGGGAAATTTTTCAATTTTTTTTTACTGTTTAGCATTGCCCACCATCGAATTTCTCCCGCTAAATCCATTTTATCATTCATTCACTCCTCATAAATCTCTTCTCTTACATATTCTCTCACCTTCATCTCTCTTTCTCTCAAAAATACCTAAAAACCTCCATTTTTCTTCACATAAAGCCCCACCCTTTTACCTCATAACCCCATCAAATCTCCATCTGCCTTCATAAAAGTTCTTCCATTTTCCATCCTCTACCTTCCTACGGTAATCTTTTTCCCTAATCTCTCTTTTCAATTTCCAATTTCTTTTCTTTGTGTGTAGGTAAGAACATGTCTCGCCGAGTAGACTAAAGCAAAAATGTGGCGGAATCATCCCGGCCACGTCAAAGGGCAAGAAGGATTCTTAATGATCACGACATTGTGTTTGAAGACTTGGAGCACCAAAAGAGGTATACTGCTCATATTAAAAGAAAATTAACCCCCACTAGATACATGTGTAATGGCACTTTGCAAGAATTGGGATTGCAAGCTGAAGTTCACCGAATGTTCCACACCTTAGGTATGTTGGAATTCATGCAGTTAGAAGCGCCAACTTTTGCGCGCATTACTCTTGAATTCTTGAGTACCATTGATTTTAAGCTGAAAATCGGTGGAATGGAACGGAGAAAGAGTACTATGGTACTTTGCATTTTCGTTTATTTAATACTGATATGGAATTGTCTGTGGATGAGTTGGGGAGTATCCTAAAACTCCCAATCGTAGGCCCTGGAAAGGTGCCCGATACTTTTGTTCCAGCGGAATTCTGGACCGCAATAATAGGTAATGCTAAATATGTCTCCAAAGGGGCAAAACCATCGGGTATCCATAACCCTTGTTTCAAGTACGCTCAGAAGGCTTTGGCGTACACCATGTTCGGTCGCGGTGATAGCACTGGTGTCGCCACCCAAAGGGAGTTGTTCTTTCTGTACAATATGGCAGCACAAATTCCTATCAACGTAGCAACATTTGCAGCTGACTACCTAGGTAGAGTTGGTCGCGCTACTTCAGGCGACATTTCAGTTGGCGGAATGATCACACAGATTGCCGACCATTTTGGATTTGGTGATGCGCTTGCTGACACTCCACAGGTGCCGGGTAAAAATAAACTGGACATGGCCGCGTTGATTCAACAAGGCATGATTGAGGTAAAACAAGATTACTATTCTCTTATCTGCCAAAAAGTCCATGTTCTTGCTTTACCCGCTTATGATTTCATTAGTATTACTAACAAAGCCAACTGGCTTTATGAGTGTCTCGACCTGGATGAGGGGGACGGAGATTTTCTTGATTCTTTGCCTGCAGATGAGCATATGGAGGGTGCACCTAGCACTGAGGAGCAGTTTTACCAACAACCACAAGAACTGACTCAAGCTTCAGGGTCCTACTCCATGCCACAAGACCAGTGGGGTTGGATTCAAGAAGAGCTCGGTCACCTTCGCACGGAGCAATCTAGGCAAGGTGAGGAGCTCACCAGGTTCGGAGTCGAACAACGCCGCCAAGGGACGGTTTTGGATGAGATGAATGCGATGATGCAACACATGATGTTGCATTATCCGTACCCGCCCCACCCCCTCAGTAAACATTATGAGTACCCCTCTTATCTTGACAATAAACATTGCGGACAATGTTTGGTTCAAGTGTGTGTGTGTGTGGGGGGGTTATTGTTTCATATTTTATTTTAGTTATGTTTGTTTGCTTTGTTACTTTGTTTTGTCTTTGTGTGTCTGTTTTATTTCCTTAAGTTATAGATAAAAGTGGATTCTACTGTTTTATTCCCTCATGGCATCATATCATTTGCTCAATGCATTGCCTCAAGGATCATAGCATGTGTGGCTCCTTTACCCTAGGGGTGGGACTTGTGTGAGGTGGTTGGAGACCACCAAGCATGCTTGTATTTTATATTATTGCTTTTTTTATTTTGTTTACTAACCAAAAGCATAAAAATATGTCACTAACTCTTTTTGTTTTGAAGCTCAAGTGATCATGTGCTCCAATGCTCCTAGGAGGCTCCTAAGCTCAATGAAGTGGCTAGATGAAGCTGAAAACAGGCATGACAATGGTCCAAAAAGATCCTAATCATCATATATGTCTCCCAAGTATCTTAATTTGTCAATTTGATCAAGATAACTCAAAGGGCTTGAGGATTGTTTCCCAAGGAAACCCTAATTCAACTGTGCATTAATTGTGCCTTGCTCATGAAGCAACCTTAAACTATGATCAAATTTAATCAATGTAAGTTCTTTCATTCATTATTTTATGCATATATGAGCTTATGTGAGATTCCTCAATCATTCATTCATCAAGATTTGAAGTTTGGCCTTGAGAAGTTGACCAGTCAAGTCATCTGACTAAACTGAAGATCACTGAGACACAACATGTGATGTGTTTGTCAAATTAAGATGACCCCAAGAGCAAAACTGTTCTTAAAAACCATATGAACAACATTAATGTTCATCAAAAACTGTTCTTAAAAACCGTATGAACAACATTAATGTACATGATTCATTGCAAAACATTATAGGTCATTTTGACTAAAACCCTAATTTTAGGTCAACTTCCCAAGGACCTAACTTCCTTAATTTTTATGATTTTGAGGTGATACCAAATGCATTGGAAATAATAAGATGTCTACTTCAAATGTTATGTTGGACAAAATTTCATAATCCTAAAAGAAACACATGTGATAATACAAAACATTATAGGTCACTTTGGACCTAAGTCATTGAATTTGAAACATGTCCAACTTCAAGTGCCCATAACTTTCTCATTAAAAGTACAAATGATGCAAAATTTAATTCTAAATTGATCACATTGAAAATATCTACAACTTTGATGTTGAAGGGTTTTCTATTTGAGGCTTGCATCATTGAAACAGAAGGGCTTGAAGTTGCTTGCTTTTGGCAAAAAAATTCAAAGGGAACCTAGACATCTTTTGTACCCTAAATTTCACAGCCATTTTTCATAAAATTACAAACTCCAAATGAATTTTTTCCCAACATGACTTTTGTTCCTAATTCTAAGAGCTTTCCAATCATTACTAACATGACCATTTTTGGTTTTCCATGTGGGAGTTTCAAAGAGCTTAATGTTTATGTTCATTTGTGCAATTCACATCCTAACTTCATGTACAAGCAAATGCAGCTCCAATTACACGTCCAATTCACTTGCATTTGATCTCAACATGCATTTCCATTCACTTTTGGGCCTCACATGCGCCTGTATAGGCCCATGCATGGAGGATCCAAAATTCATGCACACGAGGGAAAGCAAGCATTGCATCAAGTTCAGCTATAAATAGAAGCTCATGCTCATTCAAAAATCAACCTGAAGGAGATCTGAAATGCTGTTGGATTGAAAACCACCCCTCACCTAAAGGAATTTTAGTTTTCATTTTCAATTTCAAGCTTGAATTTCAACATCATTAGTTGATCTTCAAGTTTTAATTCCTTAACCTTGCATCATCATCACACTTCCAGATCAAAATTGGATCAAGAGCTTGGACAATTCGTGCTGTTTGAAGCTCCATTTCAGAGGTATATCACCAAACTTTTTTGATTCAGATCTTGAAATATAATGTGAGTTCCTTTGGTTTGTGCTGTTTTCTGAAGTCCTCAAGCATGAGGCAGACCAGTGGTGGTCGGAATCAGTTGTATGGCCGGAGAAGATGGTGGTTTCCACCACCATCCCCACGTGGGAGCCTCAGGTCCATTGGATCTTGATGAAACGTTATAATCTCATCCTTCCAATGTTATGACTTGTTTTAAATCAATGTGTAACACGCTTGACTTTGGCCTTTCGTGCATCCGCGCCTCTGAACCCTCAGATCATGCCCACGCCATTTAATGAAATGATCCAAGCGCGCTGGATTTTTGCTATTTTCTTATTTTCTGATTAATTTCATTTAATTCATTTTATTTTCAAAAATTCATAAATATTTTATTTGAAGTCAGAAAAATATGAGACCAATGCCAAAAAATTTCTTGAAAAATCTAGTTTCATATTTTGATTTTTAATTATTTTTGTGACTTCATTTAATATTTTTTGTGAATTATTTGGTTTTTAATAGTTTTAATTCATTTTAAAATACTTTTTGATATCTGAAAAATCCAAAAAATATTTTCTTAACACATGAATCATGATATGTCAATGAAAAATAGTCTCATCAATTTCTTAATTGATTTGAGATTTATTTGAGATTTTAATTCATATTGTGTTATTTTTATTGTTTTTAATTGTTTTAAAATAGTTTCTGATTCAAAAATTATTGAGAAAATTTGTCGAACCTTGTTTGACAATGTTAGACCTATGAGAATTTAATTGGACTTGTTGAAGTTGATTTGAATTGAATTTGAGGTTTGACCACATTTTGTCCATTTTAATCTTGCATTTATTTTAACTCCAAAAAATACCAAAAAATATGTTTGACTTGTTGACTTGTGATCTTCATTTCTCTTCTGTTTAGCATTGATTGATGATGATTTGATTCTCATTTGATCATTTGTGTTTGACACTTGAATGTTCTTTCCATCCATTTCATCTTAATTCTATTTCTTTTTATTTTTTTGCCAATGAGCTAATGTCTTATGGTTAGTCTTGACATATGAGAGGCTTAACCTTCTTTGATCCAAATTAAACTCAACTTGATCCATGATCAAGTGAGTTGCTTTGTGTCCAAGATAGGTTGCTTCTTGGTCAAGCAAAAAACCTAAAGTCCATACAAGGCCTTTCTCTTTTCTTTTGGCATGGCAAGTTTTTGGAGCTTGGCTTACTAGTCATGATCTCTAACTTGTGTTTATTTACCTATAGTTTTATTGACCGGCCTCAGATAGGTGTGACTACTACATTAGTCTACTTACGATTGCTTAACATAGTGCTAAATTGTCTCATGACAAGCTAACATAACTACACTAACTACTAACTTTAATTTGAGCATTTAATTTCTTGTAATTTACTTTAATGCATATTATTTCTTGCTCATTTATTCATATTGCTTTTCATTTTGCTCATTGAGCTTATATTTTATGTTTATGTCATTTTGCTTTTGCTCATTTGAGCTCATTATTGTATATAAATATATCGTTGTTTTGTGTTGGTTTTGTTTCTGTTTTGTGTGAACCCAATGCAAAAAGGAGAAAGGACTTAGAATTATGATATACCTATGCTTAAAGAAGTTCAAGAGCAACTATGCCTCATGCCTTTAGAATGCTAAACTTGTTGAAGAGCAACTAGGCCTCATGCCTTTAGAATGATAAATTTCAAAGTTGACTTCAAAGGACTTCCTTTCCAAAACTTATTCTTTGTTCATTCCTCTTATTGTATTGTGAACTTTTTTATGTTTTCTCTTGTGTGATAGGGATTCCATCTTGAGATAGTAAAGAGGACCATTGTCATGAGTAGCCAAGTTAAGAGAGACAAGCCAAATGGAGATCCTAGGAGCTTGAATCTAAATATTTGTTTGATTGCTTGAGTGATTGCTAAGTCCAAAGGAAAGGAACATCTTGAATCATCTCTATGATTTCAAGAAAAGAAACTCCAAGGGTTTTATCTTCTCTCTTATCTTTGTATGCTTTAGGACTAGTCTTTCTCTTCTTCTCCTCACTCTAACCCAAGCCAAACTCTTTTTGGGCAAACTTTGACATTGTTTCCAAATTAGAAACCTAGGTCTTATGCCTTTGACTTTTCAAAATCTTTTCATTAATACTCATTATGAATAGATCTTAATTCAACTTTGACTTCATTTTGTAAATACCCCTAACTTGTAAATACAACTCACTTCAAGTTTGATTTTGTGGTTCCAATGGCCACCTTTGTTAAAACCTTTTCATAAACATTAGTCATAGGTTTGAGTTATCATAATGGATGATGTAAATCTCACCTCATCCTTAGTGATTGGATTATAAGTCTTCCATACTTATTATAGGGTTAACCCCTCACTAGTATGTTGAAGCTCTCCTCACATGGTGGATTGTTGGTTTAGGTTGAGTTTTCTCCCTTTGATAATAAAATACCTTAAGGCTTTTAATCAAATCAGTTCACTAATCTTTGAGATTTTTACCCCGAACTACGAGGTTTTGATCCTACCTTTGTGATGGTACGTAGGCAATGGGTTCATCCATTCAAACAACAAATTTGTAAATATAATCTATTCTCTTCTCGTCTCCCCAATCTTTTGCACATATTTTTCACAAATACCAACCTACAACACATATTTGCAAAAAGAGATTCCCTTAGAGTACTAAGGATGTTTTTGGTGCGTAAAACCTCTCCATTACATAACCAACCCCCTTACTTAGATCTCTAACATTTTTATTAGTTTTTGATTTGATAAAACTTCTTACTTCGCTTTTGTTCGCTTTTTAGCCTTTCCTTTGGACAAATAAAAGTGCGGTGGCGACTCGAATTGTATGCTTACTTTTGGTTTAGTCAATAAACCTAAAGGTAATGAATACCCCGCTACAGAAAAGTGGCGACTCTGCTGGGGATGAATACTTCTCTAGTGGGTTTAGCCTACTTTTTGCTTGTGTGTTGTATGTTTATATTTATTTGTGACATATTTTCGTGCAAATTTGGGATGATTGTATTGTTTGTAATGTATGAATTGCTTGATATATCAATTGCTTGTGTGCTTGGTGGTCTCTTGTGAGATGAGTTCTATACCCGAACTCGAGTGCACTTATGATAATAGAATGGCATAGTCTTGTTGACTTGTGTGGAGTTATTCCTTAGCAAGTTGACTTGCAAGCCCATTCACTTGGTGAAGGTCTTGTTGGGATCAATAATGTCACACGAGTAGTCGTGGTTAGGCATTACTCTTTCCAATATAAACCTTAGAAGCCAAGGACTTTAGATACCTAGCCCATCTTGGCCTATTTTAGGATGTAGTGCGAAGGTCGTTCAAGTGTAAGATTTGATACGATTGTTACACGATACTACACTCGTAAGAGTCCCTCTTGAGAATATTTTTGGAATACGAGTAGTCGTTTTATCCGATAATAACCGAAAGATGAGATGATGACTATGGGAACCTTTTTAGAACATGATTGTCAGGTTTAACCATAGCACACTCCCATTGGGTGGTTCTTAACCAAGACTCCATGCTCGTGACTTACAATAAACTCGTAATTCGTGGTTGATCTGTTCTCGTATATCCTCAATATCAATGGAACTTGGGTGTTGATAAAGTGTAAACCATAATCCACCAAAATGGATGATTGATATTGATGATAACGTGAGCCATCCCGTGACCTTTGTATGGTGTGACTTGCTTGATCCTCGAGTGTGATTGTTGCATCCAGGCATTCATGCATTCATTCGCATCCATATCATCAACAATAATGAAAATTTCCAAGGAACTTAAGAGGTATATTTGCAAATTTTCAGACATGGATAAGCAAAGAAGGAATACGAAGAAGTACAATTTCAGAAAACTCGACTTGAAAGAGTTAAGGAGTTTGACATCTTATGTATTAGAGCCTTTGGAGTTCAAAGCTTGCCATGGGAAGCTTCTGTCTATTCTTTCTACCAAGGTGGATGAAGGTCTGATGAGTGTGTTGGTGCAGTTCTACGATCCTTTATATCGGTGCTTCACTTTTTTGGATTTCCAGCTTTTTCCTACACTTGAGGAGTATGCCTATCATGTGGGTATACCTATCCTGGATCAGTTGTCGTTCAGTGGTTTGGAGAGGGTTCCGTCTTCTCAAGAGATTGCTGATCTGCTTCACATAGATGTATCTGATATTGTTGCTCATATGACTAGCAAAGGTGGAATTCAAGGTCTCCCATCTGATTTTCGCATTGCCTAAGCTACTTTGTTTGGGAAGGCCATGAGTGAGGACACCTTTGAAGCCATATTTGTATTTCTCATCTATGGGCTATTGTTATTTCCCAACATCGACAACTCTGTGGATGTGAACGCTATTAGGATTTTCTCTTCTCTTAATCCCGTTTCGACTCTGTTGGGTGACACTTATTTCTCTTTGCATATGAGGAATGCAAAGCATGGTGGATCCATTGTGTGTTGTCTGCCTCTGTTGTACAAGTGGTTTATTTCGCACTTGCCTCAGACGCTCGCCTTCAAGGAGAACAAGGGATGTCTACGGTGGTCCACGAGACTTATGTCTCTCACTAATGATGATATCTCTTGGTATAACCGTGTGTATGATGGCATCCAGATTATTGATTCTTGTGGTGAGTTCTCCAATGTGCCTCTTCTTGGTACATGTGGTGGAATTAACTACAACCCTATTTTAGCTCGCCGTCAGCTTGGGTTCCCCTTAAAGGATAAACCTAACAACATTTTGTTGGAAGGTGTGTTCTTTCAAGAGGGTAAAGATCCCCAGAACTTGAAGGGTAGAATGGTCCGCGCCTGGCGCAAAGTTCATAAGAAGGGAAGGAAAGAGCTTCGTCCGAAGAATTGCATTGCTTTGGAACCCTACACCGCTTGGGTGAGGAAGAGAGCTCTTGTGTACCGAATGCCATATGACTATCCAAGACCTACCCCTATGGTTATGGTTGGGCCTTCAACCCTCCCTAATCAAGGAGTAGAGGAGTTGAGAGATGAAGACCGGTCGCGTGCATGGGTTGGTGAGTGTGATGAACTACTTCAGTAACTCAAAGATAAGGATGCAGTGATAGAATTTCTAGAGCATCAAGTTATTGATGAGCCTGATGATGTGGTTACTTCTCTTCTTCCTCAGTCATCCAGGTTTTGGAAGAGGAAGTATGATCAACTTGCCAAGGAGAAGGCTGATATGGAAGCAGCTCTTGAGAGAGAGGTGAATAGGCTCCGTGCAGCTTATCTCCCGAGCTCGAGAGCTTTGCACGATTGTTTCTAGGGCTCCATAGGATGTTCATTCTCCTTTTCTCTTGTATTCTATTTGGTTACCAAAAATGTACTACTTCTTTGGTGTAAAAAGTTTCCAAATATTATTACTATGAGTATTCCATATATGTCTTAAAAGTTAAATATTTTCAAATATTTGCAAATAGATCTCTATAAAGTTCCTCTAATAAAAATAAATTGTATGCACAAACATTGCATGCATCATATGCATAAGCAAGTTTTGTTCTGATCTCTTGATCAGTGGTCTAACTCTTTGCTCTTCATTTATTTTGAAGACAGGCTGACACACCGCTATAATACCAGAGCTAATCTTCCGAGGATAATGGAACATCTCGAGCAAGAGAATCGGGATCTGAAAGAAGAGATTACTAGGCTGACTATCATGATGGAGTCAGTGCTGGCCGCTCAGAGCCAAGCTTCACCAACTCCTGCAACTCCTCCCACGAGGACTGTTATACCTGAGGCCGCTTCTTCTACTGTGCCTGCTGCAACAACCCACTTTGCTCCTTCTATGCCAGCCGGGTTCCCTTAGGGAATGCCTGCTAACTTTGTGCCTAAGGGTTTTGCTCCTACTCTCGCTTCTCTATCGACATCTTGCCCGCTCCTTTCTATGCCACCTCCCATTGTGAACACCTTACCCCGAGTTGAAGACACCATCTATCATTCCGAGCCATCTGAGGGCCCAGACATCTATGAGAAGATGGATGAAATGAAAGACCAATTCCTTGAACTGCGCAAGGAACTAAAGACTTTGAGGGGTAAGAACCTCTTTGGTAAAAGTGCTGCTGAGTTGTGCCTAGTGCCCAATGTGAAGATCCCTGTAAAGTTCAAAGTACCTGACTTTGAGAAGTACAAAGGAAATACATGCCCACTCAGCCATCTTGTGATGTATGCTCGCAAGATGTCAACATAGACAGATAATGACCAGATGTTAATCCACTACTTTCAGGATAGCCTGACTGGTGTTGCGCTCCGGTGGTACATGGGGCTGAAGGGTGAGAAAATCCTCTCTTTCAACGATCTTGGCGAGGCCTTCGTCAAGTAATACAAGTATAATGTGGATATGGCTCCTGATAGGGACCAGTTGAGGGTGATGTCGCGGAAGAACAAGGAGACCTTCAAGGAGTACGCCCAGAGATGGCAAGTTGGCAGCTCAGATAGTGCCACCCCTAGAGGAGAAAGAGATGACAAAGATCTTTTTGAAGACTTTGAGCTCTTTCTACTATGAAAGAATGATTGTCAGTGCTCCCTCAGACTTCACTGAAATGGTGAATATGGGAATGAGATTAGAAGAGGGGTTCTGGGAAGGACGGTTATCCAAAGAAGACAACTCTTCAGCAAAGAGGTATGGGAGCTTTGCGAAGAAAAAGGAGGCAGACACATGATGTGTCCTCTCATATAAAAAGAAGGCCCTCTGTGAGGAGGAAGGACATGCGCCCTACTGTCAGCCAACACCAGGTGGCTCATATAGCACCTGCCTTTAGAGAAGTTCATCATCATCATCAACAACAACAATATCAACAACAACAACAACAACAATATCATCATCAACAACAGACCTACCAGCCTCGTAACAACAATAACACCAGCACCAGCAACTACGAGAGGAAGAGGGTAACTTTTGACCTGATTCCGATGTCATATGATGAGCTCTATCCTTCTCTAATAGACAGAAAGCTGATTACTCCACGAGACCCACCCGCTGTACCAACCAATCCTCAGTGGTGGTATAAGCTAGAGCTATATTGTGTATATCATTCTGGTGCTCCCGAACATGATGTGGAGAACTGTTACCCGTTGAAGACCAAGGTGCAAGACCTTGTTAGAAGTGGGATTTTGTTTTTCGAGGACGTAGGTCCTAATGTGAAGAAGAACCCATTGCCCGAGCATGGGAAGGCTGTTGTTAATATGATCCAGGGGTGCCCTGGAAAATATAAAGTCTTGTATGTTAATGACATAAGGCAATCTTTGGTCAAGATGCACAAGCTGTTGTGTGAGCACAACCACTATGAGCATGACCATGATAGGTTCCAGGTGTGCACTATCAATGAGAGAGGATGCCGACAAGTTATAAAGGACATCTAAGAGATGATTGATCAGGGAATGATTGAAATACTTCAGAATCATAATGAGGACGAAGTCGATGTTATCTCCCCTGTATTCAGAATTCCTGAGCCTGTTGTCGTCAAGTATGATGGCAGCAAGAAGGTATCACCAGCTCTTGCGATCAAGCCAGCGGGTCCTGTCTCGTATTCATCTGACAAAGTTGTTCCCTATCGATACAATGCTGTAATGCTAGAAGATGGGAAGGAGGTGTCGTTGCCCTCTACTTTCGTAGTAAGCATTTCATACGTCAGTGGTGTGACCCGTAGTGGTCGTGTTTTCTCGGCTCCGCTGAAATCCCACGAAGATGTCGTGAAGAGAACTATGGTTAATCCTGCCGGTCCCGTGGGGACTTCTTCTTCAAATAATCCTGTTGTGAAGGGTGTTGACCCTACTGTTGTTAATAACACTCCTATCCTAGTTGGCCAGTTTGGCATTGTGAGAGAGGATGGTGATGAGATGCTGAGGCTCATCAAAAGGAGTGAATACAATGTTATTGATCAGCTGCTACAAACTCCATCAAAGATATCTGTTTTATCTTTGTTGATGAATTCTGAGCCACACCGTGAAGCTTTGCAGAGGGTGTTGGATATGGCATATGTGGATCACGATGTCACCATAGAGCAGTTTGATAGCATTGTTGCAAATATAACCGCTTGCAACAACTTGAGCTTCTGTGATGCTGATCTTCCCGAGGAGGGAAAAGACCACAATTTGGCCCTACACATTTCAATGAACTGTAAGGATGATGCCTTTTCCAATGTGTTGGTGGACACAGGATCATCACTTAATGTGTTGCCAAAATCCACTATTGCAAAACTTTCTTACCGGGGGCCTCCCATGAGGCAGAGTGGAGTGGTAGTGAAGGCGTTTGATGGATCGCGGAAAACTGTGACCGGCGAATTGGAACTCCCGATCAAGATTGGACCTAGTGATTTCCATATCACTTTCCAGGTCATGGATATTCATCCATCTTACAGTTGTTTGCTTGGATGACCATGGATTCACGAGGCAGGCGCCGTGACATCCACCCTACACCAGAAGTTGAAGTTCGTCAAGAACAAAAAGTTGGTGGTGATAGGGGGAGAGAAGGCTCTCTTGGTCAGTCATTTATCTTCCTTTTCCTACATTGATGCTGAGGATGAGGTTGGGACTCCGTTCCAAGCCTTGTCTATTGCTGAGCCTTCAAGGAAAGGACTTTCTTCATTTGTCTCCTATAATGATGCAAAGTTGGCCATTGAGCATGGCGCAACTACTGGTTTGGGGCAAATGATCAAGTTAGAAGATAATAAGTCCCGAGCTGGCATAAGGTATTCTTTAGATGTTTCCAATGAGCATGGGTTGTTCCAGAGTGGAGGTTTCATCCACACTGTTGAAGATCAGGAAGCTGCTGCCATTGTTGAAGATGATGAAGAGGAAGACCTTGGCAACTTTGTCATACCTAGTGGAATCTGCAATAATTGGGTCGTTGTTGATGTTCCGACAGTTATCCATAAGTCAATGTAATGTGTTCATTTTGTTTGAAAACCCTTCTCCCATGCCAAAAGGAGAAGTGATGACATTGTTGGCATTATTTGATTAATACAATGATATTCATTCAATAATCGCATGTTAAATGTTTGTTTTTCCAAATTATTTTTGCTTTTTGATTTTGCATGAAATTGGTGACCACCATAAAACCCTAAAAAGAGAATAAAATCAATCTTTTCATCTGCATAATGATTTGCCTTGTTTGAATTCTGAAATCTCTTTTATACTCAAAATCATTATGCAGGTTGATCAAACCCATTGAACATAATGATCCAACACCATCTCCCAACTTTGAGTTCCTTGTATTTGAGGTAGAAGAAGATGATGTTGAAGAGATTCCTGATGAGATTACCCGTCTGCTTGAGCACGAAGAGAAGATCATTCTACCACATCTTGAGAATCTGGAAACAGTCAACTTGGGGTCTAAAGACTACATTCGTGAGTGAAGATTGGGGCACTTCTTGAAGAGTCTGTTAAGAAGGGATTGATTGAGTTGCTACGAGAATATGTCAACGTCTTTTCCTGGTCGTATGAAGGCATGCCTGGTCTAGATACTGATATCGTGCAACATTTCTTGCCTTTGAAGCCTGAGTGTGTGCCTGTGAAGCAGAAGCTCAGAAGAACTCATCCTGATATGGCAGTGAAGATTAAAGAAGAAGTTTAGAAGCAAATTGATGTTGGGTTTCTGGTGACTTCTACATATCCACAATGGGTGGCCAATATTGTGCCTGTGCCTAAGAAAGATGGAAAAGTTCGAATGTGTGTGGATTACCGAGATTTGAATAAAACTAGTCCGAAAGATGATTGTCCTCTACCACATATTGATATGTTGGTAGATAATACAACTAAATTCAATGTCTTCTCATTCATGGACGGATTTTCCGGTTATAATTAGATCAAAATGGCACCCGAGGATATGGAGAAGACAACATTCATCACACCTTGGGGAACATTCTTGAAATTCTGGCGTAGTCAGTATTCAGTTGTTCTACTTCAAGTCATGACATCTGATCCAACATTGTAATTAAAACAGCAAGGCAATTATTAAATCCTGTACTAATATGCACCCTTTCACAGATGTCACGACATCTCCTTCTATGTCACCCTAGAATGGAGGAACACCTAGTTATGTGCACCATAGCCTTCACTTCTGTTGTTTTCCTACACAGTTATCAGCACGATGTCTCAATCCTGATTTGGACATCATCTGTTACATTGTTCCAGTTTGTTGGTCATGTACTTGTATTTCCTAAGTTAAAGGTTGAAACAAGTTAAACTAATCTCCACTTATTAAGGAGCTAACAAATAGTCTATTTGCTAGGTTCATTAATTGTAGCTTAGTTGTTAGTTTCCTGGATTTTAGATCAGCTGTTGGATTCCTAAAGAATAGCCTGAGAAAAATCCTGAAACAGAAAAACTAACCATTCAGCAATTTAGCATATGCTGTCAGGAATGAATGTCACAACATTCAGTTTGACATTCAAGTCCAGGACCATATGCTAAGTCTGTTAAGTTCCTGAAAACAGACTGTGCTAAATTTGTTGTACTGTAAAAGACCAACCAGTCTCTTACTTCAGTATCAGCTTACTGGAAGAACTATCAAGACATCCAGTTTGACAGTTTCACAATGATCTTTTGGCCAGGTCTGTTATCCTCTTGTAGACCAGACTTAACTACATACTGAACTGAGATCATCATGCTTATTATACAGTATGTGTTGTTGTTGATGAATGTCAAAACATTCTAATTGACATTCCAACAGAAGGCTATGTATCAGGTTTGTTATTAACTTGATATACAATCTGAGTTATGGCAGACAGGATTATAACATGCAGTAGGTAAGCAAACACAGGAAATTGTTAACCCAGTTCAGTCCAACATGACCTACATCTGGGGGCATACCAAGCCAGGAAGAAGATCCACTACCAGCAGTATTAATTCAGAGTTAAACTCCCCCGTTTACAACTCTTCACTTAATCCCTACCCAATGCAATCTATACCTAGGAACTCCTAGATAGAAACCTCCAGTTTCCATTCCTATCACTACAAATACAATGTAATGGCAAAACACCTTGAACTTGCTTCACAGCTTCATTCAAGAACATAATCACTCTTGCCTACAGGCTTTGAGTTACAAATACTCTCAGATTTGAGCACTGAGAAACACAGGGTAACCTTCCCACAGATTGGGAGGTTTACCTCACACACACCCCTAAAAATTCATTCTAAGAGGCTTACAAAAACTAGGTTACAATAAGCTATTTATAACCTAATCACCCAACTGGATTTGGGCCTTCAGAAATCACAGCAACTTGTTCTTTGCTGTTACAAATACAGCAGAAAAATTCTGCTACAAACAAGGTCTTCAATCCTAAAATCTCTCCCTATATATCTCCTTATTTTGAGCCTATATATCTTCTGATTGAGTCTTTAAGACCTCCACATGGGAGTTAAGATATTCACCAAATATCCTCACTAATCCCAGAATATATACTGAATTAATTCATTCAGTTTTCTACACATGTACGATGTCACAGGCATGATATCGTGACATCGTACATGACATGTTGGTCCAGATGTTGAACTTCTTCAACCCAACATATTAAAACAACAGAGATGATTACATTATTTGTTTTACAAAATTAATGCAAATCCTGAGGTATTAACAATCTCCCCCTTTGGCAAATTTTAGCTAAAACAAATAAACATTACACTGGACAAAACATCCCAATATGGGTATGCTCTTCATCTCTGTCATTGACTCTACCACCACAAACACCAAAGTTGGTGTACATGAGAAAGTAGAGGTACAGGAATCAGTTGTACCAGAACCCTTCCCCTAAACAGGAGAGCTTCCGGAAGAATATGTAATGCTGAGTACATAGATAATGTCACTCAGATCACAAGACACAACTGTCCTCTTAACTCAGATCACAAGACACAAGTGGTATACCCAGTTGGTGGATTTTGTGCCTGACACCAACTTCTGTTTGCTACCACAACCACAGTTAGCTTGCTTCTGGTACATTCTCAACCTCAGGACTATATTTCTCTCCCCCTTTTTAGCTAAACATTTGTAAAGGAACCCTTCACAAAACCAGATCCACGCACAGTTTGCCCAAACCTTGACATACCCCATGGTTTCGAGAGAATGGAATGTATCTCTTATGAGAAGAGGAGTGCTGATACATCCTTTAAATAGTCCAGCCCGTGCTTAGGAATTAACGGTGGGAATAAATGCTTGGTCAAGATTCATTAATATTTGCTGAGAAACAGTCAGAAACTTACCAACAAAATCTCAGGCTATCTTTGAATACCTTTTATAGCTCTTGACTGTTTCTTTTTCGAAACAGCAGTTCCAGTGCATGGAGACTATTCCATATATGCAGTCAGACACGTTGCACACGATGTCTTGACATTCCACGCGGCTTTTCCCTGCATTCTTCCAGTATTCGACATTTCCCAAGACCCCTTGTCATACCTCCAGTAGGGACTTGACATCTGGCACTGCTACAGCCAAATTCCCACACTTCAGCAGATGGTTACTCCCCCTGTACCACACAGCTGTAGCCATCAGGCTTATTCTGATTTATCAGAATTAGACACATCACCCTCATAATTCCTAATGACTTTAAGATTCAGAAGGAATTAACAACATTGTCCAGGGCAATGTCATGACATCCAGTCAGACATTCTTCTGCTCACTCAGCCTTGACATACATCACAGCATCCTGATAACTGACAAGGTGCCATACCTAGTTATCTGAGAACACATAGACCACAAGCTTGATGATTACTTGCAGCTCAAGGACAAAACTCCCCCTGTCATGGACAACCTACTCTCCTCTTGAAACTTGGAGGTCACACAAGAGCATATCCAACACCACAAAGTTGGACCTTCACATACTTCCTGATTCAAAGAGAATCCAGACCACTTGATGAATGGAAAACATAAGACGCATCTTCATGTCTTCAAGAGTACCCCCTCTATTCAACCCTCTTGGCTGAACACATCCACACTCTGTGTCAATCTCTCTTCTAACCAGAACAGAAGACCACTTCACCAGATGTTCTAACATCAGCTGGGACATCCTTCACAGCATAACAAGGAGCACCATCTGATAGTCTTCAGATATTACTGAGTCACCAGCTTGGGCCAGAGGAACCCAGACATACATTGGGACATATACATTTTCATCCCATTACAAGCGATAATCTTCCATAGATGGCTCAGAACTCCTACCACAAGCTCCAAGGGATGAATAGAAAACACCTCCTTTTGTCTTCAACTTAATACTTTTCTGCTCAAAAGTAATTTGTCTCAGATTTCCCTCAAGAATAATCGGCTGCCATATGTTGATTATCTTGATTCATCGAACTCACTTCTGAGATAGACCAACTGCCACTGGTTGATTACCTCCTTCATGAATCCTCATAAGAGAAAGTCAAATGCCACTTTTTGACCTCTCCACGTTTATCAGACTTCTCCCAAAGATATTCTGACCTTCCAAGTGAGACTTGAACTTCAAGCTACATGTTAAACAAAACTTAGATTCTCTAAGGCATGTAGCATCTTCTCCATCCAGCAACTCCAAAGTACTGCACTGAGAACGATCCTTTTGAAGTACCCAATCTACAACTCTGTAGATCCTTCTATCTCAAGTTGATGTGCCACTTCACCAACTAAGACTCTGATGTTGAACCAAATGTCACAACATTGTGTTTTGACATCTAGCTGTTGAGTTCAGCTCCTTCTTCTGCCACTTGAAAGAACTTCCTTCCTTCACAGAACAAAAGTTCAATGTTCTCATAGACTTGATTGTGGAACCAAGTTTGAGTAAACACCCTCCATCCTGCAGGTTCGCAGTTAAGTCATCCAAGATCACACCTTGATGAATCCCTGCTTCTTCTCCAAAGACATCAGACACTCTGATGTATGAGTCTTTAGAAGGATCAGTTAGAAACTAACCCTGCAGCTATACCAAGGATTCCCCTTCCTAAAGCAAGGTTGTTTTCATGATGTTAAGAATGCTGCCACTTGTTCTTAACTTCATAGTGTGCATTAGCCAATGCACTTCCTTACTTAGATCAGAGATAAGCAGATCCAAGTAACCACCATCAAGACTATGATGTCTTCTTCTTCTTGTACACACCAAGGCTGAACATGTTTCTTGCCAGGAAACTTCTTCAGAGATCATACTCTTTTGCTGCCACCAAAGAGATAGATCATAAGCCAACGTACTATCCTTCCTGTGATTCTGCACAGGGTCTTGAAGAAGAGATGTTCCAACATCTTTAAGAACATCAGTTATCTTGAGCTCCAAGGATAATCAATTAAATACTTGTACTTGGCACAAGTAGACATTGATCTTAAATCCTTTCCCAATTTTCCTTTCAGATACTTCCACCATAAGAATACTTTGAAAATACTCTTCTAGTGTCAACATCTTCTACTTGCAAGCACCTCAACAATCTTGAGACTCTTTCCAGATTAGATTCACCCTTAGGAATGAGAGAGATGAATCCTTCCTTGCAAATGTGTCACACAACAACCAGACCCCATATGACACAGGTCAACAGCCAACCAGACCCTAGGCTGACCAAACTTGAGGAGGTTAACCAAAACTCCCCCTCAAATTAACAATCATGGAAACTCCACACCAATATCCATGCATTGTACACACATATCTCAACATGACATACACTATCCCTACCAGTGGAAACTAACTCCTCCAATCAGACTCCAGCTGACCATAAGTACTAGTGAGACACACAGTACCAGTCAATAGTAGATATGCATTGTCAGGGCATACTACCTCAACCAACCTCTGAATCTTCATATTCTTACTCCTTGAAAGAACTGCCACTTCTGAACGTGGTGTTTGAATAACATGATCCATGGTTCCAATCCTCTTAAATGATATAGCAATCAGGTTACCCCATTATTGACTGCTAACATCCAGGGGACTTGTCTTCCAACACAACATAGTACTTCAGGGAACAACTATCCAACCCTGATCAATCTACAGGAATATGCCAAACAGCAGGAGATTGCACAAAGTCACATCTCAACCAGCTCAACTTCTAGAGATCAAACTTCTAAAGGTGACCTTCTTGAGCACACACACAGTTGACCCTGCCCTTGTCAACTCAGCACACACAGATGTCTCCTCTTCCAGGTCAGAAGTAGGTTCCAAACAGAAGTATCCCTTTGTTTGATACCTAAAAACATCTGCTCTTCAACCAGTAGCTGCATACTTGTTGAACAACATGTTCTAACATCGCATAGAACATTAGTTCCACCTCCTTGGAACAAACCTTCCTTGAAAGTCTTCAAGGTCCTCATACACCCTACTCAAGTGAGTAAAAGAATCAGTGATTAAGTGATTCTTACCATCCTGAAGTGAGAACGTCATGATGAGTGGACTTGAGGAGACTCAAGTATCTTTGACATCTTCAGTAGATTATGAAGAGATCTTGAATACAGCAGCCTTTCATCCACATGAGGGGAAACTACATCAGAGTTTGAGTTTTGCCAGGTATTATGCAGCGGAAATCATAATACAACTCAACCAATGAACACACACTTCACCAAATCGGCCTCCAAGACCATACCAAGTTTGAATGTGATTCAATACTGGCACAGCTGTCCCACACACAGGCCAATTGCCAACCTCCAGAGACAGGTACACACCATTCCTTTCATGAACAGTCCATCCACCTACTTCAAGGGACCATTCAGGGTAATCAGTACTCACATAACTCCTTGCAAGATACCAGAAAGTATCACCCATGGATCTCATCCAGAAACAGAACAGGATGCCTGCTCTGATACCATTTGAAATTCTGGCGTAGTCAGTATTCAGATGTTCTACTTCAAGTCATGACATCTGATCCAACATTGTAATTAATACAGCAAGGCAATTATTAAATCATGTACTAATATGCACCCTTTCACAGATGTCACGACATCTCCTTCTATGTCACCCTAGAATGGAGGAACACCTAGTTATGTGCACCATAGCCTTCACTTCTGTTGTTTTCCTACACAGTTATCAGCACGATGTCTCAATCCTGATTTGGACATCATCTGTTACATTGTTCCAGTTTGTTGGTCATGTACTTGTATTTCCTAAGTTAAAGGTTGAAACAAGTTAAACTAATCTCCACTTATTAAGGAGCTAACAAATAGTCTATTTGCTAGGTTCATTAATTGTAGCTTAGTTGTTAGTTTCCTGGATTTTAGATCAGCTGTTGGATTCCTAAAGAATAGCCTGAGAAAAATCCTGAAACAGAAAAACTAACCATTCAGCAATTTAGCATATGCTGTCAGGAATGAATGTCATAACGTTCAGTTTGACATTCAAGTCCAGGACCATATGCTAAGTCTGTTAAGTTCCTGAAAACAGACTGTGCTAAATTTGCTGTACTGTAAAAGACCAACCAGTCTCTTACTTCAGTATCAGCTTACTGGAAGAACTATCAAGACATCCAGTTTGACAGTTTCATAATGATCTTTTGGCCAGGTCTGTTATCCTCTTGTAGACCAGACTTAACTACATACTGAACTGAGATCATCATGCTTATTATACAGTATGTGTTGTTGTTGATGAATGTCAAAACATTCTAATTGACATTCCAACAGAAGGCTATGTATCAGGTTTGTTATTAACTTGATATACAATCTGAGTTATGGCAGACAGGATTATAACATGCAGTAGGTAAGCAAACACAGGAAATTGTTAACCCAGTTCAGTCCAACATGACCTACATCTGGGGGCATACCAAGCCAGGAAGAAGATCCACTATCAGTAGTATTAATTCAGAGTTAAACTCCCCCGTTTACAACTCTTCACTTAATCCCTACCCAATGCAATCTATACCTAGGAACTCCTAGATAGAAACCTCCAGTTTCCATTCCTATCACTACAAATACAATGTAATGGCAAAACACCTTGAACTTGCTTCACAGCTTCATTCAAGAACATAATCACTCTTGCCTACAGGCTTTGAGTTACAAATACTCTCAGATTTGAGCACTGAGAAACACAGGGTAACCTTCCCACAGATTGGGAGGTTTACCTCACACACACCCCTAAAAATTCATTCTAAGAGGCTTACAAAAACTAGGTTACAATAAGCTATTTATAACCTAATCACCCAACTGGATTTGGGCCTTCAGAAATCGCAGCAACTTGTTCTTTGCTGTTACAAATACAGCAGAAAAATTCTGCTACAAACAAGGTCTTCAATCCTAAAATCTCTCCATATATATCTCCTTATTTTAAGCCTATATATCTTCTGATTGAGTCTTTAAGACCTCCATATGGGAGTTAAGATATTCACCAAATATCCTCACTAATCCCAGATTATATACTGAATTAATTCATTTAGTTTTCTACGCATGTACGATGTCACAGGCATGATGTCGTGACATCGTACATGACATGTTGGTCCAGATGTTGAACTTCTTCAACCCAACATATTAAAACAACAGAGATGATTACATTATTTGTTTTACAAAATTAATGCCAATCCTGAGGTATTAACAATTCTGTTATCGAGTGATGCCCTTCGGTTTGAAGAGTGCCGGAGCCACGTATCAACGTGTTATGACTACCTTGTTTCATGATATTATGCACAAGGAGATCGAGGTGTATGTTGATGATATGATTGCAAAGTCGAAAACGGAAGTTGAACATGTAGAACACTTGTTGAAGCTTTTTCAGCGTTTGAGGAAATACAAACTTCGCCTGAATCCGAACAAGTGTACATTTGGAGTCCGTTCCGGCAAGTTATTGGGCTTTATTGTCAGCAAAAAAGGTATTGAAGTTGATCCTGCCAAGGTCAAAGCAATACAAGAGATGCCTGCGCCCAAAACTGAGAAGCAAGTCCGAGGTTTTCTTGGCCGCTTGAATTACATTTCGAGATTTATATCCCACATGACTGCCACATGTGCGCCTATATTCAAGCTCCTTCGGAAAGATCAACGTCATGATTGGACCGAGGATTTCTAGAAGGCCTTTGATAGTATTAAAGAGTATTTGTCTGAGCCTCTGATTCTGTCTCCGCCTGTTGAAGGGAGACCATTGATTATGTACTTGATCGTGCTTGACGATTCTATGGGATGTGTACTGGGTCAGCAAGATGAATCAGGGAAGAAAGAATATGCAACATACTACTTGAGTAAGAAGTTCACTGATTGTGAGTCTCGATACTCAATGCTTGAGAAGACATGTTGTGCTTTGGATTGGGCTTCTAAGCGTTTACGCCAATATATGTTGAATCATACGACTTGGTTGATATCCAAAATGTATCTAATCAAGTATATTTTTGAGAAGCCTGCTTTAACTGGGAGGTTTGCCCGTTGGCATATGTTGTTATCTGAGTATGATATTGAGTATCGAGCTTAGAAAGCTATTAAAGGTAGTATTTTGGCTGACCACTTGGCACATCAACCAATTGAGGAATATCAGCCTGTGCAATACGACTTCCTTGATGAGGAGATTTTGAATTTGAAGATGAAAGATTGCGATGAGCCTACGCTAGATGAAGGGCCAGAGTCTGGTTCCCGATGGGGTATAGTGTTTGATGGGGTTGTTAATCAATATGGAAATGGTATTGGGGCAGTGATTATTACTCCTTAGGGCATACATTTTCCTTTTACAGCAAGGCTAACTTTCAAATGAACGAATAATATGGCGGAGTATGAGGCTTGTATTATGGGTTTGGAAGAATGTATTGATCTTAGGATCAAACATCTTGATGTTTATGGTGATTCGACCCTTGTTGTTAATCAGATTAAGGGTGAATGGGAGACAAATCAGCCTGGCCTCATCCCATACAGAGATTATGCGAGGAGGATTTCAACTTTCTTTACTAAGGTTGACTTCCATCATATTCCTCGAGATGAGAATCGGATGGCAGATGCTCTTGCTACAATGATTGTGGTAAAGTATTGGAATGAAGTCCCCAATATTATTGTGATGCGCTTGGATAGACCAACTCATGTATTTGCAATTGAAGAAGTGAAAGATGATAAGCCATGGTATTACGATATCAAATGCTTTCTCCAAAGTCAGATTTACCCGCCTTGGGCATCTATTAAAGATAAGAAGACTATGAGGAGACTATATGGCGGTTTCTACCTCAATGGTGATGTGCTTTATAAAAGGAATTTTGACATGGTTCTGCTCAGATGCGTGGATAGACACGAAGTAGACCTGTTGATGACTGAAGTCCATGAGGGTTCATTTGGTACTCATTCCAATGGACATGCTATGGCTAAGAAGATGTTCAGAGCGGGCTACTGTTGGCTGACAATGGAGTCCGACTGCTGCAAATATATGAAGAAATGCCACAAGTGTCAGATTTATGCGGATAAGATTCATATTCCCCCAACACTTCTGAATGTTATTTCCTCACCATGGCCTTTATCCATGTGGGGAATTGACATGATTGGCATGATTGAACCAAAGGCGTCTAACGGTCACTGTTTTATTCTCGTAGCTATTGTTTACTTCACCAAGTGGGTTGAAGCGGCATCATATGCGAATGTGACCAGGCAGGTGGTTGTGAAGTTTATCAAGAATCAACTCATATGCCGATATGGTGTGCCAGACAAGATCATTACTGATAATAGATCTAACTTGAACAACAAGATGATGAAAGAGTTGTGTAGCGAGTTCAAGATTGCACATCATAATTCTTCTCCCTATAGACCCAAGATGAATGGGGTTGTTGAAGCTGCTAACAAGAACATCAAGAAGATTATTCAGAAGATGGTTGTTACGTACAAAGATTGGCACGAGATGTTGCCACTTGCTCTGCATGGTTATCGTACATCTGTCCGCACTTCAACAGGGGCAACCCCTTTCTCTCTTGTATATGGCATGAAGGTTGTGCTCCCCATGGAGGTTGAGATCCCATCAATGAGAGTCTTGATGGAAGCCAAGTTGACTGAGGCTGAATGGGTTCAGAGTCGTTATGACCAGCTGAATTTGATAGAAGAGAAGAGATTAACTGCCATGTGCCATGGTCAGTTATATCAGCAAAGGATGAAGAAAGCCTTTGATAAGAAGGTCAAGCCTCGTGTGTTCCGAGAAGGTGACCTCGTGCTCAAGAAAGTCTTGTCTTTCACGCCCGATTCCAGGGGCAAGTGGACTCCAAACTATGAAGGTCCATATGTTGTTAAGAGAGCCTTTTCAGGTGGTGCTTTGTTGCTTACAACTATGGATGTGGAGGATTTCACTCGTCCTATGAATTCAGATGCAGTCAAGAAATATTTCGCCTAAAATAAAAACAGAATTGCTCACTAAGTTGAAAACCCGAAAGGGCGACTTAGGCAAAAATGAGTGTCTCGGTGGATTGAAAACCCGAAAGGGCGGTCCAGGCAAAAGTTAGAGACATAAAAAATGAATATGTATATCCCGCTAGATTGAGTACCTCACCTTGGGGAAATCTAGGCAAAAATTAGGGATTTGGCAAGTAACTGCATCCTGACAAGAATTTGTTCTACAACTGTCATTTGTCAAAGATTCTCGCTCAGTCATCGTCAACTGAAGCTTCCAATACATTGGATTCAGAGTTGGTGGAGAAATGATCATTATGTTCAATGTAGCCCTTTTTCCAATATATATCACCAATTTCAAATTTGTAAAGATCCATGGAGTCTCGCCATTTGCGGACTACCATTCTATTAAATAAATTTGAGCCTTTATCCAATTCTTGGCACTCTTATTGGTTTCTGTTTAACAAATGTTTACATGTTTTAATTGATAAATATCATTGTTTTAAACAAATAAAGTTTTTATAAACTGTTTTAAACAAAGTGAACATTCACAAAGACTAAAAAGGATAAATGGAATGTCTTCAGTGTTCTCCCAAGGATAGTACGATTTCCAAAAGGTAAGGCATTTATTCATATTTTGGCATTCTTATATCCTCTTCATCAGTTTTCATTTGCCTCCCCAGCGAGCGCAGAAGGAGTGATACATCATCAGCTTCCCAGAGATTCTGGCACTAGCATTTCTGTTTATCAATCATATGGTTATCATCCCTTGTGTGGACTGACCTAAAATCCCTTATAGATTGATAAAAGTTAATATGCTGTCTATTCATGAGGAAGGTTGTCTTTCCCCAACATGAGTAAGAATCTCCAGCGGAGTAGGCATGTGTTCCCTACAATGTTATCTTTCAGTTATCTCCTCAATAGTAGTTGCCTAAGAACAGTGGGTGAAGGGTTTGTTCTCCTTTTTATCCCCAACATGGCACATGTTGCTGAAGGATTCATTTCCGATTCCCTCAGCCAAGGGTATCTCCTTTGAGAATATTGGCAGGTTATCCCTAGTATGGTCGCCTACAGTCCATCCCTAGTGGAGTTGCCTGATTCAAGCATGATAATTTGTTTCCCCTCCGTGTTGGAAGATTTCTTCCAAGTATAGAGCTGGTGGTCAAGATGTTTATTTCCTTCCCCAGCGGAGAAAAATGTTCTCTTTCCCCTTAGCAGAGATGTCTCTCCAGCAGATGAGAGAGATTGTTTTGATTGTTGAAGTTTCTGTTTGGCGGTTGTTCCCCACAGAGTTTCATGTCATTCCCTGATAAGTTCCCCAGTAGAGTTTCTTCTACGAAGGATCTTATCCGTATTAAGCTCCCCAGTAGAGTTTCTTCTACGACGGATCTTATGTTTGTTCAACAGCACTTCCCCGACAGTTGGAAACTTTGACCTTTGTATATCCTCAGCGATGATCTATGTCTCCTGGTATTAGATCATCCCTGCCAGAGCTGATTTCTCTTGTGGCCTTTCTCTTTTGAGATGTTATACCGGATGTCCGTTCATGGCTCTTCAGCCTGTTTGTGTTAGATATGTCTGTTTGTTAGCATTAATCATACACAAATCACGCATATACATGCATAATTATAACATTCATATATTCATGATGCATCCTTTTCCATATACCTTTGCTTGTTATCTCCTGCTATTGGTGAAATATTCTTCCCCAAGCAGATGTTTGTGTCTGATCTCTCCATATAAAGTCAGCCCCATAGGCAGAAAGTGTCTATCTTTCCTTCTTTATTCCCTACTGAGTTATGTCCTCGTGGATGATTATTGTTTCAGTTTCCTCCCCAGCTGTGTATTGGGATGGAATTACTCCCCTGAGTTATATCCTCATCGGGTTGAGTCTTGTTTGATTGTGTCTTTCTAGTTTGTTCCTAGAATGACTCCTTTTTTGTTATCCCCTGCAGTTCCTTGTGGGTTAGTTGTTCAATTGCTCAGTAACCAGTAATTGTCCATCTTTTCCCCAGTGAATCTTTGTGGCCTTCTACCCAGTAACCGATAGTTGTAAGTCCTATTTTTGTGGCCTTCTACCCAGTAACCGGTAGTTGTAAGTCCTATTTTTGTGGCCTTCTACCCAGTAATCGATAGTTGTAAGTCCTATTTTTGTGGCCTTCTATCCAGTAACCGGTAGTTGTAAGTCCTTTTTTTGTGGCCTTCTACCCAGTAACCGGTAGTTGTAAGTCCTATTTTTGTGGCCTTCTACCCAGTAACCGGTAGTTGTAAGTCCTATTTCTGTGGTTTTCTACCCAGTAACCGGTAGATGTAATCCCCTTTTTGTTGGTTATCTTTATCCAATATTCGGTATTGATATTCCTTCGCTTGTGAGTATACCACCCAGTAACCGGTGATATATCTCCTGGATAATTGCTCTTGCCAATGTATCCCCCGCCGAGTCATCTTTCATTTACTCTTGTTTGGTAATGATTGTTTCTCTTTTTGATTGGTCATCATTTTATACCCAGTACCCGGTATCCCGATGTCCTTTCTTTTTCGGTCGATTTATCCTTTATTAACCCAGTAACCGGCTGTGGATAATCTTCCATGCGAGTATGTTATCTACGTTATGACAGTAATAGATAATATGTCTCATGCGCTCTCCAGTCGAAGTCTTTTTCTTCCCCAGTTAATTAAGATTCGCATTTCCTTGTGAAATTGAATGTCCATCGTGTAATTCGAGTTTGCTTTTTCAGCCCTCCTTTCGGATGATGAGTGTCTTGGATATGTTCCCAATTCACGGCTGGTTGGTCACCTATTATATGCCCAGTAACCGGTATCCCTGATGTTCCTTCCTTCTGCTCCCTATTATGACTTTTTGGTCCCCTGTGGAGTCAGATTTTCCTGAGTTGAAATATGCCTTTTAGGTCTTCCTTAGATGTTTCAGATGATTGATATCTCTCACCCTTATACCGGTTTTAGGTATTCTTTCTCCCTGAGCATGTTGTTCTCTCACCCAGTAACCGGTGTTTTGATGACATGTCTCCTCTTTTGAGTTTATTACCCAGTAACCGGTAATATCTCATTGTTTCTTCCTCAGCTGAGTCTTTTGTGGACATTCTCGTCTGAGTCCGAATTTTTATCCGAAGTATCCTTTGTGGATAGTTTCGTTGTATGGACATATTCCCCAATACATGCGTCTTTGCGTCAGCTCGAGTCTTTCCATTGATTTATTTTCATGGAATCCCTTCGTGTCTCCCAGCAAGTTTTCAAGTCGTATCCTGCTCACGCATTTTGACCTTTTTCCCTAGAGTCTCTGTCTCCCTAGTGAGTATGTTACTCTTATGGATTTTTTAGTTTCTTCTGATTTCTTTTCCTTCGTGGCAATTATTCACCATGAAGATTTTATTTTGCATGCATACATTTGCATCATGAGGTCTCTTAGGGACCAAAATTTGTCTCTTTGTTATTATTTAAGCCCATTCTACCTCGTCGAGATGAAGATTTTAACCTTCACATCTCCGGCTAGAATGACCTTAAATATGGGCATTTGTAAGACCCTAATTTTGACCCTAAAATCCCTCATGGCATCATATCATTTGCTCAATGCATTGCCTCAAGGATCATAGCATGTGTGGCTCCTTTACCCTAGGGGTGGGACTTGTGTGAGGTGGTTGGAGACCACCAAGCATGCTTGTATTGTATATTATTTATTTTACAATTTTGTTTACTAACCAAAAGCACAAAAATATGTCACTAACTCTTTTTGTTTTGAAGCTCAAGTGATCATGTGCTCCAATGCTCCTAGGAGGCTCCTAAGCTCAATGAAGTGGCTAGATGAAGATGAAAACAGGCATGACAATGGTCCAAAAATCTCCTAATCATCATATATGTCTCCCAAGTATCTCAATTTTCCAATTTGATCAAGATAACCCAAAGGGCTTGAGGATTGTTTCCCAAGGAAACCCTAATTCAACTGTGAATTGACTGTGCCTTGCTCATGAAACAACCTCAACCTATGATCAAATTTAATCAAGGGAAGTTCTTTAATTCATTATTTTATGCATATATGAGCTTATGTGAGATTTCTCAATCATTCATTCATCAAGATTTGAAGTTTGACCTTGAGAAGTTGACCAGTCAAGTCATCTAACTAAACTGAAGATCACTGAGACATAACTTGTGATGTGTTTGTCAAATGAAGATAAACCCAAGATAAAAAATATTCTTAAGAACCATATTAACAACTTTGATGTTCATCAAAAATCCATTTGAAACTTGGAAGGTCATCATTCATTGCAAAACATTATAGGTCATTTTGACTGAAACCCTAATTTTGGGTCAACTTCCCAAGGACCTAACTTCCTTAATTTTTATTATTTTTAGGTGAGACCAAATTAATTAGAAATATTAAGATGTATACTTCAAATTTTATGTTGGACAAAATTTCATAATCCTAAAATAAACACATGTGATAATACAAAACATTATAGGTCACTTTGGACCTAAGTCATTGAATTTGAAAAATGTCCAACTTCAAGTGCCTATAACTTTCTCATTGAAAATCCAAATTATGCAAAATTTAAGTCTAAATTGATCACCTTGAAAAGGTATACAACTTTTATGTTGGATGTTTTTCCATTTGAGGCTTGCATTATTGAAACAGAAGGGCAAGTTGCTTGCTTTTGGCAAAAAAATTCAGAGGGAACCTAGACATCTTTTGCACCCTAAACTTCACAGCCAGTTTTCATAAAGTTCCAAACTCCAAATGAACTTATTCCCAACATGACTTTGTTCCTTATTCCAAGAGCTTTCTAACCATTACTCACATGACCATTTTTGGATTTTCCATGTGGGAGTTTCGAAGAGCTTAATGTTTATGTTCATTTGTGCAATTCACATCCTAACGTCATGTACAAGCAAATGCAGCTCCAATTACACGTCGAATTCACTTGCATTTGGTCTCAGCATGCATTTCCATTCACTTTTGGGCCTCACATGCGCCTGTACAGGCCCATGCATGGAGGATCCAAAATTCATGCACACGAGGGAAAGCAAGCATTGTATCAAGTTCAGCTATAAATATAAGCTCATGCTCATTCAAAAATCAACCTGAAGGAGATCTGAAACGCTGTTGGATTGAAAACCACCCCTCACCTAAAGGAATTTCAGTTTTCATTTTCAATTTAAAGCTTGAATTTCAACATCATTAGTTGATCTTCAAGTCTTAATTCCTTAACCTTGCATCATCATCACACTTCTAGATCAAAATTGGATCAAGAGCTTGGACAATTTGTGTTGTTTGAAGCTCCATTTTAGAGGTATATCACCAAACTTTTTTGATTCAGATCTTGAAATATAATATGAATTCCTTTGGTTTGTGCTATTTTCTGAAGTCCTCAAGCATGAGGTAGGCCAGTGGTGGTCTCAATTTTGCAAATCGTGCCATTTCAGATTAAACACCCTGATCTTCAAGCTCAGGTTTCTCTTTAAATAAGAACTTTATGAGTGATCATGGTTACAGGGGTAATGTACATCACCTCAGCTTCATTTTGATACCTTGCTTTTTCATTTTCGTCAAAGTTGAAATCCCTGTGCGTGGTGGCCGAAACCAGTTGTCTGGCCGAAGAAGATGGTGGTTTCCACCACCATCCCCACGTGGGAGCCTCAGGTCCATTGGATCTTGATGAAACGTTATAATCTCGACCTTCCAATGTTATGACTTGTTTTAAATCAATGTGTAGCGCGCTTGACTTTGGCCTTTCGTGCATCCGCGCCTTTGAACCCTCAGATCATGGCCACGTCATTTAATAAAATGATCCAAGCGCGCCAGATTTTTGCTATTTTCTTATTTTCTGATTAATTTCATTTAATTCATTTTATTTTCAAAAAATCATAAATATTTTATTTGAAGTCACAAAAATATGAGACCAATGCCAAAAAATTTCTTGAAAAATCTAGTTTCATATTTTAATTTTTAATTATTTTTGTGACTTCATTTAATATTTTTTGTGAATTATTTGGTTTTTAATAGTTTTAATTCATTTTAAAATACTTTTTGATATCTGAAAAATCCAAAAAATATTTTCTTAACACATATGGATCATGATAAGTCAATGAAAAATAGTCTCATCAATTTCTTAATTGATTTGAGATTTATTTGAGATTTTAATTCATATTGTGTTATTTTTATTGTTTTTAATTGTTTTAAAATAGTTTCTGATTTCAAAAATTATTGAGAAAATTTGTCAAACCTTGTTTGACCATGTTTGACCTATAAGAATTTAATTAGACTTGTTGAAGTTGATTTGAATTGAATTTGAGGTTTGACCATATTTTGTCCATTTTAATTTTGCATTTATTTTAACTCCAAAAAATATGTTTGACTTGCTGACTTGTGATCTTTATTTCTCTTCTGTTTAACATTGATTGGTGATGATTTAATTCTCATTTGATCATTTGTGTTTGCCACTTGAATGTTCTTTCCATCCATTTCATCTTAATTATATTTATTTTTATTTTTTGGCCAATGAGTTAATGTCTTATGGTTAGTCTTGACATATGAGAGGCTTAA
This sequence comes from Lathyrus oleraceus, assembly GCF_024323335.1. Classification (NCBI taxonomy): domain Eukaryota; kingdom Viridiplantae; phylum Streptophyta; class Magnoliopsida; order Fabales; family Fabaceae; genus Lathyrus; species Lathyrus oleraceus. Next base: position 225,040,148 of record NC_066584.1, read on the forward strand.
CCTTCTTTGATCCAAATCAAACTTAACTTGATCCAAGATCAAGTGAGTTGCCTTGCGTCCAAGATAGGTTTCTTCTGGGTCAAGCAAAAAACCTAAAGTCCATACAAGGCCTTTTTTCTTTTCTTTTGGCATGACATTTTTTTGGAGCCTGGCTTACTAGTCATGATCTCTAACTTGTGTTTATTTGCCTATAGTTTTATTGACCTGCCTCAGATAGGTGTGACTACTACATTAGTCTACTTACGATTGCTTAACATAACGCTAAATTGTCTCATGACAAGCTAACATAACTACACTAACTACTAACTTTAATTTGAGCATTTAATTTCTTGCAATTTACTTTAATGCACTTTATTTCTTGCTCATTTATTCATATTACTTTTCATTTTGCTTACTTGAGCTCATATTTTATGTTTATGTCATTTTCCTTTTGCTCATTTGAGCTCATTATTGTATATAAATATATTGTTGTTTTGTGTTGGTTTTGTTTCTGTTTTGTGTGAACCTAATGCAAAAAGGAGAAATGACTTAGAATTAGGATATACCTATGCTTAAAGGAGTTCAATAGAAACTAGGCCTCATGCCTTTAGAATGCTAAACTTGTTGAAGAGCAACTAGGCCTCATGCCTTTAGAATGATAAATCAAAGTTGACTTCAAAGGACTTCCTTTCCAAAACTTATTCTTTGTTCATTCCTCTTATTGTATTGTGAACTTTTTGATATTTGCTCTTGTGTGATAGGGATTCCATCTTGAGATAGTAAAGAGGACCATTGTCATGAGTAGCCAAGTTAAGAGAGACAAGCCAAATGGAGATCCTAGGAGCTTGAATCTAAATATTTGTTTGATTGCTTGAGTGATTGCTAAGTCCAAAGGAAAGGAACATCTTGAATCATCTCTATGATTTCAAGAAAAGGAACTCCAAGGGTTTTATCTTCTCTCTTATCTTTGTATGCTTTAGGACTAGCCCTTCTCTTCTTCTCCTCACTCTAACCCAAGCCAAACTCTTTTTGGGTAAACTTTGACATTGTTTCCAAATTAGAAACCTAGGCCTTATGCCTTTGACTTTCCAAAATCTTTTCATTAATACTCATTATGAATAGATCTTAATTCAACTTTGACTTCATTTTGTAAATACCCCTAACTTATAAATACAACTCACTTCAAGTTTGATTTTGTGGTTCCAATGGCCACCTTTGTTAAAACCTTTTCATAAACATTAGTCATAGGTTTGAGTTATCATAATGGTTGATATAAATTTCACCTCATCCTTAGTGATTGGATTATAAGTCTTCCATACTTATTATAGGGTTAACCCCTCACTAGTATATTGAAGCTCTCCTCACATGGTGGATTGTTGGTTTAGGTTGAGTTTTCTCCCTTTGATAACAAAAAACCTTAAGGCTTTTAATCAAATCAGTTCACCAATGTTTGAGATTTTTACCCCGAACTACGAGGTTTTGATCATACCTTTGTGATGGTACATAGGCAATGGGTTCATCCATTCAAACAACAAATTTGTAAATATAATCTATTCTCTTCTCATCCCCCCAATCTTTTGCACATATTTTTCACAAATACCAACCTACAACACATATTTGCAAAAAGAGGTTCCCTTAGAGTACTAAGGATGTTTTGGATGCGTAAAACCTTCCCATTTCATAACCAACCCCCTTACCTAGATCTCTGACATTTTTATTAGTTTTTGATTTGATAAAACTTCTTACTTGGATTTTGTTCGCTTTTTAGCCTTTCCTTTGGACAAATAAAAGTGCGGTGGCGACTCGAATTGTATGTTTACTTTTGGTTTAGTCAATAAACCTAAAGGTAACGAATACCCCGCTACAACGAGGTTTTTAGATGATTGGGAGCTATTTAGTCTGCATTTTGGTAAAGAGAAAGACACTTTTGATTGTACGAAGAAGAAACAGAAAAGAGAAGAAAGCTTACAAGGTGTGGAGAAGAAGAGATTTTCAAGATCGGAAGAGAATGAAAATCAACCTTCATCACCAAATAATTATAATGTCTCTATTTTGTAATTTGTTTTCTTTGAATATTATGAGAAGCTAAACCCCCCAACGCTAGGGGGTGTCCCTGAATTGCTACTATATGAACACTCTTTCTATGTTTTTATGATTATCAATGTTTTCTTAATTCAAATTATTATACGACGTTCTTAATGCTTTATTTTATCAGACAAATGGAATTTTGATCTATGGTTAAGGTTTAGGTCGGACAAACCACCTTATCGCTTGTTGTATAATAATACTTCGGTTTAATCACTTAGGAATAAGGATCAAACCATAGTAGCCGTTAATTCTTGATCAATTACATATTTCGTAACGTCATTTTGAATAGCTAAGGAATTAAGGATTGAAATTGATTGTTAATGGTTTTCGGCTAAGGAATTAGAGAAAACAATTCTTGAGAATCGGTTTTGAATTACTACAACGTAGATGTTATATAATATGGAAGTAGTGTAGTACAAAGCAATTCACACATCTTGCCTTAGCATGCTTTCTCATATCGTTCATCAGCTTTTTATACGCTTGTGTAATTTATTCTCGTTCTTATCATTTTTAAAAACAATCAACAAACCCCCTATGTTCTTTTGTTCAATGGAATTATTATAAAGATTTGTACTTATCACGCAGTCCTCGAGATCGATACTTGGGATAACTCCCATTTCATTACTACATTGGTGCAAAGAGTACACTTGCTATTTTACCGATCAAGGATGATGAAACCGTTACGCTTAATGCTGAGTGTAGCGCTATTATTCAAAATAACATGCCTCCTAAGCTGAAAGATCCAGGTAGTTTTTCCATACCATGTGTAATCGGAAAGTTTATCATAGACAAAGATTTGTGCGACTTAGGAGTCAGTGTTAGTTTAATGCCATTATCCACATGCAAGAAACTCAATTTAGGAGAACTAAGACCAACGAAGATGTCTCTACAACTAGCTGATCGTTCTGTTAAATTTCCAATAGGTATGCTAGAGAACATTCTCGTTCGTATAGGTCAATTCTATATTTCTACCGGCTTCGTAATAATGGATATAAAGGAGGATTCCAACATCCCTATTACATTAGGAATGCCCTTTTTAGCCATAGCTGGAGCCATCATAGATGTCAAGAAAGGAAATCTAACTTTTGAAGTTGGTGAAGAAAAAGTCCAATTTATTTTAGCTCAATTCTTAAAGCCGTCAGCTATAGAAGATTTATGTTGTCTCCTAGACGTCATCGATGAATGTGTGAAAGAAATGGAGAGGGAACCATCTAAGTATACTGAAGTACTAAAGATTCCATCTCATCCTACATTCGAAGACGATAATGGGCATGAGCCATACGTAGATGATTGTGTGAGGGAATGTCTAACACTAACACCCAATCCAATGCCATGCCCAAAGAAACCTTCTGTAGAACTTAAAACACTACCCAAGAACCTAAGGTATGAATTCCTAGACACCGAGCTTGAGCGACCAGTAATAGTCAACGTTGACTTAGGATAGATAGAAACCGTAAAATTACTTCATGTATTAAGAAAGTATCCAACAACTTTAGGCTATAACATCTCGGACCTAACAGGAATAAATCCCTCTATATGTGTGCATCACATTATGCTAGAGGAGGACTGCAAAATATCTAGAGAACATCAGAGAAGAATAAATCCTATCTTGAGCGATTTAGTAAAAAAGGAGGTACAAAATCTATTAGAAGCAAGAATTATATACCCGATATCCGATAGTAACTGGGTCAGACCAGTACATGTCGTACCAAAGAATGGATGGGTTACAATTGTCAGTAATGAAAAGGGAGAATCCATAGCAAAACGAATTCAAACCGGATGGAGGATATGCATAGACTATAGAAAATTAAATAAATCCACTCGTAAAGATCATTTTCCATTACCTTTCATCGATCAAATGCTTGAACGATTGACTAAACATTCTCATTTCTGTTATTTAGACGGATACTCAGAATTCTTTCAAATTCCTATTCATCCTGATGACCAAGAAAAAATTACCTTCACTTGTCCTTATGGTACATTTTCTTATCAACGAGTGTCGTTTGGACTATGTAATGCTCCTGCAACATTTCAGAGATATATGATTTTGATCTTTGCTGATTTTGTAGATGACATAATGGAAGTGTTTATGGGCGACTTCTCTATTTGTGGGCAAAGTTTCGAAGGATGTCTTTCGAACCTAGAAATGGTACTTGAAAGATGCGTTAAAGTCAATCTCGTATTAAACTGGGAAAAATGCCATTTGATAGTCCAACAAGGAATCAGACTTGGACATGTTGTATAAGACCGAGGAATGGAAGTGGATAAAGCAACAAAAGAAATTATAGAAAATCTTCAACTTCTGAAAACTGTTAGAGAAATTTGCAGTTTCTTAGGACACGCCGGTTTCTACCGACGATTCATTAAAGATTTCTCTAAAAAAACCAAACCACTAACGAACTTACTAATGAACGATGTTGAATTCATATTTGATGAAGACTACTTAAAAGCGTTCGAACATCTGAAAAATGCTCTTATTACCGCACCTATTATGCAACCACCTGATTGGAGTAAACCATTTGAAAAATGCTCTTATTACCGCACCTATTATGACCCCTGTAACAACCCATTTTTTTAGTATTTAATTATTATACTATTATGATTATATTTTTAATTTAATTATGTGGAGTGTTAATTAATTAATTGGTGTATTAATTCATTATCTGGTGGATATGAGAAATAATTAAATAATTGAATTAATTAATTAACTTGGTGGGCATAGTGAGTGATTAATTATTTAAATTTAAATAGAGGTATTTAAATATTAGGTATGATTGGGCCTAGTGATTAAATTAGATGAGTTAAGCCCAACTAGAATACTATTATAAATAGTAAGAGGTGAAGAGAGTGAGAATTGAAATTCACTTGAGCACTGAAAGCAATAGAGAAAGAGGAGAGGAAAAGTAAAGAGGAGTCAGGGTTTTCATCAGATTTACAAGGTAAGGGGGGAAATCCTTATTATTATGGGTTAGTATGATTGGGTCAATGGGTAGGAACATGTTTTAGGTTGAAATCCTTAATTGGCATGGTTTTGGAATTATTAGGTTTGATAAATACTCTTGAATTGTGATGATTAAATTATGCTAAAACTATGAATGAATATATATTTGGATGAGTTATAATTTCCTGAACGTGTAGCTTTTTACGGAATCGAAATCGGAGGTCCGGAAGTCCTCCAACGATGAAAAATGCGGAGAATTCTGCATTCTGTTTCGTTGTTAGCGCAGGAACAGCTTTCTGTTTTGCATTAACCGGTTAACCCAGGGCGTTAACCGGTTAACACTGTTGCGGTTTATGAAAAATTGCATTCTGTCTTGCGTTAACCGGTTAACCCAGGGCGTTAACCGGTTAACACTGTTAAAAGTTGCCAAGAATTGCATTCTGTTTTGCGTTAACCGATTAACCCAGGGCGTTAACCGGTTAACACTGTTTGAAAAGTGAAAAATTGATATTTAAATGTTGTGTGCGTTTTGGGACGAAATCTATGTGTACATATTTGATGATTGACCTATATTGGTGAATAATATATTGTACGCATGTGCATGTATACCAGTACTGCTTTGTGAATGATTTATGGTTATGGATGTGTATATGTAATCGTAATTGATGAGTTGTGATGAATGTGTATATGTACCAATTGTGAGTCATGGTGATATGTGGGATGTTAAGACGGTATAGAAGGTCTTAATTGCATATGTGTTGGTATGTGTGCATTCATTCATAGCATGGTTGACTTCATTGTGGAAGTGGTGAAACTGCGGGTTCACATGAGCAGACGTTGATTCTTAATTAGAATCAGGCGTAGTATTAAGCGGTGATCCTTCATTGGAAACAGACGTAGCAGACGTTAATCCTCAATTGGGATTAGGCGTAGTATTAAGCGGTGATCCTTCATTAGAAACAAACGTAGGGCTTTGGTCTTGTCCGGATCGGAAGCGTGGCTTGGATTCTAGATATTGAATCGGAAAGCGGTGAAACTTTGAGTTCATATTGAGGTACCACATGCATGGAGTCACATTGTCTTGCATGGAGTCGTCTATAGTTATGTGATCCTTGAATGCATGTATTGATGTGAACGTGTGATGTACATTTGAAATATGTGGAATAATTGTCTGTTAATATCATTGATATAATTATACCAAGTGTGATGAATTCTTAAAATTGTGTTTAATTCATTGTGTCTTATTATGCTATTTCATAATGATTTGGAATTCTCACCCTTTCTGTTTGAATGTTACCTTTTCATGGGTATCGTGCAGATACTACCGAGTAGTATTGCTGGAGTATATGGACGGTAGCTCGCTCAAGAATAGCTGGAGAGTTTCCGTGTTTAGTTTGAGATTAGGTAATGAGTCAATGCTCTGGTCATGTAACACTGGGTAGATTAGTGGTATTGAACTCGTATCTTATTTGGATAGGCTTTATGTCATTACTTGTTTATTTTAATTCGAGATGATCATGGTATGGGACATGGATCATTTTTATGAAATACATGAGTATTCTTTATTTTCCGCTGCGAACGCATATTGCTTGAATATTCATGATGAGTGAAACGTGTTATTTTGAATGACCAGGTGTATTGTTGGTTTTTGAAAGTTTTAAATTTCGAAAACGTCATTGTGACGCCCTTTTCTTTATATGCGTAATTATTTACTCTGATTATATGCTAAATAATTTGGGGTAGAAAAAGGGGTGTTACATTAGTGGTATCAGAGCATGGTCGACCAGTTGGTCAATAGTAGTAGGTTTCCGTGGTATTTGATTTGTGTATCTGACACGATCAATACTGGTTGTTTGATGTTTCGGGTTGTTCAAGACAATGGTTGCAGGCAGGAATGACGATGCCATTGCTGAGGCGCTGAGGATGCTGGCGAAATCCATGGGTCAGATCCATCAAGCGAATGCGAATGCCGGTAACCAAAAGGGAGATGATGATGAGTTCCGTGCTTTGGGGAGATTCCTGCGGAACAATCCTCCTATCTTTGAGGGTGAGCATGCACCTGAGAAAGCTCAAGCTTGGCTGAAAGCAATTGAGAAGATCTTCAGAGTCATGAACTGTACGGATGCTCAGAAAGTGCAGTTTGGTACCCATATGCTTGAGAAGGAAGCTGAAGATTGGTGGAATAACACTCTTCAGAGGTTCGAAGAAGACAACATGGAAGTTACTTGGACTCTTTTCCGTGATACCTTCTTGGAGAACTATTTCCCAGAAGATTGTCGTGGGAAGAAAGAGGTGGAGTTCCTTGAGTTGAAGTAAGGAAATGGTACCGTTGCTGATTATGCTGCTAGATTTCAGGAGCTTATCAAGTATTGTCCTCATTACAATACTGCTAATGCTGAGAGATCTAAATGTTTGAAGTTTGTGAATGGCTTGAGACATGATATCAAGAAGGCCATTGGTTACCAACAGATTACTCGTTTTACAGAGTTGGTTAACAAAAGTCGGATTTATGATGAGGATAGTAGGGAGAGTGCTTCTGCCAACAAGAGTCTGAAGGGGAAAAACCAAGATCGAGGGAAACCGTATGATGACAAGAGGAGACAACCTAGTGTTGGCAAGAAGCCAAGTGGGGGAGTACCTTCTATTCCACTTAAGTGCTTCAAATGTGGTGCTGAAGGCCATCGTGCTACGGAATGTAGTAGAGATTCTGGGAAGTGTTTCAATTGTGGCAGGATTGGTCACAGGGCAAGCCAGTGCAGAGTTGGTTCGAACGTGACTTGTTTCAACTGTGGTGAGAAAGGTCACATTAGTTCGCAATGTGATAAGCCGAAGAAGGAGCAAGTGAGGGGGAAGGTGTTTGCATTGTCTGGTGCAGAGACCATTACCGATGATAGACTAATCCAAGGTACGTGCTTTATTAATGGTACACCTTTGATTGCTATTATTGATACCGGTGCAACACATTCTTTCATTTCTTTGGATTGTGCTAAGAGGCTGAATCTCATATTATCTGATATGTGTAGAAGTATGATTATTGATACACCTGCTATGGGTTCTGTTTCTACTTCCTATGTGTGTCTGAATTGTCCGTTGAGTATATTTGGTAGGGATTTTGGAATCGATTTAGTTTGTCTTCCGTTAGAGCAGCTAGACGTGATTTTGGGTATGAATTGGTTAAAAGTTAATCGGGTGTATATCAACTGTTTCGAGAAGACGGTTAATTTTCTTGAGGTTGATGCTAAGGAAGATTGGTGTGTGTCTGCTAAGCAAGTTGATGAATCGGTGCAAGATGGTGCCGAGTTGTTTATATTGTTGGCAACTTTGGATATTCGGGAGAAGAGGACGATCGAAGAACTGCCAATAGTTTGTGAATTTGCGGAGGTATTTCCGGAAGATATAAGTGATTTACCGCCGGAACGAGAGGTCGAGTTTTCGATTGATTTAGTTCCTGGAACTAGTCCTGTATCGATGGCTCCCTATCGAATGTCCGCTTCTGAGTTGAAAGAGTTGAAGAGTCAACTTGAAGACTTACTTGAGAAGAAGTTTATTCGTCCTAGTGTGTCGCCGTGGGGTGCACCTGTGCTATTGGTCAAGAAGAAAGAAGGTTCTATGAGATTATGTGTTGATTATAGACAACTGAATAAAGTGACGATTAAGAACAAGTATCCACTTCTGAGGATTGACGATCTGATGGATCAGCTGGTTGGAGCGTGTGTGTTTAACAAAATTGATTTGAGGTCTGGGTATCATCAGATTCGTGTAAAGGCTGAGGATATTCAGAAGACTGCTTTTAGGACAAGGTACGGTCACTACGAGTACTCCGTGATGCCTTTTGGGGTGACGAATGCACCTGGTGTATTTATGGAGTATATGAATAGAATCTTTCATGATTATCTGGATAAGTTTGTAGTTGTGTTCATCGATGATATATTGATTTATTCCAAGGGCGAAGAGGATCATGCAGAGCATTTGAAGGTTGTGTTATCGGTATTGAAAGAGAGGAAGTTATTTGCTAAACTCTCTAAATGTGAATTTTGGTTGAGTGAAGTAAGTTTTCTTGGACATGTGATTTCGAGCGGTGGGATTTCTGTGGATCCTACGAAGATCGAAGTTGTATCTCAGTGGGAAGCTCCTAAGTCTATTGCTGAGATTCGAAGTTTCCTTGGTTTGGCTGGTTATTATAGGAAGTTCATTGAGGGATTTCTAAGTTGTCGTTACCGTTGACGCAGTTGACTAGGAAGGGTCAAGCTTTCATTTGGACTTCGCAGTGTGAAGCGAATTTTCAAGAGCTTAAGAGAAGATTGACTACGGCTCCTATTTTGATTTTACCGGATCCGTTAGAAACCTTCGTTGTGTATTGTGATGCTTCTTTGTTGGGTTTGGGAGGTGTTCTGATGCAAAAAGGGCAAGTGGTAGCTTATGCTTCAAGGCAACTCAAGGTTCATGAGAAGAATTATCCGACGCATGATTTAGAGTTGGCCGCCGTTGTGTTTGTGTTGAAGCTTTGGAGACATTACTTGTTTGGATCGAGGTTTGATGTGTTTAATGATCACAAGAGTTTGAAGTACTTGTTCGATCAAAAAGAATTGAATATGAGGCAAAGGAGATGGTTAGAATTCTTAAAGGATTATGATTTTGGCTTGAATTATCATCCTGGGAAAGCGAATGTTGTAGCCGATGCATTGAGTAGGAAGTCATTGCATATGTCTATGTTGATGATGCGAGAGTTTGAATTGTTGGAGCAATTTAGAGATTTGAGTTTGGTTTGTGAAGCGACACCTTCGTGTGTTAAGCTTGGGATGTTGAAGCTTACGTGTGGCATTCTTGACGAGATTAGAGAAGGTCAGAAGTCAGATTTGAAGTTAGTCGATGTTATGACATTGATTAACCAAGGTAAAGGTGGTGACTTTCGGATTGATGAGAATGGTATCATGAGGTGTCGTGATCGAGTGTGTGTCCCGGATGTTATGGATTTGAGAAAGAGGATTCTTGAGGAAGGGCATACAAGTGGTCTGAGTATTCATCCTGGTGCCACTAAGATGTATCAAGACTTGAGGAAGATGTTTTGGTGGCAAGGTATGAAGAAGGATGTAGCGGAATTTGTGTATTCATGTTTGACTTGTCAAAAGTCCAAGATTGAACATCAAAAGTCGTCTGGTTTGATGCAATCGTTATCTATTCCCGAGTGGGAGTGGGATAGTATCTCTATGGATTTTGTTTCGGGCTTACCAAGAACATCGAGTAATTGTGAGGCGATTTGGGTCGTTGTGGACAGGATGACGAAGTGTGCTCATTTTATTCCAATGAGAATGGATTATTCGATGGAGAGACTTGCTAAGTTGTACATCGAGAGGATTGTGTGTTTGCATGGTATACCGTCGAGTATTGTTTCGGATAGAGACCCGAGGTTCACTTCGAGATTTTGGGAAGGTTTGCAAAGTGCTTTGGGTACGAAGTTGCGTTTGAGTTCAGCATATCATCCGCAAACTGATGGTCAAACGGAGAGGACTATCCAGTCACTTGAAGATCTTTTGAGGTCTTGTGTTTTGGAACAAGGAGGAAATTGGGATGGTTTCGTACCTTTAATCGAGTTTACATATAATAACAGTTTCCATTCAAGTATTGGAATGGCACCTTTTGAGGCTCTTTATGGCAGAAGGTGTAGAACTCCTTTATGTTGGTACGAATCGGGAGAGAGTGCTGTGGTTGGACCCGAGTTAATTCAAGAGACTACAGATAAGATTAAGATGATTCAAGGGAAGATGAAGGCTTCTCAGAGTCGTCAAAAGAGTTATCATGATAAGAGGAGGAAAGCTCTTGAGTTTGAGAAAGACGAGCATCTGTTTCTTCGAGTTACGCCAATAACAGGTGTTGGTAGAGCTTTGAAGTCGCGTAAGTTGACGCCGCGTTTCATTGGTCCTTATCAGATTTCCGAGAGGATAGGTGAAGTGGCATATCGGATTACATTACCACCATCACTTTCTAATCTTCATGATGTATTCCATGTGTCTCAACTGAGGAAGTACATTGCGGATCCATCTCATGTTGTTCAATTAGATGATGTGCAAGTACGGGATAATTTGACGGTTGATACATCACCTATGCGGATTGAAGATCGAGAAGTGAAGAAGCTTCATGGTAAGGAGATTGCTTTGGTAAAAGTAATATGGGGCGGAGTCGCCAATGGAAATATTATGTGGGAACTCGAGGATAAGATGAGGGAATCATATCCGGAGTTATTCGTTTGAGGTAAATTTTCGAGGACGAAAATCTTTTAAGTGGGGGAGAGTTGTAACAACCCATTTTTTTAGTATTTAATTATTATACTATTATGATTATATTTTTAATTTAATTATGTGGAGTGTTAATTAATTAATTGGTGTATTAATTCATTATCTGGTGGATATGAGAAATAATTAAATAATTGAATTAATTAATTAACTTGGTGTGCATAGTGAGTGATTAATTATTTAAATTTAAATAGAGGTATTTAAATATTAGGTATGATTGGGCCTAGTGATTAAATTAGATGAGTTAAGCCCAACTAGAATACTATTATAAATAGTAAGAGGTGAAGAGAGTGAGAATTGGAATTCACTTGAGCACTGAAAGCAATAGAGAAAGAGGAGAGGAAAAGTAAAGAGGAGTCAGGGTTTTCATCAGATTTACAAGGTAAGGGGGGAAATACTTATTATTATGGGTTAGTATGATTGGGTCAATGGGTAGGAACATGTTTTAGGTTGAAATCCTTAATTGGCATGGTTTTGGAATTATTAGGTTTGATAAATACTCTTGAATTGTGATGATTAAATTATGCTAAAACTGTGAATGAATATATATTTGGATGAGTTATAATTTCCTGAACGTGTAGCTTTTTACGGAATCGAAATCGGAGGTCCGGAAGTCCTCCAACGATGAAAAATGCGGAGAATTCTGCATTCTGTTTCGTTGTTAGCGCAGGAACAGCTTTCTGTTTTGCGTTAACCGGTTAACCCAGGGCGTTAACCGGTTAACACTGTTGCGGTTTATGAAAAATTGCATTCTGTCTTGCGTTAACCGGTTAACCCAGGGCGTTAACCGGTTAACACTGTTAAAAGTTGCCAAGAATTGCATTCTGTTTTGCGTTAACCGATTAACCCAGGGCGTTAACCGGTTAACACTGTTTGAAAAGTGAAAAATTGATATTTAAATGTTGTGTGCATTTTGGGACGAAATCTATGTGTACATATTTGATGATTGGCCTATATTGGTGAATAATATATTGTACGCATGTGTATGTATACCAGTACTGCTTTGTGAATGATTTATGGTTATGGATGTGTATATGTAATCGTAATTGATGAGTTGTGATGAATGTGTATATGTACCAATTGTGAGTCATGGTGATATGTGGGATGTTAAGACGGTATAGAAGGTCTTAATTGCATATGTGTTGGTATGCGTGCATTCATTCATAGCATGGTTGACTTCATTGTGGAAGTGGTGAAACTGTGGGTTCACATGAGCAGACGTTGATTCTTAATTAGAATCAGGCGTAGTATTAAGCGGTGATCCTTCATTGGAAACAGACGTAGCAGACGTTAATCCCCAATTGGGATTAGGCGTAGTATTAAACGGTGATCCTTCATTGGAAATAGACGTAGGGCTTTGGTCTTGTCCGGATCGGAAGCGTGGCTTGGATTCTAGATATTGAATCGGAAAGCGGTGAAACTTTGAGTTCACATTGAGGTACCACATGCATGGAGTCACATTGTCTTGCATGGAGTCGTCTATAGTTATGTGATCCTTGAATGCATGTATTGATGTGAACGTGTGATGTACATTTGAAATATGTGGAATAATTGTCTGTTAATATCATTGATATAATTATACCAAGTGTGATGAATTCTTAAAATTGTGTTTAATTCATTGTGTCTTATTATGCTATTTCATAATGATTTGGAATTCTCACCCTGTCTGTTTGAATGTTACCTTTTCATGGGTATCGTGCAGATACTACCGAGTAGTATTGCTGGAGTATGTGGACGGTAGCTCGCTCAAGAATAGCTGGAGAGTTTCCGTGTTTAGTTTGAGATTAGGTAATGAGTCAATGCTCTGGTCATGTAAAACTGGGTAGATTAGTGGTATTGAACTCGTATCTTATTTGGATATGCTTTATGTCATTACTTGTTTATTTTAATTCGAGATGATCATGGTATGGGACATGGATCATTTTTATGAAATACATGAGTATTCTTTATTTTCCGCTGCGAACGCATATTGCTTGAATATTCATGATAAGTGAAACGTGTTATTTTGAATGACCAGGTGTATTGTTGGTTTTTGAAAGTTTTAAATTTCGAAAACGTCATTGTGACGCCCTTTTCTTTATATGCGTAATTATTTACTCTGATTATATGCTAAATAATTTGGGGTAGAAAAAGGGGTGTTACAACCCCTACTCTTCCAGAGAGGCGACAATGGTACTTTCCGTCGATGTGTCCCTGAATCGGAAGTAAATGATATCATATCTCATTGCCACTCTACACCCTATGGAGGGCATGCAAACACCTCAAAGACTTGTGTGAAGATCTTACAATCTGGTGTCTTTTGGCCTAATCTTTGGAAATATGTCCACACCGTGATTATAAACTACGACCGGTGTTAACACACTGGAAATATCTCTATACGTGATGAGATGCCACTGAAAGGTATCTTAGAAGTAGAAGTCTTGGATGTTTGGGGAATAGACTTCATGGGCATTTTCCCATCTTCTTTTGGTAACAAATACATAATCGTTACAGTTGATTACGTATCGAAATGGATTGAGGCAGCAGCCTCTCCTACTAATGATGCACGAGTAGTCATCACACATTTCAAGAATGTGACTTTTCCTAGATTTGATGTACTGAGGATTGTCATTAGCGACGGTGGCTCCCATTTCATTTCAAACATCTTTGAAAGATTGTTGCTCAAATATGGAGTCTGGCACCGAGTAGCAATGCCATACCATCCTCAAACAAGTGGGCAAGTTGAGGTTTCCAATAGAGAAATTAAGAAAATATTAGATAAAACCGTTGAAACTTCTAGGAAAGATTGGTCTGTAAAACTTCATGAAGCTATGTGGGCTTATAGGACAACTTATAAAACTCCGATATGAACCACTCCATTTAAACTAGTTTATGGTAAATCATGTCACCTGCTTGTAGAACTCGAGCATAAATATTATTGGGTCGTTAAGACCCTAAACATGAATTACACAGCCACAGGAGAGAAAAGAATCTTAGATATCCATGAACTAGAAGAACTTAGATTAGATGCCTATGAAAATGCTTGGATTTACAAGGAAAGAACCAAACAGTGGCATGATAAACGAATAACAAGGTGAGAATTCAACGAGGGTGACATAATCATTCTCTTTAATTCTCGACTTAAATTATTTCCAGACAAACTACGTTCTAGATGACCTGGCCCTTTTGAGGTCATAAGAGTTTTCCAAAGCGGAGCAGTAGAAATAAGAGGTAAATCCAATGAGACATTCGTCGTAAACGGGCAGCGACTTAAGCGTTACCAAAGCATAAAAAACAAGGATTTCTGCATGAGTTACAAATTAGAAGAGTTTCCCGCTCTTTCGAAAGAATAGCCCCATTCTGAATTAATGTTGAGCTCCCGACAGTAAACAAAGTGCTACGTGGGAGGCAACCCACGATCTTAAGTTTTTTATTTTCACTTATTATAGTTGTTACTTCTATATTCTATTTTTTATAACTTTTATTCTTATTTTTATTATTATTATTATTACTATTATTATCTCTTTTAGCACTACATACGGTTCAAATAACTAATAACATAATCTTCATGTACTTTCAGGCTAACGTAGCTTACGATAACTCGATACTAACTTAGGAGAATGCATCATGTTGATGACATGGAGGTTGTCTTTAGGAATGAAGCTTAGAGGAGACGTTTCAAAGTTTTTGCTCAGAGAGATATGGCATTATCTATTTATCTTGATTGACTCACCATGACCACCTTAGGAATCTGAGACAGTATGATGTACCTTCTTAACCAGATAGGTTGGGACAACTTTGCTATGAGGAAGAGGTTTAGCCCGTATCGTAGGCTTACCCTTGAGTTTCTGAGTTCCCTTTACTATGATCCTAACAGGGGATTTAGATTTGGCAGAGGCCTGGCTACCTTTATACTTTTTGGGACCAAATACCATTTCATCCACCATGAGATGACTAACCTTTTAGGATTTCCTAATGGCCCAAATGCTTTTACCATAACTCCAGATGATGCCTTTACCAACATTGACCTTGACTATTTTTGGGGAACCATAACCGAAAACTACTACCCTGAGCCACACATTATGTTTTCCGAAAATATTCACAACTTTGTTATTCGCTACTTCCACAAAATCCTATCCCACACTCTGTTTGGTAAGGAAGAAGACATTACCTCTATTTCTAGAGATGAGTTTTTCATCATGTACTGTGCCTCCCAAGGTAGACCCGTGAATGCTGCTACTTTTATGTTAGTGAACTTAGACAAAATTGCTAGAGAGAACCAAGGTACTATTGTCATTGGAGGGTTAGTTACTATGATTGCTGATGCCATTGGCCTAAGATACCCACTTAACTGCATACATGCCTTTGGAGGTATCCGTCCCATGCTACTGACTTTTGCTTTAACTGTGGCATCATTGCTAATTTAGGACTGACATAATTTAAGCTATTAATTGATAACCAAGTGGTCCTTAACTTTAAACTACCTAACCATGAGAAGAAAAATGTTCACAACCAGGATAATTGGCTTTATAATTTGGAGGGTCAAAGTCAATTTCCCACACCACCTGGTAGTCCCCAGCCTTATGAAAACTGAAATGCCAATCTCCTTGATTCTGCTTCACACGTCTCTGGTGCTCATCGTGTTAATCCTCCAATTGATTTCGGCACTGCTATCCATGCTCTACAGTCCGAAGTTGATTTTATTAGAGGAGAACTCACTTCTCTTTGATTTGATCTCCTCATATTTGACGCTGCTAACGAGTAGTTCGACCATATGTTATAGCAAGTTTATTCCTTGCGACGTTCCTCCGAGCCTAATATTAGACGCCGTGATGGCTATTATTGTTGGATGTACCATTGTTTCCCTGTTTTCTAGTTTAGAATGTTTATTTTTCATCAGTATTTTCCCTTTGTTGTTGTTTTTCAGTTTATGTTTACTTTACCATCAAAATATCGACAAGAACATATGTTACTGCTATTTCAATTAATGTGATTTCCCTTTCAGTTGTTTATTTTTATTTTTTTATCATAAGTTCCTTTAGTTTCGTGCATTTTTATGTTTCCGATTAAGGCTTTCTGCAACAATTATTTTCAACTAGCAGCATCATGGCCTTAAGAATAGAGAACTTCATTGTTTTTAGGCTTAAAGTTAAAAAAACACGCATTTTAGGCACTTGGAGTTCGCCATTATACTAGTGGCGTTTGCAATTAGCTTCTTTTTGAAATCCCTACATTCCAGGCATGTGGTGTTCTCCATTTCCCTAATGGTGTTTGCCATATCAGGAAAATAGAAGGTTTTTCGTTTTTTCGTTTCCCTCTTGTGCGTTTTCCAAAAATCCCCCATTCAAATATATTAACTTCCTACTCTAACCACCATTTATTCCTATTCTTCAATCCTTAACCATCCAACTTCCTTCCAATCATTATAAAACCTATAACCACCCATTTTTTTCAAGATCCATCTTTTCTCATTCTTACCTCTTCACAATCTACATATCCCTTTCTTTCTAACATTCTCATTCTCATTCATTCACCATGCCTCTTAGGGTAGAAAGGCCAAGAAGAGAGATTTATTACATGGGTATCACTTTCGCATAAGGTATCATAGGCGGAAATAAAAGGAGTAGTTATCACAAGCTTTTCAAGAGGAATGTCTTGGCAATAAGGTATCCCGATAACGCTACTCTTCGTGATTTAGGCATATCAGGCAATGTTAATTGGATGCTTAATAACCTAGGTATGTCTCACTTCTGTTCTTTAACCAACCCTACATACATTAGGAATACCTATGAGTTTATAAGTTCTTTTAGATATGCCACCCCTGTAGGAGGATCACGCACCATAATCATTGTTTATTTTAGGATGTTCAATAGAGATTACACCTTTAGCCAAGACCATATGACCAATATATTTTCATTACCTCATGGAGATGAATATACATGTCAAGCCCCTCTAAAGAGCGAATGGGAATCCAATGCTCTTGAATTTTGGCAAAAACTCACAGGAAAAACCGCCACTGATTGGGAAGGTCTTAAAGCCACTGTTATCCAGAACCCAGTCATTAGGTACTTGCACCACATTTTGGCCAACACTATCTTTGGTCGGGAAAACACTGGGAACATAAATTCTAGGGATCTTTTCTTCATTTACTATGCACTATCTGCGACAAAAGTTAACCCAACACCTTTCTTATTAGCATCCCTCTAGTCTACTAGTGTTAGGGTAGGGGGTCTTATTTGTGTTAGAGGGATGATTACATCTCTAGCCCTTGCGTTAGACTTAAGCACAAAGTTGGCTACACTTGAGACATTGGAGACTCCTTTTAAAGATCTTGATTATTGTCGTAACATGCGCCTTATTAAGAATAAACCTGGAGGTAAGTATTATTTGATGATTAGTAACAGAAAGGTGAGGGGAGTTACTTTGCCTTGCATCACACGCATTAACGTGTGATTGAGCGCTAACTGTATTTTTTATGCTAATGCCCTTGACCCTGATGATAATGTTAGGCCTGGTCGCATGGAGTAAGATGCTCCCCTAACTGGTACCCATGCACACACCACACATGCTTTTCTTGACTCTTTTGCAGGTACCTCACCCGGATATCAGCCTCGCGAGGAGTACGACTACACCACTATGAGGACAACTCTTGATGACATCCTGAGTAAGCTTAGACATTAGAATGATATTGATGCGGAGCGTGACGTGCTACTTAGGAGTATACAGAGGAAGCATGAGGAGATGATGATCACTATTGATCAGATCAGAGAGAATCAGCTTGACTTTGTTGAAAGGATTGAGCTTAACATGGGTGACCTCACCGAGCAGACGAACATAGTGCGCATGGAAGTATCAGATATGAGGGAGTATATGCAGCACGTACCATACCATGTATAGGGTAGAGGCGGTATTGAACGTCATAGAGGCCATGACCAATATCAATGAGCCACCTACCAGTTTTTATCTACCCCTTTTTCCACCTTGCACTGAAACATTGGGGACAATGTTTGGTTCAAGTGTGGAGGGAGGAGCTTTCCCGCTTTATTTTTCATTTTTTTTACTATTTTTCTAGCTAGTTTCTTTTAGTTTAAGTTATTTTCTTTGTTGTTTGTGTATTTGATCGAGTCATACATGTGATGTTGAGTCATACTGCATGATATTCTTTTCTCTTGTTGGAAAATTCCCTTAGATTTGACCCCCAATAAAAAAAAATTGTTCAGATTCAATGGCATGACACCTCGAGAGTATAAGTTGTTTCTCAATCTTAGGCTTTGTTAAATAGACTTGGGAAAGTTTCAATAATATTGGTACCGTCTTAACACCCTAAACTCCCTAAGTATGAGACATTGATTTGAATAACCATTATGCCGAGACCTTAAATTCTAAGTTTTTAAAGTAGCCTCTTAAGTAGTTTATTTAAGCAGTCAGCACTATCTTAATCACACATTGAGTAAGGAAGTCGATGCAAATAAGTGTATGATCTCAGGCTTAAAACAAAAACAAAAAATGTGATAAGATATATCCGTTCTAAGTTAGGTGATCCTCACCCGATCATTTAGCCCAACGGTACAATCTCTTAAAAATTCAGTTGATGCTTAAGCAAATTTGTTAAGTAAGTGCAATTTGTTTTTTTGAAAACGAGATCATAGTCACTAAGAGGTTCGCCTTCCATGAGTGTGTACGGATAACGGGCTTAACGTGATTGCGCTAGAATGAAAAAGAGGTGAAAAAGAACAAAGAGTGTAGGTCGAGTTATAATGGCATGATTCAAATTGGTTTTTCATAGGGGGAATTTTTGTCTGTGTAATGCGAATATGTGTCATTACGATATCCTTATTGTCGATATCTAGTACCAATCTATTTAGCACTAGCCTGGCAGCCTCCTACTTTTTAGAGTTTTGATGTGCCTATGCCTCAGGCGCTGTACTTAATTGTTTATCATTTGCGTTGGGTGATTGCTTAAGGACAAGCAACGGTCTAAGTGTGGGGGAGTTTGATAACGAGAAATCGTATCATCTTTTTAGGCTTATGTCGCATGTTATTCGTATTTACTTCAATATTTTTATCACCTTTTAGTTCATTTTTATTCGTTTTGAAGTTGTTAGCTAGATTCACTGCGGATTCGAAAGCAAATCGGAAATGGAGCAAAAGAGCAGCAAAAGAATAAGACTTTTGCCCATTTTGCTGATATGGCGTTCTCCGTGTGCATATGGGGTTCGCCATTATCCAGGCATGCCATGTCATTTAATGACCAAGGCAATGGCGTTCGCCATTACCCTAATGGTGTTCGCCATTATCATGCAGGGGCAATTTTCTGCGTGGGAGCAGTTTCTCAATTGTTTTTCCACTTTATTTTCCTTCTAATTTGTTGGCATGACCAGAGGCAGTTACAAAGGGAGAGCTCTATAAATAGGACTCCTTGGGCTGTTTCAAAGGCATCCAAGTTGTGCGGAAGCTCTGTCGAATTTGCTTCATAGTCTTAGGCATAAATTTACCTGTAAAAGTGACAATAACTCACATCGAGGGATTGTCACACTTGTTTTCATTTTATTTGTATTGTAGTCATGGATCAAGAGCAAGTGTGCCGATATTTTCATTTTAATTCAAGTTTCCGTTTTATTAAATTTCAGTTTTTTACTACTTTATTGTTTATACTTGTTATTGCCTTTACTGCATTACATGTCATGTTGTTTTTAAGTTTAGTTGTTTTGATCATGTTGTTTTTAATTAAAATAATATCTTGCTAAATATCCTTGAGTCTGGCGTATGAGGATCGTCGTTATCGACGGGACTCGGTAGAAACAATATGCGCAAAATTGTGATTAAATTATGTTTTGGTTTTAGTTTCCAATTCTATGTTTCATTGTTTTGACACGAGAGTGAAGAACAAACTAAGGTTCAAGCCGATAGCGCGAGAGTGTGAGGAAGGAACCAGATAGTGGAAACTAGGCATCAATCCTAAAAGCAGCGAGAGCACTTTAGGCATCGTTTAGGATCACATTGGTTTTTAAAATATGTTTTCTAATTGAAACGGGTGAGCGAGAGCAAAACCCTGTGGTTAAGAGTGATAACTTGAAATTATATCACATTTTAGGACTTAATTCAATTAGATTATATTATCATTTACTTTAATTTATCTCATTTTATCAGATATTATGCGGTATTTTCCTTTCTATTTATGTCAGGCATCCATTTTGAAGCAAAAGTGAAAAAAGGGAAGAAAAGGAGGTGTAAAAAGGAATAAAAAGGAAACAAATAACAAAGACAAAGCCCAGCCCAAAGAAAGCGCACGTTATGCCTGTGACGGGCGTCACAAAGGTTGTGACGAGCGTCACACTAAGCACACTCTTGTGACGAGCGTCACACATGGTGTGACGGACGTCACACCATTCCCCTATATTTTTGGCGCTAGGAACTCAACTGACCACGTTGAAAGCTATTTCCACGCACGCTTAACCCTCGGAACGAAAAGACCGCGCATACGGAAACCCTTGGAAAGCAGTTACACCAGCAGCTGTATAAATAGCAGCTAATTGGGAAGTTCCAGCTCTCCGTTTTTCCACGCTCAGATTGCCGAAGCTCTGCCCATTTTTCTTTTCACGCTTTTGCTTATTTTTCTTTTCCAGCACTTAACATTGTTTATTTTATTTATTTCTTCTGCAAGTTCTACATTCTTTTTCCCTTGCAATTTACCTTTCCCTTTTTGGCATTTATATTTTTCGCATAATAGTTTCTACACCGGAAACTATTGTGCAACTTTTTATCGGATCTAACCTTACGTTAGATTCTAGTTTTATTTCCTTGGTTTAATTTATTGTTTAATTGAAGAATCGAAGAACAAATCCTACCGGCTTGTGGTGGAGTGTTCAAGATTATTGTATTACGCATTCAGGTTCTTTAATCATTATTTAATATTTTGTTTTATTATTTATCTATATTATCTGCCTGGAATGAGTCTGTTTATGCATGATATGTATTCTTGTTTATTTAGCATGTCTGGCTAATTCGCCTAGGTATCGGTATGTAAAGTAAGCAGAATAAGGGATCAAGACTGAGTCGGTCTATCTAAACTTAAAATTAAAATCAATCTTTTTACGGTCTCAACTTACAGGTTTAATAACAAGATTTTTTACAAAAGTAAAGGACATAAAGAAGTTAAAATCAATAGAGCGAGAGTTTGAGGTTTTAACTGGACAGTGTAAGTTAGGCATTAATTCTAGATCAGGGCGAGAGCAAGTTTTAGAGTTAATTAAATTCTGACCTTTTCCAAAAAGTATTTTTAAAGATTGAATGTGAAGACGAGAGTTAAGCATTTGGATTTGATTATATAACCTAAGTCAACAGAGCGAGAGTTTGAGATAAGGGTGTTTAAAACGGTCAGTATTTTCTTAAAAAGAGTTTCTGCAACTTTATTGTTTTCAAAATATGATTTTTGACTTAATTATAAGTGACAGCTACATTAATATAAAATCATGGTTTATTCAACAGAGCGAGAGTTTGAGATAAAACCTTTAACCAATAAAGTTAACCGAAACGATTTATTTTAAAACCAAGAAACCGACAAAGACTTGATTCCCTAGTTCTGACGAACTACATACCGATATCCGTTTTATTAATATTTAATCTAGATCTTAGTTTAGCTCTTAGTTTTTCCCCAAAAATCAAACATTTTCACCTTAGATTTACGTAGTAACCTTAGATAACGGTATATCGATTCATAAGTCCCTGTGGGATCGATATCTTTTAAAACTACGCGATAGAACTGTGCACTTGCAGTTTGTATCCCATTCTCGACTCACACAGTCGAGCGATCAAGTTTTTGGCGCCGTTGCCGGGGACTTTTATTTAATCGATATCGTAACTCTTCCGTTACGCTGTAGAGACTAAGGTTTCTTTTTCTTCTATTCTTTTTTTCGTTGATTTGTATGCCACGCACTCGCTCACAAGGCGAACCGCTCTATTTACGAATCAACGATATCGAACTATATCTCCGAGTCTTACGACGAATTCGGGAATATCGTGCTGCGAACAATCTCCCTCCTATAGACTTTCCTGATCTCAAAGATCTTCCTTCTTTAACCGAGATGGCAGAACCAGCTCGTGCTCTTAGAGATTACGCCGCTCCATCGCAAGATGAACCGCATTCAAGTATTGCTCCACCCGCAATCGAAGCAAACAACTTCGAACTCAAACCTTCGCTGTTGCAGGCTGTGCAACAGAACCAATTCTCTGGAAATCCTACCGAAGATCCAAACCTTCATTTATCCGTATTTGTCCAATACGCTGATACTGTTAAAGCTAATGGTGTCACATCAGAGGCAATTCGACTTCGTCTTTTTCCTTTCTCATTAAGAGACAGCGCTAGAAGATGGCTTCAATCTCTCCCTTCCAACTCAGTCACCACATGGAACGAGTTGAAGAAAGTTTTTCTTGCCCGATATTTTCCGCCAAGCAAAACAGCTATGTTAAGAGCCCAGATAAACGGATTTAAACAGAAAGACAACGAGTCTCTTTTCGAAGCATGGGAAAGATACAAAGACATGATGAGACTTTGCCCACACCATGGTTTGGAAGACTGGTTAGTAATTCACACATTTTATAATGGCCTCTTATACAATACAAGGTTAACAATAGACGCCGCTGCAGGTGGTGCACTAATGAACAAACCTTATGCTGATGCTTACCAGCTTATCGAGAGCATGGCCCAAAACCACTATCAGTGGGGAACCGAACGAACAACGGTGGAAAAACCTCAACCGAAAACTGGCATGTACAAGATAAGTAACCTTGATCACGTTAATGCAAAAGTGGATGCTTTGGTCCAGAAAATTGAAAGTTTAAACGTATCACCTCCAGCCGCCGTGGTTGCTATAACTCAGAATTGCGAGGTCTGTGGAATCCAAGGCCACACTCCTGCGGAATGTCAACTCTTGACTGGAATCCAAGCAGAGCAAGTAAACTATGCTCAAGGAAGCCCCTATTCGAATACCTATAACCCAAATTGGAAGAACCATCCAAACTTTTCATATAAGAGTAATAATGCTTTATACGCACCTGGACAGTCTCCAAATCAAGCCCCATCTATACCTCCGGGATATCAGAAACCGAATCCATCCATACCTAACAATAATACCCCTAGAAAATCCAACTTGGAAATCATGATGGAAAACTTTATAGCTTCCCAACAACAAACCAATAAAGATTTCTTAAACCAGAACATACATACTGGCGAACAACTTAAACAACTAGCAAGCAAAGTAGATGCCTTGGCTACCCATAACAAAATGCTGGAAACACAAATATCTCAAGTAGCTCAACAACAAGCACCTACTGCTGCCCCAACTGGTACATTCCCTGGACAGCCCCAACCTAATCTGAGAAGCCAAGCTCATGCAATTATATTAAGAAGTGGAACGGAAGTGGAAGGACCGTCTGATCCAAGGATAGAAAACCAAAACCCTAAGAAATCAACTGAGGAAAGTGAACCTAAGGAAAAGGAAGAGAGAAATAAGGAAACCCTAGAAAAGAAGGAACCTTATGTACCTCCACCACCTTACAAACCACCTATACCTTACCCTCAAAGGCTTGTTAAAACCAAAGATGCGAGCCAATTTAGAAAATTTGTTGATCTCCTTAAACAATTAAACGTTACAATTCCGTTCACCGAAGCTATTACGCAGATGCCCTCATATGCTAAATTCTTAAAAGAAATTCTTTCTAATAAGAGGAAACTTGAGGATAGCGAAACCGTTACACTCCCTGCCGAATGTAGCGCTATAATCCAAAACATGCCACCTAAACTCAAGGATCCGGGTAGTTTCTCTATACCCTGTCACATAGGAAAATTTGTCATCGACAAAGCCTTATGCGATTTAGGAGCCGGAATTAGCGTTATGCCTTTATCCATATGTAAGAAATTGGAAATGGGAGAATTAAGACCAACCAAAATGTCTGTGCAACTAGCAGATCGTTCCATCAAATATCCTGTAGGAATCCTTGAAAACGTTCCCGTACGCATAGGTCAGTTTTACATTCCCACCGACTTTACAATTATGGACATTAGAGAAGATGATATTACACCCATTATACTAGGAAGACCATTCTTAGCAACTGCCGGTGCAATCATAGACGTAAAATGAGGACGACTCACCTTCGAAGTAGGTGAAGAGAAAATTGAATTCATTCTTTCCCAATTCTTGAAAGCACCTGCAATAGAAGATACATGTTACTTCATGGATATCATCGATGAATGCATAAAAGAAGCAGAGTCAGGAGAAGACAAATCATCAGACTATCTTTTAGAGGACAAATCTAAACAATGCTTAGCAATAACACCGGACCCTACGCAATGTCTTAACAAACCAACCCCTGATTTGAAAACACTTCCCAAAAATCTGAGATATGAATTCCTAGACTTAGAACTTGAACGACCTGTGATAGTTAATGCAGATCTAGGAAGACTCGAAACAGAAAAACTCTTATATATCTTAAGGAAATATCCAACCGCACTAGGATACCACATCACCGATCTTAAAGGAATAAGCCCTTCTATTTGTATGCACCGCATCATGTTAGAAGAAGACTGTAAAACCTCTAGGGAACACCAGAGAAGACTAAACCCGATCCTGAGTGAGGTAGTAAAGAAAGAAATAACCAAGTTATTGGAAGCAGGTATTATATATCCTATATCTGATAGCAAATGGGTTAGTCCTGTACACGTTGTACCAAAGAAAGGAGGCATAACCGTTATTGAAAACGAAAAAGGGGAAACTATAACTAAACGAATCGAATCGGGATGGAGAATGTGCATTGATTATAGGAAACTAAACAAAGAAACCCGAAAAGATCATTTCCCTTTACCATTCATTGACCAAATGTTAGAACGATTAGCAAAACATTCATATTTCTGTTATCTAGACGGTTATTCAGGCTTCTTTCAAATACCAATTCACCCTGATGACCAAGAAAAGACAACGTTCACATGCCCTTTTGGTACCTTCGCTTATAGACGAATGCCGTTTGGTCTGTGTAATGCCCCTGTAACTTTTCAAAGATGCATGATGGCGATTTTCGCCGACTTTCTCGAAAACATCATGGAAGTATTTATGGATGACTTTTCTGTATACGGACAAAGTTTCGAAGAATGCCTTGAAAACCTGGAAAGAGTTCTTGAGCGATGTGTAAAAGTAAACTTAGTACTTAATTGGGAAAAGTGCCACTTTATGGTACAAGAAGGAATTGTTTTAGGACACATCATCTCGAACAGAGGAATTGAAGTAGACAAAGCCAAAATAGAGGTAATCGAAAATCTTCAACCCCCAAGGACCGTGAGAGAAGTACGAAGCTTTTTAGGACACGCCGGTTTTTACCGACGATTCATCAAAGACTTCTCTAAGATAACTAAACCTCTAACCGGACTATTGATGAAAGATGCTGAATTCATATTCGACGATAACTGTTTAAAAGCATTTCAAACTCTTAAACAAGCATTGATCTCAGCACCCATTATGCAGACACCAGACTGGAATGAACCATTCGAAATAATGTGCGATGCCAGTGATTATGCTGTAGAAGCTGTTTTAGGACAAAGGAAGGATAAAAAGCTTCACGTTATATATTACGCAAGCAGAACCCTGGATGAAGCGCAAATGAATTACGCCACTACCGAGAAAGAACTCCTAGCAGTGGTATTCGCACTAGATAAATTTCGTTCTTACTTGGTAGGAGCCAAAATAATAGTCTACACCGATCACGCTGCTATCAGGTACCTTTTAACAAAAAAGGATGCTAAACCTAGACTCCTAAGATGGATCTTGTTACTACAAGAATTCGACTTAGAAATCAAGGACAAGAAAGGAACTGAAAACGTAGAAGCAGACCACCTCTCTAGACTTGAGAACCTTGAACCGGAAAGAACATCAATTAATGATGATTTCTCGTATGATAAACTTATAGCTACTTTGGAAGAGAACAACTCCGACATGCAAGTAGAAACCACCTTAGCTATATCTGTCACACCATGGTACGCTGATCTAGTCAATTATTTAGCTGCCGGAATAGTTCCACCTACTTTATCTTACCAGCAGAAGAAACGATTCTTCTACGACATAAAACACTACTACTGGGATGATCCCTTACTTTTCAAAAGAGGCCCCGATGGTATTTTCCGTCGATGTATACCCGAAGAAGAGGTAGAAAATATAATCCAACACTGTCACTCCGCTCCTTATGGTGGACACACAAGTACATCCAAGACCTGCTCTAAAATCCTACAAGCTGGCTTTTATTGGCCAACTATATGGAAGGACGTACATGCGGCTATTAAGGAGTGTGACAGATGTCAACGCACGGGAAACATATCTAGACGTGACGAGATGCCACAAAAAGGTATTTTGGAAGTAGAGATTTTTGACGTGTGGGGGATAGACTTCATGGGACCTTTCCCATCCTCTTTCGGTAACAAATACATACTCGTGGCAGTTGACTACGTATCAAAATGGATCGAAGTTGTAGCTTCTCCAACAAATGACACCCGAGTAGTAACTAGACTCTTTAAAAATATAATATTTCCGAGATTTGGCATCCCAAGAATAGTAGTCAGTGATGGTGGATCACACTTTATATCCAAGGTACTCGAAAAACTACTATTTAAATACGGAGTGAGACATAGGATAGCAACACCTTACCACCCTCAAACCAGTGGACAAGTGGAAGTATCTAATAGAGAAATCAAGCAAATACTAGAAAAAACGGTAGCCACTTCAAGGAAAGATTGGTCATTGAAATTACCAGAAGCTTTGTGGGCTTACCGAACTGCTTATAAAACCCCCATTGGGACGACCCCATTTAAGCTCATTTATGGAAAATCCTGTCACCTCCCGGTAGAATTAGAACATAAAGCCTATTGGGCTATTAGAAACCTAAATTTGAATTATAAAGCCGCCGGTGAAAAGAGAATCCTTGACATAAACGAATTAGAGGAACTCAGAAGAGACGCCTATGAAAATGCCAGAATCTATAAAGAAAGAACAAAACAATGGCATGACAAGCGTATATCAAGGAAAATCTTCAAGCAAGGCGACGCAGTACTTTTATTTAACTCTAGACTAAAGTTATTTCCGGGAAAACTACGATCCAGATGGTCAGGGCCTTTTCATATCACTAAAATCTTTCCCAGTGGAGCGGTAGAAATAAAAGGACAATCTACAGAACCGTTCACCGTAAACGGGCAACGTCTGAAACACTATCACTATGCGGAAACCAACGAGGATTCGCAAATCCTACACTTAGACGAAACGCCCCCAGGATCTATAAATTATATTTAACAGTTTCTTTGTCGAGCTTGCGACATTTAAACAAAGCGCTTAGTGGGAGACAACCCACAAACTAATTTGTTATTTTATTATTCTATTATTATCATTCCCCTATTTCTTTCTTAATTATTCTTTTAATTTCTGTTTAGTATTCATTCTTGATTTATTCAAAAAAAAATAAAAATAAATAAATAAATAATAATAATAATCTTTTCTTCTTTCGGCATTTGGCCAAATCCTGACTTAAACTCATGTTTTCTTTTCTCTAGCTAACACTAACCAGATGGGACATTTTGATCGTATGGGTATCAAGTTCAGAGGAATGGCTCAGAAACAAAAGTTTGAAGAACTAGCCGCTAGAGAGATGCTACCTAGTTTATATGCTGATGATTGGGCTATGACTGCCCTTGGACTGAGACAGAGTGTCCTGTATTTGCTGAATCAGATAGGATGGGAGACATCCCCTATTCTGAGACATTTCACCACCTACCGGAGACTCACACTAGAATTCCTTAGCTCACTAATCTATCTACCCAGCCATGGAAAAGGAATTAGCAGAGGTTTTATCCAGTTCAGAATGTTCAATATGGAGTACCAATTTAATATTAGAGACTTTACCAACCTTTTGGGTTTTCCTACCTCCTTTGATACATTCACTGTAAGTCAGGAAGAACTTTTTGAATATAGAGAGCTTGAACACTTTTGGGGTAAGCTGACTGGAAATGATGAGCCCGAAGAACATGAGTTTCTCTCTGGAAACATACATAACCCGGCTTTTCGCTATTTCCATAAGATCCTAACCCACACTTTATTTGGGAAGAAGCCAAATAGTACTTCAGTTTCACGTGATGAACTCTTCATCATATTCTGTGCTTCCCAGAACCGTCCAGTAAACGGTGCTACTTTTATGTTAGCTAATTTGGACCACCTTATCCAGGATGAGCGAGCACCCATTAGAATAGGCGGTTTGATAACTATGATAGGTAATGCTATTGGATTACGTCAGCCTATGCTTGACCTTAGCCCTTTTTGTGGCATTACTACTATGAGTATACCTTTCCTCTTCAACACTATGTTTATAGCAAACATAGGGTCTGATGAGTTTGAGCTTATTATTGATAACCAGGTTCTCTGCCTATTCACCATGCCCGATCCTAGGACTAGTGTTCATAACCAAAGGAACTGGCTCTATAACCTGAATGAAACCCCAACTCCTGCTGGATCCACTGAATCCATCCAGGATTATGAGATTTGTGATGACTATGAGAATTATGTTGACCAGATCTCTCATGCTGAATCTGACCCTCAGACACCATCCGGCTATCATGATATTGACCCTCCTCCTCAGCCTGTTCCGACCGAAGAATCAGCCATACCTGACCTCCGACATCATATGCCCGGAACTGATTATAACACCGCCATTGAAGCTTTGATGTCAGAACAAGACGCCCTCAGAGGAGAATTTACTAACATGAGAGACGAAGTTCTAGGATACATGAGCAGTATGACGAATCAGTTTCACGAGTTGCTACATCATGTTAACTCTTTTGCTCCACCGGCCAGAGATCGTACAGAGGGATAGAGTTTAGTTACTTTCCTAAGTTATTTAGTTTTAAATTAGATTTTTCATTAATGTTATTTGAATTCATGTTTATTTCTATTTCATTTCATTGTTTTCCTTTCCTGTATTACATTATGATCAATTTTTATTGAAGTTGTTTATTTAATTTTATTATGCAAAAGCTATTATGCTCTACTGTTGCTTCCTATGAATTATTACTATACAAGCAGATTAAGCGTGCACAATAAATTAAACTGCATACTAAACTGATCATAAGCAAAACAAAACATTAAAATACGCTACAAGTAATTCTGTGAAGCGCCACTAAGCCTTTCCAAAAAGGAATGTGTGACGAGCGTCACACTATCCATAACGAACGGCACGCTTAGTGCCTGTTACGAGCGTCACACCCCTGTGACGAGCGTAACACTCCTCAGACTAGTGAACGTTAAGGAGCCGTTGGAGACGAACGTTACACCTTTAACTTTTTACCTTCCCCATTCATTTTTCATTTAACCACACTTAATTACTTTTCAACCACTTTTTCTTTTCACCTTCCAAATTCTTCTCCTATAAATACCCACCAAACCTTCCTTCATTCACCACAAAACAATTCTCTCCTATCAAATACATTTCTTTTTCTTTCCAAATCATCCCTTCAAAATTCATCACAATGGCGGGAAATCAAAATTTCGGAAATATCATCTTCCGATCCGTAGATGACAATTATCAGAGGGAGCAATTCGAGCGTTTCCAACAGCGAGGCGTCGTTTCCACCAGGTACCCCGATTTACCTTGTTTACAACAATTAGGCTTACTCCAAGGTATCGAATGGATGCTCCGTCAAGCCAACCTAACCTTCCTTTGCACCCATAATCAACCCACCTACCCATCCCTAACCTTAGAATTCTTAAGTTCCTACGACTACACCACCCCCGCCGGTGAAGACGAATTTCTAACCGGTACGGCAACCTTCCGTATGTTTAACACCGAGTACTCTCTAACCCAAAACCAATTGAGTACCATGCTACAATTTCCCACAGAAGGTCTGCTGCATGCCAGAATCCCTCCAACCTCAAACTGGAACACAGTTGGTGTTTTCGGCCTTTTTAAGAAAATTTCCGGTATAGATACCTACAACTGGGAAGAGCTCCTTCTCTCCCATATACATAACCCCACTATCCGGTACTTTATCCGCATCTTGCAAAACACAATTTTTGGAAGGCCAAACAACAGCAAGGTCAACTCAAAGGAACTATTTTTCCTCCAGTGCGTCTTCGAACCAGATACTCAGGTAAACGCCGCCTCCTTTCTATTTCATCACATCCGCACCTTATGTGCTAGAGGCCGGCAACCTTTTATAATTGGTGGATTAATAACCACCATCGCACTTGGCCTAAACCTAGGGGATAAACTCCAAACTTTAGAATCCCTACCTCCCCTATCTATGGATATCAGCTACTGTCGATCTAGCCGCTTGATTAAGAACAGAGTAGGCGGAGGATATTATCTTATGGTGAACAACCAGGCAGTCCCAAGCGTTGTTCTACCAAATACTGCCCTCACTGATGTCACAAACCCCGACCGCCACCTCTATGATCTAAACGCTCCTGAAACCACCGAGCCTTCACAAACAAACCCGCAAACAGATGAGTTTGAAGACATGGAACAAGGTGATCATCCGCCTACACAACAGTCAGTCCCGCTCAACCCTTCCGGCAATACAACTGGCCCATCCTCCCAACGTCGTCGACGAAGAAGGCCTGCAACCAACGACGACATTATGGATGCTATCGATGGCATGCAGGCACAGAATGTCGAAATGCTGCAGATGATGCATCAAATGCAACAGCAACAGGATGCTAGGAATGCCATAACCGACCAGCGGTTTACTGAGTTGTTCAGCAGGTTCGACAACTTAGACTTACGTCAGAGATCACCAGGTCCAAGAACCAGAGGCGGAAGACAACCTTAGTTGTAGTTTCTTTTTCCTTTCCATATTGTATTTCATTTCCTTAAAACATTGGGGACAATGTTTAATTTAAGTATGGGGGGAAAACTTGTTCTTCCTATTTCCATTTTTCAAGTATGTTATTTTCCCTTTCATTGTTATTTCCCTTTAATCCTTACCAGATCATTTAATCTAAAGGTTGCAGATCATGCAAAAACACAATATGAAAAATCCATTATGAGTTGGTTCAGTAGGTATCTGGTACTGAACTCGGTAGGGAGGACTACGGTTCGATCCCCCAAAATTTGCAATGGACTGAATAACGAAGTTATCCGACTTATGTACCAGAACTTCTAGCTAAAAACGGATCATAATCACTAACCGGTTACTCCACTATGTGCGCGAAAAGATAAAGGGCTTAATGTGATTTCGCTAGAATGAAAACGGGTGAAATAAGAGTAAAGGAACTAGGATAGCTATAATAGGGTACTTGAACTGATTTGCACAAGGCAGGTTGTGACGGTAGTTGTTGATATCAAGATTTAACTCAAGTCGCTTCTAAACAAAATCCACTTGCAACCTATTACGAATTGATGTGTGTTTTGAAATTTCATCTGGCTAAAATTTTAAAACGATTTCTATACTGTATTTTGCTTGAGGACAAGCAAAGATCTAAGTATGGGGGAGTTTGATAACTTGAAATTATATCACATTTTAGGACTTAATTCAATTAGATTATATTATCATTTACTTTAATTTATCTCATTTTATCAGATATTATGCGGTATTTTCCTTTCTATTTATGTCAGGCATCCATTTTGAAGCAAAAGTGAAAAAAGGGAAGAAAAGGAGGTGTAAAAAGGAATAAAAAGGAAACAAATAACAAAGACAAAGCCCAGCCCAAAGAAAGCGCACGTTATGCCTGTGACGGGCGTCACAAAGGTTGTGACGAGCGTCACACTAAGCACACTCTTGTGACGAGCGTCACACTAAGCACACTCTTGTGACGAGCGTCACACATGGTGTGACGGACGTCACACCATTCCCCTATATTTTTGGCGCTAGGAACTCAACTGACCACGTTGAAAGCTATTTCCACGCACGCTTAACCCTCGGAACGAAAAGACCGCGCATACGGAAACCCTTGGAAAGCAGTTACACCAGCAGCTGTATAAATAGCAGCTAATTGGGAAGTTCCAGCTCTCCGTTTTTCCACGCTCAGATTGCCGAAGCTCTGCCCATTTTTCTTTTCACGCTTTTGCTTATTTTTCTTTTCCAGCACTTAACATTGTTTATTTTATTTATTTCTTCTGCAAGTTCTACATTCTTTTTCCCTTGCAATTTACCTTTCCCTTTTTGGCATTTATATATTTTTCGCATAATAGTTTCTACACCGGAAACTATTGTGCAACTTTTTATCGGATCTAACCTTACGTTAGATTCTAGTTTTATTTCCTTGGTTTAATTTATTGTTTAATTGAAGAATCGAAGAACAAATCCTACCGGCTTGTGGTGGAGTGTTCAAGACTATTGTATTACGCATTCAGGTTCTTTAATCATTATTTAATATTTTGTTTTATTATTTATCTATATTATCTGCCTGGAATGAGTCTGTTTATGCATGATATGTATTCTTGTTTATTTAGCATGTCTGGCTAATTCGCCTAGGTATCGGTATGTAAAGTAAGCAGAATAAGGGATCAAGACTGAGTCGGTCTATCTAAACTTAAAATTAAAATCAATCTTTTTACGGTCTCAACTTACAGGTTTAATAACAAGATTTTTTACAAAAGTAAAGGACATAAAGAAGTTAAAATCAATAGAGCGAGAGTTTGAGGTTTTAACTGGACAGTGTAAGTTAGGCATTAATTCTAGATCAGGGCGAGAGCAAGTTTTAGAGTTAATTAAATTCTGACCTTTTCCAAAAAGTATTTTTAAAGATTGAATGTGAGGACGAGAGTTAAGCATTTGGATTTGATTATATAACCTAAGTCAACAGAGCGAGAGTTTGAGATAAGGGTGTTTAAAACGGTCAGTATTTTCTTAAAAAGAGTTTCTGCAACTTTATTGTTTTCAAAATATGATTTTTGACTTAATTATAAGTGACAGCTACATTAATATAAAATCATGGTTTATTCAACAGAGCGAGAGTTTGAGATAAAACCTTTAACCAATAAAGTTAATCGAAACGATTTATTTTAAAACCAAGAAACCGACAAAGACTTGATTCCCTAGTTCTGACGAACTACATACTGATATCCGTTTTATTAATATTTAATCTAGATCTTAGTTTAGCTCTTAGTTTTTCCCCAAAAAATCAAACATTTTCACCTTAGATTTACGTAGTAACCTTAGATAACGGTATATCGATTCATAAGTCCCTGTGGGATCGATATCTTTTAAAACTACGCGATAGAACTGTGCACTTGCAGTTTGTATCCCATTCTCGACTCACACAGTCGAGCGATCAAAGAGGTGTGGTTTTAGTCAATAGCGCGAGAGTGTGAGACGGAGTCTTTAAATCAATATTTTCTATGAAACTTAATCTAATGTAATTAGCATCTAAATTCTACAAAGTCCCTTAGGAACACAGAATCCATATTCTGGGCTCGTTTTATCATCATTTTCAAACCTCTAGCAATTAGCGTTTATATTTCTGTTCGTATCCTTTTAACCTTTAGCCTTAGCTTTGCATTGCAACGATATATAACATTAGTTTGATTATTAGTCTTTGTGGGTTCGACAATCTTTTAAAACTACACGATAAACTGTATACTTGTAGTTATTATTCGATAGACACGTTAGTCGCGATCATTACAACCAAAAAAAGTCCTCAAATGTGTGTGTTTAAATATGATATGTCTGATTTTTGCAAATTATCACGCCAAAAAAATACCCAAGAGCATCGCGCACTCGAAATATGACATGTTAGAATAAGATTTGGTTATGCATCTATACCTTGAGTTTTGATGATAACAATGTTGTATTTGTGTGAGAACAATTTTGGTAGCCTTACGGTTGTTATTGTGTAGCTTCAGTAGCCAGTTCTGATTCTGAGTATATGACGTGCAACGTCATCAGTTTCTAAATAATGAGTTCCTAATCTGCTTTTGCGCCAGTTATTAAAAGTTCTGAATGATGTTCAATGTTGCTACTGCAATGATCTTTCTGCTTTTGTGATGATTCACTCCTAAGAAGCTTATGAGGAAACGTTATGTTACTGCTGCAACATTCTCTCAGTTCGTGCTTCTGGACGTGACTCTGATCACCAAGCTTCTGAAGAATGGCAAGCTTCTGAAGTTGTGTTACATAGCTAAAGATTCTAAAGATCTCAAGTCATACGATTGAGGTTATCAAGGTTCTGATTGTATATTCTGAAGACTCTGAAGATATTGAAGATCTAAAGCCAGACTACTGACTTTGTCAAGGTTCTGACCAAAGATTTTGAAGTTTCTGAATCCAGCTTTATGTTTCTTTATTTCATGTTTCATCAACTTTCATTAGAAGCCAATGAACTTGAAGATAAAATCAAATAGGAACGTGATAAAATAGTACATAGTACAAATCAAATACCCTTTCCACAACCTGATTTCGTAGGCAAAAAATAGTACTATACATCACACTTATCAATGATTTTATGGGCGAAGGATAGTACGCAATATCACTCCTTTCACCATCCAACAGTCAATAGCCTCTCTATGAGCTTTCCCCATTTTACCCTTAAAAGTTCTTCTTCTTATGATATATAAGTGAGACTTGGAGACTTGAATAAAACATTGGTGCTACAACAATTTTGACAAGTCTATTTCTTTGTGAAAAGCTATCAACTTTTGTACACAATTTTCTTAGAGTAATTGTTTATCATTTGTGTAAAATCTGCTTGTATAGAAGCATCTTGTAAAACATAAAATATTATTCAAACTGTTTATTTGATTCTTTAAGGAGACTAGGGTAAAGTCGAATCCTTGAGAAGACAAAGAAGGTTATTCTTTTATAGTACTTAAGGAGACTAGGGTATAGTAGAATCCTTGAGAGGACAAAGAAGGTTATTCTTTGTGATTATTGTAATTTGTTGATTATATTGAATTAAGTCCTTGTGTATAAGGCAAAATCACCTTTTGGATGGACTGAAGTAGATTTGAGTTTCAAGCGAACCAGGATAAAAATACTTGTGTTTTTATCTCTTTGTTATTAACTTTTTAGTAGTGTTCTTGAGTTGGTAAAAAGCTTTTGTTTTGTAAAACCAAATTCAACCCCCCCCCCCCCCCCCCCCATTCTTGTGTTTTTCACACCTTCACAATAGAGTCACTGTTGAATTTTATTTATTCTAAGAGAAAGGGAAAATATCAATAAAACCCAAAGGAAAGAGAAAAAGGGTAAGGAAGTAGGTTATGCAATGGGAAGGTAATAACACCTCTCACATTTGTTGTACTTAGTGGAAACCATTTTGATTGTTCTTTGCACTGATCGGTGTTATTATCTAAAGGTTACTTGTGATTGGTTTTAATTAAGGGGAAAATAAGTTTTTAATTAATGTGCTCGCCAAGATTTTGAAACTTTGTGCCGACGTATTCCCATACTACAATGAGAAAATTAGAGCTCCGTAGTTCGTAGGGTAGAAAATGAGTATTTGTTGGTTTATTTTAGGGAACGATGTTATAATCATATCCTCGAAGTGTTTTGACGTTAGTTGTTTGATCCTGGTTTAGATTCTCTAAGTTGTTAGTCTGGCTGCTAAATAATGGATTATAACAGTTCTTTTATGAAAGAGAAATTGTTGTTTTGACCTGAACCAAGGAAAAATAATTGAAAAGGTGGTGTCTAAACCAACGACAAAAATTAAAAGTGGTATCAAAACCAAGAATTGAATTGAAAGTGGTGTCAAAACCAAGAGCAGAAAATAAAAATGGTGTCATAACCAAGATTAGGAAATAAAAGTGGTGTTTAAACTAGGGATGGCAAAACGGGCTCGGCCCGCGGGGAATGCCCGTTTTGCCCGCACTTTTGTGCGGGGCGGGCCAAGGATTTAGGCCCTCACCCTCAAATGCGTCCGCCCCGCCCCAGTTTTTTCGCGGGCTTTTGCGGGCACGTGTATTTACATATATTTTTGCATTTTTAGGCTTAAAGAGTGCAGTGCCCGCGGGCTTTCCCCGCCTCGCCCTCACTTTTTTGCGGGGTGGGTCTAAGTTTTAGGCTCGCATCCTCAACTATGACCGCCCCGCCCCACCCCGTTTTTTTGTGGGCTTTTGCGGGGTGGGCCTAAACGGGGCGGGCATGCCCGTTTGCCACCCCTAGTTTAAACCAAAGAGAAAATAAAGTGGTGTTTAAACCAAAGAGGGAATAAAAATGGTGTTTAAACCAAAGAGGAAATAAAAGTGGTATTTAAACCAAAAAGGAAATGAGAGTGGTGTTTAAACCAAAGAGAGAATGAAAGCGATGTTTAAACCAAAGAAGAAATAAAATGGTGTTTAAAAAAAAGAGAAAATAAAAGTGGTGTTTAAACCAAAGAAAAAATAAAAGTGGTGTTTAAACCAAATAGAAAATAAAAGTGGTGTTTGAACCAAAGATAAAATAAAGGTGGTGTTTAAACCAAAAAGAAAATAAAAGTGTTGTTTAAACCAAATAGGAAATAAAAGTGGTGTTTAAACCAAAAAGGAAATAAAAGTGGTGTTTAAATCAAAGAGGAAATAAAAGTGGTGTTTAAACCAAAGAGAAAATAAAAGTGGTGTTTAAACCAAAGAGGAAATAAAAGTGGTGTTTAAACCAAAGAGAAAATTAAAGTGGTGTTTAAACTAAAGAGGAAATAAAAGTAGTGTTTAAACCAAGAAAATGTATTTTAACCAAAGGATGGTGATTAACTCATAGAAAAGGGTGTTTTAACCAAAGGATGGTGAGAGAGAAAGATTATGAAATGATCTTTGATGTTGGTTGTAATTGATTTTAGTCCAAAGATGGATGTTTTAAAATTATCTTGATTTGAATTGCACTAAAGTCTATGAATGAAGACAAATACTTTGAGCAATTGGGTCATACGTCCCGTATCCAAAGATATTCAGAATAAGGATATGAATGCTCCCTCTCATTCTTCTCCATTTCTTAAGGCTCGTGGTGCACAATTTGCATTGTATTTGTTAAGTGTTTTATACTTGACATTGGATCAAATTTATTTGCCAAAAAAAGAAGGTTGTATGTACAAAGAGAGAGATGTGGTTGAAAGAGAGTGATATGGTACTCATGAATGAGGAATGAAGATTGATGTTTTCATGCATTGATTTTACCTATTTTAGGGCTTTAAAGGTGAATGGAATTGTTTTTTTTACCTAAGGGATCATGTGTAGGTACAAGTTCTAATATTTCTAATTCGAATTAAGTGATCAAGGGACTTTTTATCATCCAACTGAATAAAAGAACCTAAGGGAGCATGAAATTGTTGATCAAATGAGTGACTAAAAAGTCTTAAAGTAATTAATCTAATTAATTATTCAAAAGAAAACTTCATAAATTAATTAAATCAAGACACATAGGGATCATGCAAAGAACTAGGTCAAACTATGTACATTAAGAACCATACAATCATGAAGAAACAAACAAAGAAAAGGAAATGAGCAAAGTTGAAAAAATGTAACCCTAACTTTGTATTAATCTATCATTAATTAAGGATTTTAATGCTAATTTATAATTAATACCCTAATAAACTAAACCTACCAAATTGCCATTAAAAATGTTTTTGAATGTAATCAAAGTGCTACAAGAAAATATTGAAATAAATAAGGAATAATAGTATCTATTTCAGGGGGTGTGAAAAGAAAAAAAGTGAGAGAGTGTGTGAATATTCATTGGGCACAGGGCCCATGACCTGAAGGCCTATATCTTCATTTTGAATCAGCCATGTGGTACAAAAAAATAATGGGTGTATGCAGCAGTAAAAGTTATTAGGCCTGGCCCAAAGTAGGAACTTAGAAGTGGGTCTGGGAAGGGTCCCCCTTCATGCATATTATTCCATCAGTCTTCTTTCTTCTCACCTCTCTCAAAAGTTACCCTCATTGGAAATCGCCTTTGATGGCGGTGTAGCCCAAATCTTGACCAATTACCATTAACCTGAATCTCATATTATCCTCTACCTATTTATGAACCTTGATTTCCCTGAATATCATCCCTGCCACTACAATCCTAACCTAAATGCAAACCCTAAAAAATTTCAAATCAAAATTAAACCACATGTGTTCATGAATCCAAAGAGCAATCTTAGGGTTTTAATTTTTTGCAAGCATCTTCTACAACCTGGTAGCAGAGATACAAGAAAGTATGAAGGATTTAGAGGCCACCTGCCATGGAGACTGAGGCTTGTCCCTTTATTTGTTGAAAAGTTCTTGAAGATGAAGATTAAAGAGAGAGAAGCCCAAAGATACTCGTAATTTCCAGGTAAGAGTATTGGCCATTCATTTCTTACAAATTCTTTTTCTCTTCTTCTACTTCTTTTTCTTGAATCTCTGAATACTTTGGTTATTGATTGTTGTTGTTAGAATATGGTAGAGATAGAGACAAAAATGATGAATTTAGACTATTGGATTAAATTGGTAGTGATGATGGTGATGAATAATTGGGTTCAAGCTCAATTGTACAAAGCTTTAAAGGTTAAAGCTCTGTCAATGGTTGAGAGGGAGAGATTTAGTGAGTTTGTGAGGTTTGAAATGCGGTCTAAGCAGAGTTATAATAGGTAGTTGAAGTTTTTTTATTGAAGTAATAGACTTATATATGATGAGTTGATGAGATTTGGAGGGAATGGAAGTTACAAACAATTAGGAATGAATAAATTCTCACCCTTAGATAGTGATCATAAGCTATGGTTTATGAAGGGTGTAAAGTCATTGATGAATTAGTTAGGTTTATATGCTAGTTGAAGTGAAGAAAATTTGAGATATTGTGCTTATTTTAAACTGAAATCAGTGTAAAAATCTGGATGGAAGTGTGTTTGTTTGACAATTTAGAATTTAGGATTTCAAAAGTTAGTTAGTGGAGGGAAATTTGAAGTGAGGGCATTTAGGTCATTACCCTTGCACACGTGGCAATGGGTTCTCTAGCTGGCAGTGAGTGTTGTTAGATGATAGTTAGGTATTTGTCAGTTGGTTGGTTAGTTTTGTTATATGGGAATCGTTCATAACAGTTATAGAGTTAGGTTTGAAGAGGCAAGTTATTTTATAGCTAACTTGAAGTGCAAGTTAGGTGTTTACAAGTTAGTTACAAGGTTAGTAACTGAGTTAAATGGGTCATAGGGTTTGTAACTGACTTGGTCAGTTAGGTTAGGGTAGGTGAAAGTTAGGGAAATGCAATGTATGGCTGATATTATCATAATTGTTTTTATGATGATGGATATCATGTATCTATAGAGTGGCTGATTTGAAGTGTTGCTTGGATACAATGTTTGTCATAGTTGTTATGTAGATGTCATGATTGTGGTTTGAGTATGTTATGTATGTTAGCAAATATGTGATGATGATTGTATGGTCACTGAGTTGTGGTATGCATACTAAATTTTGTTGTGAGTTATGATTGAATTATGTGTACATGGCATGGAAGATGTTTGTAGGCTGGACGCATAAGTTTGGATCATTTAGCATGAGCATGGCTGGTTTTAGATGATAGTTTTGGGTAGATGGTGCTTGTATTTGAGATATGTATGTATGCTTGGTTAGGTCTTTGTTGTGCACATGTTGGCAGATGTATGAGTTATGCATTTAAATTGTTTTTTGTCATGTATCTGCAACTGTCATGTAACTTGTGTGACTACTTTATGTTGATGGGTATGATAAATCTATGTACATAGAAATTTGTTTTGGTGATTGCATTGTGATGTTTGAACTGTCTTTTTGTAATGATGCAGTATGAATGCTTGGTTTGTATGGCTTGATGTACATATGGTAATGCCATGATGCTGCTTTGATGTAGGTTTTATGCACATGTCTAGAAGTTTGGCATGGTACATGGAGCTTGCACATTAGAATGTTCATGAAGCATATTTGGTTGCACTTGAAGGTAAACATGGAGCCATGATCAAGAATATTGGTGGAATGTAGAATCATGATGAAGATGGATAGGTCTAGGGTTATAGGTTTGACTTTGGTTAACTGTTTGACCAAAAGTCAATAGTTGACCAATAGTCAACTACACCCTCTGGTCACAATTACAGGCAAAATTAACTAATTTCACATTGTTTAAGAAAAGTAGTTAAGTGTAATTAATTTTATTGATTTCTTGTACAATCAAAGTAACATTTATGATAACATCCTTAGTTATATTTGATAAATTAACTACCAACATTAAATGCTTTTGAATTAAATAAAGGGCATATTAGTAATACGATCATTAATTAGTTTAAAAGTCATAACTTTTGCTTATAATAATGACCAAGATTTAAGATCATTTTTTGGCTTATAATAATGACTGAAGGGTGTATAGGTCAAACATAGGTCTTTTTGCATGTAATCTTTATTTCTGAATTTTTGTAGTGTGTTTTTTTGTATACTTGCATGTGTTTTGGCTTTCTATAAGCTGTCTTATATAAATAACTTGATCTTTAAGTAATGAACATTTTTTCATCCATTATAAAAATTTGAATTTGAAATCCTTTTGAACGCAAATCATTTTAATACCAATTAGACTTATAATGCATCCAAAAACAATAGTAATGAACCACTTAATATGACTTGGTCAACAAAAAGTAAAGTTACCATAGTTTACTTTGTTGACCATGAATGTCCTCAATTCCTTTTTCAAACATGTATTCATACTTAAACTCAAATGATCTAAGTCAAAATTCCCAAAAAGTCAAATGCATCACAATAACCTTTTTCCCAAGCAATAACCCAAGAGCCTATTCCACAAGTGCACACAACAAGAAACATTAATCCATAAAGATTAATAGTATCTTTGGCATGATTCAACACCTTGTTCCAAATAGACAAAAGGAATCCTTTGAACCAATAATGATATATGTAGATACAAGTGCAGATGAATGATCCCAAAAAATGAATGATTAGGATAAATGTACGTAGATGGATTAGAGACCATAAGCTAGATAAAATTAAAATATGTAGAGCAAATTTTGGGGTATGACACAGATAAATTACAAATTCACTGATTTTTACACTTGCATGTTGATTCAGTGAATACCCTTACAATTGAGTGCATCATGGTAAGTAGAGAGACAATTTAAGTAATGATGCTGGAATAACTGATCAGAGTTGATTAAAGAAAAACATGAAACGAAGGTCTCGATGAGCAAAAGTAAGGGAAATTTAAGTGATAAGGTGTGTAATTTATTTTTCGACAAAGTTTCAGTGTGCAGACAAGTTACTCGAGGATAAACAATTATTCAAGTTTGAGGTTGTGATGATAGGCTATCAGTGCACGTCATTTAGTAAGGTGTATCCCAATTATCCGCTAGCTTACCATCACGGGCGTTCTTTCCCTTGATGCCGGCCATTTGCACAACGAGATTCTCTGTGTGAAATTCCATGTGTCAAACATGACTTGTAGGATGATGGCCCTGGTGAAGGCGATTGACATTATTTTTTCTTTCAAGAGGTATATCTATTCTTTGAGGGCGGAACCATTAGTTTCCATAGAAAAGGGTTAGCAATCCTCCATGTCAGTTCTTCAATTTCTACCAGGATAATTGCTTTCACGCCATATGTGAGCTGGTATAGAGTGTCCCCCATTATTGACTAAGGGGTAGTACGGTATGCCTACATAATGTGTGGTAGGTCATCTTCCCATCTACCATTGCTTCCTTTAATCTCTTTTTCAACCCTATGACCAGTAACTTATTGGTTGCCTCTTCTTGGCGATTGGTTTGGGGGTGTTCGATTGACGAGAAATGCTTCTTGATTCTTAACTCTTCCATCAGACTCTAAAGTTTATATTATATGAACTGCATCCCATTGTCTGCCACAATGGATTAGGAAACCCTAAACTGGTCTAAAACGTTCCTCCTGAAAATTTTCAAAATGTTATCCGTCGTACTTTTTTCTAAAGCTTCGGCATTGATCCATTTTGTAAAATAATTAATGGGGACAATCAAGTATCTGAGTTGGCCGGGTGCCGGAGTGAAGGAACCAAGAAGCTTGAATCACCATTGCAAGAATGGTCATGGTGAGGTGAGAACATATAGCTCGGTGGACGGGGAATTGAAGATGTCTTCGTGCCGCTAGCATTGGTAGCATTTATTTATATACTCTCGAGCATTTTGGACCATGGTTGTCCAAAAATATCCAACTCTCAGAATTTTTTTGGCTATGGCGGCGACTCTCAGATGTTACGTGATTATACACTCGTGTATCTCTAAGAGCGTGTAGCTAGCCTCTGCCTTTTCTAGGCATCTTAGCAGGGGAATGTAGAGACCTCTTTTGTAAAAGGTCCCTCCTATTATTGTATACCTATTGGTCATCTTCTTTACAAGTGTAGCTTTAAACAGGTATGTGGGTAGATTATTGTGTTCAATATACTCTTTAATCGGAGTAATCCAAGAAGGAGAGGTTGGTACATCTAGGATCATTACGTCTTTCCCCATTGATCTGATACTTGGAATTTTCTTAGTCTCCCGAATGAACAAATGATTGATTTGGGGAATTCGCATTCTAGTCAACCAAGATAGTATATTGGCGTGAGTGTTTTCTTCGTGGGGGACATGGGCAATTTCATATTCCTAGAAATTTGCTAATTTTTCAGTAGCTAGCTTCGGGTATTTTTGTATCAAAGGGTCTTTAGCTTGAGCTTATCCCCAAATTTGAGAGACAACTAACTCGGAATTTGTTTGTAACTTGAGTCATACCACCTCCACCTCTTTGGGAAACACTATTCTTGTCATTATTGCCTCATATTTAGCGTGATTGTTAATGGCCAGAATTGGAATATCAATGATACTTCTATCATGAGTCCACAATTATTTTCCAAAATGACTCATGCTTCACTTCCACGGTTGTTAGATGATCCATATATGAATACCACCCAGGTGCGGTTTGGCGCAATCGACATTGCAGTAATCTCTGCCAAGAAGTCGACGAATAGTTGTGACTTCAATTTCTTCCTTTATTCAAAAGATACTTCAAACTCGAAATACTCTATTGACCATTTTGTTAATCTCTATACCAATTGTGGTCGATAGAGCACCTGTCTCAAGGGAAAATAAGGGTGTACATGGGTTAGGTAAACCCAACAAACCCAGTAAAACCCACCCAAAGTGACCCAAAAAAATGGGTTGGATTTGGTCATTGGGTGAATACGGCTTTCAAAAATGAAAAACAATTCAAATAATTGGATTATGGTTAAACCCACACCCAACCCATAAAACCCATGGATATTGAGTGATTATTCTTTAGCTATTTTTTATAATTTGATGAATGATGACTTTGATGCATTTAATCTTGGTTGCTTCAGTGACAACCTTTTAAACATCTTTTATTTTATAAGTAATGATTTAAACTTAGTTAGGACGTTGCACTTTGATTATTTTGACGCTAATTCTTTTAACTTGTAAGTATTTTATAAATTATAGGTATTACTGTAATGTAACTTTAGTTTTTTTAAATATTTTTATGATAAATTTTATTGTACATTTAGACATTTGATGTTTTTTAAAAAATAGCGGTAATAGTAAATTATTTATTCAGAAAAAATGTGACAAATCATTTATAATTATATAAAGAATAAGTAGAGATTCACTTACAATCTATAAGGATTCAAAGGCACCATGAACTTCCAACAGAGTCATATTGGAGCATGATGCTGGATGAATTAGTTAACTTAGATGAAGAAAGGTTAAATGCCTTGGAGTTATTAAAACGGCAGAAGAAGAGAATAGAAATCTCTTATAACAAGAGGGTGAAAGTCAAAAGTTTTTCTCTTGAAGACTTGGTCTGGAAAGTGATCCTTCCAATGGATCGAAAGGATAGAGCCTTAGGAAAATGGTCCCCGAAGTGGGAAGGCCCTTTTCAGACTTTGCAGGTATTTTTTAATGGTGCCTATGAAATCGAAGAGCTTAATGAAGATAGGAGGATTCTAAGAGTAAATGGGAAATATTTAAAAATATATAGACCAGTACTCCAAGAGATAAAAATAAGAGACAAATAGTTATATATAAGTGAATCAAAGCCAATATGGTAAAGATGCCAAAATGGTTACATTAGATTCGAAGGCC
The DNA here is from genome assembly GCF_024323335.1 of Lathyrus oleraceus. Lineage (NCBI taxonomy): Eukaryota > Viridiplantae > Streptophyta > Magnoliopsida > Fabales > Fabaceae > Lathyrus > Lathyrus oleraceus. The sequence continues at coordinate 225,084,445 of NC_066584.1, forward strand.
CAAAAGACCAATATTCATTACAATTAAAATGTCTCATTACATTAAAAATAGACAAAATGGAAACGAGAAAAAACTAGAAAGGAAGGTTGACCTTGATCTGAAGGTACTTGGCTTTAAGAAGCTCAAAAAAGAAAAAAAAAAGGGTAACCCATTACCCAACCCAATCCAACCCACAAATTTGTGGTTTTACCCAATCCGACCCAATGATGTTGTGGGTGATTATTTTAGGTCACCCAAACTGGTGTACCTTGTATGGGTTGAGTAATGTTTTTTTCTAAGTTCAACCCAAACCGACACATGTACACCCCTAGGAAAATCATTCAAAACTATTATGGAGTTCGCTAGGAAATATCTTCTGAGCTTTGGTGACGCCACCACCACGAGTAGGGGAAACTTTCTCAATTTTTTGATACTGAGTTTCTACTCCGGCTAGGGCCTTTGATATGAAATATACCGGAATTTTCCCACCATCTGTTTCTCTTATGAGGATGACACTCACCACTTCTTTGACAACTGTCAGGTAAAGATACAAAACCTCCCCCGACAACGGTCGGGTGAGTGGGGTAGCCAAGACTCTTTTCAAGATTCGAACGTGTCATTGCATTCGGAGGTCGATTAGAACTCTACTTGTTTCCTAAATAGTATGTAGAAAGGTAGATCTTGTTGAGAGGATCTGAAGATGAACTTGTTCAATGCAGTCAACATTCCATTTAGTCTTTGGATATCCTTTTTGAAGTTGGTGCCTTAATAAAGATAACTGCTTCACATTTTTCAAGATTGGCTTCAATCCCTCGCTCCATTAAATAGAAACCCATAAGCTTTCCGGCTCTCACGGAGAAATTACACTTTTCAGGGTTAAGCATTATGTTGTATTGCCAGACTCTTTCAAACTCCTGATAGGAGATGCTGAGTATGAAGCATGTCTACACTAGACTTCACTATCATGTCGTCCATGTATACTTCTAGTGCTTCCCTTATTTCTTCTTGGAAGAATTTTTCATCATCATTTGGTAGGTTGCTCCGGTGTTTTTCACCCCGAATGGCATGACATTGTACTAGTAATTAGCTTGCTCAGTCACGAATACAGATTTCACTCGGTCGAGTCCAAACATTGGTATCTGGTTGTACCCGAAGTACACATCCAGGAAGGATAACAATTGATAACTACTTGAATTATCAACAAGTTGGTCGATGTCCGGGAGCAGATATGAATATTTTAGACATGCTCGATTGAGGTCGGCGTAATCGACACATATTCTCCGTTTTCCCAAAGCCTTCTTAACCAGAACCACTTTAGACAACCATTCAGTACTTATGATATGAATTTGGCATCCAATAGGCCTTTCACCGGGTTTTCGGTGGCCTCAGCCATATCATGAGATTTTTTTATCTAAAGTTGGGACACATGCCAGGTATTGGCATCTAGGTTTAGTTGATGGCAAGCTATTTGGGGGTCGATACTGGGTATTTCATGGGGATATATGGTGAAAAGGTCGGTATTTGCCTATAGGCACTTCATTAGCATGGTCCTTCCCCCCAGGGAAAGCCTGATCCCATACTTAACTGATCTAGTCAGGTTTTCTCCAAGTTGTAAGAACTCAAACTCGCCATTCGGGGTAGGTCTGATCTCGTCTTCACGTGTGTCAAGATCGAAATCATCATTACCTCTTGACGCTGGTGTCAGAATATTTTTGTGGATTATCCTCCTAATTTTCCTCGCTTCTCGTAAATTTGCATCGATAGTGACAAGTACTCCTTCTTCGTCATTGTAGGCTATCTTCAAGTGAATTGTAGAAGAAAAGACATCTAGCCTTACTAAGAAGGATCTTCCTAGAATACATTTGAAGGTAATTCTACATTGTATCAGGAGGAACGCGCAAGACACTCTTCACTGATGCGTCCCTTCTCCAAACGATAACGTCATATCTATTTTTCCACAAGGACGAATGATTGAATAGTTGAAGGGTAACAAATCTTCTCCACCAAACATACTCATATATGTTTTCCTGAGACCTAACGGTTCCAATGTGTCTTCGTAAAGGACGTTGTAAGAGCTTCCATCTTCTACCAATAATGTTGTTAAGGCTTGATCAACAATAACGACCGCGATAACTAGAGGTAGTTTGGAGTTTGCAATTTTGTCAATATTTTCTTGAGCCAGGAATCCTAATCTTGCTCGGTCGATTTGTTGAAATTATTAATAGGTGTATAGAAATAAATAGTCGATAAGTGACAGGGTATTGAAGGTGGAGACACTTCAAAATGTGTCGATCGACGATGATATGTGAAAAATTGGATCTGAAACTCAATTAATTTTATCCAGCATCTTTAGAGAAGCTACCGCTACCGCTTAATTTTTTTCTTGTAGAGATATTTCTTTGTATTGAAAACAAGTTGTTCTTGATGAAAACATGGGAATCAGGAATCAATTCTTATAGGCGGTGCCATTGTTGTGTTCTAGAACCAGAAATAGAGATAGATGTGGAAGTTGCGGTAGAGTAGAGCTTCTGAAGCGGAGGAGAAGGGGTGTACCTGCAAGGTTGACACTCTGACACTCAAGTCAGTATGTGAAAGATTATAAAGTATTCAAATTGTGTTTGAAACTTGTTACCTGCAATGTTGCCTTTCCCTATATATGAGAGAGAAATAACGGCCTCGTTATCTTCTATACATGGAATGCGGAGGATTGTTGGATGCGTCTAGCGAGTAAATATCATGTAGTAAGGTACAAGATCTCCCTACTGTAAGGAGGTGACTTCTAGGGACATAGACTTGTAGTTGATATAGAACCCACGATTTGGACCGGGGTATCTCCCAGTGGTCGGCCCTAAAGTGGCATGGCCGACCTAGAACAAAAATATTTTTTTTGAAAGACAGATAATAATATATCTAATAAAAAGAGAAATAATAAAGTCTTCAACAGAGTAAAAAAAGCAATAAATTGGCACAAGAAGTTCCAAAAACTACAGTTGAAAAAGTAAGGAGAAATAAAATAACCAAGGCAAAAATACAAGGCCAAAACAATAAGTACCCCTCACAAACTAAACTCTAGAGCAAACCGCCTTCAATACTACACCTCAATGAAGAACAAGCTAGATCTCAAGCTAGTAGGACTTCCACAACCATATCAAAGTCTACCAGGAAAAAAAAGGAACACCCACACTCATAACCTGGTCATAAATCTGGATCCGCTATTGGCTAGTCAGAAGGATAGGATTTCTAAGCCATTTTGTGCAGGAGTAAGAATTCTCAGTAGATCTCCCCAAAAGTCATTTCCAAGCCAAAAAGATACTTCTCCCCTCCACATCTTTCTCATTTTTTATAGACCCAAAAAGAAATACCTCATTCCTAACCCTCCAATAGTTCACTGAACCACTTAAAAAGATAAAACTATCTAAAAGCCTACTAGGGACCCTAGGGAGAAATGATCGTCAATCCAACCATCTAAAAATCCTATACCAAATTGTATGTATCATGTCACAATTGACAAACAGATGAGACGCCGTCTCAACAGAAGCACCACAAAAGCACCACAAAGTAAGACTAGGATAAAAAATCACCTTTCTCTTTAATAAGTTCTTCTAGAGGGAAAATTATCAAGGAAAAGCTTCTCGGAAAAAAAACTTTCACCTTAGATGAAGCCCAACTATTCCAAATATTGGGAAAAAACTTTACTACAATATGAAGGCGTGTGGTTAGAAGAAGACACAAGAAAATAGGCAGATGACACCGAGAAAGTCTTGACCTTCGAAATATTCCGCACCCACTTATCTCTATCCAAGGAGAAACAAAGTCCTCAAATGACTGAGAGAATATCTATAACTATAAGTTCCTCATGCACAAATAGATATCTCCTCCACCTGAAGTCCCAAACTAAGGTGTCATCTATCCACCTACCAACCTAAACAACGCTCTTCTCAGGAAAGTCAGAGATTGTAAATAACCTAGGAAACATATCCTTAAGAGGTATTCTCCATATCCAAGGATTAGACCAAAAATAAGCATGATAGCCAAATCCAACCTTTCTAATTGAACTATCTATTAACCAATCTGAAGGATCTACCTTTTTAGTTTTTAGAAGGGAAACTTCTTTCCACTAGGAGGATGTGTTACGGAAGTTAGAATCTCTACCTTCCCTTAAGGATAGACAACTGAGCCACTGTAACAGACAACTAGGACATCTCTCCAAAGCTCATAGGCTCTTGTAATAAGACGCCACCTCCACTTAGCCAAAAGAGCTAAGTTTACCATACTAAGATATCTAACCTCCAGGCCACCTTTACTTATAGGTTTGCACACATAAATCCAACTAACCCAAGAGATTTTAGAATCTCTCTTTACACCTCTCCACAAGAACCTTCTTTAAATCATAACGATTTTCCTCCAAATCTTTATAGATATTTTCAGATAAGACAAGAAGAATATAAGAATAACATTAAAGAGTTAAGTAAAAAAATTCGACCATCTAAACTAACAAACATGTGCTTCCAAGAATTGAGCCTCTTAGTAAGAAGGTTAACTAGGGGATCCAAGTAACTTCTCTATTAGGAATTTCTCCAACAGGAAGCCCCAGATAGTTAAAAGGAATAGTCTCTATTATATAATGAAGAAAGTCTCCATCGGTTTCTAAAAAGGCATGGTCAACCTTGACCCATATCAGGTTACTTTTATCAAAATTGACACCAAGGACAAAAGAGAGCTCAAAAACCATAAGAATAGCCTTTATAGTCCAAATATTATCTACCATAGGATCCGCTAAGTTAATAATATGATATGAATACTGAAGATAGGACATTATTAATCCAAAAGATCCAATCCTAAACCCAGAAAAAAAGACCCAACTCCACTACCTTACTAAGTAACCCACTTAAGCTCTCTGCCACTAAAAGGAAAAAGGAAGGGGTCCAAGGGGTCAACTTTCTTCAGGTCCCTTTTAATACTAATCTCTTAAGTTGGGCATCTGTTTACCAACCTCGCGATATTCCCTGCAAAAACATAGGCTCTAATCCAAGATTTCCACTTATCATTAAAATCAAAGTGAACTAACATGTAATTCATACACTTCCAACTAAAAGAGTCATAATCTTTCTCAAAGTCAACTTTAAAAATAAGACAAGGCTTCCTAGACTTTTTAGCATCAATTACTAACATTCTACCTTTTAAAAAGGTGAATTAATTTAAGGAAATGAGCTTATCCATGATCTCCCAAAGTCTAGCATCTTACACTTTAGCCACTAACTTATACAGAGAACCAACCAAAGAAACGGTCCTGATATCACTTAGATGAACAGGAGATTTAACCTTAGGGACCAAGGTAAAAAATAACACGCAAACGAACGAGGTAACAAGGAAAACTGATTAAAATCGTCAAACATTCATCCAACATCCTCTATAAGTGAATTCCAAAACCTTCTAAGGAAGGAGAAGGAAAAACCATATGGGCCAGTACTCTTGTTACCCTCACACAAGGTAATAACACCGTCTAACTCTTGCATTAAATAAGAGTAGTTAAGACAAGATTGTCCTTCACTGAAAGAGATCGGAAGACAATCTCGTCCAAGCAAGGCCTTTAAAAATCAGATTCCTTGAAGATCTCTGAGAAATAATTAAACATTTTTTTCTCGATGTCTGACACCCCTTCCAACCACACATCACCGACCTTTAAATCTAAGATAAAATTTCTCCTACTCCCACTCTTTATCAAAGTATGGAAGTGTTGGTGTAAGCCCTGGAGGCCAATACTTTTGGTACTTGTATCGAATTATTTATTAATAATAAAAGGCTTTTTCTTTATTATGTTTGTTTAATAAAGTCCCTAGAATAGTTAGTCCGTTTAATGTATCAAGTGTGACTTAATCATGAGATCACATTAAACATAAGGACACTATTCTTAAAGCATCCGTAGTCGAGCTTTATTGTGAAGTGGGATAACATTAAAGCATTAAGACTATTATGTATATAGACTGATGATCACATCTCATGGATCATGGATAAGGAGTTATCAAGTCTTAAATATAGGTATGAATATTAAGAGTAATATTTATACCAGATTGACCCACTATGAGAATACTATATAGAAAGTTATGCAAAGTGTCATAAGTTATTCTCATGGTGATAATGGTGTATACCACTCTTCGACCTGAAACCACTATGGACCCTAGATGTAGAGTCGAGTGCTTTATTACTGATCAAACATTGTCCGTAACTGGATAATCATAAAGACAGTTGATGGGTACTCCACGAAGCATGCTGAGGGACATGAGTGACCTAGATGGAATTTGCCCATCCTGCGTAACAGGATAAATGTCTATGGGCCCAATATTGAACTGGACAAGGATGACACGGTCTATGCCTTGTGTTCAATATAGACATAAGGGAAAAAGGGTAATTCTACACATAAGTATTATCACAGAAGGATTTGTCAGATCACATGACATTTTCGTGTCTTGGGTAGCAGTGATGTGTTGCTAGATGTCGCTCACTGTTTATTATGTTAAATGCGTGATTTAATATAATTGCCAACGTCGCGAAAACCTACAGGGTCACACACAAAGGACGGATTGATGAGAGATAGAGTAACTAAGGAACACCGTAAGATACGGTGCCCTTAAGTGAATTGTAGAACATCGTAAGGTACGGTGTACTTAAGTAGAAGACGAAATATGGTAAGGTACCATGGGCTTAAGTGATTTTGGGCATATTATAAGATATGGGCCAAATACACTTAAGTGGGCTTTTTAGCTTGAAGCCCACACAAGTGGTTCTATAAATAGAACCCTTGTGCAGAAGCATTGATTGCGGTTGCATTATTTTCGTTTTCTTTCTCTCTCTCTCACTCAAAGCCTTCATTCGTACCAGCTAGCACTGAGATTGAAGGAATCAGTTCGTGTGGACTGAGTAGAGACGTTGTCATCGTTCAACGTTCGTGATTGCTCCATAGATCTGCATCAAAGGTTTTGATCGTCACAAGAGATCTGCACCAAAGGTTTCAATCGTCACAAGAGGTAAATATTCTATCACTGATCATGACAATTCGTAAGGATCTCTAAAGGAGAAAATTTTAATTTCCGCTGCGTTTTGGATCGCAAGTCTCCTTCAGGAAGAAACCTGAATTAGAATCTCCTTCCTTAAGCCATATAGACTTAGATCTTTGAAATAATTGATAATATTCGACCCTTAACAAATACCATAGATCTGCAAAGTATCTAGAGCATTCATGAATTCCTCATTCGAATTAGATATTTGATCAATCACCACATCCAATTTCCTGATAGCTTCCTTTAAAGAGTCAATCTGAAACTCTAGATTACCAAATACCTGCTTACTCAAACCTTTAAATACCAACTTAAGGGCTTTGAACTTTTCCATCAAAACAAAAGCCTTCCAAGAATTAGACCAACAAGAAAGAACCACCTCCGAGAAACTGTCACGGGATAACCAATGGTTATTAAACCAAAAAGGGTCCGACCTCGCAATTGATTAGAATATTTCAAATGATAGGACAATGGAGGTTGATGGAGATTGTGTTTTTTGTTCTGTTAGAGATTTACTTGGACGGGTTGAAGAGTCATGGCCCTTGATTCATACACAACTTGATAGTGGAGTTTTTCTAAACATTCATTTGTATTCCAATGTGTTTTATGACACAATCTCAAAAGTTAGGAGTTCATTGTGAATCTCTAGCTTGGATGTTCAGGATCATAAGAAACGGGTGAAGATTCTTGATATGGGTTACCCTATTGCTTCTAGATATAATGTGATAATGGTATTGCTGTCAAGTAATCTTAACATCACTTTTTCCCACTTGTGGTTTCTCTATCTATGTCTGCGAGTAGACAAAATGATTGCGGTGGTTTTGTTAACAACAATCACTGGATTCAGGTAAAGTTGAAACTTGATTGCCCATTGCCTCTCATCACTTACCGGTGGTGATAAAACTGTAGTGAATGTGCAAGCGCATGAGTAACATCATATGCGAGATGTATAAGGCATTAGAAAGAAGATGTCAAGAAGCCAACATAATTTGTTTTAGATTGATATTGTTATAAAGTTACAACTATATGTATATATTTTATCGGATTGTGATTGTAAAAACATTTTTATATGTTATGTAATGTTATGTTATGTCGGGTTCATGATAAGATATGTTAAGCTATGTTTATATTATAGTATTGTGATGCTAATATTGTCAAAACATCGTAAAAAAAAAGTCACCCAAAAATAAACACCTTATCTACCATATTTTTTTGAATATCCGAAAACACTCTACGAACACCAAACATTTTAATATAAATGATAACCAAATTAAGAGACTTACCAGATTTTTAAAAAAAAGCAGGCATAACTCCATATATCCATACCAAACTTTTTAAAAGTACGGTAAAAAGGTATATAAATAATGAGTTTATATCGAATTTTCCTAATGATTCGATATTAACCCTATAATTTTGATACCGACATTTTAGAAAATTCGATGAAACTTCATAGATTATTGAATAAATCCAGTACTTTGGGAAAATATTCGATAAAAATTCAAATTGACCAATAAGCTAAGATTGTTTGTAAAAATTTGATATTTTGAATCAAATATATGAACAAATACCAAGTTAAATTTTTTTATTGATTTAGAAGTATTATGGTAGAATTGTTGGTAGCGTAGGGGAAGGGATGAACAGGGTAAAAAATGTGCGGAGGATGTTTCCCCGGTCTCTGTCTCACCCCCTAATATTTTCCCCGTCACCGGAGAATATTTTTCTCCATGCTCATCCCCACATATTCCCATAGTACCCATTGAGATCCGGAACATCAAATCTTAAGGATTTTTTTTTATTTTTCAATCATAACTATGACACTAGTATTTTGTTGTTTTTTCCTTTAAATAACACATATTTTGCATTTTTTAAATAAAAAACACATCATACAACAATAACAAAAAAATGCAAAATCTTTGACAATTTGCGATTATTTTTAGATAGTCTCAAACCTTGTAAATACCACATCGATGATTGATGTTACGTTGATGAGAATGCACAAAGAAAAGTGATTGTTGTGATGATGATGAAAACATACGAGATGAGAAAGTGGAGGAGACAAAGAGAGTTGAGCAAAGAAGAGGAGATAGTGTATACACTAGATGTACTTACACTCCTTTTTATGTAAAATTATATGATCTAGGTTGGGGAATTTACGGAACGGAAGATACTTCCTCGATTCCGTTCTAATGTGTCATCGGAAAAAAAAATTCCTTCATTCTCGTGAAAAAAAATCTATGACTACATAAGTCTGAAAAGTGTTTGATAAAATTCTCTTTAATTGACTCATTTTATAATAGTCAAATGTGATCATATCATTTTATAATAATTAAGTCTAACCAAAAATATTCAATTTCACAATATATATATATATATATATATATATATATATATATATATATATATATATATATATATATATATATATATATATATATATATACTTCATAAAAAAAAAGTCAATATTTACTTTTCAAACAATTTTAGCCGCTATTGTTAAGTTAATATATATTTTTAAATGATTTTACTATTTTAGGTATGTTAAAAATATTGTTAAACAAGAACGAACTCAATTTGATTTTTATTTCTTATCTTCGATTTTTTACATTTAAAAATCCATACTTGCTAAAATTCAATCAAAAAATTTATAATTATTAGATAACTAAATATGTTTTGTTCCATCATATCTGCATAGAGACTAAAACTACGCACACGTAATTTTGTTCCGACTAAAAAATGTGATTTTGTTTAGAATGAAAAAGAAAACTTTGTAACTTTAGAAGAGGAAGGTAAAGATAATTTATATTAGGCCATATTACCAGACGTGAAGCTTTCTTTTATTGTCATTGTCCCAATAATAATTAACAAATTTTCTATAACTTAAAAGAAAATTTGCATTCACATAAGAATTATCATCCACAAGATGAATTTAATTTGTATGCTCAGAAAAAATTAAATCCACAAATCTTTATCACTCTAGTTTCTCATATTAATCACTGAATACCATTCTCTTCATTTTCTTTTTCATAAATAAAACAAGTTATCTGAAGGTTCATTTGCCGAGTAATGATTATCAATGGCGAGAATCAGGTCAAAAATTCGCATTCGAAGCAGTTAAGTAATCTCACTAACTAATCAAAACCTCTGTAAAACTGTTTCAGGTTCAACCCCACATATTTCCTAGATTGCTCCATTCAAAATTTTATTCACTTCGTGTTCTACCGTTCTGGCCAATTCAACGGCTGTTCCAACGTAAGTATGCGGCGTTAACTTTAAGAGATAGGTCTTTGCATTCTGTGGAATATCTAAGCCTTCAATGAAGTCTCTTAAACTTTCTTTGGTAATTGCTTTCCCTCTTGTCAGCTCTTTTAACTTCTCATAAGGCTCAGGAACACTGTATCTTCGCATAACCTATAGAAAGATTTGTAAACTATATCATTGAAAAGTTTTATAAGAAAACTGTACGCAACCACAATAAGCACTGCAATGTTCTATCAGGTCACAAATATATTTTACACATTCTATGTAAACTAAAAAATATTAAATTACGTAAAAACAAAAGCATATACATACCGTTTGTATTGGTTCAGCAAGTATCTCCCAGCATTGGTTCAAGTCTTCGCTCAAGCGAGCTTCGTTGACCTAAGTTGTGGATTATAATATTTACACGGAAGTTCAATGAATAAACAAAAAGAATGCTGTTTATTCCTTAGGTTAAAATACAAAAACGTGAATATCTCACTTGCACTGCAGTTGTGCAAATAGACGGTGACTGCAACTTAGAACGTACATACATCCTTCTCAGATGAACAGTATATTATCTATATATATAATGAATTTAAGAGAAAAGTAACACAAATTCCGTGTTGAATTGCATACCTGAAGCTTCCCAATTCCTTGAAGTGTGCTTTTATATGCAAGAAGAGAATGACCAAAATTGACACCCATGGTCCTTAAGACAGTTGAATCAGTCAAATCCCTCTGCGAAACAAAAAAGCACAAACTAAAAATTATTACTTCTATGAGCTACTGTAAGAATGGAACATTAAGACAGAATAATGACATTTTCAGCTAGTTATATGAATGATAAACAATGAGAAAGTTTAATTTCAATAAAAAGAAGTTTGATTTTTTTAATTCTTTTAGAACAATTCAGTTTTGAATTTTGTTTGCATCAGCTACTCACACACATTTTCCAAAAGATGTAATTGTAAAATCTTGTCGGTACCATGGTTTAGAATAATGCCAATTATACAATGATGATAATGATTGAATAAAAGAAAGAACATTAAATTCTTGCCTGCCAACGTGAAATCGGCAACTTCATGCTTAGATGAGAAAAACCTCCATTAGCCACGCCTAAATTGCCTTCGCTATTCTCAAAATCAATGGGATTCACTTTGTGAGGCATAGTTGATGACCCAATCTCCCCGGCCTTAGTTGTCTGCAAAACAAGTTTTGAAAATGAAAACCGATTGATATTGTTTTATATAAAAAAAATCACCATTCTTTGGTCATAGATAATGTATTAGAAAACTCACCTGCTTAAAGTAGCCCAAAGATATGTAGCCCCATACATCTCTATCAAAGTCGATTAATATATTGTTGAACTGGATGAATGAATGAAAAATCTTTGCCATGTAGTCATGAGTTTCAATCTACCAATCAAGATGGGTAATATAATCAAATTATTTTGATCTCATAATGCTAACTTCAAATATTCGTATACTCAGGATATAACTATCATAAATAAAAGAGTTTCATTAACACAGCCTCAATGGATGAAAATTCTAAAACAATGCATATACAGGAACAAAGTCTCTAAGATTTAGTTTCTTTAAATGCATAAAAATAGACTAAACCGGAACAGAACAAGAATTGATAACAAACCTGGGCAACATAAGGATTAAAACATAATCCAAGAGAAAGTACAAACTCTTGTGCAATGTCAGGCCACTTAACATCAGGGTACGCAGAAAGATGCGCGTTGTAATTTCCAACCGCACCGGCAAATTTCCCCAAAATCTCAACTTGAGACAGTTCCTTCCTTTCTCTGCTTAGTCTCACAGCAAATATCGCCATTTCCTTCCCTAAAGTTGTTGGTGAAGCTGGCTGAAGAATATCACAGAAAAACTATCAAGTGCAAAGCAAAAATATCACTAGGTCCTAGCTAGTTGCTCTGAGTCGGCATCATTTGAAATATCGCAATTTCACAATTCACAACAATGCATTGATTCATAAATAGTCTCGTAATGCAAACATCAGCTCACCTGTCCATGAGTGCGAGAGAGCATAGAGATATGAGCATTGTCTTTAGCCATTGTACACAAAGCTTTGATTATTTTATCCATGGCAGGAAACATAACAGAATCCATTGCTTCTTTCAACATCAAGGCATGAGCAAGATTATTTATATCCTCAGACGTGCAAGCAAAGTGAAAAAATTCAAGCACCTGTTGAAAAACATTTGCTTAAAAATTATACAATCCAATCAAAAAAATAAAGTGAATCACAAATCACAATTCACAACCTTAGCAATTTCAGCATTTGATTGGCACTTGTGTTTCAAGAAATACTCTACAGCTTTAACATCGTGATTTGTAATCTTCTCAAATCTTTTAATCTCCTTAACATCATCTTCACTAAAGTGATCAATCAAACCTTGTAAGAAAGACTTAGCATCTTCACTAAAAGGAGGAACCTCATTGATTTCACTAATTTCAGAAAGCTTCAGCAACCATTTAATCTAAACAATATAAGCACAAACATAAATTACAAGAATAATAAAAAAAAAAAGGTGTAAAAAAAATAGAAGAATAAAAAAGGGTGTACCTCAACAATGACCCTATAGTAATTGAGTCCATATTCACCCATGATAGGAGCCAAGTGTTTAACTTTTTCCCTATAACGGCCGTCTAATGGGGATAAAGCTGTTATGGTAGATAGTTCGAAGTCGGCGGAATTAAGTCGGGACATGTTGGCGGCGGCGGTGAGGGAATTGGAGATGGTGTGAGAGGGAGAAAGGAAGGAAACATGGGAAGAAGGAAAACGGAGAGGATTGATTTTTAGGGGATTGAAGGTTGTAGGAATTTGGGTAGCGTTAGAGAGTGCCATGAGTGAGACTGAAGTTCTCAGGAAACTCACTTGCTGAGACCTAGTACTTCACTTTCTCTTAGGTGGGATGGTGGTTTTTTAGTTTAGTAAAAAAAAGTATAAAGCTAAAAGATGTGTGAGAGAGAGAAAAAATACCCTTCAAAATTGTGTCACCATTAGCCAAAGGTAGCAAATTCTCCCCCAAAAAATATGGTTAATTTGAGCCACATCTTGTAATTAATTAAACAAAAATTATTTTAAAATTTTTAGGTAATAATTTATTTGGTGCTAAATTTTTTTATTAAATAGTCTAAAGAAACTTTCATTTTTTTAAAATGAATAAGTGAGATGATGTAATTTGAATTTGTGCTCTTCAGTTTGATGTCATTGCAATTTAGTAACTAAGCTTTGTAATTTAGTAACTAAGCTTTGTTAAAGGGACTTTCTTAATTCTTCTAAATTGTTTTTCTAACACAATGATGTATGTATTGAAAGTTTATTTTTAAAAAGAAAAAAATTATGTTTTTATAACTTCCTAAAAACACTATTTTTTTTAATGGGGGTAGTAGTGACACTTCATCACATATATTTAATTAGGCTTAAAATAGTGGTGGCATTTATTAACTTATTTTACAAGTAAAAAAAACTTATAATTTATCTATAAAAAATGGAAAATATCAGTTTGAATTTTTCTAACATGTATTAATTGAAAACAGGTAAAAATGATTGAAAACCCATGATTCTACATGTAAAGACCAAGTCAAAGCAAAACCCCAGTCATAGGCGCACTAAGCATACGAAGAATGCTAGATGGCACAACCAAATGCAAGTATTTCATGGTGAAGCAAGGGTGTGCGTTACGTGCAGAGGTAGTATGCTTAGCGAGGCAATGAGGCTAGGACCACATGGAAGACAATCATAATTTCTTAAGGGAGAAGAAAGTGGGCTCCCTATGTGCAAGGGGAGTGCGCCTAGCGAGGGGTCCAAAATTTTGCCTAAAAATAGGAGTTCTTAGTTCATTGCAAATAGAGTTTCAGTGGAGTGAGGTAGTACAAAATTAGAGTAGGTTCACCTTGGTCTACAATAGAAGAATAAGAAAGGGAGTTCGAAGTTGGAAGTGTTGCTTAAGTGACAGGATAGATAAACTTCCTTTGCGGAATTACTAACAATTACATTAAGATGAGTAAGCATAGCTAAAATCTCTTTGTTGGGGTTAGATGTGGTCATTATATTCATGTGCTAAATATGTTATAGCGTTCTATGTAAATCTATTCATGCTTTAATATTGATAACTTTTTAATTTTAATGGTTGTTTTAGCTTTTATGCCTAAAACTTGTTGTTTTCATGGTGTGACCTGACGACGAAAAGTGTTTGTCATTATTAGATCCAAGATAATCATATATTTGATACTAGCTCCTAGAGATAGGAATATGTTCAATATTCGCATATACTATTGTCATACCTCAAAATTTGTCATTCCCTCCCCTTTTGATTTAAGATTCATTTGTATTCATGAACATCCATATCATCTAGTGTACTAATCTCATCATAGATTCAAAAGTTTTAGGTTGATTATACTTAGCATGGAGCTAGGGTTTGTTTAATGATCAAGTCCTAGGAGTTGTGATGCTACAGTCATTGTGGAGAGCCCATTATGGGGATCAAAGGAGCAAAACCATAGTTGCTAGATACTTGAAGCCTTGGAGGTTGGATCTTGGTGTTCAATCCATGACAAACCCTAATTCTTGATCTTAAGGTTTGTGAACCTTGTGGTATTGCTTTGAGAGAGTTGAAAACCCTAGTTTGGCTCATTGCATTGATGATTTGTTACCCACTTGGTTTGAGGCTTTGGTTATTGTTTGACTTTGAGTTTTTACCTAGTTAAACCATAGTCCTTGGGGCATTGTGATTGGCCTAGAGTCATGCTTACATTCATATTTCATTGCATATTGTCATTGGTCTCATTTGATCTAAGTCACTTCATCTATTAATTCTCTAAAGTCATCATTGGTCCAAGTTTAATTCATTAGTTCCATTGGTCCAGGTTTCATTGTTTTATATTGGTCAAGTCATTGCATGATCATTAAGTTTCATTATCATTCATTCACTTAAGACATTGATTTCATTGAACTCTATTCATTCATTAGAACATGGTTTAACCAGAGAAGTTCATTTCATTCATGATATAGTCCACACATTGCATTGAGGAAAATTACAAGATTACATCATCTTTTTGCATAAGTTGACTTTTGGTCAACTGTTGACTTTTTTTGTCAATCAGTCGATCAAAGCCAACTCACCATGCCATCATCCCTCAATCCCTATAGTCTTTTTCTTTTCTATCCATCACCCACCTAAAAACCTAAGATCCAAAGATCACATGATCCATGATTCATTTTAAACAAAAGTCATTTTCCAACCATGTTCCTTTTTCAATACAAACCATAAACCATGTTACATGTCCATTTCCAAGTCATTTTCCAACCGTGTCCATTTCAAATTATATAAACCATGTTTATTTCAAACCATAGACTATGCTCATTTTAAAAATCTTGTTCGTGTTTAACTAACCATAATCCATGTCCATTTCAAAAGTCAATTTACATTACATAAGCCATTTTAAACCAATACATGATACATGTTCATTCCATTACAACCATAAACCAATTCACATATTGACATATACAATACACAACCAAATACATGACCTAAACTTCATTACAACACAAACAAAAACACATATAAAACCTAATGTAAATAGTCATAAACCTAGCCAAGTCAATTGCAATTATCCAACCATCATGCCCACCACAAACCAAGGTAAGACCAGCTTCTGCAAAACAAGTCCAAGCTCACAACATTAGTTCCAAACGCAAACATCAGGCCCTGACTTTAACAAAGTAAAATCAACTTCCACACAGGAAAACCATTCCAAGTAGAAATTTGAAATGCATAACATCACCATATAACACACCTGCATTTTCATAACATTGCCTCTGCAAATTCATTCAGCCTACAACAAATTCCATAACTCAGCAGCTCATTAATATTTCCACTCATCTGCAAAATCCAATTCAACCTGCATTCACATAACAAAGTTATAATTTTTCATCTGCAAAATTTCTTAACATAGTGAAAACAGATTAACTCATACTCTCTAATCAACAACAAATTCACTTCACTTTTGTAACAGAACCTTCAACCATCTAATCCACTGTGTATCTCCACTCTAACTTCAATTCTCTTCTAAACTAACTGCACAACTAATCCACGTTACCCTAACTAACATTTAACCAATTTCTAACAGTTAACTAACTATTAACAAGCATCTAACAACTTCGCATAGATTGAAACTAACAGACCTAACAAAATCTAACATATAAAACACCTATAAATAACATAACACTACAACTTTCAGAAAACGATTTTTCATTCCTCAAATTCAATAAACAATTCACGATTCAAAAACAGTTAGATTCTCATCATCACTCTCACACAGTTACGAAATCACCAAATCTCAGAGTTTGCAAGCTTCAAGATTCTCTCTCTCTCTCTCTCTCTCTCTCTCTCTCTCTCTCTCTCTCTCTCTCTCTCTCTCTCGCGCGCGCGCGCGTTCACACAACAATCACAGTTCATAGAGATTGATAAGGAGTAGAAGAGAAGAACAAAGAGGAAGAAATAATTCAAGAGAAGAGGATCTTGTACTTGACTTTGGCACTGTTCTAGTGAGTCTTCAGCTTTTTATTCATCATTTCGATATGTAGAAGTAACTAGTGTATAGCTTTAGATTAGGGGAGTCAAAGCCCTAACCTCTAGGGCTTTGACTCCGGACGAGCATGATTTAATTTCGGTTTAGAGACCTAGGGTTCTTCCTTTTTTTCTTTTCGATTCGAGCATCTTAAGGAGAATTAGGCACAGACAATTGGATTTTTGAACTCAGGGCGTGGAACTGATTTGGATGGTGTGTTTGGTTGTGGCTATGGAGATACCTCTGTCGCCAGAGACGAACTCCGGCGCGGCGGAGGTTGAACGAGGTCATGAAGAAGAACAAGTTTTAATTATTTTTTCATCTAAATTTTGTTACACGTGAATCACGTGTTTTGAACTTTGACTCATTAAATCCATTACACATGTGACTGTTGAGTCACCTTTCACTCACCTTTCCCTTCAGATTTTCAACTTTGTTGGTTTAGGCCGTTTGGCCCATTTTTCTGCTATCAACAACACCCTTAGAGTGGCACCCCCCGCCTCCGTGGGTTTGAGAAGTGTGGGTCTTGCCTTGGGCCCTTGTTGTCCACACCATTTGTATTGAATTCACCCTTGTTTGAGTTTATTTTTGCATTTTTATTTCTTTTTTGATCTTTTATTTTGCTAGATATTTTTTTCAATATTTCTTCATGATTTTAACATGGAAATTAATTGCTAAAATTTAATTAGTTTTACATTTTGAATTAATTTGACATGGTTTAATCCTTGATTAATTGGAAATAAATGGAAAAAAAATTCTAACCTAGTTTACATGATTAGTTTAAAATTGTAAATGGTATGTGTTACTTGTTTCTTACTTTATATGATTTGTTTTTTGATTCATTCATGTTTTAGATGATTAATTCTAAATGATTACGATTTAATTGATTATAATTAGCATTAATCCTTTTTTAGGTTTAATTGATCATTTAATAATTTGTTTTCTTGTTAGAACCATGTTGACTTTTCTTGATTAGATTGCATCTTAACCATGGCATTCCCCCTTAGACTCAGGTGTTTAGGATTTGATACCTAGGGTTTGCTAGTCCTTATCTCTATGCATGAATTTTCAACTGATTTTCCCCTGATTGATTCAGTTGATCAAAGTTTACTTTCATCAGCCAAATCCTTTGCAATATGCTCGATTCCCCAAGCTTGTTCAAGTGATCAAAAGACCATTGATCACTTGATGGGGCAAGTCCCTTGTGGCAAAGGTACTGGATCTCAAGAGCTCAAGACAAGTTTCAGATTCAAGTTCAAGACTTCAAGTCAATACAATACAAACTAGATAGTAGTTCAAGCACAACAAAGGTTCAACTTCAACACTCGTCAGTTATGATGCAAATTGCATGTCATGAGCCTTAAGTAGTAGAGAAGGGATAAGATGGGGCATTTATGTCCTCATTATGAATATATTTGGGTACAAGACAAATGACTCAGTTGCTCATCATATTCACCTCTACTCATAAACTTTAATGCAATTTAAATCGAATAATTAACATGTCTTTCTACACATATGTGAGATACAGGCTGAAGATCAAGCTTTCAACCTTCTAGGTTTTCTTTTCCCCTTTGTTTTTTTTGTTTCATTAAAACTAAAACCATTTTTGTGAATAAAATTAAAATAATTAGTAATACGACTAGAATTGTACACCACGAGTCTTAAGCAATGGAGAAGGGATGAGAGGGAGCATTCTTATTCTCATTCTGAATATCTTTGAGTACGGGACGAACAACCCAGTTTCTCAGAGTATTCATCTCCATTCATAGACTTTAGTACGATTCAAATCAAGATACTCTTTTCAGAATAAAAGAAAATTCAACTCATGTTTGCCTTTGGGCATCATTTTCTGTTGATGACACTGAAATTCATCGTATTTTCGACTCCGATTTTGCATGCATTTTAGTAGTTTTATTGTTATTTTGTTGTGTTATTACTATGTTTCTCTTTGTTTTCAGGTTTTTACTTTAATCGGAGCCCCGATCGAGAAAAGGAGTGAAAAAGAGCTAAAGACCCTAAAATTCAGCATTTTGTACTTGTGGCTCCCACTGTGGCTGGCGCCATAGACCCTGCCATGACGTGTCCTAGCTCAACTTCCCTCAACTGCCACGTTCCCCACTACTTCCACTAAGGCGCCACAGATTGGCCTTGTGGCGGGCGCCATGGACTTGTGGCGGGCGCCACAAGAGGAAAAGTTTTCCCTCCCTAAATCAAACTGAAGGGCGTCCTTGTCATTTCCATCATTTTGCTTGCCTATAAATAGAGACTCGAATTCAATTGTTTAATCATCCAAACTTAGAACAGAGGCAAACTTAGAGCAAACTTTGTTTCACTTAGGCATATATTCAGTATTTTAAAGTGGTAATCGCTTCGCATTGGGGTGTTACCACAATTGTGTAATCGAGTTTGTGATCGAGTCTGTAATCGAGTTTGGAGCACTTTGGAAGGAAGTTAATCCTGCCACCATTTTCATTTCCGCTTCGCATTTTATTCAACCCTCCGATTGGAGCAGGTTTTTATTGCCTTACCTTTACTTTATTTATTTCTCACACTCGCTTTACTTTATTTATTTCTCGCACTGTCTTTACTTTATTTATTTCCCGCACTCGCTTTACTTTATTTATTTCTCGCACTCGCTTTACTTTATTTATTTCTCGCACTCGCTTTACTTTATTTATTTTCCGCACTGTCTTTACTTTGTTTATTTCTCGCACTCACTTTACTTTATTTATTTTCCGCACTCGCTTTACTTTATTTATTTTCCGCATTGTCTTTACTTTATTTATTTCCCGCACTCGCTTTACTTTATTTATTTCTCGCACCCGCTTTACTTTATTTATTTTCCGCACTCGCACTACTTTTATTTATTTTCCGCACTCGCACTACTTTTATTTAAATTAATGCACTTTTATTTTACCATGTCTAACTAAATCTATAAGGTTAGCATGTAAGGATCGTAATTGAACCGATAATCCGTACAATTGTTCGTAGAAACACTTAAGGGCTATTTTAACTTTAACTTAAGTTTTCTCGCACTTAATTTCTGTTGGGTAAGATCGAAAGCCGTCCAACGTCTATTTAAACTTAATTGTTTTTAACTATTTTAAAAACATCGAAAGCGCTTTGTTTAGTTCATTAGGAGTTTTTAACTTGAGAAGAAAAGAGATTTTAAAACTACTTTCGGACGCGTTTATAAGTTTAGAGTCTGGTTCGTGAGAACCTCTTTTGGTTAAGAAATCCAGGTTAAAATACTTTTCAACTTAGTCAAGACACTATATTTCTTAAAAATAGGTTTACTACTCTAACGCAGTGCACACCTTTTTATAAGTGACAATAAGAGGGTTTGATTAGGGAGTACAACTCAGTTATGAATACGCGAAAGCGACAGTTCCTGTTAAATTGGTTATTTTCAAATTAGGAAACACTGCCCATAAGTAGTTCTATTAGCAAGTACTTGGATTATTAATTGATTATGTGAATTACATTCGAGCCTGTCTTTATTAATTAAACTTTATTCAACACTTTACTTTTCATTGCACACTCTAAAAACACCTATTTTGATTGCCTTTGATAAACACCATAACAATAGATAACGATAGATTGACACTTGGTCTCTATGGATTCGACAATCTTTTATATTAGTCTGACGCGTTCATATACTTGCGAAAAGCACGCATCAAGTTTTTGGCGCCGTTGTCGGGGACCAATTTCGTCAAATTTCATTACCCTGTTGTTATATCATTTAGACTTAGGTTATTTCCCGTCGGTCAATGCGAAAAGCTCGCAGCACCGGAAGCTTAGTATACCCTCTAGCAGAACCTGAACGTTATGCTCGCGCACGTTTATTCTTTCATAGAATTAGGAGAGTTATGGCCGAAGATCAAAACCAAAGACCTCTTAAGGACTTCGCCCAACCATCCAACGAAGAACCTAGTTCTAGTATAGTAAACCCAACCATCCCAGCTAATAATTTCGAACTTAAACCTTCCCTGTTGCAACTAGTGCAACAGAGACAATTTGCAGGTCTCGCTACTGAGAACCCAAACCAACATTTAAAAATCTTTCTCCAATTAGCAGACACTTTTAAAACCAATGGAGCTTCTCCTGAGGCAATACGTTTAAGATTATTCCTTTTTTCCCTCAAAGATAAAGCCCTATCGTGGTTAGATTCCCTTCCACCCAATTCCATTACGACTTGGGATAACCTTAGAAGAGTATTCCTTGCTAGATACTTTCCCCCAAGTAAAACCGCTGTTCTTCGAAACCATATAACTAGATTTACCCAGAACCAAGGAGAATCGTTGTTCGAAGCTTAGGAGAGATATAAAGAGTTGTTACGAGCATGCCCACATCATGGTTTAGAAAATTGGTTAATCATTCAAACCTTCTATAATGGACTTCACTATAACACTAAGATGACCATCGACGCTGTCGCAGGCGGTGCACTGATGAACAAACCCTATCCTGAAGCTAGTGCCCTCATTGAAGATATGGCTCAAAACCATCAATTATGGGGAGTCGAACGAGCGACAATTGAGAAGAAGGAAGCCCAAGGAGGAGTGCATGAACTAAGCTCTATAGACATGATGCAAGCTAAAATGGACGCATTAGCCCTCAAGATCGAGCATATGTGCATAAACCCGAATACTGCAGCCGCAATTTCGTCGGATTGTGAGATATATGGAACCAAAGGACACCAATCTGCAGAATGCAGTCTGTTAAACGAAACCCACTCTGAGCAAGTGAACTACACCCAAGGGAACCCATATTCGAATACCTATAACCCTGGATGGAGGAATCACCCGAACTTCTCCTATAAGAACAATAACCCTATCCAAAATAATGCACCTCCGAGACAACCTGTTTATCAAGCCCCAAGACCAAATCAACCTATGTAACCTGTACCACCAAAGCCGAGCCTTGAGAAAATTATGGAAAATTTTATCACCGCTCAAACCCAACAAAACAAGGAGTTCATGAACCAAAACATTCATGTTAACGAACTGATTACTCAGTTAGGAACCAAGATTGACCAAATAGTTACTCATACCAAGATGCTTGAAACCCAAATCTCTCAGGTAGCTTTAAACCAAGCCCCTCAGACTACACCTGGAGGACAGTTCCCTAGACAACCTCAACATAATCCGAGAGGACAAGCCAATGCCATTACCCTACGAAGTGGGAACGGCCATGATGAGCCACCAAACACAAGATTGAGTGAACCCGAAACTTCTAAGGAATATACCAAACCTCCGGACAAAGTAAAGCAACCAGAGGAATCTGAAAAACAGGAAGGTCGAGAAAAAGGAGAAAAACCTAAAGATAAAACTTACGTACCACCCCCGCCATATAAACCACCTATACCATATCCGCAAAGACTCAAACAAACCCAGATCAATAACTAATATCAAAAATTTATTAAAGTTATAGAAAAACTTCATGTAGAAATCCCTTTCACGGAAGCCATCACCCAAATACCTTCTTATGCAAAGTTTCTCAAAGACATCCTTACCAATAAACGTAGACTTGGCGATCCGAAGCCCTTGGAATGTAATGTTATTTCCGAGAATAAACTAGCCAAAAAAGATAAAGATCCTGGAAATTTCTCCATTCCTTGTCTTTTGGGTAGTCATGTCATAGAAAAAGCTTTTCTAGACTTAGGAGCTATTGTGAGCTTAATGCCTTTAGCGGTTTGTGAGAGGTTAAACTTAGGAGAATTACAACCCACTAAGATGTCACTTCAGTTAGCCGATAGATCTGTTAAATATCCGATAGGCATTTTAGAAGATGTCCCTGTTAGGATAGGTCAGTTATGTATCCCTATTGATTTCGCTGTCATGGACATCAAAGAGGACAATGATATACCAATCCTTCTAGGTAGACCATTCTTATCAACTGTAGGAGTCATAATAGATGTCAAGAGAGCAAAGTTGACCTTTGAGGTAGGTGACGAGAAAATAAAATTTATACTTTCGAAATTTCTTATGGCACCTGTGATGGGAGACACATATTATGCCATAGATATCATCGATGAATGCGTTAGGGAATTAGAACAAGAAGAAATCATAAAAACAATTAAGTTACCATCAACCCCCATACTGGAATGATGACTTTAAGAAGCCCTACGTCGATGATAACCTTTATGAATGTTTATCCCTTACCCCAGATCTTATGCCGTGCCCTAAGAAACCAACCTTAGAACTTAAGGAACTACCTAAGAATCTGAGATATGAGTTCCTCGATAAAGAGATGAACCGTCTAGTTATAGTCAGTGCTACCTTGAGCCAAGAGGAAACGAACCAACTTTTAGAAGTTTTACGAAGATATCCCTCAGCCTTAGGATATAATATCTCTGACCTAAAAGGTATAAGCCCATCCGTATGCATGCATCGGATTTAGCTCGAAGAAGATTCAAAACCCTCTAGAGAACATCAGAGAAGAATAAACCATATAATGAGTGATGTTGTTAAAAAGGAAGTTCTTAAGTTACTTGAGGCAGGTATAATCTACCAGATCTCGGATAGTAAGTGGGTGACCATGTGCATGTAGTACCTAAAAAGGGAGACATCACAGTCGTACAAAACGATAAAGGCGAACATGTAGCAAAACAGTTAGAAAGAGGATGGCGGATGTGTATAGATTATAGAAAATTAAATAAAGCAACCAGGAAGGATCATTTCCCTTTACCATTTATAGACCCGATGTTGGAGCGTCTAGCCAGACACTCTTACTTCTGCTATCTAGATGGATACTCTGGATTCTTCCAAATACCTATCCACCCCGAAGATCAAGAAAAAACTACCTTTACATGCCCTTATGGAACTTTTGCCTACAGACGAATGTCGTTCGGCCTCTGTAACGCCCTAGCTACTTTTCAACGCTGCATGATGTCAATCTTTGCAGATTACCTAGATGGTATCATGGAAGTGTGTTATGGATGATTTCTCGGTTTGCGGATTTGATTTCCATAATTGTCTTACTAACCTTGAGAAAATCCTGGAGAGATGCGTGGAGGTAAACCTCGTGCTAAACTGGGAAAAGTGTCATTTCATGGTGACCGAAGGAATTGTTTTAGGACATATAGTTTCTGAAAAAGGTATAGAGGTAGATAGAGCTAATATAGAAGTTATAGAAAACCTAAAACCACCCAAAACTATCAGAGAAGTCCGAAGCTTTCTTGGACACGCTGGATTCTACCAGCGTTTTATCAAGGACTTCTCCAAAATAAGTAAACCTTTAACTGGACTTTTAATGAAAGATGTTGAATTCATTTTCGATGGAAAATGTAATGACGCATTTAATCTTTTAAAGCAAGCATTAGTATCTGCACCCATTATGAAACCACCTGATTGGTCAGAACCTTTTGAGATAATGTGTGATGCTAGTGATTATGCGGTTGGAGCCGTTCTAGGACAAAGGAAAGAGAAAAAATTACATGCAATATATTATGCCAGTAGAACCCTAGACGCTGCCCAACTTAACTACGCAACAACTGAAAAAGAATTACTCGTTGTAGTCTTCGCTATAGACAAATTTAGATCTTATCTAGTAGGAGCAAAAATTATAGTTTACACCGATCATGCTGCCATTCGTTATCTATTGAGTAAAAAAGATGCCAAGCCCAGGTTACTCCGATGGTTTCTATTACTACAAGAGTTTGATTTAGATATAAGAGATAAAAAAGGCAATGAAAATGTAGTAGCTGATCACCTCTCCAGGCTAGAACATCTAAAACCATATTTAGTACCCATAAATGATGATTTCACCTATGATAGATTGATAGCTAGACTAGAAACCATTGAAGATGATAACCTAGGCCCTCATGAGCACTTCCAAAATTCCTTAGCAATAAGTAACGTACCGTGGTATGCAGACTTTGTTAATTACCTAGTTGTTGATATCGTACCCCCTGATATTGACTACCACCGGAAGAAGAAATTCTTCCACGATGTGAGAAACTTTTATTGGGACGAACCGCTCCTTTTCAAAAGGGGAAAAGATGGCATTTTTCGCCGTTGCGTTCCAGAAGAGGAGGTAAATAGTATAATAGAGCATTGTCACTCTGCACCCTATGGTGGACATGCGAGCACCTCTAAGACATACGCCAAGATTCTTCAAGTTGGCCTATTCTGGCCTACCATGTGGCGTGATGTCTATGCTTGCATTGTCAAATGTGACAGATGCCAACACACTGGAAACATTTCAAGGCGTGACGAAATGCCTCTAAGAAACATTCAGGAACTAGAACTCTTCGATGTATGGGGTATAGATTTCATGGGAACTTTCCCACCATCCTTAGGAAACAGGTATATCTTAGTAGTCGTAGACTACGTGTCTAAGTGGATTGAAGTTATAGTTGCACCCACAAACGACACTAGGGTAGTGATCAAGCTATTTAAAAACTATATTTTCCCTAGACTTGGAACACCACGTTTAGTCATAAGCGATGGAGGATCACACTTCATATCGAGGATATTTGATAAACTTTTAAGAAAATATGGAGTTAGGCATAGAGTAGCAACACCGTACCATCCACAAACTAGTGGCCAAGTAGAAGTATCGAATAGGGAGATAAAACAAACCCTAGAGAAAACCGTTTCTATCTCTAGGAGAGACTGGTCTTAGAAGCTTCAAGAAGCATTATGGGCCTACCGAACCGCTTTCAAAACCCCTATAGGAACAACTCCCTACCAACTAGTTTATGGTAAATCCTGTCACTTACCTTTCGAGTTAGAGCATAAGGCTTATTGGGCCATTAAAACTTTGAATTTAGACTACCTGACCGCCGAAGAAAAGCGTATCCTTGACATTCATAAACTAGAAGAACTTAGGCAATTTGCCTACGAGAATGCAAAAATATACAAAGAGAGAACAAAAGCCTGGCACGACAAAAGAATAATAAAGAAAAACTTCGATATAGGCGTCTATGTTCTCCTTTTCAACTCTAGGTTACAACTCTTCCCTGGGAAGCTACGCTCAAGATGGACTGGCCCTTTCGAAGTATCAAAGATTCTGAGATCCGGAGCCGTAGAAATCAAGAACAGAACCTGTAGTCCATTCATTGTAAATGGACAAAGACTGAAGCTCTACGAAGGAGGAGACATTCCAGCATACTACTCAAGCCACACTCTGATTGATCCACCGATTCCTACTACTACAGGTGTATAAATTCTGATCGTCAAGCTAATAACGTTAAACAAGCGCTGCGTGGGAGGCAACCCATGGTTTTTCATTTTACTTTTTCGCATATTATTTTATTTTATTTTATTTTTATTTTTATTTTCACCGAGACTAAATATTTGAATGGTTTGTATTTTTAGGACCCTTTTCCTAACTTTTACAGGATGCGGGATTTCGACGATATGCACGTTGTCATACGGTGAACTGACTTTAATGTGTTTTTAATCGCAATGTCGCGGTTAGCAAGAGTCGCCACCGACTTTTTTTTTATCCAATAAGGAAAGGTGGAAAAGAACAGGAAAGACCTTAATTTAGATTCTTAGGTTCGGGAGGTACATTATACAAAGGGAAGGTGTTAGCACCCTTTGTATCCATGGTTATCCATGGGCTCTTAATTGCTCAATCATTTATGTTTTTCTCGTTTGAACAAGTGTTTGAAAAATGTGTAGAAAATATTTTGAAAAGGAGAATTTAACTTTGTAATGATTCTTGTATGAATGTATACAAAGTGGTTATCTCGTTTAGTTTTGAAAGTTGTTTTGAAAAGGGAAGTTGTTTAGTTTTGGAAGTTGTTTTGAAAGTGGTTATGAATGAGCAATTAAGGGTTATACCTGTCCGAGGTCTTTCCGGGCATTTCCTATCCTTATGAGGGTAAAACTGTCCTTACTATTGAGAAGTAAGTAGTTTTATCCTTTGGATGTAAAGGGACATCGTAGGGTCATCGATTGGTCATTGAAGGCAACAATTGTGAGGATACCTTAGCATTCGAAGGGACTATCATCAGTTAACCGTAGGCTACACCGAAGGGTCATCGAGGGACAAAATCGTATTTTCGAAGGCAACATCCGAGGGACTATGATGATTTAACCGAAGGGTCTTTGCTAAGTGCATCCCCACATTCGCGGGACATGACCATAATACCGTAATCGTAGGGTAACAAAAGAGAGGTCCAAGATCGCATATTAAAAGGCAAAGTTTTACAATTAATTAGATAGCCGTAGCCGATTAAGTAATTAGGTCCATATTAAAATCAGTACATTAAGATCAATTAAGCCATTAGGGTGGATCTTCACCATGAAATTAATACATTAAACTCAATTGAGTAATTCAGGGTGAATCTCCATAAGGGTATCCCACACATAAAGTGGAATACCTAGCCAGCAATTTCCTCGGGAATATGTAAACCTTTACACAATTCAGCACACGGGTTAGAGCATCAAAGTAACGTATAATTGAAAATTGCACTACAACATAACAGTCATAATCTCAGGCCAAATGATGCAGAATTATAATAAGTCTTGGTTAGATAGACATAAGGCATAATAGAAAAGAAACAAAGCCGCCACTGTCCCGTTCGCCTCTGCTTCGCCTAGCGAAGGCTCAGCGAATGCTCGTTGCAGGCTCGCTTAGCGATGTGCTAGCGAGCGGCCACGGGTTTGGAGTTTGACAGCAGCATGACCTCCGAAAACCTGAACTTTTATGGCATTTGATTACAGGAATAGCATGGACAAACATTCATGATATGCAAGCGTATTTAAATTCGCATGTGAAATCAAACTACGTATTCGAAACTTCAATCATGATGCTTTATGTATATAGAGATTACCGATTAAAAGCATAAAACAATAGTGATGCGCAAACTTGCTTGCAACTAAGCTGCTATGTTGAAGAGACTGATCGCTTTTGGTATCGGATGGAGTTGGGCGGCGGTAGCTTCGGAGCGGAGGAGCGGCCTTCAGGGTTTCTTCACTCGGAACTCTCTAAAGTAGCCTCCAGGGTTTCTGTGCCAGGGTTTTCGTCCGTCTTCCTCCGTTTTCCGTTTGTGTCCATTTTCGTGGCTGAAAAGCTGGTATTTATAGTGGTAGTGGTGACCTAATGGGCTCAGAATGAGGTCCAAAACTTTTGATATACGCAAGCTTCGCTAGGCGAAGGAATTGCTCGCCTAGCGAGCAAGCCATTTTGGGCTTTTACTGGATCTGATGCTTCGCTGGGCGAGTGTCATGATGAAGTGTTCGCTAGGCGAAGGAATTGCTCGCCTAGCGAGCAAGCTATTTTGGGCCATTTTTGGATTGGGCCTGTTGCGAGCTGGGCTTTTATTCCTTTAATGTCAATGCCTTGCAAAATAAGTCGGAGGGTCTTGAAAATAAGCCGGCAAGATTAACGGGCAAATTTTGGGGTATGACAGCTGCCCCTGTTCAATACTCTTGAACCGAGAGAGTAGAATGGTATGTGCCGTTCGTGGTCTGGAGGTGAAAGATTATTGAACACTAGAATGCCCCAAAAATTTGCGCTTGTCAATTAGTCTCGATGGAGATGGGCTTAAAGATGCCATCCAGGTAGTTTGATGATGAGGGCTCCAGATTGTGTCGTACGTTAGACGATATCTGAAGACATGGGTGTCATACCGGGTCATACGCTAGACCGTATGGTGAGTCATCCATTAGACTGTCGACTTCGCCGGGGAGTCGGAGTGTGTTATATACCGCTGGGGATAAGGGATCAGAATGGATCATACGCTAGATCATATCTGAGTTGCAGGATGGGCCGTCTGTTAGGCTGTATCTGACGAAAAGGGGGTAGTCATATGCTAGACTACACTTCAGAAATATACCGTACACTAGGTAGCATCTGAGCAGACGAAGGTCTAACTTGGTCGTACATTAGACTGTATCTGAGCAGAATGAGCCGTCCATTAGGATGAATCTGCTTATAAAAGGGGTAGTCGTACACTAGACTACAATTCAGAAATGTACCTGTCACTAGGTAGCATCTGAGCAGATGAAGGTCTAACTTGGTCGTACATTAGACTGTATCTGAGCAGAATGAGCCGTCCATTAGGCTGAATCTGCTTATAAAAGGGGTAGTCGTACACTAGACTATAATTCAGAAATGTACCTGTCACTAGGTAGCATCTGAGCAGATGAAGGTCTAACTTGGTCGTACATTAGACTGTATCTGAGCAGAATGAGCCGTCCATTAGGCTGAATCTGCTTATAAAAGGGGTAGTCGTACACTAGACTACAATTCAGAAATGTACCTGTCACTAGGTAGCATCTGAGCAGATGAAGGTCTAACTTGGTCGTACATTAGACTGTATCTGAGCAGAATGAGCCGTCCATTAGGCTGAATCTGCTTATAAAAGGGGTAGTCGTACACTAGACTACAATTCAGAAATGTACCTGTCACTAGGTAGCATCTGAGCAGATGAAGGTCTAACTTGGTCGTACATTAGACTGTATCTGAACAGCATCTGATGACTTGAAGGTCTAACTTGGTCGTACATTAGACTGTATTTGAGCAGCATCTGATGACTTAAAGGTCTAACTTGGTCATACATTAGACTGTCACTGAGCAGAATCTGAGGACTTGAAGGTCTAACTTGGTCGTACATTAGACTGTCACTGAGCAGAATCTGAGGACTCGAAGGTCTAACTTGGTCGTACATTAGACTGTCACTGAGCAGAATCTGAGGACTCGAAGGTCTAACTTGGTCGTACATTAGACTGTCACTGAGCAGAATCTGAGGACTTGAAGGTCTAACTTGGTCGTACATTAGACTGTCACTGAGCAGAATCTGAGGACTTGAAGGTCTAACTTGGTCGTACATTAGACTGTATTTGAGTGGTTGAAGGTTAGAATGGATCGTACGCTAGATCGTATCTGAGTTGTTGAAGGTCAGAATGGATCGTACGCTAGATCGTATCTGAGTTGAAGGAGTCATATGTTGAGCTGAATCAGAATGAACCGTACGCTAGGCTATATCTGCTAGTATTTGTATATGTTGTATTTGCAATAAATGTCTGGGATGAGCTTATAGATGCCATCGTTGGGAGGATGTCAGAATGAATGTTGACACGGAGTATATCTGAAAGATGTATCTGAAGAAGAGAGTAGTCGTACGCCAGACTGCACCTCAGAATATACCGTACGCTAGGCAGTATCTGAGGGATATAGTTAAATCTTGAATGTAATAGATAAAGATGCCCGTCTAAATGGACCTTTGTTTTGACTGTGTCAGGAGGATAATTGACCTGAAAAATAAAGTTAGCTTCATGCCATGTCATGATGCATGAGATGCAAAGGTTGTATGCATGCGTGTGCTGTGAAATGATGTAATGAGTGAATTATGCGTCTGGGATAAATGAGAGCATTGTACACATGTATATGTTATGAAATGATGTAATGTATATGATGCGGAATGAAAATTGTATGTAGGTATGTGATGTGAAATGATGTAATGAATGCACTATGTGTCTGAAACGTTCTTCCAGGGGACTCTACTGGGAAAATAAATCTCATTCTTCTGGTCGGAGATATTTGTATTGATGACCCTTCCTTAGCTAGGGGTTTTTGACTTTTATCTGATGGCAGAGATATTCAACAGAGCCTGGCTGGGGCTAGAAGAGATGACCAGTCTAGTGATGCCAATTTCTTCTGGGGAATAACTGATGTTGCCGGGGAATCGAATTAGCAACGGATTCATTGGAAAGCATGGTTAGACCTTCTCCTTGGTCCTGAAGTCTTGTAGTAATCGCTATTTCTATTTTAGGCATGTATTTTTGTAAACATTGATCATATTCAAATGCGTAAATCAATTCAAATTAAATCAATGGACGTTTATGCAAACAAAACTGAAAAGTAAAAACAAAAGCATCTTTTTGGAAATGAAATTGTATTGATTTTGAGAGAGGGCCTGTAAACAGGCAATTCGTGTACAGGGAGACAAAAATCCTAGAAAGAGGAAATTGTCAGGCAAACAAAGAGAAAGCTATGCGGAAAAAGTCCTATTGATTTTAATTCCACTACTGTCATTATGTCTTCAAGCAATCTCATCACCTTGCTGTCGGATAGAAGTGATTGGCTTGTTCATTCCTTGGAACCTGGTTGAAGCTGACAGAGAGCGGGACATAGTCATACGCTTTAATCCCTAATTTTTGCCTGGACCGCCTTTTCAGGTTTTCAGTCCACCGGGATACCCCCTTTTGCCCAAGCCGCCTTTTCAGGTATTCGACTTGCCGGGTGTACGTCTTTATATGTTTATTCCTAATTTTGCCCGAATCCTTTTGGTTCGCCGGGATGCCCTTACTTTTGCCTAGATACGTCGACTTAGCGGGTCTCTTTTATGCATAGTATTTTTTAACTATGTCAGCGTTCACAGGATGCGGGAACTCTTCGCCATCCGTTGTAGCAAGCATCATGGCTCCACCAGAGAATACCTTCTTAACTACAAATGGCCCTTCGTATGTGGGAGTCCATTTGCCTCTGGGACCACCCTGTGGTAGGATGATACGCTTGATCATCAAGGCGCCAAGTTGGTACACCTGTCTCTTGACCTTTTTGTTAAATGCTTGGGTCATGCGCTTCTGATATATCTGCCCATGACAAACAGCCGCAAGTCCCTTCTCATCAATCTGATCGAGTCGAGTCTGAATCCATTCATCCTCGTCTAAACCCACCTCTTTCATGATTCTTAGAGAGGGAGTCTGAACTTCCACTGGTAAGACGGCTTCCATTCCGTAGACTAAAGAGAAAGGAGTTGCCCCTGTCGAAGTGCGTATTGAGGCGCGATAACCATGGAGGGCAAACGGTAACATCTCATGCCAGTCTTTGTATGTTACTGTTATCTTTTGTATGATCTTTTTGATATGGTTAGCAGTCTCCACGGCGCCGTTCGTCTTTGGCCGGTACGGAGAAGAGTCATGGTGCTTTATTTTGAACTGCGTGTAGAGTTCAACTCAGTACCATTATCAGTGATAACTCTTTCAGGAGACAGCAGGTTTCTCAAATAGATATTTGATAGAATTCATCTTAGAAGTCAATAAAGTGGTATGATTCAACATATACTGTCTTAGTCGGCGAGCAGCCTAAGCCAAAGCACAGCAAGCTTTCTCGAGCTGTGAGTATCTTGTTTCACAGTCGGTACCTTTTGCTAAGGCAGTGTATGACATGCTCTTTTCGACCAGACTCGTCATGTTGCTCCAACACACCTCATTGAACTTTCTAACACGGTCAAATACATGATTAGAGGTCTTCCTTCAACGGGTAACATCAGAATTGGAGGTTCTTGGAGATATTTCTTGATTTCGTCGTTCATCATTCCGTACCATCTCTTGATTTTAGTAATTTGAAGATGGGTTTGCAGGTAGCAGTCAAGTGTGGAATGAATTGGGCAATGTAATTCAAGTGTCCCAAGAAACCTCTGACCTCTTTCTTGTCTATTTCAGTACCCAGATTTGTAATTTCAATGGATTCCTCTTGCGGCTGTATGGTCTTTTCTTCTTGCAGTAGTCGGGCAAGTTCTCCAGGGACTTCACAATCTTCCTCGCTTCCATCCTCGGCTTGGTAGATCGGATTTTCAAAGTCATAATGAACAGTAGCAGAGTCATTACCAACAGGATCCAGAGTGGATATGGATCGGCAAATTGTTGCGTGAGTGTGTGCAAGAAACATAGCTTGTTTGAAAAATGACAGGAAATATAAAGAGCGCAATATTTGAATGCAAAAAGTCCATTGATTTATTGAATATGAATATGCTTATGAAATGACAAAACCCTTAACAAATTAGCTACTGTGCCCCGGGTATAGACACAATGCTTTTGAAATACTAAAATAGCAATAACAATTACTCCCGACTAAAGGAAATCGGGATAGTGTCTTCAGCCTTCCAATTATTGAGTCCGTCACCAATTGTTGGGTAGACCCAGCTATCCAGGTCGCAATCGCTGTCGGCATCCTCTATAGCATTAAGAGTTTTGTCATGATTAGGCAGAGGAGCAGTGATGACCTTAGGAGTCTCAGGCGGATCCGATTCAAATTCTCCGGCGTCGATCATATCCTGAATTTTATTCTTCAACGACCAACAATCGTTCGTATTATGCCCGGGGCTATCGAAGTGATACGCACACCTGGCGTCGGGATTATAACTAGGAGAAGTAGTGTTGGGTTTTGCAGGAGGATCTCTGAGGGTAATTAAATTTGTTTTTAGCATACCCTGCAGTGCTTGTGCTAAAGTCATATTGATCTTCGTAAACTGCCTTCTTCCCGGGTTAATGTGCCTCACAGATTTCTTGTCTTTTTTCTTCTCGAGCAAGAGAGCCTTCAGTTCTCCCTGCCCCTTGGATAAGTTCAAGATCATCTCCTGGAGTTGAGCATTCTGAGCATGGAGATCTTTGACAGTCTGTCCGAGGTCCATTTTTCTGCTTGCATGAAAAACCGTGAGAACATTGATCCCTTTAGAACGCCTGCTATGCAATGTTATGCTATGCAATGTATGAAATGTTTTCAAGGACTTTTGGAATTTAACTTTACGTAAACCAACAAAAAAAGGACTTTTGTTTTTTTTTTTTTTTTTTTTTTTTAACAAAACAGAGCAAAGTTAAATCCCTAAGTCCTCGAAATGGTTAGTACCATGCCATGATGTTATGATGTTATGATGCTATGATGTTATGATGTTATGATGTTATGATGTTAAGTAAACAACAAGCACAGGCAAGTCACACAACCATCATTCTTAGGTTTTAAGGCTTGCATGAGTTCCAGAGGTAAGTACCCTCCCCACTGAAGTTTGGTTGGTTCAACCTGTCCTAGAATAGTAACCGGGTTCTAGAAGGATCTCAGATCATCGACCTTTCTTTAAGTCCACTTCAGTGCAACGCCAAGTGGTTGACCAAAGCTTCCCTAAAGTCCAATCTCAAAGAGTGTAGTATCGAGTCTCAACCAACCCCAGTCGGAACCGAAGTCAGTTATCTCACTACTTTCTAATGGCTAGGATGAGTCAATTAGGGTTCTAAAGGTCTGGTTAATGCTTTGATGACACCACGCGAATGCCAAATTTTTCCTCAAGTAAACATGAGGAACATCAGGACATCCAAAGTGTCACATTAACCGTAGCCATCATTTTAACCATTCCAGTATACGCCGGATAGTCGCGATGATCTATTGCTACTTACCTAAGGTACACTAGATCCGGGTGTAGGATCTTTCACTCAAAATTCCCTTAAAAGAAGGAACAATTTGAAAACATAAATGATTTTTTTAAGGTGACCTCTCTTTTATGTTATCCCTAGCAAAGTCGCCAGTTCTGTCATACGGTGAACTGACTTTAATGTGTTTTTAATCGCAATGTCGCGGTTAGCAAGAGTCGCCACCGACTTTTCTTTTATCCAATAAGGAAAGGTGGAAAAGAACAGGAAAGACCTTAATTTAGATTCTTAGGTTCGGGAGGTACATTATACAAAGGGAAGGTGTTAGCACCCTTTGTATCCATGGTTATCCATGGGCTCTTAATTGCTCAATCATTTATGTTTTTCTCGTTTGAACAAGTGTTTGAAAAATGTGTAGAAAATATTTTGAAAAGGAGAATTTAACTTTGTAATGATTCTTGTATGAATGTATACAAAGTGGTTATCTCGTTTAGTTTTGAAAGTTGTTTTGAAAAGGGAAGTTGTTTAGTTTTGGAAGTTGTTTTGAAAGTGGTTATGAATGAGCAATTAAGGGTTATACCTGTCCGAGGTCTTTCCGGGCATTTCCTATCCTTATGAGGGTAAAACTGTCCTTACTATTGAGAAGTAAGTAGTTTTATCCTTTGGATGTAAAGGGACATCGTAGGGTCATCGATTGGTCATTGAAGGCAACAGTTGTGAGGATACCTTAGCATTCGAAGGGACTATCATCAGTTAACCGTAGGCTACACCGAAGGGTCATCGAGGGACAAAATCGTATTTTCGAAGGCAACATCCGAGGGACTATGATGATTTAACCGAAGGGTCTTTGCTAAGTGCATCCCCACATTCGCGGGACATGACCATAATACCGTAATCGTAGGGTAACAAAAGAGAGGTCCAAGATCGCATATTAAAAGGCAAAGTTTTACAATTAATTAGATAGCCGTAGCCGATTAAGTAATTAGGTCCATATTAAAATCAGTACATTAAGATCAATTAAGCCATTAGGGTGGATCTTCACCATGAAATTAATACATTAAACTCAATTGAGTAATTCAGGGTGAATCTCCATAAGGGTATCCCACACATAAAGTGGAATACCTAGCCGGCAATTTCCTCGGGAATATGTAAACCTTTACACAATTCAGCACACGGGTTAGAGCATCAAAGTAACGTATAATTGAAAATTGCACTACAACATAACAGTCATAATCTCAGGCCAAATGATGCAGAATTATAATAAGTCTTGGTTAGATAGACATAAGGCATAATAGAAAAGAAACAAAGCCGCCACTGTCCCGTTCGCCTCTGCTTCGCCTAGCGAAGGCTCAGCGAATGCTCGCTGCAGGCTCGCTTAGCGATGTGCTAGCGAGCGGCCACGGGTTTGGAGTTTGACAGCAGCATGACCTCCGAAAACCTGAACTTTTATGGCATTTGATTACAGGAATAGCATGGACAAACATTCATGATATGCAAGCGTATTTAAATTCGCATGTGAAATCAAACTACGTATTCGAAACTTCAATCATGATGCTTTATGTATATAGAGATTACCGATTAAAAGCATAAAACAATAGTGATGCGCAAACCTGCTTGCAACTAAGCTGCTATGTTGAAGAGACTGATCGCTTTTGGTATCAGATGGAGTTGGGCGGCGGTAGCTTCGGAGCGGAGGAGCGACCTTCAGGGTTTCTTCACTCGGAACTCTCTAAAGTAGCCTCCAGGGTTTCTGTGCCAGGGTTTTCGTCCGTCTTCCTCCGTTTTCCGTTTGTGTCCATTTTCGTGGCTGAAAAGCTGGTATTTATAGTGGTAGTGGTGACCTAATGGGCTCAGAATGAGGTCCAAAACTTTTGATATACGCAAGCTTCGCTAGGCGAAGGAATTGCTCGCCTAGCGAGCAAGCCATTTTGGGCTTTTACTGGATCTGATGCTTCGCTGGGCGAGTGTCATGATGAAGTGTTCGCTAGGCGAAGGACTTGCTCGCCTAGCGAGCAAGCTATTTTGGGCCATTTTTGGATTGGGCCTGTTGCGAGCTGGGCTTTTATTCCTTTAATGTCAATGCCTTGCAAAATAAGTCGGAGGGTCTTGAAAATAAGCCGGCAAGATTAACGGGCAAATTTTGGGGTATGACACACGTAGCCTATGGAGATGATGCTCAGAGAGAGCGCTACATCGCTCTTTATCAGCGCCCTATGGCGCCCACACGTTATCCAGATCAGCACTGCATGGAAGCCTTGGGTATCGAGCCGAGTATCCGATTTCTGA
This sequence comes from Lathyrus oleraceus, assembly GCF_024323335.1. NCBI lineage: Eukaryota > Viridiplantae > Streptophyta > Magnoliopsida > Fabales > Fabaceae > Lathyrus > Lathyrus oleraceus. The sequence goes on from NC_066584.1 coordinate 225,120,706, forward strand.
GCCACCAGCTCCATTGGGACGAGTTCGCTGACGACCTGAGTAACATCTACAGGAACTTGACATTGGAGTTCCTCAGTTCATTATATTATGACCCATACTCTGGACCGGATGGGTATGCTGCTTTCAGGCTCTTTGGAGTTGAGTACTCTTTCAGCCAGAAAGAGTTCGGTGACCTATTGGGTTTCCAGACCACTCCTGATGCTATCCCCGAGACACCTATGGGATACTTTTTGAGTAAGGAGGTGGAAAAGTTCTGGAGTGATATATCAGGTGGAGGGAGCTAGGATCCTTCAACGCAGTTGTCTCAGGCTATACATAACCCTGGTTTTAGATACTTCCAGATGATATTGGCACATTCCTTCCTAGGAAGACCGGATGCTGAGACATTACTGAGTGAAGAGGAGATCTTCCTACTATTTTGTGCATCCTAGTCTCGACCAGTAGCATGTGGGAACTTTCTGTTATGTGGCCTCAACGGTGTTTCCAGATCGACCGAAGGAGTTATTCATGTAGGAGGGATCATCACACAGATTGCTATCGCTTTAGGTCTATCTCGCAAGCTGTTACATCTCCGGACCTACTGTGGGTACACTACCATGGATATCGATTTTTGTTTGACTAGAGGGTTGATGAGGAGAGCCTCCTTCCACCCATGTCAATTCAGATTACTAGTCGACAACGAGGCAATTCATTATTTTACACTACCTGATCCTATGATGATTAGTGTGCATGATCCAGCGAACTGGAGTTATGCCTTGGAGGGCCAGGGAGAGACTATCGAGGAGCCGAGATCACCACCTATTGCTGAGTATATGCCTATCCCACCTTCGCCCAGAATCATTGTATTCTCTAACAATTTATCATTGCAGACTCCAGACATCCGCACCCAGATCGTAGAGTGTCGTCGAGAGATTGTCGGGCTTAGACAGGAGGTGGCTGACCTTACCTTACAGATGGGAGTATCTGATCTCAAACACGCTATCGAGGCCGACTGTTTATACCAGGAGATCGCAGAACTTAGGCAGGAGGTAGCCATGCTCCGTGGATCTACTCAGGAAGACGAACCCCATACTATATGATCTTACCATTTTATTTTATTTTATCTCTTTTTATGCTTATATTTTTCGCATTTACATAACTTATTTTATATCATTGCATTTGGGATATTTTATTAACTATGTCAGCACATTGATATTTCTACATTTGTATATATATATATATATATATATATATATATATATATATATATATATATATATATATATATATATATATATATATATATGTGTGTGTGTGTGTGTGTTTTTTATGTTTGTTTATTTTATTTTTTATTATAGTTGTTTAATTAATTTTTCTAGTCTAATGTTTTAAATTTTGTTTTTTATAAAAATTATGCAAGCCTTATGTCAATAGGAATTACAAGACAAACGCTATCCGGACCCCCCAACCAAAAAGACAACGAGAAGCCCAAGCCAAAGGACCAAAATCCGGCCCAGCCAAATTTTGCCTTGTGGCGCCCGCCACAGCGTCTGTATAAGCTCGGGGAAGACTCCCTTTCTTCACCATTTTCACACCTTACAACCTTCAAAACCCATTTTTCCACCTTGCAAAAACGTCGTTGAACCCACAAAAGCTCCCACCTTTCTCATCCTCACACCATACAAATCATTTTCCCGATTTCCATTTTAATTTTCATCCGTCGAATCTCATAAAAATCCAACCTTTTTACAAGCCCACTTCATCTTCTTCGTCACATTACAAGAGCTACACAATGGAGTTTAATGGATTCATTCTTCGAGGAGGGAAACCGGGAGATAGGCAAAGGAAGAGTATCGAACGGTTGCAAAATTGGGAGATCCTCCCGACAAGGTATGTTGATGAAAATTGTCTCTACACTTTGGGTATCTATCGTAGCATATTTTATTTATTAGATAATTTAGGTTTGCAAAGTATCTTTTCAAATAAAGAACCTACCTATGAGCGATTGACAATCGAATTTTTAAGTTCTTTAATTTATATTGTCAATTCTAACACTGCTAGCACAATTGGTAATGTCTAATTTAGAATGTTTGTTGTTGAATATGAATTCAGTACCGATGAACTAGCAGGCTTGTTAGGAATCCCTCATGGGGACGGTGCTATTTGTGAGGCCCCTTTGGATTCGGATTGGTCAGTCGAGGTGTTTTCCTTCTGGCAGAGATTGTCAAACACTTCCATAAATTCCTTTGAAGGAATTCTTGCCTCGACTATCCATAACCCGACCATCAGAGTTTTCAGATATCTGTTGGCATGTACTATTTTTGGCTGGGAGAATCCAAATAAGGTAAATGCTAGAGAGCTTCTATTTTTGTAAGGAAGCCTCACAAATAGAAGAATTAATTCGGTCTCGTTCATGCTCGCGCATATGGCTTTAACTTTAAATAAAGCGGGACCAATTGTTTTCGGAGGATTGATTACGTCTATTGCTTGGGCGCTTAACCTGAACAATGAGATAGCTACCCTAGACCCCTTACCTCCTCGCACAATTAACCTAAAATTTCTGAGAGACATGAAATTGTGCCGATTGAGGAGAGAAGGAGGCTATGTTCTTATGGTTCATGGTATAGCTATCCCATTTGTTGTTTTACCATGCACTAGACGTACTGATGTACGTGATGAAAGGAATTGGACCTACGCTTTAGATGCTCCACCTGTTTTAGGTCCTCTTCCTCCTAATGTTCCTGATGAGGCGGGACATGACACTGATGAAGAATATGATCGGAGAGAGAGATCTCTCGTACCTGATGTGGCCCTCCATCATCCTTCACCATCACACACCGCACCATCTTCTTCTTTTGCAGGTACCACTCCTGGCTTTTATATTACAGAAGAGATGTGGCGTGACCACATGGCTAGAGAGCAAAGGCATGATGACCTACTCTCTACCATCCAACAACAACTGGTGGATAACATGAGCTTCATGCAAGAATCGCGGCGGAGGACGGATAGATCCTATGACACTAATTTACAGTTCCTGCAAACGATCACCAATACGCAAACCCGTCAGCAACAATACCATTGTCTACATACTGCACTCATTGAAGCCACTCAAGCTTCCATTATGGGTAACCTTCAAGAAGTGAGGACTGTTCAGGATGCCTTACGGGCCAAGATAGATCAGAGAGACCGTCGTCGTACCCGATCCCGTCGTCCACCTCAGGATGGCGAGGGCACCAGTGGTCAGCAGTAGGTTGTCAGGTAACTCTTCCCTTATCTTATTTCGAAACATTGGGGACAATGTTCGATTTAAGTGTGGGAGGAGACTTTATAGCTTTTCTTTATCGCTTTTCTTTACTTTTTTCAGTTTAGTTTGTTTATTTTCTTTGCTGTTTTTAGATAGTTTATTTATTTTTATTGCCTTTTAGTTATTTATTTTATTTTGCTTTTAGTTTAAGTGTCTTAGATAATGCATGAGTCTGACGAGTCACCAGTATAGTGTATGTTTAGTACAGTCTAATCTCCCCATACCTTTAGCCCTAACAAAATTTTTTTTTGGAAAAGAAAACAGTGTTATTCTGAAAGTTTTTGGGTTTTTAAGACGGGTTTGAGTAAGGATGCGGTGACTTGGGAGAACTTTTTGAAACATCAGTATTATTTTAGCACCATAGACTTCGTAAATATATGAATCATTCCCGAAACCCCATATACCATGGCCTTAATCATCATTTCAGTATAAGTCCTCAGTAGTTTATCCCAGCAGTCAGCTCCGGCCTACACATCCTCTATGTAGGGGACCGATGAACATAAGTGAATGATCCAGTGAAATAAATAAATAAAAGAAAGCAAAAAGGAAAATCCGGTATAGGTGACCCTCACAAAGTCATTTAAACCAAAGAGTTGTAAAAATTTGCTACAAAAAGAAAAAGAAAAAGAAAAAGAAAAAGAAAAAGAAAAACTTACCCACTGTTAGTTGGTTCGGAGGTATCTGGCACTGAACTCGGTAGGGCGGATTACAATCCGATCCCCCACAACTGCAGTTGGGTCAAATAAAAGGGTTTACACATATTTATGTGCTAGGAACCCCATGTTTGGATCATAATCACTAACAGGTCACTCTGCTATGAAGCATGTACGGATAACGGGCTTAATGTGATTGCGCCTGAATGAAAAGGACACAAAAAGAGATGAAGCAGGCCTAGGTATTATGGGATAATATGGGTTGATTAATATAGGAATGAAGTTTATGTCCGTGTTTGCGGATAAGTGTCATCATGATACCCTTTGTTCACTCAGTTAGTACCTATCACTACATCCCGACTTAAACTTAGAAATCTTTCTAGCCCGAATCAATCGTTGACACCTGTTCTTCTTTTATGAGCTTTTTAGCGTTTTGCTTGAGGACAAGCAAAGGTTTAAGTGTGGGAGAGTTTGATGATACTGAAATTCACCGTATTTTCGACTCCGATTTCGCATGCATTTTGGTAGTTTTATTGTTATTTTGTTGTGTTATTACTATGTTTCTCTTTGTTTTCAGGTTGTTACTTTAATCGGAGCCCCGATCGAGAAAAGGAGTGAAAAAGAGCTAAAAACCCTAAAATTCAGCATTTTGTACTTGTTGCTCCCACTGTGGCTGGCGCCATAAACCCTGCCATGACGTGTCCTAGCTCAACTTCCCTCAACAGCCACGTTCCCCACTACTTCCACTAAGGCGCCACAGATTGGCCTTGTGGCGGGCGCCACAAGAGGAAACGTTTTCCCTTCCAAAATCAAACTGAAGGGCGTCCTTGTCATTTCTATCATTTTGCTTGCCTATAAATAGAGACTCGAATTCAATTGTTTAATCATCCAAACTTAGAGCAGAGGCAAACTTAGAGCAAACTTTATTTCACTTAGGCATATATTCAGTATTTTAAAGTGGTAATCGCTTCGCATTGGGGTGTTACCACAATTGTGTAATCGAGTTTGTGATTGAGTCTGTAATCGAGTTTGGAGCACTTTAGAAGGAAGTTAATCCTGCCACCATTTTCATTTCCGCTTCACATTTTATTCAACCCTCCGATTGGAGCAGGTTTTTATTGCCTTACCTTTACTTTATTTATTTCTCGCACTCGCTTTACTTTATTTATTTCTCGCACTGTCTTTACTTTATTTATTTCCCGCACTCGCTTTACTTTATTTATTTCTCGCACTCGCACTCGCTTTACTTTATTTATTTTTCGCACTGTCTTTACTTTATTTATTTCTCGCACTCACTTTACTTTATTTATTTTCCGCACTCGCTTTACTTTATTTATTTCCCGCATTGTCTTTACTTTATTTATTTCCCGTACTCGCTTTACTTTATTTATTTCTCGCACTCGCTTTACTTTATTTATTTTCCGCACTCACACTACTTTTATTTATTTTCCGCACTTGCACTACTTTTATTTACTTTCCGCACTCGCACTACTTTTATTTAAATTAATGCACTTTTATTTTACCATGTCTAACTAAATCTATAAGGTTAGAATGTAAATATCGTAATTGAACCGATAATCCGTACAATTGTTCGTAGAAACACTTAAGGGCTATTTTAACTTTCAACTTAAGTTTTCCCGCACTTAATTTCCGTTGGGTAAGATCGAAAGTCGTCCAACGTCTATTTAAGCTTAATTGTTTTTAACTATTTCAAAAACAGCGAAAGCGCTTTGTTTAGTTCATTAGGAGTTTTTACTCTTAAGAAGAAAAGAGATTTTAAAAAAAAATTCGGACGCATTTATAAGTTTAGAGTCTAGTTCGTGAGAACCTCTTTTGGTTAAGAAATCCAGGTTAAAATACTTTTCAACTTAGTCAAGACACTATATTTTTTAAAAATAGGTTTACTACTCTAACGCAATGCGCGCCTTTTTATAAGTGACAATAAGAGGGTTTGATTAGGGAGTACAACTCAGTTCTGAATACGCGAAAGCGATAGTTCCTGTTAAATTGGTTCTTTTCAAAGTAGGAAACACTGCCCATAAGTAGTTCTATTAGCAAGTACTTGGATTATTAATTGATTATGTGAATTACATTCGAGCCTGTCTTTATTAATTAAACTTTATTCAATACTTTACTTTTCATTGCACACTCTAAAAACATCTATTTTGATTGCCTTTGATAAACACCATAACAATAGATAACGATAGATTGACACTTGGTCTCTGTGGATTCGACAATCTTTTATATTACTCTGACGCATTCGTATACTTGCGAAAAGCACGCATCATCTGTTCAAAACCTTTTTAAAAAGGACATGTTACTTCCGTTCTACCGTTAATGAATCTTAAGCCTCCATGCGTGAGCATACAAGCAATTATTAACTTCTATAGTACGGTCCAAGCGCATCCATTCTATCGCAAACAAACAAACGTTTAAGTCTCCCATGCTCGTGCATACAAACAAGTTGATTGTAGAATGTTAACATTAACATTGTTCACTAAAAATAATTAACGCATTTGTATTTTCTACCAAGAACTATGGAGCCCTGACTTCCTTATTGCACGATGAGGATATGTAGGCACAAGGGATTGAATCCTTGGAAAACACATTTATTTACTAAAACCTTTTCCCCTTTTCGTGAGTAATCTTTAGATAGTAACACCCGTTCTTGCAAAGAATGATCAGAAAGGTTCCGATTGAATACAACAGATGTGAGGGATATTAATACCTTCCCCTTGCATAACCTAAATCCTTACCCTTTTTCTCTTTCGCTGGGTTTTATTGATGTTTTCCCTTTTCTTCTAGAATAAATAAAGTTCGATGGCGACTTTGTTGTATTTATAAGTGTGTGATGCACTCAGGTATATTTCGCGTAGCTTCAGCTGACGACTTTGCTGGGGAATCCTTAAGCAAGTTGAGCCTAGTTTTGTTTGATTTTTTGCATGCTTTGGGTGTTTATATTTATTAATTTATTGGCTTTATATTTATGTTATTTATTTCATTTCTTTATTGCTTTAAATATTCATATTTTGCTTTATTCTGGATATATCGGTTATACTCTCTGTTAGGTTGGGATGATGCTATATGAGAGAAGCTCTATACCCGAGTTTGAGTATACACACGGGATAAACTCTTGGATAGTCGTGTCGATCTGCGTTTCGCGTATTGGGTTGGCACGAGAACCACACCCAGACTAGGTTCACTTGGAAGTACTTTTGTCCTGTGAGAATTCGCTACGACATGGTATTTTTATTTGAGTCAATGACTCTGAGAGACCTTTTAGGGACCACCTTTGAGGACTAGTACATACCTGTTAGAGGGGATATTGGGTTGTTGCAGGGAACCAAGACCCTTCATACCAATGTTCTCTTGTATACGTCGGACCTTTGATCCTACATTGAGTTACATGGGCAGATTATCCAGAGTATCCAGATTATGCTGAACCTTTGAATCTATGATGCTTGTATATCATTTCATCATATTAAAATTAATTTTTGCATGTACATTTCCAGTGAATTCAAGATACTAGTCTTTGTTTGAGTGGTCAAGAAGAGAACGAGTTATGTCAAAAGAGGAATTTGTAGTTACAAGTTTGTGGAGCCTCAGTTGAAGACTCTGAGAGGATTGGGGACTCGTCTGGTTCTTGATAATAAAGAAGATTTCAAGAAGAACTATGGTAATCTACTGAGTATTCTCAACACGGAATTTAATACAATAGTCATCCATACTCGTGTACAATTCTATGACCCTCCATTGAGGTGCTTTATGTTCCAAGATTATTAGTTGGCTCTAACTCTGGAGGAATATTCATATATCCTGGGGGTTGAAATTCAGGATCAGGTTCCTTTTGCCAGTAAAAAGGAGCTTCCTAAGTCTCATCATCTAGCTGAAGTCCTTCACTTGGAGAAGAAAGAAGTGGAACTCAACCTCAAATCTAATGGTGGAACTCATGGTTTTACTCTGAAGTTTTTGGTAGATAAGGCCACTACCTTTTCTGATGCCGGAAGTTGGAGTGCTTTCAATGTTATTCTTGCCTTACTCATATATTTGTGTTGTTCCCTAATATGGAAGATTTTGTAGATCTAGCTTTTATTCACATCTTTTTGACTAAGAATCTTGTTCCTACTCTTCTTGCTGATACTTACTACTGAATTCATGTGAGGAATGAGAAAAAGAAGGCAACCATTGTGTGATGTATTCCCCTGCTGTATAGATGGTTTATTTCTCACCTACCCAACAAAGGTCCTTTCGTTGAAAACAAGGGAAATCTAAAATGGTCTTAGAGGATCATGTCTCTGAGAACTGAAGATATCTCATGGTAATCTCGAAGTTATGACGATGTCAAGATCATTCTTAATTGTGGTAATTTCCATAGTGTGTCCCTCTTAAGTACTGAAGCTAGCGAAAATATACTCGAACGTATCGCACCCTCGAACATACAACAAAGTCGCCATCGACCTTTACTTATTCTCGAAGGAAAGGGAAAACATCGATAAAACCCGGGGGAAAGAGATATGATGGGTAAGGAAGTTGGTTATGCAAGGGGAAGGTATTAGCACCACAAACATCCATGGTACTCCATAGGAACTATTTTGATTGTTCTCGCTCGAACGGGTGTTATATCTAAGATTACTCGCAAAAGAAAGGGGAAAGGAAGAGAAATAGATAAAGTGCTCGGTGAGGATTCGGGCCCTCATGCCTACGTATCCTCATAGTGCAATGAGGAATTCAGAGCTCCGTAGTTCAAAGAACTAGTGGTGGGAGATGAAAAGAAGTGTGATCAAATGTATGGTCTGAACCAAAGGATAATATGATTTGAACTCCAACAAGGGGTGAAAGAATGAACCCAAGAGTAAAATTGGTATGAACCAACAGGTGAGGGCCTACAAGATTATATTTGGAACAACCGAAAAAAGATTGAATTAAGTGTTTAGTTTCACAACACAAACAACTCTTGGTTCACAAAGAGGTACAAGATGGGGCACAAAGGTATACTGTATTTGGCTCAAAGGATAGGTATATCACATGAAGTGAATGAAGGTAGAATACGAAGGTATCATGGAAATGAATGGAGTGAAATGACCCAAAGTCACAGAATAGAGTGTTTGGTAACAAGTGACTAAAAAGGTATAGCTTGAAACCAAAAGTCAAGGTATATCGGAATCCATATGAGAAATAAAATTCGTACCATAGAGGGAAACATGCATCTTGGCTAAAAAGAAGGAATTAAATGTTCGGGGACAATCCAAACTATTATTGGTATGAATGTGGACTTTTCATTAGGCGTCCTAAAAGGATGTATATGGGTATCCAAAGAAAATGTGTCTGATTTCAAAGGGATAATATGTCATTGGAGTGAACGGTTTATGATCGAAGATAGGCTATGGATCATGAAAGATATGGATGGTGCCCTAAGGCGGAAGAAGGAATAATTAGAAGTATGCTCGCCAAGGATTCGCATCCTCGTGCCTACATATTCTCATTGTGCAATGAGAAAGTTAGAGCAATCATAGTTAGGAACTATGAAAACAAAGAAAGAGATTGAGAATGATGAAAAGTATAACTCGTACCAGCATAAAGGTAAAATGGGAACTCACAAGGTAAAGTAACTTTGAACCCATGAGTGAAAAGGTACAAACTAATACGTGGAGGAACAGAGGCAGACCCACTGTATTGTCTTACCAAAGGAATGAATTAAATGTTTAGGTACAAGTCAAACGACTCTTGGTTCACACGGCGGATTGTTCATTAGGCGTCCTAAAAGAATGAGTATGAGACCCACAAGAAAATATTGTTAGGTGCAAGGAAGAATATATCCCTTCTGGGGTACAAACAATTTGAAATCAAAGGAGAATAATATCTTGGATCCATGAAGGAATAAACTTTGGACCGAAGAGCGAAAGAGGTATTGACTAGGACGTGGAGGAAACTAGGCATACCCATTCCAGTCATAACCAGAAACAAAGCAAATTAAATGTTTGGGTACAAGCCAAATAACTCTTGGTTCACAAGGCGGACTATTCATTAAGCGTCCTAAAAGGATGAACATGGAAACCAAGGAACATTAATATTCAATCTCAAAAAGATGGTATTGATTTCTAAATGAAGAATGATGGATTATTAATAGGGTAGCTCGCAAAGAATCTGAATTCTCCTACCTATGTATCCTTATAGTGCAATAAGGAAATCAGAGCTTTCGTAGTTCAGCCCACTAAGGCTGAAAGCAATGTGATTGAGGAGGGAAAAGAATGATTGAATGATTAAATGGAATGATTAGAATGGAGGATGAATTAATAAGAGACTTGACAGTCGATTGATAGGAATCATACTAAAGCCTATGAATAAAGGCGAACGTTTTGAATAGCTAGGGCCTACGCCCCGTACATAAAGTCACTCTAGACAAGGATAGGAGAAAATCCGTCTTATCATTCCTTACTACTTAAGGCTCATGGAGTATGATACTTCTCTTAACTGACAAGTTGTTGGAGGCGGTTCTTCATTATTGCTCCCTGTGTTGGTGTTGTCTTGTATGAAGAAGACTTGGTAGTTTATTCGATTCATATTGTACTAAAGTCCATTAATAAGGGCAAACGCTTTGAATAGTTGGGGCCTATGCCCCGTACGCAAAGTCTCTCTAGACAAGGATAGGAGAAACTCCGTCTCATAATTCCTTATTACTTAAGGCTCGTTTCATATGATTTGAATCGTATTTACCAAGTGTTGACCTTTGACTTGTCTTGTATAATCCGCTGCTTGGTATAACTGAGGATACCTTGATTGAAGATCTTGACTTGAGGCCTTGAGCTCCACAGCTTAGAGAAAAATTCTTATTAAGTGACCAAGGGTCTTTTGGTCACTAAATTTAGACTGTGGGATTATACAAGTTCAAAGGATTTAGTTGATCAAAATTGCTTTTGATCAACTTAAATCGAAGGGTTAAGGTTTAGTTTGAAAACTAGGTTAGAATCTAATCTAATGGTTAGAATTAATCAAACTAATCTAATGGATCATGCTATAGTTAATCAAAATAGATTCAAAATTCTATGTTAAAAATCCTAAGGAAGCATGTTATTGTTAGTCAGAGTTTGAATAAAAAAACTATGTTAAAAAATCCTAAGGAAACATGCAATCATATGGTTAAAGTATCAAAATCACCCCTAAAGGGTAAAAATGTCTTTTCCCATAAATATCCAATCATGAGTATAAATTTTTTTCTAATTAAAGTCTAATTAGAACCTACAAATTGATTAAGTCCTAAAATCTATGTTAACCTAATGTTCAACAATTAACTAAATTCTACAATTAACTAAAATCTAATTATTTTCTAATTTCTAATCTAATTAAAACTATATCAAAACAAATTAGAAAATTATACAAAAACTCCAATTAATTCCTAAATTCTAATTAAAATCTAAAGCCTAATTAAACCTAATTAAAATGCTAACAAAATAATTACCAAAAATATCAACACAAAATAAAATGGAATGAAAGGTAATTAAAATGGTAATTAAAATGTTGGACCAAAGGGGGTGCAACCCCTAAATAGAGTGCAGAATTTCAGCACTAGGGGCTTTGGGCCCAACAGAATAAGCCTAAATACCAAGAAGTGTAATTGGATTTATCAAGTATGTTGCTAAGCAAAACAGGGGGGTGGAAAACAAACTATTGAGCTTAATGGTTAAGCCCAACATAATTTGCAAAGGGAAGTTCAAAAATTCAGCAAACTCATTTTGTCTTATCTACACATCAACTTCCAATTTTCATGTCAAAAAGGAACCACCACCAGAGCTCCGGCACCATCGGGCCGGAGGAGGTAGAGTTGTCCGGAATCAAGAAAAAACACCACTTTCTTACTCCTCTCAACCTCTTCTATCTTAATCACTCATCCATTCTAACCACAAATTAATTAATTCTGGAAATTGAGCTATTAAAGTCAAGAATCCTAAGCACAAAATCTGAAATTAAATGGAGGCGGAGGAGAATCAAACCATAAAACCTTGGGGTTTTGATTCTCCACTACATAATCTACAATGTGGTATCAAAAATTCAGCAAACAAGCAAAGATAACGATTCACCGACCTACAAGACGGAGGATTGTCTTGGAACTTGTTGAAATTTGAAGGTGATGAAGATGAAGAAGAGAAAACCAGAGGTATGCTACTTTGAACCTTTAATCTTCTACTTCTACTATGAACTCCTCCTCTTCAAGAATCAACTCTAAAAAATTCTGAATTGATTTGTTGTTGTTGATGTTGATTATGTGAATGTAGGGATGATTGTTGAATGCAAGAGGTTTAGCTTAATTGATAATAAACTTCAATGTGAATCTTGCTCAAATGGTGGTTTGAGCTTTAGTGTAGAGTGAAGAATTGGAGAAGATGAAGTGAGAAAAGTTGAATTTGCAATGAGTAATTTGAGAGTGATGATCAAATTCTAAGAGACCTTTGGTGTAATGAGAGTGATGTGTTTATATATGTTATAGGTTTGGATCAAATAGAGGTTTGAAGTTAGTTTTGTGAGGCTTGGAATTGGTTGAATGAGGCTTGAAATTAGTTAAAATGGTTTGGAATTAATTTGAAGAGGTTTGGAGTTAGTTTGATGTGGTTTGGGATTAGTTTGATGTGGTTAGTTTGGGACTGTTATGACAGTTGAGGGATGTTAGAATAGCTTAAAGTTGATGATTTGAAGTCTTGAGAATACTTGGTTTAATGCATGAATGTTATGGTTGGTTGCTGCACAATTATACAGAGATTTCAATGTGCATCGATGCAAGCATTCGAATTGTTTTGGAGTGCAAAGGAAACTGCATTATTGCTGAAAACGTCATATTTTGACCCAATGTTCCACGGGAAATCGATTTACCAAGCATGGAAATCGATTTCCATCATGAAAATGGCTTTTTTTGGCTAATGTCCCATGGGAAATCGATTTACCAAGCATGGAAATCGATTTCCATCATCCAGAAATGCATTTTTTGAGTACTGGAGCAGGGAAATCGATTCCCTAAACATGGTAACCGATTTATATCATCTAGAAATGAAATTTTTGGCTAGTGGAGCAGGGAAATCAATTTCCCAAACATGGTAATCGATTTCCATCATGCAAAATGGTTTTTCCCCTTTGTTTTGATGCATGGGGTCATGTGTGAGGCATAATGGCTTGGCTTTCTTTGAATGAGTGAATGAAATTGAATTAATGGGTCATGGAATGACTTGATCAAATGGAAAATGAACTTGTATCAATGGGACTATAAATCAAAGCATGAATGAATCTTGACATTTTAATAAAACCATGAAAGTAATGGATGAAGTGGGAATGAAATAAGACTCAGATCAAATGGATCATGAGACCATGAGGTCAATGAAACATGAATGCAAACATGCCTTGAGTAAATCACATAACACCATGAATTTGGATTTACTAGGTCAAAGTTAAAAGATATGTATCAATAAAGAATCTCAAGCCATGTGAGAAGTCAACTCAAGTGGCGCATCGGTTCCATAAACCACAACCAGGGTTCCCATTACCTCAATGCAAACCATCAGGTTCATAAACCTCAAAGCCAAGGACTATGGTTTTAATGAACCGTAGATCAGAAAGCCAAACCAGCAAAGCACCTGAATACCAACTATCCCTGATCAAGGTTTCAAACAAATCCCAAAGCTCCACAGGAAACACCTCAAACCATGGATCCACAATTAGGATTCAGAAGTCAGGTTAATTATACAGAAGGTCAAACACAAGATCCTATAGGAGAAAAGTTAAGAATTAGGGTTGGGATGTACAAATGAATATCTAGATGTATGCCACAAGAGTCCAGATCCCAAAGAATCCAAAAATTAGGGTTTCTCTCCACATGATGAGCAATACCATAATTCTCAATCCAAAACCCCAATTTTCATTAGCCATAAACCCTGAATTTATGATGTTTGTTAGCAAGTGTTAATCATGAATGAACGATGCACATGAATGAAATATGAATGAGTCTCAAGCCATAAGTCAGATGAGAAGCGAAAAGGGAGGGCAAATTTTGGGGTACAATAGTTGCCCCTATTTAATCTTCTTGAACATGAATATAAGAATTGCGGAAGCTTTTCAGGTATTCAAGGTAGAAGAGGATTAAATACTAACGTATCCAAAAAATATTCCGTTGGGAATGAATGTAATGTGATGAGAGTCAAGCTAAGGTTAGGATTTGGGTTAGTCAATAAAACTGGATTTTTGGCTCTTTCTCGTTTGTACAGTTTCATGTTACGCTTTATGAATGATATGCATGAGTGAAACGATGTGACTTATGCATGATAATGATTTATGCAATGGTTAAGCCAGATGCTCATATAAAGGGCGGTGGGAATCTTGGGCTAGGATAATGGTCATTCAGACGTGATTATCCAACACCTACTTCAAGCTTAATAGTTATAGTAACACCTCTGAATTATATCTGAAACATAGAGAGAGCTTGTACCAGCGTAGCCTGCCTCTTCCCCAATATACTGGATATCTGCACCAACTTCCCCAATTACAAGTTAGAGTGGTTTCATCATCTGAGTATTTTAACTAACTTACCCTAGTTTTTTGAAACCGTTTTCTCTTGATTAACCATCTCAAGAATGATTGACTTCCCGTGCTCTTGAGGCAGCTTGCCCCAATATGAACTTTGAAGTAACTTTGCCCCAGACTGGTTGATTCAGAGAGATTGGTAGAATCTCGACGTGGTTGTCCCAGATCGAAGGTCTCTTGAAGAGATATGAGCTATGGGATATCCTGAGGAATGTTAGATCTTCCCATTGTAAGCTTCCTTGAAGTCAGATGACTATTCACACGTAAAATGCTTATTTTGAAAATGATAATTGTAATGTCATGCTCGTGCAAGTTTTGCCATATCAATATCAATGCAAGATGACAAGTAAATCTTTAGGATTCAGCTTAATGCGATCTTACCATAGTATTCTTCCGAAATAGACCCTGCTTCAATTTGGTCTTTTGAGGGTTGTAACATGGTCTGGTTCACGGTGTAAGAAAGAAAGGATATAAGGCTCAAAACCTAATCTAACCTGCCCATTCTTCGTGATGTTCTTCAGGCCTACGTTCAGTTAGTTTACAACAAGCATCCATCTTTCAGAAAAGAGTTTGAATAATATCAATGATGGTTATGGAACCCAATGAGAGTTTGGAGTGACAGTCACTTGCCTTTTGCTTTCGTTTGCAGTCATAGAAATTTGCTTTTGCTGAGGATTTTGGTGTTTATCCTTTTGTTCTTTTGTTTTGTTTACCCTTATTTTTTCCTGGGCTGATCCTTTGGGTTTGCGGCCCACCGGGATGCCCTAATTTTTGCCTAAGTCAATCTTGTTTTCAAGCTTTTTACGTAGCAGGCTTTTTATTTACTCTTGATTTTTTCATTTTTATTTCATCTTTTCTTTTAGAGCAAATTCTGTGGCGCTGCTTTCTCGATTTATTGCACTGTTTATGACTATCTCACACCTTTTGTTGGTAAGGGATAACCACTTTAAATTCTTGATTCCATCCTCTTGAGAGGGGTATGATCACTTGACGAGATATTCTCTTTCTGAAATTTGAACGCATGATCAAACTAACTGAAGACTACCCTGCCCCTGGTTAAACATGAGGGTTTTATGTGTTAAAGAAATAAACTTATCCTTCAAGACCCAAAGGGGTTGACTAGGGATTAACTTTCTTATATCTCTAGTGTTTAGGAATTGAACAATGCCTTACATCATCAGCACAATCTTATTCAAAAGCATACAAGCAACGATCTTGCATATTTTCAATTGTATCATTCTCTTTTGATCTTAGTTGACAAATAGTTTAATACTGATAAAATAAAATATGAGTGAGCACGAATGGATTTAAGCAAAACATGCATGTTTATTTCATTATGACCATTATTCAAAAATAAACAAGTTCACAATTGAACAATACATTGACATACAAGAAAATATTACAAATGAAAAGATTTAAAAGCAACATGATCCCTGGCATAATTGGCCTTATTATTCTTCTGCAGATACGACCTCAAATCTTGAGCATTCTTCATCAATGACTGCACTCACCCTTTTCGGTCTTGACATTAGGCCATTCTTTGGTGAAAGTCAGAATCTTCTGATCTATAAGTTCATGTACCCTAGCTTTGAAAACTCATCAATCCTCAGAAGAATGCCCCTTATACCCAACATGATAAGCACATGAGGCATTAGGATTGTGCTTTGCATGACATGGGAAAGTGGCAGGTGGGATTTCCTTTGTCTCAATGAGTCCTTGTTGGACAAGGTAAGGTAGCAGCTGAGCATATGTCATAGGGATCTGATCACGTTGAGGACGTTTTCTATCAAACCGCCCGGTCTGCCTTTTCCCTTGATGGTCACGTGGCGCATTTTGTTGACTTTTTAGAGCTTGAGCCTGATGAGGCTGCTGATATTGGGATGTAACACCAGGTGGGAACGAGTAGCATGACATAGGCATCAAAGGTATTTGCGATTGAGAATGGGTTTGAGGAATAACCATTGGTTGGAACATTTGAGTAGAATGCACCAAACCAGGATTGACTATCTTATGAGAAGTCTGACCATAATGAACTCCAAAAGGGACATAGGATGCCCCAGTATAGGTGTACTGAGGTGCAACAACAATAGAAGATAATGCCCTAGGATAGGCCAACAACATTCTAGGGTGGTATCCTTGATTCAGATACTGCATAGCAGGTTGAACCACATGTGGAGGAGCTTGCACATGAATCGGAGGACCCTTGTATTCAAACCTCTTCTCAACAGGGGGCTTCAGCAATCGCAGGTGTAAAGCTCAACATTTTCTGATCGATGAGTTCTTGAACTCTAACCTTGAGAACATGACAAGTTTCTGTAGAGTGCCCTACGTATCCAGCATGGTATCCACACGTGGCAGGAGGGTCATGTTTACGATTGTAGGGAAACTTAGCAGGTTCGATCTGTTTAGGCATAATTGCCCCAACATTAACTAGTATAGGTAGCATTTATGCGTAACTCATAGGAATTGGATCATTACGAGGACGTCTCCCTTCTTGATCTTTTTTCCTCTGACTGATTTTCTCCTGCTTTAGTTTCTGGTTGTTTTGAGCAGGCCTCTGGTGTTGAAGTAAACGTTGTTCTCAAGGAAGAAGTGGCAGGATGCTTGCAGCCACCTTATGTTTATTATCTTTCCTCAAACTGTCTGCAGCTTGCTCATCAATCACAACCCGATTTGGGAAGTCCAATGTCATGCTATCCAAGAACAACCCCAAAACCATGTCAGCTATGTCAATGCTCTTAGTCTCTTCCATGATCCTTGGATGACCGGTGTCGGCAAATCGTTGTCTTTCTGACGGAGGAATGGATATGGTGAGTTTTCTGGTTAACATGCATGAAATGCACATGAATGAATGCATATCTTAGGGATGAAATGCAAATAATTATGCAGCACCCATAGATTCAAAGCACTAATAGTATAACAACCCAATTTCAAAGCTCTAACATATGTAAAATAATGCAACACCATAGGTTAACAACACCAATAGTCTGGATAATTTATGTATACTGCCTGATGCAGGATCAAAGGTTCGATGTCCATGAGAATAAAGGTATGTAGAGTCTATGGTTTCCTGTAGAAAAATCCCACATCCCCCTCACAGGTAGGTTCTAGCCTTCAAAGGTACCCTAGAAGGTTCCTAGAGTCAATGACCCAATTTGAGATACCGTTGCCTTAGATGAATGACTCGTCGGACAATGATGCTCCCAAAAGGATCTACTCTAGGTCTGACGTCTCGTGTCAACCATAATCACGGAATAACTCCACGAAGGTCAAACACGACTCTGGTCACATTGCTATCCTGTGTATGTACTCAAACTCGGGTATAAAGCTTCTCTCTCATGTATCATAGTCCCAACCCAACAGAGTGTATAACAGATAATATCCATAACATAAGGCAAATGAATATAATGATAAAGCGAGTAAAGCATAAATATAAACTCCTAAGCAAGCTAAGAAAGCAATCAAAACTAGGCTCGACTCCTTTTAGCGACTAGGAAATGCTCTAAGAAGCAAAGTCCCCAGTAGAGTCGCCAGCTGAAGCTAGTGGAAATATACCCGAACATATCGCACTCTCGAACATACAACAGAGTCTCCATCTAACTTTATTTATTTCCAAAGGAAAGGGAAAACATCGATAAAACCCGGGGGAAAGAGATATGCTGGGTAAGGAAGTCGGTTATGCAAGGGGAAAGTATTAGCACCCCAAACATCCATGGTACTCTATGGGAACCGTTTTGATTGTTCTTGCTCGAATGGGTGTTATATCTAAGATTACTCGCAAAAGAAAGGGAAAGGAAGAGAAATAGATAAAGTGCTCGGTGAGGATTCGGGCCATCATGCCTCCGTATCCTCATAGTGCAATGAGGAATTCAGAGCTCTGTAGTTCAAAGAACTAGTGGTGGGAGATGAAAAGAAGTGTGATCAAATGTATGGTGTAAACCAAAGGATAATATGATTTGAACTCCAACAACGGGTGAAAGCATGAACCCAAGACTAAAACTGGTATGAACCAATAGGTGAGGGCCTACAAGACTATATTGGAACAACCGAAAAAAGATTGAATTAAGTGTTTGGTTTCATAGCACAAACAACTCTTGGTTCACAAAGAGGTACAAGATGGGGCACAAAGGTATACAATATTTGGCTCAAAGAATAGGTATATCACATGAAGTGAATGAAGGTAGAATACGAAGGTATCATGGAAATGAATGGAGTGAAATGACCCAAAGTCACAGAATAGAGTGTTTGGTAACAAGTGACTGAAAAGGTATAGCTTGAAACCAAAAGTCAAGGTATATCGGAATCCATAGGAGAAATGAGATTCGTACCATAGAGGGAAACATGTATCTTGGCCAAAAAGAAGGAATTAAATGTCTGGGGACAATCCAAACAACTCTTGGTACGAATATGGACTTTTCATTAGGCGTCCTAAAAGAATGTATATGAGTATCCAAATGAAGTGTATCTGATTTCAAAGGGATAGTATGTTATTGGAGTGAGCGGTTTATGATCGAAGGTAGGCTATGGATCATGAAAGATATGGATGGTGCCCTAAGGAGGAAGAAGGAATAATTATAAATCGTAGTTCGGCACTACAAAAACAAAGAAAGAGATTGAGAGTAATGAAAAGTATAACTCCTACCAACAGAAAGGTAAAATGGGAACTCACAAGGTAAACTAACTTTGAACCCCAGAGTGAAAACGTACAGACTAATACGTGGAGGAACAGAGGCATACCCACCATATTGTCTTACCAAAGGAACGAATTAAATGTTTAGGTACAAGCCAAACGACTCTTGGTTCACAAGGCATACTGTTCATTAGGCGTCCTAAAAGGATGAGTATGAGACCCACAAGAAAATATTGTTGGGTGCAAGGAAGAATATATCACTTGCTGGGGTGCAAACAATTTGAAATCAAAGAAGAATAATATCTTGGATCCATGAAGGAATAAACTTTGGACCAAAGAGAGAAAGAGGTATTGACTAGGATGTGGAGGAAACTAGGCATACCCACTCCAGTCATAACCAGAAACAAAGCGAATTAAATGTTTGGGTACAAGCCAAACAACTTTTTGGTTCATAAGGCGGACTATTCATTAAACGTCCTAAAAGGATGAACATGGAAACCAAGGAACAATGATATTCAATCTCAAAAAGATGGTATTGATTGCTGAATGAAGAATGGTGGATTAATAAATAGGGTAGCTCGCGAAGAATCCGAATTCTCCTGCCTACGTATCCTTTGTAGCAGTAAATTCATGATCATCAAGCTATGGATAATCTAGAAATCAAATAACAAGAATCGCCACCGCGCTTTTATTGTTTTCAAGGGAAAAAGGAAAAAGTACGAAAAAAACCCAAAAGTAAGAAGTTTTCAAATCAAAACTAATAAAAAGTCAGAGATTACAGGTAAGGGGGTTGGTTACACAGAGGGAAGGTGTTAGCACCCAAAGTGTTCTAGGTACTCATAGGAAGCCCTTTTTGTGTGCATATGTATTTGGTACAAAGTGATGTTTATAAACAAATAGAATGGGGGGATGAGAAAAGAATTCATTAATTATATTTTTGTGTTTGGCAAGACCTTCGTTCTTGTGCCTACGTACCAACATAAGAATGAGGGATCAAAACCTCGTAGTTCGTGATACAAATTTCAAAGTGGATGCATTGCTTTTAACAAAAATTAAGTTTGAAAGACACAAAGGCCTAAAAATGGTTTGAATGAGTTAGTTCTTTCTGGCTTTTTGAAAGTTTAAGTCAAGTATAGTTAAGTTTATTTACAAGTTGGATTTAGAAAAGAAATTTGAAAATACAATGGCATAAGACCAAAGTTTCTATCTTTTTGTAAAGATGGTCAAAGTTTAGAATAAAATAAGTTCAGTCAAAGAAGGTTTTGAAAAAAAGAGGGAGATATTTTGAATTTAAAGAAATGGGGAGAAGATGAAGAGACTAATCCTATGTACAAAATTAAAAGTTTAGAGTTGAAAGGATCTGACCAAGTGGGTAGCAAAACAATAAACAAGAATGTCAATAGAAACCCAGAATTCCCTTGTCCTTTTAAAATCAAGCAACACACAAATTCACAATTATATTATCTTGAAGAGCAAGGCATCAAATAAAGATAACCACATCCAAGCTTATCCATTCCATGATCTTCTTCAAGGTAACCCATGTAACAAATGAATTTCACAAGTCACCGGTTCAAAATAACAACTTCATAATGATCATGTTGCAGATGAACTTAGGGAGATCTTGAATGATATATCAGATGAAGTTTCAAATTGCAAGCACTTGGTTTCTCAATAAGTTGGCATTGGCCAAGTCCTTTAGCATAGGAATGTTGCCTAAATTCTAAGTCCATTTGTCCAAGATCAAGCCAACAATCTACACAAAAGTTTTTTAGGGTTTTTGTTGTTATTATGTACATTAATGGTCAAAGACCACACTAACAAACAAAGTATACACAAACAAAATATATCACACAATATGGTCCAAATGGACAAAGTGAAAATTGCATTAACATAAACAATTAAAATGATATGAACAATGGCAAATGTATAAAAGCTAGAATTAAATGACATTAAAGTAAAGGGCTTGAAATTAAAAGTTAGTAGTTAATAGGTTAAAGGTTAGTATTGTTTTGTTTTTGCTTTTCATTCTTAGACATTCTTTTGAGAACACTCAACCCACTTATCACAAGCATGGATCCTTGAACCAAGACATTTTCCAAAGGAAGGAAAAAAGGTCAAGTTTCCACACAATACCATAAAAGAGGGGAGACTTACAATCTCACTAACTAGAATGCTATGCCTTTTATGTCACAAATTTAGCGCTATATTAAGCAATCGTAATTGGACTTATGTAGAAGTCACAACTATTTGAGGTCGGGCAATAGAATTTTGGTGTTAATGCATGTTAGAGATATAGTATTATGAACTATGCTCATGAAACATACCACACACAAAAATAATATGCAAAAGGTGTGGCCTAATCTCATCCATACTCATGTTAATTTTTCAATCAACTATCATTAGGACTTTGAGATATCATAGGCCAAATGAGATGAATGCATAAAGAAGGGGAATAAGATGAAGAGGGAGGGGAATAAATGAAATCTCAAATTGATCAAAGGAGGACTTTTACCAAATTAATATCATTCATTCATTTTGAGAGATGGAATGTACATTCCATCAATCCCCTAAATCCAATGATATTAATTTGACAAAGTCAAATCAACCTTGACCAATGCCCAACAACAAGAGTCAAACACCAACAAGTCATCACAATTGGTCAACAAAATTATTTGGCATTTATTCAAATTAAAAATACTAAAATAATACATTTAAATTAAATATGGTTTGTCAAATTCCTAAAACCTCATCAAAACACCAAATAAATGGCCATGAGATTTATCATAGGTCAAACAAGGTCAAAGGATCTTGGAGAAAAAATTTCAGAATTTTTAAGGACTTAAAAGTATTTTTAAACAATTAAAAAAAAGAAAAATCAATTAAATCATGAAAAATATTAATAATGACCCAAAAAATAATTTTAATTCAGAATATGAAAAAGGAAAATATTTGAAATTTTTTGGTGAAACTCTCATATTTTTTTGGATCAATATTAAAATTAATATGAATTAATGAAAACCAAAGGAATAAAAATTAAAATAAAAAAACAAAAAAAAAACGTGGACCACTTGATCTGCCTCATTAATTGAGGTGGCAGATCGAGTGGCGAGAAATGTGTGTTCCATGATACACGCTAGTCAGTGCGTCACACATTTGGTCATCACAAGCAACGTCCCTGATTAAAACATTTTGAATCAATCCAATGGCTCTGGACCGTGCCACATCATTGCCGGAGCAAAGCGTCAGTCGTCTTCTCATTATAAAACAGACTTACACAAAAAAATACCACACAAACCAACACCATAAAACTCTCTCTATCACAAACTTTTCATATTTCATATAAGCTCCTCATTATACTCACTTCAAAAATATGCTACCTTCACACAAATCTTCCAATAAATCTAATCACACAACCACCACCAAACTTCAATAATAATAAAAAAGGAGAATGAAAGTGAAATAGAAACAAAGAGACAAAAGCGAGTTCGAAGCATAAAGAGAAGGTGATTTCACAGTAGCACCACATGGAGAGCTCCTCCACTCAGCCACCGCACACCATCGAGAGTACCTCTGATGTTTCACTTCTGAATCCGCTGTCGCCTTTGCACCCTTAGATCCGTCATATTGGGTAGTTGCATTTTATTTTCATGTATTTACTTTTATAATTTGCTATTGCTTGTGCTTGTTTTTGAAAGAAATGAATATTATTTTATATGCAAATAAAGAAAGGAGAAAGCAAAACTTAGAGAGTGAGGTGAAAGAACTTTTATGTTACTATAATTTTGTTTATGAAATTGGAATTTGTTATTATTATTTTTTATATTTCTAAAAAACAAATAAAAAATAATTAATTAAGGTTGAAAAGTCAACAGAAGTCTTATATTAATTTCTTTTATTATTTATTTTGAAAAAAATGAGTAATAAGAAATTGTTGGGGTAACATTTTCCCACGTACAACTTTTTTTCTACTGCTATTAATTTAATTTGAAAGGAGAGTGAAAGGGGGACCGGTCCCGCGTTTTTTTAATATTTATTTTTCTTCTTTATTTTAATTATTTATTTATTTATTTATTTTATTTTATTTGTTATATTATTGTCATTATTATTATTATTAATTACTATATTATATTATAATAATAATTATTAATCATCATTATTATCCATTAGTTATTTTTTATAAATATATTTATATTTATTATTATTCATTATTATTAATTGATTATTATTATTGATTATTATTGACACTGATTATTATTAATATTGTTTTTTATCATTATTTTTGTTTATTATTTATTGTTTATTAATTAAATTGTTTACTTTTAGTTGTTAAAAAGAAAAAAGTAATTTATTTTGTCCCGTCAGTTTTTCACTGATGCGTTGTAATTTCGGAGTTAAAAATTCAATTTAACTTTAGAAATTGATTAAGCGCATAAAGTTTTCTTGACCCACCTCAGATAGGGTGATTCCTACATGAATCACTTTACGCTTGCTTAACATTACGCTAAATTATGTAGTTCAATTTCTGATTTTTACTTCGAGTCCCTTGGCTTTCTCTTGGGTCTTCTTACAACGAGATTCTTTTATTTTTTCAATTGTCTTTCAAAATTTATATCATTTAATTATCGTATTGTATCCCCATTCGATAAACTGTACCCCTATTCCCGAAAGTTTGTAATAAATTTACCGCTTTTATTTACTTTATTGTATTAGTTGATTGTTAATTCAAAGATTAAAATCAACCCTTTTTAAAAAAGAACAAAAACAAATACTCGATCCAACGTCGAGCAATTTTTCAGAAAATCAGAACCGTTTACACTATAGAGTTCTCTATCATTTTCAAAACCCTTCAATCATGCCATTTGATTTTTAGTTCAAACGCAAAATATTTAAAACATCGATCCAACGTCGAATGCCTTTTCCCTAATCAAATCCAAAATACCTAATTATACTTAAACACTGTTCCCAAAAAGGGTGAAAAGGGAGATGATATCGAGCCTTTGATTCCTCTCCTCAATTACTTGGATACGAGTAGTCTTACTCGGCCATTCAAGCAATTGTCATCTATTAAAAACACCACCCCGCCACATCCATATTATTTTCATAAGTCAACTTCAGACGCTTGATCCAATGTCAAGTTGTCCCCATATTTTCAAAAGCTTTTCACAATAAAAATGGAAGACACTGATTAAGTTTAGACTTTCTCTGTTTTGGATGTTAGGAT
Source organism: Lathyrus oleraceus (assembly GCF_024323335.1). Classification (NCBI taxonomy): domain Eukaryota; kingdom Viridiplantae; phylum Streptophyta; class Magnoliopsida; order Fabales; family Fabaceae; genus Lathyrus; species Lathyrus oleraceus. Next base: position 225,145,053 of record NC_066584.1, read on the forward strand.
ACTGCTGTAGAGCTCAATGTTCAAACATTCGTCTTCCGTATTAAAATACAATAATTACTAGAATTAGGTCATTTCTCTTATAGAAGAAAAATATTGATTGGGTATCGACCTTCTCTTTCTCGATTATTTGGACACTGTTGTAGAGCTCTCTGTCTGATTAATCGTCTTCCGTTAATGAACTTTGACCTAATTTTACCACACATTTTCATAATAAACTTTTGGATGAAAAGAGAGTGATTGGGCTTAGGCCTCTTCCTTTTCGTGCATTCGAGTACTGTAGTAGAGCTCCCTGCTTGGATGCCTATCTCCGCTTAAAATCAACTCAAACTCATCAAACTTGTTTTCCTCCCTTGTGCGACTCCGAAAACATTTTCAGAAAAGAGTATGCAACATCCATTTTGATGCAAAACAAACAAAGACTTCAGCCTCCAAGAGCGAGCAACAAGTAAAGGTTTAATCGCTCAAATATGATCCAAGCATCACTCTCTTTAAAAGCAATCCACCCAGTAGTTCTCTTTGGGTAGAACTACGTATGCCTTGAGTTCTTCATAGCACCTAGAGATACATAGGAGCAGGATTGCGAGATCTTATCAGGCACATTAATATTAGAAAACCCTAAGTCTTTCCTTTCTTTCTTTCTCTTTCCTTACCCAATAAGTAGAAGATCGCAAACGATATCATGCTAACACTCTAACACAAAACTAACTAAATGGGTCTCATCGAGTACGATGGATGTGAGGGGTGCTAATACCTTTCCCTTGCATAACCGACTCTCGAACCCGATTTGGTTGCGACGACCATTTTTTTTTGTTTTCCGTGGGTTTTATCGATATTTGCTCTTTCCCTCTTTGGGAATAAATAAAGTTTGGTGGCGACTCTGCTTTGTTTATATTTCGAGCGTTCCTTACGCTCGGGTATTTTTCGCGCCGCGACAGCTGGCGACTTTGCTGGGGACATCTTTTCCGCGAGCGTGCGAGCGCCTTGCGAAGGATCGCATTTTTCGAGATGCGACAACTGGCGACTCTGATGGGGACTTCTATCTCCTATGCGAGTCCATCCTAGTTTAGTTTATTTTGTGCTTGAGTGTTTCTTTTATTTGTTTGTTTGCTTCTTATCAGCTTTATCTATATATGCTTTTATTATCTATATTTTCAATTGTTGTATTATTGATATATGGTATCATTGGAACTTTTTGGACTTTTGGCATATGTGTGAGGAAAAGCTTTATACCCGAGCTATGAGAAAAAACTTAAGTTAGGATGGTGGTTGTGTAGTATTGACCTGCGAGACATCAGACTCGTTAGGTTGATGCGAGAACCCCACTTAAATGATATCCCTTGAAAGTATTATTGTCTTACGATTAGTCGTTTTGGCGGTGATACTTTCAACCTCGATCTATGATTTTAAGGACCTTTTGTAGAACCCCGAGCCTATGGCTTTTAGGAATGATGGCTATGTAGTGTTGACCTATGAGACTTATGACTCGTTGGGTTAATGTGAAAAGCTCACTCAGAATAGATCATTTTTGAGGATATTGTTGTCTTACGAGCAGTCGTCCTGACGATAATATTGTCAGGTGTGATCCATGACTCTGGGAACCGTGTCTAGAACCGTGGAGTCGATGGTTGTGTATTATTGACCTACGAGACTTAGGACTCGTTGGGTTAATACAAAGACCTCACCTAGAATAGATCCTTTTAAAGATATTATTGTCTTACGATTAGTCGTTCTGACGATAATATTCTTGAATTGGGTCCATGACTCTAGGAACCTTTTAAACCCTAGAGCCTACCTGTGTTTGGTTTTCCTATTCCTGGAACCTTTACTCCATGAAGTAATTAATCAAAATGTTCCAATGATCACCTACCCAACTGTACACACATAAACATAAAACATTTCATAATCATAACACATATGACATGTGCATATTTTCAAGGGACCTAAAGACTCTGTTGATTGCAGGCATTCAAGAAGACATGGGTAGCAATCAGAAAAGTACTTATTCATTCAAGTTTAGGAATCCAAAGCTAGGATTGATTTAGGGGTTGATCTCAGATGTGAAAAAAACAGAAGGAACAACTTTTGTGTTGAGTATGGTGACCTGTTGACTATCATGAACACCGAGGTGGATGCTTGGGCCATTTTCACTTTGGCACAATTCTATGATCCTCCCTTGCGGTGTTTCACATTCCAGGACTTCCAGTTGGCTCCAACATTGGAAGAGTTCTCATATATAGTAGACATTGGTATCAAGGATGAAGTCCCTTACACCGGTCTAGGGGAATTTCCTACACATCGACAAATAGGTTCAGCTATACATCTAGATAAAGCGGAAGTGAAAGCTAATCTTAGACCAAAAGGAGACACTTTGGGCTTCACTTTAAAGTTCTTAGTGGGAAAAGCTTCATCTTTCAAAAGTAAAGAAGATTGGGTCGCTTTCAATGCTGTGTTAGCCTTAATACTCTATGGGATTGTCTTGTTCCCGAACATTGATGACTTCGTGGACATGACTACTATACGCATTTTCTTGCTCAAGAATCCCCTTCCCACCTTCCTTGCAGATGTTTATCACTCAATCCATTGGAGAAATGAGAAGAAGGGGGGATGGTCTAGTGTTGCGCTCCTTTACTGTATAAATGGTTCTTATCTCATTTACCAAGCGAAGGGCCTTTTGTTCAGAACAAGGATAACCTCAAGTGGTCTCAAAAATCATGTCTCTCACTGCCAATGACATCACCTGGTACTCTCGTGTTTATGATGATATGGACATAATCGTCAAATGTGGCAACTTCCATAATGTGTCACTCATAGGAACTCGAGGTTGCGTCAATTACAACCCTGAGCTTGCTATGCGGCAACTTGGGTTTCCTATGGATGACAAACATGAAGATAAGTTTTTAGAAGGTTTCTTACTGGGAGAAGGAGTGAAGGACTTTGATCTGGTGAAGAGGATAGGTCGTGCCTGGACTAAAGTTCGTAGAGAAGGAAAAAGGGAGCGTGGAAAGAAGAATTGTATAGCTAGAAGGCCATATACGAGTTGGGTCCAAGCCAGAGCTTCTCAAGATAAACTACCATACCCTTATGAGCCTCCGATGCATACAAGTCTTCCAGAACCTACTCACGTCACTATGGAGGAAGCTAAAGAGCTCAAAGTTGTCATCCAAAGGTTGGAAAAAGAGAATGAAAAGCTACGATTGAACCTTCTCCGGATTACTGAAGAAAGGCATAATCATAAGTGGGAGCTTGGGCGGAATAAAACACAGCTTCAAGCAAATGTGGAAAGGAATGATAAGGAGAAATATAAGAGAAAAAGAGTCAAGCATGGGTTAGATCAGGCAGACAGCTGCTTGAATACCGTCAAAAGCCAACTGAAAGAGGCTGAGAGGGATTTTCGTGAGAAAGATAAATGGTGGAAGCTCGCCACAAAACAAAAGAAGGAGATTGTAAGACCCTAATTTTGAACCTAAGATCCCTCATGGCATCATGTTATTGCACAAGTGCATCGCCTCAAGGATCATAGCATGTTTGGATCCTTAACCCTAGGGGTGGGACTTGTTTGAGTGTTTTGAGACCACCAAGCATGTTTGTATTGTATATTATTGCTTTTCTTATTTGATTTCTAACCAAAAGCATAAAAATATGTCACTAACTCTTTTTGTTTTGAAGCTCAAGTGATCATGTGCCCCAATGCTCCTAGGAGGCTCCTAAACCCAATGTAATGGCTAGATGAAGATGATAAAAAGAATGAAAATGGTCCACAAAGTTACTAATCATCATATATGTCTCCCAATTATCTCAATTTGCCAATTTGATCAAGATAACCCAAAGGGCTTGAAGATTGTTTCCCAAGGAATCCCCAATTCAATTGTGCTTTGACTGTGCCTTGCCCATGAAGCAACCTCAACCTCTGATCAAATATAATCAAGGTAAGTTATTCAATTCATCATTTTATGCATACATGAGCCTATTTGAGTATCCTCAATCATTTATTCATCAAGATTGGAAGTTTGGCCTTGAGAAGTTGACCAGTCAAGTCATCTGACTAAACTGAGGATCACTGAGATATAACTTTTAATGTGTTTCTCAAATGAAGATGACCCCAAGATAAATAATGTTCTTAATAACCATATTAAAAACTTTAATGTTCATCAAAAATCTATTTTAAACTTGGAAGGTCATCATTAATTTCAAAACATTATAGGTCATTTTGACTGAAACCCTAATTGTGGGTCAACTTACCAAGGGAACGAATTCTTTAATTTTTATGATTTTGAGGTGAGACCAAATGAATTGGAAAGCTTAATATGTTTAATTCAAATGTTATGTTGGACAAAATTTCATAATCATAAAATAAATACATGTGATAATACAAAACATTATAGGTTATATTGGACCTAATTCATTGAATTTGAAAAAGTACCCAACTTCAAATGCCCATAACTTTGTCATGCAAAATCCAAATGATGCAAACTTTGAGTCTAAATTGATAATATTGAAAAGATATACAACTTTTATGTTTAAGGTGTTTCCATTTGAAGTTTTCATCATGAAAACTGAGGGGTTTGATTAAGCTTGCTTTTGGGTGAAAATTTTCAAAATGACTTAAACATGTTTTGTACTTGGATTTTCCAGGCCAGTTTTCATTAATTTTCACATGCCAAATGAATTTTTGCCCAACATGACTTTTGTTCCTTATTTAAATGGAGTTCCAACCATTACTCACATTACTTATTTGGACCTACCATTTTGAGTTCCGAATTCATTTCCATTTATGTGCATTTTGGTATTTCATGATGAAACTTGAATTGCAAGCATGCTTCAGTCCTTTGTGCACGTCCAAATCCTTTCCATGTGAACTCAACAAGCTTTTGCATTCATCATTGGGCCTTACACATGCTTACACAGGCCCATGCATCCATTTTTCAAATTGCCATGCACATGAAAGAAGCGTGTCATTTGATACCTTCAGCTATAAATAATCACTTCCTCTCATTCATTTAGCAACCTTTTGGAGATCTGAATTGCTGCAGCACTGAAACCATAGCCATACCAAAGGAATTGTTCAAAAATTGTTCTTACTTTCGAGCTTGAAATTCAACATCATTAACTGAGCTTCAAAGTCTAATTCCTTAGCCTTTCACTTCCCCTACATCCATAGATCAAAGAAGAGCAAGGAACTTGGAGGATTCGTGGCCAGAAGTGATTCAATTTAGAGGTATACATTCAAACTTTTTGGATCTAGAACTCTTAATTCAATGTAGCATTCTTGTGTTTGTGTGGTTTTCTGAAGTCCTCACACTTGAGGCAAGCCATTGGTGCTTTCAATTCATCATTTCATGAGCTTACAATTTGAACACCATGATCTTCTCCTTCATGTTTCTCTCAATATAGGAAGAGTGAGGAAGATCTAATGGTACAATGGTGATCTCCATCACACAAGCTTCATTTCCATGTTCTTGTTTTCCATTTTCATTAAAACTTTTTTCTCTGCAACTGGTGGCCGGAAGTGGTTGTCTCGCTGGAGAAGATAGTGGTTTCCACCACCATCACCACGTGTGCACCTTCATGGCCTTTGGATCTTGTATTCAGGATCTAATCGTGTGCATCCATTATGTTTACTTATTTTAATACATGTTGCTACGCGTTTGACTTGGATGCATCGTGCGCCCTCACATCTGGACCATTGCCTAATGCCACGTCAATTAATGAGCTCCATCATGTGGCTGTGTTTTTTTTTCTTTCATTTATTCCATTTTCTTTTATTTTCAGTTAATTCATTTGGTTTTCAAAAATTCATAAAAAATTCATCTGAAGTCATAAAAATATGAGACCAACTCCAAATTTTTTCTTGAAAAATCTATTTTCATATTTTGATTTTTAATTATTTTTGTGACTTCATTTGATATTTTTTATGGATTATTTGATTTTTAATGGTTTTAATTCATTTTAAAATACTTTCTGACTTTTGAAAAATCCAAAAATATTTTCATAGCATCTATGGATCATGATAAGTCAATGAAAAATAGTCTCATCAATTTCTTATTTGATTTGAGATTTATTTGAGATTTTAATTCATATTGTGCTATTTTTGATTGTTTTTAATTGTTTTTAAATACTTTCTGATTTCAAAAATTTGTGAGAAAATTAGTCAAAGCTTATTTGACTATGTTGAACATATGAAAATTTAATTGGACTTTTTGAAGTTGATTTGAATTGAATTTGAGGTTTGACCTTATTTGTTTATTTTTTATTTGTATTTTATTTTAATTCAAAAATACCAAAAAAATACCATTGACTCTTTGACTTGTAATCTTCATTTCTCTTCTCTTTGGTGTTGGTTGATGTTGATTTGCTTCACATTTGATCAATTGGATTTGGTTGTGGTCTTCTTTTTCCCTCCCTTTCATCTTCATCCCTTTCTTTCCATCAATGGCCAATGAGTTAAAGTCTTGAAGTTGGTCTTGACAAATTAGAAGTTTAACCTTCTTTGATCCAAACCAAACTCAATTTGATCAATGATCAAGTGAGTTGTTTTGTGTCCAAGATAGGTTGTTTCTTGGTCAAGAAAATAACTAAAAGTCAATACAAGGCCCTTCCCTTTTGTTTGGCATGGTAAGTTTATGGAGCTTGGCTTACTAGTCATGATCTCTAACTTGTGTTTTTTTCCTATATTTTTTATTGACCGGCCTCATATAGGTGTGACTACTACATTAGTCCATTTACGATTGCTTAATATAGTGCTACATTGTCTTATGACAAGCTAACATAACTTTACTAACTACTAACTTTAATTTGAGCATTTAATTTCTTGTCATTTGCTTTTAATATCATTTATTTCTTGCTCATTATTCATATTGATTTTCACTTTGCTCACTTGAGCACATATTTTATGTTTATGTCATTTTTCTTTTGCTCATTTGAGCTCATTATTGTATATAAATATATTGCTATCTTGTATTTGCTTTGTGTTTGTTTTGTGTGAACCAAATGCAAAAGGAGAAAGGACTTAGAATTAGGATTTACCTATGCTTAAAGGATTTCAAGAGCAACTAGGCCTCATGCCTTTAGAATGCAAAATTGTTGAAGAGCAACTAGGTCTCATGCCTTTAGAATGCTAAAACTCAAAGTTGATCTCAAAGGACTTCTCCTCCAAACTTTTTCTTTGTCCATTCCCTCTATTGTGTTGTGAACTTTTTGATGTCTGCTCTTGTGTGATAGGGATCCCACCTTGAGATTGTGGAAAGGGGACCATTGTCATGAGTAGCCAAGATAAGAGCCAAGCCAAATGGAGATCCTAGGAGCTTGAATTCAAATTGTTTGATTGCTTGATTGTTTGCTAAGTCCAAAGGAAAGAAGCATCTTGAGTCATCTCTATGACTTCAAGAAAAGGAACTCCAAGGGTTTATCTTTCCTCTCTTATCTTTGTATGCTTTAGGAATAACCCTTCTCTTCTTCTCCTCACTCTAACCAAGCCAAAATCATTTTCAAAACTTTGACTTTATTTCAAATTAGAAACCTAGGCCTTAAGCCTTTGACTTTTCAAAACTATTTTCATAAATACTCATTGTGAATAAAACTTTAATCCAACTCTGACCTCATTTTTTAGATAACTTTAACTTGTAAATATAACTCACTTCAAGTTGTTTTTGTGGCTCCAATGGCCATTTGTTAAAACCTTTCAAAAACATTAGTCATAGGTTTGAGTTATCATAGTGGTTGACGTAAATCTCACCTCATCCTTAGTGGTTGGATTATAAGTCTTCCATGCTTATTATAGGGTTAACCCCTCACTAGTATGTTGAAGCCTTCCTCACATGGTGGATTGTTGGTTTAGGTTGAGTTTTCTCCCTTTGATAACGAAAGACCTTAAGGCTTTTGATCAAATCAATTCACTGATCTTTGAGATTTTTACCCCGAACTACGAGGTTTTGATCCTCCTTTGTGATGGTACGTAGGCAATGGGTTCATCCATTCAAACAACAAAATTTGTAAATATAATCTATTCTCTTCTCATCCCTCCAATCTTTTGTACAAATATTTTTCACAAATACCAACCTACAACACATATTTTCAAAAAGGGTTCCCTTAGAGTACTAAGGATGTTTTGGGTGCGTAAAACCTTCCCATTTCATAACCAACCCCCTTACCTAGATCTCTGACATTTTTATTAGTTTTTGATTTGAAAAACTTCTTACTTGGCTTTTGTTCGCTTTTTAGCCTTTCCTTTCGACAAATAAAAGTGCGGTGGCGACTCGAATTGTATGTTGACTTTTGGTTTAGTCAATAAACCTAAAAGTAACAAAAACCCCGCTACAGAAAAGTGGCGACTCTGCTGGGGACACTCTTCCTAGTGGGTTTAGCCTACTTTTTGCTTGTATGTGTTGTATGTTTATATTTATTTATGACATATTTTTGTGCAAATTTGGGATGAATGTATTGTTTGTAATGTATGAGTTGCTTGATATATTAATTGCTTGCATGCTTGGTGGTTTCTTGTGAGATGAGTTCTATACCCGAACTCGAGTGCACTTATGATAGGAGAATGGCATAGTCTTGTTGACTTGTGTGGAGTTATTCCTTAGCAAGTTAACTTGCAAGTCCATTCGCTTGGTGGAGGTCTTGTTGGGATCAATAATGTCACACGAGTAGTCGTGGTTAGGCATTACTCTTTCCAATAGGATCCTTAGAAACCAAGGACGTTAGATACCTAGCCCATCTTGGCCTATTTTAGGACGTAGTGTGAAGATCGTTCAAGTGTAAGATTTGATATGATTGTTACGCGATACTACACTCATAAGAGTCTCTCTTGAGAATATTTTTGGAGAACGAGTAGTCGTTTTATCCGATAATATCCGAAAGATGGGATGATGACTATGGGAACCTTTTTAGAACATGATTGTCAGGTTTAACCATAGTACACTCCCTTTGGGTGGTTCTTAACCCAGACTCCATGCTCGTGACTTATAATAAACCCGTGATTCGCGGTTGATCCGTTCTCGTATATCCTCAATATCAATGGAACTTGGGTGTTGATAAGGTGCAAACCATAATCCACCAAAATGAATGATTGATATTGAGGATGACTTGAGCCATCCCGTGACCTTTGTGTGGTGTGACTTGCTTGATCCTTGAGCGTGTTTGTTGCATCCATGCATTCATGCATTCATTCGCATTCATGTCATCAACAATAAAGATTTTTACAAGGAACTTAAGAGATTTATTTGCAAATATTACAGACATGGATAAGCAAAGAAGGAATACGAAGAAGTACAGTTTCAGACAACCTGACTTGAAAGAGTTAAGGAGTTTGATATCTTATGTATTAGAGCCTTTGGAGTTCAAAGCTCGCCATGGCAAGCTTTTGTCTATTCTTTCGACTAAGGTGGATGAAGGTCTGATGAGTGTGTTGGTGCAGTTCTACGATCCTCTGTATCAGTGTTTCACTTTTTCGGATTTCCAGTTGTTGCCTACATTGGAGGAGTATGCCTATCATGTGGGTATACCTATTCGTGATCTGTTTCCGTTCAGTGGTTTAGAGAAGATTCCGTCTTCTCAAGAGATTGCTGACATGCTTCATGTGGATGTATCTGACATTGTTACTAATATGACTACCAAAGGTGGAATTCAAGGTCTCCCATCTGATTTTCTGATTGCCAAAGCTACTTTGTTTGGGAAGGCCATGAGTATGGAAGCTTTTGAAGCCATATTTGTACTCCTCATCTACGGGCTAGTGTTATTTCCCAACATCGACAACTCTGTGGATGTGAACGTTATTAGGATTTTCTCTTCTCTTAATCCTGTTCCGACTCTGTTGGGTGACACTTATTTCTCTTTGCATATGAGGAATGCAAAGGGTGGGGGTTCTATTGTGTGATGTCTGCCTCTGTTATATAAGTGGTTTATTTCGCACTTGCCTCAGACGCTTGCCTTCAAGGAGAACAAGGGATGTCTACGGTGGTCCACGAGACTTATGTCTCTCACTAATGATGATATCTCTTGGTATAACCGTGTTTATGATGGCGTTCAGATTATTGATTCTTATGGTGAGTTCTCCAATGTACCTCTTCTTGGTACATGTGGTGGAATTAACTACAACCCTGCTTTAGCTCGCCGTCAGCTTGGGTTCCCCTTAAAGGATAAACCTAACAATATTTTGTTGGAAGGCTTATTCTTTAAAGAGGGTAAAGATCCCTAAAACTTGAAGGATAGGATGGTCTGCGCCTGGCGCAAGGTTCATAGGAAATGGAGGAATGAGCTTGGTCCGAAGAATTGCGTTGCTTTGGAACCTTACACCTCTTGGGTAAGGAAGAGAGATCTTGAGTACCACATGCCGTACGAGTATCCAAGACCTACCCCTATGATTATGGTTGGGCCTTCAACCCTCCCTAATCAAGGAGTAGAAGAGTTGAGAGACGAAGACCGTTCACGTGCTTGGATTCGCGAGTGTGAGGAGTTTCTTCAGCAGCTCAAAGATAAGGATGCAATGATAGAGTTCCTAGAGCATCAAGTTATTAATGAGCTTGATGATGTAGTTACTTCTCTCCTTCCTCACTCGTCTAGGTTTTGGAAGAGGAAGTATGATCAACTCGCCAAGGAGAAGGCCAACATGGAAGCAGCTTATGAGAGAGAGATGAAGAGGCTTCGTGCGACTTATCTTCCAATCTCGAAGGCTTTGGACGATTGCTTCTAGGGCTCCATAGGATGTTTATTCTTCTTTTCTTTTGTATTGTGTTTGGTTACCAAAGCTGTACTACTTCTTTGGTGTAAAACGTTTCCAAATATTATATTGCTATGAGTATCCCATATATGTCTTAAAAAGTTCAACATTTTCAAACATTTGCAAATAGATCTTTATAAAGTTCCTTCGATAAAAAACGAATCATATGCACGAGCATTGCATGCATCATGTGCATAAGCAGGTTTTGTTCTGAGCTCTTGATCAGTGGCCTAACTCTTTGCTCTTCATTTATTTTGAAGACAAGCTGACGCACCGGTACAACACCCGAGCAAATCATCAGAAGATCATGGAACACCTCGAACAAGAGAACAGAGATCTGAAGGAGGAGATTTCCAGGCTGACTGCCATGATGGAGTCAGTCCTTGCTGCACAAAGTCAAGCTTCTCTAACTCCTGCAACTCCTCCCGCGAGGACAGTCATTTTCGAAGTGGTTACCTCAACAGTGCCTGCTGCCACCGCTCACTTCGCTCCTAGTTTGCCTGATGGATTCCCTTGGGGAATGCCATCTAATTTTGTACCAGAAGGTTTCGCTCCCACCTTTGCTTCTTTGCCGGCATCTAGCCCGGTCCAGTCTGTACCGCCACCTGTAGTGCATACCTTACCTCGTGTGGAAGACACATTTATCATTCCGAGCCATCTGAGGGCCCGAACGTATATGAGAAAATGGATGAGATGAAAGATCAATTCCTTGAGTTGTGCAAGGAACTTAAGACTTTGAGAGGTAAAAACCTGTTTGGGAAGAGTGCTGTTGAACTGTGCTTGGTGCCCAACGTTAAGATCCCGGTTAAATTCAAAGTGCCTGACTTTGAGAAGTACAAGGGAAACACGTGTCCACTCAGCCATCTTGTGATGTATGCTCGCAAGATGTCAACCCAAATAGATAATGATCAACTGCTGATTCACTACTTTCAGGATAGCCTGACAGGTGCTGCGCTCCGGTGGTATATGGGGCTAGAGAGTGCAAGCATCCGCACTTTCAATGATCTTGGAAAGGCCTTCGTGAAGCAATATAAATACAATGTGGACATGGCTCCAGATAGAGATCAGTTGAGAGCGATGTCCCAGAAGGATAAGAAGACCTTCAAGGAATATACCCAGAGGTGGCGAGAACTGGCAGCCCAGATAGTGCCGCCCTTGGAGGAGAAAGAGATGACAAAGATCTTCTTGAAGACTTTGAGCTCTTTCTACTACGAGCGCATGATTGCTAGTGCTCCCTCAGACTTTACCGAAATGGTAAATATGGGGATGGGGCTAAAAGAGGGGATCCGTGAAGGATGCTTGTCTCGTGATGATGGTTCCTCGGCAAAGAAGTATGGAGGATTTTCCAGGAAGAAGGAAGGGGAGACTCATGCTGTTTCTTCCCATGTTAAGAGAAGACCCTCTGTGAAGAGGAGAGAAGTCCGACCAACTGTTAATCAACACTAGATGTCTCATATAGCACATGCTTTCAGAGAAGCTCAACAACCACAACAACAACATCGTCAACAACAACAAGTTTACCAGCCTCGTAACAATAACAACACCAACACCAGCAACTATGAGAGGAAGAAGGTGACTTTTGACCCGATCCCTATGACCAATGCTGAACTTTATCCTTCCTTAATTGATAGGAAGTTGATAACTCCTCATGATCCTCCTGCTGTGCCAGCCAATCCTCAATGGTGGTACAAGCCCAAACTTCATTGTGTGTATCATTCCGGTGCTCCCGGACATGATGTGGAGAATTGTTTTCCTTTGAAGACCAAGGTGCAAGACCTTGTGAGAAGTGGGATACTATTCTTCGAGGATGTAGGTCCGAATGTTAAGAAGAACCCATTTCCCGAGCATGGGAAGGCAGCTGTCAATATGGTTCAGGGGTGCCCTGGTAAATACAAAGTCCTTTATGTGAATGACATAAGCCAATCCTTAGTAGAGATGCATAGGCTGTTGTGTGAGCACAACCATTATGAGCATGATCATGATAGGTGCCAGGTGCGCACTATTAATTAAAGAGGATGCCGTCAAGTGAGAAAGGACATCCAAGAGATGCTAGACCAAGGGATGATTGAGATACTTCAGAATCGTAATGAGGATGAAGTTGATGTTGTCACTCCAGTATTCAAAATTCCTGATCCTGTTGTCATTAAGTATGATGGCAGCAAGAAGAAAGTGTCGCCAACTCTTGTGATCAAGCCAGCGGGCCCTGTCCTGTATGTATCAGATAAAGCGGTCTCGTACCATTATAATACGTTTATGCTGGAAGATGGGAAGGAGGTTTCGTTGCCCTCAACTTCTGTTGTCAGCATTTCCGACGTTAGTGGAGTGACCCGTAGTGGTCGTGTTTTCTCGGCTCAGCCGAAATCCCATGAAGATGTCGTGAAGGGGGCATTGTCAGTCCTGCTGGTCCTGTGGGGACTTCTTCTTAGAATCAGTCTATTCATGTTGTGAAGGGTGTTGACCCTGTTGTTGATAAATCTGTTAAAGCTCCTATCCTGGTTGGCCAGTCTGGCATGTTAAGAGAGGATGATGATGTGATGCAGAGGCTCATCAAGAGGAGTGAGTATAATGTTGTGGAGCAGTTGCTTCAAACTCCATCAAAGATATTTGTCTTATCTTGGTTGATGAATTCAGAGCCACACCGTGAAGCGTTGCAAAGGGTGTTAGACGTGGCATATGTGGATCACAATGTCAAGATTGAACATTTTGATAACATTGTTGCGAATATAATGGCCTGCAACAATTTGAGCTTATGTGATGCTGATCTTCCCGAGGAGGGAAAATACCATAATTTAACTTTACATATCTCCATGAACTGTAAAGACGATGCCCTGTCCAATGTGTTGGTGGACACAGGGTCATCACTCAATGTATTTCCAAAATCCACTCTTGCCAAACTTTCATATCAGGGGCCTCCTATGAGGCAGAGTGGAGTGGTAGTGAAAGCTTTTGATGGATTGCGTAAAACTGTGATTGGTGAATTAGACCTCCCAATCAATATTGGACCTAGTGATTTCCAGATCACTTTCCAGGTCATGGATATACATCCGTCATACAGCTGTTTGCTTGGTAGACCATGGATTCACGAGGCAGGCGCCATGACATCCACCCTGCACCAAAAGTTGAAGTTCGTTAAGAACAAAAAGTTGGTGGTGATAGGGGAAGAGAATTCTCTATTGGTCAGCCATTTATCTTCCTTTTCCTATATTGATGCTGAGGATGTGGTTGGAACTCCGTTCCAAGCCTTATCTATTGCTGAGCCTTCTAGGAAAGGACTTTCTTCATTTGCCTCCTATAATGACGCGAAGTTGGCCATTGAGCATGGTGCAACTAATGGTTTGGGGAAAATGATCAAGATGGAAGATAATAAGTCCCGAGCTGGTATAGGGTATTCTTTCGGTGTTTCCAATGATCTTGGGCTATTCCAGAGTGGAGGTTTTATCCACACCGTTGAAAATCAGGAAGCTGCTGCCATCGTTGAAGAAGATGAAGAGGAAGACCTTGGCAACTTTGTCATACCTGGAGGAATCTGCAATAATTGGGTCGTTGTTGATGTCCCAACAGTTATCCATAAGTCAACGTAATGTGTTCACTTTTTTTAAAGACCCTTCTCCCATGCCAAAAGGAGAAGTGAAGACATTGTTGGCATAATTGATTAATACAATGATATTCATTCAATAATCGCATGTTAAATGTTTGTTTTCCAAATTATTTTGCTTTTTGCATGAAATTGGTGATCACCATACAACCCTAAAAAAGAGAATAAAATCAATCTTTTCCATTTGCATAACGATTTGCCTTGTTTGAATTCTGAAATCTCTTTTATACTCAAAATCATTATGCAGGTTAATCAAACCCATTGAACATAATGATCCAACACCATATCCCAACTTTGAGTTCCCTGTATTTGAGGCGGAAGAAGATGATGTTGAAGAGATTCCTGATGAGATTACTCGTCTGCTTGAGCACGAGGAGAAGATCATTCAGCCATATCTTGAAAATCTGGAAACAATCAACTTGGGGTCCGAAGACTGCATTCGTGAAGTAAAAATTAGGGCACTCCTTGAAGAGTCTGTTAAGAAGGGGTTGATTGAGTTGCTACGAGAATACGTCGACGTCTTTGCCTGGTCGTATGAAGACATGCCTGGCCTGGATACTGATATCGTGCAACATTTCTTGCCATTGAAGCCTGAGTGTGTGCCTGTGAAGCAAAAGCTCAGAAGAACTCATCCTGATATGGCAGTGAAGATTAAAGAAGAAGTTCAGAAGCAAATTGATGCAGGGTTTCTGGTGACTTTTACATATCCTCAATGGATGGCCAATATTGTGCCTGTAACTAAGAAAGACGGAAAAGTCTGAATGTGCGTGGATTACTGTGACTTGAATAAAGCTAGTCCAAAAGATGATGTTCCTCTACCACACATTGATATGTTGGTAGACAATACAGCTAAATTCAACGTCTTTTCGTTTATGGACGGATTTTCCGGTTATAATCAGATTAAAATGGCACCCGAGGATATGGAGAAGACAACATTCATCACACCTTGGGGAACATTCTGTTATCGAGTGATGCCCTTCGGTTTGAAGAACGCCGGAGCCACGTATCAACGTGCTATGACTACCTTGTTTCATGATATGATGCACAAGGAGATTGAGGTGTATGTCGATGATATGATTGCAAAGTCAAAAATGGAAGTTGAACATGTAGAGCACTTGTTGAAGCTTTTCCAGCATTTGAGGAAGTACAAGCTCCACTTGAATCCGAACAAGTGTACATTTGGAGTCCGTTCCGGTAAGTTATTGGGCTTTATTGTCAACGAGAGAGGTATTAAAGTTGATCCTGCCAAGGTCAAAACAATACAAGAGATGCCTGCGCCCACAACTGAGAAGCAAGTCCGAGGTTTTCTTGGCCGCTTGAATTACATTTCGAGATTCATATCCCACATGACTGCCACATGTGCACCTATATTCAAGCTCCTCCGGAAAGATCAGCGTCATGATTGGACCGAGGATTGCCAAAAGGCCTTTGACAGTATCAAAGAGTATTTGTCTGAGCCTCCGATTCTGTCTCCGCTTGTTGAAGGGAGACCGTTGATTATGTACTTGACTGTGCTTGATGATTCCATGGGTTGTGTCCTTGGTCAGCAAGATGAATCGGGAAAGAAAGAATATATAATGTACTACTTGAGTAAGAAGTTCACTGATTGTGAGTCTTGGTACTCAATGCTTGAGAAGACATGTTGTGCTTTGGCTTAGGCTGCTAAGCGCTTACGCCAGTATATGTTGAATCATACAACTTGGTTGATATCCAAAATGGATCCAATCAAATATATCTTTGAGAAGCCTGCTTTAACTGGGAGGATTGCCCGTTGGCAGATGTTGTTATCTGAGTATGATATTGAGTATAGAGCTCAAAAAGCTATTAAAGGTAGCATCTTGGCTGACCATTTAGCGCATCAACCAATTGAAGATTATCAGTCTGTGCAATACAACTTCCCTGATGAAGAGATTCTGTATTTGAAGATGAAAGATTGTGATGAGTCTACGCTCAATGAAGGGCCAGAGCCTGGTTCCCGATGGGGTATGGTGTTCGATGATGCTGTCAATCAGTATGGAAATGGTATTCGGACAGTGATTATTACTCCTCAAGGCACGCATTTTCCTTTTACAGCAAAGCTAACTTTCAAATGCACGAATAATATGGCGGAGTATGAGGCCTGTATTATGGGTTTGGAAGAGTGTATTGATCTTAGGATCAAACATCTTGATGTTTATGGCGATTCGGCCCTTGTTGTGAATCAAATTAAGGGTGAACGGGAGACGAATCAATCTGGCCTCATCCCATATAGAGATTATGCGAGGAGGATTTCAACTTTCTTTACTAAGGTTGACTTTTATCATATTCCTCGAGATGAGAATCAGATGGCGGACACTCTCGCTACGCTTGCTTCAATGATTGCTGTCAATTATTGGAATGAAGTTCCAAATGTTACTGTGATGCGCTTGGATAGACCAGCTCATGTGTTTGCAGTTGAGGAAATAAAAGATGATAAGCCGTGGTATTATGATATCAAGTGTTTTCTCTAAAGTCAGATTTACCCGCCTAGGGCATCTGTTAAAGATAAGAAGACTTTGAGAAGATTATCTGGCAGTTTCTACCTTAATGGTGATGTGCTTTACAAGAGGAATTTTGACATGGTTCTGCTCAGATGTGTGGATAGACACGAAGAAAATCTGTTGATGACTGAAGTCCATGAAGGTTCATTTGGTACTCATTCCAATAGACATGCTATGGCGAAGAAGATGTTGAGAGCAGGCTACTATTGGCTGACAATGGAGTCTGACTGCTGTAAATATGTGAAGAAATGCCACAAGTGTCAGATTTATGCGGATAAGATTCATATTCCCCCGACACTTCTGAATGTTATTTCCTCACCGTTTCATTCTCGTGGCTATTGATTATTTCACCAAGTGGGTTGAAGCAACATCGTATGCAAATGTGACCAGGCAGGTGGTTGTGAAGTTTATCAAGAACCAACTCATATGTCGATATGATGTGCCAGACAAGATCATTACTGATAATGGACCTAACTTGAACAATAAGATGATGAAAGAGCTGTGTAGCGAGTTCAAGATTGCACATCATAATTCTTATCCCTATAGACCCAAGATGAATGGGGCTGTTGAAGCTTCTAACAAGAACATCAAGAAGATTATTCAGAAGATGGTTGTTATGTACAAAGATTGGCATGAGATGTTGCCATTTGCTTTGCATGGCTATCGTACATCCGTTCACACTTCAACAGGGGCAACCCCTTTCTCTCTTGTATATGGCATGGAGGTTGTGCTCCCCGTAGAGGTCGAGATCCCATCAATGAGAGTCTTGATGGAAGCCAAGTTGACTGAGGCTGAATGGGTTCAGAGTCGTTATTACCAACTGAATTTGATTGAAGAGAAGAGATTAACTGCCATGTGCCATGGTCAGTTGTATCAATAGAGGATGAAGAAAGCTTTTGATAAGAATGTCAAGCCTCGTGTGTTCCGAGAAGGTGACCTCGTGCTCAAGAAAGTCTTGTCTTTTGCGCCCGATTCCAGGGGCAAGTGGACTCCAAACTATGAAGGTTCATACGTTGTTAAGAGAGCCTTTTCAGGCGGTGCTTTGTTGCTTACAACTATGGATGAGGAGGATTTCACTCGTCCTGTGAATTCAGATGCAGTCAAGAAATACTTCGCCTAAAAAAATAAAAACAGAATAGCTCGCTAAGTTGAAAACCTGAAAGGGCGGCTTAGGCAAAAGTGAGCGTCTCGATGGATTGAAAACCTGAAAGGGAGGTCCAGGCAAAAGTTAGAGACATGAAAAAATGAATATATATATATCCCGCTAGATTGAGTACCTCACTCTGGGGAAATCTAGGCAAAATTAGGGATTTGGCAAGTAACTACATCCTGACAAGACTCTGTTCTACAACTGTCATCTGTCAAAGATTCTCGCTCAGTCATCATCAACTGAAATTTCGAATACAGTGGATTCAGAGTTGGTGGAGAAACGATCATTATGTTCAATGTAGCCCTTTTTCCATGTATATCACCAATTTCAAATTTGTAAAGATCCATGGAGTCTCTCCATTTGCGGACTACCATTCTCTTAAATAAATTTGAGCCTTTATCCAATTCTTGGCACTCTTATTTGTTTCTATTTAACAAATGTTCGCATGTTTTTAATTGATGAATATCATTGTTTTAAACAGATAAAGTTTTCATAAGTAAACTGCTTTAAAACAAAATAAACATTTACAATGACTGAAAGGATGAGTGGAATGTCCTCAGTGCTTTCCCAAGGATAGTATGATTACCAAAAGGTAAGACATTTATTCATATTTTGGCATTTTTATATCCTCTTCATCAGCTTTCAAGTTGTCTCCCCAGCGAGCACAGAGAATAGTAGTACATCATCAGCTTCCCAGAGAGTCTGGAATGAGAAGTTCCCCTTGATGGCAGTGGATTGATCTATCTTATTGGATTGCTTTTCCCTAGCAGGATTTTGGATGTTCATCCGACGCATTCCCGGATAGTTTGTTTGTGCATACATGCTTATTTCCCCCGTGGAGTCTTGGTAATCCATGATTGGTTGTATGGTTGATATGTGGATGATCCTTTCTGTTCCAGTTCTTGCCTTGATCTTTTAGAGATGTGTATCCCTCTATATCAGGCACTAGCATTTGTGTTTTGTCAATTATGTGGTTGTCATCCCTTGTGTGGACTGACCTAAAATCCTTTATAGATTGATAAAAGTTGATATGCTATCTACTCACGGGGAAGTTTGTATTCCCCTCAGCATGAGTAGAAGTCCCTAATGGAGTAAGCATGTGTTCCCTGCAGAGCTATCGTTCCAAATAATTGTCTCCTCAGCAGGAAGTTGCCTAGAGCAATTGACGAAGGGCTTGTTTCCCTTTTCATCCCTAGCATTTCGCTTGTTGACAGCGGATTCATCTCTGATTTCCTCAGCCAGGGTAGTTCCCTCGAGAACATTTGCAGCTTGTCCCCAGTAGGTTGGCCAGATCAGAGTTTGATGTTTGTATCTCTTCCGAGTCTGGAGATTTCTTCTAGCATTGAAAGCTGGTGGCGAAAATGTTTATTTCATTCCCCAGTGGAGCAATTGCTATTTTTCCCCCTTGTAGAGTTTCTGCTCCAGCAAATAGAAGGGAATGTTTTGATTAGTGTACATCTAATTGGTGGTTGCTCCCCACAGGGTTCCACATCATTCTTTGATACAGTTTCCCTAGTAGAGTTTCTTCTCCGGCGGATCTTACTGTTATTCAACCACCTATCCCCATCAGAGTTTGAGTTCTCTGTTTGATTGTTTTTTTCGCTGCTCCTGAATACATCTTCTTTGTATCCTCAGCGAGTGTAGCTTTGGGATAGGGTTTGATATCCCCGATGATTTATTTTCCTCCTTCTCGGGTTGTTCCCAAACTGAGTTCTCCAGTAGGCTTTGCACTTCTTGTTGAGATGTTGTGTCGGGTGTCTGTTCGTGATTCTTGGACTTGTTTGTGTTAGATATGTCTGTTTTTCAACATTAATCATACACAAATCATGCATATACATGCATAATCATAGCATTCAGATATTCATGATTGCATTCTTTGCCATATATCTTTGCTTGATATCTCCTGCTATTGGTGAAATATTCCTCCCCAAGCAGATATTTGTGTCTGATCTCTCCATATAGAGTTAGCCCCATAGGCAGAAAGTTTCTATCTCTCCTTCTTTCTTCCCCACTGAGTTATGTCCTCGTGGATGATTTTTATTTCACTTTCCTCCCCAGTTGTGTATCAGGATGGAATTACTCCCCTGAGTTATATCCTCATCGGGTTGAGTCTTGTTTGATTGTGTCTTTCTAGTTTGTTCCTAGATTGATTTCCTTTCTTATTATCCTCTGCAGTTCCCTGTGGTTCAGTTGTTCAATTGCTCAGTAACCAGTAATTGTTCATCCTTTCCCTAGTGGATCTTGTGGCCTTCTACCCAGTAACTGGTAGTTGTAAGTCCTATTTCTATGGTTTTCTACCCAGCAACCGGTAGATGTAATCCCCTCTTTGTTGGTTATCTTTACCCAGTAACCGGTATTGATATTCCTTCATTTTTGAGTATACCACCCAATAACGGGTGATATATCTCTTGGATAATTGCTTTTGTTAGGCAATTTATCCCCTGCGAGTCATCTTTCATTTACCCTTATTTGGTAATGATTGTTTCTCCTTCTGATTGGCTATCATTTTATACCCAGTAATCGGTATCCCGATGTCCTTTCTTTTCGGTCGATTTATCCTTTATTAACCCGGTAATCGGTTGTGGATAATCTTCCACGTAAGTATGTTATCTACGTTATGACGGTAATAGATAATATATCTCATGCGCTCTTCAGTCGAAGTCTTTTTTCTTCCCCAGTCGAGTAAGATTCGTATTTCCTTGCGGAATCGAATGTCTATCCTGTAAGTTGAGTTTGCTTTTTCAGCCCTCCTTTTGGATGATGAGTGTCTTGGATATGTTCCCAATTCACGCCTGGTTGGTCACCTATTATATACCCAGTAACCGGTATCCCTGGTGTTCCTTCCTTTTGCTCCCTATTATGACTTTTTGTCCCCTGTGGAGTCAGTTTTTCTTGGGTTGAGATGTGCCTTTTAGGTCCTCCTCAGATGTTTCGGATGATTGATATCTCTCACCCTTATACCGGTCTTAGATATTCTTTCTCCCTGAGCGTGTTGTTCTCTCACCCAGTAACCGGTGTTTTGATAACATGTCTCTCTTTGAGTTTATTACCCAGTAACCGGTAATATCTCGTTTTTTCTCCTCAGCTGAGTCCATTTGTGGACATCCTCGTCTGAGTCCGAATTTCTATCTGATGTATCCTTTGTGGATAGTTTTGTTGTTTTGGCATATTCCCCAATACACACATCTTTGCGTCAGCTCGAGTCTTTCCATCGATTTATTTTTGTGGAATCCCTTCGTGTTTCCCAGCAACTTTTCAAGTCATGACCTGCTCACGCGTTTTTTACCTTATTTCCCCCCAGAGTCTCTGTCTCCCTAGTGAGTGTGTTACTCCTATTGGATTTTCAGTTTCTCCCGATTTCTTTTCCTTCGTGGCAAATTGTTCACCATGAAGATTTTATTTTTGCATGCATACCTTTGCATCATGAGGTCTCTTAGGGACCAAAATTTGTCTCTTTGTTTTTATTTAAGCTCATTCTATCTCGTCGAGACGAAGATTTTAACCTTCATATCTCCGGCTAGAACGACCTTAAATAGGGGCATCTGTAAGACCCTAATTTTGACCCTAAGATCCCTCATGGCATCATGTTATTGCACAAGTGTATCGCCTCAAGGATCATATCATGTTTGGCTCCTTAACCCTAGGGGTGGGACTTGATTGAGTGTTTTGAGACCACCAAGAATGTTTGTATTGTATATTATTACTTTTCCTATTTGATTTATAACCAAAAGCACAAAAATATGTCACTAACTCTTTTTATTTTGAAGCTCAAGTGATCATGTGCCCCAATGCTCCTAGGAGGCTCCTACGCCCAATGCAATGGCTAGATGAAGATGAGAAAAAACATGAAAATGGTCCACAAAGTTCCTAGTCATCATATATGTCTCCCAAGTATCTCAATTTGCCAATTTGATCAAGATAACCCAAAGGGCTTGAAGATTGTTTCCCAAGGAAACCCTAATTCAACTATGCTTTGACTGTGCCTTGCCCATGCAGCAACCTCAACCTCTGATCAAATATAATCAAGAGAAGTTCTTTAATTCATCATTTTATGCATATATGGGCCTATTTGAGGATCCTCAATCATTTATTCGTCAAGATTGGAAGTTTAACCTTGAGAAGTTGACCAGTCAAGTCATCCGACTAAACTGAGGATCACTGAGATATAAATTTTGATGTGTTTGTCAAATGAAGATGACCCTAAGAGAAAACATGTTCTTAGGAACCATATTAACAACTTTAATGTTCATAAAAAATCCATTTGAAACTTGTAAGATCATCATTCATTTCAAAACATTATAGGTCATTTTGACTGAAGCCCTAATTGTGGGTCAACTTACCAAGGGCACAACTTATTTAGTTTTTGTGATTTTGAGGTGAGACCAAATTAATTGGAAATATTAAGATGTTTACTTCAAATGTTATGTTGGACAAAATTTCATAATCATAAAATAAATACATGTGATAATACAAAACATTATAGGTCATATTGGACCTAATTCATTGAATTTGAAAAAGTACCCAACTTCAAATGCCCATAACGTTTTCATGAAAAATCCAAATTATGCAAACTTTGAGTCTAAATTGATTCTATTGAAAATATCTATAACTTTTATGTTTAAGGTTTTTCCATTTCAAGCTTGCATCATGAAAATACAGGGGTTTGATTAAGCTTGCTTTTGGGTGAAAAGTTTCAAAATGACTTAAACATGTTTTGTACTTGGATTTTCCAAGCCAGTTTTCATTAATTTGCACATGCCAAATGAATTTTTTCCCAACATGACTTTTGTTCCTTATTTCAAGGGCTTTCCAACCATTACTGACATTACTTATTTGGACCTACCATTTTTGAGTTTCAAATTCATTTCCATTTAAGTGCATTTTGGTATTTTATGATGAAACATGAATTGCAAGCATGCTTCAGTCCTTTGTGCACGTCCAAATCCTTTCAATGTGAACTCAACAAGCTTTTGCATTCATCATTGGGCCTTACACATTCTTACACATGCCCATGCATCCATTTTTCAAATTGCCATGCACATGAAAGAAGCGTGTGATCTGATACCTTCAGCTATAAATAACCACTTCCTCTCATTCATTTAGTAACATTTTGGAGATCTGAATTGCTGCAACACTAAAACCATAGCCATACCAAAGGAATTGTTCAAAAATTGTTCTTACTTTCAAGCTTGAAAATCTAGTTTCATATTTTGATTTTTAATTATTTTTGTGACTTCATTTGATATTTTTTATGGATTATTTGATTTTTAATGGTTTTAATTCATTTTAAAATACTTTCTGACTTTTGAAAAATCCAAAAATATTTTCATAGTATCTATGGATCATGATAAGTCAATGAAAAATAGTCTCATCAATTTCTTATTTGATTTGAGATTTATTTGAGATTTTAATTCATATTGTGCTATTTTTGATTGTTTTTAATTGTTTTTAAATACTTTCTGATTTCAAAAATTTGTGAGAAAACTAGTCAAAGCTTGTTTGACTATGTTGAACCTATGAAAATTTAATTGGACTTTTTGAAGTTGATTTGAATTGAATTTGAGGTTTGACCTTATTTGTTTATTTTTTATTTGCATTTTATTTTAATTCAAAAATACCAAAAAAATACCATTGACTCTTTGACTTGTAATCTTCATTTCTCTTCTGTTTGGTGTTGGTTGATGTTGATTTGATTCACATTTGATCAATTGGATTTGGTTGTGGTCTTCTTTTTCCCTCCCTTTCATCTTCATCCCTTTCTTTCCGTCAGTGGCCAATGAGTTAAAGTCTTGAAGTTGGTCTTGGCAAATGAGAAGTTTAACCTTCTTTGATCTAAACCAAACTCAATTTGATCAATGATCAAATGAGTTGTTTTGTATCCAAGATAGGTTGCTTCTTGGTCAAGCAAATAACTAAAAGTCAATACAAGGCCCTTCCCTTTTGTTTGGCATGGCAAGTTTATGGAGCTTGACTTACTAGTCATGATCTCTAACTTGTGTTCTTTGCCTATATTTTTTTATTGACCGGCCTCAGATAGGTGTGACTACTACATTAGTCCACTTACGATTGCTTAACATAGCGCTACATTTTCTTATGACAAGCTAACATAACTTTACTAACTACTAACTTTAATTTGAGCATTTAATTTCTTGTAATTTGCTTTTAATGTCATTTATTTCTAGCTCATTATTCATATTGATTTTAAATTTCCTCACTTGAGCACATATTTTATGTTTATGTCATTTTTCTTTTGCTCATTTGAGCCCATTATTGTATATAAATATATTGCTATCTTGTATTTGCTTTGTGTTTGTTTTGTGTGAACCAAATGCAAAAGGAGAAAGGACTTAAAATTAGGATTTACCTATGCTTAAAGGAGTTCAAGAGCAACTAGGCCTCATGCCTTTAGAATGCAAAATTGTTGAAGAGCAATTAGACCTCATGTCTTTGGAATGCTAAAACTCAAATTGATCGCAAAGGACTTCTCCTCCAAACTTTTTCTTTGTCCATTCCCTCTATTGTGTTGTGAACTTTTTGATCTTTGCTCTTGTGTGATAGGGATCCCACCTTGAGATTGTGAAAAGAGGACCATTGTCATGAGTAGCCAAGATAAGAGCCAAGCCAAATGGAGATCCTAGGAGCTTGAATTCAAATTGTTTGATTGCTTGTTTGTTTGCTAAGTCCAAAGGAAAGGAGCATCTTGAGTCATCTCTATGAATTCAAGAAAAGGAACTCCAAGGGTTTATCTTTCCCCTCTTATCTTTATATGCTTTAGGAATAGCCCTTCTCTTCTTTTCCTCACTCTAACCAAGCCAAAATCATTTTCAAAACTTTGACTTTATTTCAAATTAGAAACCTAGGCCTTAAGCCTTTGACTTTTCAAAACTATTTTCATAAATACTCATTGTGAATAAACTTTAATCCAACTTTGACCTCATTTTGTAGATAACTTTAACTTGTAAATATAACTCACTTCAAGTTGTTTTTGTGTCTCCAATGGCCATTTGTTAAAACCTTTCAAAAACATTAGTCATAGGTTTGAGTTATCATAGTGGTTGATGTAAATCTCACCTCATCCTTAGTGGTTGGATTATAAGTCTTCCATGCTTATTATAGGGTTAACCCCTCACTAGTATGTTGAAGCCTTCCTCACATGGTGGATTGTTGGTTTAGGTTGAGTTATCTCCCTTTGATAACGAAAGACCTTAAGGCTTTTGATCAAATCAATTCACCAATCTTTGAGACTTTTACCCCGAACTACTTGGTTTTGATCCTCCTTTGTGATGGTATATAGGCCATGGGTTCATCCATTCAAACAACAAAATTTGTAAATATAATCTATTCTCTTATCATCCCTCCAATCTTTTGTACAAATATTTTTCACAAATACCAACCTACAACACATATTTGCAAAAAGGGTTCCCTTAGAGTACTAAGGATGTTTTGGGCGCGTAAAACCTTCCCATTTCATAACCAACCCCCTTACCTAGATCTCTAACATTTTTATTAGGTTTTGATTTGAAAAACTTCTTACTTGGATTTTGTTCACTTTTTAGCCTTTCCTTTCGACAAATAAAAGTGCGATGGCGACTCGAATTGTATGTTGACTTTTGGTTTAGTCAATAAACCTTAAAGTAACGAAAACCCCGCTACAGAGATATGAGAGACGCTTGAGGCTGAGATAGCCAACCTCAGTGTTTCACTCTGTGAATCAAAAGAAAGGGAAGAACGAGAACGCTGCAGTAAAGATAGTGCTCTGGCTGCTACTCAGGTTACACCTGAAATGTGGAAAGGAAAGTGCCAGGAGGCTGAAAATGCTAATGAGTGGGATCGACACTAGAGAGTTCGACATGACTCTTTGCTACGAGAAGGTGAAGATTGGATGAACGCAAGGGAAAATGTGAATGCTAGTTTGGCATCCTGCGAGGAAACCATCCAGTTTTTACATGAACAAAGAAATGAGTATCGAGACAAGTTTTCCAGTTTAATAGACTTCTGTAATGGCATGGCTAAGAATGTGCCTTTGATGCTAAGATGTGCTCTGGAAGACATATACAATGACAACATCCCTCCTTCAATGACCGACTTTATTTATCTTTGTGAAGACATGATGAAAAGGTTCAAAGGAGAGTTGGAAGATCTCAACAAACAGAAGCCTACAGTCTAACCCCGTTGTTTTGTACTTTCCTTTATGTTTGAAAGAATATTTTATACTCAATCCTTGTACTCTGTTTTGAATTGAATGAATGAAGGATTTTGAGTTTCTTTTGTACAAAAAGTTTGGTTCCATTCTTGTTTTATTCCCCGTTATCTCTTTGAATACTTGCTAAATAACAAGGAATCTAACACGGTTCCCTGAAAATAAAATTGAACATATGCATAAAAGACATTTTTTATAGCCACGTGCATTAAAGTATGCATCATGCATTTCATTTCTCAAAATAAAAATTCATTTAATTTTTTCCTCGTCTCTAGTAGTTCAAGCTGATTCCTCAACGTGCACACGCTACCCGCTCCAACACAAGAAGAATCATGGATGTAGTTCGAGAAGAACAAGCTGCCTTCAGAGAGGAGATGGACTCTGTCAAAAGCAAGATTGAACAGATCTTTGAGGCTATACAAGCTCTAGAT
The DNA here is from genome assembly GCF_024323335.1 of Lathyrus oleraceus. Taxonomy (NCBI): domain Eukaryota; kingdom Viridiplantae; phylum Streptophyta; class Magnoliopsida; order Fabales; family Fabaceae; genus Lathyrus; species Lathyrus oleraceus. The sequence continues at coordinate 225,171,665 of NC_066584.1, forward strand.
AGAAGGGAAGAAAAGGCTCGTGTTGCTACTGCTGCAAGGAACGATGCTCTGGTTCAAGGGGTTGCTCTTCAGTCAGGACCTTCAGTTCCTATTCCAAATCCCGTTATCTACGGTCTTCCTCCAGGTTTTGTTCCACCGCCTGTAAGAACTCATATGCCTCCACCTGCGCATACTTCTGGAGTAGCTGATGGAGTCGCTATGCAAGGACCTCCGATAGTCAATGAAGTAGTCATTCCCCACACTGATGAGGAGCTCCAGGACGAGTTTGAAATGCAGAATTATAATGGAGCTTCTCCAATGGTCATCCCTATTGATGCCCAAGATTCTGAGGCTATCTTGATGTGCCGTGCTCTGGACGAAAAGCTAAGAATCTTGGAAGGACATAACTCAACCCGATTAAGTGCCTTGGAGATGTGTCTGGTCCCAGACGTGGTGATTCCTCCAAAATTCAAAGCGCCTGAATTTGAAAAATACAAAGGTCTCACATGTCCTAACATACACTTGAAAATGTATTGCAGAAAAATGGATGCTTATGCCAGAGATGATAAGCTCATGATCCATTGCTTTCAGGACAATCTAATTGGGGCATCTTTGGATTGGTACATGAAATTGAAGTGTAGCAACATCCACACTTGGGATGAGTTGGCTGAAGCATTTGCAAAGCAATACACATATAATACTGACATGGAACCAAACCATACTCAGCTTCAGAGTATGGCCCAGAAAGACAATGAATCTTTTAAAGAATACGCACAACGCTGGAGAGAATTGGTTGCAAGGGTGCACCCTCCATTGGTTGATTGTGAATTAATTGACATTTTCATGGGTACCTTGCAGGGCCAATATTATGAAAGATTGATCAGTAGTGTGTTCACAGGATTTTCTGACATGGTGATCGTGGGTGAAAGAGTAGAGGAAGGATTGAAAAGTGGTAAAATCCAGGGAGGTTCCTGTAACACCCCGATAAAAAATAAGATAATTATTTAATTTAAGTTAATATTATATTTATTAATTTAATTAAATAATTGGAATTATTGGATTATTATTATTATTATTGGAATAATAATTATTGGAAAATATATATAAGTTGGAAATAAGAAAAAGAGTCCATTTGGTAAAGAAAGGGTTTTTGCGTGAAAAATAGAGAAGCGGCTGAAAAGTGGAAAGTGGAGAAAGGGCAAAGAGGCAGAACAAGAGGAAGAAGGTTGAAGAAGGAAGAGCTTGAAGCTAAAAGATTCGCCAGATTAACTCAGGTAAGGGGGGTTTATCGTCGTTTAATGGGTATTATGGATTAGCATGTAATGGGTAGTGATAAACCGTTGAATTGACCCTAATTGGGATTGTGAATGCTGAAAATTACGTTGGATAAACTGTGTTAAAAACTATAATTGAATCGATAGTCGTGTGAGTCGTAATTTGCTGGACGTATAGCTTGTTACGGAATTGGAATCGGAGGTCCGGAAGTCCTCCAACGGCGGAAAATGCGGAGAATTCTGCATTCTGCCTTGTGTTAGCGCAGGAACAGCTTTCTGTCTTGCGTTAACCGGTTAACCCAGGGTGTTAACCGGTTAACACTGTGTTGTATTGTGTAAAATTGCTGTTTTGTCTGCGTTAACCGGTTAACCCAGGGTGTTAACCGGTTAACACTGTTGTGATTGCTGAGATATTGCTGTTCTGTCTGCGTTAACCGGTTAACCCAGGGCGTTAACCGGTTAACACTGTTAAGTTTTGGGCAGGAAGCGTGTTTGTGCTGCGTTAACCGGTTAACCCAGGGCGTTAACCGGTTAACACTGTTGCAGAGTGGAAAATTGGTGTTTTAAATGTTGTGTACTTAATTGATGGTTGGCATATGTTGGCGGATGATGTAATAGGGATTATTTCCTGTTGTTTTGAGTAGTAAGGGTATTAGTAGAGTGTGCTAATACTGTGAGCAATTATTTGACATGATATGGTGTTTGATACATGTGTTGATGATGTATGATGATATGCATAATGTTGTGAATGTATATATTATGCATGTATTTGTGAATGGACTGTTGTATGGCTTAGTGTGTGAGCATATGTCCATTGTGGATTGTTGTTGATGTTGCATTGCTAGATGATTAGCGTGCATAGCATAGCCCTTGGGGTTGTAGCTAATTCCCATGGTGAGGAATTAGTGAGTGAATCATTGTGGATTCGTTGTTGATGTTTGCATGCTAGGTGATTAGTGTGCATAGCATAGCCTTTGGGGCTGTAGCTAATTCCCATGGTGAGGAATTAGTGAGTGAGTCACTAGATCTCAAATGAGTGGGACTAGTGAGCTTAGTAGCCGTATCTGGAATTGATCGGTGAGCTTGAACTATATGTTCAAGAATAGTCGGTACCGCATGTGTGGAGTCTCATTTCATAATGTATGTATGGCGTATAATATGAATGGATGTATTCCAATATTATACGTGTGGTTGTGTTGACATTGAGTATGAGTATGAATTGTGTAGTATTGAGTATGATAATTGGGTTGATGTGCCGTTACTGAATGTGTGATGTGATTAGGGTGATTAATGTGTTAAATTACTTAACATGACATGATATTTTATAATGCTTACTATATCGATTGAGGAACTCACCCTTACAACTATTTTTCAGGTAACGAGCAATGAGTTGAGTAGAAGCTAATACTTGGAGTCTAGTGTAGTCTCCTTAGTGGGTCATGCTCTGATAGATGTAACATCGGGAGGGAACATTTTAATTGTGTTGTTGATGATTGTTGAACCAGTTTACATGTAGTATGTTGCATGTTTTGAATGATCGATTTGATCTCTATCCGCTGCGTATTATGCAACTGTTTTATTTGATAAATAAATGAGCATGACAAGCTACTTTGATGAATAGTGTGAAATGTTGTGTGACACCCTTAATTGCATATTTACTCTGACTGATACATATTTGTTATTTTGATTAAATATTTGGGGTATTTTAGAAGGGTGTTACATTAGTGGTATCAGAGCATAGTCGGTCGAGTCGAGTCGTAATTATTCTGTTTCCCCTGTACGGGATAGGTGTTGTGTAACCCTATCAGTACTTATTGTTTTAGCTTGTTGGGTTTTCAGAATAGAGATGGCTGGAAGAGGTAGAGACGATGCTGCGATTGCTGAGGCTCTGGGTATGCTAGCTGGAGTACTTGGAGGGAATCCGAATGTTGTGGAAATGGGAGCTGCTCGTCAATTGAGTGAGTTCCAGAAGAACAATCCTCCAATGTTCAAGGGAGCATACGATCCAGATGGCGCTCAGAAGTGGTTGAAGGAGATAGAGAGAATCTTCCGAGTGACTGAGTGTGCAGATAACCAGAAGGTCAGGTTCGGTACGCATATGCTGTCAGAAGAAGCAGATGATTGGTTGGTTGCTACCCGCACTGAGTTGGAAACTGCTGGGAATGCTGAGATCACTTGGGCTGTATTCAGAGAGAGATTTCTGAGGAAGTACTTTCCAGAGGATGTCAGAGGAAAGAAAGAGATAGAGTTCTTGGAATTGAAACAGGGTAACAGGTCTGTTACTGAGTACGCTGCTAAGTTCACAGAGCTGTCAAAGTATTATACTCCCTATAATGAGGCTGCTGGAGAATTTTCGAAATGTGTGAAGTTTGAGAACGGGTTACGTCCCGAGATCAAGCAGGCTATTGGATACCAACGGATCAGAGTGTTTTCTGACTTGGTTGACTGTTGCAGGATTTTTGAACAGGATTCCAAAGCCAGAGCAGAGAGCTATCAGCAAAGGGTTGATAGGAAAGGCAAGAATCAGAATGATCGTGGAAAACCGTATGCAGCTGGCAAAGGTTTTCAGAAGCAGAGTGGGATGAAGAGGCCTAGTGGGGGAGACTCTAGCGCCCCTGCTAAGTGTTATAGATGTGGTCGGGCTGGACATCGTGTCCATGAGTGTACCAGTGCTGAGATGAAGTGTTTCAAGTGTGGCAAAGGTGGTCATTTGGCTGCGGAGTGCCGGTTGAAGACTGTAACTTGTTTCAACTGTGGAGAGGTGGGTCATATCAGTCCACAGTGTCCTAAGCCGAAGAAAGAGAATCAGTCAGGAGGCAAGGTCTTTGCCTTATCGGGTTCTGAGACTTCTGCAGATGATCGTTTGATCAGAGGTACGTGTTATATTAATGGCTTTCCTCTTGTAGCTATTATCGACACAGGTGCTACTCATTCCTTTATATCTTTGGATTGTGCTGTGAAACTTAAGTTAGAGATATCTGAGATGCATGGTAGTATGGTGATTGATACTCCTGCGAAGGGTTCGGTGACTACTACTTCAGTTTGTTTAAATTGTCCTTTGAGTATTTTTGGTAGAGACTTTGGGATGGACCTAGTGTGTCTTCCACTAGTGCAGATTGATGTTATTCTGGGTATGAACTGGTTGGTGTTTAACCGAGTTTATATCAACTGTTTTGATAAGACTGTGATCTTTCCGGAGATTGAGGAAGGAAAGAGTTTGTTTCTATCAGCAAGGCAGGTGAATGAGGCAGTAGTAGATGGGGCAGAGTTGTTTATGCTGTTAGCGACTTTGGAGGCTAAAGATAAACTGGTGATTTGCGATCTAGCTGTGGTGTGTGATTTTCCTGATGTGTTTCCAGAAGAAGTGAATGAATTACCGCCAGAGCGTGAAGTTGAGTTCTCGATTGATTTGGTACCTGGTACTAGACCGATATCGATGGCTCCGTACCGTATGTCTGCTGTCGAGTTAACTGAATTGAAGAGTCAGCTGGAAGATCTGTTGGATAAGAAATTTATTCGTCCGAGTGTGTCACCGTGGGGTGCACCAGTGTTATTGGTTAAGAAGAAAGAAGGTACTATGAGGTTGTGTGTGGACTACAGGCAACTGAATAAAGTGACGATCAAGAATCGGTATCCTTTGCCGAGGATTGATGATTTGATGGATCAATTGGTTGGTGCGAGTGTGTTCAGCAAGATAGATTTGAGATCTGGGTATCATCAGATACGTGTGAAAACTGAAGATATTCAGAAGACTGCTTTCAGAACAAGGTATGGACATTATGAGTATTCTGTAATGCCTTTTGGTGTGACTAATGCGCCTGGAGTATTTATGGAGTATATGAATAGGATTTTCCACCCATACCTAGACAAGTTTGTTGTGGTGTTTATTGATGACATTTTGGTGTATTCGAAATCTGAAGAAGAGCATGCTGAACATTTGAAAGTGGTTTTAGAAGTTCTCCGAGAAAAGAAGTTATTTGCTAAACTGTCTAAGTGTGAATTTTGGTTAGAAGAGGTTAGTTTTCTTGGTCATGTAATTTCAAGAGGTGGTGTTGCTGTTGATCCTTCTAAGATAGAAGCGGTGTCTAAGTGGGAAGCTCCGAAGTCTGTTGCTGAGATTCGAAGTTTCCTTGGATTGGCTGGTTATTATAGGAAGTTCATTGAGGGATTTTCTAAGTTGGCGTTACCGTTGACGATGTTGACCAGAAAGGGGCAAGCGTTTGTTTGGGACTCAAAATGTGAAGAAGGTTTCCAAGAGTTAAAGAGAAGGTTAACTATTGCTCCTATTCTGATATTACCGAGTCCGTCGAAACCATTTGAGGTTTACTGTGATGCTTCATTGTTGGGTTTGGGTGGTGTGTTGATGCAGAATAAGCAGGTTATAGCTTATGCTTCGAGACAACTGAGGGTTCATGAGAGGAACTATCCGACACACGATTTAGAGTTGGCAGCTGTGGTATTTGTTCTGAAGTTATGGAGGCATTACTTGTATGGATCAAGATTTGAGGTTTTCAGTGACCATAAAAGTTTAAAGTATTTGTTTGATCAGAAAGAGCTGAATATGAGACAGAGGAGATGGTTAGAATTTCTGAAGGATTATGACTTTGGTTTGAATTACCATCCGGGTAAAGCAAACGTAGTGGCTGATGCATTGAGTCGGAAATCATTACATATGTCTATGTTAATGGTTAAGGAATTGGATTTAATTGAGCAGTTTAGAGACTCGAGTTTGGTGTGTGAGAGTACTCACAATAGTGTTAAATTGGGAATGCTGAAGTTAACGAGTGGTATTCTGGATGAGATTAGAGAGGGTCAGAAATCCGATGTGCTTTTGGTTGATAAGTTGACTCTAGTGAATCAAGGTCAAGGTGGTGAATTTAGAGTCGATGAGAGTGGTGTTTTGAAATTTGGTAATCGGGTGTGTATTCCGGATGTTACCGAACTTAAGAAGAGTATTCTTGAGGAAGGACATCGTAGTGGCCTGAGTATTCATCCTGGGGCTACGAAGATGTATCATGATTTGAAAAAGTTATTTTGGTGGCCGGGAATGAAAAGAGAAATTGCGAGTTTTGTTTATTCTTGTTTGACTTGTCAGAAGTCAAAGATTGAGCATCAGAAGCCGTCTGGACTAATGCAACCGTTGACTATTCCAGAGTGGAAGTGGGATAGTATCAGTATGGATTTTGTGTCTGGTTTGCCGAGGACAAATAAGAATTGTGAAGCTATTTGGGTGATTGTTGACAGATTGACAAAGTCGGCTCACTTCATTCCGATCAGAATGGATTATCCGTTAGAGAAATTAGCTGAGTTGTATATTGAGAAGATTGTAAGTTTGCATGGTATTCCGTCGAGTATTGTTTTGGACAGAGATCCTAGATTTACATCGAAGTTCTGGGAAGGTTTGCAGAAGGCTATGGGAACTAAGCTGAGATTGAGTTCTGCATATCATCCGCAGACTGATGGTCAGACTGAGAGGACGATTCAGTCACTAGAGGATCTTTTGAGGGCTTGTGTTTTGGAAAAGGGAGGTGCTTGGGATTGTTATTTACCTTTGATTGAGTTTACCTACAACAATAGTTTTCATTCGAGCATTGGTATGACACCGTTTGAAGCTTTGTATGGTAGGAGATGTCGGACGCCTTTATGTTGGTATGAGTCCGGTGAGAGTGCTGTGGTTGGACCGGAGATTGTTCAACAGACTACGGAAAAGATTAAGATGATTCAGGAGAAGATGAGAATTGCTCAGAGTCGTCAGAAGAGTTATCACGACAAGAGGAGGAAGTCACTTGAGTTTCAAGAGGGAGATCATGTGTTTCTTCGCGTTACTCCGATAACTGGGGTTGGTCGAGCTTTGAAGTCGAAGAAGTTGACACCTCGATTTATTGGTCCTTATCAGATTTTGGAGAGGATAGGGGAGGTAGCCTATCGTATCGCTTTACCGCCGTCGCTTGCGAATTTGCATGAGGTTTTTCATGTGTCTCAGTTGAGGAGGTACATTCATGATCCGTCGCATGTAGTCCAAATAGATGATGTACAGGTGAGAGATAACCTGACTGTTGAAACATCACCTATGAGGATCGAGGATCGAGAGTTGAAGCAGTTGCGGGGTAAAGAGATTGCCTTGGTGAAGGTAGCTTGGGGAGGACCAGCAGGTGGCAATGTGACTTGGGAACTGGAGAGTCAGATGAAGGAGTCTTATCCGGAGTTGTTCGCTGGAGGTATGTTTTCGAGGACGAAAACTCTTTTAGTGGGGGAGAGTTGTAACACCCCGTTAAAAAATAAGATAATTATTTAATTTAAGTTAATATTATATTTATTAATTTAATTAAATAATTGGAATTATTGGATTATTATTATTATTATTGGAATAATAATTATTGGAAAATATATATAAGTTGGAAATAAGAAAAAGAGTCCATTTGGTAAAGAAAGGGTTTTTGCGTGAAAAACAGAGAAGCGGCTGAAAAGTGGAAAGTGGAGAAAGGGCAAAGAGGCAGAACAAGAGGAAGAAGGTTGAAGAAGGAAGAGCTTGAAGCTAAAAGATTCGCCGGATTAACTCAGGTAAGGGGGGTTTATCGTCGTTTAATGGGTATTATGGATTAGCATGTAATGGGTAGTGATAAACCGTTGAATTGACCCTAATTGGGATTGTGAATGCTGAAAATTACGTTGGATAAACTGTGTTAAAAACTATAATTGAATCGATAGTCGTGTGAGTCGTAATTTGCTGGACGTATAGCTTGTTACGGAATTGGAATCGGAGGTCCGGAAGTCCTCCAACGGCGGAAAATGCGGAGAATTCTGCATTCTGCCTTGTGTTAGCGCAGGAACAGCTTTCTGTCTTGCGTTAACCGGTTAACCCAGGGTGTTAACCGGTTAACACTGTGTTGTATTGTGTAAAATTGCTGTTTTGTCTGCGTTAACCGGTTAACCCAGGGTGTTAACCGGTTAACACTGTTGTGATTGCTGAGATATTGCTGTTCTGTCTGCGTTAACCGGTTAACCCAGGGCGTTAACCGGTTAACACTGTTAAGTTTTGGGCAGGAAGCGTGTTTGTGCTGCGTTAACCGGTTAACCCAGGGCGTTAACCGGTTAACACTGTTGCAGAGTGGAAAATTGGTGTTTTAAATGTTGTGTACTTAATTGATGGTTGGCATATGTTGGCGGATGATGTAATAGGGATTATTTCCTGTTGTTTTGAGTAGTAAGGGTATTAGTAGAGTGTGCTAATACTGTGAGCAATTATTTGACATGATATGGTGTTTGATACATGTGTTGATGATGTATGATGATATGCATAATGTTGTGAATGTATATATTATGCATGTATTTGTGAATGGACTGTTGTATGGCTTAGTGTGTGAGCATATGTCCATTGTGGATTGTTGTTGATGTTGCATTGCTAGATGATTAGCGTGCATAGCATAGCCCTTGGGGTTGTAGCTAATTCCCATGGTGAGGAATTAGTGAGTGAATCATTGTGGATTCGTTGTTGATGTTTGCATGCTAGGTGATTAGTGTGCATAGCATAGCCTTTGGGGCTGTAGCTAATTCCCATGGTGAGGAATTAGTGAGTGAGTCACTAGATCTCAAATGAGTGGGACTAGTGAGCTTAGTAGCCGTATCTGGAATTGATCGGTGAGCTTGAACTATATGTTCAAGAATAGTCGGTACCGCATGTGTGGAGTCTCATTTCATAATGTATGTATGGCGTATAATATGAATGGATGTATTCCAATATTATACGTGTGGTTGTGTTGACATTGAGTATGAGTATGAATTGTGTAGTATTGAGTATGATAATTGGGTTGATGTGCCGTTACTGAATGTGTGATGTGATTAGGGTGATTAATGTGTTAAATTACTTAACATGACATGATATTTTATAATGCTTACTATATCGATTGAGGAACTCACCCTTACAACTATTTTTCAGGTAACGAGCAATGAGTTGAGTAGAAGCTAATACTTGGAGTCTAGTGTAGTCTCCTTAGTGGGTCATGCTCTGATAGATGTAACATCGGGAGGGAACATTTTAATTGTGTTGTTGATGATTGTTGAACCAGTTTACATGTAGTATGTTGCATGTTTTGAATGATCGATTTGATCTCTATCCGCTGCGTATTATGCAACTGTTTTATTTGATAAATAAATGAGCATGACAAGCTACTTTGATGAATAGTGTGAAATGTTGTGTGACACCCTTAATTGCATATTTACTCTGATAGATACATATTTGTTATTTTGATTAAATATTTGGGGTATTTTAGAAGGGTGTTACAGTTCCAGCAGTCAACCAATCTTGAAGAAGCCTTTCAACGGATTCAAGAGGAAGGAGGGTGAGACTAGTGCCATTTCTTCTCAGAGGGGAGGGCACCATACAAGGCTCCTGCTTCTGTGCCTTATTATCAGTACCCTTACGTAGCGGTTGTTCAATATCCAACCATGCCTTACCGTCCAATTGCTCCTGTTCCTATTCCAGCTCCGGTACGTCACTATCAAGTTCCAGTTCCTCAATATCAAACTCCACAACCTCAGTTCCAGGCTCCTCCACCTCAACATCAACAGAGAAATCAACAGAATAATCAACCACGTCCAGTTCAGCAGCAACGACCAAATTAATAGAGGCCATATCAACAGTACAATAATGTGAATACCACTCCCATCCCAATTGAGACAGCCTATGTCCCATTAGTGAAATTCTAAAATAAAATACAAAAAATTTTAAAAAATTTAAATAACAAGACTGAATTAATTAAAATATACTACTTCACATATATATGCTTCAAATATGTTTTACATAAAGTTTGACACCGTTAAGACTAGTGGCCTTGCCACGTAGATAAAACTTAAAATAAAAGTACATGAAGAAAATCAAAAGAAAGCTTAATAGAAGGACCTCCTAAGTCCAACAGGACTGACACTTATACTGACTGTATATTATTACGTACTAGTAACGATGTGATAAGCGTTTAACAAAATGCTAGCAACCTTCAGCCTTGACATTATCGTAATCTGTCACTCCATAGCCTTCCCTCCTAAATGGTCTAGCTCGTCGCCTGATCGTCATAGATCAATCCAAAGATGCAAGACAAAAAGAATACAGGGCTAAGATTTACGTACAAGTTTAAAAGTGGGAATAGGATGTAAAATAGTAATATGTATATATGACAACCATAATTATTCGAACAAGCGTATCTTTATCCCATATTTACCTATACTCTATAAGTATTTATTCTAATGCATCCTTGAACTATATGCTGACTCAGGCCACTAAACGCTGTCAAGGATACCTATCCCATTTACCAAGATCAGATATCACAAGACCACATGCCACCAACGTACTCCCAATTACCAAGAGCTATGCCACCTAACTTCACATGGAGTCTAGGTGTTATAAGTCGATCGTCCCTGAGGATTCAGGCCAAGACCCTCGTCTTGCCTAGCATGCATAAGTAATAATCCCCATCGGGATTGTAGGCGACTGATCAACCTCGTACGTCCCATACCGCACGGCAGTGGACTTACACATTCCTCAATGCAGGTCTATATGATCACTCAACCATCTTGTAGCAACGCTCAACTATAAATATTTAGTTAATATTTGGGAAATATCGTATTAACCTTTCAGGTCATAGTTATTATCTCATTACTTCAGTTGAGTGCCAAATCCATTAAATGTCTTGTCTATTTCTCCTTGGTGTGATCCTTGTCTCTATATATAACTAGTTCAGTTTATACAGTGAATAATGTATGGTTGACTTCCCAGGTAAGAGAGGTGGACCGTAAAGGACACGGTCGACCAAGTCTTATCCTTAGCCAAAACCCAACCGAATACAACTACTCAATGTATCCAACTTCCCTTATTTCATTGGGGATCTAACACTTAATATCTAATCAATGTTGTTGTTTCTCTCCTTAATAGATCATTTTCTTAGTCTATCAATCACAATCATTCAAGTATAAATAAAATAAACAATTAGACAATTAATCAAACAATGTAAGCACAATACAACCTTAAATTGTCATAGATCATTCTTATGATAAATAATTAAGGTCGGCATAACCTCGCTTAGTGATTTGGGAAAATCATTATTCGAGAATAAGCTCTCCTTACTTATTTATCGCTGGTAGGGCTTGGGTCACCACTACCCACATATATATATTAAGCTATTTTACGCTAACCGTCCCAACGTATACGAGACCTTGCCCCCACCTTTTGTTGTTGATCGTTGTTGAAAGTCCACGAGCGTTTTCTCTGATGTTTGCCCAGAACCTAATTTACGATAACCGTTGAATTGTACAAAATTTATAAAATAATTAGAATATAATTTACGGTTAAATAAACATAATCCCGTTACAAATTAAAATATTTATTTATTTAAAATATTTAATAATAACCTCCACTATATTTAAATCGTTATTAAATTCAAGTATAAATTAGACTATACTCCCATTTGAATTTGTTTGTTTTAGAAAATTATCAAGAGTGTATTCCTAATAACATTTTAATTTTATAATAATACTTGGGCATTATAACAACTTAAAATGGTAAAACTTATCTTGGACTTTATAAGTTCAATATCTCAACGTCTTAACGGAAATTTAAATCAAAATCTTAAAATAACCTTTATATAAATAAAATAATTAAAATAATTAAATTATAACGACTTACGGGTTACTTATGAAAATGATTTGAGCAGAACTTTGACGTATCGACACCGTGAAAACTTCGACAACTAAAACTAATATTTCTATATGAAGAAACTAGAGAAAGAAGGAAATGAAGAGGTAAGAAAGATGATTTGTGAATGAATGAATGAAAATGGAGTGAGAAAGACCCCTATTTATACTAGTTGTAAGATATTAAAATAATGTAAGTTTATCTCCTTTTGCCCATGCTTTCTAACTTTTCAACTCTTGCTAGTAAATATGTCTTTGTCAAATATTTACAAGTCTTGCATGAATAGTTTTATAGGTGTTCTAATATGACTTTGTGAAAATAGTTGGTGAGAAATGTATGAAAGTTTGATTTTTCTACTATTTCATGACATATGATCATGTAGAATATTAATAGTAAAATAAAATATATTTCTTTTATAAAATGAAAGGATAAGTATAATAATAATAATAATAATAATAATAATAATGATAATAATAATAATAATAATAATAATAATAATAATAATAATAATAATAACAAGGATAATTATTTAATACATTTATTAACTTAAGATTATTTTATTTACTATTAGTTTGTAGAGTAAAATAGTGATATTCAAATCAAATAACATCAAATAATATAATAACAAAAATAATATGGATAATTAATTAACTTAAAATTAAGTATTTAAATGACTAATTTCAAAGTTTAGTTTGTAAAATAAAACGATGATATTCAAATTGAATAATAATATTAATAATAAAATAAAGAGTAATTAGTTGATAAATTAATTATTATAGCGGCTAGTTTCAATGTTTAGTTTGTAATAATTAGCGATGTTAAAGTCTCAATTATAATCATATATATTATTTAAGGTATGGAAAATTAGGATGTTACACCAATGACTTACACTCAAATGCTACCATATCTGATTCAAATGGGACTGTCATGCCAAGGGCATTACCTCCAATACCGAGAATTGCAAGGTGTTCAAGCTCCGGGTTCAAGAGTTGATAGATCAGAAAATATTGTCTTTTGCTGATGTTCCAAATGTGGGGAACAATCCTTTGCCTAAACATGATGGTTCAGGTGTCAATGCTATAGAAAGTTCAACTGATGATGGATTGATAAAGGATGTGTTCAAGTTGAAGACTCTTTTAATAGTGGTCCATGCTAGATTGATGGAAGTAGAATTGATGAATGGGGTACATGATAATTGTGTGGTGTGTTCGTCCAACCCTGATCAGTGTGGTGAATTCAAAATTTATCTTCAACGTTTGATGGATCACCAGGTTATTCAGTTCACTAGAGAAAAGATTGATGAGGATGTTACTGTGATTGTGCATGTGTTTGATCAAGAGAGGCTTCCCAAGCCTTTTGTGGTCCCTTATCAGAGAAATGTTGACCTAGAGCCAGTGAAGAAGATTGAGCCCATGGTTATCTATGTTCCCGCTCCATTCTCATTTGACAGTACCAAAGCAGTTCCTTGGAACTATGAGCATGTAGTTTACGTGGGTAACAAACCAGTAATCTTGTAAGAGTCATATGTGACTAACATCGCTGGAGCTAGTGGTGTGACTCGAAGTGGAAGGGTTTTCGCTCCTGAAGTGATCCCAAACAAAGAAAGTGCACCAACAGTTGAACCAACGAAGGGGAAAGAGGTGAATCCTCCAGAAGCAGAAGAAGGCTCATCTAACAAAGCAGTGATTGCTGAAGAGGATAGAGAATTCTTGAAAATCATCAAGAAGAGTGACTACAAGGTCGTAGATCATCTCAACCAAACTCCTTTAAAAATCTCCATTCTTTCTCAACTTATGAGTTCTAAGGCTCATAGGACCGCTCTATTGAAGTTCTTGAACGAAGCTTATGTGGCAGAAGACATCAGTGTTATTCAGTTTGATAATATGGTTGCTAATCCCAATGCTAGTAGTTGTTTGATGTTCACTGATGATGATTTACCCCCTAATGGGAGAGAACATAATATGGCGCTTCATATCTCCATTCAGTGTACAGATTTTACTTTGGCTCGAGTACTGGTAGATACAGGTTTATCCTTGAACGTGTCCCCTAAGACTACCCTGGCACAATTGAATATTAAAGGGGTGCAGATGAGACCCAATGCTTTAATAGTGAAAGCTTTTGATGGGTCTAAGCGAACAGTTATTGGGGAGATTGACCTCCCAATCCTGATTAGCCCTCAAACTTTCCGTATTACCTTCTAGGTAATGGATATTAGGCCTGCTTATAGCTGTCTGTTAGGTAGACCTTGGATTCATGCTGCTGGAGCTGTCACCTCGACACTTCACCTGAAGCTGAAGTTTGTTACTTCTAGTAAGTTGGTATTAGTATCCGGAGAGGAAGATATTTTCGTCAGCCATTTGACTTCTTTCAGATACATTGAAGTAGGTGAAGACATTGTTGAAACTCCTCTCCAAGCCCTTGAAGTGGTCAATGTGGTCCAGACTAAGCTGAAACTTGTTGAAGAACCCAAGGGGGTCATGTCCTCGTGGAAGAGTGTGAAAGCTGCAATTGAAGCTGGTTGCCCTGGAAGTTGAGGCACAATGATTGAATTACCAGAGAAGAAAGACAAGTGTGGATTAGGATATCAACCGTCTATTGAACTTTTCAAAGATCAGAAGATACATCAAGGGAAGGTTCCTAGCATCTAGGAAATATTCTCCAAAACTGGTTTCCGAAGTGATGATCAAGTGAATGCTCTTGAAGATGAAGATCCAGATTTGTCCAAGATGGTGTTTTGTGGACCTCTGGATGCCACTATCACTAACTGGAAGACAACAAATGTTCCGGATATAGTTTTGTAGGGCCCATTTTGTGTTAATATTTAAGCCTTATCATCAATACAAAGCACATTTTTTGAGATCCCTGTCTTTCATATTTTTATTTTTTTTTACAAATAAATAAACAACAAAATAAAAAAATGGAAATTTTTATTTCACATAACTTTCATTTTTCAAAATCTTTCGCAAAAAAGTAAAATCATTTCCATGCAGATCATTAATAACTGGATCCATTGAACACGACAATGCTATAATTCCCTATGACTTCGACCTCTCGATTAACCAAGCTGAAGAGGATGGTAAGGAAGAATGGAACTCCCAAAAGAGTTGACCAGACTTTTGAAACTAGAGGAAAAGATGATTCAGCCTCATCAGGAACCTGTGGATGTGATCAATCTGGGGACTGAGGAGGATAGAAAGGAAGTCAAGGTCGGAACTGCTTTGAAAAAAAATGTGAAGGAGGAACTAGTTAAGCTACTACATGAATATGGGGATGTGTTTGCTTGGTCATATCAGGATATGCCAGGACTCGACACTGATATAGTTGTGCACAAGCTGCCGTTGAAGCCGGAATGCCCGCCCATCAAGCAGAAGTTGAGAAGAACTCGACCAGACATGGCTGCCAAGAATAGAGAAGAGGTCAAGAAGTAGTTTGATGCAGGTTTTCTAGCTGTTGCAACTTACCCGTAGTGGATTGCTAATATTGTGCCAGTTCCGAAGAAAGATGGAAAAGTTCGAATGTGTGTAGACTACAGAGACCTGAATAGAGATAGTCCCAAAGATGATTTTCCTTTACCTCACATTGATGTATTGGTAGATAACACAGCTCAGTTCTCTGTATTCTCCTTCATGGATGGATTCTCAAGATATAATCAGATTAAAATGTCTCCCGAAGATGTGGAGAAAACAACTTTCATTACACCATGGGGCACTTTCTGTTATAAGGTAATGCCTTTCGGCCTGAAAAATGCTGGGGTAAACTATCAAAGGGCCATGGTGACTCTTTTCCATGATATGATACATAAGGAGATTGAAGTCTATATGGATGACATGATTGCCAAGTCTCAGACAGAAGAGAAGCATGTTATTCATCTGAGGAAGATGTTTGTAAGATTGAGGAAATACAGACTGCGCTTAAACCCTGCTAAATGCACTTTTGGAGTCAGATTTGGAAAGCTTCTAGGATTCATTTTGAGCCATAGAGGCATAGAAGTTGATCCTGACAAAGTCAAAGCTATTCAAGAGATGCCAACACCTCGGACAGAGAAGCAAGTATGTGGTTTCTTGGGTAGATTAAACTATATTTCCAGATTCATCTCACATCTGACAGCCACTTGCGAGCCAATATTCAAGTTGTTAAGAAAAGATCGAGCTGTTAGGTGGAACGATGTGTGCCAGATTGCATTCGATAAAATCAAACAATATCTACAAAAACCACCAATCTTAGTGCCACCAGTTCCAGGAAGGCCTCTCATTATGCATTTGACAATACTCGATGGATCCATGGCATGTGTACTGGGGCAACATGATGAGACGGGTAGAAAAGAGCATGTTATCTACTACCTGAGCAAGAAGTTTACAGAATGTGAAATCAGGTACTCCATGCTAGAAAAGACTTGTTGTGCATAAGCATGGGTCGCTCGTCGTCTGAGACAGTATATGATTTATCATACAACAATGTTAATATCCAAGATGGATCCCATCAAGTACATCTTCGAGAAAGCTGGATTAACTGGAAGAATCGCTCGCTGACAGATGTTGTTATCAGAATATGATATTCAGTATGTAACTCAGAAGGCCATTACGGGTAGTGTATTATCAGAGTACCTTGCGCACCATCCAGTAGAGGACTATCATATGATGAGACTCGACTTCCCAGATGAAGACGTCATGTACATAAGAGACTATGAGATTCCAGGCCCGAAAGAAGGACCCGAACCAAGATCGCGGTGGACGCTCGTGTTCGATGGCGCCTCAAATGCATTGTGTCGCACCTAAAAAAATGGGGATACGACTTTAAAGCGAAGCGCGATCGCATGCTCGCATTGATGGACTAAACAGAGTCGCCACCGAACTTTATTTATTCCTAAAAAGGAAAGGGAAAATATCGATAAAACCCAAGAAAGAACGACAATGATTATGGTCGTCGCAACCAATATCAGGGTTCGGGAGTCGATTACGCAAGGGGAAGGTATTAGCACCCCTCACGTCCGTTGTATTCAACGGGAACCCGCAACCAATATCAGGGTTCGGGAGTCGATTACGCAAGGGGAAGGTATTAGCACCCCTCACGTCCGTTGTACTCAACGGGAACCATTAGGTTAGTTGTGTGCGTTAGTGTTAGTTGAAATATTAGGCTTTTCGAATTATTAGGTGGGAAAGAAAGAAAGGATGAGAAGAGAATGTTTTTGGATTTTTGACGAAGGACTAAACCTAAGTTTTTTATTAGTGGGCCTGACAAGATTTATAAATCCTGCTCCTATGTATCTCAAAAGAGAAATCAAGACTTACGTAGTTCTGGGTAGAAAAATGTTTGTTTGTTGGTCGATTTTAGTGAAAGCTATATTGTATTAATCGACAAAAACATTATTTTACCCAAAACAGATGAGGAGTGGACGCATACCACACATCGAACGGATTTATAAATCTACATTCGGAAAAGCGTCATTTATCTCTACTCAACAATCGTGGCCGCAACATTGTTTTGTATCACTTAAGACAAGATGTCTTTCATTTTGAAAAGGTTTTTTTTATCAATCGCACGGCGGCGAGAAAGACTTTGATTGGTTGGTTGTATTTTTGAGTAATGGCGAGAACTTGGATGAGCGAGATATCCATCTCGAATCCTAGTCTCAGGAGTGCACGGTATACACCATGTTCTATTTCAATCTTTATTGGCAAAAGTGTTTAATAAAGATTAAGTATTTTTAGGTTTGAATGAGAAAGGGTTTGAAGAAACCGCATTGACAATTTTAGACGATGTCGAGAGCTAAGATAGGCGAGACATCCGCCTCGAATCTTAATCTCAGGAGTGCACGGTATACACCGTGTTCCATTTCCATCTTTATTGAAAAAGTATTAAGGTAGGAATTAGGTATTTTGAAGTTTGAAAGACGAGTACTTGTGACTTGCAAGCTCTTACGGCTTGAGTCTAACACTCGGGACTACATCTGGACATTCCACCCAGGCAGCCTGTTTCTTTCCAATTTTATTAAGAAAATCATTCGAATATTTATGAATATTTTGGAGAGAAGACGAATATTTATGGGTTGCAAACTCTTACAGCTTGAGCCTAATATTCGGGATTACGATTGGATATTTCCTCCAGGTAATCTTTTTCTTCCAACTTTATTAAGAAGATGGTTTGAGATATTTACAGGTGTTTTGGAGAGAAGACGAATATTTATGGCTTACAAGCTCTTACAGCTTGAGCCCAATATTCGGGATTACGATTGGATATTCCCTCCAGGTAATCTTTTTCTTCCAACTTTATTAAGAAGAGGTTTTGAATATTAGAGTATTAAAAGGAAGACGAATATTTATGGCTTGCAAGCTCTTACAGCTTGAGCCTAATATTCGGGATTATGACTGGATATTCCCTCCAGGATAATCTTTTTCTTCACGCTTTATTTAGAAAAACGATTTGAATATTAGAGTGTTAAAGAGAAGACGAATATTAACGGCTTGCAAGCTCTTACAACTTGAGCCTAATATTCAGGATTATAACTGGATATTTCCTCCAGGATAATCTTTTTCTTCACGCTTTTAGAAAAGGGTTTGAATATTATGTTTGATTTGTGAAATGATCTTGAAATGATTCATATTTATTTTTGGAATGTATTTTGAAACTAAGGAAAGTTGACATCGATTTTGGAATCGAATGAAATTTGGTGATTATTTACATGTGTAAAAGTATGGATATGGGTACTAATAAACTAACTAAATTAGTTAACACACAAAAATCGACTAATCGAATAAAATAGTATCGGAAGTTCAACCATTAATTAAATCTAAAAGGCAAACATTTAAAGGTACACACAACTAAACATTGATTAAATTAAATTGATAAAAATTTAAAATAAAATAAATAGTAGAAGTTATATATAAAATTAAACAAAATGGTGAGCATAACAAATAGAGACATAAAGATTTGCTATCCACGGGTATCAAACCCACTCCACTAAAGACAATGAAACCACTCTCTATCCACTAGGCCACTTATGATTAGTTATTATTTACAATAACAACTTGGATATATAAACCAGCACAGATTGAAATTAAAATTAAAAAAATAAAAGCTAAAACAAGATAGTCTGTTGGACTATCAAATGGGAGAAACCAAGAAAAGATACCCTAGCCGCCTGGCTGTTGGGTTTCCAAAGGAACATGGGTTGGAAAAACCAAAGGTAATACATTAATACACACTTTAAATGAAAAACAAATGAATGCTAAACGTAAGAGGAATACTAAACAAAAAGTAGTAACCAATAAACAAATGAATACACTATTTAATATGGTTTTAAATATTTGTGTTTTTTTTTAAAGAAAAATAAATGAAAGAAAACTGGGAAACGTGAGAGAAGATGCACAGTGAAGAAAAGCTGAAACTCATTATTCTCTCAATCTCTCTATCACTCGTCCTCAATCTCCCTCGCGTCCTCTCAACCTCACTTCTCTCAATCTCTCTCGCTAACAAACCCTCTCTCACAGCCGCTCAAACGCATCTCTCCTTCTCTCTCAACCTCGCGTCTCTCACACAATCGCTCACCTCTACCCAAGAAATACACGAATCTATGGTTTCAAAAGAGAGTCGAGTGAAAATCTCACCTTTGGCGGTGACGACGGCTCCGATGATGCTTAAATCCTCCTCCTTCGCCTCTTCAAATCCAAGTTTATTTTGATTTGGGATTAGGGTTTTTGTGGTGTTTTGTCCGCCTCCCCATTTTTTTCGTCCCTCGTTCGTGATTCTCCTCCCTCTTTATATCTTGCAGATTAGGGTTTCGATTTGGTCTATGCAGATCCAAACGGGTGTTTCTGCAAAATCCTTTTGGTGTGCTCAGTTGGGATTCCCCTATTTGATGTTAACTTCGGAAACGGTAACATAAACTACGTACTTTCTCCCTCTGTTTTTGTCTTAATCCCTTTTGGGATATTTTGTTAAAAAAAATTTACTGCCTCGATTGCTTTGTGTTACTGCAGTGAAAAAAATTATTGTGAATTCATTGTGAATTTGTTGCAGGTTGGTTCAAGTTCAATGGTCTGGTGGATGGTAGGTTTTGATGTAGATGGCAAAGTTGCTTCAAAGCAGGTTCCTTATCCGGTTTACGTTTCTGTGGGTATTGCCATTTTCCTGTGATCCTAATAGAATTGGATTGTTGTTGCAGGATATGAATTTTACAATTGAATATTGTATCTTGTTGATGTCACCGCACATCATCTACCGGCTGTTTATCATTTGACAGTAAGTTCCTTGGCATCACAAAGTCTCTTTCTCTAAGCCTCAAGCTAGGATAGTAATCACCAATACCATCACCAAGGTAGATGAACCTTTTGTTATCCAATTCACTAACTGTGTTTTTAATTCTATCAATGACTAAACCCTTGCACATGTTTGGAGGGCATGGATTCAGGTTGTGGCTCAAGTCATGCTGTCGGAAGTTGGGTGGATATTGGAAAGGGCTTCCAACGGCTTTCTACAAGCATTCCAACCGCAGTTGCTGATGATTTTGCTCAGGTTAATGGTTAAATCAAAGGAAGCTAGTTAGTGAAACCGGTTAGCTATATCTAGAAAGCAGAATGCAGATTGGGCAATAAAGCGCAGGTTGAGTTTTTTCTGTCATGATGTTGATTGTTTTGCAGGTCTAGTATTGATGAACCATTATTACAGCTAGAGCCCAAGTCACCTAACATGAACTTCCATCCCTATATATGCAATTTCCTTCTTTGAAAGTCCTAGCTTCATCAAGTTCACTATTCATCAAGGTTATGTCGATATCAAACTCAATCCGTCTGCACCAAAGCTATGATTCTAATGCGTTGAATTTGGTAAGTTCTTTGTCTCCCACGTCATTCTGCTTTTCACACACACGAGTTTGGATTGCGAATTTTCTTTCAGTATGGGATTTTGATTCAATGAAGATTTGAACGCGAGTCTGTTTCATCAATTTGTGTTTCAGGTTTGTGGAACCTTGTTGTCGATTGTGGAGTTCAAACATAACTTTGATGCGCAAGTGAAGCCGTTGTTGTTGGAGTGAAGACGCAATTCTTGATGTCTTGTTATTTGTTGTATGCTCATGTGTTGCAACAATTAAATCAACTTGAGTTTCGATAGGTGTGGCCCGGCTATGATGCTGAAGTTTGCAGAAACAATGGTTGCATCAACAAAACAGTTGCTTTCCACTTGATCGGATTTACTTGTGCAGAGGTTATGTTGTGGTTTGCTTCTGTATATGTGTGGGGTGCCGTTGTTTTGCAGATTGTAGTTTTGCAACTTTGTTGGCGCTGTTGGGAGGACAGCCCAAGCCAAGAGCATACACTCCAATGGACAAGGAAGGTAGCCTGCAAAATCTATCAAGAAGGAGCCTGAGATCCAGTTGGCTTCTAGCAAGAAGAGGGCTTAAACTCCACCAAGTGGCACTTTGTATTGAACTCGGTTTAGTTTAAGAGAACAATTTTATTGCCATGTCTTACTTTCTTCCATTATTGGTTGTATGAAGTATTTGTAGGATAAAGCTTTCAAACTGTTAAGGTTTATACTGTTTTGAATTATTGAGTCAATTTTGAAACTTTGGTCTTTATCCAACAATTCACGACAGTGTCATGTATTCACCACCTAAGTCTTTAATATGTTTTCTTTAAATAGCATACAACAGCGTCATTGATTCAATAGACATTGAAATAATGCGCCATTGATTCAATAGACATTGAAATAATGTAAATTGGGATTTCTACTGACTATAACACAAAAGTGAGCTTGTACCAACAATGCTAGTAACAACAACATTGAATCTTAAAGTTAAACTAAATAAAAGCCAATTGAACAAGAGTCTCAAGTGACTTTACTCCATTATGTTCCTTTTCATTAAGTTGATCATCTCCCAAATGCAGTCACGAAGCCTCTTACTCTGTTCTTAACCAAAGCAAATAAACTCAAAGATGTGTAAAACATATTGCCACACACCCTTTTACACAACTTGATCCATCACCTGTTTCTAGGTGTAAGCTTCTCAGTGCAGCTTGACTGGTTATTACACCCAAGCAATAATTGATTTTATCACATGATCAAAGGTCCCATGTCTTTCTTGACCAAGGGAAAATAATCACTCCATCTCGAGACAACATGGCGAGGCCCAAAGATTTATGGAATAGCAGGTGATGATAAGTCTAAACAAACAAGTCAGTGGGTAGACTCATGACCAAAAAAGAAAAATGAATGAGTGATGGAAAAATTTCAGGGCCAAAATTAGGGTGTGACAGTTGCCCCTATTTAAGTATTTTCAACTAGAGAATATGAAGCAGGACACTCTTCATATGATCATGGTGGGAGATAGTTAAATACTAAGAAGACCCGGATTTTGATCCTGAATCCTTATGATATGATATGATATGATATGATATGATATGATATGATATGATATGATATGATATGATATGATATGATATGATATGATATGATATGATATGATATGATATGATATGATATGATATGATATGATATGATATGATATGATATGATATGACATGATATGTGCTGATGTGAGATTCTCTTTTTTTGTAATTTTTATCTGCTAGGGATATAGTGAACCCTTAACAGGAGATGCTACTAGACGGACCAATCTGTGGGGAATGCTGACGACCCACAGGGAGACAGACAAATGGTAAAAAAAACAACTTTGCTGGGGAAAACAAACCTGTTGGAGAATCAGCCACACACTGGGGAGTACTCAAAGTGAAATTTGATAAACGATACTTAGAATACAAGGGATTTCGGTAGTAAGTTCACATATGACTTACTAAATCCGAATAAAGAAAAAAAATGCTACAACAGGTTCATATATGACCTGACAATACTGGCATAAAGCACAACAACAGGTTCATATATGACCTGACAATGCTGGGGAATATCAAGAAGTTCTGACAGTAGGTTCAGATATGACCTAACAAACTCAGCAAAATACAAGAAGAGTGTATCAACAGGTTCATATATGACCTGACACTGGAATAAGGTTCAACAACAGGTTCATATATGACCTGAATAGTATTGAACAACAGGTTCATATATGACCTGACAATGGAATAAAACCTCAACAACAGGTTCATATATGACCTGAATAGTATTGAACAACAAATTCATATATGACCTGAATAGTATTGAACAACAGGTTCATATATGACATGACAATGGAATAAAGTTCAATAACAGGTTCATATATGACCTGAATAGCACTTGAACAACAGGTTCATATATGACCTGACAATGGAATAAAGTTCAATAACAGGTTCATATATGACCTGAATAGCACCGAACAACAATTGGATTTGAAAATGACTGCGAAAACCGGATGTTAGTTTAAGGGCACCAAATACAA
Source organism: Lathyrus oleraceus (assembly GCF_024323335.1). NCBI lineage: Eukaryota > Viridiplantae > Streptophyta > Magnoliopsida > Fabales > Fabaceae > Lathyrus > Lathyrus oleraceus. Next base: position 225,194,967 of record NC_066584.1, read on the forward strand.
ACTGGAATTAGAGGTCAAAGGATACAGGATCAACAACAAGACCTAGGTCAATGCAAAATGAGCACGAAGTACATTTCGGCTATGCATGATTTGGATTTTTTATGCATGATATATGAATGATCATGACTTGAAATGCTGACAATAGGCAGACTGGGAGTTTGTAGGGACTGTTTACAGAGATTCTGGTTCCTCAACACCGAGAACTCAACCAAATATTTATGATAGATGTTGTCAAAGGAGAATTCTATCAAGCTTGACACCACAACTTAGCCAATGGGATCCTTTTGGAGGATTAATGAATCGTGCTAGCATAATTTCTGGGCACTTGTCTTAAACTCAATAGTTGTTGACATATGGCAGAATTTGTTTGATCAATTTGAAAGCACGAAGAAAGAGGTTCTGCCCCTCTGTGGCTCATCTTGCCCCTGTCTGTTGGGACTTTGGAAATGTTCACCTCGAAAGTGAGTTTGGAAACAACTTGCCATGAGACTACCTCGAGATGGCTTGCCCCAAGTGTTTGAAACTTGCAATGGTCTGAACTTTGGCTAACCAAATGTTGGAATGGTAGACTCTTGATTGACTTTCCTTGGATAGTTGGACTTACTGAGCTCTGAGGTGGCTTGCCCCGGTCTGAACTTGACTAATCCAAATGTTGGAATGGTAGACTCTTGATTGACTTTCCTTGGATAATTGGACTTATTGAGCTCTGAGGTGGCTTGCCCCTGTCTGAGTCTTGAAACAAAATACTCTTGGCGAGATGACCCTTAGGGTGATTAGCCCGAATTAACTTATGCTCAAAGTGATTTGCCCCTGACTAGACTTCTTTCACTTTATCAAGTTCTTCCACTGTATTTGGAATTTCTTTGATGCTAAGTGTTGATTCGCAAATAAGATTGTGCATTCAAAAATGGTAATTTTAATTCAATGCTTATGCAAAAATTTGAACTCAAAGTTTATTGATATGAACGGGTGAAATACAGTGAAAGAGTCGTTGATAAGAACACAATGGTGATCAAGTCATTCACAGTATGCAAGTTGGTGCCATCAAGTGATTAACAAAAATCGTTTGGAGTCAAGTTAACACAACCTTGTTATAGTATGCTTTCAAAATAAACCCTGCCTCAATTAGGTCTTTTAAGGGTTGTAACGTGGTCTGGTTCACGGTTTTTTTGAAACAAAAGGATATAAGGCTCAAAATTTATTTTTACCCACCTCTTCTTCTTGATGATCTCTAGTTCCTATGTTCAGTTAATTCGACACACGCATTCGACTTCTAAGAGGGTTCGAAGGTGTGATGGTAAAGATGAGGGTTCAAGATAGATTTCCTTGAATGGCAGTCACCTTATTTTGTTTTTGTTGAGGATTTAGTGACCTCTTTTAATTGATTTTCTTTATCCCTGATTTTGCCTGGACCGCTTCTTTGAAGCTTTCGGTCCATCGGGATGCCCTGACTTTTGCCTAAGTCATTTTGTGGTGTTTGACTTAGCGAGCTTTTTCAATCTCTTTTTTTTAAGGTGTTGACTGCCACATTATTGGTGGTTGAGGATCAACCAACACTAATTTTAGCTTTTCTTAACTTCTTCGACACTTCAACATGTGCGCGAAGGATAACATGTGGTTGAACCTATTTGGAGGGTGTACATATGGACGATTTTTTTTGAAAGATCGAATGCGCGATCAAATTATCTGAACATAACTACCCCGCCCCAGGTTACGATTAAGGGTTTTAGATCTGAAATAAACTCCAACTTCTAGGCTCAAAGTGGTTGACTAGGGATCAACTCCTTTTTTCTTCAGTGTTTGGGGATTTGAAACAATGCCTTACATCATCGACAAGGTTTTACTCAAAAGCATACCACAACAATTTCAGGTGTTTTCGTTTTCATCATCCTCCTTCCAATCTTTGTTAACACAACGGTTTGATAAACAAAAGTGAATGAGAGGAGTATTTTTGTTTTTAACATGAATGAAAAACGAGTGAATACGAATGGATTAATTCAAAAGATGCATAAACATTTCATTAATCTTACCAATTCAAAGAAAACAACAATGCTTAAAAGCAATTAACAATCAACATGCAAGGAAACTACAAAAGAAATGCTGAAACAGCCAAATGATTGCCAGCTTTAGGGAATTGACTTCTTCAAACTTGAAGGTTGGGATCAACAAGCTTTTTGACATTGGCATGATGATCTTCAAATTCCTTTCCTTCAATCTCATCGTTGAACGCAACCCTCTTGGATCCACTACTCACTTCTCCTTTTCTTTCATTGGTATGGGTCGTGACATTGGAAATCCAAGACGGTATCTCAATGCTCTTACCAGGAAACAATGATAGCTCATTAGCCACATCCCTGACATCTTCCTTGTGGAACAAAACCTTGAGGGGTTTCAAGGGTCCTTTCCCTTTCTCATTACCTGGCCCAGAGATCAAGGTATATGTACCTGAGCCTTCCTCCTTGAGTGTTGGTGACTTTATGTCAATCAATCTTTGCAGCTTGAACTTAAAACTCTTGCATTCCTTGATGGAGTGCCCCATTGTTCCAGTGTGGTATCCACACTTGATCTTGGGGTGATCTTCTTCGAAGACTAAGCTCTTTTTGTTAATCAGTTCTCGTACCAAGGCTTTTAGCGCTAAGCAAGAATCCAGGTCATGTCCCACTGCCCCTTTATGGAATTCACATGTTGAATTTGGATTGTACCATGGCAGGTATGATGACACAGGTGTGAGAGCTCGAGGGGTCACCAAAGCATTTTGGATTAGTTGTGGGTAGAGCTTGCTATATGGCACCGGAATTAGGTCATTGTGATTTTCGTTCCTCTTGTTCTGATTCTGATTTTTGTTCTGAACCTGACTTCGGTGATTTTGAGGAGGAATAGCCAGAGGATGTTGATGATGACGTCTTGAGGGAAGGTCATATGCCGGTAGACGAGGAGTTGCCACATAGAATTTCCGTTGACTTGGGGTAACACAAGATGGATGTGGGGTAGCAGCTCCCTTTGTTGCAGCAGTGTATATTGGGTGACCCTCTTTTCTCAACAAGACTTGCAGGGTTTCCAAGACCCATCTCATTTGGCTTTTCAAAAGATTAAGTTCCTCCTTCAGTGCTTCTTGGCTTTTCCTTAGCTCGTCCATCATCTCCTGAGACATGGTTCTTTGTTCTAAAAGCGTGTTGAGAATCACTTTGCTTCACGGACAAAGGATGGATGAGTTTTTTTTGTATTTTGTCTGGAAAATGACATGCGTTATGATGAGATGCAGATGCAATGAAATGTGAATGAATACAATGCAAGCCATGCATATTTGTTTTTTTTCAATACACGGGTTCAAAAGTCTGAGGTACTGATGAATCTGGTTGCTTTCCAAGAATAGGTTCTCACCGGGTATGATCTAGGGTTACAAAGGTTCCCAGAGTCATGGATCTATCAGACTGTTTGCTACATGCGGCAACTTACTTGCCGGGCATAAACTCCATCTAAAGAGTCTACTCTAAGTGAGGTTCTTGCATCGATCCAACGAGAAGTTCATCTCGCAGACCCACACTACGCAACCATCTTTCCTAGTTGGACAAAGAACTAAGGTTCTACAAATGGTTCTCAGAGTCATGGATCCTAAAGAAAATATCGAAGCTTACGGCAACTTACTTGCCGAGCGACAACATCCTCTCAAGAATCTACTCTAAGTAAGGTTCTCGTACCGACCCAACGAGAAATACATCTCGCGGACCCGCACTACTCAACCTCGTCCTATCTTATGTTTTTACTCGAGACTCGGGTAAAAAGTCTTTCCCACAAGGTTTGAAATCAGAGTATCCAAGTACCAAACCATAATCGAACCAATACAACAGATTCATATCAATATGACAATATAGATAGTAAAAACAATAAAGAAAAGCCACATAGGTAAACAAACAAAGGCACACAAACGACCTAACTAGGCTTGACTCACTTAGGGATGGAGTCCCCAGCAGAGTCGCCATCTGTCACACCTCGAAAAATAGGAATACGACTTTAAAGCGAAGCGCGATCGCACGCTCGCATTGATGGACTGAACAGAGTCGCCACCGAACTTTATTTATTCCTAAAAAGGAAAGGGAAAATATCGATAAAACCCAAGAAAGAACGACAATGATTATGGTCGTCGCAACCAATATCAGGGTTCGGGAGTCGATTACGCAAGGGGAAGGTATTAACACCCCTCACGTCCGTTGTATTCAACGGGAACCCGCAACCAATATCAGGGTTCGGGAGTCGATTACGCAAGGGGAAGGTATTAGCACCCCTTACGTCCGTTGTACTCAACGGGAACCATTAGGTTAGTTGTGTGCGTTAGTGTTAGTTGAAATATTAGGCTTTTCGAATTATTAGTTGGGAAAGAAAGAAAGGATGAGAAGAGAATGTTTTTGGATTTTTGACGAAGGACTAAACCTAAGTTTTTTATTAGTGGGCCTGACAAGATTTATAAATCCTGCTCCTACGTATCTCAAAAGAGAAATCAAGGCTTACGTAGTTCTGGGTAGAAAAATGTTTGTTTGTTGGTCGATTTTAGCGAAAGCTATATTGTATTAATCGACAAAAACATTGTTTTACCCAAAACAGATGAGGAGTGGACGCATACCACACATCGAACGGATTTATAAATCTACATTCGGAAAAACGTCATTTATCTCTACTCAACAATCGTGGCCGAAACATTGTTTTGTATCACTTAAGACAAGATCTCTTTCGTTTTGAAAAGGTTTTTTTTTTATCAATCGCACGGCGGCGAGAAAGAGTTTGATTGGTTGGATGTATTTTTGAGTAATGGCAAGAACTTGGATGAGCGAGATATCCATCTCGAATCCTAGTCTCAGGAGTGCACGGTATACACCATGTTCTATTTCCATCTTTATTGGCAAAAGTGTTTAATAAAGATTAAGTATTTTTAGGTTTGATTGAGAAAGGGTTTGAAGAAACCGCATTGACAATTTTAGACGATTTCGAGAGCTAAGATAGGCGAGGCATCCGCCTCGAATCTTAATCTCAGGAGTGCACGGTATACACCGTGTTCCATTTCCATCTTTATTGAAAAAGTATTAAGGTAGGAGTTAGGTATTTTGAAATTTGAAAGACGAGTACTTGTGACTTGCAAGCTCTTACGACTTGAGTCTAACACTCGGGACTACATCTGGACATTCCACCCAGGCAACCTGTTTCTTTCTAATTTTATTAAGAAAGTGATTCGAATATTTATGAATATTTTGGAGAGAAGACGAATATTTATGGCTTGCAAACTCTTACAGCTTGAGCCTAATATTCGGGATTACGATTGGATATTCCCTCCAGGTAATCTTTTTCTTCCAACTTTATTAAGAAGATGGTTTGAGATATTTACAGGTGTTTTGGAGAGAAGACGAATATTTATGGCTTACAAGCTCTTAAAGCTTGAGCCCAATATTCGGGATTACGCTTGGATATTCCCTCCAGGTAATCTTTTTCTTCCAACTTTATTAAGAAGAGGTTTTGAATATTAGAGTATTAAAAGGAAGACAAATATTTATGGCTTGCAAGCTCTTACAACTTGAGCCTAATATTCGAGATTATGACTGGATATTCCCTCCAAGATAATCTTTTTCTTCACGCTTTATTTAGAAAAACAATTTGAATATTAGAGCGTTAAAGAGAAGACGAATATTAACGGCTTGCAAACTCTTACAGCTTGAGCCTAATATTCAGGATTATAACTGGATATTCCCTCCAGGATAATCTTTTTCTTCACGCTTTTAGAAAAGGGTTTGAATATTATGTTTGATTTGTGAAATGATCTTGAAATGATTCATATTTATTTTTGGAATGTATTTTGAAACTAAGGAAAGTTGACATCGATTTTGGAATCGAATGAAATTTGGTGATTATTTACACGTGTAAAAGTATGGATATGGGTACTAATAACCTAACTAAATTAGTTAACACACAAAAATCGACTAATCGAATAAAATAGTATCGTAAGTTCAACCATTAATTAAATCTAAAAGGGAAACATTTAAAGATACACACAACTAAACATTGATTAAATTAAATTGATACAAATTTAAAATAAAATAAATAGTAGAAGTTATATACAAAATTAAACAAAATGGTGAGCATAACAAATAGAGACATAAAGATTTACTATCCACAGGTATCGAACCCACTCCACTAAAGACAATGAAACCACTCTCTATCCACTAGGCCACTTATGATTAGTTATTATTTACAATAACAACTTCGATATATAAACCAGCACAGATTGAAATTAAAATAAAAAAAATAAAAACTAAAACAAGATAGTCTGTTGGACTAACAAATGGGAGAAACCAAGAAAAGATACCCTAGCCGCCTGGCTGTTGGGTTTCCAAAGGAACATGGGTTGGAAAAACCAAAGGTAATACATTAATACACACTTTAAATGAAAAACAAATGAATGCTAAACGTAAGAGGAATACTAAACAAAAAGTAGTAACCAATAAACAAATGAATACACTATTTAATATGGTTTTAAATATTTGTGTTTTTTTTTAAAGAAAAATAAATGAAAGAAAACTGGGAAACGTGAGAGAAGATGCACAGTGAAGAAAAGCTGAAACTCATTATTCTCTCAATCTCTCTATCACTCGTCCTCAATCTCCCTCGCGTCCTCTCAACCTCACTTCTCTCAATCTCTCTCGCTAACAAACCCTCTCTCACAGCCGCTCAAACGCATCTCTCCTTCGCTCTCAACCTCGCGTCTCTCTCACAATCGCTCACCTCTACCCAAGAAATACACGAATCTATGGTTTCAAAAGAGAGTCGAGTGAAAATCTCACCTTCGGCGGTGACGACGGCTCCGATGATGCTTAAATCCTCCTTCTTCGCCTCTTCAAATCCAGGTTTGTTTTGATTTTGGGATTAGGGTTTTTGTGGTGTTTTGTCCGCCTCCCCATTTTTTTCGTCCCTCGTTCGTGATTCTCCTCCCTCTTTATATCTTGCAGATTAGGGTTTCGATTTGGTCTATGCAGATCCAAACGGGTGTTTCTGCAAAATCCTTTTGGTGTGCTCAGTTGGGATTCCCCTATTTGATGTTAACTTCGGAAACGGTAACACAAACTACGTACTTTCTCCCTCTGTTTTTGTCTTAATCCCTTTTGGGATATTTTGTTAAAAAAAATTTACTGCCTTGCTGATTGCTTTGTGTTACTGCAGTGAAAAAAAATTATTGTGAATTCATTGTGAATTTGTTGCAGGTTGGTTCAAGTTCAATGGTCTGGTGGATGGTAGGTTTTGATGTAGATGGCAAAGTTGCTTCAAAGCAGGTTCCTTATCCGGTTTACGTTTCTATGGGTATTGCCATTTTCCTGTGATCCTAATAGTATTGGATTGTTGTTGCAGGATATGAATTTTACAGTTGAATATTGTATCTTATTGATGTCACCGCACATCATCTACCGGTTGTTTATCATTTGACAGTAAGTTCCTTGGCATCACAAAGTCTCTTTCTTTAAGCCTTAAGCTAGGATAGTAATCACCAGTACCATCACCAAGGTAGATGAAACTTTTGTTATCCAATTCACTAACTGCGTTTTTAATTCTATCAATGACTAAACCCTTGCACATGTTTGGAGGGCATGGATTCAGGTTGTGGCTCAAGTCATGCTGTCGGAAGTTGGGTGGATATTGGAAAGGGCTTCCAACGGCTTTCTACAAGCATTCCAACCGCAGTTGCTGATGATTTTGCTCAGGTTAATGGTTAAATCAAAGGAAGCTAGTTAGTGAAACCGGTTAGCTATATCTAGAAAGCAGAATGCAGATTGGGCAATAAAGCGCAGGTTGAGTTTTTTCTGTCATGATGTTGATTGTTTTGCAGGTCTAGTATTGATGAACCATTGTTGCAGCTAGAGCCCAAGTCACCTAACATGAACTTCCATCCCTATATATGCAATTTCCTTCTTTGAAAGTCCTAGCTTCATCAAGTTCACTACCCGTCAAGGTTCTGTCGATATCAAACTCAATCCGTCTGCACCAAAGCTATGATTCTAATGCGTTGAATTTGGTAAGTTCTTCGTCTCCCACGTCATTCTGCTTTTCACATACACGAGTTTGGATTGCGAATTTTCTTTCAGTATGGGATTTTGATTTAATGAAGATTTGACGCGAGTCTGTTTCATCAATTTATGTTTCAGGTTTGTGGAACCTTGTTGTCAATTGTGGAGTTCAAACATAACTTTGATGCGCAAGTGAAGCCGTTGTTGTTGGAGTGAAGACGCAATTCTTGATGTCTTGTTATTTGTTGTATGCTCATGTGTTGCAACAATTAAATCAACTTGAGTTTCGATAGGTGTGGCCCAGCTATGATGCTGAAGTTTGCAGAAACAATGGTTGCATCAACAAAACAGTTGCTTTCCACTTGATCGAATTTACTTGTGCAGAGGTTATGTTGTGGTTTGCTTCTGTATATGTGTGGGGTGCCGTTGTTTTGCAGGTTGTAGTTTTGCAACTTTGTTGGCGCTGTTGGGAGGACAACCCAAGCCAAGAGCATACACTCCAATGGACAAGGAAGGTAGCCTGCAAAATCTGTCAAGAAGGAGCCTGAGATCCAGTTGGCTTCTAGCAAGAAGAGGGCTTAAACTCCACCAAGTGGCACTTTGTATTGAACTCGGTTTAGTTTAAGAGAACAATTTTGTTTTCATGTCTTACTTTCTTCCATTATTGGTTGTATGAAGTATTTGTAGGATAAAGCTTTCAAACTGTTAAGGTTTATACTGTTTTGAATTATTGAGTCAATTTTGAAACTTTGGTCTTTATCCAACAATTCACGACAGTGTCACGTATTCACCACCTAAGTCTTTAATATGTTTTCTTTAAATAGCATACAACAGCGCCATTGATTCAATAGACATTGAAATAATGCGCCATTGATTCAATAGACATTGAAATAATGTAAATTGGGATTTCTACTGACTATAACACAAAAGTGAGCTTGTACCAACAATGCTAGTAACAACAACATTGAATCTTAAAGTTAAACTAAATAAAAGCCAATTGAACAAGAGTCTCAAGTGACTTTACTCCATTATGTTCCTTTTCATTAAGTTGATCATCTCCCAAATGCAGTCACGAAGCCTCTTACTCTGTTCTTAACCAAAGCAAATAAACTCAAAGATGTGTAAAACATATTGCCACACACCCTTTTACACAACTTGATCCATCACCTGTTTCTGGGTGTAAGCTTCTCAGTGCAGCTTGACTGGTTATTACACCCAAGCAATAATTGATTTTATCACATGATCAAAGGTCCCATATCTTGCTTGACCAAGGGAAAATAATCACTCCATCTCGAGACAACATGGCGAGGCCCAAAGATTTATGGAATAGCAGGTGATGATAAGTCTAAACAAACAAGTCAGTGGGTAGACTCATGACCAAAAAAGAAAAATGAATGAGTGATGGAAAAATTTCAGGGCCAAAATTGGGGTGTGACACATTGGGTAACGGGATTGGGGTTGTTATAACTTCTCCAACGGATTTTCATCTTCCCTTCACAGCAAGGTTATGTTTCAAATGCACCAATAACATGGAAGAGTATGAAGCATGTATCTTGGGAATTGAAGCAGCTATTGACCTAGGAGTCAAGATTCTTGAGGTGTATGGAGACTCAGCACTTGTCATATATCAAATCAAAGGATATTGGGAGACCCACCATCCCAATTTGATCCCATACGGAGAGCATATCATGAAGCTAATCCCCTACTTTGATGAGATTAATTTCCATCATACTCCTAGGGAGGAGAATCAGCAAGCCGATGCCTTGGCTACTCTGTCATCTATGTTCAAAGTCAAGTGGGCTAACGAAGCCCTTACTATTACAATTCAACGTCTAGACAAGCCAGCACATTGCTTAGCAATTGAAGTAGAAACAGATGGAAAGCCTTGGTTTTATGACATCAAGCGATATCTTGAGAAGCATGAGTATCCAAATGATTTATCCATCACAGACAAACACTACGCCAAAAACTGGAATAGACAGCGCACCTTAGAGGGCGCTTTCTTAAAGAAGCACACTCTAAAGTGAAGAGAAAAATAAGGAGGAATAGACAGCGCACTTTAGAGGGCGCTTTTGAAACAAAGCGCCCTCTAAAGTGAAGCAAAAAAATAATGAGGAAATGGAGGGACACCAATAGAGGGCGCGTTTATGAAAGCGCCCTCTAAGGATACCCTTAGAGGGCGCTTCTAAGAAAGCGCTCTCTAAGTCCATGTACAACAGCGCACTTTAGAGAGTGCTTTTGTAACAAAGCGCCCTCTAAAGTGAAGCAAAAAAATAATGAGGAAATGGAGGGACAACAATAGAGGGCGCGTTTATGAAAGCGCCCTCTAAGGATACCCTTAGAGGGCGCTTCTAAGAAAGCGCTCTCTAAGTCCATGTACAACAGCGCACTTTAGAGGGCGCTTTATTACAAAAGCGCCCTCTAAAGTGAAGCGAAAAAATAATGAGCAATAGACAGCGCACCTTAGAGGGCGCTTTTTTTCCACAAGCGCCCTCTAAGGTCCCCTTTAGTAAACATTAAAATTATAACATACTACGCATTTTGTTATTTCACTCTCTGTTATTTTCGTTCTTTTTCACGTTAGGGTTCTAAGGCGTTCTCCTTCCACCTCTGTTAGATCTACGACGTTTCCTCCTTCTGGCACCAAAGGTACGTTTGTTTCGTTTTAGCTTTGCCCTATTTCTTGCTTTGTTTTAGCTTTGCCCCATTTCAGTTTTATGTTATTGTTGTCTATGCTACGTTTGTTTCAACCTGTAAAGTTTCAATATTCATAGTCATTTTAAATTTGATAGCGCATGCGTTAAATTTCAAGCCCTACGTTTGTTTGGGTTTATTAGGCAATTGACGGTTGGTTTTTAGTGACCATGATAGCGCATGCAATGAGACTACATTACCCAGTAGTTAGGGTTATACGACCTATGAATATCTGATTTTGTGTCAACACCAGTATCATTAGAAACCTAGGTCCGAATGTGTTTGAACTCTTCTGAAATTGTTTTTGTCATCTGATTTTAATTGTTTTCTTTTTTACAGGTAAAATGGCTATTATGAAGTCAATCATTCGTGCAAGGGGCAAGGGATGCTCGAAGGTATCAATTGATATTTGTTTAGATGGAGATGCTCTATTATCGTCAAGCCTCATTCGCGTAGATGATGATGCTGGATATTTGAAAGTATCCCTCTACGACAATGGAACATGTCCATCTAAACATATATCAATTCTATCTTCAAAAGATAAGGGTTCAATGTTAGCAAGTTACATTGGTTTCCTTGTTCGACAACATATTCCGATTACATGTGATAATTGGAGAAGTCCGGACTTGAAGGTTGGCAAAGAAAAAATATGGTCGGAGATACAGGTACTTACCATATATTGTTATATGTTTTTTGTTGCATCAACTTTGCAGCCCTATATTGTAGGCAGAATTTAGGACTTCTCAAAGTTGATTTCTTGTTACTTTGTCGTTCATAAAATACACCACTAAATTCTCTGCGTTTAATTTTTAATTTTTTTTCATCAGGCTTGTGTCTCAATAGAGGATGGGTATCTACCTAAAGTTACTTTTGTAGTGGTCCAAAAGAGACATCACACCCGTCTCTTTCCTGTCAACCCCAAAGAGACCGATAGAAGTGGAAAAATTATGCCAGGTTTTTTCAATATATTTCTCAACGCAGCTGGTATATATTATCATTTGAATTTATCACTTTTTGCTGATTTTGTTGTTCTAAATTGTCAAAGGAACCGTGGTAGACACCGGCATTTGTCACCCTAGGGAATTTGATTTTTACCTTAACAGCCATGCAGGAATTCAGGTAATATTAGCTATGTCATTTAACTTTATGCCATTGTTTACTATTTGTTGCTCAATCGCCTTTTGACAGTTCTGTGTTATTTGCATTTGGACGTGTTCTTTTTGCAGGGGACTACTTATGCTGCCATCTGTTGTTTTGGTTGAGCCTTATTTTGTATGGATGTGCGATAGAACTACTAGACAGCTTTTGGATATACAGAACATGTTTGCCACCATGGGTGGATGGGCGTTTTTGTTTAGTATTGGTTAGAACTACTAGACAGCTTTTGGATACAGTGGTCACTGGGTGTTGGTTGCTATGTTTTATTCTCTTAATTGTAGTACTTTGAGAATATGTTGTTGTATATTGTTGATCAAAGAATCATATATTAATGTTGTATATATGGAGGATTAATGTTGTATATAAATGGATTCATGTTGTATATATCAATGGATTAATGGTGTATAACATTGGATTAAAGGATGAAATCAATATGAATTTTACACTTTTGCAGCATGCGAACAGGTTACCAATTAAATATATATCCACTGTTTTTCAAACAATTTTTTTTAAAATAACTAACACTTTAGAGAGCGCTTTGTCCAGAAAGCGCCCTCTAAACACTTTACATTGACAACTTTAGAGGGCGCTTTTTCCTGAAAGCGCCCTCTAAACACTTTACATTGACAACTTTAGAGGGCGCTTTTTCCTGAAAGCGCCCTCTAAACACTTTACAATGACAACTTTAGAGGGCGCTTTTTCCTGAAAGCGCCCTCTAAACACTTTACACTGACAACTTTAGAGGGCGCTTTTTCCAGAAAGCGCCCTCTAAGGTGTCCCTGTATGGACCACTCCAGAGGGCGCTTTTTTCTTAAAGCGCACTATAATGTGGCCACTTTAGACAGCGCTTTCTCCAGGAGAACAAAGCGCTGTCTTTACCTATGCCAGCGCCAGATTAGAGGGCGCTTAAAAGCGCTGTTATAGGCCAAAATAAGCGCCCTCTTTTCCCTTATTTGGCGTAGTGAAAGAGACCTTGAGGAAGTTATCAACCAATTTCTTCCTAAGTGGTGGTGTTCTATACAAAAGAAACTTTGATTTAGTTCTTCTCAGATGCGTGGATAGACACGAAGCCGACCTACTCATCAAAGAAATCCACGAAGGTTCTTTCGGCATTCATGAAAACGGACATGCAATGGCGAAGAAAATCCTTAGAGCTGGTTACTATTGGTTGACAATGGAAACAAATTGTTACCACTATGCCAGGAAATGCCACAAGTGCCAAACTTATGCTGACAAGGTGCACATGCTACCTACTCCTCTGAATGCTTTATCAGCTCCATGGCCATTCTCAATGTGGGGCATAGACATGATTGGTATGATTGAGCCTAAAGCTGTAAATGGACATCGGTTCATTCTGGTTTCCATTGACTATTTCACTAAGTGGGTAGAAGCAGCTTCTTATGCCAATGTGATAAAGCAAGTCGTCACTCGATTTATCAAGAAAGAGATAATTTGTCGCTACGGAACTCCTAGCAATATATCACTGATAATGGATCAAATCTGAATAATAAGATGATGAAGGAGTTGTGCGAGAATTTCAAGATTGAACATCATAACTCGACACCTTATAGGCCAAAGATGAACGGAGTTGTAGAGGCAACTAACAAGAAAATCAAGAAGATCATTCAGAAGATGGTGAAAACTTATAAAGATTGGCACGAGATGCTACCCTTTGCTTTTCACGGATATCGAACAACTGTTCGCACTTCAACAGGGGCAACCCCTTTCTCACTAGTCTATGGCATGGAGGTTGTGCTACCGATAGAAGTTGAGATCCTATCGTTGAGAGTCTTGATGGAGACAGAATTAGAAGAAGTAGAATGGATTCAAACCAGGTTTGACCAGCTCAATCTAATCGAAGAAAAGAGGATGACAACATTGTGTCATGGTCAGTTATATCAGAGGAGACTCAAGCGGGCATTTGACAAGAAGGTCCGACCTCGAGAGTCTAATGTATGTGAACTAGTTTTGAAAAAGATAATCTCCCTCCAGAAGGATTCACGTGGCAAGTGGATTTCAAACTATGAAGGACCATTTATGGTGAAGAAAGCTTTCTCTGGTGGAGCTTTAGTTCTCACGAACATGGACGGAGAAGAGTTGACACACCCCATCAATTCTGATGCAGTCAGAAAGTATTATGCCTAAGAAAAAGAGATGGATAATAAAAGCTCGCTAAGTTGAAAACCTGAAAGGGCGACTTAGGCAAAAAATGAGCATCCAGGTGAGTTGAAAACCCGAAAGGGCGGCTCAGGCAAAAATTAGGGATAAACAAAAAAATTAAGCCCGGTAAGTCGAAAACCCGAAAGGGCAACTTAAGCAAAAAAGGGTAAAATCTCCCAGTGAACTGAAACTCTTAAGGAGCAGTTCGTGCAAAAGTTAGGGAATATCCAAAAGCATAATACTGCAGTGACATAAGTCAACACTGCAACAAAGCTCAGATGGAATAAAATATTCCAATTACCATCTCCAGAAGCAAAGTAACGAGGACTGGAGGACATAGGGGAAAATAGCAAAGTTGTATTTCGTTGGAAAATCATTTAAATTTTTGTTGCCATTTACTTGCTTTCTTTCTCTGTAATCTCCTCTTAGAGGGGTTTACATCTTCATGAACCCCATGTATGAGTTATTCTTCTCATCAAATAAAATTGTTCAGTTGAACATTGCTTTACCAAGTATTTCTGTTTTTCTGCTTAATGTCGCTTTTTATTTTTGATAAGATAAAAACATTAAAATAGTGGAAACGACAAAGCTTTTGAAAACTTTAATTTGTTTTGATTTTGAAAGTATAAAAGGAATTTTTGTTGGTTTACAATAATGCATTTGGTTCATAAGACGTGGTACATTTCCTAGATCATTGTAATCTAAAGCAAGTTTGAAATGGATTTTCTTCCAGAAGTAAGAAGTCCTCATTGAAGCCCGCTTGGCGGAAAAGCAGAAATCAAAATTTTTTGCAACAAAAAATCATCTTCATGGTGACAAAACTATCAAGACAAGGAGTTGGGGAATCCGAGCTTGATACCCAGAAAATGCATAAACTAATATATTCATGCATTCACATTCATTTTGCATATCATGTACAAAAACAGATCATGCATAAACCTCAGCCAGATTCAGCAACCTCTCAAGGAAGTTCAATATAATCCTCAACAAACCAAGATTCAAGGGGTGTGTGTTCTCAGGAGTAGAACAATTATTCTCTTCAGTAAGTACTTTCAGAATTTGATCATTGTTGGTATTGATTCTTAAGATGAGTTTCTTCCCTAGCAAGGTGATTGATGTTCTCCCATTGGAACTCTGGTGTCAACGGATTTTCTGCTTAGTTTCCCTAGTAGATATCTCCCCACAAAGTTTCTCCAACATTGTATTTTCTCCAACAAAACTTCATGAACTTCCCAAGCGAGTTTCATAGCCGTATGATTCCTTGAGAAAGGTATCCCCAATAATTTTATCTTTAGCAAGTCTCTTTGAAGTAGCTGTCTAAGATGGACATCTCTTCATAAGTTAGAAATCTCCCCAATGAGTCCATGAACAAACAAGTTT
Source organism: Lathyrus oleraceus (assembly GCF_024323335.1). Taxonomy (NCBI): domain Eukaryota; kingdom Viridiplantae; phylum Streptophyta; class Magnoliopsida; order Fabales; family Fabaceae; genus Lathyrus; species Lathyrus oleraceus. The sequence continues at coordinate 225,210,398 of NC_066584.1, forward strand.
TACTGAATGTTCCTCAGTATATCTCCAGCGAGCCTCCTGTGTGTTTATTTCCCAGAGAGTCTCTTGTATTCCCCAACAGGTTTCTTCAATCAATCCTCGGAAGAGTTAGTGTTCCATGTTGATCTACTATGTGATGGAGCATTAGGTTGGACCTATCAGTTCGATAATTGAGAGTAAGGTTAATCCTTTTGAATATCATTAACTTTTCATCCCCAGTAAGTCTCTGGGATCTTCTCATTCCCCAAAAGAGTCTTCTATCAGCCAAGAGCAGCTGAATATGCGGTTATTCCCCAAAGGAAGCATTTTGTTTGTTTCCCAGCAATTTGCATCAACCAAGAGCAGTTGAATGCATTAGTTTCAGCCAAGAGCAGCTGAATACTATTTTATTTTCCAGCAGTTTACTTCAACCAAGAGTAGTTGAATGCATTAGTTTCAGCCAAGAGCAGTTGGACACCAATTTATTTTATGCAGTAGTTTCAGCCAAGAGCAGCTGAGCACTATTTTTATCTCCTAGTTTTGCTTCAACCATGAGCGGTTGAATGCAGTGGTTTCAGTAAAAAACAGCTGAACATTATTTTATTTTATAGTTTTTGCTTCAACCAAGAGTCGTTAAATGCATCAGTTTCAGCCAAGAGTTGCTGAATATGACATCTTTAGCCAAAAGCAACTGAATATGATCATTTATTCCCCCAAGAGTGTTTGCCTTCAACGAAGAACGTCTGAAGACCAGTCGAGCATGTTACCTTATAACAGATCCATCCCAGAGACCTAATGTCAGTCAAGAGCAACTGAACATGATTCTCTCATCCCTAGTCATTTGCATGTCATCTGAGAAATTAATAGCATTTCTCAATTCATTTACATTCATGATTAAGGAATCAAGAGTATTTCTTAATTCATTTGCATTTCATCTGAGAAATCAAGAGCATTTCTCAATTCATTTACATTCATGATTAAGAAATCAAGAGTATTTCTTAACTCATACATATTTCATTTACATTCATGATTAAGAAATCAAGAGTATTTCTTAACTCATCTGCATGTCATCTGAGAAATTAAGAGCATTTCTCAATTCATTCACATTCATGATTAAGGAATCAAGAGTATTTCTTAATTCATTTGTATTTCACCTGAGAAAATCAAGAGCATTTCGCAATTCATTTACATTCATGATTAAGAAATCAAGAGTATTTCTTAACTCATACATATTGTAAGAACAAAAATTGTTCTACAACAGATTCCAAGATTTTGATGATAACAAAAGACGAAACCAAAAATGGCACTCTAACATAAAGTTTCTAAGTGTGCAGGAATCTAAACAAAAGAAAGGAATCTGATTACGTCATCAGATACAGAATCATATCAGATACAAATTATCAGAAGCATCTGAAGTAGTAACGCGCTCAAGATGTTCTAACTCTGAGCAAAACAGCAAAAACATCAGAGGCATCTGAACAAGAAGTTCGCTCTAGAAGTTCTGACTCTGAACAAAGGTATATCTAAATTCCAGAAGCTCTCAGCGTCATCTGAAGTCATCATCAGAACCCTAAGAGATCAAAACATCAGAAGCTCCAAATCCACATAGCAAGATCTCAGATTAACAGAGTCACATAGACCTTGATTATGGATTTCCTAAATAAGAAAGAGTAACGACTACTTCAAATTTAAATGAAAAGGAAATATTATTGGAAAGAAGTTATTCAGGGAGACAAAGTTGTTTTGGCAAGAAACAACAGAAGTTATGGCATTAATTCCTATTCAAGACAAAATTATCTGCCATCAATTTCAACGGTCCTTTCATCTCTATATAAAGGACAGCAAACAGCATTGAGAGATACACCAACGCACATAAACGTTTTCTTCTCTCTCTCTCAATCTTTCACGAAGCTTTTGCTTAGAACGTGAAACATTCTTTTGTTCTTACTGTTGTAATATTTGCTTTATCCTAGAAGCACTCTAGATTACAAAGCCTTTTTATCTATTACTTTATTTCCTCAAGTGACTCTGCGCAGTCTGTATACTTGAGAGGACTAAGAGATCTTTCTCTTAGACGTTGGTTGTAATAATCTTTCAAGATTAGTGGATTAAGTCCTTATTGAAGGCGAAATTACCTTGGCCGGGTGGACTGGAGTAGCTTTGTGTTATAAGCGAACCAGTATAAATTCCTTGTGTGGTCTTATTCTGAAAAAGCGCTTATTTTCCAAAACAATTCAAACCCCCCTTTCTTGTTTTTCTCATCTTTAATTGGTATCAGAGCTTCGGCTCTGTTATTGATTTTCTAATCAAACACTTAACAGTGTAGAGAGATCCAGAACGAGAAAAACCATGGCCCGCACAAATGAAAGAGATAGTTACAATGCTAAGCCTTCTGTCTTTGATGGAGAAAAATTCGACTACTGGAAAGATAGGATTGAGAGCTTCTTTCTAGGCTATGATGCTGATCTCTGGGACATTGTCACAGATGGATACAAACCTCCTGTCACAAAGGATGGAGTTGAAGTTCCCAGAATTATGATGTCAGATGATCAGAAGGGAGTTTTCAAAAATCATCACAAGGCCAGAACCATACTTCTCAATGCTATATCTTACAACGAGTATGAAAATATCACCAACAGAGATACAGCGAAAGACATACTTGACTCTCTAAGGATGACTCATGAAGGAAACTCTCAGGTCAAAGAGACAAAGGCTCTAGCGCTTATCCAGAAATATGAAGCCTTCAAAATGGAGGATGATGAAGCCATAGAGGTAATGTTCTCTAGATTCCAAACTCTTATTGCAGGTCTCAAAGTTCTAGACAAAGGGTACACAACTGCAGACCACGTCAAAAAGATAGTCAGAAGCTTGCCAAAGAAGTGGAGACCCATGGTCACTGCTCTGAAGCTGTCTAAGGATCTGAAAAATATCAGTCTTGAAGAGCTTGTCAGTTCTCTCAGAAGCCATGAGATAGAACTAGAGGAAGACGAACCTCAGAAGAAGAACAAGTCTGTAGCATTAAAGTCCAGATCTGAAAGACGCAAATCTGACAGAACCAAAGCATTCCAGGTCGAGACAGAAGATGCAGATGACTCTGAACAAGAAGATTCTGATGAGGAAGAAGAATTGTCCCTCCTGACCAGAAGAGTTAAACAACTCTAGAAAAAGAGGAACAACAACTTCAAAAGACCAAAACCCAGAGGGGATCGATCAGAATCAACCTCAAAAGGTAAAACTAACAAAGATATTACTTGTTATGAATGTAAAGAAACAGGTCACTACAGGAATGAATGCCCCAAGCTAAAGAAAGATAGTTCCAGAAAAGAAAGCTTCAAGAAAAATACCTTCAGGACAAAGAAAGGATTAATGGCTACCTGGGATGATAGCGAATCTGACTCATCAGAATCTGACTCTGATGAATAGGCCAATGTGGCATTCATGGCTACCACATCCAGGAACAGTTCAGATGAAGAATCTGAAGAGGTATTTTCTGAACTCTCTCGATCTGATCTAGAATCATGCTTGTCAGAAACTCTTAACTCATATCAGAAATTAAAACAAAAGTTTAAAGCAATAAAAGGCTGTCTTGAAGAAAAATTTGAAGAATGTGGCAAACTTGAGATGACAATTCTAAAACGAGAAGATGAAATCAGATCTTTAACATTACAAAGAGATGCAGCAAATAAAAATCGTTTAGAACTGGAAGAAGCGTTATCTCAAGCTCCACAGACTTCAAATACGATAATTTATAAATACGAAGAAGCCTTTCAAGAATTTCTGAAAAATGGGATAGGAAGGAGTGTTATGGCATCCATGATTTATGGAGTCAGTCAAAACAATAAAAAGGGAATTGGGTATGATCCTAAGGAAGATAAAACTTCTACTAGTGACCAAGTCAAATCTCCATTTTCATATCACTACACACACACACAAGAACAAAAATTTGAAAATGCTAGAAAACCCAAAGTTATAAGAAACTCTGGGAAAACTAATCAGAAAGGACCCAAGAAACTCTGGGTACCAAAAGATAAGATTGTTTATGTTGCAGATATCCTATGCAGCAAAGTTCAAACACCAGTCATGGTACCTGGACTCTGGATGCTCGCGACACATGACGAGAAGAAAGTCTATGTTCCAAAGCCTGGAACTTAAAGACGCTGGATTCGTAGGCTTCGGAGGAGATCAGAAAGGAAGGATCAGAGGCTCCGGAACTATTGGTAATGGTACTCTTCCCTCTATATCTGATGTCCTTTACGTGGAAGGATTAATGCATAATTTGTTATCCATAAGTCAATTAAGTGATAATGGTTATGACGTGATCTTTAATCAAAAAACATGTAAAACCATAAGTCAAAACAATGGTTCTGTCCTATTCACAGGCAAGAGGAAAAAAATATTTATAAAATTAATCTTTCTGATTTAAAAGAACAAAATGTGAAATGTCTGATGTCTATTCACGAAGAGCAATGGGTATGGCATAGACGCTTGGGCCACATTAGCATGAGAAAACTATCTCAGCTAAATAAACTCGAGTTAGTCAGAGGCCTACCTAAACTGAAGTTTTCTTCAGATGCTCTATGTGAAGCATGTCAGAAAGGAAAATTTTCAAAAACCTCTTTCAAAAAGAAAACTATTGTTACCACCTCTAAGCCTCTGGAACTTCTTCACATTGATTTATTTGGTCCTGTGAAAACAGCATCAGTCAATGGAAAGAAGTATGGACTAGTTATTGTTGATGATTTCAGTCGCTGGACATGGGTGAAATTCCTAAAGCACAAGAGTGAGTCACATTCTGTATTCACTAGTTTCTGCTCCAAAGTGCAAAAAGAATTTGACTCTAAAATTATTAGAGTCAGAAGTGATCATGGTGGAGAATTTGAAAACAAAAATTTTGAGGAATTATTTGACTCTAATGGAATATCCCATGATTTCTCCTGCCCTAGGACTCCACAACAAAACGGAGTTGTAGAGAGGAAGAATAGGACACTCCAAGAGATGGCCAGAACCATGATCAATGAAACAAATGTGGCTAAGCACTTTTGGGCCGAAGCTGTAAATACAGCGTGTTATATTCAGAATAGAATCTCCATAAGACCTATTCTGGAAAAGACTCCCTATGAACTGTGTAAAGGAAGAAACCCAAACATTTCATATTTCCATCCATTTGGATGTTCTTGCTTTATTTTAAACACTAAAGAACATCTGAACAACTTTGATTCCAAAGCACAGAAAGGTATTATGTTAGGATACTCAGAACGCTCTAAAGGCTACAGAGTATACAATACAGAAACCAAAATTGTGGAAGAATCAATTCATGTCAGATTTGACGATAAGCTTGACTCTGAAAAGTCAAAGCTAGTTGAAAATTTTGCAGATTTAGAAATCACTCTTGCAGGATCTGATAAAGCTCCAGAAGCAACTGCCACTCAGAACTCTGAGGAAATTCATTCTCCAGTAATCCCAAAGAAAGCTAAAAGTCGCATCAACGTATCTGAAGATTTGATTCTGGGCAACAAGGACGAACCTGTCAGAACCAGATCTACCTTCAGGACCTCTGAAGAGACGCCTCTGGGACTAGTGTCTCTAATCGAGCCTACGTCTTGTGATGAAGAACTTCAAGATAACGACTGGGTTTCAGCTATGCAAGAAGAGTTAGATCAATTCACAAAAAATGATGTCTGGGATCTTGTTCCCAAGCCCAGAAGCACTCACGTTATTGGAACCAGATGGGTATTCAGAAACAAGCTGAATGAGAAAGGAGAAGTCGTCAGAAACAAAGCTCGACTGGTAGCTCAAGGTTACAGTCAACAAGAAGGTATTGACTACAATGAAACCTTTGCTCCAGTCGCAAGGTTAGAATCTATTCGTCTTCTTGTATCTTTTGCTATTAACCATTCTATTAAATTATATCAAATGGATGTCAAGAGCGCATTCCTTAATGGTTATATATCAGAAGAAGTGTATGTCAACCAACCTCCAGGTTTTGAAAATCCAAATTTTCCAGAACATGTCTTTAAACTTAAAAAATATTTATATGGACTTAAACAAGCTCCCAAAGCTTGGTATGAACGTTTAAGTAATTTTCTTCTGGAACACAATTTTATCAGAGGGAAAGTTGACTCCACACTCTTCTGTAAAAACCTTAACAATGATCTCATGATATGTCAGATATATGTTGATGATATTATTTTTGGTTCTGCTAACGCCTCTGTTTGTCAAGAATTCTCTGAGTTAATGCAGGCAGAATTTGAAATGAGCTTAATGTAAGAACTAAAGTTCTTTCTAGGAATTCAAATTAACCAAACTTCAGAAGTCACGTACGTTCATCAAAGCAAATACATAAAAGATGTTCTGAAGAAATTTGACATGGCTGAATGCAATCCTGCAAAGACTCCCATGCATCCAACATGCATTCTTGAAAAGGAAGAAGTCAGTAAAAAGGTTTGTCAGAAGCTCTATCGTGGTATGATAGGCTCCCTTCTCTATCTGACTGCTACTCGACCTGATATTCTCTTTAGTGTCTGTCTCTGTGCCAGATTCTAATCAGATCCTAGAGAAACTCACTTAACAGCAGTTAAGAGAATTTTCAAATATCTGAAAGGAACTCCTAACCTGGGCCTGATGTATGAGAAAACATTAGAGTATAGACTTTCGGGTTACTGTGATGCAGATTACGCAGGAGATAGATTGGAACGAAAAAGCACATCTAGAAATTGTCAGCTCCTAGGAAACAATCTTATATCCTGGGCCAGCAAAAGACAGTCAACTATCGCTCTATCAACTGCAGAAGCAGAATATATCTCAGCATCACTGTGCACTACTCAGATGCTCTGGATGAAGAATCAGCTAGAAGATCTGCAAATCTTTGAGAGTAACATTCCTATCTTTTGTGATAATACTGCTGCCATTTGTTTAAGTAAGAATCCCATTTTACACTCCAGAGCTAAGCACATTGAAATAAAACATCATTTTATCAGAGACTATGTTCAGAAAGGGACAGTAACATTGAAGTTCATTGATACAGATCATCAATGGGCAGATATCTTTACTAAGCCTTTAGCTGAAGATGGATTTCTTTTTATCCTAGAAAATCTGAACATTCAAAATTGTCTTGAATAAATTGTGCCTCTGAAAATGTAAAATGAGACTCTGACATAAACAAATGAGCTTCTGCCTCTGACTCTGATACTTCTACCAAGTTAAGAAGATATCTGAGTTAGAAATCTCCAGGAACCAATCCTTTGGTATTCCTAAAGATCAGATACATCAACACGTGGAGTGAATTGTGTCTAACCTTGGAACTTCTAGACAGCTGCCCAAAAGAAATTCAAAGGACAGACGTTTGAGATCTCCTCGAGCAGTGTGCATACTGTTGGGATTAGACATTCATTAATGAGCCTTAATCATTTCTCCCTCTAAGCGTGCTAACTTGGTTTTTTGTGCTAACTGATTTGTGTGTCGTTTTGCATGCATTTTGTTTAGGGTATTTAAACACTTCTCTCACACTTCACACACTCTTCACTTTCACTCACTTTCTCAAACCAGTTCTCTCAGGCATTTCTGCAAGCAGTTCATATTCATCTTGTTCTTCATCATCAATGGATTCTCAACAACAATCAGTATTCAATTACTCTCAGCAAATGGATTCCAGCAACGCAGCTCAAAGCACAAGCACTCCTACTCCAACAGTTACAGGCGTAACCATAACACCAGTTTACAAGGAACCTCATATTCTTGACCGTGAGGCTCACATCAATCTCGCAACTCCTTTTGAAAAACTGGAAGTTTTGTGTGAATCTCTTGTGGATTTCAACAACATGAAGAGGAATGGAGTAGACATAACTGAAGAACTCCGTCAACAAGGTTGGGAAAACTACTTTCAACGGCTCTATGGCCCTGTTTACCCAAACCTCATCAAAGAATTCTGGAGGTTTGCTGACGCTGACGACCATTTCATCGTCTCCTACGTTCTGGGGGTAAAGATAGTGATTACTGAAAAATCAATTGCCTCCTTGCTGAACATGGAGAAAGCTGGAGGAAGAAGGATTTACAACATCAATCCTAGGGAAAGGTACATTGCTCAGGAAATCAACCCCACCATCTTGAAACTCAACACAGAAGGAAATCCCTCAAAGAACAAAGAACTACATCAGAATCTCCGAGTGTGGCTCAAGATCATTCTGGGAACTATTCATCATCGCCCAGCATCCAATTCATCAGATTACATCAATACAAATCAGAAGTGTATCCTGTATTGTATTCATAAGGGTCTGAAGCTGTGCCTCCCAGCCCTCCTCTTCAAATATCTCAGAGACTCCGTACGGGAGACCAGGAACAACATGAAACCCAGAACCTACATCCCTCTGGGAAGACTTCTCTCTGATGTTCTGATTGAAAATGGGCTTGTAGATCATCTGGAGAAAAAGAAACTCATGGAAGATTTGACAATAGATACTGGAAGGCCTCTGAACTCCAGAAATCTGAAGAGCATGGGAATTCTGAAGAAGATTCAAGTCAAACCTACGTTGGACACCTCTTGGGATGCTTTAAAAGATCAGAAGAAGTTGCCACATGGTCTCGCAAGGTTCTACAAGAATGAACCCAGAGAGGCAATCCCCCACTATCTCCAACGTCTGAAGGATGAAGGAATGGACATCTCAGACTTCAGACTAGACGAAATGCTAGATTCAGAATCAGACTTCGTTAAGTTCAAAAGAGGTCCATCTGAGAAGTCTTCAAGAGCAAAGAAAGCAAGGCTAGGAGAAACTTCTGAATCAAGACCTCCAGCGCCTCTGCAAGAATCTTCTGGTAAGTCTGCCTCTGCTATTCCCTCTTGATCAGTCACCATTTATGCTAGGTATTTCACTATTTAACCGTAAATAAGTCAGGTAAACTGCGTAAACTGAAGCATATGTTCAAGAGTTTTCCGACGATTGAAGATTGATTCCTCACGAAATTCTATAATGACAACAATGTTAATCTTTGTTTTTATTTCGATTATGAGTAGCTAAACCCCCCATTGCTAGGGGGGTGACCCTGATTCTGAATGTGACAGATTTTATGTTTATGAGTGCATTGACTATTTCTTCTTTTCCATTGATTTGTTCTTAGTACCGTTCTTTATGCTTTATTCGTCGGCCCAACGAATGATGATTAATATGAATAGTTTAAGCTGGACAGCAATTATTCATTGATATGTATAAGAATTTTGGATAGTAAAAATAACCTAGGACTAGGGATTTTCTATCTGACCGGTAATTCTTGATATTCGAATGCTTGAGTATGAACTTAATTATTTATGGACATAGTAATTAGGTTACATAATCAAAGGTCTTTTCACTAAGGAATTAGGAATATATACCCTTGAGGACCGGAATTAATTGGACATAATTATTGTCTAAGCCTTCATAAATTATATCTATTACAGGAAGTTTCATTCACCGAACCCTAGCAATCTTCTCTCATTTGTCTCTCGTTCAACTTTTTACTTATTTTATTTATTTGCAATTGGTAATATAATTACTCACAACACAAAAACCAAAGGCTTTTGTCTAATTGAAACAATCTATAAACTCTGTATCGTCAAGCAGTCCTTGAGATCGACAAACGGGGAATTTCCCTTTTATTACTACAGTGAGAAAAATAGTACACTTGTTATTTTCCCATCAAGTTTTTGGCGCCGTTGTCGGGGACTGCCAAAGATAATAGAGTTTATTAATTTATTTTCAATTAGAATTTTGTTGCTCTGCATCCAAAATTTTATTTACTGCTAATTTTAATTTTTATTGTTATTATAACTAATTTCTGTCTAATCTGTGTATGCGAGGTAAGGCCTCAGCTGATTTTCATTTTGACGCAGAACCAGAGAGAATATTGCGCGCAAAGCTTAGAGAAGCTAGAAGAAAGAAACTGGAAAACTCTGACACCGAAGAACCGGCCACACTTAGCACACCAACCTCTATTCACTCCGAAAAATCTGAGTCAGACACAGATTCACATCCAGACACTGTTAACATGGTTGCAGACCCACCCCCAGCGGAAAGACTTTTAGGTGACTATGGCAGACAGAATAACCCAGCAGTGCGGTTGACCATTGTTAATCAACCTGTAAATGTTGCTCACTTCCAGTTACACCCCTCAACTATCCGTCAGTTAGAAAGCAAACCTTTTGCAGGAAAGATCAATGAGGATGCAAACAAGCATCTGCAGAGGTTTCTGACTATGACTACATCATTGAAAATTGATGGGCATTCTGAAGAGGCAAAGAGATTGGTCATGTTCCCATTCACGTTATCTGAGGACGCTGAGGAATGGTTCTATTCCCTACCCGCAGGAAGCATTACTACATGGCAACAAATGGAAACAACATTCTTGAACGAGTATTTTCCTGCTTTTGTGTATATCCGTAAGAGGTATGACATTGTGAATTTTAAACAGAAAGACGGAGAGACACTTGGAGATGCATACAAAAGATTCAAGAGATGTTTAGTTGCATGTCCTACACATAATCTGGATGAAACTGAACAAATGCAGAATTTTGTAAACGGGCTGAAGATGAGAACTAAGCAACTCATTGATACAGCTGCTGGTGGTTCGTCTAATTTTTCAACAGCAACCGGTATCAAAAAAATCATCGAAGCTATTGCAGCGAATGAGCATTTGGAATTATATGACCGTACTGTAAATCAGCCAGAGGGAAAAATTGACTTGAAATTAGCAAATTAGGTAGTGAAAATGGAAGACCAGATTGCAGCTGAGGTTGAAAGAAGATTGAAACCTATGAATTTAGGTACCCAGACTGTTGCTCAAGTTCAACCGGTTCCGACCATGATTTGTGAGATTTGTAGTGGACCACACTTTGCCATGCATTGTGTAGCAACCGCAGAACAAGTGCAAGCTATAAATTACCTGAGGCAGAATAATCCCTACTCAAATACATATAATCCGGGGTGGAAAAATCATCCTAATTTCTCTTGGAAAGATCAGCAGGGTAATGTTCAGAAGCAAGGACCTCCACAACAACAACCACCTTACCAACCACAATATCAGCCGCAACAACAACATTATCAGCAACAAGTACCAAAGAAAGCGGATTGGGAGATTGCTATAGAGAAGATGGCAACTCAGAGCATGCAATTTCATGAAGAAACCAGGAATAATCAGAAGAACACCAATGCATCCATTAAAAATCTGGAGATTCAATTGGGTCAGATAGCACAACAGATAACAAATTCCCAAACACCAGGCGCATTACCTAGTGCAACAGTGACAAATCCGAGGGGGCACAATAATGTGAGTGCGGTAACAACAAGAAGCGGAAAATCTGTTGAGGATCTTAAGAAGAAGGATGAAGAAGAAGATAAATTGCTTGAAGTGGACCTGGAAATCTTAGAAAACAAGACACCACCTGAGGAAGAAAGTGTGATACTGCCGGTGGTACAAGAAAAGCTACCTGAACCAAAACCCATCATTAAGCTTCCATTCCCACAAAGAAACAAAAAGAAGAAGCAAGATGAGAAAATTTTTCAGAAATTCATGGAGTTGTTCAGGAAATTAGAAATCAATATTCCATTTTCTGAGGCACTCGAGCAGATGCCTATCTATGCGAAATTCATGAAAGACATCATCTCCAAGAAGCGCACCACTGACACTGACCCTGTTATACTAACTGAAACTTGTAGTGCTATTTTGCAGGGTATGAAGATTCCAGTGAAGAAGCCAGATAGAGGTTCTGTGACCATTCCGTGTACCATTGGAGATAGGTCCTTTAAAAGGGCGCTGATTGATTTGGGGGCTAGTGTTAGCCTTATGCCTTTGTCTATTTACAGGAAGCTAGGAATTGGAAATGTTCAAGATACCAGAATGACACTTCAATTTGCTGACCACTCAGTGAAGAGACCTTTTGGGGTAGTTGAGGATGTTCTGGTCAAAGTGGATAAATTTGTTTTTCCTGTTGATTTTGTAATTTTGGAAATTCCAGAAGATGAAGAGATACCTCTGATTCTGGGCAGACCTTTCTTAGAAACAGGTAGATGCATGATAGACATTGAGGGAGGTACCTTGACCCTAAAGGTATATGATGAAGAGCTCAGAATTGATGTCCGAGATACTATGAAACATAAAGAGGATATGTGTACAAACCACTCTGTGGAAGTAATTGATCAAATGGTAACTAGCACAATGCAAAGAAAGTTTCCTGAATTACCGTTGGAAAGAGTTCTTAGTCTGTCGGTCAGAGAGAGTGAAGAGAATGATGATGAAAAAGAAAAAGAAGTGCTTGCCATGCTGGATACACAACCCCTTTGGATGAAATCCAAACCACGCAGGTGGGAGGATCTGAGAGCTTCACCGGAATTAGAAGATGAAAAGGTAAGTAAACCAGGTATAAATTTTGAATTAAAACAATTACCGGTAAACCTCAAATATGTATTTCTAGGATCTGGAACAAATTGTCCTGCTATTATCAGTTCTGAGCTAAATGCCATAGATGAAGAAAAGTTGATACAGGTACTGAAGAAACATAAAAGTGCTATTGGTTGGACTATTGAGGATGTAAAAGGGATTAGCCCCACAGTATGCATGCATAAGATACTGATGGAGGATAATCAGAAACCAGTAGTACAACCACAAAGGAGGTTAAACCCAGCAATGAAAGAAGTGGTAAGGAAAGAGGTTGTAAAGTTGTTAGATTCGGGAATGATTTACCCCATCTCTGACAGCTCGTGGGTAAGTCCTGTGCATGTGGTACCAAAGAAAGGAGGAACCACAATAATTTTAAATGAAAAGAATGAACTGATCCCAACTCGCACAGTGACAGGGTGGCGAGTATGCATCGATTACAGAAGACTGAACACTGCAACAAGAAAGGATCATTTTCCTCTCCCTTTTATTGATCAAATGTTAGAAAGACTTGCAGGTCATGAGTATTATTGCTTTCTGGATGGATATTCGGGATACAATCAAATTGCTGTAGCCCCGGAAGATCAGGAGAAAACTGCATTTCCATGTCCTTATGGTATTTTCGCTTACAGACGGATGCCATTTGGGCTATGTAATGCCCCAGCTACTTTTCAGAGGTGTATGACGTCTATATTCTCCGACATGCTTGAAAAGTATATGGAGGTGTTTATGGATGATTTCTCTGTGTTTGGTTCTTCTTTTGATAATTGTTTAGCTAACTTGTCTCTTGTTTTGCAAAGATGTCAGGAAACTAACCTTATTCTCAATTGGGAGAAATGTCATTTCATGGTGCAGGAAGGAATTGTGCTAGGACACAAAATTTCCCACAAAGGAATTGAAGTGGACAAAGCCAAAGTGGAGGTGATAGCTAACCTCCCACCTCCGGTGAATGAAAAAGGGATAAGGAGTTTTTTGGGTCATGCAGGTTTTTATCGCAGGTTTATCAGAGACTTCTCAAAAGTTGCCAAACCATTGACTGATTTGCTAGTCAAGGACAAGCAATTTAATTTTGATAAAAACTGCATGGTAGCTTTCGAGACTTTAAAGAGTAAGTTGATCAGTGCACCTGTTGTAATCGCCCCCGATTGGTCCTTACCTTTCGAAATAATGTGTGATGCAAGTGACCTTGCTGTGGGGGCTGTCCTAGGACAGAGAAAGGACAAATTATTGCATGTGATTTATTATGCTAGTCATGTCCTTAACCCGGCCCAAATGAATTATGCAACTACCGAAAAGGAGTTGTTGGCCGTGGTTTATGCTTTTGACAAATTTAGATCATATTTGCTTGGTTCAAAAGTCATTGTGTATACTGATCATGCTGCTTTAAAGTATTTGTTTGCTAAGCAGGAATCAAAGCCGAGACTTTTGAGATGGATCCTCCTCCTTCAGGAGTTTGATTTGGAAATCAAAGACAAAAAGGGGTGCGAGAACACGGTTGCGGACCACTTATCTCGCATGTCCCCAATCAAAGAAACTGAGGAAGAACATCCTATTCAGGACGCATTCGCTGATGAGCAAATACTTGCTGTTCAGGAGATACCATGGTTTGCTGACTATGCGAACTATGTGGTAGGTGGGGTTATACCTGATGACTTTAATTCTCACCAAAAGAAAAAGTTTCTTTATGATTGCAGGTTATACCTATGGGATGATCCATTTCTCTATAAAAAGGGAGTGGATGGTTTGATCAGAAGATGTGTTCCAGAAAGAGAGCAAGCCGACATTCTGAAAGCTTGTCATAATTCGGAGTATGGTGGACACTTCAGTGGAGATAGAACTGCAGCAAAAGTCCTCCAATCGGGTTTGTATTGGCCGTCGCTATTCAAGGATGCAAATTCTATAGTCCGAGAATGTGATAGGTGCCAACGAATAGGTAACATTACAAAGCGGAATCAGATGCCGCAAAACTCCATGCTAGAAGTGGAGCTGTTTGATGTTTGGGGTATTGATTTTATGGGACCGTTTCCGCCATCATCTGGTAAGAATTACATATTGGTTGCGGTCGATTATGTGTCAAAGTGGGTAGAGGCTGTGGCATTACCAACAAATGATGCTAAAGTGGTGGTGAAGTTCTTGAGGCATAACATCTTCTCCAGGTTTGGGGTACCACGGGCTTTAATTAGTGACCAGGGTACGCATTTTATAAATAAACTCATGGAGAATCTATTGAAGAAGTATAATGTCAAACATAAGATAGCCACACTATATCACCCCCAGACGAGTGGGCAAGTGGAAGTATCCAACCGTCAAATAAAGCAGATCTTAGAAAAGACGGTAAGTGCTTCTCGGAAAGATTGGTCAGTAAAGCTGGATGATGCATTGTGGGCATACAGGACTGCATTTAAAACACCAATAGGTATGTCCCCCTATCAACTAGTTTACGGTAAGGCTTGTCATTTACCACTCGAACTCGAGCACAGAGCTTTCTGGGCCTCCAAATTCCTTAACTGTGATCTTTTCAAAGCTGGTGAGTCCCGAATTCTTCAACTTCATGAGTTGGAAGAGTTCAGGAATCAAGCTTATGAAAATGCCAAAATTTACAAAGAACAAACAAAAAAATGGCATGATCAAAAGATCCAGAAGAGGGAATTTCGGGAGGGACAACTCGTACTGTTGTTTAATTCCAGGTTGAAGCTATTCCAAGGGAAATTGAGGTCAAGATGGTCTGGACCGTTCGTCATTAACAAAGTACTTCCTCATGGAGCAATAGAGCTTAAAAATGAGAAGAATGGCGACACCTTCAAAGTTAATGGTCAGAGGTTGAAACCATACAATCCCGGTGAAGGGGGACCAATTGAAACTGTTAAACTCATCTGAGTATGAGGTGTCCCGTCGAGCCATGCGACGTTAAACGAAGCGCTGCTTGGGAGGCAACCCAAGGGAGGTTTGATTGGTTTTGTTATTTTATTTTTGCCGAGTCAGTTTTTTTAAAAGAAAAGAAGAAAAAAATAAAATAGAAAAAAAATGAAAATGAAAAATGAAAAACTGCCAATACGCGTATGGACCTCATGATACGCGTATTGGACCACAATAGTGCGCTCCTCTGGTGAAACGCGTATGATACGCGTACAAGAGAATAATACGCGTATGATACGCGTAATGGACCAGGCAATACGCGTATCACATTCTGATACGTGATTTGTTACGCAAATCACTTTTTGCACTGGTTTAAGCAACGTATCATACGCGTAAGGCAGATTAATACGCGTATTGTACGCGTATGGGAGCCAGATACGCGTATTGGCTGCGTATCATACGCGTATCATTTTGTGGGCATGCTTATATAGTTTTTGTCCGTACGGACTTCATTTTCTCACTGCTTTCGTTACGTGTTTTGTGCGTATTGCTTTAATTTCTCTCTGTTTTCTTCTCTTTCACTCAGTCTACAGATCCTACAATGTCTCAATCACCAGAAGAGGTCAAGATATTCCGCACCTCCTACCATGAAGAAAGATATGATCAGATCAAGAGCTGAAATGTGGTTGAAGAGAAGCATTGGATGTATCAAAATGAAACATTTCCAGAAGTCACTAATCTTCTCAAAAAGCATAAGTTAATATATTTTAATGATAAAATCCAAACTGTTGCGCTGGATTTGATTTGGGAATTTTATGCAAACGCGCAACGGGTGACCTCCGATGAAGAAGACCCAACAGGGAATGAAGCTTTCGTTACATGGGTAAGAGGCAAGGTGATTAAATATGATTCAAAAACTATCAACAGTGTCTTGAAATGTAAATTCTATGATTCTGTTTGCCCTTTTGCTGAGTTAAAGCGTTCTGACAAAAACTACTGGCCATACAATGATATGAAAGAGTCACTGATTAGGCCAGGTCATGATTGGGCACCTACTTCAAAAATCTCTCCGGCGAAGATTATGGTTGTTGATCTAGCTCCGATTCCTAAGGCATTGGCATATTTCATTCATCACAATTTGAGCACTAATCGGAGCGGGTCGGAATTGATATCAGAGCGTGCCCTACTTCTTCATCAGATCCTACAAAAGAAGCAGGTGAATATTGGACGAATCATCGCTGCTGATATGGATGAGATTGCACAGTCGCCAAAGAAATCATTAGGCCATGCGACTGTGATTTATCTGCTGTGCAAGAAAGATGATGTTCCGGATTTCTCTGATTCACTTATGTTGCGCCCGGCTGCACCGCTGAACGCCCACTGGATGAAGGAGAGGACGGTCACAGATGATCCGCCCCGACCTCTGAGGCGACCACATGACAGGGAGGGCAGCACCAGTGCTCCGCGACAGGAGGCTCAGTCGACTGCTACAGAGACACAACCCCCTCAGCCTCCTCCGATTGATGAGAACTCTCGGGAGTACCGGATGCAGATGTCACAGTTTTGTGTTATGCAGGACTTCTGTTTTCAGTATGGACTGTCAGGGAGAGTTCTTACTCATCAGACAGATCTTTGGGAGGAGGCACATCGCTTTAGAGATAGATTCTCCGGACCGCCTCCAGTCCCCTGACTGTAGATACTGTTGTTTATGATTAGACGCACTAGTTAAGATTAACATCAGAACCACGAGCATGAGCTTTGAACTCAGAGGTATGATAGAACAAGTCAGCTTAACCCGTCCTGGTGAGATCCGAAAAAGCCAAACACTTATCATCATATGAGAGATATCAGGTATGTCTTTATCAATCTTGGTTTGCGTATGTTCTTTTGTTATTATTAGTTGTACGACTACACACACTAAGGCATGTTTTTGTTTATCACCTAGAGCCTTTCTAGCCATGCCATTATTATTATTATCCATTGTTTCACCCTGTTGAGCCTGTTAATCATTTATTTTTGCTATACCCGTTTTTTCTCAACCCATGACCTTGTAACTATCCTACCCTGTTCAGAGTATGTGAGGATTGATTTCATCTCTACGTTTCTATCTAAGTTTGGGGTTGCTGTTGGAATAGCAACCTTTAAGTTTGGGGTAGCTTTGCAGTAAGTGAATAGTAAGTGAATGTAGTAAAAAAAAAGAAAAAAAAAGAAAAAAAAAGGAAAAAAGAAAAGAAAAAACAACAACAACATGAAAAGAAAGAAAGAGAAAAGCGAAAAACAATAAGAATAGCTTTTGAAAAATGCTACATTCACTATAGAAAAAAGGAAAAGAGGATTACAAAACCCTACAGGAATAATAGGAAAGAAACGTAGTGAGAGAATGATTTCATGTACTCTGAACCAAAAAAACCGTTGTTCCAATTTCATACCCTACCTAAACCAAAGCCCCGTTACAACCCAAAAGACCTCAACAAGTGTGTGTGATTGTACATGTTGATAGGATGAGAGAATTTATTCAAACTTCTGATTTGATATTGCATATTGTGATTTGAGAGTGATAACATTTTAACCCAGAGAGACTTGGTGAGAGTGTGATATAAGCTGACAGGTAAAGTCATATCTCTGAGGGAAAGAGTTTCTAGCTCGTTGGCTATGTGGAAAAATCAGAAAACCTGAAAAAACATCAAGAGGTCCAGTGCGAAAGATTTCAGCAGTATTGTGGCAAGAACTGTTTTACAGTAAGTTTGGGGTGACATGATCTTATGGTAATAAAATGTTACTTGAGGACAAGCAACAAGCTAAGTTTGGGGTTGTGATCAGTCACCATTTATGCTAGGTATTTCACTATTTAACCGTAAATAAGTCAGGTAAACTGCGTAAACTGAAGCATTTTTAGTTAGATATAAGCTCAATTCTATAATATGAAGTGTGTTGTTACTTATGAATTTCTTGAGGATATTTTACACGTTTGGGTATGTTAGCAGGTCAAAAAGTAGTCTGGAAGCTCAAGGAATCAAACGTCAGATGCGAAATTAAGCCCGAGCAAGAAAACGGAAGAAAAAACCAAATTCTTGGAGAACCTACTGTCCATACGCGTATGGCCTTACATGATACGCGTATGGACCTTCCCAGTACGCGTAGCATACGTATATGACCAGAGGGATGGAAAATCTAGCAAAAAGACAAGCTTCTGGTGATACGCGTACCAGACTGGGCAATACGCGTACCAGACTGGGCAATACGCGTATCAGATGTTGTCTTACGTGCAGTACGCGTTTGAGACTGGGCAATACGCGTATGAGACTGGGCAATACGCGTATGGCCCCAAAAATCAGGAAAAGCCCAACTGCATAGCTATTTAGAGGGGAGAACACGATTTTCCGAGGGTTGGACAATTTTTAGAGAAAAAGAGACGCGTTTGAGACCTGGAGACTCTACGATTATCAGAGGATTCATATGTTCAAGAGTTTTCCGACGATTGAAGATTGATTCCTCACGAAATTCTGTAATGACAACAATGTTAATCTTTGTTTTTATTTCGATTATGAGTAGCTAAACCCCCTATTGCTAGGGGGGTGACCCTGATTCTGAATGTGACAGATTTTATGTTTATGAGTGCATTGACTATTTCTTCTTTTCCATTGATTTGTTCTTAGTACCGTTCTTTATGCTTTATTCGTCGGCCCAACGAATGATGATTAATATGAATAGTTTAAGTTGGACAGCAATTATTCATTGATATGTATAAGAATTTTGGATAGTAAAAATAACCTAGGACTAGGGATTTTCTATCTGACCGGTAATTCTTGATATTCGAATGCTTGAGTATGAACTTAATTATTTATGGACATAGTAATTAGGTTACATAATCAAAGGTCTTTTCACTAAGGAATTAGGAATAGATACCCTTGAGGACCAGAATTAATTGGACAGAATTATTGTCTAAGCCTTCATAAATTATATCTGTTACAGGAAGTTTCATTCACCGAACCCTAGCAATCTTCTCTCATTTGTCTCTCGTTCAACCTTTTTACTTATTTTATTTATTTGCAACTGGTAATATAATTACTCACAACACAAAAACCAAAGGCTTTTGTCTAATTGAAACAATCTATAAACTTTGTATCGTCAAGCAGTCCTTGAGATCGACAAACGGGGAATTTCCCTTTTATTACTACAGTGAGAAAAATAGTACACTTGCTATTTTCCCATCACCTCTGTACAGCCATTGGCTTCTTCTACTCCTCTACCAACCCCCATTTACACCACATATGAAACCCCTCCTTCTACAACCAGAACCTCTCAACCTCTACCAAAATTCAATCTTGCCAATACCTCTTTACCACTATCCGAAGCCGAACAATTAAATCAAACCACTTCCTCATCCACAACCCCAGAATCACCTCCCTATTTTACCATTTCCTCAGATACAGAACACTCTGGCCCAACCTCTCCAACCCTAGCCCAACTTCAGGCTCAAAGCCTTGCCTCTCAACAACCAACACAACCTCCACCTGAAGTAACTTCACCACAACCAACCATCACTCTTTCCGTAGTTCAACCCTCTGACCTTCATACCTCTGACACTATCCCTCCAAACCCTTCCGCTGAACCTGAATCTGAATCTGAACCTGAATCTGAATCTGAACCTGAATCTGAATCTGAACCTGAACCTGAACCTGAACCTCAAACACTAAACCTAAGCCCTCCAACCTATCCACCTCAAACATCTGAACCTGAACATTCCTTGCCTACCCTAGAGGAAGCCATTATGCTGTTCGCAGGGGCTTCAGTACAAAAGGTCAAGTCTCTGACCATAAACTCTGGCATCAGTGATGATCCTGACTCTGTAAGGACACACTGGAACATAGTCATTGGCTGGATGACTTCTGAGGCCTTCAAGCAGAAGCACATCTCTGAGCAAGTCAGAAACGACTTCATCAAAGATGCTGAGGCAAGACTACAGGAGCGTCTGGCCAGAGAAGCTGAAGAAGAAGCCAAAAGGCAAGAAGAAGAAAAAGCCAGACAAGCAGAAATCCAAAGGGCCAAGGAAGCTGAGGCGAAAGCTCTAGCTGCTGCTGCTGCTGAAGCTGAAGCAAAGGCAGCCACAGAAGCTGAAGCCAGAGCTGCTGAAGAACAGAGTGCTCTGACTCAGGGGGAGTCCTCTACTGTCATTCCTATGGTTCTCAAGACGCTTGAAGAACTTCAGAAAGACCAGAAGGAACTCAAAGCCAGAATGGACAAACAGGACACCGTCAACGACAATATCCAGAACCTGCTGACTCAACTGCTTCAGAGAATGCCTCCTCCTCCCAACCCTTAGGCACTTAGGATCTTTTGCTTGTTTCCTTGCTTATCTTTGTTTCTGTTGTTTGTTTTTCTTGCCATTATCTCTGATGTCTGTTATCTCTCTATATACAATGTTTTGTTGTTTATTTTCCTTAAGTCTTTTTTATTCTGACAAAAAGGGGGAGAAATCAAATATAGCTATGATGAAAAATTGCCTAATACCTTAAGCACTCTGCAAACATACTATTCTCTAAAATTAAAATCATCTAACACTGAACTTAAGAATTGCAGAAGGTATCAAGAAACTTCATTGCTTGGAAGCTCTGGTAAGAACTTCTGAACTCCCTAGCCTATCTCAGGGGGAGCTCACTTCTATCTGATCTGTTTTTTATGTTTCATCTGCTAATTAAGTTTGTTTTGTCATCATCAAAAAGGGGGAGATTGTAAGAACAAAAATTGTTCTACAACAGATTCTAAGATTTTGATGATAACAAAAGACGAAACCAAAAATGGCACTCTAACATAAAGTTTCTAAGTGTGCAGGAATCTAAACAAAAGAAAGGAATCTGATTACGTCATCAGATACAGAATCATATCAAATACAAATTATCAGAAGCATCTGAAGTAGTAACGCGCTCAAGATGTTCTAACTCTGAGCAAAACAGCAAAAACATCAGAGGCATCTGAACAAGAAGTTCGCTCTAGAAGTTCTGACTCTGAACAAAGGTATATCTAAATTCCAGAAGCTCTCAGCGTCATCTGAAGTCATCATCAGAACCCTAAGAGATCAAAACATCAGAAGCTCCAAATCCACATAGCAAGATCTCAGATTAACAGAGCCACATAGACCTTGATTATGGATTTCCTAAATAAGAAAGAGTAACGACTACTTCAAATTTAAACGAAAAGGAAATATTATTGGAAAGAAGTTATTCATGGAGACAAAGTTGTTTTGGCAAGAAACAACAGAAGTTATGGCATTAATTCCTATTCAAGACAAAATTATCTGCCATCAATTTCAACGGTCCTTTCATCTCTATATAAAGGACAGCAAACAACATTGAGAGATACACCAACACACATAAACGTTTTCTTCTCTCTCTCTCAATCTTTCATGAAGCTTTTGCTTAGAACGTGAAACATTCTTTTGTTCTTACGATTGTAATATTTGCTTTATCCTAGAAGCACTCTAGATTACAAAGCCTTTTTATCTATTACTTTATTTCCTCAAGTGACTCTGCGCAGTCTGTATACTTGAGAGGACTAAGAGATCTTTCTCTTAGACGTTGGTTGTAATAATCTTTCAAGATTAGTGGATTAAGTCCTTATTGAAGGCGAAATCACCTTGGCCGGGTGGACTGGAGTAGCTTTGTGTTATAAGCGAACCAGTATAAATTCCTTGTGTGGTCTTATTCTGAAAAAGCGCTTATTTTCCAAAACAATTCAAACCCCCCTTTCTTGTTTTTCTCATCTTCACATATTTCATTTACATTCGTGATAAGAAATCAAGAGTATTTCTTAACTCATCTGCATGTCATATGAGAAATCAAGATCATTTCTCAATTCATTCACATTCATGATTAAGAAATCAAGAGTATTTCTTAACTTATACATATCATTTGTCATCTCATGATTGAGAAATGAAGAGCATTTCTTAACTCACTTGCATTCATGATTAAGAAATCAAGAGTATTTCTTAATTAATTTTCATTTCATTCAATCATATTATGATTAAGAGATCAAGAGTATTTCTAAAATCATCCATCTCTAAGAAGTCGGGAGTACTTCTTAACTTGCATTGCATCCATATCATCCGACGATTAGGAAATCGAGAGTATTTCCTAAATTTCGTTCGCGTTCATTCGTATTACCATTTGCTGATTAAGAAATCTAGAGTATTTCTTCATCCCTGTGCATTCATCCATAATCACAAACATATCTTTCTTTCGCATAGAAGGGCAAAATTTGGGTCTATTTGGTATTTAAACTATCTTTTACCATGATCATTTGAAGATAAGAGTTCTTCATATCCTCCGGTTAAATATGTTTAAATAGGGGTAGTTGTCATACCCTAAATTTTACCTTGAGTTTTCACTCGCATCACCATAGCATAAATTGATCCATTTTGTCGTGCATTTTTATCAGTTAAAAAGAATTCATCAGAGTTCAGATAAAAAGTTAGGAGCTCTGGAATTTTATCTGGTCTTGATGACATTCATTCAGTTTTTTGTTGATTAAGAAGTCAAAACTTGATTTCTCAATCTCGTTGCATCGCTTGCTTTTTATTGAATCGTATTTCAGTGGTTCAGAGGGTGACAATCAAGAGTATTATTGTCATCTGAATCTCTGCAGGGTTTTAATTATGATGGAGAATCAGAAGTAAATGGTCTGAGGGTGTTTCAGTTGCATTTAATTGTCTGTTCACGGTTATTCAGTCAACAATTCAGTTCATTTATGAGACGTTTGCATTTTCTACTTATCACATCATGCATTTTGTTTCGCATAATACTTAAAATGTTGTTCGGAGTAATTTTTTGGATCTACAAACAGGCAGGTCAAATCGTTTCTCAATTTTTCATCTAAATTAGCGGGCGAAAAGTTTCAAAATTGAGCTTTCACACGCCAATTTTATTAATCTACGGTTCACGTAGTTTAACATGGCGTGCTTATTTTAGTTTTTGGACTACTTTTTTGGTCGCATTCTGATCAGCCTGAGCCTTTTAACCGATCAATTTTTATTTCAAAATTTGATCAAAATTTGTATACTTTCCAGAAGTTTATTTTGCAATGATCATTTTGACGCATTCCAATTTATTTTTTCGAGCATTTTTGCGCCCGATTTTTTTGTTCATTTTTCATCCGTTTATTTATTTATTATTTTTTTTATCAAATTAATCATAAAAATATTTTAGAATTAATTAATTAATTAAATTAATTTATTTTTGGGTCATTAAATGCATTTATATTTGTTTGTGTTAAATTTCAAATTTTGTTTTAATTATTAAATGTATGCATATATATTATGTTTGTTGCTTTTGAAAATTTTAAATAAATATGTTCAGTCACCACCTAAGCACCTACAAGTGGCACATGAAGAAGGGAGGATGTTGGACTGAAAATAAATAAAAAACAATCAAAAGAGAGCTTGTAGATATTTTTTTCATCTTATCATTTTCAATCTCTCTCTCTCTCTCTCTCTCTCTCTCTCTCTCTCTCTCTCTCAATACTGCATATTTATTTTATTTCCCATATATTTCTTCTCACCTCATTCTTTGTTAAAAAAGAAGAAAAACAAAACTCTTCCAATATCACTTTGCCCTCTCTCTCATTATTATTTATGCTTTCTTGATTCACTACACCACTTCAACTCAGTCTTCTCCTTCGCTTCAACGTCACCTCCAACCATCTAAACTTCACTAATTCATCTTTCCATCATCATAAAACACAACTTTCAATACTCAACCATTTTCATCTCATAACACCATAACAATCTTCATGTTCTCTTTGCATACACTCATCATCTCTTACATAAAACCATCTTACTCACCCTCCTTCCATAAAAACTAAATATACTAAACCTGCTACTTCATTTTACTTCTTCCACACTAAACACTTCCATTCACTTATCAACTTGTCACTCTTTTTATTCTTTCTAACAACAACAACTTCAACATAGTTTTTCACTCTTCCTTTCACTAAACAGACTTACACTAAAAAACACCACACAAACCAACACCATAAAACTCTCTCTATCACAAACTTTTCATATCTCATATAAGCTCCTCACCGTATCAATGATTACAAGGGAAATGTTTTGTTGGGATTTCCTGTGATCTTATCTGAGTCATGGAATCCTAACATAGGTTGGTCGGGGAATTTCGCCAATGTACTTTTTACTTGTAATAGACAGTAATCATTTATGAGATATTCCTCTTCTTGGTACCTTTGTAGGGGAGATTTTCCCAGGGAACTCTTCCAGTTATGATGGATATGTAGGGTGGTTGCCTATGCTTGCCTCCTTACTTCATTCACTCGTACCATCCTCTGCAGTTTTTGAGGGAGACTTATCTTTAGGTGATTCTTCTCTATCTTTCTTACCCCATTGACGTATTCTAATATCCGACCTCTCTATATGAGTCCTTTAATGAAATATTTAAGATGCACGCAATTGTTGGTGTTATAATTGTGGATCTAGTGGAAGCGACAGTATTTTGATTTATTCGTCTAAGGTGTCTCTCTGACGGGATAAGGAGGTCGAGTTCCTGCTTTTCAAAACTCAGTATTTTCACAGTATTGATAAACCTTCTCGCAAGATAATGTCATGAGGTGTACCTTTCGTACTTCCCCAGCATACCATGGTCGGAGTCATCTCGGCGTTGGTGGGACTCCATCCCAGCAAGGGGACTAGAGTGAGATTCGATGGAGGCGGGGTTGTCAAAATATATGGTTAGATTTTATTCCAGGATCATGTAAGTTTCATCCATAGTCAACATTTCCTATACGAATTTTACCTTCTTCTTCGCTAACTTCTTTCTAAAAGGATGGTCTCTCATAAGACCATTCTCAAAGATCCAACATTGAAGACCTTATTTGGTTCCCTCCACTTTGACTGAGACCTATGTGAATCAGATGATATAACATTGCAACCTCTCTTTCTTTCTATGAATGATCCCACTCAGGACAAATTTAGTTACAATTTGTCTCTTATGGACCGTGAAATACGCAGAAAATCTCTCATAGAACTTTGCGCAAGAATTGATACTTTAGTCGGGTAGACTGTTAAACCACAACCGATCTAACTCGACCGAATTTAACGCAAATATCTTGTATTTGGTGCATCATCGATGTTGAAGTAACTCACCCGATCATTCACGAGTTGCACTTTCTGGTCGGGATGTCCTTTTTTCGTCATAATCGCCAAGCTTGGGCGGCTTCTCCATGGATTTTTCAGAATCTTGCTTTCTAGGATTCTTACTGACAATGGGAGTTTTGGTTGCACCTTCTCCGGGTGAGTTTTTTTGTTGAGTTGGGGAAATAACATGATTGCCTCGATCTCCCCCAGGGATCTGAGGGAAAGTCTGATGCTTCCTTCTCTTATGGTGGTCCTTCGACCAATGAGCCTTGTCTCTTTTTGTCCCGACTGGTTTCAGGATAGCAACACGAGTCTTCCTTGAAGAAACTCCTTGGTTTATATTTTAGCGATGGGCATTGTGAATGCTTTCTTCCAAGTGTTGAAAACTTACTTTAAGAGCGTGTGAGTTTTGTTGTCGAACAATGTTAAACATGTTGATCAATAGTTCATTATCACCTTGCATTCCAGTGTTCACTTGTAGAGTATGGATGTTAGGTAGGGTTGTAGGTTATGTAACTAGAGCCAAACACATGATTCTCTATCAGATTAACTTGAATATATCTGGCTAATTTCAAAGCTCGAATCAAATATAGATGCCACGGGACAATTGTTTCAAGATCTATGACATTTTGCGGTGGAGGATTGTTTGATGCTAGAGTAGCGGCAACAGCTTCACGCATAGTGGCGAATCAAACATCTTTAGATCCAGCCATCACCGGAATTTTGTAAGAAATGCAAAGTTCTAGAAATATGAGGAAATAAAATTGAGATTATGCTTATAAGTTGAATCAAGACATGGTGGATTCGCATGTGTGATCACAAATGCTTTCGCTCCAGTGATAGGAGGAGATTACAAATTGTGAAGTTTGAAAGAGAATGTGAATTTGTAGAAACCGTAGGAATTAGAAGTCGATTCCCATAGACGGCTCCATTTTTTCTGTTTCGGAACCAAAAATAGAAAGAGGACCGACAACAATGGAGGATTGCTTCTTCCGAGCGGTGGTGTGGTGCACTTGAAAGGTTAACAGTAGGTTATTATATGCGGAAGAAAGAAAGTAACCAAATTGTTATATTTATATAACTATACTACAAACACAAAATCATAACTAATGAATGACAAATCTAAAACAAAGAAATCATATAAACAAAAAAAGAAGAGAAATTATGAGTCATTTTTTACTTTTCACACGTATTAAGAAATGTAATAATTGTGGTATGAAAAAGAGAAATTATGAAGAATTTTACAAAATTGTCATTCATTAAAGAAACTGGAAAGACAATTTGACATAATTGAAAGGAGAGAGAATAATAAATATTTAAGGGTATAATAAAAAAAAATAACATTAATGATTCATTGATATTATAAAACGACTTATATTGTGGTATAAAATATTTTCCTAAAGCGACTTATAATAAAAAACGAAGTTAGAAAGAACTTGCACACCTCAAGTATTAAATACCAGAGTAATACAACTGCAATAGAAATCAAATTAGCCACATTTTACCATAATTCTTTGTAATTTAAGGATTGAAACATAAGCATCATTTAGGTAGTTTGTTTTAACTTTTACAAATTAATTTTTTCTTTGTACTTTAAAAAAAATTTATAATTCTTTTTAAATTAATTTTTTTATAAACTGAAAAATTAATTTTAACATTATATAATATAAATATATGTTATTAAAATTTAAAATATTGTTAAAATTACAGTTTATTCAAAAAGATATATCTCGATTTTTTTTAAAACTCTTTGAAATAGCTTCAATTTAATTGATTTTTTAAATTTTTGATATCCAAAAATAATTATAATAAAATGATAAAATATCTAAAATAATAATATAAAAAATATATTTTAAATCAATATATATATATATATATATATATATATATATATATATATATATATATATATATATATATATATATATATATATATATATATATATATATATATATATATATGTATATATATATATAATCAAAATAATCCTGATTGAAAATGCAGAGAGACATCTCAAAAATACCTGCTTAGGGTTAAATAGATTTGTAACTACTAGGATGTGAACCATTTTTCTTCATTTTATTTATAGAAACTAGACGCAGACGACAATTTAAAATGTTATATATATATATATATATATATATATATATATATATATATATATATATATATATATATATATATATATATATATATATATATATATATATATATATATATATATATATATAATATATATATATATATATATGAATGTATATATATGAATGTGTAGATATAAATGTGTATATATATATATATAACATTCATATACATATATATATATATATATATATATATATATATATATATATATAACATCATATATATATATATATATATATATATAGATATATATATATATATATATATATATATATATATATATATATATATATATATATATATATGAATGTTATATATATATATATATATATATATATATATATATATATATATATATATATATATATATATATATATATATATATATATATATATATATATATATATGAATGTTATATATATATATATATATATATATATATATATATATATATATATATATATATATATATATATATATATATATATATATATATATATATATATATATATATATATATAACATTCATATTAGTATGAAATAAAATAGTTGAATGAAAATAGAAAAGTTTTAAATATCATAAAAGAAATTATATAGTTTTATATAAATAATCTACTACTCAACTTTGAATATTTTGGAACACTTCTTTGTAAACCACATTTCGAGTTACATTTGAATCTTCATCATCATCGTTAGTTATTAACATCTTTAAGTTTATCCTTGAAGTAACTCTAGATAGTGTTAGATATAATTGTCCATGAGAGAAAATTGATTGAGTTAGATACACTCCAACATGTTTGAGTGACTGACTTTGACTCTTGTTCATAGTCATAGCGAATGAAACAAATAATGAAAATTGTCGATGTTGAAATTTGAAAGGAAGTCTTTTATCTGAAGGAGCCAGTGATAATTTTGAAATAAATTTTTTCTCACAAACATTGCTACAAGCATATTATGCATGACCATTGCATTTGGTCATGGGATCACAAGCATGGCCACTATGTAGTTTGTACCTTAACATTAGGATGTCATCTTGTTTTGATTAACAACTAACTATAACTTCATTGAGAGATGGTACTTGGTAGTTCTTGTTACTCATGTAGGTGATCATGTTCCAAATCAAGGCAAGACAAAGGCCTTTTGATCAAGGGAAATGAAAGTGTGTTCATGATGATTTAAAGGTGGTTCATGTGTTTGTTTTCATGCCACATTACTCAATCTTCAAGCCATTGTCCATATAACTCAAGCCCTAATCAAGTTTTCATCAAGGGATGTTTGTCCCATCATCATTTTGGTTTATAATGCAAGAAAATATCAAGTTTGCACAAAGGGATACAAGTTGGTTTGACAATATTAGTTCTTGGTTGTTTTGATTGGCAATAATTTTGGTAAAATTAACTTAACTGCAATATGTTGAACAAGATGTCCTAACATGTGGTTCTGACGTCTTATCTGTAACAAGTTTTTTCCTTGGTAATATTTGTAGGATTAACTGTCTACAGAATATTCTAGGAATATTATGCTTTCCCTTGTGACATTCGTGATGGAGGAATCAGAGATGGGAATTATGGTTAACAGATTTTGTTCCCTAAATGTTAAGAAATTTGAGGAAACTTTTGATTGGTTACCTAATGTTGTGCAGTTGGTGCTCGTGGAATACAAGACCCAAATCCAATGCATTCTATGGTTATAAATAGAATGTCTCAAAATCCAATTACTCATGCAGAAGAGAAGATAGTTGACCGTATTAGGGTTTGAGTGTTTGTGTTATTTTGTGAGCCTCCAAAATGTCATCTTGATATATGAGTAGGACTATGTTGATTGGTTGTAAGCATTGTCAAGCACTCATAAGCTTTTAAGCATTGGGTGATTGTGTGTCCTTGAAGTGTGTTTTCTGATTTTTTTGTAATTCTTTAAGTATCACTGTTGTGATTGATAGGTAGGTGAGAAGGGTCTCACACCTAGGAGTGTCTTAGGTAGAAATTATGCATGGGTAGTGATTATGGTGTATTCTGTAAATCGGAGATAGTTTGCAGAAGGCATACAAACTATACTATTTAGTGGACTTCCTCCCTGGCTTGGTAGCCCCCAGATGTAGGTGTTGTTGCACACCGAATTGGGTTAACAATATTGTGTGTTTTGTTAGTTTATGTTCCTCTATATGTAAGTTGTCCTGTTATTGTTCAGATATCAATGTCTCGATATCTCTTAGGACATATGATATCTACATACCAGAATTTCAATTGGTATCAGAGCAGGCATCCTACTCTATTTCTGGGTGAGATTCAGGGAATATACTTTCTGGTATAATGGACAAGCAAGAAGGCTTTATGAACAGACCACCCATTCTTGATGGAACTAACTATGACTACTAGAAAGCATGTATGGTGGATTTCATCAAATCAATGGACAATAAGGCTTGGAAATTTGTGGTCAAAGGATTGGATCAACCAATGATTAGAGATAAAGATGGAAAAATCACTGAAGAGTTGAAGCCTGAGGAAGACTGGGATGATGAATATGACAAATTAGCTCAGTGAAACTCCAAAGCTTTGAATGCTCTATTCAATGGAGTGGACAAGAACATCCTCACACTAATAAACAATTGGACTGTTACCAAAGATGCTTGGGAGATCTTGAATACTTTTCATAAAGGAACCTCCAAGGTTAAGATGTCAAGACTTCAAATTCTGACCACCAAGTTTGAGAACTTAAGAATGAAGGAGGATGAGAGCATCCATGACTTTCACATGAATATCATTGAGATATCAAATTCCTTAAGTGCTCTAGGGGAGAAGATGTCAGAAGCCAAGTTGGTCAAAAAAATCCTCAGGTCTCTTCCAAAGAGATTTAACATGAAGGTTACTTCCATTGAAGAATCTCAAGATATCAACAACATGAAAGTTGATTAACTGATGGGATCCCTTCAAACCTTTGAGTTAGGAATCAGTGAAAAGTCAAAAAAGAAGAAAGGTACAACCTTTGTTTCTAATATTGAAGACCTCGAAGATTATTGTGACCTGGATACAGATGAAGGGATTTCTAATTCCATTGTCTTACTTGGGAGATAATTCAACAAAGTGATGAAGAAGATGGACTGGAAGACAAAACTTAATGTCAAGAACAAGTCCTTCAACATCTCTAAAAATTAGGAGTTTGGCAGAAGGCCCAAAACTGAAGAAAAAACTAACCAAGGAAAAGGAATACAATGCCATGGATGTGAAGGGTTTGGTTACATAAGGGCTGAATGCCCCACATATCTCAAAAAGAAGAAGAAGGGTTTGTATGTCTCTTATTCAGAAGATGATTCTGACAATGATCCAGAAGTGGAACCTACCAAATAGGTTAGTGCCCTGACTGGAATTTGTGACTCAGATGAAGACTCTGACTGTGAAGAACTAACCTTTGAAGACCTTGTTGAATCCTACAAAGAATTGTGCCTGAGAAGTGAAGAAGTTTGTAAACTGGGAGAAGATCAAACGAAAACTATTGCTCAATTACATGCTAAGAAAGTGGAGCATCTCTCTATCATCTTTGTTCTGAAGGAGGAAGTTACTGCTCAATTCAGGAATTGACAATATGATTAAGTTTGTGAGAATACTTAACAGTAGTTCAGGTGTACTGGATGAAATTCTTCAAACTTATAAGAATGCTGGAAATGTTCAAGGTTTAAGTTATGACTATCAAGGAGGAATGAACAAAGGAAAAGGGTCTGCAATGAACTTTGTTCCACCCAAAGGACAACTGAAACAACATATGTCAAATCAAATGTTCCAACATCAACAAGGGGGTCAAGAGGTTTATTCAGGAAGCAAGACCCAAATATGAAGGTGTCATCATTGTGGGAAGATAGACCATATAAATCCTTATTGCTACAAATTGTATGGCTATCCTAAACCTGCTTCACAACTCAGAAGAAAGCAAACCATGGTGATTGGGCTGGTAGTGTTGATGATAGGAAAAGTACCTCTGAGGGATGTTTCTTCTTGGGAAACAATTTGATTTCATGGTTCAGCAAGAAACATGATTGCGTATCCCTATCCACTGCTGAAGCTGAGTACATAGCAGCAGGCAGTAGCTGCTCTCAACTAATGTGGGTGAAACAAATGTTGACAGAATACAATGTCACACAAGATGTCATGACATTATTCTGTGACAACTTGAGCGCCATTAATATCTATAAAAATCCTATCCAGCATAGTAGAACTAAACATATTGACATCAGGCATCATTTTATCAGAGAACTTGTTGAAGACAAAGTCATAACACTTGAGCATGTCAGCATGGAGAATCAACTTGCATATATTTTTACCAAAGCCTTGGATACAAGCCAATTTGAAAAATTAAGAGGGAAACTTGGGATTTTTGTTAATGAGCATTTATAGCAACTACAACTAATTAAGTGTGTCAGACAAGAGCATATCTCTCATTATTACACTTGACACGTTTACCTAAACCCTTACCTTATTGTGTACCCGTTTGGACAAAACCTCACTACCTTTTCCACTCAAACGCCTCACTCTCCTACAATCTTTTGGACTCTCTCTCTCTCTCTCTAAAAAAAAATCTTTCCCTATTCCATCTGTCTCAAGCATCTACCAACATGTCTCAACATTCATCACCCACTCACATGCATGTCCATGCTGAAACCAGTGGATCCTCCTCACCATCATCTAGGGAAAACACATCATTTCAAATGATCAACCTGACATACCTGATTTTGGACGTTTCCCCTCTTTCCACGGTTCATCCCCCTCCTCAGAAGAAAGTCACACCGTTTGTGCCAAAAGTTGTCAAGACTTATGGTAAGTCTTTTGAACCCATAATCCCCAATAAAGATAAGAATACTGCTGAAGAAGAATCTAGGCTTAAAGAGTCTGAACTTAGAAACCCTAACATGCATGCTGACGACCCTGTAAATTCCACGGTAGCAGAAAGAAGTGCAACTGGTAAGGAACTTAGGAAGTTTGTTGCATCTGTTTTGAAGGAAGTAAACTCTGATATGTTGCCAGATGTTCCAACATCCTTGGCTAAAGATCCAAGCCCTGAAAATGACTCAAGGGAAAAAGCTGAAGAAAATGTTCCTAATCATACTGCTTGTGAGATAAGAAGTAAGAAGAAAGTTAAGCTTGTTGTCAATGTTGAAGAACTCACCTCTGATGAAGAACCCCTTACAAAGATTGTTACTCCTAGTATTGCTAAGAGATTGCAGAGACGTAAAGGAAATATTGTTGTTTTGAAGATTCTCCCGCCAGGGAAGTGAAGAGAAAAGTTGATGGGTTGAAAGGAACTCCTTCTAGAAGCTCCACGGGAAAATCTCCTGTTGGACCCACTAGGTCTTGGAGTAAAGTTGTTACCCCTACTAGAAAGAGGAAAGACGTCTCCTCTAGTGAATCCGAGTTTGATATTGCAAAGGATGTCTAGGACATCACCCCTATAAAAAGATATGCTAACAAGAAACTGTTGGTGTAAGCCCTAGAGGCCAATACTTTTGGTACTTGTATCGAATTATTTATTAATAATAAAAGGCATTTTCTTTATTATGGTTGATTAATAAAGTCCCTAGAATAGATAGTCCGTTTAATGTATTAAGTGTGACTTAATCATGAGAACACATTAAACATAAGGGCACTGTTCTTAAAGTATCCGTAGTCGAGCTTTAATGTGAAGTGGGATAACATTAAAGCATTAAGACTATTATGTTTGTAGACTGATGATCACATCTCATGGATCATGGATAAAGAGTTATCAAGTCTTAAACATAGGTATGAATATTAGGAGTAATATTTATACCGGATTGACCCGCTATGAGAATACTATATAGAAAGTTATGCAAAGTGTCATAAGTTATTTTCATGGTGATAATAGTGTATACCACTCTTCGACCTGAAACCACTATGGATCCTAGATGTAGAGTCGAGTGCTTTATTGCTGATCCAACATTGTTCGTAACTGGATAACCATAAAGACAGTTGATGGGTACTCCACAAAGCATGCTGAGGGACATGAGTGTCCTAGATGAAATTTGCCCATCCTGCGTAACAGGATAAATGTCTATGGGCCCAATATTGAACTGGACAAGGATGACACGGTCTATACCTTGTGTTCAATATAGACATAAGGGCAAAGGGGTAATTATACACATAATTATTATCACAGGAGGTTTTGTCAGATCACATGACATTTTCGTGACTTGGGTAGCAGTGATGTGTTGCTAGATACCGCTCACTATTTATTATATTAAATACGTGATTTAATATAATTGCCAACGCCGCGAAAACCTATAGGGTCACACACAAAGGACGGATTGATGAGAGATAGAATAATTAAGGAACATCGTAAGGTACGGTGTACTTAAGTAGAATACGAAATATGGTAAGGTACCAAGTACTTAAGTGATTTTGGCATATTATGAGATATGGGCCAAAATGCACTTAAGTGGGCTTTTTGGCTTGAAGCCCACACAAGTGGTTCTATAAATAGAACCCCTTGGGTAGAAGCATTGTAACTCACTGAGACAGAAAACACAACTGAAGAGTTGGAATTTCGTATCTCTCTCACTCAAAGCCTTCATTCATAACAGCTAGCACTGCGATTGAAGGAATCCGTTCGTGTGGACTGAGTAGAGACGTTGTCATCGTTCAATGTTCGTGATCTCCCCGTGGATATGTATCAAAGGTTTTGATCATTATCAGAGATCTGCGCTAAAGGTTTGAATCGCCACAAGAGGTAACGATTCTATCACTGATCAAGCCCATTCGTAAGGATCACTAAATGGAGAAATTTTTAAATTCCGTTGCGCCTTGGATGGCAATTCTCCTTCAGAAACCTCATGATGCTAGGCCCAAAGTTCCACTGGACAATGCTTCTTTACACTATGTGAAGAATGCAGAAAGGTGGAAGTATGTCATTCAGAGAATGGTAGCTCTAGAAAGGGAATTAGGGAAGGATGCCCTTAAGTTTAATGAGGTCATGGAACTGATAGAAGTTGTTGGGCTAATGAAGACTGTCACACGCTTTGGACCTTATTATGAAACTTAGTAAAGGAGTTTGTGGTGATTATCCCTGATGGATGTGATGGTAATAAAAGTGCTGAATATGGTAAAGTTTATATGAGAGTAAGTGTTGTAACATTCTCCCCAACTGTGATAAATAATTTTATAGGAAGAACAGATGAACCTCAGGCTGAGCTGGAAGCTACTGATGATCAGGTGTGCAAAGAAATCACTACCAAGCAGGTTAGATATTGGCCAAACAAAGGAAAGTTATCTGGTGGTAAGCTAAGTGTGAAATATGTCATCCTTCATAGGATTGGTACTACCGATTGGGTGCCCACTAACCATACCTCAACAATATCTATTGGTATGGGAAAATTCATTTATGTTAGTGGTACAAAAAGAGAATATGACTTTGGAAAATACATATTTGAATAGGTGTTGAAATAAGCCTTATCTACTATTGTCAAGATGCCCATCTGCTTTCCATCCCTCATCTGTGGAATCATCCTAAATCAGCATCCTGGTATTTTGCTGCCCATGGATAATATGAAGAAAATGAAGTCTCCCTTATCACTCCACTACAAACTATTTGCAGAAACTCATGTCCCAGACATTGTTATGACATCCTCTCATGCACCTGGTTCTACCACCTCCAAGAAAAGTGCCATTGCTTAGTTAAAGGAAACATGCAAAGAGCTGGAGGACTCCATCAGATCTAGCATAACAACAAAGATTAAACCGGAGACATCGAAGAATGCTATGATATAAGAGGAAAAGAAGGAATTTGTACAGGATGGCGATGCTAATGAAGCAATTGATGATGAAGAGTATGCTGATGAAGATGATGTTGATGAAGAGAAAGAAGATGAAGGAGAAGAGTATGCAACAACTGACCCAGATAGTCAGAAAGATACCTGATTGTAGTCTTATTGTGTTATGTTTGTTTTTTCTGTGGGTTTTTGGTCTATGACCAGGATTTGTTTGCACTCTTGTGTGCCCTCTTGTGAGGGTTCTTGCACTGTATGAATATGGTTTTTGTTTCAGGTTTTGGTTATATGCTTACCTTTGTCAGATTATGACTAAAAAGGGGGAGTATTGTGTGTACTAACCACTAACCACTAACCACTTCCTTCTAGGCTGCTCTGTTGTGACATCAACTTGACTAAGGGAGTGGTTTTGACCGCTGCATATGCCTCTAATGTGTGCATGATTGATTGTCATTCCTGTTGTGTACTTCAGTGGATGCTGATGTTGTTACTACTGTTGGTGCTTATGCCAATGTCATACCTAATGTTCTAACATTTTGTCTGCAGTTGTGTTTTGGAGAACCTTGGTTTCTCTAATTTTGTGAGGCTTATTGTTCTTCTTCTACATAAGCATATGTTGTTTGAACTTGGAAACTTCATAGTGTGTTAGATGTTCTCTTGAGGGGTGTCGCAACCTGAAAAATACAGTGTGCGAAAAAAAACAACCGGCGAAAGAAAATGACAGAAGAGTCGCCACCGTGCGTTATTCATCCCAAAGGAGGGAAAGGAAACGCTCGAAGTAAACCTGAAAAAGGAAAGGACAAGACGGGGTCTCGCAACCAAATCTTGGGTTCGGGAGTCGGTTATGCGAAGGGAAGGTATTAGCACCCCTACGCATCCGTAGTACTCTACGGGATCCACTTGTGTAGTTCTTGTCTAAATGGTGTGGGTTTATCTTGTGCTGTTTGCCAAAAAAAAGGGTTAAATGAAAATGACTCGCGCGGATGTCGCATCCACTGCATACGTATCTCATCTGAATATGAGAATCAGAGTCTTCGTAGCTCGGCTGACCTATGGGTTGGGGGATGTGTGCTCGCTAAGACATCGCGTCTTATGCCTACGTATCTCATCTGGCCTGAGAATCAGAGCAAAACATAGTTCGGCTAACTACGGGGTTATGGATTGGGTTTTGGGCGAACGACGTTACTACGCAATCTACCGGATGCTCGACCTTTGGAGACTTACTCGCCTGTAGTAGAAGGAGTAAACGTGTTGCTTTGGGTTTTTAGGGTTTGGGATGCTCGAGGGAAAAAAGGCAGTCCTTGACGAAGGAACCGCGCTACCTGCAGGGATATGAATACAAAACACAAAACATGTATCTCAAAGTAAAATGCCACCAAGGGGCTCAAACGTTGCCTCCTATCGAGGTCTTCCAGCTAGGAAAGCAGTAAAATGCGGGAAAAATGTAAAAGTACCACGCGGATAAAGATCCGAAGTAACAGCAATTAGAGGAATGAGAAACCCTGAGATCCTTCCAAGCTAATGCCATCAAAGAAAAGTGAGTCAGTACAGGTAATCGGAATGAACCTCCAGGGGTTATCCCACAAATAAAGTGGGAAACCACGCAAGTTATCCCTGCAAAAGTCATGTGAGCCCTCACAAAAATTCAACAAAAGGGTTAGTGAAACACCATAAGCATTTTTTCATGATCAACAGTATGGTTTCGAAAAACTCAAACCCTGTGGCATACATTTCAAAAATTAAACGGTTAAACATTCAAGGCATTGTTTATACATTCATATACATATTAAACCCATGGGCAAAGGTAATGGGAATAATGGCAAACCTGATTGGAGAGCTTGATTGAAATTGAGTTGCACCCGTGAGGTTTACAAAACAATCTTCAGGGTTTATGTGAGGCAGAGGTGATTCTGTGTAGTTGAGTTCCCTTCGGGGTTTGGAGGCTGCTCTGAACTCCGTTAGGTCTTCTCTCACTATCTTTTTCCTCAGGGTTTTGTTCCAAGGAAACCTCAGAGTATTTTGCTTCTCCTCAAAATCCCCCTTTGTTCTGTGTTCTCTCAAGTGAAGCCTTGGTATTTATAGACTGAATTTCATGGTTTTGTGGGCTCAAATGAGAGAGACCCAAGTCCAAAAAAATTTTATTATATTTTATTTATTTAATTATTTATTTAATTAATTAATTAATTAAAAAAAAATTATTATTATTATTATTTATTTTTTTCGTTTTTTTTTTTTCGTTTTTCATCGTTTTATTTTTTTATTTTTTTTCCGGATCTAATTCTGATTGACATGATGAAATGCAATATGAAATGCTAAATGAATGCATGAATGAGGAGGGCAAATTTTGGGGTGTTACAGCTGCCCCTATTCAAACATCAGCTAACCCGAGTAGGATGAAAGCGAACAACTTATCAGACAAACGGGGTGAGCTGTGATTGATACCAAAGACAAACCGAAAATTTGTGCTCCGAGAATACCACAAAAACGCGGAAATACACCGCGCTGTTTATCTTTCTTCCGATCCTCTGGCTGGATCTGAATTAGTCTTCTGGCTTAATCTGAAGTGTCGATCCTCTGGCTGAACCTATACTCAATTTAGTCCTCTGGTTGGATATTAATTTTGATCCTCGGGCTGGATACGAATTTGATCTTCTGGCTAGATCTTCTTCGATCTTCTGGCTAGATCTCCTTCGTTTCGATTCTCTGGCTGAATCTATTTCCTTTGATTCTCTGGCTGAATCCATTTTCGGTCATCGGGCTAGACCTGACTTTGATCTTCTGGCTAGATCTGGAGTGTCGATCCTCTGGCTGAATCTGAACTTAATTTGATTCTCTGGCTGAATCTACTTCGATCTTCTGGCTAGATCTGAATTGTTTCGATTCTCTGGCTGAATCTATTTCCGGTCTTCGGGCTAGACCTGACTTCGATCTTCTGGCTAGATCTTCTTCGATCTTCTGGCTAGATCTCCTTTGTTTCGATTCTCTGGCCGAATCTATTTCGATCTTCTGGCTAGATCTGGATTGTTTTGATGATAAATTCCCATCATTAGGATCCCGCATCTGAGGCATGCGCTGGTTGACCCTCTTTTGAAATCTACACCCAACCTTCATATTAGATATGCAGCTTCGAGCATATTCCACTTTTGGGCTTCGTACATATTCTTCGGGCTAGAACATGTTGTAACGACTCCTCAATTAGACTTGCTGGGGAAATAAAGCTTGTAGGCGACTTCACTGGGGAATCTTCAAATTGAGCCTCAGGCTGACTCTTGGGACACGATTCTCAGGCTGAATCTTCGAAATGACCCTCAGGCTGGATCACTGGAACACGATTCTCAGGCTGAATCTTCGAAATGGACCCTCAGGCTGGATCACTGGAACACGATTCTCAGGCTGAATCTTCAAAATGACCGTCAGGCTGGATCACTGGAAAACGATTCTCAGGCTGAATCTTCAAAATGACCCTCAGGCTGGATCACTGGAAAACGATTCTCAGGCTGAATCTTCAAAACGACCCTCAGGCTGGATCACTCACGCTTGATCCTCTGGCTGGATCTCAAGACCTTGGTTGTAAAGTAATTCTTCAGTCTGCTTGGAAGAACCTGTTTATCAGCTTATGTGTGTGCTTGATATGATATGCATGCGAATGCCAATGCTATGCATGGTGTAAAAGAAAAAAAAGAAATCTGCTAGGGGAAGCAAACTCCGGTAGGGAACATATCGCTGTATCAATCCTTGAATGCTCTGTGGGGAATGATCCGTCTGCCGGGACCAATGAGCCACCAAAAATAAATTGGCTGCTTGAAAAATTGACCTTGCGGGGGGAGTATCAACTATGGAAACTTGGTTCGGCGAGGCTCTGTGAGGAGAGTTTGTGGGGAAAACACTTCCTGGGGAAATGTCGTAGGAAACAACCTTTGCTGGGGATATGAACTTGCTAATCGCCCTCAAGCTGGGGATTAACAAATCTGTTAAAAATAATCTGCTGGGGATGAGATGAACACTGGGAACACCACCCTCTCATCTGTTGGTTATGCAACCACTCCGCTGTTGCTAGGAAGATACAGTCTGACATTGTCAACTCCGCTGTTACTAGGAAGATACAGTCTGACACTGTCAACTCTACTGGGGATAGACAGTCTGGATACTGTCAACTCTGTTGGGGAACATGCTCTGCTGAGGAGAGACTTTGTCAACCGCTTGGGGATGAGGATTCATGACTTGGCATCCGGTTCCTGTGACCTGCAACCAAAAATACACGTATGCCTCGGGGGAATTACTCGGTTTGAATTCACCATTCGGGATTAAGCACATTCAAAGCAATTTTAAATGTTTTCCTGTGCAAATCATCTGCAAAAGCCACCATTATGTTCATATGCAATATGTTTTATCAAAAATTCGGACATTTTTGCAAACAAACTGATAAATGCAAAATAAAGAGGCTCTTTAACTGAATTATTCGACTCTTACTGGGGAGAAAATTTGTGCCAGGAATAGGCGAGGGCATCAAGAAGCTGATCCCTGAAAAGAGGTGATCGCTATAAAAAGAGAACTATCCTAATGGCAATGGGGAAACGGGGTCCCACTGAGTTTCGACTCTGCTATGGTTCGTATGTCCTCAAGACGCTCTGCTCATCTTGCTTTCTGAAGTGGATGATTAGTCGATCTTTAACCTTCGAAGATTGCCGGATTGAATGAAACGGTGATATAACACTGATGAACTCAGATCATAGTCATTCGCTTATTCCCTAACTTTTGCCTGGATCGCCCCCTTTTCGGGTTTTCAATCCACCGGGATACCCATTTTTGCCTGAGCCGCCCTTTTGGGTTTTCGACTCACCAGGTGTACTCTTTTTTTTTTATATATCCCTAATTTTTGCCCGAACCTCTTTATTCTTTTTTTTTGGTTCGTCGGGATGCCCCTTTTTGCCTGGACTATTCTTTTTACTGTCCAGCGGGTCTATTTTATGCGAAGTATTTTTTTAACTGCGTCTGAGTTGACAGGGGACGGGAATCCTTCGCCATCCATGGTTGTTAGCATCAAAGCTCCGTCATAGAAAATCCTTTTAACCACGTACGGACCCTCATAGTTCGGTGTCCATTTGCCCCTGTGATCTGTGTTGGGAGGAAGAAATCTTTTGAGTACCAATTCACCGACTTGATACCCCTGAGGGCGCACTTTCTGACCAAATGCTTTCTTCATTCGTCTCTGACCGAGATACGTCAATTCTGGGTACGTAGTTCCAGCATAGCACCATTTCCCTGTCGGTTTGATTGATGACCAAAGTTGAATCCCCGTATACGTCCAGGGTTTTAATCTGTATATTGATGGCTTCCTCAAGTCTTAGGATACAAGCTTCGTATTCAGCTTCATTGTTGGTGCAGGGAAAAGTTATTCTGGCACAAAATGGCATATGAACCCCCTTCCGGTGTGATCAACACTATACCAACTCCGCGACCATTGACGTGGACCGCCCCATCAAACATCATAACCCATTTGGATTCAGGGTCAGGCCCCTCCTCCGGGAGTGGTTCCTCTCAATCTTTCGATTTGAGAAACATGATGTCCTCATCAGGAAAGTCAAACCTCATAGGTTGGTAATCATCAATCGGTTGCTCTGCAAGATAGTCTGACAAGACACTTCCCTTGATGGCTTTTTGTGAAGTGTATTGGATGTCATACTCTGTCAGTATCATTTGTCACCTAGTAACTTTTCCGGTAAGTGCTGGCTTTTCAAAAATATACTTGACTGAATCCATTTTTGATATCAATAGAGTCGTGTGAGTCAACATATACTGTCTTAGTCGGCGAGCAGCCCATGCCAAAGCGCGGCAAGTTTTCTCGAGCAATGAGTATCTTTGTTCACAGTCGGTAAACTTTTGCTAAGGTAATATATTGCATGCTCTTTTCGACCTGACTCGTCATGCTGACCGAGCACACAACCCATTGACCTTTCTAACACAGTCAAGTACATGGTCAACGGTCTTTCCTCTCGGCCTGTAGACTGGCCCCGATCTTGATCTCTTTCTTGTCGTCTTCGGTACCAACGTTGATGGTCTCAATCACCTCCTGATAAGGTGTAATAACTCGGTCCTCCTGTTTCAACAATCTGGCTAACCCTTCAGGCAATTCACAAACTTCCTCAGCCCCTTCTTCGGCTTGATAGATAGGATTGTCGAAGTCATACTTGGCCTTAGCAGTGTCGTTAGCAGTGAGATCCGGGTGGTCGGCTCTGCATGATGGAGGATCATGCTTTACCTTAGAATGAGAGATTTTTTTTGAAAGAAAGGAAAAACGAAAAAAGAAACATTGCCATTTTTTTGTAAAAAGTAAAAAAACTGAAAGAAAGAGAACACAAAATTGTTTGCAAAAGCCGTCCTTTATTGATGATAAAAATAATTGCGAAACGTAACTAAATGGATGGCCCTACAAATGAGCCATTACACCTTGGGCAAAGTGTAAGACTTTATTATGCATGTAATAAAGGAAAACAATAAAAATCACTCTTTCAGTAGAGTAACCCGAACGGTTTTTTCAGACGACCAATTGTCGAGCTTTTCTCCCGGGACACACGGGCGAATCCAGCTATCTAAGTCACAGTCGCTGTCAGCCTTGTCTTCATCTGCAACATTGACGATGTGGGGAGAAACCAAACCCCCGATGGAGAGAGTACCGACTTCATTCTTCTGAGATCCCGGAGCATACCCCAATCCAAACTTGTCTTCTTTGATGACTGGCTCCACAAATTTGCCCCAGCCTTGGGCATTACCAGCTTCAACCACTTCGACAGCATTAATCCCCTGCCCGCCGTGAGCCGGCATCGGGTTCTGAATAACATTAGGCACCAGAGCAAAATTGATAGCCTGGGCATCTCTCAAATCTTGTACCTTTAACTGGAGAGCCTTGCAATTATCTGTAGTATGGCCAGGTGCGTTGGAGTGAAAAGCACATCTGGCGTTGACATCATAACCTCTAGGCAAATTATTGGGATCGATTGGTGGGGCCAGAGTTCTCAACGTAACCAGATTCATGTCAATCAGCTTGGGAAGTAATACTGAATAAGGCATTGGGATTGGCTCGATGACCCGGTCCGTCTGCCTTGGACGCTGTTGATAATGTCTCTGCTGACCCGGATTACCTCCTTGTTGTTGATTGTTGTACCTGGGTTGTTGTTGCGGATGATATTGCGGTTGAGGAACAGGTGTTGGAATGGTGAATGCGGCCACTTGATCTTGATAATAATTAGGGCGTCCTTTACTCCTGCCTCTGCCGGCATACGCAACGCTTGTCTCGCCTTCTTTTCTTCGCTGACCGTTACCAGCAAACGGTCTCTTGGGACCGGATGAGTTGGAAGCACTATTGTCTTGAATTTGGCCCATCTTCAACAGACTCTCGATTCTTTCTCCAGCAATTACTATCTCTGCAAAGCTGATTGACGGGCAAGCAGCCAATCTCTCAATATAATTGCCTTGAAGAGTGTTCATGAACATGTCCGC
The DNA here is from genome assembly GCF_024323335.1 of Lathyrus oleraceus. NCBI lineage: Eukaryota > Viridiplantae > Streptophyta > Magnoliopsida > Fabales > Fabaceae > Lathyrus > Lathyrus oleraceus. Next base: position 225,253,179 of record NC_066584.1, read on the forward strand.
CATCTCCCTTTCAGACATAGGGGGTTGGACGGACGCAGCAATCTGTCTCCAATGCTGAGCATACTCTCTAAAGGTTTCCTTGGCAGTCTGAGACATACCTTGCAACAAGGTCCGATTTGGAGCCATGTCCAAGTTGTATTGATATTGCTTGATAAAAGCCTCTGCCAAGTCTTTCCAGCTCTTGATGGTAGTACGAGACAAATGAGAATACCATTCACGAGAAGCTCCAGTTAGACTGTCTTCAAAATAGTACATCCACAGCTTTTCATCTTCCGTGTGAGCTCCCAACCTTCCCAGATAAGATTGGAGATGAGTGCGTGGGCAAGAAGCCCCGTTGTATTTCTCAAAAGTAGGGGGTTTGAACTTGTGAGGAATCCTTACTCCCTGAACCAGACCAAGATTTGTGACATCAAAGCCTAAGGAATTTTGAGACTCCAAAGATTTGAGCTTCTCAGCAAGCTCATCCATACGGCGAGTGGTCTCGAGGGCTTCGTCGTGCAAAGAAAATTGATCATACTGACAATCTTCAGTAACGGGGTGCCCGTTAATTCGAATTCCTTGATTCACATTGTATCTTCCACCAATACCATTCCCAACATTCCCCGTGTTGCCAACATTACCCGGGTTTCCATCAACATTTGCGTTACCCGCATTTCCAGTGTTCACAGGGTTATCAGCGTTCCCAGGGTTACCAGGGTTCCCCTCAGCACTTGGTATTTCCACCTCTGGATCGGGCCTCGGTTGCTCAACCAATTCCTTCAGCTTCGCCTGGCCTTCTGCCATACCAGTCATCAATGTCATGAACTGATCCATCCTTTCACGCATATCAGCCAACTCTTTCTGTACTTGGTCCATCGCTAGTCGTGGACGGTTTTCCTTTGTCGGGTATCTGTGAACTCGCTTGGGACCAATAACTGCCTGATACAGGGAACAAACATTAGACACTGCGGTGACACCTGTAAAACAGACAAGGGTTAATATGCATGGTATGCGATGCACTGCTTGTTCAGTTTTAAGGCACCCCCGTTTTGAAAGGGAATACCCTGCAAATGAATAAGCATGAGATGTTGGATGCAAATATGCAGATGATGTTATGCAATGCAAAGGCATGTCAATCAGAATTGATGGATCCGCTTGAACATCTGTCAGGTTGCACTGTCTGGAGAGAAATTAAGAGCACACCAAACAAAGGTCATGGGATGGATCATGTTATCCTTAATATCAACCACCCGTTTTGGTGGATTATGGTTTACACCTTATCAACACCCGAGTTTCATTGATATTAAGGATACCTGATCGGATTAACCATGAATCAAAGGTTTGCTGCAAGTCACGAGCATGGAGTTTAGGTTAAGAACCACCCAAAAGGAGTGTACTAAGGTTTAAACCTGCCAAACATGTTCTACAAAAGGGTTCCCATAGTCATAATCCCATCTTTCGGATATTTTCAGAGGAACGACTACTCGTATTCCAAAAATATTCTCAAGAGAGACTCTTATGAGTGTAGTATCACGTAACAATCGTATCAAATCTCACACTTGAACGACTTTCGCACTACGTCCTACGAATAGGCCAAGATGGGTTTGGTAAACTAAGGTCCTCGGCTTCTTAGGTCTATATTGGAACAAGTAATGTCTAACCACAACTTACTTATGTGACATTATTGATCTCAACATGACCTCCACCAAGTGAATGGACTTGCAAGTCAACTCGCTAAGGAATACTCCACACAAGTTGACAGGACTATGCCATTCTCCTATCCTAAGTGCACTCGAGTTCGGGTATAGAACTCATCTCACAAAGATCACCAAGCAGCCATAGCTAGCCAACAGATAAAGCAATGATATATACAAAATGCAATAAGGTAAAGCAGGTAAATAAATAACTGTACAAAAGCATGAACACCCAATAAACAAACTACAAAAGCTAGGAGGGACTCGCTTAGGGAAGATGGACCAGCAAGAGGTCAACTTCTTAAGTCCCCAGCAGAGTCGCCAGCTGTCGCAACCTGAAAAATACAGTGTGCGAAAAAAAACAACCGGCGAAAAAAAATGACAGAAGAGTCGCCACCGTGCGTTATTCATCCCAAAGGAGGGAAAGGAAACGCTCGAAGTAAACCTGAAAAAGGAAAGGACAAGACGGGGTCTCGCAACCAAATCTTGGGTTTGGGAGTCGGTTATGCGAAGGGAAGGTATTAGCACCCCTACGCATCCGTAGTACTCTACGGGATCCACTTGTGTAGTTCTTGTCTGAAGGGTGTGGGTTTATCTTGTGCTGTTTGCCAAAAAAAAGGGTTAAATGAAAATGACTCGCGCGGATGTCGCATCCACTGCATACGTATCTCATATGAATATGAGAATCAGAGTCTTCGTAGCTCGGCTGACCTATGGGTTGGGGGATGTGTGCTCGCTAAGACATTGCGTCTTAAGCCTACGTATCTCATCTGGCCTGAGAATCAGAGCAAAACATAGTTCGGCTAACTACGGGGTTATGGATTGGGTTTTGGGCGAACGACGTTACTACGCAATCTACCGGATGCTCGACCTTTGGAGACTTACTCGCCTGTAGTAGAAGGAGTAAACGTGTTGCTTTGGGTTTTTAGGGTTTGGGATGCTCGAGGGAAAAAAGGCAGTCCTTGACGAAGGAACCGCGCTACCTGCAGGGATATGAATACAAAACACAAAACATGTATCTCAAAGTAAAATGCCACCAAGGGGCTCAAACGTTGCCTCCTATCGAGGTCTTCCAGCTAGGAAAGCAGTAAAATGCGGGAAAAATGTAAAAGTACCACGCGGATAAAGATCCGAAGTAACAGCAATTAGAGGAATGGGAAACCCTGAGATCCTTCCAAGCTAATGCCATCAAAGAAAAGTGAGTCAGTACAGGTAATCGGAATGAACCTCCAGGGGTTATCCCACAAATAAAGTGGGAAACCACGCAAGTTATCCCTGCAAAAGTCATGTGAGACCTCACAAAAATTCAACAAAAGGGTTAGTGAAACACCATAAGCATTTTTTCATGATCATCAGTATGGTTTCGAAAAACTCAAACCCTGTGGCATACATTTCAAAAATTAAACGGTTAAACATTCAAGGCATTGTTTATACATTCATATACATATTAAACCCATGGGCAAAGGTAATGGGAATAATGGCAAACCTGATTGGAGAGCTTGATTGAAATTGAGTTGCACCCGTGAGGTTTACAAAACAATCTTCAGGGTTTATGTGAGGCAGAGGTGATTCTGTGTAGTTGAGTTCCCTTCGGGGTTTGGAGGCTGCTCTGAACTCCGTTAGGTCTTCTCTCACTATCTTTTTCCTCAGGGTTTTGTTCCAAGGAAACCTCAGAGTATTTTGCTTCTCCTCAAAATCCCCCTTTGTTCTGTGTTCTCTCAAGTGAAGCCTTGGTATTTATAGACTGAATTTCATGGTTTTGTGGGCTCAAATGAGAGAGACCCAAGTCCAAATTTTTTTTATTATATTTTATTTATTTAATTATTTATTTAATTAATTAATTAATTAAAAAAAATTTTTTTTTTTATTTTTTTTTTCCGTTTTTTTTTCGTTTTTCGTCGTTTTTTTTTCCGGATCTAATTCTGATTGACATGATGAAATGCAATATGAAATGCTAAATGAATGCATGAATGAGGAGGGCAAATTTTGGGGTGTTACAAGGGGGAGTCTTGATTATGTGAAATAGGGAGAGTACTGACTACTGATTCTGCCTGATGTGATTGCCTGAGTACCCATGTAATTTATATGTATGTTTGATTTTGTTATGTTGATGTTTCAGTCGTATGGTGTTAACCTGAACTGTGGTGCATGTGTGTAAGGTGTACTTGGTCGTTTTAGCCAAAATTTGCCAAAGGGAGAGATTGTTAATTCCTGATTGTTTTGATTGGCAGTAATTTTGGTAAAACTAACTTAGCTGCAACATGTTGAACAAGATATCCTAACATGTCGTTGTGACATCTTGTTTGTAACATGTTTTTTCCTTGGTAACGTTTGTAGGGTTAACTGTCTACAAAACATTCTAGGAATATTATGCTTTCCCTTGTGACGTTCGTGATTGAGGAATCAGAGATTCGAATTTTGGTTAATAGATTTTGTTCCCTAAATGCTAAGACATTTGAGGAAACTTTTGATTGATTACCTAATGTTATGCAACTGGTGCTCGTGGAATACAAGGCCCAAATCCAATGCATTCTATGGCTATAAATAGAATGTCTCAAAATCTAATTACTCACGCAGAAGAGAAGATAGTTGACCGTATTAGGGTTTGAGTATTTGTGTTATTGTGCGAGCCTCTCAAATGTCATCCTGATATATGAGTAGGACTGTGTTGATTGGTTGTAAGAATTGTCAAGCACTCATAAGCTTTTAAGCATTGAGTGATTGTGTGTCCTTGAAGTGTGTCTTCTGTTTTTCTTGTAATTATTTAAGTATCACTGTTGTGATTGACAGGGAGGTGAGAAGGATCTCACACCTAGGAGTGTCTTAGGTAGAAGTTAGGCACGAGTAGTGATTAGGGTGTATTCTGTAAATTGGAGATAGTTTACAGAACGCATACAAACTATCAACATAACAAAATAACCATTATAATTAATTAGGGTGATTAATTAACAAAATAACCATTATAATTAATTAAACCATCTAAGGAGGAGACAAAGATTTGTACGCATTTACTTGAATTTATAGCTAAAACAGGAAGGAAAAAAATATTACATGAATGACAAAAAGAAAGAAATAAACATAAAAAATACAAAACAAAATACAACAATTGATACCACCGACCACACGAGTAAAGTCAAACATAAAAATAAGGATCATGAATTTGGTTTAAAAAGTTGTTGGTGCATATAAATAAGAACGAATTTTCCATCCTTCAAAGGATGAATTTAAGTTGTTCTTGCTTTAAAAATTGGTAGGATTTGGACATACATGATATAGTTGTTGTTTCTTTCTGTGACACTAAGTTTTATTTCACCCCTTGAGATAAACGATAAACGATGTAGTTTGTAAAAATCAATCCATCTTCCAGATATCTTGCATGACATTTCTGGTTCGATCTCAAAATTAAAAATACAATTAAATTCATTGTCATCGTAATCAACCAAAAGCACTTCAGAAACAACTGATGGTAAAGCTGCTCGACAGAATCCACGCCAAGGTAAACTCTATGGTCAATACAACACGAAAAAACATATTAAACCACAAAGGGAAAAAAATAAATTTTTAATAAGTTTTAATAAAAAAATATAAGATCAAGGATAAAAAGATAAACCAACACTCAATAATTGACATCAGAGGACGTCAACGCTTTCGTAAAATTAAAAGTAAACACTTTTGGTACAGGATAGCCAAAAAGGAAAGCGGAAAAATAAGTAGTACTTCATGAGCTAGCTTCAAGAGGTTTTCTAACCAAATACCGTTTAATTGAAAGAATAAAGGTAGGATACTCAATTTTTTCGTCAAACCTACTTATAACTATTATAGTTAAAAGGTTCTTCTTTATCTATCTGAATGTAACCCAAGCACTAAATTTTATGCCGTAAACATCTCTGAACCATCATTAAAATATAACTCTTTGTTTTTCTTTATGACTTGTACCTCAAACTCAGTATCTTTTGGATCCCGAAGAGTCACATATGATGCAATCTTGTCTCTAAATTCTTTAACAAAACATGAGGGAAGTTTTTGCATTATCTATGTTTTATAAAATGCAATTAGTTAACAAATAATGAATTCAAACAAATTAGACAAACATTATGAGAAAAAAATGCAAGTAACTTGTATTTGCAAACATAGTCGATATATTGGAGAAGATACATGCATCACTTACACTATGGTTGTAAAACTCCATATGATATGTTTGCATTCTTGCAAGCAAATTCGTTATCTGAGTGTTGTACTCATCGTCAATAGCATTTGCAACTTTCATATCGATAAATTTTTCTGTTGGAGAAATTTTCCATCTTTTTCAAAAGGATTGTTTGAATCCATTTGATTTCTTGAAGTAGTTTATATTTGTTTGTTATAAGATGTAGGTAATAAAGAGATCGAGGTAAGTGTGTGACAAAGTATTGGTTTATATAGAGGAGAATTAAGAATAATTTATTATCATGTTATCTACAAAACCTATATAAGTACACTTATGCACCTATATAACTTATTTACTTTAAGAAGGTATGCAAGTCCTTGCATGTGATTGTGTTAGGTTAACTACCTAAGTAAGGAAGTCTTATCCCTTGCATGTGATTCTACATGCAAAAATCAATGTAATTGTTTGTATCACTAAAAAAATATCATATAATGTTTAGTGTAAAAATAAAGTAAGGTCTCGATACCTTTTCTTTGAAAATCTTATTGAGTAAGTGTTTCGATATAAAAAAAATTAAAAATATATATATTAATATAATTTTTTTATATGGTTCTGTTTTTCTTTAAAAATTTATTAAAAATTAAAAAATAAAGTATAAAAATATTTAAATTATGTTATATATATGTTAAAAATACTATTCAAATTAATAAAGAAATATTATAATTAATTACAAACTTATTTATATAAGTTTTTGGCTTATAAACATTTATTTGTAACAAAATTTAATATTTATATTAGAAATAATATGAATGTCATTAATACAAAAACTTTTACTTTATAAATAAAAGCAATTATTTAAGTTATCATGTGAGTTACTTTAAGAAGTTATAAGTCCTTGGATGTGATTGTGATGTCATCTAAAAAACTTATATAAGTACACTATACACTTATATTTAGTTATATACATATGGTTAAGGAGGGAAAATTGACTTTTCTAGAGTTTGCTATTAGACCTTGTAACTTTTAGTATAATAAACATATTTATCACTCATTGTATTTTTTTAATGGAATCACTCATTGTTGTTGTCTGCTAATATTTGGAAATGAATTCTTCCTGCGACTGGACCAATATTCAGCAACCAGCTTAGAGAATGAAGAGTTTGTATCCATTAGCTTTGAAGGTTCATCGTATTCCATCAGTTTCCCTTTAATAATAACCATCCAAAAATTATGAGGCAAAAGATAATACTAATAAAACAGAAACAATAGCATGTATAATAATAATAATGTAATAACATACCATAAGATAAAACCATAACCATGTCACTGTCTATTACAGTTGGAACTCTGTGAGCCACTGTTATAACTGTACATTCTTCAAATTCCTCTCTGATTACTCTTTGTAAAATGGCATCTGTAGCAGAGTCAATGGAGGCAGTAGCTTCATCCAGAACAAGAATTTTGTTTCTCTTAAGTAAAACTCTTCCAAGACAAAACAATTGGCGTTGTCCTAAGCTCCAATTTCCACCTTCATCACTCACTGCAAAACTTTTCAAAATTAGGATTCCGTAATTTGTATATTCACAAAACCATATATAAAGACTCACCAGAAGAGTCCAAGAGACTTGGTAGTTTGCTGATTGGTTCCTTAAGTTGGCATTTCTCTATAGCCTAAATATACAAATCAAATATAAAATTATTGAATGGTTCATCTAAAATTCAATTACACTTAATGCTAAATATTAAGATTAGTTTATTCACCTTCCAGATATCATCGTCTGAGTAGAGGCCAAGAGGGTCCAGGTTTGTCCTAATGCTTCCCTTGAAAAGAGTTGGTTCCTGAGGGATTATGCTTAGCTTCATTCTCAAATCCTTCAACCCCATTGAGCAAATGTTCAACCCATCTATGAGAATATCACCTCTTGATGGCTCAACTAAGCGAAACAAAGCACTGATCAGTGTACTTTTTCCACTTCCAGTCCTTCCGACAACTCCTACCCTACTCCCTTCTTTAAATGTACAAGTGATTCCCTTTAGAACTAATGGAGCATTAGGACGATATCTGATCTGAAACCAATGTAAAAAATTGGCATCAGAGCAGAATTTTTATGTCCACTTTATAAATAAAAAGATAAAACTTAAAGTAGAGGTAGAAATAAAATATTATACTATAATCAGCCAATAATCCAACAATTTTCTCTATACTTCAAGTTGATATCGGAGATTCGGGATTGGATTGAGTGCTTCACATTACAAGTCAATTTCACGAAGATGAGTTAGGCCATAAAAAAAGTCTAAGACATTTATCCAGATTTACCTCCAAGTCTTGAAGATCAATCTTTCCCTTGGAAGGCCACAAGGATGGTGGCCGGTTATTATCCACAATAGCAGGAGGCTCAACTGGTATATGAATGAATTGTTTGATTCTTTCAATAGATATAATATTGTTGGATAAGTTGGAAAACCATCTACTCCAAAATATTTGGGTTGATGTCAAGGTAAAAGCATAAGAAAGAGACAGCCCCACAAGACCTGCACAGAACAGGAAAGTTGCTACGAGTTATAAGCTTGAACAAAATTTTGTTGCAGTAATTGGTAATTGACCTATTATTTTATAGGTTTAAATATATTTACTCTTTGCAAACATTACATTTTACTCTTCGTCCTTGAATTTTATTTGTATGAAATTTATGTTAGAATTGATCTTCGTAATACATAGAAGTAGACTGTTTAAGTGTACTCCCTCAAATATGACTTATATTAGGACTAAAATGAATTACAGTGTCAATTTCAATTTTTGCATGGACTAGAACTAAAAGACATGGACCAAAAACAAAATTTGATATGTTTGTAAGGATGAAAAGTATATTTAAGCATATATTATTTTACTACCTGGGGATACATATCCATGAGGAAGTAGAATAATCAACAAAGATGCAGTGACGACAGTCAAATTTTGAAGTGCTTCAATCCTTAAAACTACCCATTCCATTGCCGCATTGGAATGAAAGAACAATGAAGCATCTGTGTCTACAAGTGTTAAGTAGTTTTTGAAAAATCTGTCTACCATGTTGAATGCTCTTACAGTAACCACTCCAACTGATGTCTCGGATGCAAAATTCATGACTGGAGCTTTGGTTGTTCCATTGATCCGTATTAGTTCCCTTGCAGTGGCTTGATAATATTGCTTAAAGGGAATGAGAAAAAAAGATTTAGAAGTTACTGGCGCAATTATCTAACCTTGGATAGGGAATAAGGAATCAAGAAAAACTGGAAAGTGGATAAACCTGAATGTATATTGATGCAACCATTGCAGGAACAGCAACAATGAGAACTTGCCATGTGACTGAAACCATTATACAAATTATCACCAAAATTTCAAGTGCTAAACTTGCTACAATGGTGATGGAATAAGGTATATCAAAGTCCAAAATACTCAAATCTGATGAAGCCTGCACAAGAGAAGAAAATTTTAGCCTAAATTAAATATGAGGGGTTATGAAATCATAATGAATGGAAAAAATCTTACTCTAGTTAAAATCCTTCCTACAGGAGTTGAATCAAAGAAAAGCATTGGAGCATTGAACATAGCTGTAGTGAATTTTGAGAAGAAAGTGGTAGAAGCTTTTAATCCAAGAAGTGCAGTCAAGTAAGACCTTGCATATACAAAAGCAGCACTAGCAAAAGAAACTAATGTATAAACTCCAATCAAGGTGGCATTAGTTACTTTTGGAATTTCTATGGCTATAGCAAGCCAGAAGGTTGATGCAGTTTGAAAAGCCATGAAACCAGACTGCGCTAACAGGATGAAACACAACATGAATGTCCCTTCTGAATAATTAACATAATCCCAGAATGGCTTCCATCCAACATTACCAATCACTTTTTCTTCCTCTTGTGTAAGTTGTGCACCAATTGGACCCTTGATACAAGAAATCTCTCCCTCACTTTGATTTTTAGTGAGATAAAAACCTTGAGAGTTTTGAGGATTAGACAAAACTTCGGTTTCAAAACCTCTTTTATGTTCATTATCTTGATTCAACTCAGTGATTGTGTCTTTATGAGCACTCACAAGTATTTCAAAGGCTGTTCCTGCTGTTAGGAGACTCTCATAACTACCTGATTGAATAACTTTTCCACGTTCCATTACCTAAAATTTGAATTCATCGTGTTAAATATGTTCAATTGTATTATAATAACCATCTAAATAAAATACTTTACCAAGATAGTATCAACTTCCGAGAGAAACTCCACTTGATGTGTAACTAGAATGACAGTTTTCTCTCTTAAAGCAGTCATGACACAATCCTGTAATGTTGTAGACACAGTAAATTTGATACACCAACAATACTTTTCTAGTTTCCTTTAGTCATGTCATAGATTTAAATATAAATTTGAAGAAGAACTTGGTTGTTAAAAGTAAATTTGACCAGCAAAAAGGTCTAACCAAAATTAGAGTTCCCTTCGTGTTATGTATAGATCAACAATTTAAAATGATAAAAGTGATATTTACTTACATTGAATAGTATTGCAGCTGTATGTGCATCAACTGCACTGAAAGGATCGTCAAGGAGATAGATATCAGCATCATTGTAGACTGCTCTAGCTAGTTGAATCCTTTGTTTCTGTCCTCCACTCAGGTTTATCCCTCTCTGACCAATTTCTGTAAGATCACCATGGCTAAAATCATTGATATCCTTATCTAAAGCACAAGCTTTAATTGCTTTCTCATATCTTGTTTTGTCCATTGGCTTGCCAAAGAGTATATTATCTTGAACTGTTCCACTTTGTATCCATGAAGATTGGGAAACATAGGCAAAAGTGCCACCTACATTAATCTGTTTTCCATTATAGTGAAATATGATAAGGAGAAAAAGTGTAAGATACTAATATTATGCTTATTCATATGAGTTTGGCATGATAAAATTTAAATGTGAAAATAGTCAAGTCAAATCTAAATGGGTTATATTAGGAACTTACAGTTCCTGATATCTTATGAATTTCTCCAAGTATTGCATACAAAAGTGATGATTTCCCAGCTCCAACTGGTCCACAAACTGCAATTTTATGTCTCCATTTGATTTCTAAATTTACATCTGCTAAAGTTGGAAACACGGTTTCAAGATCCCAAACGAATTTGCCATCTTGAATTTCCACAGCATTAACCGAACATTCCTTGAATTTTCTTTCACTATCATCATTGATTAGTTCTTCATCGAGCAAAAAGTTATTAAGACGATCGAAGGAAACCTTAACTTGAATCATAATGGATAGAGCCTCTGGGACCATTTTAACAGGCGCCCCCATGGTCTTCAATGTTACAAGAACTGTGAAAATAGTTTCAGCATTCAATGGTGCACTCTGGGTAACCACACATCCAATGAGAACAACAGCAGAAATAACAGTAGGAGACATCCAATAAAGAAATGAACTAGAAGCTTTCAAGATCTGTGCCTTAGACAACCATACAAACTCTTTATCGCGTAGCGACTGGAGTAAATTCTTGAATTTTTCTTCCCATGATTGTAACTTAATGATCTTCATACTATTTAGAATCTCTGAAGTCGATCTAAGACGCTTGTCCTGTGCAATCATAAACTGTGACTGGCAATTTTGTAGGATTTTTGCAAATGGTACATTAAGAAGTCCACATATAAGAAGAGGGACCAAACCAGGAAGAGCACCAATATCAACAACACTATAAAGGACACCAATGGAAAGAACAAGTTGCAACGCAGAAGTCCATGTCATATGAAACCACCATGGAAATTCTCCCATTCTATAAGCATCCACAGAAATATAATTCACAATTTCTCCAGCCGAGTGTCGTGTCCTTGCCGAGTTAGAAAGCTTTAGCTGCTTTTGATAAACTGCTACCATCAGAGCTGACCTCATTTTCAACCCTGATCTCCTTGAGTTAAAAAACCAATGTCTTTGAGACAAAGACTCAAACAGTTTGGTGACAATCAAAAAACCAACTATGGAAAGACCTTGTCTAAGATCTGGCTCAGTTCTATTGGAGTATTTAACAAAAGCATAGAGTATGAGAGGTGAAACAGCAACAGAAACAGTTCTGATTAATCCATAAAATGCTATTAATATGTTTTCTCCCAAGTAAGTTCTAACTATAGACCAAAGAACCAAACTCTTTGTATTATTCCTTGCTCTCTCTCTAACAAGTGATTTCCAGGCATGAACAAATTTTTGATAGGCCATGTTTGCTTCATCTTCAGAAACAAGGGAAGGGATTTCATCAAGATCTAGTGGCTTTGAGTAACCTAAAATGAGTAAAGAATTCATCCAAGAGAAAACCAACTTGCTGAGAAAAGTAGCATGACCAAGTCCTGTTTGTTTAGTTTTAAATTTTTGATCTAATAGTGGCTCAGATAAACCTTGTTGGACACTATGAGTTCCCAAAAAACCAATATTTTTAAATGCACAATATAGAAGAAGGAAATGTACAAGCCACTGTACAATATCAAAAGTTCCAATTGCATGATTTTGGAATAAAATTTCAATGTTGAGAGATGAAACCAACACACAAGAAAATAACCACCATATAGAGTTTAATATTCTTATCCATTTGACTCTCTGACTCAAAGAAACAGAAAAAGAAAGCCAAGTGATTCCTCTGATAAAGCAAGTTAACCATTTCAGTTGCTCAGATTCAGATATGATATTCCACAATCCAACAGTGGAAAACACAATGCTAACAATAGCACAACAGATTGAGGTAATAAGAAAAATCCAGCATTTTGTATGGCTTTGATTTGATGAAGTTTTTGTGATGAAAGTGATAAGCAAAGATGTGAAGTAGAGAGAGAGAAAGAGTATGTTGATTGTGTCAATTAAGGTCCTTTGAAAGCATAAAGAAGTGAAATCAAAATTGTTGAGACAAATCCATGAAATTTCACCTACATATACATAATCCAAGGTTGAATAATGCTAGAAGTTAGAACAAACTTTGAAGTACAAAATATATTGAAATAGTAGAGTCCAGATTACATAATATAAAATGAATATTAAGCATACAAAGTCAACAAGATGAAAAAGAATGGAGATGAAAGTTAAGGGCATAAACAAGAAATGATTGTTATTTATGTATATATGAATTCATGATGGTCCATAAATTAAAGAGTGAAAAAGAATGAAAGTTACCAATGGAGTTGGAAAAGGAAGCCATATTTGGAGCTTGAATTTGAATGGTTTGTTCTCTCTTCAACTCATCAGTAGAACAGACTCGTTGGTAATAATGGTAGTAGTACTCTTTCTTCTAATAATGGTAGTAGACTCGTTGTTCTTTCTTCTAATATAATACTAGTAGTACTCTTTCTTTGCTACTAGTAGTATTTATTTAAAACGGAGAAGTAGGAACATTTCAACATTAAAAAGACCCGGTCTATTAAGTATAGTATTTCTTAAGAATTTATGATTGTGCTCAAGTCAATTCAACAAAATCGGTTAATAGGGTTGGTGAAGCTTATTGCAACTTTTAAATACATGTTCAGCGCATAGGTCGTTCGATGTGGGACTCTTAATACCCCTCTCACGTCCAGGGTTAACGTCGGGGCGTGAAACTAAATGGTGGGTGATCCAATGTATCTTAAACGAGACTTGGATATCATCTTAAGAATGTGTGACTGAGTCTAACTCAACCATACAAAATCGGTTTGTAGGTCGAGGATTATCTTAACTTATAAACACAATTTCATATCATAAATTATCTGATGTGGAACTCTAGACCGTTTAATGCATGTCTCTCCCTATTGAGTGTACGAACCACTGTTAAGTACACCGTGTCATTGGAGACAAGGGTTCTTTGAAGCATTGGATCAAACAGGTGCATTGCTTAAAGGATTCCATAAATGAAAATATTTATCGATACAAATTTATTGCTTTGAAATGAGTTCCAATATGTTGTGTCCAGGGCCTCAACGTCAAAGAAGGAAGATTAGAGAAGAGAAAATAGACCTGTAATTAAGACAATGAGAATGAACTAGTTATTTCACTTTAAAAACACTTTAATTATTTGTGTTTTTTTTCAAATTTGCCCTAGTGACAAAGTATTTTTGCTTTAATCAAGTCATTATTGTGGGTTTTGCAAAATTGATTGGAGTTTTTCTATTTGTGTGATTGATGACCGATAGAAAGTTTTACGGTACGAGTGATAGTCTTTAAGTCGTTTCTATTTCGTTTTGTTTAGGATTGAGCTATACAATATTGTGATATAATCCAAGTTAGTCAGTTACTTGGTTATCAAGTTAGTTAGTTTGTTATGCTAGTTGATTAGGTTACAAATAACCTATTGTATATAAATAAATGTATAGTGTAATTCAGTTTTAACAATTTTCAATACAATTATCTTTCATTCTCTCTCTCTCTCTCTCTCTCTCTCTCTCTCTCTCTCTTTTCTCTTATTCATTCCTCAGTTAAGTGCATTAGTGTCGCGCTGAGAATCGGAGACCAAGCTATTGGATTAACTTGACTAGTAAAATATTGATATCACCACCGAACGTTTATTTTTCCAAGGGAATGGGAAAAGATTCAAAATAAACCCAAAAATAAACATGCATAGCAAATAGTAAAACTAGAAGCAAAGCAAGACATATATTTTTTGTATTTTGTGGGGTTAGCAAAGCATAAGGATATACACAAAAGTATTTGATGATCTTGATGTTATACAAATGATAAGGGATCTTGGGGGTGAAAATTAGGGTATTACAGTTGTCCCTATTTAAGTTTCCTCCATATGGAGATATGAAAGTTGAAATCTTCGTCTCGACGAGATTGGAGAGACTTAAATATTAAAATGCACAATTTTTTACCATAAGATACCGCAATGATGCTTATGATATGATGTGAATGCAAGACTCTGAATTCCGTCGATAATGATGCCACATGAGACACACTACTGCTGGAGAAACCAAGCAGAGAGAAGAGGGACTGACACCGGGGAATAGCACCAAAGGCTAACAAACTGGGGAAATTGTTTAAATTACTGGGGGTAAAATCAACACTCCATCGGGGAACGAGAACGTAAGTTCTGATAATTGAATTAGAACCAAATTCCAATATTGGAAAAAGGATCCAGTTTATTCTTTAATAGACTTTCATTTGAGAAAATGATGATCACTAAATGGGAGATGGGAACCAATGGCTCCACCGGGAATCTTCAAAACAAATTTCTCAAGTAAGGAGAAAATAACATCATCTGAAAGGAATCTCGTCAAACTTCTCAAGCGGGAATTTTCTAGAGAGATAGCCATTTGATGAGGATGATTTTTGATAACAGACTTACTAGGGAAATTGTCATTATCCGTAGTTAACTTCACTCTGGGGAAGATAAAAAAATCTCGTAAAAAATTATCTCAAATAAGGAGAAAAGAAAAAGTGATAATTTTCGACAAACTTCTCTAACGAGATTTTTTCGGAGAGATATCCATTTGAAGGAAGAGTAATTGATATGTTGATAAACTTCAGCTGGGGAATGGACAAACTTCTCGGAGAAGAGACTGTCATTTGTCATTCAATGAAACAAGCTTCTTAAATAAGAGATCGCCACTTGTCGTTAGATAATAAACTTCAACCATGATTCGGGTTGTATGCCACAAATGGGTTTCCATTTCTTCTTTAATCAAGTATTCCACTTGAAAAGGGTAAATAAACTTCTGTTGGTTCTAAGTGTTGGCAACAATTTTGGTAAAATAGAGTGTTCACAAGATGCTGCATGTGATGTCTTAGCATAAGATATCTATGTACCTGCTGGAGTTTAAAAACATAATTAACATAACTATGCAGGATTATTTCAGGATGTCATACACGATGTCATGACATCTGGTATTATGTACCTGCTGAAAATTATAAAAGGAATTATGGAATTATGCAGGATTGTTCCAGGATGTCAGACCTGATGTCATGACATCCTGTACATAGAATATTCAGTGTGAATGTTACGTGTTATGTGATTGCGCATTTAATGGCAATCTATATATGATTGAAGATCTGATTTGCAGGCGAATTCAATCATTGATTACAACCTGATTTACTTATTTTCCAAGGAGATCTAACCAGCTGTTATGAGAAGATTTAATTGGAAAATAATTTTAGGGTTTTCAAGATGTCCAAGCCCAACTGAATGCTTCTATAAATAGGACATGGAAAACCTAATTTGACACACAACCAATACTGAGCGAAATATTGAGAGAGAGCTAGGGTTTGTGTCTTGTTTAGTCGTGAGACTTGTAAGCCATTCAAGTCATCCATAGATGATTGAATTGGTCTGATTTGTGGTTGAAATTTGTCACTCTAAGCTTGTAAGCAAGAGTGTGTGTCTACTTGATCAAAGCTGTGAAGCAAGATCAAGTGTGTGTCTACTTGATCAAAGCTGTTAAGCAAGATCAAGTGTGTGTCTTCTCGATTGAAACTGCTAAGTAAAATCAAGGGTGTGTTATTGAAAAGTGTCTTCTTTTCAGAAGGAATTGTTGTTTAGAATCATAGGTGTGATTGAGGGGGAGTGAGTGGGTTCTCATATCTAAGAGTGCTTAGGTAGAAATTGCACGGGTAGAGATTAGGTGATAAAGACTGTAACTTGTTGAAGTGTACAGAGAGTCTTTGAACTGATTCTATTTAGTGGATTTCCTTCCTGGCTTGGTAGCCCCCAGACGTAGGTGAGTCGCACTGAACTGGGTTAACAATTGCTTGTGTCTATTGAATTACTATTCTCTATCTTTATCCTGTTTGCATTATTCAGATATTAGTGTCGTGACATTACCTTCGACATCTCATATCTGATACCATAATTTTAATTGGTATCAGAGCAGGCATCCTACTCTAGTTCTGGGTGAGATCTAGGGACAATACTTTCTGGTACAATGGAGAGAGATGGAGGATCTGTTCACAGGCCACCAATTTTGGATGGATCTAACTATGACTATTGGAAACCTCAAATGGTAGCTTTCCTAAAATCTCTTGATAACAAGGCTTGGAAGGCTGTGTTAACAGGCTGGGTACATCCTGTAATTACTAAATAAGGAGAAGCCACAACTGATAAGAAACCTGAAGAACAATGGTCCAAGGAGGAGGATGATCTAGCCCTTGGAAATTCTAAAGCATTGAATGCAATATTCAATGGAGTAGACAAGAATATTTTTAGGTTGGTAAACAACCGTGATGTGGCTAAAGATGCTTGGGACATTCTCAAGACCACTCATGAAAGCACCTCTAGAGTAAAGATGTCTAGACTACAGCTGCTCACCTCCAAGTTTGAAAATTTAAGGATGAAAGAAGATGAAAATATCCATGAATTTCATATGAGTGTCCTTGAAATAGATAATGCCCTAGGAGCCCTGGGAGAGAAGATGTCAGATGAAAAATTGGTAAGAAAAATACTCAGGTCACTCCCTAAGAGATTTGCTATGAAGGTGACTGCCATAGAAGAGTCTCAAGACATCTCCAACATGAGAGTTGATGAGCTAATTGGTTCCCTCCAAACATTTGAGATGGGATTGAATGATGGTTCTGAAAAGAAAACCAAAAGCATTGCCTTCATGTCAAACACAGAAGAGGAAAATAGTCAGGATGTTGATGAAGATTTGGCCAATGAAGTAGCAATGCTGGGAAGATAGTTCAACAGACTGTTAAAGAAGATGGATGTAAGATCTAAGGCTAATGTCAAGAACATCTCATCTGACATCACTAATTCCAACAATGCTGGAAGAAGAGCACGGTCAGATGATAAGCTCAAAGAAGGAAAAGAAGTACAGTGCTATGAATGTGATGGGTATGGACACATTAGAACTGAATGTGGAACCTACCTCAAAAAGCAGAAGATGAGTCTTGCTGCCACTTGGTCTGATGAGAGTGAAACAGAGGAATCTGCAAATCTGGTAACTGCCTTGACTGGAAGATGGGGTTCTGATGAAGACTCAAGTGATGATGAAGTAACCTTTGAAGAGTTGTCCACTACCTACAGAAAGCTGTGTCACAAAAGTGTAGAGTTGTGTAAACAGGTTGAAAGCCAGAAGAAGGAAATAAATCAACTTGAGAATGAGAAGGAAGAACACTTGGAAACCATCTCCAAATTAAAAACATAAGCATTGGTTCTGAATGCCAAGCTAGATGAAAGTCAACAAGTTGAAATCCAGAAGACAGTACAGCTGGAGAATGAGAAGGCAGACCACGTGGAAACCATCACCAAGTTAAAAACTGAAGCTATGTTCTTGAAGTATAAACTAGAAGAGATGACAAAGTATGTAAAAATGTTAAACAATGGATCTGACTCCTTAGACAAGATTCTCCAAACTGGACAAATAACAGGAGACAAATCTGGCATTGGGTATAATGAATCTAAGCCTGAGTGCAGTTACACTGGTTGCAAACCTCAAGCCAAACCTAAGTACAGCCATAGTAAAAGCAAACCTGTGATGTCACATCATATGTCACAACATCAGAAGAGAAGACAGCAGAAAGGGAAACACCAAAGATGGAGATTCCATTACTGTGGGAAATTTGGTCACCTGAAGCCCTTTTGCTATAAGCTGTATGGTTATCCTAGCCCTGTTCATCATCAGACTCACTATCAACCCAGACCCAAACAGCACAGGCCTGTCAACAAGAAGCAATGGGTTCCTAAGACTAATGTTACAAGTCTAATAGCTCACACTCCCCTCAGAGTCTCAGCCAAAGAAGAGTGGTATTTTGATAGTGGATGTTCCAGACACATGACTGGAAACAAAGACCTGATAAATGGTTTTCATCCTCATGCCATAAGCTATGTAACCTTTGGTAATGGAGCAAAGGGTAAAATCAAGGGGATATGCAAGCTTGATTGTCCTGGAGTTCCTAAACTTGACAAGGTCCTACTGGTTAAGGGCTTGACTGCAAATCTAATAAGCATCAGTCAACTATGTGATCAAGGTCTGAGTGTTAACTTCACAAAAACTGAATGTCTGATTACTAACAAAGACAGTGAAGGGATTATGAAAGGAATCAGGACCAAAGACAATTGTTACACATGGAGCTCTCAAATTGATTATTCCTCAAAGTGTACCTATGTCAAAGAAAAGGGGATGAAGATGAGTATATCTGCTAGAGGAACTCTCAAGAGTGATGAAAGACAAGTCTGTGAGAAATGTCAGATAAGGATGTCACACCAGAAGCTCAGACTTAGCATCACTTCCAAAGGAGAAAAGCTCACGATGGCTCAAATAGATAGAAGGTTAGATCAGATGGGTGAACATGTTACTAGTCACATGCAGTCTGAAGTTGGAAAGAGCTTTGTTGGACTTAGGCTACAAGTCAAGCAGATAGAAGGGCCTATGTGTCTATCTTAGATCAAAAGTGCCAAGAGCAATGTTGAGAAGATTGGGATGGAGAGTGAAAGGACACCTGCTCCTACACATTTGAAAGATGAAAATGGTGTTTATGCTGAAGATATAGCAGATGGAAGTAGCTGTTCTCAACAGGGTTGGTTGAAACTACTGATGATTGCATACAATGTCACACTCGATGTCATGACATTGTACTATGACAACCTGAATGCTACAACTATGTCCAAAAATCTTATTCAGCACAGCTGGACCAAGCACATTAATGTCTGTCATCACTCCATTAGAAAATTTGTAGCTCTAAAGCATGAAATGCAATTAGCTGACAAGTTTGCAAGGGATTTGGATGATAATCAATTTGAATATGTAAGATGGAAATTAGGGATTTGGATTCTTGTAAAATTATGGCAATTAAAGTGGAGTGGAAAAGGAAATAAAAATAGTGTCTGCCCACTTAAAAGAAAGAGCCATATTAATGATGAATCATTACCTAGTATTTGAACTAGTATCTATGCCATTTCCACACGCTACCTAAACACGACTATTTCCATCTTCATCCAACTTCTTAGAGAACCTCTGCTAGGGCAAATAAATTCTTTTCAAAAGTCCAACAAAATGTCACAATATCCCTCATCATCTGGTTCAAAACCCTCTCATCATGCAAGGACTCCCTCCATGGAGTTTCTAGATGAAGACGTGCTAGATGTTACTCCTCTTTGTGTGATACCAGGTGACGCCCTAGGCCCTTTTTCCGTGGCTGGAAATAAGCAAGGTAACATTCCTGATAAATCTCCTCATAAAGATGACATGCACTATACTGATCGTGCCATTAGGAACCTAGTAACTAGGATTCTAAATGAAGGGCATGCAGTCAAGGGTGTTTCTACCCCTCTGTCTAGAAGGGACCCCTCACCTGAGGTGGAACCCCAAGCTGAGAAAGATGACGACTCATCTAGATCAGAGAAAGAAGGGGCTGCTGAAGGATTATGCTCTCTAGGTAAAACCTTGCCTAGTAAGAAACGAGTAGATGGTTCTCATGAGGCTGCTGAGCATGTTATTAATCTGGAGGAAGAGAGTTCAGAGGAAGAGGATGACACCTTGGTTCATCATGTAAAACCAAGTGCTGCTAGGAAATTGAAGACCAGAAAAGGGAAGACTGTGGCTGAAATGATGACAGCCAGGACTAGGAAGAAGACTGCTGGTGTATGACCCTCAAAATCATGGAGTAAAGTTGAGGTTAGGAAGAGGAAAGAAAGAGAGAGTTCTGACTCTGAAGAGGATGTCGAAGACGATGTCCCAGACATCTCCCCTGCTAAAAAGCAGGCTATTAAGAAGTCTCCATGCAAAGTGGGAGCTGTGCACTTAGACAATATCTCTTTTCATCTAGAAGATGGTGCTGCAAAATGGAAGTTTGTCATTCAGAGGAGGATAGCTGTTGAAAGAGAGTTGGGAAAGGAGATTGTTGAGGTGAAGGAAGTCATGGAATTAATTAAGGCTGCTGGTCTTATGAAAACTGTTGTTGGTTTACCCCAATGTTATGAGGGGTTAGTAAAAGAATTTGTTGTGAATATCACTGAGGATATTTCTGAAAAGAGCAGCATGGAATTCTGCAAGGTTTTTATAAGAGGTAGATGTGTGAGATTCTCCCCATCCATAATCAACAAGTTCCTAGGGAGAGGAACTGATGAAGGAGTGGATTTAGAGACTACAGATAATGAAGTCTGTAGGACTATTACAGCTGGCCAAGTTAAGGAATGGCCTAGTAGGAATCACCTATCAGCTGGCAAGCTAACTGTCAAATATGCCATCCTGCACAAGATTGGTTCAGCCAACTGAGTGCCTACTAATCATATCTCAACCATCTCCATTGGTCTTGGAAGAATCATTCATGCTATTGGAACCAGGATAAACTTTGACTTTGGAAGGTTTATGTTTGATCAAATTGTCAGACATGCCTCCACAAATGCAGTGAAGCTGCCCATTGCCTTCCCATCCATCATTTGTGGTATTATCTTGAGCCAGCAACCAGGCATTCTCAATACAAGTGACATTCCTAGCAGAAGAAAGCCTCCATTATCCATTCACTACAAGCTGTTTGAGGGAAGTCATGTCAATGATGTTGTCATGACATCTGCCAGAAAGGAGCATGCATCTCAAGGTAGCTTGATTGATCAATTAAAGGAAACCTGCAAGGAACTGGATAATGTATAAGGGTTGTCAAGGCAAGAAAAGAGGCTTTGGAGGTTCTTATTAGTGGCCTAGAAAAGGAAGAGATGGAGAAGGCTGGTGAGACCAAAGATTCAGATGCCAATACCTCAAGTGAGAGGTCCAATGCTCAATCTAGTGGCAGCTCTGATTCTGAAGGTGAAGATGATACTTCTTCCTCAGATTGAATGTAATGGTTCTCCCTGTGTTGAAGACTATGTGATGTATGCTGTGATGAAGACTGTTTTGGTGTGGCTGTTGTGTGTGCTATTATGGAAGCTGGTCCCCCTGCTGTTTGGATGCTGAAGAATTTATTGTTTTTTTTGAAATATGTGTAATTTGTGGCAGTCCTTACTGATGCCTTTATGTAATATTTTGGGCTCTTAATGAGTTCCATGGATTTATCATTATCTCAGCTGTCACGGCTGTGTATGATGATGGTTTGTATCTCCTAACAATTATGTTTTAACATGTTATATGTTATAACATCTGTTGTGACATTCTCTGCTAGGCTAATTGACATTTATTTTGTCTAATTTGTCACCTTTGGTCAATTTTGACTAAAAAGGGGGAGAAGTGATTATGTGGAGCTATATGGAGATGTATGTGTTGGTGTAGCTGAACAGATGAACAACTATTATTGGAGGAGATGTGTTTGTTGTAAGACAGAATGCTGTTCTGTTTACAGATGTCAAAGGGGATGTCTGATGTGGTGCACAAGAGATGTTATGTAGTGCACAGGTGATGTTATATGGTGCACAGGTGATGTTCGAGCAGATGTCAGAGGGTGACTCTGATTGTTACAGGTGCTGTTGTTATAGATGCTGTTATTAGGAGATGTCTGTGTTGCACAGACTTAGGGGTAGAAGAAGTACCCTTGTGCATTTGTGTGTTTTACTAGTTGCTATCTAGTAATTCTGTTTGCTCCTGCTGCTGTTTAAACTGTTGTTTAACTACTGATAGTTTTATGTGAACAAAAAGGACAGATATATGTTTTAGCCAAAATTTGCCAAAGGGGAAGTTTGTTGGTTCTAAGTGTTGGAAGCAATTTTGGTAAAACAAAGAGTGTTCACAAGATGTTGCATGTGATGTCTTAGCATAAGATATCTATGTACCTGTTGGAGTTTAAAAACATAATTAACATAATTATGCAGGATTGTTTCAGGATGTCATACACGATGTCATGACATCTGATATTATGTACCTGCTGAAAATTATAAAAGGAATTATGGAATTATGCAGGATTGTTCCAGGATGTCAGACCCGATGTCATGACATCCTGTACATAGAACATTCAGTGTGAATGTTAGGTGTTATGTGATTGCGCATTTAATGGCAATCTATGTATGATTGAAGATCTGATTTGCAGGCGCATTCAATCATTGATTACAACCTGATTTACTTATTTTCCCAGGAGATCTAACCAGCTGTTATGAGAAGATTTAATTGGAAAATAATTTTAGGGTTTTCAAGATGTCCAAGCCCAGCTGAATGCTTCTATAAATAGGACATGGAAAACCTGATTTGACACACAACCAATACTGAGTAAAATATTGAGAGAGAGCTAGGGTTTGTGTCTTGTTTAGTCGTGAGACTTGTAATCCATTCAAGTCATCCATAGATGATTGAATTGGTCTGATTTATGGTTGTAATTTGTCACTCTAAGCTTGTAAGCAAGAGTGTGTGTCTACTTGATCAAAGTTGTGAAGCAAGATCAAGTGTGTGTCTACTTGATCAAAGCTGTTAAGCAAGATCAAGTGTGTGTCTTCTTGATTGAAACTGCTAAGTAAAATCAAGGGTGTGTTATTGAAAAGTGTCTTCTTTTCACAAGGAATTATTGTTTAGAATCACAGGTGTGATTGAGGGGGAGTGAGTGGGTTCTCATATCTAAGAGTGCTTAGGTAGAAATTGCACGGGTAGAGATTAGGTGAGAAAGATTGTAACTTGTTGAAGTGTACGGAGAGTCTTTGAATTGATTCTATTTAGTGGATTTCCTTCCTGGCTTGGTAGCCCCCAGACGTAGGTGAGTTGCACCGAACTGGGTTAACAATTGCTTGTGTCTATTGCATTACTATTCTCTATCTTTATCCTGTTTGCATTATTCAGATATTAGTGTCGTGACATTATCTTCTGAAGGAGAATTGCCATCCAAGGCGCAACGGAATTTAAAATTTTCTCCATTTAGTGATCCTTACGAATGGGCATGATCAGTGATAGAATCGTTACCTCTTATGGCGATTCAAACCTTTGGTGCAGATCTCTGATAATGATCAAAACCTTTGATACAGATCCACGGGGCGATCACGAACGTTGAACGATGACAACGTCTCTACTCAGTCCACACGAACGGATTCCTTCAATCGCAATGCTTGCTGTTATGAATGAAGGCTTTGAGTGAGAGAGAGAGATACGAAATTCCAACTCTTCAGTTGTGTTTTCTGTCTCAGTGAGTGACAATGCTTCTACCCAAGGGGTTCTATTTATAGAACCACTTATGTGGGCTTCAAGCCAAAAAGCCCACTTAAGTGCATTTTGGCCCATATCTCATAAAATGCCAAAATCACTTAAGTATTTGGTACCTTACCATATTTCGTATTCTATTTAAGTACACCGTACCTTACGATGTTCCTTAATTATTCTATCTCTCATCAATCCGTCCTTTGTGTGTGACCCTATAGGTTTTCGCGGCGTTGGCAGTTATATTAAATCACGCATTTAACATAATAAACAGTGAACGGTATCTAGCAACACATCACTGCTACCCAAGTCACGAAAATGTCATGTGATCTGACAAAACCTCTTGTGATAATAATTATGTGTATAATTACCCCTTTGCCCTTATGTCTATATTGAACACAAGGTATAGACCGTGTCACCCTTGTCCAGTTCAATATTGGGCCCATAGACATTTATCCTGTTACGCAGGATTGGCAAATTCCATCTAGGATACTCATGTCCCTCAGCATTCTTCGTGGAGTACCCATCAACTGTCTTTATGGTTATCCAGTTACGGATAATGTTGGATCAGCAATACAACACTCGACTCTACATCTAGGATCCATAGTGGTTTCAGGTCGAAGAGTGGTATACACTATTATCACCATGAGAATAACTTATGACACTTTGCATAACTTTCTATATAGTATTCTCATAGCGGATCAATCTGGTATAAATATTACTCCTAATATCCATACCTATGTTTAAGACTTGATAACTCTTTATCCATGATCCATGAGATGTGATCATCAATCTACAAACATAATAGTCTTAATACTTTAATGTTATCCCACTTCACATTAAAGCTCGACTACGGATACTTTAAGAACAATGCCCTTATGTTTAATGTGTTCTCATGATTAAGTCACACTTAATACATTAAACGGACTATCTATTCTAGGGACTTTATTAATCAACCATAATAAAGAAAATGCCTTTTATTATTAATAAATAATTCGATACAGGTACCAAAAGTATTGGCCTCTAGGGCTTACACCAACAGCTTCGACATCTCATATCTGATACCAGAATTTCAACTTCAACAAACTATTCAGATTATATGTCGCGAACGAGTATTTGTCTCTTCTTTAATCAAGTATTCCACTTGAAAAGGGTAAAAGAGCTCCAATAAACTTCTCTGACGAGAATTTTCTGGAGAGATAACCATTTGGTGAAAGGACCTCACTAGGATAGACAAACTTCTCGGAAAAGACTTCCATTTTTCATCCAAAACAAAACAAGCTTCTCAAATAAAGTGACTGCTACTTGTTGTTAAATAAATTTCCACACGATTCGGGTTGTATGTCACGAATGGGTTTCAATTTCTTCTTTAATCAAGTCTTCCACTTGAAAAGAGTAAATGAAATTCAAAAAATGATTCAGGTTGTATGTCACGAATGGATCTCGGTTTCTTCTTTAATCAAGACTTCCTCTTGAAAAGGGCAAATGAACTCTAACAAACTTCTCTAACGTGAATTTTCTGGAGAGATAAGCATATGTTGATAAACTCAATAGGGAAATGAGTAATTGTCTTCCACAAACTTCTATGACAGAATTTTTCAAAGAGATAGCCATTTAATGAAAGACCATACTGGTGGTAGACAAACTTCTCGAAAAAGAGACTGCCATTTGTCATCCAAAACAAAACAAACTTCTCAAATAAAGAGACTTCCACTTATTGCAGAGTAATAAACTTCAAAGCAAAATTCTATGACGGAAATTTTTCGGAAAGATAACCATTTAATGGAAGAATAAGGAAGTTGATATGTATGCTAACTTCACTGGGAAGAGACAAACTTCTCGGAAAAGAGGCTTCCATTTGTCATTCAAAACAAAATCTGGGAACAAAACAAGCTTCTCAAATAAAGACACTGCCATTTGTTGTTAGGTTGGGATTTCAAATGGAGTGTTACAACAACACTGTTGGGGAACAAAATTTGTCTTTGATGGGGAACCATAAACAAGTTTTTCACGGGGGATCGAAGTTTATGGAGGTACATGATAAATGTACCATCAATCTAGGTTTTTACAGCCTAAAGAGATTCAATATCAGACATGTCAGAGATCAGGTTCAATCCAGGAATAAACTGGAGAGGGATAGTCAAACAAGACTCTTCTCAATGAGGAATGATCTCAAACTAGGGATTTATCCTATCCAAGTATGGAAAGGAAAGATAAAGAAAAATATTCCACGGGGAATAAACTCAGTGGGTATTTAGAAAGGGTATACACTTTCTGCTTAAGGTAGATGACTCTACTGAAGAGAGGAAATATATATCACTTGAGGGATAAACGCAACCAAGTTAAGTAAAGCAACACAGGGGATGCAATATGAATATGAATTATGAATTTAATTACGCATGATGTATATGCATGTGTGAATGTGTGTTATGTTTATGCTGACAAAACAGGTAATAGTCGATGAACTGGAGATGAAATAAACATCTCAGTACAAATGAACACTCGGCTAATCTCAACAGGATGGAAACCTCACTGGAGATAAAACAAGAAGTCGTCAATGGAGTAAAGTTTTCCTTTA
This sequence comes from Lathyrus oleraceus, assembly GCF_024323335.1. NCBI lineage: Eukaryota > Viridiplantae > Streptophyta > Magnoliopsida > Fabales > Fabaceae > Lathyrus > Lathyrus oleraceus. The sequence continues at coordinate 225,279,564 of NC_066584.1, forward strand.
AGCCCAATCTTCTCTGGGGATACTAACATAATGGTGCCAAATGGAGGGAAGGTCTCCTAAAGAAGCAAGAATCATCTACTGCTGCAATTCCATTAGGGATAATAAAGATATCATTTTAAGAAAGCACTGAGCTCCGCACACCAGGATCCAACCTTTTATGGGATTACTGTTGACATTCCTTATTGTGTTCATAAATTAAAAGAAACACACACACACTCCTTATGAGCAAGAACAAAATATTTTAAACTTTTTGTTTCAAGAATTTCTCATCAAAAGTAAAAAAAAGTCATTTTGCAAGAAGGAAGTAAAATAAGAGTTGCAAACAAATGGATAAAGTCTCGAATTTTATTCAAGGAATGGTAGTCCGCAAATGGTGAGACTCCATAGATCATTTACAAAGATGAAAAATGGTAAATACAAGAAAATGCTACATTAAAATACAATGGCCAATATTCTCCCTATCAACTTTGAAAACTATTGTGTTCGAGCTTCTGGAGAGAGTAATTTGATTGAGAAAACTTTGATGGGCGAGATCGCTTTAAGTTAATCAAGTTTGGCCTGATGCAGTTACTTGCTATAATCTCTAACTTTTTCCTATATTTCCCCTTGCGAGTGTCAGTCTACCGGGATAATCATTTTCTGTTTATGTCTCTAACTTTTGCCTAGACCGCCCTTTCAGGTTTTCGGCCCACCGAGACGCTCTTTTTTTGCCTAAGCTGCCCTTTCGGGTTTTCAACTTAGCAAGTTGTTCTTTTATTTTATTTTAGGCGAAGTATTTCTTGATTGCATTGGCAATCACGGGATGAATGAGCTCCTCACCATCCATGGTTATAAAGATTAAGGCACCGCTAGAGAAGGCTCTCTTAACAACATATAATCCTTCATAATTAGGATTCCACTTTCCCCTAGAATCAGTAATGAAAGACAAGATCTTCTTGAGTACGTGGTCATCTTCTCTAAACACACGAGGTCGAACCTTCTTATCAAAAGCTTTCTTCATCCTTTGTTGATACAATTGACCATGGCATAAATCCGCCATCCTCTTTTCTTCAATTAAATTCAACTGATCAAATCTACTATGACACCATTCAGCCTCAGATAACTCTGCTTCCATCAAGACTCTCATTGATGGGATCTTAACCTCCACGGGGAGCACTGCTTCCATGCCATATACAAGAGAGAAAGGGGTTTCCCCAGTTGAAGTGCGAATGGATGTACGATACACATGTAGAGAAAAATGGAGCATCTCATGCCAGTCCTTGTAAGTCACAACCATTTTATGGCGTACGATGCAGCTTCGGCCCACTTGGTAAAGTAATCAATGGCCACTAGAATGAAATGATGTCCGTTCAAAGCTTTACGTTATATCATACCAATCATGTCAATTCCCCACATAGAGAAAGGACAAGGAGAGGAGATAACACTGAGAAGAGTTGGAGGCACATGAATCTTATCAGCATAAACCTGACATTTATGGCACTTTTTCACATATTTGTAGTAGTCATATTCCATTGTTATCCAATAGTAACCTGCTCTTGACATCCTTTTAGCCATTGCATGTCCATTGACATGTGTACCAAAGGATCCTTCATGAATTTCCGTCATCAGCATGTCTGCTTCATGTCTATCCATGCATCTGAGCAAGACCATGTCAAGTTTCTCTTGTACAACACGTCTTCATTTAGAAAAAAGGTACCAGCCAACCTTCTAAGAGTATTCTTATCTTTGTTTGATGCCCCAGGTGGGTACTCTTGTCTTTGAATAAAGCATTTAATATCATGATACCATGGGTTGTCATCAATGACCTGTTCTACAGTGAACACATGAGCAGGTCTGTCAAGGCGCATAACATATATTGTGGGCACATCATTCCACCGGTTTACAACAATCATGTTGGATAAAGTTTCCAGAGCACCTACTATCTGATTCCCCTCATGAGGTATATGATGAAATTCAATTTGGTTGAAGAAAGTTGACAGCCTCCACGCATAATCTTTGTAAGGAATCAAACCAGGATGACGGGTTCCCCATTCTCCTTTGATCTGATTAATCACCAAAGCTGAATCTCCATATACATCCAGAATTTTGATTCTCAAGTCGATAGCCTCTTCAAGACCTATAATGCACGCTTCATAATCTGCCACGTTGTTCGTATAAGTGAATGTCAATCTTGCGGTAAATGGAACATGAGAACCTTGAGGAGTGACAATGACTGTCCCAATTCCATTTCCATAAGCATTAACAGCTCCATCAAATATCAAGCCCCAACGGGATTCTGGATCTGACCCTTCAGTTGGCAACGGTTCATCATAATCTTTCGCTTTTAAGTACATTACATCCTCATCGGGGAAGTCAAATTGAATGGATTGATAGTCGTCAATTGGCTGGTGAGCTAAATGGTCATCCATGATACTTCCTTTTATTTCCTTCTAGGTATGGTACTCAATATCGTATTCTGACAACAACATCTACCAACGAGCAATTCTTCCAATTAAAGCAGACTTTTCAAAGATGTACTTGATTGGATCCATTTTGGAGATCAACCAAGTAGTATGATTGAGCATACATTGGCGGAGACGATGGGCAGTCCAAGCTAAAGCACAACAAGTCTTTTCGAGCATAGAGTATCGAGACTCATAATCTATGAATTTCTTACTCAAATAGTAAATGGCATGCTCCTTTCTTCCAGTTTCATCTTATTGATCGAGCACACAACCCATGGAATCTTCTAATATGGTCAAATACATAATCAAAGGTCTTTCTTCCACTGAAGGAATCAGAATAGGAGGCTCCAACAGGAACTCCTTGATACTATCAAAAGTTTTCTGGAAGTCTTCAGTCCACACACAACCTTGATCTTTGTAAAGAAGCTTGAAAATTAGCCCACAAGTAGAATTCATGTGAGATATAAATCGGGAGATGTAATTCAAACGTCCAAGGAATCCTCTGACTTGTTTATCTATTTTAGGTGAAGGAGAAGAGCGATCCAAAATGCAGCGGAATTTAAAATTTTCTCCTTTAGTGATCCTTACAAATGGGCATGATCAGTGATAGAATCGTTGCCTCTTATGGCGATTGTAACCTTTGATGCAGATCTACAGAGCGATCACGAACGTTGAACGATGACAATGCCTCTACTCAGTCCACACGAACAAATTCCTTCAATCTCAGTGCTAGCTGCTACGAATGAAGGCTTTGAGTGTGTGTGTGTGTGTGTGTGTGTGTGTGTGAGAGAGAGAGAGAGAGAGAGAGAGAGAGAGAGAGAGAGAGAGAAACAAAATTGCAACTACCCCAATGCTTCTGCACAAGGGTTCTATTTATAGAACCACTTGTGTGCGCTGCAAGCTAAAAAGCCCTCTTAAGTGTATGTGGCCCATATCTTATAATATGCCAAAATCACTTAAGCGCGTGGTACTTTACCATATTCCGTATTCTACTTAAGTACACCGTACCTTACGATGTTCTACAATTCACTTAAGTGCACCGTACCTTACGGTGTTCCTTAGTTACTCTATCTCTCATCAATCCGTCCTTCTGTGTGTGACCCTGCAGGTTTTCACGGCATTGGCAATTATATTAAATCACGTATTTAACATAATAAACAATAAGTGATATCTAGCAACACATCACTGCTACCCAAGACACGAAAATGTCGTGTGATCTGACAAATCCTTTTGTGATACTACTTATGTGTACAATTACCCTTTTTCCCTTATGTCTATATTGAACACAAAGCATAGACCGTGTCATCCTTGTCCAGTTCAATATTGGGCCCATAGACATTTATCCTGTTACGCAGGATGGGCAAATTCCATCTAGGTCACTCATGTCCCTTAGCATGCTTCGTGGAGTACCCATCAACTGTCTTTATGGTCATCCAGTTACGGACAATGTTTGATCAACAATAAGGCACTCGACTCTACATCTAGGGTCCACAGTGGTTTCAGGTCGAAGGGTGGTATACACCATTATCACCATGAGAATAACTTATGACACTTTTCATAACATTCTATATAGTATTCTCATAGTGGGTCAATCCAGTTTAAATATTACTCTTAATATTCATACCTATGTTTAAGACTTGATAACTCCTTATCCATGATCCATGAGATGTGATCATCAGTCTATATACATAATAGTCTTAATGCTTTAATTTTATCCCACTTCACAATAAAGCTCGACTACAGATACTTTAATAATAGTGTCCTTATGTTTAATGTGATCTCATGATTAAGTCACACTTGATACATTAAACGGACTAGCTATTCTAGGGACTTTATTAAACAAACATAATAAAGAAAAAGCTTTTTATTATTAATAAATAATTCGATACAAGTACCAAAAGTATTGGCCTCTAGGGCTTACACCAACAATCTCCCATTAGCACTAAAGCCAATCAGGCATACCCCTAATGCCCATAGATCTAGTACGGCCATCATGCTTCTACTGCGCAAGAGGCTTTGTCAGTGGGTCAGCAATATTGTCAAGTGTAGGTACTCTGCATATTTTCACATCTCCTTTATCTATTATCTCTCGAATGAGGTGATAACGCCTAAGTATGTTTTTGGATCGTTGGTGAGATCTAGGCTTCTTAGCTTGTGCGATAGAACCATTGTTGTCATAATAGAGACCGATGGGATCCACAATGCTAGGAACTATGCCAATTCACTAATGAACTTTTTGATCCAAACAACTTCCTTTGCTGCATTTGAGGCAGCAATACCCTCGACCTCGGTTGTAGAATCTGCAACTGTATCTTGCTTTGAACTTTTCTAGCTCACAGCGCCACCGTTTAAGCAAAACATATAACCAAATTATGATCTAAAGTCATCCTTATCTGTCTGGAAGCTAGCATCAGTGTATCCAATTACAGCAAGCTCTTCCTGACCTCCATATATCAAGAATGAGTCCTTAGTCCTTCTCAAATACTTAAGGATATTCTTGACAGCTATCCAATGAGCATCACCGGGATCAGATTGGTACCTACTCGTTGCACTTAAAGCATACGGTACATTTGGTCGAGTACATAACATGGCATACATGATAGATCCTATTGCATATGCATATGGAATCTTATTCATGCGATCCCTTTCTTTCTTAGTTGAAGGGGATTGTGTTTTTGATAGACACAAGCCATGTTGCATAGGTATGAATCCTTTCTTGGAATCATGCATATTAAAGCGTCTCAACACTTTGTCTATGTATGTACTCTGACTTAGGCTAAGCAGTTTTTGTGATCTATCTCTATAGATCTTGATTCCTAATATATAGGCTGCTTCACCCAGGTCCTTCATAGAAAAGCATTTCCCCAACTAAGACTTTACTTGTTGTAGGGTAGGGACATCGTTTCCAATGAGTAATATGTCATCTACATATAATACCAGGAAGACGATCATGCTCCCACTAACCTTCTCGTAGACACAAGGCTCATCTTCGTTCTTGATGAATCCAAATTGTTTTACTGTTTCATCAAAACTAAGATTCCAGCTTTTGGAAGCTTGCTTCAATCCATAGATTGATATTTGTAACTTACATATCTTTTGGGCTTCTTCTGGTATGTCAAATCCTTCATACTGTGTCATGTACACATCCTCAAGAAGATTCCCATTAAGGAATGCAGTTTGACATCCATCTGCCATATTTCATAATCATGATATGCAGCGATGGCAAGTAAAATCTGAACAAATTTAAGCATTGCAATTGGGGAAAAGGTTTCATCATAGTCAACCCCATGAATTTGTTTATATCCTTTTGTAACCAGTCTTGTCTTATAGGTATGTACCTTACCATCCATGCCAGTCTTCTTTTTGAAGACCCACTTGCATCCTATAGGGTTAACTCCTACAAGAGGCTCTACCAAGGTCCAAACTTGGTTTGTGTACATGGAATCCATTTCAGATTTCATGGCTTCTAGCCACTTCTCAGGCTCGGGACCAGTTATGGCCTCTTGGTAGGTCACAGGCTCATCTTGATCCATGAGTAATACATCACCTTGATCAGTTATGAGATATCCATATCTCTCAGGTAGGTGACGTATCCTGCTTGACCTACGTTGGTCTTGTTCTACTTGAGTAGGTTGCTCTTCCACAACTACTTGTGTTTCCTACTCTAATTCCTCCTTAGGTGTATCAATGCATTGTGATTCTTGAATTTATTCAAGCTCTACTTTCCTCCCACTGATTCCTTTGGAAATAAAATCCCTTTCTAGAAAAACTCCAGTTTGAGCGACAAACACTTTGTCCTCAGAAGGAATGTAGAAGTAATACCCTCTTGTTTCTTTAGGATACCCCATAAATAAGCATTTGTCAGATTTGGGCTCAAGCTTAGTTGAAATTTGTCGTTTCACATAAACTTCGCAACCCAAATCTTCATGGAAGACATATGTAGTTTCTTACCACTCCATATCTCATATGGTGTCTTCTCAACCTTTTTGGATGGAACACGGTTGAGTGTGTAAGTTGCTGTCAATAGTGCATGTCCCCAAAAGGAGTTTGGAAAATCGGTGTGACTCATCATGGATCAGACCATGTCTAAAAAGGTTCGATTTCTTCTCTCAGATACACCGTTCCATTGAGGTGTTCCAGGAGGAGTAAGTTGGGATAGGATCCCACACTCTTTCAGTTGGTCATCAAACTCTAGGCTTAAATACTCATCACCTCGATCTAATCAAAGAGTTTTAACATTTTTACCTAGTTGGTTTTGTACTTCATTCTTGAATTCCTTGAATTTTTTAAAGGACTCTGATTTGTGTTTCATTAAATATCCATAACTATATCTACTGAAATCATCAATAAATATGATGAAGTACTGAAAACCTCCTATGGCTGGTATGTTCAGTGGTCCACATATATCAATATGTATGAGGGCCAAAATATCATTAGCTCTTTCGCCTTTTCCTATGAATGGAGACTTTGTCATCTTTCCAATTAAACAAGATCTGCATGTCTCATATGATTCATAATCAAAAGAGTCCAAGAGTCCATCTTTATGGAGTTTGGAAATACGTTTCTCATTTATGTGGCCTAATCGACAATGCCAAAGGTAAGTTGGATTTAACTCATTAGGTTTCATATTTTTAGTATTAATGTTATAAATAGGCATTTCAAGATCAAGGACATATAGTCCATTGTGCATTTGTGCAGTAGCATAGAATATATCATTCAAATAAATGAAGCAACAATTGTTCTTTATTATAAATGAAAAACCAAACTTGTCCAAACAAGAAACGAAAATAATATTCCTGCTAATTGCAGGTACATAATAACAGTTCTCTAACTGAATTATTAAACCACTAGGTAAAGTCAATACATAAGTTCCTACGGCTAAAGCAACAACCTTTGCTCCATTGCCAACTCGTAGGTCAACTTCACCTTTTGCCAAATCTCTACTCCTTTTTAGCCCCTGCACATTGGTACAAATGTGAGAACCGCATCCAGTATCTAATACCCATGATGCAGAAGTAGATAAATTAATTTCAATAACAAAAATACCTGAAGTTGAAGTTTCTACTCCATTCTTCTTATCTTCCAGGTACTTTGGGCAGTTTCTCTTCCAGCGTTCGGTCTTACTGTAATGGAAACAAGTGCCTTCCTTTGCTATGCCTCCACTAGGCTTCAAAGCAGCAATAGTGGGTTTGGGTTTGGAAACTTCCTTGCCTTTCCCTTTATCACCCTGCTTGGTGGGTCTTTTGTTCTGTCTCTTTCCATTTCCGATCATCAGAATGGACTTCCCTTTTGACTTCGGATTCTGCTCAGCAGTTCTTAACATGTCTAGCAGTTCATGAAGAGATTTGTCCATATCATTCATATTTAAAACCAACACACGAGATTAAAACATTTTGCAAGGATCCTTCTGACTTTAATTTCAACTAACTCCAAATATATAAAAAGATACGAGGAGTTGAATTTTGAGGTGTGTCAACTGAGTTGCTTCAATTTGACCTCTAAGAAACTCAATCTTCTTGCCTATATTGGTAGGACTTCAGATACCCAAAGATCCAAGAGAATTGAGTAGAATTGAGTGAGAATCGAAGAGATGAAGTTTTCTGAAAATTACCTTCAATGTTATGCAGTTCTTGATGTGGCTTGCTCCAAACACGATCTGATCACACTTGAGAAGCTAGCAGGAAGTGATTGGAGAGGTTGCAAGGCTTTGGATCCTGGAGTTCTTGAATCTCTAATAGTTGAGATTCAAACTCAAATTTCAAATTGAAATTTCTCAGGTTTTCCTTTAGAATGAAAGGGTTTCAATGGGGGGAAAAGCTGGCGCGCAAAGTGTTGTTCAAATAAGCTCAGAGGCCTTCTATTTATAGCCAAAGGGAGTGATATTTGCACCCTTCAAAATCTATCCAAAATTGACAATGTGGATGGCACGAGTGCATGGGCATGTACAGGCCCATGATGTAATGCATTAAGGTCCAAAATGATTCCAATTGAAGTCTTAATGAAGCTTGAATGGCAAGGCAATGTGAACTGAAGTTTGTGCCATTGATTCTTTCCAATGATGCAGCCATGTTAAAACCATACGCATACCTAGAAATATTTGTCCAAAATGCATGAACTTGGGTTCTTTGGAAAGCTTGGAACAAGGGGAACAAGTTTGATGTTGAACACTTTTTCATTTGGAGCTTGGAACATGGAGAATTTTGAGGTGGAAGTTTGGAAATTTCAACATGTTGAAATTTTTTCTAAGTGTCAAGCCATATACCTCAATATTCCACCTTACTTAACTTTTTATGCGAGCTTCAAATGATAAAAGTGTTTTCACAAAAGTTGTAACTATTTAAAATACCTTCAAAATGGTCAAAAATTTCATATCATTTGGATTTAGAATGATAGAGTTATGCATTTTTGAAGTTTGGAAAATCACTTGTTCAATGGTATAGGTAAAAAATGACCTATAATGTAACCTCATATCACATGCTAATAAAAATTGAATTAGATCTCACTCCAAATATAAGTGTTGAAGTAGACATATTGAATTTGATTGTGAAACTTGTAAATCTTTCATCTCATAAAAATTGAGCAAGTTATGGCCTTGAGAAGTTGACTTTCAAATTAGGGTTTAGACAAAATGACCTATAATGTTCCAACATAGAAAATGATTTTCCAAGAAAAACTAGATCTAGTTATCAACATGAAAGTTGTTTGGGATGTCATTTAGAGTAAGGTTTATCTTGGAATCATTTTCATATGGTGAAAATTATAGGAGATAGGGTCTAGGGAGACCCAATTTTGATGAGATGAATTCATCTGGCCAACCACCATCAATCAACTTGCTAACCTTCAATTATTTTGACTTTCTTGGCTCATGGTAGATCATATATGCATAAGATGATGAATTTTGAAGTGTCCCTTGAGAAATTTGATCAATTGGTGAGATAGCTTGTTGGAGAAGTTACTTAAGATACCCTGTCAAACTAGGGTTTCCAAGGCAAATCACCCTCAAACACTTGAAGAACACTTGGGTCAATTCATGGTTGTTCTCTTTGTCATGAGGGTCTCAAACCCTATATATGAACTTGATAGATCAATGAAGATCATGCCATACCTACAAAGGAGTTAGGTGTAACGGGAAATTCATGATCACTAAGCTATTGACAAGCTAAAGATCAATTAACAAGAGTCGCCACCGCGATTTTATTGTTTCCAAGGGAAAAGGGAAAAAATGCGAACAAAACCCAAATAGTAATAAGTTTTCAAATAGAAACTAATAAAAGTCAGAGATCACAGGTAAGGGGGTTGGTTACACAGAGGGACGGTGTTAACACCCAAAGTGTCCTAGGTACTCCTAGGGAGCCCTTTTTGTGTGCATATGTATTTTGTACAAAGTGATGTTTACAAATAAATAGAATGGGGAGATGAGAAAAGAATTGATTAATTATATTTTTGTGTTTGACAAGACCTTCGATCTTGTGCCTACGTACCAACATATAAATGAGGGATCAAAACCTCGTAGTTCGTGCTATAAATTTCAAAGTGAGTTGGTTGGTTTTAACAAAAATTAAACTTGAAAGGCACAAAGGCCTGAAAATGGTTTGAATGAGTTAGTTCTTTTTGGCTTTTTGAAAGATTAAGTCAAGTATAGTTAAGTTAATTTACAAATTTGATTTAAGAAAATAAGTTTTAAAATGCAATGGCATAAGGCCAAAGTTTCTCTCTTTTGCAAAAGTGGTCAAAGTTTAGAACAAAAGTAGTTCACACAAAGAAGGTTTTGAAAATGGAGGGAGAGATTTTGAAATTAAAGAAATGGGGAGAATATAAAGAGGCTACCCTATATACAAGAAATTTAAAAGTTTAAAGTTGAAAAGATCTGACCAAATGGGAGCAATCCAATAGACAAGTATGTCAATAGAAACCCAAAATTTCCTTGGACTTTTTTAGAATCAAGCAACACACAAATGCACAATTATATCAATCTTGAAGATCAAAGGCATCAAATAAAGATGGCCTCATCCAAGCTTATCCACTTCAATGATCTTCTTTAGAATAGCCTATGTAGTAGATGAAATCCATAAGTCATAGGTTCCATATAACAACTTAACAAGGATCAATGTTGCAGATGAATCTGGAGAGATCTAGAATGATGTATCAGATGAATTCAAACTTGCAAGTTCTTGGTTCTTCAACAAATTGGCATTGGCCAAGTCCATTAGCAAAGAAATGTTGCCTAAGTTCTAAGTCCAATTGGGAGAGATCAAAACAACAGTCCACTCAAATGTCTTTTAGGGTTTTTGTTATTATTATGTGCATTAATGGTCAAAGACCAAACAAACAAACAAAGCAAAAAAGTATATCACACAATATGATCCAAGTGGAAAAAATGAAAATTGCATAAATATAAATAATTAGAATGATATGTACAATGACAAATGATAATAAAAATAAATTACATTAAAAGTAAAAGCTTGAAAGTGAAAGTTAATGGTTAGTAAGTTAGTAGTTAGTTTTGTTTTGCTTTTGATGTTAAAACATTCTTTGGAGAACACTCAACCCACTTGCCACAAGCATGGATCCTTGAACCAAAACATCTTCCAAAGGAAGGAAAGAAGGCCAAGTTTCCACATAAAACCATGGAAAAGGGGAGACTTACAATATCACTAACTAGAATGCTTATGCCTTTTATGTCACAAATTTAGCGCTATGTTAAGCAATTGTAATTGGACTTATTTAGACGTCGCAACTATTTGAGGCCGGGCAATAAACTTTTGGTGTTAATGCATGTTGGAGACATAGTATTAAGAACTATGCTCATTAAATATACCACACAAAAAAAATATGCAAAGGTATGACCTAATATCATCCATACTCATGTTAATCTTTCAACCAACTAGCATTAGGACTTAGAGATGTCATTGGCCAATTGAAATGAATGGGTGAAGAAGGGGAATTAGATGAAGAGGGAAAGGGATGAATGAGATCACAAATTGGTCAAAGGAGGACTTTTACCAAATTAATATTATTCATTTATTTTGGGAGATGGAATGTACATTCCATTAATCCCCTAAATCCAATAATATTAACTTAACAAAGTCAAATCAACCTTGACCAAGGCGCAACAACAAAGGAGAAACTCAAATAAGTCAATCCAAATGGTCAACACAATTAAAATGGCATTTATTCAATTAAAAGTATTAAAATAATACATTAAATTCAAATATGTTTTGTCGAAATCCTAAAATCACATCAAAACACCAAATAAATGGCCATGTGATTTATCATAGGTCAAACAAGGTCAAAGGACCTTGGATGAAAAATTTCATAATTTTTGGACACTTAAAAATATTTTTAAACAATTAAAAACAAATTAAAAATCAATTAATTCATGAAAAATATTAATAATGATCCAAAAAATAATTTTAATTCAGAATATGAAAGAGAAAAACATTTGTTTTTTTTGGTGAAAGTCCCATATTTTTTGGATCAATATTGAATTTAATATGAATTATTGAATAAATACGTGGACCGTCAGATCTCGCTCATTAATTGAGGTGGCATATTTGATGATCCACGGTGCGCGTTCCAACAAGGCATTAGTCAACCGCGCTGCAAAGTTATTAATCACAATGCACGGCCAAGATTAGAACACAGGAGTTGGATCACATGGTCTAGACCTCGAACACATCATCACCGGAGCCAGAGCTCCAGTTGTCTTCTCCGGCGAGCTTCGCCGGACTGGTCATCATCAACCATCACCAAAATTTTAAACAGGGACATGATTTTAAAGAGAAAACATCACTGAGCATGAATATCACCTCCATTTCTTCCAATTCCAACTATATTGAGAGATATGTGGAATTGAAAAATGAGGTTCATGATCTGAGTTGCTTCGATTCATCATCAAAATAACTCAAACACCTTGCCTACATTGGTAGGTCTTCAGCTAACACAATAATCAAGAGAATTGAGCAAGAAACAAGGAGAATCGAAGAGATCAAATTTTCTGCAAAATACCTTCAATGGAGGTCTGAGCTTGCTAGATCTTGATCTGAATCTTGCTTTGCTTCACTCCAATAGCTTGCAGAAGTGGAATGGAATGGCTTAGAATCAAAGGACTCCTAGAGAATTGAATTCCAAAACAGTGGAGATTCAAGCTCAAATTCAACAAAATTTTTCGGGTTTATCCTATCAATGTGAAAGGTTTTCTGTGGGGAATCAAAGTTTGCGTAGTGTGTGTGTTGATTATGAGCAATTGAGCTTCAATTTATAGAGAATTCAAGTGATAATTGCACACTCCTTTCAAGTTTCCAAAATTGGCAAAGTGAGGTAAGCAGTTGCATGAGCGTGCATAGGCCCGTCAAATGATTGTTCAAAAGTCCATAATCAAGTTCAGATGCATTGGAGGTGGATTGGATTGCAAGGAAATTGTGCATTATTGTTTGAAGTTTGATCCATGACCCATGATACCATCCTGTTTAAGCCATGTGAAGCCTATGCATTTCTCATCCAAAATGCATGAATTTTAGCTCTTTGGAAAGGTGAGATCAAGAGGAACAAATTTGATGTTGAACACTTTTTCATTTAGAGCTTGTAACTTTGGGATATTTGAGGTGGAAGTTTGGAAAAATTTGACATATCAAATTTTTTCTAAGTGTCAAGCCATATGTCTTAATATTCCACCTTGCCTAACTTTTAATGGGAGCTTCAAATGAGAAAAGTGTTTTCATCAAAGTTGTTTATCTCTTAAATAACTTCAAAATGGTCACCAATTTTATGTAATTTGGATTTGAAATGATAGAGTTATACATTTTTGAAGTTTGGCAAAATCACTTGATCAATGGTATAGGTCAAAAGTGACCTATAATGTAGCCTCATATCACATGTTCAAAGAAGTTGAATTAGATCCCACTATAAACATAAAAGTTGAAGTAGACACATTGAATTTGATTTTGAAACTTGGAAATATTCCATATCATAAAAATTGAGCAAGTTATGGCATTGGGAAGTTGACTTTCAAATTAGGGTTTAGACAAAATGACCTATAATGTTTCAACATAGAAAATGATTTTCCAAGAAAAACTAGCTCTAGGTATAAACATGAAAGTTGTTTATAATGTCTTTTAGAGTAAGATTTATCTTCGAATCATTTTCATATGGTGAAAATTGTAGGAGATAGGGTCTAGGGAGACCCAATTTTGATTAGATGAATTCATCTGGCCAACCACCATCAACCAACTTGCTAATTTCCAATTCTCTTAACTTTATTGGCTCATGGTAGATAATATATGCATAAGATGATGAAATTTGAAGTATCCCTTAAGAAATTTGATCAATTGATGAGATAGTTTGTTGGAGAAGTTACTCAAGATACCCAGTCAAACTTGGGTTTCAAAGGCAAATCACCCTCAAACTCTTGAAGCAAACTTGATAAATATAACATGTAGAAGAAATTGGGACTCATACATGATGCTCATAACCATTATTGAATAAATTCTTGATGGTGCTCTTTGTTCATGAGGGTCTCAAACCCTAGATGTGATCAATGAATCAAGGAAATCATGTCCCTTACCTACAAAAGAGTTAGATAGATACAAAGACATATTTTTGGTATTTTGGTTAGTAAAATGATAAAATACAAGTATGATATAATCACAAAGTGCTTGGTGATCTCTCCCAAAACAAACCCAATGAAGGAGGGGTAAGGAGGATGGCAAGGTATGATCCCAATGCTAATGCTTGTGATGAAATGCATGAAGGATCTTAGGGTTAAAATTGGGGTCTTACAGCTGCCCCTATTTAAGGATATTCTAACTGAGGAGGTGAAGGATAAAACCTTCGGCTCGACTCAGTAGAATGGGCTTAAATAACAATATAGAGAAACAAATTTTGGTCCCTAAGAGACCTCATGATGCATATGATATGAATGCAAAGGTTAATCCTTTGTGGGGAAATATTGCCACAAAGGAAAAAGAAATCAAAGGGACCAAAAATCCACAGGAGCACAATGCATTCTATAAGGAAAACTCACTGGGGAGATAGAGACTTTGGGGGATAAAAGGAGTTATGCGTAGGCCAGGCTACGACTTAAAACTACTGGGGGACTTGAAGGAATCCATATAAAATGGAAAGACTCAGCCGGGGAAACAAACATCTACAGAGAGTACGAACAAGCCAGGATAAAACTGAAATATTTGACTCGTGCAGGGAAAAGCAGTTTCACTAAGGAAATGCGCACTCGACTCGACTGGGGAGAAAATAAAAGTTCAACACAGGAGGAACAGACATTTATTATCTACCACCTATTACTGGGTAAGGAGATAATAAAGATCTGACAGAGAGAACATCCGTCACCGGTTAGGATGAACATTTCAAGGATGACTCGCTGAGGAAAAGCCAGGAGGGAATATTCATTACCGGTTACTGGGTAAGAATAGCCTTGCTGGGGAAAACTGCAGAAAATAGGATTTACAACTACCAGTTACTGGGTAGAAGACCAAAGGGTGAGAGTATCCGTCATCGGTTAAGATGATCATATCAAGGATAAACTCAATAGGGAAGAAAATCCGTCACCGGTTAAGATGAACATATCAAGGATAAACTTTCCTGGGGAAATCAAGGAGGATACCCATCATTGGTTAGGATGAACATATCAAGGATATACCAACTGAACAAAAAGGGAATTACATCCATCAAAACTGGATAGAAAACCGTCAGAGAGAAAAATCCGTCACCGGTTAGGATGAACATATCAAGGATTAACTCCGCGAGGGGACAAAGTAGGATTTACAACTACCGGTTACTGGGTAGAAGACCAGCCAAAGAGAAAATCCGTCACCGGTTAAAGTGAACATATCAAGGATAAACTCTGAAAGGGGAGAAAATAGGGATTACATCTATCTGCTACTGGATAGAATACCAAAGAAGAGAAAATCCGTCACTAGTTAAAGTGAACATATCAAGGATAGACTCCTCGCAGGGGAACAATAGGGTTTACAACTACCGATTATTGGGTAGAAGACCAACAAGGAGAGGAAAACCCGTCATCGATTAAGATGAACATATCAAGGATTAACTCTTTGGGGAAACAAAATAGGGATTACAACTACCTTTTTACTGGGTAGAATACCAAAGAAGAGAATATTCGTCACCGGTTAAAGTGAACATATCAAGGATAGACTCCTGCGGGGAAAAGAAAGATATCCGTCACCTGGATAAGATGAATATATCAAGGATACTTCTGGGGACTCCACTGGGGAGAAAAGGGGTACTTTTGCCGGGTGTTGGACAAGCAGTAACAAACCACAAACTAAGAAGAATATTACCAGTTACTGGGTAATAGACTCTTAGGGGACCAAACTATCCATCTAGGTAAGAGCTAGAAAGAAACGGTCGATCAAGACTCAACCCAATGAGGATATAACTCAAGGGGAGTAATTCCATCCAGTAAACTTGCTGGAGAGGAAACTGAAATAACAATCATCCACGAGGAAAAAAACTCAGTGGGGAAACAAAGAAAGGTTAAAGTCTTTTCTGCTTAGGGGCTGACATTCTATAATTGAAAGAGGACAGACACCAGATTTAGTATGGGGATAAAGTACCGCCATAACAGAGAATGAGAATCTCAAACCAATCAAATATAAAGATGCAAGATACGCAAATCATGAATTTATATGAATGTATATGTATATGTATTTATTGTGATTATGCTGACAAAACGATCACGAAGGATACAGAGGTGTCGCAAAGAAATTTAACCACCGGTACAATCCTCGGTCAATCCACAAAAAATCATGGAGACAAACTGCTGGAAAACAGAGAAATTAACATCCCGAAAGCTCAAACCCTAGCTGGGGAAGGAGGAAATCTGTTGAGGAGAAAACACATCCAACTGTAGGAAATTTTAGGTCAACACCATAAAATGGGAGACAACCCTATTGGGGAAGAAACAAACAGCTCCTCAGAAACCAGGAGTGAACTCTGACTGGGAGCAAAGATACGACGATCGGTGGAGATACCAAAGCGATCTACTGGAGAGAGATCAAACATCTTCTGATGACGATCTACCTGCTGAAGAAATACGAACTCCATTGGGAAGGCTAAAACTGTGTTGGGGACCAGGACACGCCGCTGGGGATTTGAATTAATCAACTCAGCTGGGGAACAGAAAGAAACTCCACTGAGGAACAAACACTCCACCGGGGAACTGAGTCCGCTAGATGAGGAAAACAACACTCTATTGAGGACATGAATCAACACTGATTCCCGAAGAGTTACTGCTTGGGGAACCTCGGATGCTTCATACTTAAGGACTTGCGTTTCACTGAAATTGATATTATTGTTACTTGCTTTTGAAAAGTTTTTGCTCTTATATACTTAAGAAAATTTGATTTTTGATTTAAAAATTTAATTTCAAAATGATCATAATAAAATTTAAAACTACTGGATGAAGTAAATAAGAGTAGAAACAATTGGATAAAAGCTCAACTTTATTTAATAGGATGGTAGTCTGTAAATGACAAGACTCCATAGATTTTACAAAGTTGAAAATGGTAATTTTCATGGAAAAGGGTTATATTGAATAAAAATGATCATTAATTCTTTCTACCAAATCTTGGCATCCACTATGCTTTTGACCGCTGCTGAAGAGGAACTGACGTCAACCCTTGTGCTCAAACAAGTCTTCAAAATCACTGAAGATCAGTAGAATGCAGTTACTTGCCATAATCCCTAATTTTTGCATAAGTTGCCCCAAGGTGGGGTACTCAACTTATCAGGAAATCATTTCTGTTTTTATGTCTCTAATTTTTGCCTGGATCGCCCTTTCGGGTTTTCAATCCACCGAGACGCTCATTTTTGCCTAAGCCGCCCTTTCGGGTTTTCAACTTAGCGAGTTGTTCTTTTATTTTTTAGGCGAAGCATTTCTTGATTGCATCTGCGTTCACAGGGCGAGTGAACTCTTCACCATCCATAGTTGAAAGAATCAATGCACCTCCTGAAAAGGTTCTCTTGACAACATATGAGCCTTCATAATTGGGAGTCCATTTTCCTCTGGAATCTGGCTTGAACGACAAAACCTTCTTGAGCACAAGGTCACCTTCTCTGAACACACGAGGTTTGACCTTCTTATCAAAAGTTTTCTTCATCCTCTACTGATATAACTGACCATGACACATGGTAGTTAATCTCTTCTCTTCAATCAAATTCAACTGGTCGAACCTGGTCTGACACCATTCAGCTTCAGTCAACTTGGCTTCCATGAGCACACACAACGAAGGAATCTCAACCTTTACGGGGAGCACTGCTTCCATACCATAAACAAGAGAGAAAGGGGTTGCCCGTGTTGAAGTACGGACGGATGTACGATACCCATGCAACGCGAATGAGAGCATCTCATGCCAATCCTTATACGTGACAACTATCTTTTGGATAATCTTCTTGATGTTCTTGTTCGCAGCTTCAATAACCCCATTCATCTTGGGTCTATAGGGAGAAGAATTATGATGTGCAATCTTGAAGTCTTTGCAAAGAGCTTCCACCATATTATTATTCAAGTTCGATCCACTATTAGTAATGATCTTACTTGGCACACCATAACGACATATAATCTGATTCTTGATAAACCTTACAATAACTTGTTTGGTTACATTTGCATAGGATGTTGCTTCAACCCATTTTGTGAAGTAGTCAATTGCCACCAAAATGAAATGGTGTCCATTCGAAGCTTTGGGCTCAATCTTCCCAATCATATAAATTCCCCACATGGAGAAAGGCCATGGGGAAGAGATAACATTCAATAGTGTCGGAGGAACATGAATCTTATCAGCATAGATTTGACACTTATGGCACTTCTTCACAAACTTGCAACAGTCAGATTCCATTGTCAGCCAATAGTAACCTGCTCGCAACATATTTTTCGCCATTGCATGTCCATTGGAATGAGTACCAAAGGATCCTTCATGCACCTCGGTCATCAACAAATCTGCTTCGTGTCTATCCACGCATCTGAGCAAAACCATGTCAAAGTTTCTCTTGTACAGTACGTCACCATTCAAGTAGAAATTACTGGCTAATCTTCTCAAAGTATTCTTATCTTTCAAAGATGCCCCAGAAGGGTAAACCTGACTTTGGAGGAAACATTTGATGTCGTAATACCACAGCTTCTCAAATTTGATCTCTTCAACAGCGAACACATGAGTTGGCCTATCAAGGCGCATTACAGATAAATTGGGAACTTCATTGTAATATTTTACTATAATCATTGATGCCAACGTTGCAAGAGCGTCTGCCATCCGGTTCTCATCTCGAGGGATATGATGAAACTCAACCTTTATAAAGAAAGTTGAAATCCTCCTCGCATAATCTCTATATGGTATCAAACCGGGTTGATTTGTCTCCTATTCTCCTTTGATCTGATTCACTACCAGAGTTGAATCACCGAAGACATCTAAATATTTGATTCTGAGATTCATGGCCTCTTCAAGCCCCATAATGCAAGCTTCATATTCTACAATGTTGTTTATACACTTGAAAGTCAATCTAGATGTAAATGGTAGATGCGTGCCTTGAGGAGTAATAATCACTGTCCCAATGCCATTTCCATATTGATTAACAACTCCATCAAATACCATGCCCCAATGAGAACCAGGTTCTGGCCCTTCATCTAGCAATGGTTCATCACAATCTTTCATTTTCAAGTACAAAATTTCTTCATCAGGAAAGTCATCCTGCACTGACTGATAATCTTCAATTGGTTGGTGAGCCAAATGGTCAGCCAAGATACTAACTTTGATTGCTTTTTGAAATCGATATTCAATATCATACTCTAATAACAACATCTGCCAACGAGCAATTCTCCCAGTTAAAGCAGGCTTCTCAAATATATACTTGATTGGACCCATTTTGGATATCAACCAAGTGGTATGATTCAACATATACTGACGCAGACGCTTAGCAGCCCAAGCCAATACGTAACAAGTATTCTCAAGCATTGAATACCAAGTCTCACAATCGATCAACTTCTTACTGAGGTAATAAATTGCAAATTCTTTCTTCCCAGTCTCATCTTACTGACCAAGAACACAACCCATACTATCTTCGAGCACAGTCAAATACATGATCAACGGTCTTCCTTCAACAGGTGGAGACAAAATCGGAGGCTCAAGCAAATATTCCTTGATACTATCAAAAGCTTTCTGGCAGTCTTCGGTCCAATCACAAGACTGATCTTTCCGAAGAAGCTTGAATATAGGCGCACATGTGGCAATCATGTGGGAAATGAATCTGGAAATATAATTCAAGCGGCCGAGAAAACCTCTGACTGGCTTCTCAGTTTTGGGCGCATGCATCTCTTGTATTGCTTTGACCTTGGTAGGATCAACTTCAATACCCTTCTCACTGATAATAAAGCCCAACAACTTACCATAACGAACACCAAAAGTACACTTATTGGGATTCAAGCGGAGTTTATACTTCCTCAAATGCTGGAATAACTTCAACAAATGCTCAACATGTTCCTATTTATCAATCAACTTAGCAATCATGTCATTGACATATACTTCAATCTCTTTATGCATCATATCATGAAAAAGAATAGTCATTGCTCTCTGGTAAGTTGCACCAGCATTCTTTACATCGAAAGGCATCACTCTATAACAGAATGTTCCCTAGGGTGTAATGAATGTGGTCTTCCCCATATCCTCGGGTGCCATTTTAATCTTATTATATCCGGAAAATCCATATATAAATGAAAAGACTTTGAATTTAGCAGTATTGTCTACCAACATATCAATGTGTGAAAGAGGGAAATCATCTTTCGGACTGACATAATTCAAATCTCTATAATCGACACACATTCGGACTTTTCCATCCTTCTTCGGCACAGACATGATATTGTCCACCCATTGCGGATACTCAGCAGTTACAAGGAAACCGACATCAATCTGCTTCTGAACTTCCTCTTTGATTTTCACAGCCATATCAGGATGCGTTCTTCTCAACTTCTACTTGACTGGCGGGCATTCTGGCTTCAAAGGTAATCTATGCTCCACAATATCAGAATCCAACCCAGAAATGTCTTGATAGGACCAAGCAAACACATCTGAATACTCTCGAAGAAGATCAATCAACCCCTTCTTAGCATCTGGACACAGTCGAGACCCAATCTTGACTTCCTTCACATCATCTTCGGAACCCAAGTTGACTAGCTCAATCTGCTCTTCAAACGGTTGAATAACCTTATCATCTTTCTCAAGAAGACGAGACAATTCATCACTCACTTCTTCAACACTTTCCTCCCCGGCCTTAAACATAGGGAATTCAAAATTTGGAGAAGGAGAAGGATCATTGTATTCAATGGGGTTAGAAACCAACCTGCATAATGATTTGATACTTTGATTTTAGAGAAGTGAATTTGTGATCAAATATTATGCAAATGGACAATTATATTATTTATTTATGCTTTTTTTTGTGATTACCATTTTCAGAATAAAGCAAAACATAAAAAAATAAACATCAAAGATGTGGATGAATAGAATTAATTTTATTAATGATCAATTTAAAATGCCCAACAATGTTCACTTCTCCCTTAGGCATAGGAGAAGGATTTTAAAATATAAAAAGAAAATTACTTAGATCGATGCAAAATAACAGGAATATCAACAGCAGTCCAATTGTTGCATGTCTGTCCATGCGTCACAAAGTTGGTGCAGTCTTCCTCTTCATTATCCTCTAGCACAACAACTAAGTGTTATTCATCCCCATGAATGAACCCTCCGCTACGGAAGCTGAGTTGCATCTCTTCTGATCTAACGGTTGACGAGCCCTTATGGAACCCCAAACTAGTTCTTCCTTTATTGTCGGCAACCTCTACCACGCGCCCCCACTGATCAACATGACCTTCTTCGACAATCTTCTATGCATCTTTTAGAGAGGACATAGGTGCCCCAACTCTCTTCTCAGCTGCAATAGACAAAGCTTAGAACGACATCCCAACCTCATCCTCAGCTTCCACATAGGAGAAAGATGACAGATGGATGACTAACAGCGCTTTCTCACCTCCCACAATCACCAACTTTCCATTCTTGACAAACTTGATCTTCTGGTGCAAAGTGGAAGTAACAGTCCCTGCTTTATGAATCCATGGCCTTCCTAATAAACAACTGTAGGCCGGGTGAATATCCATTACCTGGAAATTAATCTGAAAATCACTCGGACCTATCTTCACTGGAAGGTCCACTTCACCAATGACAGTCTTGCGCGAGCCATCAAAGGCTTTAACAATTACTCCACTGTACCTCATGGGAGCTCCTTGATAAGATAACTTTGACAATGCTGACTTTGGAAGCACATTGAGTGACGACCCAGTATCAACTAGCACATTTGACAAATCATCTTCTTTGCAATTCATCGAAATATGCAAAGCCAGATTGTGATTTCTTCCCTCCTCAGGGAGTTCTTCATCACAAAAACTCAAATTGTTGCATGAAGTGACGTTAGCTACAATGTGATCAAATTGAGCCACAGTAACATCTTGCTCCATGTATGCCTGTTTAAGACCTCTCTGGAATGCTTCTCTGTATGCTTCAGAGTTCAAAAGCAGAGACAACACGAAAATCTTAGAGGGAGTCTGAAGCAACTGCTCAACCACATTGAATTTACTCCTCTTGATCAGTCGGAGTACCTCATCATCATCACTATTGGCTTTCAAATTGCTGGATTCACCAGACTTATCTCTTGAACAACCAACAGGATCTACACTAGGCACCTCCGCCTTCTTACCCACAATCTATTGCTGACGTATTACCAACGGCGAAACTGATCTATTGCGGACGTTCTTGCTTCTATCATACTGCATCACCAACCGCTCTGGTTGCTTGAAAATGGGAACAATGACATTAACATCGTCATCTTCATGACGGGATTGACAAATCTGGATCATGCCTTCATCCATCAGGCATTGAATGTCCCTTTTCACAATAACACACCCCCTTGGGTTCACACTACAAATATCACAACCTTCGTGATCATGTTAACACTCACTCACCATACATATGTCTTTGTGTATCTGCACCAAGGATCCACGAATGAAACACACATCAAAAGCTTTATATTCACCTGGACAGCCGTCCACCATATTCACTAAAGTATTCCAATGAGCGCGCAAGGGATTAACTTTCACATTAGACGCGCGGTCTTTAAAAGACACATGCCACACTTCTAAGCTTTTGGACCTCATATTTCAGTGGATAACAGTTCTCAATATCGTGCCCAGGTGCACCCTGGTGAAAAGCACAGTGAAGCTCGGGTTTATACCACCATGGAAGTGGTTCTGGTATCTGTGGTGGATTCCTCGGTTGGATCAAATTCTTGAGGACTAAAGATGGGTACAACTCTGCATACGACATAGGAATTGGGTCGAAAGAGACCTTCTTCCTCTCGAAGTTCTGTTGCTGGTGATGATTGTTGTTGTTGTTGTAGGTGTTTGTTCTTTGTTGCGGTTGTTGTTGTTGACGTTGATTTTGATACTGATGTTATTGTTGTTGTTGAATTGGTATTGTTGACTGATTTGAAAACACTGGAATAATAGAAGATACTTGATGATGATGATGTTGACGGGATGGTAAATTCCTTCTTGCTTGAGGCCTCCTCTGCCTCCCACTGCTTACTGCATTTGTTTCATTTTCCTTCCTCTTGCTAAAATTGCTCCCATACTTCTTGCTAGTTGATGCCTTTTCTTTCGACAATCGTCCTTCACGGACCCCCTCTTCAAGTTTCATCCCCATGTTTACCATTTCGGTAAAATCACTGGGGGCACTGGCGATCATACGTTCATAATAAAATGAACTCAGGGTTTTGAGAAAGATTTTTGTCATCTCCTTCTCCTCTAAAGGAGGAGTAATCTGGGCAGCCAACTCCCTCCAACGCTGGGCGTACTCTTTGAATGTCTCCTTGTCCTTTTGATACATGGACCTCAGTTGGTCCCTATCTGGATCCATATCCATGTTGTACTTATACTGTTTCACGAAAGCCTCTCCTAGATCATTGAAAGTGCGGATGCTTGCACTATCTAGCCCCATATACCAATGGAGCGCAACACCTGTCAGGCTATCCTGGAAATACTGAATCAGTAGTTGATCATTATCTGTCTGAGTTGACATCGTGCAGGCGTACATCACAAGATGACTGAGCGGGCAGGAGTTTCCCTTATACTTCTCAAAGTCAGGAACTTTGAATTTGACTGGGATTTTCACATTGGGCACTAAGCAAAATTCAGCAGCACTCTTCCCAAACAGATCTCTTCCTCTCAGCGTTTTCAGTTCCTTGCTGTAAGACCCTAATTTTGACCCTAAGATCCCTCATGGCATCATACCATTTGCTCAATGCATTGCCTCAAGGATCATAGCATGTGTGGCTCCTTAACCGTAGGGTTAGGACTTGTGTGAGTTGGTTTGAGACCACCAAGCATGCTTGTATTGTATATTATTGCTTTTCTTATTTTGTTTACTAACCAAAATCACAAAAATATGTCACTAACTCTTTTTGTGTTGAAGCTCAAGTGATCATGTGATCCCCTGCTCCTAGGAGGCTCCTAAGCTTAATGAAGTGGCTAGATGAAGATGAGAACAAGCATGGCAATGGTCCACAAAGCTCTTAATCATTATATATGTCTCCCAAGTATCTCAATTTTCCAATTTGATCAAGATAATCCAAAGGTCTTGAGGATTGTTTCCCTAATTCAACTGTTCTTCAACCGTGCCTTGCCCATGAAGCAACCTCAACCTATGATCAAATTTAATCAAGGGAAGTTCTTTAATTAATTATTTTATGAATATATGAGCTTATGTGAGTATCCTCAATCATTCATTCATCAAGATTTGAAGTTTGGCCTTGAGAAGTTAACCAGTCAAGTCATCTGACTAAACTGAGGATCACTGAGACACAACTTTTAATGTGTTTGTTAAATGAAGATTACCTCAAGAGAAACAATGTTCTTAAGAACCATATGAACAAATTTCATGTTCATCAAAAATCTATTTGAAACTTGGAAGGTCATCATTCATTTCAAAACATTATAGGTCATTTTGACTGAAACCCTAATTTTGGGTCAACTTCCCAAGGACCTAACTTACTTATTTTTTATGATTTTGAGGTGAGACCAAATTCATTGGAAATCTTAAGATGTATACTTCAAATCTTATGTTGGACAAAATTTCATAATCCTAAAAGAAACACATTTGATAATACAAAACATTATAGGTCACTTTGGACCTAAGTCATTGAATTTGAAAAAAGTCCAACTTCAAGTGCCCATCAATTTCTCATTAAAAATCCTAATGATGCAAAATTTAAGTCTTAGTTGATCATATTGAAAAGAACTACAACTTTGATGTTGGAGGTTTTTCCATTTGAGACTTGAATCGTTGAATCAGAAGGGCTTGAAAGTGGTTGCTTTTGTTGAAAATTTTCAAAGGAAACCTATACATGTTTTGTACCTTAAACTTCACAGCCAGTTTTCATAAATTTACAAACTCCAAATAGATTTTTTCCCAACATAACTTTTGTTCCCTATTCCAAGATCTTTCCAACCATTACCCACATGACCATTTTTGGATTTTTCATGTGGGAGTTTCGAAGCGCTCATTGTTTATGCTCAATTTTGCAATTCACATCATAACTTCATGTGCAAGCCAATGCAACTCCAATTACACGTCTAATTCACTTGCATATTAGTTCAGTATGCATTTCCATTCACTTTTGGGCTTTGCAAGCGCCTGTACAGGCCCATGCATGAAGAGTCCAAGTTTCATGCACACGAGGGAAAGCATGGCATGTCATCACCTTCAGCCATAAATAGAAGTGCATGCTCATTCAAAAATCAACCTAAAGGAGATCTGAAATGCTGCTGGATTGAAACCACACCCTCACCCAAAGGAATTTCAGTTTTCATTTTCAATTTCAAGTTTGAATTTCAACATCATTAGTTGATCTTCAAGTCTTAATTCCTTAGCCTTGCATCATCATCACACTTCCAGAGCAAGATTGGATCAAAAGCTTAGAGAGTTCGTGCTGTTTGAAGCTGCATTTAAGAGGTAGAACCTCAATTTTTCTTGATCTAGATCTTGCTATATGATGTGAATTTCTTTGGTTTGAGTTGTTTTCTGAAGTCCTCAAGCATGAGGCAGGCCAGTGGAGGTCTCAATTTTGCAAATCGTGCCATTTAAGTTTGTGTACCATGATCTTCAAGCTCATGTTTCTCTTTAAATAGGAACATTGAGGAAGATCCAAGGTTACAGGGGTGATGTACATCACCCCAGCTTCATTTTGATACCTTGCTTGTTCATTTTTATTGAGATTGATATCCTTGGGCGTGGTGGCCTGAAACAGTTAGCTGGCCGGAGAAGATGGTGGTTTCCACCACCATCCCCACGTGGGAGCCTCAGATCCGTTGGATTGTGTTCAAATGTTATAATCTGGGCCTTTCATTTGTTTGACTTCTTTTCATTCAACATGTAACGCGCTTGACCAAGGAGTACCATATGACCGCCCCTCTGAACCCTCAGTTCATGGCCACGTCATTTAATGAATGATCCAAGTGCGCTGGTTTTTCCTATTTTCTTTATTTCTGTTTCAATTTCTTTTAATTCCTTTTATTTTCAAAAATTCATAAATATTTTATTTGAAGTCACAAAAATATGAGACCAATGCCAAAAAATTTCTTGAAAAATCTAGTTTCATATTTTGATTTTTAATTATTTTTGTGACATCATTTAATATTTTTTGTGAATTATTTGGTTTTTAATAGTTTTAATTCATTTTAAAATACTTTTTGATATCTTGAAAAATCCAATTTTTTTTCTTAACACATATGGATCATGATAAGTCAATGAAAAATAGTCTCATCAACTTCTTAATTGGTTTGAGATTTATTTGAGATTTTAATTCATATTGTATTATTTTTTATTGTTTTTAATTGTTTTAAAATAGTGTCTGATTTTAAAAAGTTGTTGAAAAAAATTGTCAAACCTTGTTTGATCATGTTAGACCTATGAGAATTTAATTGGACTGTATGAAGTTGATTTGAATTGAATTTAAGGTTTAACCATATTTTGTCCATTTTTATTTTGCATTTATTTTAATTCCAAAAATACCAAAAAAACATGTTTGACTTGTTAACTTTTAATCTTCATTTCTCTTCTGCTTACCATTGGTTGATGATGATTTGATTCACTCTTGACCAATTGTGTTTGACATTTGAATTATCTTTTCATTCATTTCATCTTCATCTCATTTTCTTTTTTATTTTGGCCAATGAGTTAATGTCTTATGGTTGGTCTTGACATATGAGAGGCTTAACCTTCTTTGATCCAAATCAAACTCAACTTGATCCAAGATCAAGTGAGTTGCCTTGTGTCCAAGATAGGTTGCTTCTTGGTCAAGCAAAAAACCTAAAGTCCATACAAGGCCTTCCTCTTTTCTTTTGGCATGGTAAGTTTTTATAGCTTGGCTTACTAGTCATGATCTCTAACTTGTGTTTATTTGCCTATAGTTTTATTGTCTGGCCTCAGATAGGTGTGACTACTACATTAGTCCACTTACGATTGCTTAACATAGCGCTAAATTGTCTTATGATAAACTAACATAACCATTAACTACTAACTTTAATTTGATCATTTAATTTCTTGCAATTTACTTTAATGCACTTTATTTCTTGCTCATTTATTCATATTGCTTTTCATTTTGCTTACTTGAACACATATTTTATGTTTATGTCATTTTCCTTTTGCTAATTTGAGCTCATTATTGTATATAAATATATTGTTGTCTTGTGTTTGTTTTGTGTTTGTTTGTGTGAACCCAATGCAAAAAGAACAATGAACTTAGAATTAGGACTTACCTATGCTTAAAGGAGTTCAAGAGCAACTAGGCCTCATGCCTTTAGAATGCTAAATTTGTTGAAGAGCAACTAGGTCTCATGCCTTTAGAATACTAAAACTTCCAAGTTGACTTTAAAGGACTTCCTTTCCAAAACTTATTCTTTGTCCATTTCTCTTATTGTGTTGTGAATTTTTTGATATTTGCTCTTGTGTGATAGGGATTCCATCTTGAGATAGTAAGGAGGACCATTGTCATGAGTATCCTAGTTAAGAGAGACAAGCCAAATGGAGATCCTAGGAGCTTGAATCTAAATATTGTTTGATTGCTTGATTGTTTGCTAAGTCCAA
This sequence comes from Lathyrus oleraceus, assembly GCF_024323335.1. NCBI lineage: Eukaryota > Viridiplantae > Streptophyta > Magnoliopsida > Fabales > Fabaceae > Lathyrus > Lathyrus oleraceus. Next base: position 225,307,222 of record NC_066584.1, read on the forward strand.
AGGAAATGAGCATCTTGAATCATCTATATGATTTCAAGAAAAGGAACTCCAAGAGTTTTATCTCTTCTCTTATCTTTGAATTTCTTTAGGACTAGCCCTTCTCTTCTTCTCTCCACTCTAACCCAAGCCAAACTCTTTTTGTGCAAACTTTGACATTGTTTTCAAACTAGAAACCTAGGCCTTATGCCTTTGATTTTTCAAAATCTTTTCATTAATACTCATTGTGAATAAACCTTAATTCAACTTTGACCTCATTTTTGTAAATACACTTAACTTGTAAATACAACTCACTTCAAGTTGATTTTGTTGTTCCAATGGCCACCTTTGCTAAAACCTTTTCATAAACATTAGTCATAGGTTTGAGTTATCATAGTGGTTGATGTAAACCTCACCTTATCCTTAGTGATTGGACTATAAGTCTTCCATACTTATTATAGGGTTAACCCCTCACTAGTATGTTGAAGCCCTCCTCACATGGTGGATTGTTGGTCTAGGTTGAGTTTTCTCCCTTTGATAACAAAAGACCTTAAGGCTTTTGATCAAATCAATTCACCAATCTTTGTGATTTTTACCCCGAACTACGAGGTTTTGATCCTACCTTTGTGATGGTACGTAGGCCATGGGTTCATCCATTCAAACAACAAATTTGTAAATATAATCTATTCTCTTCTCATCCCTCCAATCTTTTGCACATATTTTCACAAATACCAACCTATAACACACATTTGCAAAAAGGGTTCCCTTAGAGTACTAAGGATGTTTTGGGTGCATAAAACCTTCCCATTTAATAACCAACCCCTTACCCAGATCTCTGATATTTTTATTAGTTTTTGATTTGATAAAACTTCTTACTTGGTTCTTGTTCGCTTTTTAACCTTTCCTTTGGATAAATAAAAGTTCGGTGGCGACTCGAATTGTATGTTTACTTTTGGTTTAGTCAATAAACCTAAATGTAACGAATACCCCGCTACAGAAAAGTGGCGACTCTGCTGGGGATGAAACTCTTTCTTCCTAGTGGGTTTAGCCTAGTTTTTGCTTGTATGTGTTGTATGTTTATATTTATTTGTGACATATTTTTGTGCGAATTTGGGATGACTGTATTGTTTGTAATGTATGAATTGCTTGATATATCAATTACTTGTATGCTTGGTGGTTCCTTGTGAGATGGGTTCTTTACCCGAACTCGAGTGCACTTATGATAGGAGAATGGCATAGTCTTGTTGAATTGTGTGGAGTTATTCCTTAGCAAGTTGACTTGCAAGCCCATTCACTTGGTGGAGGTCTTGTTGGGATCAATAATGTCACACGAGTAGTCGTGGTTAGGCATTACTCTTTCCAATATAAACTTTAGAAGCCAATGACCTTAGATACCTAGCCCATCTTGGCCTATTTTAGGACGTAGTGCGAAGGTCGTTCAAGTGTAAGATTTGATACGATTGTTACGCGATACTACACTCATAAGAGTCTCTCTTGAGAATATTTTTGGAATATGAGTAGTCGTTTTATCCGATAATATCTGAAAGATGAGATGATGACTATGGGAACCTCTTTTAGAACATGATCGTCAGGTTTAACCATAGTGCACTCCCATTGGGTGGTGCTTAACCGAGACTCCATGCTCGTGACTTACAACAACCCTTGATTCGCGATTGATCCGTTCTCGTACATCCTCAATATCAATGGAACTTGGGTGTTGATAAGGTGTAAACCATAATCCACCAAAATGGATGATTGATATTGACGATTACTTGAGCCATCCCGTGACCTTTGTGTGTTGTGACTTGCTTGATCCTTGAGTATGATTTTTGCATCCATGCATTCATGCATTCATTTGCATCCATATTATCAACAATAAAGAAAATTTCAAGGAACTTAAGAGGTCTATTTGCAAATTTTCAGACATGGATAAGCAAAGAAGGAATACGAAGAAGTACAATTTCAGACAACCTGACTTAAAAAAGTTAAGGAGTTTGACATCTTATGTATTAGAGCCTTTGGAGTTTAAAGCTCACCATGGGAAGCTTCTGTCTATTTTGTCTACTCAGGTGGATGAAGGTCTGATGAGTGTGTTGGTACAGTTCTACGATCCTCTGTATCGGTGCTTCACTTTTCTGGATTTCCAGCTATTGCCTACACTTGAGGAGTATGCCTATCTTGTGGGTATACCTATCCTGGATCAGTTACCGTTCAGTGATTTGGAGAGGGTTCCTTCTTCCCAAGAGATTGTTGACATGCTTCACATAGATGTATCTGATATTGTTGCTCATATGACTACCAAAGGTGGAATTCAAGGTCTCCCGTCTGATTTTTCTCATTGCCCAAGCTACTTTGTTTGGGAAGGCCATGAGTGAGGATGCCTTTGAAGCCATATTTGTACTTCTCATCTATGGGCTATTGTTATTCCCCAACATCGACAATTTTGTGGATGTGAACGCTATTAGGATTTTCGCTTCTCTTAATCCCGTTCCAACTCTGTTGGGTGATACTTATTTTTCTTTGCATATGAGGAATGCAAAGGGTGGTGGATCCATTGTGTGCTATCTGCCTCTGTTGTACAAGTGGTTTATTTCGCACTTGCCTCAGACGCTCGCCTTCAAGGAGAACAAGGGATGTCTACGGTGGTCTGCGAGACTCATGTCTCTCACTAATGATGATATCTCTTGGTATAACCGTGTGTATGATGGCGTCCATATTATTGATTCTTATGGTGAATTCTCCAATTGCCTCTTCTTGGTACATGTGGTGGAATTAACTACAACCCTGTTTTGGCTCGCCGTCAGCTTGGGTTCCCCTTAAAGGATAAGCCTAACAACATTTTGTTGGAAGGTGTGTTCTTTCAAGAGGGTAAAGATCCCCAGAACTTGAAGGGTAGAATGGTCCGCGCCTGGTGCAAAGTTTATAAGAAGGGAAGGAAGGAGCTTCGTCCGAAGAATTGTATCGCTTTGGAACCCTACACCGTTTGGGTGAGGAAGATAGCTCTTGAGTATCGCATGCCATATGATTATCCGAGACCTACCCCTATGGTTATGGTTGGGCCTTCAACCCTCCCTAATCAAGGAGTAGAGGAGTTGAGAGACGAAGACCGGTCGTGTGCCTGGGCTCGTGAGCGTGAGGAACTACTTCAGCAGCTCAAAGATAAGGATGCAGTGATAGAATTTCTAGAGCATCAGGTTATTGATGAGCCTGATGATGTGGTTACTTCTCTTCTTCCTCAGTCATCCAGGTTCTGGAAGAGGAAGTACGATCGGCTCGCCAAGGAGAAGGCCAATATGGAAGCGACTTATGAGAGAGAGGTGAAGAGGCTTCGTGCAACTTATCTTCTGATCTCGAGAGCTTTGGACGATTGTTTTTAGGGCTCCATAGGATGTTTATTCTCCTTTCCTCTTGTATTGTATTTGGTTACCGAAACTGTACTACTTCTTTGGTGCAAAAATATTTCCAAATATTATTGCTATGAGTATTTCATATATGTCTTAAAAGTTAAATATTTTCAAATATTTGCGAATAGATCTCTATAAAGTTCCTCTGATAAAAAACAAATCATATGCACAAACATTGCATGCATCATATGCATAAGCATGTTTTGTTCTGAGCTCTTGATCTGTGGTCTAACTCTTTACTCTTCATTTATTTTAAAGACAAACTGACGCACCGGTATAATACCAGAGCTAATCTTCCGAGGATAATGGAGAACTTAGAGCAAGAGAATCGGGACCTGAAAGAGGAGATAGCTAGGCTGACTACCATGATGGAGTCAGTGCTGGCCGCTCAGAGCCAATCTTCGCCAACTCCTGCAACTCCCCCCTTGAGGACTATTATATCAGAGATAGCGTCTTCTATTGTGCCTGGTGCAACAACCCAATTCACTCCTATTATGCCAGTTGGGTTCCCCTGGGGAATGCCTGCTAACTTTGTGCCTGAGGGTTTTGCTCCTAATCTCGCTTCTCCGCCGACATCTTGCCCGGTCCTTTCTGTGCCACCTCCCGTTGTGCACACCTTACCCCGAGTTGAAGACACCATCTATCATTCCGAGCCATCTGAGGGCCCGGACGTATATGAGAAGATGGACGAGATGAAAGACCAATTCCTTGAGCTACGCAAGGAACTGAAGACTCTGAGGGGTAAGGACCTCTTTGGTAAAAGTGCTTCCGAGTTGTGCCTTGTGCCCAACGTGAAGATCCCTATTAAATTCAAAGTACCTGACTTTGAGAAATACAAGGGAAATACATGCCCGCTCAGCCATCTTGTGATGTATGTTCACAAGATGTCAACTCAGACAGATAACGACCAGTTGCTTATCCACTACTTCCAGGATAGTCTATCAGGTGCTGCGCTCCGGTGGTATATGGGGCTGGAGAGTGCGAACATCCGCTCTTTCAACGATCATGGCGAGACCTTCGTCAAGCAATACAAATATAATGTGGATATGGCTCCTGATAGGGACCAGTTGAGGGAAATGTCACAGAAGGACAAAGAGACCTTCAAGGAGTACGCCCAGAGATGGCGCGAGTTGGAAGCTCAGATAATGCCACCCCTAGAAGAGAAAGAGATGACAAAGATCTTCTTGAAGACTTTGAGCTCTTTCTATTATGAAAGAATGATCGCCAGTGCTCCCTCAGACTTCACCGAAATGGTGAATATGGGGATGAGATTGGAAGAAGGGGTCAGAGAAGGACGATTATCCAGAGAAGACAGCTCTTCAGCAAAGAGGTATAGGGGCTTTTCTAAGAAGAAAGAGGGAGAGACACATGTTGTGTCCTCTCATATTAAAAGAATGCCCTCTGTGAAGAGGAAAAATGTGCGTCCTGCCGTCAGCCAACACCAGGTGGCTCATATAGAACCTGCTTTTCGTGAAGTTCATCATCATCAACAATAACAACAACAACATTGTCCACAACAGCAGGCCTACCAGCCTCGAAACAACAATAACACCAGTACCAGCAACTACGAGAGGAAGAGGGTAACTTTTGACCCGATTCCGATGTCATATGCTGAACTCTATCCTTCTTTGATCGATAGAAAATTGTTCACTCCACGAGACCCAACCGCTGTACCAACCAACCCTCAGTGGTGGTATAAGCCAGAACTACACTGTGTATATCATTCCGGTGCTCCCGGATATGATGTGGAGAATTTTTATCCATTGAAGACCAATGTGCAAGACCTTGTGAGAAGCGGTATATTATTTTTCGAGGACGTAGGTCCTAATGTGAAGAAGAACCCATTGCCCGAGCATGGGAAGACTGCTGTTAATATGGTCCAGGGATGCCCTGGAAAATATAAAGTCATGTATGTTAATGACATAAGGCAATCTTTGGTCGAGATGCATAAGCTGTTGTGTGAACACAACCATTATGAGCATGACCATGATAGGTGCCAGGTGTGCACTATCAATAAGAGAGGATGCCGACAAGTAAGAAAGGACATCCAAGAGATGATTGATCAGGGGATGATCAAAATACTTCAGAATCATAACGAGGACGAAGTCGATCTTATCTCCTCTGTATTCAAAATTCCCGAGCCTGTTGTCGTCAAGTATGATGGCAACAAGAAGAAGGTGTCACCATCTCTGGTGATAAAGCCATCGGGTCCTGTCCCGTATTCGTCAGACAAAGTTGTTCCGTACAGATACAATGCGGTTATGCTGGAGGATGGGAAGGATGTGTCGTTGCCCTCAACTTCCGTAGTGAGCATTTCAGACGTCAGTGGTGTGACCCGTAGTGGTCGTGTTTTCTCGGCGCAGCCAAAACCCCATGAAGATGTCATGAAGAAGACTGTTGTTAATCCTGCTGGTCCTGTGGGGACTTCTTCTTCTAATCCTGCTGTGAAGGGTGCTGACCCTGCTGTTGTTCAAAATAAAAGTACTCCTATCCTGATTGGCCAGTCTGGCATGTTAAAAGAGGATGGTGATGAGATGCTAAGGCTCATCAAAAGGAGTGAATACAATGTTGTTGATCAGCTGCTATAAACTCCATCAAAGATATCTGTCTTATCTTTGTTGATGAATTTTGAGCCACACCGCGAAGCTTTGCAGAGGGTGTTGGACGTGGCATACGTGGACCACGATGTCACAATAGAGCATTTTGATAGCATTGTTGCAAATATAATCGCTTGCAACAATTTGAGCTTCTGCGATGCTGATCTTCCTGAGGAGGGAAAAGACCACAATTTGGCTCTACACATTTCAATGAACTGTAAGGATGATGCCTTGTCCAATGTGTTAGTGGACACATGATCATCACTCAATGTGTTGCCAAAATCCACTCTTGCTAAACTTTCATACCAGGGGCCTCCCATGAGGCAGAGTGGAGTGGTTGTGAAGGCATTTGATGGATCGAGGAAAACTGTGATTGGCGAATTAGAACTCCCGATCAAGATTGGACCTAGTGATTTCCAGATCACTTTCCAGGTCATGGATATTCATTCGTTATACAGCTGTTTGCTTGGTAGACCATGGATTCACGAGGCAGGCGCTGTAGCGGGGTATTCGTTACCATTAGAGATATTGACTAAATCCAAGGTAAGCCATACAAGTCGAGTCGCCACCGCACTTCTATTTATCCAAAGGAATGGTTCGAAAGCGAACAAAAACCTAATAGTTTTAACAAAACTAGTAAAAGAAACAGAGATCTGGGTGAGGGGGTTGGTTATGTAATGGGAAGGTGTTAGGCACCCAAAACATCCTAGGTACTCCTAGGGAGCCCTTTTCATACTTGCTGCAAAGGTTGTTGTTTTTGTGAAATTTTGTTTGTGCAAACATGATTTAAGAGATGAGAAGAGAATGTACAAGTTATTTACATTATGGTGTTTGGATGGATAAACCCATTGCCTACGTACCATCTTATAAAAAAGATTAGGATCAAAACCTCGTAGTTCGGGGTAAAAATCTCAAAACAAGTTGGTGAATTGATTGGTCCAAAAGCCTTAAGGTCTTTTGTTATCAAAGGTACAAAACTCAACCGAACCACAAATCCACCATGTGAGGATAGCTTCAACATGCTAGTGAGGGGTTAACCCTATAATAAGCATGGAAGACTCATTGTCCATCACTAAGGATATAGGTGAGTATTACATCTACCACAAGGATAACTCAAACCTAATAGCTAAAGGTTATGAAAGATTTTGATTAAGAAAGTGGCCATTGGAACCACAAAAGACATTTGAACGGGTTATATTTACCAATTAGAAGTCTATACAAAAAATGGTCAAAATTGACTTAAAGATTCAATTCAAAATAAGTGTTATGAAAAGAAAGTTTGAAAATCAAAAGCATAAGGCTTAGGTTTCTAATGTTTGAAAACAATAGTTAAATGTTTGTACAAAAACGTTTTGGCTTGGGTTAGAGTGGAGGGAAGAAGAAGAATGGCTAAGTCCTAAGCAAAACAAAAAGGTGAGGGATAAGAAATGAAACCACACTAGGAGTTCCTCTCTTGAGATCATATTGATGATCCAAGTAGCTCCCATCCTTTGGAACAAAGCAACCACAAAGCAAATATTTCAAGCAATCAAACACAAGGTCATGCTTCTAAGAATCCTTCAATGGCTCTTGCATCTCTCTCTTTAGATGAACATGGCAATGGTCCTGCAATTAAGTTCAAATGGAAACTCCTAGCACAAAAGCACACGCATCAAAAGTTTCATGGAGTAAAACAAGAAAGGATAAGAGTGAGTTTAGAGATTTGGTCCTTCTAATCCATCTTCATCATTAAGATCCTTTTACTCCAATTTTGCATAAGGAAGGTCCTAGAAACTAAGTCCAATTCTCCATTTCTTTGCATAGGGAAAATCCTAGAAACTAAGTCCATTTCTTTGCATTTTGGTTCACAACAATCAAAACAAAAACACAAGCACAATAATATATACACAATTATGTGCTCAAGTGAGCAAAAGGCAAATGGCATTAACATAAATATGCGCTCAAGGGAGCAAAGAGAAACGGCAAATGAATAATATGTGCAAGAATAGTAAATTGCATAAAGTAAATGTTAATTGTCAATAGTTAGTGTTAGTAGTTATTGTGCCATAAGGCAAATTTAGCGCTATGTTAAGCAATCGTAATTGGACTTATGTAGAAGTCACAACTATCTGAGGCCGGTCAATAATAATGTAGGCAACAAACACAAGTTAGGAATCTTGATTAGTGAACCAAGTCCCAACAACTTGCCATGCCAAAAAGGAGAAGATGAGAAATGATCTTGTATTGGTTTAAGCCTTTTGCATGATTTAGAAGACAACCTATCCTTAATGCAAAGCCATTCACTTGATCAATTGATCAAGATGAATTAGATTTGAATCAAGGAAGGTTAAGTCTCCTTAATCAATGCCAACTTATCAACCTTCAACTCATTGATCAAAAAGAAAAGAAGTAGAAGAAGAAGAAGGAGAAGATGGATAAGGGAAATGGAAATGACAAAATTAAAGTGTATTAAATGAAGTACCATATATCAATCCTCACATGTTGACCAATAACATTGAAAGTCAAGGTCAAACAATCAAAAACAGAAGTGAGATGAAGATTGGATGTCAAGAAAAGAATAAAATATTTTTGGCATTTTTAATATTTAAAATAAACTTGAATTAAAATATTAAAGAAATGTCAAACTTCAAAATCACTTCAAATCAACCTTGAAAGGTCCAAGTGATTTATCCTAAGTTTAACAAGGTCAAACAAAGTTTGAAAAAAATTTTCAGCATTTTTTAAAGTCAGAAACTAATTTTAATCAATTAAAAATGAATAAAAATAACCTAATTGAATTAAAATCTCAAATAAATCTCAAATCAATTCAAAAATTGATGAGAATATTTTTCATAGATCCATCATCATTCAAATAGGTTGGGAAAATATTTTTGCATTTTTTGAATATCAAAAACTATTTAAAATGAATTTAAAATAACCAGAAAACAGAAAATTCACAAAAAATATCAAATGACAAAATAAAAAAAATAAAAAATCAGAAATAGAAACTAGAATTTATTTGGGAAATAATGCAATTGGCCCCATAATTTTTGGATAAAAAATGAGAGAGATATGATTTTTTGAAATAAAAGGGATTAAAGAAATTAAAATCAGAAATTATAAAAATGCAAAAAAAGGAGGAGCGTTGGATCTGAGCTCATTAATTGAGCTGGCAGATCACACACTCCTAAGGCGCGCGCCTATGGTGATCCACGGTCAATGCGTGCACATGTGAAACAATAGAAAGTCATAACAAGCAATGGCTAAGATTCAATCTGGGAAAAAGATCCAATGGCCAGGATTTAAACTGGAGATGATGAAGCCACCGGAGCCACCGTCTTCTCCGGTGAGCTTCAGGATTCCGGCCAAATTGCAGAAACTCAAAAGGCAACCAAAACGTGCGATCTATACATCATTAGAAAGCTGGGATGATGTACATCATCCCTATACCATCCATTTTCCTTCTAGATCTCTATAGTGTGAGAAATCAGAGATGGAAAAATCTGGTGTTCATCATGAACTCAATGAATTTCAAAAATTAAAAGCATAAACATGATGCCTCCATTGAGAGGACTTCAGCCAACACAAAATCTAAGCCAATAGGTCAATGGATTAAGAGAATCGAAGAAAATACTAGTTGGAATGTAAGCTTGAGTTCTGGTGATTTCAACATGATGCCTTGCTTGCTTTATCAAAACAGAAGTTCAATGAAGTGTATAATGAAGGTCTAGAAGCATTAGATCTAAGAATACAACCAGATGAAGCTGAATTCTAGATCTGAAATTTTTTGAGAAAAATGCAATTGCTTCTTTAGTGATGGTTGGGGAAAGAATTCTGCAGCATTTCAGGTTGAATTAGGCGTGCGAAATGGAGGGAATGAGGTCTCTATTTATAGAGAAAATGGCAAGGAGAGTGTGAGCAATCCGTGTGCATGGCATGTGAAGCTTCATTGCATGGGCTTGCATGATCATGCACAAGGTCCAAAAACAATGCCAAATGAGTTCTGAATACCAGCCAGATGGAAATGGACGTGTGAAATGCAAAGGCAATTGCTCATGTAGCAAGATTTCAAGTGAATTCCTTATTTGTACCTAAACAATCATCCCTTTGAAAGTACCATTTAGAAAATCCAAGTATAGGCATATGGGTAATGGTTGGAAAGGTATTTGTATAAGGAACAAATTTTATGTTGGGCAAAAATTCATTTGAAGTGTGGAAATTTATGAAATTTGAGTTTAAAGTGTGATGTGCAAAACATGTCAAGGCAAGGTTTCTAAAATTGGCCAACTTTCAAGCCCTTCTGTTTTGATGATGCAAGCTTCAAATGAAACAACCTCCAACATCAAAGTTGTAGATCGTTTCAAGAAAATCAAAATGGACTTATATTTTTCATCATTTGGGTTTTTGATGAAAGAGTTATGGGCACTTGAAGTTGGGTTTTTTGACTTTTAATGCATTTGTCCCAAAAGGACCTATAATGTCTTGCATTATCACATGTATTTCCTTTGAGATTTTGAAATTGTGTTCAACACAACATTTGAATTAGACATCTCAAGCTTTCCAATACATTTGATCCCACCTCAAAATCATAAAAAATGAATGAGTTATGTCCTTGGGAAGTTGACCCAAAATTAGGGTTTTAGTCAAAATGACCTATAATGTATTGGAATGGAAGATGGTTTTCCAAGCTTCAAATCAAATTTTGATGAACATGAAAGTTGTTCACCTTTTCCTTAAGAACATTTTTTCTTTTGGAACCATCTTCATTTTACCAACACATAAAATGTTAGGTCTCAGTGCATTTCAAGATAGTCAGATGAATTGACTGATCAACTTCTCAAGTCCATGCCTCATATCTTGATGAATTGATGGTTGAGGACACTAAAATAAGTTCAAATATGCATGAAATGATGAATTAAAGAACTTCCCTTGATTGTATTTGACCATGGGCTGAGGTTGCTTCATGGGCAAGGCATTATGGTGCACAGATGAATTAGGGCTTCTCTGGGGAACAAACCTCAAATCCTTTGACTTGCTTTGCTCAAAAATGATGAATTGAGATACTAGGGAGGCATATTTGATGGATGAGAGCTTTGGGAACCATTACCATGCTTGTTTTCATCTCCTCTTGACCATGTCTTTGTACATAGGATCTCCTAAAAGCTTTGGACCTTGTGATTGCTCAAGCTACAAACAAAAGATGTTAGTGACATATTTTTGTGCTTTTGGTTAGTAAACAAAATAAGAAAAGCAATGATATACAATTCAAGCATGATTGGTGATCTCAAACCACTCACAAGGAGTCCCACCCAAAGGCAAAGGGAACCAAGATGCTCAATGATCCTTGAGGCTATGCAATGCAATGTTATGATGCCATGAGGGATCTTAGGGACAAAATTAGGGTCTTACAGGCGCCACGACATCCACCCTAGACCAGAAGTTAGTGTTCGTAAAGAACAAGAAGTTGGTGGTGATAGGGGGAGAGAAGGCTCTCTTGGTCAGTCATTTATCTTCCTTCTCCTATATTGATGCTGAAGATGAGGTTGGGACTCCGTTCCAAGCCTTATCTATTGCCGAGCCTTCAAGGAAAGGACTTTCTTCATTTGTCTCCTACAATGATGCTAAGTTTTCCATTGAGCATGGTGCAACTACTGATTTAGAGCAAATGATCAAATTGGAAGATAACAAACCCGGGCGGGCATAGGGTATTCTTCTGGTATTTCTAATGAGCGTGGGTTGTTTCAGAAAGGAGGTTTCATCCACACGGTTGAAGATCAGGAAGCTGCTGCCATTGTTGAAGATGATGAAGAGGAAGACCTTGACAACTTTGTCATACCAGGCAGAGTCTGCAATAATTGGGTCGCTGTTGATGTTCCAACAGTTATCCATAAGTCAACGTAATGTGTTCATTTTGTTTGAAAACCCTTCTCCCATGCCAAAAGGAGAAGTGATGACATTGTTGGCATATTTGATTAATACAATGATATTCATTCAATAATCACATGTTAAATGTTTGTTTTCCAAATTAATTTTCCTTTTTGCTTTCTGCATGAAATTGGTGATCACCATAAAACCCTAAAAAGAGAATAAAATCAATCTTTTCATCTGCATAATGATTTGCCTTATTTGAGTTCTGAAATCCCTTTTATACTCAAAATCATTATGCATGTTAATCAAACCCATTGAACATAATGACCCGACACCATCTCCCAACTTTGAGTTCCCTGTATTTGAAGCAGAAGAAGATGATGTTGAAGAGATTCCTGATGAGATTACCCGTCTGCTTGAGCACGAAGAGAAGATCATTCAGCCACGTCTTGAGAATCTAGAAACAATCAACTTGGGGTCTGAAGATTGCGTTCGTGAAGTGAAGATTGGGGCACTCCTTGAAGAGTCTGTCAAGAAGGGGTTAATTGAGTTTCTACGAGAATATGTCGACGTCTTTTCCTGGTCGTATGAAGACATGCCTGGTCTAGATACTGATATTATGCAACATTTCTTGCCTTTGAATCCTGAGTGTGTGCTGTAACACCCTTCTAAACAAACCCCAATTATTCAATTAAAATAATAAACATATAACAATTCAGAGTAATTATGCCCTTCAAGGGTGTCACACATAATATTCACACCATTCAACAATATAACGGTCATGCTCTTTTATTAAATCAAAACAGTTGCATAAAACACAGCGGATGTAAGTTTCATCAATCATGTAAAACATTACATGTAAAATGGTTCTCAACCAACACTAAACATTCGAAACAAGTTAAACAACCCATCCCGATGTTACATCTATCAGAGCACGACCCACTAATGAGACTACACTAGACTCCAAGCATTAACTTCTACTCAACTCACTGCTCGTTACCTGAAAAACAGTTGTAAGGGTGAGTTCCTCAATCAATATAATAAGCATTATAAAACATTATGTAATGCTAAGTAATTTTAACACACTTCATCACCCTAATCCAAACATACATTCAGTAACAGCACATCAACTCAACATAATACTCAACACCAACACAAACACACGTATAATATTGGAATACATCCATTCATATTATACGCCATACATATATTATGCAATGAGACTCCATGCATGCGGTACCGACTATTTGTGAACATATAGTTCAACCTCACCGTCCAAATCCAGGCACGGCTACCAAGCTCACTAGTCCCACTCATTTGAGACATAGTGACTCACTCACTAATTCCTCACCATGGGAATTAGCTACCACCCCAAATGGGCCATGCTATGCACGCTAATCACCTAGCATGCAAACATCAACAACAATCAAAATGATTTACTCACTAATTCCTCACCATGGGAATTAGCTACCACCCCAAATGGGCCACAATATGCATGCTAATCACCTAGCAATGCAACAACAACAACAACTCAAGAATAGACATATGCTCACACTCTAAGCCATAAAACAGTCTATTCACAAATGCATACATAACTGATACATTTACAGCATCATGCATACCATCACACATCATCGACACATTTTATCACAAAAGCATATCATATCATGCCGCATAATCAAACACAGTATTAGCACACTCTACTAATACCTATACTACTCAAAACAACGGGAAATAATCCCCACTATGTCATACATCAGCTAAGTTACAACACTCAGCCTAAACAACCAAAAACTGCACAACAACAGTTCAGAAAAACCACAAGTCTGCCCATACGCGTATCGCCTATGTCCATACGCGTATGGCGCATTTCCTCGCCCAACCCATACGCGTATCGCCCACGCCCATACGCGTATGCTACGCGTACCACATCCTCATACGCGTACCAACAGAGACGAATCTACGTTCAAAATATCATCCTTTTCACTCATACGCGTAAGGCCTTATCCATACGCGTACCAGCCCTCTCATACGCGTATTGCCTAGTGCCATACGCGTATGACCAGAACCCAGAATTCTCAGATCTGCTATGGCTTTCTCTGCTACGAGATCTATCCAATTCCAACCTTCTACAGTCCAATTTTCATACATGTTCGTTCGTTTTATCAATTACAGATCATACACATTCGGCTTCCCAAATCGCGAACCTTACTACCTCTAATTCCTACGAGTTTTCGTCAATTATCATCCAATTTCGTTCATCAAATATTTCACAATTTCAGCATGCATCATTCAAATCAGAGTCAAAATCCATGGTTTCTTACTACCCATCACATATTATCCCATAATACCCATTAATCGATGATAAACCCCCCTTACCTGAGTAATCCGGCAGCTTTGAGCTTCAAGCTTTTCCTTCCTTCAACCTTCGTTCTCTGGCTCTTTGCCCTTTCTGCCTTTTTTCCCTTTTCACGTGAAATTAACCTTTTTACCAAAAATGGGATTTTTTCTAAATTCCAACTTATATATTTTCCGAATATTATTAATAATCCAAAAATAATAATAATAAAATTTCCAATTATTTAATTAAATAAATAAATAAATTATTAACTCAATTTAAATAATTATTTTATTATTATCGGGGTGTTACAACTCTCCCCCACTAAAAGAGTTTTCGTTCTCGAAAACATACCTCAATCGAATAACTCCGGATAAGACTCCTTCATCTGACTCTCAAGTTCCCAAGTCACATTGCCACCTGCTGGTCCTCCCCAAGCTACCTTCACCAAGGCAATCTCTTTACCCCGCAACTGCTTCAACTCTCGATCCTCAATCCTCATAGGTGATGTTTCAACAGTCAGGTTATCTCTCACCTGTACATCATCTACTTGGACTACATGCGACGGATCATGAATGTACCTCCTCAACTGAGACACATGAAAAACCTCATGCAAATTCGCAAGCGACGGCGGCAAAGCGATACGATAGGCTACCTCTCCTATCCTCTCCAAAATCTGATAAGGACCAATAAATCGAGGTGTCAACTTCTTTGACTTCAAAGCTCGACCAACACCAGTTATCGGAGTAACACGAAGAAACACATGATCTCCCTCTTGGAACTCAAGTGACTTCCTCCTCTTATCATGATAACTCTTCTGACGACTCTGAGCAATTCTCATCTTCTCCTGAATCATCTTAATCTTTTCCGTAGTTTGTTGAACAATCTCCGGTCCAACCACAGCACTCTCACCGGACTCATACCAACATAGAGGTGTCCGACATCTCCTACCATACAAAGCTTCGAACGGTGCCATACCAATGCTCGAATGAAAACTATTGTTGTAGGTAAACTCAATCAAAGGTAAATAACAATCCCAAGCACCTCCCTTTTCCAAAACACAAGCTCTCAAAAGATCCTCTAATGACTGAATCGTCCTCTCAGTCTGACCATCAGTCTGCGGATGATATGCAGAACTCAATCTCAGCTTAGTTCCCAAAGCCTTCTGCAAACCTTCCCAAAACTTTGATGTAAATCTAGGATCTCTGTCCGAAACGATACTCGACGGAATACCATGCAAACTTACAATCTTCTCAATATACAACTCGGCTAATCTTTCTAACGGATAATCCATTCTGATCGGAATGAAATGAGCCGACTTCGTCAATCTATCCACAATCACCCAAATAGCTTCAAAATTCCTACTTGTCCTCGGTAAACCCGAAACAAAATCCATACTGATACTATCCCACTTCCACTCTGGAATAGCCAACGGTTGCATTAGCCCAGACGGCTTCTGATGCTCAATCTTCGACTTCTGACAAGTCAAACAGGAATAAACAAAACTCGCAATTTCTCTTTTCATCCCCGGCCACCAAAATAACTTTTTCAAATCATGATACATCTTCGTAGCTCCAGGATGAATACTCAAGCCACTACGATGTCCTTCCTCCAGAATACTCTTCTTAAGTTCGGTAACATCCGGAATACACACCCGATTACCAAATTTCAAAACACCATTCTCATCAACTCTGAATTCACCACCTTGACCTTGATTCACTAAAGTCAACTTATCAACCAAAAGCACATCGGATTCCTGACCCTCTCTAATCTCATCCAGAATACCACTTGTTAACTTCAACATTCCCAATTTAACACTATTGTGAGTACTCTCACACACCAAACTCAAATCTCTAAACTGCTCAATTAAATCCAATTCTTTAACCATTAACATAGACATATGCAATGATTTCCGACTCAATGCATCAGCTACTACGTTTGCTTTACCCGGATGGTAATTCAAACCAAAATGATAATCCTTCAGAAATTCTAACCATCTCCTCTGTCTCATATTCAGCTCTTTCTGATCAAACAAATACTTTAAACTTTTATGGTCACTGAAAACCTCAAATCTCGACCCATACAAGTAATGCCTCCATAATTTCAGAACAAATACCACAGCTGCCAACTCTAAATCGTGTGTCGGATAGTTCCTCTCATGAACCCTCAGCTGTCTCGAAGCATAAGCTATAACCTGCTTATTCTGCATCAACACACCACCCAAACCCAACAATGAAGCATCACAGTAAACCTCAAATGATTCCGACGAACTCGGTAATATCAGAATAGGAGCAGTAGTCAACCTTCTCTTTAACTCTTGGAAACCTTCTTCACATTTCGAATCCCAAACAAACGCTTGCCCCTTTCTAGTCAACATCGTCAACGGTAACGCCAACTTAGAAAATCCCTCAATGAACTTCCTATAATAACCAGCCAAACCAAGAAAACTTCGAATCTCAGCAACAGACTTCGGAGCTTCCCACTTAGATACCGCTTCTATCTTAGAAGGATCAACAGCAACACCACCTCCTGAAATCACATGACCAAGAAAACTAACCTCTCCTAACCAAAATTCACACTTAGACAGTTTAGCAAATAACTTCTTTTCTCGTAGAACTTCTAAAACCACTCTCAAATGCTCAGCATGCTCTTCTTCAGATTTCGAATACACCAAAATGTCATCAATAAACACCACAACAAACTGATCTAGATACGGATGGAAAATCCTATTCATATACTCCATAAATACACCAGGCGCATTAGTCACACCAAAAGGCATCACAGAATACTCATAATGTCCATACCTTGTTCTGAAAGCAGTCTTCTGAATATCCTCAGTTTTCACACGTATCTGATGATACCCAGATCTCAAATCTATCTTGCTGAACACACTCGCACCAACCAATTGATCCATCAAATCATCAATCCTCGGCAAAGGATACCGATTCTTGATCGTCACTTTATTCAGTTGCCTGTAGTCCACACACAACCTCATAGTACCTTCTTTCTTCTTAACCAATAACACTGGTGCACCCCACGGTGACACACTCGGACGAATAAATTTCTTATCCAACAGATCTTCCAGCTGACTCTTCAATTCAGCTAACTCAACAGCAGACATACGATATGGAGCCATCGATATCGGTCTAGTACCAGGTACTAAATCAATTGAAAACTCAACTTCACGCTCTGGTGGCAATTCATTCACCTCTTCCGGAAACACATCAGGAAAATCACACACCACGGCTAGATCACCAATCACCAGTTTATCTTTAGCCTCCATAGTCGCTAACAGCATAAACAACTCTGCCCCATCTACTACTGCCTCATTCACCTGCCTTGCAGATAGAAACAAATTCTTTCCTTCCTCAATCTCAGGAAAAATCACAGTCTTATCAAAACAGTTGATATAGACTCGGTTAAATACCAACCAGTTCATACCCAGGATAACATCAACCTGTACTAGTGGAAGACACACAAGGTCTATCCCAAAGTCTCTACCAAAAATACTCAAAGGACAATTCAAACAAACTGAAGTAGTAGTCACTGAACCCTTCGCAGGAGTATCAATCACCATACTACCAAGCATCCCAGATATCTCTAACTTAAGTTTCACAGCACAATCCAAGGATATAAAGGAATGAGTAGCACCGGTGTCGATAATAGCTATAAGAGGAAAGCCATTAATATAACACGTACCTCGGATCAAACGATCATCTGCAGAAGTCTCAGAACCTGATAAAGCAAAGACCTTGCCTCCTGACTGATTCTCTTTCTTCGGCTTAGGACACTGTGGACTGATATGACCCAACTCTCCACAGTTGAAACAAGTCACAGTCTTCAACCGGCAGTCTGCAGCCAAGTGACCACCTTTTCCACACTTGAAACACTTCTTCTCATTACTGGTACACTCATGGATACGATGTCCCGCCTGACCACATCTGTAACACTTAGCAGGAGCACTAGAGTCTCCCCCACTAGGCCCCTTCATCCCACTCTGTCTCTGAAAACCTTTGCCAGCTGCATACGGTTTTCCACGATCATTCTGACTCTTACCTTTCCTATCAACCCTTTGCTGATAGCTCTCTGCTCTGGCTTTGGAATCCTGTTCAAAGATCCTGCAACAGTCAACCAAGTCAGAAAACACTCTGATCCGCTGATATCCAATAGCCTGTTTGATCTCGGGACGCAGCCCGTTCTCAAACTTCACACACTTCGAAAATTCTCCAGCAGCCTCACTATAGGGAGTGTAATACTTCGACAGCTCTGTGAACTTAGCAGCATACTCTGTAACAGACTTGTTACCCTGCTTCAATTCCAAGAACTCTATCTCTTTCTTCCCTCTAACATCCTCTGGAAAATACTTCCTCAGGAATCTCTCTCTGAACACAGCCCAAGTGATCTCAGCATTCCCAGCAGTTTCCAACTCAGTGCGGGTAGCAACCCACCAATCATCAGCTTCTTCTGACAGCATATGCGTACCGAACCTGACCTTCTGGTTATCGGCACACTCAGTCACTCGGAAGATTCTCTCTATCTCCTTCAACCACTTCTGAGCGCCATCTGGATCGTATGCTCCCTTGAACATTGGAGGATTGTTCTTCTGGAACTCACTCAGTTGACGAGCAGCTCCCATTCCCACAACATTCGGATTTCCTCCAAGTACTCCAGCTAGCATACCCAGAGCCTCAGCAATCGCAGCATCATCTCTACCTCTTCCAGCCATCTCTATTCTGAAAACCCAACAAACTAAAACAATAAGTACTGATAGGGTTACACAACACCTATCTCGTACAGGGGAAACAGAATAATTACGACTCGACTCGACCGACTATGCTCTGATACCACTAATGTAACACCCTTCTAAACAAACCCCAATTATTCAATTAAAATAATAAACATATAACAATTCAGAGTAATTATGCCCTTCAAGGGTGTCACACATAATATTCACACCATTCAACAATATAACGGTCATGCTCTTTTATTAAATCAAAACAGTTGCATAAAACACAGCGGATGTAAGTTTCATCAATCATGTAAAACATTACATGTAAAATGGTTCTCAACCAACACTAAACATTCGAAACAAGTTAAACAACCCATCCCGATGTTACATCTATCAGAGCACGACCCACTAATGAGACTACACTAGACTCCAAGCATTAACTTCTACTCAACTCACTGCTCGTTACCTGAAAAACAGTTGTAAGGGTGAGTTCCTCAATCAATATAATAAGCATTATAAAACATTATGTAATGCTAAGTAATTTTAACACACTTCATCACCCTAATCCAAACATACATTCAGTAACAGCACATCAACTCAACATAATACTCAACACCAACACAAACACACGTATAATATTGGAATACATCCATTCATATTATACGCCATACATATATTATGCAATGAGACTCCATGCATGCGGTACCGACTATTTGTGAACATATAGTTCAACCTCACCGTCCAAATCCAGACACGGCTACCAAGCTCACTAGTCCCACTCATTTGAGACATAGTGACTCACTCACTAATTCCTCACCATGGGAATTAGCTACCACCCCAAATGGGCCATGCTATGCACGCTAATCACCTAGCATGCAAACATCAACAACAATCAAAATGATTTACTCACTAATTCCTCACCATGGGAATTAGCTACCACCCCAAATGGGCCACAATATGCATGCTAATCACCTAGCAATGCAACAACAACAACAACTCAAGAATAGACATATGCTCACACTCTAAGCCATAAAACAGTCTATTCACAAATGCATACATAACTGATACATTTACAGCATCATGCATACCATCGCACATCATCGACACATTTTATCACAAAAGCATATCATATCATGCCGCATAATCAAACACAGTATTAGCACACTCTACTAATACCTATACTACTCAAAACAACGGGAAATAATCCCCACTACGTCATACATCAGCTAAGTTACAGCACTCAGCCTAAACAACCAAAAACTGCACAACAACAGTTCAGAAAAACCACAAGTCTGCCCATACGCGTATCGCCTATGTCCATACGCGTATGGCGAATTTCCTCGCCCAACCCATACGCGTATCGCCCACGCCCATACGCGTATGCTACGCGTACCACATCCTCATACGCGTACCAACAGAGACGAATCTACGTTCAAAATATCATCCTTTTCACTCATACGCGTAAGGCCTTATCCATACGCGTATCAGCCCTCTCATACGCGTATTGCCTAGTGCCATACGCGTATGACCAGAACCCAGAATTCTCAGATCTGCTATGGCTTTCTCTGCTACGAGATCTATCTAATTCCAACCTTCTACAGTCCAATTTTCATACATGTTCGTTCGTTTTATCAATTACAGATCATACACATTCGGCTTCCCAAATCGCGAACCTTACTACCTCTAATTCCTACGAGTTTTCGTCAATTATCATCCAATTTCGTTCATCAAATATTTCACAATTTCAGCATGCATCATTCAAATCAGAGTCAAAATCCATGGTTTCTTACTACCCATCACATATTATCCCATAATACCCATTAATCGATGATAAACCCCCCTTACCTGAGTAATCCGGCAGCTTTGAGCTTCAAGCTTTTCCTTCCTTCAACCTTCGTTCTCTGGCTCTTTGCCCTTTCTGCCTCTTTTCCCTTTTCACGTGAAATTAACCTTTTTACCAAAAATGGGATTTTTTCTAAATTCCAACTTATATATTTTCCGAATATTAATAATAATCCAAAAATAATAATAATAAAATTTCCAATTATTTAATTAAATTAATAAATAAATTATTAACTCAATTTAAATAATTATTTTATTATTATCGGGGTGTTACATGTGCCTGTGAAGCAGAAGCTCAGAAGAACTCATCCTGATATGGCTGTGAAGATTAAAGAAGAAGTTCAGAAGAAAATTAATGCGGGGTTTCTGGTGACTTCTACATATCCTCAATGGGTGGCCAATATTGTGGCTGTGCCTAAGAAAGATGGAAAGGTCGGAACATGTGTGGACTACCGTGACTTGAATAAAGCTAGTCCGAAAGATGATTTTCCTCTACCACACATTGATATGTTGGTAGATAATACAACTAAATTCAATGTCTTCTCATTTATGGACGGATTTTCCAGTTATAACCAGATTAAAATGACACCCGAGGATATGGAGAAGACTACATTCATCACACCTTGGGGAACATTTTGTTATCGAGTGATGCCCTTCGGTTTGAAGAACGCCGGAGCCACGGATCAACGAGCTATGACTACCTTGTTTCATGATATGATGCACAAGGATATTGAGGTGTATGTCGATGATATGATTGCGAAGTCGAGAACGGAAGTTGAACATGTAGAACACTTGTTGAAGCTTTTTCAACGATTGAGGAAGTACAAGCTCCGCTTGAATCCGAACACGTGTACATTTGGAGTCCGTTCCGATAAGTTATTGGGCTTTATTGTCAGTGAAAGAGGTATTGAGGTTGATCCTGCCATGGTCAAAGCAATACAAGAGATGCCTGCATCCAAAACTAAGAAGCAAGTCCGAGGTTTTCTTGGCCGCTTGAATTATATTTTGAGGTTTATATCCCACATGACTGCCACATGTGCGCCTATATTCAAGTCCTCCAAATAGATCAGCGTCATGATTGGACCGAGGATTGCCAAAAGGCCTTTGATAGTATCAAAGAGTATCTGTCTGAGCTTCCGATTCTGTCTCCGCCTGTTGAAGGGAGACCGTTGATTCTGTACTTGGTTGTGCTTGATGACTCCATGGGTTGTGTACTGGGTCAGCAAGATGAATCAGGGAAGAAAGAATATGCAATATACTACTTGAGTAAGAAGTTCACTGATTGTGAGTCTCGGTACTCAATGCTTGAGAAGACATGCTATGCTTTGGCTTGGGCCGCTAAGCGTTTACGCCAGTATATGTTAAATCATACGACTTGGTTGATATCCAAAATGGATCCAATCAAGTATATTTTTGAGAAGCCTGCTTTAACTGGGAGGATTGCCCATTGGCAGATGCTGTTGTCTGAGTATGATATTGAGTATCGAGCTCAGAAAGCCATTAAAGGTAATATCTTGGCTGACCACTTGGCACATAAACCAATTAAGGATTATTAGTCTGTTCAGTACGACTTCCCTGATGAGGAGATTCTGTATTTGGATATGAAAGATTGTGATGAGCCTACGCTCGATGAAGGGCCAGAGCCTGGTTCCCGATGGGGTATGGTGTTCGATGGCGCTATTAATAAGTATGTAAATGGTATCCGGGCAGTGATTATTACTCCTCAAGGCACACATTTTCCTTTTACATCAAGGTTAACTTTCAAATGCACGAATAATATGGCAGAGTATGAGGCTTGTATTATGGGTTTGGAAGAGTGTATTGATCTTAGGATCAAACATCTTGATGTATATGGTAATTCGGCCCTTGTTGTTAATCAGATTAAGGGTGAATGGGAGACAAATCAGCCTGGCCTCATCCCATATAGAGATTATGCGAGGAGGATTTCAACTTTCTTTACTAAGGTTGACTTCCATCATATTCCTCGAGATGAAAATCAGATGGCAGATGCTCTTGCTACGCTTGCTTCAATGATTGTGGTGAAGTATTGGAATGAAGTCCCCAATATTACTATGATGCGCTTGGATAGACCAGCTCATGTGTTTGTAGTTGAAGAAGTCAAAGATGATAAGCCGTGGTACTATCATATCAAATGCTTTCTCCAAAGTCAGATTTACCCGCTTGGGGCATTTGTTAAAGATAAGAAGACTTTGAGGAGATTATCTGGCAGTTTCTACCTCAATGGTGATGTGCTTGATAAGAGGAATTTTGACATGGTTCTGCTCAGATGCGTGGATAGACACGAAGCAGACCTGTTGATGACTGAAGTCCATGAGGGTTCGTTTGGTACTCATTCCAATGGACATTCCATGGCGAAGAAGATGTTGAGAGCAGGCTGCTATTGGCTGACAATGGAGTCTGACTGCTGCAAATATATGAAGAGATGCCACAAGTGTCAGATTTATGCGGACAAGATTCATATTCCCCCGACACTTCTGAATGTTATTTCACACCATGGCCTTTCTCCATGTGGGGAATTGACATGATTGGCATGATTGAACCTAAGGCGTCGAACGGTCACCGTTTTATTCTCGTAGCTATTGATTACTTCACCAAGTGGGTTGAAGCGGCATCGTATGCAAATGTGACCAGGCAGGTGGTTGTGAAGTTTATCAAGAATCAACTCATATGCCGATATGGTGTGCCGGATAAGATCATTACTGATAATGGATCTAACTTGAACAACAAGATGATGAAAGAGCTGTGTAGCGAGTTCAAGATTGCACATCATAATTCTTCTCCCTATAGACCCAAGATGAATGGGGCTGCTGAAGCTGCTAACAAGAACATCAAGAAGATTATCCAGAAGATGGTTGTTACGTACAAAGATTGGCATGAGATGTTGCCATTTGCTTTGCATGGTTATCGTACATACGTCCGCACTTCAACATGGGAAACCCCTTTCTCTCTTGTGTATGGCATGGAGGTTGTGCTCCCCGTGGAGGTTGAGATCCCATCAATGAGAGTCTTGATGGAAGCCAAGTTGACTGAGGCTGAATGGTTTCAAAGTCGTTACGACCAATTGAATCTGATTGAAGAGAAGAGATTAACTGCCATGTGCCATGGTCAGTTGTATCAGCAAAGGATGAAGAAATCCTTTGATAAGAAGGTCAAGCCTCGTGTGTTTCGAGAAGGTGACCTCGTGCTCAAGAAAGTCTTGTCTTTCGCGCCCGATTCCAAGGGAAAGTGGACTCCAAACTATGAAGGTCCACATGTTGTTAAGAGAGCCCTTTCAGGCGGTGCTTTGTTGCTTACAACTATGGATGGGGAGGATTTCACTCGTCCTGTGAATTCAGATGTAGTCAAGAAATACTTCGCCTAAAAAAATAAAAACAGAATAACTCGCTAAGTTGAAAACCCAAAAGGGCGGCTTAGGCAAAAATGAGCGTCTCGGTGGATTGAAAACCCGAAAGGGAGGTCCAGGAAAAAGTTAGAGACATGAAAAAGAATGAATATATATCCCGCTAGATTGAGTACCTCACCCTGGGGAAATCTAGGCAAAAATTAGGGATTTGGCAAGTAACTGCATCCTGACAAGACCTTGCTCTATAGCTGTCTTCTGTCAAAGGTTCTCGCTCAGTCATCGTCAACTGAAGCTTCAGATACATTGGATTCAGAGTTGGTGGAGAAATGGTCATTATGTTCAATGTAGTCCTTTTTCCAATATATATCACCAATTTCAAATTTGTAAAGATCCATGGAGTCTCGCCATTTGCGGACTACCATTCTATCAAATAAATTTGAGCCTTTATCCCATTCTTTGCACTCTTATTTGTTTCTGTTTAACAAATTTTTGCATGTTTTAATTGATAAAAATCATTGTTTTAAACAAATAAAATTTTATAAACTGTTTTAAACAAAGTGAACACTCACAAAGACTAAAAAGGATAAATGAAATGTCTTCAGTGCTCTCCCAAGGATAGTACGATTTCCAAAAGGTAAGGCATTTGTTCATATTCTGGCATGTTGATATCCTCTTCATCAGCTTTCGTTTGTCTCCCTAGTGAGCGCAGAAAAGAGTGATACATCATCAGCTTCCCTGAGAGTCTATCACTAGCATTTGTGTTTTATCAATTATATGGCTGTCATCCCCTGTGTGGATTGACCTAAAATCCCTTATAGATTGATAAAAGTTGATATGCTATGTATTCACGAGGAAGTTTGTCTGTCCTCAGCATGAGTAAGAATCTCCAGCGGAGTAGGCATGTGTCACTGCAAAGCTATCTTTCAGTTATCTCCTCAGTAGTAGTTGCCTATAGCAGTTGATGAAGGGTTTGTTCTCCTTTTTATTCCCAGCATGACACGTTTTGGAAAAGGATTCATTTCCGATTCCCTCAGCCAAGAGTATCTCCTTTGAGAGTATTGGCAGGTTGTCCCCAGTATGGTCACCTACAGTCCATCCCCAGTGGAGTTGCCTGATCCAAGCATGATAATTTGTTTCCCTTCCGTGATGGAAGATTTCTTCCGAGTATAGAGCCGATGTTGAAGATATTTATTTCCTTCCCCAGCGAAGCAAATTGTTCTCTCTCCCCTTTGTAGAGATGTCTCTCCAGTAGATGATAGGGAATGCTTTGATTGATGAGTGTCTGTTTGGCAGTTGTTCCCCATAGAGTTTCATATCATTCCTTGATAAGTTCCTCAGTAGAGTTTCTTCTACGACGGATCTTATCCATTTTAAGCTCCCCAGTAGAGTTTCCTCTACGATGGATCTTATGCCTGTTCAGTAGCAAATCCCCGGTAGTTGGAAGTTGCGGCCTTTGCCAATCCCCAACGATGGT
Source organism: Lathyrus oleraceus (assembly GCF_024323335.1). Lineage (NCBI taxonomy): Eukaryota > Viridiplantae > Streptophyta > Magnoliopsida > Fabales > Fabaceae > Lathyrus > Lathyrus oleraceus. The sequence continues at coordinate 225,332,793 of NC_066584.1, forward strand.
CTATGTCTCCTGGTATTGGATCGTCCCTTCCAGAGCTGATTTCCCCTGTGGGCTTTGTCCTATTTTTCGAGATATTATACCGGATGTCCGTTCGTAGCTCTTGAGCCTGTTTGTGTTAGATATGTCTGTTTGTCAGCATTAATCATACATAAATCACACAGATACATGCATAATCATAGCATTCAGATATTCATGTTGCATTCTTTGCCATATATCTTTGTTTGTCAGTTTCCTGCTATTTGTGAAATATTCTTCCCTAAGCAGATGTTTGTGTTTGATCTCTCCATATAGAGCAGCCCCATAGGCAGAAAGTTTCTATTTTTTCTTCTTTATTCCCCCACTGAGTTATGTCCTCGTGGATGATTATTGTTTCAGTTTCCTCCCCAGTTGTGTATCTGGATGAATTACTCCCCTGAGTTATATCCTCTTCAGGTTGAGTTTTGTTTGATTGTGTCTTTCTAGTTTGTTCCTTGACTGACTCCTTCCTTGTTATTTCCCTTGCAGTTCCATGTGGATTAGTTGTTCAATTGCTTAGTAACCAGTAATTGTTCATCCTCTCCCCAATGGATTTCTATGGCTTTCTACCCAGTAACCGGTAGTTGTAAGTCCTATTTCTATGGTTTTCTACCCAGTAACCGGTAGATGTAATCCCCTATTTATTGGTTATCCTTACCCAGTAACCGGTATCGATATTCCTTCATTTTTGAGTATACCACCCAGTAACCGGTGATATATCTCTGGATAATTTCTTATGTTAAGCAATTCATCCCCCGCGAGTCATCTTTCATTTACCCTTTGTTTGGTGATGATTGTTTCTCCTTTTGATTGGTCATCATTTTATACCCAGTATCCGGTATCCCGATGTCCTTTCTCTTTCGGTCGATTTATCCTTTATTAACCCAGTAACCGGTTGTGGATAATCTTCCATGCGAGTATGTTATCTATGTTATGACGGTAATAGATAATATATCTCATGCACTCTTCGATCGAAGTCTTTTTCTTCCCTAGTTGAGTAAGATTCGTATTTCCTCGTGGAATCGAATGCCCATCCGGTAAGTTGAGTTTGCTTTTTCATCCCTCCTTTCGTATGATGAGTGTTTTGGATTTGTTCCCAATTCACACTTGGTTGTTCACCTATTATATGCCCAGTAACCGGTATCCCTGGTGTTCCTTCCTTCTGCTCCATATTATGACTTTTTGTCCCCTGTGGAGTCAGATTTTCCTGAGTTGAGATGTGCTTTTTGGGTCCTCCTCAGATGTTTCAGATGATTGATATGTCTCACCCTTATACCGGTCTTAGATATTCTTTCTCCCTGAGCGTGTTGTTCTCTCACCCAGTAACCGGTGTTTCGATAACATGTCTCTCTTTGAGTTTGTAACCCAGTAGCCGATAATATCTCGTTGTTTTCTTTCTCAGCTGAGTCCTTTATGGACATTCTCGTCTGATTTCGGATTTTCATCCGAGGTATCCTTTGTGGATAGTTTCAATGTATTGACATATTCCCCAATACATGCATCTTTGCATCAACTCGAGTCTTTCCATCGATTTATTTTCGTGGAATCCCTTCGTATCTCCCAGCAAGTTTTCAAGTTGTGACCTACTCACGCATTTTTACCTTATTTCCCCCAGAGTCTCTGTCTCCCTAGTGAGTGTGTTACTCCTATGGACTTTCAGTTTTTCCTGATTTCTTTTCCTTCGTGGCAATTATTCACCATGAAGATTTTATTTTGCATGCATACATTTGCATCAAGAGGACTCTTAGGGACCAAAATTCGTCTCTTTGTTATTATTTAAGCCCATTCTACCTCGTTGAGACGAAGATTTTAACCTTCATATCTCCGGCTAGAATGACCTTAAATAGGGGCATCTGTAAGACCCTAATTTTGACCCTAAGATCCCTCATGGCATCATATCATTTGCTCAATGCATTGCCTCAAGGATCATAGCATGTGTGGCTCCTTAACCCTAGGGTTGGGACTTGTGTGAGTTGGTTTGAGACCACCAAGCATGCTTGTATTATATATTATTGCTTTTCTTATTTTGTTTACTAACCAAAAGCACAAAAATATGTCACTAACTCTTTTTGTTTTGAAGCTCAAGTGATCATGTGATCCCCTGCTCCTATGAGGCTCCTAAGCTTAATAAAGTGGCTAGATGAAGATGAGAACAAGCATGAGAATGGTCCACAAAGCTCTTAATCATCACATATGTCTCCCAAGTATCTTAATTTGCCAATTTGATCAAGATAATCCAAAGGGCTTGAGGATTATTTCCCAAGGAAACCCTAATTCAACGGTGCTTCAATTGTGCCTTACCCATGAAGCAACCTCAACCTATGATCAAATTTAATCAAGGGAAGTTCTTTAATTCATTATTTTATGCATATATGAGCTTATGTGAGTATCCTCAATCATTGATTCATCAATATTTGAAGTTTGGCCTTGAGAAGTTGACCAGTCAAGTCATCTGACTAAACTGAGGATCACTGAGACACAACTTTTAATGTGTTTGTCAAATGAAGATGACCCCAAGAAAACAAATGTTCTTAAGAACTATATGGAAAACTTTGATGTTCATCAAAAATCTATTTGAAACTTGGAAGGTCATCATTCATTTCAAAACATTATAGGTCATTTTGACTGAAACCCTAATTTTGGGTCAACTTACCAAGGACCTAACTTCCTTATTTTTTATGATTTTGAGGTGAGACCAAATGAATTGGAAAGCTTACGATGTCTAATTCAAATGTTATGTTGGATAAAAGTTAATAATCCTAAAATAAACACATGTGATAATACAAAACATTATAGATCACTTTGGACCTAAGTCATTGAATTTGAAAAAAGTCCAACTTCAAGTGCCCATCAATTTCTCATTAAAAATCTTAATGATGCAAAATTTAAGTCTTAGTTGATCATATTGAAAAGATCTACAACTTTGATGTTGGAGGTTTTTCAATTAGATGCTTGAATGATTGAATCAGAAGGGCTTGAAAGTGGTTTCTTTTGTAGAAAATTTTCAAAGGAAACCTAGACATGTTTTGTACCTTAAACTTCACAGCCAGTTTTCATAATTTTCCAAACTCCAAATTGATTTTTTCCCAACATAACTTTTGTTCCTTATTCCAAGAGCTTTCGAACCATTACTCACATGACCATTTTTGGATTTTTCATGTGGGAGTTTCGAAGAGCTCATTGTTTATGTTCAATTTTGCAATTCACATCATAACTTCATGTGCAAGCCAATGCAGCTCCAATTACACGTCCAATTCACTTGCATATTAGTTCAGCATGCATTTCCATTCACTTTTGGGCTTTGCAAGCGCCTGTACAGGCCCATGCATGAAGAGTCCAAGTTTCATGCACACGAGGGAAAGCATGGCATGGCATCACCTTCAGCTATAAATAGAAGTGCATGCTCATTCAAAAATCAACCTGAAGGAGATCTGAAACGCTGCTGGATTGAAACCACACCCTCACCCAAAGGAATTTCAGTTTTCATTTTCAATTTCAAGTTTGAATTTCAACATCATTAGTTGATCTTCAAGTCTTAATTCCTTATCCTTGCATCATCATCACACTTCCAGAGCAAGATTGGATCAAAAGCCTGGAGAGTTCGTGCTGTTTGAAGCTGCATTTCAGAGGTAGAACCTCAATTTTTCTTGATCTAGATCTTGCTATATGATGTGAATTTCTCTGGTTGGAGTTGTTTTCTGAAGTCCTCAAGCATGAGGCAGGCCAATGGTGGTCTCAATTTTGCAAATCGTGCCATTTCAGTTTGTGTACCATGATCTTCAAGCTCATGTTTCTCTTTAAATAGGAACATTGAGGAAGATCCAAGGTTACAGGGGTGATGTACATCACCCCAGCTTCATTTTGATACCTTGCTTGTTCATTTTTATTGAGATTGAAATCCCTGCGCGTGGTGGCCGGAAACAGTTAGCTGGCCGGAGAAGATGGTGGTTTCCACCACTATCCCCATGTGGGAGCCTCAGATCCGTTGGATTGTGTTCAAATGTTATAATCCGGGCCTTTCATTTGTTTGACTTCTTTTCATTCAACATGTAACGCGCTTGACCAAGGAGTACCATATGATCGCGCCTCTGAACCCTCAGATCATGGCCATGTCATTTAATGAATGATGCAAGCGCGCTGGTTTTTCCTATTTTCTTTATTTCTGTTTCAATTTCTTTTAATTCCTTTTATTTTCAAAAATTCATTAATATTTTATTTGAAGTCACAAAAATATGAGACCAATGCCAAAAATTTTCTTGAAAAATCTAGTTTCATATTTTGATTTTTAATTATTTTTGTGACATCATTTAATATTTTTTGTGAATTATTTGGTTTTTAATAGTTTTAATTCATTTTAAAATACTTTTTGATATCTGAAAAATCCAAAAATATTTTCTTAACACATATGGATCATGATAAGTCAATGAAAAATAGTCTCATCAACTTCTTAATTGGTTTGAGTTTATTTGAGACTTTAATTCATATCGTATTATTTTTTATTGTTTTTAATTATTTTGAAATAGTGTCTGATTTTAAAAATTGTTGAAATTTTTTGTCAAACCTTGTTTGACCATGTTAGACCTATGAGAATTTAATTGGACTTGTCGAAGTTGATTTGAATTGAATTTGAGGTTTGACCATATTTTGTCCATTTTAATTTTGCATTTATTTTAATTCCAAAAATACCAAAAAAGTATGTTTGACTTGTTGACTTTTAATCTTCATTTCTCTTCTGTTTACCATTGGTTAATGATGATTTGATTCACTTTTGACCAATTGTGTTTGACATTTGAATTATCTTTCCATTCATTTCATCTTCATCTCATTTTCTTTTTTATTTTGGCCAATGAGTTAATGTCTTATGGTTGATTTTGACATATGAGAGGCTTAACCTTCTTTGATCCAAATCAAACTCAACTTGATCCAAGATCAAGTGAGTTGCTTTGTGTCCAAGATAGGTTGCTTATTGGTCAAGCAAAAAACCTAAAGTCTGTACAAGGCCTTCCTCTTTTCTTTTAGCATGACAAGTTTTTGGAGCTTGGCTTACTAGTCATGATCTCTAACTTGTGTTTATTTGTCTATAGTTTTATTGTCCGGCCTCAGATAGGTGTGACTACTACATTAGTCCACTTGCGATTGCTTAACATAGCGCTAAATTGTCTTATGACAAACTAACATAACCATTAACTACTAACTTTAATTTGAGCATTTAATTTCTTGCAATTTACTTTAATGCACTTTATTTCTTGCTCATTTATTCATATTGCTTTTCATTTTGCTCACTTGAGCACATATTTTATGTTTATGCCATTTTCCTTTTGCTCATTTGAGCTCATTATTATATATAAATATATTGTTGTCTTGTGTTTGTTTTGGGTTTGTTTGTGTGAACCCAATGCAAAAAGGATAATGGACTTAGAATTAGGACTTACCTATGCTTAAAGGAGTTCAAGAGCAACTAGGCCTCATGCCTTTAGAATGCTAAATTTGTTGAAGAGCAACTAGACCTCATGCCTTTAGAATGCTAAAACTTCCAAGTTGACTTCAAAGGACTTTCTTTCCAAAACTTATTCTTTGTCCATTCCTCTTATTGTGTTGCTAACTTTTTGATGTTTGCTCTTGTGTGATAGGGATTCCATCTTGAGATAGTAAGGAGGACCATTGTCATGAGTAGCCAAGTTAAGAGAGACGAGCCAAATGGAGATCCTAGGAGCTTGAATCTAAATATTGTTTGATTACTTGATTGTTTACTAAGTCCAAAGGAAAGGAGCATCTTGAATCATCTCTATGATTTCAAGAAAAGGAACTCCAAGGATTTTATCTCTTCTCTTATCTTTGAATTGCTTTAGGACTAGCCCTTCTCTTCTTCTCTCCACTCCAACCCAAGCCAAACTCTTTTTGTGCAAACTTTGACATTGTTTTCAAACTAGAAACCTAGGCCTTATGCCTTTGATTTTTCAAAATCTTTTCATTAATACTCATTGTGAATAAACCTTAATTCAACTTTGACCTCATTTTTGTAAATACACTTAACTTGTAAATACAACTCACTTCAAGTTGATTTTGTGGTTCCAATGGCCACCTTTGCTAAAACCTTTTCATAAACATTAGTCATAGGTTTGAGTTATCATAGTGGTTGATGTAAACCTCACATTATCCTTAGTGATTGGACTATAAGTCTTCCATACTTATTATAGGGTTAACCCCTCACTAGTAAGTTGAAAGCCTCCTCACATGGTGGATTGTTGGTCTTGGTTGAGTTTTCTCCCTTTGATAATAAAAGACCTTAAGGCTTTTGATCAAATCAATTCATCAATCTTTGTGAATTTTACCCCGAACTACGAGGTTTTGATTTGATAAAACTGTTGGTGTAAGCCCTAGAGGCCAATACTTTTGGTACTTGTATCGAATTATTTATTAATAATAAAAGGCTTTTTTTTATTACGTTTGTTTAATAAAGTCCCTAGAATAGCTAGTCCCTTTAATGAATCAAGTGTGACTTGATCATGAGATCACATTAAACATTAGAATAATATTCTTAAAGTATCCGTAGTCGAGGTTTATTGTGAAGTGGGATAACATTAAAGCATTAAGACTATTATGTATATAGACTGATAATCACATCTCATGGATCATGATTAACGAGTTATCAAGTCTTAAACATAGGTATGAATATTAAGAGTAATATTTATACTGGATTGACCCGCTATGAGAATATTATATAGAATGTTATGCAAAATGTCATAAGTTATTCTCATGGTGATAATGGTGTATACCACTCTTCGACCTGAAACCACTATGGACCCTAGATGTAGAGTCGAGTGCTTTATTGCTGATCAAATATTGTCTGTAATTGGATAACCATAAAGACAGTTGATGGGTACTCCACGAAGCATGCTGAGGGACATGAGTGACCTAGATGGAATTTGCCCATCCTGCGTAACAGGATAAATGTCTATGGGCCCAATATTGAACTGGACAAGGATGACACGGTCTATGCCTTGTGTTCAATATAGACATATGGGCAAAAGGGTAATTGTACACATAAGTATTATCATAAAAGGATTTGTCATATCACATGACATTTTCGTGTCTTGGGTAGCAGTGATGTGTTGCTAGATACCGCTCACTGTTTATTATGTTAAATACGTGATTTAATATAATTGCCAATGCCGCGAAAACATACAGGGTCACACACAAAGGACAGATTGATGAGAGATAGAGTAACTAAGGAACACCGTAAGGTACGGTGCCCTTAAGTAAATTGTAGAACATCATAAGGTACGGTGTACTTAAGTAGAATACGAAATATGGTAAGGTACCATGGGCTTAAGTGATTTTGGGCATATTATAAGATATGGGCCAAAATACACTTAAGTGGGCTTTTTAGCTTGAAGCCCACACAAGTGGTTCTATAAATAGAACCCTTATGCACAAGCATTCGTTGCGGTTGCATTATTTTCGTTTTCTCTCTCTCTCTCTCTCTCTCTCTCTCTCTCTCACTCCCTCAAAGCCTTCATTCATACCACTTAGCAATGAGATTGAAGAAATCCGTTCATGTGGACTGAGTAGAGACATTGTCATTGTTCAACGTTCGTGATAGCTCCGTAGGTCTACATCAAAGGTTTCAATCGTCACAAGAGATCTGCAACAAAGGTTTCAATCGTCACAAGAGGTAACTATTCTATCACTGATCATGACCATTCGTAAGGATCTCTAAAGGAGAAATATTAATTTCCGCTGCGTTTTGGACCACAATTCTCCTTCAGTGGTATCAGAGCCACTTACGAAACCATGAATCGGATAACTGTTTATTTTCTGTATTAATATGATTAAAAGACAGAATGAATCAATTAATTAAATGGGTAATTAAATTTGGCATCATGAGTGTACGAGTTGGATGATTGATGTTGACTATGCTTCGGAACCGACATTAGTATGGTGAAGCAGCGATACATCGATCGTCCATAGGTTACGCAATTGAGACCGATCAACTTATATATGATATAAGTAATCCTAATGCAAAGTACTCGTGACGATCGTAACAAGCTGGACGTGATGTTCGTCACATTCACAGATCCAGAATTCTAGGCGTTTCTGTTTTTGGCCGCGTGACGTTCGTTATGGGCCTGTGACGGTCGTAACATGCTTGTGACGGTCGTCACATTCACATAGTCATAATTCCTGGGGTTTTCCGTTTTGTGACTGCGCAAGAGTTTTGTTGATGCAAAACAACGCCGATTTCAAATGAATTGTTCATCAAATGAACCACCGTCCGCTGACCGGGCAGCGAAAACCCCGTTCCCGTTGTTCGGGCAACGGACCCCCAGCTAACTCTGCGTAGTGTGATTGGTCGCCGAAATTTAATTTGGTTTTAATTAATTAAAGGAATTAAAATTAATAATAATAATGTGTTTATTATTATTGCCTTGTGGTGATCGATTATGGCCTTAGTTTTCCTTTATTTTGTTTTGGGTTTTTAAATACGACCTGCGTGTCGTGCCTCTCCTTTTAATCTCTTAATGTAACTTCTTTTCTCATCTCAATCCCTCGTATGTAAAACGAGTTTCTTTTGTAATGTAATGTTATGAAGAAAGAGAAGAAGACAATGTTATGAAGAAAGAGAAGATTTCAATATCAAAGGAGGACAACCTTGAAGATCAAAGGAGGACAACCTTGAAGATCTTGCTTGGAGAAGCTTAGATCGTTATTAGGTTAGCTTAGGTTCTCTCATTGTCTTGGGAGAACAATTGCGTTAGGGGCCATAACTGTTTCATTATGTATGTTGATGCATGTGTATGTATGTTGATGCATGTGAATATATCTTGATGCATGTGAGAGACGATTTATATGATAAATAAGCCGGTGAGATCAGAATAATTGCAATTCCCTCAAATTAAATATTAAGTTTATGCTTTCCAAGTTTTAGCACTCATCAAGACTAGTATCGGATAATGTAGGTTTCGCCTACGCGAGGTGCATGTTCTATATTAGTAAGGTGCGATGGGATAATTGTAATAACCAACTGCTAAGACAATGGGTCAAACTTAACTAATTATAATAATATTATATATTTTTAGAAGCAAGAGTTGGGAATGATCCATATGATGGATTGATATAAGGAGTTATTCACCCAACTGAAATTTTCGAGAGTTGTATGAGATACAATTGGAAAGAGTTCCTGCCTAAATAACCTAGTTTTGTGTAATTCGCCTACGCGGACTTAGAACAAAGTGAAATATGGATCTCGACCCACTAGAAAATCTTCCAACGGGATTTTCCGAATCAAATGATGCGGGTCATTTGTTTTGAGTAAAATAGTGGGAGCATATTTAATTAAAGGCCTAATTAAATATGTTAATGATACTTATATTTTCATTAATCCTTATGTAGATTACCATGACAACAAACACCTCTAACAACATTTTACGATCAATCCTTGACAAGGAAAAATTGTCTGGGACAAATTTTCTGGATTGGCACCGAAATCTAAGGATTATCCTCAAACATGATAAAAAGCTGTATGTCTTGGAGAAACTTGTTCCTGAAGAGGAACCTCCTAGTTCTGCACCTAAGGCAGAAAGAGATGCTTATAAAAAGCATGTCGATGATGCCAATGAAACTACTTGTCTCATGCTAGCTACCATGAACTCAGAATTGCAAAAGCAACATGAGAACATGTCAACGTTTGATATGATCGAACACCTGAAGATGCTCTATCAAGAGAAAGCAAGGCATGAAAGGTTTGAAGTTTCAAAAGCCCTTTTTCAAGGAAAGTTAGCTGAGGGAGCCCCTGTAAGTCCCCATGTGCTCAAGATGATTAGGTATGTGGAAAACCTTAAAAGGTTGGGTTTTCCCCTCGGAAAAGAACTTGCGACTGATGTGATCTTGCAATCGTTGCCAGATGGATTCAGTCAATTTGTCCTAAATTTCAATATGAATGATATGGACAAATCTCTTCCTGAACTGCTAGCCATGTTAAGAACAACTGAGCAGAATCTGAAGATAAAAGGGAAGTCCATTCTGATGATCGGGAATGGAAAGAGACCGAACAAAAGGCCCACCAAGCAGGGTGATAAAGGGAAAGGCAAGGAAGTTGCCAAACCCAGACCCATTGTTGCTGCTTTGAAGCCTAGTGAAGGCATAGCAAAGGCAGGCACCTGCTGCCATTACGGTAAGACCGGACACTGGAAGAGAAACTGCCCAAAGTACCTGGAAGATACGAAGAATGGAGTAGAGACTTCAACTTCAGGTATTTTTGTTATTAAAATAAATTTATCTACTTCTGCATCATGGGTATTAGATACTGGATGCGGTTCTCACATTTGTATAAATGTGCAGGGGCTGAAAAGGAGTAGAGATTTGGCAAAAGGTGAAGTTGACCTACGAGTTGGCAATGGAGCAAAGGTCGCTGCTTTAGCTGTAGGAACTTATGTATTGACTTTACCTAGTGGTTTAATAATTCAGTTAGAGAACTGTTATTATCTACCTGCAATTAACAGGAATATTATTTCCATTTCTTGTTTGGACAAGTTTGGTTTTTCATTTATAATAAAGAACAATTATTGCTCAATTTATTTGAATGATATATTCTATGCTACTGCACAAATGAGCAATGGACTATATGTCCTTGATCTCGAAATGCCTGTTTATAACATTAATAATAAAAGGGTGAAACCTAACGAGTTAAAACCAACGAGGTAAGAATATTAAAACTCTTCGATCAAATCGAGGTGGTGAGTATTTAAGCCTAGAGTTTGATGACCATCTAAAAGAGTGTGGGATCCTATCCCAACTTACTCCTCCTGGAACACCCCAATGGAATGGTGTATCTGAGAGAAGAAATTGAACCCTGTTGGACATGGTCCAATCCATGATGAGTCACGCCGATCTTCCAAACTCCTTTTGGGGACATGTACTATTGACAGCAGCTTACACACCTAACCGTGTTCCATCCAAAAAGGTTGAGAAGACACCATATGAGATATGGAGTGGTAAGAAACCACATATGTGTTACATGAAGATTTGGGGTTGCGAATTTTATGTGAAACGACAAGTTTCAACTAAGCTTGAGCTCAAATCTGACAAATGCTTATTTATGGGGTATCCTAAAGAAACAAGAGGGTATTACTTCTACAATCCTTCTGAGGGCAAAGTATTTGTCGCTCGAACTGGAGTTTTCCTAGAAAAGGATTTTATTTCCAAAGGAATCAGTGGGAGGAAAATAGAGCTTGAAGAAATTCAAGAATCACAAAGCATTGATACACATATGGAGGAATTAGAGCAGGAAACACAAGTAGTTGTGGAAGAGCAACCTGCTCAAGTAGAACAAGACCAGCGTAGGTCAGGCAGGATACGTCACCTACCTGAGAGATATGGATATCTCATAACTAATCAAGGTGATGTATTACTCATGGATTAAGAACGAAGATGAGCCTTGTGTCTACAAGAAGGTTAGTGGAAGCATGATCGTTTTCATGGTATTATATGTAGATGACATATTACTCATTGGAAACGATGTCCCTACCCTGCAACAAGTAAAGTCTTGGTGGGGGAAATGCTTTTCTATGAAGGACCTAGGTGAAGCAACCTATATATTAGGAATCTGAATCTATAGAGATAGATCACAAAACTGTTTGGCCTAAGTCAGAGTACATACATAGACAAAGTGCTGAGACGCTTTAATATGCATGATTCCAATGGTTATGTGTTTTTTCTTGAACGGTGGAGCTGTTGTAAGACCCCAATTTTGACCCTAAGATCCCTCATGGCATCATAACATTGCATTTGCAAAGCCTGAAGGATCATAAGCATCTTGGTTCCCTCTACCTTTGGGTGGGACTTCTTGTGAGTGGTTTGAGATCACCAAGCATGCTTGAATTGTATATCATTGCTTTTCTCATTTTTCATTTGCCAACCAAAAGCACAAAAATATGTCACTAACATCTTTGTTTGTAGCTTGAGCAATCACAAGGTCCAAAGCTTCTAGGAGATCATGGGTGCAAAGATATGGCCAAGAGAAGATGAAGGCAAGCATGACAATGGTTCCCAAAGCTCTCATCCATCAAATATTCCTCCCTAGCATCTCAATTCATCATTTTGATCAAAGCAAGTCAAAGGGTTTGAGGTTTGTTCCTCAAGGAAACCCTAATTCATCTGATCACCCACAATGCCTTGCTCATGAAGCAACCTCAGCCCATGGTCAAAAACAATCAAGGGAAGTTCTTTAATTCATCATTTCATGCATATTCGAACTTATTTGAGTGTCCTCAATCATCAATTCATCAAGATATGAGTTGTGGACTTGGAAAGTTGATCAGTCAATTCATCTGACTATTTTGAAATGCACTGAGGCCTAACGTTTTGTGTGTTGGTGAAATGGAGATGATCCCAAGAGAAAAAATGTTCTTAAGGACAATATGAACAACTTTCATGTTCATCATAAATTGATTTGAAGCTCGGAAGGTCATCTCCCATTCCAAGACATTATAGGTCATTTTGACTGAAACCCTAATTTTGGGTCAACTTCCCAAGAACATAACTAATTAATTATTTATGATTTTGAGGTGGGATCAAATTCATTGGAAAGCTTATTGTGTATACTTCAAATGTTATGTTGAAAACAATTTCTAAATCTCAAAAGAAATACATGTGATAATGCAAAACATTATAGGTCACTTTGGACCAAATGCATTGAAAGGCAAAAAAGTCCAACTTCAAGTGCCCATAACTTCTTCATCAAAAATCAAAATGATGCAAAATATAAGTCCATCTTGATTTTCTTGAAAAGCTCTACAACTTTGATGTTGGAGGTTTTTCCATTTGAGGCTTGCATCATCAAAACAGAAGGGCTTGAACATTGGCCAAATTTGGAAACTTCACTTTTGCATGTTTTGCACCTTACACTTTAAACTCAAAATTCACTAATTTCCAAGGCCCAATTGAAATTTTGACCAACATATCATTTGTTCCTTATGCAATAAGCTTTCTAACCATTACTCATGAGGTGGCATTTAGAGTTTGGAAGCACCATTTTCGAAGGCATGAAGGTTTAGTGCATTTTGTAAAATTCAATTCCAATTGCCATGCATGAGCTGTTTACACTTCTTGTACACGTCCATTTGCAATCTGCATGAGTTCAGCAAGTTATTCCAAGCTTCATTGGGCCTTCCATATGATCATACAAGCCCATGCAAGGAAAATCCATTTGCCATGCACACGAGTAAAATCACTTGTTCAGCCAATTCCAGCTATAAATACATGTGTTATGCCTCATTATGAACTAACCTAAAGGCGCCTGAAATGCTGCAAGAGTGAATTCCCAACCATACCAAAGGAACTAAGTTCACATTTCTTCAAAATTTCAGATCTGAAATTCAATTGAATTTGGTTGAATCTTCAGATCTAAAGTTCCTAAACCTTCATCATCTGATACATTGAGGTTCTGTTTTACAAAAGGATCTAAGGAAAGGGACTCAAAGCTTCACAATTCAAAGGTGTGCATCAACTGGTTTTTTCTTCGAAACTCCTTATTCTTTGATCTGTTGGCCTTGATATTGTGTTGTCTGAAGTCCTCTTTATAGAGGCATCATTGCTATATGCTCAATTTTTGAAATCCATGAAGTTCAGCATGAACATCATATTTTTCTCCTTCTGACTTCTCTTACTATGGGGATCTAGAAGAGAAACTAATGGTACAGGGGTGGTGTACATCACCCCAGCTTTAATTTGGTATATGGATCGTGAGTTTTGGTTAACTTTTGCAAACCTGCAACTCTGGTCGGAGCTGGTGTGCTCGCCGGAGAAGACGGTGGTGTACACCACCGTCCATCATGCCAGATTGAATCTGGACCATTGGATGCGTTTCCCACGATCTAATCATGGCCCTTGTTATGTTTGACTCCATTTAATGCATGGTACCACGCGCTTGACTCATGTACATGGTAAGCGCGCACTTGAGAGCCCTCTGATCAACCACGTTAATTAATGAGGCTTGATCAGACGCTCGTGGTTTTTCCTGATTTCTATAATTTCCATTTTATTTCTTTTATTTCATTTAACTTCAAAAATTCATAACTCTCTCATTTTTAATCCAAAAAATATGGGACCAATTGCATTATTTCTCTTTTTAATTCTAGTTTCTAAAAATGATTTTTAATATTTTTTATTTCATCATTTGATATTTTTTGTGAATTTTCTCTTTTCTGGTTATTTTTAATTCATTTTAAATAGTTTTTGATATTCAAAAAATGCAAAAATATTTTCTCAACCTCTTTGAATGATGATGGATCTATGAAAAATATTCTCATCAAATTTTTAATTGATTTGAGATTTATTTGAGATTTTAGTTCAATTAGGTTATTTTTATTCATTTTTAATTGATTAAAAATAGTTTCTGACTTTTAAAACTGCTGATTTTTTTTGTCAAACTTTGTTTGACCTTGTTGAACTTAGGATAAATCACTTGGACTTTTCAAAGTTGATTTGAAGTGATTTTGAAGTTTGACCTTTCTTTAATATTTTAATTCAAGTTTATTTTTAAATATTAAAAATGCCAAAAATATTTTGTTCATGTCTTGACTTCCAATCTTCATCTCATTTCTGTTTTTGATTGTTTGACCATGATCCTCAATGTCATTGGTCAACACTTGTTGATTAGTACATTCCATTTCATTTAATGCACTTTATTTTTTTTTTCCATTTTTATTATCCATTATTCATCTCCTTCTTCTTCTTTTTTCTTTTTGATCAATGAGTTAAAGGTTGATAAGTTAGCATTGATTAGGGAGGCTTAATCTTCCTTGATTCAAATCTAATTCATCTTGATCAATTGATCAAATGAATGGATTTGCATTAAGGATAGGTTGCTTCCTAAATCATGCAAAGGACTTAAACCAATACAAGATCATTTCCCATTTTATTTTGGCATGGCAAGTTGTTGGAACTTGGTTCACTAATCAAGACTTCTAACTTGTGTTGTTGCCTACATTATTATTGACCGGCCTCAGATAGTTGTGACTTCTACATAAGTCCAATTACGATTGCTTAACATAGCGCTAAATTTGCCTTATGGCACACTAACTACTAACACTAACCATTAACCATTAACATTTACTTTTTGCACTTTACATTTATGCAATTTACTATTCTTATACATATTATTCATTTGCTTTTTCCTTTTGCTCACTTGAGCACATGTTTATGTTAATGCAATTTGCCTTTTGCTCACTTGAGCATATTGATTTTGTATATACTTTTGTGCTTGTGTTTTGTTTGATTGTTGTTGACCAAATGCAAAGAATTGGACAAAATGGACTTAGACTTTAGGACTTTCCCTATGCAAATTTGGAGTCAAAGAGCAACTAGGAATTGGGCCTTTAGAGTGCTATAAAAGTCAAAGACCAACTAGGCATTAGGCCTTTAGAATGCTTAATATTGAAGATGACTATGAAAGGACCAACTTCTAAACTCTTCTTGTCCATTCCTTGTTTGTTTTGCTAGAATCTTTTAATGTGCGTGTTCTTGTGCTAGGGATTCCAACTTGATTCAAATTGAGGAACCATTACCATGAGCTTCTAAGAGAGAGGGACCCAAGATACATTGAGGAGCTTTCCAAGAGTTCATTTGATTGTTGATTGCTTGAGTTTATGCTTATGTGATTGCTTATTCCAAAGGATGGGAGCTACTTGGATCATCAATATGATCTCAAGAGAGGAACTCCATTTGTGGTCTTGTTCTCTTATCCTTTACCTCTTGTATGATTAGGACTTTAGCCATTCTTCTTCTTCTCTCCACTCTAACCCAAGCCAAAACCTTTGTGCAAACATTTAACACTTGTTTTCAACATTAGAAACCTAAGCCTTATGCTTTTGATTTTCAAACTTTCTCTTCTTAACACTTATTTTGAATTGAACTTCTAAATCAACTTTAACCATTTTTGTACATACTTTTCATTGGTAAATATAACTCATCCAAATATCTTTTTATGGTTTCAATGGCCACTTTCTTAATCAAATTTTTCATAACCTTTAGTTGTTAGGTTTGATTTATCCTTGAGGTAGATGTAATGCTCACTTATATCCTTAGTGATGGACAATGAGTCTTCCATGCTTATTATAGGGTTAACCCCTCACTAGCATGTTGAAGCTATCCTCACATGGTGGATTTTTGGTTTTAGGTTGAGTTTTCTCCCTTGGATAACAAAAGACCTTAAGGCTTTTGGACCAATCAATTCACCAACTCATTTTGAGATTTTTACCCCGAACTACGAGGTTTTGATCCTAATCTTTTTTAAGATGGTACGTAGGGAATGAGTTTATCCATTCAAACACAAATTGTAAATAAATTGTACATTCTTTTCTCATCTCTTCAATCATGTTTGCACAAATAAATTTTCACAAAATACCAACCTTACAACCAATGTGAAAAGGGCTCCCTAGGAGTACCTAGGATGTTTTGGGTGCTTAAAACCTTCCCATTGCATAACCAACCCCCTTACCCAGATCTCTGACATTTTTACTAGTTTTTGATTCGATATAACTTTTAGGTTTTTGTTCACTTTCTAACCATTCCTTTGGATAAATAGAAGTGCGGTGGCGACTCGACTTGTATGGTTTACCTTGAATTTAGTCAATATCTCTAATGGTAACGAATACCCCGCTACAGAAAAGTGACGACTCTGCTGGGGATCTTTTTTGCCTAGTGGGTTTTGCCTACTTTTCATATTTGTTGTATTGTATTGTATATTGGTTGGTGACATATTTTTGTGCAATTTGGGATTACTGTATTGTATGTAATGATTGAATTGCTTGAATATTAATTCCTTGTATGCTTGGTGATCTTTGTGAGATGAGTTCTATACCCAAACTCGAGTGCACTTAGGATAGGAGAATGGCATAGTCTTGTTGACTTGTGTGGAGTTATTCCTTAGCAAGTTGACGTGCAAGTCCATTCACTTGGTGGAGGTCATGTTGGGATCAATAATGTCACACAAGTAGTAGTGGTTAGACATTACTCTTTCCAATATAGACCTTAGAAGCCAAGGACCTTAGTTTACTAAGCCCCTCTTGGCCAATTCTTAGGATGTAGTGCGAAAGTCGTTCAAGTGTGAGATTTGATACGATTGTTACGCGATACTACGCTCATAAGAGTCTCTCTTGAGAATATTTTTGGAATACGAGTAGTCGTTTCTCCAATAATATCTGAAAGATGGGATGATGACTATGGGAACCTCTTGTAGAACATGTTTGGCAGGTTAAACCCTAGTACACTCCCTTTGGGTGGTTCTTAACCGAGACTCCATGCTCATGACTTGCAACAAACCCTTGATTCGTGGTTGATCCGTTCATGTATCCTTAATATCAATGGAACTTGGGTGGTGATAAGGTGTAAGCCATAATCCACCAAAATGGATGATTGATATTAAGGATGCCATGATCCATCCCATGACCTTTGTTTGGTGTGCTTTGCTTGATCCTTGAGTGTGATTGTTGCATTCATGCACTCATTTGCATCCATATCATCAAAATAATAAGAAAATTTTCAAGGAACTTAAGAGGTATATTTGCAAATTTTCAGACATGGAAAGACAAAGAAGGAATACAAAGAAGTACAGTTTCAGACAATCAGATTTGAAAGAGCTAAGGAGTTTGACATCCTATGTATTAGATCCTTTGGGTTTCAAAGCTCGTTTTGGGAAGCTTCTTCCTTTTCTGACTACTCAGGTGGATGAAGGATTGATGAGTGTACTAGTGCAGTTCTATGATCCCTTGTACCGTTGCTTCACATTTCCGAATTTTCAGCTTTTGCCCACGCTTGAGGAGTATGCCTATCTTGTGGGTATACCTATTCTAGACCAGTTGCCGTTCAGTGGCTTAGAGTGTTCCTACTTCTTGAAAGATAGCTGATATATTGCATATAGATGAATCTCTGGTTGGTGCTCATATGACTACCAAAGGTGGAATTCAAGGTCTCCCTTCTGAGTTCCTCATTGCTCAAGCTACTGTGTATGGGAAGGCCATGAGTGAGGATGCCTTTGAAGCCGTATTTGTACTTCTCATCTATGGGTTAGTGTTATTCCCCAACATCGACAAGTTTGTGGATGTGAACGCTATTAGGATTTTCTCTACTCTTAATCTCGTTCCGACTCTGTTGGGTGACACTTACTTTTCTTTGCATATGAGGAATGCAAAGGGTGGTGGTGCCATTGTATGCTATTTGCCTCTGGTGTATAAGTGGTTTATTTCTCACTTACCGCAGACGGTCGCCTTCAAGGAGAACAAGGGATGTCTACGGTGTTCCATGAGACTTATGTCTCTCACTAATGATGATATCTCTTGGTACAACCGTGTGTATGATGGCGTGCAGATTATTGACTCTTGTGGTGAATTCTCCAATGTACCTCTTCTTGGAACATGTGGTGGGATTCACTACAACCCCGTTTTGGCACGTCGTCAGCTTGGGTTCCCCCTAAAGAATAAACCCAATAACATTCTGTTGGAGGGTGTGTTCTTTCTGGAGGGTAAAGATCCCCAAGGCTTGAAGGGCAGGATGATCCGCGCTTGGCGCAAGATTCATAGGAAAGGAAGGAAGGAGTTGGGTCCTCAGAATTGTGTTGCTTTGGAGCCTTATACTGCTTGGGTTAGAAGGAGAGCTTCTGAGTACCTCATGCCGTACGAGTATCCGAGACCTACGCCTTTGGTTGTGGCTGGGTCGTCAACCCTCTCTGACCAAGGAGTAGAGGAGTTGAGAGACGAAGATCGTTCACGTGCTTGGATCCGTGAACGAGAAGAGTTGCTTCAGCAGATCAAGGAGAAGGATGCTTTGATTGAGTTTCTCGAGCATCAGGTTATTGATGATCCTAATGATGCATGGACTTCTCTACTTCCTCATTCTTCTAGGTTCTGGAAGAGGAATCACGATCGACTCGCCAAGGAGAAGGCATATATGGAGGCAGCCTATGAGGAGGAGGTGAAGAAACTTCATGCATCTTATCTTCCTGTGTCCCGAGCTTTAGATGATTGTTTCTAGGGATCCATAGGATGATTATTTTCCTTTTTCTCTTGTATTTGGTTACCAATACTGTACTTCTTTGGTGTAAAAAAATATATTTTCCAGATATTATTGATAAGATGTTTCCATATGTGATAAAAATATAATATTTCCCAAAATTTGCAAGTAGAACTCTAGAGTTCCTCTGAAATAAAAAAAAATCATATGCACAAGCATTGCATGCATCATGTGCATAAGCAGGTTTTGCTCCAGACTTCTTGTCCCATGGTCTAACTTTGTGTTCTTCATTTATTTTGAAGACAAGCTGACTCACCGGTACTACACTCGAGCCAACTCTTCAAGACTGATGGATCATTTGGAACAAGAGAACCACGAGCTGAAGGAGGAAGTAGCCAGATTGACTGCCCTGATGGAGTCATTCTTAGCCGCTCAGAGCTAGTCTTCTCCAACACCCTCAACTCCTCCCCAGAGGACGGTCATTTCTGAGATCGTAACTTCTACTGTGCCTGCTACAACAGCTCACTTTGCACCATCTATGCTAGCCGGTTTCCCTTGGGGAATGCCCGCCAACTTTGTGCCAGAGGGTTTTGCTCCAACTCTTGCTTCTTTGCCGGCATCTAGCCCGGTCCTTTCAGTGCCACCTCCTGTCGTGCACACTTTACCAAGGGTTGAAGATACCATCTATCATTCTGAGCCATCTGAAGGCCTAGACGTTTATGAGAAGATGGATGACATGAAAGACCAATTCCTTGAGCTTCGCAAGAAACTGAAGACTTTGAGGGGGAAAGACCTCTTTGGTAAGAGTACTGCTGAGTTATGCCTTGTGCCCAACGTGAAGATCCCTATTAAATTCAAAGTGCCTGACTTTGAGAAGTATAAGGGAAACACATGCCCTCTCAGTCATCTTGTGATGTATGCTCGCAAGATGTCGACACAAATTGATAATGATCAACAGGACCTTCTTCAACAATCTTCTATGCATCTTTCAGCGAGGACATAGGTGCCCCAACTCTCTTCTCAGCAACAATAGACAAGGCTTGGAACGGAGTTCCAACCTCATCCTCAGCTTCCACATACGATAAAGATGACAGATGGCTAACCAACAACGCTTTCTCACCTCCCACAATCACCAACTTGCCATTCTTGACAAATTTGAGCTTCTGATGCAGAGTGGAAGTAACAGCTCCTGCTTCATGAATCCATGGCCTTCCCAACAAACAGCTGTAGGCCGGGTGAATATCCATTACCTGGAAAGTAATTTGAAAGTCACCCGGACCTATCTTGACTGGAAGGTCCACTTCCCTAATGACTGTCTTGCGCGAGCCATCAAAGGCTTTGACAATTACTCCACTGTATCTCATGGGAGCTCCTTGATAAGATAACTTTGACAATGTTGACTTTGGAAGCACATTGAGTGACGACCCAATGTCAACTAGCACGTTTGACAAAGCATCTTCTTTGCAATTCATAGAAATGTGCAAAGCCAGATTGTGATTTCTTCCCTCCTCATGGAGTTCTTCATCGCAAAAGCTCAAATTATTGCATGAAGTGATGTTAGCCATTGTGTGATCAAATTGAGCCACAATAACATCTTGCTCCACGTATGCCTGTTCAATAACTCTCTGGAGTGCTTCTCTGTGCGCTTCAGAATTTAAGAGCAGAGACAACACGGAAACCTTTGAGGGGGTCGGAAGCAACTACTCAACCACGTTAAATTCACTCCTTTTGATCAGTCGGAGTACCTCATCATCATCACTATTGGATTTCAAATTGCTTGATTCACCAGACTTATCTCTTGAACAGCCAACAGGATCTACAATAGGCACCTCCGCCTTCTTACCAACAATTGTTTCCTCTCTATTTTCCGTGAACACCGGTCCAAAAAATCGACCACTCCGGGTCACCTTTGTAACATCTGCAATGCTCACTACTGAACTGGTCGTAGGAAACGGGACCACTTGACCATTCTCCATCATCGTAGCATTGTATTTATATGGTACATCCTATTGATATGGTACATCCTTATCAGATGTATACTGTTGCTATCATACTTGATCACCAACCGCTCTAGTTGTTTGAAAACGGAAACAATGACATTGACATAGTCATCTACATGACGAGATTGAACAATCTGGATCATGCCTTCATCCATCAGGCGCTGGATGTCCCTTTTCACTACAACACACCCCCTTGGGTTCACGCTACAAATATCACAACCATCGTGATCATGTTCACAGTCACTCACCAAACAGATGTCCTTATGCATTTGCACCAAAGATCTTCGGATAAACCGGACATCGAAAACTTTGAATTCACCCGGACAACCGTCCCCCCATGTTCACTAAAGAATTCCCATGAGCGGGCAAAGGATTAGCTTTCACATTAGGCGTGCGGTCTTCAAAAGACACCATGCCATTCTTCATAGGATTTTGCACCTCATACTTCAGCGGATAACAGTTCTCAATATCGTGCCCAGGTGCACCCTGGTGAAAAGCACAGTGAAGTTCGGGTTTATACCACCAAGGAAGTGGTTCTGGGATCTGCGGTGGATTCCTCGGTTGAATCAAATTTTTGAGGACCAATGATGGGTAAAGTTTTGCGTATGACATAGGAATTGGGTCAAAAGAAACCTTATTCCTCTCAAAGTTCTGTTGCTGGTGATGATTGTTGTTGGAATTGTTGTTGTTGTAGGTCTTTGTTCTTTGTTGCGGTTGTTGTTGTTGACGTTGATTTTGATACCGATGTTGTTGTTGTTGTTGTAGGTGTTTGTTCTTTGTTGCGGTTGTTGTTGTTGACGTTGAATTTGATACTGATGTTGTTGTTGTTGAATTGGTCTTGTTTACTGATTTGAAAATACTGGAATGATGGAAGATACTTGATGATGATGATGTTGACGGGGTGGTGGATTTCTTCTAATTTGAGGCCTCCTCTGCCTCCCACTAGAAATTGTGTTCGTTTCACTATCCTTCCTCTTGCTGAAACTACTCCCATACTTCTTGCTTGTCGACGCCTCATCTTTCGACAACCGTCCTTCACGGACCCCTTCTTCAAGTCTCATCCCCATATTTACCATTTGGTAAAATAACTGGAGGCACTAGCGACCATACGTTCATAGTAAAATGAACTCAGGGTTTTCATAAATATTTTTGTCATCTCCTTTTCCTCCTTTGGAGGAGTGATCTGGGCAGCCAACTCCCTCCCACGCTGGGCATACTCCTTGAATGTCTCCTTATCTTTCTGAGACATGGACCTCAGCTGGTCCCTATCCGACACCATATCCACGTTGTACTTGTACTATTTCACAAAAGCCTCACCTAGGTCATTGAAATTGCGGATGCTTGCACTATCTAACCCCATATACCATCGGAGTGCAGCACCTTCCAGGCTATCCTGGAAATTGTAAATCAGCAGCTAGTCATTATCTGTCTGGGTTGACATCTTACGGGCATACATCACAAGATGACTGAGTGGACAAGAGTTCCCTTTGTACTTCTCAAAATCAGGTACTTTGAATTTCATTGGGATTTTCACATTCGGCACTAAGCACAGTTCAACGACATTCTTCCCAAATACATCTTTGCCTCTTAGCAAATTCAATTCCTTGCGCAACTCAAGAAATTGGTATTTCATTTCATCCATCTTCTCATAGACATCCAGGCCCTCATACGGCTCGGACAGATAGATGGTGTCCTCTACACGAGGCAAAGTATGCACAACGGGAGGTGGCACAGACATGACCGGGCTAGATGTCGGCATGGAAGCAAAAGTGGGAGCGAAACCTTCTGGCACAAAATTGGGTGGCATTCCCCAAGTGAATCCAGCAGGCAGATTCGGAGCGAAGTGGGCGGTGGCAGCAGGCACAATAGAAGTAACCACTTCAGATATGACAGTCCTTGCGGGAGGAGTTACAGGTGTTGGAGAAGCTTGACTTTGAGCAGCAAGAACTGACTCCATCATGCCAGTCAACCGGGCAATCTCCTCTTTAAAATCTTGGTTCTCTTGCTCAAGGTGTTCCATGATCTTGGAATGATTAGCTCTGGTGTTGTACCGGTGAGTCAGCTTGGCTAAAGCACAAAAGAAAACCAATCAAACACCTGGAAAAAACCTGTTTGTGCAAATGATGCATGATATCCAATGCTTGATTATTTTTATTTTCCAAGGAAATTACTATATCATTTGCAAATATAAAATTTAAATAGCAATTGCAATAATTTGATATGACCAAAAATCTCTTTTTTATTTATATAAATTTGGAAGGATTACACTGAGTACAATTTTAAAAACCAAAATAAAAGATACAAGAGAAAAGGAGACTAGTCATCCTAAGGATCCCTAACAACAGTGTCAGAAGATCTAGCTGAAGGCACGTACTTCCTTCGAATGCGACAAATCTCGGTCTCAAAAGAAGCCTTCATCTGAGTCTTCTTGAGGACAAGCTGGTCAACAATCTTCTTCCAAGCAACGGAAGGCCGAGGCATGCTAGAAGATGAAACCTCTGGCTCTCTCTGTGTCTTTGTCACTCGGTCTTCAAGTAGCTCAATCAATGTATCTTTGTCTTAGACTCCAACTATAACTCTTCATGCTTCTTGCTCAAAGCATGGAAACGCTTTTCCCACATATCCTTCTCTTGCTTCATCTTGATGAGCGCGTCTTCCAACTTCTCTACATCTTGGTTAGGGAGAGTTAATGGCTCAACCATAGACATAGGCATTTCGCAAAGATAAGGCATCTTCAACTCCATAGCTCTCTTCTTCACCCAAAGAGTGTAAGCTTCCAAAGCTACACAATTGCGCGGACCAAGCTCGGATCTTCCTATCCTATGCACATTATGCCAAGCGTGCACAATCTTCTGCTTCAAATGTTGGGGATCTTTACCCTCTTGATAGAAAAGACCTTCTAACAACATGTTATTAGGCTTGTCTCTCAAGGGGAACCCAAGTTGACAACGACCCAAAGCAGGGTTGTAGTTAATTCCTCTTTGTGTACCAATGAGAGGCACATTAGAGAATTCACCACAACTATCAATAATCTCCAAACTGCTTAAGGATGGATCATACCAAACTATATCATCATTAGTGAGATACATAAGTCTCTGAGACCATCTTAGACATTGTTTGTTCTCCATAAAAGCAGGCGTCTGAGGCAAGTGCGAAATAAACCACTTGTACAGGAGAGGAATGCAACAGACAATCGTTCCACCACCTTTAGAATTCCTTAGATGCAAAGAGAAATACATATCACCCAACAAAGTAGGCATAGGATTCCCAATCAAGAAAATTCTAATGGAGTTAACATCGACAAAACCGTCAATGTTAGGGAACAAAGCTAATCCAGAGATGAGAAACACAAAGATAGCTTCAAAAGCATCCACACTAACAGCTTGAGTAAAAATGGTAGCTTCCTTGATGAGGAAAACAGATGGCAACCCAAATAACCCTCCTTTCTTCACCCAATGAGCCTCTATCTTAGACTTCTTCAAGTGAAGAGCTTCAGCAATAATACTAGACTGAGGAATCTCTTCCAATCAACTAAAAGGCTTTCTACTAGAAACAGGTATCCCCAAAAGATGAGAATACTCCTCCAAGGTAGGCACAAGCTGAAAATCTGGGAAAGTGAAACAATGGTAGAGGGGATCATAGAATTGCACTAGCACACTCAAGAGTCCTTCGACCACATCAGCAGACAAGATGGATAGAAGCTTCCCATGACGTTGTTTGAAGTCCAAGGGATCTAATACAAAAATGCCATCTTCCTTAACTCTTTCAAGTCGGGACATCTGAAAATGTATTTCTTAGTGTTCCTTCGTCCATAATCCATAGTCTGTTTCAAATGACACCTTAGTTCCTTGAAATTTTGTGTGATAAATGTTATGATACGCATGAAATGCATGAGTGCAACAATCACAAATAAGGGATCACACACAAGGCAAACAGAAGGTCAAGGGATGAATCAAGTCATTGTCAAGATCAATCATCCATTTTGGTGGATTATGGTTTACACCTTATCAACACCCAAGTTCCATTGATATTGACAAGACTTGATTGGATCAACCAAGAATCAAGGGTTTGTTGCGAGTCAGGAACATGGAGTCTGAGTAAGAACCATCCCAAAGGAGTGAACTAAGGATTAAAACCTGTAGATCATGTTCTACAAAGTTCCCAGAGTTTTAATTCCATCTTATCGGATATTACAGGTTAAGATGACTGACTCATCGACCCATAATATTCTCAAGAGAAACTCGTCAGAGTGTAGTATCGCGTAACAACTGTTATCAAGTATACACCTGAACAGTTTCCGCACTACGTCCTAAATAGGCCAAGATGGGTTAGGTTTTCTAAGGTCCTCAACTTCTCAGACCCAATTAGAAATAGTAATGCCTAACCACAAATACTTGTTAAGGAGTCTCCACTAAGCAGATGGATCCCAAGCCAACTTGTTAAGGACTACTCCACACAAGTCGAACATGACTATACCATCCTCCTATCTTAATTGCACTCAAGTTTGGGTTAGAACTTATCTCACCACTTAGAGATCACCAAGCACAACAAGCAGATTATATCACACATACATATATACAAACATCACATATATACTAATATATTCACTCATAAAGTAGGCTAAACCCACTAGAGATTACTCCCCAGCAGAGTCGCCACTTAATTTCTGTAGCGGGATATTCATGATCATCAAGCTATTGACAAGCTAAAGATCAATTAACAAGAGTCGCCACCGCACTTTTGTTATTTCTAAGGGAAAAGGGAAAAAGTACGAACAAAACCCAATTAGTAAGAAGTTTTCAAATAAAAACTAATATAAGTCAAAGATCACAGGTAAGGGGGTTGTTTACACAGAGGGAAGGTGTTAGCACCCAAAGTGTCCTAGGTACTCCTAGGGAGCCCTTTTTGTGTGCATATCTACTTGGTATAAAGTGATGTTTACAAACAAATAGAATGGGGGAATGAGAAAAGAATTCATTAATTATATTTTTGTGTTTGACAAGACTTTCGGTCTTGTGCCTACGTACCAACATATAAATGAGGGATCAAAATCTCGTAGTTCGTGCTATAAATTTTAAAATGAGTGTGTTGGTTTTTAACAAAATTTAAGTTTGAAAGGCACAAAGGCCTAAAAATGGTTGAAGGAGTTAGTTCTTTTTGGCTTTTTGAAAGTTTAAGTTAAGTATAGTTAAATTTATTTACAAGTTTGATTTAAGAAAATAAGTTTGAAAATGCAATGGCATAAGGCGAAAGTTTCTATCTTTTGCAAAAATGGTCTAAGTTTAGAACAAAAGTAGTTCACACAAAGAAGGTTTTGAAAATGGAAGGGGAGATTTTGAAATTAAAGAAGTGGGGAGAAGACGAAGAGACTACCTTATGAACCAAAATTTAAAAGTTTAAAGTTGAAAAGATCTGACCAAATGGGAGCAATCAAATAGACAAGGATGTCAATAGAAACCCAAAATTCCCTTGGACTTTTAGAATCAAGCAACACACAAATGCACAATTATATCAATCTTGAAGAGCAAAGGCATCAAATAAAGATGTCCTCATCCAAGCTTATCCACTTCATGATCTTCTTCATAATAGCCTATGTAGCAGATGCATTCCACAAGTCACAGGTTCAACATAACAGCTTAACAATGATCAATGTTGCAGATGAACTAGAGAAGTCTTGAATGATGTATTAGATGAATTTCAAATTGCAAGTACTTCGTTCTTCAACAAGTTGGCATTGGCCAAGTCCATTAGCAAAGGAATGTTGCCTAAGTTCTAAGTCCAATTGGGCAAGATCAAAACAACAGTCCACTCAAAAGTCTTTTAGGGTTTTTGTTGTTATTATGTACATTAATGGTCAAAGACTAAACAAGCAAACGAAGTATATACAAACAAAATAATATCACACAATATGGTCCAAATGGACAAAGTAAAACTTACATTAACATAAACAATTAAAATGATATGTATAATGGCAATATAAAGTGCTAAAAGTAAATTGCATTAAAAGTAAAAGCTTGAAAGTAAAAGTTAATAGTTAATAGTTAGTAGTTAGTTTTGTTTTGATTTTGATTTCAAGACATTATTTGGAGAATTGTAATACCTCAAAATTTACCATTCATTTTTCCTGGAAGCATGGGATTATGTTTTACACTTCATTAGCATCATATTAGGTCATACTCATTGCATACTGCATTAGTGACATGGAGATCAGGTTTTGATTGATCACTCCTTAACAGAAGGAGCCCACACAAATCAATGTTGAGAATTGGACTTCATTTTCTAAGTATACAAGTCTCAAGGGTCTCAGGGGGGTCCAAGTATCTTATTATGGTCCTCAGTTCGTCAGTGAAGGATTCAAAGCTATCAAAGTGTTCATCTGGATTTAATCAGAAATTAGGGTTTCATGGCTACCTGCAACAGGCAATGTTTGGGTGGAAGTAGAGGAGCTTATCCATGTCATGATTAGAGAGGCATCTTGGCCTAGGAAGATTCACAATTATCTCAGAAAGATCCATTGGCAATCAGTGCAATCAGTTCTTGATCATTTTGCCCTAAAACTAGGGTTTGGTATAAAATCAGTTTATTTCTGATTCTTTGGGTGAAACTCTTTTCCACGGCCCTCCATATGTCCACAAGGGTCTACATACAAAAAATCAGCTCTTTCTTTGAGCCAGAGGTGCTTCAATTGATCATTAGAATCGGGAATCAGACAGTTTGGGAAAAGTCAACTGTGGGGCCAGAAAAGTCAACTCCTGACATTTTGAGAGTGGAATCTCAAAATCCACTCCTAGGGGATCCTACATGTGAAATTTGATCAAGGTTGGGTCATGGATTCATCATTTAATCAGGAATTGGAAAAGTTACTTAATTTGGAAATGGTTGACTTTCCATTTACTGCAAGTTTTCATGATCGTTGCACTCACTTTAAGCCCATTTTTCATCAAGATAAAAGCTCCATTTGAAACTTTCTCCAACATGAAAGTTGTTCCTCTTGTTCCAAGCTTTCTAGAGATATAAAGTTTGCTCCATTTGGATTAGAATTGAGAAAGTTATGCTTAGTCAAAGTGAGACATTTTTCTAAGTCCAAAATCTTCAAAATTTGTCAAGACTTCTTGGCCAGTTTTCCTGCACTTCAAGGCATTATTTGAAAATACTTTCTTCACAACAATTGTACCTTGCCATGTCCTCTTTGACATACTTTTGGAATCATCTCATTTGGATCCATGGTTTGAGAGATACATTCATTTAAATTGGGCACTATGACTTGAATTTCTAAGCAGATTTTGGGCCTGAATGGCCCAATCAGATTTTCTAAGCATGCTGCACAAACCAGTCACGTTTTTTTACCTCTTTTGGCCATTCATTGGAAATCCATTCACTTAAGTTTGGCCCAAAATAACAAAATTTTACACCTCACTTCACACTGTTATTCTTATGGATAAATCACTTATTAAAAAGCCCGTGAGAACACCTAATCCACCCTATTTAAGAAGCTGAAACCCTAACCCTAAAGGAGCATTGGAATTTTGTGGCAAGGAGGCAAAGCTTCATCACATATCAGATTCCATTCCACTTCTATTTTCCATTAGGTAATCATCTCTTCCATGGCCATGTTTTGATATATCTACGCTTGCTTACCATGTTCATCACCATTAATCCTTCCATTTTCATATTTATTTTTCTTATTTAAAATATTTTCTTCGTCCATAAAATTACCCAAAAATATTTTTCACTTTTCTTAACGTTTTATTTAATTTTATATAATTTTTATTTTCGTATTTTTTTAATATTAATATTTTATTTTAATTATTTATTCTAAATGGTTCATTTTAATACACTTTTTTTATTGATTTTGTTTTTATGACTTAAAATTATTGTTAGCATTTGATTTTTGGGATGAAGGTTGACTACTGTCTCTTGGTCAACCTGACCTTTTCTTGGAATTTTATTTCACATTTTCAATTTATTTTGGATTTATTTTTGACCTAGTTTGGTTGGTTGACTTTTAATTTGACTTCTGTTTTATTTTAATTAAGTCACGTACCAATTTTCATTATTTTTAAAATCTTTTTGGCGGATGATGATGTCCTGACCCTACCTTATTTAGTTTAGTTTTTCATAATTTTCTTGATTAATTTACTATTTATTTTTGATTTATTTCTAACCTAGTCTTATTAATTGACTTTTGGTTTGACCTATGTTTTGTTTTAATTAATTCACGTGCCAATTTTCATTATTTTTAAAATATTTTTGGGGGATGATGATGTCCTGGACCCACCTTATTTAGTTTAATTTTTCATAATTTTCTTGATTAGTTTTCTATTTATTTGTTATTTTTTGAGTTGACTTGAATTTTCAATTGACTTCTTTATGATCGATGTTTGACTTAGGGATTGCTTATGGAAATTGAAGAGATCTTTTGATCCTCCTTTGTTCATTTCATATGCCATGTATTAGAGGCCTTTTACCTTGATTTTATTTGGTCCTTACCTCATTTCCTGATTAAATTATTCAGTGGACCCTTCGTGTGCATATTTTCATCTGTTTGATTCATCCGTTATCTGTTATACTTGTTTCTTTCATCCATGCTTAATATTGCTGGATTGTTTAACATGTTCATACTCCCATGCATTGTTTAAATGCTCCATTATTTGATTCTTTGGTTTTATTATATATTGTTTATCGATCTGATTGATAATTGTTGCCTACTTGTATGATGTATGAGGCATATATTCTTATTGTTTGTTTGCCATGAACAATCCCCATTCATAACAAATGTACCCCTCTCCCATAAAGTGTATAATATTTATTTCTTTATTTCTTTAGTCACCTGTTAATACAAGAATTAAAACGAACATCCGATAACCATTTCAAAATAAGATCAAAAACTCGACTCAACGTCGAGTAATCATTTTTAAAACATAACAGAACCAACACACATTCATCCATTCTCTTGTAAGTCTATTGCCTCAGGCATCGCCATCTACCTGTAAGTCGATTGCCTCCGGCATCGCCATCTACCCTTATCCGTAACTCCTCTCCGCGCTCCATTCGTCGACTCTTGTTCCGTTTAGGTAGCACCCATTAGGTAGAACCCTTTGTATGATAACATAGGTAGAATTCCCCTATTCTTTGCATGCTAACATTAGGTAGATGTTCCCCTTTGTAAATCCTAACACATAGGTCCATATTGCATGACAACTCTAGAGCAGAGCCTCCCCACTTTTAGACCTTCCGTGCATCTCCGATCTTGTGGCATGACAGTCTGTTCTATTTCAAAGAGGTAACTGCCTAAGACTCGATTCAGCGAGTTGCGACACCTACTGCTAGGATGTTGAACATACTGCCCACCCTCCTTTGACACAGCTGGTGTCCTCTTTTGTAAGTCCATGTTTATATGGCAATCTTTAACCCCTAGTTAGGCCAACTACGACAACTCTGATTCTCATGTTCAGATGAGATACGTAGGCACGAGACGCGATGTCTTGCCGAGTTTGACTGACGGAGTAACAATTAATCCTTGCTGCGATTCTTTTCTCTCGCCCTCGTTGCGATCGAGACTGTCCCTTTCCCTTGCCCTAGTTGCAATCGAGACCCTTGTTCCCCTAGTTAGCCGAACTACGTTTTTCTCTGATTCTCATTCCAGATGAGATACGTAGGCATAAGACGCGACGTCTTACTGAGCACACTTCTCTTTAACCCATAGGTAGCCGAGCTACGAAGACTCTGATTCTCATACTCAGATGAGATACGTAGGCAGTGGTTGTGACATCCTTGCGAGTCATTTTCTTTCAACCTTCCTTTTAGTAAATAGTACTTTAGATGTACCTACACCCTTTAGACTAGAACAACACTTATGAAAAGGGCTCTCTAGGAGTACCTAGGATGTTTTGGGTGCTTAAAACCTTCCCATTGTATAACCAACCCCCTTACCCAGATCTCTGACATTTTTACTAGTTTTTGATTCGATAAAACTTTTAGGTTTTTGTTCGCTTTCTAACCATTCCTTTGGATAAATAGAAGTGCGGTGGCGACTCGACTTGTATGGTTTACCTTGGATTTAGTCAATATCTCTAATGGTAACGAATACCCCGCTACAGAAAAGTGGCGACTCTGCTGGGGACTATCATTTGCCTAGTGGGTTTTGCCTACTTTTCATATTTGTTGTATTGTATGGTATATTGCTTTGTGACATATTTTTGTGCAATTTGGGATTACTGTATTGTATGTAATGATTGAATTGTTTGAATATTAATTCTTTGTATGCTTGGTGATCTTCGTGAGATGAGTTCTATACCCAAACTCGAGTGCACTTAGGATAGGAGAATGGCATAGTCTTGTTGACTTGTGTGGAGTTATTCCTTAGCAAGTTGACTTGCAAGCCCATTCACTTGGTGGAGGTTATGTTGAGATCAATAATGTCACACGAGTAGTCGTGGTTAGGCATTACTCTTTCCAATATATGCCTTAGAAGCCAAGGACCTTAGTTTACCACGCCCATCTTGGCCTATTTTTAGGACGTAGTGCGAAGATCGTTCAAGTGTAAGATTTGATATGATTGTTACGCGATACTACACTCATCAAAGTCTCTCTTGAGAATATTTTTGGAATACGAGTAGTCGTTTATCCGATAATATCCGAAAGATTGGATGATGACTATGGGAACCTCTTGTAGAACATGATTGTCAGGTTTAACCATAGTACACTCCCTTTGGGTGGTTCTTAACCAAGACTCCATGCTCGCGACTCGCAACAAACCCTTGATTCGTGGTTGATCCGTTCTTGTGTATCCTTAATATCAATGGAACTTGGGTGTTGATAAGGTGTAAACCACAATCCACCAAAATGGATGATTGATATTAAGGATGACTTGATCCATCCCATGACCTTTGTGTGGTGTGATTTGCTTGATCCTTGAGTGTGATTGTTGCATCCATGCATTCATGCATTCATACACATCCATATCATCAACAATGAGAAAATTTTCAAGGAACTTAAGAGGTCTGTTTGCAAATTCTCAGACATGGATAAGCAAAGAAGGAATACGAAGAAGTACAGTTTCAGACAACCCAACTTGAAAGAGTTAAGGAGTTTGACATCCTATGTATTAGATCCCTTGGAATTCAAGGCTCGTCATGGGAAGCTTCTGTCTATTTTGGCTACTCAAGTCGATGAAGGTCTAATGAATGTGTTGGTGCAGTTCTATGATCCCTTGTACCGTTGCTTCACTTTTCCGGATTTCCAGCTTTTTCCCACGCTTGAGGAGTATGCCTATCTTGTGGGCATACCTATCCTAGACCAGTTGCCGTTTAGTGGCTTGGTGAGAGTTCTTTCTTCTCAAGAGATTGCTGATCTGTTGTGTATAGATGAATCTATTATTGGTGCTCATATGACTACCAAAGGTGGAATTCAAGGTCTCCCGTCTGATTTCCTCATTGATCAAGCTACTATGTTTGGGAAGGCCATGAGTGAGGATGCCTTTGAGGCCATATTTGTACTTCTCATCTATGGGCTAGTGTTATTCCCCAACATCGACAAGTTGGTGGATGTGAACGCCATTAGGATTTTATCTACTCTTAACCTCGTTCCTACTCTGTTGGGTGACACTTATTTCTCTTTGCATATGAGGAATGCAAAGGGTGGTGGTACCATTGTGTGTTGTTTGCCTCTGTTGTACAAGTGGTTTATTTCGCACTTGCCTCAGACGCTCGCCTTCAAGGAGAATAAAGGATGTCTACGGTGGTCCACGAGACTTATGTCTCTCACTAATGAAGATATCTTTCGGTACAACCGTGTATATGATGGTGTGCAGATTATCGACTCTTGTGGTGAATTCTCCAATGTACCTCTTCTTTGTACAAGCAGTGGAATTAACTACAACCCTGTTTTGGCACGTCGTCAGCTTGGGTTCCCCCTAAAGGATAAACCCAATAACATTCTGTTAGAGGGTGTGTTCTTTTAGGAGGGTAAAGATCCCCAAGGCTTGAAGGGCAGGATAGTCCGTGCTTGGCGCAATATCCATAAGAAAGGAAGGAAGGAGGTAGGTCCGAAGAACTGTATCGCTTTGGAACCCTATACCTCTTAGGTTAGGAGGAGAGCTTCTGAGTACCTCATGCCTTATGAGTATCCAAGACCCACACCTTTGGTTGTGGCTGGGCCTTCAACCTTCCCTAGCCAAGGAGTAGAGGAGTTGAGAGACGAAGACCGTTCGCGTGCTAGGATCCGTGAACGAGAGGAGTTGCTTCAGCATATCAGAGACAAGCATGCTTTGATAGAGTTCCTTGAGCACCAGGTTATTGATGATCCTGATGACGCATTGACTTCTCTACTTCCTCAATCTTCCAAGTTTTGGAAGAGGAAGTATGATCGACTCGCCAAAGAGAAGGCAGATATGGAGGCAACCTATGAGAGGGAGGTGAAAAGGCTTCGTGCAGCTTATCTTCCGGTCTCGAGGGCTTTGGACGATTGCTTCTAGGGATCCATAGGATGTTCATTTTCCTTCTCTCTTATATTGTATTTGGTTACCAAGATTGTACTTCTTTGGCGTAAAAACATTTCCAAATATTAATTGATGTGATATTTCCGTATGTGATAAATGTTTAATATTTCCAAAATTTGCAAATAAGACTCTAAAGTTCCTCTGATATAAAAATTAAATCATAAGCATTGCATGCATCATGTTTATCTATTCCTAGGGGTTTATATCTTCTTCTTGATTCTAGTCGGGGTTTTCTTATACTGTTTATCTAATGTGAGACTGGCATCAAGGGGTAGAATACCCTTTGAAATTGATAAACATGTCATTGCATTTGCATATTCATTAGCATGTCTTGCATAACAGGTACCGCCGCAGTGTTCTCATATTGTTTGGTATTCCATTATTAGGATAGCTGACTCAGGCATTCCCCGATACGATACCCGAAGGAATCAACAGAGAGCAATGGAAGGTTTACAAGCAGAGCTCGCTGAGATGAGGATTCGCATGAATCAGTCCATGGAAGTGGTCCAAGGAATGGCTCAGGGACAACAGGAGATTAGATTGTTGGTACAGGGGAATCCCCCTACTACTCAACCGGAGGTTGTGGCTGATCCTCCCGCTGGAGAGGCTAATGGACCCAATGGACCGGGGCCTATCCCAATCCCACATGGCAACCTTGGTCAACAACCCATCCGTGATGATCAGGAGGATCAATTCCCCCTGCTTCAGGAGGACTTTGGCATGGGCCATGGTATGGACCCTATGTTTCGGAGACTGGAAGAGAGGTTAAAAGATGTGGAAGGGCAGAATGCTCTTGGTGTGGATGTTGCTGACTTGGGGTTGGTCCCAGGCGTGAGAGTTCCGCCAAAATTCAAAGTCCCCGTGTTTGATAAGTACAATGGCAACTCTTGCCCGAAGACTCATGTACAAGCTTACTTCCGCAAGATGATCGCGTATTCTGATGATGAGAAGCTGCTCATGTACTTCTTCCAGGACAGCCTAGCTGGGGCATCCTTGGAGTGGTATATGAGGCTGGACAAAGCCCATATTCGCTGCTGGAGAGACTTGGCTGAGGCCTTTGTGAAGCAATATCAGTACAATGCGGATATGGCACCAGACAGGACTCAGCTCCAGAATCTGTCTCTCAAGAGCAACGAGTGCTTCAAAGAGTATGCTCAACACTGGAGAGAGTTGGCTTCCCGTGTTCAGCCTCCGATGTTGGAAAAAGAGATGGCCAACATGTTTATGAACACACTGCATGGATCTTATTTGGAGCGTCTGGTGGGTTGCAACGCCTCGAATTTTACTGATGTGGTCTCTACCGGTGAGAGGGTGGAGAACTACTTGAAGACATGTAAGATCCAAAATGGGGTTGGATCATCTTCGGGGTCAAAGAAGTCGTTCTTAGGAGGACAGAAGAGGAGAGAAGGGGATGCAAATGACATATCTTCTTATCAGAATAGGGGTAACCGGAGGAATAACTTTCAGAGTTACCATCAACAACCTTATGTTGCAGTAGTGACCATTCCGGCTGCAGCACCAGTGCAACAATAACAACCTCAACGTCAACAAAATCAATACCAACAACAACAGGGTAACAGACCTGCTTATCAACAGAGACAGAGGATGATGGATAGGCATTTCGACACTCTTCCGATGTCGTATGCCCAGTTGCTTCCCAACCTTCAACATTTGCAACTTGTGCAGTTACGCACTTTGGCTCCTCCCGTTGGCAGGCTTCCAGTGGGTTATGACGCCAATGCTAGGTGTAATTTCCACTCTGGGGCACCTGGCCACACTATTGAGAACTGCAAAGCTTTTAAGCACGTAGTTCAGGACCTTATTGATTCAAAGGCCAATAACTTTGCGCCGGCTCCTAATGTTGTCAACAATCTTATGTCGCAGCAGGGTAGAGCAAATGTTAACATGGTTGAAGGAGAAGTCAAATTAGTCAAGGAGGTGTTGAACCTGAAGACTCCGCTGTTAGAAATCAAAGAATACTTGCTAAAGGCAGATGTTTTCCCCGGCTGTGGGAGCGGTTGTTTGGGTTGTGTTGCACAGAGTGGGGGTTGTGTGAAGCTGCAACAGGGTATCCAGGCCTTGCTTGACGATGGTATCCTCCAAGCTGAAGACTTATCTGCCCAAAGGTCTATTGAAGGGGTTGTTGAGAAGGCAGATGTTGATCCGCTCTTTCCTGAAGATGCTGAAAAATTTGCAAATGTTGTTCTTGCTGATTTTGTAATTCCCAATGATGTAATTAATTTTTCTGATGTTGTTGCTGATATTCCAAACATTGTGATGGATTCTGATGTACTTGCTGAACTCGATTCCGATGTTTTGGATGTTTGTGTTTCAATGAATGAGATTTCTGAGTATGACTGTGACGTTGCCACTATCACAATTTTCTACCCGACCGCTCAGATCAGTGCGCCAGTAGCGCAACCGGTACCACTAGTGCGACCGTATCAATCCACTATGACCATCACGGCCCCTGGTCCTTTACCTTTCACCTGGGAAAGGACCATTCCTTGGTATTACGGGGGGAGTGTGTACATGCATGATCATGGAGTGGAGCAGCCATTGAAAGTAGAAGAGGTGTAGGATCAGAAGTTTGAACCTGGAATTAAGATAAAAGATCCCGCAGTGGACAATGTTGGTGGAATCGGGCGATTCACCAGAAGTGGTAGACTGTTCTCACCACCGGTTACCCAACCTGATAGTGTTGACGCCGCGGCGAAGGCCAAAGGCAAGCAAGTTGTGAATGAGGGTACCTCTGCACCACAGGCTGGCTCTGAGCCTGCTTTTGCGAAGGATGTGGACGAACTTTTGAGAATTATAAAGAAAAGCGATTACAAGGTAGTCGATTAGTTGATTCAGACGCCATCCAAGATATCTATTCTCTCACTCTTGCTGTGTTCGGAGGCACACAGGGAGGCACTCCTGAAGGTCCTTAATGCTGCATATGTGCCTCAGGAGATCTCAGTGAACCAACTAGAAGGGATCGTTGCAAATGTTCATACAAGCAACAGGTTGGGTTTTACTGATTCTGACTTGACGCTAGTTGGACGCGATCATAACAAGGCTTTGCACATCTCGATGGAGTGTAAAGACACTGTGCTATCCCATGTTCTAGTGGATACAGGTTCCTCTCTCAATGTGCTACCCAAGAGAGCCCTGTCAAGGTTAGATGTAGAAGGTTTGATCTTGAAGCCTTCCGATCTTGTGGTAAGAGCCTTCGATGGTTCTAAGAGGTCGGTGTTCGGAGAGGTAGAATTGCCAATTCAGATTGGATCACAAACCTTTAACACCGTAGTCTATGTGATGGATATCAGTCCTTCGTATAGCTGCTTGCTGGGTCGTCCTTGGATCCACAATGCTGGGGCAGTCTCCTCGACCTTGCATCAGAAGATCAAGTTCCCAGTCAACGGAAGAAGTATCATTGTTTGTGGTGAGGAGGATATTTTGGTCAGTAACTTGTCTACATTCAAGTATGTAGAGGTAGAAGGTGAGATTCATGAGACCCTGTGTCAGGCCTTTGAGGCACTTCAAGTCAAGGATGCAGCTCCAGTGGAAGAGGTTGAAGCAGGTGCCTCTTTTTCGTCCTTAAGCAGGCACAAACCTTGGTAAATTCAGGTGTTGCTCCCGGTTGGGGACGCCTGGTGGATTTACCTGTAAAGGAAGACAAGTTTGGGATTGGGTATCAGCCGGCATTGACTTCTACAACTTCAACGCCTCAGACTCGTCAGGGGCCGATTACTTTCTCCAGTGCTGGCATCATTCAGTACAGCCAGATCTCTGCAATCAACAAAGAAGACGAGGATAATGATTGCGACATTGACAACTGGGTGCGTCCAAGGGTCCCGGGTGAAGTTCTTCGCAACTGGTCTTCTGAAGAGATTATCCAAGTCACTCTTCTTAAAGAGTAATTTTCTTTGTTTATTCATGCATATCCAAGTCTAACGTTCCGCCCAGGGCGTGATGACTCATTGTAGGGCTCATCTATGTGGATACCTGCATTTTTTATCATAAATAAAGGATGTCTTTTTGCATTCAAATATTTTGTTCACTGTCTATCTATTTTTGCAGTTTTCAAAAAAAATAAAAAATAAAAATATATATATATATATACATTTGGCAATGTTTTGTTTAGTTTCCACTCCTTGTTCACACTCATAAGCACATACCATCACTCATGCAGATGAACGTCACCGGATCCAATTGATAACAGTTCTGCTATGGCTCGCTTCGACTTTGAAAATCCAATCTTTCAAGCTGAAGAAGAGGGTGATGAAGACTGTGAACTCCCTGAAGAACTTGCCAGGTTATTAAAACAGGAGGAAAAGGTCATTCAACTACATCAAGAGTCTATTGAAGTGATTAATCTCGGACCGAGGACGCCAAGAGAGAAATCAAGATAGGGGCTGCTTTGGAAGATAATGTGAAGAAGGGGCTGATTGAATTGCTGCAAGAGTATGTTGACATCTTCGCTTGGTCTTATCAGGACATGCCAGGGCTTGACACAGACATTGTGGTACACCGTTTGCCTCTCAAAGAGGATTGTCCTCCGGTCAAGCAGAAGCTCAGAAGAACAAGACCAGAGATGGCTGTTAAGATAAAGGAAGAAGTGCAAAAACAGTTGGATGCAGGGTTTCTAGCGGTTACAAATTATCCGCCATGGGTTGCAAATATAGTTCCAATACCTAAAAAGGATGGAAAGGTACGGATGTGTGTTGACTACCGGGATCTGAACATAGCTAGTCCTAAAGATGATTTCCTATTACCTCACATCGACGTTTTGGTGGATAACACGGCTCAGTTCTCGATATTCTCCTTTATGGATGGCTTTTCTGGCTATAATCAAATTAAGATGGCACCAGAAGACATGGAGAAGACAACTTTCATAACCCCATGGGGCACCTTCTGCTACAAGGTGATGCCGTTTGGTCTAAAAAATGATAGGGCAACATATCAACGAGCTATGGTAACTCTTTTCCATGATATGATTCATCATGAAATCGAGGTTTATGTTGATGATATGATTGCCAAATCTCAGACGGAAGAAGAACATTTGGTGAATTTGCTGAAACTGTTTGAGCGTTTGAGGAAGTTCAATTTGAGGCTTAATCCG
The DNA here is from genome assembly GCF_024323335.1 of Lathyrus oleraceus. Classification (NCBI taxonomy): domain Eukaryota; kingdom Viridiplantae; phylum Streptophyta; class Magnoliopsida; order Fabales; family Fabaceae; genus Lathyrus; species Lathyrus oleraceus. The sequence continues at coordinate 225,371,422 of NC_066584.1, forward strand.
AACAAGTGTACTTTCGGAGTGAGATCTGGAAAACTGCTGGGTTTTATTGTTAGTGAAAAAGGGATTGAGGTGGATCCCGCCAAAGTGAAAGCAATACAAGAAATGCCTGAGCCAAGAACAGAAAAACAAGTCTGTGGTTTCTTAGGGAGGTTGAACTACATTGCAAGGTTCGTCTCTCACCTAACAGCCACGTGTGAGCCAATATTCAAATTGTTGAGAAAAGATCAGGCCACCAGGTGGAATGATGATTGCCAAAGGGATTTCGAGAAGATAAAAGAGTATTTGCAGAATCCTCCAATCCTTATGCCTCCAGTCCCAGGGAGACCGCTGATTATGTATTTGACAGTACTTGATAATTCCATGGGTTGTGTTCTCGGTCAACATGACGAGATAGGTAGGAAAGAGCATGCCATCTACTACCTGAGTAAAAAATTCACAGATTGCGAGTCGAGATACTCAATGCTTGAAAAGACATGTTGTGGACTTGCATGGGCTGCTAAGCGATTGAGACAATACATGCTGACTCACATGACCTTACTGATCTCCAAAATGGATCCAGTCAAGTATATATTTGAGAAGCCAGCTCTCACCGGAAGGGTTGCTCATTGGAAAATGGTACTGATAGAGTACGACATCCAGTATACATCCCAGAAAGCCATCAAAGGGAGTATTCTGTCAGACTATCTTGCTCAGCAGCCGATTGATGATTATGAGCCGATGAAGTTTGATTTTCTGGATGAAGACATCATGTTCCTCAAGATGAAAGACTGTGAAGAGCCAGTTGTTGAGGAGGGACCTGATCTAGATGAAAAGTGGACTTTAATGTTTGATGGGGCCGTCAATGCCAAAGGAAGTGGAATTGGTGTTGTCATTACCACTCCGAAAGGTGCCCACATACCTTTCACCGCTCGTCTGACTTTTGAGTGCACCAATAATGAAGCTGAGTGTGAAGCTTGTATCTTGGGTATCGAGCAAGCCATTGATTTGAGAATCAAGACTCTGGACATATTCAGAGATTCAGCTCTAGTGATCAATCAAGTGAATGGTGATTGGAATACTCTCCAGCCTAATCTGGTCCCCTACAGGGATTACACGAGAAGACTGTTGACTTTCTTCACAACAGTAAAGCTGTATCATATACCTCGTGATAAGAACCAGATGGAAGATGCTCTTGCTACTCTATCCTCCATGATCAAGGTGATTCGGTGGAACTATGCTCCCAGGATCGATGTTATGCGCCTTGATAGGGCCGCATATGTGTTTGTTGCTGAACTGGTAGTTGATGACGAGCCCTGGTACCACGACATCAAGTGCTTTCTGAAGAATCAAGAGTACCCTGCAGGGGCATCCAACAATGATAGAAAGACTTTGAGAAGATTGGAAGGCAGTTTCTTTTTGAACAAAGACGATGTGCTGTATAAGAGGAACTTCGACATGGTTTTGCTCAGATGCGTGGATAGACACGAAGCGGACATGTTAATGCAGGAAGTTCATGAAGGCTCCTTGGGTACTCATGCCGGCGGACATGCAATGGCTAAGAAATTGTTGAGAGCGGGTTATTACTGGATGACCATGGAATCTGATTTTTTCAAATATGCTCGAAAGTGTCATAAATGCCATATTTATGCTGATAAGGTGCATGTGCCGCCAAATCCTCTGAATGTGATGTCTTCACCGTGGCCATTCGCTATGTGGGGCATTGATATGATTGGAAAGATTGAGCCGATTGCTTCCAATGGGCATCGCTTCATCCTTGTTGCCACCGACTATTTCACCAAGTGGGTCGAAGCAACGTCATTTGCGAAGGTCACCAGACATGTGGTTGCCCGATTCATCAAGAAAGAAATCATTTGTCGTTATGGGATTCCCGAAAGAATCATTACTGATAATGGTTCTAATCTCAATAACAAAATGATGAAAGAGTTGTTCAAGAACTTCAACATTCAACATCACAACTATTCCCCTTATCGTCCTAAGATGAACGGTGCTGTTGAGGCGGCAAATAAGAACATAAAGAAGATTGTGCAGAAGATGGTCGTTACGTACAGAGATTGGCATGAGATGCTACCATTCGCCTTGCATGGGTACCGTACTTCAGTACGTACATCAACCGGGGCAACCCCTTACTCCCTTGTGTATGGTATGGAAGCAGTCCTACCTGTTGAAGTGGGGATTCCTTCTCTAAGAGTCCTGCTGGATGTCAAGTTAGATGAAGCTGAATGGATTCAGAGAAGGTTCAATGAGTTGAGTCTTATCGAAGAGAAGCGGATGGCAGCCATTTGTCATGGGCAGTTGTATCAAAGTCGGATGAAGAGAGCCTTTGATCAGAAAGTGCGTCCTCGATGCTTCCAAGTCGGAGATTTGGTGTTGAAAAGGATCCTTCCTCCTCAGACAGATCACATGGGCAAGTGGACTCCTAACTATGATGGATCGTATATTGTCACCAAGGTTTTTGATGGTGGAGCCTTAATGCTTGCAACTATGGATGGTGAACACTTAACTTCCCCTGTGAACTCAGACGCAATTAAAAAATACTTCGCATAAAATAGACCCGCTGGACGATAAAAAGAATAGTCCAGGCAAAACAATGGGCATCCCGGTGAACCAAGAAAATAAAAAAGGTTTGGGCAAAAGTTAGGGATTAAAAAATGAAAAGATTGTACACTCGGTAAGTTGAAAACCTGAAAGGGCAACTTAGGCAAAAATGGGTATCCTGGTGGATTGAAAACCCGAAAGGGCGATCCAGGCAAAAGTTAGGGATTAAGCGAATGGTTGCGTTCTGAGTAGTTCTGAATATCATCTCGTGTCGATAACCGGAAACTTCCGAAGGATAGGAAACAATCCAATCACCTTTTTAGGAAAGCTGATCATCTGGAGGATCTTGAAGACGAGCAAATCATAGCAGAATTGGAACCCGATAGAAATCCATTTCACATTGCCATTAGATTAATTTCTGTTTTTTATTTGTTGTGCAATTACCTCTTTCCAGGGATTGCTTCCTGATGTAAATACCTATTCAGAGGCCACTCAATCAATAAAATCATGTTATTCAGTATATCTTTGTGTTAATTTTCATTTTACTGTTTTGTTTGCAAAAATGACGTCCGAATTTTTGATAAACATTGCATCATGAAACATAAGAGCTTTACAGGTACGTGCTTAATAAACATTGAAAATTGCTGTAAATTTTAAGTGCTTTGGACCGGCTATTCAGAACAGTTACACTCGGGCGTTTCCTTAAGGTCCCCATCAAATGATCGCGGATGTTTTTCCTCAACAGTTGGAATTTGGTATCTTATCCCTGCAGAGCTGGTCCGAGCGTTGGATTCTTCAATCCCCAGCAGGCTCTCACTGCTGTACTTCCCCAAGCATTTGTTTCAGATTATACATTCACCAGTAGAGTCGACAGTGTCAGACTGTATATCCCCAGCGGAGTTGACAGTGTCAAACTGTATATCCCCAGCGGAGTTGATAGTGCCAGACTGTATCTTCCCAGCAGAAGCGGCTGCTCCTCAGAGTTCGATGTCAGATCGATGATCTCGACGCTAGACCCATGGTCTCTTTCCTTGAAGCAGAATCTCGGTACCATATCGGTGTTTGCTTCCCCTGCTGAGTCGTCTCTCTCGCAGATTATGGTTGCCAGAACCACTGTCGCTTTCCTCAGCAGCAAGTTTTCAGTGTCATTCTCTCCCAAGTCAGAACCTCGGTATTTTGTTATTTGCCAGAACACCGTGTGGTGGGTCATTTCCCCACAGAGTTCTTTGTGTTGCACATCTCCAGCAGCCTTGCCAGGGTCCAGAAGATGGTGATCATTTCCCCAGCAGAATTCCTTGCCTCAGCTTGGCGTTCTCTCTAATCAAGCATTTCACATCCCTGCATGTAGAATCATATTGCATTGCATCCTCCCAAATTGCATAGCCTTTCCATTTTCATGGAGCATTACGCCATTGAAAAATTCAAACATACGCATGTAAAGCATAAGGCATTCTCAGTATCCCAAGTAATAAGCCAGAAGTTATTTCCAGTACTCAGACTGAAGATTGTTCATGACTTATCTTTATTATTCCTAGCAGGGGTCGTTGGCCCACGCGCCGCCTCAACTGTCATTTTCCCTATTTCTGTCGATGCTGACAGGCATGAAAGTTTCCGGTATTCAGACCGAAGTGGCATTCAGGCCAGTTTTCCAATGTTCAGATCGAAGAAGTTTCCGATATTCAGGTCGATGCAACTTGTGGCATTCAGGCCAGTTTTCCGGTATTCAGAACGAAGTGGCACTCAGGCCAGTTTCCCGGTGTTCAGACCGATGTTTGATAATCTAATATCTTCCGATGTTCATATCGAAGAAGTTTCCGACATTCAGGTCGATGCAACTTGTGGCATTCAGGCCAGTTTTCCGGTATTCAGACCGAAGTGGCATTCAGGCCAGTTTCCCAGTGTTCAGACCGATGTTTGATAATCAAGTATCGTCCGATGCTCAGATCGAAGTCATTTCCAGTATTCTGATTGATGAGCGGCATTCAGGCCATGGTTATTTCTGTGTTACCATTTATATTGATATTCAGGCTAACATTCCTTGTTTCGGTGTTCAGATCGACTCTCACCGTACCAGACAGATTCTTTTTCAAGACCACCACTTGGCCGATTCTGACAGGCATTGTTACTTCATTTTTTCACTTCAGTGTAAATTTTCAGGCTTTTATCGTATTCAATCACTTGATAACTCGAAAGTGTGAAAGCCTTTGATATCTTCCTTTCGGGCTTCTAGTTGATTGAATAAGAGCAACTGTAATACCCCAAAATTTACCCTTCATTTTTCCTGGAAGCATGGGATTATGTTTTACACTTCATTAGCGTCATATTAGGTCATACTCATTGCATACTGTATTAGTGACATGGAGATCAGGTTTTGATCGATCACTCCTTAATAGAAGGAGCCCATACAAATCAAGGTTGAGAATTGGACTTCATTTTCTAAGTATACAAGTCTCAAGGGTCTCAAGGGTCTCAGGGGGGTCCAAGTATCTTATTATGGTCCTCAGTTCGTCAGTGAAGGATTCAAAGCTATCAGAGTGTTCATCTGGATTTAATCAGAAATTAGGGTTTCATGGCTACCTGCAACAGGCAATGTTTGGGTGGAAGTAGAGGAGCTCATCCATGTCATGATTAGAGAGGCATCTTGGCCTAGGAAGATTCACAATTATCTCAGAAAGATCCATTGGCAATCAGTGCAATCAGTTCCTGATCATTTTGCCCTAAAACTAGGGTTTGGCATAAAATCAGTTTATTTCTAATTCCTTGGGTGAAAATCTTTTCCATGGCCCTCCATATATGTCCACAAGGGTCTACATACACAAAATTAGCTCTTTATTTGAACCAGACGTGCTTCAATTGATCATTAGAATCAGGAATCAGACAGTTTGGGAAAAGTCAACTGTGGGGCCAAAAAAGTCAACTCCTGACATTTTGAGAGTGGAATCTCAAAATCCATGCCTAGGGGATCCTACATGTGAAATTTGATCAAGGTTGGATCATGGATTCATCATTTAATCAGGAATTGGAAAAGTTACTTAATTTGGAAATGGTTGACTTTCCATTTAGGGCAAGTTTTCATGATCATTGCACTCACTTTAAGCCCATTTTGCATTAAGATAAAAGCTCCATTTGAAAATTTCTCCAACATGAAAGTTGTTCCTCTTGTTCCAAGCTTTCTAGAGATATAAAGTTTGCTCCATTTGGATTAGAATTGAGAAAGTTATGCTTAGTCAAAGTGAGATATTGTTTTAGGACACTTAGAAAAATTTCTAAGTCCAAAATCTTCAAAATTTGTCAAGATTTATTGGCCAGTTTTCCTGCACTTCAAGGCATTATTTGAAAATACTTTCTTCACAACAATTATACATTGTCATGTCCTCTTTCACATACTTTTGGAATCATCTCATTTGGATTCATGGTTTGAGAGATACATTCATTTAAAGTGGGCACCATGACTTGATTTTCTAGGCAGATTTTGAGCCTGGATGGCCCAATCAGATTTTCTAAGCATGCTGCACAAACCAGTCATGTTTTTTTACCTCTTTTGGCCATTAATTAGACATCCATTTACTTAAGTTTGGCCCAAAATAACAACATTTTACACCTCAACTCACACTTTTATTCTTATAGATAAATCACTTATTAAAAAGCCCATGAGAACACCTAATCCACCCTATTTAAGAAGCTGAAACCCTAACCCTAAAGGAGCATTGGAATTTCGTGGCAAGGAGGCAAAGCTTCATCACATATCAGATTCCATTCCACTTCTATTTTCCATTAGGTAATCATCTCTTCCATGGCCATGTTTTGATATATCTACGCTTGCTTACCATGTTCATCACCATTAATCCTTCCATTTTCATATTTCCTTTTCTTATTTAAAATATTTTCTTCGTCCATAAAATTACCCAAAAATATTTTTCACTTTTCTTAACGTTTTATTTAATTTTATATAATTTTTATTTTCGTATTTCTTAAATATTAATATTTTATTTTAATTATTTATTCTAAATGGTCCATTTTAACACACTTTTTTTATTGATTTTATTTTTATGACTTAAAATTATTATTAGCATTTGATTTTTGGGATGAAGGTTGACCACTGTCTCATGATCAACCTGACCTTTTCTTGGAATTTTATTTCACATTTTCAATTTATTTTGGATTTATTTTTGACCTAGTTTGGTTGGTTAACTTTTAATTTGACTTCTGTTTTATTTTAATTAATTCACGTACCAATTTTCATTATTTTTAAAATCTTTTTGGAGAATGATGATGTCATGACCTCACATTATTTGGTTTAATTTTTCATAATTTTCTTGATTAATTTACTATTTATTCTTGATTTATTTCTAACCTAGTCTTACTAATTGACTTTTGGTTTGACCTATGTTTTGTTTTAATTAATTCACGTGCCAATTTTCATTATTTTTAAAATCTTTTTGTGGGATGATGATGTCCTGACCCCACATTATTTATTTTAATTTTTCATAATTTTCTTGATTAATTTGCTATTTATTTGTTATTTTTTAAGTTGACTTGAATTTTCAGTTGACTTCTTTATGATCGATGTTTGACTTAGGGATTGCTTACGGCAATTGAAGAGATCTTTTGATCCTCCCTTGTTCATCTTATATGCCATGTATTAGAGGACTTTTACCTTGATTTTATTTGGTCCTTACCTCATTTCCTGATTAAATTATTCAGTGGACCCTTCGTATGCATATTTTCATCTGTTTGATTCATCTGTTATCTGTTATACTTGTTTCTTTCATCCATGCTTAATATTGTTGGATTATTTAACATGTTCATACTCCCATGAATTGTTTAAATGCTCCATTATTTGATTCTTTGGTTTGATTATATATTGTTTATTTATCTGATCTGATTGATAATTGTTGCCTACTTGTATGATGTATGAGGCATATATTCTTATTGTTTGTTTGCCATGAACAATCCCCATTCATAACAAATGTACCCCTATCCCATAAAGTGTATAATATTTATTTCTTTATTTCTTTAGTCACGTGTTAATACAAGAATTAAAACGAACATCCGATAACCATTTCAAAATAAGATCAAAAGCTCGATCCAACATCGAGTAATCATTTTCAAAACTTAACAGAACCAGCACGCATTCATCCATCCTCTTGTAAGTCGATTGCCTCAGGCATCGCCATCTACCTGTAAGTCGATTGCCTCCGACATCGCCGTCTACCCTTATCCGTAACTCCTCTCCGCACTCCATCCGTCGACTCTTGTTCCGCTTAGGTAGCACCCATTAGATAGAACCCTTTGTATGATAACATAGGTAGAATTCCCCAATTCTTTGCATGCTAACATTAGGTAGATGTTCCCCTTTGTAAGTCCTAACACATATGTCCATATTGCATGATAACTCTAGAGCAGAGCCTCCCCACTTTTAGACCTTCCGTGCGTCTCCGATCTTGTGGCATGACAGTCCGTTCTATTGCAAAAGAGGTAACTTCCTAAGACTCGATTCAGCGAGCTGCGACACCTACTGCTAGGACGTTGAACACACTGCCCACCCTCCTTTGACACAGCTGGTGTCCTCTTTTGTAAGTCCATGTTCAGATGGCAATCCTTAACCCCTAGTTAGGCAAACTACGACAACTCTGATTCTCATGTTCAGATGAGATACGTAGGCACGAGACGCGATGTCTTGCCGAGTTTGACTGACGACTAACAACTAATCCTTGCTTGCGTTTGCCCTTGCTGCAATTCTTTTCTCTCGCCCTCGTTGCGATCGAGACCGTCCCTTTCCCTTGCCCTAGTTGCAACGAGACCCTTGTTCCCCTAGTTAGCCGAACTACATTTTGCTCTGATTCTCATTCCAGATGAGATACGTAGGCATAAGATGCGACGTCTTATCGAGCACACTTCTCTTTAACCCATAGGTAGCCGAGCTACGAAGACTCTGATTCTCATACTCAGATGAGATACGTAGGCAGTGGATGCGACATCCTTGCGAGTCATTTTCTTTTAACCTTCCTTTTAGTAAATAGTACTTTAGATATACCTACACCCTTTAGACTAGAACAACACTTAATGCAAAGGGATCCCTAGGAGTACCTAGGATGTTTTGGGTGCTTAAAACCTTCCCATTGCATAACCAACCCCCTTACCCAGATCTCTGACATTTTTACTAGTTTTTGATTCGATAAAACTTTTAGGTTTTTGTACGCTTTCTAACCATTCCTTTGGATAAATAGAAGTGCGGTGGCGACTCGACTTGTATGGTTTACCTTGGATTTAGTCAATATCTCTAATGGTAATGAATACCCCGCTACAAGAACACTTAACCCACTTGCCACAAGCATGGATCCTTGAACCAAAACATCTTCCAAAGGAAGGAAAGAAGGCCAAGTTTCCACACAATACCATGGAAGAGGGGAGACTTACAATCTCACTAACTAGAATGCTTATGCCTTTTGTGTCACAAATTTAGCGCTATGTTAAACAATCGTAATTGGACCTATATAGAAGTCACAACTATTTGAGGTCGGGCAATAGACTTTTGGTGTTAATGCATGTTGGAGACATAGTATTATGAACTATGCTCATTAAACATACCACACACACAAAATATGCAAAAGGTGTGGTCTAATCTCATCCATACTCATGTTAATCTTTCAATCAACTAGCATTAGGACTTTGATATGTCATTGGCCAATTGAAAATGAATGAATGAAGAATGGGAATTAGATGAAGAGGGAAGGGGATGAATGAGATCACAAATTGGTCAAAGGAGGACTTTTACCAAATTAATATTATTCATTCATTTTGGGAGATGGAATATACATTCCACCAATCCCCTAAATCCAATAATATTAACTTGACAAAGTCAAATCAACCTTGACCAAGGCCCAACATAAAATAAGAAACTCAATTAATTTAATCCAAATGGTCAACACAAGTAAAATGGAATTTATTCAATTAAAAAATAGTAAAATAATGTATTAAATTTAAATATGTTTTGTCCAAATCCTAAAATCTCATCAAAACACTAAATAAATGACCATGAGATTTATCATAGGTCAAACAAGGTCAAAGGACCTTGGAGAAAAAAATTCATAATTTTTGGACACTTAAAAATATTTTTAAACAATTAAAAACAAATGCAAAATCATTTAATTCATGAAAAGTATTAATAATGATCCAAAGAATAATTTTAATTCAGAATATGAAAACGGAAAATATTTGAGAATTTTTGGTGAAAGTCCCATATTTTTTGGATCAATATTAAATTTATTATGAATTATTGAAGAAAATAGAAGTAAAATGAAATTCAGAAAATCCAAAAATACGTGGACCATCAGATCTCCCTCATTAATTGAGGTGGCAGATCTGATGATCCAAAACACGCGTTCCATGTACACCCGAGTCAAATGCGTGGCAACATGAGTAATCACAAGGAACGACTAAGATTAGAACGTGGAGCTTAGATCCCATAATCCAGATGCAAGCCACATCATCGCCGGAGCCAGAGCTCCGGTCATCTTCCCCGGTGAGCTCCACTGGACTGGTCAAGATGAACCATCACTAAAATTCAAAACAGAGACATGATTTTAACGAGAAAACATCACTGAGCACGAATATCACCTCCAATTCATACAATTCCAACTATATTGAGAGATATGTGGAATTGAAAAATGAGGTTCATGATCTAAGTTGCTTCGATTTGGCCTCAAAGCAACTCAACCTTCTTGCCTACATTGGTAGGACTTCAGACAACTCAAGAATCAATGGAATTGAGCAAGAAACAAGGAGAATCGAAGAGTTTCAAATTTCTACAAATTACCTTCAATGGAGGTCTGAGCTTGCTAGATCTTGATCTGAATTGTGCTTGGCTTCACTTCAATTGCTTGCAGGAGAGGAATGGAAAGGCTTAGAAGCAATGGATTCCTGGAGAAATGAATTCCAAAACAGTGGAGATTCAAGCTCAAATTCAAATGAATTTATCAGGGTTATACTCTTAGAGTGAATGGTTTTCAATGGGGATTCAAAACTGGCGTGATGTGTATCTTAATTCTGAGCATAAGGGCCTCAATTTATAGGGAAATCAAATGATATTTGCACACTCTTTCCACTTTCCAAATTTGGCAAAATGATGATGCCATGCTGCATGGGTGCGCATAGGCCCATGGAATGATGGTTTGAAATTCCAATTGAATGATCAGATGCTTTGAAAATGGATTGGATTGCAAGGTACGTGTGCATTGTCACTTGAATATTGATTCATGCCAAATGATATCAGCATGTTTAAGCTATGCGCAACCCATGCATTTCAAGTCCAAAATGAATGAATTTTAGCTCTTTGGAAAGGTGAGGTCAAGAGGAACAAGTTTGATGTTGAACACTTTTTCATTTGGATCTTGGAAATTGGAGATATTTTAGGTGGAAGTTTGGAAAATTTTGACATATCAAAAAATTTCTAAGTGTCAAGCCATATGTCTCAATATTCCACCTTGCTTCACTTTTTATGGGAGCTTCAAATGAGAAAGGTGTCTTCATAAAAGTTGTAGCTCTCTCAAAGACATTAAAAATTTGCACAAATTTCATGTCATTTGGATTTTAAATGATAGAGTTATCCATTTTTGAAGTTTGGAAAAATCACTTGATCTACCGTATAGGTCAAAAGTGACCTATAATGTAGCCTCATATCACATGTTCAAAGAAGTTGAATTAGCTCCCACTCCGAACATCAAAGTTGAAGTGGACATATTTAAGTTTATTGGGAAACTTGGAAATCTTTCATCTCATAAAAATTGAGCAAGTTATGGCCTTGGGAAGTTGACTTTCAAATTAGGGTTTAGACAAAATGACCTATAATGTTTCAACATAGAAAATGATTTTCCAAGCAAATTTAGCTCTAGGTATCAACACGAAAGTTGTTTATAATGTCATTAAGAGTAAGTTTGATCTTGTAATCATTTTCATATGGTGAAAATTGTAGGAGATAGGGTCTAGGGAGACCCAGTTTTGATCAGATGAATTCATTTGGCCAACCACCATCAAGCAACTTGCTAATTTCCAATCCTCTTGACTTTCTTGGCTCATGGTAGATCATATATGCATAAGATGATGAATTTTGATGTGTCCCTTGAGAAATTTGATCAATTGGTGAGATAGCTTGTTGGAGAAGTTACTCAAGATACCCAGTTAAACTAGGTTTTCCAAGGCAAATCACCCTCAAACTCTTGAAGCAAACTTGACCAATATAACATGTAGAGAACATTGGGACTCATATATGATATTCATAACCATTCTTGAATCAATTCTTGGTTGAGCTCTTTGTTCATGAGGGTCTCAAACACTAGATGTGATCAATGAATTAATAAGCTCATGCCCTATCTACAAAAGAGTTAGGCAAATACAAAGACATATTTTTGATATTTTAGTTAGTGAAATGATAAAATACAAATATGATATAATCACAAAGTGCTTGGTGACCTCTCTCAAAACAAACCCAATGAAAAGGGGTAAGGAGGATGCCAAGGTATGATCCCAATGCTAATGCTTATGATGAAATTGCATGAGGGATCTTAGGGTCAAAATTGGGGTCTTACAAGCGCGTCTTCCAACTCCTCTACATCTTGGTTAATGAGAGTTAATGGCTCAACCACAACCATAGACATAGGTCTTTCACAAGGATAAGGCATCTTCAACTCCAAAGCTCTCTTCTTCATCCAAAGAGTGTAAGCTTCTAAATCTACACAATTGTATGGACCAAGCTCAGATCTTCCTTTCCTAGGCACATTATGCCAAGCATGCACAATATTCTGCTTCAAATGTTGGGGATCTTTACCCTCTTGATAGAAAAGACCTTATAACAAAGTGTTATTAGGTTTGCCTCTCAAGGGGAACCCAAGTTGACGACGAGCCAAAGCAGGGTTGTAGTTAATTACTCCTTGTGTACAATGAAAGGAACATTAGAGAATTCACCACAACTATCAATAATCTCCAAACTGCTCAAAGAGGGATCATACCAAATTATATCATCATTAGTGAGAGTCATAAGACTCCGAGACCACCATAGACATTGTTTTTTCTCCATAAATGCAGGTGTCTGAGGCAAGTGAGAAATAAACCACTTGTGCAGAAGAGGAATGCAGCAGACAATAGTTCCTCCACCCTTAGAATTCCTTATATGCAAAGAGAAATACATGTCACCTGACAAGGTAGGCACAGGATTCCCAATCAAGAAAAGTCTAATGGCATTAACATCAACAAAATCGTCGATGTTAGGGAACGAAGCTAATCCATAAATGAGCAACACAAAGATAGCTTCAAAAGCATCCATACTACCATCTTGAGCAAAAGCAGTAGCTTCCTTGATGAGTAAATCAGATGGCTACCCAAACAATCCTCCTTTCTTCACCCAATGAGCCTCTATCTCAGATTTCTTCAAGTGAAGAGCTTCAGCAATAATATTAGATCGGGGAATCTCCTCCAATCCACTAAAAGGCCCTTTACTAGAAACAGGTATCCCGAAAAGATGAGAATACTCCTCCAAGGTAGGCACAAGCTGAAAATATAGGAAAGTGAAACAATGGTAGAGAGGATCATAGAACTGCATTAACACACTAAAAAGTCATTTAACCACATCAGTAGACAAGATGGATAAAATCTTCCCATGACGTTGTTTGAAGTCCAAGGGATCTAATACAAAAGATGTTGGCTTCCTTAACTCTTTCAAGTCGGGACATCTGAAACTGTACTTCTTAGTGTTCCTTCGTCCACAATCCATGGTCTAAAAACGTTTGCAAATAATACCTCAGTGTTTACTGTGGAAATTGGTAAACAACCGATGGTCCTCCCTAGGCCTTAAGACTAAGGTTTACTTGCAGGATCGACCAGTTGATCCTAAGACATGTGCTAGTGTGACAGGGTGACTTATTCAATTCGACAGACAATTAACTTTGTGAGAAACAGCTTCTGACAAAGTATTCAACAAGCACATGTTTTTTCCACACGAAATGATAATGATGCTCTAGCCTATGGGTGACTCGTGACCGACATCACTAAAACATTCAAAAGACGTACACGACGTACACGACGGACACGCTTTTGGTGAATTCTACTATCGTAATAGAATCAGTGTCGACAGCATAGATGACAACGTAAAATGATAACTCAAACGTAAATGAAATTAAAATAAAGTGTTCAACAGGAACAATTGAAAAATAAGGAAGTTGCATTGAAATAAATATGGTGATTCACGTACATAGCACTCTTAAAAACTCTTGCTTCCTCGCGCTGGGAATGAGAAGTTTTTTACAAGTGATTTTGGTACAAAGTGAACACCCTGAGTCCTTTGTGGGATCTCCTATTTATAATAAACTAAAGAAACTGTCTACAGGCAAAATTCTAAAAATAACAGACGTCGTGCCACACGATCTACAAACTGCTCCATATTTTGGCGCTTATTCTCCCTATAACTGCTAGTCATTTTGAAGTTCAAACTTCTCCCACTCAGGTATTTAGGCCGACCCCGTCTCCTATGTTTTTGACACAACCAAGAATTTCTTAAGTCCCAATCTTCAGTTTAGTCGACAGAATGGATTTCGACCAAACATGATTCTTCTGTCGCTTGCATCTTCTAGTAACTTGTGGTTTTCTTAGCTCTTGTTTATCTTGGACTTTCAAACCTCCCCTTGGTGGGGTATAATCCTTAAATTCATAGGGCACTTTTATTGATTATGCCTTCAACATGCCCTAATACTTTCTTGTGGTAACAAAATGCCCCCCAGAGATGCCATTTTCGAATGTCGACTTTTTGTGAGATAATGACATCTTTGAGATGTCGACTTGTTCTTTACCGCTTCCACTTCTACTTAGTGGTAGACCTGTTTGTCCCACGCTGCTGACGTCATCTAATCATGACAAACATCTCCCTTTTTCCTCGATACACACAAAATCACGTCTCCATCACTTCACGTCTTTATGACGGAAATATGTTTACCACCATAACTGCCTCTTCGCCTCCACGTGTCTGCAGACGTGGGAACATGAGTACATGTGTCAAAAAGGAAAATCAAGCGTTCACTCTTCCTTTTCTTAGGGTTTAACTCTTATAAAACCCTCTTTTCTTCTTCTTCTTTCCTTTTTTCGCCGTTTGCTTCAGTAAACGAAAACAACCTGCACTCTCCTTTAGTAAACGAAAACAACCTTTCTTCTCCAAACCTTCAACTTCTTCCATGGCTAGCTCAAGCAAAAACAAAACACTTCCCTCCGCTGCGAAGCTCACACAACCACTCACCATTGATGGCAAGGAATATGTTCCTGAACCTCCCTTTGCTGAAGAAAAAGCCAAAATCTGGCGTTCCCAGGTATTAATCCCTTTCTCCCTGTCTGACAAACCTTTAGCATTCTTAGGTCCACTTCCTGAAAATCGTCGTCCTGCGATAACCAGGACAAACTCCTTTTTCCCCACCAGTCATCTTTCTGAACCTCTAGTTTCTTCTCAAAAACCTTTCTCCCTCCGTTATGTCGACAGGAATTTTAGGATTGCTCCTCCCAAGAACTATCCTAAGTTTTGTGCTTGGATAGATCATTTAGAAACAGAAAAAATTGACCACTGGAAATGGATAGGTATATATACCCTTCTGCAGATTGCTCGTTGTGGCCCCCCTCAATCTTGTGGCATGTTGTTGTCTGCCCTCCAATTTTCGGATAATTCGACCAACTCCTTCCATACCAAATGTGGCATGATTACACCGAACCTCTTAGATATTGTTGCCATTACAGGCTTAAAACCGACTGGCGAAGTCTTCGACTGTGAAGCCGTCGCACCAATCTCTCTAAGGTTTGACGTTGGTGATTCTCGCAAGCCGACATACAATAACTTTATTGATCATCATGCTACATCTTCAGGCCCTGTGACCACTGAAGAACATGTGGCCTTTCTGACTCTTTGGCTGTCTCATTTTGTGTTCTGCTCTAGATCAATGCAGATAGCGAAACACTTTGCTCTTCTGGAAACTCAACTACACCAAGAGCATGACATCGCTCTTGGCCAATTAATACTGGCCTCTCTTTATGAATCTCTATCTGAAGTTGTCTTCTAGATCAAACTCTTTGACCCTGAGAACTCAAAGAAAAAGAATGTTTTGGCCCACAGTCCTTTTTGGTTCCTACAACTGTGGCTTAACGCCACTTTTTTCTAAAGACATCACGTCCCATGGGATAAGAAGGGTTGCGTGTCCCCCAGAAGAACGACACATTTTTTGGAAGCGACTGATCCCTTTGACGCCCATCGACAAAACCTTTCCTGACGTCAAGGTGTTTCACCTCTTGTTTACCATCATGCTGACTCGCGCCGTCTTTCACCCTTTTATGGCTCCTTTTAGCAGTCAAACTGAAGGTCCTGAATGGCTCACCAGAGCTTTTCCCTCGACTGAAGATGAGCATAAGAATGAAACCTTTGTTATCTGGAGACGTTTTCTGGTCCCCCAATTTCTGTCAGCTGTAACCTCCGGCACCAACCCTGGCCTAGTTGCTTACCAACCCAACTTGGTAGCCAGACAATTTGGCCTTTGTCAGTATATCCCCAAGTCTCTGTATTCTTCTCTCGACATATTCACAAACATCCTTTGTGATCAACCCTGGAGTATGATCTAAGAAGATATTGAGGCCCTTTGGGAAAACCGACCAAAGCTCCATTCCATCCCCTTTCAACCAGCCTTCTTTTGCACCAAAGAATTTGATGATTTGTGGCAGTCGTATCTTGCTGCTTACGTTGGTGCTCTTGAGGCCAAATTATCTGAACTGACTCAGGCTCCTGTTTATTTGCAGGAGAAATCGACCAAGTGTTAGGCTCTCCATGCCAAACAAATTCAAGCTTTTCAGAACTATTTCCGAGTTGTGTATCGACCTGATAATCTTCGTCGGACCATCTCTGAGGCCGCGTCCGAATTAAAGGAGAAGGTAACCGACAGACTCCCAAAACTTAAAATCCCTGGTTACGTGAAAGACAATTATCTTTACGCCCTTCATTTTGGAAACATTAAATTCACTCCTTTGCCATCTAGCCTGTTGGCTTTGGCATTTGGCAATTCAATTCCAGATTGGTATTATTGTCCCTTTTCAGACGTGCAAAATGCTTATAAGAAAAAGGCCGACAGAGTGGTACCGACGAAGCATTATCTTCCCTACAACTCAGGGCCACTTCATATTGATCCTCAATATGTTAGAGTGCTCGATTCCACACAAATTGGTAACACTTTTCTGGAAAGCTAACACCTCCTTTTATTCGGATTTTGTCGCTTACTTGATTTTCTATTTTTTTACAGCAATCCCCATAGACCCTGTGAATCACGTTTCTGCCAATGAACCTATCCTTTCGACACAAGAGACTCAGGTTCAACTCTGGTCGATTCGCCGTTTTCTTTTACTTTGGTATTTATTATTAACTGTCATTTCCACTCTTGCAGGCTGCTCCTGAGAAGTCCTCTGATGATGATGAGCGACCCATTGCCCAAGTTTTGAAGAAACCCAGTTCTTCGGTATGCACCTATATGTAGCAATCTCCCTCAACCTTGTGATTTCTCTAAGGAAAACAATATGTGGTGTTTAACTTCTTACTTATGTGCAGGGTCAACCACATTCGACAGATCCACCTGTCCCTTCTCAATCCAGGAAATCCAAAAAACATAAACGTTCTGCAGCCACAGGACCTGAGGTATTTCTTGTCAGCTTGCCTGATCTTCTGACTAAAATATCTGCTTATAACCTCTCTTCATGTCTTCAGCCGACTCCACAGCCGACTCATCCATCTTCTCAACACTCCCACAAATCCAAAGGCCACCAGGGCCATAAAAGGAAGAAGCATGATTCTCCCTCTAGGAGTGGTGAAGCCAAGAAGAAAAAACACCACAAAGTGCTCACTCCAGAGGCTCCTTCTCTAAATGCCGACACTATTGTGATCGACACGTCTATCCTTAATAAAGTCCCTGATTCAGCTGTGGGGACTTCGAAGTTGACCAGCACCCCTGTTGCTGCTGTCTTGGAGGAAGAAAATTCGGATGTCGTTCTCCCTACACCGACACATGTAATCACTTGTTTTACTATCTTTTTCCTGGAATTACTGGACTTTTCTTACAAATATATTTTTCCTCTTACAACAGGTTGATGCTTCCGGTGAGCCATCTCACCATGTCGTAGACTATACTTCCTCGTTGCCGGCTTCTTCTCCATCTCACCAAGCACCCTCTATTGACACTGCTGGTGAGTTCATTGGCCTCCCTATCCAGATTAGTGATAGTGACTCTGATTCAGTCACTAGCCCTGCAATGCACACGGATTCCAGTTCGACTAGTTCTGACTCTAGTGTTTCTTCAGCTTCCTTGCCTTTGTAGGATTCAAGGGGACCAGGGGATGTTGGCATCGCAAAAAACAAGCCTTCTCAAACTACTCCTCCATCAACTACTTCCCCTTCATCTTCCCAGGGACTGGCAATAAAGCCTTCTACTCTATAAGCAATTGCTAGGCTTCGTACCCTAGTAAGATCATGTGACGCTTCTTCAGATTCTAAGCAGCTTCACCATTCTGGACAAGGTTCATTTTCACGCCTTGAATCCAGATCTCCCTCATGTGCTTATGAGTGAACTTGTTGTCGGGCCAGAACTCTTGCATGTGCTTTCCCAATTCAAAGAGCTTCAACTGTCTGAGTATGCTAAGTGTGCAATGGTCGCTTTGGAAAAACTTATGGTTCCCATGTTATGTCATCTCGACAACGTTAGGGAAAATGAACACCAGATTGTAACTACTGAGGCCTTTGTTAAGGAGAAATGGGATCTGGTGATGAAGGCCGACGAAGAGGTCACCAAAATGCTGGGAACGATTGAGGAGAATAAAAAGGAATTGGCCTCCAAATTTGATGACCTTCGGCGTCAAATTGTTGCTTTGGACAGTGAGTTGGAGTCAATTACTGAGGAGGAATCGTGTATTGTCGACAAGGTTATAAAGCCTTCCCAAGACACTAGAGCAGACCATCAACGATGCCTTGGCTATAGCTGAAGAACTTTCCAACGTTGAAAAAAAGCTTGAACAGCTTAAAGTCCAGGCCGACAACTTGGAACCTACATCTCTCCACTACAACCTTGAACTTCAATCATTTCAATCTAGATTCGGTCAACTTTAACCGATTTTATTTTTTATGTAATATTTGAACAATGGCTTTTTTGCCAATTTTTATGCCATTATTTTATTTTTCAGCACTGTGTACATTTAATTTTTTGTGCCCTTATAGCTGGTTTCAAATATAGTTTTCTCCAACCTAGTTTATTCGACAGCCATTTAGCCTGTCAAAATCTTGACCTCTTGAAGGAGAGGCATATACTTTTTTAAGTATTTTCCATTTACCCTCAAGATTCGACTATCTAGTGTCAACTCTTCGACCTCGTAGGCGTTATTAGAGAAAACCTACAAAACCTTAAACAACCCCTTCCCAATTTGGGGACCATTTGCCCAAAACTCTATCATTTCTATTCATAGGCAAGATCACTCTCCAAACTAAATCGTCGACATCGAACATTTTTCCTTTCACCTTCTTATTGTAGGCTCTGGCGACTTTTTCTTTCTTCCTTTGTAGTGAGTCCAAGGCTAACATTCTCTCCTCATCTAAATCGACCAGTTCGTCTACCATCATGCTCCAATAATCTTCAGAAGGTATTTCGTATTGCCTCTGGATTCTGACTGCATGGACCTGAATCTCTACTGGTAACACTTCGTCATGCCCATATACCAGTCGAAATGGAGTTGTTCCGGTTGCTTCTTTTGGCGATGTTCGACATGCCCACAAAGCTTGATCCAACGTCTTATGCCAATTTCTTGGCTTCTTGCCTACATGTTTCTTTATTAAGCTAATGATCACCTTATTGGCCGCTTCGACTTGGCCATTTTCCAGTGCATAATAAAGGGTCGAAGTCAATAATTTGATTCCCATCTCTTTTGTAAAATCTTGCACTTTTCGACCAGTAAAGACTGACCCTTGGTCGGTTGTAATTGTTTCTGGGATACCAAATCTGCAGATCATGTGACTTTGGACAAAGTCTATCACAACCTCTTGAACCACATTTGTCAATGCTACAGCTTCGACCCATTTTGTGAAATAGTCGATACCGACCAAAACATACCTTTGTTGTTTTGACGAAGCTGGTTTTATTTCTCCAATCACATCCAATGCCCACCCTCGAAAAGGCCAGGGCTTCACAATTGTATGCAACTCGCTTGCAGGCACATGTTGTATGCCCCCATGCAATTGGCATTCCTGATAGCTTTTAGCAAATTCAATGCAATCTTTCAACATTTAAGGCTAATAAACTCCTGAGCGCATCAAAAGACATTTCATCTTCAGTCCCGCTTGATGCGCCCCACACGCTCCACTATGTACACTAGACACAACAACATATGCCTCACTTTCTCCCAGGCATTTTAGCAAAACTCCTTTAGCTGACTTTTTGAACAATTCATCATTCACCAGGACATAGTTGAGGGCCCTATATTTCACCTTTCGATCTATCGACCCTATAGGATTACACAAATAATCGACTAACGGTTTACGCCAATCACTTTCTCCCTCGTCGTCGACGGTCAGAGTTTCAAAATAATATCTATCTACAAATCTGATGGTGATAACAATGTCGCTCGTACCTTCTCTCTTACTTGGACCTCTTCTTCATCCTGGTCTTTCAATGCTTTGTACCCTGAAGCTTCCTGCGCCAAATCGTTTGCTCTCTGGTTCTCTTTCCGTGGTATATGTTGGAGGCTTACTTGCTCAAACCTCTTGAGTAATCTGATGGTAATCACAAAATACATGATTAAATTTTCTTTGACACACCTGTATTCTTTTGATACCTGCTTAATTACTAACTCAGAGTCTCCCTTAATTTCGACATTCCTTGCCCCCAATTCTAGTAGAAGTTCAAGTCCTGTGATCAACGATTCATATTCTGCTTCATTGTTTGTGCATACTCCTTCAATTCTGTATTTGAACTCTGCTGGAATTCCATCTAGAGAAATTATAACTCCCCCCATCCCATATCCGTTCTTATGCCTTGAACCGTCGAAGTACAATCTCCATGGCACTATGTCTACATAATTTTGAGCCATTTCGACCATTGAATGGTCGACAAGGAAATCTGCCACCACTTGCCCTTTCATCGCTTTTAAAGGCACGTACGTCAGAGAATACTCAGTTAACGCTAAAGCCCATTTACCAATTCGACTATGCAAAATTGGTTTAGACAACATGTGCTTAATAATATCAAAGTGAGACGATACATACACATCAACAAGCTTAATATATTGCTTTAGTTTCATACAAGAAAAATACAGGCATATACATAGTTTTTCTATATCAATATACCTAGTTTCAGGATCATTAAGCATTCGACTAAGGTAATACACAGGTCTTTCGACACATTTTTCATCCTCTTGGACTAACATACTGAAGGAGAATTGCCATCCAAGGCGCAGCGGAATTTAAAAATTTCTCCATTTAGTGATCCTTACGAATGGGCATGATCAGTGATAGAATCGTTACCTCTTGTGGCGATTCAAACCTTTGGTGCAGATCTCTTGTAACGATCAAAACCTTGGATACAAATCCACGGAGTGATCACGAACGTTGAACGACGACAATGTCTCTACTCAGTCCACACGAACGGGTTCCTTCAATCTCAGTGCTAGCTGGTATGAATGAAGGCTTTAACTGAGAGAGAGAGGGAAACGAAATTCCAAGTCTTCACTTGAGTCTAGTTATAATGCTTCTACCCAAGGGGTTCTATTTATAGAACCACTTGTGTGGGCTTCAAGCTAAAAAGCCCACTTAAGTGTATTTTGGCCCATATCTCATAATATGCCAAAATCACTTAAGTGTTTGGTACCTTACCATATTTCGTATTCTACTTAAGTACACCGTACCTTACGATGTTCCTTAGTTACTCTATCTCTCATCAATCTGTCCTTTGTGTGTGACCCTGTAGGTTTTCACGACGTTGGCAATTATATTAAATCACGCATTTAACATAATAAACAGTGAGCGGTATCTAGCAACACATCACTGCTACCCAAGACACGAAAATGTCATGTGATCTGACAAAATCTCCTGTGATAATAATTATGTGTATAATTACCCTTTTGCCCTTATGTCTATATTGAACATAAGGTATAGACCGTGTCATCCTTGTCAAGTTCAATATTGGGCCCATAGATATTTATCCTGTTACGCAGGATGGGCAATGTCCATATAGGTCACTCATGTCCCTCAGCATGCTTCGTGGAGTACCCATCAACTGTCTTTATGGTTATCCAGTTACGAACAACGTTGGATCAGCAATAAAGCACTCGACTCTACATCTAGGGTCCATAGTGGTTTCAGGTCGAAGAGTGGTATACACCATTATCACCATGAGAATAACTTATGACACTTTGCATAACTTTCTATATAGTATTCTCATAGCGGGTCAATCTAGTATAAATATTACTCTTAATATTCATACCTATGTTTAAGACTTGATAACTCTTTATCCATGATCCATGAGATGTGATCATCAGTCTACAAACATAATAGTCTTAATGCTTTAATGTTATCCCACTTCACAATAAAGCTCGACTACGGATACTTTAAGAATAGTGTCCTTATGTTTAATGTGATCTCATGATTAAGTCATACTTGATACATTAAATGGACTAGCTATTCTAGGGACTTTATTAATCAAACATAATAAAGAAAAAGCCTTTTATTAATTAATAAGTAATTCGATACAAGTACCAAAAGTATTGGCCTCTAGGGCTTACACCAACAATCTCCCACTAGCACTAGAGCCAATCAGGCATAACCCTAATGCCCATTGATCTAGTATGGCCATCATGCTTCTACTGCGCAAGAGGCTTTGTTAGTGGGTCAGCAATATTGTCTAGTGTTGGTACTCTACATATTTTCATATCTCCTCTATCTATTATCTCTCGTATGAGGTGATAATGCCTAAGTATCTGTTTGGATCGTTGGTGAGATCTAGGCTCCTTAGCTTGTGCGATAGCACCATTGTTATCATAATAGAGACCAATGGGATCCACAATGCCAGGAACTATGCCAAGTTCACTAAGGAACTTTTGATCAAAACAACTTCCTTTGCTGCACTTGAGGCAGCAATATACTCGACCTCGGTTGTAGAATCAGCAAATGTATCTTGCTTTGAACTTTTCTAGCTCACAGTGCCACCATTTAAGCAAAACACATAACCATTGGAACCATTCATATTAAAGCGTCTCAGCACTTTGTCTATGTACTCTGACTTAGGCCAAGCATTTTGTGATCTATCTCTATAGATTCTGATTCCTAATTTATAGGCTGCTTCACCTAGGTCCTTCATAGAAAAGCATTTCCCCAACCAAGACTTTACTTGTTGCAGGGTAGGGATATCGTTTCCAATGAGTAATATGTCATCTACATATAATACCAGGAACACGATCATGCTCCCACTAACCTTCTTGTAGACACAAGGCTCATCTTCGTTCTTGATGAATCCATATTGTTTTACTATTTCATCAAAACGAAGATTCCATGAGTAGGTCACAGGCTCATCTTGATCCATGAGTAATACATCAACCTTTTTGGATGGAACACGGTTAAATGTGTAAGCTGTTGTCAATAGTGCATGTCCCCAAAAGGAGTTTGGAAGATCGGCGTGACTCATCATGGATCGGACCATGTCTAATAGGGTTCGATTTCTTCTCTCAGATACACCATTCCATTGGGGTGTTCCAGGAGGAGTGAGTTGGGATAGGATCCCACACTCTTTCAGATGGTCATCAAACTCTAGGCTTAAATACTCACCACCTCGATCTGATCGAAGAGTTTTAATATTCTTACCTAGTTGGTTTTGTACTTCATTCTTGAATTCCTTGAACTTTTCAAAGGACTCTGATTTATGTTTCATTAAATACACATAACCATATCTACTGAAATCATCAGTGAATGTGATGAAGTACTGAAAACCTCCTCTGGCTGGTATGTTCAGTGGTCCACATACATCAGTATGTATAAGGGCCAAAAGATCATTCGCTCTTTCACCTTTTCCTGTGAATGGAGACTTTGTCATCTTTCTAATTAAACAAGATCTGCATGTCTCATATGATTCGTAATCAAAAGAGTCCAACAGTCCATCTTTATGGAGTTTGGAAATGCGTTTCTCATTTATGTGGCCTAATCGACAATGCTAAAGGTAAGTTGGATTTAACTCATTAGGTTTCATCCTTTTAGTATTAATGTTATAAATAGGCATTTCAAGATCAAGGACATATAGTCCATTGTTCATTTGTGCAGTAGCATAGAATATATCATTCAAATAAATTGAACAACAATTGTTCTTTATTATAAATGAAAAACCAAACTTGTCCAAACAAGAAACGGAAATAATATTCCTGCTAATTGCAGGTACATAATAACAGTTCTCTAACTGAATTATTAAACCACTAGGTAAAGTCAATACATAAGTTCCTACGGCTAAGGCAAACAACCTTTGCTCCATTGCCAACTCGTAGGTCGACTTCACCTTTTGCCAAATCTCTACTCCCTTTTAGTCCCTGCACATTAGTACAAATGTGAGAGCCGCATCCAGTATCTAATACCCATGATGCAGAAGTAGATAAATTAATTTCAATAACAAAAATACCTGAAGTTGAAGTCTCTACTCCATTCTTCTTATCTTCCAGGTACTTTGGGCAGTTTCTCTTCTAGTGTCCGGTCTTACCGCAATGGAAGCAGGTGCCTTCTTTTGCTATGCCTCCACTAGGCTTTAAAGCAGCAACGGTGGGTTTGGGTTTGGAAACTTCCTTGCCTTTCCCTTTATCACCCTGCTTAGTGGGCCTTTTGTTCTGTCTCTTTCCATTTCTGATCATCAGAATGGACTTCCCTTTTGACTTCAGATTCTGCTCGGCAGTTCTTAACATCGCGAGCAGTTCAGGAAGAGATTTGTCCATTTCATTCATATTGAAATTTAGGACAAATTGACTGAATCTATCTGGCAACGATTGCAAGATCAAGTCAGTCGCAAGTTCCTTTTTGAGGGGAAAACCCAATCTCTCAAGGTTTTCCACATACCCAATCATCTTGAGCACATGGGGACCTACAGGGGCTCCCTCAGCTAACTTGCCTTAAAAAAGGGCTTTCGAAACTTCAAACCTCTCATGCCTTGCTTGCTCTTGATAGAGCATCTTCAGGTGTTCGATCATATCGAACGCTGACATGTTCTCATGTTGCTTTTGCAATTCTGAGTTCATGGTAGCTAGCATGAGACAAGCAGTTTCATTGGCATCATCGACATGCTTCTTATAAGCATCTCTTTCTGCCTTAGGTGCAGAACTAGGAGGTTCCTCTTCAGGAACAGGTGTCTCCAAGACATACAGCTTTTTATCATGTTTGAGGATAATCCTCAGGTTTCGGTGTCAATCCAGAAAATTTATCCCAGACAATTTTTCCTTATCAAGGATTGATCACAAAATGTTGTTAGAGGTGTTTGCTGTCATGGTAATCTACATAAGGATTAATGAAAATATAAGTATCATTGACATATTTAATTAGGCCTTTAATTAAATATGCTCCCACTATTTTACTCAAAACAAATGACCCTTATCATTTGATTCGGAAAATCCCGTTGGAAGATTTTCTAGTGGGTCGAGATCCATATTTCACTTCGTTCTAAGTCCGCGTAGGCGGATTACACAAAACTAGGTTATTTAGGTAGGAACTCCTTCCAATTGTATCTCATACAACTCTCGAAAATTTCAGTTGGGTGAATAACTCCTTATTCCGATCCATCATATGGATCATTCCCAACTCTTGCTTCTAAACATATATAATATTATTATAATTAAGTTTGACCCATCGTTTTAGCAGTTGGATATTACAATTATCCCATCGCACCTTACCAATATAGAAAATGCACCTCGCGTAGGCGAAACCTACATTGTCCGATACTAGTCTTGATGAGTGCTAAAACTTGGAAAGCAAACATATATAATATTATTATTATTTGTTTAGTTAAGTTTGACCCATTGTTTTAACAGTTGGATATTACAATTATCCCATCGCACCTTACTAATATAGAACATGCACCTCGCGTAGGCGAAACCTACATTATCCGATACTAGTCTTGATGAGTGTTAAAACTTGGAAAGCATAAACTTAATATTTAATTTGAGGGAATTGCAATTTTTTCTGATCTCACCGGCTTATTTATCATATAAATCGCCTCTCACATGCATCAACATACATACATACATAATGAAACAGTTATGGCCCCTAGCGCAATTGTTCTCCCAAGCCAATGAGAGAACCTAAGCTAACTGATAACACTAAAATTTACCGTATTTTCGACTCCGATTTCACATGCATTCTAGTTGTTTTATTATCATTTTGTTGTATTATTGCTATGTTTTCCTTTGTTTTCAGGTTTTTACTTTAATCGGAGCCCCGATCGAGAAAAGGAGCGAAAAAGAGCCAAAAACCCTAAAATTCAGCATTTTGTACTTGTGGCCTACCCCATGGCTGGCGCCATAGACTCTGCCATGACGTGTCCAAGCTCAACTTCCCTCAACTCCCACGTTCCCCACTACCTCCACTAAGGCGCCTCAGATTGGCCTTGTGGCGGGCGCCATGGCCTTGTGGCGGGCGCCACAAGAGGAAAATAGTTTCCCTCCCATTTTCAAGTTGAAGGGCATCCAAGTTATTTCCATCTTTTTACTTGCTTATAAATAGAAACTCGAATTCACTTTTACAATCATCCAAACTTAGAGCAGAGGCAAACTCAGAGCAGCTTTGTTTCACTTAGGCATATATTTAGTTTTATAAAGTGGTAATCACTTCGCATTGGAGTATTACCATAATTGTGTAATCGAGTATGTGATAGAGTCTGTAATCGAGTTTGGAGCACTTTGGAAGGAAGTTAATCCTGCCGCCATTTTCATTTCCGCTTTGCAATTTATTCAACCCTCCGATTGCAGCAGGTTTTTATTACTTGTCTTTATCTTATTTATTTTCTTGCACTCGCTTTACTTTATTTATTTTCCTCGCACTCGCTTTAAATTATTTATTTCCTCGCACTCGCACTACTTTTATTTATTTTCCGCACTCGCACTACTTTTATTTATTTTAATGCACTTTTATTTTACCATGTCTAGCTAAATTTATAAGGTTAGAATGTAAGGATCGTAATTGAACCAGTAATCCGTACAATTATTCGTAGAAACACTTAAGGGCTATTTTAACTTTCAACTTAAGTTTTCCCGCACTTCAATTCCGTTGGGTAAGATCGAAAGCCGTCCAACATCTTTTTAAACTTAATTGTTTTTAACTATTTCAAAAACATCGAAAGCGCTTTGTTTAGTTCATTAGGAGATTTTAACATTAAGAAGAAAAGAGATTTTAAAACTATTTTCGGACGCGTTTATAAGTTTAGAGTCTGGTTCATAAGAACCTCTTTTGGTTAAGAAATCCAGGTTATAATACTTTTCAACTTAGTCAAGATACTATATTTCTTAAAAATAGGTTTACTACTCTAACGCAATGCGCGCCTTTTTATAAGTGACAATAAGAGGGTTTGATTAGGGAGTACAACTCGGTTCTGAATACGCGAAAGCGACAGTTCCTGTTAAATTAGTTTTTTTCAAAGTAGGAAACACTGCCCATAAGTAGCCCTATTAGCAAGTACTTGGATTATCCATTGATTATGTGAATTACATTCGACCCTGTCTTTATTAATTATATCTTTATTTCAATACTTTACTTTTCATTGCACACTCCAAAAACACTTATTTCGATTGCCTTTGATAAATACCATAACAATAGATAACGATAGATTGACACTTGGTCTTTGTGGATTCGACAATCTTTTATATTACTCTGACGCGTTCGTATACTTGCGAAACACCGCATCAAGTTTTTGGCGTCGTTGTCGGGGACCAATTTCGTTAAATTTCATTTTCCTGTTGTTATATCTTTTAGACTTAGGCTATTTCCCGCCGGTCGATGCGAAGAACTCGCAGCACTGGAAGTTTAAGCTTAGTATACCCTCTGGCGGAACCTGAACGTTACGCTCGCGCACGTTTATTCTTTCATAGAATTAAGAGAGCTATGGCCGAAGATCAAAACCAAAGATCTCTTAAAGACTTCGCTCAACCATCTAATGAAGAACCTAGTTCTAGTATAGTAAACCCAACCATCCCAGCTAATAATTTTGAACTTAAACCATACCTGTTGCAACTAGTGCAACAGAGACAATTTGCAGGTCTCGCTACTGAGAACCCAAACCAACATTTAAAAATATTTCTTCAATTAGCAGATACTTTTAAAACCAATGGAGCTTCTCCTGAGGCAATACGTTTAAGATTATTTCCTTTTTCCCTCAGAGATAAAGCCCTATCATGGTTAGATTCCCTTCCACCCAATTCCATTACGAATTGGGATAACCTTAGAAGAGTTTTTCTTGCTAGATATTTTCCCCCGAGTAAGACCGCCATTCTTCGAAACCATATAACTAGATTTACCCAAAACCAAGGAGAGTCGCTGTTCGAAGCTTGGGAGAGATATAAAGAGTTGTTATGAGCATGCCCACATCATGGTTTAGAAAACTGGTTAATCATTCAAACCTTCTATAATGGACTTCATTACAACACAAAGATGACCATCGACGTTGCCGCAGGCGGTGCCCTGATGAACAAACCTTATCTTGAAGCTAGTGCCCTCATGGAAGACATGGCTCAAAACCATCAATCATGGGGAGTCGAACGAGCGACAGTTGAGAAGAAGGAAGCCCAAGGAGGAGTTCATGAACTAAGCTCTATAGACATGATGCAAGCTAAAATGGACGCATTAGCCCTTAAAGTCGAGCATATATGCATAAACCCGAATACTGTAGCCGCAGTTTCGTCGGATTGTGAGATATATGGAACCAAAGGACACCAATCTGCAGAATGCAGTCTATTAAACGAAACCCACTCTGAGCAAGTGAACTACACCCAAGGGAACCCATACTCGAATACCTATAACCCTGGATGGAGGAATCATCCTAACTTCTCCTATAAAAACAATAACCCTATTCAAAATAATGCACCTCCGAGACCTAATTATCAAGCCCCTAGATCAAATCAACCTATGCAACCTGTGCCACCAAAGCCGAGCCTTGAGAAAATTATGGAAAATTTTATCACCGCTCAAACCCAACAAAACAAGGAGTTCATGAACCAAAACATTCATGTTAACGAATTGATTACTCAGTTAGGAACCAAGGTTGACCAAATAGTTACTCATACCAAGATGCTTGAAACCCAGATCTCTCAGGTAGCTTTAAACCAAGCCCCTCAGACTACACCTGGAGGATAATTCCCTGGACAACCTCAACAAAATCCGAGAGGACAAGCCAATGCCATTACCCTACGAAGTGGGAACGCTTATGATGAGCCACCAAACCCTAGATTGAGTGAACCCGAAACTTCTAAGGAATGTACCAAACCCACAGACGAAGTAAAGGAACCAGAGGAACCTGAAAACCAGGAAGGTCGAGAAAAAGGAGAAGAACCTAAAGACAAAACTTACGTACCACCCCCGCCATATAAACCACCTATACCATATCCGCAAAGACTCAAACAAACCCAGATCAATAAACAATATCAAAAATTTATTAAAGTTATAGAAAAACTTCATGTAGAAATCCCTTTCACAGAAGCCATCACCCAAATACCTTCTTATGCAAAATTTCTCAAAGACATCCTTACCAACAAACGTAGACTTGACGATCCGAAGCCTTTGGAATGTAATGCTATTTCCGAGGACAAATTAGCAAAGAAAGATAAAGATCCTGGAAATTTCTCCATTCCTTGCCTTTTGGGTAATCATGTCATCGAAAAAGCTTTTCTAGACTTAGGAGCTAGTGTGAGCTTAATGCCTTTAGCAGTTTGTGAGAGGTTAAACTTAGGAGAATTACAGCCCACTAAGATGTCACTTTAGTTAGCCGATAGATCTGTTAAGTATCCGATAGGCATTTTAGAAGATGTTCCTGTTAGGATAGGTCAGTTATTTATCCCTACTGATTTTGTTGTCATGGACATCAAAGAGGACAATGATATACAAATCCTTCTAGGTAGACCATTCTTATCGACTGCAGGAGCCATAATAGATGTCAAGAAAGGAAAGTTGACATTTGAAGTAGGTGACGAGAAAATAGAATTTATACTTTCGAAATTTCTTATGGCACCTGTGATGGGAGACTCGTGTTATGCCTTAGATATCATTGATGAATGTGTTAGAGAATTAGAACAAAAAGAAATTATAAAAACAATTAAGTTACCATCAACTCTCATATGCCATGCCCTAAGAAACCAACCTTAGAACTTAAGGAACTGCCTAAGAACCTGAGATACGAGTTCCTCAATGAAAAGATGAACCGACCAGTTATAGTCAGTGCTACCTTGAGCCTAGAGGAAACGAACCAACTTTTAGACGTTTTACGAAGATATCCCTCAGCCTTAGGATATAATATCTCTAACCTGAAAGGTATAAGCCCATCCGTATGCATGCATTGGATTTCGCTCGAAGAAGATTCAAAACCCTCTAGGGAACATCAGAGAAGAATAAACCCTATAATGAGTGATGTCGTTAAAAAGGAAGTTCTTAAGTTACTTGAGGCAGGAATCATCTACCAGATCTCTGATAGTAAGTGGGTAAGCCCTGTGCATGTAGTACCTAAAAAGGGAGGCATCACAGTCGTGCAAAACGATAAAGGCGAACATGTAGCAAAACGTTTAGAAGGAGGATGGTGGATGTGTGTAGATTATAGAAAATTAAATAAAGCAACTAGGAATGATCATTTCCCTTTACCATTTATAGACCAGATCTTGGAGCGTCTAGCCAGACACTCTTACTTCTGCTATCTAGATGGATACTCTGGATTCTTCCAAATACCTATCCATCCCGAAGATCAAGAAAAAACTACCTTTACATGCCCTTATGGAACTTTTGCCTATAGACGAATGCCATTCGGCCTCTATAATGCCCCAGCTACTTTCCAACGCTGCATGATATCAATCTTTGCAGATTACCTAGATGGTATCATGGAAGTGTTTATGGATGATTTCTCGGTTTGCGGATTTGATTTCCATAATTGTCTTGCTAACCTTGAGAAAATCCTAGAGAGATGCGTGGAGGTGAACCTCGTGCTAAACTGAGAAAAATGTCATTTCATGGTGACCGAAGGAATAGTTTTAGGACATATAGTTTCCGAAAAAGGTATAGAGGTAGATAAAGCTAAAATAGAAGTTATAGAAAACCTAAAACCCCCAAAAACCATCAGAGAAGTCCGAAGCTTTCTTGGACACGCTGGATTCTACCGGCGTTTTATTAAGGACTCTCCAAAATAACCAAACCTTTAACTGGACTTTTAATGAAGGATGCTGAATTCATTTTCGATGAAAAATATAATGACGCATTTAATCTTTTAAAGCAAGCATTAGTATCTGCACCCATTATGAAACCACCTGATTGGTCAGAACCTTTTGAGATAATGTGCGATGCTAGTGATTATGCAGTTGGAGTCGTTCTAGGACAAAGGAAAGATAAAAAGTTACATGCCATTTATTATGCCAGTAGAACCCTAGATGCTGCCCAACTTAACTACGCAACAACTGAAAAAGAATTACTCGTTGTAGTTTTCGCTATAGACAAATTTAGATCTTATCTAGTAGGAGAAAAAATTATAGTTTACACCGATCATGCTGCCATTCGTTACCTATTAAGTAAAAAAGATGTCAAGCCCAGATTACTCTGATGGATTCTATTACTACAAGAGTTTGATTTAGACATAAGAGATAAAAAAGGCACTGAAAATGTAGTAGCCGATCACCTTTCTAGGCTAGAACATCTAAAACCTGAACTAGTACCCATAAATGATGATTTCGCCTATGATAGACTGATCGCTAGAGTAGAAACCATTGAAGATAATAACCTAGATCCTTATGAGCACCCTCAAAATTCCTTAGCAATAAGTAACGTACCCTGGTATGCAGATTTCGTTAATTACCTAGCTGCTGATATAGTACCCCCTGATCTTGATTACCACCGCAAGAAGAAATTCTTCCACGATGTGAGAAACTTCTATTGGGACGAACCGCTCCTTTTTAAAAGGGGTAAAGATGGCATTTTTCGCCGTTGCGTTCTAGAAGAAGAGGTAAATAATATTATCGAGCATTGTCATTCTACACCTTATGGTGGACATGCGAGCACCTCTAAGACATACGCCAAGATTCTTCAAGCTGGCCTATTATGGCCTACCATGTGGCGTGATGTCTATGCTTGCATTGTCAAGTGTGATAGATGCCAACGCACTGGAAACATTTCAAGGCGTGATGAAATGCCTCTAAGAAACATTCAGGAAGTAGAACTCTTTGACGTATGGGGTATAGATTTCATGGGACCTTTTCCACCGTCCTTAGGAAATAGGTATATCTTAGTAGCTGTAGACTATGTGTCTAAGTGGATTGAAGTTATAGCTGCACCCACAAACGACACTAGGGTAGTAATCAAACTATTTAAAAACTATATATTCCCTAGATTTGGAACACCAAGTTTAGTCATAAGTGATGGAGGATCACACTTTATATCGAGAATATTTGACAAACTTTTAAGAAAATATGGAGTTAGGCATAGAGTAGCAACACCATACCACCCACAGACTAGTGGCCAAGTGGAAGTATCTAATAGGGAGATAAAACAAATCCTAGAGAAAATTGTTTCTATTTCTAGGAGAGACTGGTCTCAGAAGCTTCAAGAAGCATTATGGGCCTATAGAACCGCTTTCAAAACCCCTATAGGAACTACCCCTTATCAACTAGTTTATGGAAAATCCTGTCACTTACCATTCGAATTATAGCATAAGGCCTATTGGGCTATTAAAACTTTGAATTTAGACTACCTAGCCGCTGGAGAAAAGCGTACCCTAGACATTCACAAATTAGAAGAACTTAGGCAATCTGCCTACGAGAATGCAAAAATATATAAAGAGAGGACAAAAGCCTATCACGACAAAAGAATAGTAAAGAAAAACTTCAATATAGGCGATCCTGTTCTCCTTTTTAACTCTAGGTTACGACTCTTCCCTGGAAAGCTACGTTCAAGATGGACTGGTCCTTTCGAAGTATCCAAGATTCTGAGATCCGGAGCCGTAGAAATCAAGAACGAAACCTGTAGTCCATTCATTGTAAATGGACAAAGACTGAAGCTCTACGAAGGAGGAGACATTCCAGCATACTACTCGAGCCACACCCTGATTGATCCACCGATTCCTACTACTACAGGTGTATAAATTCTAATCGTCAAGCTATTGACGTTAAACAAGCGCTGCGTGGGAGGCAACCCATGGTTTTTCTTTCATTTTACTTTTTCGCATTTATTTAATTTTATTTTTATTTTTATTTTATTTTATCATATTTTGCATTGAGACTAAGATTTGAATGGTTTGTATTTTCAGGATCACTTTTTTAACTTTTACAGGATGCATGATTTTGATGACATGCACGTGGCCTATAGAGATAATGCTCAGAGGGAGCGCTGTATTGCTCTGTATCAGCGCCCTATGGCACCCACACGTTATCCTGATCAGCACTGTATGGAGGCACTGGGTATCGAGCCGAGTATCCGATTCCTTAGACACCAGCTTCACTGGGATGGGTTTGCTGATGACTTGAGTAACACATATAGGAACCGGACTTTGGAGTTCCTGATTTTATTCGACTACGACCCATACTCTGGACCAGATGGGTATGCTGCTTTCAGGCTTTTCGGAGTTGAGTACTCCTTCAGCCAGAAAGAGTTCGGCGACTTATTGGGCTTCCAGACTACCCCTGATGCTATCCCGGAGACACCTATGGGATATTTCCTGGGTAAGGAGGTTGAGAAGTTTTTGAGTGATATATCGGGTGGCGGAAGCCAGGATCCATCTATGCAGCTGTCTCATGTCATACATAACCCCGCATTCAGATACTTTCATATGATATTAGCACATTCCTTCCTGGGAAGGCCAGATGCAGAGACACTACTGAGTGAAGAGGAGATCTTCCTATTATTTTGTGCATCCCAGTCTCGCCCAGTCGCATGTGGGAACTTCTTGTTATACAGTCTCAGTGGTATCTCCAGATCTACCGAAGGAGTCATCCATGTTGGCGGAATCATCACACAGATTGCTGTCGCTTTAGGTCTGTCTCGCAAGCTGTCAAATCTCCAGATCTACTGTAGGTACACTACCATGGACATCGACTTCTGTTTGACCAGAGGATTGATGAGGAGAGCCTCTTTCCACCCATGTCAGTTCCGATTGCTAGTCGACAGTGAGGCTATTCATTATTTCACATTGCCAGATCCTATGATGACCAGTGTGCATGATCCAGCGAATTGGAGTTATGCTCTTGAGGGCCAGGGAGACACCGTCGAGGAACCGAGATCACCACCCATTGCTGAATACACACCTACACCATCATCTCCCAGAATCACTGTTTTCTCTAATAATCTTTCATTGCAGACACCCGACATCCGCACTCAGATTGCTGAGTGCCGTAGAGAGATCGCAACGCTTAGACAAGAGGTGGCTGACCTCACTTTACAGATGGGAGTGTCTGATCTCACCCATGCTACTGAAGCCGACTGTCTATATCCGGAGATCGCAGAGCTCAAGCAAGAAGTAGCCATGCTCCGTGGTTCCTCTCAGGAAGATGACATCCCCACTATATGATCTCACCATTTAATCTTATTTTATCTCCTTTTTATATTTCTCGTATTTACATAACTCATCTTATATTATCGCATTTGGAATATTATAAAAAATCTATACATTAGTATTTCTATCTTTATCTATATATGTTCTATGTTTATTTTATTTGCATTCTAATTTTTCAGTTATTTATTTATTTATATTTAATTTTTGTTTTTGTTTCAGTTTCAGTTTTATTTTTTGTTTTTACCTTTATAAAATTATGCAAGTCAATGATGCTAGGAAAATCACAAAACAAATGTTATCCGGACCCCTCAAAGCCAAAAGACAAGAGAAGCCCAAGCCAAAGGACCAAAATCCGGCCCAGCCAGATTTTGCCTTGTGGCGCCCGCCATAGACCCTATGGCGCCCGCCACAGCGTCTGTAAAAGGTCGAGGCAGAACCCCTTTCTTCACCATTTTTGCAACTTACAACCTCCCAAACCCATTTTTTCACCTTGGAAAAACATCCTTGAACCCATAAAAAGCTCATACTTTTCTAACCACCACACCACACAAATCATTATTCCAATTTCCATTTTCGATTTCATCCGTCGGATTTTGTAAAAATCCAACCTTTTCACAAACCACTTCATCTTCTTCATCACTTCTCAAGAGCTTTCAAATGGAGTTTAACGGATTCATTCTTCGAGGAGGGAAACCGGGGGATAGACAAAGAAAAATTATTGAACGGTTGCAAAATCGGGAAATCCTCCCGACAAGGTATGTTGATGAAAACTGTCTCTACACTTTAGGTATCTATCATAGCATATTTCATTTATTAGATAATTTAGGTTTGCATAATTTCTTTTCCAATAAAGAACCTACCTATGAGCGATTGACAATTGAATTTTTGAGTTCCTTAATTTATATTGTCAACCCTAACACTGCTAGCACAGTTGGTACTGTCAAATTTAGAATGTTTGCTGTTGAATACCAATTCAGTACCGACGAACTAGCCAGCTTGTTAGGAATCCCTCATGGGGACAGTGCTATTTGTGAGGCCCCTTTGGATTCCGAATGGTCTGTTGAGGTATTTTCCTTCTGGGAGCGTTTATCAAACACTTCCATAAACTCTTTTGAAGGAGTTCTTGCCTCAACTATCCATAACCCGGCCATCAGAGTTTTTAGATATCTGTTGGCATGCACTATTTTTGGCCGGGAGAATCCAAATAAGGTTAATGCTAGAGAGCTTCTATTTTTACAAGGAAGCCTCACAAATAGACGTATTAATTCGGTCCCGTTCATGCTTGCTCATATGACTTTAACTCTTAATAAAGAGGGACCTATTTCTTTTGGTGGATTGATTACATCTATTGCTCGGGCGCTTAACCTGAACGATGAGATGGCTACCCTAGACCCCCTACCTCCTCGCACAATTAACCTAAAATTTCCGAGAGACATGAAATTGTGTCGCTCGAGGAGAGAAGGAGGCTATATGCTTATGGTTCATGGTGTAGCCATCCCTTCTGTTGTTTTACCGTGCACTAGACGTACAGATGTACGAGATGAAAGGAATTGGACCTACGCTTTAGATGCCCCACCTGTTTTGGGTCCTCTTCCTCCTAACATTCCTGATGAGGCGGGATATGACACTGATGATGAATATGATCGGAGAGAGAGATCTCCCGTACCCCATGTGTCCCTCCATCATCCTTCACCACCACACACCGCACCATCTTCTTCTTCTGCAGGTACCACTCTTGGCTTCTATATTACAAAGGAGATGTGGCGTGACCACATGGCTAGAGAGCAAAGGTGTGACAACCTACTCTTTACCATCCAGCAACAAATGACGGATAACATGCGCTTCATGCAAGAGTCGCAGTGGAGGACAGACAGGTCCTACGACACTGTTCTACAGTCTCTGCAAACGATCACAGATTCACAAGCCCGTCAGCAAAACTACCACCAGAGACACATGGCACTCATTGAAGCCACTCAAGGTTCCATTATAGGTAACCTTCGAGAAGTGAGGACCGCTCAGAATGCCCTGCAGGCGAGGATGGATCAGAGAGACCGTCGTCGTACCCGATCCTGTCGTCCACCTCAGGATGGCGAGGGCACTAGTGGTCAGCAATAGGTTGTCAGGTAACTCTTCCCTTATCTTATTTCGAAACATTGGGGACAATGTTCGATTTAAGTGTGGGAGGAGACTCTATCGTCTTTTCTTTATTGTTTTTCTCGTCTTTTCTTTATCGCTTTTATCGCTTTTTCTTTACTGTTTTTAGATAGTTTATTTATTGTTATTTCCTTTTAGTTGTTTATTTTGCTTTTTAGTATAATGCATGAGTTTGACGAGTCACCAAATATAGTAGATCTTTAGTACAATCCTACCTCCCCATACCTTTAGCCCCACCGAAAAATTTTTGCAAAAAGAAAATAGTGTTATTTCGAAGGTTTTCAGGTTTTTAAAGACATGTTTTGAGTAAGGATGCGGTGACTTGGGAGAACTTTGCGAAACATCAGTATCTGTTTTAGCACCATAAGCTTCGTAAATATAGGAATCATTCCTGAAACCCCATATGCCATGGCCTTAATCATCATTTCCGTATAAGTCCTTAGTAGTTTATCTCAGCAGTCAGCTCTGGCCTACGCATCCTCTATGTAGGGGACCGATGCAAATAAGTGAATGATCCAGAAAAACAAAAAAATAAAAGAAAGCAAAAAGGCAACTCCGGTATAGGTGACCCTCACAAAGTCATTTAAACCAAAGAATTGTAAAAAATTGCTACAAAAAGAAAAAGAAAGAAAAAAAAAAAGAAAAGAAAAAACTTACCCACTATTAGTTGGTTCAGAGGTATCTGGCACTGAACTCGGTAGGGTGGATTACGATCCGATCCCCCACAACTACAGTTGGGTCCAATAAAAGGGTTTACACATATTTATGTGCCAGAAACCCCATGCTCAGATCATAATCACTAACAGGCCACTCTACTACGAAGCATGTACGGATAACGGGCTTAATGTGATTGCGCCTGAATGAAAAGGACACAAAAAGAGATGAAGAGGCAGGCTTAGGTGTTGTGGGATAATATGGGTTGGTTAATATAGGAATGAAGTTTATGTCCGTATTTGCGGATTAGTGTCATCATGATACCCTTAGTTCACTCAGTTAGTACCTATCACTGCATCCCGACTTGAACTTAGAATTTTTACCTAAAACACTCGTTTACACAAATTTTCTTTCATGAGCTTGTTAATGTTTTGCTTGAGGACAAGCAAAGGTTTAAGTGTGGGAGAGTTTGATAACACTAAAATTTACCGTATTTTTTACTCCGATTTCACATGCATTCTAGTTGTTTTATTATCATTTTGTTGTATTATTGCTATGTTTCCTTTGTTTTCAGGTTTTTACTTTAATCGGAACCCGATCGAGAAAAGGAGCGAAAAAGAGCAAAAAACCCTAAAATTCATCATTTTGTACTTGTGACCTACCCCATGGCTGGCGCCATAGACCCTGCCATGACGTGTCCAAGCTCAACTTCCCTCAACTCCCACGTTTCCCACTACCTCAACTAAGGCACCTCAGATTGGCCTTGTGGCGGGCGCCATGGCCTTGTGGCGGGCGCCACAAGAGGAAAATAGTTTCCCTCCCATTTTCAAGTTGAAGGGCATCCAAGTCATTTCCATCTTTTTACTTGCTTATAAATAGAAACTCGAATTCACTTTTACAATCATCCAAACTTAGAGCAGAGGCAAACTCAGAGCAGCTTTGTTTCACTTAGGCATATATTCAGTTTTATAAAGTGGTAATCGCTTCGCATTGGAGTGTTACCACAATTGTGTAATCGAGTCTGTGATAGAGTCTGTAATCGAGTTTGGAGCACTTTGGAAGGAAGTTAATCCTGCCGCCATTTTCATTTCCGCTTTGTAATTTATTCAACCCTCCGATTGGAGCAGGTTTTTATTACTTGTCTTTATCTTATTTATTTTCTCGCACTCGCTTTACTTTATTTATTTTCCTCGCACTCGCTTTAAATTATTTATTTCCTCGCACTCGCACTACTTTTATTTATTTTCCGCACTCGCACTACTTTTATTTATTTTAATGCACTTTTACTTTACCATGTCTAGCTAAATTTATAAGGTTAGAATGTAAGGATCGTAATTGAACCAGTAATCCGTACAATTGTTCATAGAAACACTTAAGGGCTATTTTAACTTTCAACTTAAGTTTTCCCGCACTTCAATTCCGTTGGGTAAGATCGAAAGCCGTCCAACATCTTTTTAAACTTAATTGTTTTTAACTCTTTCAAAAACAGCGAAAGCGCTTTGTTTAGTTCATTAGGAGATTTTAACATTAAGAAGAAAAGAGATTTTAAAACTATTTTCGGACGCGTTTATAAGTTTAGAGTCTGGTTCGTAAGAACCTCTTTTGGTTAAGAAATCCAGGTTATAATACTTTTCAACTTAGTCAAGATACTATATTTCTTAAAAATAGGTTTACTACTCTAACGCAATGCGCGCCTTTTTATAAGTGACAATAAGAGGGTTTGATTAGGGAGTACAACTCGGTTCTGAATACGTGAAAGCGACAGTTCCTGTTAAATTAGTTTTTTTCAAAGTAGGAAACACTGCCCATAAGTAGCCCTATTAGCAACTACTTGGATTATCCATCGATTACGTGAATTACATTCGACCCTGTCTTTATTAATTATATCTTTATTTCAATACTTTACTTTTCATTGCACACTCCAAAAACACTTATTTTGATTGCCTTTGATAAACACCATAACAATAGATAACGATAGATTGACACTTGGTCTCTGTGGATTCGACATTCTTTTATATTACTCTAACGCGTTCGTATACTTGCGAAACACCGCATCACTAACCTAACAACTATCTAAGCTTCTCCAAGCAAGATCTTCAAGGTTGTCCTCCTTTGGCACTGAATTCTTTGCTTTCTTCATATCATTACATTACATAAAAGAAACTCGTTTTACATACAAGGGAGTGAGATGAGAAAAGAAGTTACATTGAGAGATTAAAAGAGAGGCACGACACGCATGTCGTATTTTAAAAACCAAAACAAAATAAAGGAAAACTAAGGCCATAACCGATCACCACAAGACAATAATAAACACATTATTATTATTATCAATTTTAATTCTTTTAATCAATTAAAACCAAATTAAATCTCGACGACCGATCACATTACGCAGAGTTAGCCGAACGGGTGAATTTTGCCTTGCGTTAACCGGTTAACCATATGCGTTAACCGGTTAACACTGTTTGAAATCTGCTCAAAAATTGTTTTCTGCCTTGCGTTAACCGGTTAACCAAATGCGTTAACCGGTTAACACTGTTTGAAAATCTCTTGGAAAACTGTTTTCCGTCTTGCGTTAACCGGTTAACCAAATGCGTTAACCGGTTAACACTGTTTGAAAAACTTAAAAAAATTTATTTCGTAT
This sequence comes from Lathyrus oleraceus, assembly GCF_024323335.1. Taxonomy (NCBI): domain Eukaryota; kingdom Viridiplantae; phylum Streptophyta; class Magnoliopsida; order Fabales; family Fabaceae; genus Lathyrus; species Lathyrus oleraceus. Next base: position 225,411,190 of record NC_066584.1, read on the forward strand.
TGCGTTAACCGGTTAACCATATGCGTTAACCGGTTAACACTGTTCCAAAAAGTGTTTAGAAATCACAACTTTTGTGCAGTCATAACCCCAATCGCATAACTCTCTGACAACACAACCCTTGTGCCGTCACTAACCCTGATGCACCAATTTCAGACCGTCAAACACATCTCGATTGTTGATTCAGTATGATTGATCAACACGTCATTGCTTCACCATACTAATGTCAGATCAAGAAGCAAACGACCATTGATCGCTCAAAGGAAAACAACCATTGAGTGTTTATATGAACGAAACGAGAACACTATATCATATATAATGTATTTTGCATCAGGATTACATATATCATATATATATATAACTTGATCGATCTCAATTTAATCTTTGATCCATTATGTCTTTAATCATATTAATACAGAACAAAAACAGTTATCAGATTCATGGTTTCGTAAGTGGCTCTGATACCACTGAATGAGAATTGCCATCCAAGGCGCAACGGAATTTAAAAATTTCTCCATTTAGTGATCCTTACGAATGGGCATGATCAGTGATAGAATCGTTACCTCTTGTGGAGATTCAAACCTTTGGTGCAAATCTCTTGTAACGATCAAAACCTTGGATACAAATCCACGGAGCAATCACGAACGTTGTACGATGACAACGTCTCTACTCAATCCACACGAACGGGTTCCTTCAATCTCAGTGCTAGCTGGTACGAATGAAGGCTTTGAGTGAGAGAGAGAGAGGGAAACGAAATTCCAAGTCTTCACTTGAATCTACTTACAATGCTTCTACCCAAGGGGTTCTATTTATAGAACCACTTGTGTGGGCTTCAAGCTAAAAAGCCCACTTAAGTGTATTTTGGCCCATATCTCATAATATGCCAAAATCACTTAAGTATTTGGTACCTAACCATATTTCTTATTCTACTTAAGTACATCGTACCTTACGATGTTCCTTAGTTACTTTATCTCTCATCAATCCATCCTTTGTGTGTGACCCTGTAGGTTTTCGCGACGTTGGCAATTATATTAAATCACGCATTTAACATAATAAACAGTGAGAGGTATCTAGCAACACATCACTGCTACCCAAGACACGAAAATGTCACGTGATCTGACAAAATCTCCTGTGATAATAATTATGTGTATAATTACCCCTTTGCCCTTATGTCTATATTGAACATAAGGTATAGACCATGTCATCCTTGTCAAGTTCAATATTGGGCCCATAGATATTTATTCTGTTACGCAGGATGGGCAATGTCCATATAGGTCACTCATGTCCCTCAGCATGCTTCGTGGAGTACCCATCAACTGTCTTTATGGTTATCCAATTACGAACAATGTTGGATCAGCAATAAAGCACTCGACTCTACATCTAGGGTCCATAGTGGTTTCAGGTCGAAGAGTGGTATACACCATTATCACCATGAGAATAACTTATGACACTTTGCATAACTTTCTATATAGTATTCTCATAGCGGGTCAATCCAGTATAAATATTACTCTTAATATTCATACCTATGTTTAAGACTTGATAACTCTTTATCCATGATCCATGAGATATGATCATCAGTCTACAAACATAATAGTCTTAATGCTTAAATGTTATCCCACTTCACAATAAAGCTCGACTACGGATACTTTAAGAATAGTGTCCTTATGTTTAATGTGATCTCATGATTAAGTCATAATTGATACATTAAACAGACTAGCTATTCTAGGGACTTTATTAATCAATCATAATAAAGAAAAAGCCTTTTATTAATTAATAAATAATTCGATACAAGTACCAAAAGTATTGGCCTCTAGGGCTTACACCAACACATACTTCCTATAGTCGATTCTGAACCTGCAATATACAACCTCATTGGCCTATTCCTGATAGGAGGGGCCAGTACTGGAGGCTTAGTCAAATATTCTTTAATTTTGTCGAAAGCCTCTTTGTGCTCTTCTTTCCACTTAAAATCCTCATTCTTCAGTCGAAGGAGTGGTGAAAAGGCTTTAGTTTTACCACTTAAATTTGATATAAATCTTCTAATAAAATTTATTTTGCCCAACAAAGATTGCAGTTCCTTTTTGGTCGACGGAGGCTTGACGTCCATAATGGCTTTTGTTTTGCTTTAGTTTACTTCAATACCTTTTTTATGCACCACAAAGCCAAGAAAATCACCCGCCTGCACAAAAAAAGCACACTTTAATGGATTCATTTTCAATCCACATTTCCTCATCCTTAAAAAGGCCTTTCAGAGATGTTCGACATGAGTAAGTCGACCATTTGATTTTATCACAATATCATCAATGTATACTTGCATGAAATCTTCAATAAAATCATGGAACATTGAGTTCATTATCCTTTAATATGTCGCTCCGGCATTTTTCAGGCCGAATGGCATGAGAACCCACTCATATGTACCTAAGGCCCCTGGGCATCGAAACACCGTCTTCGGCACATCTTCCTCTGCAATAAAATTTTGGTTATATCTAGAATAACCATCTAACATACTCAAATATTCAAAAAAAAACGGCAGAATCGACCAGCATTTCTGCTATGGGCATGGCATACTCATCTTTGGGGGTAGCAGCACTTAGATCTCTAAAGTCAATACATACTCTTAAAGACATATTTTTCTTAATTACTGGCACAATATTAGCCAACCATTCAACATACCTTGCAGTTTGTATAAACTTGCTTTTTAGGAGCCTTCCTATCTCAGCTTTTATCTTTGCCATGATCTCTGGTGCGAAACGCCTAGGCGTCTACTTTACTGGCTTTCTTCCAGCTTTTATTGGAAGTTTTAGCTCTACCAAATCCCTACTTAAACCAGGAATTTCGTTATAATCCCAAGCAAAAAAATCCTTAAATTCTTTAAGTAGAGATATTACCTCAGATTTTAACTCTTTGTCGATGTTGGCACTGATGTATGTTGGCCTTGTGTCGCCATTTTCGCCAAGGTCGACTTCTTCTAAGGGGTCTTTTGGTCGCATCTTTTCTGGCGCCTTTGGATCTTTTTCAAACCCTAAAGGTGCATCATCATAAATGCAGTCCAAACGCTGCATGTTGACGTTTCCTTTAGCCAAAACTGGCTTATCTAGAGGCCCTGGCTCAATATCCAAATTTCCTTCTTTCTTTAACACATAGGCCATGTTTTCTTCAGCCTCTAGGGCCGATTTTATTTTGTTCTCGGCAACATATGCTGAAATCCTTTTTAGAGCTTCTAGCTCAGTCATCATCAGTGATATCCCCCCAGCCTATCAGCCGGATATCTGCATAGGGTGGATCATCTAAACGTTCCACATCCCAAATCAAGCCATGAGTCTCGTGCAAAGTTAGAGAAACAAAAGCTTCACTCAGATTAGTGTACACATCCTCAGCTGGAAAACAAGGAGAAATGTTGGCCAACTTTCTCTCGAATTCCTTCTTGCCGACATTGTTCACGTCAGCTATGAAGTAACCTTGATCAACTTTGATATTTTCGACCACTCCATCTTCTCTCCAAATCACCAATCTTTGATGTGTTGAAGATGGTATAACTCCGACACCATGGAGCCATTCTCTGCCGACTAGCAAATTGTAACTTGGCTTGACATCTATTACCATAAACACTGTCAGCCTAGTTATTGAACCAACAGTGATATTCACCATGATCACACTCATGGTGCTTTTTGTCTTGCCCCCGTAGTCAGACAAGACCATGTTGTTGGATCTAATATCAGTATCATACTTGCCAATCTTCCTCAGCATATGGTGTGGCATGATGTTAACAGTGGCGCCACAATTTACCAACACTTTGTTGATAATCACACTTTCCACTTTGGCCCTAATCAATAACGGTTTCAAATGATCTTTCATAGTCATCGTGGGCCTTTCAAAAACTGCTTCTTGGCTCTCAGCAGAACCATCATTCAACACAAAGTAACATCTTGGCTTATGTAACGCCATTTCTTCAACGTCGGCATCATCTACCGACTCCTCCACCTTAGTCACACAATTATATTCTTGTGGTAGAATTGACACCACGTTGACTAAGATGTCCAAACTTGCTTCAGATTCTGAATTGAAGTCATCAGTAACCTCATCAGAACATTTTTCAGTTGGTCGACGGGCATACTCCCTGGTCCGTTCTTTTGTTGTTGTGTCGACCTTCATAACAACTTCCTTTCTAGCATTCGCCCCACTAGTCATGCCTTTTCCAACTATTCCTCTAGCAACCTCTCTTTCAGCCTGCTTGCGACGCTGAAAAACGTCTCCATTGAGTTCTCGACATGGGGTTCTTCCCCAAATAATTTTCAGAAACATGAGTCCTTTTCTCATACTTGAACTCACACCTATAGTTAATTGCTAAACCCCCTCTAGAAGCAGTAACACCCTGTGGGGTTTCTTGCTTTCCCTGAGGCTTGATCCAGGTGCCTCTAAGAACACTTACAGATGGTACGAAGCTTCTAGGCCTCTCCTGACCATTTTCCACAGCCTTCTTTGGGATTCTTTCATTCTGGAGCTCTCTGTTCAGCCCACTTCTTTTGCTTTTACCCAATTGCAGCTTCTGGAAATTTTCAGCAGCAACTTTGTCGATGACAACACCACATCTAGGGCATAAGCAAACTTGTGAACCCTTATTCTTGCAGCGATACAAGAAATCTACCAAATCTTCATCAACCCTTGGGTAGACTTCATCTATGTCGACATCTGGGCTTTCACCAGTTTGCTCTAGCATGTCGGCCTCATCATATTCAGTGATCTCGACCATGTTGATCTCGACTGGCTCCACGAATAGAACTTCCTCCTAGTGGAGAGGGTCAGCTTCGATCTTCATTTTGCGGCCAACAAATTTCAGTCTACCTTCTTGAATTGCTTTCTGAACCAGATCCCTGAAAAGATAACAATTAGAGGTATTATGACCAAGATAATTATGATACTTACAAAATCCTCTTTTCTGTCTTTGTTCTAATGGTGGTATTTTAGTACCAGGTGGAACCACCATTTGACCATCTTTAACTAACAAATCAAAAATTTCCTCACACTTTGTCACATCAAATGTATAAGTTTTCGAAGGGAATTTTGGATTATTTTTTACAGGATTTTTCCCTTGCATAGGAAGTAATGATCGACACTCATAAGCAGATCCTGGCTTTAACTCAACCATGTCAATTTCTAATTCGGTCGATGAGGCATAACCAGCCTCATATATTGGATATGTCGTGTCATAGTCGACGAACGCTACTTTTTCTTTCTTAGCCTTATTGTGTCTAACCTTTTCTAACCTTAGCCGTTCGAGATGTCAAACTCTATCAGCCAATTATGACATACTCTTTACAAAAGTTGGGTCTATTTTCTTCCTAATGGAATAATCTAACCCCCTAGCAGCCATTTGAGCAAGTTCATGTTCTGGTACTTGCGTAAAGCACCTGGCCTTTAATGATCTGAATCTATTCAGATAATCATAAATACTCTCAGTAAACCTTCTCTTAATACTAGACAATTCTGCCAAACTAATTTTGGAGTGTCCTTCATAAAACTGTTCATGGAACTTCTTTTCTAACTTCGCCCACGAATTAATCGAACTTGGGGCCAAAGAAGTGAACCATGTGAAGGCAGCCTTAGTCAGAGAGGAAGGAAAGTTTTTTACTCTCAAACACTCATTATGAGCTAAATCTCCTGACTCTGTTAGATATCTGGAAATATGCTCTATTGTCGACTCACCAGATTATCCCCCAAACTTAGTGTATTTAGGCACTTTCATTCCTCTAGGTGCCTCGGTTTGGAGAATAAATTCAGCCAACGGGGAAGCATATAATGGCCTATGCAATGTGGCACTCATACCATTCCTAGCCATAATCTTTTCGATAATAGTTGTCAAATTATTTTCTACTGCTAAGTCTTCTTGTCGATGTTGATCGACAATTTGATCAGCATCTTGGTGTCGGTTAACTAACACCATCTGGTTACGTCCTGCTACTCCTGATTCAACGCCTTGATTTTGTTAGGGTCTAAGGATTACCCCTCGTGGACTGTCTCATCTTTGTTGCCCCTATCTCCACTTGAACAGGAATGGTTTGCCTCACCACTTACACAAGTGTGTCAATTGATTAGCCACCTACCTATTTGTTTCAGCGGATTCCTGTATCACAGGATTAAAAACCGTACCCATTTGATTAGTTAACATATTAACCAACTCATGATTGCTATCATCCATTTGCTACCTCAACACCGCTATTGAAGTGTTCGAGAGCGGCATGGTTCTATTCTGAGTATTGTTCCTATTTTGAGCATTTCCCCCTTGCACTGATCCTTGTAAGGAGGGATTCGTATTTTGAGCGTTGTCTGAAAACAATGTTGCACTTGATGTCGACTGATATCCTGGCATTAAGGAATATGGCATTCCATAAAGAGGATTTGTGGTGCCAAAGCGAGGCATATAAGGTCTGAACATCGTTATCGTTGATCCTGAACCTCCCAGTGGAGGGAAACAAATTGATGCTCCAACCGCACCCGTAGTCGACATCGTTGAGGTTGCACTTGTCATCAGCGACAAAGTTACAACCTGTGAGATTACTGTTTCCGTAGTGGATAAAGTCCCTTGTGGCACTTCATCTGTATTGGAGTTTGACATTTTCACAGTTTCTTGCGGCCTACTATATAGTTTTCCACTTCTAAGTTTCATGCAATTACGTAACTACACTAGCACTGGTCCCACTGGGCGTGCCATTTTGTTTACTGTGGAAATTGGTAAACAACCGCTGGTCTTCCCTAGGCCTTAAAACTAAGGGTTACTTGCAGGATCGACCAGTTGATCCTAAGACATGTGCTAGTGTGACAGGGTGACTTATTCAATTCGACAGACAATTAACTTTGTGAGAAACGGCTTCTGATAAAGTATTGAACAAGCACATGTTTTTTCCACACAAAATGATAATGATGCTATAACCTATGGGTGACTCGTGACCGACATCACTACAACATTCAAAAGACGTACACGACGAACACGCTTTTGGTGAATTCTACTATCGTAATAGAATCAGTGTCGACAGCATAGACGACAACGTAAAATGATAACTCAAACGTAAATGAAATTAAAATAAAGTGTTCAACAGGAACAATTGAAAAATAAGGAAGTTGCATTGAAATAAATGTGGTGATTCACGTACATAGCACTCTTAAAAACTCTTGCTTCCTCGCGCTGGGAATGAGAAGTTTTTTACAAGTGATTTTGGTACAAAGTGAACACCCTGAGTCCTCTGTGGGATCTCCTATTTATAATAAACTAAAGAAACTGCCTACAGGCGAAACTTCTAAAAATAACAGACGTCGTGCCACACGATCTACAAACTGCTCCATACACGATCTACAAAGTGCTCCATATTCTGGCGCTTATTCTCCCTGTAACTGCTAGTCATTTTGAAGTTCAAACTTCTCCCGCTCAGGTATTTAGGTCGACCCCGTCTCCTATGTGTTTGACACAACCAAGAATTTCTTAAGTCCCAATCTTCAGTTTAGTCGACAAAATGGATTTCGACCAAACATGATTCTTTTGTCGGTTGCATCTTCTAGTAACTTGTGGTTTTCTCAGCTCTTGTTTATCTTGGACTTTCAAACCTCCCCTTGGTGGGGTATAATCCTTAAATTCATAGGGAACTTTTATTGATTACGCCTTCAACATGCCCTATTACTTTCTGTCGCATCCGCGAAAAACAACCGGCGGGACTCGAATAAAAACACAACACAGAGCCGCCACTGTGCGTTATTTATCCCAAGATAGGGAAAGGAAACGCTCAGAGAAACCTGGAAAGGAAATGGTCTTGCGACCAAAGAGAAAGGGTAAGGGAGTCGGTTACGCAAGGGGAAGGTATTAGCACCCCTCACGTCCGTCGTACTCGACGGGATCCACGTTCTAAGAAAAGAAAAGGTTGCTAAACATCACACACACACAGGGAACGCAGGTGGGGTTAAGAGAAGGGAGCTCGATAGAACATCGCATCCTATGCCTACATATCTCGTCTGGAACGAGAATCAGAGCCACTGTAGTTCGGCTTACGCACGCCAAACAACACAAAACACACAAACAGATGGCAAACATGGAGCCCGACAACCACTCGATGGAATTACGTCAGCATCCGAACCAAAACACGCACAAAACGGCAAACGTGGAGCCCGACAGCCAATCACTGGACTTACGTCGGCATCCGAGCCAAACACGCACAAAACGGCAAACGTGGAGCCCGACAGCCAATCACTGGACTTACGTCGGCATCCGAGCCAAACACGCACAAAACGGCAAACGTGGAGCCCGACAGCCAATCACTGGACTTACGTCGGCATCCGAGCCAAACAAACAATCAGATAACAAGTAAACACACGCAAAAAAGAAAAAGGTTGCCCGGAGTGGTCTCGCACGACCACCTGCCTACATACCTCGTCTGGAACGAGGATCAGGGCGATGTAGTTCCCCCTCAAGGGACTGAATTACTAGCCAGAAACCAGGGGAAGACACACTACCAGGGAGCTGGACTCGAGCCTAGTGTTGTCATGCATCGTTACCCTAAGTTCAGTTTTCTATCCTACTTGCATAAGCAAACTACTCCTATCCAGGAAAGAAGCAAGCATACAAACATACAAAATAATTCAAGCATACATCAAATGAGAACAAGCATCTCAAACAGATATCCACATAGCACGCACTATAACCAAACAAGTGGGCTCACACAATAGGTTTGACTGCCTCAGCAAGTCATCTGTACGTGCTGTGTTTGCTCTTAACCTTGCCATTACGAGGCTAAGGTGAAGCAGATGAAAGGTGAAGTGAGGATCAGACCTCACAGCTCTTATCCCTGACCAGGGAGAGCTTCTGACAAATGAGCATGGGTCCAGAATGGGGGAACCCTTCTATACTCAGAGACTCTGACACAATGTGCACTGCACAAGATCTTGGGCTTGTGATCTCAATGCTACAACCATGTAATGGGAGCAAGGAGAAGACTCAACTGAATAGTGGGGGATAGATTGCATATCCCTACCTTCCACCAATTGCCTTGATTAAGGACTTTACCTGCTTAGGCACAATATTAAACAATCACAAACATTGCCTCTTAAGGAGGACTTCAGACAGTTTGCCCGGTCAAATAACAGACCGGGTCTCCAGACTACATGAAGTTAGGAAGTTATACCTCAATGCAAGTTGCTTAAGCAAAGCAAAGCAAAAGTTCACAAGGAACTGAGCAACTAAAAGTACTTGGAAACAGTCAAACACAGTTAGTACTCAGACCGACAAAAATAAACAGCAAATATTAATCAGTCAGACTATACAAACTAATGCACAACAAAGGCAAGCTATGAGCTCAAACCCAAACTTCACAACCTACAAAACAAAGTTATGTTAGTGTACAAACATCAAACAACATCAATTGAATTGACTTGGATCATTCTCCATAAGCATTGCACCTTTTCATCCTGAAAACTCAATCAAATGTTAGAAACTAGACCACTAGGCCAAGCCTAGGGTCCAAAGGTGACAAAAATGTCTAAACAGCAAGGGATCTCTAACCAAAGTCAAATTAATGTCAAACAAAAGCCAACACAATTAGTCCCATTTCCATATCATTCATCATGTTCATTTTATGCACAAAACAATCCAAACTAGTTCAAATGGAACACCAAACATCCAAACAGAACTATTGCATTCAAATCCATATCAAAACAATTCTAAAAATCCTCAAATAATTTACACCTAAACAGGACCTAATCAAGGTCCAGCATTTCAAATTTTAGCTTAATTGGACAAAGGAAACCATGTCAATGAAAATCAACAAAAACAGACACAATTACATGCTCCAAATCACAACATCAACACATGCATTCACTTCAAAAATTCATAAGTCCATGAAAACAATAAAGAAATGAATGAGACCAAAACAGGGATGTCACATCATGTGTCTATAACCAGCACACCAAATTTCATATTCATTCAATACCATATGAGCATTTCACATTAAATCTACCAACATGTATCACATGAGCTTGCACAATTGACCAATCAGAGATGAAAAATAGCAATCAAATTGAAAATGCAATGGAAAAATCCAGAAAAATACACATAGCATCTTAACATGTTAATGAACATCCATGCAAAATTTCACATCATTCTAACAAGTCTAGGTCATTCAAATAAATCCAGCAAGTTGACATAATGAGGTGTGACACAAATTGTCACACCTAGATTCCAAAATTCATAACTCAAACACCAGGAATCCAAAATTCATGAAATTTACATGTAAATAAACATCAACATGTCTACAATCATCACAAAAATTTTCAAGCATTTCTTTTAGAGCATGAGAATTTCACAATCAAAATGGCCAAAGGTATCAAAATTGCATACATGTTAATCAACCCTAGGTCAAACTTAATTTTCTCCAAGCACAACTTCCAAAAATAGGTCAACAAAATTCTAGAGAGAATCAGGAAGTCAACAAAAAAATCCACATATTTTTTGGATCAACCAATTATTTTTTATGAATTTTTTAAGCTTTTTGTGATTTTTAACAATTTTTTAGAATTTAATTAATTAAATGGAATTTTCATTAATGGCATAGTTGTAAATAACTGGCGCGGGCGCGGGAAACACTCAGTTTGAACATTCAAATGGTAAAACAGATCAAACTCCACTTTTGTCCAGAAATTCTTCTCCTTCTTCCCAGAATTTTCCAGAAACCTATGAACATGAAGAACATCGAACCAACACCAAAATTCACAAACGAGCATCCGTTGGAACCGTCTTAACATGTAGGATCCAAATATCAACCTAATTTAACCTACAAGTTCATGTATCTCACGGATCGATCGACTTAGGGTTTGCACTCATACTTTCAAATCAAGATTACTCCACCTACGTTTCACCATTTCTAAAACCAACAGTACCACGATGATCTATGATAAACACACTATAAAACGCATACAATCAATCAAACAATAGTGACATTCGAAAAAATCAATCACCTGGAATGGCAGTGTCAATCTTGATGTTCTTCGAGCAATTTCTCCTCAAACAGATGTAATAGAAGCTTGTGGAAGGTGAGTAGTGTGATCAGGTTCGCGTGAATCAACTTCTAATGCAATGAATCTTGATTTGCCATGAATGATGCCATCTTGTACAGTCACGATTCAGAGCTCTTCTTGATTCGAACCTCAAAAACAGTTGATGATGATGATGAGAGGAATTGGCAGCAAAAAGAATTTCGAAGATTGATCAAGAAATGAGAGAGTTCTTGTCAATTTTTGGTTTTGGTGTTCTTGAGAATTCTTTGAGAATTTGGAAGGAATTTTTGATCTGATTTTGGGAATGGTGCCTTCTGTTATGATTTGATGATGATTAGGAATATATATGCCAGCTTAATCCATGCTTAACCATGCTAATTAATCAATTGGAATGTGTTAGTGAAATGTGTTAATTTCAAGCAAGGGCAAAATTGCAACTACATATGCCAGCTCATTGCCACCTCATGGACAGCTCACACACTCTCAAAATGACATGTGTGAGCTGTTGCAACTTGTTTCACCTTCATTGGATGGGTATTTTGGAAATTCACTATGTGATGGCTTATGTTCATTTTTGCAAGTTCATTCCAAAAGCTATTTTCCAAACCATGAAGCTTTAACATGTTATGATGATTCCAACAACTTTCAAATACCATTTGTGAAGTGTTGCAAAAATCCCCACTCAAAAATTCCAATTATTTCACAAGCTGAACAATTTTGCCCCTGGTTCATTTAACTGTCCAGTTGAAATTTGACTTTTTGCATTGACCTTTTTTGAGAAAATCCAATTATGCACCATGAGAGTACATGTCAAATAGAGTTTGTGCATATAAAGAACATCCAATTTGGACAATCCATGTGGAAGTTATGCCCCTCTGATTATGGGTCATTTCTGAAATTCACTGAACCATAACTTGACAACCATACATGGGATTTTCAAGTTCTTGGACTTTTTGGAAAGGTAAGAACAAGATCTACAACTTTCATGTTGAACAAATTTTCATTTGAAGCTTCCTTGGACATTTTATTTTGAGGTCAAAAACTTTCCATTTTTGGAAACTTCAATTACAAGTCACTTTCTATTTTTGGCAGTTTTTGTTCTGACTTGATTTTCCTCATTCTTAAGCTTTGAGATGTCAAATAACACTTGTTTCAACATGAATGAAGTGTATCCAACTCATTTCCACCTCCAAATCCATAAAATCATGTACAGTTGACCACAGTTGACTTTTTCAGCTGACAGATGAATTTGGCCATGCATAGATCAAATTGAACCCCAATCCTCTGATGAAATGGCACAAGGGTGAAACCCTAGCTTCAATAAGCACAAAATAATCATATTATGAACCCCATAGCCATCATAAACCTCATCTCCTGATTATGCCCTGATTGGCCCAATGCAACTGATCAGGGTTGACTAGTGGTCAAAACCCTAATCTCAATGAATCTGATCCAACACTTGATGAAATCAAACCATGATGATGATGATGTATCACTTCAATCAAGATGAAGACCAATATCCTTTGAGAATCATAAAACCCTAATTTGAACTGCCCCATCCTCAAATGATCAATGATCAGTCAATAAACCCTAGGCTTGCACTTTGACTTTCTCATCTTCTGATCAAGACTTGGGAGGATGACTTGCACAATGTAACCGCATGATATGCAATATGCAATGCCTAATGACCTAAAAATGATATGTAATATGTTATGCTAGTCCCAAGAGAGGAGGGCAAATTTTGAGGTGTTACACTTTCTTGTGGTAACACTCAGTTCCTTGAAATTTTTGTGTGATGAATGTTATGACGCGCATGAGTGCATGAATGCAACAATCACAAATAAGGGATCACACACAAGGAAAACAAAGGTCAAGGGATGAATCAAGTCATTGTCAAGATCAATCATCCATTTTGGTGATTATGGTTTACACCTTATCAACACCCAAGTTCCATTGATATTGACAAGACTTGATTGGATCAACCAAGAATCAAGGGTTTGTTGTAAGTCACGAGCATGGAGTCTGGGTAAGAACCATCCTAAAGGAGTGAACTAGGGATACAAAGTAAGGCTTACTTTTATATAGCTTGAAAGTATAATTTTGTAATGTAAGCTTATATATGGAAGTTTAAAGTTTAAAGTTTAAAGTTTGGAAAAGGCAACAAAGTAAGGCTTACTTTTGTATATCTTGAAAGTATAATTTTGTAATGTAAGGTTATATATGGAATTGGATAGGCTAAATGTTTGATGGTGTGTAAACTTGAATGTGTTTGAAATTGAATGTATGAAATTTGAACTTGGTCGAAATGGGCTGAAATTAGACTAATGGAAATTGACTTAAATATATGGAAATTTTGAATGTATGAAATTTGAATTTGGTTGAAATAGAATGAAATTGGACTAATGGAAATTGTCTTAAACAATGAAATTGGTTTATATATTGTATAAAATGGACATGGTTTAAAAGGTGAAAAATGAACATGGTCTAAAGTGGTTTGAAATGAACTTGGAAATGGGCATTGACATGTATTGTATTGAAAAGAAAATAGTTGGAAAAGAAGGTTAACTTTGGTTAACTGGTTGACCAAAAAGTCAACAGTTGACCAAAAGTCAACTTAGGTAAAAACATGTATTTTCTAATGGACAAATGAATGGGGATCATAATGCTTCTGAACCAAACAAAATATGTCATGCTATTGACTGATCTTGAACCAAAGAACACCAACCAAACAACAGCTCATGAACATGTACAACCTTGAATGAATCTAAATCAATGAATCAGGAGCATGAATCTTCATCAAGCAAATGGACCATCCATAATGGACTAGATGAACTAGATAAGCCTTAATCTTGAACTCATACATGGAGGTATGATAATTCCATAGTCAAAAACTTGGGTTTCAGGGATTCAATTGAATCAAAGTCATGACCACAACTATAGTCCAAGAGTCAGGGCTTCAAGCTATGATCCATGATGAAGACAACCAGGATGAAATGCTCACCTCCTATTTAGTGCCATGTGTGATAAAAAAAACCTTAAATCCATGATTTTATGCATTTTCAAATGCAAGTGAAATGTATTATGATACAATGGATATGTAGATGAGATGAATGCTTATCATGATATGCAAATGATTAGGATTAGTGACCTAGATGAAAATTGTGAAGGGTAGGGTGAATTTTGGGGTATGACAAATGTGTTTCTTATCAACCAAAGATGGGAATAGTTTTGTGTAAGTCAAAGGTATCGGATCGAATTGCGGCCTTCTTTGAACTTGATTATTGTTGTATTATGGATGGGCCTGTTGTTGAGGTCGTCATTGCAGTTGCGGGATATTCTGCTAAATGTATTGAGGTTGTTGTTGTGTAAAATGTGGTTGTTGTTGTCGTTGTTGAACTTGTGGTTGAGATTGTTGTAAGAATTGTGGCTGGTAGGCTGGAGCTACCGCTGCTGAGTTGAGAATTGGAGTAATTGTTGCAATATGTTATTGTTGATATCTATGTCTTGGTCTTCTGTGTACCACCACACTGACATCTTTCTCTTTCTTCTTAGGGAACCCAACTCTGAACTTTTTGACGCTACTAGATGAACCACCTTCTTTAACCAATTGTCCCTCACGGACACCTTCCTCGAGACGCATCTCCATATTCACCATTCGGTGAAATCACTTGATGCACTCACTATCATTTGTTTATAGTAGAAAGAACTTAGAGTCTTCAAGTAGATCTTAGTCATTTCGCTTTCTTCGAGAGGAGGACAAATCTGGGTGGCAACCTCACGCCATCTTTGTGCATATTGTAGCGGTAAATTCATGATCATCAAGCTATGGATAAGCTAGAGATCAATAAAATCAAAGTCGCCATCACACTTTATTCGTTTCCAAGGGTAAAGGAAAAAAGTACGAACAAAACCCAAAAGTAAGAAGTTTTCAAATCAAAACTAATAAAATGTCAGAGATTACAGGTAAGGGGGTTGGTTACACAGAGGGAAGGTGTTAGCATCCAAAGTGTCCTAGGTACTCCTAGGGAGCCCTTTTTGTATGCATATGTATGTTTGTACAAAATGATGTTTACAAACAAATAGAATGGGGAGGGGTGAGAAAAGAATTCATTAATTATATTTTTGTGTTTGACAAGACCTTCGGACTTGTGCATACGTACCAACATAAAAATGAGGGATCAAAACCTTATAGTTCGCGATACAAATTTCAAAGTGGATGCATTGCTTTTAAAAAAATTAAGTTTGAAAGGCACAAAGGCCTAAAAAATGATTTGAATGAGTTTGTTCTTTTTGGATTTTTGAAAGTTTAGGTCAAGTATAGTTAAGTTTATTTACAAATTTGATTTAAGAAAAGAAGTTTGAAAATGCAATGGCATAAGGCCAAAGTTTCTATCTTTTTGCAAAGTTGTCAAAGTTTAGAACAAAACTAGTTCAAACAAAGAAGATTTTTTAAAAGGGAGGGAGAGATTTTGAAATTAAATAAATAGGGAGAAGATGAAGAGACTAATCCTATGCACAAAATTAAAAGTTAAGAGTTGAAAAGATCTGACCGATGGGTAGCAATCTAATAGGCAAGAATGTCAATAGAAACCCCAAATTCCCTTGGATATTTAGAATCAAGCAACACACAAATGCACAATTATATCAATCTTGAAGAACAAAGGCATCAAATAAAGATAGCCCCATCCAAGCTTAGCCACTCCATGATCTTCTTCAAATTAGCCCATGTAACAGATGAATTCCACAAGTCACTGGTTCAAAATAACAGCTTCATAATGATCATGTTGCAGATGAACTCAAAGGGATCTAGAATGATGTATCAGATGAAGTTTCAAATTGCAAGCACTTGGTTTCACAAAAGTTGGCATTGGCCAAGTTCTTTAGCATAGGAATATTGCCTAAGTTCTAAGTGCATTTGGTCCAAGATCAAGTCAACAGTCCACACAAATTTTTTTTAGGGTTTTTGTTGTTATTATGTACATTAATGATCAAAGACCACACAAACAAGCAAAGTATACACAAACAAAATATATCACACAATATGGTCCAAATGGACAAAGTGAAAATTGCATTAACATAAACAATTAGAATGGTATGAATAATGGCAAATGAATAAAGATCAAAATTAAATCACATTAAAGTAAATGGCTTGAAATTAAAAGTTAGTTGTTAATGAGTTAGAAGTTAGTATTGTTTTGCTTTTGCTTTTTTCATTTTTAAGTCATTCTTTGCAGAACACTCAACCCACTTATCACAAGCATGGATCCTTGAGCCAAGACATCTTCCAAAGGAAGGAAAAAAGGCCAAGTTTTCACACAATACCGTGAAAGAGGGGAAACTTACAATCTCACTAACTATAATGCTATGCCTTTTGTGTCACAAATTTAGCGCTATGTTAAGCAATCGTAATTGGACTTATGTAGTAGTCACAACTATTTGAGGTCGGGCAATAGAATTTTGGTGTTAATGCATGTTAGAGACATAGTATAATGGACTATGCTCATGAAACATACCACACACAAAAAGAATATGCAAAAGAGGTGGCCTAATCTCATCCATACTTATGTTGATTTTTCAATCAACTAGCCTTAGGACTTTGAGATATCATAGACCAAATGAGATGAATGCATAAAGAATGGGAATGAGATAAAGAGGGAGGGGAATGGATCAAAACTCAAATTGGTCAAAGGAGGACTTTTACCAAATTAATATCATCCATTCATTTTGGGAGATGGAATGTACATTCCATCAATCCCCTAAATCCAATGATATTAACTTGACAAAGTCAAATCAACCTTGACTAAGGCCCAACCACAAGAGTCAAACTCAAACAAGTCATCACAATTGGTCAACACAATTAATTGGCATTTATTCAAATTAAAACGACTAAAATAATACATTTAAATTAAATATGGTTTGTCAATTCCTAAAACCTCATCAAAACACCAAAGAAATGGCCATGAGATTTATCATAGGTCAAACAAGGTCAAAGGACAATGGAGAAAAAATTTCAGAATTTTAAAAGACTTAAAAGTATTTTTAAACAATTAAAAATAAATACAAAATCAATTAAATCATGAAAAATATTAATAATGATCCAAAAAATAATTTTAATTCAAAATATGAAAGAGGAAATTATTTGAATTTTTTTGGTGAAACTATCATATTTTTTGGATCAATATTAAAATTAATATGAAATAATGAAAATAAAAGGATTAAAATGAAAATCAGAAAATAGCAAAAAACGTGGACCACTTGATCTCCCTCATTAATTGAGGTGGCAGATCAAGTGGTCCTCAGCGCGCGTTCCACAATGAATCCTAGTCAATGCGATGCAGGGATGGTATTTAAAACCAACGCACGAGATTAAAACGTTATGCAAGGATCCTATGGTCTGAGACGTGCCAACACACGGCCGAAGTTGTAGCTCCGGTAGACCTCACCGGACTGGTCCACCCTCAACCATCACCAAAATAAAAAAGGAGGACATGATCTGAAAGAAAAAATGGCATAAAGCACGAATCTGACCTCAATTTCAACTAACTCCAAATATATAAAAAGATGTGAGGAGTTGAATTTTGAGGTGTGTCAACTGAGTTGCTTCAATTTGACCTCTAAGCAACTCAATCTTCTTTCCTACATTGGTAGGACTTCAGACAACTAAAGATCCAAGAGAATTGAGTAGAATTGATTGAGAATCGAAGACATGAAGTTTTCTGAAAATTACCTTCAATGCTATGCAGTTCTTGATGTGACTTGCTCCAAACACGATCTGATCACACTTGAGAAGCTAGCAGGAAGTGATTGGAGAGGTTGCAAGGCTTTGGATCCTGAAGTTCTTGAATCTCCAACAGTTGAGATTCAAACTCAAATTTCAAATTGAAATTTCACAGGTTTTCCATTAGAATGAGAGGGTTTCAATAGGGGGAAAAGCTGGCGCGCAAAGTGTTGTTCAAATGAGCTTAGAGGCCTTCTATTTATAGCCAAAGGGAATGATATTTGCACCCTTCAAAATCTGTCCAAAATTGGCAATGTGGATGGCATGAGTGCATGGGCATGTACAGGCCCATGATGCAATGCATTAAGGTCCAAAATGATTCCAATTGAAGTCTAAATGAAGCTTGAATGGCAAGGCAATGTGAACTGAAGTTTGTGCCATTGATTCTTTCCAATGATGCAGCCCTGTTAAAGCCATGTGCAGACCTAACAATCTTTATCCAAAATGCATGCACTTGGGTTCTTTAGAAAGCTTGGATCAAGGAGAACAAGTTTAATGTTAAACAACTTTTCATTTGGAGCTTGGAACATGGATAATTTTGAGGTGGAAGTTTTGAAATTCCAACATGTTGAAAAATTTTCTAAGTGTCAAGCCATATACCTCAATATTCCACCTTACTTAACTTCTTATGTGAGCTTCAAATGAGAAAGGTGTATTCATAAAAGTTGTATCTATTTCAAAGTACTTAAAAATGGTCACCAATTTCATGTCATTTGGATTTAGAATGATAGAGTTATGCATTTTTGAAGTTTGGAGAAATCACTTGTTCAATGGTATAGGTCAAAAATGACCTATAATGTAACCTCATATCACATGCTCATAAAAGTTGAATTAGCTCTCACTCCAAACTTAAAAGTTGAAGTAGACATCTTGAATTTTATTGTGAAACTTGGAAAATTTTCATCTCATAAACATTGAGCAAGTTATGGCCTTGAGAAGTTGACTTTCAAATTAGGGTTTAGACAAAATGACCTATAATGTTCGAACATAGAAAATGATTTTCCAAGAAAAACTAGCTCTAGGTCTCAACATGAAAGTTGTTTGGTATGTCATTTAGAGTAACTTTTCTCTTCGAATCATTTTCATATGGTGAAAAGTGTAGGAGATAGGGTCTAGGGAGACCCAGTTTTGATCAGATGAATTCATCTGGCCAACCACCACAATCAACTTGCTAACCTTCAATTCTTTTTACTTTATTGGCTCATGGTAGATCATATATGCATAATATGATGAATTTTGAAGTGTACCTTAAGAAATTTGATCAATTGGTGAGATAGCTTGTTGGAGAAGTTACTCAAGATACCTAGTCAAACTAGGGTTTCCAAGGCAAATCACCCTCAAACTGTTGAAGAACACTTGACCAATATATCATGTAGGAATCAATGGAACTCATATATGATGCTTATAACTATTCTTGGATTAATTTATGGTTGTGCTCTTTGTCATGAGGGTCTCAAACCCTAGATATGAACTTGATAGATCAATGGAGATCATGCTCTATCTATAAAGGAGTTAGGCAAATGCAAAGATATATTTTTCGTATTTTGGTTAGTAAAATGATGATATACAATTATGATAAAATCTAATGAAATAGGGGTAAGGAGGATGCCAAGGTATGATCCCAATGCTAATGCATATGATGAAATTGCATGAGGGATCTTAGGGTCAAAATTGGGGTCTTACACATATTCCTTGAAAGTTTCCTTGTCTCTTTGGGACATATCCCAAAGTTGATCTTTGTCCGGTGCCATGTCGATGTTGTAGTTGTACTGCCTGATGAAAGCTTCGCCTAGATCACTGAATATGCGGATATGGGCACTATCCAAGTTCATGTATCACTTGAGAGTGGCACCAGTCAGACTATCTTGAAAATAGTGAATTAGCAACTGGTGGTTGTCAGTTTGAGTGGACATTTTTCGGGCATGCATAGTTAAGTGGCTCCTCGGACAAGAATCCCTCTTGTACTTTTCAAAGTTAAGTACTTTGAATTTGGCAGGTATTTTGACATTTGGAACAAGGCAGAGATTATGGGCATTCTTCCCAAATAGATCTTTTCCCCTAAGGGCTTTAATCTCTTTTTTCATCTCAGCAAATTTATCTTGGAATTCGTCCATTTTCTCATATACTCCCATACTCTCACTTGGAGTGGCGTGAAAGATGGGCTCTTCGTGGTATGGAGTAGCGTGTATCACAAGAGGTGGTACCGATATGATAGTAGACACTACGAGAGCTTCAGGAACTTGTGGGCAGTAACCTTCTGGTACATAATTTGGTGGCATGCCCCAAGGGAAATTGGGGTGCATCTGATACTGAGGAGTGTTCACATATGCCACAGAAATGGGCGTAGACACTACCTCTGAAAATTACAATTCTTTGAATAGACTCTGGGGTGGCAGATTCTGAGCAGCCACCAGCGTTTCCATCATTGTTGTGAGTCTTTCCAAACCACCTTTGAGTGAAGTAAAAATTTAAGAAGTGGGAGGAGAGGAAGAGACTAATCCTAAGCAAAAATTTAAAAGTTAAGAGTTGAAAAGATCTGACCAATGGGATGCAATCCAATAGACAAGAATGTCATATAGAAACCCAATTTTCCTTTGGATTTTTAAATCAAGCAATATCAATACACAAGTAGCAAGATGAAGAGCAAGGCATCAAATAAAGATAGCCATATCTAAGCTAGCAACTTTATAGTCTTCTTCATAATCTCCCATGTATCAGATGACATACTCCTTGAATGGCTCAGAAATAGGCATTAGACACAGGTTCAAAGTAACATTTGCATCAAGACCATGTAGCAGATGAACTCAAAAGGGGTCTCAATACTTGCATCAGATGAAATTTCAATTCACAATGACTTGGCTTCAGAAAAGTTGGCATTGGCTAAGTCCTTTTGCATAGGGAGTGTTGCCTAAGTCTAAGTCAAGGTCTTAGATCAAATCCAACAGTCCGCACAAACATTTTTTTAGAGTTTTTATTGTTATTATGTACTTAAGGTCCTAAAACCAACAAACACAAACATGGTATACAAACAGATATATACAATCACAATATATTCACAATACATGGCTCAAGTAAGCAAAGTAAAAATGGCATTAAAATAAACAATTTAAATGATATGAATAATGGAAAATGATAAAAAGGGCTTGAATTTAAAGTGCATAAGGTAAATGACTTGAAATTAAAAGTTAGTCAATTGTTAGTCGATTAGATGTTAGTATTGTTTTTGCTTTTCAATTGTTTAAGTCATTCTTTGGAGAACACTCAACCCTCTATTCACAGGTATGAATCCTTGAACCAAGACATCTTTTAAAGGAAGGAAAAAATTGAAGTTTCCATACAATACCATGAAAGGGGGGAGACTTACAATCTCACTTACTAGAATTCTATGCTTTTTGGGTCAAAATTTAGCGCTATGTTAAGCAATCGTAATTGGACTTATGTAGAAGTCACAACTATCTGAGGCCTAACAATATAAATTTTAGTGTTAATGCATGTTAGAGGTATGGTATAATGAACCACACTCCTAAAATATACCACACTTAAAAAGAAGATGGCAATAGGGTGGACCTAACCTCATCCATACTTGTATTGGTTTATGAATCAATTAGCCTTAAGATATAGAGATATCATTGGTCAATGGAATGAATGGGATAGAATGGGATTGAAGATGAAGAGGGAGGATAAATGAGACAAACACAAATTGGTCATGGGAGGAATTTTATCAAATTAAAATCATTCATTCATTTTGGGAGATGAAATGTACATTTCATCAATTTCCTAAATCCAATCATTTTAATCCAATAAAATTCAAATCAACCTTGACCAAGACCCAAACACATATTCAAACTTCACAAGTCAATAAAAATGGCTCAACATAATTTTTACACAATTAAACAATTAAAAATCAAATTAAAATGCATTAAACTAAATTATGTTTGATCACAAACCTAAAACCTCTTCAAACCACCAAATAAATGGCCAAGAGATTTATCATAGGTCAAACAAGGTCAAAGGACCTTGGAGAAAAAATTTCATTATTTTTGGAAAGTCAAAAGTATTTTTAAACAATTAAAAATATGCATAAAAATAATTAAATCATGACAAATATTAATGTTGATCCAAAAAATAATTTTAATTCATAAAATGAAAGATAAAACTATTTTAAATTTTTTGGTGAAAGTCCCATATTTTTTGGATCAATATTAAAATTAATATGAATTAATGAAAATAAAGAAATTAAAATGAAAAAAAAACATGGATCGTCTGATATCCCTAATTAATTGAGGTGGCAGGTCAAATGGTCCAAAACGCGCGTTCCATGTGGCCATCGGTCAACTATGCAGCACGCACGATAATCACAACCAATGCTCAAGATTAAAACAAATTGGATGGATCATGTGGTTCAGAAGCTTGCCAACATATCGCCGGAGCCAGAGCTCCGGTCTTCTTCTCCGGTGGACCTCACCGGACTGATCCACCTTCAACCATCACCAAAATGAGAAAGCAAGACATGTACTTAAAGAAAAAATGCTCAGGAGCTCAAATCTGGCCTCAATTTTTTCTAACTCCAAGTATATAGGAAGATACAGGGAGTTGAATTTTGAGGATCATGATTTGAGTTGCTTCGATTTGACCTCTAAGAAACTCAATCTTGTTGCCTACATTGGGAGGACTTCAGACAACCAAAAATCAACAAGAATAATGGAGAAATAAGAGAGAATTGAAGAGTGAAAAAATCTGGAAAATCACCTTCAATGGAGCTTCAGATTGGCACGATCTTGCTCTCAATTATGCTTAGCCGTGCTTCAGATGCTTGATGGAATAAAAATGGATCAAAGAAAGGGATGGACTCTTGGAGTTTCAATCTCAAAATAGTTGGATATTTGAAACTCGATTTTCAAAGAAAATCTTCAAGCTTATCCTTTAATGGCGAGGGTTTAGAGTTGATGAATTAAAGCTTACGCATCAGGTCCCTATTTCTGAGCAAGAGAGCTTCTATTTATAGGCCAATGGGACTGATATTTGCACACTTCCATTTTGGGAAAAACTTGAAAACCTCTCTTGCATGCTTGCATGGGCGTGTGATAGGCCTATCATGTGATGCACTTGGGTCCAAAATTGAGTGTAAGCCATGCTGAAATCATGTTGTCAAGCCATGCATTCGTGTATGAAAAGTGGAACTTGATATTATCCAAATGGTCCTTCAACTTTAACCCATGCGTAAGTCATTCATCCTTTGTACAAATTAGATGATTTTGGACTTTTTAGAATGTTTAGATCAAGAGGAACAACTTTCATGTTGAACAGTTTTTCATTGAAGCTTGGATCATGATGAATTTTGAGGTGGAAGTTTGGAAAATCAAACATATCAAAACATTTTCTAAGTACCAAGCCATATGTTCACTTCTTCCACCTTGAATAACTTTTTCTATGGGCTTCAAATGGGAAAAGGTCATTCATAAAAGTTGTATATCTTCAAAATAACTTCAATTTGGTCACAAATTGGACCTCATTTGGATTTAGGATGAAGGAGTTATGCATTTTAGAAGTTGAGGAAAATCACTTGTTCAATGGTATTGGCCCAAAATGACCTATAATGTTTCCTCTTGGTAAATGCATTTGCAAGTTGAATTTGAACTTCCATCAAAGTTGAAGTATACATCTTGAATTTGATCATGCAATTTGAATGGCTTTCATCTCATACAAAATGTGCAAGTTATGATCTTGGGAAGTTGACCTCCAAATTAGGGTTTAGACAAAATGACCTATAATCTTTCACCATAAAAAATGAATTTCCAAGAAAAACTAGATCTTGACCTAAACATGAAAGTTGTTTGTAATGTAATTTAGAGTAACTTTTCTCATGGAATAATTTTCATATTACAAAAATTGTAGGAGATAGGGTCTAGGGAACCCCAACTTTGACTAGTTGAATTCCTCTAGTCAACCACCATGAACCAACTTGCTAGCTTGATATTCTATTGACTTTTGGGACTCACGGAGGATCATATATGCATAAGATGATGAAATATGAAGTATCCCTTGAAATATTTGATCAATTGTTGAAGAAACTTGTTGAAGAAGTCACACAAGATACCCAGATGAATTAGGGTTTCCAGGGCAAACAAACTCCAAACTCTTCATGATTTTTTGATCAAAATAACATGTGAAGATCATGGGGATCCATATATGATACTTAGAGCCATAGTAAACCATTTATTGATTGAGATTCTTGCATTAAGGGTCTTAAACCCTATATATGAGCTTGATAGAGCATGTGCACTACCTACAAAAGAGTTAAACTATACAATGACATATTTTTGGTTTTTTGGTTAGTAAATGATAAAAACAAAGTATGATACAATAAAATTGTGCTTGGTGATCTCTCCCAATGCAAACCCAATGAATTATGGATAAGGAGAATGCCAAAGTGTGGTCTCAATGCCAATGCATATGATGAGATGGCATGAGGGATCTTAGGCTCAAAATTGGGGTCTTACAGTTGCCCCTATTTAAGGACGTTCTAGCTGAGGAGATGAAGATTAAAATCTTCGTATCGACTCAGTAGAGCGGGCTTAAATAACAACAATAGAAGCAAATTTTGGTCCCTAAGAGACCTCATGATGCATATGATATGAAATGCTAAAATAATCTGTATGGGGAAAATGTTGCCACAAAGGAAAAGAATTCGGAGAGACTGAAAGTCCGCAGGAGTATAATGCACTCCGTAAGGAAAACTCATCGGGGAGACAGAGACTCTGGGGATAAAAAGGTCGTGCGTAGGCTAGGCTACGACTTTAAAATTGTTGGGGGACTCGAGGGATTCTATGAAAATAAATCAATGGAAAGACTCAGCCGGGGAATAAAAGGAACATCTGCAGGGGAAACAGGTATATCAGAGGAAACTGAAATACTCGATCCAAACAGGAAATGGAGATTTCACTGAGGAAATACGCACTCAGACTCAACTAGGGAAGAAATGATCTTCAACACAGGAGTAACAGAAGTATATTATCCACTACTGGTTACTGGGTAAAGGGGTAAAATAATCTGTCATAGAGGACATCCGTTACTAGTTAGGGTAAACATATCAAGGATGACTCATTGAGGAAAGAACCAAATCAAATAGGATTTACAACTACCGATTACTGGGCAGAAGACCACAAAGAAAGAGAATATTCGTCACTGGTTAAAGTGAACATATCAAGGATAGACTCAAAGGGAAGAATATCCATCATCAGTTAAGATAAACATATCAAGGATAGACTCACCTGGGATAGGAAAAATATCCGTTACCGGTTAGGGTAAACATATCAAGGATAAACTGCCTGAAAAAGTAGGAATTATATCTATCGGCTATTGGATAGAATACCGGAAAGAGAATATCCGTCATCGGTTAAGATGAACATATCAAGGATAGACTCCGAGGGAAAAAAATAGGAATTACATCTATCAGTTACTGGATAGAATACCTAAAAGAGAATATCCGTCATCGGTTAAGATGAACGTATTAAGGATAGACTCCACGAAAGGGAAACCAGGATTTACGACTACCGGTTACCGGGCAGAAGACCGTAAAGAAAAGGAAATTCGTCATCGATTAGGATGAACATATTAAGGATTAACCTTCTGGGGAACAAAACAGGGATTACAACTACCTTTTTATTGGGTAGAATACCAAAACGAGAATATTCGTCATCGGTTAAGATGAACATATCAAGGATAAACTCAGAAAGGAAAGAGTATCTGCCATCGGTTAAGATGAACATATCAAGGATAAACTTCCTGGGAGACGTGAAAACGAATCTGCTGAAGAGAAAAAGGTTACTTTTGTCGGGTATTTGGGAAGAAGTTAAATACTTGCAAATTGAGAAGAATATTACCAGTTATTGGGTAATAGACTCTAAGGATACCAAAAGCATCTATATACGTAAGATCTAGAAAGAAACGGTCAATCAAAGACTCAACCCAATGAGGATATAACTCAGGGGGAGTGATTCCATCCAAACAATCAACTGGGAGGAAACTGAAATGATGATCATCCACGAGGAAGTGACTCAATGGGGAATGAGAAAGGTTAAACTCTTCTTGCTTAAGAGGTTGCCAATCTATAATTGAAAGAGGACATACACACCAAATCTGCGTGTGTGGGGGGCAAGGATACCACCGTAGCAGAGGATCAGAGAAATAGTGAATCACAAAGTGCATTATTAATGCAAATGATGAAATCTATGAATGTATATGTATATGTATATGTATATATGATGATCATGCTGACAAAATGATCACAAAGGATACAAATGTCACTCGTCCGCGTCACCAATACAATACTCATCCAATCCTCACAGGAGGGAATCATCTACTGGAGAGAAAGGGTTGCGAAGGATGAACGATAATCATCTATCTCAAAGGCTCAACCTTGGCTGGGGAAAAGGAAAAGGTTTACCGAAAATCTGCATCATCAACTCTGTAGGAAATTTTAGGTCAATGCCATATCAAATGGGAGACAACCTTGCAGAGGATCGAAAATACTGCTCAAGAATCAGGGCTAACTGGAGTTAGGGACAACTTCGCTGGCGGCTTGAGGGGAAACAAAATTTGCTGAATATATGCAACTTGTTACAATAATGTGCCTACAACTCGAGGGAGGCAATTACGAACTCAGTTAGGGGAAACCATCAAAACTCGGATGGAGATTGAAAAGCTGTTGGGGAAGAAACAGAGATCACACCAACTTCTTAGGGATAAAACCAACAATGCTTCGCTTTTTAGGGTTTACCTGTCCTCGGACCGTTGTGGATATTCCTTAAATGAAATTGATTGCTCTTTAAAAAGTAAATGCTTTTATTTAAGAAAACATGGTCAAACAAGGTCAAAGGACCTTGGAGAAAAAATTTCATTATTTTTGGAAAGTCAAAAGTATTTTTAAACAATTAAAAATATGCATAAAAATAATTAAATCATGACAAATATTAATGTTGATCCAAAAAATAATTTTAATTCATAAAATGAAAGATAAAACTATTTTAAATTTTTTGGTGAAAGTCCCATATTTTTTGGATCAATATTAAAATTAATATGAATTAATGAAAATAAAGCAATTAAAATGAAAAAAAAACATGGATCGTCTGATATCCCTAATTAATTGAGGTGGCAGGTCAAATGGTCCAAAGCGCGCGTTCCATGTGGCCATCGGTCAACTATGCAGCACGCACGATAATCACAACCAATGCTCAAGATTAAAACAAATTGGATGGATCATGTGGTTCAGAAGCTTGCCAACATATCGCCGGAGCCAGAGCTCCGGTCTTCTTCTCCGGTGGACCTCACCGGACTGGTCCACCTTCAACCATCACCAAAATGAGAAAGCAAGACATGTACTTAAAGAAAAAAATGCTCAGGAGCTCAAATCTGGCCTCAATTTTGTCTAACTCCAAGTATATAGGAAGATACAGGGAGTTGAATTTTGAGGATCATGATTTGAGTTGCTTCGATTTGACCTCTAAGAAACTCAATCTTGTTGCCTACATTGGGAGGACTTCAGACAACCAAAAATCAACAAGAATAATGGAGAAATAAGAGAGAATTGAAGAGTGGAAAAATCTGGAAAATCACCTTCAATGGAGCTTCAGATTGGCACGATCTTGCTCTCAATTATGCTTGGCCGTGCTTCAGATGCTTGATGGAATAAAAATGGATCAAAGAAAGGGATGGACTCTTGGAGTTTCAATCTCAAAATAGTTGGATATTTGAAACTCGATTTTCAAAGAAAACCTTCAAGCTTATCCTTTAATGGCGAGGGTTTAGAGTTGATGAATTAAAGCTTACGCATCAGGTCCCTATTTCTGAGCAAGAGAGCTTCTATTTATAGGCCAATGGGACTGATATTTGCACACTTCCATTTTGGGAAAAACTTGAAAACCTCTCTTGCATTCTTGCATGGGCGTGTGATAGGCCTATCATGTGATGCACTTGGGTCCAAAATTGAGTGTAAGCCATGCTGAAATCATGTTGTCAAGCCATGCATTCGTGTATGAAAAGTGGAACTTGATATTATCCAAATGGTCCTTCAACTTTAACCCATGCGTAAGTCATTCATCCTTTGTACAAATTAGATGATTTTGGACTTTTTAGAATGTTTAGATCAAGAGGAACAACTTTCATGTTGAACAGTTTTTCATTGAAGCTTGGATCATGATGAATTTTGAGGTGGAAGTTTGGAAAATCAAACATATCAAAACATTTTCTAAGTACCAAGCCATATGTTCACTTCTTCCACCTTGAATAACTTTTTCTATGGGCTTCAAATGGGAAAAGGTCATTCATAAAAGTTGTATATCTTCAAAATAACTTCAATTTGGTCACAAATTGGACCTCATTTGGATTTGGGATGAAGGAGTTATGCATTTTAGAAGTTGAGGAAAATCACTTGTTCAATGGTATTGGCCCAAAATGACCTATAATGTTTTCTCTTGGTAAATGCATTTGCAAGTTGAATTTGAACTTCCACTAAAGTTGAAGTATACATCTTGAATTTGATCATGCAATTTGAATGGCTTTCATCTCATACAAAATGTGCAAGTTATGATCTTGGGAAGTTGACCTCCAAATTAGGGTTTAGACAAAATGACCTATAATCTTTCACCATAAAAAATGAATTTCCAAGAAAAACTAGATCTTGACCTAAACATGAAAGTTGTTTGTAATGTAATTTAGAGTAACTTTTCTCATGGAATAATTTTCATATTACAAAAATTTTAGGAGATAGGGTCTAGGGAACCCCAACTTTGACTAGTTGAATTCCTCTAGTCAATCACCATGAACCAACTTGCTAGCTTGATATTCTATTGACTTTTGGGACTCACGGAGGATCGTATATGCATAAGATGATGAAATGTGAAGTATCCCTTGAAATATTTGATCAATTGTTGAAGAAACTTGTTGAAGAAGTCACACAAGATCCCCAGATGAATTAGGGTTTCCAGGGCAAACAAACTCCAAACTCTTCATGGTTTTTTGATCAAAATAACATGTGAAGATCATGGGGATCCATATATGATACTTAGAGCCATAGTAAACCATTTATTGATTGAGATTCTTGCATTAAGGGTCTTAAACCCTGGATATGAGCTTGATAGAGCATGTGCACTACCTACAAAAGAGTTAAACTATACAATGACATATTTTTGGTATTTTGGTTAGTAAATGATAAAAACAAAGTATGATACAATAAAATTGTGCTTGGTGATCTCTCCCAATGCAAACCCAATGAATTATGGATAAGGAGAATGCCAAAGTGTGGTCTCAATGCCAATGCATATGATGAGATGGCATGAGGGATCTTAGGGTCAAAATTGGGGTCTTATAGCTGCCCCTATTTAAGGACGTTCTAGCTGAGGAGATGAAGATTAAAATCTTCGTATCGACTCAGTAGAACAGGCTTAAATAACAACAATAGAAGCAAATTTTGGTCCCTAACAGACCTCATGATGCATATGATATGAAATGCTAAAATAATCTGTATGGGGAAAATGTTGCCACAAAGGAAAAGAATTCGGAGAGACCGAAAGTCCACAGGAGTATAATGCACTCCGTAAGGAAAACTCATCGGGGAGACAGAGACTCTGGGATAAAAAGGTCGTGCGTAGGCTAGGCTACGACTTTAAAATTGTTGGGGGACTCGAGGGATTCTATGAAAATAAATCAATGGAAAGACTCAGCCGGGGAATAAAAGGAACATCTGCAGGGGAAACAGGTATATCAGAGGAAAACTGAAATACTCGATCGAAACAGGAAATGGCGATTTCACTGAGGAAATACGCACTCAGACTCAACTAGGGAAGAAATGATCTTCAACACAGGAGTAACAGAAGTATATTATCCACTACTGGTTACTGGGTAAAGGGGTAAAATAATCTGTCATAGAGGACATCCGTTACTAGTTAGGGTAAACATATCAAGGATGACTCATTGAGGAAAGAACCAAATCAAATAGGATTTACAACTACCGGTTACTGGGCAGAAGACCACAAAGAAAGAGAATATTCGTCACTGGTTAAAGTGAACATATCAAGGATAGACTCAAAGGGAAGAATATCCATCATCAGTTAAGATAAACATATCAAGGATAGACTCACCTGGGATAGGAAAAATATCCGTTACCGGTTAGGGTAAACATATCAAGGATAAACTGCCTGAAAAAGTAGGAAATATATCTATCGGCTATTGGATAGAATACCGGAAAGAGAATATCCGTCATCGGTTAAGATGAACATATCAAGGATAGACTCCGAGGGAAAAAATAGGAATTACATCTATCAGTTACTAGATAGAATTCCTAAAAGAGAATATCCGTCATCGGTTAAGATGAACGTATCAAGGATAGACTCCACGAAAGGGAAACCAGGATTTATGACTACCGGTTACCGGGAAGAAGACCGCAAAGAAAAGGAAATTTGTCATCGATTAGGATGAACATATTAAGGATTAACATTCTGGGGAACAAAACAGGGATTACAACTACCTTTTTATTGGGTAGAATACCAAAACGAGAATATTCGTCATCGGTTAAGATGAACATATCAAGGATAAACTCAGAAAGGAAAGAGTATCTGTCACCGGTTAAGATGAACATATCAAGGATAAACTTCTTGGGAGACGTGAAAACGAATCTGCTGAAGAGAAAAAGGTTACTTTTGCCGGCTATTTGGGAAGAAGTGAAATACTTGCAAATTGAGAATAATATTACCAGTTATTGGGTAATAGACTCTAAGGATACCAAAAGCATCTATATACGTAAGATCTAGAAAGAAACGGTCAATCAAAGACTCAACCCAATGAGGATATAACTCAGGGGGAGTGATTCCATCCAAACAATCAACTGGGAGGAAACTGAAATGATGATCATCCACGAGGAAGTGACTCAGTGGGGAATGAGAAAGGTTAAACTCTTCTTGCTTAAGAGGTTGCCAATCTATAATTGAAAGAGGACATACACACCAAATCTGCGTGTGTGGGGGGCAAGGATACCACCGTAGCAGAGGATCAGAGAAATAGTGAATCACAAAGTGCATTATTAATGCAAATGATGAAATCTATGAATGTATATGTATATGTATATGTATATATGATGATCATGCTGACAAAATGATCACAAAGGATACAAATGTCACTGGTCCGCGTCACCAATACAATACTCATCCAATCCTCACAGGAGGGAATCATCTACTGGAGAGAAAGGGTTGCGAAGGATGAACGATAATCATCTATCTCAAAGGCTCAACCTTGGCTGGGGAAAAGGAAAAGGTTTGCCGAAAATCTGCATCATCAACTCTGCAGGAAATTTTAGGTCAATGCCATATCAAATGGGAGACAACCTTGCAGAGGATCGAAAATACTGCTCAAGAATCAGGGCTAACCGGAGTTAGGGACAACTTCGCTGGCGGCTTAAGGGGAAACAAAATTTGTTGAATATATGCAACTTGTTACAATAATGTGCCTACAACTCGAGGGAGGCAATTACGAACTCAGTTAGGGGAAACCATCAAAACTCGGATGGAGATTGAAAAGTTGTTGGGGAAGAAACAGAGATCACACCAACTTCTTAGGGATAAAACCAACAATGCTTCGCTTTTTAGGGTTTACCTGTCCTCGGACCGTTGTGGATATTCCTTAAATGAAATTGATTGCTCTTTAAAAAGTAATTGCTTTTATTTAAGAAAACATGATTTTTTATTTTAAAACTTTAATTTCAAAATGATCACAATAAAATTTAATTCTATTTAGCTAAATAAATAAGAGTAGAAACAATTGGATAAAAGGCTCAACTTTATTCAATAGGATGGTAGTCTGTAAATGACAAGACTCCATAGATTCTTACAAGTTGAAAAATGGTAATTTACATGGAAAAGGGCTACATTGAATACAATGATCACTAATCCTTCTTCCGCCTTCAATATCCACTGTGCTCTTGGCTTTGGCTGAAGATGAATCAGAACCAATCATTGTGCTCAAGAAAGTCTTCAAGACTGGATATCAACAGGATGCAGTTACTTGCCATAATCCCTAATTTTTGCATAAATTTCCCCAAGGTGGGGTACTCAATTTATCGGGATAATTTTTCTGTTTTATGTCTCTAACTTTTTCCTGGATCGCCCTTTCGGGTTTTCAATCCACCGAGACGCTCATTTTTGCCTAAGCCGCCCTTTCGGGTTTTCAACTTAGCGAGCTGTTCTTTTCTTTTTAAGTGAAGTATTTCTTGACTGCATCGACATTCATAGGACGCGTGAATTCTTCACCATCCATAGTTGTAAGAATCAAAGCACCACCTATAAAGGCCCTCTTAACAACATATGGGCCTTCATAATTAGGAGTCCATTTGCCCATAGAATCTGGTTTGAAAGATAAAATCTTCTTGAGCACAAGGTCACCTTCTCTGAATACACGAGGTCTAACCTTCTTATCAAATGCCTTCTTCATTATTTGCTGGTATAATTGACCATGACACATGGCAGTTAACCTCTTCTCTTCGATCAAATTCAACTGGTCATACCTGGTCTGACACCATTTAGCTTCAGTCAACTTGGCTTTCATCAGCACACGCAATGATGGGATCTCAACCTCTACTGGGAGCACAACTTCCATGCCATAAACAAGTGAGAAATGGGTTGCCCCTGTTGAAGTGCGGATGGATGTACGATACCCTTGCAAAGAAAATGGGAGCATCTCATGCTAATCTTTGTATGTCACAACCATCTTCTGAATGATCTTCTTAATGTTATTATTTGCAGCTTCAACAACCCCATTCATCTTGGGCCTGTAGGGAGAAGAATTATGATGTGCAATCTTGAAGTCTTTGCAAAGAGCTTCCACCGTATTATTATTCAAGTTAGATCCATTATCAGTAATGATCTTACTTGGCACACCATACCGGCATATAATCTGATTCTTGATCAACCTCACAACAACTTGCTTGGTTACATTCACAGACGATGCCGCTCCAACCCACTTTGTGAAGTAATCAATAGCCACCAGAATGAAACGATGTTCGTTCGAGGCTTTCGGCTCAATCATGCCAATCATATCAATTCCCCACATGGAGAGGAAATGACATTCAACAGTGTCAGAGGAACATGAATCTTATCTGCATAAATTTGACACTTGTGGCATTTCTTCATAAACTTGAAACAGTCAGATTCCATTGTCAGCCAATGGTAACCTGCTCTCAACATCTTCTTAGCCATAGTGTGTCCATTGGAGTGAGTACCAAAGGAACCTTCATGGACTTCAGTCATCAACAGGTCTGCTTCGTGTCTATCCATGCATCTGAACAAAACCATATCAAAGTTTCTCTTGTAAAGCACCTCATCGTTTAAGTAGAATTTTTCATCCAATCTCCTCAAAGTCTTCTTATCTTTCAAAGATGCCCCAGGCGGGTAAATCTGACTTTGGAGGAAACACTTGATATCAAAATACCACGGTTTCTCATCTTTGATCTCTTCAACAGCAAACACATGCGTTGGCCTATCAAGATGCATCACAGTCAAATTGGGAACTTCATTCCAGAACTTCACCATAATTGTTGAAGCCAATGTTGCAAGAGCATATGCCATCCGGTTCTCATCTTGAGGGATGTGATGAAACTCAACCTTTGTAAAGAAAGTTGATATCCTCCTTGCGTAATCTCTACATGGTATCAAACCGGGTTGATTCATCTCCCATTCACCTTTGATCTGATTCACAACCAAAGTTGAATCTTCATAGACGTCCAAATACTTGATTCTGAGATCAATGGCCTCTTCAAGCCCCACAATGCAAGCTTTGTACTCAGCCATATTATTTGTATACTGGAAAGTTAATCTAGCTGTAAACGGAAAATGAGTGCCTTGAGGAGTAATAATTACTACCCAATGTCGTTACCATACTGATTAACAGCTCCATTAAATACCATGCCCCAACGGGAATTAGGCTTTGGCCCTTCTTCAAGCAATGGTTCATCACAATCCTTCATTTTCAAGTACAAGATCTCTTCATCAGGAAAATCATATTGCACTGACACTACCTTTAATTGCTTTCTGAGATCGGTATTCAATATCATACTCTGATAATAACATCTGCCAATGGGCAATCCTCCCTGTTAAAGCAGGTTTCTCAATAATATACTTGATTGGATCCACTTTGGATATCAACCAAGTGGTATGATTCTACATATATTGACGCAGATGCTTAGCATCCCAAGCCAATGCACAACAATTCTTTTCAAGCATAGAATATCGAGTTTCACAGTTGGTGAATTTCTTACTGAGGTAGTAAATTGCATATTCTTTCTTTCCAGTTTCATCTTGCTGACCAAGAACACAACCCATACTTTCATCAAGCACAGTCAAATACGTGATCAAAGGTCTTCCTTCAATAGGCGGAGACAGAATCAAAGGCTCAAGCAGATATTCTTTGATACTATCAAAAGCTTTCTGGCAATCCTCGGCCCAATCACAAGACTGATCTTTCTGAAGGAGCTTGAATATAGGCACACATGTGGCAGTCATGTGTGAAATAAATCTTGAGATATAATTCAAGCGGCCGAGAAAACCTCTGACTTGCTTCTCAGTTTTGGGTGCTGGAATCTCTTGTATTTCTTTGACCTTGGAGGGATCAACTTCAATACCCTTCTCACTGATAATAAAGCCCAACAACTTACCAGAACGAACACCAAATGTACACTTATTGGGATTCAAGCGGAGTTTGTACTTCCTCAAACGTTGGAATAACTTCAACAAATGCTCAACATGTTCTTCTTCATTACTGGATTTAGCAATCATATCATCAACATAGACTTCGATCTCTTTGTGCATCATATCATGAAAAAGAGTGGTCATTGCTCTCTGGTATGTTGCACCAACATTCTTTAAACCGAAAGGCATCACTCTATAACAGAATGTTCCCTAGGGTGTAATGAATATGGTCTTCTCCATATCTTTGGGTGCCATTTTAATCTGATTATAACCGAAAAATCCGTCCATAAATGAAAATACTTTGAACTTAGTTGTATTGTATACCAACATATCAATGTGTGGTAGAGGGAAATCATCTTTCAGACTGGATTTGTTCAAATCCCTATAATCAACACACATACGGACTTTTCCATCCTTCTTAGGAACGAGCATAATATTGGCCACCCACTGCGGATACTCAACAGTAACAAGGAAATTGGCACCGATCTTCTTTTGCACTTCTTCTTTGATCTTCACTGTCATATCAGGATGAGTCCTCCTTAACTTCTGCTTGACAGGTGGGCATTCTGGCTTCAACGACAATCTATTCTCCATAATCTTAGAATCCAAACCAGGCATGTCTTGATACGACCAGGAAAACACGTCTGAATATTCTCGAAGAAGATCAATCAATCCCTTCTTAACCTCTAGACACAGTTGTGACCCAATCTTGACTTCCTTCACATTATCCTCGGAACCCAAGTTGACCAACTCAAACTGCTCTTCGAATGGCTGAATGGCTTTTTCCTTGTGCTCAAGTAGGCGAGACAATTCATCAGACATTTCTTCATCACTTTCTTCCTCAACCTCAAACACAGGGAATTCAAAGTTTGGAGAAGAAGTATGATCATTGTATTCAATGGGTTTAGAAACCAACCTGCATAATGATTTGATATTTTGATTTTAGAGAAGTGAATTGTGACCAAATATTATGCAGATGGATAATTATTATTTATTTATGTTCTTTATGATTACCATTTTCAGAAAAGCAAAAAGTAAAAATAAAAACATCATAGATATGGATGAATAGAATTGCATTTTATTAATGATCAAATTGAAAGATACATGACAATGTTCACTTCTCCCTTAGGCATAGGAGAAGTATTTTAAAAAATAATAAAACAATTACTTATAGCGATGAACAATAACAGAAAGATCGACAACGATCCAATTGTTGCAAGCTTTTCCATGCGTCACAAAATTGGTGCAGTCTTCATCCTCATCATCCTCGATCACTGCAGCTGAGTGTTGTTCATTACTATGGATGAACCCTCCGCTACGGAAACTAGGTTGCACACCTTCAACTTTGATCACAAACGACCCTTGTTGAAATCCTAAACCAGTACGATTCTTGTTCTTAGCGACCTCTACCATCCGACCCCGCTGATCAGAACTACCATCTGCAACAATCTTCTGAGCGTCTTTAAAAGAGGACATAGGTGCCTTAACTCTCTTTTCTTCATCAATAGACAGAGCTTGGAATGGAGTTCCAATCTCATCCACAACTTCCACATATGAGAAAGACGACAAATGACTCACCAACAACGCTTTTTCTCCACCCACAATGACGAGCTTACCATTCTTCACAAATTTCAACTTCTGATGCAGAGTGGACGTCACAGCTCCTGCCTCATGTATCCATGGCATTCCGAACAAGTAGCTATATGCCTGGTGGATATCCATTACCTGAAAAGTAATTTGGAAATCACTCGGAGCTATCTTCACTGGAAGGTCCACCTCACCAATAACAGTCTTGCGAGAACCATCAAAAGCTTTGATGATCATACCATTGTATCTCATCGGAGCTCCTTGGTAGGATAACATTGACAAAGTTGACTTGGGGAGTACATTCAAATAAGAGTCGGTATCTACCAATACATTGGACAATGCATCCTCCTTACAATTCATCGATATATGCAGTGCTA
The DNA here is from genome assembly GCF_024323335.1 of Lathyrus oleraceus. Classification (NCBI taxonomy): domain Eukaryota; kingdom Viridiplantae; phylum Streptophyta; class Magnoliopsida; order Fabales; family Fabaceae; genus Lathyrus; species Lathyrus oleraceus. The sequence continues at coordinate 225,447,690 of NC_066584.1, forward strand.
GATTGTGATTCCTACCCTCCTCGGGGAGTTTTTCATCACAAAAGCTCAGATTGTTGCAGGAAGTGATATTAGACACAATATGGTCAAATTGATCCACTGTCACATCATGTTCCACATAGGCTTGCTCCAATACCTTTTACGATGCTTCTCTGTGTGCTTCAGAATTCATAAGCAGAGACAACACTAAAATCTTGGAAGGAGTTTGGAACAACTGCTCCACTACATTGAATTCACTCTTCTTAATCAAATGAAGCACCTCATCATCATCATTAGGATTCAAATTGTTGGATTCACCAGACCGACACTTTAGAGCACTGACCAGATTTGCTGCAGGAACTTCAACCTTCTTATCAACATCCTCTACATCCTTCGGGAAAACAGGACCAAACACAAGACCGCTACGGGTAACCTTCGCTATATCGGCAATGTTCACAACAAAATTAGTCGTAGGTAACGGGACCTCTTGACGATTCTCCACCATTGTTGCATTACACTGATAGGGAACAACTCTATCGGATGCATACGGGACTGGGCCCGCTAACCGTATCACTAACGGTGATACCGATCTGTTGAAGTTGTTACTGCTACTACTATCAAACTGAATTACCACCTGCTCATGGGTCTTAAAGACTGGTATTATCACGTTGACATCATCTATATCCCTTAACTGTTGAATCTGGATTACATTTTCATCCATCAACTTCTGGATATCTCTCTTGACAACCGAACACCCACGGGGGTTCATATTGCAGATTATATAATTGTCGTGGTCGTGTTCACAATCACTAATCGTAGACAGGGTATTATGCATTTCCACCAAGGATCGACGAATACGTCGTACATCAAACACTCAGAAACTTCCCGGACAATCATCTACCATATTAACAAAGGAATTACTATGAGCAGGCAACGAGTTAGCTTTAACATTCGGCGCACGGTCCTCAAAGGACGCCATCCCACTTTTAGTAGCTTCTAGACCTCGTATTTCAACGGGTAGGAATTCTCAATATCATGACCAGGAGCCCCTTGATGAAAGGCATAATAGAGTTCTGGCTTATACCACCATGGAAGTGGTTCTGGAATTTGTGGCGGATTTCTTGGTTGGAGAAGGTTCTTGAGAACCAAATACGGATATAACTCAGCATAGGTCATAGGAATAAGGTCAAAAGAGACCTTTTTCCTCTCAAAGTTATGTTGCTGTTGTTGATTATTGTTAGTGTTGTTGTTGTAGTTGTTTGTTCTTTGTTGTGGTTGTTGTTGACGTTGTTGTTGTTGAACTGACATAGATTGATTATTGGAAAATACTAGAATAATGGATGAAACTTGATGATGATGCTGACGTGGTTGCAAACTTCTTTTGACATGAGGCCTCCTCTGCCTCCCTACTGACACTGGATTGGTTTCACCTTCCTTCTTCCTAGCGAAATTGTTACCATACTTCTTGCTTGAAGATACCTCTTCCTTAGACAAACGTCCCTCACGTACACCCTCTTCTAATCTCATCCCCATGTTTACCATTTCGGTAAAATCACTGGGGGCACTAGCAATCATTCGTTTGTAATAAAACGAACTTAGGGTCTTGAGGAAAATCTTGGTTATCTCTTTTTCTTCCAATGGAGGATTGATCTGAGCAGTAAGCTCTCTCCACCTCTGGGCATATTCTTTAAACGTCTCTTTGTCCTTCTGAAACATTGACCTCAGTTGGTCCCTATCTGGTGCCATATCAACATTGTACTTGTACTGTTTCACAAACGTTTCACCCAAATCATTGAACGTGTGAACACTTGCACTATCCAATCCCATTTACCACCTCAGAGCGGCACCAGTCAGACTGTCTTGAAAGTAGTGAATCAATAACTGATCATTATCAGTTTGCATCGACACTTTCCTGGCATACATGACAAGATGGCTAAGTGGACAAGTAGTTCCCTTATACTTTTCAAAGTCGGGGACTTTGAACTTCATCGGGATTTTTACATTTGGCACTATGCAGAGTTCAGCAACACTCTTACCGAACAAACCTTTTCACCTCAACGTCTTCAAATCATTTCGCAGCTCAAGGAATTGGTCCTTCATCTCATCCATCTTCTCATAAACATTTGGACCCTCAGACGGCTCAGAATGGTAGATGGTGTCTTCAACACGAGGCAGTGTGTGAACAACCGGAGGCGGCATAGACATGACCGGGCTAGATGTCAGCATGGAAGCAAAAGTAGGCGCAAAACCTTCGGTCACAAAGTTCGGCGGCATTCCCCACGGGAATCCGGCAGGCATAGCAGGCACAAACTGAGTGGCAGGCACGGTTGAAGTAACAACCTCTGAAATGGCAGTCCTCTGAGGAGGAGAAGTTGCAAGCGTTGGAAAAGACTGACTCTGAGCAGCTAGAACAGACTCCATCATGGCAGTCAAGCGGGCAATCTCGTCCTTCAACTCTCGGTTCTCTTGTTCCAAGTGTTATATGATTCTCAGATGATTGGCGCGAGTATTGTATCAATGAGTCAGCTTGGCTGAAGCACAGAAGAATAACCAATAAGACATCTGACGGAAGAAAAACCTGTTATACAAATGATGCATGAAATGCAATGTTTTGATTGTTTTTATTTTCAAGGAACATACTATTTTATTTGCAAGTATATAATAACAATTATAACAATTTGATTGATCATAAAAAATCTCTTTTATTCATATAATTCTGGAAGGATTACACTGAGTAGAATTTCAGAAACCAAAATACAAATACAAGAGAAAATGAGACTAATCATCCTAAGGATCCCCTAACAACGATGTCAGATGATCTGGTTGCAGGCGTGTACTTCCTTCGGATGCGTCGGATCTCGGACTCAAAAGAAGTCTTCATCTGAGCCTTCTCAAGGACAAGCTAATCAACAATCTTCTTCCAAGCACCGGAAGGATGAGGCATACTAGAGGAAGATGGACCCTCTGGTTCTCTCTGTCTCTTTACTGCTTGGTCTTCAAGAAGTTCAATAAGCGCATCTTTGTCCTTAGACTCAAGCTGTAACTCCTCATGCTTTCTGCTCAAAGCATGGAAGCGCTCTTCCCACGTATCCTTCTCTTGCTTCATATTGGCGAGTGCGTCTTCCAACTCCTCTACATATTAGTTAGGGAGATTTGATGGCTCAACCACAACCATAGACATAGGTATCTCACAAGCATAAGGCATCTTCAACTCCAAAGCTCTCTTCTTCCCCCAAATAGTGTAAGCTTCCAAAGCTACACAGTTGCACGGGCCAAGCTCGGATCTTCCTTTCCTATGCACATTATGCCAAGCATGAACTATCTTCTGCTTCAAAAGTTGGAAATCTTTACCCTCTTGATAGAAAAGACCTTCTAACTGAGTGTTATTAGGTTTATCTCTCAAGGGGACCCCAAGTTGACAACGAGCCAAAGCAGAGTTGTAGTTAATTCCTCCTTGTGTACCAATGAGATGCACATTAGAGAATTCACCAGAACTATCAATAATCTCCAAGCTACCTAATGAATAATCATACCAAACTATATCATCATTAGTGATAGACATAAGTCTCTGAGACCACCATAGACATTCTTTGTTCTCCACAAAAGCAGGCGTCTGAGGCAAGTGTGAAATAAACCACTTGTATAAAAGAGGAACACAACACACAATAGTTCCACAACCTTTAGAATTCCTCAAATGCAAAGAGAAGTACACATCACCTAACAAAGTAGGTACAAGATTCCCAATCAAGAAGATTCTAATGGCGTCAACATCAACAAAATCGTCAATGTTAGGGAACAAAGCCAAACCATAGATGAGCAACACAAAGATGGCTTCAAAAGCATCCACACTACCGGCTTGAGCAAAGGCGGTAGCTTTCCCAATAAGGAACTCAGAATTCAACCCAAACATTCCTCCTTTCTTCACCCAATGAGCCTCAATCTCAGACTTCTTTAAGTGAAAAGCTTTAGTGACAATATGAGATCTGGGAATCTTTTCCAATCCACTAAAAGGCACCTTGTTATAAACAGGTATTTCCAAGAGATGGACATACTCCTATAACGTAGGCATGAGTGTAAGACCCTAATTTTGATCCTAAGATCCCTCATGGCATCATATCATTGCTCAATACATTGCCTCAAGGATCATAGCATGTGTGGCTCCTTAACCCTATGATTGGGACTTGTGTGAGTTGGTTTGAGACCACCAAGCATGCTTGTATTTTATATTATTGCTTTTCTTATTTTTTTACTAACCAAAAACACAAAAATATGTCACTAACCTCTTTTGTTTTGAAGCTCAAGTAATCATGAGATCCCCAGCTCCTAGGAGGCTCCTATGCTCAATGAAGTGGCTAGATGAAGATGAAAACAAGCATGAAAATGGTCCACAAGGTTCCTAATCATCATATATGCCTCCCAAGTATCTAATTTGCCAATTTTATCAAGATAACCCAAAGGGCTTGAGGATTGTTTCCAAGGAAACCCTAATTCAACTATGCATTAACTATGCCTTGCTCATGAAGCAACCTCAACCTATGATCAAATTAAATCAATGGAAGTTCTTTCATTCACTATTTTATGCATATATGAGCCTATGTGAGTATCCTCAATCATTCATTCATCAAGATTTGAAGTTTGGCCTTGAGAAGTTGACCAGTCAAGTCATCTAACCAATCTGAGATCCACTGAGACACATATTTTAATATGTTTATCAAATTAAGATGACACCAAGAGAAAAATTGTTCTTAAGAACCATATGACCAACTTTCATGTTCATCAAAAATCCATTTGAAACTTGGAAGTTCATCATTCATTTCAAAACATTATAGGTCATTTTGATTGAAACCCTAATTTTAGGTCAACTTCCCAAGGACCTAACTTACTCATTTCTCATGATTTTAAGGTGATACCAATTGAATTGGAAAGCTTAAGATGTCTACTTAAAATGTTATGTTGGAAACAATTTCATAATCCTAAAAGAAACACATGTGATAATACAAAACATTATAGGTCACTTTGGACCAAAACCATTGAATTTGAAAAATATCCAACTTAAAGTGCCCATAACTCTCTCATAAAAAATCCAAATGATGAAATATTTAAGTCTAAATTGATCATTTTAAAAAGATCTACAACTTTGATGTTGGAGGTGTTTCCATTTTAGGCTTGCATCATTGAAACAGAAGGGCTTGAAGTTGGTCACTTGTGGGAAAAAATTTCAAAGGAAACCTAGTCATGTTTTGTACCTCAAATTTCCAAACTCCAAATGGATTTTTGCCCAACATAACTTTTGTTCCTCATGTCAAGAGATTTCCAACCGTTACTCACACCACCATGTTTGGATTTTCCATATGGTACTTTCAAAGAGATGAATGTGTAGGTCCAATTATGCAATTCACTTTGTATCTTCATGCACAAGAAAGTACCATGCCAATTGCACGTCCATTTCAGCTTCAAATGATATCAGCTTGCATTTAGACTCAATTTTGGGCCTCACATGCTCCTGTACATGCCCATGCATGGAGGACCCAATGATCATGCACACGAGCATTTCACTTGCTTGCTTCAGCTCCAGCTATAAATACATGCTCCTCCTCATTAAAATCTCAACCTTATGGTGATCTGAAGCTCTGCTGAAATCAAAACCTAACCTCACTCAAAGGAATTCCAATTTTTGTTTCTTAAATTCAAGCTTGAATTTCAACACAATCAGTTGATCTTCAAGTCTTATTCCTTAGCCTTGCATTCATATCACATCTCAAGATCAAATTGGAAGCAAAAGTTTGAAGGAATCGTGTTGTTCAAAGCTGCTCTTCAAAGGTATAACACCAAACTGTTTTGATCTAAATCTTGCTCCATGATGTGAATTGCCTGTGTTCAAATTGTTTTCTGAAGTCCTCGAGCAAGAGGCAGGCAAGTGGTGGTATTGATTTCATGATTTGAAGCATTTCAGTTTGCACACCTTGAATTTCAAGCTCAGATTTCTCATTTGATAAAAATCTTAAGGACAATCCAAGGTTACAGGGGTGATGTACATCACCCTAGCTTCATTTTGGTACCATGTTTGTTCATTTTGGTTGAGGTTCAAAAACCTGCGCGTGGTGGCCGGAAGTTGTTTGCTGGCCGGAGAAGATGGTGGTTTCCACCACCATCCCCACGTGGATGACTCCAAGCCCTCGGATTTGTTTGGAACGTTATAATCTCAGTCATGCGTTTTGTTGACTTATTTTAAATCCTCATGTGATGTGCTTGACTAATTACTATGGTATGCCAGCGCCTCTGAGCCATTGGATACAACCACGTCATTTAATGAATCCAAAAAAATTTATGTTTTATATTCTTTTAATTCCTTTTTATTTCAAAAATTCATAACTATTTTATTTGAAGTCATAAAAATATGAGACCAATGGCAAAAAAATTCTTGACAAATCTAGTTTCATAATCTGATTTTTAATTATTTTTGTGACTTCATTTAATATTTTTTGTGAATCATTTTGTTTTTAATAGTTTTTTAATTCATTTTAAATACTTTTTGATATCTGAAAATTCCAAAAATATTTTCTTAACACATATGGATCATGATAAGTCTATGAAAAATAGTCTCATCAATTTCTTAATTGATTTGAGATTTGTTTGAGATTTTAATTCATTTGTGTTATTTTTCATTGTTTTTAATTGTTTTAAAATAGTTTCTGTTTTCAAAAAATGTTGAGAAAATTTGTCAAACGTTGTTTGACCATGTTAGACCTATGATAATTCAATTGGACTTTTTGAAGTTGATTTGGATTGAATTTGAGGTTTGACCATATTTTGTCCATTTTAATTTTGCATTTATTTTAATTCCAAAAATACCAAAAAATATGTTTGACTTTGTTGACTTCTAAACTTCATTTCTCTTCTGTTTTACATTGGTTGCTGATGATTTGATTCATATTTGATCATTGTGTTTTGATTTTCCATTTGATTTCTCCTTTTGTCCATTTCATCTTCATCTCACTTCTTTTTCTATTTTGGCCAATGAGTTAATGATTTATGATTGATCTTGACATATGAGAGGCTTAACCTTCTTTGATCCAAATCAAACTCAACTTGATCAAAGATCAAGTGAGTTGCTTTGTGTCTAAGATAGGTTGCTTCTTGGTCAAGCAAAAAACCTAAAATCCATATAAGGTCTTTCCTTCTTTTCTTTTGGAATGGCAAGTTGTAGGAGTTTGGCTTACTAGTCATGATCTCTAACTTGTGTTTATTTTCCTATAGTTTTATTGACCGGCCTGAGATAGGTGTGACTACTACATTAGTCCACTTACGGTTGCTTAACATAGCGCTAAATTGTCTTATGACACACTAACATAACCATTAACTACTAACTTTAATTCAAGCATTTAACTTCTTACAATTTACTTTAATGCAATTTACTTTCTTGCTCATTTATTCATATTGCTTTTTTACTTTACTCACTTGAGCTCATATTTTATGTTTATGTCATTTTCCTTTTGCTCATTTGAGCTCATTATTGTATATAAATATATTGTTGCTTTGTGTTTGTTTTGTCCTTGTTTGTGTGAACCCAATGCAAAAAGGAGAAAGGACTTAAAATTAGGATCTTACCTATGCCTAAAGGAGTGCAAGAGCAATTAGGCCTCATGCCTTTAGAATGCTTAACTTGTTGAAGAGCTACTAGGCCTCATGCCTTTTGTTAAAACTTTTTTTCATAAACCTTAGCCATAGGTTTGAGTTATCATAGTGGTTGATGTAAACCTCACCTTATCCTTAGTGATTGGACTATAAGTCTTCCATACTTATTATAGGGTTAACCCCTCACTAGTATGTTGAAGCCTTCCTCACATGGTGGATTGTTGGTTTAGGTTGAGTTTTCTCCCTTTGATAACAAAAGACCTTAAGGCTTTTGATCAAATCAATTCACCAATCTTTGTGATTTCTACCCGAACTACGAGGTTTTGATCCTACCTTTGTGATGGTACGTAGGAAATGGGTTCATCCATTCAAACAACAAAAATTGTAAATATGTATATTCTTTTCTCATCTCCCCAATCTTGTTTGCACAAATATTTTCAGAAATACCAACCTACAACACACATTTGCAAAAAGGGCTCCCTTAGAGTACTAAGGATGTTTTGGGTGCTTAAAACCTTCCCATCTCATAACCAACCCCCTTACCTAGATCTCTGACATTTTTATTAGTTTTTGATTTGATAAAACTTCTTACTTGGTTTTTGTTCGCTTTCTAACCTTCCCTTTGGATAAATAGAAGTGCGGTGGCGACTCGAATTATATGCTTACTTTTGATTTAGTCAATAAATCTAAAGGTAACGAATACCCCGCTACAATGAGATGATAATCGGGAAAAGTGAAGCAATGGTAGAGAGGATCATAAAACTGAACCAACACACCCAAAAGTCCTTCAACCACATCAGTAGATAACCCAGATAGAAGCTTCCCATGACGTTTCTTGAAGTCCAAGGGATCTAATACAAAAGATGATAAATTCCTTAACTCTTTCAAACCCGGAGATCTGAAACTGTACTTCTTAGTGTTCCTTCATCCACAATCCATGGTCTGAAAATATTTGCAAATAAAACCTTAGTTCCTTGAAGTTATTTTTCGTGTGATGAATGTTATGATGCACATGAATGCGTGAATGCAACAATAACAAGTAAGGGATCACACACAAGGAAAACAAAAAAAAAGTCAAGGGATGAATCAAGTCATTGTCAAGATCAATCATCCATTTTGGTGGATTATGGTTTTCACCTTATCAACACCCAAGTTCCATTGATATTGGCAAGACTTGATTGGATCAACCAAGAATCAAGGCTTTGTTGTGAGTCACGAGTATAGAGTCAGGTTAAGAACCATCCCAAAGGAGTGTGCTAAGGATAAAACCTATAAATCATGTTCTAAAAAGTTCCCAGAGTCTTAATTCCATCTATCGGATATTACAGGTTAGGATGACTGACTCATCAACCCATAATATTCTCAAGAGAAACTCGTCGGAGTGTAGTATCGTATAACAACTGTTATCAAGTCTACACCTGAACAGTCTCTGCACTACGTCCTAAATAGGCCAAGTTGGGTTAAATGTTCTACGGTTCTCAGCTTCTCGGACCCCAAATCAGAGAAAGTAATGCCTAACCACAAATAACATGTGTGACATCAATAGCTCCAAAAGGGTCTCCACTTAGTAGATGGGTCTCAAGCCAACTTGTTAAGGACTACTCCACACAAGTCAAACATAACTATACCATCCTCATATCTTAATTGCACTCAAGTTCGGGTTAGAACTTATCTCACCACTCAAAGACCATCAAGCACAACAAGCAGATTATATCACACAAACAAGTATACAAACATCAAATATACAAATATATACACATAAAAAAGTAGGCTAAACCCACTGAGGACTACTCTCCAGCAGAGTCACCACTTAATTTCTGTAGCGGTAAATTCATGATCATTAAGCTATGGATAAACTTAACGTCAATAAAACCAGAGTCGCCACTGCGCTTTTATTGTTTCCAAAGGAAAAGGGAAAAGTACAAACAAAACCCAAAGATAAGAAGTTTTCAAATCAAAACTAATAAAATGCCAGAGATTACAGGTAAGGGGGTTGGTTACACAGAGGGAAGGTGTTATCACCCAAAGTGTCCTAGGTACTCCTAGGGAGCCCTTTTTTATGTATGTATGTGTTTTGGTCTAAAATGATGTTTGAGAAAAATAGAGTGTGGGGATGAGAGAAGAACTCATTGATTATATTTTTGTGTTTGACAAGACCTTAAGACTTGTGCCTACGTACCAACATAAAATGAGGGATCAAAACCTCGTAGTTCGTGGTATCAATTTCAAAGTGAGTGAATTGCTTTTAACAAAAAATTAAGTTTAAAAGAGGCACAAAATGCCTAAAAGAGTTTGAATGAGTGTTAGTTCTTTTTGTCTTTTAAAATTTTAAGTCAAGTATGGTTAAGTTCGTTTACAAGTTTGAATTAAGAAAAGAAGTTTAAAACGCAATGGCATAAGGCCAAAGTTTCTAATTTGTAATAAACTCTAAATTTAAAAATCACAAGCAAAGAAGATTTTGAAAGAGGGGAGAGATTTGAAATTAAAGAAGTGGGAGGAGATGAAGAGACTAATCCTAAGCAAAATTTAAAAGTTAAGAGTTGAAAAGATCTAACCAATGGGATGCAATCCAATATACAAGAATGTCATATAGAAACTTATTTTTCCTTTGGATTTTGAAATCAAGCAATATCAATACACAAGTAGCAAGATGAAGAGAAAGGCATCAAATAAAGATAGCCACATCCAAGCTAGCAACTTCATAGTCTTCTTCATAATCTCCCATGTATCAGATGACATACTCCTTGAATGGCTCAGAAATAGGCATTAGACACAGGTTCAAAGTAACATTTGCATCAAGACCATGTAGCAGATGAACTCAAAAGGGGTCTCAATACTTGCATCAGATGAAAGTTCAATTCACAATGACTTAGCTTCAAAAAAGTTGGCATTGGCCAAGTCCTTTTGCATATGGAATGTTGCCTAATTCTAAGTCCAAGTCTCGGATCAAATCCAACAGTCCACACAAATATATTTTTTAGAGTTTTTGTTGTTATTATGTACTTTAAGGTCCTAAGACCAACAAACACAAACAAGGTATACAAACAGATATATACGATCACAATATATTCACAATACATGGCTCAAGTGAGAAAAGTAAAAATGGCATTAAAATAAACAAGTTAAATGATATGAATAATGGAAAATGATAAAAAAGGACTTGAATTTAAAGTGCATAAGGTAAATGACTTGAAATTAAAAGTTAGACAATTTTTAGTCGATTAGATGTTAGTATTGTTTTTGCTTTTCAATTGTTTAAGTCATTCTTTGGAGAACACTCAACCCTCTATTCACAAGCATGAATCCTTGAACCAAGACATCTTCAAGAGGAAGGAAAAAAGGCAAAGTTTCCACACAATACCATGAAAGGGGGAGACTTACAATCTCACTTACTAGAATGCTATGCTTTTTGGGTCAAAATTTAGCGCTATGTTAAGAAATTGTAATTGGACTTATGTAGAAGTCACAACTATCTGAGGCAGGGCAATATAAATTTTAGTATTAATGCATGTTAGAGGTATGATATAATGAACCACACTCCTAAAACATACCACACTTAAAAAGAAGATGGCAAAAGGGTGAACCTAACCTCATCCATACTTGTACTGGTTTATGAATCAATTAGCCTTAGGGTATAGAGATATCGTTGGTCAATGGAATGGATGGGATAGAATGGATTGAAGATGAAGAGGGAGGGGAAATGAGATAAACACAAATTGGTCATGGAAGGAATTTTATCAAATTAAAATCATTCATTCATTTTGGGAGATGAAATGTACATTTCATCAATCCCCTAAATCCAATGATTTTAATCCAACAAAAGTCAAATCAACCTTGATCAAGGCTCAAACATATAATCAAACTTCAAAAGTCAATAAAAATGGCTCAACATAACTTTTACACAATTAAAAAATTAAAAATCAAATTAAAATGCATTAAATTAAATTATGTTTGATCAAAAACCTAAAACCTCTTCAAAAAACCAAATAAATGGCCAAGAGATTTATCATAGGTCAAACAAGGTCAAAAGACATTGGAGAAAATATTTCATTATTTTTGGAAAGTCAAAAGTATTTTTAAACAATTAAAAATATGCACAAAAACAATTAAATCATTAAAAGTATTAATGTTGATCCAAAAAATAGTTTTAATTTAGAAAATGAAAAAGAAAAATATTTGAATTTTTTGGTGAAAGTCTCATATTTTTTGGATCAATGTTAAAATTAACATGAATTAATGAAAATAAATCAATCAAAATGAAAATAAAAAAATCAAAAAAATGTGGACCATCTGATCTCCCTCATTAATTGAGGTGGCCGATCAAATGGTCCAAAGCGCGCGTTCCATGTGGTCATCGGTCAACTGTGCAGCACGCACAGTAATCACAACCAATGCTCAAGATTAAAACAAAGTGTCAACACATCGCCAACACATCGCCGGAGCCAGAGCTCCGATCTTCTTCTCCGGTGGACCTCACCGAATTGGTCCACCTTCAACCATCACCAAAATGAAAAAGAAAGACATGGACTTAAAGAAAAAAAAGCTTAGGAGCTCGAATCTGGCCTCAATTTTGTCTAACTCCAAGTATATAGGAAGATACAAGGAGTTGAATTTTGAGGATCATGATTTTAGTTGCTTCGATTTTACCTCTAAGCAACTCAATCTTGTTGCCTATATTGGTAGGACTTCAGACAACCAAAAATCAACAAGAATAGTGGAGAAATAAGAGAGAATTGAAGAGTGGAAAAATCTAGAAAATGACCTTCAGTGGAGCTTCAAATTGGCACGATCTTGCTCTCAATTATGCTTGGCCTTGCTTCAGATGCTTGATTGAATAGAAATGGATCAAGGAAAGGGATGGAATCTTGGAGTTTCAATCTCAAAACAGTTGGAGATTTCAAACTCGATTTTCAAAGAAAATCTTCAAGCTTATCCTTTAATGATGAGGGTTTAGAGTTGCTGAATCAAATCTTGCGCATCAGGTCCCTATTTCTGAGCAAGAGAGCTTCTATTTATAGGGCAATGGGACTGATATTTGCACACTTCCATTTTTGGCAAAACTTGAAAATCTCTCTTGCATGATTGCATGGGCGTGTGATAGGCCCATCATGTGATGCACTTGGGTCCAAAATTGAGTGTAAGCCATGCTGAAATCATGTTGTCAAGCCATGCATTCGTGTATGAATAGTGGAACTTGATATTATCCAAATGGTCCTTCAACTTTAACCCATGCGCAAGTCATTCATCCTTTGTCCAAATAAGATGATTTTGGACTTTTTAGAAAGGTTAGATCAAGAGGAACAACTTTCATGTTGAACAGGTTTTCATTGAAGCTTGGATCATGATGAATTTTGAGGTGGAAGTTTGGAAAATCAAACATATCAAAACATTTTCTAAGTACCAAGCCATATGTTCACTTCTTCCACCTTGAATAACTTTTTATATAGGCTTAAAATGGGAAAAGTTCCTTAATCAAAGTTGTAAATCTTCCAAATCCATTCAATTTGGTAACAAATTTGACCTTATTTGGATTTGGGATGAACGAGTTATGCATTTTAGAAGTTGAGGAAAATCACTTGTTCAATGGTATTGGCCCAAAAAGACCTATAATGTTTCCTCTTCGCACATGCATTTGCAAGTTGAATTTGAACTTCCATAAAAGTTGAAGTATAAATCTTGAATTTGATCATGCAATTTGAATGGATTTCATCTCATAAAAAATGAGAAAGTTATAATCTTGGGAAGTTGACCTCCAAATTAGGGTTCAGACAAAATGACCTATAATCTTTCACCATAAAAAATGACTTTCCAAGCAAAACTAGATCTTGAACTCAATATGAAAGTTGTTTGGAATTTCATTTAGAGTAACTTTTCTCATGGAATAATTTTCATATGACAAAAATTGTAGGAGATAGGGTCTAGGGAACCCCAGTTTTGACCAGTTGAATTCCTCTGGTCAACCACCATGAACCAACTTGCTAGCTTGATATTCTCTTGACTTTTGGGACTCATGGAGGATCATATATGCATAAGATGATGAAATGTGAAGTATCCCTTGAAATATTGATCAAATGTTGAAGAAACTTGTTGAAGAAGTCACACAAGATACCCAGATGAATTAGGGTTTCCAGGGCAAACAAACTCCAAACTCTTAATGATTTCTTGATCAAAATAACATATGAAGATCATGGGGATCCATATATGATACTTAGAGCCATAATAAATCATTTCTTGATTGAGCGCCTTGCATTGAGGGTCTTAAATCCTAGATATGAGCTTGATAGAGCATGTGCACTACCTACAAAAGAGTTAAACTATACAATGACATATTTTTGGTATTTTGGTTAGTAAATGATAAAAACAAAGTATGATACAATCAAATTGTGCTTGATGATCTCTCCCAATGCAAACCCAATGAATGAGGGATAAGGAGAATGCCAAAGTGTGGTCCCAATGCCAATGCATATGATTATATGGCATGAGGGGTCTTAGGGTCAAAATTGGGGTCTTACAATAAGTTTCTGGTTTTCCTGCTCAAGTTGTTCCATCCTTTTCTGATGACTAGCTCAAGTGTTGTACCGGTGACACAACTTGTCTATCGGAGTGAAATACAGGGATAATTCTTGGGAATGCAAAAAATTTAATGTTTAGAATGATGCATGATATGCAATGAAAATTAATTTCAAGGAACTTTAATAAACATAATTACTGCAAACATCATGGAGAGAAGTGTTACTCTTTTGATAGTTGGAAAAAATCTCATTTCATTAATATTGGAAAGATTACAATTTTTGAAGTACACTTTCAAAAGATACAAGGAAAATAGCTAGAATCCTAAGGAAGTTGTTGAGGAAAAGATTTAATCCCTCTTTGTAGCTTCCTATTAAGCTCCTTGAGCCAGTCTTTCATCTGAGTTTTTTCAACCACTAGCTTGTCGACAATCATCTTCCAAGTGCCTGAAGCAGGAGGATTATCTAAACCAGGAACTGTCCTAATGTTAGAGGAAAGTAAATCCTCTTGCACCTTTCTTTTCTTGTTAGCAATCTCTTTATCATTCCTTTGCTTCAAGTGTTTTTGAAGCTCTTTATTCTCCGTGTGGATGATCTAATACTTGTTCTTTCAAGCATCCTTTTCTTGTTTCATCCTAGTCAAAGCAACCTTGAGTTTCTCCGCGTCAGTCATGAAAACGAGAGAAGGTTCTTTAACAGTTAAACACAAAGGCTCTTGTCGAGAATAAGTCATTTTCAAACTGACAGCCCTAGCTTGCACCCATTGGAGATAAGGCTCCAAAGAGACGCAATCTAGCTTTCCTAGAACTTCTCTTATTTTCTTATAGACGTGGCGCCAGGCATGTACAATCTTTTCTTTGAACGCTTTGTTGTCTTCTCTTTCCTTGAAGAAGAAACTCTCTAAGAAGATGATGTTGGGCTTGTCCTTCATTGGGTATCCAAACTAACGGCGAGCGAAAATCGGGTTGTAGTTAATGCCTCCCTTTATACCAAGAAGAGGTACACTAGGAAACTCACCACAATTATCAATAATTTTAACCCCCTCATAAGCACGATCAAACCAATCAATGTCAGAATGAGTGAGAGACATAATCTTTTGTGACCATAGCAAACCATCCTTGAGGTCCCAAAAGGCAAGAGACTGAGGCAAGTGTGAAATAAACCACTTATAGAGCGGAGTTGTATAACATATGATCATTCCTCCTTTATGAGAACTCCTAAGATGGACTGAATGGTAAACATCTGCAAGCAAGTTAGGAACTGGATTTCCAATTAGGAATATTTTGATAGTGTTAATGTCAACAAAGTCGTCAACATTAGGGAAGAGGAGCAATCCATAGATGAGCAAGTCAAGAATAGCCTCAAAAGCGTCCATACTCTTCATGCTAGAAAAATAACGAGCCTCATCTATCAAGAATTTAGCAGGCAAACCAAGAATTCCTCCTTTTGTAGTCAGATTAGCTTTGATCTTAGACATCCTTAAATGAATAGCTTCTGCAATGTCTTGATGCTTCGTAATTTCTTCTAAATCGGAAAAGGGGACTTTATCAGGAATGTGTAGGCCAATCAGGTGAGAAAACTCATCCAAGGTAGGCACAATCTGATAATCTGGAAAGGTAAAGCACTGGTACAATGGATCATAGAACTGAACCAATGTAACAAGAACCCCCTCCACCATATTGGTCTTCAAAAGAGGTAGAGGTCTCCCATATTTGCCTTAGAAGTCGTCAGGATTAACCACCAGAGATCCTAGATTTCTTAAATCCTCCAATTTTGGACTCTTGAAAGTGTACTTTTGAGTTTTTCTTCTTCCAAAATCCATAGTGAAAAATACCTATGATATTTGCAACAAATGCTTATAAGTTCCTTGAAGACTTTAATTTAGATGATGTTAATGAATGCATGAATGTATGAATCCACAAACACATCAAGATCAACAAACATATGCGAGATGTCAAATACATGGGGTTCATAGGTTCGACTTCACGAGCATGAGGCCATGGGTTTAACCATCCCAACAAGGTAAGTGCTAAGGTTTTGTCATCAAGACAGGAACCAAGGTTCTAAGAAATTTCCCAAAATCATAATCCCATCTTTTAGATATTACCGATTCGGACAACTACTTGTCAACCAATAATATTCTCAAAAGAAACTCATCTGAGTGTAGTATCGCGTATCAACTAATTCAGGTTTACACCTTCATAGTCACCACACTACGTCCTAACAAGGCTTAGTAGGGTAAAGGGACACTAAAGTCATCAGCTTCTTGGGCTCCCATGTCAAAGATAGCAAATGTCTTCACGATTGCTCGTTCAACAAATACTATCCCCAAATGGGCCTCCACTGATTGGGGAATTCTCAAGTCAGCTTGTTTGGGATTACTCCACCCAAGCCAACTTGACTATACCACCCTCCTATCTTAATATGCACTCAAGTCTGGGTTAGGACTTATCTTAACACAAAGATCACTCAAGCAAATATAAACAAACAAATAATGAAACATAGATAAAAACAAGATAGGTATAACCCTCTTGGGGAGCAGTTCCCCAGTGAAGTCGTCATTTCTGTCACGGTGAGAATCGAAGACCAAGCTACTAGATTAACTTGACTCATAAAATATTTATATCACCACCGAACTTTTATTTTTCCAAGGGAAGGGGAAAAGATTCAAAATAAATCCAAAAATAAACATGCATATCAAATAGTAAAACTAGAAGCAAAGTTAGATATGTATTTTTTGTATTTTTGTGGGGTTAGCAAAGCATAAGGATATACACAAAAGTATTTGATGACCTTGATGTTATGCAAATTATACAAATGATAAGGGATCTTAGGGGTGAAAATTAGGGTATTACAATTAGCACTAACAAATTAGTATCTAGATCTTCTGGATCGCTTTCTTGATCATAAATTCAAGAGTTGCACGTCGGTGGTTGTCTTTCCGGTGACATAAGAATCGTGTTTGTTGCAAAGATAAATGGTAATAATGGTATTTCCAGTTATCTTCTAATACTTGATTACAAAAATTAGATCCAATGGAGAAAACATATGCAGTCATTGTTTGGTTTTCAAGAAACCTTAGAATTGATTACTAATGGCGTTCCCTAGCTTTCTCAAAATGCAAATGATGCTCAGAGAGTTAGTCACAAGGATGCGAAGAAGAAAGATTACAAGGTTGCGTTCTGTATTCAATCTACAGTAGATACAACAAATTTTTAATCAGATTTCTCATGCTAAATCGGCGAAGAAGGCATAAGATATTCTTATAAAATATTACGAGGTGGTGAGAAGGTTAAAGTTGTCAAATTACAGATATTGCGAAGGCAGTATGAGTTATTGCAGATGGGAGAAGATGAAAAGATTGAAGACTATGTCTCTAAAGTGTAAAATCTTATTCATCTCATGAAAGGTTCTGGTGAAGTCTTAATTGATAAGAAGATAGTTGAGAGGGTAATGTGTATAATGACATATGACTTTGATCACGTTATTGTAGCCATTCAAAAATCCAACAATCTTAAAACCTTAAAATTGGAAGATTTGGTTGATTTATTGGAGGCACATGAGTTAAGGATTATCGAGAGAGAAAGGGTTCAACAATAATAAGTATTAGAAGAAGACAAGATCACATAACCTACACTAATCAATAGGACAATTTCAATAGCATCTTTAATGTAAACAAAAGTTCTGCAGAAAAGGAATAGATAAAAAAATATTTTAACAACTATCAAATCTTCTTCGGCTAATATGTCTAGAAAATTAAATAAAACTAAAAGTTAAATGTAACCGACATTATTGAAGTATGCAAGAACCCGAGGAACTCCCTCACTTGATTCGTTGATGTCAGGAATAAGGTTCATTCTAGGTCCAATCAAATCAAAGGGACTCACAATAGTAAAATCTCAATCAACTACTTTGCACATGCATATGACCATCTTTGCTTTTCGGTTGAATCGAAAAGGCGTGGAGATTCATCTTCTTTAAGCCCATACTAGTATGCAAGATCCTAACAAAACAATATTGGAGACAATTCGTAGTTTGATCTCCCAAATCAAAATGCAAAACAGATAAGGACAATGGATTAGAAAGTTCCACCATCATTGCTAAGAAAACATGTTTCAAAGTCATGCCAATTTACAATATGTGCATCTCATCCAACACCAGGAAAAAAACAAGTCTACAAGTGAAAAATGTGCAAAATCAACACCATTCTGATTCAAAAATCATGAAGAATTTTGCCAAATTTTTATTTTTATTTTTTATGAAACATGGACACCACTAACACAACGATAGTGACGCCCATAATAATTTTAAAAATTGAATAAATTACAGTGTACAAAATGTCAGTGTCGATACGGATGTTTCTTTTTTTCATAAAAATTGGTTAAAGTTTATTTTTAGCATTACAAAGGAAACAATATGTAAAGACAAGAAAGAAAGTAAGCAAATTGTCATTTCTATAACTATACTAGAAACACAAAATCATAACTAATGAATCACATATATGAATCAAAGAAATCATATAAACAAATAAAAAAATTGTAAAAAGATGAAAGTTTATCTGACGAAGAAGACTATCTTGGAAAAAAAACTATCAATCGTTTTCCCATACACTTCATAAGTAGAGAATGGATAAGCCTCTTGTTAGTTTCAGAAAGTACTTCACCTTAATAATAAAAAAACACATCCAATTAAAATCACAAATTACATACAACAATAAATCACAATTTACACATTGTCCAAAACACCAAGCACATAGTTGATGGACTTAATCAACTCATAAAACTTTAACAGGGACTACTAAGAATTCAATTTTATTATAGGAGTAAGACGAAGTATATCCTAAATATCTCACATAGAACCTGCACACCTCAAGTATTAAATACCATAGTAATACAACTGCAATAGAAACCAAATTAGCCACATTTTATCATAATTCTTTATAACTTAAGGATTGAAACATAAGCATCATTATCATTTACCCAAACTCAAAATGTAAGCTGTCATATTCTATTGCCCAGGAACTCAAATTCTATCTCATCAAATTCTATCACTCATTGTATTTTTTTTTTACGGAATCACTCATTGTTGTCTGCTAATATTTGGGAATGAATTCTTCCTGCAACTGGACCAATATTCAGCCACCAGCTTAGAGAATGAAGAGTTTGTATCCATTAGCTTTGAAGGCTCGTCGTATTCCATCAGTTTCCCTTTAGTAATAACCATCCAAAAATTATGAGGCAAAAAATAATACTAATAAAACAGAAACAATAGCATGTATAATAATAATAATGTAATAACATACCATAAGATAAAACCATAACCATGTCACTGTCTATTACAGTTGGAACTCTGTGAGCCACTGTTATAACTGTACATTCTTCAAATTCCTCTCTGATTACTCTTTGTAAAATGGCATCTGTAGCAGAGTCAATGGAGGCAGTAGCTTCATCCAGAACAAGAATTTTGTTTCTCTTAAGTAAAACTCTTCCAAGACAAAACAATTGCCGTTGTCCTAAGCTCCAATTTCCACCTTCATCACTCACTGCAAAACGTTTCAAAATCATGATTCCGTAATTTGTATATTCACAAAACCATATATAAAGACTCACCAGAAGAGTCCAAGAGACTTGGTAGTTTGCTGATTGTTTCCTTAAGTTGGCATTTCTCTATAGCCTAAATATACAAATCAAATATAAAATTATTGAATGGTTCATCTAAAATTCAATTACACTTAATGCTAAATATTAAGATTAGTTTATTCACCTTCCAGATATCATCGTCTGAGTAGAGGCCAAGAGGGTCCAGGTTTGTCCTAATGCTTCCCTTGAAAAGAGTTGGTTCCTGAGGGATTATGCTTAGCTTCATTCTCAAATCCTTCAACCCCATTGAGCAAATGTTCAACCCATCTATGAGAATATCACCTCTTGATGGCTCAACTAAGCGAAACAAAGCACTGATCAGTGTACTTTTTCCACTTCCAGTCCTTTCGACAACTCCTACCCTACTCCCTTCTTTAAATGTACAAGTGATTCCCTTAAGAACTAATGGAGCATTAGGACGATATCTGATCTGAAACCAATGTAAAAAATTGGCATAAGAGGAGAATTTTTCTTTTCACTTTATAAAAAGATGAAAACTTAAAGGAGAGGTAGAAATAAAATATTATACTAGAGATTCTGGATTGGACTACTTCACATTACAAGTCAATTTTGCGGATATGAGTTGTGCCTACTTCACATTACATGTCAATTTTTTGGAGATGAGTTAGGGCGTAAAAAAAAGTCTAAGACATTTATCCAATTTTACCTCCAAGCCTTGAAGATCAATCCTTCCCTTGGAAGGCCACGAAGATGGCGGCCGGTTATTATCCACAATGGCAGGAGGCTCAACTGGTATATGAATGAATTGTTTGATTCTTTCAACAGATATAGTATAGTTTGATAAGTTGGAAAACCATCTACTCCAAAATATTTGGGCTGTTGTTAAGTTAAAAGCATAAGAAAGAGACAGCCCCACAAGACTTGCACAGAACAGGAAAGTTGTTGAGAGTTATTAGCTCGAACAAAATTTTATCACGGTCATTGTCAATGTCAATTGACTATATGGTTAAATATATTTACTTCTGGACATATTACTTTTCACTCTTTGTCCTTGTAATTTTATTTGTCTAAAATTTATGTTAGAATTGATATTTGTAATACATAGAAGTAGACTATTTAATTGTACTCCCTCAAATATGACCTATATTATGACTAAAATGAGTTACAGTGTCAATTTCAATTTTTGCATGGACTAGAACTAAATACCATGGACCAAAAACAAAATTTGATATGTTTGTAAGGATGAAAAGTATATTTAAGCATATATTATTTTACTACCTGGGGCTACATATCCATGAGGAAGTAGAATAATCAACAAAGATGCAGTGATGACAGTCATATTTTGAAGTGCTTCAATCCTTAAAACTACCCATTCCATTGCCGCATTGGAATGAAAGAACAATGAAGCATCTGTGTCTACAAGTGTTAAGTAGGTTTTGAAAAATCTGTCTACCATGTTGAATGCTCTTACAGTAACCACTCCAACTGATGTCTCGGATGCAAAATTCATGACTGGAGCTTTGGTTGTTCCATTGATCCGTATTAGTTCCCTTGCAGTGGCTTGATAATATTGCTTAAAAGGAATGAGAAAAAAGATTTAGAAGTTACTGGCTCAATTATCTAACCTTGGATAGGGAATAAACAATCAAGAAAAACTGGTGGATAAACCTGAATGTATATTGATGCAACCATTGCAGGAACAGCAACAATGAGAACTTGCCATGTGACTGAAACCATTATACAAATTATCACCAAAATTTCAAATGCTACACTTGCTACAACGGTGATGGAATAAGGTATATCAAAGTCCAAAATACTCAAATCTGATGAAACCTGCACAAGAGAGAAGAAAATGTTGGCCTAAATTAAATATGAGTGGTTATGAAATCGTAATGAATGGAAAAAATCTTACTCTAGTTAAAATCCTTCCTACAGGAGTTGAATCAAAGAAAAGTATTGGAGCATTGAAGATAGCTGTAGTGAATTTTGAGAAGAAAGCAGTAGAAGCTTTTAATCCAAGAAGTGCAGTCAAGTAAGACCTTACATATACAAAAGCAGCACTAGCAAAAGAAACTAATGTATAAACTCCAATCAAGGTGGCATTAGTTACTTTTGGAATTTCTATGGCTATAGCAAGCCAAAAGGTTGATGCCGTTTGAAAAGCCATGAAAGCAAATAGTGCTAACATGATGAAACACACCATGAATGTCCCTTTGGAATAATCTATATAATCCCAGAATGGCTTCCATCCAACATTGCCAATCACTTTTTCTTCCTCTTGTGTAAGTTGTGTACCAATTGGATCCTTGATACTAGAAATCTCTCCCTCACTTTGATTCTTAGTGAGATAAAAACCATGAGAGCTTTGAGGATTGGACAAAACTTCATTATCAGAACCTCTTTTATGTTTATTATCTTGATTCAACTCAGTAATTGTGTCTTTATGAGCACTCACAAGTAGTTCAAAAGTTGTTCCTGCTGTTAGGAGACTCTCATAACTACCTGATTGAATAACTTTTCCACCCTCCATTACCTAGAATTTTAATTCATCAGGTTAGTATCAACTTATGAGAGAAATACATATGTTAAATGAAATACTTTACCAAGATTGTATCAACTTCTGAGAGAAACTCCACTTGATGAGTAACTAGAATGACTGTTTTCTCTCTTAAAGCAGTCATGACACAATCCTGTAATATTGTAGACACAATTAACTTTATACACCAAAATTGGTAGTTAGTTTTCTAGTTTCCTTTAGTCATGTCATAGAGTTAAATTTAAATTTGAAGAACTTGGTTGATAAAAGTAAATTTGTACATCAAAAGGTCTAACCAAAATTAGAGTTCTCTTTATTATATGTATAGATCAACAATTTAACATGATAAAAGTACTATTTGCTTACATTGAATAGTATTGCAGCTGTATGTGCATCAACTGCACTGAAAGGATCATCAAGGAGATATGTATCAGCATCATTGTAGACTGCTCTAGCTAGTTGAATCCTTTGTTTCTGTCCTCCACTCAGGTTTATCCCTCTCTGACCAATTTCTGTAAGATCACCATGGCTAAAATCGTTGATATCCTTATCTAAGGCACAAGCTTTAATTGCTTTTTCGTATCTTGTTCTGTCCATTGGCTTGCCAAAGAGTATATTATCTTGAACTGTTCCACTCTGTATCCATGAAGATTGGGAAACATAGGCAAAAGTGCCACCTACGTTGACCTGTTTTCCATTATAGTGAAATATCATAGTGCGAAAAGTGTAAGGTTTTAACATTATGCTTATTCAAATGAATTTGGCATGATAAAATTTAAATGTGAAAATATTCAAGTCAAATCTAAATGGGTTATATTAGAAACTTACAGTTCCTGATATCTTAGGAATTTCTCCAAGTATTGCATACAAAAGTGATGATTTCCCAGCTCCAACTGGTCCACAAACTGCAATTTTATGTCTCCATTTGATTTCTAAATTCACATCTGCTAAAGTTGGAGACACAGATTCATGATCCCAAATGAAGTTGCCATCTTGTATTTCTACGGCATTAACAGAACATTCCTTGAATTTTCTTTCACTATCATCATTGTTTAGTTCTTCATCGAGCAAAAACCTATTAAGACGATCGAAGGAAACCTTAACTTGAATCATAATGGATAGAGCCTCTGGGACCATTCTAACAGGCTCTGCCAAGTTCCTCAGAGTTGCAAGAACTGTGAAAATAGTTTCAGCATTCAATGGTGCACTCTTGGTAACAGCACATCCAATAAAAACAACAGCAGAAATAACGGTAGGAGACATCCAATAAAGAAATGAACCAAAAGCTTTCAAAGTCTGCACCTTAGGCAACCATACAAACTCTTTATCGCGTAGCGACTGGAGTAAATTCTTAACTTTTCTTCCCATGATTGTAACTTAATGATCTTCATACTATTTAGAATCTCTGAAGTCGATCTAAGACGCTCGTCCTGCGCAATCATAAACTGTGACTGGCAATTTTGTAGGATTTTTGCAAATGGTACATTAAGAAATCCACATATAAGAAGAGGGACCAAACCAGGAAGAGCGCCAATACCAACAACACCATAAAGGACACCAATGGAAAGAACAAGTTGCAATGCAGAAGTCCATGTCATATGAAACCACCATGGAAATTCTCCCATTCTATAAGCATCCACAGCAATGTAATTCACAATTTCTCCAGCCGAGTGTCGTGTCCTTGCCGAGTTAGAAAGCTTTAGTTGCTTTTGATAAACTGCTACCATCAGAGCTGACCTCATTTTCAACCCTGATCTCCTTGAGTTAAAAAACCAATGTCTTTGAGACAAAGACTCAAACAGTTTGGTGACAATCAAAAAACAAACTATGGAAAGACCTTGTCTAAGATCTGGCTCAGTTCTATTTGAGTATTTAACAAAAGCATAGAGTATTAGAGGTGAAACTGCAACAGAAATAGTTCTGATTAATCCATAAAATGCTATTAACATGTTTTCTCCAAAGTAAGTTCTAACAATAGACCAAAGAACCAAACTCTTTGATTTATTCCTTGCTCTCTCTCTAACAAGTGATTCCCAGGCATGAACAAATTTTTGATATGCCATGTTTGCTTCATCTTCAGAAACAAGGGAAGGGATTTCTTCAAGATCTAATGGCTTTGAGTAACCTAAAATGAGTAAAGAATTGATCCAAGAGAAAACCAACTTGCTTAGAAAAGTAGCATGACCAAATCCTGTTTGTTTAGTTTCAAATTTTTGATCTAATAGTGGTTCAGATAAACCTTGTTGGACACTATGATTTCCCAAAAAAACAAGATTTTGAATGGCACAATATAGAAGAAGGAAATGTACAAGCCACTGTACAATATCAAAAGTTTCAATTGCATGATTTTGGAATAGAATTTCAATGTTGAGAGATGAAACCAACACACAAGAAAATAACCACCATATAGAGTTTAATATTCTTATCCATTTGAGTCTCTGAAGAATCAAAGAAACAGAAAAAGAAATCCAAATGATTCCTCTGATAATACAAGTTAACCATTTCAGTTTTTGCTCAGATTTATCTTTGATATTCCACAATCCAACAGTGAAAAATGAAATGCTAACAATAGCACAACAGATTGAGGCAATAAGAAAAATCCAGCATTTTGTATGGCTTTGATTTGATGAAGTTTTTGTGATGAAAGTGATAAGCAAAGATGTGAAGTAGAGAGAGAGAGAAAGAGTATGTTGATTGTGTCTATTAAGGTCCTTTGAAAGCATAAAGAAGTGAAATCAAAATTGGTGAGACAAATCCATGAAATTTCACCTGCATATATATATATATATATATATATATATAACCCAAGGATGAATAATGCTAACAAACTCTGACTTTAAATAAAAATAGATCAATTGTGCTTAAGTACAAATTATAAAGTAGAAAATATATTTAAATACTACAGTTCAAATTACATAATATAATTGAATAGTTATACTGAAACATTTAGTTTATTTTTGAGTTTCATTTGCATTTAAATTTATATTTGCATTTGAATTTGAGTTTGCATTTAATGTACATTTGAATTTGGATGAATCTATATAAGTCCAAAGTAAGTTGAATGTGTAACAGAATTTTTAACAAATTTTAATTGAGAAAGTTAGTTATAGAGTTTTTATCTCTCTCTCTGCGGCAACTGTTCATCATCTCCTTCATTCTTGTGCATTGTAAATGGAGGTTCATTGTTGAACTCCAACAATTGGTCTCCAGAGTCCCAGTTTGATTCACATGTAAATACAAGTGTAGTAAGTTATGTGATTGATTTCATTTCTGAAATTCGTGTTGAATTGAAATTTGAAATCGAAGAGAATCACATATTTTGATTCTCAGGGTTTGGGAAACACGAGTGTTGGTTAGAACTGACTGATTTGCACAAGAACGAAGATGAACGGTGGAAACGGTAGTTTGAACACTAAGCTTCCAGTATTCGACAGAAAGAATTGAAATCGGTGGTCGATTCAGATGTGTGTGTTATTTGGCGCTCAAGATGTTCTTAATATCGTCAATGACAGTTACACGCTGGTTGCAGAAATACAACAAACGCGCACAAAAATGTGCAACGTGAAATGAGGAAGAAGGATCAGAAGGTATTGTTCTATATCCATCAATGTGTGGATATGAAGGTGATTGAAAAAATTGTTGATTCGACGACGACGAAGGTGGCGTTGGGTACACTAGTACGATGTTATGGTGGTGACGCATCAGTGAAGAAGGTTAAGTTGCAGTCCCTACGCAAGCAATATGAAAATCTCAGCATGAAGAACAATGGGAAGGTGTCTGATTACATCTCTAGAGTGATTGTGATCACGAATAAGATGAAGTATTGTGGAGAAACGCTCTTTAAACAAGTAATCATTGAAAGGTACTGAGATCACTTACTCCTCGGTTTGATTACGTAGTTGTAGCCATACAACACTCTAAAGACACTAGCACCATGATAAGGAGATACAACATGCTCTGAAAGCTCGGACTCTGAAAGCTTCTTCTGAAAAGAAGAACCAGAAGCAAGCATGGCTAGAGAAGAAAAAAAAGTATGGTGGTGGTGTTCAGAAGTCAAAACTCTCTAATTCTTATAAGAAACATCAGAATGTTCAAAAGGGAAATGAGAAGTCTGATAAGAGGTAGGTCCAGTGCTACAGTTGTAACAAATTTGGCAATTTTGCTGCTGATTGTTGGTCAAACAAGGTTAACAAGGGTGAAGAAGTCAACATAGCCAGAGAAGATTCTGATGATGAACCTGTGCTATTGATGGCATCTGAGAATGTAGGTGGATCAATGATAGACTGGTGGTATATGGATATTTCCTACTCAAATCACCTAATTGGAAATAAGCAATGACTGTTTGATTTTGACTCTGGTAAAAAGACTAAGATCAGATGTGATGATGATGAGTATCTGAATGCTAAAGGAATGGTAAATGTCATAGTAAAGTTGAACAATGACAAAACTATACTGATTAAGGATGTAAGGCATGTTCTTGGCATGAACAGTAATCTGATGAGTGTAGGTAAGTTGATTGAAAAAGGTTTTTCAGTTATCATGAAGGATAATCTCTTGAAGTTGTATGACAGTAATCAGAAGATGATTATGCAGTTTAAACTATGAAGAAACAAAACATTCAAAGTGAATGTTTCTACAACTGACACTTAATGCCTTAGTGTAAGAAGTGCTGGAGGGAAAAGTGAATTGTGGCACAAGAGATTGGGGCATCTGAACTACAGAATCTTAGAGCATTTGATTTCAAAGAATCTGGTACATTGAATTCCTAATATTGTGACACAAGAGAAATAATGTGATATATGCATGAGAGGAAAACGAACAATATTTCCATTCTCATCAAAAATTTCTCCAAGAGCAAATCATGTTTTAGGTGTGGTGCATTCTGATGTATGTGGTCCATTTAAGGTACATTCACTTGGAGGGAACAAGTACTTTGTGTCATTTGTAGATGAGTTCACAAGAATGACATGGGTATCACTCATTAAGTTCAAACATGAGGTGTTTGCTAAGTTCGAGAAGTTGAAAGTGAAGGTTGAAAATCAAAGTGGACAAAGGTTGAAGATCCTCAGAACTGATGGTGGAGGTGGGCTCAACTCAATAGAGTTCAAGAAGTTCTGTGAGGAACATGGTATTGAGCACAAGGTGATTGCTTCATACACTCCATAATATAATGCTCTTGTTGAAAAGGGGAAAATAACTCTGTTTGAAATGACAATGAGCATGCTGAAGGAGAAGAATCTACCAAAGCAATCGCGGGGTGAAGCAATTACCACATCAGTATATGTGCTCAACAAATGTCCAACAAAGAATTTAAAGGAAGTAGTTCCTATTGAGAAGTGGACTGATAGAAAGCAAAGTGTCATCCGTTTCAAGGTGTTTGGTTATGTACGTTACAAACATATACCAAATGCTACTAGAATGAAATTGGACGATAGAAGCAAAGTTATGTTGCTTATAGGTTACCAAAGTACATGTGCTTATAAGTTTTATTGCCCTGTCACAAACAAGGTTGAAGTCAGTAGATATGTCAGAGTGAAAGAATCAGAAAATGGGATTGGAGAAAGTCTCAATCCAACTCTAGTTCAGTGTCAACACTTGATTCTAATTCTGCCTCTGAAGAAGATTTTTTCTTTGAGGGTGATTCTGACTCTAAAGGAGTCTGAATCTGAAGATGAATCTGAATCTGAAAGTGAGTCTGACTCTGAAGGTGACTTTGACTCTAAAGATGAGTCAGACTCTGATGGTGGATCTGACTCTAAAGGTGGTCCAACCTATGAAGGTAATCCAACCTCTGAAGGTGGAACTTCTGAAGTTGGAGCTTCTAAAGGTGATCCTGCTTCTGAAGGTGAACTTGCGTTGTTCTAGAGGTCACATAGATTTAGACAAATACCAAGGAGACTTGCAGACTTTGAATTAATGCATGATACTAATATTGACTCTGAAGGGAAAGTCATAAATAGTTCCATGATGATGGACTCTGAACCTGTTAACATTAATGAGTCTCTCAATAAGAATGTGTGGGTGAATTCCATGAAGGAAGATCGTGAGGCCATAAAAAGAAACAAGACATGGGAATTGACTGTTCTACCTCAGAACAAGAAAGCCATAAGTGTGAGACGGGTTTTCAAGATAAAGCTGAAGCTAAATGGTTCAGTTGCTAAGCATAAAGCAAGGTTAGTAGCTAGAGGATTCATACAAAAGTCTGGTTTAGACTACTTTGAAGTGTTTGCACCTATAGCTAGACATAAAATTCATAAGGTTGGTTATTGTTATAGCTGGAAATAAGAATTGGCATCTGACACATTTAGATGTAAAGTCAGCTTTTTTGGATGGTCCATTGCAAGAAAACATTTATGTGTTACAACCTCATGGATTTGTGAAAGAGAACAAAAAGGGATGGTGTACAAGCTGCATAAAGCCTTGTACGCGCTGAAACAAGCTCCAAGGGTTTGGAATCTGAAGATTGATTCATTTTCCAAGCATCTAGGATTCAAGAAATGTGAAATGGAATATGGCGTATATGTGCAGCATACTTTTGAAGGCAATGTGATTCTTGTGTGTCTTTATGTGGATGACATACTTCTAACAGGAAGTTGTACTTCTGAGATAAACAAGTTCAAGAAGGTGTTGATGAATGCATTTGATATGACTGACCTTGGAAATATGGTATATTTTTTAGGGATGGGGATTTTACATTCTGAGAAGGGAACTATTGTGCACCGACTGAAGTATGAACTTGAGCTACTGAAGAGATTTGAGATGATGAATTGTAAGTCAGCAATCACACCTGTTGGGACTAATCATAAGCTGGACTTTGATGATGATGGAGAGGATGTAGATGTTACAACCTTCAAACCATTGGTTGGCAGTCTGAGATATTTGTGTAACACTAGGTCTGACATATGCTATGCAGTTGGAATGATGAGTAGGTTTATGAGCAAGGCAAAGTGGCCACATTACGAAGCTGCAATCATAATTTTGAGGTATGTGAAAGGAACTCTAAGGCATGTAATTTTGTTTCCATCTAGAGTGTTAGACGCTGCTGAGTTGATATGTTATTCATACTTTGACTACTGTGAGGGCATAGTGGACAGAAGGAGCACTACATGATACATGTTTATGTATCTGGAAGCCCCCATTTCTTGGTGTCCCAAGAAGCAATCAGTGGTTGCATTGTCAACCTGTAAAGTTGAATACATAGTTGGTACTTTGTCAGCTTGTTATGCTGATGAATTTGCTGCAGGAACTGAAGTTCAAGGTGAGCAAACCAGACAGATTAATGATTGACGACAAATATGCCATAAGTCTTGCTAAGAATCCAGTTTTGCATGAAAAAAGATAGCACATTGATACTAAGTACCATTTTTTGCGCAATCAGGTTCAAAATGGAGTACTTTAGATTATTTATGTCAACACTCAGAAGCCACTTGGAGATGTGTTGACCAATGCGCTCAAAACTGAATACTTCATCAATTTGAGGGATGAAATAAGTTTTGTTGATTATTAAACTTGAATGTGAATTAAGAGATGGTGTTGAATGTAATTCAACATTCAAGTTAGTTTCATTTATAGCTTTATTTGAATTTGAGTTTGCATTTAATGTGCATTTGAGTTTTGGTGAATATATATAAGCCCAAAGTAAGTTGAATGTGTAACAAAATTTCTAACAGATTTTAATCGAGAAAGTTAGTTACAGAGTTTTTATCTCTCTCTCTCTCTCTCTCTCTCTCTCTCTCTCTCTCTCTCTCTCTCTCTATATATATATATATATATATATATATATATATATATATATATATATATATATATATATATATATATATATATATATATATATATATATATATATATATATATATATATATATATATATATATATATATATATATATAACTTTTCAGCATTTCCTTCATTCTTGTGCATTGTTCATGGAGGTTCATTGTTTAACTCCAACAAATGAGAATGAACTAGTTAACTCTTTTAAAACACTTCAATTCTTTGTGTGTTTTTCTTTTTTTCAAATTTTCTCTAGTGACGTAAAGTATTTTCGCTTTAATCGGGTCATTAATGTGGGTTTTGCAAAATTGATTGAAGTTTTTCTATTTATGTGATCGATGATCGATGGAAAGTTTTACGGTAGGAAAGATAGTTCTTAGAGTCGTTTCCATTTTGTTTTGTCAATTGAACTATGACGAAGGTCAACTAGAGCAAAGAAAATAGACTAATTAGATTAAAAGTTATTATAACAAGTGTTTCAGAAATACTCTTTAAAGATTTTGAATAAAAAAAATATTTTTTTAAAAAAATTAATTATTTCAATTTTCAATGCATTGATTATACCACCTTATGTTTTAAATCCTTAAAGAGTGTTATGTAGAGGTGGGAGTACGCTGGACCGAGCTAGATTTTGCCAAGCTTAAGCCTCGTCTGCTAAAAAATTAAAAGTCTAAACCTGACTTGTGGCATATCATAAGCTTATTTTTTGCCTATACCTTTTCGAATGTCTGATTAGCCTATTAATCAGCTTAAAAAACCTATATCATTTGAACATATATATAAATAAGCAATTCAACTAATGTGTAAATATACTAGAGAATCAAAAGTACAATGAGACTAAATGTTTGTTTACATTGACTTATTTGAACTTACAAAGTAGCATAAGTTTCGTGAGATTATTTGTTTGGGAGCACTTATGAAAACAACATATAACATTATTCATAAATTTTTAACCTATTTTCACAAGTTCTTCATGATAATTAAATTTTACTTTTATATTTTAGTATAAAGTACACAATACAATAAAAAAAATAAAAAATTTATTCATATTTATTAAAATAGATCATTTTTATAAACTTAAAATGCTTTTTATATGTCATATAGGAATTAACTGAAGGGGCAAAATTTATGGAAGAAAAAAAATTAGAAAGACCATTATTTAAAGGAAAATTTTAGAGAGGTTAAAATTAAATGTTATAGGAACTAAAAGTATATTTCATATAGTACAAAACTCGTAACCTAAAGAACATACATAAATTTCATAAAATTATTTCAATCATTTAAAAAAATTAGTTATATTGACTACTACTTTTTCATTTTTCTTTTCTTTTTTCTCTTCTTACTTTTCATTTCACTCTCTTTATTGATTGAAAAAATATGATTAATATCATAAAATTAAAAATAAAGAGAATAAAACGAAATAAAGAAAATAAGATATATCATAATTATTATGGTGAAAGATTTATTTTATTTCATTTATTCTCTACCCTAAATATATATAATACTAATATATATATATATATATATATATATATATATATATATATATATATATATAGAGAGAGAGAGAGAGAGAGAGAGAGAGAGAGGTGGTAGAGTGGGGGCATGTGCCCCCACAATGTTTTTTATTTTATTTTAAAAATTATCATTATATATATATATATATATATATATATATATATATATATATATTATATATATATATATATATATATATATATATATATATATATATATATAATATATATATATATATATATATATATATATATATATATATATATATATATATATATATATATATATATATATATATATATATATATATATATATATATATATATATATATATATATATATATATATATATATATTAAAGTCTATTTTAAAACTAAAATATAGTCAAATTAGTTGTGTTTAATTTCAAAGTATTTTTTTAGTAAAAATTTAAAAAATAAATTTATTTTATATTTTTTTATTTTAACATTAAGATATCATTATCAAATATCACACATAATTACTCATATTACATTAATTATTTATATATAGAGATAAATATATAATTTTGTTAATAATAAAATTGAGAAAATTACACAAATAAAAAATTAAAAAAACATATTAAATACTTTTTTAAAAATTAAATATCATAAAAGATAAAAAAAATTATGTATTATTTTTGTTTTAAAAAATAAATTTTATATATTACAATACTAATTTATAAACAAATATATCGCCCCCGCAATTTAAAATCTCTGTCTCCGTCCATATATATATATATATATATATATATATATATATATATATATATATATATATATATATATATATATATATATATATATATATATATATATATATATATATATATATATATATTTTGGAAAATCCTAAATTTTAAAAAGTCTCAAATGTTATAATAAAAATATAGTAAATTATTAAAATGTTATAATAAAAATCCAACTTAAAAAATGAGATCGATCAAAAACCAAAATTGTTGAAAAATTGTTGAGACAGATCCATGAAATTTCACCTACATATACATAAGCCAAGGTTGAATAATGCTAGAAGTTAGAATAAAAAAACATTGATTTTAAAGAAAAATAGATGAATTGTGCTCAAGTACAAATTATAAAGGACAAAGAGTCCGGATTACATAATATAAAATGAATATTAAGCATACAAAGTCAACAAGATGAAAAAGAATGGAGATGAAGAGTTAAGGGCATAAACAAGAAATGATTATTATTTGTGTATATATGAATTCATGATGGTCCATAAATTAAAGAGTGAAAAAGAATGAAAGTTACCAATGGAGTTGGAAAAGGAAGCCATATTTGGAGGTTGAATTTGAATGGTTTGTTCTCTCTTCAACTCATCAGTAGAACAGACTCGTTGCTAATAATGGTAGTAGTACTCTTTCTTTACTACTAGTAGTATTTAGAAGGGAGAAGTAGGAACATGTCAGCATTAAAAGACCTGCTCTAATAAATATATTTTTAATGCATGTCTCTCCCTATTGAATAGTAGGGACCAAGATGTGATGTACGTGATGTAGTTGGAGACAAGGGTTCCATGAATGAAAATTTAATGGCTGTAGATATTTTTATGGATACAAAATAGACTACTAGTACAACGTCAAAGAAGGATGATTAGAGCAAGAGAAAATAGACTACATTAGAAATTAAGACAATGATAATGAACTCCCCATTTCGTTTTAAACACTTCAATCATTTGTGTTTTTTTTTCGAATTTGCTCCAGTGACATAGTTTTAGTTTATGGGGAAAATAAAAGTATCAAACTATTTAAAAACTCAAATGATAGTTGTGAGCAAAAAGAACCCGAATTTGGGAGTTTTTATTTATTTATTTATTAAAAAGATTAATTATTATGTATTATTAAATTAGATTATTTTACATCTTAATTATATCACAATCAATCATAAATATTATTTTATAAATGATTAAAATAATAATTTAATAATCATGTAAATATTAGTTAAAATCTCTTTACACGTTCGATGCATAAAATTATTTTTTTTATTTAATGTGTAATTTTGAAGTACACTTTAATTATAATTGTATATTTAAGGGTGTCCGAATAATATTAAAATTTTTAATATTGGATGAGAATTACTCCATTCATAAATATTTGTTGAAGTTATGTTTTATATGATACAAAGCTTATAAGGCACGTTGAGGCATAGTATGACTACACACATCAGAATTATATATATATATATATATATATATATATAGAGAGAGAGATTAATTACTATACACTGTCAGTGTAAAAAGTTTTACACCGTCGGTTCATCACCATCACCCGTTTGTATTACTTTATAAATTTTTAAAATAAAAGTCAAACTTCTTTTAATATCCAACGTCTATAATTAACTGACGGTGTAAAACTCTTTTACACTGTCAGTGTATTTCAATAATCTCATATATATATATATATATATATATATATATATATATATATATATATATATATATATATATATATATATATATATATATATATGGTAGAAACTGTTATAATTCGTTTAGAATATTCGTAGTACGGAAAAATTACCTTCAGACAATCTAAATCTAAGATATATCTAATGATTCCTTGCATCACGCGCCTATCAAATAGCCGGTTGTTATAACACTTCATTATATAAAGAGAATGCGCATTAGTTTCAGATACATAATTTCAATTTCAAATTTCATTCACTATTCTCCTTCACATACCGATTTGAGCGTTTGAGTGATAACCTAGCAGATCAACTCCCTCCTTCACCGCATCAAAAACTCAGATCCACTATTCTTCATCGCAACAATTAAATCTCCAACAATTTATGGTTCTGTAACAGAACAGTGATTTATCGTTGCTATCAAACAAGAATTACAAGAAATGAGGAATGATGCATGGGTAGAACATATATCTAAGGTTATGGAAATTTGCAATAAGCATGATATTGATTTGCCTGATATGGATGATGCATTGTATGTGCAAGGGAAGAAACCTAGATGATACGCTACAACGTATATTGTTTCTAATTTGCATCATTATAAGCATGATTGTTTATTTAGTGTTTTAGATTTGTAGTTGCATGAGCTCAATGTTATGTTTAATGAAGAGAATACTGAATTTTTACGATGTGTTTCATGTTTGATTCCCTCATCTTCATTTGCAGCTTTTGATGTGAAAAAGTTATTCATGATGGTTGAACTTTATCCAAATGATTTTGTAGATGTGTCGGAAGTGATGGTGCGACATCAACTTCAGAATTATGTTAGAAATGTTCGGTGTGAACCAAAATTTGCAAACTTAAAAGGATGACATAGTTTATCTATTTAAGCTAACTTAATTCACTTCAGAACATACTGCATTGTATGTGAGAAACCCTAAATTCTCTCGCCTCTTCCAAATCTCTCCAAAATCCATCTTAACTTCACAAAAATCCAACTTAACTTCTCAAACTAGTATGAATCAATGGAATGTGTCATGAAACTCCAATATAACTTCAACATATCTTTGTTTTCGTTTTTCATAAATCGTTTCAAGGAAAGGTACATATGTTAACAATTTCTTTTTAAAACTCCATTCTTCGTAAGATGGGGTGTGTTTATTAAACGTGTTGTGTTAATGTTAAGGTTAGTTTGTGATTTTGTAGATAAAATGTGTTGTTTGTGTTGGTTTTTCATAAGCATATGATATGGTTTACATATTTTTTGTTGAACTATGTTGATTATTTTGTTAGGTATGTTGATAAATGTTGTTGTTGAGGTATGTTTGATAAATGTGTTGTGCTAATGTTAAGGGTGGTTTATGATTTTGTATATAAATTATGTTGTTTGTTGATAAATGATTTTATTTTATTCATAAGCTTATGATTTGTTCACACTTTTTTGTTGGACAATGTTGATGATTTAGTTAGATATGTTGATAAATGTTATTGTTGAGGTATGTTTGATAAACATGTTGTGTTAATGTTAAGGGTATCTTATGAGTTTGTAGATTAATGATGCGGTTTGTGTTATTTGTTGATAAATAATTTTGTTTTGTTAATAACTATCGTACCTCAAAAAATGAGAACACGACGCTTGCAAAGCGCAATCGCACGCTCGCGGGATGAACTAACAGAGTCGCCGCCGAATGTTATTTATTCCTAAAGAGGGAAAGGAAAAATATCGATAAAATCTCTAAAAGAATGACAAGGTTTATGGTAGACACAACCAAATCAGGGTTCGGGAGTCGATTATGCAAGGGGAATGTATTAGCACCCCTCACGTCCATTGTACTCGGCGGGAACCGTTTGGTTAGTTGTGCACGTTAGTGTTAGCTTAGAAATGTTAGTCTCGAGTTATTAAAAGGAAAGAAGAATAAGACTAAAAGGCTTATTTTTTATTAGGGTGCCTGAAGAGACTTTGGATCTCGCTCCTACGTATCTCTGGGTGCAGTGGAGAACTCAAGGCTATGTAGTTCTGGATAGAAAAAATATTTTATGTTAGTCAATTTTAACGAAAGCTATTTTGTCTCAATTGACGAAAAAACACTGCTTGCTACCCAAAATAGGTGAGGAGCGGGCATTTGCATCACATTGAATGAATTTCTGCATATCAACATTCACGGGAAAACGTCACTTATCTCAACTCACACGATTATGGATGAAGCGTTGTTTTGCATCATCTCGAGACAAAATATCTTTCCTTTAAAAAAAAGGCTTTTGATTTGTTGAGTGTTTTGTTAGATGACGATTGCTCGAATGGTCGAGTAAGGAAACTCGTATTCAAATAATCGAGAAGAGGAATAGAAGGCTTTATACCATCTCCATTTTCATCCTTAATTGCAAAAAGATTTTGAATATTGTTAAGGTATTTTGGATAGACGGCGAATACTCAGATGGCCGAGAAAGGCAACTCGTATCCAAGTACTCGGGGAAGGGAATAGAAGGCTCTATACCATCTCCTTTTTTCGTCTGAGTTATTATGAAAATGAGTTTGTTAGGTTTGGTTAAGGAAAAGGTTTGAGGTGAAGGATTGGAAGTTTTTTAATGGATGACAATTGTTTGAATGGTCGAGTAAGAAAACTAGTATCCAAACAATTGAGGAGAGGAATTGAAGACTTTAGACCATTTCCCTTTTCACCATTTGAAATGGTGTTTAAGTATGATTAGGTATTTTATTTTTTGAATTGGGAAATGGCTCGATGTTAATCGATTTTTGATTTGCAAATAGAAAATAATTTGAAAATGGTTGAAGAATAGTTTGAAAAAAGTTTTAAAAATGAGATTTTGAAAATTAACTTGATATTGATCAAGTGTTTGTTATTATTTGAAAGCTTGACTTTATTATGCATGTTGACATTATTTTTAACAATTAATTGTCCAATACAAAAAGGATAGACAACTCTGTAACAAACAAGCATTCACGCCATTAGCAAAGAGCAAACAAATCAAGCACAAACATGTCAAAATTAATTCTAGGTACTAACCTCTTTAGAAATCCTTTTTAGAATTTTGAAACATTATTTGGTAAGAGAGACTTAAATCACGCGTGTAATATCATTTAAACAAAATTTCACTCTTGATAAAGGAAAAAGGTTAAAAAAAGTCAAATATTTACATTAAAATCTAAAACTCTTTCTTCATAATTTGTTTTTAAAAAAGACTTTATTATAAAAAAGAAATAAAAAATTAATTGAAGTATTTGTTATAAACAGGAAAAAAAATTAAAGTATTTTGTAATAAAAAGGTTTTAGCTCTTTTTCTAATTGAATCAAATCACAAAGAAATTAAAACTAAATGGGCATGGGGTGTCAAATGGTGGCTACAGGGTGATGAGACCCAACATAAAAAAAAGGGAGAGGGAGACCCAAGGTCTCTAACCCAGCTCCAAGGTGGTGCAGATCATAGAACCCGATTCAGATCCCGAAATGATCCAAAACAAAAAAACAAAAGGAAGTAAAGACTGCTCCAAATCAACATAAACCCTAACTTCTTTTCAAATCAATGCTTCCCCTTTTCTTTCTCACTAGAAATCGATTTCTCAAACCAATCATGAAAAAAAACTCTTTTCCTTTTTCATCCCAATCGCCTTTCTCACTCTCCCAGCAAATCTATTCTCTAAAACCAACTATATCTTTAACATTAAATACAAAAAAGAAACAAAAAAACAAAATCTAGGTTGAAATCACATACGAGATCAAGTTGCAAATCACGAATCAAACAAATAAAACAACATCACATCCATAATTGTGTTCAAAATCGAGCTGGAAATTGAAACCTCAACATTGAGCTGGAAACCATGTTAATGGCTATGTATCAATCAAATACAAGTAAGCATCACATGGGAATAAGCAAGTGAAAACAAACAGAAGCAAACTCGAACCCTTAACCCTCACTTCCCATACTCCGGTTTATTATGCTTAGTTACAATCAATTTCAAAATAGAAGTTAATTACATGAAAAACACTAAAAACAATGTTAAGGAGCAAGGGAACTAACAACAAGGGCGGAGAAGTCACCGACGATATGCTTTTCAGGTAAACTTTGGATGTTCTCTATTTACTCTTTTTCTGCTATTTGTTGTTGTGTTGCCGTTTGCTTGTGATGAGGGCCAAACTCAAGTTAACTAGAGCTTCAATTTGAAGCTTTGTTGTATGGAGAGCTTTTTTGAGTTGTAGTTTAGGTCTTTTGGTGTGTGTATTAGAGTAAAATAATTTGGAGGTTAGGGTTCTTTTCTGATGATCCTCTTCACTATGAAAAATCTCTATATTTATAGTGTTCTTTTAGGGTTTATGGTGTGAAATAGGATTAGGATAGTGTGAGAATTGCTAATACAAATGAGCTGGAAAATTGTAGTGGAAATCTGATATGGTATTGTGCAGGATTTATCTGTACTTTGCTGCAGAAGGAATTGGTCATTTTGGTGAAGTATTTGTTGTGTACTTTTGTTACTGCTTGTTACTACAGTAAGAATCTTGTGAATTTGAAATCTCTTGTGGTATTTACTGATGCAATAATTTTGCTCAACTCTTAAATCTTTACTGTGGTGATTTGTGATGGATGCACTGCTTTTGGTTTTGTCTGTAGTGAAATTAGGATTGTGCTGCATATTTCTTTCAACCGTCTTTATGCTCATCTTTTTGTATGTGTTGGTTATGAAACTTGAGCCTCGTGTATATTTGACATTTTGGCTTCTATGCTGCTAGGTTCATGGTAATGGTCATGGTTCATCATGTTAAGAGATCAAAGAGCAACTTTGAGGAAGAACTTGATGACCAAAAGATTTTAAAGCTTGAAGGTGAAGGAAAAGATGGTGCCATGGTGTGTATAGCTTGAAAATTAGGGAG
The DNA here is from genome assembly GCF_024323335.1 of Lathyrus oleraceus. Classification (NCBI taxonomy): domain Eukaryota; kingdom Viridiplantae; phylum Streptophyta; class Magnoliopsida; order Fabales; family Fabaceae; genus Lathyrus; species Lathyrus oleraceus. The sequence goes on from NC_066584.1 coordinate 225,486,564, forward strand.
GAGGGCCTAGGGAATCTGAAATTCTGGTATCAGATATGAGATGTCGAATACAATGTCACGACACTAATATCTGAATTATACTAACAGAAGAAAGATATAGAAAGGTAATACAAAAGATACACAAACAATTGTTAACCCAGTTCGGTCCAACTCACCTACATCTGGGGGCTACCAAGCCAGGAAGGAAATTCACTAAAATAGAATCAGTTCAAAGACTCTCCGTACACATTAACAAGTTACAGTCTTTCTCACCTAATCTCTACCCGTGCAATTTCTACCTAAGCACTCTTAGATATGAGAACCCACTCACTTCCCTACAATCACACTTGTGATCTTAAACAACAATCCCTTGAGAAAAGAAAACACTTTTCAATAACACACTCTTGATTTTACTTCAAAGTTTCAATCAAGAAGACACACTCTTGATCTTGCTTCACAGCTTTGATCAAGAAGACACACACTTGATCTTGCTTCACAGCTTTGATCAAGTAGACACACACTCTTGCTTAACAGCTTTAGAGTGACAAATTACAACCACAAATCAGTTCAATTCAATCATCAAAAGATGACTTGAATGGCTTACAAGTCTTACGACTAAATAGACACAAACCCTAGCTCTCTCACTATATTTCGCTCAGTATTGGTTGTGTTGTAAAATAGGTTTTCTAAGTCCCTTTTTATAGAAGCATTCAGCTGGGCTTGGACATCCTAAAAACCCTAAATCTATTTTCCAATCAAATCTTTTTATAACAGCTGGTTAGATCTCCTTGGAAAATAAGTAAATCAGGTTGTAATCCATGATTGAATGCGCCAGCTAATCAGATCTTCAATCATACATAGATTGCCATTAATTGTGCAATCACAAAACACTAGACATTCACACTGAATGTTCGGTGTACAGGATGTCATGACATCGGGTCTGACATCCTGGAAAAATCCTGCATAATTCAATAATTCCTTTTATAACTTCCAGCAGGTACAACCATATCAGATGCCATAACCTTGTGTATGACATCTTGAAACAATCCTGCATGAACATGTCTTTCATTTAGGCTCCAGTAGGTACATCCCATATCAGATGTCATGACCTTGTGTATGACATTCTGAAACAATCCTGCATGAACATGTTCTTGAATTCCAGCAGGTACATAGGATATCTTATGTTAAGACATCACACATAACATCTTGTGAACACTCTTTGTTTTACCAAAATTGCTGTCAATATTAAGAATCAACAAACTCCCCCTTTGGCAAATTTTGGCTAAAACATATATCTGTCCTTTTTGTTCACAAGGTAAACTATCAGCAGTTAAATAACATAACAGTAGTTTAAACAGCAGCAGAAGAAACACAATTACTAGCTTATAGTTACTAGTAATACACACATGCACAAGGGTACTTCTCCTTCCCCTAAATCTGTGCAACAAAAATATAATTACTAGTTATGGATGCAACTAGTAAGACACACAAATGCACAAGGGTACTCCTTCTCCCCCTAAATCTGTGCATGCAACAAACATCTTCTTTGATAATAACAACACTTGTAACCACAAGACCTGTAACAATCAGACTGTCATTCTGACATCTGCTTCAACATGTTAACATTCATAATTTCCTTCTGACATCTCCTTCAACATGCTAACATTCAGAATTTCCTTCTGACATCTCCTTCAACATTTTAACATTCAGAACCTCCTTCTGACATCTCCTTCAACATCACCTGTACAACACAGAGCTTGCACAGACCATCAGACATCTCCTCCAACATCTCAGAATAGAACACCATTATGTCTTACATCAGACATCTCCTCCAACATCACAGAACAAAACATCATTCTGTCTTACATCAGACATCTCCTCCAACATCTCATAACAAAACATCATAGAACATCATTCTATTCAACATCATCAGTTGTCATCTGTTTAGCCTAGCTAGCTACATCAGCACTGCAGATGTCCACAACCACATATTTAACTGCAGCTCTCCACATAAACACTTCTCCCCCTTTTTAGTCAAAATTGACCAAAGGTGACCAATTAGACAAAATAAATGTCAATTAGCCTAGCAGAGAATGTCACAGCAGATGTTATAACATTAAAAATGTTAAAACATAATTGTTAGGAGATACAAACCATCACCATACACAGCTGTGACAGCTGAGATAATGAGAAATCCATGGAACTCATTAAGAGCCCAAATCTTACATCAAGGCATCAATAAGGACTGCCACAAAATACAAACATTTCAACAGAAACAAAACATCCAAGCTTCCAAAACAGTTATAACAGCATCCAGAGCAGCACACATGTCATCATAACATGGGGACCATCACCACAACTTAGTTTGAGGAGGTAGCATCTTCTTCACTTTCAGATTTAGAACTGCCACTAGATTGATCTTGAGAATTAGACCTCTCACTTGAGGTATGGGCATCTGACTTCTTGGCTTCACCATCTTCCAGATGGAAGGAAATGTTGTCCAAATGCACAGCTGCAACCTTAGCTGGAGACTTTCTAATAGTTTGCCTTTTATCAGGTGAGATGTATGGGACATCTTCTTTGAAATCATCTTCAGAATCAGAGCTTTCTCTGATTTTCCTCTTCTGAACCTCTACTTTACTCCATGGTTTAAAAGGACCTACAACAACAACATTCCTACTAGTTCTAGCTGTCAACATCTCAGCCACAGTCTTGCCTTTCCTGGTTTTCATTTTCTTTGCAACACTTGGTTTCAAGTGATGAACCAAGGTGTCATCTTCCTCTTCTGAACTCTCTTCCTCTAAATCAATTAGTCTCTCAGTAGTGTCATGCTTCTTTCTTGGCCATTCTTTGACTTGCCCAACAGTGATTGTCCTACAAACTTCATTGTCTGTGGCTTCTAACTCAACAGCTCCTTTTGTTCCTCTCCCTAGGAACTTATTCATTATAGTTGAGGAGAACCTTACACACCTTCTTCTCACAAAGACCTTGCAGAATTCTTTGTTATTCTTGTCAGCTAGCTGCATTTCAAGCTTTGGAACTATGATTTTGTCTTCTACAATTTTTCTAATAGAGAGTTGACAACAGAAAAGGAACTTGGTCCAATTGTGCTGAGTATGATTTTTGGACATTGCTGCGGTATTCAGGTTGTCATAATACAATGTCATGACATCGTGTGTGACATTGTATGCAATTTTCAGTAGTTTCATCCAACCTAGTTGAGAGTAACTGCTTCCATCTGATATATTTTCATCATAAACATCATTTTCATTTTTCAAATGTGTAGGAGCTGGTGTCCTTTCACTTTCCATCTCAATCTTCTTCACATTGTTCTTTGCACACCTAGTCCCTTGTGGCTTAGTTCCAGCAAAGCTCTCACTAATTTCAGACTGCATATAACCAGTCACATGTTCCCCTGTTTCAGATGTTTGGGCCATCATGACCTTCTCTTCCTTGAGGTTAGGTCTTAGCTTCTGGTGTAACATCCTTGTCTGACATTTCCCACAGACTTGTCTTTCCTCACTCTTGAAGGTTCTTCTAGCAACTGTACTCATCTTCACCCCTTCCTTTTTGTCATAGGTATATTTAGAGGAATAATCCATTTGAGAGCTCCACATGTAACAGTTGTCTTTGGTCCTGATTCCTTCCATAATTACTTCATTGTCTTTGTTAATAATCAGACATTCAGTTTTAGTGAAGATGATATTCAGACCTTGATCACCTAGCTGACTGATGCTTATTAGATTTGAAGTCAAGCCCTTAACCAGTAGGATATTGTCATGTTTAGGAGCTCCAGGACACTTAAGCTTGCCTATCCCCTTTATTTCACCCTTTGCTCCATCACCAAAGGTTACATAGCTTATGTCATGGGGGTGAAGATCAGTTATCAAGTCTGAGTTTCCAATCATGTGTCTAGAACATCCACTATCAAAATACCACTCTTCTTTGAGGGGAATGTGAGCTATTAGACTTGTAACATTAGTCTTAGGAACCCATTGCTTCTTGTTGATAGGCCTGTGCTATTTGGGTCTGGGTTGATAGTGAGTCAGTTGATGAACAGGGGTAGGGTAACCATACAGCTTATAGCAGAAGGGCTTTAAGTGACCAAATTCCCTACAGTAATGGCATCTCCATCTTTGGTGTTTCCCTTTCTACTATTTTCTCTTCTGATGATGTGACATATGATGTGACATCTCAGGAATGCTCTTACTATTGCTGCATTTAGGTTTAGCTTGAGGTTTGCAACTAGTGTAACTGCTCTCAGCCTTAGATTTATGGTACCCTATTCCAGATTTGTCTCCTGTGATTAGTCCAGTTTGGAGAATCTTGTCTAAGGACTCAGATCCATTGTTTAACATCCTTACATACTTGGTTATCTCTTCTAGTTTTGAGTTTAAGAGCATAGCTTCAGTTTTTAGCTTGGAGATGGTTTCCATATGTTCTGCCTTTTCATTCTCCAGCTGTGCTATCTTCTGGCTTTCCACTTGTTGACTTTCATCTAGCTTGACCTTCAGAGCCACAACTTATATTCTCAATTTGGAGATGGTTTCCAATTGTTCTACCTTCTCATTCTCAAGTTGAGTTATCCCCTTCTTCTGGCTTTCAACCTGTTTACACAGCTCTACACTTTTGTGACACAAATTTCTGTAGGTGGAGTCCAACTCTTCAAAGGTTACTTCTTCATCACTTGAGTCTTCATCAGAACCCCATTTTCCTGTCAATGCAGTCACCAGATTTGCAGCCTCTTCTGTATCACTCTCATCAGACCAGGTGGCAACAAGACTTATCTTCTGCTTCTTGAGGTAGGTTCCACATTCAGTTCTAATGTGTCCATGTCCATCACAATCATAGCACTTTACTTATTTTCCTTCTTTGGGCTTCTCATCTGACCTTGCTCTTCTTCCATTGCTGATGTCAGATGAGATGTTCTTGACATTTGCCTTGGATCTTACATCCATTTTTTTAAACAATTTGTTGAACTGTCTCTCCAGCATTGCAACTTCATTGGCCCATTCTTCATCTACATCTTGACTGTTTTCCTCTTCTGTGTTTGATATGAAGGCAATGCTTTTGGTTTTCTTTTCAGTTCCATCATTCAATCCCATCTCAAAGGTTTGAAGAGAACCAACCAACTCATAAACTCTCATGTTGGAGATGTCTTGAGATTCTTCTATGGCAGTCAATTTCATAGCAAATCTCTTAGGTAGTGACCTAAGTATTTTTCTCACCAAGTTTTCATCTGTCATCTTTTCTCCCAGGGCTCCTGAGGCATTGGCTAGTTCAAGGATACTCATATGAAATTCATGAATATTCTCATCATCTTTCATCCTTAAATTTTCAAATTTGGAGGTGAGCAGCTGAGTCTAGACATCTTTACCCTAGAGGTGCCTTCATGAGTGGTCTTGAGAATGTCCCAAGCATTTTTGGCCACTTCACAGTTGTTTAACAACCTGAAAATATTCTTGTCTACCCCATTGAATATTGCATTCAAAGCTTTAGAATTTCCAAGGGCTAGATCATCCTCCTCCTTGGACCATTCTTCTTCAGTCTTCTTCTTTGTAGTGGCTTCTCCTTCTTTAGTAATGACAGGACGCACCCAGCCTGTTAACACAACCTTCAAAGCCTTGTTATCCAGAGATTTTAGAAAAGCTACCATTCGAGGTTTCCAATAGTCATAGTTAGAACCATCCAAAATTGGTGGCCTGTGAACAGATCCTCCATCTCTCTCCATTGTACCTGAAAGTATTGTCCCTAGATCTCACCCAGAAACAGAGCAGGATGCATGCTCTAATACCAATTGAAATTCTGGTATCAGATATAAGATGTCGAATGCAATGTCACGACACTAATATCTGAATTATACTAACAAAAGAAAGATATAGAAAGTTAATGCAAAAGATACACAAACAATTGTTAACCCAGTTCGGTCCAACTCACCTACATCTGGGGGCTACCAAGCCAGGAAGGAAATTCACTAAAATAGAATCAGTTCAAAGACTCTCCGTACACTTCAACAAGTTACAGTCTTTCTCACCTAATATCTACCCGTGCAATTTCTACCTAAGCACTCTTAGATATGAGAACCCACTCAATTCCCTACAATCACACCTGTGATCTTAAACAACAATCCCTTGAGAAAAGAAAACACTTTTCAATAACACACTCTTGATTTTACTTCACAGTTTCAATCAAGAAGACACATTTTTGATCTTGCTTCACAGCTTTGAGCAAGAAGACACACACTTGATCTTGCTTCACAACTTTGATCAAGTAGACACACACTCTTGCTTAACAGCTTTAGAGTGACAAATTACAACCACAAATCAGTCCAATTCAATCATCAAAAGATGACTTTAGTGGCTTACAAGTCTTACGACTAAACAAACACAAACCCTAGCTCTCTCACTACATTTCGCTCAGTATTGGTTGTGTTGTAAAACATGTTTTCTAAGTACCTTTTTTATAGAAGCATTCAGCTGGGCTTGGACATCTTGAAAACCCTAAATCTATTTTCCAATCAAATCTTTTTATAACAGCTGGTTAGATCTCCTTGGAAAATAAGTAAATCAGGTTGTAATCCATGATTGAATGCGCCAGCTAATCAGATATTAAATCATACATAGATTGCCATTAATTGTGCAATCACAAAACACCAGACATTCACACTGAATGTTCTGTGTACAGGATGTCATGACATCGGGTCTGACATCCTGGAAAAATCCTGCATAATTCAATAATTCCTTTTATAACTTCCAGCAGGTACAACCATATCAGATGCCATGACCTTGTGTATGACATCTTGAAACAATCCTGCATGAACATGTCTTTCATTTAGGCTCCAGTAGGTACATCCCATATCAGATGCCATGACCTTATGTATGACATTCTAAAACAATCCTGCATGAACATGTTCTTTGAATTCCAGCAGGTACATAGGATATCTTATGTTAAGACATCACACATAACATCTTGTGAACACTCTTTGTTTTACCAAAATTGCTGCCAATATTAAGAATCAACAGAATCCAAATAGAACTTTGGAACCAATAGCCTTAGAATATGTTTGTATTCATGCTCCATAATATTTATATGAAGTTCCAAGTGAATGAATAAACATTTGTAATTTTCATGGAGTTTCTTTTTTGTATGACAATTTCAATTGATTTATTTGAAAGGCGTGAGAAATTTATTGTACATGATTTGGTTGAATATGAATGAATGACTTGATTTAGGAATATGAATTAATAACTTGATTTAGGAATATGAATGAATGACTTAATACATGAATGAAAAATGATTGGAAATGAATGAATGAATTGTGCATTAAAGTGAATGAATTATGGATGTGAATGAGAAATTTTTGAATCTTGAATGAATGATTTAATGAAAGGAATGAATATAAATATGAATGAAAACATATGATTTAATGAAAGGAATGAATATAAATATGAATGGAAAACATGGAAGTAAATGAATTTAATGAAAATAATTGTGGTTATTTAAATGCATAGCTAAGAGTGGTAAGTTTGTAAACTTGTATTTATCTTGGATAAAACCAAAGGTAATGCCTTATGTAGACCTTGAATTTTTGGGGTTAACACATGTTTGTAATAGAAATCAAATGCTCTATCCTTCCTTAGTTGTACCATTCAAATGAAGTTTTGTAATTGAACCACTTAAATAACAACAAGAAAATGTTAAAAGAGTGACACAAATGAGTTATGAAGTGAGCATGTCATGGTTTATGCAAAAATAGAAGCTAAAAATGGAAATGCAATGCATAAATGATACTTTGAGAAATGGAAAAAACGGCTTTGGACTTTAAAAGATAGAATATAATACATCGCTGGACTTTTAAAGATAGAATTCCAAACGGTGCTAGACTTTTAAAGAAAGAATGTCAAACGGTGTTGGACTTAAAATGAATGTCCATGTGAGGCTGGACTTGACCGAAGGCATTAGTAAAATATATACCGACTTCAAATGGATTTTTCCAGACGGGGCTGGACTTGACCAAAGGCATCAGTAAAATATATATCAGCTTTAAACAGATTTTTCCAAACGAGGCTGGACTTAACCGAAGGCGTTAATAAAATATATACAGGTGTCAAACAGATTTTTCCAGACGAGGTTGGACTAGAACGAAGGCATTAGTAAAATATATACTAGCTTTAAACTTATTTTTCCATACGAGGCTGAACTTTTATGCCTACGAAAACCGAACTATGGTTTAAGGGTGCCAAATCAAAATTGGACTTTGAGGTCAAGCGATATATGATAAACCAAGGAGATCGGGGTTAATGCATAACGAGCTTGAATTATGCTTCGGTTATGCATGGTTGGAATTTTCTTTTATGTATGACATATGAATGATCATGGTATACAAATGTTGATGTTATGCAGCTTAGTGATATGTGATCAACCAAGGAGACCGAGGTTAATGCATAATGAGTGTGAATTATGCTTCAGTTATGCATGGTTTGAATTTTCTTTTATGCATGACATATGAATGATCATGTATGTGTGATAAATGTTGTCATGTGAGAATCCATCAAGCATTAGAATTGCAATCAACCAAGGGGATCATTCCAGAGGATTGATAGGTTGTGCTCCATGGATATTCCTGTTGTGGTGATCCAGGAATGCTTTTGCTACCTTGAGACTTTCGGGAAATAAATTATTTCATTTTAATCCTCACATATGTCAAAGACAATTTGTGTTTTTTCAATGTTTTAAAAAATCTTTTTAAATTCAAATTTTCGTTATTAACAAACAAATGACGTTTTGCATAACAAAGAAAACAGAGAAAAACACAAATGACAATAATTGGTAGTCAAGATTTATATTTATTTAAGAATGTTAGCACACAAATGGCGTAGCTCCATGGAATGTTACAAATTTGAAAATGGCAATGGGAAAAGGTTTACATTGAATCACAATAACCACTACTTTCCCTAATAACCATGACTCCATAAAACCTCGCTTTTGAAGGGAGCCGTTGGATTGATCTTCATGCCTTTGGCTCTTCTTATGTTGATCAGTTTTGTCTAAAATAGTCGTTTCCTTTTGTCCCTAATTTTTTCCTGGACCTCCCTTTCGGGTTTTCAGTCCACCGAGATGCTATTTTTTTTCTAAGTTTCCCTTTCGGGTTTTTAACTTAGCGAGCTATCATATTTTATTTATATCCCTAACTTTTTCCTGGCCCTCCCTTTCGGGTTTTCAGTCCACCAGGATACCCATTTTTTCCTAAGTCTCCTTTTCATGTTTTCGACTTAGCGGGTTTTTGTTAGGCATAATACTTTTTTACGGCATCAGAGTTCACGGGGTGTGAGAGTTCCACATCATCCATAGTTGTAATAATCATGGCACCTTCGGAGAAGGATTTCTTTACAACGTATGAGCCTTCATAATTAGGATTCCACTTCCCACTTAAATCGTTATGTACGAGAAAGATCTTCTTGAGCATAAGATCTCTTTCTCTGAATTCTTGAAGATGGACTTTCTTGTCAATTACCCTCTTGAGTTGTTTCTAGTATAGCTGTCTGCGGCATAGAGCGGTCATACGCTTTTCGTCGATGAGGTTTAGTTGTTCAAATCTGTTATGAGTCCATTCAACTTCTTTTAGCTTTCTCTCCATCAAGATTCTCATCTAGGGTATCTCTACTTCGATAGAAGAACTGCTTCTATCCCATATACCAAGGAGAATGGGGTTGCCCTTGTTGAAGTGTGGACCGAGGTCCGATATCCATGCAGTGCGAAGGGTAGCATTTCCTGCTAATCCTTGTAGGTTTCACCATCTTCTGCAGGATCTTCTTGATGTTTTTATTGGCGGCTTCAACAACGCCATTCATCTTCGAATGATATAGGTAAGATTTATGGTGCTCAATCTTGAAGCTCACGCACAACTATTTCATTGTTTTGTTGTTTAGGTTTGTCCCATTATCTGTGATGATCTTGCTTGGAACTCCATAACGATAGATAATCTCCTTCTTGAGAAAGCGAGCAACCACTTGCCTCATTACATTGGTGTAGGAAACAACTTCTACACATTTGGTGAAGTAATCAATTGAGATTAGGATGAAATGGTGACCATTGGACGCTTTAGGCTCTATGGCACCAATCATATCGATGCCCCACATTGAGAAGGGCCTAGGCGATGTCAAAACATTTAGCAGCGTCAGCGACACATGCACTTTGTTAGCATAAATTTGACATTTGTGATATTTTCTGGCATAGTTGAAACAATCAGACTCCATAGTTAACTAGTAATTACCAACCCTTAAGATCTTCTTTTCCATGGCATACCCATTATCATGGGTTCCAAAGAATCCCTTGTGAATCTCTTTAATCAATGGGTCTGCTTCGTGTTTATCCACACATTTGAGCAGAACCATGTCATGGTTTCTCTTGTAAAGCACACCATTACTCAGGAAGAATTTGGATGCTAACTTCCTCAAAGTTTTCTTATCTAGGGTTGTACCATTCGCTGGATACTCCTGGCTTTACAGATAGCATTTGATGTCATGAAACCAAGGTTTACCATCGGCTTCTTCTTCAACCAATTTACAATTAGCTAGCTCGTCTCTTCACTCTATTTGGATTATCAGAGCTTCATTGTGGAACCTGATCTGGTATATTAATGCTAACATTTCCATAGCATCAACCACTTATTTTCTGCTCTTGGGATATGATGGAAAGTGATATCATCAAATTACTCCATCAAATTTACAACATAAGCGCGATACGGTATCATCTTGCATCTTGGGTTTACCATTCGCCTTTGACTTGATAGATTACCAAAGTCGGGTCTCCATATACCTCAAGGATCTTGATTCAAAGGTCGGTTGGAGCATTAATACCAAGGATACAAGCTTCATAATCTTCTATATTGTTTATGCAATCAAAGCACAATCTCACTGTGAAAAAAGCCACCACCTGGGTTCATTAGAACATCTCCCACACTATGCCCCTTGTAGCCGTAGAAACCATTGAACGTGAGCTTCCATCGAGATCATGGATTTGGTCCTTCGTCGGGGCCTGGGATCTCATTAACCTTTATCACCATAATATCCTCATCTAGGAAGTCAAACTTTAACGATTGGTAGTCTTCGACTGACTGGTGTGCAAGGTAGTCAGATAACACATTTCCTTTAATAGCTTTCTAGGATATGTATTGGATGTTGTACTCAGACAATAGCATCTACCAACGGGTAAGTCTTCCAGTTAAGGTAGGCTTTTCAAAGATATACTTTATTGGATCCATTTTGGAGATCAACAAAGTAGTATGACAAATCATATATTGTCTTAGACGACGTGCGGCCCATGCTAGAGCGTAACAAGTTTTCTCTAAGAGTGAATATCGGGTTTCACAATCAGTAAACATTTTGCTCAAGTAATAAATAACATGCTTTTTCCTGCTGGTTTCATTGTGTTTCCCTAGAACGCATCTCGTTGACTCTTCAAGCATAGTCAAATACATAAAGAGTGACTTCCCCTAAATAAGTGGAATAAGAATAGGAGGCTCTTGCAAATAATCTCTGATCTTCTCAAAAGATTTTTGGTAATTAGAGTTCCATTCAATTGCTTGATCTTTTGAAGCAACTTGAATATGGGCTCACACATAACATTCATATGAGAGATAAACCCGTGTAGCGGGGTTTTCGTTACCTTTAGGTTTATTGATTAAACCAAAAGTAAACATACAATTCGAGTCGCCACCGCACTTTTATTTGTCCAAAGGAATGGCTAAAAAGCGAACAAAAGTCAAGGTAAGAAGTTCTATCAAATCAAAAACTAATAAAAATGTCAGAGATCTGGGTAAGGGGGTTGGTTATGAAATGGGAAGGTTTTACGCACCCAAAACATCCTTAGTACTCTAAGGGAACCCTTTTTGCAAATATGTGTTGTAGGTTGGTATTTGTGAAAAGGTTTGTACAAAGATTGGGGGGATGAGGAAGAATAGATTATATTTACAATTTTTTTGTTTAAATGGATGAACCCATTGCATACGTATCATCACAAAGGAGGATCAAAACCTCGTAGTTTAGGGTAAAAATCACAAAGATTGGTGAATTGATTTGATTAAAAGCCTTAAGGTCTTTTGTTATCAAAGGGAGAAAACTCAACCTAAACCAACAATCCACCACGTGAGGAGAGCTTCAACATACTAGTGAGGGATTAACCCTATAATAAGTATGGAAGACTTATAATCCAATCATTAAGGATAAGGTTAGATTCACACCAACCACTATGATAACTCAAACCTATGACTAATGTTTATGAAAAGTTTCAACAAAGGTGGCCATTGGAACCACAAAACAAACTTGAAGTGAGTTAGATTTAAAAGTTAGGTGTATTTACAAAAATGAAGTCAAAGTTGGATTTAAGATTTGTTCACAATGAGTATTTATGAAAAGATTTTGAAAAGTCAAAGGCATAAGGCCTAGGTTTCTAGTTTGAAACAAAGTTAAAGTTTGCAAGAAAAGATTTTGGCTTGGTTAGAGTGAGGAGAAGAAGAGAAGGGCTAGTCCTAAGGCATACAGAGATAAGAGAGAAAAGATAAACCCTTGGAGTTTCTTTTCTTGAAATCATAGAGATGACTCAAGATGCTCCTTTCCTTTGGACTTAGCAAACACACAAGCAATCAAACAACTTGGATTCAAGCTCCTAGGATCTCCATTTGGCTTGTCTCTCTTAACTTGACTACTCATGACAATGGTCCTCTTTACTATCTCAATATGGAATCCCTATCACACAAAAGCAAACATCAAAATTTCACAACACAATAAGGGGAATGGACAAAAAATAAGTTTAGATGAGAAGTCCTTTAAAGTCGACATTGAAATTTTGCATTCTAAAGGCATGAGGCCTAGTTTCTCTTCAACAAGTTTAAAATTCTAAAGGCATGAGGCCTAGTTTCTCTTGAACTCCTTTAAGCATGGGTACGTCCTAATTCTAAGTCCTTCCTCCTTTTGTATTAGGTTCACAGAAAACAAAGACAAAGCAATCACAAGACAATGATACATTTATATACAAATATGAGCTCAAGTGAGCAAAAGAAAAATGACATAAACATAAAATATGTGCTCAAGTGAGCAAAATGAAAAAACAATATGCATTAAAGTAAATTGCAAAAAATTAAATGCTCAAGTTAAAGTTAGTAATTAGTATGGTTATGTTAGTTTGTCATAAGACAATGTAGCGCTATGTTAAGCAATCGTAAGTGGACTAATGTAGTAGTCACACCTATCTGAGGCCGATCAATAAAACTATAGGTAAATAAACCCAAGTTAGAGATCATGACTAGTAAGTCAAGCTCCACAAACTTGCCATGCCAAAACAAAAGGGAAGGGCCTTGTATGGACTTTAGGCTTTTTTTTGCTTGACCAAGAAGCAACCTATCTTGGACACAAAACAACTCACTTGATCTTGGATCAAGTTGAGTTTGGTTTGGATCAAAGAAGGTTAAACCTCTCATTTGTCAAGACCAACCATAAGACATTAACTCATTGGCCAAATGATGAAAAGAATGGGATGAAGATGAAAGGGAGAGAAAGAGAATTCAAGTATCAAACTCAATTGATCAAATGTGAACCAAGTCATCATCAATCAATGCTAAACATAAAAGAAATGAAGATTACAAGTCAACAAGTCAATCATAATTTTTTGGTATTTTTTGAATTAAAAATAAATGCAAAATAAAATAATCAAAATATAGTCAAACCTCAAATTTAATTGAAATCAACTTCAACAAGTCCAATTAAATTCTCATAGGTCTAACATGGTCAAACAAACTTTGACAAATTTTCTCAACAATTTTGGAAATCAGAAACTATTTAAAAATAATTAAAAACAATGAAAAATAACATAATATGAATTAAAATATCAAATAAATCTCAAATCAAATAAGCAATTGATGAGATTATTTTTCATTGACTTATCATGATCTATAGGTGTTAGGAAAATATTTTTGGATTTTTCAAATATCAGAAAGTAATTAAAAATGAATTAAAACTATTAAAAATCAAATAATTCACAAAAACATGTGATCTTCCTCACTCTTCCTATTTAGAGAGAAATGTGAGATGGAAGATCATGGTGTGTCAACTGGAAATGCACGAAATGAACAGTTGAGACCACCACTAGCCTGCCTCAAGTGTGAGGACTTCAGAAAACCACACAAACCAAAGAAAATCACATTGAATTACAAGATCTAGATCCAAAAAGTTTGAAGTTCTACCTCTGAAATGGAGCTTATAAGGCCACGAATTCTTCAAGATCTTGACCTGCTTTTGCTCTGGAGATGTAATGGAGATGATAGGCTAAGGAATTGAGCTTTGAAAATCAACTAATGATGTTGAATTTCAAGCTTGAAAAAGAGAGAAAAATCTGAAAATTCCTTTTGTAATGGTTGGGATTTCAATTCTGCAGCACTTCAGGTCTCCACCAGGTTGAGAAATGAATGAGATTGAGCTCTTATTTATAGCTGAAGAGGGTTGTGAAGCATGGTTCCCTCGTGTGCATGGAATTTGAACCTTGCTTGCATGGGCCTGTGCAAGCTTGTAGCAGGCCCAAAAGTGAGTGAAACACCTTGCTGATACCTCATGGAATGGATTTGGACATGTAATTGAAATGGAATTGGCTTGTACATCAAGTTTCAACATGAAATGCAAAAATGAACATAAAGAAAGAGCTCTTCAAAACTCACCAATGGAAAGTCCAAAAAAGTAATGTGAGTAATGGTTGGAAAGCCCTTGAAATAAGGAACAAAAGTCATGTTGGGAAAAAATTCATTTGGAATTTGGAAATGGATGAAAACTGGCTGTGAAAGTTTTGGCACAAAACATGTCTAAGTCACTCTTTGAAAATTTTCACCAAAAGCAAGCCTCTTCAAGCCCCTCTTTTTCCATGATGAAATATTCAAATGGAAAAGCCTCCAACATAAAAGTTGTATATCTTTTCAAGATGATGGATTTAGAATCAAATTTTGCATCATTTGGAGTTTTCATAAAAACGTTATGGGCATTTGAAGTTGGGCATTTTTTCAAATTCAATGAATTAGGTCCAAGGTGACCTATAATGTTTTGTATTATCACATGTATTTATTTTAGGATTATAAAATTTTGTCCAACATAACATTTGAAGTAGACATCTTAATATTTTCAATTCATTTGGTCTCACCTAAAAATCATAAAAATTAAGGAAGTTAGGTCCTTGGGAAGTTGACCTAAATTTAGGGTTTCAGTCAAAATGACCTATAATGTTTTGAAATGAATGATGACTTTCCAGGTTTCAAATGGAATTTTGATGAACGTTAAAGTTGTTAATATGGTTATTAGGAACATTTTTTATCTTGGGGTCATCTTCATTTAACAAACAAATCACAAGTTATATCTCAGTGATCCTCAGTTTAGTCAGATGACTTGATTAGTCAACTTTTCAAGGCCAAACATCCAATCTTGATGAATGAATGATTGAAGATCCTAAAATAGGATCATATATGCATAAAAATAATGAATGAAAGAATTTCCCATGATTGAATTTGATCATAGGTTGATATTACTTCATGAGCAAGGCACAGTCAAGGCATAGTTGAATTAGGGTTTCCTTGGGAAACAATCCTCAAGCCCTTTGGGTTATCTTGATCAAATTGGAAAATTGAGATACTTGGGAGACATATATGATAATTAGGATATTTGTGGACCATTGTAATGCTTTTACTCATCTTCATCTAGTCATTGCATTGAGCTTAGGAGCCTTCTAGGAGCATTGGAGCACATGATCACTTGAGCTTCAAAACAAAAAGAATTAGTGACATATTTTTGTGCTTTTGGTTAGTAATCAAATTAGTGACATAATACAAGCATGCTTGGTGGTCTCAAACCACTCACACAAGTCCCAACCCTAGGGTTAAGGAGCCAAACATACTATGATCCTTGAGGCAATGCCCTGAACAAATGATATGATGCCATGAGGGAACTTAGGGTCAAAATTAGGGTCTTACAGATGCCCCTATTTAAGGTCATTCTAGCCGGAGATATGAAGGTTAAAATCTTCATCTCGGTGAGATAGAATGAGCTTAAATAATAACAAAGAGACGAATTTTGGTCCCTAAGAGACCTCATGATGCAAATGTATGTATGCAAAAACAAAATCTTCATGGTGAATAATTACCACAAAGAGAAATAAATCGGGAGGCACCGAAGACCTATAGGAGTAACACACTCACTAGGGAGACAAAGACTCTGGGGAAAAATAAGGTAAAATGCGTGAGCAGGTCACGACTGGATAACTTGCTGGGAGACACGAAGAGATTCCATGAAAATAAATCAATGGAAAGACTCGAGTTGACGCAAAGATGCATGTATTGGGGAATATGCCAATACAACAAGACTATCCGCAAAGGATACTTCGGATAAAAGTCCGGACTCAGGCGGGGATGTCCACAAAGGACTCAACTGAGGAACAAACAACGAGATATTACAAGCTACTGGGTAATAAACTCAAAAAGAGACATGTTATCAAAACACCGGTTACTGGGTGGGATAACAACATGCTCAGGGAGAAAGAATATCTAAGACCGGTATAAGGGTGAAAGATATCAATCATCCGAAACATCTGAGGAGGACCCAAAAGGCACATCTCAACTCAGGAAAATCTGACTCCATAGGGGATAACAAAGTCATAATAGGGAGCAAAAGGAAGGAACACCAGGGATACCGGTTACTGGGCATATAATAGGTGACCAACCAGGCATGAATTGGGAACATATCCAAGACACTCATCATCCGAAAGGAGGGCTGAAAAAGAAATCTCGACTTACAGGATGTGCATTCGATTCCGTAAGGAAATACGAATCTTACTCGACTGGGGAAGAAAAGACTTCAACTGAAGAGCACATGGGACATATTATCTATCACCGTCATAACGTAGATAATATGCTCGCATGGAAGATTATCCACAACCGGTTACTGGGTTAATGAAGGATAAATCAACCGAAAAGGAAGGACATCGGGATACCGGTTATTGGGTATAAAATGATGACCAATTAGAAAGAGAAACAATCATTACCGAACAAGGGTAAATGAAAGATGACTCGCAAGGGATAAACTGCCTAACAAAAGAAATTATCCAAGAGATATATCACTGGCTACTGGGTGGTATACTCGAAAACGAAGGAATATCAATACCGATTACTGGGTAAAGATAACCAACAAAGAGGGGATTACATCTACCGGTTACTGGGTAGAAAACCGCAGAAATAAGACTTACAACTACCGGTTACTGGGTAGAAAGCCACAAGATCCGCTGGGAAAAGGATGAACAATTAATGGTTACTAAGCAATTGAACAACTAAACCACAGGGAACAACAGGGGATAACAAGAAAGGAATCAATCTAGGAACAAACTAAAAAGACACAAACAAACAAGACTTAACCCGATGAGGATATAGCTCAGGGGAGTAATTCCATCCCAGCATACAACTAGGGAGGAAACTGAAACAATAATCATCCACGAGGACATAACTCAGTAGGGAATACAGAAGGAAAGATAGACACTTTCTGCCTATAGGGCTGACTCTATATGGAGAGATCAGACACGAGCATCTGCTTGGGGAAGAACAATTTACCCATAGCAGGAGATAACAAGCAAAGATATATGGCAAAGAATGCAATCATGAATATCTGAATGCTATGATTATGCATGTATATGCATGGTTTGTGTATGACTAATGCTGACGGACAAATATATCTATCACAAATGGTTCAAGAGTCACGAACGGACATCCGACGCAACATCTCAAAAAGAAGGGCAAGGCCTACAGGAGAATTCAATTCTGGTGGGGATGATCGAATACGGGAAGACATCGATCACCGCTGGGGACATGCAAAGTCACAACTTCCAACTGCCAGGGACTTCTCATCAATTCTCGGGAACAAGTGGCTGAATATCAATAAAATCCGCCGTAGAAGAAACTCTACTGGGGAACTTATCAAGGAACGATGTGAAATTCCGTGGGGAACAAACACCAACCAGATACACATCAATCGAAACACTCCCTTCTAACTGCTTGAGAGGAAACTCTGCCAAGGGGAGAAAGAACAATTTGCTCCACTGGGGATAAATTATAAGCATTCTCAAAGGGACTACCTCGGCTGAGGGAATCGGAAATGAATCCTTCGTAAACACGTGACATGTTGGGGATGAAAAGGGAAACAAGCCCTTCACCAATTGCTCTAGACAACTTCTTGCTGAGGAGACAACTGAAAGTTGATAAAGAGGATATAAACATGCCAGAATATGAACAAATGTCTTACCTTTTTGTGATCATATTATCCTTGGGAAAGCACTGAGGACATTCCATTTATCCTTTCAGTCTTTGCGGATGTTCATTTTGTTTAAAACAGTTTATAAGAATTTATTTTCTTAAAACAATGATATTTATCAATTAAAACATGCAAACATTTGTTAAAGAGAAACAAATAAGAGTGCAAAGGATTGGATAAAGGCTCAAATTTATTTAATAGAACGGTAGTCCGTAAATGGCGAGACTCCATGGATCTTTACAAATTTGAAATTGGTGATATACATGGAAAAATGGCTACATTGAACATAATGACCATTTCTCCACCAACTCTGAATTCACTATATTTGACGCTTCGGTTGACGACGGTTGAGCGAGAATCCCTAACAAATGACAGCTATAGAACAAAGTCTTGTCAGGATGCAGTTACTTGCCAAATCCCTAATTTTTTCCTAGATTTCCCCAGGGTGAGGTACTCAATCTAGCGGGATATATATATTCATTTTTTTTATGTCTCTAACTTTTTCCTGCACCGCCCTTTCAGGTTTTCAATCCACCGAGACGCTCATTTTTGCCTAAGCCGCCCTTTCGGGTTTTCAACTTAGCGAGTTATTCTGTTTTTATTTTTAGGCGAAGTATTTCTTGACTGCATCCGAATTCACAGGACGAGTGAAATCCTCCCCATCCATGGTTGTAAGCAACAAAGCACCGCCTGAAAAGGCTCTCTTAACAACATATGGACCTTCATAGTTTGGAGTCCACTTGCCCCTGGAGTTGGGCGCGAAAGACAAGACTTTCTTGAGCACGAGGTCACCTTCTCGGAACACACGAGGCTTGACCTTCTTGTCAAAGGCTTTCTTCATCCTTTGTTGATACAACTGACCATGGGACATGGCAGTTAATCTCTTCTCTTCAATCAAATTCAGTTGGTCATAACGACTTTGAACCCATTCAGCCTCAATCAACTTGGCTTCCACCAAGACTCTCATTGATGGGATTTCAACCTCCACGGGGAGCACAACCTCCATGCCATATACAAGAGAGAAAGAGGGTTCCCCTGTTAAAGTACGGATGGATGTACGATAACCATGCAAAGCAAATGGAAGCATCTCATGCCAATCTTTGTACGTAACAACCATCTTTTGAATAATTTTCTTGATGGTCTTGTTAGCAGCTTCAACATCCCCATTCATCTTGGGTCTATAGGGAGAAGAATTATGATGTGGAATCTTAAACTCGCTACACAACTCTTTCATCATCTTATTGTTCAAGTTAGATCCATTATCAGTAATGATCTTGTCTGGCATACCATATCGGCATATGAGTTGATTCTTGATAAACCTCACAACCACCTTCCTGGTCACATTTGTGTACGATGCCGCTTCAACCCACTTAGTGAAGTAATCAATGACTACGAGAATAAAACGGTGACCATTCGGCGCCTTAGGTTCAATCATGCCAATCATGTCAATTCCCCACATGGAGAAAGGCCATGGTGAGGAAATAACATTCAGAAGTGTCGGGGGAATATGAATCTATCCGCATAAATCTAACACTTGTGGCATTTCTTCACAAATTTGCAGCAGTCAGACTCCATTGTCAGCCAATAATAGCCTGCATCAACATCTTTTTCGCCATGGCATGTCCATTGGAATGAGTACCAAATGATCCCTCATGGACT
Organism: Lathyrus oleraceus; assembly: GCF_024323335.1. Classification (NCBI taxonomy): domain Eukaryota; kingdom Viridiplantae; phylum Streptophyta; class Magnoliopsida; order Fabales; family Fabaceae; genus Lathyrus; species Lathyrus oleraceus. The sequence goes on from NC_066584.1 coordinate 225,506,528, forward strand.
TCAGTCATTAACAGGTCTGCTTCGTGTCTATCCACACATCTGAGCAGAACCATGTCAAAATTCCTCTTGTAAAGCACATCACCATTAAGGTAGAAACTGCCAGATAATCTCCTCAAAGTCTTATTATCTTTGATAGATGCCCCGGGCGGGTAAGTCTAACTCTGAAGAAAACACTTGATATCATAATACCATGGCTTATCATCTTTCACTTCTTCAACTGCAAACACATGAGCTGGTCTATCCAAGCGTATCATAGTAATATTGGGGACTTCATTCCAATACTTCACTACAATCATTGAAGCAAGCATAGCGAGAGCATCCGCCATCCGATTCTCATCTCGAGGAATATGATGGAAGTCAACCTTAGTAAAGAAAGTTGAAATCCTCCTCGCATAATCTCTATATGGGATGAGGCCAGGCTGATTCGTCTCCCATTCACCCTTAATTTGATTAACCATAAGGGTCGAATCACCATAAACATCAAGATGTTTGATCCTAAGATCAATACACTCTTCCAAACCCATAATACAAGCCTCATACTCCACCATATTATTCGTGCATTTGAAATTTAGCCTTGCTGTAAAAGGAAAATGTGTGCCTTGAGGATTAATAATCACTGCCCCAATACCATTTCCATATTGATTAACAGCGCCATCGAATACCATACCCTAACGGGAACCAGGCTCTGGTCCTTCGTCGAGCATAGGTTCATCACAATATTTCATCTTCAAATATAGAATCTCCTCATCAGGGAAGTCGAATTGCACGGACTAATTGGTTGATGTGCCAAATGGTCAGCCAAGATACTACCTTTAATAGCCTTTTGAGCTTGATACTCAATATCATACTCAGATAACAACATCTGCCAATGGGAAATTCTTCCAGTTAAGGCAGGCTTCTCAAAAATATACTTGATTGGATCCATTTCGGATATCAACCAAGTTGTAGGATTTAACATATACTGGCGAAAGCGCTTAGCAGCCCAAGCCAAAGCACATCATGTCTTCTCAAGCATTGAATACCGAGACTCATAGTCAGTAAACTTTTTACTCAAGTAGTATATCGCATATTCTTTCTTTCCTGATTCATCTTGCTGACCAAGGACACAACCCATGGAATCATCAAGCACGGTCAAGTACATAATCAACGGTCTCCTTTCAACATGCCGAGATAGAATCGGAGGCTCAGACAAAACCCTTTGATACTATCAAAGGCCTATTGGAAATCCTTGGTCCAATCATGACGCTAATCTTTCCGGAGGAGCTTGAATATAGGCGCACATGTGGCAGTCATGTGGGATATAAATCTCGAAATGTAATTCAAGCGGCCAAGAAAACCTCAGACTTGTTTCTCAGTTTTGGGCGCAAGCATCTGTTGTATTGCTTTGACCTTGGCAGGATCAACTTCAATACCTCTTTCGCTAACAATAAAGCCCAATAACTTACCGGAACGGACTCCAAATGTACACTTGTTCGGATTCAAGCGGAGCTTGTACTTCCTCAAACGCTGGAAAAGCTTTAACAACTGTTCTACATGTTCAACTTCTGTTTTCGACTTTGCAATCATATCATCAACATACACCTCAATTTCCTTATGCATCATATCATGAAACAAGGTAGTCATAGCGCGTTGATACGTGGCTCCGGCGTTCTTCAAACCGAAGGGCATCACTCGATAACAGAATGTTCCCCAAGGTGTGATGAATGTTGTCTTTTCCATATCCTCGGGTACCATTTTAATCTGGTTATAACCGGAAAATCCGTCCATAAATGAGAAGACATATGTAGAACTTTTGGACTAGCTTTATTCAACGTGTGGTAGAGGAAAATCATCTTTTGGACTAGCTTTATTCAAGTCACGGTAATCCACACACATCCGAACTTTTACATCTTTCTTAGGCACGAGCACAATATTGGCCACCCATTGAGGATATGTAGAAGTCACCAGAAACCCCGCATCAATTTGCTTCTGAACTTCTTCTTTAATCTTCATTGCCATATCAGGATGAATTCTTCTGAGCTTCTGCTTCACAGGCACGCACTAAGGCTTCAACGACAACAAATGTTGCACGATATCGGTATCCAGACCAGGCATGTCTTCATGCAACCAGGCAAAGACGTCGACGTATTCTCGTAGCAGCTCGGTCAACCCCTTCTTAACAGACCCTTCAAGGAGTGCCCCAATCTTTACTTCACGAATGCAGTCTTCAGACCCCAAGTTGACTATTTCCAAATTCTCAAGATGCGGCTGAATTATCTTCTCCTCGTGCTCAAGCAAACGGGTAATCTCATTAGGAATCTCTTCAACATCATCTTCTTCTGCCTCAAATATAGGGAACTCAAAGTTGGGAGATGGTGTTGGATCATTATGTTCAATGGTTTTGACTAACCTGCATAATGATTTTGAGTATAAAAGAGATTTCAGAATTCAAACAGGAAAATCATTATGCAGAAGAAAAAGATTGATTTTATTCTCTTTTTAGGGTTTTATAGTGATCACCAATTTCATGCAAAAAGCAAAAAGGAAAAATAATTTTGGAAAACAAACATTTAACATGTGATTATTGAATGAATATCATTGTATTAATCAAATTATGCCAACAATGTCTTCACTTCTCCTTTTGGCATGGGAGAAGGGTTTTTTGAACAAAATGAACATATTACGTTGACTTATGGATAACTGTTCGAACATCAACAACGACCCAATTATTGCAGATTCCTCCGAGTATGACAAAGTTGCCAAGGTCTTCCTCTTCACCACCTTCAACGATGGCAGCAGCTTCCTGATCTTCAACGGTGTGGATGAAACCTCCACTCTAGAACAACCCACGATCATTGGAAACACCAAAAGAATACCCTATGCCAGCTCGGGACTTGTTATCTTCCAACTTGATCATTTTCCTTAGACCAGTAGTTGCACCATGCTCAATGGCCAACTTCGCATCATTATAGGAGACAAATGAAGAAAGTCTTTTCCTCGAAGGCTCAACAATAGACAATGCTTGGAACGGAGTCCCAACCTCATCCTCAATATCAATATAGGAGAAGGAAGATAAATGGATAACCAAGGGAGCCTTCTCTCCCCCTATCACCACCAACTTCTTGTTCTTCACGAACTTTAACTTTTGGTGCAGGGTGGATGTCACGGCGCCTGCCTCGTGAATCCATGGTCTACCGAGCAAACAGCTGTAAGATGGATGAATATCCATGACCTGGAAAGTGATCTGAAAATCACTAGGTCCAATCTTGATCGGGAGTTCTAATTCACCGATCACAGTCTTACGTGATCCATCAAACGCCTTCACAACCACTCCACTCTGCCTCATAGGAGGCCCCTGATATGAAAGTTTGGCAAGAGTGGATTTTGGCAATACATTGAGTGATGACCCTGTTTCCACCAACACATTGGACAAGGCGTCATCCTTACAGTTCATAGATATATGTAAAGCCAAATTGTGGTTTTTTCCCACCTCGGGAAGATCAGCATCACAGAAGCTCAAATTGTTGCAAGCAGCTATATTCGTAACAATGCTATCAAACTGCTCGATTGTGACATCGTGATCCACGTATGCCACGTCCAACACCCTCTGCAAAGCTTCGCGGTGTGGCTCAGAATTCATCAACAAAGATAAGGCAGATATCTTTGAGGGAGTTTGAAGAAATTGATCAACAACATTATATTCACTCCTTTTGATGAGCCTCAGCATCTCATCACCATCCTCTTTCAAAATGCTAGACTAGCCAACCCGGATAGGAGTATTATTATTCTTAACAACAATAGGGTCAACACCCTTAACAGCATGAACATAATTATTTGAAGAAGAAGTCCCCACGGGACCGACAGGATTAACAACAGTTCTTTTCACAATGTCTTCATGGGATTTCAACTGAGCCGAGAAAACACGACCACTACGGGTCACTCCACTGACATCTGAAATCTTCACTACAGAAGTTGAGGGCAACGGCACCTCCTTTCCATCCTCCAACATGACTTCGTTATATCGGTAGGGAATAGCTTTGTCTGATACATAAGGGACAGGGCCCGCTGGCTTAATCACAAGAGCTGGTGATACCTTCTTCTTTCTGCCATCATACTTGATAATGATAGGCTCAGGAATTTTAAACACGAGGGTGATAACATCAACTTCGTCCCCATTACGATTCTGAAGTATCTCAATCATCCCTTAATCTATCATCTCTTGGATGTCTTTTCTCACCTGACGGCATCCTCTCTCATTAATAGTGCACACCTGGCACCTATCATGGTCATGCTCGTAGTGGCTGTGTTCACACAACAGCTTATGCATCTCGACTAAGGATTGCCTTATGTCATTCACATAAAGGACTTTATATTTGTCAAGGCATCCCTAAACCATGTTAACAGCTGCCTTCCCATGCTCGGGCAATGGGTTCTTCTTTACATTCGGACCTACATCCTCAAAAAACAATATCCCACTTCTCACAAGGTCTTGCACCTTGGTCTTCAATGGATAAGAATTCTCCACATCATGTCCGGGATCCCCGGAATGATACACACAATGAAGTTCGGGCTTATACCACCATTGAGGATTGGTTGGTACAGCGGGAGGATCTCGTGGAGTTATCAGCTTCCTATCGATCAAGGAAGGATAAAGCTCAACATAAGTCATCGGAATTGGGTCAAAAGTTACCCTCTTCCTCTCGTAATTGCTGGTGCTGATGTTGTTATTATTGAGAGGCTGGTAGGCCTGTTGTTGTTGACGATGTTATTGTTATTGTTGATGAACTTCTCTGAAAGTAGGTGCTATATGAGCCACCTGGTGTTGGTTGACAGTCGGACGAACTTCCTTCCTTCTTACAGAGGGCCTTCTTTTGACATGAGATGACACAACATGAGTCTCTCCCTCCTTCTTCCTAGCAAAGCCCCCATACTTCTTTGCCGAGGAACCATCATCACGAGACAAACGTCCTTCACGGACCCATTCTTCTAATCTCATCCCCATATTCACCATTTCGGTGAAGTCTGAGGGAGCACTAGCGATCATTCGCTCATAATAGAAAGAGCTCAAAGTCTTCAGGAAGATCTTTGTCATCTCCTTCTCTTCCAGGGGTGGCACTATTTGAGTTGCCAGTTCTCGCCATCTCTGGGCGTATTCCTTGAAGGTCTCCTTATCCTTCTATGACATTGCCCTCAACTGGTCCCTATCTGGAGCCATATCCATATTATATTTGTACTGTTTTATAAAGGCCTCGCCTAGATCATTGAAAGTGCGGATGCTTGCACTCTCCAGCCACATATACCACCAGAGCGCATCACCTGTTAGGCAATCCTGAAAGTAGTGAATCAGCGGTTGGTCGTTGTCAGTCTGTGTTGACATCTTGTGAGCATACATCACAAGATGGCTGAGCGGGCATGTATTTCCCTTATACTTCTCAAAGTCAGGTACTTTGAATTTAACATGGATTTTCACGTTGGGCACTAAACACAACTTAACAACACTTTTCCTGAAGAGGTCCTTACCCCTCAAAGTCTTCAGTTCCTTGCGCAACTCAAGGAATTGATCTTTCATTTCATCCATTTTTTCATATACATCCGGGCTCTCAGATGGTTCAGAATGATAAATGGTGTCTTCAAAACGGGGAAGGGTGTGCACAACGGGAGGTGGCATAGACAGGACCAGGCTAGATGCCGATATAGAAGCGAGAGTAGGAGCAAAACCCTCTAGCATGAAATTAGAAGGCATTCCCCAAGGGAACCCGGCTGGCATAGTCGGAGCAAAGTGGGCTGTTGCAGCAGGCACAATTGAAGTAGCTACCTCAGATATGACCGTCCTCGCGGGAGGAGTTGCAGGAGTCGGCGAAGCTTGGCTTTGTGCGGCCAGAACTGACTCCATCATGGAAGTCAGCCTAGCAATCTCTTCCTTCAAGTCCCTGGTCTCTTGCTCGAGATGTTCCATTATCTTCGGATGATTGGCTCTGGTATTATACCAGTGCGTCATCTTGTCTTCAAAATAAATGAAGAGCAAAGAGTTAGACCACTGATCAAGAGCTTGGAACAAAACATGCTTATGCATATGATTTGTTCTTTTATTGGAGGAACTTTATTGAGATTTATTTGCAAATATTTGGAAAATATTAAACTTTTAAGACATATATGGAATACTCATAGCTATAATATTTGGAAACTTTTTACACCAAAGAAGTAATACAGTTTTGATAACCAAATACAATACAAGAGAAAAGGAGAATGAACATCTTATGGAGCCCTAGAAACAATCGTCCAAAGCCTTCGAGATCGGAAGATAAGTTGCACGAAGCCTCTTCACTTCTCTCTCATAAGCTACTTCCATATCGGCCTTCTCCTTGGCGAGCTGATCATACTTCCTCTTCCAAAACCTAGATGAGTAAGGAAGAAGAGAAGTAACCATATCATCAAGCTCATCAATAACCTGATGCTCTAGAAACTCTATCACTGCATCCTTATCTTTGAGTTGCTAAAGAAGTTCTTCACGCTCACGAACCCATGCACGCGACCAATCTTCATCTCTCAACTCCTCTACTCCTTGGTTAGGGAGGGTTGAAGGCCCAACCATAACCATAGGAGTAGGTCTCGGGTATTCGTACAACATGCGGTACTCAAGAGCTCTCTTCCTCGCCCAAGAGGTGTAGGGTTCCAAAGCAATGCAATTCTTCGGACTAAGCTCATTCCCCCCTTTCCTATGAACTTTGTGCCAGGTGCGGACCATCCTATGCTTCAAGTTCTGGGGATCTTTACCTTCCTGAAAGAACAAGCCTTCCAACAAAATGTTGTTAGGTTTATCCTTTAAGAGGATCCTAAGCTGACGGCGAGCCAAAGCAGGATTGTAGTTAATTCCACCGCATGTACCAAGAGGAGGCACATTGGAGAATTCTCCACAAGAGTCAATAATCTGAACGCCATCATAAACATGGTTGTACCAAGAGATATCATCATTAGTGAGAGACATGAGTCTCGTGGACCACCGTAGACATCCCTTGTTCTCTTTGAAGGCAAGCGTCTGAGGCAAGTGCGAAATAAACCACTTGTACAACAGAGGAAGACAACACACAATGGAACCACCACCCTTTGCAGTCCTCATATGCAAAGCGAAATAAGTGTCACCCAACAGAGTCAGAACAAGATTAAGAGAAGAGAAAATCCTAATAGCGTTCACATCCACAAAATTGTCGATGTTGGGAAATAACACTAGCCCATAGATGAGGAGTACAAATATGGCTTCAAAAGCTTCCTCACTCATGGCCTTCCCAAACAAAGTAGCTTTGGCAATCAGAAAATCGGATGGGAGACCTTGAATTCCACCTTTGGTAGTCATATTAGCAACAATGTTAGATACATCCACATGAAGCATGTCAGCAATTTCTTGAGAAGACGGAATCTTCTCTAAGCCATTGAACGACAACTGGTCAAGAATAGGTATACCCACATACTCCTCAAGCGTAGGCAAAAGCTGGAAATCCGGAAAAGTGAAGCACCGATACAAGGGATTGTAGAATTGTACCAACACACTCATCAGACCTTCATCCACCTTATCAGAGAGAAAAGACATAAGCTTCCCATGGCGAGCTTTGAACTCCAAAGGCTCTAGTACATAAGATGCCAAACTCCTTAACTCTTTCAAGTCGGGTTGTCTGAAACTGTACTTCTTCGTATTCCTTCTTTGCTTATCCATGTCTGAAAATTTGCAAATAGACCTCTTAAGTTCCTTGAAATTTTTTATTGTTGATGATATGGATGCTGTCATACCCTAAATTTTGCCTCGCCTAAAGGCACTCATTTACATTTCAAGCATTTGTATTTATCAATTTGCATCCACTCATTGACATAAATTATTCCATTTCTTTAAATTTTATTTCACTAAAATTTATTTAATTTTCATTAGAATTTTTATTTTTTCTTTCTGTTTACCAATTCACAAAAAAAAGTGTCATTTATACATTTTGTTTTTTCATACGTTGTTCTATTACATGTCCATAATTTGTATTTGTCTTGCGTCATTTTGAATACTTGTTAACATGAGCGTTTAGTGATTTTGTTTCATGACTTTTATTTAAGGTTTAACTTTGATTTAATTATTATGGCTATGTCTTTATATAGCATTATATATACTATTTGGTTTTGTTTGTGTTAGTTCTTATTTAATAAGTTTTAGCAAAACGTTTTATTTAATTTACGTCTAAGTCATTTTTGGTTCTTATTATATGAATAGAAGTAGTAGTAATAGCAATTAAAATTTGTGTTACAATTTTAAATTAAGGTTAATAAAAAGATTTTAAAAAGTGGTAATTATTTGTTTAGAATTAAACAATTATTTTGCCACATTTATAATTAGATTTTCTATTTTAAACTTCAAAAATAAGTTTTATTTTATTCTTCTTTTTCTTTCTGCATCATAAAAATAAAATAATTAAAAAAATCTTTAGTTACAAGTTCATTTTTCATCTTATAGTAACTAAAACCAACTTAACAAAAGGGACTTCAATTACATCAGAAAATTCACAACAAATTTCTACAGTTACTTCAAACATTATAAAACAAGAAATATTTCAAAACATATCAAAGTTTACTACATGTTTATTTTTTGCAGTAACCCAAAATAACACAAAATGGCTTATCTTTCCATCTTCTGCTGCATCTGCTTTTCTAAGCAGAAAAGCCCTTTTGTCCTATACAAGCAGTGATAACAGAGCACACAGTTAACATTTTTTTTAGTTACATAACTTGAATCAAAGTTAATTGCAGGAAAAGTAAGAGCAGAGTATCACTAATTTGAGAATTTGACAGAACTTGATTAGGATAACATAGTTTGACTCAATTCAAAAATCATATTTTACAAATCACAAGACCCTAATCTGAACTGAGCAGCATCAATATAAAAGCAAGCTCTGTTAAGCATTATAGGGAGGAATTGAAATTTATATAAAACAAAAAACCACTATCACAACAAGAGCTTCAAAAATCATCATGAACAAATAACTTAGCCACTCAAAGAATACACACTGAACATCAACACAAACCATAAAAAAAATCATCATAAAAAAAAAGAGAGAAAGGAAGGTAACAACACTTAGAAGCAGAAGAAGACGTATCGAAGAACGGAAAAAGGGAGAAGGGATTTACCTCACGGAATCGTCGCTCCGATAACTTTCGGATTGGTAATAAGTCACTCTTACCTTTCATTTTGTTATAAGTTTTCTTTTGAAATATGATTCCATGTTGCTAGCCATGTTTGATTGTGTGAAACTTGAGTCGATTGAAGGATTTTGTTAGTTTAGGGTTCGTTTTGGGTGCTCCGATCTGGTTTGTGTATCATTTTTTTGGTGATTTCATGGTTAGATTTGTGATGAGGGACAAATTTTGGAGAGGGTTTGTGTAGATAATTTTGTGTTTTGATTTTGTTTTTTTTGTGCAAAATTCCTGAGGAATTTTTGTTTTTTCATGGAGTTTGTGTTTGGAAACGCGAAACAGAGAGAGGAAGATGAATACTGCTATGCGTTCATTACTCCACTTTATTTTTTTTGTTTTTTTAAAATTTATTTCCTTTTTTAAGAAAAAACAAGTGTTTAGTTTTCATTGGTCAAGGTTTATTTTGAATTAGTGAATTTTTCTTCATTCATTTTTATTATTTTCTATGTGGTTGTTATTTTTTTTTAGGTTATTTTTTTTAAAATATATGTAATGTAATGTGTTTATATTATTGCAAGTGGGGTGCCTCCCACTACTGCATTTTTCATTTCTTTATATTATTATCACTTAAGTTTAGAACCTCTTCTTTCTCTAGTGTCTTTAAAAAATATCTAATTTCTACACCATCAGTTACAGTAATTTGGAACTTATAAATGCTATACAAATAAAATTAACCTTTTCTTTTATTTATTTAAGAATTAATTTTATGATAATAAGAGAAAAAAATATTGCTTGGCTTAATGACCCTGGTTTCATGCATCTACCGCGGAAGTTTCGGTTCTATATTTTTCTTTTTCTGTTTTTTTTATGTTTTATTTATTATTCTTATTACTGTTACTATTATTATTTATTATTTGTTATTGTTAGTTTTAATATTTGTTTGTGATTTAAGCTTAAAATAAGCTTTGGATTGGACTTTAGATCCTACTTGCTCATGTCCATCCCTATTGGCATCTTTTTATTTTTATTTTTTTTATTTTCTTAATTAATTATTTAATTTAGATTAATAATTAATAAATTGATTAATTTTTATTTGTTTAATTGATTATATTTTAATTAATTAATTACTTTTAATTATTAAGTAGATTATTTGATGAATTGTTTAATTAGTCTCATTTTGATAACTCATTTATTTAGGTATTTTTTTCTTTCAATCCATGTCCATATTATGGTACATGTAAATATCCGCACTTGATATTTCCCATAAATTCAATTTCAATAACATCTCTTTCGATTTCAAAATCAATTACAACTTTCCGCAATTTCACAATAAATACAATTAATTTTAAATCACTTTCAAAACCAAATCAAACTCAATATCCAAACTTTTTTTTAAATAATTCGAATGGAAGTGGACTATTGGAATCTAACATTCCGGTAAGAACCCTTGAATGATTGGTCTTGAACCACGCGTTTTGGAGTAATTGTTCATTTTTTCTAAAAAACACATTAATTAACTTGGACAAATAAGGGCCGTTGGAATCTCGCATTCTGATGTAACCCTTTGAGCAATTGATTCTTATCAAGCGTTCGTTGTCCATCAAACAAACTTCTCAATTAATTCGAATGAAAAAGGACCATTGGAATCTAGCATTCTGGTGGAACCCCGAGTGATTGATCCCGAGGCTCATGTCTCGTTCTCATCAAATATTCGTCATTCACCTCAAAACACCTAATTCTTATTAAACACTTTTGCCAATAAAGATGGAAATGGAACATGGTGTATACTGTGCACTCCTGAGACTAGGATTCGAGATGTATATCTCGCTCATCCAAGTTCTCGCCATCACTCAAAATACATCCAACCAATCAAATTCTTTTCTCGCCGCCGTGCGATTAATCAAAAATCTTTTTTTCATAAATGAAAGGTATATTGTCTTAAGATGATACAAAACAATGTTTCGGCCACGATTGTTGAGTAGAGATAAATGATGCTTTTCCGAATGTAGATTTATAAATCCGTTCGATGTGTGGTATGCGTTCACTCCTCATCTGTTTTGGGTAAAATAATGTTTTCATCGATTAATACAGTATGACTTTCGCTAAAATCGACCAACAAACAAACATTTTCTACCCAGAACTACGTAAGCCTTGATTTCTCTTTTGAGATACGTAGGAGCAGGATTTATAAGTCTTGTCAGGCCCACTAATAAAAAACTTAGGTTTAGTCCTTCGTCAAAAAATCCAAAAACATTTCTTCTCTCTTCTATTCTTTCCCTCCCTCATTATAACTTAAGAAGACTAACATAAGCTAACATTCAAAACGAAACTAACTAAACGGTTCCCGTTGAGTACAACGGACGTGAGGGGTGCTAATACCTTCCCCTTGCGTAACCGACTCCCGAACCCTGATATTGGTTGCGATGACCATATCTTATCCTTTCTTTTATGGGTTTTATCGATATTTCCCTTTTCCTTTTTAGGAATAAATAAAGTTCGGTGGCGACTCTGTTCAGTCCATCATTGCGAGCGTGCGATTGCGCTTCGCTTCAAAGTCGCATCCCCATTTTTCGAGGTGCGACAGATGGCGACTCTGCTGGGGACAGGAACATCCCTAAGTGAGTCAACCCTAGTTTAGTTAGGTTTTTTTTGTATGTGTGTTAGCTTTGTTTGTTTCTTTTTTCCTTTGTTATATGCTTTCTTTATCGCATTTTTATATTTGTATATATATCTATGTGTGGGTGTTGGGATTTTGATATCATGAATAAAGCTCTACACCCGAGCTTTGGAAAAAGAAGAGAGAACACATAAGTTTAGAATTGGAAGTTGTGTAGTGTTAGTCCCCAAGGGCCACTCCTTGCGTGCCTAGCATGAAGACTCCCCTAGAGTAGACCTGTTTGTAGATCTCGTTATAAGACAGCTAGCCTGTTGCATGACGTTGATTCATGAAGGGTCCATGACTCTAGGACCCCCTCTTAGAACCAGTTCCTGCTTTGGTGGTTGCGTAGTGTCGGACTCCAAGGGCCTCTCCTTGTTGCACCCAACATGAAAATCCCGCTCAGAAGAGACCTTTTGTCACTCTTGTCATAAAGCGGCTAGCCTGTTGCATGATGTTGATACGATTATGGTCCATGACTCTGGGAACCTTATCAAAAAACGTAGAAGTTATCCTGTGAGTGGGTCTATGGGTAACCAACTTAGAACTATCTATTAAGAAGCCTACCAAATAGGGTGTTTTGAGTTACCTTATCCCAAAACCAAATACCATGCATTCATGATCATTTGCATAACATCATGACACTCATACAAAATTTTGTTTTCAGGGAATCTTTGAACACGCAGTTGCTAAGCACAAAAAGTTTGTAATGGGTTCAGAAAGAAGGAAAGCATTACCATTCAAAGCCAAAATGCCAGATACTGCCAACATATCAAGACTTCTGAATGAACTTCCCGCCTGCTTCAGGGTTACTTTGCAAGGAAAGTTTGGCCACATTTTGGATCTTCTCTCAGTGGATGTTCAAACACCAGCCATCACCGCTTTAGCTCAGTTTTATGATCCTCCGCTTCGAAGTTTCTTGTTCCAAGACTTTCAGTTGACTCCAACCTTGGAAGAATTCGACCGACTCTTGGGATTTTCTATGAAAGGAAGGACACCGTATAATAGGATTGGTCAGGTACCTGAGGTAGAGATGCTAGCTCTTGCACTCCACATCCCCATATCTGATGCGTTGGCTAATTGGAAGAAAAGGGAGAATCTCTTTGGTTTTTGGAGGGCTTACCTAGAAGAAGAAGCAGAAAGGTTGTTTGAGATACACCATTGGGACGCATTGGCAAATATGCTAGCTCTTCTCATATATGGGCTAGTATTGTTCCCAACCCACGAAGGTTTTATAGATTCAGCTGCCATAAGTATCTTTTGGGCCGTTTGGAAGGATAAACAAAGTTTGGTTCCTCCACTACTAGCTGACACTTTCCATACTTTGCATACTCGACATCAAAGGAAGAATGGAATGCTGATATGTTGCCTTCCATTGCTCTATAATTGGCTTATCTCATATGTGTTTAAGCCTGATGCTCACATCAGTGAGATGTCCAGTGGGGAGTGGGCAAGAACTCTGGTGTCTTTGTCTGGTAAGGATATCATTTGGTACCGACACAAGTTGAATGTTGAAGAAATCATTATCAGTTGTGGTAGTTTCCCAAATGTACCACTAATAGGATCTAAAGGTTGCATCAGCTACAATCCCATGTTAGCTTTGCGACAGTTTGGATACCCTATGCGTGGGAAGCCCGATGATAAAGACTTAGAAGAGATGGTTTTGAATGATATGGGAACCAATGATCCTTTTCTCCTCCGTAAGATCATTCGATCCTGGGAAAAGGTGCATACCAAAGGAACAGAATTAGTAAAGAAGAATGATACAACCAGGGTTCCTTATCAGCAATGGCTCTCGGAGAGGATCAAAATTGTGAAGCTCCCTTTTTCTATAGAGATTCCTCTAAGGTCTACCTCACCAGAACCAATCCCTGTTTCTCTTGAAGAGGTGGAAGAACTTCGAGCCATGGTAGCTAAACTTGGAAAGGAGAAAGAGGATTTGCAATCTGAACTCTTCAAAGAAACTGGAAAAAATATGATTCTCAAAAGGAAGAGTAATCAAAGGAAGGAACTTTTGGAGGAGAGTCGTAAGAAGAACAGAATTGAGCAAGATCTCAAGGAGAGAGTCTTGGAGTGCCTAGATCAGGCTGATAGTGGATTAGGTTCACTCCGCGATGAGTTAGCTAAGGCTAAAAGAGATGGACAAGAGTGGAAGCGTTGGTGGGATCTAGCCACTAAGCAAAAGAAGGAGGTGAGGGAGGAGCTTGAAGCCCAAATACAAGAACTGAAGGAACAACTTCGAAGCTCTGAAGCCGAAGTGGTGCGTGAAAGACGTCTTAAGGAACAAGTCCAAAGAACCTCTCAAATATGTCCTAAAGCCTGGGAGGAGAAGTGTGATGAGGTGAATACTAACAAGGAGCTAGCTAGTTATTGGAAGGAACAATATGAGTCTCTGAAGAGCCAAAGCATGGGTTGGTTAAATCATAGGAAGCATTTGAATGAGGTGTTGGATGAGTATGAATGCACCATCAACCTTCTGCAGCCAAGTCTTGATGCATACCGCGCGAAGTTGGCTAACCTCATAGAGTTTTGTAATGTCGTGGCCATAGACTTACCATGGAAATTAGAAAATGCTCTAGAGGACATGGATGAAAATAACACTCATCCTTCGACTCGTGACCTTGTTTTGCTTTGCGAAAGGATGATGCGAAGGTTCAAAGAAGAATTGAAGGCGCACAAAGAGCGAGTTGCTAAGAGGACTCTTTAAGTTGTTTGCTTCATGTTTTTTCCGATTTTTGTATTTGGCTTAATGTTTTGCACCCACTTTGACTGTGTACTTCGTACTTTTTGGCTTCATTGAATGAATGGGTATCGAATTTTTGAATCAGCTTCTGATTATTGTTTTCTGTTTCTGTTCACATTACTTTCAAAGTGCGTGCTCAACAACTGCAAAGTTTATAAGAATCCCTAAAAATAAATAAACACAAAATGCATTCATACATACATCCATGCATTCTCCACATAAATAAATAAAAACTCATTTCGTTTTCTCTATCAGTTGTTACACACTGAGTCCTCAACACCACTACAACACCAGAGCCAGCGCTCGTCGAAGAATGGTGGACCAAGAACAAGAATTGGAGCGAGTGAGCTCAGAACTCGAAGACCTACGAGGAAACATGGGTCAAGTCATGGAGATACTACAGGTCATCAGGGCAAAATTAGACACCCAAACGACGATCGTTTCAGAAATCGTCGGTCCCACGATTGAACCCCAACCTGCAAGGACAATACCAACCACCTGGCCAGCATATGGTTTACCTCCCGGTTTCACACCTCCAGTTGAAGGCGGCCCTGGTTTCGCACAATCCACTCAGCAGACGGCTCCTCTACCAACTATCAATGAAACCCATGCAGTGGTCCACACGTTCGCACCACCTCTCGTTCATGCACATGTGCAACCTTACTTTGAGGATCAACAACATGCTTCGGACTTTTCGGAAGAAGATGATGAAAGGCAGAAAGACATAAGAGGGATGAAGGAGAATTTCCAGATTCTTGAAAAAAGGTTAAGGGCTATGGAAGGTGGCCAAGTTTTTGGTGCTACTGCTAAGGGGATGTGCTTAGTATCAGGTCTTGTGATTCCTGCAAAGTTCAAGACCCCAGATTTCGATAGGTATGAGGGCCACTCGTGTCCTAAAAGTCACCTTATTATGTACTATCGAAAAATGGCTGCACATGTAGAGGACGATAAACTTATGATACATTGCTTCCAAGACAGTTTGAGGGGTGCTCCCTCTAAGTGGTACTTAAGTCTTGACCAGAGTAGAATTCGTTGTTTCCAAGACTTATCTGATGCTTTCATCCAACATTATAAGTATAACATGGATATGGCCCCAGATAGGAGGCAATTGCTTAGCATGTCCCAGAAAGATAACGAGTCTTTTAAGGAATATGCACAACGATGGAGGGAAGTGGCCTCGCAAGTCGAACCACCCCTTGTTGAGAAGGAGTTAGCATATTGGTTCATGGATACAGTCAAACCTATGTTCTATGAAAGAATGGTGAGTAGTGTATCTGCAAGCTTCTCTGACTTGGTTGCCGTGGGCATAAAGGTCGAGCTTGGATTGAAAAATGGAAAAATGATAACTACCTCTGAAACATCTGGTAATAATGCCAAAAAGCTTCCCGGAGGTTTTCAAAGAAAGAAAGAGGGTGAAACAAATGCAGTGTCAACCAGTCAAAGGAGGAGTCATTCATGGAAGAAGCAACATCTATTTGCTCAACAACAACCGACGTATCCAGTGCAGTATATTCAACAACCGTATGTGGCAGCTGTCACACCAAATTTCAACCAGTCACAAGCTCCTGTCTATCAACCTATTCAACAAGCACCAGTGTACCAGCAAGCGCCCGCGCCACCTGCTTATCAACAACCAAGGTCACAGGCTCCTCGTCCACAAAATCTTCCAAATCAAAATAGGGTACAAAGAGGTAGACTTCCGTTTGCTTCAATCCCTATGACATACACTGAGTTGTACCCAACGTTACTGCGAAAAGGATTGGTGACTCCCAGACCTTTGGGTCCTCCACCAAATCCTTTACCTCCATGGTACAATCCAGATGCCCATTGTCCTTTCCATGAGGGTGCCCCTGGGCATGATTTAGAGGGATGTTACGCTTTGAAGCATATTGTACGAGAGCTGGTTGAGAAGAGGATTCTTTCATTTCGGGATGTCGGACCCAACGTAAAAAGTAACCCTCTGCCGGCGCATGGTGATGTTAATGCCATTGAGGATGCTTCTGATGTTTGTATAATCAAAAATGTTGAAGATGTTAAAACTCCATTGCTAGCACTTCATGCAAGATTGGTGGGAGCTAGATTGATTGATACACGCCACGACAATTGTGAAGAATGTGTCATTCATCCAAGGGGATGTAAAGTGGTACGAAATGACATTCAAAACTTGATGGATCAAGGTGTTTTGCAAGTTTGTGGGCCTACAACAAACGAGGAAGTTTCAGTCATTGAACCCGTTTTCAATCTACCAGAACCGTTTGAGATAACTTATCACAGAAAAGATGTTGTTCATCCATCACCCGTGGTAGTTTGTATGCCTACCCCCTTTCCTTTTGAAAGCACCAAAGCGGTACCTTGGAAGTATGATATAACTGTGGTAGATGGAGTGGTAGATGGAAAACCCAAAGCTGCTGAAAGTAAGAAGGGCTTGGAGAATGTTGACACCGATATCACTAACATCGCAGGGACGAGCAGGATGACCCGCAGCGGTCGGATTTATACTCCCAATATTAATGTAAACCCTCAAGAACCAACAAGGGAAGCTGCAACTGCAAATCCTACCCTAGAGTATGGAGGGGCACAACCGGGAGTGCAAGCAGATGAAGCAAGTGAATTTCTAAGAATAATAAAGAAATCCGACTACAAGATAGTAGATCAGTTACATCAGACACCGTCAAAAATATCTATCTTGTCTTTGCTTCTGAATTCCGAAGCTCATAGGGAGGCTCTACTGAAAGTGCTTGCTCAGGCTCATGTTACCCAAGATATAACAGTTGGCCAATTCGATGGGGTGGTCGCCAATATCACAGCCTGCAACACTCTAAGTTTCAGCAATGAAGAGCTACCAAAGGAAGGGAAGAATCACAACCGCGCCTTACATGTATCCATAAAGTGCCAAGAAGATGCTTTGGCCAGAGTTTTAGTTGACACTGGATCGTCCCTCAATGTTCTACCAAAGAGGGCACTGGCTAAATTATCTTACCAAGGTTCGGAATTAAAACCTAGTGCACTTGTGGTAAAAGCATTTGATGGTTCCCGAAGGACAGTAGTTGGGGAGGTAGAGCTACCAATCCAGATCGGACCGCATGTATTCCCCATCAATTTCCAAGTCATGGACATAAATCCCGCTTACAGTTGCCTTTTGGGACGTCCATGGATACATGCGGCTGGGGCAGTGACTTCTACTTTGCATCAAAAAATGAAGTTTGTTGTCGATGACAAGCTCGTCATTGTCTCGGGTGAAGAAGATTTTATCATCAGTCAACTCTCCTCTTTCCGTTATATCGAGGCTGATGAGGATGCCTTAGAGACCTCTTTCCAAGCACTTGAAATATCCAATGCCACACTTGCTGAGGTGGAGGATCCTATTGAGAAAACCAGTTTGTCGTTCGCCTCTTTGAATAGTGCAAGATCAGCAGTTGAAAGTGGAGGTCCTGCAGGTTGGGGGCAAGTCATCAATGTTAGTGAGAAAAATGATCGTTTTGGTTTGGGGTACAAGCCTTCTGCTAATGGAGGAGCCCTAGTCCCTGCAAAGGACCATGTGCGGAGCATACAAGAAGTTTTCCTGAGCACAGGATTTATCCATGGAGATCAAGTTGGTGCAGTAGAAGATGACACTGAGGATGGAGAAACATCAAACCTGATATACCGGTGTGAAGCAGCCTTAACAAATTGGGAAGCAGTCGAGATTCCAGAAGTTTTTCCTGTGTCAAAGTAATTGTGTTTTCCTTTGTTTTTCAAAAAATTCTTAGCTCTGCCCAAGGCTAATGGATCATTTGTAGGGCCCCTTTAAATTTCAAAATCATTATGACAAATAAAGAGCATTTTGTTCAAATTCTTATCGTTCATTCATTTGTTTTTCTTTCTTTAAAATGGCAATCCTTTCGAAAACTACAAAAATATTTTTATTTCTTTTGCATCTTATTTCTATTTTTCTAAAAAAAACCATCATTAAAAAACATGCAGAATAATCAATAAACCAGTTGAATTCGATGACCCCACTACTTCCTATAACTTTGAACTCCCCATCTACCAAGCGGAAGAGGATAGTGAGGAAGATTGTGATTTCCCTGAAGAATTGGAAAGGATGCTCGAGCACGAGTCAAAGGCCCTTCAGCCGCATTAAGAACCAGTGGAAACAATCAACCTTGGCACCGAGGAAGACAAGAAAGAGGTCAAAGTTGGGACTACACTTGGGGCAAGCATCAAAGAAAGATTGATCGAGTTGTTACAAGAATATGTAGATGTATTTGCTTGGTCGTATCAGGATATGCCAGGTTTAGATACTGACATTGTTGTCCACAAGCTACCACTACAGCAAGATTGTCCGCCAGTAAAGCAGAAGCTCCGAAGAGCAAGACCCGACATGGTTCTAAAGATTTGTGATGAGGTGAAACGTCAATTTGATGCCGGTTTTCTAGCAGTTGCGAAGTACCCTCAATGGGTAGCTAATATTGTACCTGTACCCAAGAAGGATGGCAAGGTCAGGATGTGTGTTGATTATAGGGATTTAAACAAAGCTAGTCCAAAGGACGATTTCCCCCTGCCACATATTGACACTCTGGTAGACAACACTGCTAAGTTCGCGGTCTTCTCCTTTATGGATGGATTCTCGGGTTATAATCAAATTAAGATGGATCCAGAAGACATGGAAAAGACCACATTCATCACCCCTTGGGGGACATTTTGCTACAAGGTAATGCCATTTGGTCTCAAAAATGCTGGGGCAACTTACCAAAGAGCAATGGTCACCCTTTTCCATGATATGATGCATAAGGAAATTGAGGTTTATGTAGATGATATGATTGCCAAATCCCAAAGTGAAGAGGATCATATAGATCACTTGCAGAAGCTATTTGAGCGTCTTCGGAAATTTCGACTACGGCTGAATCCTGCTAAATGCACCTTCGGTGTTCGATCTGGAAAGTTGCTTGGTTTCATTGTTAGTCAACAAGGAATTGAGGTAGATCCAGACAAGGTTAGAGCAATACAAGAAATGCCTGCCCCACGTACAGAGAAAGAAGTTAGAGGATTCTTAGGACGTTTGAACTATATCTCCAGGTTTATATCTCATATGACTGCTACGTGTGAACCTATATTCAAGTTGCTCAGAAAAGATCAAGCAGTTGAATGGAATTCTGACTGCCAAATGGCTTTTGAGAAGATCAGACAATACCTGCAAGAGCCCCCTATTCTAATTCCACCTGTTCATGGGAAACCACTCTTTATGTACTTAACTGTGCTTGAAAAGTCAATGGGATGTGTGCTGGGAAACATGATGAAACTGGCCGAAAAGAGCATGCTATCTACTATCTAAGTAAGAGATTTACCGATTGTGAATCCCGATATTCACTCTTGGAGAAAACTTGTTGTGCTTTAGCATGGGCCGCTCGTCGTCTAAGACAATACATGATTTGCCACACTACTTTGTTGATCTCAAAAAATGGATCCAATAAAGTATATCTTTGAAAAGCCTGCTTTGACTGGAAGACTCGCCCGTTGGCAGATGTTACTATCTGAGTATGACATCGAATATGTATCTCAGAAAGCCATTAAGGGAAGCGTGTTGTCTGATTACCTGGCAAACCAGCCCGTTGAAGATTACCAGCCGTTGAAGTTTGACTTCCCAGATGAGGACATTATGGTAGTAAAAGATTGTGAAACCCCAGGACTTGATGAAGGACCTGAACCCGGATCTCGGTGGAACCTCATGTTCGATGGTTCCTCCAATTACATGGGGCATGGCGTAGGAGCTGTTCTATTGAATCCGAATGGTGGATACACTCCTTTCACAGCAAGGTTGTGTTTTGATTGCACAAATAATATAGCAGAGTATGAGGCGTGCATCCTAGGCATTGAAGCAGCAATTGACCTCCGAATCAAAATTCTTGAAGTATGTGGAGACTCAGCCTTGGTGATATACCAAGTCAAAGGCGAATGGGAAACCCGTGATACCAAGTTGATCCCATATCGTGCATATGTCATAGAACTAATAAAATACTTTGACGAAATCACTTTCCGTCATATCCCGAGAACTGAGAATCAAATTGCTGATGCTTTGGCTATGTTGGCTTCAATGTACCAAGTCAGATTCCATAATGAAGCACCTCTCATTCAGATCGAGCGGAAAGTTGAGCCTGCCTACTGCCAGTCGGTTGAAGAGGAAGCCGATGGTAAACCCTGGTTTCACGACATCAAATGCTTTTTGCAAAATCAAGAATATTCAACAGATGCAACAACCCTTGACAAGAAAACATTGAGGAAGTTAGCATCCAAATTCTTCTTAAGCAATGGTGTGTTATACAAGAGGAACCACGACATGATTCTGCTCAGATGCGTGGATGGACGTGAAGCGGACCTGTTGATCGAGGAGATTCATGAAGGATCCTTTGGAACTCATGCCAATGGGCATGCCATGGCCAAGAAGATTTTGAGAGATGGTTATTACTGGTTGACCATGGAATCCGATTGCTTCAATTATGCTAGAAAATGTCATAAACGCCAAATCTATGCCAACAAGGTACACGTGCCTCCGACCCTACTAAATGTTTTGACGTCACCTTGGCCTTTCTCAATGTGGGGCATCGACATGATTGGCGCCATCGAGCCTAAAGCTTCCAATGGTCACCGCTTTATCCTGGTTGCCATTGATTACTTTACCAAATGGGTAGAAGCCGCCTCTTACGCTAATGTGACAAAGTAAGTGGTTGCACGGTTCCTCAAGAAAGAGATCATTTGCCGTTATGGAGTTCCAAGCCGGATCATCACAGATAATGGGACGAATCTGAACAATAAGACCATGAAAGAATTATGCAGAGCTTCAAGATTGAGCACCATAACTCTTCACCATATCGTCCAAAGATGAATGGCGCTGTTGAAGCCGCTAATAAAAACATCAAGAAAATCCTGCAAAAAATGGTGAAAACCTATAAGGATTGGCATGAAATGCTACCCTTCGCACTGCATGGATACCGGACTTCCGTCCGCACTTCAATAGGGGCAACCCCGTTCTCTTTAGTATATGGGATGGAAGCAGTTCTCCCAATTGAAGTGGAGATACCTTCAATGAGAATCTTGATGGAGACCAAGCTAGAAGAGGCTGAGTGGATTCAAAATAGATTTGATCAGTTAAACCTCATAGATGAGAAGCGAATGACTTCTTTGTGCCATGGACAGTTATACCAGAAACGGCTCAAAAGGGCTTTTGACAAGAAAGTACGTGTTCGGGAATTCAGAGAAGGAGACCTCGTGCTTAAGAAGATCTTGCCAATACACAAGGACTCACGTGGGAAGTGGACTCCCAATTATGAAGGCCCATATGTTGTGAAGAAAGCTTTCTCCGGAGGCGCCTTAATTCTCACAACTATGGATGATGAAGAGCTCTCACATCCCGTGAACTCTGATGCAGTTAAAAAATACTATGCCTAATAAAAACCCGCTAAATCGAAAACCTGAAAGGGCGATTTAGGCAAAAAAAAAGGGTATCCCGGTGGACTGAAAACCCGAAAGAGCGGTCCAGGCAAAAGTTAGGGATGAATAAAAAATGTTAGCTCGCTAAGTTGAAAACCTGAAAAGGCGACTTAGGCAAAAAGGAGCGTCCCGGTGGGTTGAAAACCCGAAAGGGCGATCCAGGCAAAAGTTAGGGGCACGAGGCATAAACTGCATCAGTTGTTACTGATTGACACAGAAAAATCCGAGGTGGAAGATCAATCCAGTTACTCCTCTTAGAAGCAAGGTTTTGGGAGAGTCATATCTATTAGGGATATTAGTGGTCACTGAATTCAACGTAAACCTTTCCTTATTGCCATTTTTTCAAATTTGTAACATTCCATGGAGCTACGCCATTTGTGTGCTACCATTCTTGAATAAAATACAAGTTTTGCCTGTTAATTGTGTTTTTATATGTCCTTTGTTATGCAAAGTGTCATTTATTTGTTAATAATGAAATTTTGAAACTTGAAAATTTTGAAATTTAGTAAAAGGAACAAAATTACTTTGATATATGTGAAGATCAAAGGAAAATCTTTTGTTTTCCCTAAAGTCTCAAGGTTGCATAAATATTCCTGGATTATCAACAAAAAAATCTCCGTGGAACACAACTTATTAATCCTCTGGAAAGATGGACCTTGGTTACTTATAACTGTCGATCATAATAGATTCTCCTTTGGATACGCCTGTTAATTGTACGGGTTTGAGTTATTGGTGTTGAGGAATCAGAATCCCTGTAAACAGTCCATACAAACTCCCAGTCTGCCTATTGTCAGCATTGCATATCATGATCATTCATATATCATGCATAAAACAAAATCAAGTCATGCATGGTTCGAAGTGTACTCTATATCCATGTGTGTGACCCCCTTCGGTCCCGTTGTTGATTGTTATCCCTTGACCCAAGGACCAGTTGTCACTAGTTTCGTTTTAGAAGTTCAAATCGTCATTGGCATCACTGTCCGCCTGTTTGAAAGTACCATTGTAATTGGTATCTGAATTTTGGTTGTCACCAACATCATTTCAAGTCTAATTGTTATTGGCAAAATCTGTTAAAAGCTGGTTATAATCCATTGCTTACAGTCAAAGTCCAATTGTTGTTGGCAAAATCCGTTAAAAGTTGGTTGTAATCTGTTACTTACGGTTAAAAGTCCAATTGTTGTTGGCACGTACAGAGAGTTTAATTACCCTGTCTTTCCTGGTGGTTCCGTGAAAGTCATGTATGACTTATCATCTTGAGGAATTCTCAGAAGCTTGGAGGTTTTTCGTGTTAGAAAACTCCAATGATGTTGGTTTTGTTTGATTTCTTTATAAAGAATCATCATAGCCTTTTGCACGGATGATCTACTTATAAGAAGACTCCTGCTTATCTTTGTTTTGCATAAATTCCCTATTAGGAATCTCCAAAGTCTTGAATTGGATATATTTCTTATGAGAGATCCCAGAATTGCCAGAAGCATTCTAAGGGGTTAGGTCATGTCTGAACCTGTTTGATGAAACACACTTCGAATATTTCTTATGAGAAATCTTAAAAACTGACAAATACATTCTAAAGTGTCGGGTCATGTCTGAACCTATCAATTAAATCGTACTCTGGATGTTCCCCAATGTCTTTTCCCCAGCAAATTGTTGTCCCCAATGAGTCTCCACCCGTTGCCTTTGACATTTCCTTCTGCCACCGTATTCCCATCATTCTCCACAGATTTGTCCATCATTCTCCACAGATTTGTCCATCATCCATCATAAAAATCACGCTAGGGTCCATCATATCCCCAGCAAACTAAAAAGAGGTCTTTCAACTCATAGCACGACATGTCATCACATATAGGGGCAAAATTTGGGTCTTTTATATTTAAATACCTTTCACTTTTGATACCATGAGGATTATCATCACTCATGCCATCTGGTAAAGATATTTAAATAGGGGCAACTGTCATACCCTAAATTTTGCCTCGCCTAAAGGCACTCATTTACATTTCAAGCATTTGTATTTATCAATTTGCATCCACTCATTGACATAAATTATTCCATTTCTTTAAATTTTATTTCACTAAAATTTATTTAATTTTCATTAGAATTTTTGTTTTTTCTTTCTGTTTACCAATTCACAAAAAAAAATGTCATTTATACATTTTGTTTTTTCATACGTTGTTCTATTACATGTCCATAATTTGTATTTGTCTTGCGTCATTTTGAATACTTGTTAACATGAGCGTTTAGTGATTTTGTTTCATGACTTTTATTTAAGGTTTAACTTTGATTTAATTATTATGGCTATGTCTTTATATAGCATTATATATACTATTTGGTTTTGTTTGTGTTAGTTCTTATTTTAATAAGTTTTAGCAAAACGTTTTATTTAATTTACGTCTAAGTCATTTTTGGTTCTTATTATATGAATAGAAGTAGTAGTAATAGCAATTAAAATTTGTGTTACAATTTTAAATTAAGGTTAATAAAAAGATTTTAAAAAGTGGTAATTATTTGTTTAGAATTAAACAATTATTTTGCCACATTTATAATTAGATTTTCTATTTTAAACTTCAAAAATAAGTTTTATTTTATTCTTCTTTTTCTTTCTGCATCATAAAAATAAAATAATTAAAAAAATCTTTAGTTACAAGTTCATTTTTCATCTTATAGTAACTAAAACCAACTTAACAAAAGGGACTTCAATTACATCAGAAAATTCACAACAAATTTCTACAGTTACTTCAAACATTATAAAACAAGAAATATTTCAAAACATATCAAAGTTTACTACATGTTTATTTTTTGCAGTAACCCAAAATAACACAAAATGGCTTATCTTTCCATCTTCTGCTGCATCTGCTTTTCTAAGCAGAAAAGCCCTTTTGTCCTATACAAGCAGTGATAACAGAGCACACAGTTAACATTTTTTTTAGTTACATAACTTGAATCAAAGTCAATTGCAGGAAAAGTAAGAGCAGAGTATCACTAATTTGAGAATTTGACAGAACTTGATTAGGATAACATAGTTTGACTCAATTCAAAAATCATATTTTACAAATCACAAGACCCTAATCTGAACTGAGCAGCATCAATATAAAAGCAAGCTCTGTTAAGCATTATAGGGAGGAATTGAAATTTATATAAAGCAAAAAACCACTATCACAACAAGAGCTTCAAAAATCATCATGAACAAATAACTTAGCCACTCAAAGAATACACACTGAACATCAACACAAACCATAAAAAAAATCATCATAAAAAAAAAAGAGAGAAAGGAAGGTAACAACACTTAGAAGCAGAAGAAGACGTATCGAAGAACGGAAAAAGGGAGAAGGGATTTACCTCACGGAATCGTCGCTCCGATAACTTTCGGATTGGTAATAAGTCACTCTTACCTTTCATTTTGTTATAAGTTTTCTTTTGAAATATGATTCCATGTTGCTAGCCATGTTTGATTGTTTGAAACTTGAGTCGATTGAAGGATTTTGTTAGTTTAGGGTTCGTTTTGGGTGCTCCGATCTGGTTTGTGTATCATTTTTTTGGTGATTTCATGGTTAGATTTGTGATGAGGGACAAATTTTGGAGAGGGTTTGTGTAGATAATTTTGTGTTTTGATTTTGTTTTTTTTGTGCAAAATTCCTGAGGAATTTTTGTTTATTCATGGAGTTTGTGTTTGGAAACGCGAAACAGAGAGAGGAAGATGAATACTACTATGCGTTCATTACTCCACTTTATTTTTTTTGTTTTTTTAAAATTTATTTCCTTTTTTAAGAAAAAACAAGTGTTTAGTTTTCATTGGTCAAGGTTTATTTTGAATTAGTGAATTTTTCTTCATTCATTTTTATTATTTTCTATGTGGTTGTTATTTTTTTTTAGGTTATTTTTTTTAAAATATATGTAATGTAATGTGTTTATATTATTGCAAGTGGGGTGCCTCCCACTACTGCATTTTTCATTTCTTTATATTATTATCACTTAAGTTTAGAACCTCTTCTTTCTCTAGTGTCTTTAAAAAATATCTAATTTCTACACCATCAGTTACAGTAATTTGGAACTTATAAATGCTATACAAATAAAATTAACCTTTTCTTTTATTTATTTAAGAATTA
Source organism: Lathyrus oleraceus (assembly GCF_024323335.1). Lineage (NCBI taxonomy): Eukaryota > Viridiplantae > Streptophyta > Magnoliopsida > Fabales > Fabaceae > Lathyrus > Lathyrus oleraceus. The sequence goes on from NC_066584.1 coordinate 225,532,635, forward strand.
ATTTTATGATAATAAGAGAAAAAAATATTGCTTGGCTTAATGACCCTGGTTTCATGCATCTACCGCGGAAGTTTCGGTTCTATATTTTTCTTTTTCTGTTTTTTTTATGTTTTATTTATTATTCTTATTACTGTTACTATTATTATTTATTATTTGTTATTGTTAGTTTTAATATTTGTTTGTGATTTAAGCTTTGGATTGGACTTTAGATCCTACTTGCTCATGTCCATCCCTATTGGCATCTTTTTTTTTTTTTTTTTTTATTTTCTTAATTAATTATTTAATTTAGATTAATAATTAATAAATTGATTAATTTTTATTTGTTTAATTGATTATATTTTAATTAATTAATTACTTTTAATTATTAAGTGGATTATTTGATGAATTGTATAATTAGTCTCATTTTGATAACTCATTTATTTAGGTATTTTTTTCTTTCAATCCATGTCCATATTATGGTACATGTAAATATCCGCACTTGATATTTCCCATAAATTCAATTTCAATAACATCTCTTTCGATTTCAAAATCAATTACAACTTTCCGCAATTTCACAATAAATACAATTAATTTTAAATCACTTTCAAAACCAAATCAAACTCAATATCCAAGCTTTTTTTTAAATAATTCGAATGGAAGTGGACTATTGGAATCTAGCATTCCGGTAAGAACCCTTGAATGATTGGTCTTGAACCACGCGTTTTGGAGTAATTGTTCATTTTTTCTAAAAAACACATTAATTAACTTGGACAAATAAGGGCCGTTGGAATCTCGCATTCTGATGTAACCCTTTGAGCAATTGATTCTTATCAAGTGTTCGTTGTTCATCAAACAAACTTCTCAATTAATTCGAATGAAAAAGGACCATTGGAATCTAGCATTCTGGTGGAACCCCGAGTGATTGATCCCGAGGCTCATGTCTCGTTCTCATCAAATATTCGTCATTCACCTCAAAACACCTAATTCTTATTAAACACTTTTGCCAATAAAGATGGAAATGGAACATGGTGTATACTGTGCACTCCTGAGACTAGGATTCGAGATGTATATCTCGCTCATCCAAGTTCTCGCCATCACTCAAAATACATCCAACCAATCAAATTCTTTTCTCGCCGCCGTGCGATTAATCAAAAATCTTTTTTTCATAAATGAAAGGTATATTGTCTTAAGATGATACAAAACAATGTTTCGGCCACGATTGTTGAGTAGAGATAAATGACGCTTTTCCGAATGTAGATTTATAAATCCATTCGATGTGTGGTATGCGTTCACTCCTCATCTGTTTTGGGTAAAATAATGTTTTCATCGATTAATACAGTATGACTTTCGCTAAAATCGACCAACAAACAAACATTTTCTACCCAGAACTACGTAAGCCTTGATTTCTCTTTTGAGATACGTAGGAGCAGGATTTATAAGTCTTGTCAGGCCCACTAATAAAAAACTTAGGTTTAGTCCTTCGTCAAAAAATCCAAAAACATTTCTTCTCTCTTCTATTCTTTCCCTCCCTCATTATAACTTAAGAAGACTAACATAAGCTAACATTCAAAACGAAACTAACTAAACGGTTCCCGTTGAGTACAACGGATGTGAGGGGTGCTAATACCTTCCCCTTGCGTAACCGACTCCCGAACCCTGATATTGGTTGCGATGACCATATCTTATCCTTTCTTTTATGGGTTTTATCGATATTTCCCTTTTCCTTTTTAGGAATAAATAAAGTTTGGTGGCGACTCTGTTCAGTCCATCATTGCGAGCGTGCGATTGCGCTTCGCTTCAAAGTCGTATCCCCATTTTTCGAGGTGCGACAGATGCATATGAATGCATGAATGCATGGATGCAACAATCACACTTAAGGATCAAGCAAGTCACACCACACAAAGGTCACAGGATTGCTCAAGTCATCGTCAATATCAATCATCCATTTTGGTGGATTATGGTTTATACCCCATCAACACCCAAGTTCCATTGATATTGAGGATGTACGAGAACGGATCAACCGTGAATCAAGGGTTTGTTGTAAGTCACGAGCATGGAGTCTTTGTTAAGAACCACCCAATGGGAGTGTACTATGGTTAAACCTGACAATCATGTTCTAAAAGGGGTTCCCATAGTCATCATCTCATCTTTCGGATAATATCGGATAAAACGACTACTCGTTTTCCAAAAATATTCTCAAGATGGACTCTTATGAGTGTAGTATCGCGTAACAATCGCCTCAAGTCTTACACTTGAACGACCTTCGCACTACGTCCTAAAATAGGCCAAGATGGGCTAGGTATCTAAGGTCCTTGGCTTCTAAGATTTATATTGGAAAGACTAATGCCTAACCACGACTACTCGTGTGACATTATTGATCCCAATAAGACCTCCACCAAGTGAATGGGCTTGCAAGTCAACTTGCTAAGGAATAACTCCATACAAGTCAGCAAGACTATGCCATTCTCCTATCATAAGTGCACTCGAGTTCGGGTATAGAACTCATCTCACAAGAAACCACCAAACACACAAGCAATTAATATATCAAGCAATTCATACATTACAAACAATACAGTCATCCCAAATTTTCACAAAAATATGTCACCAATAAATATAAACCTACAAAACACATAAGCAAAAAGTAGGCTAAACCCACTAAAGAGACTTAACATCCCCAGCAGAGTCGCCACTTTTCTGTAGCGGGGTTTTCGTTACCTTTAGGTTTATCGATTAAACCAAAAGTAAACATATAATTTGAGTCGCCACCACACTTTTATTTGTCCAAAGGAAAGGCTAAAAAGCAAACAAAAGCCAAGGTAAGAAGTTTTTGATTAATCAAAAACTAATAAAAATGTCAGAGATCTGGGTAAGGGGGTTTGTTATGAAATGGGAAGGTTTTACGCACCCAAAACATCCTTAGTACTCTAAGGGAACCCTTTTTGCAAATATGTGTTGTAGGTTGGTATTTGTGAAAATATTTGTACAAAGATTGGGGGGATGAGAAAAGAATAGATTATATTTACAAATTTGTTGTTTGAATGGATGAACCCATTGCCTACGTACCATCACAAAGGAGGACCAAAACCTCGTAGTTTGGCGTAAAAATCAAAAAGATTGGTGAATTGATTTGATCAAAAGCCTTAAGGTTTATTGTTATCAAAGGGAGAAAACTCAACCTAAACCAACAATCCACCATGTGAGGAGAGCTTCAACATACTAGTGAGGGATTAACCCTATAATAAGTATGGAAGACTTATAATCCAATCACTAAGGATAAGGTTAGATTCACACCAACCACTATGATAACTCAAACCTATGACTAATGTTTATGAAAAGTTTCAACAAAGATGGCCATTTGTACCATAAAACAAACTTGAAGTGAGTTAGATTTACAAGTTAGGTGTATTTACAAAAATGAAGTCAAAGTTGGATTTAAGATTTGTTCACAATGAGTATTTATGAAAAGATTTTGAAAAGTCAAAGGCATAAGGCCTAGGTTTCTAGTTTGAAACAAAGTCAAAGTTTGCAAGAAAAGATTTTGGCTTGGTTAGAGTGAGGAGAAGAAGAGAAGGGCTAGTCCTAAAGCATACAGAGATAAGAGAGAAAAGATAAACCCTTAGAGTTCCTTTTCTTGAAATCATAGAGATGACTCAAGATACTCCTTTCCTTTGGACTTAGCAAACACACAAGCAATCAAACAACTTGGATTCAAGCTCCTAGGATCTCCATTTGGCTTGTCTCTCTTAACTTGACTACTCATGACAATGGTCCTCTTTACTATCTCAAGATGGAATCCCTATCACACAAGAGCAAACATCAAAAAGTTCACAACACAATAAGGGGAATGGACAAAGAATAAGTTTAGATGAGAAATCCTTTAAAGTCGACTTTGAAATTTAGCATTTTAAAGGCATGATGCCTAGTTGCTCTTGAACAAGTTTAGCATTCGAAAGGCATGAGGCCTAGTTGCTCTTGAACTCCTTTAAGCATGGGTACGTCCTAATTCTAAGTCCTTCCTCCTTTTGCATTAGGTTCACACAAAACAAAGACAAAACAATCACAAGACAATGATACATTTATATACAAATATGAACTCAAGTGAGCAAAAGAAAAATGACATAAACATAAAATATATGCTCAAGTGAGCAAAATGAAAAAACAATATGAATAAGTGAGCAAGAAATAAATTGTATTAAAGTAAATTGCAAGAAATTAAATGCTCAAATTAAAGTTAGTAATTAGTACGGTTATGTTAGTTTGTCATAAGACAATGTAGCGCTATGTTAAGCAATCGTAAGTGGACTAATGTAGTAGTCACACCTATCTGAGGCCGGTCAATAAAATTATAGGCAAATAAACACAAGTTAGAGATCATGACTAGTAAGTCAAGCTCCACAAACTTGCTATGCCAAAACAAAAGGGAAGGGCCTTGTATGGACTTTAGGTTTTTTTTTTGCTTAACCAAGAAGCAACCTATCTTGGACACAAAACAACTCACTTGATCTTGGATCAAGTTGAGTTTGGTTTGGATCAAAGAAGGTTAAACCTCTCATTTGTCAAGACCAACCATAAGACATTAACTCATTTGCCAAATGATGAAAAGAATGGGATGAAGATGAAAGGGAGAAAAAGAGAATTCAAGTATCAAACTCAATTGATCAAATGTGAACCAAGTCATCATCAATCAATGCTAAACATAAAAGAAATGAAGATTACAAGTCAACAAGTCACTCATAATTTTTTGGTATTTTTTGAATTAAAAATAAATGCAAAATAAAATAATCAAAATATATTCAAACCTCAAATTTAATTCAAATCAACTTCAACAAGTCTAATTAAATTCTAATAGGTCTAACATGGTCAAACAAACTTTGACAAATTTTCTCAACAATTTTGGAAATCAGAAACTATTTAAAAACAATTAAAAACTATGAAAAATAACACAATATGAATTAAAATCTCAAATAAATCTCAAATCAAATAAGAAATTGATGAGACTATTTTTCATTGACTTATCATGATCCATAGGTGTTAGGAAAATATTTTTGGATTTTTCAAATATCATAAAGTAATTAAAAATGAATTAACACTATTAAAAATCAAATAATTCACAAAAAATATTAAATGAAGTCACAAAAATAATTTAAAATCAAAAATATGAAACTAGATTTTTCAAGAATTTTTTGGAATTGGTCTCATATTTTTGTGACTTCAAATAAATTTTCTATGAATTTTTGAAAATAAAAGGAATTAGTTGAAATTAAAAGAAAATGGGAATAATAGGAAAAAGCACAGCCACCAGATCAAACTCATTAATTGACATGACATAGATCAAAGGCTCAGAGGCGAGGACGCATGGTGGACTTAAGTCAAGCGCGCAGCATAATCCATTAAATCAAGTAATCATAATAGATGCCCAGGATTATAACATTGAGACACGGTCCAAGGGCTGGGAAACATACACGTGGGGATGGTGGTGGAAACCACCATCTTCTCCGGTGAGATACCAGATTTCAGCCACCACGCGCAGGGAAAAAAATTATAACGAAAATAAAAAATAAAGACGTCAAAATGAAGCTCAGGTGATGTACATCACCAATGTATCCATGGATCTTTCTCACTCTTCCTATTTAGAGAGAAATGTGAGATGGAAGATCATGGTGTGTCAACTGGAAATGCACGAAATGAACAATTGAGACCACCACTAGCCTGCCTCAAGTGTGAGGACTTCAGAAAACCACACAAACCAAAGAAAATCACATTGAATTGCAAGATCTAGATCCAAAAAGTTTAAAGTTCTACCTCTGAAATGGAGCTTCTAAGGCCACGAATTCTTCAAGATCTTAATCTGCTTTTTCTCTGGAGATGTAATGGAGATGATAAGCTAAGGAATTGAGCTTTGAAAATCAACTAATGATGTTGAATTTCAAGCTTGAAAAAGAGAGAAAAATCTGAAAATTCCTTTGGTAATGGTTGGGATTTCAATTCTGCAGCACTTTAGGTCTCCACCAGGTTGAGAAATGAATGAGATTGAGCTCTTATTTATAGCTGAAGAGGGTTGTGAAGCATGGTTCCCTCGTGTGCATGGAATTTGAACCTTGCTTGCATGGGCCTTCGCAAGCGTGTAGCAGGCCCAAAAATGAGTGAAACACCTTGCTGATACCTCATGGAATGGATTTGGACGTGTAATTGAAATGGAATTGGCTTGCACATCAAGTTTCAACATGAAATGCAAAAATGAACATAAAGAAAGATCTCTTTGAAACTCACCAATGGAAAGTCCAAAAAAGTAATGTGAGTAATGGTTGGAAAGCCCTTGAAATAAGGAACAAAAGTCATGTTGGGAAAAAACTCATATGGAATTTGGCAATTTATGAAAACTGGCTGTGAAAGTTTGGGCACAAAACTTGTCTAAGTCACTCTTTGAAAATTTTCACCAAAAGCAAGCCTCTTCAAGCCCATTTGTTTCCATGATGAAAGCTTCAAATGGAAAACCCTCCAACATAAAGTTGTATATCGTTTCAAGATGAACAATTTAGACTCAAATTTTGCATCATTTGGATTTTGCATGAAAAAGTTATGGGCATTTGAAGTTGGACATTTTTTCAAATTCAATGAATTAGGTCCAAGGTGACCTATAATGTTTTGTATTATCACATGTATTTATTTTAGGATTATGAAATTTTTTCCAACATAACATTTTAATTAGACATCTTAATATTTCCAATTCATTTTGTCTCACCTCAAAATCATAAAAATTAAGGAAGTTAGTTTCACTTGATTGAATTTGATCATAGGTTGAGATTGCTTCATGAGCAAGGCACAGTCAAGGCATAGTTGAATTAGGGTTTCCTTGGGAAACAATCCTCAAGTCCTTTGGGTTATCTTGATCAAAATTGGAAAATTGAGATACTTGGGAGACATATATGACAATTAGGAGATTTTTGGACCATTTTCATGCTTTTTCTCATCTTCATCTAGCCATTGCGTTGAGCTTTTGAGCCTTCTAGGAGCATTGGAGCACATGATCACTTGAGCTTCAAAACAAAAAGAATTAGTGACATATTTTTGTGCTTTTGGTTAGTAATCAAATAAGAGAAGCAATAATATATAATACAAGCATGCTTGGTGGTCTCAAACCACTCACACAAGTCCCAACCCTAGGGTTAAGGAGGCAAACATACTATGATCCTTGAGGCAATGCCCTGAACAAATGATATGATGCCATGAGGGATCTTATGGTCAAAATTAGGGTCTTACAACTCGGAGATGTAGTTAAAACATCCAAGGAAACCTATGACCTCTATTTCAATACTTGGAACAGGCATCTATTATATTGCTCTTACCTTATCGGAGTATACCTTAATTCCTCGCCGACTAACAATGAAGCTGGGTAACTTTCCTGATCGAACACTAAATGTGAATTTAGAAGGGTTCAAACATAGTCATAATTTTCTGATACGCTTAAACAACTTATGTAAGTGGTCCATATGGTCCTCTTCACTTTGGGATTTGGCAATCATGTCATTGACATAAACCTAAATCTCTTTCTACATCATATCATGGAAGAGGGTGACCGTCGCTCTCTGGTAGGTTGCCTATGTGTTCTTTAGAATGAAGGACATGAACTTGTAGCAAAAAGTTCCCCAAGGGGTAATGAATATGGTTTTTTCCATGTCTTCTAGAGTCACTTTGATCTGGTTATAGCCTGAGAATCCATTCATGAAAGAGAAAACAAAAAATTTGGTTGTGTTGCCTACCAGGGTGTTAATGTATGGAAGAGGGAAGTAGTCCTTCATACTATCTTTGTTCAAATCCCTATAATCGAAACATATTCTGACCTTGCCATCCTTCTTGGGCACAAGCACGATGATAGTTACCCGTTGAGGATACTTCATAACTGCTTGGAAACAATCATCGAATTAACGTTTGACTTCTTCATAAATCTTCATAGCCATGCCGGGTCTCGTTCTTCGGAGCTTATGTTTCACTGGAGGGCAGTCTGACTGAAGCAGCAACTTATGCATAAAATTATCAGTGTCTAGACCATGCATATCCTAGTACGACCATGCGAACATATCCACATCCTCATATAGTAACTTGATCAATATTTCCTTGATGCTTGCCCCAAGTATGGTCCTGACCTGGACCTCTTTCTTCTCTTCCTCTGTGTTGGTGTAAGCCCTAGAGGCCAATACTTTTGGTACTTGTATCGAATTATTTATTAATAATAAAAGGCTTTTTCTTTATTATGTTTGTTTAATAAAGTCCCTAGAATAGCTAGTCCATTTAATGTATCAAGTGTGACTTAATCATGAGATCACATTAAACATAAGGACATTATTCTTAAAGTATCCGTAGTGGAGCTTTATTGTGAAGTGGGATAACATTAAAGCATTAAGACTATTATGTATATAGACTGATGATCACATCTCATGAATCATGGATAAGGAGTTATCAAGTCTTAAACATAGGTATGAATATTAAGAGTAATATTTATACTGGATTGACCCGCTATGAGAATACTATATAGAATGTTATGCAAAGTTTCATAAGTTATTCTCATGGTGATAATGGTGTATACCACCCTTCGACCTAAAACCACTATGGACCCTAGATGTAGAGTCGAGTGCCTTATTTTTGATCAAACATTGTCCGTAACTGGATGACCATAAAGACAGTTGATGGGTACTCCACGAAGCATGCTAAGGGACATGAGTGACCTAGATGGAATTTGCCCATCCTGCGTAACAGGATAAATGTCTATGGGCCTAATATTGAACTGGACAAGGATGACACGATCTATGCCTTGTGTTCAATATAGGCATAAGGGTAAAAGGGTAATTGTACACATAAGTATTATCACAAAAGGATTTGTCAAATCACATGACATTTTCGTGTCTTGGGTAGCAGTGATGTGTTGCTAGATACCGCTCACTATTTATTATGTTAAATATGTGATTTAATATAATTACCAATGCCACGAAAACCTACAGGGTCACACACAAAAGGACAGATTGATGAGAGACAGAATAACTAAGGAATACCGTAATGTACGGTGCACTTAAGTTAATTGTAGAACATCGTAAGGTACGATGTACTTAAGTAGAATACAAAATATGGTAAGGTACCACACGCTTAAGTGATTTTGGCATATTATAAGATATGGGCCATATACACTTGAGTGGACTTTTTAGCTTGCAGCCCACACAAGTGGTTCTATAAATAGAACCCTTGTGTAGAAGCATTTGTGCAGTTGCAATTTCGTTTCTCTCTCTCCCTCTCACTCAAAGCCTTCATTCGTAGTAGCTAGCACTGAGATTGAAGGAATCAGTTCGTGTGGACTGAGTAGAGGCGTTGTCATCGTTCAACATTCGTGATCGCTCCGTAGATCTACATCAAAGGTTACAATCTCCACAAGAGGTAACGATTCTATCACTGATCATGCCCATTCGTAAGGATCACTAAAGGAGAAATTTTAAATTCCACTGCGTTTTGGATCGCTCTTCTCCTTCACTTTGTGCCAAGGTTGATCGTCTCCACCGGCTCTTAATGTGGCTGAAGGGCTTTGGACTCGTGCTCGAGTAGCCTTGACAATTCATCGGGGATATCACAATATTCCTCACTTTCTTCTTCCACTTGGTAAGTAGGGAGCTCAAAGTTATAGGAAGTTGTAGAGTCATCGGATTCAATAGGTTTATTGATTATTCTACATGTTTTTGAATGATTTATTTTAGAAAAAAGTAGAAATTAAAATGCAAAAAAAGAAAAATATTTTTGTAGTTTTTGAAAAGATTCTCATTTTCTGAAAAGAAAAAAAATAAATGAACAATAAGAATTGAACAAAATGTCTTTTATTTATCATAATGATATTTGAAAATTAAAGTAATCCTACAACATGATCCATTAGCCTTTGGCAGAGCTAATGGTTTTAAAACAAAGGAAAACACATTTACTTTGACATTGGAAAAATCTCAGGGATCTCAATTGCCTCCATATTAGTCAAAGTTGCTTCACATAGGTATATCAGATTTGGCATTTCTTCCTCCGCACTGTCATCTTCAATGGCACTGATTCGATCTCTATGAATGTAGCATGTGCTGAGGAACACCCCTTTGATACTTCGTATGCGGTCCTTTGCAAGGACCAAGACTCCTCTCCTAGTGGGGGGCATGTACCCCAAATCGAAACGATCATTTTTCATGTTGATATTAATGATTTGTCCCTAACCTTCAGGGTTTCCACTTTCAATGGTTGATTTTTCACTCTTCAAAGAGGCAAAAGATTAAATGGCCTTCTCAACAGGGTCCTTTATTTCCACAAATGTGACATTGGCTATCCGAGAGCCTGGAAAGGAGTTTCCAAGGCATCCTCATCAGCCTCAATGTATCTGAAGGAGGAGAGTTTACTGACGATGAAATCCTCTTCGCCTGAGATGATAATGAGCTTCTTATCGATGACAAACTTCATTTTCTGGTGCAAAGTAGAAGCCATTGCCCCCAAAACATGTATCCATGGGCGTCCCAACAGACAACTATAAGCATTATTAATATCGGTGACTTGAAAAGTTATATGGAATGCATGTGGTCCAATTTGTATTGGTAGCTCTACCTCTCCAATTATTGTCCTTCGGGACCCATCAAACGTTTTCACCACTAGTGCATTGAGTCTCATAGTTAGCCACTAGTAAGACAATTTAGAAAGTTCCCTTTTTGGCATGACATTGAGTGAAGACCCAATGTCAAATAGTACTCTAGCTAGAGCATCCTCTTTGCACTTTATTGACACATGTAAGGCACATTTGTGATTCTGTCCATCCTTAGGCAACTCTTCCCTGCTAAAGCTTAAAGTGTTGCAAGTTGTGATATTGGCAACCACCCCATCGAATTCGCCAACCGTTATATCTTGAGTGACATGAGCTTGAGCAAGCACTTTTAGTAGAGCCTCCTTATGAGCTTTAGAGTTCAACAACAAGGAAAAGATAGATATCTTTGACAACGTTTGATACAGCTGGTTGACTATCTTGTAGTCTCTCTTCTTAATTATTTTAAAAAATTTGACAGCTTCATCAAACTGAACAACCTTGGGTTCCTTAGTAGGAACTTGTAAGACCCTAATTTTGACCCTAAGATCCCTCATGGCATCATATCATTGCTCATTGCATTTGCCTCAAGGATCATAGCGTCTTGGCTCCTTAACCCTTGGGTTGGGACTTGTGTGAGTTGTTTTGAGACCACCAAGCATGCTTGAATTGTATATTATTTCTTTCCTCATTTTGTTTACTAACCAAAAGCACAAAAATATGTCACTAACATCTTTTGTTTTGAACCTTAAGCAGTCATGTGATCCTTTGCTCCTAGAAGGCTCCTATGCTCAAAGAAGTGACCAGATGAAGATGAAAGAAAGCATGACAATGGTCCCCAAAGATCTCAATCATCATATATGTCTCCCAAGTATCTCAGTTTGTCAATTTTTTCAAGATAAACCAAAGGGCTTGAGGATTGTTTCCCAAGGAAACCCTAATTCAGTTGTGCATTGATTGTGCCTTGCTCATGAAGCAACCTCAACCTATGATCAAATTCAATCAAGGGAAGTTCTTTCATTCATCCTTTTATGCATATATGAGCCTATGTGATTATCCTCAATCATTCATCAAGATTTGAAGTTTGGACTTGAGAAGTTGACCAATCAAATCATCTAACTATTTTGAAATCCACTAAGACCTAACTTTTGATGTGTTTGTCAAATGAAGATGACCCCAAGAGAAACAATGTTCTTAAGAACAATATGAACAACTTTCATGTTCATCAAAGATTCATTTGAAACTTGGAAGGTCATCATTCATTTCAAAACATTATAGGTCATTTTGACTGAAACCCTAATTTTGGGTCAACTTCCCAAGGACCTAACTCCCTCATTATTTATGATTTTTAGGTGAGACCAAGTGAATTGGAAATTTTAAGATGTCTAATTCAATTGTTATGTTGGACAAAATTTCAGAATCCCAAAAGAAGCACATGTGATAATACAAAACATTATAGGTCACTTTGGACCAAAAGCCATTGAATCTTGAAAAAGTCCAACTTCAAGTGCCCATAACTTTCTCATTAAAAATCCAAATTATGCAAAATTTAAGTCCAAATTGATTGCCTTGAAAATATCTACAACTTTGATGTTGGAGGTTTTTCCATTTTGAGGCTTTCATCATTGAAACAGAAGGGCTTGAAGTTGGTCCTTTTTGGCAAATTTTTCAAATACATGCTTTGTAGCTTGAAATTCATGGCCAGTTTTCACAATTTTCCAAACTCCAAATGGATTTTTTTTCCAAAATAGCTTTTGTTCCTTATGTCAGTACCTTTCCAACCATTACTCACATGCCTATGTTTGGATTTTCCAATTGTATTTTCGAAGAGATGAATATTTGTGACCATTTATGCATTTCATGTTAAATCTTGATACACAAGCAAATGTGATGCAATCTGCACGTCCAAACTTACTTCATTTGAGCTCAGCATGCAAAATCATTTGATTTTGGGCCTCACATGCGCCTGTACAGGCCCATGCATGGAGGACCCAATTCTCATGCACACGAGTTCCATCCATTCCCCTTTGCATTTCAACTATAAATAGATGCATCACTTCATTGAATTGGCAACCTGAAGGCGCCTGAAACCCTGCTGAAATACATCCCCAATCTCTCACCAAAGGAATTTGAATTTTCATTTCTCTTTTTCAAGTTTGATTTTCAACAACATCAGTTGAATTTTAATACTAATTCCTAAGCCTAGCTCTCATATCATACATCAAGATCAAGCTGCAAGCAAGGAATTGGTTGGATCGTGCTCACCAAAGCTGCACTTCAAAGGTTTGCAGCTCAACTGGTTTGCTTCGAATCTCACTATATATTGTGCATTGCTTGAGTTTGCTTGGTTTTCTGAACTCCTCATGTGAGAGGCAAGCCAGTGGTGGCTTTAATTTTGTTAATTGTTGAACTTCAAATCAAGTACCTGGATTTTGCATCTCTGATTTCTTCTTCCATAGAGATCTAGAGCACAATCCAAGGTTACAGGGGTGATGCACATTACCCCAACTTTAATTTTGTATATAGATCGCTTGTTTTGGTTGAGGTTGCAAAACCTGCAACTGGTGGCCGGATTTTGTCTTCTCACCGGAGAAGACGGTGGTTTCCACCACCGTCCACACGTGGCTTGCCTTGTGTCCCTTGGATCTGGCTCACAGGATCTAATCATGGCCATGCGTTTTAATTACTTTTTTAAATCCAATAGCTGTTGACTAGTGAACACCATGCGCACGCGTCTCATGACCTTAGGATCAACCACGTCAATTAATGAAAGTGGATCTGAGCGCTGCGGTTTTTTCACATTTTTTATTTTTGTTTTATTTTTCTTTTATTCCATTTATTTACAAAAATTCATAACTTCTTTATTTGGAATCACAAAAATATGGGACCAACTGCAAATATTTTCTCTTAAATTCTAGTTTCATAATCTGATTTTTAATTATTTTTGTGATTCCATTTAATATTTTTTGTGAATTGTTTTGTTTTTAATTGTTTTTAATTCATTTTAAATACTTTTAGATATTCAAAAATGCCAAAAATATTTTCTTAACATGTATGAATGATGATAAGTCTATGAAAAATATTCTCATCAATTTCTCAATTGATTTGAGATTTATTTTAGATTTTAGTTCATATATGTTATTTTTCTTCATTTTTAATTGCTTAAAAATAGTTTATGTTTTCAAAAAATGTTGAGAAAATTTGTCAAACCTTGTTTGACCATGTTAGACTTATGATGATCCAATTGGACTTATCCAAGTTGATTTGAATTGGATTTGAAGTTTGACCTTAATTTGTTCATTTTATTTTATGTATTATTTTAATTCAAAAAAATACCAAAAATATGTTTGACCTTTCTTGACTTCTAATCTTCATTTCACTTCTGTTTGCCATTGATTGATGATGATTCCATTCATGTTTGATCAATGTGTTTTGATTATGTCATTTGAATTTCCATTATGTACATTCTATCTTCATCTCCTTTCTTCATCTTTTTCTTTTGACTAATGAGTTAATGATTTGTGGTTAGCCTTGACATATGGGAGACTTAACCTTCTTTGATCCAAATCAAATTCATCTTGATCAAAGATCAAGTAAATTGCTTTGTGTCCAAGATAGGTTGCTTCTTGGTCAAGCAAAAAACCTAAGATCCATACAAGGTCATTCATCTTTTCTTTTGGCATGGCAAGTTGTAGAAGCTTGGCTTACTAGTCATGATCTCTAACTTATGTTTATTTATCTATAGTTTTATTGACCGGCCTCAGATAGTTGTGACTACTACATTAGTCCACTTACGATTGCTTAACATAGCGCTAAATTGCCTTATGGCACACTAACACTAACTACTAATTACTAATTTTTAATTCAAACATTTAATTCTTGCAATTTACTTTAATGCAATTTAATTTCTTGCTAATTTATTCATATTGTCTTTTCCCTTTGCTCATTTGAGCTCATGTTTATGTTTATGCCTTTTTCCTTTTGCTCACTTGAGCACATTATTGTGTAAATATATTATTGCCTTGTGCTATGCTTAATGGAGTTCAAGAGCAACTAGGCCTCATGCCTTTAGAATGCTAAATTTGTTGAAGAGCAACTAGGCCTCATGCCTTTAGAATGCTTAATCTTGAAAGTTGAATGGAAAGGACCCCTAATCTAAACTCTCTCTTTGTCCATTTCCATTATTGCATTGTGGAACTTTTTGATTGTTTGTTCTTGTGTGATTGGGATTCCAAGTTTTGAGATAATTAGAAGGACCATTGTCATGAGCATCCAAGTTAAGAGAAAGGCAAGCCAATTGGAAGATCCTAGGAGCTTGATTGATATTTGATTGATTGCTTGAATTAGTTGCTAAGTCCAAAGGAAAGGAGCATCTTGGATCATCTTTATGATCTCAAGAAAGGAACTCCAAGGGTTTTACTCTCTTCTCTCATCTTTTTCATGTTTAGGACTAGCCCTTCTCTTCTTCTCTCCACTCTAACCCAAGCCAAACTCATTTTGTGCAAACATTGACATTGTTTTCAAAACTAGAAACCTAGGCATTATGCCTTTGATTTTTCAAACTCTTTTCATTAATAATTATTTTGAATTGAACCTTAAGTCAACTTTGACTTCATTTTGTGAATACTTCTAATTGGTAAATCCAAATCACTTCAAATGATTTTTATGGTTCCAATGGCCACCTTTGCCAAAGCTTTTCATAAACATTAGCTATTAGGTTTGAGTTATCATAGGGGTTGATATAAACCTCACTTGTATCCTTAGTGATTGGACTATAAGTCTTCCATACTTATTATAGGGTGGATCCTTCACTAGTATGTTGAAGCTCTCCTCACATGGTGGATTGTGGTTTAGGTTGAGTTTTCTCCCTTTGATAACAAAATACCTTAAGGCTTTTAGACCAATCAACTCACCAACTTATTTTGAGATTTTTAACCCGAACTACGAGGTTTTGATCCTGCCTTTGTGATGGTACGTAGGCAATGGGTTTATCCATTCAAACAACAAAAATGTAAATAATTTGTATATTCTTTTCTCATCTCCCCAATCATGTTTGCACAAATATTTTCACAAATACCAACCTACCATACAAAATTTGCAAAAAGGGCTCCCTTATAGTACTAAGGATGTTTTGGGTGCTTAAAACCTTCCCATTGTATAACCAACCCCCTTACCCATATCTCTGACATTTTTATTAGTTTTTTATTTGATAAAAATTCTCGGTTTTTGTTCACTTTCTAACCTTTCCCTTGGATAAATAGAAGTTCGGTGGCGACTCGAATTGTATGATTTACTTTTAATTTAGTCAAGAAATCTAAAGGTAACGAATACCCCGCTACAGAAAAGTGGCGACTCCACTGGGGAGAACATATCGTTCCTAGTGGGTTTAGCCTACTTTTTGCCTTTGTTGTATTGTATGTTTATATTATTTGTGACATATTTTTGTGCAAATTCGGGATGACTGTATTGTTTGTAATGTATGAATTGCTTGATATATATCAATTGCTTGTGTGCTTGGTGGTCTCTTGTGAGATGAGTTCTATACCCGAACTCGAGTGCACTTATGATAGGAGAATGGCATAGTCTTGTTGACTTGTGTGGAGTTATTCCTTAGCAAGTTGACTTGCAAGCCCATTCACTTGGTGGAGGTTTTGTTGGAATCAATAATGTCACACGAGTAGTCGTGGTTGGGCATTACGCTTTCCAATATAGACCTTAGAAGCCAATGACCTTTAGATTACCTAGCCCATCTTGGCCTATTTTAGGATGTAGTGCAAAGGTCGTTCAAGTGTAAGATTTGATACGATTGTTACGTGATACTACACTCATAAGAGTCTCTCTTGAGAATATTTTTGGAATACGAGTAGTCGTTTTATCCGATAATATCCGAAAGATGAGATGATGACTATGGGAATCTCTTTTAGAACATGATTGTCAGGTTTAACCATAGTACACTCCCTTTGGGTGGTTCTTAACCGAGACTCCATGCTCGTGACTTGCAATAAACCCTTGATTCACGGTTGATCCGTTCTCGTATATCCTTAATATCAATGAGAAAATTTTCAAGGAACTTAAGAGGTTTATTTGCAAATTTTCAGACATGGATAAGCAAAGAAGGAATACGAAGAAGTACAGTTTTTGACAACCCGACTTGAAAGAGTTAAGGAGTTTGACATCCTATGTATTAGATCCCTTAGAGTTCAAAGCTCGACATGGGAAGCTTCTGTCTATTCTTGCTACTCAGGTGGATGAAGGTCTGATGAGTGTGTTGGTGCAACTATATGATCCTCTGTACCGTTGCTTCACTTTTCCAGATTTCCAGCTTTTGCCTACGCTTGAGGAGTATGCCTATGTTGTGGGCATACCTATCTTGGATCAATTGCCGTTCAGTGGCTTGGAGAGGGTTCCTTCTTCCCAAGAGATTGTTGATTTGTTGCATATAAATGTATCTGATATTGGTGCTCATATGAGTACCAAAGATGGAATTTAGGTCTCCCATCTGATTTCCTCATCGCTCAAGCTACTCTTTTTGGGAAGTGTAATACCCTTAATTTGACCCTAAGATCCCTCATGGAATCATATCATTGCACATTGCATTTGCCTCAAGGATCATAACATCTTGGCTCTTTAACCCAAGGGTTGGGACTTGTGTGAGTTGGTTTGAGACCACTAAGCATGCTTGAATTGTATATTATTGCTTTTCTTATTTTGTTTACTAACCAAAAGCACAAAAATATGTCACTAACTTTGTTTGTTTTGTAGCTTGAGCAATCATGTGATCCAAGGCTCCTAGGAGGCCCCTATACTCTTTGAAATGGCATGATGAAGTGAAAGCAAGCATGACAATGGTTCCCAAAGCTCTCAATCATCATATATGACTCCCAAGTATATCAATTTGTCAATTTGATCAAGATAAACCATGGGGCTTGAGGATTGTTTCCCAAGGAAACCCTAATTCAACTGTGCATTGACTGTACCTTGCTCATGAAGCAACCTCAACCCATGGTCAAATAAAATCAAGGGAAGTTATTTCATTTATAATTTAATGCATATTTGAGCTTATGTGAGTGTCCTCAATCATCAATTCATCAAGATTTGAAGTTTGGACTTGAGAAGTTGATCAGTCAATTCATCTGACTATTTTGAAATCCACTGAGACCTAACTTTTGATGTGTTTGTCAAATGGAGATGACCCCAAGCGACAAAATGTTCTTAAGAACCATATGAACAAATTTAGTGTTCATAAAAAATCCATTTGAAACTTGGAAGGTCATCATTAATTTCAAAACATTATAGGTCATTTTAACTGAAACCCTAATTTTGGGTCAACTTCCCAAGGACCTAACTCACTCATTTTTCATGATTTTGAGGTGGGATCAAATGCATTGGAAGGTTTAAGATGTCTACTTCATTTGTTATGTTTAACAAATTTTCATAATCCTAAAAGAAACACATTTGATAATACAAAACATTATAGGTCACTTTGGACCAAAGCCATTGAAATATGAAAAAGTCCAACTTCAAGTGCCCATAAATTTCTCATCAAAAATCCAAATGATGCAAAAGTTAATTCCAAATTAATTGTATTGAAAAGATCTACAACTTTGAGGTTGAAGGTTTTGTCATTTGACGCTTGCATCATTGAAACATAAGGGCTTGAAGTTGGTCCATTTTGGCAAAATCCTCATACACATGTTTGGCACCTTGAACTTCATGGTCTGTTTTCATAAATTTCCCAACTCCAAATGGATTTTTGTTCAACATGAAATTTGTTCCTCATGTCAAGACCTTTCCAACCATTACCCACATGGATATGTTTCAATTTGGAAAAGTGCATTTTCGAAGAGGAGAAGATTTGTGTTCATTTAGGCATAACATGTTGGAACTTTGTGCACAAGCCAATGCTATGAAATCTGCACGTCCAAAACACTTCAATTACACTTCAGCTTGCATTTGCCATCAAGTTTGGGCCTCCCATGCGCTTGTACAGGCCCATGGATGGAGGCCCTCATTTCACATGCACACGAATTTTGCATTGCTTGCATCACCTCTTGCTATAAATACACATGCCTGGCTTCATTCAAGACCAATCTCAAGGCGCCTGAATTGTTGCAGAACTTAATCCCTACCCTTCACTCAAAGGAATTTTGCTTTTCTCTTTCAATTTTCAAGTTCAATTTTCAACTACATTGGTTGATCATTGAGCTTCAATTCCTTAGCCTAGCCTCTTTGCCATCTCAAGAACACACTGCATCAAAGAATTGGAGGAGATCTTGCCATTGAAAGCTGCACTTCAAAGGTTGTTGTCCAAACTTTTTTGATTCAAAACTCCTTGGATCTTGCTCATTTCTTGTGTTTGTTGGTTCCTCTGAAGTCCTCATGTGAGAGGCAATTGATCTGTGCATTTAATTTCATGAGTTGATCAAGTTCAGTGTGAACACCATAAATTTCTATCTCAGATTTCTCCTTCTATGAGAGTCTAGAGTAGAAACCAATGGCACAGGGGTGATGTACATCACCCTAGCTTTCCAATGATATGAGGATAGTGCATTTTAATGAAGTTTCCAAAACCTGCAAATTTCGCCGGAACTGTGAAGCTCATTGGAGAAGACGGTGGTTTCCACCATCGTCTCCACGTGGCTGAGTTCCCAGCCCTTGGATCTGTTGCTCCGATCTAATCTAGGCCATGCAATGTTATGACTTTTTTAAATGCAGCGTGTTTCTCCTTTGACCTTGGTCCATCATAAGTGCGCGCCTGAGAACCTTAGGATTGGTCACGTCAATTAATTAATGTGATCCAACGCCTCCTGATCTTTCTAATTTCTGATTTTCTATTCTATTTTCTTTTATTTCATTTTATTTCCAAAATTCATAACTTCTTCATTTTTAATCCAAAAAATATGGGACCAATTGCATTATTTCCCTTTTTAATTCTAGTTTCTGAAAATGATATTTAATATTTTTTATAAGTTCATTTAATATTTTTTGTGAATTTTCTCTTTTCTGGTTATTTTTAATTCATTTAAAATAGTTTCCAATATTCAAAAATGCCAAAAATATTTTCTTAACATCTTTGAATGATGATGAATCTATGAAAAATATTCTCATCAATTTCTTAATTGATTTGAGATTTATTTGAGATTTTAGTTCAATTATGTTATATTTTCTTCATTTTTAATTGTTTAAATTAAGTTTCTGTTTTCAAAAAATGATGAAATTTTTTGTCAAACCTTGTTTGATCTTGTTGAACTTAGGATGATCCATTTAGACTTTTCCAAGTTGATTTGAAATCGATTTGAAGTTTGACCTTTATTTGTTTATTTTAATTCAAGTATTATTTTAATTCCAAAAATTCCAAAAATATTTTTATTGTTTCTTGACTTCTAAGCTTCATCTGACTTCTGTTTACCATTGGTTGATGTTGATTCATTTCATATTTGGTCAATGTATTTTGCTTATGTCATTTAAATTTCAATTATGTACTTTTCCATTCCTTCTTCTTCTTTTTCTTTCTTCTTTGTGATCAATGAGTTAATGATTGGTGGTTAGCCTTGACATATGAGGGGCTTCACCTTCTTTGATTCAAATCTAATTCATCTTAATCAAAGATCAAGTGAATGGCTTTGCATTAGAGATAGGTTGCTTCTTGGTCAAGCAAAAAACCTAAATCCTTACAAGATCATTCTTCTTTTCTTTTGGCATGGCAAGTTGTAGGAGCTTGGCTTACTAGTCATGGTATCTAACTTGTATTTATTGCCTATAGTTTTGTTGACCGACCTCAGATAGGTGTGACTACTACATTAGTCCACTTACGATTACTTAACATAACGCTAAATTGCCTTATGGCAACTAACACTAACTACTAATTACTAACTTTTAATTCAAGCTTTTAATTCTTGCAATTTACTTTAATGCAATTTAATATCTTGTTCATTAATTCATTTGTCTTTGCCCTTTGCTCACTTGAGCTCATGTTTATGTTAATGCAATTTGCCTTTTGCTCACTTGAGCACATTATTGTGTATATACTATTGTGCTTGTTTTGTTTTGTCTGTGTGAACCCAATGCAAATGGAGAAAGGACTTAGATTTTAGGACCTTACGTATGCTAAATGGAGTCAAAGAGCAACTAGGCCTCATGCCTTTAGAATTCTAAACAAAGAAGAAAAATTGTCAAAGAGCAACTAGGCCTCAAGCATTTAGAATGCTTAATCTTGAAGAAGACACTGAAAGGATCCTAATTCTAAACTCACTCTTGTCCATTCTTTCTATTGCATTGTGGAACTTTTTGATTTGTGTGTTCTTGTGTGCTAGGGATCCTAAACTCGAGCCAAGTAGAAGAACCATTGTCATGAGCATCTAAAGTGAGAGATACAAAAGCCAATTGGAAGATTCCTAGGAGCTTGATTGATTATTTGCTTGATTTCTTGAGTTATTTGCTTATTGCTTGCTATATCCAAAGGAATGGAGCAACTTGGATCATCAATATGACCTCAAGAAGGGAACTCCATGTGGTTTTATTTCTCTTCCTTCATCTTTGCATGTTTAGGACCTAGCCATTCTCTTCTTCTCTCCACTCTAACCCAAGCCAAACTTTTGTGCAAACATTAACTTTGCTTTTCAAAATTAGAAACCTAGGCACTATGCCTTTGATTTTTCAAACTCTTTTCATAACACTTATTTTGAATTGAATCCTAAGTCAACTTTGACCTTATTTTGTGAATACTTTTCATTTGTAAATACAACTCACTCAATTGTTTTTGTGGTTCCAATGTCCACTTCTTGCCAAAGCTTTTCATAAACATTAGCTATTAGGTTTGAGTTATCTTAGTGGATGATATAATACTCACTAGTATCCTTATTGATGGACTATAAGTCTTCCATGCTTATTATAGGGTTAACCCTTCATTAGCCTGTTGAAGCTCTCCTCACATGGTGGATTTGTGGTTTTAGGTTGAGTTTTCTCCCTTTGATAACAAAAGACCTTAAGGCTTTTAACCAATCAATTCACCAACTTCTTTTGAGATTTTTACCCCGAACTACGAGGTTTTGATCCTACCTTTTTAAGATGGTACGTAGAAAATGGGTTTATCCATTCAAACACAAAATTTTAAATAATTTGTATATTCTTTTCTCATCTCCCCAATCATGTTTGCACAAATATTTTCACAAAAACCAACCTACCTTACAACATTTGTAAAAAGGGTTCTCTTAGAGTACTAAGGATGTTTTGGGTACTTCAACCCTTCCCATTGCATAACCAACCCCCTTACCCAGATCTCTGACATTTTTATTAGTTTTTGATTTGATAAAACTTCTCGGTTTTTGTTCGCTTTCTAACCTATCCTTTGGATAAATAGAAGTGCGATGACGACTCGAATTGTATGATTTACTTTTGATTTAGTCAATAAATCTAAAGGTAACGAATACCCCGCTACAGAAAAGTGGCGACTCTGCTGGGGAACTTTTGCCTAGTGGGTTTAGCCTACTTTTTACCTTTGTTGTATTGTATGTTTATATTATTCGTGACATATTTTTGTGAAAAATTGGGATTATTATATTGTTTGTAATGTATGAATTGCTTGATATATCATTTGCTTGTGTGCTTGGTGGTCTCTTGTGAGATGAGTTCTATACCCGAACTCGAGTGCACTTATGATAGGAGAATGGCATAGTCTTGTTGACTTGTGTGGAGTTATTCCTTAGCAAGTTGACTTGCAAGCCCATTCACTTGGTGGAGGTTATGTTGGGATCAATAATGTCACACGAGTAGTTGTGGTTAGGCATTACTCTTTCCAATATATGCCTTAGAAGCCAAGGACCTTAGTTTACCAAGCCCTTCTTGGCCTATTTTTAGGATGTAGTGCGAAGGTCGTTCAAGTGTAAGATTTGATACGATTGTTACGCGATACTACACTCATAAGAGTCTCTCTTGAGAATATTTTTGGAATACGAGTAGTCGTTTATCCGATAATATCCGAAATATGGGATAATGACTATGGGAACCTCTTGTAGAACATGATTGTCAGGTTTAACCATAGTACACTCCCTTTGGGTGGTTCTTATCCAAGACACCATGATCGTGACTTGCAACAAACCCTTGATTCTAGGTTGATCCGTTCTTGTATATCCTTAATATCAATGGAACTTGGGTGTTGATAAGGTGTAAACCATAATCCACCAAAATGGATGATTGATATTAAGGATGACTTGATCCATCCCGTGACCTTTGTGTGGTGTGTTTTGCTTGATCCTTGAGTGTGATTGTTGCATCCATGCATTCATGCATTCATACACATCCAGATCATCAATAATGAGAAAATTTTTAAGGAACTTAAAAGGTATATTCGCAAATTTTCAGACATGGATAAGCAAAGAAGGAATACGAAGAAGTACAGTTTCAAACAACCCGACTTGAAAGAGTTATGGAGTTTGACATCCTACGTATTAGACCCCTTGGAGTTCAAGGCTCGTCATGGGAAGCTTCTGTCTATTCTTGCTACTCAGGTGGATGAAGGTCTGATGAGTGTGTTGGTACAGTTCTATGATCCCTTGTACTGTTGCTTCACATTTCCGGATTTCCAGCTTTTGCCTACGCTTAAGGAGTATGCCTATCTTGTGGGTATACCTATTCTAGATCAGTTGTCGTTCAGTGGGTTGGAGAGTGTTCCTTCTTCCCAAGTGATTGGTGATCTGCTCCATATAGATGTATCTGATATTGGTGCTCATATGACTGACTACCAAAGGTGGAATTCAAGGTCTCCCATATGATTTTATCATTGCCCAAGCTACTTTGTTTGGGAAGGCCATGAGTGAGGACGCCTTTGAAGCCGTATTTTTACTTCTCATCTATGGGCTAGTGTTATTCCCCAACATCGACAATTTTGTGGATGTGAACGCTATTAGGATTTTCTCTACTCTTAATCCCGTTCCGACTCTATTGGGTGACACTTATTTCTCTTTGCATATGAGGAATGCAAAGGGTGGTGGTACCATTGTATGCTTTTTCCCTCTGTTGTACAAGTGGTTTATTTCACACTTGCCACAGACGGTCGCCTTCAAGGAAAACAAAGGACGTCTACGGTGGTCTACGAGACTTATGTCTCTCACTAATGATGATATCTTTTGGTACAACCGTGTATATGATGGTGTGCAGATTATTGACTCTTGTGGTGAATTCTCCAATGTGCCTCTTCTTGGTACATATGGTGGGATTAACTACAACCCTGTTTTGGCACGTCGTTAGCTTGGGTTCCCCTTAAAGGATAAACCTAATAACATTTTGTTAGATGGTTTGTTCTTTCAAGAGGGTAAAGATCCCCAAAACTTGAAGGGCAGGATGGTCCGCGCTTGGAGCAAGATTCATAGGAAGGGAAGGAAAGAGCTTGGTCCAAAGAATTGTGTTGCTTTGGAACCATATACCTCGTGGGTTAGGAGGAGAGCTTCTGAGTACCGCATGCCCTATGAATACTCGAGACCTACACCTATGGTTATGGTTGGGCATTCAACCCTCCCTAACCAAGGAGTAGAGGAGTTGACAGATGAAGACCGTTCGCGTGCTTGGCTCCATGAACGAGAGGAGCTACTTCAGCAGCTTAGAGATAAGGATTCTTTGATAGAGTTTCTGGAGCATCAGGTTATCGACGAGCCTGATGATGTGGTGACTTCTCTTCTTCCTCAGTCTTCCAGGTTTTGGAAGAGGAAGTACGATCGATTCGCCAAGGAGAAGGCGGATATGGAGGCAGCCTATGAGAGAGAGGTGAAGAGGCTTCGTGCAACTTATCTTCCGGTCTCGAGAGCTTTGGACGATTGTTTCTAGGGTTCCATAGGATGTTCATTTTCCTTCTCTCTTGTATTGTATTTAGTTACCAAGACTGTAATTCTTTAGTGTAAAATTTTTCCAGATATTATTGATATGATGATTCCATATATGTCTAAATGATTAATATTTCCAAATATTTTCAAATAGGACTCTAAAGTTCCTCTGATTAAAAATAAATCATATGCACAAGCATTGCATGCATCATGTGCATAAGCAGGTTTGTTCCAGGGCTTCTTGTTCAGTGGTCTAACTCTGTGTTCTTCATTTATTTTGAAGACAAGCTGACGCACCGGTACTACACCAGAGCCAACTCATCAAAGCTAATGGATCACCTCGAGCAAGAGAACAGAAAACTCAAGGAGGTAGTGGCAAGATTGACTGCCCTGATGGAGTCTTTCTTGGCCGCCCAAGGCCAGTCGTCTCCAACACCTTCAACTCCTCCCCAGAGGACGATCATTTCATAGGTTGCTTCCTCTACCATGCCTGCTTCCAGTGCTCATTTTGCTCCTACTGCTATGCCAGCCGGGTTTTCCTAGGGGATGCCCGCTAACTTTGAAGGTGAGAAAAACAAGAAAGGGGGGTTTGAATTATTTTAGAAATTAAAAGCTTTTTCAAAAGTAAGAACACACAGAATTTTATACTGGTTCGCTTATAAAACAAAGCTACTCCAGTCCACCCGGCCAAGGTGATTTCGCCTTCAAAAAGGACTTAATCCACTAATCTTGAAAGATTGATACAACCAAACGTCTAAGAGAGTGATCTCTTAGTCCTCTGAAGTATACAGACTACGCAGAGTCACTTGAGGAACAAAAGCAATTTAGCAAAATAAATTTGTAATAGAGAGTGTTTCTAAGAGCAAGCAAGTATTAACGCAAAATATTTAAGCAAGAGTTTTCACATATGAGCAGCAGCTCGTGAAAAAATGAGAGAGAATGTAAAGGATTTTTCTATGCGTTGTTGTGTATCTCTCAATGAGGTAGGTTGTCCTTTATATAGTAGTGAGAAGGACCGTTGGAGTGATGACAGAATATTGGTCTTTGATGAGCATTCAATGTCATTACTTCTGTGTTTCTTGCCATAACCAATTTGTCTCCCTGAATAACTTCTTTCTTGAAATACTTCATTTCCATAATGAGAATTTCTTTCCGTCACGCTTTCTGGATTTGGTGAATCTTCATCAGAGTCTCTGTTGTCTCGGAGTCATACGTCAAAAGGAGATTATGTTGAAGTTACATCAGAGCTTCTCAGAGCACCAGTCTTCTAGATCATCAGAACTAAGACCAATGGATGTTTAGAGCTTTTGGTTCTTTCTACTGTCTTGCTTTGCTCAGATTCAGAACTTCTTGGGCGCACTTCTTCCTTAGATACGTCTGAACTTCTAGTACTTGTATCTGATCAAGGTTTGTATCTGATAAAATGATCAGAGTCTTTTATTGCTGTTCAGAGTCCTGCACACTTAGAAAAATTTCGTTAGGGTGCCATTTTTGGTTTCATCCTTTGTTATCATCAAAATCCTGGAAATCTATTGTAGAACTAATTTTGTTCTTACAATCTCCCCCTTTTTGATGATGACAAAACAATCCTAATTCAGAGATGAAACATTTTTAGATAACAGTTTTAGATCGAATAGAAGTGAGCTCCCCCTGAGATGAGTCTGGGAGTTAAGAAGTTCTTACCGGACCTTCCATGATATGGTATGTCTAGATACTCTCCTGCAAATTTCTAAGTTAAAAGGATTAGAAACAATGTTTGCAGAGTACTGATAGGAGTTAGATATGTTTTCATCAGAGTTGTTTTTAGTTCTCCCCCTTTTTGTCAGAATCGAAAAGACTTAGTAAAAAATAAGGGCAAAAAGGACATATATATATATATATATATATATATATATATATATATATATATATATATATATATATATATATATATATATATATATATATATATTCACAAATGCCAGACACACAGACAACACACAAGAGCTAGAGAACAGAAAGCAAAACAAACAAAGCAGAAAGCAACAAAAAAATCAGAGCAACAAGAAAAAGAAAACAGAAAACAAGTCCTAGGTGCCTAAGGGTTTGGAGGTGGAGGCATTCTCTGGAGCAGCTGGGTCAGCAGATTCTGAATGTTGACATTTACTGAATCCTGTTGATCCAATATGGCTTGGACTTCCTTCTGCTCTTTCTGAAGATCTTCAAGTGTCTTTAGAACCAGAGGGACAAAGGTGGAGGACTCCCCCTGAGTCAGAGCATCCGGTTCAAACCTGGTGGCAGACTCTTCAGCAAGGCGTGCTTCAGCTTCAGCGGCAGCTTTGGCTTCAGCCTCAGCAGCAGCAACAACAGCCTCAGCTAGAGCTTTGGCTTCAGCTTCCTTGATCCTTTGCAGTTCTTCTTGCCTGGCTTTCTCTGCTGCTTCCTTGCGGGCTCGCTCCTCAGGTTCTCTGGCTAGGCGCTCCTGTAGTCTTATCTTAGCGTCTCTGATGAAGTCGTTTCGAACTTGCTTAGAGAGGCCCTTCAGCTTGAAGGCTTCAGAGGTCATCCAACTGATCACTCTATTCCAGTGTGTCCTTATAGCTGAAGGATCATCACTAATGCCAGAGTTGATGGTCAGAGACTTGACCTTGTGAACTGAAGCTTCTGCAAACAGCGTTATTGCTTCCTCAAGGGTTGGCAGGGTATTTTCAGGTTCAGAGGCTAGGGATGGAGAAGTGGGAGGGCTTAGGTTGAGTGTGGGAGTTTGTAGTTCAGCGGATGTATTTGGTGGGGGTGTATCAGAGTTGGGTGGTTGAGTTTCAGCGTGAGTTGTTTCAGATGGTGGAGGGTCAGATGGTTCAGTATCTGTGGAAATGTTGTAGTAGGGGGTGATTCTGGAGAAGAAGATGAAGAGGGTGGAGTGGTTTCGTTTAGCATTTCTGCTTCTGAAACAGGTAAGGTTGTGGTGGCAAGGTTGAATTTCTGAGATGGTTGGTTAGATGGTCTGGTGGTTAAGGGAGGAGTTTCTGAATTGGTATAGATGGGGGTTGGCTGAGGGATAGAGGAAGCACTATGATGAAGTTGTACAGAAGGAGAAGATCTAGTCAGAGGTACTGGAGGTCTTGATCCGGAGGATTCTCCTAGCTTTGCTTTCTTCGCTTGCTTTGCCTTCTCAGATGGTCCTCGTGGTCGCTTCATGAAGTTTGGAGGCTCATATGGCAGCTGGCTTATGTTGAAATCTGAGATATCTACCCCTTGTTTTCGCAGATCATCTAAGTAATACAGGATTACCTCTGGAGGGTCGATCTTTGAGAATAGATAGAGTCTATTTGGGATCTTCCTCTGATCTTTGAGAGCTTCCCAGGAGGTGTCTAGAGTAGGTTTGAACCTTACTTGATCCAGAATCCCCATGCTCTTCAGACTGTGGGCATTCAAAGCTCTTCTAGTGTCGATCATCACGTCGTCCATGAGTTTGAAGGTAATCAGATGATCTACAAGACCGCTTTCAATAAGAACATCAGAGATGAGTCTGCCCAGGGGAATGTAGTTTCTGGGCTTCATGTTATTTCTGGTATCTCGCATAGAGTCTCTGAGGTACTTGAAGAGAAGAGTAGGGAGGCAGAGCTTCGGACCCTTGTGGATGCAGTACAGAATGCACTTTTGGTCTGTGTTGATGTAATCTGAGGAGTTTGAAGTTGGGCGATGATGGATGGTGCCCAAGATGATCTTCAGCCAGACCCAGAGGTTCTAATGTAGTTCCTTATTCTTGGAGTGGTTTCCTTCAGCGTTCTGTTTGAAGATAGTTGGATTAATCTCATGGGACAGATATTTTACCCTAGGACTAATGTTGTAGATCCTTCTTCCTCCATCTTTCTCCATGCCCAAAAGAGCAGCAATGGACTTCTCAGTGATCACCATTTTGACTCCCAGAACATAGGAGACGATGTAGTGATCGTCAGTGTCAGCGAATCTTCAGAACTCCTTCACTAAGTTTGTGTAAACTAGACCATACAAACGTTGGAAGTAGTTTCCCCAACCTTGATTCTTCAGTTCTTCAGTGAGGTCAATACCATTTCTTCGCATGTTTTCAAAGTCTACCAAAGATTCACATAAGACTTCCAGTTTCTCAAACGGTGTTGCAAGGTTGATATGTAGCTCACGATCAAGAATGTGAGGCTCTTTGTAGATGGGAGTTGAGACAACACCAGTAACTGCTGGGTTTGGGTTGCTTGAACTTGGAGCTTGTTCGTTGGAATCCATCTGTTGAGAGAAGTTATACACTGATTATTGTTGGGAATCCATGAATGTTGTTGATGAACTGAGTTGAAGGTTGAAGAACAAGAATACCCGCTTCAGGAATTCCTTGAGGGAGAGAGGAACTTGCAGAGGGTTAAGAGTGTTTGTGAGAGTGAAAATTTGCAATGTGTGAAGGGAAGTGTTTAAATACCCAAATTAGGGCGCATGCAAAACGACACACAAAACAGAGTTTAGCACAAAAACCAAGTATGCACGTTAGAGGGAAAATGATTATAGCTCATAAATGATGTCTAATCCCAACAGTCAGTACACTACTCGAGGAGATCTCAAGAGACTGTTTCTTGATTACTGCTAGACAGCTTTCTAGAAGTTCCAAGGTCAGACGCAAGATGCTCCACGTGTTTGCTGTATCTGATATTCAGGAATACCAACGGGTTGGTTCCTGGAGATTTCTAACTCATATGACTTCTAACTTGGTAGGAGTATCAAAGTCAGATGCAGAATCCACTTTATTTACATCAGAGTCTTATTTTGCTCACTCAGAGGCACATTTTATTCAAGACAATTTTGAATGTTCAGATTCTTTAAAATGAAGAGGAATCTATCTTCAGCAAGTGGTTTGGTAAAGATGTCAGCCCATTGATGGTCTGTATCAATGAATTTCAACATTACTACCCCTTTCTGAACATAGTCTCTAATGAAGTGTTGTTTTATTTCTATGTGCTTAGCTCTGGAGTGCAAAATAGGATTCTTGCTTAAACAAATGGCAGCAGTATTGTCACAGAAGATAGGAATGTTACTCTCAAAGATTTGAAGATCCTCTAGTTGATTCTTCATCCAGAGCATCTGGGTAATGCACAGTGATGCTGAAATGTATTCCGCTTCTGCAGTAGACAAGGCTATGGTTGATTGTCTTTTGCTGGCCCAGGATATCAGATTCTTTCCCAAGAGCTAACAATTTCCAGATGTACTTTTTCATTCCATTCTATCTCCCGCGTAGTCTACATCACAAAAACCAGAAAGTCTATACTCTGATGTTTTCTCATACATCAGGCCCAGGTTAGGAGTTCATTTCAGATATCTGAGAATTCTTTTAACTGCTGTTAAATGAGATTCTCTAGGATCTGATTGGAATCTGGCACAGAGACAAACACTAAATAGAATATCAGGACGTGTAGCAGTCAGATAGAGAAGAGAGCCTATCATACCACGATAGAGCTTCTGATAAACCTTTTGACTAACTTCTTCTTTTTCAAGAACGCAAGTTGGATGCATGGGTGTCTTTGCAGGTTTGCACTCAGCCATTTCAAATTTCTTCAGAATGTCTTTTATGTATTTACTTTGATGAACGTAGGTGACTTTTGAAGCTTGATTGATCTGAATTCCTAGAAAGAACTTTAGTTCTTGCATTAAGCTCATCTCAAATTCTGCCTGCATTAGCTCAGAGAATTCTTGACATACAGAGGCGTTAGCTGAACCAAAAATGATATCATTAACATATATCTGGCATATCATGAGATCATTATTAATGTTTTTACAGAAGAGTGTAGAGTCAACTTTCCCTCTAATAAAATCATATTCCAGAAGAAAATTACTTAATCTTTCATACCAAGCTCTGGGAGCTTGTTTCAGTCCATATAAAGATTTCTTAAGTTTAAAAACATGTTCTGGAAAATTTGAATTTTCAAAACCTGGGGGTTGGTTGACATACACTTCTTCTGATATATAACCATTAAGGAATGCGCTCTTGATATCCATTTGATACAGTTTGATCAAATGATTTATAGCGAATAAGACAAGTAAGCAAATAGATTCTAACCTGGCGACTGGGGAAAAGGTTTCATTATAGTCAATGCCTTCTTGTTAACTGTAACCTTGAGCCACCAGTCGAGCTTTGTTTCTGACGACTTCTCCTTTCTCATTCAGCTTGTTTCTGAACACCCATCTGGTTCTAATAATGTGAGTGCCTTTAGGTTTAGGAACAAGATCCCAAACGTCGTTCTTTGTGAATTGATCTAGCTCTTCTTGCATGGCTAGAACCCAGTCGTTATCTTGAAGTGCCTCATCACAGGAAGTAGGCTCGATCAGAGATACTAGTCCAGAGGAGTTTCTTCAAGTTCCTTGAAGGTAGACCTAGTTCGGATAGGTTCATCCTTGTTTCCTAGAATCAACTCTTCAGATATGTTGAGGTGACTTTTAGCTTTCTTTGGGATTGCTGGGGATTTAGTTCCTTTGGAGGTTTGAGTGGTTGTTGCTTCAGGAGCTTTGATCTTCTCGTCAGAACCTGCAAGAGTAATCTCCATATCTGCAAGTTTCTCAACTAGCTTTGACTTTTCAGGGTCAAGCTTATCATCAAATCTGACATGAATTGATTCTTCCATAATTTTGGTTTCTGTATTGTATACTCTGTAGCCTTTAGAGCGTTCTGAGTATCCTAACATAATACCTTTTTGTGCTTTAGAATCAAACTTGTTCACATGTTCTTTAGTATTTAGAATAAAACAGGAACATCCAAAAGGATGAAAATAAGAAACTTTGGGTTTTCTTCCTTTACACAGTTCATATGGAGTCTTCTCCAGAATAGGTCTTATGGAGATTCTATTCTGAATATAACACGTTGTATTTACAGCTGTAGCCCAAAAGTGCTTAGCCATATTTGTTTCATTGATGATGGTTCTGGCCATCTCTTGGAGTGTCCTATTCTTCCTT
Source organism: Lathyrus oleraceus (assembly GCF_024323335.1). NCBI lineage: Eukaryota > Viridiplantae > Streptophyta > Magnoliopsida > Fabales > Fabaceae > Lathyrus > Lathyrus oleraceus. The sequence goes on from NC_066584.1 coordinate 225,563,955, forward strand.
TCTACAACTCCATTTTTTTATGGAGTTCTAGGGCAGGAGAACTCATGGGATATTCCATTAGAATCAAATAATTCCTCAAAAAAATTATTTTCAAATTCCCCACCATGATCACTTCTGACTTTGATGATTTTAGAGTCAAATTCGTTTTGCACTTTGGAACAGAAGCTAGTGAATACAGAGTGAGACTCATTCTTGTGCTTTAAGAATTTTACCCATGTCCAGCGACTAAAATCATCAACAATGACTAGTCCATATTTCTTTCCATTGACTAATGCTGTTTTCACAGGACCAAATAAATGAATGTGAAGAAGTTCCAGAGGCTTAGAGGTAGAAACAATATTTTTCTTTTTAAAAGAAGATTTTGAAAATTTTCCTTTCTGACATGCTTCACCTAGAGCATCTGAAGAAAACATCAGCTTAGGTAGACCTCTGACTAACTCGAGTTTATTTAGCTGAGATAACTTTATCATGCTAATGTGGCTCAAGCGTCTATGCCATACCCATTGCTCTTCGTGAACATACATCAAACATTTTACATTTTGTTCTTTTAAATCCGAAAGATTTATTTTATAAATATTGTTTTTCCTCTTGCCAGTGAATAGGACAGATCCATTGTTTTGATTTATGGCTTTACATGTTTTTTGATTGAAGATTAGATCATATCCGTTATCACTTAATTGACTTATTGATAACAGATTATGCATTAATCCTTCTACATATAAAACATCAGATATAGAGGGAAGAGTACCATTACCAATAGTTCTGGAGCCTCTGATCCTTCCTTTCTGATCTTCTCCGAAGCCTACGAATCCAGCGTCTTTATGTTCCAGGCTTTGGAACATATACTTTCTTCCCGTCATGTGTCGCGAGCATCCAGAGTCTTTTGAAAAGATTTTTCGTATTTATCAGAAACTTTTGAAAAGATTTTTCGTATTTATAATTTATTGTGTTTGAAGTTTGTGGAGCTTGAGATAATGCTTCCTCAAGTTTTGAGCAATTTTTCTTTGTTGAATCTCTTTCTAATATCAAAGTTTTGTTTTCATCTTTTAGTTCTAAAATTGTTATCTCAAGTTTGCCACATTCTTCTAATGTTTCTTCCAGAACACCTTTTATAGCTTTAAATTTTTGTTTGAGTTTCTGATATGAGTTTAGAGTTTCAGACAGACATGATTCTAGGTCATATCGAGAAAGTTCAGAAAATACCTCTTCAGATTCAGATTCTTCGTCTGAAGTATTCTTGGAGGTGGTAGTCATAAGTGCCACATTTGCCTGTTCATCAGAGTCTGATTATGATGAGTCAGATTCAATGTCGTCCTAGGTAGCCATCAGTCCCTTTTTGGTTCTGAAGGAATTTTTCTTGAAGTTCTCTTTTCTATGCGTTGTTGTGTATCTCTCAATGAGGTAGGTTGTCCTTTATATAGTAGTGAGAAGGACCGTTGGAGTGATGACAGAATATTGGTCTTTGATGAGCATTCAATGTCAATACTTCTGTGTTTCTTGCCATAATCAATTTGTCTCCCTGAATAACTTCTTTCTTAAAATACTTCATTTCCATAATGAGAATTTCTTTCCGTTACTCTTTCTGGATTTGGTGAATCTTCATCAGAGTCTCTGTTCATCAGAGCTTCTCAGAGAACCAGTCTTCTAGATCATCAGAACTAAGACCAGTGGATGTTTAGAGCTTTTGGTTCTTTCTACTGTCTTGCTTTTCTCAGATTCAGAACTTCTTGGGCGCACTTCTTCCTCGGATACGTTTGAACTTCTAGTACTTGTATCTGATCAAGGTCTGTATCTGATAAAATGATCAGAGTCCTTTGTTGCTGTTAAGAGTCCTGCACACTTAGAAAATTTCGTTAGGGTGCCATTTTTGGTTTCATCCTTCGTTATCATCAAAATCCTGGAATTCTATTGTAGAACTAATTTTGTTCTTACAAACTTCGTTCCAGAGGGTCTCGCCCCAACTTTTGCTTCTCTGCCGGCATCTAGCCCAGTCCTTGTTGTGCCACCTCCAGTCGTGCATACTTTGCTGAGAGTAGATGACACCATTTACCACTCTGAGCCATCTGAGGGCCCAGACGTGTATGAGAAAATGGACGCTATGAACGACCAATTCCTTGAGCTGCGCAAGGAACTCAAAACTCTCAGAGGGAAGGACCTCTTTGGAAAATCTGCTGTTGAGCTTTGTTTGGTTCCTAATGTCAAGATTCCTGTTAAATTCAAAGTGCCCGACTTTGAAAAGTACAAAGGAAACATTTTCCCGCTCAGCCATCTTGTGATGTATGCACGCAGGATGTCGAATCAGACCGACAATGATCAACTCCTGATCCACTACTTCCAGGATAGCTTGTTCGGTGCTGCTTTGAGATGGTACATGGGCTTGGATAGTGCAAACATCCGCTCCTTCGACGACCTTGACGAAGCCTTCGTCAAGCAATACAAATACAACGTTGATATGGCTCCCGATAGGGACCAACTGAGGGCCATGTCCCAGAAGGAGAAAGAAACATTCAAGGAGTACGCCCAGAGGTGGCGTGAATTGGGTGCACAAATTGTGCCCCCGCTCAAAGAGAAGGAGATGACGAAGATCTTTCTCAAGACTTTAAGTTCTATCTACTACGAGCGTATGATTGCTAGCGCTCCTTCTGACTTCACCGAGATGGTGAACATGGGGGTGCGTCTAGAAGAGGGAGTCAGGGAAGGGTGCCTGACCAGATAAGAAGGCTCTTCTGCCAAACGTTATGGGGCGTTTGCCAAGAAGAAATATGGAGAGTCACATGTTGTGACCTCCCATGCTAAATCAAGAAGACCCTTTTTGAAGAGGAAGACTGTGCGTCCGACCAGTAACCAGCACCAGGTGGCTCATATAGCACTTGTTTTCAGAGAGAATCAGCATTATCAGCATCATAATCAGAACCAGCAACAACAACATCAACAATATCAACAAAAACAGCATCGTCTGCAATAGGAGGCCTACCAGCCTCAAAACAACAATCAAACCAGCACTAGCTATGATAGGAAAAGGGTCACTTTTGTCTTATTCGAATGACCTACGCTGAATTATATCCTTCACTAATTGAAAGGAAGTTGATCACTCCACGTGACCCACCTGCTATACCTACCAACCCTCAGTGGTGGTATAAGCCCGAGCTTCACTGTGTTTATCATTCCGGTGCTCCCGGACATGATGTGGAGAACTGTTATCCTCTTAAGACCAAGGTTCAAGACCTTGTTAGAAGCGGTATTCTGTTTTTCGAGGATGTAGGTCCTAACGTCAAGAAGAACCCATTGCCCGAGCAAGGGAACTCTGCTGTTAATATGGTTCAGGGTTGCCCCGACAAGTATAAGGTCAGATATGTTAGCCATATCAGACAATCACTAGTCGAGATGCATAGACTGTTATACGGATACAGTCATTACGAGCATGACCATGACAGTTGCCGTGTTTGCACTGTCAATGAGAGGGGATGTCGTCAAGTCAGGAAAGACATCCAAGAAATGCTAGATCAGGGTGTGATAGAGATACTTCAGAATCGTGATAAGGATGAAGTTAATGTGATATCACCTGTATTCAGGATACCTGAGCCTGTTGTTGTCCGTTACGATGGCAGCAAGCAGAAGGCTTCTCCCTCTCTCATTATTAAGCCAACTGCCCATGTTCCTTACTCTTCCAACAAGGTTGTTCCCTATCGATATAATGAAGTCGCATTAGAAGACGGGAAGGAGGTGCCTTTACCCTCCACTTCCGTTGTGAATATTGCTGATGTCAGTGGTTTGACCCGAAGTGGCCGTGTTTTTTCGGCGCCGCCGAAACCCCAGGCTGACACCAGAAGAGCTGATGCTGCTGATAGTGCTACCCGTCATTTAGGGAATTCTTCTTCTTGTCCAAATCTGGCACTTGCTGTTGACAGACCTGCCGCCGTTGCTAGAACTTCTGTCCCTGCTGGCCAAAATGGCATGATTATAGAGGATTGTGATAAGATGTTGAGGCTCATCAAGAGGAGCGAGTATAATGTTGTAGATCAGCTGCTACAAACGCCTTCAAAGATATTAGTGCTATCTTTGTTGATGAACTCTGAGCCACACCGTGAAGCTTTGCAGAAGGTGTTGGATGTGGCGTACGTAGATCACGACGTCACTATAGAGAAATTTGATAGCATTATTGCAAACATTACTGCTTGTAACAACCTGAGTTTCTGTGATGCTGATCTCCCTGAGGAGGGAAGAGACCGCAATTTGGGACTCCACATCTCTATGAATTGTAAGGATGATGCCTTGTCTAATATGCTGGTAGACACAGGATCGTCGCTGAATGTGTTGCCAAAATCTACTCTGGCGAAACTTTCAGATCAGGGGCCTCCCATGAGGCAGAGTGGAGTGGTCGTCAAAGCTTTTGATGCATCATGCAAGACAGTGATTGGCGAGGTTGAACTCCCAGTTAAGATAGGACCTAGTGATTTCCATATCACTTTTCAGGTCATGGATATCCACCCATCATATAGCTGTTTGTTGGGCAGACCATGGATTCACGAGGCAGGCGCTGTGACATCCACCTTACACCAAAAATTGAAGTTCGTCAAGAACAAACAGTTGGTGGTGGTAGGGGGAGAGAAGGCTCTCTTGGTTAGCCATCTGTCTTCCTTTTCTTATATTGATGCTGAGGATGAGGTTGGGACTCCGTTCCAAGCCTTGTCTATTACTGAGCCTTCTAAGAAAGGAACTTCTTCATTTGCGTCCTACAATGATGCAAAGTTGGCCATTGAGCATGGCGCAACTACTGGTTTAGGACAAATGATCAAGCAGGAAGACAATAAATCCCGGGTTGGCATAGGGTACTCTTCAGGCACTTTCAACAAGCACGGTCTGTTTCAGAGTGGTGGTTTCATCCACACGGTCGAAGACCAAGAAGCTGCTGCTATAGTGGAAGATGATGCAGAGGAAGATTCTGGCAACTTTGTCATCCCTGGAGGGGTCTGCAATAATTGGGTCGCTGTTGATGTTCCAACAGTTGTCCATAAGTCCACACAATGTTCATTTTTTGTTTAAAAACCCTTCTCCCATGCCAAAAGGAGAAGTGATGACATTTTTGGCACATAAATACAATGATATCCATTCAATAAATTCATGTTAAATGTTTGTTTTTTCAAATTATTTTAACTTTTTGATTTTGCATGAAATTAGTGATCACTAAAAAACCCTAAAAAGAGAATAGAATCAATCTTTTCGTCTGCATAATGATTTACTTTGTTTGAGTTCTAAAATCTCTTTTATATCCAAAATCATTATGCAGGTTGATCAAACCCATTGAACATAATGATCCAACACCATCTCCCAACTTTGAGTTCCCTGTATTTGAGGCCGAGGAAGATGATGATGAAGAGATTCCCGATGAGATTACCCGTCTACTTGAGCACGAAGAGAAGATCATTCAGCCACATCTTGAGAATCTGGAAATAGTCCACTTGGGGTCTGAAGATTGTGTTCGAGAAGTGAAGATTAGGGCACTCCTTGAAGAGTCTGTGAAGAAGGGGTTGATTGAGTTGCTACGAGAATATGTCGACGTCTTTGCCTGGTCATATGAAGACATGCCTGGTCTGGATACTGATATCGTGTAACACTTCCTGCCTTTGAAGCCTGAGCGTGTGCCTGTGAAGCAGAAGCTCAGAAGAACTCATCTTGATATGGCAGTGAAGATTAAAAAGAAGTTCATAAGCAAATTGATGCGGGGTTTCTGGTGACTTCTACATATCCTCAATGGGTGCCCAATATTGTGCCCGTTCCTAAGAAAGATGGAAAAGTCCGAATGTGTGTGGACTATCGAGACTTGAATAAAGCTAGTCCGAAAGATGATTTTCCACTACCACACATTTATATGTTGGTATATAATACAGCTAAATTCACTGTCTTCTCATTTATGGACGGATTTTCCGAATATAATCAGATCAAAATGGCACCCGAGGATATGGAGAAGACAACATTCATCACACCTTGGGGGACATTCTGTTATCGAGTGATGCCCTTCGGTTTGAAGAACGCCGGAGCCACATATCAACGAGCTATGAATACCTTGTTTCACGATATGATGTACAAAGAGATCAAGGTATATGTTGATGATATGATTGCGAAGTCGAGAACGGAAGTTGAACATGTAGAGCACTTGTTGAAGATTTTTCAACGTTTGTGGAAGTACAAACTCCATCTGAACCCGAACAAGTGTACATTTGGAGTCCGTTCTGGAAATTTATTGGGCTTTATCGTCAGTGAGAGAGGTATTGAGGTTGATCCTGCCAAGGTCAAAGCAATACAAGAAATGCCTGCGCCCAAAACTGAGAAGCAAGTCCGAGGTTTTCTTGGCCGCTTGAATTATATTTCCAGATTTATATCCCACATGACTGCCACATGTGCGCCAATATTCAAGCTCCTCCGGAAAGATCAACGTCATGATTGGACCAAGGATTTCCAGAAGGCCTTTGACAGTATCAAAGAGTATCTGTCCGAGTCTTCGATTCCGCCTCCTCCTGTTGAAGGGAGACCATTGATTATGTACCTGACAGTTCTTGAAGACTCTATGGGTTGTGTATTGGGTCAGCAAGATGAATCAGGGAAGAAGGAGTATGCCATCTACTATTCGAGTAAGAAGTTCACTAATTGTGAGTCTCGATACTCAATGCTTGAGAAAACATGTTGTACTTTGGCTTGGGCTGCTAAGCGCTTATGCCAGTATATGTTAAATCATACGACTTGGTTGATATCCAAAATCGATCCAATCAAGTATATCTTCGAGAAGCCTGCCCTAACTGGGAGAATTGCCCGTTGGTAGATGTTGTTGTCTAAGTATGATTTTGAGTATCGAGCTCAGAAAGCTATTGAGGATTATCAGCCAGTTCAGTACGACTTCCCTGATGAGGAGATTCTGTATTTGAAAATGAAAGATTGCGATGAGCCTACGCTCAATGAAGGGCCAGAGCCTGGTTCCCGATGGAGCATGGTGTTTGATGGCGCTGTAAATCAGTATGGAAATGGTATTAGGGCAGTGATTATTACTCCTCAGGGCACCCATTTTCCTTTTACAGCAAGGCTAACTTTCAAATGCACGAATAATATGGCGGAATATGAGGTCTGTATTATGGGTTTGGAAGAGTGTATTGATCTTAGGATCAAGCATCTTGATGTTTATGGTGATTCGGCCCTTGTTGTTAATCAGATTAAGGGTGAATAGGAGACGAATCAGCTTGGCCTCATCCCATACAGAGATTATGCGAGGAGGATTTCAACTTTCTTTACTGAGGTTGATTTCCATCATATTCCTCGAGATGAGAATCGGATGGCAGATGCGCTTGCTACACTAGCTTTAATGATTATGGTGAAGTTCTGGAATGAAGTCCCTAATATCACTATAATGCGCTTGGATAGACCAGCTCATGTATTTGCAGTTGAAGAGGTGAAAGATGATAAGCCATGGTATTATGATATCAAATGTTTTCTTCAGAGTCATATTTACCCGCCTGGGGCATCTGTTAAAGATAGAAAGACTTTGAGGAGATTATCTGGCAGTTTCTACCTCAATGGCGATGTGCTTTATAAGAGAAATTTTGACATGGTTTTGCTCAGATACGTGGATAGACACGAAGCAAACCTGTTAACGACTGAAGTCCATGAGGTTTCATTTGGTACTCATTCCAATGGACATGCCATGGCAAAGAAGATGTTGAGAGCAGGCTATTATTGGCTGACAATGGAGTCTGACTACTGCAAATACGTGAAGAAATGCCACAAGTGTCAGATTTATATGGATAAGATTCATATTCCCCTGACACTTCTGAATGTAATTTCATTACCATGGCCTTTCTCTATGTGGGGAATTGACATGATTGGCATGATAGAGCCTAAGGCATCAAACGGTCACATATTTATTCTCGTAGCAATTGATTACTTCACCAAGTGGGTTGAAGTTGCATCATATGCAAAGGTGACCAGGAAGGTGGTTGTGAAGTTTATCAAGAATCAACTCATATTCCGTTATGGTGTGCTAGATAAGATCATTACTGATAATGGATCTAACTTGAACAATAAGATGATGAAAGAGCTGTGTAGCGAGTTCAAGATTGCACATCATAATTCTTCTCCTTATAGACCCAAGATAAATGGGGTTGTTGAAGTTGCTAACAAGAACATCAAGAAGATTATCCAGAAGATGGTTGTTACGTACAAAGATTAGCATGAGATGCTGCCTTTTGCTTTGCACGGTTATCGTACATTTGTTTGCACTTCAACAGGGGCCACCCCTTTCTCCCTTGTATATGGTATGGAGGTTGTGCTCCCCGTGGAGGTCGAGATCACATCAAAGAGAGTCTTGATGGAAGCCAAGTTGACTGAAGCTAAATGGATTCAGAGTCGTTATGACCAGTTAAACTTAATTGAAGAGAAGAGATTGACTGCCATGTGCCATGGTCAGTTATATCAACAAAGGATGAAGAAAGCCTTTGATAAGAAGGTCAAGCCTCGTGTGTTCCGAGAAGGTGACCTTATGCTCAGGAAAGTTTTGTCTTTCGCGCCCGATTCCAGGGGCAAGTGGAATCCAAACTATGAAGGTCCATATGTTGTTAAGAGAGCCTTTTCAGGCGGTGCTTTGATACTTACAACTATGGATGGGGAGGATTTGACTCGTCCTGTGAATTCAGATGCAGTCAAGAAATACTTCGCCTAAAATAAAAATAGAGTAGCTCGCTAAGTTGAAAACCCGAAAGGGCGACTTAGGCAAAAATGAGCGTCTCGGTGGATTGAAAACCCGAAAGGGCGATCCAGGAAAAAGTTAGAGACATAAAAAAATGAATATATATATCCCGCTAGATTGAGTACCTCACCCTGGGGAAATCTAGGCAAAAATTAGGGATTTGGCAAGTAACTGCATCCTGACAAGACTTTATTTTTCATCGTCATCTGTCAATGAATTTCGCTCAATCATCGTCAACTGAAGCTTCAAATACATTGGATTCAGAGTTGGTGGAGAAATGGTCATTATGTTCAATGTAACCCTTGTTCTAATATATATCACCAATTTCAAATTTGTAAAGATCCATGGAGTCTTGCCATTTGCAGACTACCATTCCATCAAATAAATTTGAGCCTTTATCCAATTCTTTGCACTCTTATTTGTTTCTGTTCAACAAATGTTTGCATGTTTTAGTTGATAAATATCATTGTTTTAAATAAATAAAAGTTTTTATAAACTATTTTTAAACAAAGTGAACATTCACAAAGACTGAAAAGGATAATTGGGATGTCTTCAGTGCTCTCCCAATGATAATATGATCTCCAAAAGGGTAAGACATTTGTTCATATTCCTAGAATATTTGTATCCTCTTCATCATCTTTCAGGTTGTCTCCTCAGTGGGCACAGAGAAAGTGATACACCACCCAGATCCTTGAGAGTCTGGAGTTTGATCTAGATCTTCTAGCTCCCCAATGAGGCTGGATTTAGCATATGTGTTATCAGTTATATGGTTGTCACCCCTTGTGTGGATTGACCTAAAATCCCTTATAGATTGATAAATTGGCATGCTATCTTTTTCGAGGAAGTTGGTATTCCCTCATTCAAATTGGAAATCCCCCGCAGAGTGAGCAGGAACTCTCTTCATGAGCAGTTAGTTTGTAGCTTATCCCCTGTGAATTCGCCTACATTACTCTCCAGTAGGTTTGCCTCTTGTTCATCCTCAGCAGGGTTGCTCCCAATAGACTTCCCCAGTTTGGTCACCAGCAGGTTATTCCCAGCTGATCACCTACAGGTTGTTCCTGGTTCAGTCCTCAGCAGTTGTCCCTTAGTGGAGTTGCCTGACCGGAGACTGATTGTTGTTGCTTCCTCCTTCTTGGATAATTTCCTCCTAGTAGAGCGGGTGATGAAAATGTTTAATTTCCTATCCCCAGTGGAGAGGTGTTTCCCTTCTCCTCGGTAGAGATTGTTTCTCCAGCAATTTGAGGAAATGTGATGTTTTTTTGGAACTCTTGTTTGGTGGTTATTTCCCATAGAGTTTCATATCTCTCCTTGATAATTTCCCCAATAGAGTTGCTTCTACGACGGATCTTATCCGTGCTTAGCTTCCCCAGCTAAGGCTTTACCTGATTTTAGTATGGCGTTGGAACTTCTGAGGAGGATGCGTTGTTTTCTTCTTCAGCGGAGTGACTGGTTCTCCTTCTCCGCAGCAGAGATGTTCCTTCCATGTTAAAAAGAGAATGTTGTTTGATGTACTTCTTGAAATTTTGGTATCAGATATAAGAAGTCAAAGGTAATGTCACGACACTAATATCTGTTAACACAAACAGGATAAAGATACATAATGGTGAAGCAAAAGACACAAGCAATTGTTAACCAAGTTTGGTACAACTCACCTACGTCTGGGGGCCACCAAGCCAAAAAGGAAATTCACTAAAATAGAATCAGTTCAAAGACTCTCCGTACACTTCAACAAGTTACAGTCTTTCTCACCTAATTTCTCCCCCTGTGCAATTTCTACCTAAGCACTCTTAGATATGAGAACCCACTCACTTCCCTACAATCAGACCTATGATCTTAAACAACAACCCCTTGAGAAAAGAAAACACTTTTCAATAACACACTCTTGATTTTACTTCACAGTTTCAATCAAGAAGACACACTCTTGATCTTGCTTAACAACTTTGATCAAGAAGACACACACTTGATCTTGCTTCACAGCTTTGATCAAGTAGACACACGCTCTTGCTTAACAGCTTTAGAGTGACAAATTACAACCACAAATCAGTCCAATTTAATCATCAAAAGATGACTTGAATGGCTTACAAGTCTCACGACTAAACAGACACAAACCCTAGCTCTCTCTCTATATTTCTCTCAGTATTGGTTGTGTTCTAAAACAGGTTTTCTAAGTTCCTTTATATAGAAGCTTTCAGCTGGGCTTGGACATCTTGAAAACCCTAAATCTATTTTCCAATTAAATCTTTTCATAACAGCTGGTTAGATCTCCTTGGAAAATAACTAAATCAGGTTGTAATCCATGATTGAATGCGCCTGCAAATCAGATCTTCAATCATACATAGATTGTCATTAATTATGCAATCACAAAACACCAGACATTCATACTGAATGTTCTGTGTACAGGATGTCATGACATCGGGTCTGACATCCTGGAAAAATCCTGCATAATTCCATAATTCCTTTTATAACTTCCAACAGGTACACAAACATCATATGCCATGACATTGTGTATGACATCCTGATATAATCCTGCATAATTATGTTTTTCCATTTTAACTCCAGTAGGAACACACATATCAGATGCCATATCCTTGTGTATGACATTCTGAAACAATCTTGCATGATCATGTTCTTGAGCTCCAGCAGGTACATAGGATATCTTATGTTAAGACATCACACATAACATCTTGTGAACTCTCTTTGTTTTACCAAAATTGCTGCCAACACTTAGAACCAACACTTCTGTTTGGTGGTTATTCCCCATAGAAGTCTACATCATCCCCTGATAAGATCCCCAGTAGATTTCTTCTAGAATTGATCTTATCCATATCTCTTGATATTGTTGGAAGATCCCCAGTTTTGGTGATTGTGATCCCTTTCTCATTCCCAACAGCGGTCTCTGATCCCCGGTGATCCTACTTGTTCCCCTAGCATGGGTCTTTATCCCCTGCAGAGATCGGTGTTTCCTGGTATTTTGTTGCCCCCACCAGATTGGATGTTTCTCCAGCGGGCCTGACTTTCTCTCTTGAGATGTAGTACCGGATGTTTGTCCGTTGATTCTTGGACCTGTGTGTGTTAGATGTGTTGGTTTGTCAGCATTAATCATACATAAACCATGCATATACATGCATAATTATAACATTCAGATATTCATGTTGCATTCTTTGCCATATATCTTTGTTTGTTGTCTCCTGCTAATCGGTGATATATATTTCCCCAAGTAGATGTTTGTGTCCGATCTCTCCATATAGAGTCAGCCTCATAGGCAGAAAGTGTCTATCCTTTCTTCCATATTCCCCACTGAGTTATATCCTCGTGGATGATTATTTCAGTTTCCTCCCAAAACATGTATAGGGATGGAATTGCTCCCCTGAGTTATATCCTCATTGGGTTGAGTCTTGTTTCATTGTGTCTCTCTAGTTTGTTCCTAGAGTGATTACTCTTGTTATTTCCCCTGCATTTCCCCGTAGTTTAGATGAATGATTGCTCAGTAACCAGTAATTGTCCATCTTTTCCCGGCGGAGTTTCTGTGGCCTTCTACCCAGTAACCAGTAGTTATAAGTCCTATTTATGTGGTTTACTACCCAGTAACCGGTAGGTCTTCTGCAAAGCGTTATGGGGGTGATGTACATCACCCCAGCTTTAATTTGGTATATAGATCGCTTGTTTTGGTTGAGGTTGCAAAACCTGCAACTGGTGGCCGAATTTTGTCTTCTCACCAGAGAAGACGGTGGTTTCCACCACCTTCCACACGTGGTTGGCCTTGTGTCCCTTGGATCTGGCTCACAGGATCTAATCATGGCCATGCGTTTTAATTGCTTTTTTAAATCCAATGTGTTATGTTGTTGACTGGTGAACACCATGCGCGCGCGTCTCATGACCTTAGGATTAGCCACGTCAATTAATGAAAGTGGATCTGAGCGCTGTGGTTTTTTCACATTTTTTATTTCTATTTTATTTTTCTTTTATTCCATTTATTTTCAAAATTCATAACTTCTTTATTTGGAATCACAAAAATATGGGACCAATTGCAAAAAATTTCTCTCAAATTCTAGGTTCATAATCTGATTTTTAATTATTTTTGTGATTCCATTTAATATTTTTTGTGAATTGTTTTGTTTTTAATTGTTTTTAATTCATTTTAAATACTTTTAGATATTCAAAAATGCCAAAAATATTTTCTTAACATGTATGAATGATGATAAGTCAATGAAAAATATTCTCATTAATTTCTCAATTGATTTGAGATTTATTTGAGATTTTAGTTCATATATGTTATTTTCTTCATTTTTAATTGTTTAAAAATAGTTTCTGTTTTCAAAAAATGTTGAGAAATTTGTCAAATCTTGTTTGACCATGTTAGACTTATGATGATCCAATTGGACTTATCCAAGTTGATTTGAATTGGATTTGAAGTTTGACCTTAATTTGTTCATTTTATTTTATGTATTATTTTATTTCCAAAAAATACCAAAAATATGTTTGACCTTTCTTGACTTCTAATCTTAATTTCACTTCTGTTTGCCATTGATTGATGATGATTCCATTCATGTTTGATCAATGTGTTTTGACTATGTCATTTGAATTTCCATACTATACATTCTATCTTCATCTCCTTTCTTCATCTTTTTCTTTTGACCAATGAGTTAATGATTTGTGGTTAGCCTTGACATATGGGAGGCTTAACCTTCTTTGATCCAAATCAAATTCATCTTGATCAAAGATCAAGTGAATTGCTTTGTGTCTAAGATAGGTTGCTTCTTGGTCAAGCAAAAAACCTAAGATCCATACAAGGTTATTCATATTTTCTTTTGGCATGGCAAGTTGTAGAAGCTTGGCTTACTAGTCATGATTTCTAACTTGTGTTTATTTGCCTATAGTTTTATTGACCGGCCTCAGATAGGTGTGACTACTACATTAGTCCACTTACGATTGCTTAACATAGCGCTAAATTGCCTTATGGCACACTAACACTAACTACTAATTACTAATTTTTAATTCAAGCATTTAATTCTTGCAATTTAGTTTAATGCAATTTAATTTCTTGCTCATTTATTCATATTGTCTTTTCCCTTTGCACATTTGAGCTCGTGTTTATGTTTATGCCTTTTGCCTTTTGCTCACTTGAGCACATTATTGTGTAAATATACTATTGCCTTGTGCTTGTTTTGTCTTTGTTTGTGTGAACCCAATGCAAAAAGGAGAAAGGACTTAGAATTAGGACCTCACCTATGCTTAATGGAGTTCAAGAGCAACTAGGCCTCATGACTTTAGAATGCTAAATTTGTTGAAGAGCAACTAGGCCTCATGCCTTTAGAATGCTTAATCTTGAAAGTTGAATTGAAAGGACCCCTAATTTAAACTCTCTTTTTGTCCATTTCCATTATTTCATTGTGGAACTTTTTGATTGTTTGTTCTTGTTTGATCAAGTAGACACACACTCTTGCTTAACAGCTTTAGAGTGACAAATTACAACCACAAATCAGTCCAATTCAATCATCAAAAGATGACTTGAATGGCTTACAAGTCTCACGACTAAACAGACACAAACCCTAGCTCTCTTTCTATATTTCGCTCAGTATTGATTGTGTTCTAAAACAGGTTTTTTAATTCCCTTTATATAGAAGCTTTCAGCTGGGCTTGAACATCTTGAAAACCCTAAATCTATTTTCCAATTAAATCTTTTCATAACAACTGGTTAGATCTCCTTGGAAAATAAGTAAATCAGGTTGTAATCCATGATTGAATGTGCCTACAAATCAGATCTTCAATCATACATAGATTGCCATTAATTGTGCAATCACAAAACACCAGACATTCATACTGAATGTTCTGTGTACAGGATGTCATGACATCGGGTTTGACATCCTGGAAAAATCCTGCATAATTCTATAATCCCTTTTATAATTTCCAGCAGGTACACAAATATCAGATGCCATGACATTGTGTATGACATCCTGATACAATCCTACATAATTATGTTTTTCCATTTTAACTCCAGCAGGAACACACATATCAGATGCCATGTCCTTGTGTATGACATTCTGAAACAATCCTGCATGATCATGTTCTTGAACTCCAGCAGGTACATAGGATATTTATGTTAAAACATCACACATAACATCTTGTGAACTCTCTTTGTTTTACCAAAATTGCTGCCAACACTTAGAACCAACAAACTCCCCCTTTGGCAAATTTTGGCTATAACATATGTCTGTCCTTTTTGTTCACAAGAAAACTATCAGCAGTTAAATAACAGTTTAAACAGCAGCAGAAGCAAACACAATTACTAGATATAGCTACTAGTAATACACATCATGCACAAGGGTACTTCTCCTCCCCCTAAATTTGTGCAACAGAAACAGAATTACTAGTTATGGATGCAACTAGTAAGACACACAAATGCACAAGGGTACTCCTTCTCCCCTTAAATCTGTGCACACACCAAACATCTTCCATGAACATAACAGCACCTGTAACCACAACACCTGTAACAGTCAGAACAAAATTCTGACATCTGCTTCAACATCAATACCTATGCACCACATCAGACATCCCCTTTGACATCTGTAAATAGAACAACATTCTGTTTTAACACCTGTGCACTTCCTTCAATAATAGCTGTCCTTCAACTACATATATCTCTTAGCTCCACAACTTTAATTGCTTCCACATCAACACTTCTCCCCCTTTTTAGTCAAAATTGACCAAAGGTGACCAATTAGACAAAATAAATGTCAATTAGTCTATCAGAGAATGTCAGATCATATGTTATAACATTAAGAATGTTAAAACATAATAGTTAGGAAGTACAAACCATCATCATACACAGCTGTGATAGCTGAGATAATGAACAAATCCAAGGAACTCATCAAGAGCCCAAAATATTACAAACATGCATCAATGAGGACTGCCACAAATTACACATAAAAACTTCAGTCTTCCAAACATCAGCACCAGAACAGCTTCCAAAACATCAGCCACAACAGCCACACCAAGAACATTCACAGCACACCTTACACAGTCATAAATATCCTCTGGGATATTGATCACAAACTCCTTTGCTTGCTATAGGTTCTCATGAACACAGATCCCCAACTTCCCCCTTAAACATTCAAATTGATTGGCATCCAAAACTTTAGTGAAAATGTTAGCTAATTGCTTCTCAGTAGTAACATGCTCTAGAGCTATGATCTTTTCTTCTACAAGTTCTCTAATGAAGTGATGACGAATGTCAATGTGCTTTGTCCTGCTATGCTGAATAGTATTTTTGGAAATACTTATAGCACTCAGGTTGTCACAGTATAATGTCATGACTTCTTGTGTGACGTTGTATTCAGACAACATTTGCTTCATCCAGACCAGTTGAGAACAGCTACTCCCAACTGCTATGTATTCAGCTTCAGCAGTGGATAGAGATACATAGTTTTGTTTCTTGCTGGACCATGAAATCAGATTGTTCCCCAAAAAGAAACATCCTCCAGATGTGCTCTTCCTATCATCAGCACTTCCAGCCCAATCAGCGTCACAGTAACCAGTCAGCATAGTGTAACACCTCAAAATTTGCCCTCCTCTTCTTGGGACTAGTTTGATACATTGCATTTCATATTTTAGGGCATTAGGCATTGCATTTTGCATATCATATAATAATAAGAAGGTCATCCTCTAAAGTCTTTTCAAGAGATGGAGAAGTTGCATGATTCAAGCCTGAGGGTCTCTTTGGATTGATTGTCAACCATCTGAGGGTTTGTGCTTCAGTTAGGGTTTCCTGATCCTTCAAAGGTCTTGAGCATTATCTTGTTTGCAAGGATGTGTTACCATCATCATGGTTTTGTCATCATCCAGGGTTTCAGAGTGCATCCTCAAGTTCCTTTGGATTAGGGTTTTGACCTTTGGTCAACCCTAATCAATGTCATTCTTTCAACCAGGGTTTCTCAAGGAGATGAGGTATTTTTATGGGATGAGGATCAAATGAGTGTCATATTGAGCTTACATGATCTAGGGTTTCATTTTTGAGCATTTTTCTCAAGTGGTAGAGGCTCAAGCTGATCAGGGCATTGCAAGGTCATCTGTGGACCAGAAAGTCAACTGAGGGCTATGAGGTGGGGAAATGAGTTTCAACACCTCAATCATGTTCAAAAGAGGTCCGTTTGTTATTTCAAACATCTATCTTGAATATTTTGAAGCCATGGCAAAAGTTTCCAAAAATGGAAAGTGACCTGTAATTAAAAGTTTCCAAAAATGGCAAGTTTTTGGTTCACATTCAACTTGACTTTTCAACATCAAAGAAGTTTCAAATGGATTTTTGGTGAACATGAAAGTTAAAGATCTATCTCTCCCCTTTTCAAAAAGTCCAAGATCATAGCCATCTGATGATTGGTTGAGAAGTTATGGCCAAATGATCACAAAGCATGCATGGAAGTTCAACATGGCATAACTTTTGATTCAAAACTCCAAATTGGTCCACTCTTTTTGCCAAATGCTTGTCTTGACCAATACTTTCCAAATGAATCATTGCCTTACATGAAAGAAGCTCATGTGATAACTTGTCCATTCATGTGCATTTTGGAGGGAAATTCAAGAACTCAAATTTGGTTGATGCTACAAACAAAATACCACTTCCATGATGTTTATTAGATGATTTTAAGTGAATTTGTGCCCTTGCATGGCACTGTTCATGTATGGATTGTACATGCTACCTAACACTTGTCATTCACCTCATATATTCCTAATCGTAATTAACCATTGCCTAATTTGATTAACAACATGATTAGCACATCATATATAAGCCTAATCATAACTGCATTTGCCATAACAACACATTTCAGATCTGAAATTCAAGCTTCCCTCCATTTTTTCTCTCACTTCAAACTTCAATTTTCTTCACACAATTCATCAATTTCTTTGCATAATCATGATTATGGAGTATCATTGAGCAAGAATCCACGTTTGGTTTGAAGAATTTGGTCCAGAATTGAGCAGATTAAAAGCATGAACATGTTGATGGAGCTTGAGAATTGAGCTAGATCCACGTGCCTTCAACCACTATTTCTTGCACAAAGCTTCATAGGAGGATTATTGGAGCATATCTGGAGAGTTTGAGCACTTGAATACACGGATTCACATCACTGCCATTTCAAGTAGGTGAATTTTCGACCTCTTTTTTTTTGCCAAATTCTTGCCATAAACCTGTAGATCTTGTTTAGGTGATCATGCTGATGTGTTTAGAATTAATTTTGGTGAAGAAATGAGGAAGATATGTTGATTTAAAGTTTGGTTGTTGATTATGTTTTCCTTCGATCCGTTCGATTCATGAGGATTTAGGCCAAATTAATATGATATTCGTGTTCCACGTTGAAAGAACTTTCCAATGATATATGACTTGTGAGATTCTGGGAAATTTCACATGCGCCTCCGCTGGAGAACCACCGGAGAAGACGACCGGAAACACTGTTCCGGCCGTCTGGTTCATGTCCTTAGGGTTTGTGATGAGCGCGCTTTGAACCTTGCAAGCGTGAGTTCGAAACTTGGCTCACGCTTCTTTCTGATTTCCATTTGATTTTTCCTTGGAACGCAGCGTTTTGTTCACGCGCTCCTGGACTTGCCTTGCGCGGGTTCGATTCCATGCCATGCGTTTTCAGATTTTTATTGAGCGCTCATTTTGACCTTCCATGCGTGAGTTCGAGCCTTGGCATTACATGTTTCAAAATTTATTTTTTGAGCGCCTTTGCCAACCTTGTGAGCGTGGATTCAAGTCCTGGCTGTTACACTTTGACTTATGTCATTTGAATCCAATGTTTCCCTCCTATTTTCATGCATGATCCATTTTATTTGTTCTAATTTTAAAAATCCATAAAAAATAGTAGACATGTCCAAATTGATTCCAATTTTTTTCTACATGTTTGTTTTAATGTCTAGTATTTCTTCATATTATTTTCATGATTTGTTAATTTCTGGATTTTTATTTGATATTTTTTGTTTGAACATGAGGCCAAATTGACATGTTACATTCATTTGCTTGTGAAATGCTCATGGTTTATCCAATTGCTCTGAAATTTTGCATGCTTGATCTTAACACGTGATTTGATTTTTGAGATTTGGTTTGGGATTTTTATCATATTCTATCACTGTTTTGGACACATGAACATATGTTGTGACAATTTGTGTCACATTTTAGACCTTGCATTTGTACATTTTTGTTTACCTATCATTTGAGCTCTTCTGGATCTAATTTTTTGCACATTGCTTGTTCATAACATGTGGAATTCACATAAAAAAATTTCATAGCCATTGGATGTATTTCTGTTGTGATTTGGATTTTCTAATTTGATTGTCCATTTTGTGCTCATTTGTTGGTCTTTGTTTTATGTTGATCATTTGATGCCTTTGCCTTATGAATTGGTCTTGATCCTTTGGAGGACACCTTCTTGTTTGTTTGAATGTGCTTCATGTGAAATATTGACTTCTGTTTTGATCATTTGACTTGCTTTTGAACCTAGTCTTTGAACTAGTGGTTTGTACACATACTAATTGAGCTTTGTGTTTCAGGTTTGAGCATGTGGCACTAATGGTTGTTTTGGTTTCACTTTGTGAGATGCCAATACCTTTGACTACTAACTCTTGTTGTCTTGTAGGTCAATTGATGTGATGAACTCACTTGAGTGTTTGCACTTATGACTTGCATTGTGTACAGTTGCATTGGTTTCACTGTTTGTTTTCTGATTGGTTGTCTGAGATATTAACTGTTTAAGCTTTTGTACAGGTACATTAGTTGCTTGCTAGCTTTACTTTTGCTTAAGCTTTGGAGTGTGGTTGATACACCACTGAGGTAGTTTAGCCTTCTTACTCCATGTAGTCTGGAAGTCCTGTCACCTTTTTGGCAGGCATTTTGGCTGAAGTCCTCCTTAAGAGGCACTGTTTGTGTTTGTTTATATTTGTGCCGAAGACCTCCAAGTGAGGCATGTTACTTGATAAGCCCTCCTGAGTGAAGAGGAAATTGACAGATAAAAGGGATTAGCAATCAATCCCCTGTTATTCAGTGAGTCGTTCTTTATGCTCGCACTACGTGCTGATGCTCTTGAACAAATACCCAAGATCTTTGTATAGAGTCAGTCAAGTGGAATAGAGTCCCTCTTTTTGGATCCCCACGCTTTCTTTGATTTGAGCTCACCCAGGCCAGGGTTAAGAGCATGAGGTCTTATCCTCATTACCATTTTGATCTGCTCACCCTAACTCTCAATGTTAGTGGTTAAGAGCTTCAGCATGCCCCTACAGTTTTGGCTTGTTTGTCGAGGTTGATATGACCCCTCTTGACTAAAGCCCAACCATTTGTCTGAGCCTCTTGTTTGTATATAGAGTGTGATGCTTGTTCAATTGTGTTGATGTTTATTTGCTGTTTGAACTGACTTGCTGCCTGTGTGAGTTAGGTTCTAATTAGAGACCTCAACCCAGGGATATCGTTTGCATGAAAACTTTTAGGCTCGAGTCTTAGTCTCCCTATTAGTTTGTTTGCTTCCCTGGTCTCTGGTTAGGAGAGAGTTTCTCCCATGTTAAGGGGAACTATGTCGCCCTGATTCTCATACCAGATGAGATACGTAGGCAGGAGATCGAGCGAGATCTCTCCGGGCACCCTTTTGTTTTTTTGAGTGTGTTTAACCTTTTTGTTTCTTGTGACGTCTCAGCGTCTCTTTGTGATTGTGTGACAGCTATTAGGCTCGAGTTCCAGACTCCCTATTAGTTTGTCAGTCCGATAACCTTTTTCTTTGGTGTTCGCTGGTTAGCGTGTGCTATTTGTTTGGAGTCGGATGTCAGTCCATGTATTGGCATTCTGTTTCCTTGTTTGTGTTATTTGTTTGGAGTCGGATGTAAGTCCATGTATTGGCATTCTGTTTCCTTTTTGTTGTCAGGAGTCGGGTGTAAGTCCATGGATTGGCATTTCGTTTCCTGTTGAGTGTGTTCTTTTGACGTCTCAACGTCTCTTTTTGGTGTCTTGTTTCGGCGTGCGTTAGCCGAGCTACGAGTGCTCTGATTCTTACTCCGGATAGAGAAGATACGTAGGCATAGGATGCGATATCCTAGCGAGCATGTTTCCCATTTCCCCGAACTACGTTGACTCTGATGTTTGTTTCTGACAAACTACGTAGGCCCAGGATGTGACATCCTTCCGAGTCCCCTTCCTCCGTCTCCTTTCACCTGTTTATTAGTCCAGTGTGTGCATTTCTTTGAGCAGTTTATTAGCAACCTTTTCCTATTCTTTTGAGCGTGGATCCCGTCGAGTACGGCGGACGTGAGGGGTGCTAATACCTTCCCCTTGCGTAACCGACTCCCGTACCTTGCAATCTCTGGTTGTAAGACCGTTCCTTTCCCTTTCTTAGGTTAGTCCTGCGCTCCCTTTCCGTCATAGGATGAATAGCGTCGGTGGCGGCTCTGTAAACCTGTTTTTCTTCCGCCGGTTGTTTTTCGCGTTGCGACACATAGATCCAGATCCATGAGTATACAACATCCCATAGTCACTGGTGCCATTGACTTATTTTAGTGTTCTCTTCACTTGGTTTATGTGACTGACTTTTGGTTCAGCTTGATACCTAGCACAAACACCTACAGCAAATGCAATGTCAGGTCTGCTTGCTGTGAGATATAGCATACTACCTATCATGCTTCTGTATAGACTCTGATCTACACTGACACCACTTTCATCTTTGGAGATTTTCACATGAGTAGGAGTAGGTGTCCTTTTATGGCTTGCATTTTCCATGCCAAACTTCTTCACAATGTTCTTGGCATACTTGCTTTGAGAAAGAAAGATAGAGTCTTCCATCTGTTTGACTTGTAGCCCAAGAAAGTTGGTCAGCTCTCCAACAAGGCTCATCTCAAACTCAGATTGCATTTGTCTAACAAAATGTTCAACCATCTGATCTGACATCCCACCAAATACAATGTCATCTACATATATTTGTGCCACCATGAGCTTCCCTCCTTCATTCTTCACAAATAGAGTTTTGTCAATACCTCCTTTCATGTATCCATTGTCAGTGAGGAACACTGTGAGTCTCTCATACCAAGCCCTGGGAGCTTGCTTCAACCCATAGAGGGCTTTCTTCAATCTGTACACATGTTGTGGAAGATTTGGATATGTGAATCCTTTAGGTTGTTCAACATATACCTCTTCATTTAAGTAGCCATTCAGGAAGGCACTTTTTACATCCATTTGAAACAGTTTGAATTTCATAATACATGCCACTCCAAGCAACAATCTAATGGATTCAAGGCGAGCTACAGGAGCAAATGTTTCATCAAAGTCTACTCCTTCTACTTGAGTATATCCTTGAGCTACTAATCTAGCTTTGTTTTTAGTAACAACCCCTTGTTCATCAGATTTATTCTTATACACCCACTTTGTACCTATGACATTTACTCCTCCAGGTCTAGGAACCAATTCCCATACTTCATTCCTCTTGAATTGGCCTAACTCCTCTTGCATGGCATTGATCCAGAGCTCATCAGTCAAGGCTTCCTTGACATTTCTGGGTTCAATCTTTGACACAAAGCAGCCATGGGAGATCACTTCCCTTGATCTAGTAGTGACTCCTTTATCTGGATCTCCTATGATAAGATCTTTGGGATGATCCTTCTGAATTCTGATAGAGGGTCCCTTGTTGATTTTGTCATCTTTAGGTTCAACTTGAGGAGTTTCTCCTTCCTTATTTTTGTCTGAGAAGTCAGCTGGAGAATCATTCAGAGATGTCTCGACATCGTTTGTGACATCAGTCTGTTGGTCATCAACCACAACATTAATGGATTCCATCAATACATTAGTTCTGGAATTAAAGACCTTGTAAGCTCTGCTGTTTGTTGAATAGCCCAGAAATATTCCCTCATCACTTTTGGGATCCATCTTCCTTCTTTGCTCACGATCAGCCAAGATATAGCATTTGCTACCAAATACGTGGAAGTATTTGACTATAGGTTTTCTTCATTTCCAGACTTCATATAGGGTTGTGGGAGTCCCTTTCTTCAATGTCACTCTGTTGTGAACATAGCAGGTTGTGTTCATGGCTTCATCCCAAAAATGGTAAGGCAATTTCTTAGCATGAATCATAGCTCTAGCTGATTCTTGAAGAGTCCTATTTTTTCTTTCCACCACACCATTTTGCTGGGGAGTGATGGGAGATGAGAACTCATGATGAATTCCTTCTGAAGAGCAGAATTCAGCAAATTTACTGTTCTCAAATTCTTTCCATGATCACTTCTAATTTTGATAACAGGACTTTCTTTTTCTCTTTGAAGTTTCAGACAAAGCTCCTTAAAGACTTCAAATACGTCAAATTTTTCTCTTATAAAATTGATCCAGGTGTATCTGGAGAAATCATCCACCACCACATATGCATACTTCTTCCCACCAAGGCTTTCTACTTGCATGGGTCTCATCAAGTCCATATGAAGGAGTTCCAAAACTTTGGTAGTGGTGTCATGTCTGAGCTTCTGGTGTGACATCCTTGTTTGTTTTCCAATCTGACACTCTCCATAGATTTTTCCCTCATCAATCTTTAAGTTGGGAATTCCTCTAACAGCTTCAACTGATATGATCCTCTTCATACCTTTAAGGTGCAGGTGGCCCAATCTTTGATGCAATATCTTCACTTCTTCCTCTTTGGCTAAGGTACACATTGAAGAGTGTCTAGTTTCTTGAGAGCTCCACATGTAGCAGTTGTCTTTGGACCTAACTCCCTTCATGATTACTTCATTTTCCTTGTTAGGAATCAGACATTCAGTTCTGGTGAAGTTTACATTTAGACCTTGATCACACAGTTGACTGAAGCTTATAAGATTAGCAGTTAATCCCTTAACAAGTAGAACATTGTCAAGGTCAGGAACTCCATGGAAATCCAACTTACCCATTCCCTTGATTTCACCCTTTGCACCATCACCAGAGGTAACATAACTCATCGCATGAGGGTGAAGTTCAGTTAGCAGATTTTTGTTCCCAGTCATATGTCTGGAGCAACCACTGTCAAAATACCAATCTTCTTTGGCTGAAACTCTGAAGGAAGTGTGAGCTATTAGACTTGTATCCATTGTCTTAGGAACCCATTGCTTTTTGTTGACAGTCCTGTGATGCTTGGATCTTGATTGGTATTGAGACTGAACAGGGCTAGGATAACCATATAACTTATAACATAAGGGCTTCAAGTGGCCAAATTTTCCACAGTATTGGCATCTCCATCTTTGATGTTTCCCTTTCTGCTGTTGTGACATCTGATGTGACATCTCAGGTTTGCTTTTAACATGGCTGCACTTAGGTTTGGATTTTGGTTTGCAACAAGTGTAACTGCACTCAGCCTTGAATCCAATGCCTGATTTGTTTCCTGTTATTTGGCCAGTCTGGAGAATCTTGTCTAAGATGGCAGATCCATTGTTAAGCATTCTTACATACTTAGTCATCTCAACTAGTTTGGAATTCAAGAGTACAGCTTCAGTCTTCAATTCTGAGATGGTTTCCACATACTCTTCCTTTTTATTTTCCAGCTGAGCTATCACTTTCTTTTGGCTTTCAACTTTTCTGCACACTCCTGCACTTTTGTGGCACAACTCTTTGTAGGTAGTGGCCAGCCCTTCAAAGGTTCTTTCATCATCCATTGACTCTTTCTCAGACCCCCATCTTCCTGTCAATGCAGTCACATGGTTTATTGCTTCTTCTGTTTCACTTCCATCAGACCAAGAGGCAACAGGACTCCTCTTTTGTTTCTTGAGGTAGGTCCCACATTCAGTTTTAATATGACCATACCCATTACACTCACAGCACTGAACTTCTTTGGGCTTTTCTTCAGACTTTGTTCTCTTCCCAAAGTTGTTGGATTTACTGATGTCAGATGCGATGTTCTTGACATTGCCCTTTGCTCTCACATCTACCTTTTTCATCAATCTGTTGAACTGTCTTCCCAGCATTGCTATCTCCTTTGCCAGATCTTCATCAATATCTTGACCACCTTCCCCATCTTCCTCTTTAGTGTTTGACATGAATGATATGCTCTTGGCTTTCTTTTCAGCTCCATCACATATTCCCATATCAAATGTTTGGAGGGATCCAATTAGCTCATCAACTCTCATATTTGAGATGTCTTGAGATTCTTCTATGGCTGTTACTTTCATAGCAAATCTCTTCGGGAATGATCTGAGTATTTTTCTTACTAACTTTTCATCTGACATCTTCTCTCCCAAAGCTCCTGAGGCATTGACAATTTCAAGGATACTCATGAGAAATTCATGAATATTTTCATCTTCTTTCATCCTTAAGTTTTCAAACTTGGTGGTGAGCAGTTGTAGTCTAAACATTTTCACTCTAGAGGTGCCTTCATGAGTGGTTTTGAGAATGTCCCAAGCATCCTTAGTTACTTCATAGTTGTTCACTAATCTGAAGATGTTCTTGTCTACTCCATTGAAGATGACATTCAATGCTTTAGAATTTCCAAGGCTAGGTCATCCTCCTCCTTGGACCATTATTCTTCAGGCTTTTTCTCAACAGTGGCTTCTCCTGCTTTAGTAACTACAGGGTGCACCCAGCCTGTTAACACAGCCTTCCAAGCCTTGTTATCAAGAGATTTTAGAAAGGCTACCATTCGAGGTTTCCAATAGTCGTAGTTAGAACCATCCAAAATTGGTGGCCTGTGAACAAATCCTCTATCTCTCTCCATTGTACCAGAAAGTATTGTCCCTAGATCTCACCCAGAACCAGAGCAGGATGCCTGCTCTGATACCAATTGAAATTCTGGTATCAAATATAA
Source organism: Lathyrus oleraceus (assembly GCF_024323335.1). Lineage (NCBI taxonomy): Eukaryota > Viridiplantae > Streptophyta > Magnoliopsida > Fabales > Fabaceae > Lathyrus > Lathyrus oleraceus. The sequence goes on from NC_066584.1 coordinate 225,589,464, forward strand.
GATGTCGAAGGTAATGTCACGACACTAATATCTGTTAACACAAACAGGATAAAGATACAGAATGGTAAAGCAAAATACACAAGCAATTGTTAACCCAGTTCGGTGCAACTCACCTACGTCTGGGGGCTACCAAGCCAGGAAGGAAATTCACTAAAATAGAATCAGTTCAAAGACTCTCCGTACACTTCAACAAGTTACAGTCTTTCTCACCTAATCTCTACCCGTGCAATTTCTACCTAAGCACTCTTAGATATGAGAACCCACTCACTTTCCTACAATCGCACATCTGATCTTAAACAACAATCCCTTGAGAAAAGAAAACACTTTTCAATAACACACTCTTGATTTTACTTCACAGTTTCAATCAAGAAGACACACTCTTGATCTTGCTTAACAACTTTGATCAAGAAGACACACACTTGATCTTGCTTCACAACTTTGATCAAGTAGACACACACTCTTGCTTAACAGCTTTAGAGTGACAAATTACAACCACAAATCAGTCCAATTTAATCATCAAAAGATGACTTGAATGGCTTACAAGTCTCACGACTAAACAGACACAAACCCTAACTCTCTCTCTATATTTCGCTCAGTATTGGTTGTGTTCTAAAACAGGTTTTCTAAGTCCCTTTATATTGAAGCTTTCAGCTGGGCTTGGACATCTTGAAAACCCTAAATCTATTTTCCAATTAAATCTTTTCATAATAGCTGGTTAGATCTCCTTGGAAAATAAGTAAATCAGGTTGTAATCCATGATTGAATGCGCCTGAAAATCATATCTTCAATCATACATAGATTGCCATTAATTGTGCAATCACAAAACACCAGACATTCATACTGAATGTTCTGTGTACAGGATGTCATGACATCAGGTCTGACATCCTGGAAAAATCCTGCATAATTCCATAATTCCTTTTATAACTTCCAGCAGGTACACAAACATCAGATGCCATGACATTGTGTATGACATCCTGATATAATCCTGCATAATTATGTTTTTCCATTTTAACTCCAGCAGGAACACACATATCAGATGCCATGTCCTTGTGTATGACATTCTGAAATAATCTTGCATGATCATGTTCTTGAGCTCCAGCAGGTACATAGGATATCTTATGTTAAGACATCACACATAACATCTTGTGAACTCTCTTTGTTTTACCAAAATTGCTGCCAACACTTCTGTTTGGTGGTTATTCCCCATAGAAGTCTACATCATCCCCTAATAAGATCCCCAGTAGATTTCTTCTAGAATTGATCTTATCCATATCTCTTGATATTGTTGGAAGATCCCCAGTTTTGGTGATTGTGATCCCTTTCTCATTCCCAACAGCGGTCTCTGATCCCCGGTGATCCTACTTGTTCCCCTAGCATGGGTCTTTATCCCCTGCAGAGATCAGTGTTTCCTGGTATTTTGTTGCCTCCACCAGATTGGATGTTTCTCCAGCGGGCCTGACTTTCTCTCTTGAGATGTAGTACCGGATGTTTGTCCGTTGATTCTTGGACCTGTGTGTGTTAGATGTGTTTGTTTGTCAGCATTAATCATACATAAACCATGCATATACATGCATAATTATAACATTCAGATATTCATGTTGTATTCTTTGCCATATATATTTGTTTGTTGTCTCCTGCTAATCGGTGATATATATTTCCCCAAGCAGATGTTTGTGTCCGATCTCTCCATATAGAGTCAGCCTCATAGGCAGAAAGTGTCTATCCTTTCTTCCATATTCCCCACTGAGTTATATCCTCGTGGATGATTATTTCAGTTTCCTCCCAAAACATGTATAGGGATGGAATTGCTCCCCTGAGTTATATCCTCATTGGGTTGAGTCTTGTTTCATTGTGTCTCTCTAGTTTGTTCCTAGAGTGATTACTCTTGTTATTTCCCCTGCATTTCCCCGTAGTTTAGATGAATGATTGCTCAGTAACCAGTAATTGTCCATCTTTTCCCGGCGGAGTTTCTGTGGCCTTCTACCTAGTAACCAGTAGTTATAAGTCCTATTTATGTGGTTTACTACCCAGTAACCGGTAGGTCTTCTACAAAGCGTTATGGGGGTGATGTACATCACCCTAGCTTTAATTTGGTATATAGATCGCTTGTTTCGGTTGAGGTTGCAAAACCTGCAACTGGTGGCCGAATTTTGTCTTCTCACCAGAGAAGACGGTGGTTTCCACCACCTTCCACACGTGGTTGGCCTTGTGTCCCTTGGATCTGGCTCACAGGATCTAATCATGGCCATGCGTTTTAATTGCTTTTTTAAATCCAATGTGTTATGTTGTTGACTGGTGAACACCATGCGTGCGCGTCTCATGACCTTAGGATTAGCCACGTCAATTAATGAAAGTGGATCTGAGCGCTGTGGTTTTTTCACATTTTTTATTTCTATTTTATTTTTCTTTTATTCCATTTATTTTCAAAATTCATAACTTCTTTATTTGGAATCACAAAAATATGGGACCAATTGCAAAAAAATTCTCTCAAATTCTAGGTTCATAATCTGATTTTTAATTATTTTTGTGATTCCATTTAATATTTTTTGTGAATTGTTTTGTTTTTAATTGTTTTTAATTCATTTTAAATACTTTTAGATATTCAAAAATGCCAAAAATATTTTCTTAACATGTATGAATGATGATAAGTCAATGAAAAATATTCTCATCAATTTCTCAATTGATTTGAGATTTATTTGAGATTTTAGTTCATATATGTTATTTTCTTCATTTTTAATTGTTTAAAAATAGTTTCTGTTTTAAAAAAATGTTGAGAAATTTGTCAAATCTTGTTTGACCATGTTAGACTTATGATGATCCAATTGGACTTATCCAAGTTGATTTGAATTGGATTTGAAGTTTGACCTTAATTTGTTCATTTTATTTTATGTATTATTTTAATTCCAAAAAATACCAAAAATATGTTTGACCTTTCTTGACTTCTAATCTTAATTTCACTTCTGTTTGCCATTGATTGATGATGATTCCATTCATGTTTGATCAATGTGTTTTGACTATGTAATTTGAATTTCCATTCTATACATTCTATCTTCATCTCCTTTCTTCATCTTTTTCTTTTGACCAATGAGTTAATGATTTGTGGTTAGCCTTGACATATGGGAGGCTTAACCTTCTTTGATCCAAATCAAATTCATCTTGATCAAAGATCAAGTGAATTGCTTTGTGTCCAAGATAGGTTGCTTCTTGGTCAAGCAAAAAACCTAAGATCCATAGAAGGTCATCCATATTTTCTTTTGGCATGACAAGTTGTAGAAGCTTGGCTTACTAGTCATGATTTCTAACTTGTGTTTATTTGCCTATAGTTTTATTGACCGGCCTCAGATAGGTGTGACTACTACATTAGTCCACTTACGATTGCTTAACATAGCGCTAAATTGCCTTATGGCACACTAACACTAACTACTAATTACTAATTTTTAATTCAAGCATTTAATTCTTGCAATTTAGTTTAATGCAATTTAATTTCTTGCTCATTTATTCATATTGTCTTTTCCCTTTGCACATTTGAGCTCATGTTTATGTTTATGCCTTTTGCCTTTTGCTCACTTGAGCACATTATTGTGTAAATATACTATTGCCTTGTGCTTGTTTTGTCTTTGTTTGTGTGAACCCAATGCAAAAAGGAGAAAGGACTTAGAATTAGGACCTCACCTATGCTTAATGGAGTTCAAGAGCAACTAGGCCTCATGACTTTAGAATGCTAAATTTGTTGAAGAGCAACTAGGCCTCATGCCTTTAGAATGCTTAATCTTGAAAGTTGAATTGAAAGGACCCCTAATTTAAACTCTCTCTTTGTCCATTTCCATTATTGCATTGTGGAACTTTTTGATTGTTTGTTCTTGTGTGATAGGGATTCCAAGTTTTGAGATAATTAGAAGGACCATTGTCATGAGCATCCAAGTTAAGAGAAAGACAAGCCAATTGGAAGATCCTAGGAGCTTGATTGATATTTGATTGATTGCTTGAATTAGTTGCTAAGTCCAAAGGAAAGGAGCATCTTGGGTCATCTTTATGCTCTCAAGAAATGAACTCCAAGGGTTTTACTCTCTTCTCTCATCTTTTGCATGTTTAGGACTAACCCTTCTCTTCTTCTCTCCACTCTAACCCAATCCAAACTCATTTTGTGCAAACATTGACATTGTTTTCAAAACTAGAAACCTAGGCATTATGCCTTTGATTTTTCAAACTCTTTTCATTAATACTTATTTTGAATTGAACCTTAAGTCAACTTTGACTTCATTTTGTGAATACTTCTAATTGGTAAATCCAACTCACTTCAAATGATTTTTGTGGTTCCAATGGCCACCTTTGTCAAAGCTTTTCATAAACATTAGCTATTAGGTTTGAGTTATCATAGTGGTTAATATAAACCTCACATGTATCCTTAGTGATTGGACTATAATTCTTCCATACTTATTATAGGGTGGATCCCTCACTAGTATGTTGAAGCTCTCCTCACATGGTGGATTGGACTATAAGTCTACCTTTGTGATGGTACATAGGCAATGGGTTTATCCATTCAAACAACAAAATTTTAAATAATTTGTATATTCTTTTCTCATCTCCTCAATCATGTTTGCACAAATATTTTTACAAATACCAACCTACCATATAACATTTGCAAAAAGGGCTCCCTTAGAGTACTAAGGATGTTTTGGGTGCTTAAAACATTCCCATTGCATAACCAACCCCCTTACCCAGATCTCTGACATTCTTATTAGTTTTAACTTCTCGGTTTTTGTTCGCTTTCTAACCTTTCCTTTGGATAAATAAAAATGCGGTGGCGACTCGAATTGTATGATTTACTTTTGATTTAGTCAATAAATCTAAAGGTAACGAATACCCTGCTACAAAACTACAACTATAGATTCCTTCGTTGGTGCTTGAGAGGTCACATTGAAATCATGAGTATATATTCAGCCATTGTAGGTCATTCAACTCATTTCTGCGATGTTTGTGACATCATCACTAATAACTTCCAGGTTTTTCTCACGTTCAACTTCTTCAGACTCCCTATCAATAACAGTTATGTCATACCTCCAAGGAACGACTTTGGTGCTCTCATATGGAAAAGGGGCAGGCATACAGACAATCATGAGTGATGGATGGCTAGTCGACTAGACAATATCCCTTTTTTATAGGTTATTTCAGCAGGCTCAGGAAAATTGAAATAGCTTTCAATTACCAAAACTTCTTCATTTCTTTGCAAGGCCAATGACTTGCAGAACACCTTGATCCATCAGGTGCTGAATATCATCTCGTACCATCTTACATCCTCTTGGATGAATGGCGTATACTTCACAATTATCATGGCAAACATTAATCAAGCCAACTCCCACCAATCTTGCATGGAATGCTAGAAAAAGAGTTTTTATATCTTCAACATTTTTTATCATATAAACATCATATATTTCCTCAATGGCGTTAACAACATCATGCGTAGATAAAGGATTATTATTTACGTTTGGCCCCGTCGTACCCCAAAATTTTCCCTCCCCTTTTCACTTTTCATTCAACCCATGACTTGAGATTCATTTGCACACATTTATCTGCATTCGTTCATGTTGAAATTTGTTAATCTATAGATTCAAGGCCCTTGTCCTATGATTAATGCTCATGTTTCATTCTTGGTCTATAAAGATTTCAACTTGTTTTTTCAGAATCAATTGCTTGACAACAATAGCAAAATTCTAAGTACAACATTCTCCATCCATTTGCAAGGAGATCGATTTTCACTATTCTCTAACAACCTGCATTTTTTAGTTTCATTGTAACCAACCTAGAGGAGCACATATGGGACCACAACCACCATTAACTGAAACATAAACTAACTAATTCTGAATCTACAATTGCATTTTCGAATAAAACGTCATTGATATTCATGATTGATTCAGTCAAACCTATATTAATGTTATTTAATATAAGTATATTCCCAATTTTTTGACCATGGTTTTTCAACCATCCATTATGTGGAGGATTCCATCTAACTCTCTGGGTAATGTTCTCATTTTTGTTATTATTTATCTCCTTTTCATACTTCACACTATGTTGTCTAACTTTCGTTCTAATTCCAGTTTGTATCCAAATTCATTCATAAGTTTGGTTTTTGTTTCACTAACTCGATGATAAGTCTGGTCTATATTAATATCCTATATTATCTTTGTTTGTTTTTTTTGCTTTAAAAGTTGGTTATTTGGTCCGTACTTTGATTTAACATGTTATCCTGGGCTCCCTCTCCAATCCTGGGGTCCATCTGTGTTTTCTCTCTCACTTTGTTTAATTTGAGGTAAGGATTGATCTTACTATTTATCCATTTACAAGTGGAACAATTGTTTTGTGTGATGCTTATTTTGTCATAACTCATCTCCTGCATTTTCTCGTAATCTTTCTATCCTTTTGCATGTTAGATTAATGATTTTCCACTGTCTTCTGGGTCACCCTCTGCCTATCATGGTTTCTGCTTCTCTGGGTATTATCCTCTTAATAAACTTTGTAGGATTCAAGTATAGTTGTGTTCATCTTGTTAGCCTTATGATTTTTCTGATATGATCCTTGATGCGTTTAACATTGAATTGATTAGTTCTTCGTTTATTCTTCTTACCAGTTTGATTGTCGTTGTGAATTCTCTTGAGGTTATTGTCATTATTCAGATAAGTGATACTTTTTTCTTCATTTTTTTTTACCTTGATCATTGAGCTTAGTAAGCTCCTTCTTTTGACTTTAATGATGCTTTATTTTATCTTCCTTCTCTCCAGGATTAAAGACCATATCCTTATTGTGGTGTGCAGTCTTCCTTTTGTCAAGCACCTAAACTTCATTGTTATTCCCTAAATCCTTCTTGTTGTTGTTTTTGTTATGCTGGCTATTGGTACTCATCTTATTGTTATTTTAATTCTTGGTAGTGGACATGTTGTTGTAGAAATTACAGCAGGTTTGGTTGGCTCGATTGATGACATCTATAGCAAGTGAGTCTTTCTAATCAAAGATAGATGTGTTTCTGGATGTCCATATTCCATCAATGAAATTGATGAATATGGATATATTTTCTTTACTTATAGTAGCAATACTTTTTCTAATCCAATATGCAAAGTTTTGGGTTAGGTTCTAATTAAAGTTTAAGTTCAGTTGGGATCCAAACAAAACATGGTTTTCCTAACAACAATTCTTGAAAAAATGGTTAGTCGACTAAATTTTTGAATAACATCTGGGACGAAAGGGTCACACTGAATGCCCCTACTATTAAGGTTCTCTTTAATAGGGATACTATTGAGGAGGATTCTCCAAAGGAGAAATTATTGCCTAGGAGTAACCTTACTACTCCAGACTTTATTCCATAGTTCCTTGTTTGCTTTTCTATTAGAGATCTCAATGTCATTATTCCTCTGCCACTCCTTAATGTAGTAGTACCCAATATTCCCACTATAATGCCCATATTTTTGTCCCCTTAGCTAATAAAATTTCCTTTGTCTAGGTTTTGTAGGGGTTTTTAGTGATTTTATCTTTGTCTATGGAGATAAAAGTATTGTTAATAGCATTTAGGTCCCAACAACCATTTTCCTCATCAATGAGGTCCTTAAATCCAATTGTACTTGTGTCCAAAAGCTTTTGTGTTAGGATTTTAAACTCACATATTTTTGGAATCCAGTTGTCCTCCCAAATATTAATCTTGTTACCTTTAAAAATATTCTAGCAGTTGCCTTTGTATATAATCCAATTGTTGTGATGAATGTTTCCCCATAGGTAGCTAGGTCTTCTCCCCAATTTGGCTTTGGGAGTATCATAGTTAGGGTAATACCTAGATTTTCGAACGCCATCCACAAAAGTAGTAGGTTCAATATGCAACCTCCAAACTTGTTTAGAAAGCATGGCCTCATTAAAATCTTGGAAGTATCTAAAGCCCATACCTCATTGTTGGTTAGACTAGCATGACTCCTTCAATTTAATCCAATGGACTTTGTTGCCTTTGTGACTATCTTTCCATCGAAACCTAGATGATATGTGTAGCGGGAAATTCATGATCATCAAGCTATTGACAAGCTAGAGATCAAAGACAAGAGTCACCACCGCGCTTTTATTGTTTCCAAGGGAAAAGGGAAAAAGTACAAACAAAACCCAAAAGTAAGAAGTTTTCAAATCAAAACTAATAAAAAGTCAGAGATCACAGGTAAGGGGGTTAGTTACACATAGGGAAGGTGTTAGCACCCAAAGTGTCCTAGGTACTCCTAGGGAGCCCTTTTTGTGTGCATATGTACTTGGTATAAAATGATGTTTACAAACAAATAGAGTGGGGGGATGAGAAAAGAATTCATTAATTATATTTTTGTGTTTGACAAGACCTTCGGTCTTGTGCCTACATACCAACATAAAAATGAGGGATCAAAACCTCGTAGTTCGTGATACAAATTTCAAAGTGGATGCATTGCTTTTAACAAAAATTAAGTTTGAAAGGCACAAAGGCCTAAAAATGGTTTGAATGAGTTAGTTCTTTTTGGCTTTTTGAAAGTTTAAGTCAAGTATAGTTAAGTTTATTTATAATTTTCATTTAGAAAAGAAATTTGAAAATGCAATGGCATAAGGCCAAAGTTTCTATCCTTTTGCAAAGGTGGTCAAAGTTTAGAACAAAAATAGTTCACACAAAGAAGATTTTGAAAAATGGAGGGAGAGATTTTGAAATTAAAGAAATGGGGATAAGATGAAGAGACTATCCTATGTGCAAAATTAAAAGTTTAGAGTTGAAAAGATCTGACCAAATGGGTAGCAATCCAATAGACAAGAATGTCAATAGAAACTCAGAATTCCCTTGGACTTTTAGAATCAAATAACACACAAATGCACAATTATATTATCCTGAAGGGCAAGGCATCAAATAAATATGGCCACATCCAAGCTTACCCATTCCATGATCTTCTCCAAAATAGCCCATGTAACAGATGAATTCCACAAGTCACAGGTTCAAAATAACAGCTTCACAATGATCATGTTGCAGATGACCTCAAAGATGTCTTCAAAGATGTATCAGATGAATTTCCAATTGCAAGCACATGATTTCTCAGCAAATTGGCATTGGCCAAGTCCTTTAGCTCAGGAAGGTTGCCTAGATTCTAAGTCCATTTCCCAAGATCAAGCCAACAGTCCACATAAAAGTCTTTTAGGGTTTTTTGTTGTTATTATGTACATTAATGGTCAAAGACCACACAAACAAGCAAAGTATACACAAACAAAATATATCACACAATATGGTTCAAATGGACAAAGTGAAAATTGCATTATCATAAACAATTAGAATGATATGAACAATGGCAAATGAAATAGAGTGCTAAAAGTAAATTACATTAAATTAAAAGCTTGAAATTAAAAGTTAGTAGTTAATTGGTTAGAAGTTAGTATTGTTTTGCTTTTGCTTTTCATCTTAAGACATTCTTTGGAGAACACTCAACCCACTTATCACAAGCATGAATCCTTGAACCAAAACACCTTCCAAAGGAAGGAAAGACGGCCAAGTTTCCACACAATACCATGAAAGAGGGGAGACTTACAATCTCACTAACTAGAATGATTTTGCCTTTTATGTCACAAATTTAGCGTTATGTTAAGCAATCGTAATTGGACTTATGTAGAAGTCATAACTATTTGTGGTCGGGCAATAGAATTTTGGTGTTAATGCATGTTAGAGACATAGTATAATGGACTATGCTCATGAAACATACCACACACAAAAAGAATATGCAAAAGGTGTGGCCTAATCTCATCCATACTCATGTCAATTTTTCAATCAACTAGCATTAGGACTTTGAGATATCATAGGCCAAAGGGAATGAATGAATGAAGAAAGGGAATAAGATGGAGTGGGAGGGGAATGGATCAAAACAGAAATTGGTCAAAGGAGGACTTTTACCAAATTCTTGGTTGTTCTCTTTGTTCATGAGGGTCTCAAACCCTAGATGTGAACTTGATGAATCAATGGAATCATGCCCTTCCTACAAAAAAAATTAGACAAATGCAAAGACATATTTTTGGTATTTTGGTTAGTGAAATGATAAAATACAAGTATGATACAATCACAAAGTGCTTGGTGATCTCTCCCAAAACAAACCCAATGAAAGAGGGGTAAGGAGGATGCCGAGATATGATCCCAATGCTAATGCTTATGATGGAATTACATGAGGGATCTTAGGATCAAAATTGGGGTCTTACACTATGATATCCATATTTTTACATAGACTTTTGGGTAAGATAAAGGAACTCATAACATAGGTAGTAATATCTTGGGCTACTACCTTAATAAGTGCAGCCCCACCGACATAGGATAAGTTATTAGCCTTTCATACTTTCAATTTTTTCTGGATTATGTCCAACATGAAGTTGAAACTATGAATTTTTTAGTGACCAATCTAAGTGGGGAGTCCTAGGTAGATTTAAATTCTGGGGACAGTAGGAATACCAAGGAGGTTAGTGAAGATATCTTTTTAGGCCTGATTGGTGTTTTTGCTGAACATCATCTCAGGTTTTTGGAAGTTAATATTCTTCCATGAGGTTTCCTGATATTTGTTGATGATGGATAAAAGAGTTCTAGCTTATTTCTCTTTCTACTTAAAGAAAATAAGGTTGTCATATGCAAAAAAAAAAGATGAGTTATATTATGATCCCTTCTAGCGATAGATATAACTTCTTAGATTCTTGGACATTCCTGATAAGATTAGAAAATAAATTAGCATGTGAAATAAACAAATCAGGGTATATAGGGTGTCCCTGTCCGATTTCTTTGGTACGAGTGATACTGTCATAGGGATAACTATTGATGATAATGGAAAAAGTGTTTGTAGGTACACAAATCATGACAGTGTTGGTAATACAAGAGGAAAAACCAACGTTGAGCAAAGTTTTTTTGATGAAACTCCATTCTAGTATGTCATAGGCTTCTTACATATCCCTTTTAATACCCATATAACCTTGTTTATTCTTATTAGGCCTATTAAGGTTGTTGAAAACGTCATAGGATGTCATAGTGTTATCAATTATGAGTATTTTTTGGACAAAAGAACTTTGGTTCTCACTCATGATGTTAGTGTTGGAGTAAGCCTTAATAGTCAATCAGTATTGGCTATATTTGATTTTGTATCAAGGATTTAATATATACATTCATTAATGTATATATATATATATATATATATATATATATATATATATATATATATATATATATATATATATATATATATAAAATATGCATTGTATTTATTGTGTTATTTGTATATGACCTATTAAGTGTGACTTAATCGTGAGACCTCATTAAGCATAAAGATATTTTTCTTAAAGTATATGTAGTCAGGTTTTAATGTCACATAGGATAATTGTGGTGCATAGAGACTATAATGTGAGTAGACATATGATCGTATCTCACTGGTCATGGATATGAGATATCGAGTCTTTACATAGGTGTATTTATTAGGAGAAATATTTATACTAGATTGATCCACCATGAGAATACTACATAGTTAGTTATGTAAGTATATAATGGTGTATCTCAATGGTCATGGATATGAGATATCATAGTAATAATGGTGTATACTGCCCTTCGACCTGAAACTACTATGGACCCTAGATATGAAGTTGAATACTTTATTGTGAATCAAACATTATTGATAATAAGATGACCATAAAGATGGTTGTTGGGTATTCCACATATCATGCTAAGGGACATGAGCAATCTAGACGGGATTTACCCCTCATACATAAACATGAGTAATATTTATAGGCCTCTGTTACACTTGGATTTTCATCTACTAGTAAGTCAATAAAGAATGTCAATGAAAATACGTTTACTGTGTGAACATTGATGAAATTTCTTTAAAGGGTGATTAATGGAAAGTTGTCGATAGACCAATGACGAAGAGTCAACAGAGCCATCGACCCAGTGGGACATGGTTTAGAGGACTCTCAGGGATAAATCTATAAGACCCATATTATCGGGGAAACATATCCAGAATCTCAAGAAGGAAAATCGACAGGAGTGCTCATTCCACCAAAAAGGACAAGTCGACTGAACAATATGGTATAAAAGACTTTATGACTTTTATAGCTCTTGGGTCCTTGAAAGTTGTCGCTACCGGGGTTTCACGATAACGAGGAACTGGGACTTTTGAACTAAAGAATTGCCAAAGAGAGGCAAAATCAGAAGAGTCGCCATGGAATTTTATTTGGTTTACCTCTATTGAAGAGGAGAGGGGAAATAGTCGTTAAAAACCTCGAAAAAAGAGATGTGCACGGGAAGCGCAAAAAAGGAATAAGGAATCAGTCTCGCAACCGAGACTTGGGTTCGAAAGCCGGTTACACAAGGGAAGTTATTAACACCCCTCACGTCCATGGTACTCCATGGGAAGCATTGGAGTTGTTAAGGTATGTGGGTATTTATCATGATTATTATTCTATTTTCTAGAAGTGTGTAAAAAGAGTGAGATTTTGGGTTTTTTATTATTGTACTCGCTAAGGATTATGGCCCTTGTGCCTACGTATCATTTATCGGGGATGAGGAATCAGATCTCCATAGTTTGGAGTAGAAAATGTTTGTGTTTTGGTTGATTTTACCTTTAAGAGAAGGGTTTTCAGGATGGGTTCCTTAAGGCACAAAAATTAGGTTTGATGGGTCGTGTTGATTTTACCTTGAATAAGGGTATATGAAAAAGGATTGTCTGTGATTAGATTGCACTAAAGTCTAGGGGTGTAGGTGAATATTCTAGACAACAAGTCAATCATCTTGTGTCCAAAATAATCAGGGTGAGGGTAGGAATGCTCCATTCTCACTCATTCTCCACCACTTAAGGCTCGTGGCGCACAAAACTAATCATATTTTTAAGTGTTTTGAATTTGATTATGAAAATTCCGCTTGACGTTGGATCAAGGGTTTATTTATTTAGATTATGAAATTAGATAATACAACATACATGCAAAGTAACCAACAAGAAAGTAAGGGGTCTCATTGTAAGGTAGCCCAAGAGAAAGCCTTGTGTGTGCAAAAGTGACCTAAGCTAAATAAAGGATAATGGTCTTACAAACATGTCCCCCTAAGGTGGTGGCATGTTGCCATTCTTACAACCGGAATGCAAGTGAAGATGAAACCTAAAGTTCACAAAGTATAACAAAGATAATGGAAAACGCCTCCAAGCAAAGGTCCTAGGATGGGATCCTCTAAGTCCAAGTTGATTAAGTGAAATGTATTATTTTTGGTCTTATAATTTTATTATGTTTTTGTTGTTTTTAAATGTAATGATAACAATAAAGTAAAGACAAGTGATAAAATATGCATGATGAGTTTGTACGATGATAATGATGATGAGTACTCAAATGTAAATGACATAAAAGTAAATAACAATGAATATAACAACAATGACAATACCAATAACAAAAGGTTAGTGGTAAACAAGGTTAGTAAAGTTAAGTTAAGTTGGTATTATGAATAAATGGGCCAACACTTGAGGATTACATATCCTTAGTGTAGTGGTGAAAATTTTGAGACTAAGTTATTGATTAACTTAACTCATAAAGCAAGAGTCGTCACCGCGCTTTTATTGTTTCCAAAGGAAAAGGAAAAAAGTACAAAGAAAACCCGAAGAAGTTTTAAAACAAAACTAATAAAAGAGAACAAGGATCAGGGGGTTAGTTATGCAAAGGGAAGATATTAACCCCGTAAACCTTTTGAAAATGGGTTTTGTTTGCAAAAGATGGGAGAGATGGGGAAATAAATATTATTTATGATTTTTGTGTTTGCCAAGACCTTTTGAAGTATCATGCCTACTTACCAACAAAGTGTAAAAGAAAAGGCTTTCTCAATCATAAATTTCGAAGTCAACCTTCTAATACCTCCTTTGACAGTGAAATTGGCATATATGTCAGATTTCCATAAGTGAATGGCTTCAGCAATAAATCGAGACTCAATAATTCCTTCCACCCCACTAAAAGGAACTCCATCAGAAATTGGCATACCAAAAATATAAGCATACTCCTCCATGGTAGGCAACAACTAATAATCAGGGAAAGTGAAACACTGATTAACAGGATCGTAGAACTGAACTAAAGTTCAAAGAACACCATCCTCAACATCAGTAGATAGAATAGATAAAATTCTTCCAAAACGGTCTCTAAAACCCTTAAGATCATCCATAAAAGATGCTAGATTCCTTAATTCCATAAGATTTGGACATCTGAAACTGTATTTTTGAGTATTCCTTCTTCCAATATCCATGATCAAAATATTTGCGATGTTTGCAAAGAGAGTCTCTAAGTTCCTTGAAAAATTTGGAAAAAATCTTATGAATGCAATGAGTGTATGATGCAACAACCATAAACAAGATCACACGAAGCACACAAACAAGGTTCAAAGGTTCGAGGTCACGAGCATGGAGCCAAGGGTAAGAACCAGCCCATAATGTGTGTACTAAGGGGATAATCACCTGTAGAATAAGGTTCTAAAAAGTGCTCAGAGTCATAATTCCATCTTTTAGATATTACCGGCTTAAACAACTACTCGTCAATCAATAATATTCTCAAGAGAAACTCGTCCGAGTGTAGTATCACGTAACAACTAACTCAAGTCTACACCTGAATAGCCACAACACTACATACTAAAAGGCCAAGATGGGTTAAAGGTTATAAGGTCCTCAGTTTCTCGGGCTCCCAAGTAGAAAAAAGTAATGCCAACTACGATTACATGTGTGACATCAGTAATCCCAAAGGGGCATCCATTGAGTGGGGAATCTTAAGTCAACTTATTATTGCTCATAAAGCAAGAGTCGCCACCGTGCTTTTATTGTTTCCATAGGAAAAGGGAAAAAGTATGAACAAAACCCGAAGAAGTTTTAAAACAAAAATAATAAAAGAGAAGAAGGGTTCGGGGGTTAGTTATGCAAAGGGAATGTATTAATACCCTAAACAACCATGATACTCCATAGGAACCTCTTTGAAAATGTTCCTTTTGATTTAAAAATGGGTATTGTTTGCAAAAGATTGGAGAGATGGGAAAAGAAATATTTTTTATAATTTTTGTGTTTTCCAAGACCTTTTGAAGTCTCATGCCTACGTACTAACAAAGTGCAATGGAGGATCAAAACCTCATAGTTCATGGTAAAAATAAAAAAGGTGTTTGCTTGATTCATTTTTTATGAAAAGAAATTTTGTCATTTTAAGGAGAATACCCAACTAGTCACTCAGATGTATAAGATCTTTGCATCATCATGAGAATGACTCCAACTTGGATAAGGATCAACAAGTATACCACTAGCTCTCACAGATGGAAAAGAACTATCATCAATACTATGAGGATAAGAGAATTATATCTCAACTATGGAAATGACTCATGTCTAAGCTTTGAGAAAAGTTTTTAAAGGGAAAAGTACACAAAGTGCACAAAAATGATTTAAATGAGTTAGTCATTTTTTAGTCTTTTGAAATTGGTCTGAATATGCTTAAGATGGATTAGCATTTATTAAGAAAAGGTTTTTAAAATCACTTGACAAAAGTTAAGGTTTATTGAGAAAAATGATTCAAGTTAAAAAACGAGAAGGTTTTGGAAAAGAGAGAAGATTTTGAAAATTAAAGAAAGGGAGGAGAAGGAGAGGTTATCCTAGAGCATATAGTAAAAGTTAGGGAGGAAAGATCTAACCAAGAGATAGTAAGCTTTAGGACATAAGTCAAGCAAAAATTCCCTTCTTTGGGTTAAGCCTCAAACAAGTCAAATAACAAATAATGATCCATGTATCAGATGAAACCAGAATGACCAGATCAAGTCTTCAAAGGAAGTCTCCAAGCCAAAGATACCAGATGAATTCCAAGGTCTCAAATCACAAGTCCTAGAACAAAGGTCAAAACCCTAATTCTAAGTCCATAACTCCACAATATTGCTAAGGATAGTAACCACAAGTCCATGAATCAGGAGAACCAAATTTCTTTTTTAGGTTTTTCTTATTAGTGTTTTCTTTATAAGGACATAAAAGAAAAAGTCCAAATGGACAAAAAACAAATGACAAAATCACAAATAATATGATATGGTATGCTAAAAATAAACTATAAAGTAAACATCATAAAATAAAAGAGCATAAAGTAAATGACTTTGAAGTAAAAGTTAATACAAGTAAAATGTTAGTAAATGATGTTAGAAATTAAAATTAAAGATGGTTTGGTCATTTTTTGGAGAACACTCAACTATTCACTCACAAGCATAAAAATATGAACTTATACATCATTTATGAGAAGGGCTACAACTTGGATGAAATCAACAAGTATGCCACTAGCTCTCACAAATGAAAAGGGAGCAATGTTTTCACACAATTCCATGAGGAATATGAGACTTACAATCTCACTTATAAAAATGCCTTTTGCTTTTGGGACAAATTTAGCGTTATGTTAAGCAATCGTAATTGGACTTATGTATAAGTCACAACTATCTGAGGCTGGTCAAAAATAATGTTAGTGTTAATACATTCTAGAGAAATGATATGTAAATCATTCTCCTATAGTCGTGCCACACAAAAAAAGAAAAGAGGGAATGATCAAGCACAAAGGCTAGGAGGATGGTCCACTATTTTAATCCACACTTTATGACATTTGGGACAAACTTATGCATCAATCCAAAGTACCTTAAATGATCCATGACCAATTAGGAGGTAGATTTGAAATGATGAAAGTTTATCAAGTACCAATTGTAATACCCCAAAATTTACCCTTCATTTTTCCTGGAAGCATGGGATTACGTTTTACCCCTCATTCATGCATTCATTTTTAGGTCATTTTACATTTCATATTGCATTTCATCATGTCAATCAGAATTGGATCCAAGAAGCTTGAATATCATCCAAGACACTTTGTGGGTTCTATCTGGGTGATCAGTCAACACAAGGGAATAACTTGAGTTACTTCCAACATGTTCAAATGGGGTCTATTCATCATTCAAAACGCTAATCCTGAAGGAGCAAAAGTTTGTTCCTGAGCTGTCATGCTCGCTAGGCGAGCAGCTCGGTTCGCCTAGCGAATATGAACTGTCATGCTCGCTAGGCGAGCAAATTCTTCGCTAGGCGAAGCGCACGCGTTTTAAGAATATAACAAAAAAATCTTGGACTTGGACCTCTCTCATTGGAGCCCACCAAGCCACGAAAGTCAGGTTATAAATTCTAAAAATTCAGTGGAAAAACCCTAGAGGAGCTAGAGAGAGATAAGAGCTAACAGAATTCAGAGCAGTCTCCATAGACACTGAAGAAGAAAACTTTATCTCATATAAACCCTAAGATTGCTTTGCAAACCCAACCGGGCAATTCAATTTCATTCGATCTCTCCCATCAGGTTTGCCCTATCTCCATTACTTTATGCTTTCAATTTGAAATTTCTGAATGTATGAGGCATCATGGGTGAATTTGGAAGAGTGGGTATCGTTAGGTTTCACATGTGGTTTTAGATGTGCATGAATGTCTAGAACAATGCCTTGAATGTTTAATCACTTCGTTGCTGAGATGGATACCATAGGGTTTGGGGTTTCTGAAATCATACTGTTATCAACGGAGAATCTAGAACCCGTAGGCATTCACTAGCCCATCGCTAGGCGAGCCTGCAGCGAAGCTTCGCTAAGCCTTCGTTAAGCGAGACAGTAGTGATCGTGACAGTAGTTGGTTTTTCTGTTTGCTTTCTAATCTGTTCTGTGTTTGTTATGACATGTTTTCTATTGCATCCGGGTACATGTTTTAGTATGTATGTCATGTCTTGATGTGTGGATCCCTGATCCCTGACTTTGAGTTGTGATATCCTTTTGATGCATTTGTTTGACAAGAGGTTTAGGCCTCCTATCCTTGGTTGCTTTTTGTGAGCTTTTAGTGAACTTTAATAGCATGATTCATGTGGTTTCTATGATCCTTCTGTTTGGTGCTGTAAGACCCCAATTTTGACCCTAAGATCCCTCAAGGCATCATAACATTGAATTTGCATTGCCTCAAGGATCTTTAGCATCTTTGTTCCCTTTGCCTTTGGGTGGGACTCCTTGTGATTGGTTTGAGATCACCAAGCATGCTTGAATTATACATCATTATTTCTCTTACTTTTGTTTACTAACCAAAAGCACAAAAATGTGTCACTAACATCTTTTTTGTAGCTTGAGAAATCACAAGGTCTGAGTTGTCATGCTCGCTAGGCGAGCATACTGGTTCGCTAAGCGAACTGAACTGAACTGTCATGCTCGCTAGGCGAGCAGATCCTTCGCAAGGCGAAGCGCGCGTATTTTAGAAAATAACAGAAAATTTTGGGCTTGACTCTGAGCCCATCAAGTCACCAATATCAGGTTATAAATACCAGAGCTTCATTTGAGAAAAACAGACTGGAGAAAAAGAGGCTGGAGAAAAAGAGAGGGAGAAAGAGGCAGAAGGGAAACCTACGAACTAACCTGCAGCAACCTCCGGGCAGCTCTGAAAAGTTCACTCCGACTCACACACTTTGCACCTCTGTCTCAGGCAAACCCAGTTGTGCCATTCAAGTTTAATCGATCTCTCAAATCAGGTTTGCCTTATTCCCATAATGTTATGTTCTTAATTTGAATCATCTGAGGTATCGTTTAGTTTTTGCCCACGGGTTTAGATATGCATGAATGTGTAAACAATACCTTGAATGTTTTGATCACTTAATTTCTGAGATGGATGCCATAGGGTTTGGAATCCCTAAAATCGTACTGTTATCAATGGGAAATCTAGAACCTGCAGGCGCTCGCTAGCACCTTCGCTAGGCGAGCATGCAGCGAAGCTTCGCTAAGCTTTCGCTAGGCGATGCAGCGGCGATCACGACAACATTTATTTTTCTGTTTGCTCTAACCTGTTTTGTGTTTGTTATGGCATTGTTTTCTCCCGATTCCATCCTGTTACTCTAACCCGTTCGTTGAGTTTTTGTGAGGGCTCACATACTCTTGCAGGGATAGCTGGCTTGGTGTTCCACTTTATTTGTGGGGTACCACCCGGAGGTTTATTCCGATTGCCTGTACTGACTTACTTTCTTTGATGGTGTTAGCTTGGAAGGATCTCTGGGTTTCTTGTTTCGTTAATTATTGTTGCTTCAGATCTTTATCCGCGTTGTACCTTTACCCTTTTCCCGCATTTTACTGCTTTCCTAGCTGGAAGACCTCGATAGGAGGCAATGTTTTTTGTGTGTTTACTTTATGCATGTTTGTTTTGTATGGTCTGATAGCCTCGTGGCATGTCAATTAAGGTAGCGCGGTTCCTTCATCTAGGACTTCCTTTTTGCATGAGCATCCCTAAACACCCCAAACTCATTGATTTTTCTTCTCCTAAGAACACGTTATCTCCTTCTACTACAAGCGAGTAAGTCTCCAAAGGTCGAGCATCCGGTAGATTGCGTAGTAACGTCGTTCACCCCAAAACACAACCCTTACCCCATAGGTGGTCAAACTACATTTTGCTCTGATTTTCATCCCAGATGAGAAACATAGGCATAAGACGCGATGTCTTAGCGAGCACACTCCTCTTTAACCCATAGGTAGCCGAGTTACGAAGACTCTGATTCTCAGATTCAGATGAGATACGTATGCAGTGGATGCGACGTCCGTGCGAGTCATTTTCTTTTGACCCTTCTTTTAGTAAGTAGTACATTAGATAAACATACACGCTTTTCTCATCCCTTCAATCATGTTTGCACAAATAAATATTCAAAAAAAAACAATAACAACCTTTGCAACAAATGTGAAAAGGGCTCCCTAGGAGTACCTAGGATGCTTTGGGTGCCTAATACCTTCCCATTGCATAACCAACCCCCTTACCCAGATCTCTGACACTTTTACTAGTTTTTGATTCGATAAAACTTTTAGGTTTTTGTTCGCTTTCTAACCATTCCTTTGGATAAATAGAAGTTCGGTGGCGACTCGACTTGTATGATTTACCTTGGATTTAGTCAATATCTCTAATGGTAACGAATACCCCGCTACAGAAAAATGGCGACTCTGCTGGGGAACGAAACATCCTAGTGGGTTTTGCCTACTTTTCATATTTGTTGTATTGTATTGTATATTTTTTTTGGTGACATATTTTTGTGCAATTTGGGATTACTGTATTGTATGTAATGATTGAATTGTTTGAATATTAATTCCTTGTATGCTTGGTGATCTTTGTGAGATGAGTTCTATACCCAGACTCGAGTGCACTTAGGATAGGAGAATGGCATAGTCTTGTCGACTTGTGTGGAGTTATTCCTTAGCAAGTTGACTTGCAAGTCCATTCACTTGGTGGAGGTTATGTTGGGATCAATAATGTCACACAAGTAAGTTGTGGTTAGACATTAATCTTTCCAATATAGACCTTAGAAGCCAAGGACCTTAGTTTACCAAGCCCATCTTGGCCTATTCTTAGGATGTAGTGCGAAAGTCGTTCAGGTGTAAGATTTGATACGATTGTTACGGGATACTACACTCATAAGAGTCTCTCTTGAGAATATTTTTGGAATACGAGTAGTCGTTTATCCGATAATATCCGAAAGATGGGATGATGACTATGGGAACCTCTTGTAGAACATGTTTGGGAGGTTTAAACCCTAGTACACTCCCTTTTGGGTGGTTCTTAACCTAACTCCATGCTCGTGACTTACAACAAACCCTTGATTCATGGTTGATCCGTTCATGAATCATTAATATCAATGGAACTTGGGTGTTGATAAGGTGTAAACCATAATCCACCAAAATGGATGATTGATATTAAGGATAACATGATCCATCCCATGACCTTTGTTTGGTGTGCTTTGCTTGATCCTTGAGTGTGATTGTTGCATTCATGCATTCATGCACCCATTTGCATTCATATCATCAAAATAAATAATAAAATTTTCAAGGAACTTAAGGGGTTTATTTGCAAAACTTTCAGACATGGAAAGACAAAGAAGAAATACAAAGAAGTACAGTTTCAGGCAACCAGATTTGAAAGAGTTAAGGAATCTAACATCCTATGTATTAGATCCTTTGGGTTTCAAGGCTCGTTTTGGGAAGCTTCTTCCTCTTCTGACTACTAAGATGGATGAAGGATTGGTGAGTGTATTGGTGCAGTTTTATGATACCTTGTACCGTTGCTTCACGTTTTCGGATTTCCAGCTTTTGCCTACTGTAGCAACCTGAAAAATACAGTGCTCGAAAAAACAACCGGCGAACGAAAATGACAGAAGAGTCGCCACCGCGCGTTATTCATCCCAAAGGAGGGAAAGGAAACGCTCGAAGTAAACCTGAAAATAGAAAGGACAAGACGGGGTCTCGCAACCAAATCTTGGGTTCGGGAGTCGGTTATGCAAAGGGAAGGTATTAGCACCCCTACGCATCCATAGTACTCTACGGGATCCACTTTTGTGGTTCTTTGACTAAAGGGTGTGGGTTTACCTAATGTGTTTACTTACTAAAAAAAGGTTAAGAGAAATGACTCGCGCGAATGTCGCATCCACTGCATACGTATCTCATCTGAATATGAGAATCAGAGTCTTCGTAGCTCGGCTGACCTATGGGTTGAGGGGATGTGTGCTCGCTAAGACATCGCGTCTTATGCCTACGTATCTCATCTGGAATGAGAATCAGAGCAAGCCGTAGTTCGGCTAACTACGGGGTTATGGATTGGGTTTTGGACGAACAACGTTACTACACAATCTACCGGATGCTCGACCTTTGGAGACTTACTCGCCTGTAGTAGAAGGAGATAACATGTTGCTTTGGGTTTTAGGGTTTGTTCGCGTTGTAGGAACGCGCATGCAAAAAGGAAGTCCTAGGCGAAGGAACAGTGCTACCTTAATTGGCATGCAAACGGGAGACTATCTGAAGCCTCGTGTCCTACGGGGAAGCGATCACACCACACAAAACATGTATCTTAAAGTAAAATGCCACCAAGGGGCTCAAACATTGCCTCCTATCGAGGTCTTCCAGCTAAGAAAGCGATAAAGTACGAGAAAGGGAAAAAATTACCACACGGATAAAGATTCGAAGTTACAGCAATTAAAGAATTAGCAACCCTGAGATCTCTCCAGCTAGACCATCAAAGAAAATCAGTCAATACGAGTAATCAGAATAAACCTCCGCATGGTATCCCTGCAAGAGTATGTGAGTCCTCACAAAAACTCGACAAAAGGTTAGACAAACAAGATGAAATCTAAGGAAAACAATGCCATGGCAACACAAGACAGGTTAGAACAAACAGAACAAAGAAAAAACGAAAATTGTTGTGTTCGCTACTGCATCGCCTGGCGAAAGCTTAGCGAAGCTTCGCTGCGTGCTCGCCTAGCGAAGCGGCTAGCGAGCGCCTGGGGGTTTTGAATTTTCCATCGATAACAGTACGATTTTAAGGATTCCAAACCCTATGGCATTCCTTTCGGAAACGAAATTATTAAACATTCAAGACGCTATTCACATATTCATACGCAAACGTAAACCCGTGTGCAAAACCTGATGTTACCTCATGCATTCATAGTATTCAAATTCAACGCATAGAGTAATAGGAACAAAGGCATACTTGATGAGAGAGGCCGATCGAACGGTGCGGCTGGATTTGCAATGCTCTGTTAGGGTTTGCGTGAGGCGGAGGCAAAAGAGTGTGTGAATCGGAGTGAACT
Source organism: Lathyrus oleraceus (assembly GCF_024323335.1). NCBI lineage: Eukaryota > Viridiplantae > Streptophyta > Magnoliopsida > Fabales > Fabaceae > Lathyrus > Lathyrus oleraceus. The sequence continues at coordinate 225,612,093 of NC_066584.1, forward strand.
TCTCAGAGCTGCCTGAAGATTGCTGCAGAGTAGTTCCTAGGTCTCCTTCTCTCAAGACCTTTCTTCGGTGAAACTCCAGTGAAACTCCAAGTGTTTAGTCCTCTACTGCAACTCTTATATTTATAGACTGATTTCGTGGGTAGTTGGTTCAAATGAGGGCAACTCAAGCCCAAAATCTTTCTGATATTTTCTGAAGTGCGCGCCCTTCGCCTAGCGAAGGACCTGCTCGCCTAGCGAGCATGGCAGTACTTTTCGCTAGGCGAAGCATCTGCTCGCCTAGCGAGCATGATAGCTCAGCAGCAGATTCTTGCTTCTTCCAGCCTGGCGATTTGCACGGTGAATAGGCCCGATCTGGCCCTGTTGGTAGTACCTCAAGTCTTTTCCTTGTGTTGACTGATCGTCTAAGTAGAACCCACAAAGTGTCCTGGATGATGTCCGAGCTTCTTGGAGCTAATTCCGATTGACATGATGCAATGTGGCATGAAATGCTAAATGGCCTAAAAAGTGAATGCATGAATGAGGAGGGCAAATTTTGGGGTGTTACAGCTGCCCCTATTCAATCAACTGGAGACCCAGAAAGAAGATGGCAGCGGCTTTCATACTTTCGAGGTATCAAGGGATTGAATACAATAAAAGCCCAAAAATTTGCACTGAAGTGAAGTGAAGTAACAATGCCTATCAGAATCGGCAAAGAGGTGGTCTTGAAAGAAGAATCTGTCTGGTACGGTGAAAGTCTGTCTGAATACCGACAAGGAATGTTAAACTGGATACCAAAATAAATGGTAACACAGAAATAACCATGGCTTGAATGCCGCTCATCAGTCTGAATACTGGAAAGGACTTCGATCTGAACATCAGAAAACTGGCCTGAGCGCCACTTCGGTCTGGATACCGGAACACTGACCTGAATGCCACTTCGGTCTGGATACCGGAAAACTGGCCTGAACGCCACTTCGGTCTGGATACCGGAACACTGGCCTGAATGCCACTTCGGTCTGGATACCGGAACACTGGCCTGAATGTCACTTCGGTCTGGATACCGGAACACTGGCATGAATGCCACTTCGGTCTGGATATCGGAAAACTGGCCTGAATGCCACTTCGGTCTGGATACCGGAAAACTGGCCTGAATGCCACTTCGGTATGGATACCGGAAAACTGGCCTAAACGCCACTTCGGTCTGGATACCGAAAAACTTCATGCCCGTCAGCATCGGCAGAAATAGGGAAGGATAATAGAGGCGGTGCATGGGCCAATGACACTTGCTGGGGATAACCAAGGTGGGTCATGAACAATCTTCAGTCTGAGTACTAGAAACAACTTCTAGCTTATCACTTGGGATACCGAGAATGTTTTATGCTTACATGCGTATGTTTGAATTTTTCAATGGCGTAATGCTCCATAAAAATGGAAATGCTACGCGATTTGGGAGAATGCAATGCAATATGATCTGCATGCAGGGATGCGAAATGCTGGGTAGAATGCCAAGCTGAGGCAAGGGGATCTGCTGGGGAAATGATCACCATCCTTTGGGCTCTAGCAAGGCTGCTGGAGATGCACAGCGCAAAGAAATATGTGGGGAAATGACCCGCCACACGGTGTTCTAGCAATGATGAAATGCCGAGATTCTGACTAGGGAGAGAACGACACTGAAAACCTGCTGTTGGGGAAAGCGATAGTGGTTCTGGAAACCACGATCTGCGAGAGATGACTCAGCAGGGGAAGCAAACACTGATACGATACCGAGGTTCTACTTCAAGGAAGGAAACCATGGATCTGGCATTGGGATTATCAATCTGGCCTCGAACTCTAAGGAGCAGCCACTTCTGCTGGGAAGATACAGTCTGGCACTGTCAACTCCGCTGGGGATATACAATCTGTCACTGTCAACTCTACTGGGGAGTGTATGTCCTGAAACAAATGCTTGGGGAAGTACAGTGGTGAGAACCTGCTGGGGATTGAGGAATCCAACACTCTGATCAGCTCTGCAGGGATAAGACACCGAATTCGTCTGTTGGCGACTTCAATGGAGAAGATATTCACGATCATCTGCAGGGGATTTTAAGGAAATGCCCCGAGGGTATCTGTTCTGAATAGACGATCCAAAGCACTTAAAATTTACAGCAATTTTAAATGTTTATTAAGCATGTACCTGTAAAGCCCTTATGTGTCATGATGCAATGTTTATCAAAAATTCGGACGTCATTTTTGCAAACAAAACAGTAAAATGAAAATGAAAACAGAGATATGCTGAATAACATGATTTTATTGATTGAATGGCCTCTGAATAGGCATTTACATCAAGAAGCAATCCCTGGAAAGAGGTAATCGCACAAAAGATAAAAACAGAAATTAATCTAATGGCAATGTGAAATGGATTTCTATTGGGTTCCAATTCTGCTATGACTTGCCCGTCTTCAAGATCCTCCAGATGATCAGCCTTCTGAAAAGGTGATTGGACTGTTTCCTACCTTTCGAAAATTTCCAGTCATCGACATGAGATGAGATTCAGAACTAACTCAGAACGCAGTCATTCGCTTAATCCCTAACTTTTGCCTGGATCGCCCTTTTCGGGTTTTCAATCCACCGGGATACCCATTTTTGCATAAGTTGCCTTTTCAGGTTTTCAACTTACCGGGTGATCTTTTCATTTTTAATCCCTAATTTTTGCCCGAACCTTTTCATTTTCTTGGTTCGTCGGGATGCCCATTTTTGCCTGGACTATTCTTTTTACTGTCCAGCGGGTCTATTTTATGCGAAGTATTTTTTAACTGCGTCTGAGTTCACAGGGGAAGTGAAGTTTTCACCATCCATAGTTGCAAGCATTAAGGCCCCACCATCAAAAACCTTGGTGACAATATACGGTCCATCATAGTTAGGAGTCCACTTGCCCCTGTGATCTGTCTGAGGAGGAAGGATCCTTTTCAACACTAAATCTCCGACTTGGAAACAACGAGGACGCACTTTCTGATCAAAGGCTCTCTTCATCCGACTCTGATACAACTGCCCATGACAAATGGCTGCCATTCGCTTCTCTTCGATAAGACTCAACTCATTGAACCTTGTCCGAATCCATTCGGCTCCGTCTAACTTGACATCCAACAGGACTCTTAGAGAAGGAATCTCCACTTCAACAGGTAGGACTGCTTCCATACCATACACCAGGGAGTAAGGGGTTGCCCCGGTCGATGTACGTACTGAAGTGCGGTACCCATGCAAGGCGAAGGGTAGCATCTCATGCCAATCTCTGTACGTGACGACCATCTTCTGCACAATCTTCTTTATGTTCTTATTTGCCGCCTCAACAGCGCCGTTCATCTTAGGGTGGTAAGGGGAAGAATTGTGATGCTGGATATTGAAGTTCTGACACAACTCCTTCATCATTTTGTTGTTGAGATTAGAACCATTATCAGTAATGATTCTTTTGGGAATCCCATAGCGACAAATGATTTCTTTCTTGATGAAACGGGCAACCACATGTCTGGTGACATTCGCGAACGACGCTGCTTCGACCCACTTGGTGAAATTGTCGATGGCAACAAGGATGAAGCGATGCCCATTGGAAGTTGTCGGCTCAATCTTTCCAATCATGTCAATGCCCCACATAGCGAACGGCCACGGCGAAGTCATCACATTCAGAGGATTTGGCGGCACATGCACCTTATCAGCATAAATCTGGCATTTATGACACTTCCGAGCATATTTGAAGCAATCTGATTCCATGGTCATCCAATAATAACCCGCTCTCAACAATTTCTTAGCCATTGCATGTCCGCTGGCATGAGTACCGAAGGAACCTTCATGAACTTCCTGCATTAACATGTCCGCTTCGTGTCTGTCCACGCATCTGAGCAAAACCATGTCGAAGTTCCTCTTATACAGCACATTGTCTTTGTTCAAGAAGAAACTGCCTGCCAATCTTCTCAAAGTCTTTCTGTCATTGTTGGATGCCCCTGCAGGGTACTCTTGATTCTTCAGAAAGCACTTGATATCGTGATACCAGGGCTTGTCGTCGACTACCAGTTCAGCAGCAAATACATATGCGGCCCTGTCAAGGCGCATCACATCGATCCTGGGAGCATGGTTCCAACGAATTACCTTGATCATGGATGATAGAGTAGCAAGTGCGTCTGCCATCTGGTTCTCATCACGAGGTATATGATACAATTTTACTGTTGTGAAGAAAGTCAATAGTCTTCTCGTGTAGTCTCTGTAGGGGACCAGAGTGGGCTGGAGAGTATTCAAATCACCATTCACTTGATTGATCACTAGAGCTGAATCTCCGAAGATGTCCAGAGTCTTGATTCTCAGATCAATGGCTTGCTCAATACCCAAAATACAGGCCTCGTACTCAGCTTCATTATTTGTGCACTCAAAAGTCAAACGAGCGGTGAAAGGTATGTGGGCACCTTTCGGAGTTGTAATGACAGCACCAATTCCACTTCCTCTGGCGTTGACAGCCCCATCAAACAACAAAGTCCACTTTTCGTTTGGATCAGGTCCCTCGTCAACCACTGGCTCCTCACCGTCTTTCATCTTGAGGAACATGATGTCTTCATCTGGAAAATCAAACTTCATCGGCTCATAATCATCAATCGGCTGTTGAGCAAGATAGTCCGACGAAATACTCCCTTTGATGGCTTTCTGGGATGTATACTGGATATCATACTCTGTCAGTACCATTTGTCAACGAGCCACCCTTCCAGTGAGAGTTGGCTTCTCGAATATGTATTTGACTGGATCCATCTTAGAAATCAACAAGGTAGTATGGTTCAACATATACTGCCTCAGTCGGCGAGCAGCCCAGGCCAAAGCACAACAAGTTTTCTCAAGCTGCGAATATTTGATTTCACATTCGGTAAACTTTTTGCTAAGGTAGTATATGGCATGCTCTTTTCGACCAGACTCGTCATGTTGTCCCAATACACACCCCATCGAGTTCTCAGTCACTGACAGGTACATTATCAGAGGTCTCCCAGGAACTGGAGGTATAAGGATTGGAGGTGTTTGTAGATACTCTTTTATCTTCTTGAAAGCCCTTTGACAATCTTCATTTCACCTGATAGCCTGATCTTTCCTCAGCAATTTGAAAATTGGCTCACACGTGGTTGTTAGGTGAGAGATGAACCTTGCAATGTAGTTCAACCTCCCTAAGAAACTACGGACTTGCTTCTCTGTTCTTGGCTCTGGCATTTCCTGTATCGCTTTTACTTTGTCGGGATCCACCTCAATCCCTTTTCCGCTAACAATAAAACCCAGCAATTTTCCCGATCTCACCCCGAAAGTGCACTTGTTCGGATTAAGTCTCAGTTTGAATTTCCTTAACCGTTCAAACAATTTCTGCAGATTCACCAAATGTTCTTCTTCTGTCTGAGATTTGGCAATCATATCGTCCATATAAACCTCGATTTCATGATGAATCATATCATGGAACAGAGTCACCATAGCTCGTTGATATGTTGCTCCGGCATTTTTCAGACCAAACGGAATCACCTTGTAGCAGAAGGTGCCCCATGGGTTTATGAAAGTTGTCTTTTCCATGTCCTCTGGTGCCATCTTGATTTGGTTATAGCCAGAAAAGCCATCCATGAAGGAGAATACCGAGAACTGAGCTGTATTATCCACCAAAACGTCGATGTGAGGTAATGGGAAATCATCTTTAGGGCTAGCTCTGTTCAGATCCCGGTAGTCGACACACATCCGTACCTTTCCATCCTTCTTAGGTACTGGGACGATGTTTGCAACCCATGGCGGATAATTGGTGACTGCTAGAAACCCTGCATCCAACTGCTTTTGCACTTCTCCCTTTATCTTGACAGCCATCTCCGGTCTTGTTCTTCTGAGCTTCTGCTTGATCGGAGGACAACCTTCTTTGAGAGGCAAGCGGTGTACCACGATGTCTGTGTCCAGCCCGGGCATGTCCTGATAAGACCATGCGAAGATGTCAACGTATTCTTGCAGCAATTCAATCAACCCCTTCTTCACATTGTCTTCTAAAGCAGCCCCTATCTTGATTTCTCTCTTGGCGTCCTCGGTGCCGAGATTAATCACTTCAACAGACTCTTGATACGGTTGAATAACCCTTTCCTCTTGTTTTAATAACCTGGTAAGCTCTTCAGGGAGTTCACAGTCTTCATCACCCTCTTCTTCAGCTTGAAAGATTGGATTTTCAAAGTCGAAACGAGCCGTAGCAGAAACGTTATCAATAGGATCCGGTGATGTGCATCTGCATGAGTGATGGTATGTGCTTAGGAGTGTGAACAAGAAGTGAAAACTAAACAAAACATTGCCATTTTTATTTTGAAAAACTGCAAAAATAGAAAGACAGGGAACGAAATATTTGAATGCAAAAATACGTCCTTTATTTATGATAAAAATGCAAGTGTCACATAGATGAGCCCTACAATGAGTCATTACGCCCTGGGCGGAACGTAAGACTTGGATATGCATGAATAAACAAAGAAAATTACTCTTCAAGAAGAGTGACTTGGATAATCTCCTCAGAAGACCAATTGTTGATGACTTCACCCGGAATCCTCGGACGCACCCAATTGTCAATGTCACAATCACTATCCCCATCTTCTTCGTTGACCGCAGAGACCTGGCCATACTGAATGATGCCAGCACTGGAGAAAGTGATCGGCCCCTGAAGTGTTGTAGAAGTCAAAACTGGCTGATACCCAATCCCGAACTTATCTTCTTTCATTGGTAATTCCAACAGACGCCCCTAACCGGGAGCAACACCTGAATCCACCACGGCCCGTGCCTGCTTAAAGGATGAGATAGAGGCACCCGCCTTAACCTCTTCCACCGGAGCTGTATCCTTGACTTGAACTGACTCAAAGGCCTGACACAGAGTCTCATGAATTTCACCTTCTACTTCTACATACTTGAATGTAGACAGGTTATTGACCAGGATGTCCTCCTCACCACAGACGGTGATAATTCGTCCGTTGACTGGAAACTTAATCTTCTGATGTAGAGTTGAAGAGACTGCCCCAGCATTATGGATCCAAGGACGACCCAGCAGGCAACTGTAGGAAGGACTGATATCCATCACGTAGAAGACAGTGTTGAAGGTTTGTGATCCAATCAGAATTGGCAATTCTACCTCTCCAAACACCGATCTCTTAGAACCATCGAAGGCTCTCACAATAAGATCTGAAGGTTTCAAGACCAAACCCTCTACTTCTAACCTCGACAGGGCTCTCTTGGGTAGCATATTGAGAGAGGAGCCTGTATCCACCAGAACATGTGATAGCACGGTGTCTCTGCATTCCATCGAGATGTGCAGAGCCTTGTTATGATTGCGTCCGGCTGGTGTCAAGTCAGAATCGGTAAAACCCAACCCGTTGCTTGCATGCACATTGGCAACGATCCCTTCTAGTTGGTTTACCGAGATTTCTTGAGGTACATATGCAGCATGAAGAACCTTCAGAAATGCCTCCCTGTGTGCCTCCGAACACAACAGGAGTGAGAGAATGGATATCTTGGACGAAGTCTGAATCAACTGATCGACTACCTTGTAGTCGCTTTTCTTTATGATTCTCAGAAGCTCGTCCATATCCTTTGCCAAAGTGGGCTCAGAACTGTAGCGGTGTATTCGTCGCTATATGATTTATCGATTAAACCATAAGCAAGGCATACAATGAAATTTCGAGTCGCCACCGCACTTTTATTTATCCAAAGGACTGGCTAAAAAGCGAACAAAAGCCTAAGAAGTTTTACACGTAGAAAACTAATAAAAAGATCAGAGAGTCTGGGTAAGGGGTAAATTATGCAATGGGAAGGTGTTAGGCACCCACTACGTCCTAGGTACTCCTAGGGAGCCCTTTTCACACTTGTTGTACTAAATTGTTATTTGTTATGACATAAGTATTGTGCAAACATGATTGGGATGATGAGAAAAGAATATACAATTAATTATTTTTGTGTTATTGGGTTTGAACGCATGAACCCGCTGCCTACGTACCTTCCATCAAAGGTAAGGATCAAAACGCCGTAGTTCGGCTAAAAGATTTCCAAAAGTTGGTGGATTCAGTTTTAAACACAAGCACTGAGGCTTTTCATTATCAATGGGAGAACACTCGACCAAAAACAACATCCACCATGCGAGGATAGCTTCGACGTACTAGAGGGGTTAGCCCTGTTTTCAGTACGGAAGTCTTACTGTCGACTCACTAAGGATAGGCAAGATTTACATCAACCACAAAGATAATTGAAACCTATGGCTAATGCATGAAAAGATTAACAATGGACAAAGCCAAAACAAGTGAATGAGTGAAGTTAATTGATTGTGATTATGAAAATGAAGTCAAAGTATGATTAAGATTGATTCAAAGAAGTGTTATGAAAATGAGTTTGAAAAAAGTCAAGGACTTGGGTCCAGGTTTTTAGTTAGAAAACATGAAGATGTTTGCACAATATCTATGTCAAGTTTGAAATCCAAGTGTGAAAAGTTTAGGACATAATGGATGATGAATGGATGAGGATGGGAAGTAAAACTTCTTAGAAGGTTCACTTCTTGAAATCATATAGGAGATGATTCAAGTGTGTCCTTTGGAATAGCAATGGATAATAACAAACAAACAAGGAAGAAATCCAAAAAGCGGATACCGGATGCCAATCACTGGGCTTATACCAATCTCCTAAAATAAAACTGGATATCAGATGCCACTCAATGGTCTTACACTAATCTCCTAATAAAGAAATAAAGAATGAAATATGGAAGTCAACTGCCAATCTATCTGGACTTAGGTTAACTCCACATATGCTCATAGGAAAACCAATGCCACATTACAGGGACTTACAATGGATCCTCACATACAAGAACAGAAGCAACACATGATCATAGGAAAGCAAATGCCAACTTACAGGGACTTACAATTGCAACCTCACATATAAACAAATAAACCAACTTATGATCACAGGAAAGCAAATGCCAACTTACAGGGACTTACAATTGCAACCTCACATAAACAAACAGAAGCAGAACATGAATGTCAGATGCCAATTTATCTGGGCTTACTCTAACCTCCACAGTATGGTCCTAGGAATACAAATGCCTACTTGCAGGGACTTACAATTGCATCCTCACATACAAACAAGCAAAGCAACATGTGATCATAGGAAAGCAAATGCCAACTTACAGGGACTTACAATTGCAACCTCACATATAAACAAACAAACCAACTTATGATCACAGGAAAGCAAATGCCAACTTACAGGGACTTACAATTGCATCCTCACATACAATCAAGTGCATCAAGCAAAGATAAGATGAGTGGCCAATGAAATGGTCTTACAACTCACTTCCATATCATAGAAACAAAGGCCAAAGGAATGGTCTTACAATTGTTCTCAATGGGGAAACAACAAAGATAAGTCATAAAGACAAATGAGATGATCATGCATTGATGAGCAATTAATGATGATGATAAATGCATGAAGCATACAAGCAAACATGTGCATATGAAGTAATCAATCAATCAATCAATATCAAACAGCACACTCTATAGCCAAACAAGGAGGCTCACACAAGAGGGTTAGGTACTGAGGCCAACTGGAATAGGGTAAAAGATTTGCTCTTAACCTTGCCATTGAGAGGCTAAGGTGAAGCAGATGAAAGGAGATGAGGGGTGTGCCTCATTGCTCTTATCCCTGATTAGGGAGAGCATTTCAGAAAGTGTGGGAGCTCAGAAAGATGGAGCTCTTTCCACATATTATTAACTCGATTGATCTTGGGTATGGATCTCAATGCTACAACCATGTAATGGGAGCAAGGAGAAGACTCACAGAATAGTAGGGGATAGGCTACTTATCCCTTTGATCTACCAATTGCCTTACTTGAAGGACTTTTCCTGCTTGGGACAAAATTAAACACACACAAGCATTGCCTCTTAAGGAGGACTTCAGACAGTTTGCCCGGCCAAATAACAGGCCGGGTCTCCAGACTACATGAAGAAAGAGGGATTACCTCAAAGCAAATTGCTAAATAGCAAAGCAAAGCAAGTTCAAAGAACTTAAGCAACTAATGGTACCTGAAATAGTCAAACAAATCAGTACACAGTTCAACAGTCAAAGCAAAATGAGAATAGAATTAACAGTCAATCATAATCAGATGAATGTGCAAAGCACAAGACTCAAGTCATGTGAGTCAAGCCACCTACAAAACAAAGGTTAGCTTATGATAAACAAATCAAGCTCAATCAAATTGGATTGTTCTCTTTGAAGCATTTGTAGCTTAACCTGAAACAATGAACTCAAACATAAGCCAAGAGACCCCTAGGACAAGCCTAGGGTCAAAAATAAATGAGAAAGTCAAAACAGCAAATGGAAGTCAACCAAAATCAAATTCGAACATTTAAGAAGCAAACTCAATTGGTCCCACATTCATATCATTCATCATCATGATTTCATAAGCAAAGGAAGTCAAAGCATGGCAAATGAAAGCTCATAGAAGTCAACAGCAAGACTTAGCTCAAAAGCAATCATAATCAATTCCAAAAATCATCAAATAATTCATGGTCAATCACAATCCATAACATGACATGCATATCAAATTTCAGCTCATTTGGATCATGGGAAGATAGTCAATTAAAATCAGAAAGTCAAAGCAAGTTTAAGCATGCTCAAAGAAGTCAACCAAACATGTATCAACTTCAAAAAAATCATAACAAAATGAAAACAGATGAGAAATGAATGGTATCAACACCAATGCAAAGCTCAAGATGCCTAGTATGCATATATGAAATTTCATGATCATACAATAAGGCATGAGGATTTCCCAAATGAAATGGCAAGATATGTCACATAAAGTCAACAATTGACTAGGCAGAGAAGAAAAATCTCAAACAATTGGGAAATAGCACAATTAATTCCAGGAAAAATCACACATCAGCTAGACACATAAGAGATGGCTCATGCAAAATTTCACATTATTTGAGAGCCAGGAAGTATGTCAACAAAAATCATGAACTTGCATAACAATGGTGTGACACAAATTGTCACACCCTACTTCAGAAAATCATATCTCACACACCACATATGATAAATGCACAAACTCTACATCAAAATGAACATGAATGAGTTTAGATTAACCACAAAAAATTTCAGGGTCATTGGAAGCAACATGATCATTTCACAAAAGGATTGGCAAAAGGTATCAAATAAGCATACATGACAAGAAACCTAAAGCCATTTAAAATCCAGCCAATCAAAAATTCAACAAAAATCATGATAAAAAAGTAGACATTCAACAGGTCATAATGCAAAAAATCCCATGATTTTTGGAGTTGAAATGAATGAGAAATGGATTTTGGAAGATGATGAACAAATGGGAACAAACATGAACAAAGAACATGGATTAATGGTCAAACAAGTTGACTGCATGGCATTTTAGTAATTAAGCGTATCACTTATCAAAACGCACAGTTTTAGCCAAAGAAACCAAATAATTTGATTGGTTGTTATGGAAAGGAACAGTAGCCGAACCACATGCACACGCGAAACAGGGTTTTCTGGGAAATTTTTTAGGGTTTAACGTACAGTGTTAGGGTTCTTGAAAACTACAGTAAGCTTCACCATCAACGTTCAAACGAAAAAATCAACACACCCAGAAATTGGAAACAAGCACACTATTCTCATCAGCAAACCAAGCACAAGCATAATATGACATTCAATTTCTACAAATCAAACTATTAAAAGAGCATCGAGTCAAAACAAGTATGAACACGAAACTTACAAAGCAGATTTCTCACTCAATGCATAACCATTTCACACGAAACAAGTTGCAGTGGATTCAGCAGTTAAAGACCTATCTAAAGCATGGCACAATTTGGTAAATAGAGAAGGTCGAGCACTTACTTGAATTTGAAGCAAATGGAGAATCAGGTGTTCTTTGAAGGATGCAAGCTCAAACAGAAGTTCACCAAGCTTTGGAATGATGGATACTTGAAGGAAATGAGCTCAGCAAGGCTTGAAAACTTCCAAAACTCGATTCACCATTGTTGGTCCTTTGAAAAACAGAGCTCAATAATGGACTTCCAGCTGGGATTTTATGGTTGCAAAGGGCTCACAAAGATGGCTAGAGCATGGAACAATGAAAGAGTCCTCGAGTTCTTTGAAGCCTTGGCCAGAAATTCCAAATCGTGCCAATTCCAAAATGAGAGAATGAAAGTGTTTTCTGTGCTTGGAGGCTGTGGCTTGCTCTCTAGGGTTGGCAAATGACAGAAAGTAACTTTAAATACCTCTGTTTATTGTTGGTTAATGATGTGCTAAACTTGTTTTACTCAAATGGAACCATTTGCACCTTTTGCTAATTTGAACCAATGCACATGGAGGGTGTAAAAGTCTGCACGAATTGGGCCTTGGACAAGTTGCAAATACCATTCCAAACAATTCCCAATTGGTCATAAGTGTTAAAAAATGCTAAATCAAAAAGTCAACTTTTTTGCACACTTGAATTTTAATGAAGTCAAGCTCAAAAATGCCATTTTGATCCATAGATTTTTGGTACATGAAATTTATATTTTTGGAAAGAGGAGATGAAATGTGGTTTGTAGGAAAAAACCCCACCAAAATTGGCCAAATGGTTCATGAGATATGGCCTTTTGAAGTTCAAGATTTTGTGAAAATGAATTGATCATATCTTGACAACCATACATGGGAATTGGGTGTTCTTGGACTTTTTGGAAATGGGAGAACAAGATCTTCAACTTTCATGTTGGGCAAAAATTCATTTGAAGCTTGTATCATGATGTAAGATTAGGATCAAGAAGTTTCCATTTTTGGCAGTTAAAATTACAGGTCCACTTTCTATTTTGGGAAATTTCTGATTTTGCTCCAAATTCTTCCATGATGAGGTTTGGCATGATACATGAGGCTTGTATGGACATGAATGAGCTCCTTCAAATCAATTCCATCCATCAAATCACTGATTAAATCCACAGTTGACCAAGTTTGACTTCTGTTGACTTTTCTAGGGTTTTGCATGATTGGACCACTTCTGATGAATTCCAAACCCTAATTCCTTGAGAACTTGATTTCAAATGATGTCCCAAGTTATATGAACTCTTGATTATTGATCATGGTGCCCAAATTCCACAAGAATGGCCACCATCCACTGCAATAACTGACTGTGACTGGTTTTGACCTAATTGCTGATGATTGCTTCAACTGCAAGCAACAAGGTTAAACTGACAGAATTTTTGTATTTTTTGAATGATAAACATATGAAAAGCAAAGATATACAAATGCAAAGCATGCTTGGTGATCAAGAATCAAACTCACAAGGCAACCTACCCACTAGGAGGGAAGCTAGGGCATGCAATGATCCTTGAGGCCATGATATGATATGATATGGGCCATGAGGGATCTTAGGGCCAAAATTGGGGTCTTACAAGAACCATCCTGGGGTGCAGAGGTATCCTCATTCACGACTTGCTTGCCTTTGGTTTTCGCCACAGCATCATCATTATCAGCTTGGGTAACCGGTGGTGAGAACAATCTACCACTCCTGGTGAATCGGCCGATTCCACCGATATTATCCACTGCGAGACCGTCAAGTTCAGGCTTCTGACCCTCTTCTACTTTCAGTGGCCGTTCCACCCTATGATCGTGCGTATACACGCTCCCCCCATAATGCCACGGAATGGCCCTTTCACTAGTGAAAGGTAAAGGACCAGGGGTTGTGATGGTCATAGTAGATCGTCGCACTGGTGGCACGGGTTGCGCTTCTGGCACACTGATCTGATTAGTTGGGTAGAAAATAGTGATAGTAGCAATATCACAGTCGTACTCGGAAATCTCATTCATTGAAATGCAAGCATCCGAAACATCGGGATCAAGTTCAATTACATCAGGATCATCCACATTGGAAAAAATAAATACATCATCATGGATTACAGAATCAGTAGGAACAACATCTGCGAATTCATCAGTAGCATCTTCAAACTCTTCTTCCTCAACCCCTTCCACAAACTCTTGGATAGACAAATCTTCAACCTGGAGGATACATTTGTCGAGCAAGGCCTGGATACCCTGCTGTAGCTTCAAACAACCTCCACTCTGAGTGGCACAATCCAAACAACCCTTCCCACAACCGGGGAAAACATCGGCCTTCAGCAAGCATCCTTTGATATCCAACAATGGAGTCTTCAACTTCAACACATCCTTAATGGACTTGGCTTTTCCCTCTATCATGTTAACGTTCGCACCACCATGTTGGGGCATGGGATTGTTAACGACATTCGGAGCCGGTGCAAGGTCGATGACCTTTGAATCTATGAGGTCCTGAACTATGTGCTTAAAAGCTTTGCAGTTCTCAATATTGTGGCCAGGTGCCCCAGAGTGGAAGCTACACCTAGCGTTGGCGTCGTAACCCACCGGAAGTCTACCAACAGGAGGAGCCAGAGTGCGCAGTTGCACAAGTTGTAGTTGTTGAAGACTAGAGAGCAACTGAGTGTACGACATTGGAAGGGTGTCGAAACGCCGGTCCATCATCCTTTGCCTCTGTTGATAAGCAGGTCTGTTACCCGGTTGCTGCTGCTGTTGATACTGAGCTGGTTGACATTATGGTTGTTGTTGTTATAGTGGTGCTGCAGCTGGAATGGTCACAGCCGCAACATACGGTTGCTGATGATAATTCTGAAAGTTATTCCTCCGGTTATCCCTATTCTGATAAGAAGATATGGCATTTGCATCCCCTTCTCTCCTCTTCTGTCCCTGAATGAACGGCTTCTTCACCCCTGATGAGGATCCACCTCCACTCTGACTCTTATAGGTCTTTAGGTAATTCTCCACCCTTTCTCCAGTAGAGACCACATCAGCAAAGTTGGAAGCATTGCAACCTACCAGACGCTCCAAGTAAGGTCCGGGCAGAGTGTTCATGAACATGTTGGCCATTTCCTTTTCCAACATCGGAGGCTGAACACGGGAAGCTGTCTCCCTCCAGCGTTGAGCGTACTCCCTGAAGCACTCATTGCTTTTAAGAGACAGATTCTGAAGTTGAGTTCTGTCCGGAGCCATGTCTGCATTATACTGATACTGCTTCACGAAAGCCTCTGCCAAATCCCTCCAGCAACGGATGTGGGCTCTGTCCAGCCTCATATACCATTCCAAGGATGCCCCAGCCAGGCTGTCCTAGAAGAAGTACATAAGTAGCTTCTCGTCATCAGAGTATGCAACCATTTTACGGAAATAGGCTTGCACGTGAGTTTTGGGGCAAGAGCTGCCATTGTATTTGTCAAATATTGGGACCTTGAATTTCGGTGGCACTCTCACACCTGGGACCAGCCCCAAGTCAGCAACATCTACTCCCAGAGGATTATGTCCTTCCACTGCTTTCAACCTCTCTTCCAATCTTCTAAACATGGGGTCCATGCCAAAGTCTTCCTGAAGCAAGGGGAACTGATCATCCTGACCATCCTGAATGGGTTGTTGATCTAGGTTGACATGCGGGATCGGGATAGGCCCCGGTCCATTGGGACCATTAGCCTCTCCAGCTGGAGGATTGGCCAACGTCTCCGGTTGAGTAATAGGGGGATCCCTCTGCACCAACAATCTAAGCTCCTGCTGTCCTTGAGCCACTCCCTGAATCAAATCCATGAATTGATTCATGCGAATCTTCATCTCGGCGAGCTCTGCTTGTAGGCTCTCCATCGCTCTCTGTTGATTCCTTCGGGTACCGTATCGGTGAATGCCTGAGTCAGCTATCCTGCTAGTGGGACACCAAACAATATGAGAACGCTGCAGCGGTACCTGTTATGCAAGATATGACAATGAATATGTAAATGCAATGTCATGTTTATCAAATCCAAAAGGTATTCTACCCCCTTGATTCCAGTCTCACATCAGGAGAATAGTGCAAGAAGACTGAGTCATGGATAAACTTCTGAGATCAAGATGCAACAAAGGGAAACCAACATACAAATGAGTTCCAGGAAAGGGGCCTTAGCCAAAAGTGCATCAAAAGAGGATCCCCACAACAAGCCTGTGGATTATCACTACACAGCAACAAAACAAAAAGTAAAGGGAGGAACATAAACCAGGAATCAGCCTCCTGTATACATAAGGACTGCTCCTCACTTCATCCAGTAATGCCACCGTGTCGGGATGATCTGGAGATTCTGTCAAATGCCGGATAAGCAGATTCCTCTTGTGAATGATCCCATCCAATTCGTTGATGTGCTCTCTGTAGTAATTCCCATCATCTTCTCCGAATACCTCTTCAAGTCTGGATTTCTTCAAACCTGCCAACACCTTGAGTTCTTCAATATGTCCTCGAGTCTCATGGAGTTGATCTGTGATGTAGCCATTAGTAGAACGGGCGCACAGAAGCTCATTGTTCTTCCCCTTCAGCAAAGTCGTCAATTTCTCTATCTGACCAGTCAGTTCGGCTACTGTCTCCTCCTCCTTTGCCTTCCGAGAAGTTGAAAATGCATCCCATTGCTCCTGCCACCCAGCTAATTTACCATGAGCATCTACTAATTACTGCTTGACTCGCCTCAACTCAGAACTGGATGATCTCAAGGCTTCGTCTGTCTTCCTGAAGAAGTCCGCCTCCACAGCAAATTTCCTCTCTGCTTCCTTTTGCACTCTGACGGCTTCCCCCTTCTGATATTCTGCCTCCTGGAATTGATGCATACAGTCTTGCAACTTCTCACTTAACTCTGAGTTATTGGTTTGAAGTCCCTCCATGGCACTCTTCAACTTATCGTACTCCTCTCGGCTCACCATTGTTGACTGCTCAGGAGTAGGTGGATACAAAGGTTCTTCAATAGGGAACGACAGACCAAACTCTTCGACTCTTCCTTGAAGCCACTCTTCATACCGAGGGTAAGTTCTACAATCTCCTTTTCCAAGGACGGTTCTTCCTCTCTTGATCACCTTGAGCCAAGCCTCAGTTGCCTTACGGGATACCGTCAAATCAGGCGAAGAATGGAAAAATAGAGATTCTTCCACATCCTTTTCCAAAGGCGGAGTTCTTAAAGCATATCCAAACTGTCTAACTGCTAGAGAAGGATTATAGTTGATTCCTCATCTTCTTCCTACCAACGGAACATTTGGGAAGTTCCCACAACTATGAATAATATCTGCCCGAAGCAAGCTCCGGTCGAACCACCAAGAAATATCTTCAGCTCTCAACCCCATCAATCTCTTCGACCAACTCAACGAGTCCTTGACATTAACGAACACTCCTGATTTGGGTAGGTGAGAACTGAACCACTTATAAAACAAAGGCACACAACAATTCAACAATCCCCCTTTTCTATTCTTATTTCTGTGGTGCACTGAATGAAAGAAATCTCCTAGCAAGGTCGGTACTGGATTTCTCAACACGAAGAGGCGTATTGCGTCCATGTCCACAAATTTGGCAACATTAGGGAACAAGACAATCCCATACACACAAAGAGCCAACACAACATTGAAACCCCTCTGGTTACCGTCTTCCAGCTTCTTCTTTGCTTCTCCCAGTAAGAAACTCAGATGAAAACCACTAACTTCTCCCTTTTGACACATATTAGCCTTCAAAACTGATTCCTCCAAATATGTGGCTGAAGCAACCATGCTGAGATCGGGCAGAAACTCAGAACTGTAGAACAATAACTGTGACCTGATAGGAACTCTGAGAAAACTGGCAATCTCCTCCAGAGTAGGGACCAAAATATAATCCGGGAAAGTGAAACATCTCAGTGGAGGGTCATAGAACTGTAGCAGTGTGAATAGGGCGTCATGTTGATCTTTGGAAAGAACCGTGACGAAACTTAGAATCAAACTGTAATCCTCTCGGAATCCTTCTAGAGAACCAGGATCCATTAACTTCATCAACTGTTGAATGGGCTTCAGACAGACCACCGGAAACTTGTAGGCGACAAGTCTCTTTCTGCCAATATCCATCTTAAGAGAACCGGAAAAACTCCGACTGGAATCAAGAAGAAGATGTAAACCCCCTTGAAATGGATAAACATGTGTTAAATGATATGAATGCAAATGATGTGATGATGTGAATGCAATGCAGTGGCATGTCAATCAGGATTGCTGTATCTGCTTGAACATCCGTCGGGTTACACTGTCTGAAGAGAAAACCACTGAGGAATATAATACAAGATCAAAGCTCTGCTCCAGAAAACCGGGTTGGTTGGAGGTTAAGGTTTCCTGAATTTAGCCCGCCCCTCACTGGTAGGTTCTAAGAACAGAAGTTCGTCAGCTTCAGCCCTTCAGTCGCGAATAATACGTTTACCACTGAAGGTTTGGCATTATTACGGGATAAAAGACCTCCACTGACTCCCCTCAACAGGACATCCTAAAGCAAGTTCCCAGTCTCGGGGTTCTCGGATTGATCAGCGAGAATGCGCCCACCAGAGCTAACATAATCACGTCTCGGAGGAGAGGCCTCGACTGAGTTCTCGGGAAATGGTCACCAGAGTCGACGATTTCTAAAGGAACATCATGTCGTTACGGAACATCCGTAGGACATAATATATCCAAAAGAAACCTTGTCTGGGTGTGGTTCTTCACGAACGACTTAACGTAGCAACATGCCACGCAGGCCTCATGATCATCCACTCTAAAACCTGTGTGTATACTCAAGCCTGGGTAATGGGCTTATCTCTCGTAGAACATCCCATCCCAACAAACAAACAACAGCTCCAACAGATACAGCAGATGAATGCAAGTAAGTAAGTAAATAAATGTACAAAAGCATGAACACCCAATGAACCAGAAATCACAAAAGCAAGGAGGGACTCGCTTAGGGAAGATGGACCAGCAAGAGGTCAACTTCTTCAATCCCCAGCAGAGTCGCCAGCTGTAGCAACCTGAAAAATACAGTGCTCGAAAAAACAACCGGCGAACGAAAATGACAGAAGAGTCGCCACCGCGCGTTATTCATCCCAAAGGAGGGAAAGGAAACGCTCGAAGTAAACCTGAAAAAGGAAAGGACAAGACGGGGTCTTGCAACCAAATCTTGGGTTCGGGAGTCGGTTATGCGAAGGGAAGGTATTAGCACCCCTACGCATCCATAGTACTCTACGGGATCCACTTTTGTGGTTCTTTGTCTAAAGGGTGTGAGTTTACCCAATGTGTTTACTTACTAAAAAAAGGTTAAGAGAAATGACTCGCGCGAATGTCGCATCCACTGCATACGTATCTCATCTGAATATGAGAATCAGAGTCTTCGTAGCTCGGCTGACCTATGGGTTGGGGGGATGTGTGCTCGCTAAGACATCGCGTCTTATGCCTACGTATCTCATCTGAAATGAGAATTAGAGCAAGCCATAGTTCGGCTCACTACGGGGTTATGGATTGGGTTTTGGACGAACAACGTTACTACGCAATCTACCGGATGCTCGACCTTTGGAGACTTACTCGCCTGTAGTAGAAGGAGATAACATGTTGCTTTGGGTTTTAGGGTTTGTTCGCGTTGTAGGAACGCGCATGCAAAAAGGAAGTCCTAGGCGAAGGAACAGTGCTACCTTAATTGGCATGCAAACGGGAGACTATCTGAAGCCTCGTGTCCTACGGGGAAGCGATCACACCATACAAAACATGTATCTTAAAGTAAAATGCCACCAAGGGGCTCAAACATTGCCTCCTATCGAGGTCTTTTAGCTAAGAAAGCGATAAAGTACGAGAAAGGGAAAAAATTACCACACGGATAAAGATCCGAAGTTACAGCAATTAAAGGATTAGCAACCCTGAGATCTCTCCAGCTAGACCATCAAAGAAAATCAGTCAATACGAGTAATCAGAATAAACCTCCGCATGGTATCCCTGCAAGAGTATGTGAGTCCTCACAAAAACTCGACAAAAGGTTAGACAAACAAGATGAAATCTAAGGAAAACAATGCCAATGGCAACACAAGACAGGTTAGAACAAACAGAACAAAGAAAAAACGAAAACTGTTGCGTTCGCTACTGCATCGCCTGGCGAAAGCTTAGCGAAGCTTCGCTGCGTGCTCGCCTAGCGAAGCGGCTAGCGAGCGCCTGCGGGTTTTGAATTTCCCATCGATAACAGTACGATTTTAAGGATTCCAAACCCTATGGCATTCCTTTTGGAAACAAAATTATTAAACATTCAAGACGCTATTCACATATTCATACGCAAACATAAACCCGTGTGCAAAACCTGATGTTACCTCATGCATTCATAGTATTCAAATTCAACGCATAGAGTAATAGGAACAAAGGCATACCTGATGAGAGAGGCCGATCGAACGGCGCGGCTGGATTTGCAAAGCTCTGTTAGGGTTTGCGTGAGGCGGAGGCAAAAGAGTGTGTGAATCGGAGTGAACTTCTCAGAGCTGCCTGAAGATTGCTGCAGAGTAGTTCCTAGGTCTCCTTCTCTCAAGACCTTTCTTCGGTGAAACTCCAGTGAAACTCCAAGTGTTTAGTCCTCTACTGCAACTCTTATATTTATAGACTGATTTCGTGGGTAGTGGGCTCAAATGAGGGCAACTTAAGCCCAAAATCTTTCTGATATTTTCTGAAGTGCGCGCCCTTCGCCTAGCGAGCATGGCAGTACTTTTCGCTAGGCGAAGCATCTGCTCGCCTAGCGAGCATGATAGCTCAGCAGCAGATTCTTGCTTCTTCCAGCCTGACAATTTGCACGGTGAATAGGCCCCATCTGGCCCTGTTGGTAGTACCTCAAGTCTTTTCCTTGTGTTGACTGATCGTCTAAGTAGAACCCACAAAGTGTCCTGGATGATGTCCGAGCTTCTTGGAGCTAATTCCGATTGACATGATGCAATGTGGAATGAAATGCTAAATGACCTAAAAAGTGAATGCATGGATGAGGAGGGCAAATTTTGGGGTGTTACACCTACCCTTGAGGAGTATGCTTACCTTGTGGGTATACCTATTCTAGACCAGTTGTCATTCAGTAGCTTGGAGAGTATTCCTACTTCTCAAGAGATAGCTGACATGTTACACATAGATGAATCTCTGGTTGGTGCTCATATGACTACCAAAGGAGGAATTCAAGGTCTCCCTTCTGAGTTCCTCATTGCTCAAGCTACTATGTATGGGAAGGCCATGAGTGAGGACGCCTTTGGGGCCATATTTGTACTTCTCATCTATGGGCTAGTATTATTCCCCAACATCGACAAGTTTGTGGATGTGAACGCTATTAGGATCTTCTCTACTCTTAATCTCGTTCCGAATCTGTTGGGCGATACCTACTTCTCTTTGCATATGAGGAATGCAAAGGGTGGTGGCGCCATTGTGTGTTGTTTTCCCTTGTTGTATAAGTGGTTTATTTCTCACTTACCTCAGACGGTCGCTTTCAAGGAGAACAAGGAATGTCTACGGTGGTCCACGAGACTTATGTCTCTCACTAATGATGATATCTCTTGGTATAACCATGTGTATGATGGTGTGTAGATTATTGACTCTTGTGGTGAATTCTCCAATGTGCCTCTTCTTGGTACATGTGGTGAGATTAACTACAATCCTGTTTTGGCACGTCGGCAGCTTGGGTTCCCCTTAAAGGATAAACCTAATAACATTCTGTTAGAGGGTGTATTCTTTCAGGATGGTAAAGATCCCCAAGGCTTGAAAGCTAGGATGGTCAGCGCTTGGCGCAAGATTCATAGGAAAGGAAGGAAAGAGTTGGGTCCTAAGAATTGCATCGCTTTGGAGCCTTACACTGTTTGGGTTAGGAAGAGGGCGTCTGAGTATCTCATGCCTTACGAGTATCCGAGACCTACACCTATGATTATGGCTGGGCCTTCAACCCTCCCTAATCAAGGAGTAGAGGAGTTGAGAGACGAAGACCGTTCACGTGCCTGGATCCGTGAACGTGAAGAGTTACTTCAGCAGATTAAGGAGAAGGATGCGTTGATTGAGTTTCTTGAGCATCAGGTTATTGATGACCCTGATGATGTATGGACTTCTCTACTTCCTCAGTCTTCTAAGTTCTGGAAGAGGAAGTATGATCGACTCACCAAAGAGAAGGCCGATATGGAGGCAGCCTACGAGAGGGAGGTGAAGAGGCTTCGTGCATCTTATCTACCTGTGTCCCGAGCTTTAGATGATTATTTCTAGGGATCCATAGGATGATTATTTTCCTTTTCTCTTGTATAAGATTGACGATGATGCGCTTCTTTTCCCTGATATTATTTGATGAGATATTTCCATATGTGATAAAATGCTTAATATTTCCAAAATTTGCAAATAAAACTCTAAAGTTCCTTTGAAATAAAAAAAACAAATCATATGCACAAGCAGGTTTTGTTTCCGGCCCCTTGCCCTGTGGTCTAACTCTGTGTACTTCATTTATTTTAAAGACAAGCTGACTCACCAGTACTACACTAGAGCCAATATTTCAAGACCATCGATTCACGAGGCAGGCGCCGTGACGTCCACCCTACACCAGAAATTTAAATTCGTGAAAAACAAGAAGCTGGTGGTGGTAGGGGGAGAAAGGGCTCTCCTGGTTAGCCATTTGTCTTCCTTCTCTTATATAGATGCTGAGGTTGAAGTTGGAACTCCTTTCCAAGCTTTATATATTGCTGAGCCTATTGAGAAGATAACTCCTTCATTTGCTTCCTACAAAGATGCAAAGCTGGCCATTAAGCATGGTGCAACCACTGGTTTAGGAAAATGATTGAGTTAGAAGACAACGAGTCTCGGGCTGGCATAGGTTTTTCTTCTGGTACTTTCAATAAGCAAGGGTTATTCAAGAGTGGAGGTTTCATCCACACTGGTCTAGATGAGGAGGTTGTTTCTGTTTTAGAAGAAGATGCAGAGGATTCTGGCAATTTCATCATCCCTGGAGGGGTCTACAACAATTGGGTCACTGTGGATATTCCAACAGTTGTCCATAAGTCAACATAATGATCACTTTGTTTAAAAACCCTTCTCCCATGCCAAAAGGAGGAGTGATAACATTTTTGGCAACATAAATACAATGATATTTTCATTCAATAAATTCATGTTAAATATTTGTTTTTCCCATTTATTTTCCCTTTTTGTTTTTGCATGAAATTGGTGATCACATAAAACCCTAAAAAATAAAATAAAGTCAATCTTTTCATCTGCATAATGATTTGCCTTGTTTGAATTCTAAATCTTTTCATATCCAAAATCATTATGCAGGTTGATTTCTAAACCCATTGAACATAATGACCCAACACCATCTCCCAATTTTGAATTCCCTGTATTTGAGGCAGAGGAAGATGATGTTGAAGAGATTCCTGATGAGATCACCCGACTACTTGAGCATGAAGAGAAGATCATTCAGCCGCATCTTGAGAATCTAGAAACAGTCAACTTGGGGTCTGAAGATTGTGCGCGAGAGGTAAAGATTAGGGCACTTCTGGAAGAATCTGTTAAGAAGGGGTTGATTAAGTTGCTACGAGAATATGTCGACGTCTTTGCTTGGTCGTATGAAGACATTCCAGGTCTAGATACTGATATTGTGCAACATTTCCTACCTTTGAAACCTGAGTGTGTGCCTGTAAAGCAGAAGCTCAGAAGAACTCATCCTGATATGGCAGTGAAGATCAAGGAAGAAGTTCAGAAGCAAATTGATGCGGGGTTTCTGGTGACTTCTATATATCCTCAATGGGTGGCCAATATTGTGCCCGTGCCTAAGAAAGATGGAAAAGTCCGGATGTGTGTGGACTATAGAGACTTGAATAAAGCTAGTCCGAAATATGATTTCCCTCTACCACATATTGATATGTTGGTAGACAATACAGCTAAATTCCATGTCTTCTCGTTTATGGACGGATTTTCCAGATATAATCAGATTAAGATGACACCCGAGGATATGGAGAAGACAACATTCATCACACCTTAGGGAACATTCTGTTATCGAGTGATGCCCTTCGGTTTGAAGAACGCCGGAGCCACGTATCAACGAGCTATGACCACCTTGTTTCATGATATGATGCACAAGGAATTGAGGTAATGTTGACGATATGATTGCTAAGTCAAGAACGGAAGTTGAACATGTAGAGCATTTGTTGAAGCTTTTCCAGCGTTTGAGGAAATATAAGCTTCGTCTGAATCCCAACAAGTGTACATTTGGAGTCCGTTCTAGCAAGTTATTGGGCTTCATTGTTAGTGGAAGAGGTATTGAGGTTAATCCTGCAAAGGTCAAAGCAATACAAGAGATGCCTGCGCCCAAAACTGAGAAGCAAGTCCGAGGTTTTCTTGGCCGCTTGAATTATATCTCCAGATTCATATCCCACATGATTGCCACATGTGTGCCTATATTCAAGCTCCTCCGGAAAGATCAGTCCCATGATTGGACTGAGGATTGCCAGAAAGCTTTCGACAGTATTAAAGAATATCTGTCTGAGCCTCCGATTCTGTCTCCGCCTGTAGAGGGAAGACCTTTGATCATGTATTTGACTGTTCTTGAAGACTCGATGGGTTGTGTCCTTGGTCAGCAAGACTAATCAGGGAAGAAAGAGTATGCTATCTACTACTTGAGTAAGAAGTTCACCGATTGTGAGTCTCGATATTCAATGCTTGAGAAGACATGTTGTGCTTTGGCTTGGGTCGCTAAGCGCTTACGTCAATATATGTTGAATCATACCCGTTGGCAGATGTTGTTGTCTAAGTATGATATTGAGTATCGAGCTCAGAAAGCTATTAAAGGTAGTATCTTGGCTGACCACTTGGCACATCAACCAATTGAAGATTATCAGTCAGTTCAGTATGACTTCCCGGATGAGGAAATTCTGTATTTGAAAGTGAAAGATTGCGATGAGCCTACACTTGATGAAGGGCCAGAGCCTGGTTCCAGATGGAGTATGGTGTTTGATGGCGCTGTAAATCAGTATGGAAATGGTATTGGGGCCGTGATTATTACTCCTCAGGGCGCGCATATTCCTTTAACAGCAAGGCTAACTTTCAAATGCACGAATAATATGGCTGAGTATGAGGCCTGTATTATGGGATTGGAGGAATATATTGATCTAAGGATCAAGCATCTTGATGTATATGGTGATTCGGCCCTCGTTGTTAATCAGATTAAGGGTGAATGGGAAACGAATCAGCCTGGCCTCATTCCATACAGAGATTATGCAAGGAGGATTTCAATGTTCTTTACTGAGGTTGACTTCCATCATATTTCTCGAGATGAGAATCGGATGGCAGATGCTCTTGCTACGCTTGCTTCAATGATTGTGGTTAAATTGTGGAATGAAGTCCCCAATATCACCGTGATGCGCTTGGACAGACCAGCTCATGTATTTGCAGTAGAAGAAGTAAAAGATGATAAGCCGTGGTATTATGATATCAGATGTTTCCTTCAGAGCCAGATTTACCCGCCTGGGGCATTTGTAAAAGATAGGAAGACTTTGAGGAGATTGTCAGGAAGTTTCTACCTCAATGGCGAAGTGCTTTACAAAAGAAATTTTGACATGGTTCTGCTCAGATGCGTGGATAGACACGAAGCAGACCTGTTGATGACTGAGGTCCATGAGGGTTCATTTGGTACTCATTCCAATGGACATGCCATGGCTAGAAAGATGTTGAAAGCAGGCTACTATTGGCTGACAATGGAGTCTGACTGCTGCAAATTTGTGAAGAAATGCCATAAGTGTCAGATTTATGCTGATAAGATTCATATTCCCCCGACACTTTTGAATGTGATCTCATCACCATGGCCTTTCTCCATGTGGGGAATTGACATGATTGGCATGATAGAGCCGAAAGCGTCCAATGGACACAGATTTATTCTCGTAGCAATTGATTACTTCACCAAGTGGGTTGAAGCGGCGTCGTATGCAAATGTGACCAGGCAGGTGGTCGTGAAGTTTATCAAGAATCAACTCATATGCCGATATGGTGTGCCAGATAAGATCATTACTGATAATGGATCTAACTTGAATAACAAGATGATGAAAGAGTTGTGTAGTGAATTCAAGATTGCACATCATAATTCTTCTCAGTACATACCCAAGATGAATGGGGCTGTTGAAGCTGCTAACAAGAATATCAAGAAAATTATCCAGAAGATGGTTGTTACGTACAAAGATTGGCATGAGATGTTGCCATTCGCTTTGCATGGCTATCGTACATCTGTCCGCACTTCAACAGGGGCAACCCCTTTCTCTCTTGTTTATGGCATGGAGGCGGTACTCCCAGTAGAGGTGGAGATCCCATCAATGAGAGTCTTGATGGAGGCCAAGTTGAATGATACTGAATGGGTTCATAGTCGTTATGACCAGCTGAACTTGATAGAAGAAAAGATATTGATTGCCATATGCCACGGTCAGTTATATCAGCAGAGAATGAAGAAAGCTTTTGATAAGAAGGTCAAGCCTCGTGTGTTCCGAGAAGGTGACCTTGTGCTCAAGAAAGTCTTGTCTTTCGCGCCCGATTCCAGGGGCAAGTGGACTCCGAACTATGAGGGTCCGTATGTTGTTAAGAGAGCCTTTTCAGGTGGTGCTTTGATACTTACAACTATGGATGAGGAGGATTTCACTCGTCCTGTGAATTCAGATGCAGTCAAGAAATACTTCGCCTAAAAAAATAAAAACTGAATAGCTCGCTAAGTTGAAATTCTGAAAGGGCGGCTTAGGCAAAAATGAGCGTCTCGGTGGATTGAAAACCCGAAAGGGCGATCCAGGCAAAAGTTAGAGACACAAAAAATATATAATAATGATATATGTATCCCGCTAGATTGAGTACCTCATCCTGGGGCAATCTAGGCAAAAATTAGGGATTTGGCAAGTAACTGCATCCTGACAAGACTTTGTTCTACAACTGTCATCCGTCAGATATCCTTGCTCATTATCAGCCAAAGCTTCAAATACATCGGATTCAGTATTGGTGGAGAAATGGTCATTATGTTCAATGTATGCCTTTTCCAATATATATCACCAATTTCAAATTTGTAAAGATCTATGGAGTCTTGCCATTCGCAGACTACCATTCTATCAAATAAATTTGAGCTTTTTATCCAATTATTGGCACTCTTATCTGTTTCTATTCAACAAATGTTTTGCATGTTTTGATTAAGAAAATATCATTGTTTTAAACGATCAAATTTTTTATAATTTGTTTTTAAACAAAGTGAACATTCACAATGACGAAAGGATACTTAGGAGATCCTCAGTGCTCTCCCAAGGGTGCTACGATCCCCAATAGGGTAAGATTTTTGTCCATATTCCTTGCATGACTGTATCTCCTCCCTCCGGAACCCCTTGTGGTTTATCCTACCAAGTGGATTGATTGTTGAGAGTCACCTCTCTTCCCTTCAGCAGAGTAGCAATCTTTCTTCCTCAGCAGCTTGGATATCTTTGGGCAAGAGCGGTATTTGGTGGTTGATCCCGATAAATCCTTTATCTCCTCGAATAGATTCCCCAATAGAGTTGTTGGTGTGGTGGACCATGTCTGTGATAACTCTCGTCCCCAGCTGGAATGATTGATGATTCATCCCCTGCAGAGTTCTTTGCTTCCTGGTATCTCTGATCCCCAGCAGATTGGATACTCTCCGGTGAACTTGGCTTTCTCTCTTGAGATGTAGTACCGGGTGGTTGATTCCTGGGCCTGGTGGTGTTAGATATGTCATGTTTGTCAGCATACATCATACATAAACCACGCATATACATGCATAATTATAACATTCAGATATTCATGTTGCATTCTTTACCATATATCGTTGTTTGTTGTCTCCTGGTATTTGGTGATATATTTCCCCAAGCAGATGTGTGTGTCTGATCTCTCCATACAGATTCAACTCCATAGGCAGAAAGCGTCTATCCTTTCTTCCATATTCCCTGTAGCGGTGTATTCGTTACCATTGGAGATATTGACTAAATCCAAGGTAAAGCATACAAAATTGAGTCGCCACCGCACTTCTATTTATCCAAAGGAATGGTTAGAAAGCGAACAAAAACCTAAAAGTTTTACAAACAAAACTAGTAAAAGAAACAGAGATCTGGGTAAGGGGGTTGGTTATGCAATAGGAAGGTGTTAGGCACCCAAAACATCCTAGGTACTCCTAGGGAGCCCTTTTCACACTTGTTGCAAAGGTTATTGCTTTTTGTGAAAATTTTATTTGTGCAAACATGATTGAAGAGATGAGAAAAGAATGTACAAGTTTATTTACATTTTGTGTTTGGATGGATAAACCCATTGCCTACGTACCCTCTTATAAAAGATTAGGATCAAAACCTCGTAGTTCGGGTAAAAAATCTCAAAACAAATGAGTGGATTGATTGGTCCAAAAGCCTTAAGGTCTTTTGTTATCAAAGGGAGAAAACTCAACCTGAAAAACCACAAGTCCACCATGTGAGGATAGCTTCAACATGCTAGTGAGGGATTAACCCTATAATAAGCATGGAAGACTTATTGTCCAATCACTAAGGACATAGGTGAGTATTACATCTACCACAAGGATAACTCAAACCTAATAGCTCAGGGTTATGAAAAAATTGATTTAGAAAGTGGACATTGGAACCACAAAAAGAAATTTGAATGGGTTATATTTACCAATTAAAAGTATATACAAAAATGGTCAAAATTGACTTAAAGATTCAATTCAAAATGAGTGTTATGAAAAGAAAGTTTGAAAATCAAAAGCATAAGGCTTAGGTTTCTAATGTTGAAAACAAAGTCAAATGTTTGCACAAAAAGATTTTGGTTTGGGTTAGGATGGAGAAATGAAGAAAGGTTAAGTCCTAAAGAGAACAAAAAGGTGATGGTTAGAAATGAAACCACACTAGGAGTTCCTCTCTTGAGATCATATAGATGATCCAAGTAGATCCCATACTTTGGAATAAGCAAGCACAAAGCAAAAGCAATCACACAAGTCTCATAAGAGATCCTCAATAAAAGGAAATAGAATGCCAATACATGGACTTATATCCGACTCCTAACCACAAAAAGGAAACAGAATGTCAATACATGGACTTATATCTGACTCCCAACCATAACAAACAAACATCAAAAGCAAACACATCAAAAGCAAACATCACAATCTATATACATACAAGAGGCTCAAACAAATGGGTGGGCTTTAGTCAAGAGGGGTCATGTCAACCTCGACAAACAAGCCAAAATGTACAAGGATAATCTGTAGCTCTTAACCACTAACATTGAGATTAGGGTGAAGCTGATCAAAGATGGAAATGAGGATGAGACCTCATGCTCTTAACCTTGGCCGGGGTGAGCTCATGACAAAGAAAGCGTGGGGATCCAGAAAGTGAGATCCTATTCCACTTGACAGACACTGGACAAAGATCTTGGGTACATGTTCAAAAGCATCAGCACGTAGTGCGAGCATAATGAACGACTCACTGAATAACGGGGGATTGGCTACTAATCCCTTTTATCCATCAATTGCCTCAACTCTTGGAGGTCTTATCAAGTAACACATGCCTCATCTTGGAGGTTTTTGGCACAATGGTAAACAAACACAAACAGAGCCTCTGAAGGAGGACCTGCCAGCAAAATGCCTGCCAAAGGACTTCCAGACTACATGAAGTAAGAAGATAACTACCTAAGTGGTGTATCAACCATAATCCAAAGCTTGAGCAAGAGCTAAAAGCAAGCAACTAAGGTACCTGTACAAAAACTAAACAGTTAATATTTCAGTGATAAAACCAACCGACAAACAGTGAATCCTTCCAACAATCACACAATCCAATGAACAATACCCAAGCATTCAAATGGACTCATGAGCTCAAGCAAATCACTTAAAATCCTACAAAACAAACAAAAGTTAGAACTCAAATCATTTGCATCTCACGAAGTGAGAACAAATCAACCATCAATGCTAAGTGTCCAAACCTGAAACACAAAGCATAGTTAGTTTATGCACAAAACACTAGTACAAAGACTAAGTTCAAAACCAAATCAAATGATCAAAACAGAACCCAATCTTCCATATAATGAACATTCAAACATGTCACAAAATGTCCTCAAAAGGACCAGCATCAATTCAAAAATCAAATGCCTCAAATGGCCTATGCTATGCAATGATCACAAAATGTGCACAAAGTGAACTTCCAATTTAGAAAATTCAAATCAAAACAGAAATGCATGCAATGGATTTGAGATTTTTTATGCAAGCTCCTCATGTCATGAACAAACAATATGCAAAAGATCAAATCCAGAAAAGTTCAAATGCTATGTGATCAAAAATGCAACAATCCAATGTCAAAAATGTGACACAAATTGTCACATTTATCTCCATGTGTCAAAAATAATGATAGCATATGAGAAAAAAATCCAAACCAGTGATAAAAAATTCACATCATTTATGAATATTATGCACACAAAAAATTGGATCAAGAAGCTCAACATATAAAATTTCACAAGGTATTGAACACAACATATCATATTAACACAATGTTCATTCAAAAATTCACAAATCACAAACCAGAGATCAAAAATTCATGAAAATAATAACAAAAAAACTAGACATTCATACAAAACTAGGATAAAAAATTGGAGTTAATTTGGATCATTTTTCTATTCTTAATGAAATTTCTAAGATGAACAAGATAAATGAAATATTAAAAGTAAATGGAGGGAAATGAATATTTGAAATTAAACCAGAAATATTCATAGCCACACGATGAGGCGCGGAAAGCAAATCACTGGATCACATTTAAAACACCAAAACACATCACTTCATTAATTGAGTCAGCAACACACTCAGCAATTCAAAGTACGCGTGGAACGGTCAAAGCAAGCAGAGCCAATCAAACACACACGCGAGCAGCCACATGGATCCAGCAAGGCAACTACACAGTCAAACCCTAACACACCTCAGACGCCGGAGCTGTAGCTCCGGTCGTCTTCCCTGGCTAGCTCCGGCGGATTCCGATAATTTTTTTTCCAGAAATGCACAAATTATACATCAGTCGAACCGTCTTCTCATGCACATTCCAAATATCATATCCATACAACCTAATTCTTCCTAGATTCCATGGATCGAACGAAAACATATTTGAGATCAAAACTTTCATTCAACCATACATGCTCAATTCTCAACTATTTTCAAATCTAAACACATGCACAAGCTCCACGAAGCAAGATCTATACATCTATGTACATAAAACAGCAAAAAGAGAGTTCGAATTTCAACTCACTTGGAAATGGAAGTTTCTGTTTACGCGTCCTCAAGCACTCATCCACTCCAGATCTACTCCTTTGCACCTCCTATGAAGCTTTAAGCAAGAAGAATCAGTTGAAACCACCTGGATCTAGCTCAATTTCCAACTTCCATTGCTATGAGTTTGCACTTGAACTGCTCGAATCTGGACTGAATTGCTCAAACCAATGGTTGATTCTTGCTCAATGAAGCATGATGAACAAGATTATGCAATAATTTCTGGTGTTTGTGTTAAGAAATGAAGAATCCGAAGAGAGAGAATTTTGGAGGAAGTTTGAAAATTCAGATCTGAATTGGTTCTGTTATGGTTGTTAGGATTAGGGTTTGGCTTTTATACTCCTTGCTAATGATGCTGCTAATCAATTAAGCCATTCCTTAATCATGATTAATGAGATGTGGATAAATTTGCAAAAAATGAAAAATTGGCTAGCATGGCCAAAACACATGTGCGCATGCTCATGCAAAGGTCTGAATCCACTTAAAATCAACCAAGGATCATCATGGAATTGTTGTTTTGCTTGTATCATAAGCCAAATTTGAATTGTGGAAATTCCCTCCAAAATGATCACATGAGAAATGATGAGCATACACACTTTTCCCATGCATGGCAAAGGCTATTTTGAAATGTCTTGATCAAGAGAAACATTTTGCAAAAAGAATGGACCAATTTGGAGCATCGTATCAAAAGTTAGGCCATTTTGAATTTCCATGCACACCTTGTGATCAAATGACCATAACTTCTCAACCATTCATCATATGGACATGAATTAGGACGTTTTCGAAAGGGGAGACAAAGATCTACAACTTTCATGTTTATCAAAAAATCCATTTAAAGCTTCTTTGACATTGACAAGTCAAGTTGAATGTGACCAAAAACTTGCCAAATTTGGAAACTTTGAATTACAGGTCATTTTCCATTTTTAGTAACTTTTGCCATGACCTTTGAATCTTCAAGATGGATGTTTAGAGTGATGAATATACCCCATTTGAACATGATTGAGGTGTTTCAACTCATTTCCCCCACCTCATAGCCCTTAGTTGACTACACAGTTGACTTTTTGGTCCTTAGATGACCTTGAAATGTATTGATGAACCTGAGCCTTTACCACTTGGGGAAATTGCTTCAAAATGAAACCCTAGCTCATGTAAGCTCTTTATAGTGATCATGTGATCTTCATCCCAAGAAAAATACTTCATCTCTTGCACAAAGGATCTTCTTGAAGCTCTTGACCTGGTGCTTGCTTGAGCTACAAACAAAAATGTTAATGACATATTTTTGTGCTTTTGGTTAGTAAACAAAAATAAGAAAAGCAATGATATACAATTCAAGCATGCCTGGTAATCTCAAACCACTCACAAGAGGTCCCTACCCAAAGGGAAAGGGAGCCAAGATGCTCAATGATCCTTGAGGCTATGCAATACAATGCTATGATGCCATGAGGGATCTTAGGGACAAAATTGGGGTCTTACAGATGCCCCTATTTAAGCTCATTCTAGCCGGAGAAGTGAAGGTTAAAATCTTCGTCTCGACGAGATAGAATGGGCTTAAATAATAACAAAGAGACAAATTTTGGTCCCTAAGAGACCTCATAATACAAATGTATGTATGCAAAACAAACAAACTCTGTGGGGATGTGTGTCCACAAAGAAGAAAAGCCATTGGGAGAAATGGACAATCCATAGGAGTAATACACTCACTAAGGATAGAGACTCTACCGGGGACTCTTATGGGGATAAGAAAAGAAATGCGTGAGCAGGTCACGACTCAGAACTTCGGGAGTAAAGGACTGAAACCGCGTGAGCAGGTCACGACTCAAAGCTGGGGAAAAGAGTTTCCAAAGGGAATAAATCCAATGGAAGGACACCGAGCTGACTCAAAGATGCATGTATTGGGGAATATGCCAACACAACAAAACTATCCGCAATGGATACTTCGGATAAAAATCCGGACTCAGGCTGGGGAAAGATTTGAACAAAACATCCTTGCCGGGGAAAATGCATGTATTGGGGAATATGCCAACACATCAAAACTATCCGCAATGGATACTTCGGATAAAAATCCGGACAAAAACAATCCACTAAGGGACTTCGCTGGGGAGGTCTTAAAAAAGACACTCCTGGGGAAGCAGCGGGATGAGGTGTTACCGGTTACTGGGTAACAAGCTCAAAGAGACAATGTGATCTGATCACAGGTATAAGGGTGAGAGAACAACAAGCTCGGGAAGAATGAATATCTAAGACCGGTATAAGGGTGAGAGATATCAATCAACCAAATCATTTGAGGAAGACCTAAAAAGGTATATTTCGACTCAGGAAAATCTGACTCCACAGGGGACCAAGGTCATAATAGGGAGCGGAAGGAAGGAACACCAGGGATACCGGTTACTGGGCATATAATAGGTGACCAACCAAAGCGTGAATTGGGGAATATTCCCAAAACACTCATCATCCAAAAGGAGGGCTGAAAAAGCAAACTCGACTTACAGGATGGACATTCAATTTCGCAAAGGGAATACAAATCTTACTCGAATGGGGAAGGACAGAAGGCTTCGACCAAAGAGTGCATGAGATATATTATCTATTGCCGTCAAAACATAGATAGTATACTCGCATGGAAGATTATCCACAACCGGTTACTGGGTTAATAAAGGATAAATCAACAGATGTGTGAATTGGGGTTTATTCCCAAGACACTCATCATCCAAAAGGAGGGCTGAAAAAGCAAACTCGACTTAGAGGATGGACATTCGATTCCGCAAAGGGAATACAAATCTTACTCGAATGGGGAAGGACAGAAGGGTTCGACCAAAAAGTGCATGAGATATATTATCTATTGCCGTCAAAACGTAGATAACATACTCGCATGGAAGATTATCCACAACCGGTTACTGGGTTAATAAAGGATAAATCAACTGAGGCGTGAATTGGGGAATATTCCCAAGACACTCATCATCCAAAAGGAGGGCTGAAAAAGCAAACTCGACTTACAGGATGGACATTCGATTCCGCAAAGGGAACACGAATCTTACTCGAATGGGGAAGAACAAAAGACTTCGACCAAAGAGCGCATGAGATATATTATCTATTGCCGTCAAAACGTAGATAATATACTCACATGGAAGATTATCCACAACCGGTTACTGGGTTAATAAAGGATAAATCAACCGAAAGAGAAAGGCATCGGGATACCAAAACTAGGTATATAATGATGACCAATCAAAGGGAGAAACAATCATTATCAACAAAGGATAAATGAGAGCTGACTCACTTGGGATACATTGACAAAGGCAACAATCCAGGAGACATATCACCGGTTACTGGGAGATATGCTCAAAAAAAGGGGAGTAACAAACATCACCGGCAAATGGTAAATGAAAGAGGACCCGTTGGGGATAAAATTGCTTAATCAGAGCAATTATCCGAAAGAGGGAGGGAATATCAATACCGAATATTGGATAATGATAACCGTCAAAGAGGGGATTACATCTACCGGATACCGGGTAGAAAACCACGGAAAAGGACATTCGATTCCAAAACAAGGATACGAATCTTACTCAACTGGGGAAGAACAAAAGCTTCAACCAGAGAGTGCACGAGATATACTATCTATTGTCGTCAAAACGTAGATAATATACTCGCATGGAAGATTATCCACAACCAGTTACCGGGTTAATAAAGGATAAATCAACCGAAAGAGAAAAGGCATCGGGATACCAAAACTAGGTATATAATGATGACCAATTCAATAGAGAAATAATCGTTACCAACAACAACAGGGTAGACGAAAGATGACTCGCCGGGGATAAATTGTGAGCGCAAGGCAATTACCCAGGAAAAAAGAGGGAATATCAACATCAAATACTGGATGAAGATAACCACCAAGGAGAGGATTACATCTACCGAATACTGGGTAGAAAACCACAAAAGAGTAACCGTCATCAACTAGGATGAACAACAATGGTTAACTCTGCGAGGGGAGGAACATAGGGTTTACAACTACCGGTATAAGGGTATAAAACCACAGACTCCGTTGGGGAGAGAAAAATGGGATTTACAACTACCGGTATGAAGGTAGAAGACCACAAAATCCACTAAGGATAAGGTGAATAATTACTAGTTACTGAGCAATTATTCATTTACCACAGGGAAACACCAGAGACAGTCACAAGAGCTAATTTAGGATCGAACCAAAAAGGCAAACTGAATCAAGACTCATCCTAATGAGGATATAACTCAATAGGGGAACCCATCCCAATATATGTGTTGGGAGGAAACAAAAACAACCGTCGTCCACGAGGATATAACTCAGTGGGGAATACAGAAGGAAAGATAAACACTTTCTACTTATGGGGATGACTCTACATGGAGAGATCACACACACATCTGCTTGGGGAAATACATATCACCAATAGCAGGAGACAACAAACAACGATATATGGAAAAGAATGCAACATGCATATCTAAATGTTAGAATTATGCATGTATATGCGTGATTTATGTATGATGAATGCTGACAAACAGACATATCTAACACAAACAGGTCCAGGAATCAACCACCCGGTACTACATCTCAAGAGAGAAAGCCAGGATCACCGGAGAATATCCAATCTGTCGGGGATCAGAGACAACAACATCTCTGCAGGGATGAATCATCAGTCTCAGCTGGGAAAAAGTCCATTGCACAGGCAGAAACTGCCACAAAAGCAACTCTACTGGGAAATCCATCTGAGGGATATAAGGGGAATCTGGTGATCCAACACCATGTACCAAACTCACCAAGGAAATCACACCTGCTAAGGAGAAAAGATCACACAAGTAGAATTTTCCACACAAACAACTCTACTGGGGATTAGATATGCCAGGAAACAACAATATCTCTGCAGGGGATAACATCATCATAGATAAGATCCAACACACCAACAACTCCGCTGGGGATCTATCTGAGGAAAATAACATCATCACAGATAAGATCCAACACACCAACAACTCCGCTGGGGATGAACCATCACGGATAAAATCCACCACACCAACTCTACTGGGGATTTATCTGAGGAAGTGAAGGAATACTGGGGATCAACCACCAAATACCGAACCTTCCAAGGAGGAAAACATCTGCTGAGGAGAGAAAACCACTGCTCTACTGAAGGGAGGGGAAGTGAAAAACCTCAACAAGCACTCAGCTCGGTAGATAAACCACAACAATATTCTGGGAGAAGAAGATACAGTCATGCCAGGGATATGAACAAATGTCTTACCCTGTTGGAAATCATGCCACCCTTGGGAGAGCACTGAGAATCTCTTAAGTATCCTTTCATCATTGTGAATGTTCACTTTGTTAAAAAACAATTTGTGAAAAAAAATCATTTATTTAAAACAATGATATTTTCTCAATTAAAACATGCAAAACATTTGTTGAATAGAAACAAATAAGAGTGCAAATAATTGGATAAAAGGCTCAAATTCATTTGATTGAATGGTAGCCTGCAAATGGCAAGACTCCATAGATCTTTACAAATTTGAAATTGGTGATGTATATTGGAAAAGGGCTACATTGAACATAATGACCATTTCTCCACCAATTCCGAGTTTAATGTATTCGAAGCTTTGGTTGACGACGAATGAACGAGAATCTCTTATGGATGACAATTGTAGAACACAGTCTTGTCAGGATGCAGTTACTTGCCAAATCCCTAATTTTTGCCTAGATTACCCCAGGGTGAGGTACTCAATCTAGCGGGATGCATATATTCATTTTTTTTTCATGTCTCTAATTTTTTCCTGGATCGCCCTTTCGGGTTTTCAATCCACCGAGACCCTCATTTTTGCCTAAGCTGCCCTTTCGGGTTTTCAACTTAGCGAGCTATTCTGTTTTTGTTTTTAGGCGAAGTATTTCTTGACTGCATATGAATTCACAGGACGAGTGAAATCCTCCCCATCCATAGTTGTAAGTATCAAAGCACCACCTGAAAAGGCTCTCTTAACAACATATGGACCTTCATAGTTTGGAGTCCACTTGCCCCTGGAATCGGGCGCGAAAGACAAGACTTTCTTGAGCACAAGGTCACATTCTCGGAACACACGAGGCTTGACCTTCTTAACAAAAGCTTTCTTCATTCTCTGCTGATATAACTGACCATGACACATGGCAGTCAATCTCTTCTCTTCAATTAAATTCAGTTGGTCATAACGACTCTGAACCCATTTAGCATCAGTCAACTTGGCCTCCATCAAGACTCTCATTGATGGGATCTCCACCTCTACTGGGAGTACAACCTCCATGCCATAAATAAGAGAGAAAGGGGTTGCCCCTGTTGAAGTACAGACAGATGTACGATATCCATGCAAAGCAAATGGCAACATCTCATGCCAATCTTTGTACGTAACAACCATCTTCTGGATAATCTTCTTGATATTCTTGTTAGTAGCTTCAACAACCCCATTCATCTTGGGTCTGTAAGGAGAAGAATTATGATGTGCAATCTTGAATTCACTACATAACTCTTTCATCATCTTGTTATTCAAATTAGATCCATTATCAGTAATGATCTTATCTGGCACACCATAACGGCATATGAGTTGATTTTTGATAAACTTCACGACCACCTGCCTGGTCACATTTGCATATGATGCCGCTTCAACCCATTTGGTGAAGTAATCAATTGCTACGAGAATAAACCTGTGTCCGTTGGACGCTTTCGGCTCAATCATGCCAATCATGTCAATTCCCCACATAGAGAAAGGCCATGGTGATGAAATCACATTCAGAAGTGTCGGAGGAATATGAATCTTATCCGCATAAATCTGACACTTATAGCATTTCTTCACATATTTGCAGCAGTCAGACTCCATTGTCAGCCAATAGTAGCCTGCTCTCAACATCTTTCTAGCCATGGCATGTCCATTGGAATGAGTACCAAATGAACCTTCATGGACCTCAGTCATTAACAAATCTGCTTCGTGTCTATCCACGCATCTGAGCAGAACCATGTCAAAAATTCTCTTATAAAGCACTTCGCCATTGAGGTAGAAACTGCCTGACAATCTTCTCAAAGTCTTCCTATCTTTCACAGATGCCCCAGGCGGATAAACCTGGTTCTGGAGGAAACACTTGATGTCATAATACCATGGCTTATCATCTTTCACCTTTTCAACTGCAAACACATGAGCTGGTCTATCCAAGCGCATCACGGTGATATTGGGAACTTCATTCCACAGTTTGACAGAATCGGAGGCTCTGACAGATATTCTTTGATACTATCGAAAGCTTTCTGGAAATCCTCGGTCCAATCATGAGGCTGATCTTTCCGGAGGAGCTTGAATATCGGCGCACATGTGGCAGTCATGTGGGATATGAATCTGGAAATATAATTCAAGCGCCCAAGAGAACCTCGGACTTGCTTCTCAGTTTTGGGCGCAGGCATCTCTTGTATTGCTTTGACCTTTGCATGATCAATCTCAATACCTCTTTCGCTGACAATAAAGCCCAATAACTTGCCAGAACGGACTCCAAATGTACACTTGTTAGGATTCAGACGAAGCTTGTACTTCCTCAAACACTGGAAAAGCTTCAACAAGTGCTCTACATGTTCAACTTCCGTTCTTGACTTAGCAATCATATCATCAACATATACCTCAATCTCCTTGTGCATCATATCATGGAACAAGGTGGTCATAACTCGTTGATACGTGGCTCTGGCGTTCTTCAAACCGAAGGGCATCACTCGATAACAAAATGTTCCCCAAGGTGTGATGAATGTTGTCTTCTCCATATCCTCGGGTGCCATCTTAATTTGATTATATCTGGAAAATTCGTCCATAAATGAGAAGACATTGAATTGAGCTGTATTGTCCACCAACATATCAATATGTGGTAGAGGGAAATCATCTTTCGGACTAGCTTTATTCAAATCTCTATAATCCACACACATCCGGACTTTTCCGTCTTTCTTAGGCACGGGCACAACATTGGCCACCCATTGAGGATATGTAGAAGTCACCAGAAACCCCGCATCAATTTGCTTCTGAACTTCCTCTTTGATCTTCACTGCCATATCAGGATGAGTTCTTCTGAGCTTCTGCTTCACAGGCACGCACTCAGGCTTTATAGGTAGGAAATGTTGCACAATATCTGTAGCTAGACCCGATATGTCTTCATACGACCAAGCAAAGATATCAGCATATTCTCGTAGCAATTCGATCAATCCCTTCTTAACAGATTCTTCTAGGAGTTCCCCAATCTTCACCTCTCGCACACAATCCTCAGACCCCAAGTTGACTATTTCTAGATTCTCAAGATGCAATTGAATGATCTTCTTTTCATGCTCAAGTAGACGGGTAATCTCATCAGGAATCTTTTCAACATCATCTTCCTCTGCCTCAAATACAGGGAACTCAAAATTGGGAGATGGCGTTGGATCATTATGTTCAATGGGTTTAAAAATCAACCTGCATAATGATTTTGGATATGAAAAGCTTTTAGAAAATCAAACAAGGCAAATCATTATGCAGATGAAAAGATTGATTTTATTCTTTTTTAGGGTTTTATGTGATAACCAATTTCATGCAAAAAGCAAAAAGGGAAAATAATTGGAAAAACAAACATTTAACATGAATTTATTGAATGAAAATATCATTGTATTAATATTGCCAACAATGTCATCACTTCTCCTTTTTGCATGAGAGAAGGGTTTTCAAACAAAGTGATCATTACGCTGACTTGTGGACGACTGTAGGAATATCCACAGCGACCCAATTGTTGCAGATCCCTCCAGAGATGATGAAACTGTCAGAATCCTCTGCATCCTCTTCCAAGACAGCAGCAGCTTCTTCCTCACGACCAGTGTGGATAAAACCTCCACTCTTGAACAAACCTTTATCATTGAAGACCCCAAAAGAAAAGCCAATGCCAGCCCGGGACTTGTTGTCTTCCAGCTCAATCATTTTTCCTAGACCAGCAATTGCACCACACTCAATGGCCAATTTCGCATCTCTATAGGAAGTAAATGAAGGAGTTCTCTTCTCAACATGCTCAGCTATAGATAAAGCTTGGAAAGGAGTTCCAACTTCATCCTCAGCATCTATGTATGAGAAGGAAGACAAGTGGCTAACCAGGAGAGCCTTTTCTCCTTGAGTTCACGGTTCTCTTGCTCGAGATGATCCATCAATCTGGAAGAGTTGGCTCTAGTGTAGTACCGGTGAGTCAGCTTGTCTTCAAAATAAATGAAGAGCACAGAGTTAGACCACAGGACCAGAAGCCGAGAACAAAACCTGCTTATGCATATGATGCATGCAATGCTTGTGCATATGATTTGTTTTTATTTCAAAGGAACTCTAGGGTTTTATTTGCAAATTTTGGAAATATTAAACATTTTATCGCATATGGAAATATCTCATCAAATAGCATCAGGAAAAAGAAGTACAACATTGTCAATCATATACAAGAGAAAAGGAAAGTGATCATCCTATGGATCCCTAGAAACAATCATCTAATGCTCGGGATACACGAAGCTTCTTCACCTCCCTCTCGTAAGCTGCCTCCATATCTGCCTTTTCCTTGGCGAGTCGGTCATACCTCCTTTTCCAAAACTTGGAAGACTGAGGAAGTAGAGAAGTCCATTCATCATTAGGATCATCAATGAACTGATGTTCAAGGAACTCAATCAAAGCATCCTTCTCCTTAATCTGTTGAAGCAACTCTTCCCTTTCACGGATCCAGGCACGTGATAGGTCTTCGTCTCTCAACTCCTCTACTCCTTGGTTAGGGAGGGTTGAAGGTGTAGCCACAACCAAAGGTGTAGGTCTCGGATAATCGTAAGGCATGAGTAACTCAGATGCTCTCTTCCTTACCCAAGCAGTGTAAGGCTCCATAGCAATGCAATTCTTAGGACCCAACTCCTTCCTTCCTTTCTTATGAACCTTGCGCCAAGCGCGAACCATTCTGCCCTTCAAGCCTTGGGGATCTTTACCCTCCTGAAAGAACACACCCTTTAACAGAATGTTATTAGGTTTATCCTTTAGGGGGAACCCAAGCTGACGACGTGCTAAAACAGGGTTGTAGTTAATCCCACCACATGTACCAAGAAGAGGTACATTAGAGAATTCACCACAAGAGTCGATAATCTGCACACCATCATATACACGGTTATACCAAGAGATATCATCATTAGTGAGAGACATGAGTCTCGTAGACCACCGTAGACATCCCTTGTTCTCCTTGAAGGCGACCGTCTGAGGTAAGTGAGAAATAAACCACTTATACAACAGAGGAAAACAGCACACAATGGCACCACCACCCTTTGCATTCCTCATATGCAAAAAGAAATAGGTATCACCCAACAGAGTCAGAACGGGATTAAGAGCAGAGAAGATCCTAATAGCGTTCACATCCACAAACTTGTCGATGTTGGGGAACAATACCAACCCATAGATGAGAAGTACAAATATGGCTTCAAAGGCATCCTCACTCATGGCCTTCCCATAAACAGTAGCTTGAGCAAAGAGGAACTCAGAAGGGAGACCTTGAATTCCACCTTTGGTAGTCATATGAGCACCAATCAGAGATTCATCTATGTGCAACATGTCAGCTATCTCTCGAAAAGTAGGAATACTCTCCAAGCCACTGAACGGCAACTGATCCAGGATAGGTATACCCACAAGATAGGCATACTCCTCAAGGGTAGGCAAAAGCTGAAAGTCCAGAAACGTGAAGCAACGGTACAGAGGATCATAAAATTGTACCAATACGCTCATCAGACCTTCATCCACCTGAGTAGTCATAAGAGGAAGAAGCTTCCCAAAGCGAGCTTTGAAACCCAAGGGATCCAATACATAGGATGTCAGATTCCTTAACTCTTTCAAATCTGGTTGTCTGAAGCTGTACTTCTTTGTATTCCTTCTTTGTTTTTCCATGTCTGAAAATTTTGCAAATAAACCCCTTAAGTTCCTTGAAAATTTTCTTTTTTGGATGATATGGATGCAGATGAATGCATGAATGCATGAATGCAACAATCACACTCAAGGATCAAGCAAAGCACACCAAACAAAGGTCATGGGATGGATCATATCATCCTTAATATCAATCATCCATTTTGGTGGATTATGGTTTACACCTTATCAACACCCAAGTTCCATTGATATTAAGGATGTATGAACGGATCAACCATGAATCAAGGGTTTGTTGCAAGTCACGAGCATGGAGTCTCGGTTAAGAACCACCCAAAGGTAGTGTACTAGGGTTTAAACCTGCCAAACATGTTCTACAAGAGGTTCCCATAGTCATCATCCCATCTTTCGAATATTATCGGAGAAACGACTACTCGTATTCCAAAAATATTCTTGAGAGAGACTCTTATGAGTGTAGTATCGCGTAACAATCGTATCAAATCTTACATTTGAACGACTTCCGCACTACGTCCTAAAAATAGGCCAAGATGGGTTTGGTAAACTAAGGTCCTTGGCTTCGAAGGTCTATATTGGAAAGAGTAATGTCTAACCACAACTTACTTGTGTGACATTATTGATCCCAACATGACCTCCACCAAGTGAATGGACTCGCAAGTCAACTTGCTAAGGAATAACTCCACAGAAGTCGATGAGACTACGCCATTCTCCTATCCTAAGTGCACTCAAGTTCGGGTATAGAACTCATCTCACAAAGATCACCAAGCACACAAGCAATTAATATATCAAGCAATTCAATCATTACATACAATACAGTAATCCCAAATTGCACAAAAAATATGTCATAAACAATATAATACAACAAGTGTGAAAAGTTGGCAAAACCCACCAGGGAGATAGATAGGTCCCCAGCAGAGTCGCCACTTTTCTATAGCGGTGTATTCGTTACCATTGGAGATATTGACTAAATCCAAGGTAAAACATATAAAATCGAGTCGCCACCGCACTTCTATTTATCCAAAGGAATGGTTAGAAAGCGAACAAAAACCTAAAAGTTTTACAAACAAAACTAGTAAAAGAAACAGAGATCTGGGTAAGGGGGTTGGTTATGCAATGGGAAGGTGTTAGGCACCCAAAACATCCTAGGTACTCCTAGGGAGCCCTTTTCACACTTGTTGC
The DNA here is from genome assembly GCF_024323335.1 of Lathyrus oleraceus. Classification (NCBI taxonomy): domain Eukaryota; kingdom Viridiplantae; phylum Streptophyta; class Magnoliopsida; order Fabales; family Fabaceae; genus Lathyrus; species Lathyrus oleraceus. The sequence continues at coordinate 225,655,255 of NC_066584.1, forward strand.
AAAGGTTATTGTTTTTTGTGAAAAATTTATTTGTGCAAACATGATTGAAGAGATGAGAAAAGAATGTACAAGTTTATTTACATTTTGTGTTTGGATGGATAAACCCATTGCCTACGTACCCTCTTATAAAAGATTAGGATCAAAACCTCGTAGTTCGGGTAAAAAATCTCAAAACAAATGAGTGGATTGATTGGTCCAAAAGCCTTAAGGTCTTTTGTTATCAAAGGGAGAAAACTCAACCTGAAAAACCACAAGTCCACCATGTGAGGATAGCTTCAACATGCTAGTGAGGGGTTAACCCTATAATAAGCATGGAAGACTTATTGTCCAATCACTAAGGACATAGGTGAGTATTACATCTACCACAAGGATAACTCAAACCTAATAGCTCAGGGTTATGAAAAAATTGATTTAGAAAGTGGACATTGGAACCACAAAAAGAAATTTGAATGGGTTATATTTACCAATTAAAAGTATATACAAAAATGGTCAAAATTGACTTAAAGATTCAATTCAAAATGAGTGTTATGAAAAGAAAGTTTGAAAATCAAAAGCATAAGGCTTAGGTTTCTAATGTTGAAAACAAAGTCAAATGTTTGCACAAAAAGATTTTGGTTTGGGTTAGGATGGAGAAATGAAGAAAGGTTAAGTCCTAAAGAGAACAAAAAGGTGATGGTTAGAAATGAAACCACACTAGGAGTTCCTCTCTTGAGATCATATAGATGATCCAAGTAGATCCCATCCTTTGGAATAAGCAAGCACAAAGCAAAAGCAATCACACAAGTCTCATAAGAGATCCTCAATAATAGGAAACAGAATGCCAATACATGGACTTATATCCGACTCCCAACCACAAAAAGGACACAGAATGCCAATACATGGACTTATATCTGACTCCCAACCATAACAAACAAACATCAAAAGCAAACACATCAAAAGCAAACATCACAATCTATATACATACAAGAGGCTCAAACAATGGGTGGGCTTTAGTCAAGAGGGGTCATGTCAACCTCGACAAACAAGCCAAACTGTACAAGGGTAATCTGTAGCTCTTAACCACTAACATTGAGAGTTAGGGTGAAGCTGATCAAAGATGGAAATGAGGATGAGACCTCATGCTCTTAACCCTTGCCGGGGTGAGCTCATGACAAAGAAAACGTGGGGATCCAGAAAGTGAGATCCTATTCCACTTGACAGACACTGGACAAAGATCTTGGGTACATGTTCAAAAGCATCAGCACGTAGTGCGAGCATAATGAACGACTCACTGAATAACGGGGGATTGGCTACTAATACCTTTTATCCGTCAATTGCCTCAACTCTTGGAGGCCTTATCAAGTAACACATGCCTCATCTTTGAGGTCTTTGGCACAATGGTAAACAAACACAAACAGAGCCTCTGAAGGAGGACTTGCCCGCAAAATGCCTGCCAAAAAGGTGACAGGACTTCCAGACTACATGAAGTAAGAAGATAACTACCTAAGTGGTGTATCAACCACAATCCAAATCTCGAGCGAGAGCTAAAAGCAGGCAACTAAGGTACCTGTACAAAAACTAAATAGTTAATATTTCAGTGATAAAACCAACAGACAAACAGTGAATCCTTCCAACAATCACACAATCCAATGAACAATACCCAAGCATTCAAATGGACTCATGATCTCAAGCACATCACTTAAAATCCTACAAAACAAACAAAAGTTAGAACTCAAATCATTTGTATCTCACAAAGTGAGAACAAATCAACCATCAATGCTAAGTGTCTAAACCTGAAACACAAAGCACAGTTAGTTTATGCACAAAACACTAGTACAAAAACTAAGTTCAAAACCAAATCAAATGATCAAAACAGAACCCAATCTTCCATATAATGAACATTCAAACATGTCACAAAATATCCTCAAAAGGACCAACATCAATTCAAAAATCAAATGCCTCAAATGGCCTATGCTATGCAATGATCACAAAATGTGCACAAAGTGAACTTCCAATTTATAAAATTCAAATCAAAAGAGAAATGCATGCAATGGCTTTGAGATTTTTTATGCAAGCTCCTCATGTCATGAAAAAACAATATGCAAAATATCAAATCCAAAAAAATTCAAATGCTATGTGATCAAAAATGCAACAATCCAATGTCAAAAATGTGACACAAATTGTCACATTTATCTCCACGTGTCAAAAATAATGATAGCATATGATAAAAAATCCAAACCAGTGATCAAAAATTCACATCATGTATGAATATCATGCACACACAAAGTTGGATCAAGAAGCTCAACATATAAAATTTCACAAGGTATTGAACACAACATATCAATTTAACACAATGTTCATTCAAAAATTCACAAATGACAAACCAGACATCCATAATTCATGAAAATAATACCAAGACAACTAGACATTCATACAAAACTAGGAAAAAAATTGGACTTAATTTGGATCATTTTTCTATTTTTAATGAATTTTCTAAGATGAACAAGATAAATGAAATATTAAAAGTAAATGGAGGGAAATGAATATTTGAAATTAAACCAGAAATATTCAAGGCCACACGATGAGGCGCGGAAAGCAAATCAACGGATCACATTTAAAACACCAAAATGCATCACTTCATTAATTGAGTCAGCAGCACACTCAGCAATTCAAAGTACGCGTGGAACGGTCAAAGCAAGCAGAGCCAATCAAACACACACGCGAGCAGCCACATGGATCCAGCAAGGCAACTACACAGTCAAACCCTAACACACCTCAGACACCGGAGTTGTAGCTCCGGTCGTCTTCCCCGGCTAGTTCCGGCGGAATCCGACAATTTTTTTTTCCAGAAATGCACAAATTATACATCAGTCGAACCGTCTTCTCATGCACATTCCAAATATCATATCCATACATCCTAATTCTTCCTAGATTCCACGGATTGAACAAAAACATATTTGAGATCAAGACTTTCATTCAACCATACATGCTCAATTCTCAACTATTTTCAAATCTAAACACATGCACAAGCTCCACGAAGCAAGATCTATACATCTATGTACATAAAACAGCAAAAAGAGAGATCGAATTTCAACTCACTTGGAAATGGAAGTTTCTGTTCACGCGTCCTCAAGCACTCATCCACTCCAGATCTACTGCTTTGCACCTCCTATGAAGCTTTAAGCAAGAAGAATCAGTTGAAACCACCTGGATCTAGCTCAATTTCCAACTTCAATTGTTATGAGTTTGCACTTGAACTGCTCGAATCTGGACTGAATTGCTCAAACCAATGGTTGATTCTTGCTCAATGAAGCATGATGAACAAGATTATGCAATAATTTCTGATGTTTGTGTGAAGAAATGAAGAATTCAAAGAGAGAGAATTTGGGAGGGAGTTTGAAAATTCAGATCTGAATTGGTTCTGTTATGGTTGTTAGGATTAAGGTTTGGCTTTTATACTCCTTGCTAATGATGCTGCTAATCAATTAAGCCATTCCTTAATCATGATTAATGAGATGTGGATCAATTTGAAAAAAATGCAGAATTGGCTAGCATGGCCAAAACACACGTGCACATGCTCATGCAAAGGTCTGAATCCACTTAAAATCAACCAAGGATCATCATGGAATTGTTGTTTTGCTTGTATCATAAGCCAAATTTGAATTGTAGAAATTCCCTCCAAAATGATCACATGAGAAATGATGAGCATACACACTTTTCCCATGCATGGCAAAGGCTATTTTGAAATGTCTTGATCAAGAGAAACATTTTGCAAAAAGAATGGACCAATTTGAAGCATTATATCAAAAGTTATGCCATTTTGAATTTCCATGCACACTTTGTGATCAAATGACCATACTCCTCAACCATTCATCATATGGACATGAATTAGGACTTTTTGGAAAGGGGAGACAAAGATCTACAACTTTCATGTTCACAGAAAATCCATTTGAAACTTCTTTGATATTGAAAAGTCAAGTTGAAAGTGGACCAAAAACTTGCCAAATTTGGAAACTTTGAATTATAGGTCATTTTCCATTTTTAGTAACTTTTGCCATGACCTTTGAATCTTTAAGATGGATGTTTAGAATGATGAATAGACCCCATTTGAACATGATCGAGGTGTCTCAACTTATTTCCCCACCTCATAGCCCTCAGTTGACTGCATAGTTGACTTTTGGTCCTCAGATGACCTTGAAATGTATTGATGAACCTGAGCCTTTACCACTTGGGGAAATTGCTTCAAAATGAAATCCTAGCTCATGTAAGCTCATTATAGTGATCATGTGATCTTCATCCCAAGAAAAATACCTCATCTCTTGCACAAAGGATCTTCTTGAAGCTCTTGACCTGGTGCTTGCTTGAGCTACAAACAAAAATGTTAATGACATATTTTTATGCTTTTGGTTAGTAAACAAAAATAAGAAAAGCAATGATATACAATTCAAGCATGCCTGGTGATCTCAAACCACTCACAAGAGATCCCTACCCAAAGGGAAAGGGAGCCAAGATGCTCAATGATCCTTGAGGTTATGCAATGCAATGCTATGATGCCATGAGGGATCTTAGGGACAAAATTGGGGTCTTACATTCCCCACTAGGTTATATCCTCATGGATGTTGATTGTTTTTGTTCCTTCCCAACACATATATTGGGATGGTTTTCCCCATTGAGTTATATCCTCACCGGGACAAGTCTTGATTTGGTGTGCCTATCTAGTTTGATCCTAGATCGGTCTCTTGAGACTCTTTTCCTGTTTCCCCGTGGTAAATGAATAATTGCTCAATAATTAGTAATTATTATCCCTGGCGGAGTCTGTGGTTCTCTACCCTCATACCGGTAGTTGTAAACCCGATTTCTTCCCTTTTTGCAGGGTAACTATTTTTGCTCATCTTTAATTGGTGACAGTTATCTTCATCCAATATTCGGTGATGATATCCCCTCATCTGCTTGGATAATTGCCCTGATTACGCAATTTATCCCCAGCGGGTCATCTCTCGTGTACCTTGTTATTGTTGGTAACGATTGTTTCTCCCCTGAATTGGTCATCATTATATACCTAGTTTCGGTATCCCGATGCCTTTTCTTTTCGGTCGATTTATCCTTTATTAACCCAGTAACCGGTTGTGGATAATCGTCCATGCGAGTATATTATCTACGTTCTGACGGAAATAGATAGTATATCTCATGCACTCTCGGGTCTGAAGCCTTTTGTTCTTCCCCAGTTGAGTAAGATTCGTATCCCCTTTGTGGAGTCGAATATCCATCCTATAATCGAGTTTGCTTTTAGCCCTCTTTTGGATGATGAGTGTTTTGGGAATATTCCCCAATTCACGCCTTGGTTGGTCACCTATTATATGCCCAGTAATCGGTATCCCTGGTGTTCCTTCCTCTCTGCTCCCTATTATGACTTTTTGTCCCCTGTGGAGTCAGAATCCCTGAGTTGAAGTATACCTTTTAGGTTTTCCTCAGATGTTTTGAAGTTTTGATATCTCTCACCCTTATACCGGTCTTGGATATTCATCTCTTCCTGAGCATGTTGTATCTCTCACCCTCATACCTGGTGTTCAGATCACATGTCTCCTTGAGCTTATTACCCAGTAACCGGTAATACCTCGTCCCGCTGCTTCCCCAGGAGTGTCCTTGTGGACATCCCCAGCGAAGTCCCTTAGTGGACTGTTTTCATCCGGATTTTATCCGAAGTATCCGCTGTGGATAGTTTTTTGCTGTATTGGCATATTCCCCAATACATGCATCTTCGAGTCAGCTCGAGTCTTTCCATTGGATCTTTTCCCTTTGGAATTTTGTTCCCCACGCTTTGAGTCGTGACCTGCTCGCGCATTTTTATCCCTTTTCTATCCCCAGGAGAGTCCCCAGGGTCTTGGTCCCATGGAGTGAATTGCTCATATGGATTATCAGTGGCTTCTGATTTCTTTGCTTTTGTGGACACATATCTCCACAGAGTGCTACCATTTTTCATACCTACATTTGCATCATGAGGTCTCTTAGGGACCAAAATTCGTCTCTTTGTTATTAATTAAGCTCATTCTACCCCGTCGAGACGAAGATTTTAACCTTCACTTCTCCGGCTAGAATGACCTTAAATAGGGGCATCTGTAAGACCCCAATTTTGACCCTAAGATCCCTCATGGCATCATAACATTGCATTTGCATTGCCTCAAGGATCTTTAGCATCTTGGTTCCCTTTGCCTTTGGGTGGGACTCCTTGTGATTGGTTTGAGATCACCAAGCATGCTTGAATTATACATCATTATTTCTCTTACTTTTGTTTACTAACCAAAACCACAAAAATGTGTCACTAACATCTTTTTTGTAGCTTGAGCAATCACAAGGTCTGAGCTGTCATGCTCGCTAGGCGAGCAGACTGGTTCGCTAAGCGAACTGAACTGTCATGCTTGCTAAGCGAGAAGATCCTTCGCTAGGCGAAGCGCGCGTATTTCAGAAAATAATAGAAAATTTTGGGCTTGACTCTGAGCCCACCAAGTCACCAATATCAGGTTATAAATACCAGAGCTTCATTTGAGAAAAACAGACTGGAAAAAGAGGCTGGAGACTATTACAAACCCTGGAGAAAAAGAGAGAGAGAAAGAGGCAGAAGGGAAACCTACGAACTAACCTGCAACAACCTCCAGGCAGCTCTGAAAAGTTCACTCCGACTCACACACTTTGCACCTCCGTCTCAAGCAAACCCAGCCGTGCCATTCAAGTTTAATCGATCTCTCCAATCAGGTTTGCCTTATTCCCACAATGTTATGCTCTTAATTTGAATCATCTGAGGTATCGTTCAGTTTTTGCCCACGGGTTTAGATATGCATGAATGTGTAAACAATACCTTGAATGTTTTGATCACTTAATTTCTGAGATGGATGCCATAAGGTTTGGAATCCCTAAAATCGTACTGTTATCAATGGGAAATCCAGAACCCGCAGGCGCTCGCTAGCACCTTCGCTAGGCGAGCACGCAGCGAAGCTTCGCTAAGCTTTCGCTAGGCGATGCAGCGGCGATCGCGACAACATTTTTTTTTCTGTTTGCTCTAACCTGTTTTGTGTTTGTTATGGCATTGTTTTCTCCCGATTCCATCCTGTTACTCTAACCCGTTCGTTGAGTTTTTGTGAGGGCTCACATACTCTTGCAGGGATAGCTGGCTTGGTGTTGCACTTTATTTGTGGGGTGCCACCCGGAGGTTTATTCCGATTGCCTGTACTGACTCACTTTCTTTGATGGTGTTAGCTTGGAAGGATCTCTGGGTTTCTTGTTTCGTTAATTATTGTTGCTTCGGATCTTTATCCGCGTGGTACCTTTACCCTTTTCCCGCATTTTACTGCTTTCTTAGCTGGAAGACCTCGATAGGAGGCAATGTTTTTTGCGTGTTTACTTTATGCATGTTTGTTTTGTATGGTCTGATAGCCTCGTGGCATGTCAATTAAGGTAGCGCGGTTCCTTCATCTAGGACTGCCTTTTTGCATGAGCATCCCTAAACACCCCAAACTCATTGATTTTTCTTCTCCTAAGAACACGTTATCTCCTTCTACTACAGTCGAGTAAGTCTCCAAAGGTCGAGCATCTGGTAGATTGCGTAGTAACGTCGTTCACCCCAAAGCACAACCCTTACCCCATAGGTGGTCGAACTACGTTTTGCTCTGATTTTCATCCCAGATGAGATACATAGGCATAAGACGTGATGTCTTAGCGAGCACACTCCTCTTCAACCCATAGGTAGTCGAGCTACGAAGACTCTGATTCTCAGATTCAGATGAGATACGTATGCAGTGGATGCGACGTCAGTGCGAGTCATTTTCTTTTGACCCTTCTTTTAGTAAGTAGTACATTAAATAAACATACACGCTTTTCTCATCCCTCCAATCATGTTTGCACAAATAAATTTTCAAAAAAAAAAAAACAGCAACCTTTGCAACAAATGTGAAAAGGGCTCCCTAGGAGTATCTAGGATGCTTTGGGTGCCTAATACCTTCCCATTGCATAGCCAACCCCCTTACCCAGATCTCTGACATTTTTACTAGTTTTTGATTCGATAAAACTTTTAAGTTTTTGTTCTCTTTCTAACCATTCCTTTGGATAAATAGAAGTGCGGTGGCGACTCGACTTGTATGATTTACCTTGGATTTAGTAAATATCTCTAATGGTAACGAATACCCCGCTACAGGTGCAACTCTTGATTACACCCCATCTTGTCATTCTAACGTGTTTGTTGAGTTTTTGTGAGGGCTCACATGACTCTTGAAGAGATAGCTTGCTTGGTATTCCACTTTATTTGTGGGATACCATTTGGAGATTTATTCTGATTACTTTGCTGACTTAATTTCTTTGATGGTGCTAGCTTGAGAGATCACCGGGTTTCTTGCTTCGTTAGTTGTTATTACTTCGGATTTTACCCGTGTGGTAGATATCTTGATCCCTTTATCTTTCCCGCATTTTACCGCTTTCTTAGCTGGAAGACCTCGATAGGAGGCGATGTTTTTGTGTGTTTACTTTTGTACCCAAAGACCTCCAAGAAGAGGCATCAGTGCTAAAGACCTCCACGAAGAGGCAATTGACGGATAAAAGGGATTAGTAGTCAATCCCCCGTTATTCAGTGTGTTGTTCTTTATGCTCACACTACGTGTCGATGCTTCAGAACAAAAGCCCAAGATCTTTTGTTCGTTCAGTCAGTGAAGAGGGTTCCACCTTTCTGAATCCCCACTTTTTGTCATGAGCTCACCCTGTCCAGGGTTAAGAGCTATGAGGTCTTATCCTCATTACCCTTTTGATCTGCTCACCCTGACGTTCAGTGTCAGTGGTTAAGAGCGCGTTTGATTACCCTTCCATGGCTTGTTTGTCGAGGTTGATATGACCCCTCTTGACTAAAGCCTTACCCATGTATGTTTAAGCCCCCTTGTTGGTTGTTTACTTTATGCATGTTTGTTTTGTATGGTGTGATCGTCTCCCCATAGGATTGCTAGGCTTCGTATAGTCTCTCGTTTGCATGTCAATTAAGGTAGCACGGTTCCTTTGTCTAGGACTTCCTTTTTGCATGAGCATCCTAAAACACAAACAAACTCATTGATTTTTTCTTCTCCTAAGAACACGTTAACTCCTTCTACTACAGGCGAGTAAGTCTCCAAAGGTCGAGCATCCGGTAGATTGTGTAGTAACATCGTTCACCTAAAAACCACAGAACAAAAATAGGTTAGCCGAACTACGGTTTGCTCTGATTCTCATTCCAGATGAGACACGTAGGCATAAGACGCGATGTCTTAGCGAGCACACTCCTCTTTAACCCATAGGTAGCTGAGCTACGAAGACTCTGATTCTCATATTCAGATGAGATACGTATGCAGTGGATGCGACATCCGTGCGAGTCATTTTCTTTTGACCTCTCTTTTAGTAAATAGTACATTAGATAAACCCACACCCTTTAGACGAGAACAACAAGAGTGGATCCCATAGAGTACTATGGATGCGTAGGGGTGCTAATACCTTCCCTTCGCATAATCGACTCCCGAACCCAAGATTTGGTTGCGAGACCTTTTATTTTCCTTTCCTTTTTCCAGGTTTACTTCGAGCGTTTCCTTTCCCTCCTTTGGGATAAATAACGCACCGTGGCGACTCTTCTGTCATTTTCTTTTCTTTTTTCGCCGGTTGTTTCGCTTCGCATTTAGGTTGCGACACCAATCCACATCATGAACAAGACAGACACAAGTCATCCAATAGATCAGAGGGAAAAGTAGGAGACGAAAAAGAAGGGGATAAGAGAGGTCATACCCAAATTCGACCAAAGGTTTGATCAAGTTATCATCAAAATCAATCATCCATTTTTGTGGATTAGGGTTTTCACCCCATCAACACCCAAGATCCATTGAGTTTGATGAGACTCATTATCCAAACCATTATGATCCAAGGCCAATAGAAGTTCACAAAGGTCACACCAATATAAAATGCAATCAAATGAAATAAAAATGCACCAAAAGTATTTTTAAATGAATTTTAAAATAGAAATAAAATGAAAAATCCATGAAGTCCTTCAAAATACCAAATAAATAGCCAAGAAAATTATGGAAGGTTGGAAATAAAATAAAAAGCATATAGTAAAATTTTTAGAATTTAAAAATGCAGAAAAGTATTTTTAAACCAATTAAAACAAAGGAGAAAAGAGAAAATTCATGAAAAATATAAAATCGTGAAATAAAATGTGAAAAAATAAAAAGTTAGATGGAGAAAAATAAAAAAGAATTTTAGAGATTATTTTGAGATTTTTTGGATGAAAAATGAAATTACTATGAATTTTAAAAGAAAAAAGCAATTAAAAATAATAAAAATCAGAAAAAAAAAATACAAAGTGTTGGATCACGCCTCATTAATTGACGTGATAGATCCAACACTCCTCAAGTTAGAGAGCATGATGGAATGTGCTACAAGCAACACACTAAATCCAATTCAAACCCAAACAATTAGAATATTTCAAATGTCCAACGTGTCTAGTCAAACTCAGACGACCTGGAACACTCCGATCATCTTCTTCGGTGAGCTCTCACCGGAGCTTCATCGTTTGGTAAATTCAGAACACGAGACCATCACCATTGTGATCCTCTTCTTATCTTGAATTCAACCTCATGCTCCAAATTCATTTATCTAAATCGAGCAGAGGGAATTTCAGAGAAGTTTCAGAAGAAAGCAAGCCATGAAAAATTAAATTAAATGATGAACACGATCAATTAACACCAGTTAAGTTAGGGGAAAGCATCAGAGAGTGAAAGACTACATTATGGTAACTTGTTTGAGTTCAAATGATGCTCAGAACTACCTTGTCCAGATGGTGATCAGAAGTTGATGAAGCTCTATCTGGTTAAAGCACTTCAGAAGGTCTTAGAGCTTGGGAATTTGTGCAAAAGTTTCAGAGGATGCCGAAGATGCTAATGGAATCTAGAAATTGGATTGAAATAAGATGAAACTCAAAACACGATAGTTGAATTTTTCTGGAAAATTTCAAGTTGCATCAGGGATTTATTGGCTCTCAAAAGCTTGGAAATGAATGCAGTAGCTTCCTCTATTTATAAGAAATGTGTTTGGATCCAAATACGTGTGGAATGATGTTAAATTCATGCAAAACGAAATTGATCTGAATGTGAGAAAAGTGTGACTTACAACTCATCAAAACTCAACCAAATAATGTGTTTTAAGGGTCAATTAACTTCTGGAGACTTGTTTAAACATTTTTGGATCCAAAACACATGTTAATTTGGCTTGGAATTTAGATTAGTGGAGTTCAGAATTCGGGCAATGATAATTTCTTTAGTTACAAGTCACCATGTTTAACCCAATGGGGCATCCTACTCAGGAGGCCTTTTTATCCCATTCTTTTTGAAATGTGTTAACATTATGGAAAATATTACAATGTGCAAAGAAAGGTTCCATTTAGATGCTTGAGCACAAAGTTATGTCATGTTGATGTTGGCATGAAAAACTGATCATATAACTTAGAAAAAATCGAGTGCTTCATGGCTGAAAATGACCTGTAATGTTTCAATGAATTCCATGGTCTTCCAAGCATATTCTGACCTTGATCCTTGAAGAAAACTTGTAGAGGGCATCACAAATGACATTATGCAAAAAGAATCAGCCTCAAATGTTGAAAATTGAATAAGTTATGATCTTTGAAAGTTGAGGAAATGTCACTTGAAAATAGGTCAAATTTCACTAAGTCCACAAATGACCTATAATGTCTCCAAACGTTTGATAATACTCCAAGAATAATTGGATCTTATAATGAAAAATGAAGCATTCAAAAATATTGAGAATTGAAGGAGTTGTGATCCTTGGACTCTTGACTTCAAATGTTGACTTTTTGGTTAAACCACTTAGACTTTTCCTTGCATTTCAAAGCACATGGGTGATCATATGAACTCAAAATAATGTGTCCTTGATTGCCTCTTGATTAAACTTCTCAAAGCTTTAAGTTACTTGTTGAAGAAGGCATGGAAATAAACATATGAACCTTTGACTTTCCTTGAGAAGTAAGAAACAACACTTTGAGATACCCTTGATTGAAAAGCCATACCTTGCACAATAAAAATAAAACATATTTTTTCTATTTTTATTAGTGGTTATATAAGCAATTAATCATGTAAACACAAAGGTAAGACACCAACGAAGAGGTGCTTGATGATCCTTGCAAAAGCAAAACCTAAAGATGAGAGGGAGAGGGACCAATAGGTGACCTTGTTTGTGTGAAATGATGCAAATGATATGTATGATCTTAGGATTAAAAATTAAGATATGACAGATGCCCCTATTTAAGTTTCTTCAATTTGGAGATGTGAAGGTTGAAATCTTTGTCTCGACAAGATTGAAGAGATTTAAATATCAAAGACCCAATTTTTGGCCCTAAGATACTGCAAAATGCTTATGATATGATATGAATACAAACCAGGATCTCTATGGGAGGAATAACAGTTTCCACAGGGGGACCCGGTTGGGGACAAACAAAGTTCTGCAGAGGAAAAGGAAAGACTCAAGAATAACCAACATTTGGAAAGAAACAAATGTATATTTAGAGAATGACCGCAACAAAGACCCAACTGGAAGACCTAACAAGGCAAGGCTCCACCAGGGAAATATAATCGTTAAAGGGGAAAAAACCAACTCCACTAGGAGAGGAACATTACCTAGCTATCAGCCAAGTGATAGCTTAACAAAAGTAATAAGCTCAAACATAATGATTACCAACTACCATCCAAGTGACAACTTAACAAAGGCAACAAATCAAAAGCTAAGAGGAATTGTTACCTACTATCAGCCAAGTGATAACTTAACAAAGATAGTAAGCTCAAACGGAATGATTACCAACTACCAGCCAGGTGGTAAGTTAACAAAGGCAACCAATAAAAAGGTAAGAGGAATTATTACCTACTATCATCCAAGTGATAACTTAACAAAGGTAATAAGCTCAAACAGAATGATTACCAACTACTAACCAAGTGGTAACTTAACAAAGGTAACCAATCATAGGGGACCAAAGTTCAACCTAGGAATGAACTGGAGAGAAATGGTCAAAGAGGACTTCACCCAAGAAGGAAATAAACTCAATTGGGGATTAATTCCATCCAGATACTGAACTGGAAAGGGAAATTAAAGTAAAATCTTCCACGAGGATCAGACTCAATGGGGAATTATAAAGGATAAACTCTTTTTGCTTAAGGTCGACACTCTATTGGAGAGAGGACACACACACTTTGTGGGGAGAAAAGTTCCAGAGAGCAGGGGGAGCACATAGAAATGCAAAATATGCAAATAAACATCATGATGCTATGAATATGCGTATGATTATGCTGAAAAAACAAGCACAAATGATGTTAGACTGATAACACAGTACAACCAGATACTCGACTAATCTTAACAAGGTGGAGAAGCTAGCAGAGATTCGTTAGGGATTCTACCATTCTTACAACCTGATGTTGGGGAGACTGTTATACATGTAGCAAAAGAAAATTTGGCCTGGGGAAGTCACTGAATTCCATTATTCAGGATCTTATCATCCTTGAGATTGCTATTAACATTCCTCTTTTGTATTCACAAGTCGAGGAAAATACATATTTTCTTTGTAAATTTTCAAAAATATGATTATTTAGATATTTTTTGTTTCAAAAAGTATCATAAAAAATAAATGAAACTTCGTAAACTAAAACAAAATAAGAATAGCAAAAAAATGGGAAAAAGGCTCAATTTTATTGATAGAATGGTAGTTTGCAAATGACATGACTCCACGGACTATTACAAAGTTAAAAAATGGTAAATACATGGAAATGGATACATTGAAATATAATAACCACTATTCTCCCTAACAACTTTAAATTCTACTATGCTCTAGACTTCGGTCGAGGTTGACTGAATGAGAATCTGTGATAGGCATTGTTGCTTTGAACGATCAAGTCCGACCTGATGCAATTACTTGCCATAATCCCTAACTTTTGCCTAGATTTCCCTTTCAGGTCAATCTACCGGGATAATTACTTTCTATTTATGTCTCTAACTTTTACTTGGACCGCCCTTTCAGGTTTTCAATCCACTGAGACGCTCATTTTTTCCTAAGCCGCCCTTTCGGGTTTTCAACTTAGCGAGTTGTTCTTTTTATAAAAACATTTAGGCGAAGTATTTCTTGACTGCATCAACGTTCACATGACGAGGGAGCTCCTCACCATCCAGGTTGTAAGAATCATTTCACCACTAGAGAAAGCTCTCTTAACAACATATAAGCCTTCATAATTAGGAGTCGACTTGCCCCTAGAATCAGTGTTGAAAGACAAGGTCTTCTTGAGCACAAGGTTACCTTCTCGGAATACACGAGGTCAAACCTTCTTGTAAAATGCTTTCTTCATTCTCTTTTGGTATAATTGGCCATGAAACAAATCTGTCATTCTCTTCTCTTCAACTAAATAAAACTGATCATATTTGTTCTGACACCATTCAACCTTAGACGAATTTGCTTCCATTAAGACTCATATTGATGGGATCTCCACCTTTACAGGGAGCACTGCTTCCATGCCATACACAAGAGAGAAAGGGGTTGCCCCTGTTGAAGTGCGGACAGACGTACAACATCCATGCAAAGCAAACATGAGCATCTCATGTCAATCCTTATACGTCATGACCATCTTCTGGATAATCTTCTTGATGTTCTTATTTCCGGCTTTAACAACGCCCTTCATCTTGGGTCTATAAGGGGACGAGTTATGATGTTCAATCTTGAAGTCATCACAAAGCTCTTTCATCATCTTATTATTCAAGTTCGACTCATTATCAGTAACGATCTTACTTGGAACACCATATCGACAAATAACTGATTCTTGATAAATCGGACCACAACCTACTTGGTCATATTAGCATAAGATGTTACTTTAAGTCATTTGGTGAAGTAATCAATGGCTACGAGGATGAAACAATGTTCGTTCAAAGCTTTGGGTTCAATCATATCAATCCCCCATATAGAGAAAGGTCGTAGAGATGAAAGAAGTGTCGAAGGCACATGAATCTTATCAACATAAATCTGACATTTATGGCACTTCTTCACATATTTATAGCAATCAGATTCCATTGTCATCCAATAATAACCTGCCCTTAACATCTTTTTAGCCATTGCATGTCCATTGGAATGAGTACCAAAGGATCCTTCATGAACTTCTTGCATTAACATGTATGCTTCGTGTCTATCCAGGAATCTGCGTAAAACCATGTTAAAGTTTCTTTTATATAATACATCTTCATTCAGAAAGAAATTGTCAGTCAGTCTTCTCAAAGTCTATTTATCTTTGCTGGATGCCCCAAATGGGTATTTTTGACTTTGGAAGAAACACTTAATATCATGGTACCAAAGCTTATCATATGTAACTTCTTATGCGCATGAGTAGGTCTATCAAGGCGCATAATCATGATATTGGGCACGTCATTCCAACGATTTACTTTATACATAAAAGACAGAGTAGCTAGAGCGTTCGGCATCTGATTCTCTTCACGAGGTATATGATGAAACTATTTTATTGAAGAAAGTCGACAACCTCCTTGCATAATCCTTGTAAGGAATTAAGCCAGTATGAAGAGTCTCCCATTCTCCTTTAATCTGATTAACCACTAGGGCCAAATACCCATACATATTAAGGATCTTAATTCTCAAATCAATGGCTTCTTCAAGACTCATGATACAAGCTTCATATTCTGCCATATTGTTTGTGCAATCAAACATCAACCTTGCAGTGAAAGGGATATGAGAACCCTTAGGAGTAATAATGATTGCCCCAATTCCCTTACCATAAGAATTAACAGCTCCATGAAACACTAAACCCCACAGGTATCCAGGCTTTGGTCCTTCTTCAGGAAACAGTTCATCGTAATCTTTAGCTTTTAAGTACATAATGTCTTCATCAGGGAAGTCAAACTTGATGGATTGATAATCGTTGATCGGCTGGTGAGCCGATTGATTTGCGAGGAAACTTCCTTTAATCGCTTTCTGAGTATGGTACTCAATATCATATTCAGACAATAGCATCTGCCAATGAGCTATCCTTCCAGTCAAAGCAGGCTTTTCAAAAATATACTTGATTGTATCCATAAAGGATAAGACATTGAACTTAGTTGTATTATCTACCAACATGTCAATGTATGGCAGAGGAAAATCATCTTTCAGACTAGCTTTATTCATGTCTCTATAATCAACACACATCCGAACTTTACCATCCTTCTTCAGAACAGGCACAATATTATCCATCCATTATGGAAAGTCATAAGTAACAAGGAACCCAACATCAATCTGCTTCTGCACCTCCTCTTTAATCTTGATAGCCATATCAGGGTGAGTTCTTCTCATCTTCTGTTTAACTGACGAACATTTTGGCTTCAATGGCAATCTATGCTCCACAATATCAGTGTCAAGACCTGGCATATCTTGATAAGACCAGGAAAACACATCCACATATTCTCTAAGAAGCTCTACCACCCTCTTCTAACATCTAGACAAAGTAGTGCCCCAATATTGACTTCTTTCTTGTTCTCTTTAGAACCCAAATTAATAACTTCTAACGACTCTTTATGAGGCGAATGGTCTTCTCTTCATGCTCAACCAAACGAGAAATCTCATCAGGAATCTCTTCAACATTCTCTTCTTCCATCTTAAACACAGGGAATTCAAAGTTGGGAGAGGGCATGGGGTCATTGTTTTCAATGGGTTTAACAATTAATTTGTACAATGATTTAATGCTTGATTTTAAAATATGAACAAATAAACGCACATTGCAATGCAGATACAACAATGATTATTATCTTGGTTTTTTATGTTACCATTTTTTCAGAAAAAACAAAAAGAGAAAACATAATATGGATATACGAAATAACATTTTACTAATGATGATAAAAATATGAAACAAAGCCCACATAGATCCACTTTTACCTTGGGCATAGTGAAAAGATTTTTGAAAATAACAAAAAAAATATATTACTTTGATAAGTGAATAACAGAAGGAACATCAACAATAATCAAGTTTTGGCACATCGATCCATGTGTCACAAAGTTGGCGCTTCTTGCTCTTCATTTAGGATGGTGGCAGCAGACTAATCTTTAGAATGAATAAAGCCATCACTATGAAAAACTTCTTAAATTCACTTTAAATCTATTTGGGTTGAACCGGGTGAAAAACCCAAACCAGCTCTGTTCTTGTTCTTGGCAAGCTCAACAACTCGTCCCCACTTAGTAGATTGGCAATTCTTCAACACATGTTGGGTATCTTTCAAGGATGACATGGATTCCTCATTCTTTTTAGCAGCAATATTATCAATAGGAAGAGCTTGAAACGATGTTCCCTCAACTTCGTCGACATCAATGTATGAAAATAAAGAGAGATGACTCACCAACATGGCCTGCTCGCCACCCATGATCACTAACTTCCCATTATTTATAAACTTCAGCTTCTGGTGTAGAGTTAATGTTACTTCCCCAGCCTTATGAATCCACAGACGTCCTAAGAGACAACTGTAGGCGGGATGAATATCTATCACTTGAAAAGTGATCTGAAATAAGCACGGACCTATCTTTATTGGGAGATCAACCTCCCCAATTACAGTCTTCCTTGAGCCATCGATGGCCTTCACAATAACTCCACTGAATCTCATTAGAGAACCTTGATAAGAAAGCTTGGATAGAGTGTCCTTAGGCAGAACATTTAGAGAAGAACTAGTGTCCACCAGCATATTGGACATGGCATCTTCCTGACAATTCATAGAGATATGCAGAGCCAAATTATGGTTCCTCATTGAAGCTCAGATTATTACATGTGGTAATATTAGCCACAATGCCATCAAATTTATCAATCATTACGTCATGGTCCACATAGGCTTTCTCCAGAACCTTCTGCAAAGCCTCTCGATGAGCTTTTAAACTCATCAGTAAAGATAAAACAGATATCTTAGACGGAGTGTGCAACAACTGGTCTACAACATTGAAATCACTTTTCTTAATCAATTTCAGCACTTCACCTTGATCAGCATTCTGATTCACAATGTTGGATTGAATGGCTTACATAACATGAGTTTTCTCTTGAGTTGATTTCTCTATCACCGCATCTTTAGTTCTCTTAGGAGTTACAACAGCAAATATCAGACCATTTCAGGTTACCCCACTTACATCGACAATGTTAACAACATAAGAAAAAGAAGGAATATGCACCTCTTTACCGTTTTCCACCATGGCAACATTATACTTGTAAGGTATAACTTTATCAAACTCATAAGGAATATGACCCATCAAACAAATAACTAACGAGAAACAACAACCCTTTGACCATCATATGCAATTGCAACTGGTTATGGGAGATTAAAACGGGGAACTATGGCGTTCACCTCATGGTCATCTTCATTTCTATCCCTTGTGACCTGAATAAGGTTTTGATCCAACATTTCTTGTAAGTCTTTTTTCAAAACAACACATTCTTGGGGATCTTTAGAACAAATATGGCAAGAAGCATGGTCATGCTCATAATAGCTCAACTCACATAAATTTGCATGCATTTCAACCAAGTATTTTCTGATCAAATTGACATCAAAAGTTTGGTACTTTCCTGGACATCCTTCAACCATATTCACAATTGCACCACACTGTTTGGGAAACAAATTAGCTTGTACATTGGGACTAGAGTCTTCAAAAGACAAAATTCCACTTTGCATTAACCTTATCACCCCAACTTTCAAAGCAAAACAATTCTCAATATCATGGTCGGGTGCTCCTTGATGGAATGCACAATGTTGATCAGGTTTATACCACCACAGAAGCTCTTTCGGAATAGCTGATGAAGTTCTTATTTGTATCAAATTCTTCTGAATCAAAGCAGGAAATAACTCTGTATAGGGCATTGGAATTGGATCAAATTGTGCATGCCTATGGGCACGATTCTGTTGATCCGTTCATTGTTGAAAATGCGATTGATAACTCGGTGCTACTTGAACGACCGGAGCAGAATTAATAACTGAAGTTACGGACGCCATATGCTGATGACGTTGACTTTTCCTCGGAAGCCTCATAGGTTTCCCTTGCGAGATAGCATTATCACTGTGTTCCTTCTTTTTGGGTAACCCACTCCCATACTTTCTAGAACTGTCAGTCGAACCACCTTCTTTCAACCGTCCTTCACGGACACCTTCTTCTAATCTCAAACCCAAATTTACCATCTCAGTAAAGTCACTAGGCACACTTGCGACCATCTTGTCATAATAAAACAGACTCAACATCTTTAAAAATAACTTTGTCATTTCCTTTTCTTCCAACGGAGGACTAACCTGTGCAGCGATATCGCGCCATCTTTGCGCTTACTCCTTGAAAGTCTCTTTATCCTTTCGGGACATAACACAAAGTTGATCTCTGTTCTGTTCCATGTCAATATTATACTTGTACTGACGAACGAACGCCTCACCTAGGTCATTGAAGGTTCAGATCTGAGTGCTATCGAGCCCCATATACCATTTCAGAGCGACACCAGTCAAACTGTCTTGAAAGTAGTGGATCAACAATTGATGGTTGTCAGTCTGAGTCGACAACTTATGAGCGTGCATCACCAGATGACTCAAAGGACAAGAGTTACCTATATACTTTTTGAAATTTGGAACCTTGAACTTGTGCAGAATCTTCACATTAGGAACTAAACATAAATCATGAGCATTCTTCCCAAACAAATCTTTCCCCGTCAAAGCCTGAATCTCTTTCTGCATAGCCTGAAACTGATCTTGGACTCGTCCATTATTTCATAAACACCAAGAGTTTTGCTCTGGTCAGCATGAAAAACAGGTTCTTCGACATAAGGAGCAACATGAACCACGAGAGGTGGTACTGAGATCACAGGTTGAGCTATAGGAACTTCAACATCAGGTTGATGCCCCTCAGGCACGAAGTTTTGAGGCATTCCCCAGAGGAAACCATAAGGCATGTGGTGTTGTGGAGCACTGACGGGAGCCACGGAGATGGGTGTAGAGACAATTTTAGAAATCATGGTCCTCTGAAATGGAGTCTAAGGAGAAGGAGATGGTTGATTCTGAGCAGACACCAAAGCTTCCATCATAGCAGTAAGCCTCTCATAACTGTCTCTCAAGGTTGTCACCACTTCACGGAGTTCACAACTCTCTTGCTCTAGGAGGTCCATCTTCTTCAATTGGTTAGCTCGAGTATTATACCTGTGAGACAACTTGTCTGTGAAGGTGAGAAAAACAAGAAAGGGGGGTTTGAATTGTTTTGGAAAATAAGCACTTTTTAAAATAAAAACCACACAAGGAATTTTATACTGGTTCGCTTATAACACAAAGCTACTCCAGTCCACCCGGCCAAGGTGATTTTGCCTTCAACAAGGACTTAATCCACTAATCTTGAAAGATTGATTACAAACAACGTCTAAGAGAAGGATCTCTTAGTCCTCTCAAGTATACTGACTGCACAGAGTCACTTGAGGAAATACAACAAAGATAAAGACTTATGTAATCTAGAGTGCTTCTAAGATAAGCAAATATTACAACAGTAAGAACAAAAAGTGTTTCACGTTCTAAGCAAAAGCTTCGTGAAGATTGAGAGAATAAAACGTTTTTATGTGTGTTGATGTTTCAGTATGTTCTCTATTGATGTTTTTCAATGTTTATTGCAGTCCTTTATATAGGAGTGAAGTAGTCGTTGAAACTGATGGCCAATAAAATGCCATAACTTATATAGCTTCTTGCCAACACTACTTTTTCTCCTCGAATGACTTCTTTCCAAATATAGTTCCTTTTCATTTGAATTTGGAGTTAACGTCTCTTTCTGTATTAGGAAATCCATTTCCAAACCTTTATTTGAAGTTAACGTTACTCTTTCTTTATTAGGAAAGCCATGATCAGAGTCTTCATGTTTCTGGGAATCTTGCTATCTAATCTTGTGATGTTGATCTCTTTTGAGTTCTGATGGTTTCTTCAGATAGCGCTGAGAGTTTCTAGAGTTTGACATACCGTTGTTCAGAGTCAGAACTTCTAGAGCGTACTTCTTGTTCAGATGCTTCTGATATTTTGCTGTTTTGCTTAGAGTTAGACTTTCTTGAACGTGTTTCTACTTCTGGTCTTCTGATAATTTGTATCTGATATGATTCTGTATCTGATGACGTCATCAGATCTCTTCCTTCTTTCCTTAGAACCCTGCACACTTAGAAACTTTTCGTTAGGGTGCCATTTTTGGTTTCATTCTTTGTTATCATCAAAATCATGGAATCTGTTGTAGAACAATTTTTGTTCTTACAATCTCCCCCTTTTTGATGATGACAAAACAAACTCAATTAGCAGATGAAACATAAACAATATCAGATCAGATAGACAAGAGCTCCCCCTGAGATAGGCTAGGGAGTTCAGAAGTCCTTACCAGAGCTTCCAAGCACTGAGGTTTCTTGATACCTTCTGCAATTTCTTAAGTCTAGTGTTAGATAAATTTATTTTTAAGAAAAATATGTTGCAGCGTGCTTAAGGTATTTAGACAGTATTTTCATCAGAGCTATTAATGACTTCTCCCCCTTTTTGTCAGAATCAAAAAGACATAGCAAAAAAAAGAAATTCAAGTGAAAAGCATTATATTCAGATAAAAGGCAACGGAGACAAGGGCAAAAAGAACAAGTAAACATCAGAAACAAAGAAGGCAAGACAACAGGTAAACAAAATCCTAAGTGCCTAGGGGTTGGGAGGCGGAGGCATTCTCTGAAGTAATTGGGCTAGCATGTTCTGAATGTTGTCGTTGACAGTGTCTTGTTTATCCATTCTGGCACGGAGTTCCTTCTGATCTTTCTTCAATTCTTCCAGCGTCTGGATAACCATAAGAACAACAGATGAGGACTCCCCCTGAGTCAGAGCCTGCTGTGCTTCAGCAGCGGCCTTTGCTTCAGCTTCGGCAGCAGCCTGTGCTTCAGCTTCGGCAGCAGCAGCAGCATCGGCCATAGCTTTAGCTTCAGCTTCCTTTGCCCTTAGGATTTCAGCTTCCCTTGCCCTTTCTTCCTCCAGCCTTCTGGCTTCTTCTTCAGCTTCTCTTGTAAGTCTCTCCTGTAGTCTTGCCTAAGCATCTCTGATAAAGTCGTTTCTGACTTGTTCAGAGATGTGCTTCAGTTTAAAAGCCTCAGAGGTCATCCAGCCAATGACTCTGTTCTAGTGTGTCCTTACAGAATCGGGATCATCACTGATGCCAGAGGTACTGGTCCGAGACTTGACCTTCTGAACTGAAGCCCCTGCGAACAGCATGATGGCTTCCTCAAGGGTAGGTATAGAAAGGTCAGGTTCAGAGGTATGAGGTGGAGAGGTTGGAGGGCTGAGGTTTAGTGTTAGAGGTTCAGGTTCAACTTTAGGTTCAGGTTCAGCTTCAGGTTCAGCTTCAGCTTCAGGTTCAGGTGTTTGGCAGGGTGATATCAGAGGTGTGGAGGTCAGAGGGTTGAGCTTCAGAGGGTGTGTTTGTTGTTTGTTGTGGTGGTGAAGTTACTTCAGGTTGTGTTGGTTGTTGTGAAGCGAGGTTTTGAGCCTGAATTTGGGCTAGGGTTGGAGAGTTAGGGTCAGAGTATTCTGGGTCAGAGGAGAGGTCAAGGTATGGAGGTGATTCTGGGGCTGAAGATGATGAAGAGGAAGTGGTAGTGTGAGCAAGATTAAAATTGGGTAGAGGTTGTGAGGTTCTGGTTGTAGAAGGTGGGGTTTCAGAGGATGTGTATATAGGTGGTGTTGGGAGAGGATTAGAAAAAGCCATAAGATGTTCAGAGGGAATAGAGGGAGCAGACTTACCAGTAGTTACTTGCAGAGGTGCTGGAGATCTGGTTCCAGAAGTCTCTCCTAGCCTTGCTTTCTTGGCCTTTGAAGATTTCTTTTCAGAGGGACCTCTTTTGAACCTGACAAAGTCTTCTTCTGAATCTAGACAATCGTCCAGTCTGAAGTCAGAGATGTCGACTCCTTCATCCTTCAGACGCTGCATATAGAAGAGGATAGCGTATCTGGGTTCATTCTTGAAGAACCTTGCAAGACCATGGGGCAGCTTCCTCTGATCTTTCAAGGCGTCCCAGGAGGTGTCCATCGTGGGTCTGACTTGAATCTTCTTCAAGATTCCCATGCTATTGAGATTTCTGGCGTTCAGAGGCTTTCCAGTGTCTATCGCCAGATCTTCCATCAGTTTGTTCTTCTCCAGATGATCTACCAGCCCATTCTCGATCAGAACATCAGACAACAGTCTTCCCAGGGGGATGTAGGTTCTGGGTTTCATGTTGTTTCTTGTCTCCCTTACAGAGTCTCTGAGATATCTGAAGAGTAGTGCAGGAAGGCAGAGCTTCAAACCCTTGTGAATGCAATACAGAATGCACTTCTGATCTGTATTGATGTAGTCAGAGGAGTTTGATGTTGGGCGATGATGAATGGTTCCCAGAATGATCTTGAGCCATACTCTGAGGTTCTGATGAAGTTCTTTGTTCTTTGAAGGATTGCCTTCAGTGTTGAGTTTGAAAATGGTTGGATTTATTTCCTGAGCAATGCGCCTTGACCTAGGGTTGATGTTGTAGATCCTTCTTCCTCCATCTTTCTCCATGTTCAGTAAAGAAGCAATTGACTTTTCAGTAATCACTATCTTTACCCCCAATACGTAGGAGACGATGAAATGGTCATCAGCGTCAGCAAATCTCCAGAATTCTTTGATGAGATTTGGGTAAACAGGGCCATAAAGCCTTTGGAAGTAGTTTTCCCACCCTTGTTGACGGAGTTCTTCAGTAAGATCTACTCCATTTCTCCTCATGTTGTCGAAGTCCACCAGTGTTTCACATAAAACTTCCAGTCCCTCAAAGGGGGTTGCTAGGTTGATATGAGGTTGACGATCAAGAACATGGGGTTCCTTGTACACTGGAGTAATGGAAACGCCTGTAACTGTTGGAGTGGAAATGCTTGAACTTTGGGCAGTGGTGTTGGATTCCATTTGTTGAGAAAAGTTGAACACTTGTTGTTGTTGTGCATCCATAGTTGATGAAGAAGAAGATGAAGATGAAGTGTTTGTAGAAATGCTTCAGAGAGGGTTTGAGAGTGAGTGAGAGTGATAAGTGTGTGAAATGTGAGAGGAGTGTTTAAATACCCTAAACGAAAACACATGCAAAACGACACACAATTCAGCGTTAGCACAGAACTCAAGTTAGCACGCTTGGGGGAAAAATGATTAAGGCTCATTAATAAATGTCTAATCCCAACAGTATGCACACTGCTCGAGGAGATCTCAATCGTCTGGCCTTTGAATTTCTTCTGGACAGCTGTCTAGAAGTTCCAAGGTTAGACGCTGAGTGCTCCACGTGTTTTGATGTATCTGATCTTCAGGAATACCAAAGGATTGGTTCCTGGAGATTTCTAACTCAGATATCTTCTTAACTTGGTAGAAGTATCAGAGTCAGAGAGAGAAACTTGTTTGTTTATGTCAGAGTCTCATTTTACATCTTCAGAGGCACAATTTATTCAGGGCAATTTTGAATGTTCAGATTTTCTAAGATAAAAAGAAATCTATCTTCAGCTAAAGGCTTAGTAAATATATCTGCCCATTGATGATCTGTATCAATGAACTTCAATGTTACTATCCCTTTCTGAACATAGTCTCTGATAAAATGATGTTTTATTTCAATGTGCTTAGGTCTGGAGTGTAGAATGGGATTCTTACTTAGACAAATGGCAGCAGTATTATCACAGAAGATAGGAATGTTACTCTCGAAGATTTGCAGATCTTCTAACTGATTCTTCATCCAGAGCATCTGAGTTGTGCACAGTGATGCTGAGATATATTCTGCTTCTGCAGTAGATAGAGCAATAGTTGACTGTCTCTTGCTGGCCCAGGATATCAGATTGTTTCCCAGAAGCTGGCAATTTCCAGATGTGCTTTTTCGTTCTAATCTATCTCCTGCATAATCTGCATCACAGTAACCCGAAAGTCTATACTCTGATGTTTTCTCATACATCAGGCCCAGGTTAGGGGTTCCTTTCAGATACTTGAGAATTCTCTTAACTGCTGTTAAATGAGATTCTCTAGGATCTGATTGGAATCTGGCACAGAGACAGACACTAAAGAGAATATCAGGACGAGTAGCAGTCAGATAGAGAAGAGAGCCTATCATACCTCGATAGAGCTTCTGACAAACCTTTTTGCTTACTTCTTCCTTTTCAAGAATGCATGTCGGATGCATGGGAGTTTTTGCAGAGTTGCAGTCAGCCATATCAAATTTATTTAGAACATCTTTAATGTATTTTCTTTGATGAACATATGTAACTTCTGAAGTTTGGTTAATTTGAATTCCCAGAAAGAACTTTAGTTCTTGCATTAAGCTCATTTCAAATTCTGCCTGCATTAACTCAGAGAATTCTTGACAAACAGAGGCGTTAACTGAACCAAAAATAATATCATCAACGTATATCTGGCATATCATGAGATCATTGTTAAGGTTCTTACAGAAGAGTGTGGAGTCAACTTTCCCTCTGATAAAATTGTGTTCCAGAAGAAAATTGCTTAAACGTTCATACCAAGCTCTGGGAGCTTGTTTAAGTCCATATAAAGATTTTTTAAGTTTAAAAACATGTTCTGGAAAATTTGGATTTTCAAAACCTGGAGGTTGGTTGACATACACTTCTTCTGAAATATAACCATTAAGGAATGCACTCTTGACATCCATTTGATATAGTTTGATAGAGTGGTTTATAGCAAAAGATACAAGAAGACGAATAGATTCTAACCTTGCGACTGGAGCAAAGGTTTCATTATAGTCAATACCTTCTTGTTGACTATAACCTTGAGCTACCAGTCGAGCTTTATTTCTGACGACTTCTCCTTTCTCATTCAGCTTGTTTCTGAATACCCATCTGGTTCCAATAACGTGAGTGCCTCTGGGCTTTGGAACAAGATCCCAGACATCATTCTTTGTGAATTGATCTAATTCTTCTTGCATGGCTGAAACCCAGTCGTTATCTTGAAGTGCTTCATCACAGGACGTAGGCTCAATCAGAGACACTAGTCTCAGAGGAGTATCTTCAGAAGTCCTGAAGGTAGATCTGGTTCTGACAGGTTCGTTCTTGTTTCCCAGAATCAAATCTTCAGATACGTTGATACGACTTTTAACTTTCTTTGGGATTTCTGGGGATTTAATTTCTTCAGAGTTCTGAGTGACAGTTGCTTCTTGAGCTTTATCAGATCCTGCAAGAGTGATTTCTAAATCTGCAAAATTTTCAACTAGCTTTGACTTTTCAGGGTCAAGCTTATCATCAAATCTGACATGAATTGATTCTTCCACAATTTTGGTTTCTGTGATGTATACTCTGTAGCCTTTAGAGCGTTCTGAGTATCCTAACATAATACCTTTCTGTGTTTGGAATCGAACTTGTTCAGATGTTCTTTAGTGTTTAAGATAAAGCAAGAACATCCAAAAGGATGAAAATATGAAATGTTTGGTTTTCTTCCTTTACACAGTTCATAGGGAGTCTTTTCCAGAATAGGTCTTATAGAGATTCTATTCTGAATGTAACACGCTGTATTTACAGCTTCTGCCCAAAAGTGCTTTGCCACATTAGTTTCATTGATCATGGTTCTGGCCATCTCTTGGAGTGTCCTATTCTTCCTCTCTACAACTCCATTTTGTTGTGGACTTCTAGGACAGGAGAAATCATGGGATATTCCATTAGAGTCAAATAATTCCTCAAAGTCTTTGTTTTCAAATTCCCCACCATGATCACTTCTGACTCTAATAATTTTAGAGTCAAATTCTTTTTGCACTTTGGAGCAGAAACTAGTGAATACAGAGTGAGACTCACTCTTGTGCTTTAGGAATTTCACCCATGTCCAGCGGCTGTAATCATCAACAATGACTAGTCCATACTTCTTTCCATTGACTGATGCTGTTTTCACAGGACCAAATAAGTCAATGTGGAGAAGTTCCAGAGGCTTAGAGGTAGAAACAACATTTTTCTTTTTGAAAGACGTTTTTGAAAATTTTCCTTTCTGACATGCCTCACATAGAGCATCTGAAGAAAACTTTAGTTTAGGTAGGCCTCTGACTAACTCGAGTTTATTTAGCTGAGAAAGTTTCCTCATGCTAATGTGGCCCAAGCGTCTATGCCACACCCATTTCTCTTCGTGAACAGTCATCAGACATTTAACATTTTGTTCTTTTAAATCAGAAAGATTGATTTTATAAATGTTGTTTTTCCTCTTGCCTGTGAATAGGACTGAACCATTGTTTTGATTTATGGCTTTACATGTTTTTTGATTAAAGATTACGTCATAACCGTTATCACTTAATTGACTTATGGATAACAAGTTATGCATTAATCCTTCTACGTAAAGAACATCAGATATAGAGGGAAGAGTGCCATTACCAATAGTTCCGGAGCCTCTGATCCTTCCTTTCTGATCTCCTCCGAAGCCTACGAATCCAGCATCTTTAAGTTCCAGGCTTTGGAACATAGACTTTCTTCCCGTCATGTGTCGCGAGCATCCAGAGTCCAGGTACCATGACTGGTGTCTGAACTTTGCTGCATAGGATATCTACAACATAAACAATCTTATCTTTTGGTACCCAGAATCTCTTGGGTCCTCTTTGATTAGTTTTCCCAGAGTTTCTTATAACTTTGGGTTTTCTAGCATTTTCAAATTTTTGTTCTTGTGTGTGCGTATAGTGATATGAAAACGGAGATTTAAGTTGGTCACCAGTAGAAATTTTATCTTCCTTAGAATCATACCCAATTCCCTTTTTATTGTTCTGACTGACTCCATAAATCATGGATGCCATGACACTCCTTCCTATCCCATTTTTCAGAAATTCTTGAAAGGCTTCTTCGTATTTATAAATTATTGCATTTGAAGTCTGTGGAGTTTGAGATAACACTTCTTCCAGTTCTAAATGTTTTTTATTCGCTGCATCTCTTTGTAATGTTAAGGATCTGATTTCATCCTCTCGTTTTAGAATTGTCATCTCAAGTTTGCCACATTCTTCAAATTTTGCTTCAAGACAGCCTTTTATATTTTTAAACTTTTGTTTTAATTTCTGATATGAGCTAAGAGTTTCTGACAAGCATGATTCTAGATCAGATCGAGAGAGTTCAGAAAATACCTCTTCAGATTCTTCATCTGAGCTGCTTCTGGATGTGGTAGCCATAAATGCCACATTTGCCTGTTCATCAGAGTCAGATTCTGATGAGCCAGATTCACTATCATCCCAGGTAGCCATTAATCCTTTCTTTGTCCTGAAGGTATTTTTCTTGAAGCTTTCTTTTCTAGAATTGTCTTTCTTTAGCTTGGGGCATTCATTCCTGTAGTGACCTGTTTCTTTACATTCATAACAAGTAATATCTTTGTTAGTTTTACCTTTTGAGGTTGATTCTGATCGATCCCCTCTAGGTCTTGGTCTTCTGAAGTTGTTGTTCCTCTTTTTCCAGAGTTGTTTAACTCTTCTGGTCAGGAGGGACAATTCTTCTTCATCATCAGAATCTTCTGGTTCAGAGTCATCAGCATCTTCAGTTTCTGCCTGGAAGGCTTTGGTTCTGTCAGATTTGCGTCTTTCAGATCTGGACTTTAATGCTACAGACTTGTTCTTCTTCTGAGGTTCATCTTCCTCTAGTTCTATCTCATGGCTTCTGAGAGAACTAACCAGCTCTTCAAGACTGATATTGTTCAGATCCTTAGACAGCTTCAGAGCAGTGACCATGGGTCTCCACTTCTTTGGCAAGCTTCTGACTATCTTTTTGACGTGGTCTGCAGTTGTGTACCCTTTGTCTAGAACTTTGAGACCTGCAACAAGAGTTTGGAATCTAGAGAACATTACCTCTATGGCTTCGTCATCTTCCATTTTGAAGGCTTCATATTTCTGGATAAGCGCCAGAGCCTTTGTCTCTTTGACCTGAGAGTTTCCTTCATGAGTCATCCTCAGAGAGTCAAGTATGTCTTTGGTTGTTTCTCTGTTGGTGATCTTTTCATACTCGTTGTAAGATATAGCATTGAGGAGTATGGTTCTGGCCTTGTGATGATTTTTGAAAACTCGCTTCTGATCATCTGACATCTTACTTCTGGGAACTTCAGCTCCATCCTCTGTGACAGGAGGTTTGTATCCATCTGTGACAATGTCCCAGAGATCAGCATCATAGCCTAGAAAGAAACTTTCAATTCTATCTTTCCAGTAATCGAATTTCTCTCCATCAAAGACAGGAGGTTTAGCATTGTAACTATCCTTTTCATTTGTGTGGGCCATAGTTTTTCTCGTTCTGGATCTCTCTACACTGTTAAGTGTTTGATTAGAAAATCAATAACAGAGTCGGAGCTCTGATACCATTTGAAGGTGAGAAAAACAAGAAAGGGGGGTTTGAATTGTTTTGGAAAATAAGCACTTTTTAAAATAAAAACCACACAAGGAATTTTATACTGGTTCGCTTATAACACAAAGTTACTCCAGTCCACCCGGCCAAGGTGATTTTTCCTTCAACAAGGACTTAATCCACTAATCTTGAAAGATTGATTACAAACAACGTCTAAGAGAAGGATCTCTTAGTCCTCTCAAGTATACTGACTGCACAGAGTCACTTGAGGAAATACAACAAAGATAAAGACTTATGTAATCTAGAGTGCTTCTAAGATAAGCAAATATTACAACAGTAAGAACAAAAAGTGTTTCACGTTCTAAGCAAAAGCTTCGTGAAGATTGAGAGAATAAAACGTTTTTATGTATGTTGATGTTTCAGTATGTTCTCTATTGATGTTTTTCAATGTTTATTGCAGTCCTTTATATAGGAGTGAAGTAGTCGTTGAAACTGATGGCCAATAAAATGCCATAACTTATATAGCTTCTTGCCAACACTACTTTTTCTCCTCGAATGACTTCTTTCCAAATATAGTTCCTTTTCATTTGAATTTGGAGTTAACGTCTCTTTCTGTATTAGGAAATCCATTTCCAAACCTTTATTTGAAGTTAACGTTACTCTTTCTTTATTAGGAAATCCATGATCAGAGTCTTCATGTTTCTGGGAATCTTGCTATCTAATCTTGTGATGTTGATCTCTTTTGAGTTTTGATGGTTTCTTCAGATAGCGCTGAGAGTTTCTGGAGTTTGACATACCGTTGTTCAGAGTCAGAACTTCTAGAGTGTACTTCTTGTTCAGATGCTTCTGATATTTTGCTGTTTTGCTCAGAGTTAGACTTTCTTGAACGTGTTTCTACTTCTGGTCTTCTGATAATTTGTATCTGATATGATTCTGTATCTGATGACGTCATCAGATCTCTTCCTTCTTTCCTTAGAACCCTGCACACTTAGAAACTTTTCGTTAGGGTGCCATTTTTGGTTTCATTCTTTGTTATCATCAAAATCATGGAATCTGTTGTAGAACAATTTTTGTTCTTACAGTCTGGATGAATACCAAGAAAGAAATAAGACCCCTGGAAAACTTACTCAACGCAAGACCAAGATGCAACATGATACATGATATGTAAATGCAAATGCAAATGTTATTATTGTTATTTTCCAAGGAACTTTAAGACATAAATTGCAAACATCATAATGGGAATAACACATTTTGATTTACTGAAAGTCTCATTTTATTAATAATGTAAAGGATTACAATCATAAATACAATTTCAATGATCATAAACGGAAAGAAACTAGATCTATGGAATCATGTCCGATGACGACCTAACTCCTAGCTGATACTTCTTGCGAAGACTTTTGATCTCTCTTTCGTAGCTGCTTTTCATAGCATCCTTCTCTATCACGAGCTGGTCTACAATACCTTTCCAAATTCCGGAAGTAGGAAGATGAGTAGATGATGAACTGATAGAGGAAAAAAAATCCTCTTGGTCCCTTGATCTCTTCACAGCATGTTACTCAAGCAATTCTATCAAGTCGTCTTTTTCCTTTAGCTACTTCTGCAATTCTACTTTCTCAAGGTGTGTGGTGTAAAATTTGTCTTCCCAATCATCCCTCTCTTGCTTCATCCTATCTAAATCCCCTTGCAACTCCTTTATGCCTTTAATAATGAACGATTTGACCATTACCATGGACGTAGGTCTTTCATAAGCGTATGGCATCTTAAATTCTTTTACTCTCTTCTTCACCCAACTAGTGTAAGGCTCCAAAGCTATACAGTTCTTAAATCCAATCTCATATTTTCTTTTCCTACGAATTGTGCCAATCATGCACCATCTTAGCTTTGAACCTTTGAGTGTTTTTTCATTCTTGGAAAAATAAACCTTCTAACAAAGTATTATTAAGTATGTCCTTCATGGTGAGCCCAAGCTGATGTCTTGCCAGAGTCGTATTATAGTTGATTCCTCTTTGTGCACCAAGAAGAGGAACATTAGATAACTCCCAACAACTATCAATACTCTCAATGTCGTCATAAATAGAAGAATACCAAGCTATGTCATCATTGGTGAGAGACATAAGTCTTTGAGACCACCTTAAACAATCCTTGTTTTCTTTGAAGATAGGAGACAGCGACATATGTGAAATAAACCACTTGTACAGTAAAGGTTCACAACATGCAATAGTTTCACCCCCTTTAGAAGTCCTATGACGAATGGAGAAATAAGTGTCACCGAGCAAAGTTGGAACTGGATTCGTAATCAAGAAGATCCTCATAGTATTAACATCAACAAAATTGTCAACGTTGGGAAACAAGACCAACCCATAGATGAGTAAGGCAAAAATAGTTTCAAAGGCCACCATGCTACCAACATTAGCAAAATAAAATTCTTTCTTAATCAAAAGTTTCGAAGTCAACCCTTTGACACCTTCTTTGATAGTGAGATTGGCATCTATGTCAGACTTCCTCAGGTGAATGGCTTCAGAAATAACTCGAGACTCAAGACTTCCTTCCACCTCACTAAAAAGAACTCCATCAGAAACTGGCATACCCAAAATATAAGCATACTCCTCAATGGTAGCCAACAGTTGATAATCGGGGAAAGTGAAACAGCGATAAACATGATCATAGAACTAAACAAAAGTACAAAGAAGACCATCCTCAACATTAGTATATAAAACAAATAAAAGTATTCCAAAACGGTCTCTGAAACCCTTAGGATCATCCACAAAAGATGCTAGCTTCCTTAATTCCATAAGATCTGGACATCTGAAACTGTATTTCTGAGTATTCCTTCTTCCAATATCCATGATCAAAATATCCATGATGTTTGCAAAGAGAGTCACTAAGTTCCTTGAGAAATCCGAAAAAATTCGTATGAATGCAATGAGTGCATGATGCAACAACCACAAACAAGATCATACAAAGCACACAAAAAAGTTTCAAAGGTTCGGGGTTACGAGCATGGAGCCAAGGGTAATAACTAACCCACAATGTATGTACTAAGGGGATAATCACCTGTAGAACAAGGTTCTAAAAAGTGTCCAGAGTCATAATTCCATCTTTTGGATATTACCGACTTAAATGACTACTCGTCAACCAATAATATTCTCAAGAGAAACTCGTCCGAGTGTAGTATCACGTAACAACTAATTCAAGTCTACACCTGAACAACCACTACACTACATCCTAAAAGGCCAAGATGGGTTAAAGGTTCTAAGGTCATCAACTTCTCGGGCTCCCAGGTCAAAAAAGTAATGCCAATTACGACTACTCGTGTCACATCAGTAATCCCAAAGGGGCCTCCACTTTGTGGTGGATCTCAAGTCAGCTTATTAAGGATTAACTTTACGTAAGCCAAACATGACTATGTCGTCCTCCTATCATAAGAGCTCTCAAGTCCAAGTATAGGACTTATCTCACCACACAGAGATCACCAAGCATCAGACAGAACAAACAATGACAAACAACAACAAAATAATATATGCATAAAACAAGATGGGCTTAACACACTAGGGACTACTCCCAGCAGAGTCGCCACTTTTCTGTAGAGGTGAAAATTTTGAGACTAAGTTATTGATTAACTTAACTCACTAAGCTATTGATTAAATTAACTCATAAAGCAAGAGTTTCCAAAGGAAAAGGTAAAAAGTATGAACGAACCCCGAAGAAGTTTTAAAACAAAACTAATAAAAGAGAACAAGGATTCGGGGGTTAGTTATGCAAAGGGAAGGTATTAGCACCCTAAACATCCATGGTACTCCATGGGAACCTCTTTGAAAATGTGCCTTTTGGTTTTAAAATGGGTATTGTTTGCAAAAAATTGGAGAGATGGGAAAAGAAATATTTTTTATGATTTTTGTGTTTGCCAAGACCTTTTGAAGTCTCAAGCTTACGTACCAACAAATTGCAATGGAGGATCAAAACCTCGTAGTTCATGGTAAAAATAATAAAGGTGTTTGTTTTGATTCATTTTTTTATGAAAAGACATTTTGTCATTTTAAGAAGAATACTGTTAGATGCCCAAGTTTGCTTATTTGAGCTATCAAATGTGGGCATCTTTCACTCCTTTTGGTCGAAAAAGTGTTCGAAACCGCCCTTGCTTTTGTTGATTTGCAATACTATGTGAAATGATCTTGGTACCTTTAATTTGTGTGTTATTGTGCAGGAATTAGGCATGAAAGAGTAGAAAACTAAGGCACAAGAAAGATGGCAAAGGAACCAAGAAAGAAAGCAAACATAAGCAAGCTCGCTAGGCGAGTGAGGTAGCAAAGTATTCGCTAGGCGAGCACGCAACGAGATGCCAGCGAACACTCCCAAACTTGGACAAAACCAAAAAGATCAAAACTCGCTGTGGCGAGGGAAGTAGCGAAGTATTCGCTAGGCGAGCATCCAGCGAGCAAGTAGCGAACACTTCCAGTAGCAAAAAGATCAAAACTCGTTGTGGCGAGGGAAGTAGCGAAGTATTCGCTAGGCGAGCAAGTAGCGAACACTTCCAGTAGCAACAACATCAAGACTCGCTGGAGCGAATGAGAGAAGTGAGGGCTTCGCCTAGCGAAGGATTGTTCGTCTAGCGAACAGATGCAAACTTGTCTGGGATGATTCCTCTAGACGCAGGCTCTTCTGGTGACTTATTTTGGGGCTCGCTAGGCGAACCATTCTGCTCGCCTAGCGAGCATGACAGCTCAGCAACCATTTCTATAAGTAGTATGGGCTACTTTTTGGAACAGAACTTTTTATCATCTTTTTACTTGTTTTCTGCTGAGAGGTGATTTTTGTGCCCTAGAAACCCCATTTTCTCATTCTTCTTCTTCTCTTGACAATATTTTACAAAAAGAAGGTGGATTCCCATCCAATCTCGATTCTTCGACTCGGATGTTGATCAACCTTCTTCCGAAACTTGTTGTTCAAGCTACCATGAAAATGAGTAGCTAAGTCTTTCATTTTGTCAAGGTTAGATGTAGATGATCATAAGCTTTGTATGTATATGGGTTGATCTTCATTTGTAAACTCTTTGATGATGAATGTATGGTAAAAACCTTGTTTTATTGATAACTCTTTGTGTTGGTTTATTATTGAAAGGTGTTTTCCAACTCTTGACCTAGGTTTTCATCCATCCTTGTTCTTTAGCTAGAGATAGTTTTGAATGAGTTTGTTCACTAAAAAGTTAAACCTAAAAGTTGTCATTTTGATAGATTGTGTGAGTAATCAACAATGGATCAAAATGGGAAAAACCCACATGTGTGTTAGAAATAAACACATTGGGAGGATTTTGTGAATGTGTTTATCATCTAATGGAGTTTATGAGTTTTGTTTTATCGAACATATGCATGTAAAGTGATCGTCGAACCCTAACTTTGACAATCTTTCTCAAATCGTAAAACCAAAACTTTTACCGCACTTTCTTACTTTTTATGCAAGCTACCGTAACCGAAAACTAAAACCCCCTTGTTACTATAAGTTAAGAACTTAACAACTGTCGAACGGCGGCAATATCACATAATCCTTGTGGAGACGATAACAAATCCCGATACTCTATCCCCGTTCTAACAAAATGGCGTCGTTGCAATGCAAAACATGTATCAATCCACAACAATGTTATCCTGAATGAATCACCCTATCTCTCCTCTTCGAATAAGGATTGAAGAAATTACGCAAGCTGATGATACCGGGGCTGCTGATGGTCCTGGTGCTTTTTCTAAGGGGTTTGATCCTTTCCAGCAAGCTGTTTGC
This sequence comes from Lathyrus oleraceus, assembly GCF_024323335.1. Lineage (NCBI taxonomy): Eukaryota > Viridiplantae > Streptophyta > Magnoliopsida > Fabales > Fabaceae > Lathyrus > Lathyrus oleraceus. Next base: position 225,690,343 of record NC_066584.1, read on the forward strand.
AATTGCAATTGGGATTGGATGGCGGCGACTCAGCGCGCCATGATTGATATACATGACTTTATGCACGTATTAAAGTTGCAAGTACGTGACCCTTCTGGAGAGCATCCTATAATGACACGTGAGCAGTTCCTGCAACATGCTAGCTGGCCTGAGGACAAGCCTATTTTCGGAGAGGGGGCGGGTGCTGGTGCTTCTGGTGCTAATGGTTATGCTGATGATGATGATGATGATGATGATGCTGATGATGATGATGATGATGATGGTGATGATGATGGTTCCGGTTCTGAGGCCGATAGTGAAGAGGGTTATGAGTCCTATGAGGACTAAGTATTTTTTATGTTATGTTTTATTTTCTTGTATTTTCAGATATTTGGTATTTTGGTTATGTACTTTTTGGGGTGTTTTGTCCCCCACGCACATTTTAACATTTTGAAGTGATGGTTGTTGTTTATGTTTTAAATTATTGTGTTTGGTTTGAATTTCTTTTGCTTAATAAATTTTTGGTTGTTGAGGGTCACACCTTCTAGATTGGTTGCTCCTCAAAGAAGTATCCAATGAAGGTGCATCCGAGCTTGGATGGCGATGATAAAAATAAACAAGCGAATAATGCTAAGGTACATGGTTACCTCCGGTTAGAATTTTAGAATGCATTAAGAACTTTACTCTTTTAGTAATTGAATATTGTTCTTTTTGCAACATAATAAATGAATGATTCACCTAGGGATTAGAACCACAAATTGTGAGGAAACCTCCATTGTACACTAAAATGCTGGATTCTAATAAACTGTGTTGATTCATTTGATTCATGCTTTGTCTTTTATTATTGTGAATTTGTGGAAGCAATTAGAAATGATCAAGGCGCTTGTTTTCTTTCGAGCACAACCAGTTCCAAATACAACTTACCCGTGAGCAGAGAGTATTCGTGAACCCCTTTGAGCTTAAACAGTTGAATCTCAGCTTGAAATAAGGCGAGACGTCAAAATCTTTTTTCTTGAAACGCTGAAATTTTTGATAATTATTCTTTTGCCGTAAAAAGTCAAGAGCATTCACTTGGGGTGAGTAAAAGATAAGTTGGGGAGAACGAAAATGAGAATCGGTAGGTGCCACAACTCTTGAATAACCGAGCAAGCATTGAAAAAAAAATTAGAAAAGAGAAACATCGGTTTTGTGAATATGATGTGGGAAAAAAAATGAAAATAAATGCTTTCTTGGAAGAAAAATAGTGAAAAACAAAATTGAGTTGTGAAATAAGAGTTGTGAAGGTTTCAAATGAGAAACAAGTGGAACGAAGTTGAGATGTGTGAATAGCTTGTACATTGAATGTCTCTTTTGCGTCGGCAAGTTCGTTTTCAATGGCCTTAGATATGACCCTTGTTTGTAAACCTGACCAAGCTACAACCGGAAAAGACCTTAGTGATCTTCGTGCTTCCGCATTTTCATTTATAATTGTTAGACATTGAATGAATTGAAGTGACTTTTGCATTGTTTGTTGGAGAGTGAAATTGTCCCCGCGGTTGCAAACGCGTAATTTCTTCAATCCTTATTCGAAGAGGAGAGATAGGGTGATTCATTCAGGATAACATTGTTGTGGATGGATACATGTTTTGCATTGCTATAAGGCTTTAGTTCTTGTGTATTGTGTTATTCTTACCATTGGGAACTTGTGTCTGGTTGATTCTCTTGTGTTTGAGCCATTTTATCCAATTTCGAAGAAACCTTTTTCTTTAAGCAAATCCTCTTGTCCTTCAAGAGGCATACTTTGCTTGAGGGCAAGCAAGAATCTAGTTGGGGAGAGTTGTTAGATGCCCATGTTTGCTTATTTGAGCTATCAAATGTGGGAATCTTTCACTCCCTTTTGTCGAAAAAGTGTTCGAAACCGCCCTTGCTTTTGTTGATTTGCAATACTATGTGAAATGATCTTGGTACCTTTAATTTGTGTGTTATTGTGCAGGAATTAGCCATTAAAGAGTAGAAAACTAACGCACAAGAAAGATGGCAAAGGAACCAAGAAAGAAAGCAAACATAAGCAAGCTCGCTAGGCGAGTGAGGTAGCAAAGTATTCGCTAGGCGAGCACGCAGCGAGATGCCAGCGAACACTCCCAGACTTGGACAGAACCAAAAAGATCAAAACTCGCTGTGGCGAGGGAAGTAGCGAAGTATTTGCTAGGCGAGCATCCGGCGAGCAAGTAGCGAACACTTCCAGTAGCAAAAAGATCAAAACTCATTGTGGCGAAGGAAGTTGCGAAGTATTCGCTAGGCGAGCATCCAGCGAGCAAGTAGAGAACACTTCTAGTAGCAAAAACATCAAGACTCGCTAGAGCGAATTGAAATTCTGGTATAGTCAGAGTTCAGATGTTCTACTCGAAGTCATGACATCTAATCCACATTGTTACTTAATCCTGCAAGACAGTTATACAAATTAAGACCCAGAACTAATAATCACACATTCACAGATGTCACGACATCTGCTACTGAAACACCATAGACAGGAAGAACACCCAGTTCTGTCCATATGGTACAAATACACAGCAGAGATCAACCATAGCACTTACTTCTATTGAGCCTACACAGTTATCAGCATGATGTCTCAACATTGATTTGAACATCACTTGTTCCAGCATTACAGTTGGCTGTACTGTGGAAGACCAACCAGTCTATACTTCAGTATCAGCTGTCAATGATGAATGTCATAACATTGAGTTTGGCATTCAGATAGTAGGCTATGTGCCAGGTCTGTTGTTCCCTTGATAAACAGACTGAAATACATACTGAGTTATAACAGATAGAATTATAACGTGCAGAAGGTAAAAACACAAGTAATTATTAACCCAGTTCGGTACAACATTACCTACTCTGGGGGCATACCAAGCCAGGAAGAAGATCCACTATCAGCAGTATTAATTCAGAGTTAAACTCCCCCGTTTACAACCCTTCACTTAATCCCTACCCAATGCAATCTATACCTAGGAACTCCTAGATAGAAACCTCCAGTTTCCATTCCTATCACTACAATTACAATGTAATGCTAAACACCTCGAACTTGCTTCACAGCTTCGTTCAAGATCATAACAACTCTTGCCTACAGGCTTTGAGTTACAAATAATCTCATGCTTTTGAGCAATAAGAAACACATGGTAACCTTCCCACAGGTTGGGAGGTTTACCTCACACACACCCCTAATTTTACATTCTTTGAGGCTTACAAAACCTAGGTTACAATCTGCTATTTATAACCTAACCACCCAACTGGATTTGGGCCTTCAGAAAATCGCAGCTAACTTCTCCTTTGCTGTTACAAAGCCAGCAAAATTCTTCTGCTACAATCAAGGTCTTCAATCTTTTATTTCCTAAAAGATCTCCATAGTTGGTAACTGTATATTCACTAAATATTCTGATTGAGTCTTTAAGATCTCCACATAGAAGTTAGGATATTCACCAAATATCCTCACTAATCCCAGAATATTAAATTAGTTAACACATGCCAGAATTAACTCATTCAGTTTTATACACATGCGCAATGTCACAGTCACGATGTCGTGACATCGTACATGACATGTTGGTCCAGATGTTGAACTTCTTCAACCCAACATATTAAAACAACAGAGGTGATTACATTATTTGTTTTACAAAATTAATGCCAATCCTAAGGTACTAACAATATCCCCCTTTGGCAAATTTTAGCTAAAACAAATAAACATTACACTAGACACCATATCCCAATATGGGCCTGCACTTCCTCTTTGTCATTTTCAGCCCCATTACCAACACCACTTTTGGTGTACATGAGGAAGAAGTTGTACAAGGATCGGCTCCATCACAACCCTTCCCCTCAACACTAGAGCTTCCTGAAGAATATGTAATGTTGAGTACATAGATAATGTAACTCAGATCACAAGACACAACTGTCCTCTTAACTCAGATCACAAGACACGAGTGATATACCCAGTTAGTGACTTTTGTGCCTGAACCCAACTTCTCCTTGCTACCATATTTTGCTTACTTCTGGTACATCCTCAGAACAATGTTTCTCTCCCCCTTTTTAGCTAAACATTTATAAATGAAACCTTCACAAAACCAGATCTAGGCGCAGTAAGCCCAAATCTTAACAAACCCCATGTTTTAGAGGGAATGGAACGTTGCTCTTGTGAGAAGAGGAGTGCTGATCCATCCTTTAAATAGGCCAGACCATGCTTAGGATTTAACGGTAGCAGTTAATACTTGGTCAAGATCCATAAATATTTGCTTAGGAATTAACGGTAGGAGTAAATACTTGGTCAAGATCCATATATATTTGCTGAGAATAAGTCAGAGAATCACCACCAATATCCCAAACTATCTTTGAATACCTTTTATAGCTCTTGACTGTTTCTTTTCAGAAACAACAGTTCCAATGCTATTCCATAAATGCTGTCAGACACGTTGCAATGGAATGTTTTCTTTAGGAGGACTAAGTTTTTTTTATGTTATGTTTTATTTTCTTGTATTTTCAGATATTTGGTATTTTGGTTATGTACTTTTTGGGGTGTTTTGTCCCCCACGCACATTTTAACATTTTGAAGTGATGGTTGTTGTTTATGTTTTAAATTATTGTGTTTGGTTTGAATTTCTTTTGCTTAATAAATTTTTGGTTGTTGAGGGTCACACCTTCTAGATTGGTTGCTCCTCAAAGAAGTATCCAATGAAGGTGCATCCGAGCTTGGATGGCGATGATAAAAATAAACAAGCGAATAATGCTAAGGTACATGGTTACCTCCGGTTAGAATTTTAGAATGCATTAAGAACTTTACTCTTTTCGTAATTGAATATTGTTCTTTTTGCAACATAATTAAATGAATGATTCACCTAGGGCTTAGAACCACAAATTGTGAGGAAACCTCCATTGTACACTAAAATGCTGGATTCTAATAAACTGTGTTGATTCATTTGATTCATGCTTTGTCTTTTATTATTGTGAATTTGTGGAAGCAATTAGAAATGATCAAGGCGCTTGTTTTCTTTCGAGCACAACCAGTTCCAAATACAACTTACCCGTGAGCAGAGAGTATTCGTGAACCCCTTTGAGCTTAAACAGTTGAATCTCAGCTTGAAATAAGGCGAGACGTCAAAATCTTTTTTCTTGAAACCCTGAAATTTTTGATAATTGTTCTTTTACCGTAAAAAGTCAAGAGCATTCACTTGGGGTGAGTAAAAGATAAGTTGGGAAGAACGAAAATGAGAAGCGGTAGGTGCCACAGCTCTTGAATAACCGAGCAAGCATTGAAAAAAAATTAGAAAAGAGAAACATCGGTTTTGTGAATATGATGTGGGAAAAAAAAAGAAAATGAAAATGAATGCTTTCTTGGAAGAAAAATAGTGAAAAACAAAATTGAGTTGTGAAATAAGAGTTGTGAAGATTTCAAATGAGAAACAAGTGGAACGAAGTTGAGATGTGTGAATAGCTTGTACATTGAATGTCTCTTTTGCGTCGGCAAGTTCGTTTTCAATGGCCTTAGATATGACCCTTGTTTGTAAACCTGACCAACCTACAACCGGAAAAGACCTTAGTGATCTTCGTGCTTCCGCATTTTCATTTATAATTGTTAGATATTGAATGAATTGAAGTGACTTTTGCATTGTTTGTTGGAGAGTGAAATTGTCCCCGCGGTTGCAAACGCGTAATTTCTTCAATCCTTATTCGAAGAGGAGAGATAGGGTGATTCATTCAGGATAACATTTTTGTGGATGGATACATGTTTTGCATTGCTATAAGGCTTTAGTTCTTGTGTATTGTGTTATTCTTACCATTGGGAACTTGTGTCTGGTTGATTCTCTTGTGTTTGAGCCATTTTATCCAATTTCGGAGAAACCTTTTTCTTTAAGCAAATCCTCTTGTCCTTCAAGAGGAATACTTTGCTTGAGGGCAAGCAAGAATCTAGTTGGGGAGAGTTGTTAGATGCCCATGTTTGCTTATTTGAGCTATCAAATGTGGGCATCTTTCACTCCCTTTTATCGAAAAAGTGTTCGAAACCGCCCTTGCTTTTGTTGATTTGCAATACTATGTGAAATGATCTTGGTACCTTTAATTTGTGTGTTATTGTGCAGGAATTAGCCATGAAAGAGTAGAAAACTAAGGCACAAGAAAGATGGCAAAGGAACCAAGAAAGAAAGCAAACATAAGCAAGCTCGCTAGGCGAGTGAGGTAGCGAAGTATTCGCTAGGCGAGCACACAGCGAGATGCCAGCGAACACTCCCAGACTTGGACAGAACCAAAAAGATCAAAACTCGCTGTGGCGAGGGAAGTAGCGAAGTATTTGCTAGGCGAGCATCCAGCGAGCAAGTAGCGAACACTTCCAGTAGCAAAAAGATCAAAACTCGTTGTGGCGAAGGAAGTTGCGAAGTATTCGCTAGGCGAGCATCCAGCGAGCAAGTAGCGAACACTTCCAGTAGCAAAAACATCAAGACTCGCTAGAGCGAATTGAAATTCTGGTATATTCAGAGTTCAGATGTTCTACTCGAAGTCATGACATATAATCCACATTGTTACTTAATCCAGCAAGACAGTTATACAAATTAAGACCCAGTACTAATAATCACACATTCACAGATGTCACGACATCTGCTACTGAAACACCATAGACAGGAAGAACACCCAGTTCTGTCCATATGGTACAAATACACAGCAGAGATCAACCATAACACTTACTTCTATTGAGCCTACACAGTTATCAGCATGATGTCTCAACATTGATTTGAACATCACTTGTTCCAGCATTACAGTTGGCTGTACTGTGGAAGACCAACCAGTCTATACTTCAGTATCAGCTATCAATGATGAATGTCATAACATTGAGTTTGGCATTCAGACAGTAGGCTATGTGCCAGGTCTGTTATTCCCTTGATAAACAGACTGAAATACATACTGAGTTATAACAAATAGAATTATAACGTGCAGAAGGTAAAAACACAAGTAATTATTAACCCAGTTCGGTACAACATTACCTACTCTGGGGGCATACCAAGCCAGGAAGAAGATCCACTATCAGCAGTATTAATTCAGAGTTAAACTTCCCCGTTTACAACCCTTCACTTAATCCCTACCCAATGCAATCTATACCTAGGAACTCCTAGATAGAAACCTCCAGTTTCCATTCCTATCACTACAATTACAATGTAATGCTAAACACCTCGAACTTGCTTCACAGCTTCGTTCAAGATCATAACAACTCTTGCCTACAGGCTTTGAGTTACAAATAATCTCATGCTTTTGAGCACTAAGAAACACATGGTAACCTTCCCACAGGTTGGGAGGTTTACCTCACACACACCCCTAATTTTACATTCTTTGAGGCTTACAAAACCTAGGTTACAATCTGCTATTTATAACCTAACCACCCAACTGGATTTGGGCCTTCAGAAAATCGCAGCTAACTTCTCCTTTGCTCTTACAAAGCCAGCAAAATTCTTCTGCTACAATCAAGGTCTTCAATCTTTTATTTCCTAAAAGATCTCCATAGTTGGTAACTGTATATTCACTAAATATTCTGATTGAGTCTTTAAGATCTCCACATAGAAGTTAGGATATTCACCAAATATCCTCACTAATCCCAGAATATTAAATTAGTTAACACATGCCAGAATTAACTCATTCAGTTTTATACACATGCGCAATGTCACAGTCACGATATCGTGACATCGTACATGACATGTTGGTCCAGATGTTGAACTTCTTCAACCCAACATATTAAAACAACAGAGGTGATTACATTATTTGTTTTACAAAATTAATGCCAATCCTAAGGTACTAACAATATCCCCCTTTGGCAAATTTTAGCTAAAACAAATAAACATTACACTAGACACCATATCCCAATATGGGCCTGCACTTCCTCTTTGTCATTTTCAGCCCCATTACCAACACCACTTTTGGTGTACATGAGGAAGAAGTTGTACAAGGATCGGCTCCATCACAACCCTTCCCCTCAACACTAGAGCTTCCTGAAGAATATGTAATGTTGAGTACATAGATAATGTAACTCAGATCACAAGACACAACTGTCCTCTTAACTCAGATCACAAGACACGAGTGATATACCCAGTTAGTGACTTTTGTGCCTGAACCCAACTTCTCCTTGCTACCATATTTTGCTTACTTCTGGTACATCCTCAGAACAATGTTTCTCTCCCCCTTTTTAGCTAAACATTTATAAATGAAACCTTCACAAAACCAGATCTAGGCGCAGTAAGCCCAAATCTTAACAAACCCCATGTTTTAGAGGTAATGGAATGTTGCTCTTGTGAGAAGAGGAGTGCTGATACATCCTTTAAATAGGCCAGACCATGCTTAGGATTTAACGGTAGCAGTTAATACTTGGTCAAGATCCATAAATATTTGCTTAGGAATTAATGGTAGGAGTAAATACTTGGTCAAGATCCATAAATATTTGCTGAGAATAAGTCAGAGAATCACCACCAATATCCCAAACTATCTTTGAATACCTTTTATAGCTCTTGACTGTTTCTTTTCAGAAACAACAGTTCCAATGCTATTCCATAAATGCTGTCAGACACGTTGCAATGGAATGTTTTCTTTAGGAGGACTAAGTTTTTTTTATGTTATGTTTTATTTTCTTGTATTTTCAGATATTTGGTATTTTGGTTATGTACTTTTTGGGGTGTTTTGTCCCCCACGCACATTTTAACATTTTGAAGTGATGGTTGTTGTTTATGTTTTAAATTATTGTGTTTGGTTTGAATTTCTTTTGCTTAATAAATTTTTGGTTGTTGAGGGTCACACCTTGTAGATTGGTTGCTCCTCAAAGAAGTATCCAATGAAGGTGCATCCGAGCTTGGATGGCGATGATAAAAATAAACAAGCGAATAATGCTAAGGTACATGGTTACCTCCGGTTAGAATTTTAGAATGCATTAAGAACTTTACTCTTTTCGTAATTGAATATTGTTCTTTTTGCAACATAATTAAATGAATGATTCACCTAGGGCTTAGAACCACAAATTGTGAGGAAACCTCCATTGTACACTAAAATGCTGGATTCTAATAAACTGTGTTGATTCATTTGATTCATGCTTTGTCTTTTATTATTGTGAATTTGTGGAAGCAATTAGAAATGATCAAGGCGCTTGTTTTCTTTCGAGCACAACCAGTTCCAAATACAACTTACCCGTGAGCAGAGAGTATTCGTGAACCCCTTTGAGCTTAAACAGTTGAATCTCAGCTTGAAATAAGGCGAGACGTCAAAATCTTTTTTCTTGAAACCCTGAAATTTTTGATAATTGTTCTTTTACCGTAAAAAGTCAAGAGCATTCACTTGGGGTGAGTAAAAGATAAGTTGGGAAGAACGAAAATGAGAAGCGGTAGGTGCCACAGCTCTTGAATAACCGAGCAAGCATTGAAAAAAAATTAGAAAAGAGAAACATCGGTTTTGTGAATATGATGTGGGAAAAAAAAAAGAAAATGAAAATGAATGCTTTCTTGGAAGAAAAATAGTGAAAAACAAAATTGAGTTGTGAAATAAGAGTTGTGAAGATTTCAAATGAGAAACAAGTGGAACGAAGTTGAGATGTGTGAATAGCTTGTACATTGAATGTCTCTTTTGCGTCGGCAAGTTCGTTTTCAATGGCCTTAGATATGACCCTTGTTTGTAAACCTGACCAAGCTACAACCGGAAAAGACCTTAGTGATCTTCGTGCTTCCGCATTTTCATTTATAATTGTTAGATATTGAATGAATTGAAGTGACTTTTGCATTGTTTGTTGGAGAGTGAAATTGTCCCCGCGGTTGCAAACGCGTAATTTCTTCAATCCTTATTCGAAGAGGAGAGATAGGGTGATTCATTCAGGATAACATTTTTGTGGATGGATACATGTTTTGCATTGCTATAAGGCTTTAGTTCTTGTGTATTGTGTTATTCTTACCATTGGGAACTTGTGTCTGGTTGATTCTCTTGTGTTTGAGCCATTTTATCCAATTTCGGAGAAACCTTTTTCTTTAAGCAAATCCTCTTGTCCTTCAAGAGGAATACTTTGCTTGAGGGCAAGCAAGAATCTAGTTGGGGAGAGTTGTTAGATGCCCATGTTTGCTTATTTGAGCTATCAAATGTGGGCATCTTTCACTCCCTTTTGTCGAAAAAGTGTTCGAAACCGCCCTTGCTTTTGTTGATTTGCAATACTATGTGAAATGATCTTGGTACCTTTAATTTGTGTGTTATTGTGCAGGAATTAGCCATGAAAGAGTAGAAAACTAAGGCACAAGAAAGATGGCAAAGGAACCAAGAAAGAAAGCAAACATAAGCAAGCTCGCTAGGCGAGTGAGGTAGCGAAGTATTCGCTAGGCGAGCACACAGCGAGATGCCAGCGAACACTCCCAGACTTGGACAGAACCAAAAAGATCAAAACTCGCTGTGGCGAGGGAAGTAGCGAAGTATTTGCTAGGCGAGCATCCAGCGAGCAAGTAGCGAACACTTCCAGTAGCAAAAAGATCAAAACTCGTTGTGGCGAAGGAAGTTGCGAAGTATTCGCTAGGCGAGCATCCAGCGAGCAAGTAGCGAACACTTCCAGTAGCAAAAACATCAAGACTCGCTAGAGCGAATTGAAATTCTGGTATATTCAGAGTTCAGATGTTCTACTCGAAGTCATGACATATAATCCACATTGTTACTTAATCCAGCAAGACAGTTATACAAATTAAGACCCAGTACTAATAATCACACATTCACAGATGTCACGACATCTGCTACTGAAACACCATAGACAGGAAGAACACCCAGTTCTGTCCATATGGTACAAATACACAGCAGAGATCAACCATAACACTTACTTCTATTGAGCCTACACAGTTATCAGCATGATGTCTCAACATTGATTTGAACATCACTTGTTCCAGCATTACAGTTGGCTGTACTGTGGAAGACCAACCAGTCTATACTTCAGTATCAGCTATCAATGATGAATGTCATAACATTGAGTTTGGCATTCAGACAGTAGGCTATGTGCCAGGTCTGTTATTCCCTTGATAAACAGACTGAAATACATACTGAGTTATAACAAATAGAATTATAACGTGCAGAAGGTAAAAACACAAGTAATTATTAACCCAGTTCGGTACAACATTACCTACTCTGGGGGCATACCAAGCCAGGAAGAAGATCCACTATCAGCAGTATTAATTCAGAGTTAAACTCCCCCGTTTACAACCCTTCACTTAATCCCTACCCAATGCAATCTATACCTAGGAACTCCTAGATAGAAACCTCCAGTTTCCATTCCTATCACTACAATTACAATGTAATGCTAAACACCTCGAACTTGCTTCACAGCTTCGTTCAAGATCATAACAACTCTTGCCTACAGGCTTTGAGTTACAAATAATCTCATGCTTTTGAGCACTAAGAAACACATGGTAACCTTCCCACAGGTTGGGAGGTTTACCTCACACACACCCCTAATTTTACATTCTTTGAGGCTTACAAAACCTAGGTTACAATCTGCTATTTATAACCTAACCACCCAACTGGATTTGGGCCTTCAGAAAATTGCAGCTAACTTCTCCTTTGCTCTTACAAAGCCAGCAAAATTCTTCTGCTACAATCAAGGTCTTCAATCTTTTATTTCCTAAAAGATCTCCATAGTTGGTAACTGTATATTCACTAAATATTCTGATTGAGTCTTTAAGATCTCCACATAGAAGTTAGGATATTCACCAAATATCCTCACTAATCCCAGAATATTAAATTAGTTAACACATGCCAGAATTAACTCATTCAGTTTTATACACATGCGCAATGTCACAGTCACGATATCGTGACATCGTACATGACATGTTGGTCCAGATGTTGAACTTCTTCAACCCAACATATTAAAACAACAGAGGTGATTACATTATTTGTTTTACAAAATTAATGCCAATCCTAAGGTACTAACAATATCCCCCTTTGGCAAATTTTAGCTAAAACAAATAAACATTACACTAGACACCATATCCCAATATGGGCCTGCACTTCCTCTTTGTCATTTTCAGCCCCATTACCAACACCACTTTTGGTGTACATGAGGAAGAAGTTGTACAAGGATCGGCTCCATCACAACCCTTCCCCTCAACACTAGAGCTTCCTGAAGAATATGTAATGTTGAGTACATAGATAATGTAACTCAGATCACAAGACACAATTGTCCTCTTAACTCAGATCACAAGACACGAGTGATATACCCAGTTAGTGACTTTTGTGCCTGAACCCAACTTCTCCTTGCTACCATATTTTGCTTACTTCTGGTACATCCTCAGAACAATGTTTCTCTCCCCCTTTTTAGCTAAACATTTATAAATGAAACCTTCACAAAACCAGATCTAGGCGCAGTAAGCCCAAATCTTAACAAACCCCATGTTTTAGAGGGAATGGAATGTTGCTCTTGTGAGAAGAGGAGTGCTGATACATCCTTTAAATAGGCCAGACCATGCTTAGGATTTAACGGTAGCAGTAAATACTTGGTCAAGATCCATAAATATTTGCTTAGGAATTAACGGTAGGAGTAAATACTTGGTCAAGATCCATAAATATTTGCTGAGAATAAGTCAGAGAATCACCACCAATATCCCAGACTATCTTTGAATACCTTTTATAGCTCTTGACTGTTTCTTTTCAGAAACAACAGTTCCAATGCTATTCCATAAATGCTGTCAGACACGTTGCAATGGAATGTTTTTTTTATGAGGACTAAGTTTTTTTTATGTTATGTTTTATTTTCTTGTATTTTCAGATATTTGGTATTTTGGTTATGTACTTTTTGGGGTGTTTTGTCCCCCACGCACATTTTTACATTTTGAAGTGATGGTTGTTGTTTATGTTTTAAATGTTTGTGTTTGGTTTGAATTTCTTTTGCTTAATAAATTTTTGGTTGTTGAGGGTCACACCTTCTAGATTGGTTGCTCCTCAAAGAAGTATCCAATGAAGGTGCATCCGAGCTTGGATGGCGATGATAAAAATAAACAAGCGAATAATGCTAAGGTACATGGTTACCTCCGGTTAGAATTTTAGAATGCATTAAGAACTTTACTCTTTTCGTAATTGAATATTGTTCTTTTTGCAACATAATTAAATGAATGATTCACCTAGGGCTTAGAACCACAAATTGTGAGGAAACCTCCATTGTACACTAAAATGTTGGATTCTAATAAACTGTGTTGATTCATTTGATTCATGCTTTGTCTTTTATTATTGTGAATTTGTGGAAGCAATTAGAAATGATCAAGGCGCTTGTTTTCTTTCGAGCACAACCAGTTCCAAATACAACTTACCCGTGAGCAGAGAGTATTCGTGAACCCCTTTGAGCTTAAACAGTTGAATCTCAGCTTGAAATAAGGCGAGACGTCAAAATCTTTTTTCTTGAAACCCTGAAATTTTTGATAATTTTTCTTTTGCCGTAAAAAGTCAAGATCATTCACTTGGGGTGAGTAAAAGATAAGTTGGGGAGAACGAAAATGAGAATCGGTAGGTGCCACAACTCTTGAATAACCGAGCAAGCATTGAAAAAAAAATTAGAAAAGAGATGTGAGAGAACTCTTTACTTTGAATTAAGTTTTAATGATAGCAAATTATGTGATCATCATCCAAATGTTGGTTGTGCATTACATTACATGATACATTTGTGTTTTATTGTGTTTTCATCCCACTCTATTGTTGCATAACTGTACATTGATACTTCTCTTAAAATAACAATTAAAATGCATTTTGTGTCAGTATGCATCAATACATAAGCCTCTACATCGATGCATACTGCATGTGGTATATCACAAAACTCCTTTTATTCAGTATGCATCGATACATACAAGTCATGCATCGATACATGAAAGGCAAAAGGCTTTATGCATCGATCCATACGATCCATGCATCGATACATGACCTATTGAAACAGCCTGTGTATCAATGCATACGCATTAGGCATCGATACATACTAGTGTAAAAATCACATGCATCGATACATACGATTTATGCATCGATACATGATTAATCCATTTCACCTAAAATTCACATATCTTACAGTATGCATCGATACACACTCTTATGCATCAATACATAAAGCTGTTTTATGTCATAACAGTAACTGTTTTTGCAGCATATAAAAAACACAGGTTGTGACAGCAGTGCAAAAACACGAATTCATTGAGGGAAAACAATTGAACACAGATCAAAAGCAGTGTTGGAGCAATTGTTTGAGAGCAATTAGAAACCTGAAAGAGACTTCATCTTCTTCATCTTCTCAATCACTTTTCTTCAAGAACATTTACACATAACCATTCTTGTTCTTTGGATTAAAGAAGCATCGAGATAACGTTCAGTGGTACGATCAAGGATCTAGCTGTGGTTTGCAGTGGAACGATCGAGGATCTAGCTGAGTCGAAGATTGAAGGGGGTTTCTAGGAAAAACCTATTGGTTTGTCCTTCAAGAACTGGAGTGTTCTTGAGGGTTTGGGAGTCACATTTGCAGAACATATTCAGCCGCAGCGTTGCGTTTGGAGATCGGGGGATTTCGCAAGCAGGTCGTGGAACCGGTGAATTGTTTGCAACTTTGTGCAGGAAAATCTTGATCGTGCTCAGATCAAGTCAAAGTTTATACAAGAAGAGGTTCTTAGAGTTTAGAATTCTGTCTTTGTACCATAACCTTGTATCAACGGATTCGGCAATAATTGATAATCAAAGTTCTCAATTTCATTTGAAATTGAGAGGGAGACGTACCCACACGCGAGGACGACGTGGGGAACTTCCTTACCAAATCTCTGCGTGTCGTACTCTTACCTTACTCCTCTTTACGTTTTTCAAACTGTTTTCGCAATTTCAGTTAGTGTGTGGTGATTGTTTCTTTTTCAAGACAGCAGTGGCAAGAAAACTTTAATCAAACTCCATTGCTGTTTATCATTGATCACATACACACCAACTGTTTGATAAAACGGTTAGCTAGATTTTATTCATTGGAAATAGACTTTAATGATAAGTGCATTCAATTAGTTAAAATTCTGGTGTGAATTGTTTCTGTCATTCTCATTAAAATCCAGCAATTAAACTTGTGTGTCCGGCTTTCTAGTAGCGGTTCAGAATAGACGGAAGTCGATTCGGGACTGATTTTTCCGCCAACTTTGAAAACTCTGATAAAATTTCAAATCCGTTAAATTTAAAAAGAGGTGATCTATTCACCCCCCCTCTCGATCACTAGCCACACCGTCTAACAAGTGGTATCAGAGCGCCGGTTCGCTGGTGCTCTGTGGCTGCCTGTAACAATATGGATTCTGAACCAAAGGGGGCGTATATTAGAGCGCCTATTTTCAACGGTGAAAATTATGGCTACTGGAAAGACTCCATGCGAGTTCATATAAATTCTGTGGATAGGTTAGTATGGGCTGCCATTGAAAACGGTCCGTTTCAAATCACTATGACAAATGCGGTTGGCGCCATAGTACCTAAACCAGAAGATGATTGGAATGAGAAAGATGAGAAAAAGTGGTCGTGTGATTGGAGAGCTCGAAACATGTTAATTTCAGCACTTGGTGTTGATGAGTATTATCGAGTATCCCATTGCACGACAGCTAAAGAAATGTGGGACGCTTTAGAAGTTGCCCATGAGGGTACTACTGAAGTAAAACAGTCCCGCATTAACACACTCAATCAAGAGTTTGAGCTCTTTCGCATGAAACAAGGAGAATCCATCTCCGACATGCAAAAGAGATTCACTCATCTAACTAACCGATTGAATGCTCTTGGAAAACCTATTTCCAATGAAATTGCTACTAATAAAATTCTCAGGTGTCTTAGCAGGGAGTGGCAACCTAAAGTTACAGCAATCAAGGAAGCCAACGATCTTACAAGACTTACGATTACAACTCTATTTGGAAAGCTGGAAGAACATCAACAAGCTTTGGAAATTCTTGAAAAATATGAGAATAAAAGTAAAAAGGAAAAGGAGAAGAAAAGAGACAAAGAGGGAGAGAAGAAGCCAATAGCTCTTGTGGCCTCTAGCTCTAAGTCCTCACGAAAAGAGCAAAGCGACAATGATTCAAGTAGTGACAAAGACTCGGATGATGAAGAAATGGGACTGTTTGTAAGGAGATACAATAGGTTCATTCGAAAGAATGGAGTCAAGCATTCCGACAAAAATCTCATGAAGTTTCGAAAACAATCTACAAATTCGAAACAAGAAGAGAATAAGAAGAGTAGAGGAAGAGGATCCTGTTTTAATTGTGGTAAATCCGGACACTATAAAACGGA
Source organism: Lathyrus oleraceus (assembly GCF_024323335.1). NCBI lineage: Eukaryota > Viridiplantae > Streptophyta > Magnoliopsida > Fabales > Fabaceae > Lathyrus > Lathyrus oleraceus. The sequence goes on from NC_066584.1 coordinate 225,706,591, forward strand.
CTGCCCTATGAAGTATAAGGATCAAAGAAAAGATTCGCCAAAAGGGTACAGCAAACAAAGAAGAGCGTATATTGCATGGGAAAGTGATAGTGATTCATCAAGCACACAAAGCTCAAGTGATGATGATGAAGCTGCAAATCTGTGCCTTATGGCTCACACAAAAAATTTGTCCTACCACAAGAAGAAAAACAATGACAAAAAGGTAAAACAAGCCTACTACAATAATTTCTCCTCTATGTCTTTTCCGGAACTAAAAATAGCTTTTGAAAAACTGCATAACGAAGCTGTAGATGCTTTTAAAAGACTATCTTCCGACAAACATATTTTCTCTTTTTTGGAAGGTAAAGTAAACAAAGCTGAAATTGATTTAGAAGCATTGAAAACTAGTATTGCAGAAAATTCAAAAACTATTGATATTGACGGATGTAGTAGAGTTAGGTATTGTGACGCTTGTTATATTTGGCAAAAAGAGGTAAACACTCTTAAGGTCAAATTAGAGAAAGCGCTACAAACTAAAGTTACTTATGCCGTTGACCCCAAGTTGTTTAAGAAGTCATTGAATCCTCCATATGCAAAATACTCTTTTACTCTAAAGGATTCAATGAACAAGAAACAACAAACACATCATCATGGTTTATGTCATTATTGTTGCCATGCTGCCCATACCATTGAAAAATGCAAATTTAGGAGATTTCTTGTCCCTAAAGGCATTTATCAATGGAAGCCAAAAGGCAACCATGTTAGCACTTACCCACTTGGACCCAATGAAAATTGGGTACCAACTTCTCTCTTTTGATGTTGTAGGATGAGTGCCTTGCCTCCGTAGATAGAAGGTGGTTTCTTGACAGCGGCTGCTCAAGGCACATGACCGGTGACATATCGCTCTTTATAGACTTCAAGGCAAAGAAGAAGGGATATGTTACTTATAGAGACAATAACAAAGGAGCTATACTCGGCAAAGGTAGTGTAGGTAATCCCTCTACCACTACTATTTCTGATGTCCATTTAGTAGAGGGGCTTAAACACAACTTGTTAAGCATAAGTCAATTGCGTGACAAGGGTTATAAAGTTTCTTTCACAAAAACTTGCTGCATAATTGAACATGCTGAACAGAACATTGTGTTTAAGGGAGTAAGAGTAAATAATAATAAGCTGTTACTTACTGTTGAAGAATCTGTCTATGTTTCTTTTGATGAGTCTTATCCGAAAAATGTCGGAAAAGGTATTTCTTTTGATGACGCAGGTGTATCTACAGAAGACATACTCAAGGAAGCTGTTGAGGAAACTGATCAGTCCAAGACAGCTGCCCATGAGAAGGAGGAAGATACTAGTCATAAAGAAAATGAGGAAGAAAAGACAGCTGATGTGAAGGAGCTTCCAACAACTTGGAAATCCTCAAAAGACCATCCCATTGACAACATCTTGGGAGACATTTCAAAGGGAGTAATCACCCATTCTAAGGGTTATGCAGGGTGAATTTGAGATAAGTCTCATGGGGGAGCTGAACTATTTCCTAGGACTGCAGATAAAGCGACTTGATGAGGGTACAGCAGTGTGTCAAACAAAATACTGCAGAAAACTACTCAAGCGCTTTGGAATAAATTACTCAAAATCAATTGACACCCCTATGCCTACCAACGGGAATCTGGATAAGGATAAGCATGTTTCTTCTTATCTATATTATGCCTCACCTTGGTTGATGAGATTTGTTTTAGATTTCATTTATGCCTCACAAGATTACATCAACAGAGGTAATATCAATCCTTTCTACAATTCTCTTACTGCTAAGTGGTTGTATATGTTAGAACAAATGTTCTTACTCTCGTTGATATTAATTTGGTTGCATTTATTGTTTGCCAAATGCATATCCTTCTTCGGCATAACCATCATGACATAGTGCAAAATGCATATCCATACTGCATCAAAAGTCATTAAAATCTGGTTTGGCATCAGTATGCATCGACACAAAACATGTATGCATCGATCCATATATTCTGGATTTCAATTTCTTTTAACCAACTGGCTCAGGATGCATCGATGCATCCATCGCATGTATCGATACACAGCCATGTTATAAACAAAAATGAATGATAGGCATCGATTCATGGCCATTTGCATCGACACATACTGATGCTATTTGAATTAAATGTATTTCATCTCATGCTGCTCAAGTTTTATTTGAACTGTTGCACAATATATGGTTTAGCTTATGCAATTCTTAAACTCGTTCATACTGCTTATATGCTTATAACCTTCTGTTTACTTCTGATGTTATTACCCTTATTCGTCATTCTTTGTGAATGATTCTTTACTTTGAAGCTTCCTTCTTTGTGATTGATAGCTTGTTATTCATTTTTTTGCCATGTCCTGCTACACTATGCTACCTTGATAGATCTGTTTCTTCCTCTTTTTGATGTTGACAAAGGGGGAGAAAATGCATATGCACAAACTCAGGGGGAGTATCACACATCTTTCACACATCTTGCCAAGAATTTGCCATCATCAAAAAGGGGGAGTTTGTGAGAGAACTCTTTACTTTGAATTAAGTTTTAATGATAGCAAATTGTGTGATCATCATCCAAATGTTGGTTGTGCATTACATTACATGATACATTTGTGTTTTATTGTGTTTTCATCCCACTCTATTGTTGCATAACTGTACATTGATACTTCTCTTAAAATAACAATTAAAATGCATTTTGTGTCAGTATGCATCAATACATAAGCCTCTGCATCGATGCATACTGCATGTGGTATATCACAAAACTCCTTTTGTTCAGTATGCATCGATACATACAAGTCATGCATCGATACATGAAAGGCAAAAGGCTTTATGCATCGATCCATACGATCCATGCATCGATACATGACCTATTGAAACAGCCTGTGTATCAATGCATACGCATTAGGCATCGATACATACTAGTGTAAAAATCACATGCATCGATACATACGATTTATGCATCGATACATGATTAATCCATTTCACCTAAAATTCACATATCTTACAGTATGCATCGATACACACTCTTATGCATCAATACATAAAGCTGTTTTATGTCATAACAGTAACTGTTTTTGCAGCATATAAAAAACACAGGTTGTGACAGCAGTGCAAAAACACGAATTCATTGAGGGAAAACAATTGAACACAGATCAAAAGCAGTGTTGGAGCAATTGTTTGAGAGCAATTAGAAACCTGAAAGAGACTTCATCTTCTTCATCTTCTCAATCACTTTTCTTCAAGAACATTTACACATAACCATTCTTGTTCTTTGGATTAAAGAAGCATCGAGATAACGTTCAGTGGTACGATCAAGGATCTAGCTGTGGTTTGCAGTGGAACGATCGAGGATCTAGCTGAGTCGAAGATTGAAGGGGGTTTCTAGGAAAAACCTACTGGTTTGTCCTTCAAGAACTGGAGTGTTCTTGAGGGTTTGGGAGTCACATTTGCAGAACATATTCAGCCGCAGCGTTGCGTTTGGAGATCGGGGGATTTCGCAAGCAGGTCGTGGAACCGGTGAATTGTTTGCAACTTTGTGCAGGAAAATCTTGATCGTGCTCAGATCAAGTCAAGGTTTATACAAGAAGAGGTTCTTAGAGTTTAGAATTCTGTCTTTGTACCATAACCTTGTATCAACGGATTCGACAATAATTGATAATCAAAGTTCTCAATTTCATTTGAAATTGAGAGGGAGACGTACCCACACGCGAGGACGACGTGGGGAACTTCCTTACCAAATCTCTGCGTATCGTACTCTTACCTTACTCCTCTTTACGTTTTTCAAACTGTTTTCGCAATTTCAATTAGTGTGTGGTGATTGTTTCTTTTTCAAGACAGCAGTGGCAAGAAAACTTTAATCAAACTCCATTGCTGTTTATCATCGATCACATACACACCAACTGTTTGATAAAACGGTTAGCTAGATTTTATTCATTGGAAATAGACTTTAATGATAAGTGCATTCAATTAGTTAAAATTCTGGTGTGAATTGTTTCTGTCATTCTCATTAAAATCCAGCAATTAAACTTGTGTGTCCGGCTTTCTAGTAGCGGTTCAGAATAGACGGAAGTCGATTCGGGACTGATTTTTCCGCCAACTTTGAAAACTCTGATAAAAATTCAAATCCGTTAAATTTAAAAAGAGGTGATCTATTCACCCCCCCTCTCGATCACCAGACACACCGTCTAACAAGAGAAACATCGGTTTTGTGAATATGATGTGGGAAAAAAAAAAGAAAATGAAAATGAATGCTTTCTTGGAAGAAAAATAGTGAGAAACAAAATTGAGTTGTGAAATAAGAGTTGTGAAGGTTTCAAATGAGAAACAAGTGGAACGAAGTTGAGATGTGTGAATAGCTTGTACATTGAATGTCTCTTTTGCGTCGACAAGTTCGTTTTCAATGGCCTTAGATATGACCCTTGTTTGTAAACCTGACCAAGCTACAACCGGAAAAGACCTTAGTGATCTCCGTGCTTCCGCATTTTCATTTATAATTGTTAGACATTGAATGAATTGAAGTGACTTTTGCATTGTTTGTTGGAGAGTGAATTGTCCCCGCGGTTGCAAACGCGTAATTTCTTCAATCCTTATTCGAAGAGGAGAGATAGGGTGATTCATTCAGGATAACATTGTTGTGGATGGATACATGTTTTGCATTGCTATAAGGCTTTAGTTCTTGTGTATTGTGTTATTCTTACCATTGGGAACTTGTGTCTGGTTGATTCTCTTGTGTTTGAGCCATTTTATCCAATTTCGGAGAAACCTTTTTCTTTAAGCAAATCCTCTTGTCCTTCAAGAGGCATACTTTGCTTGAGGGCAAGCAAGAATCTAGTTGGGGAGAGTTGTTAGATGCCCATGTTTGCTTATTTGAGCTATCAAATGTGGGCATCTTTCACTCCCTTTTGTCGAAAAAGTGTTCGAAACCGCCCTTGCTTTTGTTGATTTGCAATACTATGTGAAATGATCTTGGTACCTTTAATTTGTGTGTTATTGTGCAGGAATTAGCCATGAAAGAGTAGAAAACTAAGGCACAAGAAAGATGGCAAAGGAACCAAGAAAGAAAGCAAACATAAGCAAGCTCGCTAGGCGAGTGAGGTAGCGAAGTATTCGCTAGGCGAGCACGCAGCGAGATGCCAGCGAACACTCCCAGACTTGGACAGAACCAAAAAGATCAAAACTCGCTGTGGCGAGGGAAGTAGCGAAGTATTTGCTAGGCGAGCATCCAGCGAGCAAGTAGCGAACACTTCCAATAGCAAAAAGATCAAAACTCGTTGTGGCGAAGGAAGTTGCGAAGTATTCGCTAGGCGAGCATCCAGCGAGCAAGTAGCGAACACTTCCAGTAGCAAAAACATCAAGACTCGCTAGAGCGAATTGAAATTCTGGTATAGTCAGAGTTCAGATGTTCTACTCGAAGTCATGACATCTAATCCACATTGTTACTTAATCCAGCAAGACAGTTATACAAATTAAGACCCAGTACTAATAATCACACATTCACAGATGTCACGACATCTGCTACTGAAACACCATAGACAGGAAGAACACCCAGTTCTGTCCATATGGTACAAATACACAGCAGAGATCAACCATAGCACTTACTTCTATTGAGCCTACACAGTTATCAGCATGATGTCTCAACATTGATTTGAACATCACTTGTTCCAGCATTACAGTTGGCTGTACTGTGGAAGACCAACCAGTCTATACTTCAGTATCAGCTATCAATGATGAATGTCATAACATTGAGTTTGGCATTCAGACAGTAGGCTATGTGCCAGGTCTGTTATTCCCTTGATAAACAGACTGAAATACATACTGAGTTATAACAGATAGAATTATAACGTGGAGAAGGTAAAAACACAAGTAATTATTAACCCAGTTCGGTACAACATTACCTACTCTGGGGGCATACCAAGCCAGGAAGAAGATCCACTATCAGCAGTATTAATTCAGAGTTAAACTCCCCCATTTACAACTCTTCACTTAATCCCTACCCAATGCAATCTATACCTAGGAACTCCTAGATAGAAACCTCCAGTTTCCATTCCTAACACTACAATTACAATGTAATGCTAAACACCTTGAACTTGCTTCACAGCTTCGTTCAAGATCATAACAACTCTTGCCTACAGGCTTTGAGTTACAAATAATCTCATGCTTTTGAGCACTAAGAAACACATGGTAACCTTCCCACAGGTTGGGAGGTGTACCTCACACACACCCCTAATTTTACATTCTTTGAGGCTTACAAAACCTAGGTTACAATCTGCTATTTATAACCTAACCACCCAACTGGATTTGGGCCTTCAGAAAATCGCAGCTAACTTCTCCTTTGCTGTTACAAAGCCAGCAAAATTCTTCTGCTACAATTAAGGTCTTCATTCTTTTATTTCCTAAAAGATCTCCATAGTTGGTAACTGTATATTCACTAAATATTCTGATTGAGTCTTTAAGATCTCCACATAGAAGTTAGGATATTCACCAAATATCCTCACTAATCCCAGAATATTAAATTAGTTAACACATGCCAGAATTAACTCATTCAGTTTTATACACATGCGCAATGTCACAGTCACGATGTCGTGACATCGTACATGACATGTTGGTCCAGATGTTGAACTTCTTCAACCCAACATATTAAAACAATAGAGGTGATTACATTATTTGTTTTACAAAATTAATGCCAATCCTAAGGTACTAACAATATCCCCCTTTGGCAAATTTTAGCTAAAACAAATAAACATTACACTAGACACCATATCCCAATATGGGCCTGCACTTCCTCTTTGTCATTTTCAGCCCCATTACCAACACCACTTTTGGTGTACATGAGGAAGAAGTTGTACAAGGATCGGCTCCATCACAACCCTTCCCCTCAACACTAGAGCTTCCTGAAGAATATGTAATGTTGAGTACATAGATAATGTAACTCAGATCGAAAGACACAACTGTCCTCTTAACTCAGATCACAAGACACGAGTGATATACCCAATTAGTGACTTTTGTGCCTGAACCCAACTTCTCCTTGCTACCATATTTTGCTTACTTCTGGTACATCCTCAGAACAATGTTTCTCTCCCCCTTTTTAGCTAAACATTTATAAATGAAACCTTCACAAAACCAGATCTAGGCGCAGTAAGCCCAAATCTTAACAAACCCCATGTTTTAGAGGGAATGGAATGTTGCTCTTGTGAGAAGAGGAGTGTTGATACATCCTTTAAATAGGCCAGACCATGCTTAGGATTTAACGGTAGCAGTAAATACTTGGTCAAGATCCATAAATATTTGCTTAGGAATTAACGGTAGGAGTAAATACTTGGTCATGATCCATAAATATTTGCTGAGAATAAGTCAGAGAATCACCACCAATATCCCAGACTATCTTTGAATACCTTTTATAGCTCTTGACTGTTTCTTTTCAGAAACAACAGTTCCAATGCTATTCCATAAATGCTGTCAGACACGTTGCAATGGAATGTTTTCTTTATGAGGACTAAGTTTTTTTATGTTATGTTTTATTTTCTTGTATTCTCAGATATTTGGTATTTTGGTTATGTACTTTTTGGGGTGTTTTGTCCCCCACGCACATTTTAACATTTTGAAGTGATGGTTGTTGTTTATGTTTTAAATTATTGTGTTTGGTTTGAATTTCTTTTGCTTAATAAATTTTTGGTTGTTGAGGGTCACACCTTCTAGATTGGTTGCTCCTCAAAGAAGTATCCAATGAAGGTGCATCCGAGCTTGGATGGCGATGATAAAAATAAACAAGCGAATAATGCTAAGGTACATGGTTACCTCCGGTTAGAATTTTAGAATGCATTAAGAACTTTACTCTTTTCGTAATTGAATATTGTTCTTTTTGCAACATAATTAAATGAATGATTCACCTAGGGCTTAGAACCACAAATTGTGAGGAAACCTCCATTGTACACTAAAATGCTGGATTCTAATAAACTGTGTTGATTCATTTGATTCATGCTTTGTCTTTTATTATTGTGAATTTGTGGAAGCAATTAGAAATGATCAAGGCGCTTGTTTTCTTTCGAGCACAACCAGTTCCAAATACAACTTACCCGTGAGCAGAGAGTATTCGTGAACCCCTTTGAGCTTAAACAGTTGAATCTCAGCTTGAAATAAGGCGAGACGTCAAAATCTTTTTTCTTGAAACCCTGAAATTTTTGATAATTGTTCTTTTACCGTAAAAAGTCAAGAGCATTCACTTGGGGTGAGTAAAATATAAGTTGGGAAGAACGAAAATGAGAAGCGGTAGGTGCCACAGCTCTTGAATAACCGAGCAAGCATTGAAAAAAAATTAGAAAAGAGAAACATCGGATTTGTGAATATGATGTGGGAAAAAAAAAAGAAAATGAAAATGAATGCTTTCTTGGAAGAAAAATAGTGAAAAACAAAATTGAGTTGTGAAATAAGAGTTGTGAAGATTTCAAATGAGAAACAAGTGGAACGAAGTTGAGATGTGTGAATAGCTTGTACATTGAATGTCTCTTTTGCGTCGGCAAGTTCGTTTTCAATGGCCTTAGATATGACCCTTGTTTGTAAACCTGACCAAGCTACAACCGGAAAAGACCTTAGTGATCTCCGTGCTTCCGCATTTTCATTTATAATTGTTAGACATTGAATGAATTGAAGTGACTTTTGCATTGTTTATTGGAGAGTGAATTGTCCCCGCGGTTGCAAACGCGTAATTTCTTCAATCCTTATTCGAAGAGGAGAGATAGGGTGATTCATTCAGGATAACATTGTTGTGGATGGATACATGTTTTGCATTGCTATAAGGCTTTAGTTCTTGTGTATTGTGTTATTCTTACCATTGGGAACTTGTGTCTGGTTGATTCTCTTGTGTTTGAGCCATTTTATCCAATTTCGGAGAAACCTTTTTCTTTAAGCAAATCCTCTTGTCCTTCAAGAGGCATACTTTGCTTGAGGGCAAGCAAGAATCTAGTTGGGGAGAGTTGTTAGATGCCCATGTTTGCTTATTTGAGCTATCAAATGTGGGCATCTTTCACTCCCTTTTGTCGAAAAAGTGTTCGAAACCGCCCTTGCTTTTGTTGATTTGCAATACTATGTGAAATGATCTTGGTACCTTTAATTTGTGTGTTATTGTGCAGGAATTAGCCATGAAAGAGTAGAAAACTAAGGCACAAGAAAGATGGCAAAGGAACCAAGAAAGAAAGCAAACATAAGCAAGCTCGCTAGGCGAGTGAGGTAGCGAAGTATTCGCTATGCGAGCACGCAGCGAGATGCCAGCGAACACTCCCAGACTTGGACAGAACCAAAAAGATCAAAACTCGCTGTGGCGAGGGAAGTAGCGAAGTATTTGCTAGGCGAGCATCCAGCGAGCAAGTAGCGAACACTTCCAGTAGCAAAAAGATCAAAACTCGTTGTGGCGAAGGAAGTTGCGAAGTATTCGCTAGGCGAGCATCCAGCGAGCAAGTAGCGAACACTTCCAGTAGCAAAAACATCAAGACTCGCTAGAGCGAATTGAAATTCTGGTATAGTCAGAGTTCAGATGTTCTACTCGAAGTCATGACATCTAATCCACATTGTTACTTAATCCAGCAAGACAGTTATACAAATTAAGACCCAGTACTAATAATCACACATTCACAGATGTCACGACATCTGCTACTGAAACACCATAGACAGGAAGAACACCCAGTTCTGTCCATATGGTACAAATACACAGCAGAGATCAACCATAGCACTTACTTCTATTGAGCCTACACAGTTATCAGCATGATGTCTCAACATTGATTTGAACATCACTTGTTCCAGCATTACAGTTGGCTGTACTGTGGAAGACCAACCAGTCTATACTTCAGTATCAGCTATCAATGATGAATGTCATAACATTGAGTTTGGCATTCAGACAGTAGGCTATGTGCCAGGTCTGTTATTCCCTTGATAAACAGACTGAAATACATACTGAGTTATAACAGATAGAATTATAACGTGGAGAAGGTAAAAACACAAGTAATTATTAACCCAGTTCGGTACAACATTACCTACTCTGGGGGCATACCAAGCCAGGAAGAAGATCCACTATCAGCAGTATTAATTCAGAGTTAAACTCCCCCATTTACAACTCTTCACTTAATCCCTACCCAATGCAATCTATACCTAGGAACTCCTAGATAGAAACCTCCAGTTTCCATTCCTAACACTACAATTACAATGTAATGCTAAACACCTTGAACTTGCTTCACAGCTTCGTTCAAGATCATAACAACTCTTGCCTACAGGCTTTGAGTTACAAATAATCTCATGCTTTTGAGCACTAAGAAACACATGGTAACCTTCCCACAGGTTGGGAGGTGTACCTCACACACACCCCTAATTTTACATTCTTTGAGGCTTACAAAACCTAGGTTACAATCTGCTATTTATAACCTAACCACCCAACTGGATTTGGGCCTTCAGAAAATCGCAGCTAACTTCTCCTTTGCTGTTACAAAGCCAGCAAAATTCTTCTGCTACAATTAAGGTCTTCATTCTTTTATTTCCTAAAAGATCTCCATAGTTGGTAACTGTATATTCACTAAATATTCTGATTGAGTCTTTAAGATCTCCACATAGAAGTTAGGATATTCACCAAATATCCTCACTAATCCCAGAATATTAAATTAGTTAACACATGCCAGAATTAACTCATTCAGTTTTATACACATGCGCAATGTCACAGTCACGATGTCGTGACATCGTACATGACATTTTGGTCCAGATGTTGAACTTCTTCAACCCAACATATTAAAACAATAGAGGTGATTACATTATTTGTTTTACAAAATTAATGCCAATCCTAAGGTACTAACAATATCCCCCTTTGGCAAATTTTAGCTAAAACAAATAAACATTACACTAGACACCATATCCCAATATGGGCCTGCACTTCCTCTTTGTCATTTTCAGCCCCATTACCAACACCACTTTTGGTGTACATGAGGAAGAAGTTGTACAAGGATCGGCTCCATCACAACCCTTCCCCTCAACACTAGAGCTTCCTGAAGAATATGTAATGTTGAGTACATAGATAATGTAACTCAGATCGAAAGACACAACTGTCCTCTTAACTCAGATCACAAGACACGAGTGATATACCCAATTAGTGACTTTTGTGCCTGAACCCAACTTCTCCTTGCTACCATATTTTGCTTACTTCTGGTACATCCTCAGAACAATGTTTCTCTCCCCCTTTTTAGCTAAACATTTATAAATGAAACCTTCACAAAACCAGATCTAGGCGCAGTAAGCCCAAATCTTAACAAACCCCATGTTTTAGAGGGAATGGAATGTTGCTCTTGTGAGAAGAGGAGTGCTGATACATCCTTTAAATAGGCCAGCCATGCTTAGGATTTAACGGTAGCAGTAAATACTTGGTCAAGATCCATAAATATTTGCTTAGGAATTAACGGTAGGAGTAAATACTTGGTCATGATCCATAAATATTTGCTGAGAATAAGTCAGAGAATCACCACCAATATCCCAGACTATCTTTGAATACCTTTTATAGCTCTTGACTGTTTCTTTTCAGAAACAACAGTTCCAATGCTATTCCATAAATGCTGTCAGACACGTTGCAATGGAATGTTTTCTTTATGAGGACTAAGTTTTTTTATGTTATGTTTTATTTTCTTGTATTCTCAGATATTTGGTATTTTGGTTATGTACTTTTTGGGGTGTTTTGTCCCCCACGCACATTTTAACATTTTGAAGTGATGGTTGTTGTTTATGTTTTAAATTATTGTGTTTGGTTTGAATTTCTTTTGCTTAATAAATTTTTGGTTGTTGAGGGTCACACCTTCTAGATTGGTTGCTCCTCAAAGAAGTATCCAATGAAGGTGCATCCGAGCTTGGATGGCGATGATAAAAATAAACAAGCGAATAATGCTAAGGTACATGGTTACCTCCGGTTAGAATTTTAGAATGCATTAAGAACTTTACTCTTTTCGTAATTGAATATTGTTCTTTTTGCAACATAATTAAATGAATGATTCACCTAGGGCTTAGAACCACAAATTGTGAGGAAACCTCCATTGTACACTAAAATGCTGGATTCTAATAAACTATGTTGATTCATATGATTCATGCTTTGTCTTTTATTATTGTGAATTTGTGGAAGCAATTAGAAATGATCAAGGCGCTTGTTTTCTTTCGAGCACAACCAGTTCCAAATACAACTTACCCGTGAGCAGAGAGTATTCGTGAACCCCTTTGAGCTTAAACAGTTGAATCTCAGCTTGAAATAAGGCGAGACGTCAAAATCTTTTTTCTTGAAACCCTGAAATTTTTGATAATTGTTCTTTTGCCGTAAAAAGTCAAGAGCATTCACTCGGGGTGAGTAAAAGATAAGTTGGGGAGAACGAAAATGAGAATCGGTAGGTGCCACAACTCTTGAATAACCGAGCAAGCATTGAAAAAAAAATTAGAAAAGAGAAACATCGGTTTTGTGAATATGATGTGGGAAAAAAAAATGAAAATGAATGCTTTCTTGGAAGAAAAATAGTGATAAACAAAATTGAGTTGTGAAATAAGAGTTGTGAAGGTTTCAAATGAGAAACAAGTGGAACGAAGTTGAGATGTGTGAATAGCTTGTACATTGTATGTCTCTTTTGCGTCGACAAGTTCGTTTTCAATGGCCTTAGATATGACCCTTGTTTGTAAACCTGACCAAGCTACAACCTGAAAAGACCTTAGTGATCTCCGTGCTTCCGCATTTTCATTTATAATTGTTAGACATTGAATGAATTGAAGTGACTTTTGCATTGTTTGTTGGAGAGTGAAATTGTCCCCGCGGTTGCAAACGCGTAATTTCTTCAATCCTTATTCGAAGAGGAGAGATAGGGTGATTCATTCAGGATAACATTGTTGTGGATGGATACATGTTTTGCATTGCTATAAGGCTTTAGTTCTTGTGTATTGTGTTATTCTTACCATTGGGAACTTGTGTCTGGTTGATTCTCTTGTGTTTGAGCCATTTTATCCAATTTCGGAGAAACCTTTTTCTTTAAGCAAATCCTCTTGTCCTTCAAGAGGCATACTTTGCTTGAGGGCAAGCAAGAATCTAGTTGGGGAGAGTTGTTAGATGCCCATGTTTGCTTATTTGAGCTATCAAATGTGGGCATCTTTCACTCCCTTTTGTCGAAAAAGTGTTCGAAACCGCCCTTGCTTTTGTTGATTTGCAATACTATGTGAAATGATCTTGGTACCTTTAATTTGTGTGTTATTGTGCAGGAATTAGCCATGAAAGAGTAGAAAACTAAGGCACAAGAAAGATGGCAAAGGAACCAAGAAAGAAAGCAAACATAAGCAAGCTCGCTAGGCGAGTGAGGTAGCGAAGTATTCGCTAGGCGAGCACGCAGCGAGATGCCAGCGAACACTCCCAGACTTGGACAGAACCAAAAAGATCAAAACTCGCTGTGGCGAGGGAAGTAGCGAAGTATTTGCTAGGCGAGCATCCAGCGAGCAAGTAGCGAACACTTCCAGTAGCAAAAAGATCAAAACTCGTTGTGGCGAAGGAAGTTGCGAAGTATTCGCTAGGCGAGCATCCAGCGAGCAAGTAGCGAACACTTCCAGTAGCAAAAACATCAAGACTCGCTAGAGCGAATTGAAATTCTGGTATAGTCAGAGTTCAGATGTTCTACTCGAAGTCATGACATCTAATCCACATTGTTACTTAATCCAGCAAGACAGTTATACAAATTAAGACCCAGTATTAATAATCACACATTCACAGATGTCACGACATCTGCTACTGAAACACCATAGACAGGAAGAACACCCAGTTCTGTCCATATGGTACAAATACACAGCAGAGATCAACCATAGCACTTACTTCTATTGAGCCTACACAGTTATCAGCATGATGTCTCAACATTGATTTGAACATCACTTGTTCCAGCATTACAGTTGGTTGTACTGTGGAAGACCAACCAGTCTATACTTCAGTATCAGTTGTCAATGATGAATGTCATAACATTGAGTTTGGCATTCAGACAGTAGGCTATGTGCCAGGTCTGTTGTTCCCTTGATAAACAGACTGAAATACATACTGAGTTATAACAGATAGAATTATAATGTGCAGAAGGTAAAAACACAAGTAATTATTAACCCAGTTCGGTACAACATTACCTACTCTGGGGGCATACCAAGCCAGGAAGAAGATCCACTATCAGCAGTATTAATTCAGAGTTAAACTCCCCCATTTACAACTCTTCACTTAATCCCTACCCAATGCAATCTATACCTAGGAACTCCTAGATAGAAACCTCCAGTTTCCATTCCTATCACTACAATTACAATGTAATGCTAAACACCTTGAACTTGCTTCACAGCTTCGTTCAAGATCATAACAACTCTTACCTACAGGCTTTGAGTTACAAATAATCTCATGCTTTTGAGCACTAAGAAACACATGGTAACCTTCCCACAGCTTGGGAGGTTTACCTCACACACACCCCTAATTTTACATTCTTTGAGGCTTACAAAACCTAGGTTACAATCTGCTATTTATAACCTAACCACCCAACTGGATTTGGGCCTTCAGAAAATTGCAGCTAACTTCTCCTTTGCAGTTACAAAGCCAGCAAAATTCTTCTGCTACAATCAAGGTCTTCAATCTTTTATTTCCTAAAAGATCTCCATAGTTGGTAACTGTATATTCACTAAATATTCTGATTGAGTCTTTAAGATCTCCACATAGAAGTTAGGATATTCACCAAATATCCTCACTAATCCCAGAATATTAAATTAGTTAACACATGCCAGAATTAACTCATTAAGTTTTATACACATGCGCAATGTCACAGTCACGATGTCGTGACATCGTACATGACATGTTGGTCCAGATGTTGAACTTCTTCAACCCAACATATTAAAACAACAAAGGTGATTACATTATTTGTTTTACAAAATTAATGCCAATCCTAAGGTACTAACAACATGGGCCTGCACTTCCTCTTTGTCATTTTCAGCCCCATTACCAACACCACTTTTGGTGTACATGAGGAAGAAGTTGTACAAGGATCGGCTCCATCACAACCCTTCCCCTCAACACTAGAGCTTCCTGAAGAATATGTAATGTTGAGTACATAGATAATGTAACTCAGATCACAAGACACAACTGTCCTCTTAACTCAGATCACAAGACACGAGTGATATACCCAGTTAGTGACTTTTGTGCCTGAACCCAACTTCTCCTTGCTACCATATTTTGCTTACTTCTGGTACATCCTCAGAACAATGTTTCTCTCCCCCTTTTTAGCTAAACATTTATAAATGAAACCTTCACAAAACCAGATCTAGGCGCAGTAAGCCCAAATCTTAACAAACCCCATGTTTTAGAGGGAATGGAATGTTGCTCGGAGTGCTGATACATCCTTTAAATAGGCCAGACCATGCTTAGGATTTAACGGTAGCAGTAAATACTTGGTCAAGATCCATAAATATTTGCTTAGGAATTAACGGTAGGAGTAAATACTTGGTCAAGATCCATAAATATTTGCTGAGAATAAGTCAGAGAATCACCATCAATATCCCAGACTATCTTTGAATACCTTTTATAGCTCTTGACTGTTTCTTTTCAGAAACAACAGTTCCAATGCTATTCCATAAATGCTGTCAGACACGTTGCGAGCTATGTCTTAACATTTGACACTGCTTTTGTCTGCATTCTTCATGTATTCTCCCTATCACCATTTCCTAAAACCACTTTCTGCAGGTACATAGGATATCTTATGTTAAGACATCACATATGACATCTTGTGAACACTTTGTCCTTTTTGTTCACAAGGAAAACTACCAGCAGTTAAACAACAAAATAGAAGTTTAATCAGCAGCAGAAGCAAAACAATTACTAGCTATGGCTACTAGTAATACATACATGCACAAGGGTACTTCTCCTCCCCCTAAATCTGTGCAACAAACAACAAAATTACTAGTTATGGATGCAACTAGTAAGACACAAAAATGCACAAGGGTACTCCTCCTCCCCCTAAATCTGTGCATACATCAAATAACAGTAACTCCAGCACCTGTACCACACAACTGTACCACACATGCTCATTCTAATATAACATAATGAGACACATCACATCCATATTTCCTTATGACTGTAAGTTTCAGAAGGAAATAACAATATTGTCCATGGCAATGTCATGACATCCGGTCAGACATTCTTCTGCTCACTCAGCCTTGACACACACCACATCATCCCACTAACTAACAAGGTGCCATACCTTGTTATCTGAGAACACATAGACCACAAGCTTGATGATTACTTGTAGTGCAAAGACAGAACTCCCCCTGTCATGAACAACCAACTCTCCTCTTGAAACTTGGAGATCACACATGAACATATCCAACACCCCAAAGTTGGACCTTCACATACTTCCTGATTCAAAGAGAACCCATACCACTTGATGAATGGAAAACATAAGACGCATCTTCATGTCTTCAAGAGCACCCCCTCTGTTCAACCCTCTTGGCTGAACACATCCACACTCTGTGTCAATCTCTCTTCTAACCAGAACAGAAAGCCACTTCACAAAATGTTCTAACATAAGTTAGGACATCCTTCACAACATAACACTATCTGATAATCTTCAGATATCACTGAGTCACTAGCTTGATCCACAAGAAACCAGACACAAATTGGGACATATACATTCTCATCCCATTACAAGAGATAATCTTCCATAGATAGCTCAGAACTCCTTCCACAAGCTCCAAGAGATGAATTGAAAACACCTCTTTTTGTCTTCAACTTACTACTTTTTTGCTCAAAAGTAATTTGTCTCAGACTTTCCTCAAGAGTAATCAGCTGCCATATGTTGATTATCTTGATTCTTCGAACTCACTTCTGAGATAGACCAATTGCCACTGGTTGATCACTTCCTTCATGAATCCTCATATGAGAAAGTCAAATGCCACTTTTTGACCTCTCCACGTTTATCAGACTTCTCCCAAAGATATTCTGACCTTCCAAGTGAGACTTGAACTTCAAGCTACATGTTAAACAAGACTTAGATTCTCTAAGACATGAACATGTAACATCCTTTCCATCCAGCAACTCCAGAGTACTGCAATGAGAATGATCTTTTTGAAGTACACAATCTACACCTCTGTAGACCCTTCTATCTTAAGTTGATGTGCCACTTCACCAACTAAGAATCTGATGTTGAACCAAATGTTACAACATTGTGTTTTAACATCTAGCTGTTGAATTCAGCTCCTTCTTTTGCCACTTGAAAGAACTTCCTCCCTTCATAGAACCAGAGTTCAACGTTCTCATAGACTTTATTGTGGAACCAAGTTTGAGTAAACAACCTCCATCCTGCAGGTTTGCAGTTAAGTCATCCAAGCTCACACCTAGATGAATCCCTGCTTCTTCTCCAAAGACATCAGACACTCTGATGCATGAGTCTTTAGAAGGACCAGTTAGACACTAAACCTTCAGCTATACCAAGGATTCCACTTCCTAAAGCAAGGTTGTTTCCATGATGTCAAGAATGCTGCCACTTATTCTTAACTCCACAGTGTGCATTAGCCAATGCACTTCCTTACCTAGATCAGAAGTAAATTGATCTAAGTAACCACCATCAAAACTATGATGTTTTTCTTCTTCTTGTACACACCAAGGATGAACATGTTTCTTGCCAGGAATCCTTTTCAGAGATCATACGCTTTTGCTGCCACCAAAGTGATAGATCATAAACCAATGTACTATCCTTCCTGTGATTCTGCACAGGTGTAAGACCCCAATTTTGTCCCTAAGATCCCTCATGGCATCATATCATATCATTGCATTGCCTCAAGGATCATTGGACACCTTGCTTCCTCCCCTGTGGGTGGGATCCTCTTTTGAGAGTGGTTCTTGATCACCAAGCATTCCTTGCATTTATATGTCATTGCTTTTCTTTCAATCACTAACCAAAAGTACAAAAATATGGCATCTAACCTTTGTCTTGCAGCTTAAGCATTTGCAGGACAAGCAATAAAAGGCATTTATTGAGCAATAGATGGTGGTTATTCTTGAGATTTGGACCCCATGATCATTATCAAGAGTTCATATGAGTTGTGATGCCATTTTGAAGCAAAATCCCAAGTGGTAGAGGCTTGAATCTCATCAGAACATTTTCAGGTCATCTGAGGACCTAGAAAGTCAACTGCAAAGTCAATTGTGGATTTGGAGGTGGGAAGTGATTAGAAATACTTCATTCATGTTCAAACAAGTCTCATTTGACATTTCAAACACTCACATTGAAGAATTTGAGGTCCAGTCAAAAATTTCCCAAAATAGAAAGTGACCTATAATTTGAACTTTCCAAAAATGGAAGGGTTTTGGACCAACTTCAACTCCATCTTACATCATCAAAAAAGCTTCAAATGAAATTTTGTTGAACATGAAAGTTGTAGATCTTTCTCTCCCATTTCCAAAATGTCCAAGATCATGAGCATATGATGGGTGGTTGAGGAGATATAATCAAATCATTGCCAAGTATGCATGGAACTTCAAATGGCCATATCTTTTGATTCAAAGCTCCAAAATGAGTGGTTCCTTTTGCAATATTCTCCTTTTGACTTCTAATTTCCAAATCATGCATCACATTACATAAAATCTCATCACATAATCACTTGCATACCCATGCTTTTTTTGGAGGGAAATTGCAAAATTCAAAAATGGTGCATTGTATGGATTTTCTACCATTGCCATTGTGTTTAAAAGATCATTTTAAGTGACTTTGATGAAGGGTGTGGTACTGTTCACATGTAATTACTACATGCACCATGCAAATTTTGATTTTTTCAAAACACCTTATTTTCATTAACCAAATTAAACATGGATTAGCAAGGTGATTAGTAAAGCATATATATACTCTAATCATAACAGAATTGAAGGAGGTTAATCATTTTCTCACATTTCAAGATCCAAATTCTCCCTCCCTCCAAAATTTTCTTCCATTCATAATTCAAAAAATTTCCAAATAGCATTACAATATTACTTCATATTCTGGTTCCCTAGCATTGATTTAGTGCAGATCAAGTATTTGTTCGAAGAATTCGTGCAAGAATGGTGCATAGCAAGCTCATGAAGTTGAAAATGGAAAGTCAAGATTAAGCTAGATCTACACGTGTGCAAGCTTCCTTTTCTTCACCAAACATCATTTCAAGCATTGTAGAGTGGATTTGGATACTTACAAGCTGTGGATCGTGCATTTCAAAGGTTCTACTCTTCAAGAGGTTAATTTTCGATCCTCTTAATTCTGGAATTCATGTATATATTCTGGTAGATCTTATTCTCATGGTGATTCTGATCTAAAAATCGTGTGAAATGATGCACTATAACATGAGATATGTGTGTTTGAAGTTTTACATCCATGAATGTTCTTGCTTGATTCTCTCTATTCTTGATGATTTGTGCTTAAATGATTGTTGATCTATGCTCACCGTTGAAATAGCTTCCAAATGATGTGCTTGTTTTTTATTTCTGAAAAATTCTGGAAAAAACGTATGAAGCTCATGCACTGTTCATCTTCATCTTCGTGAAGAAGATGAAGATCTTCATCCGTGCGTCGACCGCACAACAACATTGCGTCGACCGCACAACAATATTGCGTCGACCGTGTGAGGTCTTGCGTCGACCATGCCTGGCTAGGGTTTTAGCGAAACGGTGTCGTTTCAGGCTTGGCGCGCGCGCTCATTCAAATATGTGCATAGTTCGATTCCCAGCGTGTGCAATTTTCAAATGTTTTCAGCATTTTCACTTTTCCCTCCATTTCCATGTATGCTTCACATGTTTGAATTCCATTTGGTATGCTAACTTCAAAAAATCATATAAAAATGAAAAATGCATCAATTCATCTCCAATTTTTTGTAAAATGTTCCTTGAGATGTCTAGTTTTTTATGATCATGAATTTGCAAGTTGTGCCTGGCTGGAAATTTATTTGCTCTAGGTTTATTGAACACATGTCTAATTGTGACCTTGCCTTACTCTTTCTATTGTGAAATGCTTGATTTTAATCCAAATTGCTTGAAATTTTACATGATGATTCTAGACACATTGATGGACATTTTGGATTTGGTTTGACACTTTTCTCAATTACCATTTCTGTTTTATGCATGTGCTAACTTGGTGTTACAATATGTGTCACACCTTTTGATGTTCAACTTGTGCAACTTGATTTCTATGCCAAATGATCTCTGATTCTTCTGATTTTTTGTATGATGGATGTTTTGGATGTCTTGAATGTGCATGAATTTTTCTAGATTTATTTGAATCATTTCTGTTTTTATTTGAATTTTTCATTCATGATGATCACATATGAGTTTTGAAATTGCCTTGGACTTCATTTGATCATGAAATGCTTTTGGTAATTGATTTTGATGTGAGCCTTTTTAGGATATGTCAATATGTGTTTGAAGTTGCAATGTGTTAAGTTTCAGCTCCTGTTTTAATTTTTTTCTCCATCTTTGACCCTAGGCTTTGACCTAGTGGTTTGTTACTTACTTGTGAGCTTTGATTTCAGGCTTAAGCATCCAAATGCCTGGTTGATGATGCTTCATCATGTGAATATTGATGTTTGAAATTGATTACTAACATTTGTGTGTCTTGTAGGTTGATGCTACCTCACTTGAGTTTGCCTTATGGCTTACACATTTTGTACATTGGGATTGTCTGTTGCTTATTGATTGTTGTCTGTTTGTCTGAGCATTGTACTGATTTGTTTAGTGTTTCCACAGGTACCTAAGTTGCTTTAAGTTCATTTGAACTTTGCTTTTGCTTGGTTACTTAACCACTTAGGTATGATCCCTAATCTTCATGTAGTCTGGAAGACCTACTGTTATTGGTAGGCACCTGTCTGAAGCCCTCCTTAAGAGGCAATGTTTGTGCTTGTTTAAGTTTGTGCCAAGCAGGTAAAGCCCTCTTAAGAGGCAATTGGCATATAAAAGAGACGTGTAATCCATCTCCTGCTACTCAGTGTGTCATTCACTTTGCTCACACCATGTGTTGATGCATTGTGAATAAGAACCCAAGATCTTATAGAGTCAATCATTTGTGGAGAAGAGTTCCTACTTTCTGAACTCCCACACTTTCCATTGATCAAAGCTCTCCCTGACCAGGGATAAGAGCTATGAGGCACACCCCTCATCTCCTTTTCATCTGCTTCACCCTAACTCTCAATGTTAGGGTTAAGAGCTCAAAATACCCCATTCCAGTTGGCTGTAAAGCTTAACCTTGCTTGAGCCTAATTGATTGTGTATAGTGTGTGCTAATTGACTTGTTTGTTTGCTTGCTTGATTCATCTGTACATGTTTACTTATGTGTGCCTTTGTGCATTTATCATCACTACTTGTATATCATTTCATAAACATTGTTCATCACTTTGTAACATTTTGTTTTGGCCATGGAGGAGGCAAGCATAAGTCCATTGATTGGCAGTTGTTTCCTGTGATATGGTAGGAGACTAGTATAAGTCCATTGATTGGCATCTGGTATCCATGTTTCTCTTTGTTTTAGGAGACTGGTATAAGTCCATTGATTGGCCTTTGGTATCCTTGTTTCTTTGCTTTGTGAGACTAGTATAAGTCCATTGATTGGCATCTGGTATCCATGTTTCTCTTTGTTTTAGGAGACTAGTATAAGTCCATTTGTTGGCATCTAGTATCCATGTTTCTCTTTGTTTTAGGAGATTGGTATAAGTCCATTGATTGGCGTCCGGTATCCATTTTGTTTTGTGAGATTGGAATAAGTCCATTGATTGGCATCCGGTATCCATTTACTTTGTTCATCTGTTATTTGCTTGTTGCCTATTCCAAAGGAATCACTTGAATCATCTACATATGATCTCAAGAGGTGAACATCTAAGAAGTTTTACATCCCTTAACCCTCCCACCTTTTGTTGCTTTAAACTTCCATTTGCATGTTAACCCAAAACTTGAAAACTATTGTGCAAACATTTTCATCTGTTTTTCAAACTAGAAACCTAGGCCTTAAGCCTCTGATTTTCAAACTCCATTTTCACAATACTTCTTCTGAATTGAATTCTAATCATACTTTGACTTCATTTTTTTGTGAACACTCCTAATTGGTTAATTTCACTCACTCAATTGCTTTTGTGGCCCAAGCCCACTTCTTAATCAAGTTTTCATACATTAGCCATAGATCTCAATTATCTTAGTGGTTGATGTTAATCTCGCATCTTGTCCTTAGTGATCGAACCGTAAGACTTCCATACTGAAAACAAGGTTAACCCCTCTAGTATGTCGAAGTTATTCTCACATGGTGGACTTGTTGTTTGTATAAGGTTGAGTTTTCTCCCGTGGATAATGGAAGACCTTAGGGCTTTTGTTTAAAATCAATCCACTCATTTACTTTTGGAAATATTTTAGCCGAACTACGGCGTTTTGATCCTTACCTTCCATGGAAAGGTACGTAGGCAACGGGTTCATCCGTTCAAACACAAAAATAACAAATTGTATATTCTTTCTCTCATCCATTCAATCATGTTTGCACAATAAATATTTCATAAACAAATAACATTTCATACAACAAGTTGTGAAAAGGGCTCCCTAGGAGTACCTAGGACGTTTTGGGTGCCTAACACCTTCCCATTGCGTAATTAACCCCTTACCCAGATCTCTGACCTTTTCATTAGTTTTCTATGTGTAAAACTTCTTAGGCTTTTGTTCGCTTTTTAGCCATTCCTTTGGATAAATAAAAGTGCGGTGGCGACTCTATCTTTGTATGGTTTGCTTTTGATTTAGTCAATAAATCATAAAGTGACGAATACACCGCTACAACAGGGTCTTGAAGATGAGATGATCCAACGTCTTTAAAAACATCAGTTATCCTGAGCTCCAAGGATAATCAATTAAATACTTGTACTTGGTACAAGTAAACATTGATCTTAAATCCTTTCCCAATTTTCCTTTCAGATACTTCCACCATAAGAATACTTTGGAAATACTCTTCTTGTGTCAACATCTTCTACTTGCAAGCGCCTCAACAGTTTTGAGAATCTTTCCAGATTAGATTCACCCTTAGGAATGAGAGAGGTGAATCCTTCCTTGCAAATGTGACACACAACAACCAGAACCCATGTGACACAGGTCAACAGCCAACTAGACCCTAGGCTGACCAAACGTGAGGAGGTTAACCAAAACTCCTCCTCAAATTAACAATCATGGAAACTCCACACCACTATCCATGCATTGTACACAAATGTCTCAATATGACATACACCATCCCTACCAGTGGCAACTAACTCTATGAGTTATACCTATACATACTCCAATCAGACCAATCAGACTCCAGCTGACCATAAGTACTAGTAAAAAAAAACCAGTCAATAGTAGATATGCATTGCCAGAGCATACTACCTCAACCAACCTCTGAATCTTTATATTCTCACTCCTTGAAAGAACTGCCACTTCTGAGCGTGGTGTTTGAATAACAAGATTCATGGTCCCAATCCTCTTAAATGACATAGCAATCAGGTTATCCCATCATTGACTTCTAACATCCAGGGGACTTGTCTTCCAACACAACATAGTACTTCAGGGAACAACTATCCAACCTTGATCAATCTACAAGAATAAGACAAACAGCAGGAGATTGCACAATGTCACGTCTCAACCAACTCCACTTCTAGAGATCAGACTTCTAAAAGTGATCTTCTTGAGCACACACACAGTTGACCCTACCCTTGTCAACTTAGCACACACAGATGTCTCCTCTTCCAGGTCAGGAGTAGGTTCCAAACAAAAGCATCCCTTTGTTTGACACCTAAAAACATCTGCTCTTCAACCAGTAGCTGCATACTTGTTGAACAACATGTTCTAACATCACATAGAACATTAGTTCCACCTCCTTGGAACAAACCCTCCTTGAAAGTCTTCAAGGTCTTCATATACACTACCCAAGAGAGTAAAAGAATCAGTGATCAGGTGATTCTTACCATCTTGAAGTGAGAACGTCATGATGAGTGGACTTGAGGAGACTCAAGTATCTTTGACATCTTCAGTAGATTATGAGAAAATCTTGAATACAGCAACCTTTCATCCACAAGAGGGACAAATATATCAGAGTTTGAGTTTTGCCAGGTATTATGCAGCAGAAATCCTAATACAACTCAACCTATGAACACACACTTCATCAGATCAGCCTCCAAGAACATACCAAGTTTGAATATGATTCAATACTAGCACGGTTGTCTCACGCAAAGGCCAATTGCCAACCTCTAGAGACAGGTACACACTGTTCCTGACATGAATAGTCCATCCACCTACTTCAAGAGACCATTTAGGGAAATCACAGAACCTTCAACAGGTTCCAACATCAGTACTAACAAAACTCCTTGCAAGATACCAGAAAGTATCACCCATGGATCTCATCCGGAAACAAAACAGGATCCCTGCTCTGATACCAATTGAAATCCTTGTATAGTCAGAGTTCAGATGTTCTACTCGAAGTCATGACATCTGATCCAACATTGTTACTTAATCCAACAAGACAGTTATACAAATTAAGACCCAGTACTAATAATCACACATTCACAGATGTCATAACATCTGCTACTGAAACACCATAGACAGGAAGAACACCCAGTTCTGTCCATATGGTACAAATACACAGCAGAGATCAACCATAACACTTACTTCTATTGAGCCTACACAGTTACCAGCATGATGTCTCAACATTGATTTGAACATCACCTGTTCCAGCATTACAGTTGGTTGTACTGTGGAAGACCAACCAGTCTATACTTCAGTATCAGTTGTTAATGATGAATGTCATAACATTCAGTTTGGCATTCAGACAGTAGGCTATGTGCCAGGTCTGTTGTTCCCTTGATAAACAGACTGAAATACATACTGAGTTATAACAGACAGAATTATAACGTGCAGAAGGTAAAAACACAAGTAATTGTTAACCCAGTTCGGTACAACATTACCTACTCTGGGGGCATACCAAGCCTGGAAGAAGATCCACTATCAGCAGTATTAATTCAGAGTTAAACTCCCCCGTTTACAACTCCTCACTTAATCCCTACCCAATGCAATCTATACCTAGGAACTCCTAGATAGAAACCTCCAGTTTCCATTCCTATCACTACAATTACAATGTAATGCTAAACACCTTGAACTTGCTTCACAGCTTCGTTCAAGATCATAACAACTCTTGCCTACAGGCTTTGAGTTACAAATAATCTCATGCTTTTGAGCACTGAGAAACACATGGTAACCTTCCCACAGGTTGGGAGGTTTACCTCACACACACCCCTAATTTTACATTCTTTGAGGCTTACAAAACCTAGGTTACAATCTGCTATTTATAACCTAACCACCCAACTGGATTTGGGCCTTCAGAAATCGCAACTAACTTCTCCTTTGCTGTTACAAAGCCAGCAGAATTCTTCTGCTACAATCAAGGTCTTCAATCTTTTATTTCCTAAAAGATCTCCATATTTGGAAACTGTATATTCACCAAATATTATGATTGAGTCTTCAAGATCTCCACATAGAAGTTAGGATATTCACCAAATATCCTCACTAATCCCAGAATATTAAATTAGTTAACACATGCCAGAATTAACTCATTCAGTTTTATACACATGCGCAATATCACAGTCACGATGTCGTGACATCGTACATGACATGTTGGTCAAGATGTTGAACTTCTTCAACCCAACATATTAAAACAACAGAGGTGATTACATTATTTGTTTTACAAAATTAATGCCAATCCTAAGGTACTAACACGAATGAGCGAAGCGAGGGCTTCGCCTAGCGAAGGATTGTTCGTCTAGCGAATAGATGCAAACTTGTCTGGGATGACTCCTCTGGACGCAAGCTCTTCAGGTGACTTATTTTGGGGCTCGCTAGGTGAACCATTCTGCTCGCCTAGCGAGCATGACAACTCAACAACCATTTCTATAAGTAGTATGGGCTACTTTTTGGAACGTAACTTTTTATCATCTTTTTACTTGTTTTCTGCTGAGAGGTGATTTTTGTGCCCTAGAAACCCCATTTTCTCATTCTTCTTCTTCTCTTGACAATATTTTACAAAAAGAAGGTGGATTCCCATCCAATCTCGATTCTTCGACTCGGATGTTGATCAACCTTCTTCCGAAACTTGTTGTTCAAGCTACCATAAAAATGAGTAGCTAAGTCTTTCATTTTGTCAAGGTTAGATGTAGATGATCATAAGCTTTGTATGTATATGGGTTGATCTTCATTTGCAAACTCTTTGATGATGAATGTATGGTGAAAACCTTGTTTTATTGATAACTCTTTGTGTTGGTTTATTATTGAAAGGTGCTTTCCAACTCTTGACCTAGGTTTTCATCCATCCTTGTTCTTTAGCTAGAGATAGTTTTGAATGAGTTTGTTCACTAAAAAGTTAAACCTAAAAGTTGTCATTTTGATAGATTGTGTGAGAAATCAACAATGGATCAAAATGGGAAAAACCCACATGTGTGTTAGAAATAAACACATTGGTAGGATTTTATGAATGTGTTTATCATCTAATGGAGTTTATGAGTTTTGTTTGGTCGAACATATGCATGCAAAGTGATCGTCGAACCCTAACTTTGACAATCTTTCTCAAATCGTAAAACCAAAACTTTTACCGTAATTTCTTACTTTTTATGCAAGCTACCGTAACCGAAAACTAAAACCCCCTTGTTACTATAAGTTAAGAACTTAACAACTGTCGTACGACAAAAATATCACATAATCCCTGTGGAGACGATAACAAATCCCGATAATCAAGAGTTGGAAAACACCTTTCAATGATAAACCAACACAAAGAGTTATCAATAAAACAAGGTTTTCACCATACATTCATCATCAAAGAGTTTACAAATGAAGATCAACCCATATACATACAAAGCTTATGATCATCTACATCTAACCTTGACAAAATGAAATACTTAGCTAGTCATTTTCATGGTAGCTTGAACAACAAGTTTCGGAAGAAGGTTGATCAACATCCGAGTCGAAGAATCGAGATTGGATGGGAATCCATCTTCTTTTTGTAAAATATTGTCAAGAGAAGAAGAAGAATGAGAAATGGGGTTTTTAGGGCACAAAAATCACCTCCTAGCAAAAAACAAGTAAAAAGATGATAAAAAAGATGTGTTCCAAAAAGTAGCCCATACTACTTATAGAAATGGTTATTGAGTTGTCATGCTCGATAGGCGAGCAGAATGGTTCGCCTAGCGAGCCCCAAAATAAGTCACCAGAAGAGCCTGCGTCCAGAGGAGTCATCCCAGGCAAGTTTGCATCTGTTCGCTAGACGAACAATCCTTTGCTAGGCGAAGCCCTCGCTTCTCTCATTCGCTCCAACGAGTCTTGATTTTTTTTTCTACTGGAAGTGTTCGCTACTTGCTCGTTGGATGCTCGCCTAGCGAATACTTCGCTACTTGCTCGTTGGATGCTCGCCTAGCGAATACTTCGCTACTTCCCTCGCCACAGCGAGTTTTGATGTTTTTGCTACTGGAAGTGTTCGCTACTTGCTCGCTGGATGCTCGCCTAGCAAATACTTCGCTACTTCCCTCGCCACTGCGAGTTTTGATCTTTTTGGTTTTGTATAAGTCTGGGAGTGTTCGCTGGCATCTCGCTGCGTGCTCGCATAGCGAATACTTCGCTACCTCACTCGCCTAGCGAGCTTGCTTATGTTTGCTTTCTTTCTTGGTTCCTTTGCCATCTTTCTTGTGCCTTAGTTACCTAATCTTTCATGCCTAATTCCTGCACAATAACACACAAATTAAAGGTACCGAGATCATTTCATATAGTATTGCAAATCAACAAAAGCAAGGGCGGTTTCGAACACTTTTTCGACAAAAAGGAGTGAAAGATTCCCACATTTGATAGCTCAAATAAGTAAACTTGGGCATCTAACAATTCTCCCAACTAGATTCTTGCTTGCCCTCAAGCAAAGTATGCCTCTTGAAGGACAAGAGGATTTGCTTAAAGAAAAAGATTTCTCCGAAATCGGATAAAATGGCTCAAACACAAGAGAATTAACCAGACACAAGTTCCCAATGGTTAGAATAACACAATACACAAGAACTAAAGCCTTATAGCAATGCAAAACATGTATCAATCCACAACAATGTTATCCTGAATGAATCACCCTATCTCTCCTCTTCGAATAAGGATTGAAGAAATCCTTATTCAAAGAGGAGAGATAGGGTGATTCATTGTTTGTGTTATAAGCGAACCAGTATAAAATTCCTTGTGTGGTTTTTATTTTAAAAAGTGCTTATTTTCCAAAACAATTCAAACCCCCCTTTCTTGTTTTTCTCACCTTCAATTGGTATCAGAGCTCCGGCTCTGTTATTGATTTTCTAATCAAACACTTAACAGTGTAGAGAGATCCAGAACGAGAAAAACTATGGCCCAAACAAATGAAAAGGATAGTTACAATGCTAAACCTCCTGTCTTTGATGGAGAGAAATTCGATTACTGGAAAGATAGAATTGAAAGTTTCTTTCTAGGCTATGATGCTGATCTCTGGGACATTGTCACAGATGGATACAAACCTCCTGTCACAGAGGATGGAGCTGAAGTTCCCAGAAGTAAGATGTCAGATGATCAGAAGCGAGTTTTCAAAAATCATCACAAGGCCAGAACCATACTCCTCAATGCTATATCTTACAACGAGTATGAAAAGATCACCAACAGAGAAACAGCCAAAGACATACTTGACTCTCTGAGGATGACTCATGAAGGAAACTCTCAGGTCAAAGAGACAAAGGCTCTGGCGCTTATCCAGAAATATGAAGCCTTCAAAATGGAAGATGACGAAGCCATAGAGGTAATGTTCTCTAGATTCCAAACTCTTGTTGCAGGTCTCAAAGTTCTAGACAAAGGGTACACAACTGCAGACCACGTCAAAAAGATAGTCAGAAGCTTGCCAAAGAAGTGGAGACCCATGGTCACTGCTCTGAAGTTGTCTAAGGATCTGAACAATATCAGTCTTGAAGAGCTGGTCAGTTCTCTCAGAAGCCATGAGATAGAACTAGAGGAAGATGAACCTCAGAAGAAGAACAAGTCTGTAGCATTAAAGTCCAGATCTGAAAGACGCAAATCTGACAGAACCAAAGCCTTCCAGGCAGAAACTGAAGATGCTGATGACTCTGAACCAGAAGATTCTGATGATGAAGAAGAATTGTCCCTCCTGACCAGAAGAGTTAAACAACTCTGGAAAAAGATGAACAACAACTTCAGAAGACCAAGACCCAGAGGGGATCGATCAGAATCAACCTCAAAAGGTAAAACTAACAAAGATATTACTTGTTATGAATGTAAAGAAACAGGTCACTACAGGAATGAATGCCCCAAGCTAAAGAAAGACAATTCTAGAAAAGAAAGCTTCAAGAAAAATACCTTCAGGACAAAGAAAGGATTAATGGCTACCTGGGATGATAGTGAATCTGGCTCATCAGAATCTGACTCTGATGAACAGGCAAATGTGGCATTTATGGCTACCACATCCAGAAGCAGCTCCGATGAAGAATCTGAAGAGGTATTTTCTGAACTCTCTCGATCTGATCTAGAATCATGCTTGTCAGAAACTCTTAGCTCATATAAGAAATTAAAACAAAAGTTTAAAAATATAAAAGGCTGTCTTGAAGCAAAATTTGAAGAATGTGGCAAACTTGAGATGACAATTCTAAAACGAGAGGATGAAATCAGATCCTTAACATTACAAAGAGATGCAGCGAATAAAAAACGTTTAGAACTGGAAGAAGTGTTATCTCAAACTCCACAGACTTCAAATGCAATAATTTATAAATACGAAGAAGCCTTTCAAGAATTTCTGAAAAATGGGATAGGAAGGAGTGTCATGGCATCCATGATTTATGGAGTCAGACAGAACAATAAAAAGGGAATTGGGTATGATTCTAAGGAAGATAAAATTTCTACTGGTGACCAACTTAAATCTCCGTTTTCATATCACTATACGCACACACAAGAACAAAAATTTGAAAATGCTAGAAAACCCAAAGTTATAAGAAACTCTAGGAAAACTAATCAAAGAGGACCCAAGAGATTCTGGGTACCAAAAGATAAGATTGTTTATGTTGCAGATATCCTATGTAGCAAAGTTCAGACACCAGTCATGGTACCTGGACTCTGGATGCTCGCGACACATGACGGGAAGAAAGTCTATGTTCCAAAGCCTGGAACTTAAAGATGCTGGATTCGTAGGCTTCGGAGGAGATCAGAAAGGAAGGATCAGAGGCTCCGGAACTATTGGTAATGGCACTCTTCCCTCTATATCTGATGTTCTTTACGTAGAAGGATTAATGCATAACTTGTTATCCATAAGTCAATTAAGTGATAACGGTTATGACGTAATCTTTAATCAAAAAACATGTAAAGCCATAAATCAAAACAATGGTTCAGTCCTATTCACAGGCAAGAGGAAATACAACATTTATAAAATCAATCTTTCTGATTTAAAAGAACAAAATGTTAAATGTCTGATGACTGTTCACGAAGAGTAATGGGTGTGGCATAGACGCTTGGGCCACATTAGCATGAGGAAACTTTCTCAGCTAAATAAACTCGAGTTAGTCAGAGGCTTACCTAAACTAAAGTTTTCTTCAGATGCTCTATGTGAGGCATGTCAGAAAGGAAAATTTTCAAAAACGTCTTTCAAAAAGAAAAATGTTGTTTCTACCTCTAAGCCTCTGGAACTTCTCCACATTGACTTATTTGGTCCTGTGAAAACAGCATCAGTCAATGGAAAGAAGTATGGACTAGTCATTGTTGATGATTACAGCCGCTGGACATGGGTGAAATTCCTAAAGCACAAGAGTGAGTCTCACTCTGTATTCACTAGTTTCTGCTCCAAAGTGCAAAAAGAATTTGACTCTAAAATTATTAGAGTCAGAAGTGATCATGGTGGGGAATTTGAAAACAAAGACTTTGAGGAATTATTTGACTCTAATGGAATATCCCATGATTTCTCCTGTCCTAGATTTCCACAACAAAATGGAGTTGTAGAGAGGAAGAATAGGACACTCCAAGAGATGGCCAGAACCATGATCAATGAAACTAATGTGGCAAAGCACTTTTGGGCAGAAGCTGTAAATACAGCGTGTTACATTCAGAATAGAATCTCTGTAAGACCTATTCTGGAAAAGACTCCCTATGAACTGTGTAAAGGAAGAAAACCAAACATTTCATATTTTCATCCTTTTGGATGTTCTTGCTTTATCTTAAACACTAAAGAACATCTGAACAAGTTCGATTCCAAACACAGAAAGGTATTATGTTAGGATACTCAGAACGCTCTAAAGGCTACAGAGTATAAAACACAGAAACCAAAATTGTGGAAGAATCAATTCATGTCAGATTTGATGATAAGCTTGACCCTGAAAAGTCAAAGCTAGTTGAAAATTTGGCAGATTTAGAAATCACTCTTACAGGATCTGATAAAGCTCCAGAAGCAACTGTCACTCAGAACTCTGAAGAAATTAAATCCCCAGAAATCCCAAAGAAAGTTAAAAGTCGTATCAACGTATCTGAAGATTTGATTCTGGGAAACAAGAACGAACCTGTCAGAACCAGATCTACCTTCAGGACTTCTGAAGATACTCCTCTGGGACTAGTGTCTCTGATTGAGCCTACGTCCTGTGATGAAGCACTTCAAGATAACGACTGGGTTTCAGCCATGCAAGAAGAATTAGATCAATTCACAAAGAATGATGTCTGGGATCTTGTTCCAAAGCCCAGAGGCACTCACGTTATTGGAACCAGATGGGTATTCAGAAACAAGCTGAATGAGAAAGGAGAAGTCGTCAAAAATAAAGCTCGACTGGTAGCTCAAGGTTATAGTCAACAAGAAGGTATTGACTATAATGAAACCTTTGCTCCAGTCGCAAGGTTAGAATCTATTCATCTTCTTGTATCTTTTGCTATAAACCACTCTATCAAACTATATCAAATGGATGTCAAGAGTGCATTCCTTAATGGTTATATTTCAGAAGAAGTGTATGTCAACCAACCTCCAGGTTTTGAAAATCCAAATTTTCCAGAACATGTTTTTAAACTTAAAAAATCTTTATATGGACTTAAACAAGCTCCCAGAGCTTGGTATGAACGTTTAAGCAATTTTCTTCTGGAACACAATTTTATCAGAGGGAAAGTTGACTCCACACTCTTCTGTAAGAACCTTAACAATGATCTCATGATATGCCAGATATACGTTGATGATATTATTTTTGGTTCAGTTAACGCCTCTGTTTGTCAAGAATTCTCTGAGTTAATGCAGGCAGAATTTGAAATGAGCTTAATGCAAGAACTAAAGTTCTTTTTGGGAATTCAAATTAACCAAACTTCAGAAGTTACATATGTTCATCAAAGCAAATACATTAAAGATGTTCTAAATAAATTTGATATGGCTGACTGCAACTCTGCAAAAACTCCCATGCATCCGACATGCATTCTTGAAAAGGAAGAAGTAAGCAAAAAGGTTTGTCAGAAGCTCTATCGAGGTATGATAGGCTCTCTTCTCTATCTGACTGCTACTCGTCCTGATATTCTCTTTAGTGTCTGTGTTTGTGCCAGATTCCAATCAGATCCTAGAGAATCTCATTTAACAGCAGTTAAGAGAATTCTCAAGTATCTGAAAGGAACCCCTAACTTGGGCCTGATGTATGAGAAAACATCAGAGTATAGAGTTTCGGGTTACTGTGATGCAGATTATGCAGGAGATAGATTAGAACGAAAAAGCACATCTGGAAATTGCCAGCTTCTGGGAAACAATCTGATATCCTGGGCCAGCAAGAGACAGTCAATTATTGCTCTATCTACTGCAGAAGCAGAATATATCTCAGCATCACTGTGCACAACTCAGATGCTCTGGATGAAGAATCAGTTAGAAGATCTGCAAATCTTCGAGAGTAACATTCCTATCTTCTGTGATAATACTGCTGCCATTTGTCTAAGTAAGAATCCCATTCTACACTCCAGAGCTAAGCACATTGAAATAAAACATCATTTTATCAGAGACTATGTTTAGAAAGGGATAGTAACATTGAAGTTCATTGATACAGATCATCAATGGGCAGATATATTTACTAAGCCTTTAGCTGAAGATAGATTTCTTTTTATCTTAGAAAATCTGAACATTCAAAATTGCCCTGAATAAATTGTGCCTCTGAAGATGTAAAATGAGACTCTGACATAAACAAACAAGTTTCTGTCTCTGACTGATACTTCTACCAAGTTAAGAAGATATCTGAGTTAGAAATCTCCAGGAACCAATCCTTTGGTATTCCTGAAGATCAGATACATCAAAACACGTGGAGCACTCAGCGTCTTACCTTGGAACTTCTAGACAGCTGTCCAGAAGAAATTCAAAGGCCAGACGATTGAGATCTCCTCGAGCAGTGTGCATACTGTTGGGATTAGACATTTATTAATGAGCCTTAATCATTTTTCCCCCAAGCGTGCTAACTTGAGTTCTGTGCTAACGCTGAATTGTGTGTCGTTTTGCATGTGTTTTCGTTTAGGGTATTTAAACACTCCTCTCACATTTCACACACTTATCACTCTCACTCACTCTCAAACCCTCTCTGAAGCATTTCTACAAACACTTCATCTTCATCTTCTTCTTCATCAACTATGGATGCACAACAACAACAAGTGTTCAAATTTTCTCAACAAATGGAATCCAACACCACTGCCCAAAGTTCAAGCATTTCCACTCCAACAGTTACAGGCGTTTCCATTACTCCAGTGTACAAGGAACCCCATGTTCTTGATCGTCAACCTCATATCAACCTAGCAACCCCCTTTGAGGGACTGGAAGTTTTATGTGAAACACTGGTGGACTTCGACAACATGAGGAGAAATGGAGTAGATCTTACTGAAGAACTCCGTCAACAAGGGTGGGAAAACTACTTCCAAAGGCTTTATGGCCCTGTTTACCCAAATCTCATCAAAGAATTCTGGAGATTTGCTGACGCTGATGACCATTTCATCGTCTCCTACGTATTGGGGGTAAAGATAGTGATTACTGAAAAGTCAATTGCTTCTTTACTGAACATAGAGAAAGATGGAGGAAGAAGGATCTACAACATCAACCCTAGGTCAAGGCGCATTGCTCAGGAAATAAATCCAACCATTTTCAAACTCAACACTGAAGGCAATCCTTCAAAGAACAAAGAACTTCATCAGAACCTCAGAGTATGGCTCAAGATCATTCTGGGAACCATTCATCATCGCCCAGCATCAAACTCCTCTGACTACATCAATACAGATCAGAAGTGCATTCTGTATTGCATTCACAAGGGTTTGAAGCTCTGCCTTCCTGGACTACTCTTCAGATATCTCAGAGACTCTGTAAGGGAGATAAGAAACAACATGAAACCCAGAACCTACATCCCCCTAGGAAGACTGTTGTCTGATGTTCTGATCGAGAATGGGCTGGTAGATCATCTGGAGAAGAACAAACTGATGGAAGATCTGGCGATAGATACTGGAAAGCCTCTGAACGCCAGAAATCTCAAGAGCATGGGAATCTTGAAGAAGATTCAAGTCAGACCCACGATGGGCACCTCCTGGGACGCCTTGAAAGATCAGAGGAAGCTGCCCCATGGTCTTGCAAGGTTCTTCAAGAATGAACCCAGAGACGCTATCCTCTTCTATATGCAGCGTCTGAAGGATGAAGGAGTCGACATCTCTGACTTCAGACTGGACGATTGTCTAGATTCAGAAGAAGACTTTGTCAGGTTCAAAAGAGGTCCCTCTAAAAAGAAATCTTCAAAGGCCAAGAAAGCAAGGCTAGGAGAGACTTCTGGAACCAGATCTCTAGCACCTCTGCAAGTAACTACTGGTAAGTCTGCTCCCTCTATTCCCTCTGAACATCTTATGGCTTCTTCTAATCCTCTCCCAACACCACCTATATACACATCCTCTGAAACCCCACCTTCTACAACCAGAACCTCACAACCTCTACCCAATTTTAATCTTGCTCACACTACCACTTCCTCTTCATCATCTTCAGCCCCAGAATCACCTCCATACCTTGACCTCTCCTCTGACCCAGAATACTCTGACCCTAACTCTCCAACCCTAGCCCAAATTCAGGCTCAAAACCTCGCTTCACAACAACCAACACAACTTGAAGTAACTTCACCACCACAACAAACAACAAACACACCCTCTGAAGCTCAACCCTCTGACCTCCACACCTCTGATATCACCCTGCCAAACACCTCCGCTGAACCTGAAGCTGAATCTGAACCTGAAGCTGAAGCTGAACCTGAACCTCTAACACTAAACCTCAGCCCTCCAACCTCTCCACCTCATACCTCTGAACCTGACCTTTCTATACCTACCCTTGAGGAAGCCATCATGCCGTTCGCAGGGGCTTCAGTTCAGAAGGTCAAGTCTCTGACCAGTACCTCTGGCATCAGTGATGATCCCGATTCTGTAAGGACACACTGGAACAGAGTCATTGGCTGGATGACCTCTGAGGCTTTTAAACTGAAGCACATCTCTGAACAAGTCAGAAACGACTTTATCAGAGATGCTGAGGCAAGACTACAGGAGAGACTTGCAAGAGAAGCTTAAGAAGAAGCCAGAAGGCTGGAGGAAGAAAGGGCAAGGGAAGCTGAAATCCTAAGGGCAAAGGAAGCTGAAGCTAAAGCTCTGGCCGATGTTGCTGCTGCTGCCGAAGCTGAAGCACAAGCTGCTGCCGAAGCTGAAGCAAAGGCCGCTGCTGAAGCACAGCAGGCTCTGACTCAGGGGGAGTCCTCATCTATTGTTCCTATGGTTATCCAGACGCTGGAAGAACTGAAGAAAGATCAGAAGGAACTCCGTGCCAGAATGGATAAACAAGACACTGTCAACGACAACATTCAGAACATGCTAGCCCAATTGCTTCAGAGAATGCCTCCGCCTCCCAACCCCTAGGCACTTAGGATTTTGTTTACCTGTTGTCTTGCCTTCTTTGTTTCTGATGTTTACTTGTTCTTTTTGCCCTTGTCTCCGTTGCCTTTTATCTGAATATAATGCTTTTCACTTGAATTTCTTTTTTTTGCTATGTCTTTTTTATTCTGACAAAAAGGGGGAGAAGTCATTAATAGCTCTGATGAAAATACTGTCTAAATACCTTAAGCACACTGCAACATATTTTTCTTTAAAATAAATTTATCTAACACTAGACTTAAGAAATTGCAGAAGGTATCAAGAAACCTCAGTGCTTGGAAGCTCTGGTAAGGACTTCTGAACTCCTTAGCCTATCTCAGGGGGAGCTCTTGTCTATCTGATCTGATATTGTTTATGTTTCATCTGCTAATTGAGTTTGTTTTGTCATCATCAAAAAGGGGGAGATTGTAAGAACAAAAATTGTTCTACAACAGATTCCATGATTTTGATGATAACAAAGAATGAAACCAAAAATGGCACCCTAACGAAAAGTTTCTAAGTGTGCAGGGTTCTAAGGAAAGAAGGAAGAGATCTGATGACGTCATCAGATACAGAATCATATCAGATACAAATTATCAGAAGACCAGAAGTAGAAACACGTTCAAGAAAGTCTAACTCTGAGCAAAACAGCAAAATATCAGAAGCATCTGAACAAGAAGTACGCTCTAGAAGTTCTAACTCTGAACAACGGTATGTCAAACTCCAGAAACTCTCAGCGCTATCTGAAGAAACCATCAAAACTCAAAAAAGATCAACATCACAAGATTAGATAGCAAGATTCCCAAAAACATGAAGACTCTGATCATGGATTTCCTAATAAAGAAAGAGTAACGTTAACTTCAAATAAAGGTTTGGAAATGGATTTCCTAATACAGAAAGAGACGTTAACTCCAAATTCAAATGAAAAGGAACTATATTTGGAAAGAAGTCATTCGAGGAGAAAAAGTAGTGTTGGCAAGAAGCTATATAAGTTATGGCATTTTATTGGCCATCAGTTTCAACGACTACTTCACTCCTATATAAAGGACTGCAATAAACATTGAAAAACATCAATAGAGAACATACTGAAACATCAACACACATAAAAACGTTTTATTCTCTCAATCTTCACGAAGCTTTTGCTTAGAACGTGAAACACTTTTTGTTCTTACTGTTGTAATATTTGCTTATCTTAGAATCACTCTAGATTACATAAGTCTTTATCTTTGTTGTATTTCCTCAAGTGAATCTGTGCAGTCAGTATACTTGAGAGGACTAAGAGATCCTTCTCTTAGACGTTGTTTGTAATCAATCTTTCAAGATTAGTGGATTAAGTCCTTGTTGAAGGCAAAATCACCTTGGCCGGGTGGACTGGAGTAGCTTTGTGTTATAAGCGAACCAATATAAAATTCCTTGTGTGGTTTTTATTTTAAAAAGTGCTTATTTTCCAAAACAATTCAAACCCCCCTTTCTTGTTTTTCTCACCTTCACAAGTTTGCTTATTTGAGCTATCAAATGTGGGCATCTTTCACTCCTTTTTGTCGAAAAAGTGTTCGAAACCGCCCTTGCTTTTGTTGATTTGCAATACTATGTGAAATGATCTTGGTACCTTTAATATGTGTGTTATTGTGCAGGAATTAGGCATGAAAGAGTAGAAAACTAAGGCACAAGAAAGATGGCAAATGTAACACCCTTCTAAAATACCCCAATAATTAATTAAAACAACAAAATATGAATCAGAGTAGATATGCAATTTCAGGGTGTCACACTTGACACTTCACACCATTCACCAAAATATCTTGTCATGCTCGTTATTAATCAAAATAAAACATTACACAATACGCAGCGGATAGAAATCTAACAACATTCGGACCATGTAACACATTACATGTAAAATTGTTCAACAACCAAAAATGAAAACAAAGTAAAACATCCCGTCCCGATGTTACATATACCAGAGCATGACTCACTAAGGAACTACACTAGACTCCAAGTACTAGCTTCTACTCAATCACTGCTCGTTACCTGAAACATAGTTGTAAGGGTGAGTTCCTCAATCGATATAATAAGCATTATAAAATATCATGTAATGTTAAGTAAATTAACACATTCATCACCCTAATCATATCACACATTCAGCAACGGCAACATCAACTCATAATCATACTCAACTCAAACACAAAACACAAAACACACGTATAATATTGGAATACATCCATTCATATTATACGCCATACATACATTATGAAATTAGACTCCATGCATGCGGTACCGACTATTCGTGAACACATAGTTCAACCTCACCGATCAAACCCAGATACGGCTACCAAGCTCACTAGTCCCACTCATTTGAGACCTAGTGACTCACTCACTAATTCCTCACCATGGGAATTAGCTACCACCATAAAGGCCATGCTATGCACGCTAAATCACCTAGCATGCAAACATCAACAACAATCCACAATGGACATATGCTCACACTCTAAACCATAAACAACTCACTAATTCCTCACCATGGGAATTAGCTACCACCATAAAGGCCATGCTATGCACGCTAAATCACCTAGCATGCAAACATCAAAAACAATCCACAATGGACATATGCTCACACTCTAAGCCATAAACAGTCCATCCACAATTGCATACATAACAGATACATTCACAGCATTATGCATACCATCATACATCATCAGCATATTTATCACAGAATCATATTCATATCATGCCAAATAATAAATCACAGTATTAGCACACTCTACTAATACCTATACTGCTCAAAACAACGGGAAATGATCCCTACTATATCATACATGCAATATATCATTCACCAATATAGGCCAATCATCAAATATGTACACATAATTCCATTCCAAAACATACACAATATTCAAATATCAAATTTTCACTTTTCCAACAGCGTTAACCCGTTAACGCCCTGGGTTAACCCGTTAACGCAAAACAGAAAACAAAATTAACAGTTTTTCAACAGTGTTAACCGGTTAACGCCCTGGGTTAACCTGTTAACGCAAGACAGAATGCAATTCTAACAGGATTTTAACAGTGTTAACCGGTTAACGCCCTGGGTTAACCTGTTAACGCAAGACAGAATGCAATTCTAACAGGATTTCAACAGCGTTAACCTGTTAACACCCTGGGTTAACCTGTTAACGCAAGACAGAACACGTTTTTTTTTGGCAATTATAACAGTGTTAACCCGTTAACGCCCTGGGTTAACCCGTTAACGCAAAATAGAAATTAATTTTTTTAATTATCATAACAGTGTTAACCGGTTAACGCCCTGGGTTAACCGGTTAACGCAAGACAGAAAGCTGTCCCTGCGCTAACACGAAACAGAATGCAGATTTCTCCGCATTTTCCGCCGTTGGAGGACTTCCGGACCTCCGATTTCGATTCCGTAAAAAGCTACACTTCCAGGAAATTACAACTCATCCAAATACGGATCCATTCACGGTTTGAACGTAATTTATTCATCACAATTTACAACATTCATCATCCTGATTAGGGTCAATTCAATGGCTTATTACTACCCATTACATGTTAACCCATAATACCCATTAAATGACGATAAACCCCCCTTACCTGAGTTAATCCGACAATTGATTCTTTGACCTTCAACAATCGTGAATTCTCCTCTTGAGCCCTAGCCTCTTCTTCTCCCTTTCTCAGTTTCTTCTCTTTCTCTCAATGTTACGTGTTCTCTGCTTTCACGTGAAAACCCTTTTTACCAAATGGGACCTTTTTACTGATTTTAACTTTTATTATTCCAATAATAATATTCCAATTATTTAATTAAATTAATAAATATACTATTAACTTAATTTAAATAATTATCATATTTTATCGGGGTGTTACAGCAAAGGAACCAAGAAAGAAATCAAACATAACCAAGCTCGCTAGGCGAGTGATGTAGCGAAGTATTCGCTAGGCGAGCACACAGCGAGATGCCAGCCAACACTCCCAGACTTGGACAGAACCAAAAAGATCAAAACTCGCTGTTGCGAGGGAAGTAGCGAAGTATTCGCTAGGCGAGCATCCAACGAGCAAGTAGCGAACACTTCCAGTAGCAAAAAGATCAAAACTCGCTGTGGCGAGCGAAGTAGCGAAGTATTCGCTAGGCGAGCATCCAGCGAGCAAGTAGCGAACATATCCAGTAGCAAAAACATCAAGACTCGCTGGAGCGAATGAGAGAAGCGAGGGCTTCGCCTAGCGAAGGATTGTTCGCCTAGCGAACAGATGCAAACTTGTCTGGGATGATTCCTCTGGACGCAGGCTCTTCTGGTGACTTATTTTGGGGCTCGCTAGGCGAACCATTATGCTCGCCTAGCGAGCATGACAGCTCAGCAACCATTTCTATAAGTAGTATGGGCTACTTTTTGGAACATAACTTTTTATCATCTTTTTACTTGTTTTCTGCTGAGAGGTGATTTTTGTGCCCTAGAAACCCCATTTTCTCATTCTTCTTCTTCTCTTGACAATATTTTACAAAAAGAAGGTGGATTCCCATCCAATCTCGATTCTTCGACTCGGATGTTGATCAACCTTCTTCCGAAACTTGTTGTTCAAGCTACCATGAAAATGATTAGCTAAGTCTTTCATTTTGTCAAGGTTAGATGTAGATGATTATAAGCTTTGTATGTATATGGGTTGATCTTCATTTGTAAACTCTTTGATGATGAATGTATGGTGAAAACCTTGTGTCATACCCCAATTTTGTCCGGGCAATTCAAAACTTTCGGATATGATGCATAAACTCAAAGCTTAAGTACCTCACTGGATCTAAGCTTCACAGCCCCCAATCATGTCTAAATTTATTTGAACAACTTCACAACCTTAAAACCTTCATCATTCATGGTTTATTCTCATTTGCACTGATGGATTTAAGCATTCACTTGCTCATAATCATTAACTTTTTTTCAAGATAATTTCAAATTTTATGTTAATTTTAAATAAATAAATAAAAAAGGTTGGCTTGGTTGTTTATTTGAATCCCAACACTAATCCTAATCATATGGCTGACTTTTCATTATTGGCCATTGAGTTTTCCATGATTACATGATTATTACAATGCAAGCTTTGGTCACTTAGTAGCATTTCTTTGGTCAATCATAGTGGCCTTCATGACCGTGCGACGCAGGCATTTTTGAGGGCCATTTTAGGTCTGAACTTAGAGTTTGGTTATGATAGGAAATATTTGGTCTGCAGGAACATAGAATGTCGTTTGTGGCAGGCCAATGGTTAAAGTTGTCTCAAAAGTAATTAGAAACAGATTAAGAGTTCAAAGAAGAAAAGTTCACATGTCAAAGTTAGAATCCTGTTATATCAGGCTGTTTACATATTAACCTTTAATACAGTTACTCAGTCGAGCCATATCATACAATTGTTAAGGTAAATTCATTACAAGAAGTGAAGCAAAATCCTCATCTATCTTTTGAACTTAAAATGACAGATTTCAAGAAAACTCCA
This sequence comes from Lathyrus oleraceus, assembly GCF_024323335.1. Classification (NCBI taxonomy): domain Eukaryota; kingdom Viridiplantae; phylum Streptophyta; class Magnoliopsida; order Fabales; family Fabaceae; genus Lathyrus; species Lathyrus oleraceus. The sequence goes on from NC_066584.1 coordinate 225,748,029, forward strand.
AGCTTTTATCCGAACTCTATTTGACCATTCGCATCAGACCGACTGGAGTTTGTAAAAACCCTATGACACGCAATCTTCATCGACCATGTACTTGTATCCATGACAGCAATCCTGGAATGTTTTCTTTGTCAATCCAGCCACGGATATCAGGGCCAAACCGGCTTCCTAACAATCCGCATAACTTCAAACAGAGCTTTGTCTTCACATCTATTTAGCGGTGTTGTTGAACCTACTGCTGAGGAGCGTCACCCAATATGAATAAATTTGACTCAACATTCCAGCAGAAATTCTGGTATACCATTTGGCAGTAACAACATGTCATCACATCAGGAAATGAGATTTTGATCCTCCAACCCCTGTGGGATCCCTACAACCAGAACAGCTGGTGCAACTAGTTGTGACTTTTCTTGAGCAGCAGAGACATTTGGGAGGCTCTACGAACACGTTTGCAATGTATGATCCCAGGCAGAACATAGTTAATAAGTATAAAACCTCATTGAGACCATCATATGCTGTAGAAAACAACCTGGCAAAATCAGGACTCTCGACATCTCAGTTTTGGTCATCACGGACTTGCTGCAAATCCTACATGCACACCAGCAAACATTGCCAAACCAACATACAACCTGCAGGAATCAACCAAGACATATCAGTTAACAGAACCACACTGCTAGAAGACCGTCCTGCATTAAGGCAAGAGTGAGTTACAACCAGATTTCTTTTTTTAAGAATAAAGCAAAACCTGCATTGAAGCCAACAAACCTAGCCTATGCAGTTTTCGGATCAACCCAAATCAAGGGCTATAAGAAGCAATGAGTTAGCTCAAAGGTAGCGACGTCGTCAATACCAACTCAATAGTCATAATAATATATGCCTCACAGAGCTCAAAACAAAAAAAAACTTAAGCCAACAAGACATGAGGAACTAATCAACAATGGATTGATATTGTAAGACGGAACAGTACCACCAAATGCTGCAAGTTCTACGGTAACATAAGCCAAAGCACCAATGGGAATTTGTCACGTCCATCATAAGAAACAGAATACAACCATTCAAGCACGGCTAACAATCCAAACTGCCCCAAACTTCCAAATTAAACCTGTGCATAATACACACAAAAATAGCTCAGATATGCAGTGTATGGGAACTGATTATGTAAAGCCCAAAGTAGAGAGATTTGGACCTATTGCCAACTACAACAAGGTTACTGCAAGATAATCATGTGAAAACCAAAGTTCTCCGAAGTCACTGCAGTAAAAGCAATCAACAAGGCAGTTAAATTTCAAGAAAATTCCCAAAATTGGCATAAGGACAAAAACATAGAAGAAAGCAAAACCCAGTTTACCTGTTCCAACCCAAGCGTCGATTGAGGCGACCAAAACCTGACCATCCAGAGGGGGTTTTGCAGGATACTCTTTTGAGCTCCATATGCCATCCTAAAAAACCCTAATCTGTGAGGATAAAAGGGAGAAAGCGATTCAGAGAGAGGAGAGGAAAAAAAGACGAAAAAAAGGAGGCGGACAAAAAAAAACTCTACCAAGAACCCTAACCCGAAAATCAAAGAGAAACCGATTGAGAGAGGCGAAGGAAGAAAGATTCACGTAACACCATCCTTTCCAATCGCTAGCGGCTTTGTTGTGACCGGTGAGTTTCGATTTCCAATTCACGTTTTTTATTTTTGATTTGATCTCAACCGGACGCGCTTCACTCCTGACCATAGATGAAGACTAGGTGCTCTTGTTTCCGATTTGAGATTTGCTTTTCTTCATCGTCATTAGATGGATGATTTCTTCCTGGTTTCGTGCTTAGTTTTTCCTTACTGAGGAAAGTGTTGGTATTTTTATTTTTGTTGCTTCTATGCCTTTATTGGTTTTGACTGTAGCAGTAGTTTTAATGGCACTTTTAGTTTGGGAAACAACACTAATAACGTTTTGATTTACCCGATACCCTTTGGTCTTCCCAAACTTTGTTTGTTTTTCCCATGAATGACTTGACAGCTAGCCTTCCACCCTTCTGTTCGCCTCCCCACGTGGGCCAGGCTAGAACGGGTTTCTATAAACCAAACCCAACAGACTATTTTTGTTTTGATTTTTATTTTTTAATTTTAATTTCAATCTATTCTGGTTTAATATCTAAATTGTTATTAAAATTATAAATAATCATGAATGGTCTAGTGGAGAGAGGTTATTTTTGTGATCTTAAGTGGAGAGGGTTCAATACTCATATGTAGCATTTTTTTCCCTTTAGCATTTTATTTCTTTTAACATTTTTTATGTTTATGTTTTATTATACTCATGGTTTCATTATTATTCAATAGCACAAATCTGTTTTTTTTATTAATTTCATCATTCATTCAAAAACCATTTTAAAACTATTAAAATCATATTTCTCGATTCAATGTCGAGCCCATTTCCATACCCTTGTAAGTCGATTGCTTTTAAGCATCGCCATCAACCTCATATGGCTTACTCTTGGGCCTTCTTACAATGAGCTCTTAAGCAACATCAACTTAACTTTCAATAATTTCAAACCTCGGTACTTTAATTGTTTTAACTTAATATTCAGAATCATTTTCTAAATAAAAGTTGGAAGAAAAAGGTTACCTGGATGGAATGTCCAGTCGTAATCCCGAATATTAGGCTCAAGCTGTAAGAGCTTGCAAGCCATAAATATTCGTCTTCTCTTTAACACTCCAATATTCAAAATCATTTTCTAAATAAAAGTTGGAAGAAAAAGATTACCTGGATGGAATGTCCAGTCGTAATCCCGAATATTAGGCTCAAGCTGTAAGAGCTTGCAAGCCATAAATATTCGTCTTCTCTTTAACCCTCTAATATTCAAATCATCTTCTTAATAAAGTTGGAAGAAAAAGATTACCTGGATGGAATGTCCAGTCGTAATCCCGAATATTAGGCTCAAGCTGTAAGAGCTTGCAAGCCATAAATATTCGTCTTCTCTCCAAAACACCTGTAAATATCTCCAACCATCTTCTTAATAAAGTTGGAAGAAAAAGATTACCTGGAGGGAATATCCAGTCGTAATCCCGAATATTAGGCTCAAGCCGTAAGAGCTTGCAAGCCATAAATATTCGTCTTCCCTCCAAAACATTCATAAATATTCAAATCATTTTCTTAGCAGTATTGGAAAGAAACAGACTGCCTGGATGGAATGTCCAGACGTAGTCCCGAGTATTAGACCCAAGCTGTAAGAGCTTGTAGGTCACAAGTACTCGTCTTTCAGACTTCAAAATACCTAATTCCTATTTAACACTTTTTCAATAAAGGTGGAAATGGAACATGGTGTATACCATGCACTCCTGAGGTTAAGATTCGAGACGTATGCCTCGCCAATCTTAACTCTCGCCATCGTCTAAAATTGTCAATGTGGTTTCGTCAAACCCTTTCTCAATCAAATCTAAGATACCTAAATTTTATTTAATACTTTTTCAATAAAGGTGGAAATGGAACATGGTGTATACCATGCACTCCTGAGGTTAAGATTCGAGATGTATGCCTCGCCAATCTTAACTCTCGCCATCGTCTAAAATTGTCAATGCGGTTTCTTCAAACCCTTTCTCAATCAAAATCCAAAATACTTAATTCCTATCTTAACTTCTTTCAATAAAGATGGAAATGGAACATGGTGTATACCGTGCACTCCTGAGGCTAGGATTCGAGATGTATATCTCGCTCATCCAAGTTCTCGCCATCACTCAAAATACATCCAACCAATCAAACTCTTTCTCGCCGCCGTGCGATTAATCAAAAACCTTTTTCATAAATGAAAGATATATTGTCTTAAGTGATACAAAACAATGTTTTGGCCACGATTGTTGAGTAGAGATAAATGACGCTTTTCCGAATGTAGATTTATAAATCCGTTCGATGTGTGGTATGCGTCCACTCCTCAACTGTTTTGGGTAAAACGGTGTTTTCGTCGATTAATACAATATAGCTTTCGCTAAAATCGACCAACAAACAAACATTTTTCTACCCAGAACTACGTAAGCCTTGATTTCTCTTTTGAGATACATAGGAGCAGGATTTGTAAATCTTGTCAGGCCCATTAATAAAAAACTTAGGTTTAGTCCTTCGTCAAAAATCCAAAAACATTTCTTCTCTCTTATATTCATTCTTTCCCACCTAATAATTGGAAAAGCCTAACATTTCAAACTAACATTAACGCACACAACTGACCTAATGGTTCCCGTTGAGTACAACGGACGTGAGGGGTGCTAATACCTTCCCCTTGCGTAATCGACTCCCGAACCCTGATATTGGTTGCGATGACCATATCTTATCCTTTCTTTTGTCTTGGGTTTTATCGATATTTCCCCTTTCCTTTTTAGGAATAAATAAAGTTCGGTGGCGACTCTGTTCAGTCCATCATTGCGAGCGTGCGATCGCACTTCGCTTTGAAGTCGTATCCCCATTTTTTCGAGGTGCGACAGATGGCGACTCTGCTGGGGAATTCTGGTCCCTAAGTGAGTCAAACCTAGTTAGGTCGTTTGTGTGCCTTTGTTTGTTTACTTATGTGGCTTTTCTTTATTGTTTTTACTATCTCTATTGTCATATTGATATGAATCTGTTGTATTGGTTTGATTATGGTTTGGTACTTGGATTACTCTGATTGCAAACCTTGTGGGAAAGACTTTTTACCCGAGTCTCGAGTAAAAACATAAGATAAGACGAGGTTGAGTAGTGCGGGTCCGCGAGATGTATTTCTCGTTGGGTCGGTACGAGAACCTCACTTAGAGTAGATTCTTTAGAGGATGTTGTCGCTCGGCAAGTAAGTTGCCGTAAGCTTCGATATTTTCTTTAGGATCCATGACTCTGAGAACCATTTGTAGAACCTTAGTTCTTTGCCCCACTAGGAAAGATGGTTGCGTAGTGTGGGTCTGCGAGATGCATTTCTCGTTAGATCGATGCGAGAACCTCACTTTGAGTAGATTCTTTAGATGGAGTTGATGCCCGGCAAGTAAGTTGCCGCAGGTAGCAAACAGTCTAATGGATCCATGACTCTAGGAACTTTTTCAAAAAAAAAAACCTTAGACCATACCTGGTGAGAACCATGTTCCATACAAAGCAATCAGACTTATCCATGCCTTAAGCCTATTGAACCTATACAAAAAAATGCATTACATTCATACATTGCATCAACATCATAAAAAAGCAAGCTCTTAGTTGTCCCTTATTTGTTTCAGGAATTGAGAACTTGAAAATGACAACTTCAATAAGACACACTTTCACGCTTAAGTACAAGGAACCTAAGTTGGATAGTCTGAAGGGTTTGATCTCTGATTTGTCTCTCAGCAGACGTGATGAGTTTGGAAAAAGCTACGGGAAAATTTTGAGCCTTCTAAACAAGAAAGTTGACTGTGGAATTATCGGCTCTCTGGCACAATATTATGATCCACCTCTACGCTGTTTCACATTCGCTGATTTCCAGGTAGCTCCTACTTTGGAAGAAGTTGAGAGGATCGTGGGTCTCAAGTTGAAAGATTTTAATCCGTTTCCAAAGCTCGAAGAAGATATGGGCCCAAAGAAGATAGCTTCGGCCCTAAGTATCAATGTCCCGACTGTTCGAGACAATTGGACTGAAAAAGGGGGTTGCAAAGGTTTTGCCGCAATGTTTTTAGAGGATTTAGCTCTAAAGTTCAAGAAAAGTGGAAATTGGAACGCATTCTATGCTGTGTTGGCTTTATTGATTCATGGGATTGTGCTCTTCCCAAATGTTGAAAAATTTGTGGATCAAGTGGCCATAGAAGTCTTTCTCTCTGGCAATCCAGTACCATTTCTCTTAGCTGACATTTACTATACCCTTCACGCTCGACATGAAAAGAGGGGTGGAGTGTTGTTGTGTTGTGCTCCGTTGCTTTACACTTGGTTCATGCAACACATGCCTGAAGAAGGTCCTTTTGTGGCAAAGGAACTTAAGTCTCCTCAGAAATTAGCTTCTCTCACCGCAAGTTCCATCAGATGGTATATCCGAGAGTGGGAAACCCCAGACATTATAGTCAGCTGTGGGGAATTTCCTAATGTACCGTTGTTGGGCACCAAGGGTTGCATCAACTATAACCCTATGTTATCTCGATTACAACACGGTTACCCCATGGATGGTCCTCCTGACGCAAAGGACTTACAGCCATTTGTGCTCTCTGACATCCAAGCAAGCAATCCTGATGTAAGAGCAGTACGAAAGGCTTGGTTAAAGGTTGTAAGAATGGGTAAAGAGTTTGGAAAGAGAAACATTCTTGCCAAAGAACCTTACACGCAATGGGTGAAAGAAAGAGTTGAGAAAATCCAGTTGCCATATATCTTAAAGGCTCCAGCTTTTCCTAAAGCTCCTGAGCCCGAGCCCATACTCCCTGAGGACATGGAGAAACTCGTTACTAAGGTTAAGGAGCTCGAAGTGGAGAATGCCGAATTACGAATTCAGATGAACCGAGTTATCTTGGAAAATCAGAATTTGAAGGAGGAACGTAAGGGAAAAGCCCAAGAACTTGAGGATAGCAACAAGAGAGCTAGGCTTTTGGAAGACCAGAAAGATGATCTTGATCATATCCTATTGGGTTCCACATCAGTGATCCGAACCAGGAAGGAGGAGCTCAAGAAAGCTGAGTATAGGATCTGTGAGCTAGGGAGATTGTTGGACAAATCTCTTATGGATAAAAAGGAAATTAAGCTTGACTTTGAGGCACAGATCCGCGACTTGAGGGACGCTCTGAAGAAGTGCGAGGAAAAGTTGTCTCGCGAGATCCTCCAAAAGGAAGAAGCTGAAAGAAACTGTCACCATCTCAGGTACCAGTTAGAAGAAGCTACTAGGAGGTTCGCAGTTTTGGAGAGCCAAGAAGGTGACGCGGCCTACTTACTCCTGAAGAACGATTGTGTGTACTGGAAGAGGTTGTACAGAGAAGCTAGAGCAACCTTAGATGAAGATCAAAAGGTCATCCAGAAACTCCAAGAGCTCTATGTTGAATGGAATGGCAAGTTCCGCAATTTGGCTAGGTTTGTTAACCTCAACATGTTGGAACTCCCAGAAAAACTCCAGGAAGCGGATTGGTGTATGTGTCCAGAAAACACGCCTCCTCAAGTTTTCAACTTCGTCAAGTTTATCAAGAAGATGATGAATGAGCTCACCACAGATCTGGCTACGATCATAAGAGCTGAGACAGAACTTAAGTTCACTTGTACTTGAATTTGAATTATTGATGTTTAAGTCTTTTTGTATTCGAATCGTGTGTACTTGAAGTTAAATCTCTTTGTATTTGAATCTGATTTTAATTAATGGAAGTTGTCATTTTAGTTCTCAATTATTACATGTTATTCTTATATTCTAACGTTGCTTGAATAAATAAGAAAGATAACTAAGAGTTTTGCAAACAAGATGCATCCATACATGCATTCATACATTTTCAAAAAAAAACAGAGTCTTATTCTGTCCTTTCTTCCTCCAGTTTCACGCTGAATTTTCAACACCAATATAATACTCGTGCCAGAGCTCGTCAAAGAATGGCAGATCAGGAGAATGAATTGGAGCGAGTGAGCTCAGAGCTCGAAGACCTGCGTGGAAACATGGGGCAGGTCATGGAGATATTACAGGTCATCAGGGCAAAGCTAGACACCCAAACAACGGTTGTTTCTGAAATCGCCGGTCCATCGATTGAACCCCAACCTGCGAGGGCGGTACCAACAACCTGGCCAACCTATGGTTTACCTCCTGGTTTCACGCCTACAGTTGAAGGTGCACCTGGTTTTGCACCACCTGCTCAGCAGACAGCTCCTCTACCGACCATCAATGAAAACCATCCAGTGGTTCACACGTTCGCACCTCCTCTCGTCCGGGCGCATGTGCAACCTTACTTTGAAGATCAGCAACATGCTCCAGACTTTTCAGATGAAGATGAGGAAAGGCAGGAAGACCTAAGAGGGATGAAGGAGAATTACCAGCTGCTTGAGAAGAGATTGAGGGCTATGGAGGGCGACCAAGTTTTTGGTGCTACAGCTAAGGAGATGTGCTTGGTGTCGGGTCTTGTGATTCCTGCGAAGTTCAAGACCCCAGATTTTGATAAGTATGAGGGCCACTCGTGTCCTAAGAGTCACCTTATTATGTACTATCGAAAAATGGCTGTGCATGTAGAGGACGACAAGCTCATGATACATTGCTTCCAGGACAGCTTGAGGGGTGCTCCCTCCAAGTGGTACTTAAGCCTTGATCAAAGCAGGATTCGTTGCTTCCAGGACTTATCTGATGCCTTCATCCAACACTACAAGTATAACATGGATATGGCCCCAGATAGGAGACAACTGCTCAACATGTCCCAGAAGGACAAGGAGTCTTTTAAGGAGTATGCGCAACGATGGAGGGAAGTGGCCTCGCAAGTCGAACCACCTCTGGCTGAGAAGGAATTAGCGGATTGGTTCATGGATACAGTTAAACCTGTGTTTTATGAAAGAATGGTAAGTAGTGTATCTGCAAGTTTCTCTGACCTAGTCGCTGTAGGCATAAAGGTCGAACTTGGATTAAAGAATGGAAAGATGACGACTACCTCTGAAACATCTGGTAGTAATGCAAAAAAGTTTCCTGGAGGATTTCAAAGAAAGAAGGAGGGGGATACGAATGCAGTGTCAACCAGTCAAAGAAGGAGTCAGTCATGGAAGAAACAACACCAATTTTCTCAACAACAACCAATTTATCCAGTACAATATGTCCAACAACCATATGTGGCACCTGTCACACCAAATTTTAACCAATCACAAGCTTCAGTTTATCAACCTGTTCCTGCTCAACAAGCGTCGATATACCAGCAAGCACCCGCGCCACCTGCTTATCAACAGCCGAGGGCACAGGCTCCTCCTCCACAAAATCCTCCAAATCAAAATAGGGTACAGAGAAGTAGAGTTCCATTTGCTTCAACCCCTATGACATACACTGAATTATACCCGTCATTGCTACAGAAAGGGTTAGTGACGCCCAGATCTTTGGGTCCTCCACCAAATCCTTTACCTCCATGGTACAATCCAGATGCTCATTGTCCTTTCCATGGGGGTGCCCCTGGACATGATTTAGAAGGATGTTATGCTTTAAAGCATATTGTGCGAGACCTGGTTGAAAAGAAGATTCTGTCGTTTCGAGACGTCGGACCCAATGTCAAGAACAACCCTTTGCCAGCGCATGGTGATGTCAATGTCGTCGAAGATGCTTCTGATGTATGTGTAATCAAGAATGTGGAAGATGTTAAAACTCCGTTGCTAGCGCTTCATGCAGGATTGGTGAGGGCTAAATTGATTGATACTTGTCACGATAGCTGTGAGGAATGTGCCATTCAGCCGAAAGGATGTAAGGTGGTACGAAATGACATTCAGAATTTGATGAATCAAGGTGCTTTACAAATCTCTGGTCCAACAATAAATGTGGAAATTTCGGTCATTGAGCCTGTTTTTAACATACCAGAACCGTTTGAGGTAACTTATCATAGAAGAGATGCTATTCACCCATCGCCTGTGGTAGTTTGCATGCCTACACCATTTCCTTTTGAAAGTACCAAGGCAGTACCCTGGAAGTACGACATAACAGTGGTGGATGGGTTGGTAGATGGAAAACCCAAAATTGCTGAAAGTAAGAAAGGTGTGGAGAATGTTGACACTGACATCACCAATATCGCAGGAACAAGCAGGATGACCCGCAGTGGTCGGATTTATACTCCCAATTTTGATGTGAACCCTCAAGAGCCAACAAGGGGAGCTGCAAATGTAAATCCTACCCCAGAACAGGGAGGGGCACAGCCGGCTGCGCAAACAGATGAAGCAAGTGAGTTCCTAAGGATAATAAAGAAATCTGACTACAAGATAGTTGATCAGTTACATCAAACACCATCAAAAATATCTATCTTGTCGTTGCTTCTGAATTCCGAAGCTCATAGGGAGGCTCTGCTGAAAGTGCTTGCTCAGGCTCATGTTACCCAAGATATAACGGTCGGCCAATTCGATGGAGTGGTCGCCAATATCACAGCCTGCAACACTCTAAGCTTCAGCAATGAAGAGCTGCCCAAAGAGGGGAAGAATCACAACCGCGCTCTGCATGTATCCATAAAGTGCCAAGAAGATGCTCTGGCCAGAGTTTTAGTTGACACTGGATCATCCCTCAATGTTCTACCAAAGAGGGCACTTGCTAAGCTGTCTTACCAAGGTTCAAAATTGAAACCTAGTGCGCTTGTGGTAAAAGCGTTTGATGGGTCTCGAAGGACAGTAGTTGGGGAGGTAGAGTTACCGATACAGATCGGACCGCATGTATTCCCCATCAATTTCCAAGTCATGGACATAAATCCAGCTTATAGCTGCCTTTTGGGACGCCCATGGATACATGTTGTTGGGGCAGTAACTTCTACTTTGCATCAAAAGATGAAGTTCGTTGTCAATAACAAGCTCGTTATTGTCTCAGGTGAAGAGGTCTTTATCATCAGTCAACTCTCCTCTTTCCGTTATATTGAGGCTGATGAGGATGCCTTAGAAACCTCCTTTCAAGCCCTTGAAATATCCAATGCTACACTTGAAGAGGTTAAGGATCCTGTTGAGAAAGCTAGTTTGTCATTCGCTTCTTTGAAGAGTGCAAAATCAGCAGTTGAAAGTGGAGGCCCTGCAGGTTGGGGGCAAGTCATCAATGTCAATGAGAAAAATGACCGTTTTGGTTTGGGGTACAAGCCTTCTGCTAATGGAGGAGCCCTGGTCCCTGCAAAGGACCGTGTGCGGAGCATTCAAGAAGTTTTCCTGAGCAAAGGATTTATCCATGGAGAACAAGTTGGTGCAGTGGAAGATGACACTGAAGATGGAGAAACATCAAATCTGATATACCGGTGTGAAGCATCCTTGACAAACTGGGAAGCGGTTGAGATTCCGGAAGTTTTTCCTGTGTCAAAGTAATTGTTGTTTTCCTTTGTGTGTTTTTTGAAAATCCTTAGCTCTGCCCAAGGCTAATGGATCATTTGTAGGGCCCCTTTTGAATTTCAAAAAATCATTATGACAAATAAAGAGCATTTTGTTCAAATTCTTGTCGTTCATTTATCTGTTGTGTTTCTTAAAATGGCAATCCTTTCAAAAACTACAAAAATATTTTTTACTTCTTTTTGCATTTTATTTCCATTTTTCTAAAAAAACCATCATTAAAAAACATGCAGAATAGTCAATAAACCCGTTGAATTCAATGATCCCGCTACTTCCTATAATTTTGAACTCCCCATCTACCAAGCGGAAGAAGAGAGTGAGGAAGATTGTGATTTCCCTGAAGAACTGGAAAGGATGCTCGAGCACGAGTCAAAGGCCCTTCAGCCACATCAAGAACCAGTGGAAACAATCAACCTTGGCACCGAGGAAGACAAGAAAGAGGTCAAAGTTGGGACTACACTTGAGGCAAGCATCAAGGAAAGATTGATCAAGTTGCTACATGAATATGTAGATGTATTTGCTTGGTCATATCAGGATATGCCAGGTTTAGATACTGACATTGTTGTCCACAAGCTACCACTACAGCCAGATTGTCCGCCAGTGAAGCAGAAGCTCCGAAGAGCAAGACCCGACATGGCTCTAAAGATTTGTGACGAGGTGAAACGTCAATTTGATGCCGGTTTTCTAGCAGTTGCAAAGTACCCTCAATGGGTAGCTAACATAGTACCTGTACCCAAAAAGGATGGCAAGGTCAGGATGTGTGTTGATTATAGGGATCTAAACAAAGCTAGTCCAAAGGACGATTTCCCCCTGCCGCATATTGACACTCTGGTAGACAACACTGCTAAGTTCGCAGTCTTCTCCTTTATGGACGGATTCTCGGGTTATAATCAAATCAAGATGGATCCAGAAGACATGGAAAAGACCACATTCATCACCCCTTGGGGAACATTTTGCTACAAGGTAATGTCATTCGGTCTCAAAAATGCTGGGGCAACTTACCAAAGAGCAATGGTCACTCTTTTCCATGACATGATGCATAAGGAAATTGAGGTTTATGTGGATGATATGATTGCAAAATCTCAAAGTGAAGAGGATCACATAGACCACTTACAAAAGCTATTTGAGCGTCTTCGGAAATTTCGACTACGACTGAATCCTGCTAAATGCACCTTTGGTGTCCGGTCTGGAAAGTTGCTCGGTTTCATTGTTAGTCAAAGAGGAATTGAGGTGGACCCCGACAAGGTCCGAGCTATACAAGAGATGCCTGCTCCACGCACCGAGCGAGAGGTTAGAGGCTTCCTGGGACGTTTGAACTATATCTCAAGGTTTATCTCACATATGACGGCCACATGTGAGCCTATCCTCAAATTACTTCGAAAAGATCAAGCAGTCGAATGGAACTCTGACTGTCAAATGGCTTTTGAGAAAATCGGACAATACCTACAAGAGCCCCCTATTCTAATTCCACCTGTCCAGGGGAGACCACTCTTTATGTACTTAACTGTGCTTGAAAAGTCAATGGGATGTGTGTTGGGACAACATGACGAAACCGGTCGAAAGGAACATGCTATCTACTATCTAAGTAAGAGATTTACCGATTGTGAAACCCGATACTCACTCTTGGAGAAAACTTGTTGTGCTTTAGCATGGGCCGCTCGTCGTCTAAGACAATACATGATTTGCCACACTACTTTGTTGATCTCAAAAATGGATCCAATAAAGTACATCTTTGAAAAGCCTGCTTTGACCGGAAGACTCGCCCGTTGGAAGATGTTGCTATCTGAGTACGACATCCAATATGTGTCTCAGAAAGCCATAAAAGGGAGTGTGTTGTCTGATTACTTGGCAAACCAGCCCGTTGAAGATTACCAGCCGTTGAAGTTTGACTTCCCTGATGAAGACATTATGGTAGTAAAGGATTGTGAAATCCCAGGACTTGATGAAGGACCTGAACCCGGATCTCGGTGGAAGCTCATGTTTGATGGTTCCTCCAACTACATGGGGCATGGCGTAGGAGCTGTCTTGTTAAATCCGAATGGTGGATACACTCCTTTTACAGCAAGGTTGTGTTTTGATTGCACGAACGATATAGCAGAATATGAGGTGTGCATCCTAGGCATTGAAGCAGCCATTGATCTCCGAATCAAAATCCTTGAAGTATGTGGAGATTCAGCCTTGGTGATATACCAAGTCAAGGGCGAATGGGAAACTCGTGATACCAAGTTGATCCCATATCGTGCCTATGTCATGGAATTAATAAAATACTTTGACAAAATCACTTTCCGTCATATCCCGAGAACTGAGAATCAAATTGCTGATGCTTTGGCTATGTTGGCTTCAATGTACCAAGTCAGATTCCATAATGAAGCACCTCTCATTCAAATCGAGCGGAAAGTTGAGCGTGCCTACTGCCAGTCAGTTGAAGAGGAAGCCGATGGTAAACCCTGGTTTCACGACATCAAATGCTTTTTGCAAAATCAAGAATATCCAACAGATGCCACAACCCTCGACAAGAAAACATTGAGGAAGTTAGCATCCAAATTCTTCTTAAGCAATGGTGTATTGTACAAGAGAAATCACGACATGATTCTGCTCAGATGCGTGGATGGACGTGAAGCGGACCTGTTGATCAAGGAGATTCATGAAGGATCCTTTGGAACTCACGCCAATGGACATGCCATGGCCAAGAAGATTTTGAGAGCTGGTTATTACTGGTTGACCATGGAATCCGACTGTTTCAATTATGCTAGAAAATGTCATAAATGCCAAATATATGCCGACAAGGTACACGTGCCTCCGACCCTGCTAAATGTTTTGACGTCACCTTGGCCTTTCTCAATGTGGGGCATCGACATGATTGGCGCCATCGAGCCTAAAGCTTCCAATGGTCACCGCTTCATCCTGGTTGCCATCGATTACTTTACCAAATAGGTAGAAGCCGCCTCCTACGCTAATGTGACAAAACAAGTGGTTGCACGGTTTCTCAAGAAAGAGATCATTTGCCGTTATGGAATTCCAAGCCGGATCATCACGGATAACGGGACGAATCTGAACAATAAGACCATGAAAGAATTATGCGAGAGCTTCAAGATTGAGCACCATAACTCTTCACCATATCGTCCAAAGATGAATGGCGCTGTTGAAGCCGCTAACAAAAACATCAAGAAGATCTTGCAGAAAATGGTAAAAACCTATAAGGATTGGCACGAAATGCTACCTTTCGCACTGCATGGATACCGGACTTCCGTCCGCACTTCAACAGGGGCAACCCCGTTTTCTTTGGTATATGGGATGGAAGCAGTTCTCCCAATTGAAGTAGAGATACCTTCAATGAGAATCCTGATGGAGACCAAACTAGAAGAGGCTGAGTGGATTCAAAACAGATTTGATCAGTTGAACCTCATATATGAGAAGCGATTGACTTCTTTGTGCCATGGACAATTATACCAGAAACGGCTTAAAAGGGCTTTTGACAAGAAAGTACGTGTTCGAGAATTCAGAGAAGGGGACCTCGTGCTTAAGAAGATCTTGCCAATACACAAGGATTCACGTGGGAAGTGGACTCCCAATTATGAAGGCCCATATGTTGTGAAGAAAGCTTTCTCCGGAGGTGCCTTGATTCTCACAACTATGGATGATGAAGAGCTCTCACACCCCGTGAACTCTGATGCAGTTAAAAAATACTATGCCTAACAAAAACCCGCTAAATCGAAAACCTGAAAGGGCAATTTAGGCAAAAAAGGGTATCCCGGTGGACTGAAAACCCGAAAGGGCGGTCCAGGCAAAAGTTAGGGACGAATAAAAATGGTAGCTCGCTAAGTTGAAAACCTGAAAAGGCGACTTAGGCAAAAAAGAGCGTCCCGGGGGATTGAAAACCCGAAAGGGCGATCCAGGCAAAAGTTAGGGGCATAAAGGCATAAACTGCATCAATTGTTACTGATTAACACCAAAGAATTTGAGGTGGAAGATTAATCCAGTTACTCCCCTCAGAAGCAAGGTTTTGGGAAGTCATATCTAGTAGGGATGTTAGTGGTCACTGAATTCAATGTAAACCTTTCCTTATTGCCATTTTCAAAAAAATGTAACACTCTATGGAGCTACGCCATTTGTGTGCTACCATTCTTGAATAAAATATAAGTTTTCCCAATCATTGTTAATTTGTGTTCATCTATGCTCTTCTTTGTTATGCAAAATGTCATTTATTTGTTAATAATGAAATTTTGAAACTTGGAAAAAAAAATTTGAAGCTTAGAACAAATTTACTCTGATACATGTGAAAATCGAAGGAAAATCATTTGTTTCCCCAAAAGCCTCAAGGTTGCATAAATATCCCTGGAGCACCAACAAAAGTCCCCATGGAATACTACTTATGAATCCTCTAGAAGGATGGACCTTTGGTTATTTATAACTGTCAATCATGATAGTTTCTCCTCTGGATGCGCCTGTTAATTGTACGGGTCTGAGTTATTGGTGTTGAGGAATCAGAATCTTTGTCCCTACAAACACCCAGTCTGCCAAGCGTCAGCATTTTCATAATCATGATCATTATATCATGCATTCAAATCATGCATAGCCGAAAGGTATTTCGTGCTCATTGTGCATTGACCTAGGTCTTGTTGTTGATCCTATATCCTTCGACCTCTAATTCCAGTTTGTCTTTGGTATCTTTAAACCAACATCCGGTTTTCATGGTCATTTTCAAGTCCAGTTGTTATTGGCAAAATCCGTTAAAAGCTGGTTGTAGTCCATTGCTTACGGTCAGAGTCCATTTGTTGCTATTCCGGTGTCAGGTCATACTTGAACCTGTACTGAAGTTTTTTCCTCTGTTTGTTCGATACCATTCAGGTCATGTATGAACCTGTTGTTGAACCCTTATTCCAGTGTCAGGTCATACTTGAACCTGCTCTGAAGATTTTTCTCTGTGTGTTCAATACCATTCAGGTCATGTTTGAACCTGTTGTTGAGCTTTATTCCGGTGTCAGGTCATACTTGAACCTGCTCTGAAGAGTTTTTCCAACTTTTGTTCAATACCATTCAGGTCATATATGAACCTGTCGTTGAACCCTTATTCCGGAACCAGGTCATACTTGAACCTGTACTAAAGATTTTTCACTTTTGTTCAATACCATTCAGGTCATGTTTGAACCTGTTGTTGAGCTTTATTCCAGTGTCAGGTCATACTTGAACCTGCTCTGAAGATTTTTCTCTGTGTGTTCAATACCATTCAGGTCATGTTTGAACCTGTTGTTGAGCTTTATTCCGGTGTCAGGTCATACTTGAACCTGCTCTGAAGAGTTTTTCCAACTTTTGTTCAATACCATTCAGGTCATATATGAACCTGTCGTTGAACCCTTATTCCGGAACCAGGTTATACTTGAACCTGTACTGAAGATTTTTCACTTTTGTTCAATACCATTCAGGTCATGTTTGAACCTGTTGTTGAGCTTTATTCCGGTGTCAGGTCATACTTGAACCTGCTCTGAAGAGTTTTTCCAACTTTTGTTCAATACTATTCAGGTCATATATGAATCTGTCGTTGAACCCTTATTCCGGTGTCAGGTCATACTTGAACATGCTCGGAAGATTCGTTTCTCTCTGTTTGTTCAATCCTATTCAGGTCATATATGAACCTGTTATTGAACTTTTATCCATTACCAGGTCATATATGAACCTGTTGATACACTCTTTTTGAATTTTTTCTGAGTTCGTTAAGTCACATCTGGACCGGCTGTCAGAACTTCTTGATATTCCCCCAGCATTGTCAGGTCACATATGAACCTGTTTTGTCGTGTTTTATTCCAGTATTGCCAGGTCATATCTGAACCTGCTGTGACATTTTTTTTCTTATTCGGGTTTAGTAAGTCATGTGTGAACTTACTACCGAAATCCCTTGTATTCTAAGTGTCGTTTATCAAATCTCACTTTGAATACTCCCCAGTGTGTGTCTGATTCTCCAGCAGGACTGTTTCCCCAGCAAGTTGTTTTTTACCCCATTTGTCTGTCTCCCTGTGGATCATCAGTATTCCCCACATATTGGTCTGTCTAGTAGCATCCCCTGTCAAGGGTCCATCATATCCCTAGCATATAAAAATTACAAAAAAAAAAGAATCATGCATCCATGCATATCATATCATATCACATCATATCATGGGGATTCAGGATCAAAATCCGGGTCTTCTCAGTATTTAATCATCTCCCACTATGATCATATGAAGAGTGTCCTGCTTCATATTCTCTAGTTGAAGATACTTAAATAGGGGCAGCTGTCATACCCCAATTTTGTCCGGGCAATTCAAAACTTTCGGATATGATGCATAAACTCAAAGCTTAAGTACCTCACTGGATCCAAGCTTCACAACCCCCAATCATGTCTAAATTTATTTGAACAACTTCACAACCTTAAAACCTTCATCATTCATGGTTTATTCTCATTTGCACTGATGGATTTAAGCATTCACTTGCTCATAATCATTAACTTTTTTTCAAGATAATTTCAAATTTTATGTTAATTTTAAATAAATAAATAAAAAAGGTTGGCTTGGTTGTTTATTTGAATCCCAACACTAATCCTAATCATATGGCTGACTTTTCATTATTGGCCATTGAGTTTTCCATGATTACATGATTATTACAATGCAAGCTTTGGTCACTTAGTAGCATTTCTTTGGTCAATCATAATGGCCTTCATGACCGTGCGACGCAGGCATTTTTGAGGGCCATTTTAGGTCTGAACTTAGAGTTTGGTTATGATAGGAAATATTTGGTCTGCAAGAACATAGAATGTCGTTTGTGGCAGGCCAATGGTTAAAGTTGTCTCAAAAGTAATTAGAAACAGATTAAGAGTTCAAAGAAGAAAAGTTCACATTTCAAAGTTAGAATCCTGTTATATCAGGCTGTTTACATATTAACCTTTAATACAGTTACTCAGTCGAGCCATATCATACAATTGTTAAGGTAAATTCATTACAAGAAGTGAAGCAAAATCCTCAGCTGTCTTTTGAACTTAAAATGACAGATTTCAAGAAAACTCCAAGCTTTTATCCGAACTCTATTTGACCATTCGCATCAGACCGACTGGAGTTTGTAAAAACCCTATGACACGCAATCTTCATTGACCATGTACTTGTATCCATGACAGCAATCCTGGAATGTTTTCTTTGTCAATCCAGCCACGGATATCAGGGCCAAACCGGCTTCCTAACAATCCGCATAACTTCAAACAGAGCTTTGTCTTCACATCTATTTAGCGGTGTTGTTGAACCTACTGCTAAGGAGCGTCACCCAATATGAATAAATTCGACTCAACATTCCAGCAGAAATTCTGGTATACCATTTGGCAGTAACAACATGTCATCACATCAGGAAATGAGATTTTGATCCTCCAACCCCTGTGGGATCCCTACAACCAGAACAGCTGGTGCAACTAGTTGTGACTTTTCTTGAGCAGCAGAGACATTTGGGAGGCTCTACGAACACGTTTGCAATGTATGATCCCAGGCAAAACATAGTTAATAAGTATAAAACCTCATTGAGACCATCATATGCTGTAGAAAACAACCTGGCAAAATCAGGACTCTCGACATCTCAGTTTTGGTCATCACGGACTTGCTGCAAATCCTACATGCACACCAGCAAACATTGCCAAACCAACATACAACCTGCAGGAATCAACCAAGACATATCAGTTAACAGAACCACACTGCTAGAAGACCGTCCTGCATTAAGGCAAGAGTGAGTTACAACCAGATTTCTTTTTTTAAGAATAAAGCAAAACCTGCATTGAAGCCAACAAACCTAGCCTATGCAGTTTTCGGATCAACCCAAATCAAGGGCTATAAGAAGCAATGAGTTAGCTCAAAGGTAGCGATGTCGTCAATACCAACTCAACAGTCATAATAATATATGCCTCGCAGAGCTCAAAACAAAAAAAACTTAAGCCAACAAGACATGAGGAACTAATCAACAATGGATTGATATTGTAAGACGGAACAGTACCACCAAATGCTGCAAGTTCTACGGTAACATAAGCCAAAGCACCAATGGGAATTTGTCACGTCCATCATAAGAAACAGAATACAACCATTCAAGCACGGCTAACAATCCAAACTGCCCCAAACTTCCAAATTAAACCTGTGCATAATACACACAAAAATAGCTCAGATATGCAGTGTATGGGAACTGATTATGTAAAGCCCAAAGTAGAGAGATTTGGACCTATTGCCAACTACAACAAGGTTACTGCAAGATAATCATGTGAAAACCAAAGTTCTCCGAATTCACTGCAGTAAAAGCAATCAACAAGGCAGTTAAATTTCAAGAAAATTCCCAAAATTGGCATAAGGACAAAAACATAGAAGAAAGCAAAACCCAGTTTACCTGTTCCAACCCAAGCGTCGATTGAGGCGACCAAAACCTGACCATCCAGAGGGGGTTTTGCAGGATACTCTTTTGAGCTCCATATGCCATCCTAAAAAACCCTAATCTGTGAGGATAAAAGGGAGAAAGCGATTCAGAGAGAGGAGAGGAAAAAAAGACGAAAAAAAGGAGGCGGACAAAAAAAAACTCTACCAAGAACCCTAACCCGAAAATCAAAGAGAAACCGATTGAGAGAGGCGAAGGAAGAAAGATTCACGTAACACCATCCTTTCCAATCGCTAGCGGCTTTGTTGTGACCGGTGAGTTTCGATTTCCAATTCACGTTTTTTATTTTTGATTTGATCTCAACCGGACGCGCTTCACTCCTGACCATAGATGAAGACTAGGTGCTCTTGTTTCCGATTTGAGATTTGCTTTTCTTCATCGTCATTAGATGGATGATTTCTTCCTGGTTTCGTGCTTAGTTTTTCCTTACTGAGGAAAGTGTTGGTATTTTTATTTTTGTTGCTTCTATGCCTTTATTGGTTTTGACTGTAGCAGTAGTTTTAATGGCACCTTTAGTTTGGGAAACAACACTAATAACGTTTTGATTTACCCGATACCCTTTGGTCTTCCCAAACTTTGTTTGTTTTTCCCATGAATGACTTGACAGCTAGCCTTCCACCCTTCTGTTCGCCTCCCCACGTGGGCCAGGCTAGAACGGGTTTCTATAAACCAAACCCAACAGACTATTTTTGTTTTGATTTTTATTTTTTAATTTTAATTTCAATCTATTCTGGTTTAATATCTAAATTGTTATTAAAATTATAAATAATCATGAATGGTCTAGTGGAGAGAGGTTATTTTTGTGATCTTAAGTGGAGAGGGTTCAATACTCATATGTAGCATTTTTTTCAATTTAGCATTTTATTTCTTTTAACATTTTTTATGTTTATGTTTTATTATACTCATGGTTTCATTATTATTCAATAGCACAAATCTGTTTTTTTTATTAATTTCATCATTCATTCAAAAACCATTTTAAAACTATTAAAATCATATTTCTCGATTCAATGTCGAGCCCATTTCCATACCCTTGTAAGTCGATTGCTTTTAAGCATCACCATCAACCTCATATGGCTTACTCTTGGGCCTTCTTACAATGAGCTCTTAAGCAACATCAACTTAACTTTCAATAATTTCAAACCTCGGTACTTTAATTGTTTTAACTTAATATTCAGAATCATTTTCTAAATAAAAGTTGGAAGAAAAAGGTTACCTGGATGGAATGTCCAGTCGTAATCCCGAATATTAGGCTCAAGCTGTAAGAGCTTGCAAGCCATAAATATTCGTCTTCTCTTTAACACTCCAATATTCAAAATCATTTTCTAAATAAAAGTTGGAAGAAAAAGATTACCTGGATGGAATGTCCAGTCATAATCCCGAATATTAGGCTCAAGCTGTAAGAGCTTGCAAGCCATAAATATTCGTCTTCTCTTTAACCCTCTAATATTCAAATCATCTTCTTAATAAAGTTGGAAGAAAAAGATTACCTGGATGGAATGTCCAGTCGTAATCCCGAATATTAGGCTCAAGCTGTAAGAGCTTGCAAGCCATAAATATTCGTCTTCTCTCCAAAACACCTGTAAATATCTCCAACCATCTTCTTAATAAAGTTGGAAGAAAAAGATTACCTGGAGGGAATATCCAGTCGTAATCCCGAATATTAGGCTCAAGCTGTAAGAGCTTGCAAGCCATAAATATTCGTCTTCCCTCCAAAACATTCATAAATATTCAAATCATTTTCTTAGCAGCATTGGAAAGAAACAGACTGCCTGGATGGAATGTCCAGACGTAGTCCCGAGTATTAGACCCAAGCTGTAAGAGCTTGTAGGTCACAAGTACTCGTCTTTCAGACTTCAAAATACCTAATTCCTATTTAATACTTTTTCAATAAAGGTGGAAATGGAACATGGTGTATACCATGCACTCCTGAGGTTAAGATTCGAGACGTATGCCTCGCCAATCTTAACTCTCGCCATCGTCTAAAATTGTCAATGTGGTTTCGTCAAACCCTTTCTCAATCAAATCTAAGATACCTAAATTTTATTTAATACTTTTTCAATAAAGGTGGAAATGGAACATGGTGTATACCATGCACTCCTGAGGTTAAGATTCGAGACGTATGCCTCGCCAATCTTAACTCTCGCCATCGTCTAAAATTGTCAATGCGGTTTCTTCAAACCTTTTCTCAATCAAAATCCAAAATACTTAATTCCTATCTTAACTTCTTTCAATAAAGATGGAAATGGAACATGGTGTATACCGTGCACTCCTGAGGCTAGGATTCGAGATGTATATCTCGCTCATCCAAGTTCTCGCCATCACTCAAAATACATCCAACCAATCAAACTCTTTCTCGCCGCCGTGCGATTAATCAAAAACCTTTTTCATAAATGAAAGATATATTATCTTAAGTGATACAAAACAATGTTTCGGCCACGATTGTTGAGTAGAGCTAAATGACGCTTTTCCGAATGTAGATTTATAAATCCGTTTGATGTGTGGTATGCGTCCACTCCTCATCTGTTTTGGGTAAAACGGTGTTTTCGTCGATTAATACAATATAGCTTTCGCTAAAATCGACCAACAAACAAACATTTTTCTACCCAGAACTACGTAAGCCTTGATTTCTCTTTTGAGATACGTAGGAGCAGGATTTGTAAATCTTGTCAGGCCCATTAATAAAAAACTTAGGTTTAGTCCTTCGTCAAAAATCCAAAAACATTTCTTCTCTCTTATATTCATTCTTTCCCACCTAATAATTCGAAAAGCCTAACATTTCAAACTAACATTAACGCACACAACTGACCTAATGGTTCCCGTTGAGTACAACGGACGTGAGGGGTGCTAATACCTTCCCCTTGCGTAATCGACTCCCGAACCCTGATATTGGTTGCGATGACCATATCTTATCCTTTCTTTTGTCCTGGGTTTTATCGATATTTCCCCTTTCCTTTTTAGGAATAAATAAAGTTCGGTGGCGACTCTGTTCAATCCATCATTGCGAGCGTGCGATCGCGCTTCGCTTTGAAGTCGTATCCCCATTTTTTCGAGGTGCGACACCTTGTTTTATTGATAACTCTTTGTGATGGTTTATTATTGAAAGGTGTTTTCCAACTCTTGACCTAGGTTTTCATCCATCCTTGTTCTTTAGCTAGAGATAGTTTTGAATGAGTTTGTTCACTAAAAAGTTAAACCTAAAAGTTGTCATTTTGATAGATTGTGTGAGAAATCAACAATGGATCAAAATGGGAAAAACCCACATGTGTGTTAGAAATAAACACATTGGGAGGATTTTGTGAATGTGTTTATCATCTAATGGAGTTTATGAGTTTTGTTTGATCGAACATATGCATGCAAAGTGATCGTCGAACCCTAACTTTGACAATCTTTCTCAAATCGTAAAACCAAAACTTTTACCATAATTTCTTACTTTTTATGCAAGCTACCGTAACCGAAAACTAAAACCCCCCTTGTTACTATAAGTTAAGAACTTAACAACTGTCGAACGGCGGCAATATCACATAATCCATGTGGAGACGATAACAAATCCCGATACTCTATCCTTGTTCTAACAAATACTCAACTAGTCACCCACATGTATGAGATCTATGCATCATCATGAGAAGGGCTCCAACTTGGATAAGGATCAATAAGTATGCCACTAGCTCTCACAGATGGAAAAGAATTGTCATCAATACTATGAGGATAGGAGAATTATATCTCAACTATGGAAATGACTCATGTCTAAGCTTTGAGAAAAGTTTTAAAGGGAAAAGTTCACAAACGGCACCAAAATGATTTGAATGAGTTAGGCATTTTTTAGTCTTTTGAAATTGGTCTGAATATGCTTAAGATGGATTAGCATTTATTAAGAAAATGTTTTGAAAATAACTTGACAAAAGTCAAGGTTTATTGAGAAAAATGATTCAAGTTAAAAAATAATAAGGTTTTGGAAAAGAGAGAAGATTTTGAAAATTAAAGAAAGGGAGGAGAAGGAGAGGCTATCCTAGAGCATACAATAAAAGTTAGAGAGGAAAGATCTAACCAAGAGATAGCAAGATTTAGGACATAAGTCAAGCAAGAATTCCCTTCTTTGGATTAAGCCTCAAACAAGCCAAATAACAAATAATAATCCACGCATCAGATGAAACCAGAATGACCAAATCAAGTCTTCAAAGGAAGTATCCAAGGTCTCAAATCATAAGTCTCAGAGCAAAGGTCAAGATCCTAATTCTAAGTCCATAACTCCACAACATTGCTAAGGATAGTAGCCACAAGTCCATCAATCAGGAGAGCCAAGTTTCTTTTTTAGGTTTTTCTTATTAGTGTTTTCTTTACAAGGACATAAAAGAAAAAGTCCAAATGGACAAAGAAAAAATGACAAAATCACAAATAATATGAGATGAGATGCTAAACATAGAGTATAAAGTAAATGGCATAAAATAAAAGAGCATACAGTAAATGACTTTAAAGTAAAAGTTAATACAAGTAAAATGTTAGTAAATGATGTTAGAAATCAAAATGAAAGATGGTTTGGTCATTTTTTGGAGAACACTCAACTACTCACTCACAAGCATGAAAATATGAACCTATACATCATTTATGAGAAAGGCTCCAACTTGGATGAAATCAACAAGTATGCCACTAGCTCTCACAAATGAAAAGGGAGCAATGTTTTCACCTAATACCATGAGGAAAATGAGACTTACAATCTCACTTATAAAATTGCCTTTTACTTTTGGGACAAATTTAATGCTATGTTAATCAATCGTAATTGGACTTATGTAGAAGTCACAACTATCCGAGGTCGGTCAATAATTATGTTAGTGTTAATACATGCTAGAGAAATGATATGTAAATCGTTCTCCTAAAGTCATGCCACACAAAAAAAGAAAAGAGGGAATGATCAAGCACAAAGGCTAGGAGGATGATCCACTTCTTCAATTCACACTTCATGACACTTGGGACAAACTTATGCATCAATCTAAAGTACCTTAAATGATCCATGATCAATTAGGAGGTAGATTTGAAATGATGAAAGTTCATCAAGTACCAATCCATACATCATGCACAAGATGGACACAAGCCATCCAATTGATCAAAGGGAAAATAAGAAGATGAAGAAGAAGGGGACAAGAGAGGTCATACCAAATCGGACCAAATGTTTGATCAAGTCATCATCAAAATTAATCATCCATTTTGGTGGATTAGGGTTTTCACCCCATCAACATCCAAGATCCATTGAGTTTGATGAGACTCATGATCCAAGGCCAACAGAAGTTCACAAAGGCCACATAAATATAAAATGCAATCAAATGAAATAAAAATGCACCAAAAGTAATTTTAAATGAATTTTAAAATAGAAATAAATTGAAAAATCCATAAAGTCCTTTAAAACACCAAATAAATGGCCAAGAAAATTATGGAAGGTTGGAAATAAAATAAGAAGCATATAATAATATTTTCAAAATTTAAAAATGCAGAAGAGTATTTTTTTAAACCAATTAAAATAATGGAGAAAAGAGAAAATTCATGAAAAATAGAAAACCAGTGAAATAAAATGTGAAAAAATAAAACATTAGATGGAGAAAAATAAAAGAGAATTTTTGAAATTATTTTGGGATTTTTTGGATGGAAAATGAAATTACTATGAATTTTAAAAGAAAAAGGCAATTAAAAATAATAAAAATCAGAAAAAACATGGAGCGTTGGATCACGCCTCATTAATTGACGTGGCATATCTAACACTCTTCAAGTTAGAGAGCACGATGGAACGCGCTACAAGCAGCACACAGAATCCAATTCAAACTCAACCAATCAAAACATTTCAAATGTCCAACGTGTTTGGCGAAACTCAGATGACCTGGAACACTCCAGTCATCTTCTCTGATAAGCTCTCACCGGAGCTTCATCTTTTGGTAAATTCAGAACACGAGACCACCACCATTGTGATCATCTTCTCATCCCGAATTCAACTTCATGCTCCAAATTCATTTATCTAAATCGAGCAGAGAAAATTTCGGAGAAGCTTCAAAAGCAGGAAAGCCACGAAAAATAAAATTAAATGATGAACATGGTCAATCAACACCAGCTAAGTTAGGGGAAGGCATCAGAGAGTGAAGGACTACATTGTGGTGACTTGTTTGAGTTCAAATCATGCTCAGAATTACCTTGTCCATATGGTGATCAGAAGTTGATGAAGCTCGATCTGGTTAGAGCACTTCAGAAGGTCTTAGAGCTTGGGAATTGTTGCAAAAGTTTAAGAGGATGCCGAAGATGCTAATGGAATCAAGAAATTGGATTGAAACAAGTTGAAACTCAAAACACGATAGTTGAATTTTTCTGGAAAATTTCAAGTTGCAGCAGGGATTTCTTGGCTCTCAAAAGCTTGGAAATGAATGCAGTAGCTTCCTCTATTTATAGGGAATGTGTTTGGATCTAAATATGTGTGGAATGATGCTGAATTTGTGCAAAATGAATTTGATCCGAATGTGAGAAAAGTGTGACTTGCAACTCATCAAAACTCGGTGAAATAATGCATTTTAATGGTCAATTAACTTTTGGAGACTTGTTTAAACATGTTTAGGTCCAAAACATAGGTTAATTTGGCTTGGAATTGAGATTAGTGGAGTTCAAAATTCGGGCAATGGTAATTTCTTCAGTTACAAGTCACCATGTTTAACCCAATGGGGCATCCTACTCATAAGGCTTTTTGATCCCATTCTTTTTGCAATGTGTTGACATTATGGAAAAGATTATAATGTTCCAAGAAAGGTTGGATTTGGATGCTTGAGAACAAAGTTATTTCATATTGAAGTTGGCATGAAAAACTGATCATATAACAGAAAAATTTGAGTGCTTCATGGCCGAAAATGTCCTGTAATGTTTCAATGAATTCCATGGCCTTCCAAGCATATTATGACCTTAATCCTTGAAGAAAACTTGTAAAGGGAATCACAAATGACATTGTGTAAAATGAATCATCCTCATATGTTGAAAATTGAAGAAGTTATGATCTTTGAAAGTTGAGGAAAAATCACTTGAAAATAAGTCAAATTTCACTAAGTCCACAAATGACCTATAATGTATCCAAACTTTTGATGATCCTCCAAGCATAATTGGCTCTTATAATGTAAAGAGAAGTTGTAGATGATGTTGAGAAGAGTCATATGCAAAATGAAGCATTCAAAAATATTGAGATCTAAACGAGTTGTGATCCTTGGAATCTTGACTTTAAATGTTGACTTTATGGTCAAACCACTTAGAACAAATTGTGTACTTGGACTTTTCCTTGCATTTCAAAGCACACGGGTGATCATATGAACTTAAAATAAGGTGTCCTTGATTGCCTCTTTATTAAATTGCTCAAAGCTTGAAGTTACTTCTTGAAGAAGGCATGGAAATAAACACATGAACCTTTGACTTTCCTTGAGAAATAAGCAACAACACTTTGAGATACCCTTGATTGAAAATCCCTACCATGCACAATAAAAATAAAAAATATTTTTGCTGTTTCGATTAGTGGTTAGATAAGAAAATAAACATGTAAACACAAAGGTAAAACACCAACAAAGAGGTGCTTCATGATCCCTGCAAAAGCAAAACCCAAAGATGAGGGGGAGAGGGACCAAAAGGTGACCTTGCTTGTGTGCAATGATGCAAATAATATGTGGGATCTTAGGGTAAAAAATTAGGGTATGGCACTTAGGTCAATAGATTCAAAATATGGCACATCGGGTGATAACTTATCATTGATGCAAAGTATGGAAGATGATCAATGGATCAACTTACCATAGTTTTGCATCAATGAAAGTTGTACAACCCCAAGTCCATCTATCAATAGATTGACAAAAGGAAGACTATCCAAAACTCAAGGTTGAAGATTAAATGACTAATTAAGTTATTAAGTTAAACAAGTATAAGATCAAGGTATATTATTAACAAGTTAATAAGAGTTAATATATGATATAAACAAGTAAGTATAAGAGGTTATTGGGTTAGAATGAACCAAAAGAAATAACAATGCATCAGATGAAATCACAAGTCAACATATGTACAAGTAGGCCTCATCCACAAGTCAGATGACACAAGTTTTTTGAAACAGGGGCAACCTATCCATGATTCGATGTACCATGTGAAAATCTGGTATCAGATATAAGATGTCGAAGGTAATGTTACGACACTGATATCTGCTAACACACAATGGATAAGATAAACAGAATGGTAAAGCAAATAACACAAGCAATTGTTAACCCAGTTCGGTGCAACTCACCTACGTCTGGGGGCTACCAAGCCAGGAAGGAAATTCACTAAAATAGAATTAGTTCAAAGACTCTCCGTACACTTCAACAAGTTACAGTCTTTCTCACCTAATCTCTACCCGTGCACCTTCTACCTAAGCACTCTTAGATATGAGAACCCACTCACTTCCCTTATAATCACACCCACAATGATCTTAAACAACAATCCCTTGTGAAAAGAAAATACTTTCCAATTACACATTCTTGATTTTACTTCACAGTTTCAATCAAGAAGACACACTCTTGATCTTGCTTCAAAGCTTTGATCAAGAAGACACACACTTGATCTTGCTTCACAACTTTGATCAAGTAGACACACACTCTTGCTTAACAGCTTTAGAGTGACAAATTACAACCACAAATCAGTCCAATTCAATCATCAATGGATGACTTGAATGACCTACAAGTCTTACGACTAAACAGACACAAACCCTAGCTCTCTCTCTATATTTCGCTCAGTCTTGGTTGTGTGTTCAAACAGGTTTTCTAAGTCCCTTTTTATAGAAGCTCTCAGCTGGGCTTGGACATCTTGAAAACCCTAAATCTATTTTCCAATCAAATCTTTTTATAACAGTTGTATAGATCTCCTTGGAAAATAAGTAAATCTGGTTGTAATCCATGATTGAATGCGCCAGCTAGCCATATCTTCAATCATCCAAAGATTGCCATTAATTGTGCAATCACAAAACACCAGACATTCACACTGAATGTTCTATGTACAGGATGTCATGACATCGGATCTGACATCCTGTAAAAATCCTGCATAATCCAATAATTCCTTTTATAGCTTTTAGCAGGTACAGCCATATCAGATGCCATGACATTGTGTATGTCATCTGAAACAATCCTGCATGAACATGTCTTCCATTTAAGCTCCAGCAGGTACATCCAATATCAGACGCCTTGTCATTGTATGTGGCATTCTGAAACAATCCTGCTTGCACATGTTCTTGAATTCCAGCAGGTACATTGGATATCTCATGTTAAGACATCGCACATGACATCTTGTGAACACTCTTTGTTTTACCAAAATTGCTGCCAACACTTAGAATCAACAAACTCCCCCTTTGGCAAATTTTGGCTAAAACATATATCTGTCTTTTTGTTCACAAGGCAAACTATCAGCAGTTTAAACAACATAACAGAAGTTTAATCAGCAGCAGAAGCAAAACAATTACTAGCTATGGCTACTAGTAATACACACATGCACAAGGGTACTTCTCCGCCCCCTAAATCTGTGCAACAAACAACAGAATTACTAGTTATGGATGCAACTAGTAAGACACACAAATGCACAATGCACAAGGGTACTTCTTCTCCCCCTAAATCTGTGCATTCATCAAATAACAGCTACTGTAACTCCAGCACCTGTACCAGCCAGAATGTCATACTGACATCTGCTTCAACATCAACACCTGTGCACCATATCAGACATCCTGTTTGACGTCTGTAAACAGAACAACATTCTGTTGTAGCACCTGTGCACTTCTTTCAATAATAGTTGTCCTTCTGTCCAGCCGCATCCAACTTCCATAATAGCTTCAATATCAAGCACTTCTCCCCCCCTTTTTAGTCAAAATTGACCAAAGGTGACCTTATAACTTCAATTTTTCAAACATCAGCATCCGAATAGCTTCCTTGCCACAACGCAGTTTTCCCAGGCAGAAATATCCTCTGGGATAACCACACACTCCTTTGCTTGCTATAGGTTCTCATGAACACAGATCCCCAACTTCCCCCTTAAACATTCAAATTAATTGGCATCCAAGGCTTTAGTGAAAATGTCAGCTAATTGCTTTTCAGTAGTAACATGCTCCAGAGTTATGATCTTCTCTTCTACTAGTTCTCTGATAAAGTGATGACGAATGTCAATGTGCTTTGTCCTGCTATGTTGAATAGGATTTTTGGAAATATTTATGGCACTCAGGTTATCACAGTATAATGTCATGACTTCTTGTGTGACATTGTATTCAGACAACATCTGCTTCATCCATACCAGTTGAGAACAACTACTCCCAGCTGCTATGTATTCAGCTTCAGCAGTGGATAGAGATACACAGTTTTGTTTCTTGCTAAACCATGAAATCAGATTGTTCCCCAAAAAGAAGCATCCCCCAGATGTGCTTTTCCTATCATCAGCACTTCCAGCCCAGTCAGCATCACAGAACCCAATCAACATGGATCCAGATCCATGAGTATACAACATCCCATAGTCATTGGTGCCATTGACATATTTCAGTATTCTCTTCACTTGGTTTATGTGACTGACTTTTGGTTCAACTTGATACCTAGCACAAACACCTACAGCAAATGCAATGTCAGGTATGGTTGCTGTGAGATATAAGAGACTTCCTATCATGCTTCTGTATAGACTCTGATCTACACTGACACCATTTTCGTCTTTGGAGATTTTCACATGAGTAGGAGCAGGTGTCCTTTTATGGCTTGCATTTTCCATTCCAAACTTCTTCACAATGTTCTTGGCATACTTACTTTGAGATAGAAAGATAGAGTCTTCCATCTGTTTGACTTGTAGCCCAAGAAAGTAGGTCAGTTCTCCAACAAGGCTCATCTCAAACTCAGATTGCATTTGTCTAACAAAATGTTCAACCATCTGCTCTGACATCCCACCAAATAGAAAGATAGAGTCTTCCATCTGTTTGACTTGTGCCACCATGAGCTTTCCTCCTTCATTCTTCACAAACAGAGTTTTGTCAATACCTCCCTTTTTGTATCCATTGTCAGTGAGGAACACTGTGAGTCTCTCATACCAAGCCCTGGGAGCTTGCTTCAACCCACAGAGGGCTTTCTTTAATCTGTACACATGTTGTGGAAGATTTGGATTTGTGAATCCTTTAGGTTGTTCAACATATACTTCTTCATTTAAGTAGCCATTCAGGAAGGCACTTTTCACATCCATTTGGAACAGCTTGAATTTCAGAATACATGCCACTCCAAGTAATAGTCTAATGGACTCAAGGCGAGCTACAGGAGCAAATGTTTCATCAAAGTCCACTCCTTCAACTTGATTGTATCCTTGAGCTACTAAACTAGCATTGTTTTTAGTAACAACCCCTTGTTCATCAGATTTATTCTTATAAACCCACTTTGTTCCTATGACATTTACCCCTTCAGGTCTAGGAACCAGTTCCCATACTTCATTCCTCTTGAATTGGCCTAGCTCCTCTTGCATTGCATTGATCCAGAACTCATCAGTCAAGGCTTCCTTGATATTTCTGGGTTTAATTTTTGACACAAAGCAGCCATGTGAGATTACTTCCCTTGATCTAGTAGTGACTCCTTTATCTGGATCTCCTATGATAAGATCTTTAGGATGATCCTTCTGAATTTTGATAGAGGGTCCCTTGTTTATTTTGTCATCTTCAGGTTCAGCTTGAGGAGGTTCTTCTTCCTTATTTCTGTCTGAGTGGTCAACTGGAGACTCATTCAGAGATGTCTCAACATCGTCCTTGACATCCGTCTGTTGGTCATCAACCACAACATTAATGGATTCCATCAATACATTAGTTCTGGAATTAAAGACCCTGTAGGCTCTACTGTTTGTTGAATAGCCCAGAAATATTTCTTCATCACTTTTGGGATCCATCTTCCTTCTTTGCTCACGATCAGCCAGGATATAGCATTTGCTACCAAATACATGGAAGTATTTGACTGTGGGTTTTCTTCCTTTCCAGACTTCATAAAGGGTTGTGGGAGTTCCTTTCTTCAATGTCACTCTGTTGTGAACATAGCAGGTTGTGTTTATGGCTTCAGCCTAAAAATGATAGGGCAATTTCTTAGCATGAATCATAGCTCGGGATGATTCTTGAAGAGTCCTATTTTTTCTTTCCACCACACCATTTTGCTGGGGAGTGATGGGGGATGAGAACTCATGATGAATTCCTTCTGAAGAGCAGAATTCAGCAAATTTGTTGTTCTCAAACTCCTTCCCATGATCACTTCTAATTTTGACAACAGGACTTTCTTTTTCCCTTTGAAGTTTCAAACAAAGCTCCTTAAAGACTTCAAATACATCAGATTTTTCTCTTATGAAATTGATCCAGGTGTATCTGGAGAAGTCATCTACCACTACATATGCATATTTCTTCCCACCAAGGCTTTCTACTTGCATGGGACCCATCAAGTCCATATGAAGTAGCTCCAGGACTTTGGTAGTTGTGTCATGTCTAAGCCTCTGGTGTGACATCCTTGTTTGTTTTCCAATCTGACATTCTCCATAGATTTTTCCCTCATCAATCTTTAAGTTGGGAATTCCTCTAACTGCATCAACAGATATGATCCTTTTCATACCTTTAAGGTGCAGATGGCCCAATCTTTGATGCCATATCTTCACCTCTTCTTCTTTGGATAAGGTACACATTGAGGAGTATCCAGTTTCTTGAGAGCTCCACATGTAGCAGTTGTCTTTGGACCTAACTCCCTTCATGATTACTTTGTTTTCTTTGTTAGTAATCAGACATTCAGTTTTGGTGAAGTTTACATTCAGACCTTGATCACACAGTTGACTGATGCTTATAAGATTAGTAGTTAATCCCTTAACAAGTAGGACATCATCAAGGTCAGGAACTCCAGGGCAATCCATCCTACCCATTCCCTTGATTTCCCCCTTTGCACCATCACCAAAGGTAACATAACTCATGGCATGAGGATGAAGTTCAGTTAGCAGATTTTTGTTCCCAGTCATATGTCTAGAGCAACCATTGTCAAAGTACCAATCTTCTTTGGCAGAAACTCTGAGGGAAGTGTGAGCTATGAGACTTGTGACCTTTGTCTTAGGAGTCCATTGCCTTTTGTTGACAGTCTTGTGATGCTTGGACCCTGATTAGTATTGAGACTGAACAGGGCCAGGATAGCCATATAGCTTATAGCAAAAGGTCTTCAGGTGGCCAAATTTTCCACAGTATTGGCATTTCCATATTTGATGCTTCCCTTTTTGCTGTTGTGACATCTGATGTAACATCTCAGGTTTGCTTTTAACATGGCTGCAATTTGGTTTGGATTTTGTTTTGCAACCAGTGTAACTGTACTCAGCCTTGAATCCAATACCGGATTTGTTTCCTGTTATTTGGCCAGTCTGGAGAACCTTGTCTAAGATGGCAGATCCATTGTTAAGCATTCTTACATACTTAGTCATCTCATCTAGTTTGGAATTCAAGAATACAGCTTCCACCTTTAATTTTGAGATGGTTTCCACAAGCTCTTCCTTTTCATTTTCCAGCTGAGCTATCACTTTCTTCTGGCTTTCAACTTGTCCGCACACTCCTGCCTTTCTGTGGCACAACTCTTTAAGGGTTCTTTCATCATCAATTGACTCTTCCTCAGACCCCCATCTTCCTGTCAATGCAGACACATGGTTTATGGCTTCTTCTGTTTCACTTCCATCAGACCAAGAGGCCACAAGACTCCTCTTTTGTTTCTTGAGGTAGGTCCCACATTCAGTTTTAATATGACCATACCCATTACACTCATAGCACTGAACTTCTTTGGGCTTTTCTTCAGACTTTGGTTTCTTACCAAAGCTGTTGGATTTACTGATGTCAGATGTGATGTTCTTGACATTTCCCTTTGCTCTCACATCTACCCTTTTTATCAGTCTATTGAACTGTCTTCCCAGCATTGCTATCTCATTTGCCAGGTCTTCATCAATATCTTGACCACCTTCCTCATCTTCCTCTTCAGTGTTTGACATAAATGCTATGCTCTTGGCTTTCTTTTCAGCTCCATCACATATTCCCATCTCAAATTTTTGGAGGGATCCAATTAGCTCATCAACTCTCATATTTGAGATGTCTTAAGATTCTTCTATGGTTGTTACTTTCATAACAAATCTCTTGGGGAGTGATCTGAGTATTTTTCTTACTAACTTTTCATCTGACATCTTCTCACCCAAGGCTCCAGAGGCATTGGCAATTTCAAGGATACTCATGTAGAATTCATGAATATTTTCAACTTCTTTCATCCTTAAGTTTTCAAACTTGGAGGCGAGCAGCTGGAGTCTAGACATCTTTACCCTAGAGGTGCCTTCATGAGTGGTCTTGAGAATGTCCCAAGCTTCTTTGGCCACTTCACAGTTGTTTACCAGCCTGAAAATATTTTTGTCTACCCCATTGAATATTGCATTCAAGGCTTTAGAGTTTCTAAGAGCAAGATCATCCTCCTCCTTGGACCATTCTTCTTCAGGCTTTTTAGTGGTGGCTTCCCCTTCTTTAGTAATGACAGGATGTACCCAACCTGTTAACACAACTTTCCAAGCCTTGTTATCAAGGGATTTCAAAAACGCTACCATTCTAGGTTTCCAATAGTCATAGTTAGAACCATCCAAAATTGGTGGCCTATGAACAGATCCTCCATCTCTCTCCATTGTACCAGAAAGTATTGCCCCTAGATCTCACCCAGAACTAGAGCAGGATGCCTGCTTTGATACCAATTGAAATTCTGGTATCAGATATAAGATGTCGAAGGTAATGTTACGACACTGATATCTGCTAACACACAATGGATAAGATAAACAGAATGGTAAAGCAAATAACACAAGCAATTGTTAACTCAGTTCGGTGCAACTCACCTACGTCTGGGGGCTACCAAGCCAGGAAGGAAATTCACTAAAATAGAATTAGTTCAAAGACTGCCCGTACACTTCAACAAGTTACAGTCTTTCTCACCTAATCTCAACCCGTGCAACTTCTACCTAAGCACTCTTAGATATGAGAACCCACTCACTTCCCTTATAATCACACCCACAGTGATCTTAAACAACAATCGCTTGTGAAAAGAAAATACTTTTCAATTACACATTCTTGATTTTACTTCACAGTTTCAATCAAGAAGACACACTCTTGATCTTGCTTCAAAGCTTTGATCAAGAAGACACACACTTGATCTTGCTTCACAGCTTTGATCAAGTAGACACACACTCTTGCTTAACAACTTTAGAGTGACAAATTACAACCACAAATTAGTCCAATTCAATCATCAATGGATGACTTGAATGACCTACAAGTCTTACGACTAAACAGACACAAACCCTAGCTCTCTCTCTATATTTCGCTCAGTCTTGGTTGTGTGTTCAAACAGGTTTTCTAAGTCCCTTTTTATAGAAGCTCTCAGCTGGGCTTGGACATCTTGAAAACCCTAAATCTATTTTCCAATCAAATCTTTTTATAACAGTTGTATAGATCTCCTTGTAAAATAAGTAAATCTGGTTGTAATCCATGATTGAGTGCGTCAGCTAGCCATATCTTCAATCATCCAAAGATTGCCATTAATTGTGCAATCACAAAACACCAGACATTCACACTGAATGTTCTGTGTATAGAATGTCATGACATCGGGCCTGACATCCTGGAAAAATCCTGCATAATCCAATAATTCCTTTTATAGCTTTTAGCAGGTACAGCCATATCAGATGCCATGACATTGTGTATGTCATCTGAAATAATCCTGCATGAACATGTCTTCCATTTAAGCTCCAGCAGGTACAGCCAATATCAGAAGCCTTGTCATTGTATGTGGCATTCTGAAACAATCCTGCTTGCACATGTTCTTGAATTCCAGCAGGTACATAGGATATCTCATGTTAAGACATCACACATGACATCTTGTGAACACTCTTTGTTTTACCAAAATTGCTGCCAACACTTAGAATCAACACCATGGATGAACAATTGGTCATCCATTAGTAGGTTTAAAGTATGGAAGGTTCAATCAACCCTAATCCACCCAAATCATGACCAAGATGGATTTCATTAGACTATGGATTCAAGACTCCATAAGTCCCTCAAAAAACATTCAAATGACTTTAGATAAGGCGCTAATAAATTCTAGAGACAAAAATAATCGGGGTCTATGTTCAAAATATTTTCAGAATGATAAAATAAACGGGGTAAAAAAATAGTTCAAAGTTGGAAATAAAATATGATGAAAAATAATAAAACAGAAGTAGAAAAATAAAAATGAGACAAAGTGCATGTGCTAGGGGTTGAACCCCTGACATTAGGGTCATGGGGGGATCAATCCCCTCTCTCACTGGGACAAACGCTCGGTGGTGATAGCAAACACACTGAAGCAAATAAATATTAAACACAAAGTGGAAATAAGATGCGCGCGCAGAATAGCCAATCAGATCATGACATCATTTCTTTTTGAATTTGAAAGCGCGCGCCAATGGTCGTCTTTAACCTTTGACGTCATAAATCAAAACTCAAAAATATGTGTTTTTAACCAGAGTTTTTTGTGGAATCAGCTTGCAAACATATAAACAAACAAACCTCCACACTCACGAGCCATTGATTGGCTCTGAGTGTGGAGTATTTTTTCATGAACCAGAAGAACACAAATGACCTAGTTCAAAAATAAAACTCTAGATATTGATTAATCAAAGCTACAAGTTTAGGGTAAATGATCAGAAGAACATTTCGAGGTGAATGGGAACTTGTTTGGATGATGAGGGTGAAGGGAACTACCTGATTACAATCAACTCAGGGAGGTATTCCGACGACTTGGCTCAACTCAGATGAAGCTTAGGGAAGATGAGTTAGGGCTTTGGAAAGCTTGAGTGAATGTTAGTAAAGGTTTTTGGGTGGTTATTTGGGGTTGAAACACTCTGAAAACCAAAACACGATTCTCTGTTTTGGAAGCTTTGGTTCAAAAGTGCAGTAGAGATTTAAGGGCTTTTCAAGCTTAGAAAATGAAGGGGATACCTCCCCCTATTTATAGGGAAGGTGTATGGATGGTTTGGAGGGAAAGAGCTGAAGGTTTGCTTCAGAATGTTGAGTGGCTCGAAGAATGCCTTGGATGGACTTAGGGGGAACAAGTGTAATTGTTGTATGACCTTGCTTGTAGCTCAAATCACTTTTCATTGGTCCCTTGCATCGATTTGGAACAGACACGGGTCTTAGTTTGGCTTGCTACATATTTCACTTTTTGCTAATTTGGGAAAAAATTGTTTTTGCACATGGGGTCGGGTTTTGATCCTTGGGATGTTTTAGATTGCAAGTTTACTTTAAAATATACCACAATACCATATGCAACATGTTTGGAGACCATTAAAATCAAATTGGATTAATTTGGGAACTTGGTAAATGGATTTGCAAATTCTTAGTTGGACATGTCTGGTTTATGCATCAGGGTGATCACCAATGTTTGAACCAAGGCCAAATGAAATTGGCTCGTGAATTTTGTCTTAAACTTGTGCCATTTGTTCCTTTATATGTCCTTCGTTGAATGGAAAAAGAACTAGGTAAAAAGGGTTTGTGGTTTGGAAATGGCAATGTGCTAAAGTAGTGGTCTTAGTCATGTTTTAGGGCATGGTGGGCATGGTGGACCATCTTGGCCAATGCAAAAATTGAAGTCCTTCCTCAATGAATTAGGTCTTGGATTTTGAAACATAGTTGGATAGCGACTTAATTTGGACATTTTTTTCGAATTGGAATTCAAAAAGCTTGTGAAATGAGAAAGTCATGGTCTTTGGAACTTTCCATAGGCCATTCTTGCCAAAATGTGACCAACCAACATGACCTAAAAATGGGATTTTGTGATTTCTTGATTTACAAGGCACAATGGTGGATGTTTTAAGCTCATAAGAATCATACCATGATGGTAAATAAGATTTGGATCTTTGTGGGATGATTTTTGGCCAAGTTGATGGGTGGATCAAAGCATTGAAAGTTGAAAAATCATGAACAACCCAAATACTTGTAACGTGGATTGAATGGATGTTTAGATTATTGATTTTGATTGTAATGGGAATGAAATGGTGTTGAATGAATGATAGGGTGATTGGATGGTAAAATAGAGAAAGGTCAATGATCAAGGATCCCTAAATTAGGGTTTTTTGAGCCACAAGTTTTGTCAAGAACCAAGGTCAAGCAACTAGGGTTTGGTGATGCAAGGATCAAGTTAAGATGTTTAAAAGGTATGGATGTGACCAACCAACATGACCTAAAATTGGGATTTTGTGATTTCTTGATTTACAAGGCACAGTGGTGGATGTTTTAAGCTCATATGATCATACCATGATGGTAAATAAGATTTGGATCTTTTGTGGGATGATTTTTGGCCAAGTTGATGGGTTGATCAAAGCATTGAAAGTTGAAAAATCATGAACAAACCAAATACTTGTAATATGGATTGAATGGATGTTTAAATGATGGATTTTTATTGTAATGGGCATGAAATGGTGTTGAGTGAATGGTAAAAATAGAGTAAGGTCAATGATTAAGGGATCCCCAAATTAGGGTTTCTTAAGCCAGCGGTCTTGTCAAGAACCAAGGTCAAGCAACCAGGGTTTTGTGATGCAAGGATCAAGTTGAGATGTTTAAAATGTATGGGGGCATGAACAAAATTTGGATTTGAGGGATCCTAAATGGCATGGTCAATATCCATGGTGAACCATGATTTGTACAAGCCAAAAGAGGTCAAGAGCTAGGGTTTGGTCCTTGGGTGACCAAATGAATCTTGAAGCTTCTTCAAAGGAGACTCACCACCCAAACTACTCTGGGGAGTGAGTGAGATATCTTGAGTGATCCTCCAAGCTTTGTGGGATGCTTGAGGATGAGATTAGGGTTACGGTGTCTTGAGCACACCTCAACATGGCCTGAGGATCTTGGATCTTCACACATGAATCCCATGCCTTGAATTTTGGGATTATTATGTAAAGATGCATATGAGATGACATGTATGGTATGTATGCTCATGGAGTAGGGTTTAAGAAGGTGATATGGGGTAGAGTAAATTTGAGGGTATGACAAAAGGCATCATTGACAACACGCTTGGAGCAGTTATCATCAAAGGTTCATAAAAAAGTGTAAGAAATTGAAAGCAGTTACCACTCAACGTGGGTTTTCAAGAAAATAACATCTTGGAAGACACATAAGTGAACTAGTGGGAACTTGTAGGATTAAACGTGAATCAACTGCAACTATTCCCGTAATGGTCATAATCGTTGTCGGTGATTATTTTGTAAATAGAATAAATAGCAGACTCATACATGGGATCAAGGGTTGAAAAATTTCATACATTCTCTCTATACCATTGGAGTACCCGAGTCAAAGAGCGAAACAGTTGAGCGAGAAACATGTATGTGTCTGCGTCCACCCTTTTTTCTTAGTCTTTTTTGTCTCCTTTTAAATGGAACATGTATTTTTCCCTTTGCTTCATTTAATGTTATTTAATGAATTTTACCTTATCATTTATCACAACTTGACTTCATTTAGTCTTTTTTTCTAAGTTGCATTCAATTCACACGCATGTGTGTTTAGAAAAATTATTTGCACAAATTGCTTTGGAGATTTTTCGAGTTAATCTCATAAACTTTCAAACTCGTGATTGTTTACAAAAAACATCGGTAAACAACCCCTTGATATAGTATGATAGTAAAATGGATCGCCGTGCTCAAATAAGTTAAAATTGTTGGACATGTGGCTTCCCGCACAAGAGGGAGTGAATTGTATGGTTATGAAAAACATGGTTTTAAAAAACTTTTCGATTTAGAATCAGGTTTTAAAATATTATCTTAATATTAAATAGCAGAAGATAAATTAGAAGAATATAAATTGTAGAAATGTAAAAAGTTAAGGTAAGAGAGGAACACCAAGAGTTATACAGGTTCAGTCAATAAACGACTTAATCATGTCCCTGTGAACTGATTTTAATATTATCTAATAAACTTGAGAGTTTTTAGTAGGTTATACTCACGAACCCTCCTTATACAAGGAAAATGAAGTTTAAGCTTGACTTCTAACCAAACAATAAACATCGTAGTGAAGTAGTGTGTCTTCCTTCCAAATGAATGATTGAAGCGATTAGTCTCCTTTCAACGAGAATCTTAGAGCGGTTAGTCTTCAAACTTATAAAAAAACTTTGTGATCTTTTAACACCGTCCTAAGATGACAAACCTTAAACCTTGGTTTTACAATGGGGTAATTAATAACGTATGAGATTTTAACATCGGGCTAAGCTCACGAACCTTAATCCTCGATTTTACCACGGGATAACAAATAACCTGTGAGATTTTAACACCGAGCTAATCTCAAACCTTAGAAAGCTTTTAATAATTAGCTAAGCTTTAACCATAACTTGGTTTTACCATAGGTTAACCAATAACCTATGATATCTTTTATCACGGGCTGAGCCTTCGAACCTAAATAAGGGCTTGATCAAACAATCCCCAAACCAACGCTTTTATGAGATTAGCTTCTAACTCAAACAAATAATCCCTTATTGGATCAAATGTTAAACCATGGTATAAACAAAATTTCCTTGGTGAAATTACAAATATACCCTTCCAAAATTACAACTTCTTACTTACAAAAAGGACTTTCTCGAA
This sequence comes from Lathyrus oleraceus, assembly GCF_024323335.1. Classification (NCBI taxonomy): domain Eukaryota; kingdom Viridiplantae; phylum Streptophyta; class Magnoliopsida; order Fabales; family Fabaceae; genus Lathyrus; species Lathyrus oleraceus. The sequence continues at coordinate 225,788,039 of NC_066584.1, forward strand.
AAGCACTTCTACTAAAAACTTAGTGAGAGAAAGTAAAAGAAAAAGAGACGTTTAGAGAGAGAGAGAGAGAACTATGAAAAGAAACTCTGTTCTAGATTATTTTAAATGGGGGAAGGGACTTCTATTTATAGGTTAGAGGTTGGCTCGAAAAAGAAATGGTTTCAATAACTTTTTATGAAATGCTAAATAGACTGGCAAAGTGTTCCAATCGATTTGTTGGCTCCTTTACAATCGATTATCAAGTGAAAATGGAAATAAAAGATATCTAGTTGTTACCCATCATTAAGAAGATTTCTTAATCGATTAGGGTGCATTTTTGAAATCTTCCAATCGATTGGAATAAGGTGTTGTCACACCCTAATTTTTAACCCTAAGATCCCACATATCATTTGCATCCTTGCATACAAACAATATCACATCTTAGTCCTCTCCCTCACAACTTTGGTTTTGCTCTTTGCAGGGATCACCAAGCACCTCTTTGTTAGTGTTTTACCTTTGTGTCCATTGCTTATCTAACCACTAATCAAAATAGCAAAAACATGTCTTGTTTTCTTTAAGTTTATTATGCAAGGTAGGGTTTCCCATCAAGAACATCAAGTATGGTTTTTGTTGATTCCTCAAGCCAAAGTATGTTCAACCATTGATGTTAGAACAAGATTTTAGGTCTACAATTCATCTCTAAAGTTTTGATGATAACAAAGGATGAAACAAATTGGTACCCTAACGATTTCATCTAAGTATGCAGGACTCTAACAAAAAATGGATCTGATAGACAACATATGACATCACACAAGTCTAGAACAGTTAACTTAGAGTCAAATAAAGCAGTCGCTCTGACTCTAAAGACAACTGCGCTCACAACATCTGAAGTTTGAAGACTCAGATACTCTGAATCTAAAGGATTCCACACATAGTTACTCTGTTGATTCGTACATCTGAAGAAGGTCCTACACAAGACATATCAAGAACCTCTGAAGAAAATCACTTCTAACAACTATCTGAAGAATACAAGCTGAACACAAAGATTTGGATTTTGTACACTCTGATTCAAGCCAAACAGATCAACCTCAAGACTTAGTAACAAAGTATTCCATATTTGGTATGAATATTTAATTGGAAAAGAATAAATACTTTCCCGAATTGCTATGGAAAGGACAACGAACTTAATGTCAATTAAGTCCCATCATTGACAAAGATATCATATTAATGCTTCAGCCAACGACTTCATATTCAAAGCACTATATAAAGGCAAAATCATTATCATACTAAGCACGAAGCAATCACACAAGAATACTGCAAACTCAATTATATATTTTCATTAATTCTTGTTCAAATCTGTTCACACGAGTTGTTGCTCTTAGTGTGAATTTTTATTGTTCTTACTGTGTAAAGATTGCTTACCTAGAAACGCTAAACACTTTCTTGTAATTCTCAAATAGTTGTTGAATATTTCCTCAAGTGACTTGTGAAGTCTGTAGACTTGAGAGGGCTAAGAGATACTTGTTCTCTTAGACACTTTTGTTGTAATCTTTCTAGATTATTGGATTAAGTCCTTGTTGAAGGTGAAATCACCTTGGCCTGGTTGACTGAAGTAGCTTTGAATTTCAAGTGAAACAGGATAAACTTCTATGTTGATTGCTTTATCTTTCATGTGTGTGGTGTTTGCAAAAAAAATTATTATCACTGAAAACAATTCAAACCCCCCTTTCTTGTTTTTCTCTACCTTCAATTGGTATTAGAGCTTCGGCTCTGTTATTGATTTTCAAATCAAACACTTAATAGTGTAGAGAATATCCAGCGTGAGAAAAACATAATGACTAACACCAATGAAAGAGACAACTACAACGTTAAACCTCCAGTGTTTGATGGAGAAAAGTTTGATTATTGGAAGGACAAAATCGAAAATTTCTTCTTGGGCTATAACGCTAACCTATGGGACATAGTTACAATTGGCTATGAACCTCCTATATCTGATGCTGGTATTGTTATTGCCAAAAATAAAATGACTGATAATCAGAAGCGTGACTTTAAAAATCACCACAAAGCGAGAACAATTTTTTTGAATTCTATATCCTACAATGAATATGAAAAGATCACCAACAGGGAAACTGCTAAAGAAATACAAGACTCCTTAAAGTGACCCACAAAGGCAACACTCAAGTCAAAGAGGCGAAGGCTATGGCTCTAATTCAAAAATATGAAGCCTTCAAGATGGAGGTGATGAAGCTGTAGAGGTAATGTTTTCTAGATTTCAAACTTTAATTGCAGGACTCAAGGTTCTAGACAAGGGCTACACAATTGCATATCATGTCAAAAATATTGTCAAAAGCTTGCCAAAGAAGTGGAGACCTATGGTCACTGCATTGAAGCTATCAAAAGATCCGAACAACATAAGCCTTGAAGAACTCGTCAGTTCTCTCAAAAGTCATGAGATAGAACTAAAGGAAGACGAGCCCCAAAAGAAAAGAAAATCCGTGGCTCTGAAGTCTAGGTCAGAAAGATGTAAGCCAGAAAGGAACAAAGCCTTTCAAGCTGAAGAAGAAGATAATTATGACTCTAAAAAGGATGATTTTGATGATGAATAAGAGCTATATCTTCTAACGAGAAGAGTTAAACAACTTTAGAGAAAAAGTAATAACAACTTCAAAAGACCAAGACAGAAGGGAGATCGCTCAGAATCAACTTCCAAAAGCAAACCAAACAAAGAGGTAACATCATATGAATGTAAAGAATCAGGACATTATAGAAACGAATGTCCAAAGCTCAAGAAAGACAATTCCAAAAAAGAAGGATTCAAGAAAAGCTCCTTCAAAACTAAGAAGGGACTCATGGCTACCTGGGATGACTCTGAATTTGATGCCTCAGAATCAGACTCTGAAGAGGAACAGGCAAATGTTTCATTTATGGCTACCACATCTGGAAGTACATCTGAAAAAGAATCTGATTCTAAAGAGGTGTTTTCTGATCTCTCTCGCTCTGACATTGAATCTTGCTTATAAGAATCTCTAAGCTCCTATCAGAAGTTTCTATAGAAATTCAAGGCTCTAAAACGGGTCCTTGAAGAAATTGTTGAAGAATGTGATAAGCTTGGGATAAAAGTTTTTGAATTAAAAGGTAACATTTTTATTTTGGAAAAAGAAAATGAATTTTCAATTAAAAAATGTTTAAAACTTGAAGAAGCTCTATCCAAAGCTCCACAAACTTCTGACACAATCATATACAAATATGAAAAAGCATTTCAAAAATTTCTAAAAAAATAGGCTAGAAAGAAGCAAAATGGCTTCTATGATTTATGGAGTTAGTCAGAATAAGAAAAGAGGAATAGGATATGACTCTGATGAAGATGAGAAAATACCTTCTGCAGATAATAAACCTAAATCTCCCTTTTCTTATCATTACACACATGCACAAACACAAAATTTTACTAATGCCAAAAAACCCAAAGTTTCCAGAAACTCTGGGAGAACTAATCATAAAGGACCCAAAAGATTTTGGGTACCAAAAGATAAAATAGTCTATGTTGCAGATATCCTATGCAGCAGAGTTAAGACACAAATCATGGTACCTGGACTCTGGATGCTCGCGACACATGACGAGAAGAAAGCATATCTTCCAAAGCCTGGAACTTAAAGATGTTGGCTTCGTAGGCTTTGGAGAAAATTAGAAAGGAAGAATTAGAGACTCTGGAACAATTGGTAATGGATCTCTTCCCTCTATTTCTGATGTTATTTACGTAGAAGGATTAATGCATAACCTGTTATCCATAAGTCAATTAAGTGATAACGGTTATGATATAATCTTCAATCAAAAAACATGCAAAGCCATTAATCAGAACAATGGGACAATTCTTTTCATTGGCAAGAGGAAGAACAACATTTACAAAATTAATCTTTTAGATCTAAAAGATCAAAATATAAAATGTTTAATGTCTGTGAATGAAGAGCAATGGGTATGACATAGACGCTTGGGACACATTAGCATGAGGAGGAATTCTCGGCTAAATAAACTCGAGTTAGTCAGAGGTATACCTAAGCTGAAGTTTTCTTCAGATGCTCTTTGTGAGGCATGCCAGAAAGGAAAATTTTCTAAAACAACTTTCAAAAATAAAAATGTTGTTTCTACCTTTAAGCCTCTGGAACTTCTTCACATTGACTTGTTTGGACCTGTTAAGACAACTTCAGTCAATGGTAAGAAGTATGGACTGATCATCGTTGATGATTATAGTCGCTGGACATGGGTAAAATTTCTAAGACACAAGAATGAGTCACACTCTGTATTTACTAGTTTTTGTTCAAAAGTGCAAAACGAATTTGACTCTAAGATCATTAGAGTCAGAAGTGATCATGGTGGTGAATTTGAAAACAAACTTTTTGAAGAACTTTTTTATTCCAATGGAATATCCCATGATTTCTCCTGTTTTAGAACTTCACAACAAAATGGGGTTGTAGAAAGGGAGAATAGAACTCTCCAAGAAATGGCCAGAACCATGATCAATGAAGCAAATATGGCTAAGCACTTCTGGGCTGAAGTAGTAAATACAACGTGTTATATTCAAAATAGAATCTCTATAAGAATTATTCTGGAGAAGACTCCTTATGAACTGTGTAAGGGAAGAAAACCCAACATTTCTTATTTTCATCCTTTTGGGTGTTCCTGTTTTATCCTAAACACTAAAGATAATCTGAACAAGTTTGATTCAAAAGCACAAAATGGTATGATGTTGAGGTACTCAGAACGCTCTAAGGGCTATAGAATATACAATACAGAAACTAAAATTGTGGAAGAATCAATACATGTCAAATTTAATAATAAACTTGACTCTGAAACTAAGCAACATGTTTAATTATTAAGCAACATGTCAAATGAGCCACAAAACTCAATATGTAATTTATTGTTTATATTTAATAACATTATGTATATTATAATTATATTTAATTATTATTAATTGTTTTGTTAGGTGCTCATATTATAAATAGTGATTCTAACCGTATATTTTAAAGAAAAAATAAATGATGTATTTTACATCGTTAACTAATAACAATATTTTTAAATTTAAAAAAACTTATTTTATATCTCTTTTGATAAAAAAAAATGGCATTATTTTTGCTTAATTGTGAACAAAATTTAATTACATTTCATTGCAAATTTAATAATTTTGTAAGCATATTTAATTATTATTTAATATGACAAAAAAAATTAGGAGTAATTATGACTCATATTTAATTATAAATTTATCTATTTCTAAGTCGATCAATATTACCGTTACTTGTTTTTCCTTCATTTTTCTTACTAAAACTAAAGCAACATGTCAAATGAGCCACAAAACCAATACTCTGAAGTACGAAGCCAGATTTCATTTCCCTTTTTCCTTTCATTCCTCTTGGTATCTTACTTTTACTCTATCTTCTTATTATATCTGGCATTCATTTGGATATATTAGACTTGGACCGGTTCGGTTCGGATGATTATTTTGGATCTGTCGAAAATCGAATCCACCAAATTCAATGGATATTTTTGGGATTGCGATTTAGGGTTTGAGTTTTTTAGTTTGTTTTGTTTGTGTTTTGAAAAAGTTGATTAGTGTTTTGAGTTTTTAAAGTTTCATTTCGGTTTCAGGATGGGTTAAAGTGATTTAGGGTTAGGGATACTAAATTTGTAATGTTTGTGTAATTAATCTGATATTTTGTATTTATAAAAATGATTTAGATTTTCTTGTACGAGTTTTTGTAATATTTGTATTTCTATGTATTGATTTAGATTATTGTGTGTGAAGATCTAGTGTTAGGAGGATATTCAGAGTCAACTCAATTCAATACAGGGATAAGAAATAAAAATTGGTTTCTTTGGGACCTCTAACAATGTAATGTGTTTTTTTTCTTTTCTTATTGAAATTAGTTTCTGTTTGTTTTATCTTATAACTCTCTACTTTTGAATGTGATCAAATTACTACATAAATGAACATCTCAGACTCTCAAACAATTGATCAACTCGGAGCATTATTTGGTGTACACATAATACTTCATTCACAAAAGGGATTTTGTTAGGTATTTGAAGGTAAAATAGATCTTATGAATTGAATGTGCTAAAGTTATGTTTTAGCTATAGCTAATTTGAAAGCAATGTGGTTATGTTTAATTTGTAGATGTATTTTATGTTTAATTTTAATAAAAATGGAAGGTTCGCCTATTTTGTTTGTCATATACATGAGCATGTTAGTTTATGGCTCTACAACCTATAATATAATTGCATATGGGAACTCTGCTACTTCATTTTCTATGGCTATTTTGGTTTTTTTACCGGTCCTGCAATCGTGACAGCATCTTCCGTTGTTGTTTGGGCATACTGCGTTGTTCCTTATGCCATGAATGTTCAATATGCAAAAGATCAAGTCCAAAATGATGCAAATGCTATGTGAACAAAAATGCACCAATTCAATGTCAAAAATGTGACACAAAATTGTCACATTTTTCTCTATGTGTCAAAAATGATGATAACATGTGAGAAAAAAATCCAAACCAGTGACCAATAATTCATGCCAAGTATGAATGTCATGTATGCAAAAGAGTGGATCAAAAGGTTCAAAATTGAGGATTTCACAATACATTGAATGCACTAGGTCAATTTGGCACAATATTGATTCAAAAATTCCCACATAAAGATCCAGACATAAAAAATTCTTGAATTTAACACCATAAAAAAGTAGACACAAATTCAAAACTATGAAAAAAAATTGGGACTCAATTGGACAATTTTTGGATTTTTTATGAATTAAACAAAATGACCAAAATAATTGAAATATAAAATAGAAAAAGGAGGGAAACGAATTATTTGAATTAAATCAGGAAAAACATGGACCACTGGATCTGGCGCGCATCTGAGATCAATGGTCCACATTCAAACTAGTGAAACGCACCGTTTCACTAATTGAGTCACCCACCCCAGTCAGCATTCAACGCCTGCGTGTCCTTAGTCAAACAAATCTCATCCAATCAATCTTCCACGCGTTGAACCACATGGCACACACTCAGCAAAACCCTAGTTATAACACAGACGCCGGAGCTCTGCTCCGGTTGTCTTCCCCGGTGAGTTCCCGGTGGCTCCCACAGTGGCGCCACCCTAAAATTTTCCAGAAATTCATCAGACCAGTGTCATTCCACTCAGATTTCCACGCTGATTCCAGAAATCCTATTAGATTCTCCTGATTCTTCCTAGGTTTTGCAATTCGAAGAGGAGAAGTTTTCAGATCCAAACTTCCAGTCACAATGAAATCCTTAATAATCACTCAATCTCAATTCTAATAACATATTCATGACCTACACAGTAAGATCTTCAATTCTATAACCTAAAAACAGCAAAAGAAGAGAGTGAAAATGGAGTCACCTGAAACTGGAGATCTCTGGAATCACGATCTCACGAGCTCTGCTGCTCAGGATCAACTCCTTTGAACTTCCTTTGAAGCTTTATGCAAAAAGAAATGACCGAAACCTCTTGAATGTGCCTCAATTTCCAAATCCGATCATCATGATAATGCACTTGAACTGCTTGATTTCTTGAGGAATAACACCAAACGATGGGTGATTCTTGATCAATGAAGTGTGAGGATCAAGAATCTGCAATAATCTTTGAGATTTGTGTGAAGAAAAAGCAAATTCGAAGAGAGAAAGTTTGAGAGAGTTTTCTTGAATTCTAGATCTGAAATGGCAGTTATGAGGCTTGTGATTAGGGTTTCCCTACTTATACTTCTTGCTAATAACACTGATAATCACTTTAGCCATTTACTAAGCATGATTAGTGAGTTATTATGCAAATTGCAAAAAATGCAAATTGAGTTCCCATGGCCATAATGTACGTGCTCAGCCCTATGCTAGGGTTTGAATCCACTCAAGAGCAACCAAGGGTCAGGATTTGAAGGTTGTTTTGCTTACATCTTAAGCCAAGAATGAATGGTGAAGATTTGCTTCATTTTGAACATGTGTGAAACAAGGAACATACACACCTTTTTCATGCATGGCAAGGGCTCATTTTTACTCAAATATGGTCTATGAAGAAGGCTGAAGTGAAGCCTTGCCTTGGTTCTTTGTGAATCTTGATTTGTAGCATGATATCATCCTTAGAACAAATGTGAAATAATGTGACTTTTGACCATGATTCCTTGAGGCTTAGCTTGCACAATTGAGTCAAATGATGTCATTTTGAGATGCCTCAAACATGAGAAGCACTTTGCAAAAAGAATGAACCAATTTGATGCATTATATCAAAAGTTATGCCATTTTGAATTTCCATGCACACTTTGTGATCAAATGACCATAACTCCTCAACCATTCATCATATGGACATGAATTAGGACTTTTTGGAAAAGGAAGACAAAGATCTAAAACTTTCATGTTCACCAAAAATCCATTTGAAACTTCTTTGATATTGAAAAGTCAAGTTGAAAGTGGATAAAAAACTTGCCAAATTTGGAAACTTTGAATTATAGGTCATTTTCCATTTTTAGTAACTTTTACCATGACCTTTGAATCTTCAAGATGGATGTTTAGAATGATGAATAGACCCCATTTGAACATGATCGAGGTGTCTCAACTCATTTCCCCACCTCATAGCCCTCAGTTGACTGCACAGTTGACTTTTGGTCCTCAGATGACCTTGAAATGTCTTGATCAACTTGAGCCTCTACCACTTGGTGAAATTGCTTCAAAATGAAACCCTAGCTCATGTAAGCTCCTTATAATAATCATGTGATCCTCATCCTAAGAAAATACCTCATCTCTTTGAGAAACCCTAGTTGGAAGAACTGCATTGATTAGGGTTGACCAGAGGTCACAACCATAATCCAGAGGAACTTGAAGATGAACTCTGAAACCCTTGATGATGATAGAACCATGATGATGGTGATATATCCTTGCAGATAAGATGATGCTCAATACCTTTGAAGAATCAAGAAACCCTAATTAGAGCCCATACCCTCAGATGGTTGATGATCAACTCATAGAGACCCTCAGGCTTGAATCACCTAACTTCCCCATCTTTTGAAAAGACTTTGGAGGATGACCTTCTCATTTTCATATGAGATGCAAAATGAAATGCCTAATGCCCTAAAACATAAAATGCAATGCCCCAAACTAGTCTCAAGAAGAGGAGGGCAAATTTTGAGGTGTTACACCTTGACTGGAAGATGGGGTTATAATGAAGACCCAAGTGATGATGAAGTAACCTTTGATGAGTTAGCCACTACCTACAGAAAGTTGTGTCACAAAAGTGAAGAAGTGTGTCAATAAGTTAAAAGTCAGAAGAAAGTGATAACACAACTGGAGAATGAGAAGGAAAAACACTTGGAAACCATCTCTAAGTTGAAGACTGAAGCAGTGTTCTTGAATTCCAAACTGGATGAGATGACAACGTAAGTCAGAATGCTAAATAATGGATCTGACACCTTAGAAAAAATTCTCCAGACTAGACAAATGGCAGGAGACAAGTCTGGCATTGGGTTCAATGAATCCAAACCTGAGTGCAGTCACACTGGTAGCAAACCAAAGATGTCACATCATATGTCACAACATCATAAGGGAAGACAGCAGAAAGGGAAACATCAAAGATGGAGATGTCATTACTGTGGAAAATTTGGCCACATAAAAACTTTCTGCTATAAGTTGTATGGTTATCCTAGTCCTTCTCATCATCAACCTAGACCCAAACATCACATACGTGTCAACAGAAAACAATGGGTTCCTAGGACTGGTGTTACAAACCTGATAGCTCACACTTCCTTCAGAGTTTCAGCCAAAGAAGACTGGTATTTTGACAGTGGGTGCTCCAGACACATGACTGGAAACAAAAACCTGCTAACTGATCTTCATCCTCATGCCACCAGCTATGTAACCTTTGGTGATAGAGCAAAGGGTGAAATCAAGGGGATTGGTAAGCTAAACTTCCCTGAAGTCCCTAACCTCTACAATGTCCTACTTGTTAAGGAATGACTGCAAACCTAATAAGCATCACTCAACTATGTGACCAAGGTCTAACTGTTAACTTCACAAAAACTGAATGTTTGATTACTAATAAAGAAAATGAAGTGATCATGAAGGAGTCAGATCTAAGGACAACTGGTATATGTGGAGTTCTCAAGAAACTGGTTATTCGTCAATGTGTACTCTATCCAAAGAAGAAGAAGTGAAGATATGGCATCAAAGATTGGGCCATTTGCATCAAAAAGGAATGAAGAGGATTATATCTGTTGAAGCTGTCAGAGGAATTCCAAACTTGAAGATTGATGAAGGAAGAGTTTGTGGGGAGTGTCATATTGGAAAATAGACAAAGATATCACATCAGAAGCTCAGACATGACACCACTTCCAGAGTGCTGGAACTTCTCCATATGGACTTTATAGGACCCATGCAGGTGGAAAGTCTTGGTGGGAAGAAGTATGCTTATGTAGTGGTGGATGACTTCTCCAAATACACCTGGGTCAATTTTATAAGAGAAAAATCTGATGTATTTGAAGTCTTCAAAGATCTTTGTCTAAGACTTCAAAGAGAAAAAGAAAGTTAGGTTATCAAAATCAGAACAACAAATTTGCTGGATTCTGTGTATCAGAAGGAATTAGTCATGAGTTCTCATCTTCCATTACTCCTCAGCAAAATGGTGTGCTAGAAAGGAAAAATAGAACTCTCCAAGAATCAGCCAGAGCTATGATTCATGCTAAGAAATTGCCCTACCACTTCTAGGCTGAAGCTATAAACACAGTCTGCTATGTTCACAACAGAGTAACCTTGAAGAAAGGGACTCCTAATACTTTATATGAAGTCTGGAAAGGGAGAAAACCTACAGTCAAATACTTCCATGTGTTTGGTAGTAAATGTTATACCTTGACTGATCATGAACAAATAAGGAAGATGGATCCCAAGAGTGGTGAAGGAATATTTCTGGGCTACTCAGCAAACAACAGAGCATTTAGAGTCTTTAATTCCAAAACAAAAGTAATGATGGAAGCTATCAATGTTGTGGTTGATGATCAGCAGACTGATGTCACAGACGATGTTGAGACATCCCTAAATAATCCCCCAGCTGATGTCCCAGACAAAAGTAATGAGAGTGAACTCACTCAAGTTGAACATGAAGCTGACAAAATTAATAAGGGACCCTCTATCAGAATTCAGAAGGATCATCCTAAAGATCTCATTATAGGAGACCCAAATAAAGGGGTTACAACTAGATCAAGGGAGGTAATCTCACATGGTTGTTTTGTGTCCAAGATTGAGCCTAGGAATGTCAAGGAAGCCTTGACTGATAAATTCTGGATCAGTGCCATACAGGAAGAGTTAGGCCAATTCAAGAGAAATGAAGTATGGGAACTGGTTCCAAGACCTGAAGGAATAAATATCATTGGAACAAAGTGGGTGTACAAGAATAAATCTGATGAACAAGGGGTGGTTACTAAAAATAAAGCAAGATTAGTAGCACAAGGATACACTCAAGTTGAAGGAGTTGACTTTGATGAAACATTTTCCCCTGTAGCTCGCCTTGAGTCCATTAGACTATTGCTTGGAGTGACATATGTTCTGAAGTTTAAACTGTTCCAAATGGATGTAAAAAGTGCCTTCTTGAATGTCTACTTAAATAAGGAAGTATATGTTGAACAACCTAAAATATTTACAGATCCAAATCTTCCAAAGCATGTGTACAAGTTGAGGAAAGCCCTCTATGGTTTGAAACAAGCTCCTAGGGCTTGGTATGATAGACTCACAGTATTCCTCACTAACAATGGATACAGGAAGGGAGGCATTGACAAAACCCTATTTGTTAAGAATGAAGGAGGAAAACTCATGGTGACTCAAATATATGTGGATGATATTGTGTTTGATTGGATGTCAGATCAGATGGTTGAACATTTTGTTAAACAAATGTAGTCTGAATTTGAAATGAGCCTTGTTGGAGAGCTAACCTATTTTCTTGGGCTACAAGTCAAGCAGATGGAAGATTATATCTTTCTATCTCAAAGAAAATATGCCAAAAACATTGTTAAGAAGTTTGGCATGGAGAATGCAAGTCATAAAAGGACACCTGCTCCTACACATCTGAAATATGTCAATGGCACCAGTGACTATGGGATATTGTATACTCATGGATCTGGATCTATGCTGACTGGATATTGTGATGCTGATTGGGCTGGAAGTGCTGATGATAGGAAAAGTACATCAGAAGGATGTTTCTTCTTGGGGAACAACTTAATATCATGGTTTAGTAAGAAACAAAATTGTGTGTCCATGTCTACTGCTGAAGCTGAAGACATAGCAACTGGAAGTAGTTGTTATCAACTGGTTTGGATGAAACAGATGTTGATTGAATACAATGTCACGCAAGACGTCATGACATTGTACTGTGACAACCTGAGTGCTATAAATATTTCTAAGAATCCTATTCAGCACAGCAGGACAAAACACATTGATATTCGTCATCATTTTATTAGAGAACTAGTGGAAGAGAAAATCATAGCCCTGGAGCATGTTACTACTGAAATACAATTAGCTGACATATTTACAAAGGCTTTGGATGCTAACCAATTTTGATGTCTAAGAGGGAAATTAGGGATTTGTATCTATGAGAATTTATAGCAATTAATTTGGAGTGGAAAAGGTAATAAAAATATTGTCTGTCCACTTAAAAGAAAGTGCCCCATTTACGGTAAATCATCACCTAGTATTGGAACTTCCATTTATAGCATTTTCACACGCAACCTCTGCTCTAACACTTCCACCTTCCTTCAACTTCATCAACCTTCTCTGTTAGGGCAACATAAACCATTCAACAAGATTAACAAGATGTCACAACATCCTTCACCTTTTGGTTCTAAAAACACCAAACCTACACACAAAGCTAGAACACCCTCTATGGCCTTTCTTAATGAAGACATCTTGGAAGTGATTCCCCTGTCAGTCATCCCAAGCGACGCTCCTGGTCCATCCTCCACTGCAGGACATACTCAAGGTAACAGTTTTGATAACCCTAGCTCTAAGGATGACATGCATCATACTGATCGTGTCATTAAAAATCTTGTCACGGGGATCCTTAATGAATGACACTCAGTAAAGGGAGTTTCTACTCCTCTATCGAGAAGGGACCCCTCTCCTGAGGTTGGACCTCACAATGAGAAAGATGATGAGTCATCTAGGTCTGAAAAAGATATAGCTGCTGAAGGATTATGCTCTTTAGGGAAAACCTTTCCTAGTAAGAAATTTGTAGATGCTTCTCAGTCTAAGAAGCATGACTCTGCTAAGAAGGTGATTAACTTGGAAGATGTGAGCTCAGATGTAGAAGATGATAGCTTGCTTCAGCACTTGAAGCCAAGTGTTTCTAAGAGGATGAAGACCAGAAAGGGTAGGTCTGTGGTTGAGATGATGATAGCCAAAACGGCTAAGAAGGGTACTACTGTAGGCTCATCAAAGTCTTGGAGTAAAGTGGAGGTAAAGAAGAGAAAAGTAAGAGAAAGTTCTGATTCAGATGAAGATGTTGAAGACGATGTCCCTGACATCTCTCCTATCAAAAGGTCAACTGTTAGAAAATCCCCTGCTAAAGTTGTTGCTGTACACTTGGATAATATTTCCTTCCATCTTGAAGATGGAGCAGCAAAATGGAAATTTGTAATCCAAAGGAGAGTGGCTGTGGAAAGAGAACTGGGAAAGGATGTTGTGGAGGTTAAAGAGGTCATGGACCTGATTAAGTCTGCTGGATTAATGAAAACTTTTAGTGGGTTATCTCAGTGTTTTGAAGGTCTTGCTAAAGAATTTGTGGTGAACATCCCTGAGGGCATTGCTGATAAGAACAGCAAAGAGTTTTGTAAGGTGTTTGTTAGAGGAAAGTGTGTGAAGTTTTCTCCAACTGTGATTAATAAGTTCCTAGGAAGAGGAACAGAAGTTGTTGGTGAACTAGAGGCCACAGACAATGAGGTCTGTAGGGAAATAACTGCTAGACAGGTCAAGGAGTGGCCAAACAAGAAGCATCTCTCTACTGGAAAACTAACTATGAAATATGCTATCTTGCACAAGATAGGGTCAGCAAACTGGGTAGCAACAAATCACATCTCTACAATCTCAAATGCTCTTGGAAGACTCATATTTACTATTGGAACCAAGCTTAATTTTGATTATGGTAGATTCATGTTTGAACAAATTGTCAAACATGCTTCTACAAATGCAGTGAAGCTGCCCATAGCTTTTCTCTCAATGATTTGTGGGATAATCTTGAGCCAGCAACCTGGAATTCTGAGCACAAGTGATATCCCTAGTAGAAGAAAACCTCCTCTGTTAGTTCATTATAAATTATTTGAAGGCAGTCGAGTCAATGACATTGTCATGACATCTGCTGTGAAGAAGCCAGCCTCTCAAGGTGGTCTGATTGCTGAACTGAAATAGACCTGTAAGGAATTGGAGACTGGGATAAGGGTAGCTAAAGCCAGGAAAGAAGCTTTGGAGGTTCTGATTAATAGCTTGGAGCAAAGTGATAGAGATAATGTTGGTCAAGCCAAGGAAACAGAAGCCCACACCTCTAGTGAGAGGTCTGAATCTCAAGATGAATCAAGTGGCATTTCTGGGTCTGAAGCTGATGAAGATGGAATCTCCTCTAACTGATTTTTGGTGAAGATTTTTCCCCTTTTATGATGATGTGATGTTCATGATGCCTTGATGTAATTTTTGGGTTCTCTTTGATGTCTCTGGATTTTATCTCAGCTTATATAGTTGTGTTTGTTTGTGGTTCTGTAACACCTGACAATATGTTTTAACATTCTATGTGACATTCTCTTTGACTAATAGACATTTATTTTGTCTCATTGGTCTCTTTGGTCTATTTTGACTAAAAGGGGGGAGAAGTAGCTAAGTCTCTAAAGGAGAGCTGCAGTTAATATGTGCTATGAAGTAGCTATGCTATAAACAGATGACAGATGATGTTGAAAAGGATGTTTTGTGTAGTACAAGTGATGTTGAAGGTGATGTCAGATGGGGTGATGGATGTGTTACAGGTGTTGTTGAAGCAGATGTCTGTGTTGAACAGACTTAGGGGGAGAAGAAGCACATATGTGTTTAATATGTGTTTACTAGTTGCTATTATAGCTAGTAAATGTTTGTTTTATTACTTCTGCTGCTAAACTGCTGATGTGTTTTTATTGTACTCTTGTGAACAAATGGTCTGATGTATGTTTTAGTCAAAATTTGCCAAAGGGGGAGTTTGTTGGTTCTATGTGTTGGCAGCAATTTTGATAAAACCTAGAGTGTTCATAAGTTGTCAACATCATCTGACAGGGGAGGTTTTCTTCTACTAGGGATATCACTTGTGCTCAGGATTCCAGGTTGCTGGCTCAGGATTATCCCACAAATCATTGAGGGAAAAGATATGGGCAGCTTCATTGCATTTATAGAAGCATGTTTGACAATTTGTTCAAACATGAATCTACCATAATCAAAATTAAGCTTGGTTCCAATAGAAAATATGAGCCTTCCAAGAGAATTTGAGATTATAGAGATGTGATTTGTTGGTACCCAGTTTGCTGACCCTATCTTGTGCAAGATAGCATATTTCACAGTTAGTTTTCCAGTAGAGAGATTCTTCTTGCTTGGCCACTCCTTGACTTGTCCAACAGTTATTTCCCTACAGACCTCATTGTTTATGGCCTCTAGTTCACCATCACCTTTTGTTCCTCTTCCTAGGAACTTATTAATCACAGTTGGAGAAAAGTTCACACACTTTCCTCTAACAAACATCTTACAAAACTCTTTGATGTTCTTATCAGCAATGTCCTCAGGGATGTTCACCACAAATTCTTTAACAAGACCTTCAAAACACTGAGATAACCCACTAACAGTTTTCATTAATCCAGCAGACTTAATCAGGTCTGTAAGACCCTAATTTTAACCCTAAGATTCCTCATGGCATCATATCATTGCTCATTGCATTTTGCCTCAAGGATCATAGCATCTTGGCTCCTTAACCCTTGGGTTGGGACTTGTGTGAGTTGGTTTGAGACCACCAAGCATGCTTGAATTGTATATTATTGCTTTTCTTATTTTCTTTACTAACCAAAAGCACAAAAATATGTCACTAACTTTGTTTGTTTTGAAGCTCAAGCAGTCATATGATCCAAGGCTCCTAGGAGACCCCTATGCTCATTGATGTGGCTAGATGAAGTTGAAAGCAAGCATGACAATGGTTCACAAAGCTCTCAATCATCATATATGTCTCCCAAGTATCTCAATTTGTCAATTTGATCAAGATAAACCAAAGGGATTGAGGATTGTTTCCCAAGGAAACCCTAATTCAACTGTGCATTGATTGTGCCTTGCTCATGAAGCAACCTCAACCTATGATGAAATACAATCAAGGGAAGTTCTTTCATTCATAATTTTATGCATATTTTAGCTCATGTGAGTGTCCTCAATCATTAATTCATCAAGATTTGAAGTTTGGACTTGAGAAGTTGATCAGTCAATTCATCTGACTATTTTGAAATCTACTAAGACCTAACTTTTGATGTGTTTGTCAAATGAAGATGATCCCAAGAACAAAAATGTTCTTAATAACCATATGAACAACTTTCATGTTCATCCAAAAATCTATTTGAAACTTGGAAGGTCATCATTCATTTCAAAACATTATAGGTCATTTTGACTGAAACCCTAATTTTGGGTCAACTTCCTAAGGACCTAACTCCTTCATTTTTTATGATTTTAGGGTGGGACCAAGTTCATTTGAAATTTTAAGATGTATACTTCAATTTTTATGTTGGACAAAATTTCATAATCCTAAAATAAACACATGTGATAATACAAAACATTATAGGTCACTTTGGACCAAAGTCATTGAAATGTGAAAAAGTCCAACTTCAAGTGCTCATAACTTTCTCATCAAAAATCCAAATGATGAAACATTTAAGTCCAAATTGATTTTGTTGAAAATATCTACAACTTTTATGTTGAAGGTTTTGTCATTTGAAGCTTGCATCACTGAAACAGAAGGGCTTGAGGTTGGTCCATTTTGACAAAATTTCCATATACATGTTTTGTACATTGAACTTCATGGCTTGTTTTCAATATTTTCCCAACTCCAAATGGATTTTTGTTCAATATAACATTTGTTCCTTATGTCAAGACCTTTCTAACCATTACCCACATGCCTATGGTTCAATTTTGCAAATGGAATTTTCGAAGAGGAGAAGTTTTGGGTTCAATTATGCATAACATGTGAAAACTTCTTGCACACCATATTGCCTTTCCATTTGCACGTCCAAATTCATTTGTTTCATCATCAACATGAAAAACCAATTGAGTTTGGGCCTCACATGCGCCTGTACAGGCCCATGCATGGAGGACCCAAGCTCATGCACACACAGATATTTCATGCATTGCATCATCTCTTGCTATAAATAGGAGGCTTCATTCACTTCAAACTTCAACCTAAAGGCGCCTGAAGCTCTGCACAAGTGAAATCCCAACCCTCCATTAAAGGAATTTTGATTTTTCTCTCAATTTTTCAAGCTCAGATTTCAACTTCATTGGTTGATCTCTGGTCTTTAATTCCTTAGCCTTGCTTCCTTGTCACTTCAAGAACAAGCTACACTGAAGAATTGGATCAGATCGTGCCATTGAAATGTGTAGTGCCAAATTGTGGTCTTTTCCCTCCTCGGGAAGATCAGCATCGCAAAAGCTCAAATTGTTACAAGCAGTTATGTTTACAACAATGCTATCAAACTGTTCTATGGTGACGTCGTGATCCACGTACGTCACGTCCAACACCTTCTACAAAGCTTCACGTTGTGGCTCAAAGTTCATCAACAAAGACAACACAAATATCTTTGAAGGCGTTTGTAGCAGCTGATCTACAACATTATACTCGCTCCTCTTGATGAGCCTTAGAATCTCATCACAGTCCTCTCTCAACACGCCATTCTGGCCAGCAGGGACAGGAGCTCTAACAGTCACGGCTGGTCTATTAATAACAAGTGTCGGATTCAGAGAAGAAGAAGAATTTCCCACAGGACGGGCAACACCATCAACAATCTCAGTTCTTCTGGTGTCAACCTAGGGTTTCGGCGGCGTCGAAAAACACGACCATTGCGGGTCAAACCACTAACATTAGAAATACTGGTTACAAAAGTGGAGGGTAAAGGCACCTCCTTCCCATATTCTAAGGCAACCGCATTATATCGATAGGGAACAGCCTTGTCGGAAGAGTATGGAACATGGCCAGCTGGCTTAATAATGAGAGTAGGAGAAGCCTTCTGTTTGCTGCCATCATATCTGACAACAACCGGCTCAGGCAATCTGAACACATGGGATATAACATTAACTTCGTCCTCATCACGATTCTGAAGTATCTCGATCACACCCTGATCTAGCATTTCTTGGATGTCTTTCCTGACTTGACGACATCCCCTCTCATTGACAGTGCATACACGGCAGCTGTCGTGGTCATACTCATAATGACTGTATCCACATAACAGTCTGTGCATCTCGACCAAAGATTGTATGATATGGCTGACATATTTTGTGAATACTTTTCATTTTGTAAATACAACTCACTCAAATGTTTTTGTGGTTCAAATGGCCACTTTTGCCAAAGGCTTTTCATTAACATTAGCTATTAGGTTTGAGTTATCTTAGAGGTTGATATAATACTCACATGTATCCTTAGTGTTGGACTATAAGTCTTCCATGCTTATTATAGGGTTAACCTCTCACTAGCATGTTGAAGCTCTCCTCACATGGTGGATTTGTGGTTCTAGGTTGAGTTTTCTCCCTTTGATAACAAAATACCTTAAGGCTTTTGACCAATCAATTCACCAACTTCTTTTGAGATTTTTACCCCGAACTACGAGGTTTTGATCCTACCTTTTTAAGATGGTACATAGGCAATGGGTTTATCCATTCAAACACAAAATTGTAAATAACTTGTATATTCTTTTCTCATCTCCCCAATCATGTTTGCACAGATATTTTCACAAATACCAAACTACCTTACAACATTTGTAAAAAGGGCTCCCTTAGAGTACTAAGGATGTTTTGGGTGCTTAAAACCTTCCCATTGCATAACCAACCCCCTTACCCAGATCTCTGACATTTTTATTAATTTTTTAATTTGATAAAACTTCTCGATTTTTGTTCGCTTTCTAACCTTTCCTTTGGATAAATAGAAGTGCGGTGGCGACTCGAATTGTATGATTTATTTTCGATTTAGTCAATAAATCTAAAGGTATCAAATACCCCGCTACAAGGTCCATGACCTCTTTAACCTCCACAACATCCTTTCCCAGTTCTCTTTCCACAGCCACTCTCCTTTGGATTTCAAATTTCCATTTTGTTGCTCCATCTTCAAGATGGAAAGAAATATTATCCAAGTGTACAGTAGCAACTTTAGCAGGGGATTTTCTGACAATTGACCTTTTGATAGGAGAGATGTCAGGGACATCGTCTTCAACATCTTCATCTGAATCAGAACTTTCTCTTACTTTTCTCTTCTTTACCTCCACTTTACTCCAAGACTTTGAGGGGCCTACAGCAGTACCCTTCATAGCAGTTTTGGCTGTCATCATCTCAGCCACAGACCTACCTTTTCTGGTCTTCATCCTCTTAGAAACACTTGGCTTAAAGTGCTGAAGCAAGCTATCATCTTCATCATCTGAGCTCTCATCTTCCAAGTCAATCACCTTCTTAGCAGAGTCATGCTTCTTAGACTGAGAAGCATCTACAGATTTCTTAATAGGCAAGGTTTGCCCTAAAGAGCATAATCCTTCAGCAGCTATATCTTTTTCAGACCTAGATGACTCATCATCTTTCTCATTGTGAGGTCCAACCTCAGGAGAGGGGTCCCTTCTCGATAGAGGAGTAGAAACTCCCTTTACTGAGTATGTCCTGCAGTGGAGGATGGACCAGGAGCGTCGCCTGGGATGACTGACAGGGGAATCACTTCCAAAATGTCTTCATTAAGAAAGTCCATAGAGGGTGTTCTAGCTTTGTGCGTAGGTTTGGTGTTTTTAGAACCAGAAGGTGAAGGATGTTGTGACATCTTGTTGATCTTGTGGAATGGTTTATGTTTCCCTAGCAGAGAAGGTTGGTGAAGTTGAAGGAAGGTGGAAGTGTTAGAGTAGAGGTTGCGTGTGAAAATGCTATAGATGGAAGTTCCAATACTAGGTGATGATTTACCATAAATGGGGCACTTTCTTTTAAGTGGGCAAACAATATTTTTATTACCTTTTCCACTCCAAATTAATTGCTATAAATTCTCATGGATACAAATCCCTAATTTCCCTCTTAGATATTTAAATTGATTAGCATCCAAAGCCTTTATAAATATGTTAGCTAATTGCATTTCAGTAGTAACATGCTCCAGGGCTATGATTTTCTCTTCCACTAGTTCTCTAATAAAATGATGATGAATATCAATGTGTTTTGTCCTGCTGTGCTAAATAGGATTCTTAGAAATATTTATAGCACTCAGGTTGTCACAGTACAATGTCATGACATCTTGCGTGACATTGTATTCAGTCAGCATCTGTTTCATCCAAACCAGTTGAGAACAACTACTTCCAGCTGCTATGTATTCAGCTTCAGGTGGACAGGGACACACAATTTTGTTTCTTACTAAACCAAGATATTAAGTTGTTCTCCAAGAAGAAACATCCTCCTAATGTGCTTTTCCTATCATCAGCACTTCCAGCGCAGTCAGCATCACTGTATCTAGTCAGCATAGATCCAGATCCATGAGTATATAACATCCCATAGTCACTGGTGCCATTGACATATTTCAGTATCCTTTTCACTTGGTTTATGTGACTGAATTTTGGTTCAACTTGATATCTAGCACAAACACCTACATCAAAAGCAATGTCAGGTCTGCTTTCTGTGAGATATAGCAGACTTTTTATCATGCTTCTGTAGAGACTTTAATCTACACTAACACCATTTTCATCTTTGGAGACGTTCAGATGTGTAAGAGCATGTGTCCTTTTATGACTTGCATTCTCCATGCCAAACTTCTTAACAATGTTTTTGGCATATTTGCTTTGAGATAGAAAGATAGAATCTTCCATCTGCTTAACTTGTAGCCCAAGAAAATAGGCCAGCTCTCCAACAAGGCTCATTTCATTTTCAAACTGCATTTGTTTAACAAAATGTTCGACCATCTGATCTGACATCCCACCAAACACAATATCATCCACATATATTTGAGCCACTGTGAGTTTTCCTCCTTCATTCTTAACAAATAGGGTCTTGTCAATGCCTCCCTTCGTGTATCCATTGTTAGTGAGGAACATTGTGAGTCTATCATACCAAGCCCTAGGAGCTTGTTTCAAACCATAAAGGGCTTTCCTCAACTTGTACACATGCTTTGGGAGATTTGGATCTGTAAATCCTTTAGGTTGTTCAACATATACTTCCTCATTTAAGTATCCATTCAAGAAGGCACTTTTTACATCCATTTGGAACAGTTTAAAATTCAGAATACATGTCACTCCAAGCAATAGTCTAATGGACTCAAGGCGAGCTACAGGGGAAAATGTTTCATCAAAGTCAACTCCTTCAACTTGAGTTTATCCTTGTGCTACTAATCTTGCTTTATTTTTAGTAACCACCCCTTGTTCATCAGATTTATTCTTGTACACCCACGTCGTTCCAATGACATTTATTCCTTCAGGTCTTGGAACCAATTCCCATACTTCATTTCTCTTGAATTAGCCTAA
Organism: Lathyrus oleraceus; assembly: GCF_024323335.1. Lineage (NCBI taxonomy): Eukaryota > Viridiplantae > Streptophyta > Magnoliopsida > Fabales > Fabaceae > Lathyrus > Lathyrus oleraceus. Next base: position 225,809,763 of record NC_066584.1, read on the forward strand.
CTCTTACTGCATGGAATTGATCCAGAATTCATCAGTCAAGGCTTCCTTGACATTCCTTGGCTCAATCTTGGACACAAAACAACCATGTGAGATTACTTCCCTTGATCTAGTTGTGACCCCTTTATTTGGGTCTCCTATAATGAGATCTTTAGGATGATCCTTCTGAATTCTGATAAAGGGTCCCTTATTAATTTTGTCAGCTTCAGGTTCAGCTTGAGTGAGTTCACTCTCATTACTTTTGTCTGGGAAATCAGCTGGGGGATCATTTAGGGATGTCTCAACATCGTCTATGACATCAATCTGCTGATCATCAACCACAACATTGATAGATTCCATCATTACTTTTGTTCTGGAATTAAAGACTCTAAATGCTCTGTTGTTTGTTGAGTAGCCCAGAAATATTCCTTCATCACTCTTGGGATCCATCTTCCTTCTTTGTTCACGATCAGTCAAGATATAACATTTACTACCAAACACATGGAAGTATTTGACTGTAGGTTTTCTCCCTTTCCAAACTTCATATAAAGTAGTAGGAGTCCCTTTCTTCAAGGTTACTCTATTGTGAACATAACAGGCTGTGTTCATAGCTTCAGCCCAGAAGTGGTAGGGCAATTTCTTAGCATGAATCATAGCTCTGGCTGATTCTTGGAGAGTTCTATTTTTCCTTTATACCACACCATTTTGCTTAGGAGTAATGGGAGATGAGAACTCATGACTAATTCCTTCTAATGCACAGAATCCAGCAAATTTGTTGTTCTCAAATTCCTTCCCATGATCACTTTTGATTTTGATAACCTGACTTTCTTTTTATCTTTGAAGTCTTAGAGAAAGATCTTTGAAGACTTCAAATACATCATATTTTTCTCTTATAAAATTGACCCAGGTGTATCTGGAGAAGTCATCCACCACTACATAAGCATACTTCTTCCCACCAAGACTTTCCACCTGCATGGGTCCCATCAAGTCCATATGGAGAAGTTCCAGCACTCTGGAAGTGGTGTCATGTCTGAGCTTCTGATGTGACATCTTTGTTTGTTTTCCAATCTGACACTCCCCACAAACTCTTCCTTCATCAATCTTCAAGTTTGGAATTCCTCTGACAACTTCAACAGATATAATCTTCTTCATTCCTTCAAGATGCAGATGGCCCAATCTTTGATGCCATATCTTCACTTCTTCTTCTTTGGCTAGAGTACACATTGATGAATAACCAGTTTCTTGAGAACTCCACATATAGCAGTTGTCCTTAGACCTGACTCCTTTCATGATCACTTCATTTTCTTTATTAGTAATCAGACATTCAGTTTTTGTGAAGTTAACAATTAGACCTTGGTCACATAGTTGACTGATGCTTATTAGGTTTGCAGTCAATCCCTTAACAAGTAGGACATTATCAAGGTTAGGGACTCGAGGGAAGTTTAGCTTACCAATCCCCTTTATTTGACCCTTTGCTCCATCACCAAAGGTTACATAGCTGGTGGCATGAGGATGAAGATCAGTTAGCAGGTTTTTATTTCCAGTCATGTGTCTGGAGCACCCACTATCAAAATACCAGTCTTCTTTGGCTGAAACTCTGAAGGAAGTGTGAGCTATCAGGTTTGTAACACCAGTCCTAGGAACCCATTGTTTTCTGTTAACATGTATGTGATGTTTGGGTCTAGGTTGATGATGATAAGGACTAGGATAGCCATACAACTTATAGCAAAAAGGTTTTATGTGGCCAAATTTTCCACAGTAATGACATCTTCATCTTTGATGTTTCCCTTTCTGTTGTCTTCACTTATGATGTTGTGACATATGATGTGACATCTTTGGTTTGCTACTAGTGTGACTCCACTCAGGTTTGGATTCATTGAACCCAATGCCAGACTTGTCTCCTGCCATTTGTCCAGTCTGGAGAATTTTGTCTAAGGTGTCAGATCCATTATTTAGCATTCTGACATACTTTGTCATCTCATCCAGTTTGGAATTCAAGAACACTGCTTCAGTCTTCAACTTAGAGATGGTTTCCAAGTGTTCTTCCTTCTCATTCTCCAGTTGTGTTATCACTTTCTTCTAACTTTCAACTTGTTGACACACTTCTTCACTTCTGTGACACAACTTTCTGTAGGTAGTGGCTAACTCATCAAAGGTTACTTCATCATCACTTGAGTCTTCATCAGAACCCCATCTTCCAGTCAAGGCAGTCACAAGATTTGCAGACTCTTCTGTTTCACTTTCATCAGACCAAGTAGCAGCAAGACTCTTCTTCTGTTTCTTGAGGTAGGTCCCACATTCAGCTCTAATGTGTCCATACCCATCACATTCATGGCACTGAACTCCTTTTCCTTCTTTGGACTTTTCATCAGATCTCTTTCTTCTTCCAGCATTATTGGACTTACTGATGTCAGATGAGATGTTCTTGACATTAGACTTAGACCTCACATCCATCTTTTTCAGAAGTTTGTTGAACTGTCTTCCCAGTAATGTTACATCATTTGCCAGATCTTCATCAGTATCTTGACCACTCTCTTCCTCTTTCTCTTTAGTGTTTGACATGAAGGCTATGCTTTTGACTTCCTTTTCAGATCCATCACACATTCCCAACTCAAATGTTTGGAGGGATCCAATTAGCTCATCAACTCTCATATTAGAAATGTCTTGAGACTCTTCTATGGTTGTCACTTTCATGGCAAATCTCTTAGGACGTGACCTGAGTATTTTCCTCACTAGTTTTTCATCTGACATCTTCTCACCCATGGCTCCTGAGGCATTAGCAATTTCAAGGATATTCATATGAAATTCATGAATATTTTCATCTTCTTTCATCCTCAAATTTTCAAACTTGGTAGTGAGCAGCTGCAGACTTAGGGGGAGAAGAAGCACATATGTGTTTAATATGTGTTTACTAGTTGTTATTATAGCTAGTAAATGTGTGTTTTATTACTTTTGCTGCTAAACTACTGATGTGTTTTTGTTGTACTCTTGTGAACAAATGGTATGATGTATGTTTTAGCCAAAATTTTCCAAAGGGGGAGTTTGTTGGTTCTATGTGTTGGAAGCGATTTTGGTAAAACCTAGAGTGTTCACAAGTTGTCACAAGTGTTGTCTTAACATAAGATAACATGTACCTGCAGGGTGTTTAAAATGTGAATATGTAGGATTTTACTGAGATGTCAGACCCGATGTCATGACATCTGTATACAGAACATTCAGTCTGAATGTTATGTATTGTGTGATTGTATTTTTTATGCTAATCTATGTTTGATTGATGAGATGATTGAACGCGCTCTCAATCAGTAATTACAACCAGATTGACTTATTTTCCAACGAGATATAATCAGCTGTCATGAGAAGATGTGAATGGAAAATAGTTTTAGGGTTTTGTGATGTCCAAGCCCAACCAAACGATTTTATAAATAGGGCATGGAATATTTGGTTGTAACACACAAGAAATAACGAACGAAATATTGAGAGAGAATAAGGGTTTAAGTCTTGTGTGGTCGTGTGAATTGTAAGCCATTCATTCATCCATAGATGATTGAATTGGACTGATTTTTGAGTTGTAATTTGTCCACTCTAAGCTTTGAAGCATGAGTGTGTGTTTACTTGATTGAAGCTTTTAAGCAAGATCAAGTATGTGCCTTTGAAGAGTGTCTTCTTTTCATTGTAATTCTTGTTTTATATCACTGCTGTGATTGAGGGGGAGTGAGTAGGATCTCATATCTAAGAGTTCTTAGGTAGAAGTCACATGGGTAGAGATTAGGTGAAAAGACTGTAACTTGAAGTTGTTTACTGAGAGTCTTTGAACTGATTTTGTTTGGATTTCCTTCCTGTCTTGGTAGCCCCCAGACGTAGGTGAGTTTGCACCGAACTAGGTTAACAATTGCTTGTGTCTCTTGCATTACTGTTCTTTATCTTTTATCCTGTTTGTATTGTTCAGATATTAGTGTCGTGACATTACCTTCGACATCTCATATCTGATACCAAAATTTCAAAGGGAAATAGGAAGTCCTTCCTTAGAAGACATAAATTTAAGAGTTTGAGTATAACGAATTAATTTAACATAAAGAAATTGAAGAGTTCCGCAGTACTACTGGGGAAAAAGATAATGGTACTTTTATTAATAGTATTATTAAATAAGCGGAACGAGTTAAATTTTTTGGTGAAGTATAAGGAGAAATACATGAAATTCTTGCATATCTATAAGAAAGTAGTACCATGAAAAAGAGAATGATACTTTGCTTGATAGTAATCATAACAAGTTATAGTTTTTGATAAAGTAAAAGAAGGAATACATGAAATCTTGCATATCTCTAATAGACAAAAAAAACATGTTGAAACTCCTGAACTATTGATGTTACATAATTTAATTATAGGTCAATTGTTAAATTTACGTCTTCTAAGATAGGACTTTCTAATTTCTTTCCGGTTATATATCATATAACAAGCCAGAGTACTCAGAGTTATTTAGTCATAACTTAACCAACTTAGGATAACTGACTTAATCATCTGCACATTTTACAGCAGGTGGTCGATGAGGAACACCATAATCAATAGCCACAATGTTTGGAATAAATATTGATTCTTTAGACTTTTGACTTTTAAGACACATCAGATGATTTTCTTATATGTAAGATTAGATTCTTGTGGTCTTGAAGTGAACTTTTTTTTCCAGATTATTGTGAACAATGGATTGGATGTGTTCTTTGCTTTTTTAAATGTAAGCATGAACTCTCGAAAAATTGAATTGTTATTGCTTTTTTTAGAGAAACATATTGGTCTTACCTTATGCACTTGTTGTTTTCCTAAAATTTGATTGATAGGGTATATTTACCATGTACACGACATGTATTTTACCATGCATTATATATATCTTTTTCTCTTCTATTATATACTTTATCATACTTTTTAGGTTGATGCAGAATCTATAAAGAATTAGAACTTTGGAATGAAATGCTTAAAAATGATGTTGTTAAGTTAGGCCACGAGAACAATTTCAATTGGAGATTTCTTCTAGGGAAGCGATATCAACTTAACTTTCAGATCAAACTTTAGCATTATCTGTAAGATCCTATTTACTAATGAAATTGGACAATCAGATCTCAATTTCCTGATCTATTTACCTACAAAAACTTCTTTGCAAGTCTTCTTCTCATATTCTACTGACGTATTTGCAAAGGTGTTTTTGCGTGAGAATTGCTTGACTTCCTTAAAGTCTTTTTTTAATGCATCCTTTATGCTTTTTTAGGCACCACGCAAAAATACTAAAATCCTTCCTCCCTAATCTTCGAAGATGCATCTTCGGACGCATCCAATAGACACACAACGTAGGTCATTATGAGTGACGTCCTATAAGTTGAGGTTTTTTTAATACCAGAGATGCATCTCTGAAACTTTTTAGAAATATATTAATAATTGATCTTCAAAAGTTTGAGGCGGAAATTTGAAAATCACTGTCACCTTTGCATAACAGTGTTTTTCGGAGATGCGTCTCTAGAATAATTTGATAAAGACAGAGTTGCATGTTCATAAAATCATACTTGTTTTTCATTACAACCCCTAAAAAAACCTTCCATTCTCAATCTCTATTTTCATTCCAAATCTCCAATCTTATGGTTCATCAAATCAAAGGGAACAAAAGAAGTTGGAATTTCAGGTAAAAATCATTTATTTCAAGCCTCATTGCACACACTAATTTCGTTTCTGTCTGAACAAACTAGCATTTTTTCGGAAATGTATTTCCGGAACGTATGAATTTTTTCTTTGGAAATGCATTTCCGGTATTAGTCTGTGTTCATTTTTCCTCTTTGTTTACAATAGTAGCACTTATTTACAATTTTGTGATAATTATTTTCATTAGATATGGTGCACCCTGATGTTTTCCCCCAATAAGTTGTGTCTTTAAATGTCCAAGGTTTTGTTGTGAATGTGGTAGATGTTGGCAATCAATTTAAAAATGAGCAAGAGTTTAAATGTCACTATCAAATGCTTCAATGGATTCGTATGGAGACCTTCAAACTGGGATTGAGTGTGGTTATCGGTATCTGAACCATTGTTCAGATAGAAGATGTGTTTTTGTGACAATGACGTGCGAAAGAAGCGGGAAATATAGAATTTCTCTTAGGAATTTTAAATGAGATGACACTGGTTCAAGAAAATGTGAGTGTCCCGTTAAGGTGCATGATTATATGTTGGCAAACAATAACTGGAGATTCAATGTCATATGTGGTTTGCATAACCATGATTTATGTGAAAAGTTAGCGAGTCATCCAATTGCATGTCGACTCATGCTGGAAGAGAAAGAATGCGTTGCTGACATGAAAAATATACTTGTAAGTTTGAAACGTAAAAGATCTGAAAATATCTCAAATATCAAGCAAGTGTACAATATTCGGTACCAAACTAACAAGTCGTTTAGGGGGGATAAAACCTAATGCAACAACTCTTGAAACTGTTGGATGATAACAATTATGTGTCTAGGTACCGAACGTGCGAGGATGGCGTTATCATTAGAGATATATTTTGAACTCATTCTGATTCCATAAAGTTGTTCAATACTTTTCCTATTATGCTCATACTTGATTCAACGTACAAGACCAACAAGTATAGACTTCCATTATTGGAGATGGTTGATGTTGGACCAAGATGAGATGCCTAAAATGATTGTTAACGACCACAATATCGCCTTAATGAATTCGGTTGCAAAGATATTTCTTACTTCTTATGCATTATTTTATAGATATCACATAACAAAGAATGTGAGAAGTCTGGAGATGGAAAAATGGTGAAGGTGGGTGTGGTTGTGGAAAAAATAATGGATGCATGGAATCGTATAGTAAATTCTTCCAAAAAAGAATTATATGTCGATTCCATTATGCATTTCAGGAAAGTGTGCGAAAAATATCTTGATTTGTTGAAATATGTTGAAAGTACAATTCTTGACCAGGTGAAGGAGAAGATTGTTTGTGCTTGGACCGATTAGGTTAGACACCTTGGAAATATAATAACTAACCGAGTTAAGTATGCCCATGCTACATTGAAGAATTGGTTAGAAAATGGTAAAGGTGATTTGTGTAGAGCTTGAGACTCTATGAACCAAATGATTCAGAACCAGCATAATGAGATACATATAGCATTTGGTCGGAGCATCATAGTTTTGGAACACAAATTTAAAGGCAATAATCTTTATTCTAAGTTGGTCGACAACATATCTCGAACGGGTTTGAATTATATTTTTCACGGGGCTAAACGGGCTACTATTGTAGGCTCTGATAGCGCAAAGTTTGGATGCACAATTGTGAAAACATATGGTTTCCCCTGTGCTTTTGTTATTGCAAAAAAGGTGAAACTTGGTAGCTCGATAAGAATGGATGAGGTTTGCACTCATTGAAAGAGGCTTAGGTTTGATGATGAGGTGTCATGAAAGTCGATAACAACATGAAACTCCACATCAAAGAACAATTGAGAAAGACTGCTTATTCGGAAACAACCGACTTGAAACCACCATATCAATCGATAAAAACAAAAGGTGCTACAAAGAAGTGAAGGAGAATTGCGGTCCAAAACACAGCGGAAATTAAAATTTTCTCCTTTAGAGATCCTTACAAATGGTCATGATCAGTGATAGAATATTTACCTCTTATTACGATTGAAACCTTTGGTGCAGATCTCTTGTGACGATCAAAACCTTTGATGCAAATCCACGAAGCGATCACGAACGTTGAACTATGACAACGTCTCTACTCAGTCCACACGAACGGGTTCCTTCAATCTCAGTGCTAGCTGGTACGAATGAAGGCTTTGAGTGAGAGAGAGAGAGGGTGAGAGAAAACGAAAATAATGCAACCGCAATGAATGCTTCTGCACAAGGGTTCTATTTATAGAACCACTTGTGTGGGCTTCAAGCTAAAAAGCCCACTTAAGTGTATTTTGGCCCATATCTTATAATATGCCCAAAATCACTTAAGCCCATGGTACCTTACCATATTTCGTATTCTACTCAAGTACACCGTACCTTACGATGTTCTATAATTCACTTAAGGGCACCGTACCTTACGGCATTCCTTAGTTACTCTATCTCTCATCAATCCGTCCTTTGTGTGTGACCCTGTAGGTTTTCGCGGCATTGGCAATTATATTAAATCATGTATTTAACATAATAAACAGTGAGCGGTATCTAGCAACACATCACTGCTACCCAAGACACGAAAATGTCAAGTGATCTGACAATTCCTTCTGTGATAATACTTATGTGTATAATTACCCTTTTGCCCTTATGTCTATATTGAACACAAGGCATAGACCGTGTCATCCTTGTTCAATTCAATATTGGGCCCGTAGACATTTATCCTGTTACGCAGGATGGGCAAATTTCATCTAGGTCACTCATGTCCCTCAGCATGCTTCGTGGAGTACCCATCAACTGTCTTTATGGTTATCCAGTTACGGACAATGTTGGATCAGCAATAAAGCACTCGACTCTACATCTAAGGTCCATAGTGGTTTCAGGTCGAAGAGTGGTATACACCATTATCACCATGAGAATAACTTATGACACTTTGCATAACTTTCTATATAGTATTCTCATAGCGGGTCAATCCGGTATAAATATTACTCCTAATATTCATACCTATGTTTAAGACTTGATAACTCCTTATCCATGATCCATGAGATGTGATCATCAGTCTATATACATAATAGTCTTAATGCTTTAATGTCATCCCACTTCACAATAAAGCTCGACTACGGATACTTTAAGAATAGTGTCCTTATGTTTAATGTGATCTCATGATTAAGTCATACTTGATACATTAAACAGACTAGCTATTCTAGGGACTTTATTAAACAAACGTAATAAAGAAAAAGCCTTTTATTATTAATAAATAATTCGATACAAGTACCAAAAGTATTGGCCTCTAGGCCTTACACCAACAAGAAGCTCAAGCCTACACCAAGTGACAATTCAACGGTGCAATCTCATTCATATTTTTAAAATGTTGGCAAAGTTTTTCCGGACTCACCATCAAATATTCCATTCATTGACGAGACGTCGGTGTTTATGCACAAGCACATCGAGCAGATCATCAATGTTAAGAGGTATGTTAATTGCACTTATCGAGCTGTTTCGACTTTACTCGATAAAAGAGAAGATAATCATACACTTGTCCGCCATCAACTTATACAAGAGTTGAGAACTCATAAAGAATCATATACGCAATTGTACGGAAAGAAAGAAAACTTCAATGAAGTTTATGAGTCTTTTGTTCCTTGCCTTAGTGGACAAGTACCAGAGGCAAAATGGATGCACTTCTCTAAAATGGGTCACCTCATAACATGTGTGTATGATAGAATGTGTGTTCATCTGACACGATACAGTTTTCCGGAAACCTTTTTCCTACTACGTACGACCCCACCTCAAAATCCAATTGATCATATTATGTGTATTGGGTGGCTTGACATTTTGTTCAAGTTTACTTAAAATCGGGATTCCCAATACCACTTATATCAGCGGAGTGGACAACTCATTCAACAACAAAAGTCGAGACTTGGTCGAACCATTTTATGGAAAAGATAATTAAATGCGCAAAAGTCAAAAGGGGTATCACCCGTAGATTTAGTCGACGACAAATGTTTTGATTCGTTTTAATTTTCTATTTAACTTGACAAATAGTTGTATGTAATTGTGTCTCAATATTAATGAAGTGTATACATTCAATTTCTTAATATTTTAATACATTTTTTTCTTTCCATAAACATTTGTTCATTTGTCAAAAAATGTCTTCAATTAAGTTATGTTTTCTGCATGTTCGGGAAAGGTTCCGGAGATGCATCTTCGGAACAAGATAGTAGGGTGCAGAACTAGAGATATATCTCCGAATCAACTTTCCAGGTTTTGAATGGTCCGCATTTGTCTTCAGCTTCAATAAATTAAGGTGTTCTTGATTTTTTGATTACACAAATTGAAAATATCTCGGTTTAAATGCACTTTTGGTCCCCCTAGTTTGGACGTTTTAAACAATTGATCCCCCTATTACAAAATCATCTATTTTGGCCCCTTAATTTTGATGATCTTGCGATTTTTGTGGCCCCCCTCCAATTTTGCTTAGGTGACAGTGATGATTAGGATTTAAAAATTATTTTTAATTACGTGGAATCACTGACTGGGATAATTAATTTTTTAATTTTTTTTTACATAATTAATTAATAATTTTGATTAAGTCTTTTTAGAAATTAATTAAGTTGATTTTTTAGAAATTAGTTAATTAAAATTTTGAAAATTACTTTGGGCCTCTTAAGCCCATATCATTTTCAGAACTAACCTAATATTCAAGTTTATAAATAGAAGTATTAATGAGGTATATAAACACTAATTACATTTATCAAAAAATTAATGTTAGACTTTAATGATAAATAAAACTCACAATACACCTGCAATGTAAAACCACAAGATGTCTTTAGCAAAGATCCATCTTTGATGCTGTTCACAAATTTATCCAAAGGAAGAAGACTTTTCATGAGGTATCAGATGAAGTTAAGCATTAAAAGAACATGATTCTTACTTAACATGAAAGAAGATGCGCATGACATCAGTTCTCTTTCAATGAAATTACATGCTTGTTCTCTTTCAATGAAATTGCATGCTTCTTCACAACTGTACATCACTCCCAATTGTTTTCAAATCCTCTTCATATCTATTTATTTTATCACCATATAAGCTCTCATCAATAAAAGGAATATCAACAAGAACGAACTTGTTTGCAGAATTTTCCCCAATGAGGAGCGAATTAAGAATGATTTTGAAGGGAGGCATGTATCCATTAACGGTAACTTTAAGCCAGCTACCATCTTTTATACATTTCAAAAACCTCTCTGGTAGTCGCACTCCCTTGTACTTCAGATTCCGAATCCATTCCAGAAGAAAAAAGGCAATGTCTTATGTAAGTGGTTAATTAACAACTAAAAAATTAAAATTTCATACTCCATAACAAATTTCTTAAACAAAAAAAAACTCAATCTTAAACAAACAAAATTGAAAAGTATGTAGTTAAAGACTTAAAGTACTAATTTCTTTTTAATTGGCTGCTACATAAAGTAAAAAAAATCATAAAACATATATGCTAATGGCTTTAAACATCCAAAACTCTAGTGAAATCACCATCATTGTCATCGGTATCTTGAGTATCATCATCAAACTCTGCCCCAGATGAAACATCTTCTTCATCATTAATTAAAGTTTGATTGCTTGATGTTCCACTTCCACCTAATTTAACATTGCCACCACTACCACCACCACTATCACCGTCATTTTTCACAATATTAGTAACAACAACACCATCATTCTCAACATTGTTAACAATAACATCATCTTTCTCAATATTAACTTTAGTTTGTATATTTTCTTCATTACGATCTTCAGCTATCCATTCATCATCTTTATGCAAGAGAATATACGTGAGAAACATCTAAGTGAAACATATAAGAAAATACTTACACAATAAATGATTTATATAAGGGAACAAACGCGAACAAAGCAAGAGACATAACAAATGCACGATGTCGATGAAAGGAGGAAGAAACTTTACTGAAACAAGAGACTAGGTGAGGCTTTCTAATTCATGTTCAAGCAAAAAAATAAGGTTTTTTTTAAATAAAATAAAATATTTGGGGGGAGTTTGGATCTTTTTTGGGTTTTTTTTTAAAAAAACAAAACTTACTGACTCGTAAACTTGCCATAGACTCGTGAGTCTACCCGAGTCTACTCGAGTCTATCAAAAACGATTATATGCGCAAGTCTACTCGTTTTTTACTTCCTAGACTCATATATTTGTACGAGTTTACGAGTCTACCCGCGAGTTTGACAACCAAGTTCCAACTGAATACTATTGGGGTATGATGCTTGACGAATTAAGTGATCTGGATGAAGAGAGACTAGTTGCTCTAGATGTCTTAATGAGAGAAAAGAAAAGAGTAGACAAGGCATACAATAAGAAAGTTAAAACCAAGACTTTCAACTAGGGAGACTTAATTTGGAAAGTCATCATGCCTATAGATAAAAAAGATAGAGTTTTGGGCAAGTGGTCCCCTAATTGGAAGGGTCCATTTAAAATTCTGCAAGCATACACAAATAGTGCATATGAAGTCGAAGAATTGACCTTTAAAGATCGAATCCTGCGAATAAATAACAAGTATTTAAAATAATATAGACCTATTTTGCAGGAAAACATATTAACACGGAATAAAATATAACTTATGAATAAAACATAACACAAAATAAAATAATACGTATTTGAAATATTTATTTATTTCAAATAATATAAAAATAATACATTTCAATTAAAGATATTTATTTTTATTTCAAATAATATAAAAAAATACATTTTAAATAAATATTTATTTCTGAATTATTTAAAATAAGTAAATACTTATTTTGTGTATTATCTGAATTAAGTAAATATGTATTTATATATTATTTGAAATAAATAAATATTTATTTATGTCCTATTTTAAATAATAAACTTTTATTTTCGTAACATCTTAAATAAGTAAGTTTTTGTTTATGTATTATTTAAAATAAATAAGTAATCATCAAAATAAATAAATAAATAAATAAGTAAATATTTATGTATGTATTATTTAAAAATATTTATATATTATTAAGACTAAAATAATATTAAATATTTACTAAATCCATTATACTCTACCTGTGGGGAAATATTAAATATAGAATGACAAACTAAAGTTAATTAAATTGAAATAATTAAATATTTTTAAAACCAAATATTTTTATTTAAAACATATTTCTATATCAAATATTTTTAGTTAAAACATATTTCAAACCCATTTTTTTTTATAATATCCAATTTTATATAACATTTGAAATATTATAAAATATAAAATAAATGAAATGAAAGTGTAAGTGAGAGAGAAAGAGATATAATTAAAATAAAAGTGTAATTAAAATGTTTGAAATATAATTCGTTTAATATGAAAAAAAAAATTATATAATATATAAATTTCGTGAGAAAAAAATAAAGTAAGGTGATTGGCCTAGGGTAAGATGTTTGTGCCATTGGGGGAGTGAACATGTGTTCAAATCTTCTTGTTTCCAAAATTTTGGAGTATTTTACTTTTAAAAACTTTTTAAACAAAAATTAATAAAAATGACGTGACATTAAATAAAATTAATAAAAAAACTATTTAGTCTGTTCAGGTTATTAAAAAAATAAAAAAGACATGTGATGTCATTATTTCTAATGATTGAATTTTTTGAAGGGATAAAATTCTAAAAGCTCACAAGGTTCAGGATAAACCGAAATGAGAAAGTGCATCCGAGAAACATATGTTTTTTATTGTCGTCTCAACTAGACAATTACATCTTTGAAGTATTACCAATCCGCTAAATCAATAAGATAGATGACTGCGATTCACGCGACACTTTCCGCTTTCGATTTAAATTTCTCATACCAATGTTTTAAAAATCAGTTTGAACCGATTAGTCGAATTGGTTGAACCGAGAATCGGAGGGATCACTGATCTGGTTTGATTACTGGATCGCATAAGTTATTGAATTGACCAAAATCGATAAAATCAACGAACCAACGAGTTTAGAAAATCGGCAAGTTAAATGGTTGTTTTTTTTCTCTCTGACAAAATGACGTCGTTTTTCATAATTAAAAAAAATAAAATTAAAATATATGTGGACTTTGTTCAAAACTTATTTGAAACAACTTTGTCTCCTTGAAATTAAATTTATTATACAATGTCATTTATTTTGTTATTTAGTTTATTTTGTAATTATATTTTGTTTAAAATTGATTTGAATTTGTAATTTTTTTTTTATGATTATGTTTAGATTTTGTATTTAAAGAATAAGCTAGTAAAACTATGACATTTTGTAAATTTGAAATTTTGTAAGTGTTTTGATTTTTTTAGAGATCGAGTCATCTGATTCGATTGGTTTAATAACTATATAATTTTGTTATGGAGACCAGTTTATTCAATCGAATTATCCAATTTTACAATGTTGTTCGACTAGTGACTCAATGGTTCTATCAATAAACTAATGACTTGATATCCTCATCGGTTTGATGACTGATTTGGTATTTAAAACACTAACTCATACTATATAAGAAAAAAACGTCATTCTCATATATTCAAATTCATTTTCACTTTCATGTATTTGGCCGTTGAAATGTTAACTTTACATGAGAGTCCCCTCTCTATTGTACCAATAACTTAATTCCAGGTACTTTATTGTTCTTCTAATAATTATGGTTCCAAGGAACATAAAAAAGTTAAAAACCTCTAAACAATGACGTCTCGAGGAATCCAAAAAGTTAACTTCAATGGGCAAGAGGTTGTAAGAAATGGATAACTTATTGACAGAAGAGGAAGTGAGTGATCTTGTTACTGGATTAAAAATAATAGAAGATTCAACTTTAGTAGAAAAAAGAGTTGTTAATGATGAAAGGGGAGGGGGTGTCAGAGAAGCAGGCATAATAATATGGACCAACTTGACCCTAAAAGAGGACTTAAACTATGTTGACAACCCTTCTTATTCTCACATTCTTCTTTCAACTCCAGCAGAAAGTCTTAATGAAGAAGAAGTGGAGACAAAGACATGCGAAGAAGATGTTAAAAGGTCTACTAGTGACGACCCATATATAGAATTTGTAGAGTAAACACCGTGCAAAGGGGTGGGAAAAAGAAAAAAAATAGATTCAATTTCTTCAAAAACACTTTTAGTTTTTACATGTTAGAGTCAAAATTGGGGAAAAAACTAAATGGAATATGCCTGCTGTCTAAGCCAACCCTCGTGAAGATGAAAAAAAATTGTGGAAGGATCTTAAAAAGTTAGCTCTTAAAGTTGATTGTGGTTGGCTATTGGTAGGAGATTTCATTGACATTAAGGAAGGGTCCGAAAAACGTGGAGGAGCTCCTCCCTCTGACAGAAAATATACCTTATTCCAAGATAGATTAAATGCCTGCAAATTATTGGATCTTGATGCCATAGGCCATAAATTTACATGGTGTGGTGCGATAGGTCATGGGGGGATGCGTGTTTATGAATGATTGGACATGACTCTTAGTAATTAAGAGTGGAGGTTGCCATACCCTGATGCTCAAGTGAGAATGTTGATGGGGCTTGACTATTTTGATCATTACGCTATCCTTATTTCTCTTGAGGATAGAACTGGAAGAGACATGATCAAATCATTCAAGTTTAAGTGTGCTTGGATCCTGGAAGAGTCTTACAAAGACATGATCGTGTCTGCCTGGAATGATAATAAAGGAATTCTTCATAATTTGGAGGATATTAGAGTTAAAGCTAAGAATTGGAATATGCATACTATCAAAATCTTGCTAAAAGCCAAAACTCTATTATGCGAAGACTTGAAGGCATTCAAAGGAAAGCTCATCAAGGTTGCAGCCATGATGGGCTTAGGACGTTGGAGTCCAATATGTAACAAGAACTTCAAAGGATTCTGTGTCAAGAAGATCTCACTTGGTTTCAGAGAGCCAAGGACAAATGTTTAGTGGATGGGTGATAGAAATATGTGTTTCTATCATGTGAAATCCGTCTAAAGGAGAAGAAGGAAGTATGTCCAGACTATCAAGGATGCTCAAGGGAAGTGGATACATGACTTTGTTGAAATAAATAATTCCTTTAAGGAGAGTTTTCATAATTTGTATACCACATATATAGATGTTGTTGATTAGTATTCGATCCATCACTCATTTCCCCAAATTGACGAGTCTACTATGCTCATACTTTCTACCGAGCTTAGATTGGAAGAAATCAAACTAGCTACTTTCGAGATGGCTCCTTGGAAATCTCCTAGTCCCGACGGATTCCCCACTGGTTTTTTTCCATAATTCTTGGGAGATTGTTGGAGCCGGAGTGTGCAACTACATAAATCTTTTATGGCAGCAACTTGAGAAGATTACTAAAGTTAATCATACAGATCTTTGTCTAATCCTCAAAACTAATCAACCAGAGAGCATCAATCAATTCCGCCCTATAACATTATGTAATTCTATATATAAAATTATGAGTCGCATTTTAGTGAATAGAATGAAAGATCTCATGAACGAAATCATATCTCTGAACCAGATTGGTTTTATCCCTTAAAGAAATATCCATGATAATATTATGGTTGCTCAAGAGCTTCTACATAGTATGCACAAGTTAAAGGGTAAAATAGCTTCTTTGCAATAAAGGTGGACTTAGCTAAAGCTTATTACCGTGTCATCTGGAGATTTGTGGAAAATGTGCTTATGGATTTAGGCTAACCCCATAAGTTGAGAGATATCCTCATGCAAGTTATCACTATTGTTCAAATGTGTGTTAACTGAAACGGGAATAAGGGTGATTAGTTCAAGACCAAGAAAAGGGTTAAGATAAGGTGACCCTATCTCTCCCTATCTCTTTGTCTTTTGTATGGATAAATTATCACATTTGATTCTATATGCGGTGGAGAATAAACACTGGATTAGTCTGAAAGCTAGTAGACAAGGTCCGATTGTTTCTCACCTCATGTTTGCGGATGATCTCTTGCTTTTTGGTCAAGCTACTGGTTGGAAAATTTCTAGCATCATGGAAGTTTTGAATGTGTTTTATGCTTCTTCAGATCAAAAATCAATAAGGAGAAAACTAGAATCATGTTCTCTAAAAACACCCCTTTGAGTACTAGAAGAAGCATAACTTCCATTTCTGGATTCAAAGAAGTTAAGGATATGGGAATGTACCTTGGGGTACCTCTGAAAGGTAAAACCCAACGCAAAAACACTATCGATACCTAGTGGATAAAGTCAGAACTAAGCTTAGCCACTGGAAGCACAATCAATTGTCCTTTGTTGGGCATGTTACTCTTGTAAAATGGGTTACTGAAGCCATCCCTACTTACACCATGACGACCAATATGGTGCCTGCATAGTGTTTAAAGAAGATATAAAGGATGAAAAACAATTTTATTTTAGGCCACAGTAGTGACACTAAGAAGATTTTTACCATTAGATGGTCGGACATTTGTAAACCAAAGAATTTTGGTGGATTAGGCTTAAGACATCTTAGTAGGATGAATGAGGCTTACATAACCAAGATGGGTTTAAAACTTAAGTGTGGAGACACAATTTTGAGGTGTCAGATTTGAAGAATAAATACAAAGGGAAGGAGATTTATGGGAATGTGATGGAAGTAAAAAAGTATGACTCAAGCCTGTGAAAAAATATTACTGACAATTGTCTACTCTTGATAATCATACCATGTGGGAAATACGGGATGTGAATAGGATAAATGTGTGGGATTACTGTTGGGTGGAGAAAGGCCTAAAGCTTAAAAAGGTTTTGATTAACAATGACTCTATCCAAGATAACACTTTGCTTATTAGCCTTGTTGATAATCAAGTAGAATAGAATTGAAGCTTCATTAAGTCTAATGTTCCTATTGATATTGTTGAGAATATCCATGCTATTGTGCCTCCCCTAAGGGATATCAACTAACAAGACATTTGAATTTGGAGTGGAACTACAAATGGATAATTCTCCATTTCTAGTTCTTATGAGAATATTAATCAACCTACTCAGGCGATTCAACATAGAAATTGGAGAAATATTTGGAAGCTGAGAGTTCCTGAAAGAATTAGCGGTGTGGTTGCTGTATCGTAAAGGTTTAAAGACCAATCTATTTCTTCATAAGCTCAAGCTTAAAGACCCATTTTGTGGGGACTGTCCATGTGAAACATAGTCTATCATGCATGTTTTGAGGGATTTCCCGGTGGATAAGGAAACCTAACAAGGCTTACTCCATCCTAAGTTTTGTGTTATCTTCTTTAGTCTATCTCATGATGATTTGCTTGAGATTAATATGAATCAAAATTTTGGAAGTCAAGGAATGGATTAGTAAGCCATTTTGGGCTACTGCGTGTCATAAGCTTTGGCTATTGAGAAATCAGAAGATCCATAATCAAGATTTTATGTTGCCTACCATGTTGGCCAAAGACATCCAAATTGCTTCAGATAACTATAGGCGCGACATGGCTACGCAACCGCTTGTTATGCATCAGACTAAGTTTAGAGTTCATAATAGGTGGGTACCTGCTATTGAAGGTTGGCTAACTGTCAATACTGATGGAGCTGTTAACAATAAGTACATAGTTGGTTATGGAGGCATCATCTGAAATGACAAAGGTGATTGGATTGATGGATTTGCCAAGAATATTGGTAACTATAATATACTCAATGCTAAAATATGGGGTGTGCTTGAAGTCATTTGTGTGACCCAAAGGTGTAGATTCAGGAAAGTTGAGTTTCAGTATGATAACTTGGAAGTTGTTAAAGCCATTTCTAGCTCAAAGCTCAGCAGCAAACCTGGTCTGACTATGGTTCGCAAAATTCAAGACAATCTGAAGAGCTTGTATGATTTTCGTGTTAAGCATATCCTTAATGAAGCTAACAAGTGTGCAAATCATCTTACTAACTTTAGTCTCTCTATGACTCTTAATTGTCATACCCCAAAATTCACCCTATCCCCATACAACTTTCATCTGATCCATGATCCTATTACACACACAGGCATTCATTATCCCATCACTATAATTGGATAAACATTCATAAGAAAAGACATATTATACAAATTCAAGGCATGGTGTTCACATCTAAAAAATTGAGGTTTTTTTGGATAAAGCTTCAAGAGAAAAATGTGCAACAAAAATAAAAAAAAAGTAAGAAAAAAAGTCACTCTTTGGCATGTGTAATCGGTTAACCAAATCATGTTAGCCGATTACACAGGCAATGCACAGGATTTCCATGCCATTTCTGGCTGGTGTAATCGGTTAGCCAGATTATGCTAACTGATTACACTTGTGCAGACACCAGCAATAACTCTATTTTTTTATACAAAGTGATTTCTTTTTCACTCACCTACCCACTTGCTTTCCCTATAAATATGACACTATTTCCCCCTTATTTACCATGCTTTCCAGCCCCCCAAAATTATGTCCAAGTATCAATCAAACCCTTTTCTATAAACCTAAGTCAAACAAAAAAATCATTCTCTCCCAAAATTCACCTCCACCAATTTTTTTCCACTTCACTTTTTTCCCTCAAAACTTTCCACTCTCTAACACTCACAACTCAGTCTCTTCACTAAGTTTTCACCATAAATACTTTCATCTCAAACCTCTTACTTCACATTCAAGCTCAACACCACAACAACCTAGATTTTTTTCACATTTTTGGGTAATGATTGTAGCTTAACTTTTAACATTTTTTTTGGTTATGATTTTGTATTAAAAATGGTTGGTTGTTCTTGTTTTATTTTTTGAGAGAGTTTAGAGTCAAGCTTGCAAAAAATGATTAAGTTTGGTTTGCACACTTTTTTTGAATTGTTTTGCTCTTACTATCTTTGTTCACCATTTTTAGTCTTACTTTGTATTTTGTTATCATTTTCTATTTATTATTGACTTGTTGTTACATTTATTTGGTTGATGAAGTCTATTAGATCATGGTCATGGTTGTTTAGAGTTGATTAAATCTTCAATGTTTCAAACCTATTAATGATTGATCAATAGATCATTCATGATACTTTGAGGCATTTATAGGTTGCCTCTATTTCAACCATATTTGAGTCATTTTATGCATAGATGAAACCATGTTCTTCACATTAACTTACTAATCCACTTGCTTATTGTTATTCTACTAACCACTAACTACTAACTACTAACTCCTAACATTTATATTATTGCACTTCATTTTCTTTGTTATTTATTTGCTCACAATTTACTTTTATTGTTCATTTTATTTCAAGTACTTTATGTTTATGTCCATTATTATATAACCATATATCATTTACATTATGCTAATTTATTTGCTCTCTTATTATCTTGCTAAATAAAAAGAAGTAAAAACAAAATAAATAAAACAAATCATATTTTTTTGTGAGTGATATAATCCTCTATTTTTCTTTAAAATATTGATAGATGGACTTAGGGTTGTATAATTTTCTTTGTTACTAATCTATTGTTAGATGATTATTAATCATCTTCAATGCCTTGCATCAATGATAAGTTATCCTTTAATGTGTCATATTTTTGATTTTTTTTACCTATGGATAGATAGTCCTTAAAATGCTCATTTTGCACATATTACTAACCATTAATTATACTTCACCAACTTTGTTTATCATTAATATTTGTTATTGTGATTTTGGTATTATTGTTGTACACCAAAATTTGCCCCTCTTTTTGCTGACTTATAACTTGAGACTCACTCATGACTCATTCATGTGCATCATTCATGCATAATCAACACATGCTAACAGGAATCATAGACTCAAGATTGTGGTTAACAAAAATCAGAGTTTTGGCCTGAAGATTATGGTATTGCTCATCATGTGGGTTGAAACCCTAATTGCTTGATTCTTTAGGACCTTGACTCTTGAAGCCTACATCATGTTGTTCATAGGGGCATCTCGACCTTAATTCTTGGATTCGATTCTATGGGGTCTGGTGTTTGGCTTTGTGGATATCTGACATTGACTACTAAACTCTAATCATGCTCCACAATCCAAATTTCATTTGATCATCCATTATGCCTGATCCATTTGTTTGGTTAAGGTTCAATCCCATTTGAACATGTCATTGTCCACAAATGCAATTCATATCATTGATTTTTGAACCATGGATCTTTAGTTAGGTCATGCTCACTTCTTTGGCCCTTACTAGGTTTTTTGGTTCATTCAAGATAGGTTTTGGGCCATCTTCTCATATTGTCTCATTAGATCTTTAGCTTTGATTCCAAGCCTGTGGTACTTTCAAACTCCCAGGTCATTGATTCAAGTTTGCATTGACACATTGCTTATTTGGTCCATAAGGGCTTGCATTCCTGATTCCTTTGTGAATTTTGGTCCATATGGTTCATGTATTATCACATGCTTATGATCTTTATGATTCAAATGATCAAAAGTTTCGATTTGGTTCATCATAGTATTCGTTTTTAAGCCATGTTCAATCCATTTTTTTAAGTCATTTACAATTCATGTCCAAGTCTTGGTCTTAAGCACGTCCACAAGACATTCATTCAAGTCCATCAAATCATCCATTTCAGTCCAATACATGTTCATAGGCAATGGCCCATAATGTTCAAGTTCCATATCAAGTTCAAATTTCAATATCATGATTAAAGTCGTTCATTCAAGAACCGAGATCATTTCACGAAACAGCAACCCAATTCACATTTTCAGTTCCAATTTCATTCATAAGCCAATTCACATACACAAATCTTAACCATTCAAATCATGTTCATACATGAAAAAATGGTTAAAAAAAATGGGTGAACTTTGACCAAATGTTGACTTTGGTCAAAAGTTGTTTTTTTGATCAACTTTGACCAAAGTCAACCGGATTACAATCATGAACCATTAAATTTTTCTACCATTCATCATGAACCATGAGCTTTTGGAACCATTTCTAATTTCAATTTACAGATTCAATTTCACTTTAAAACCATGACATTATCAATCATTATCATTCATGACCAATTATTAGCATTCATTATTCATCATTGTCATTCCAATCATTAGCAATCTTTATCAATCATTAGCATTCACATTTCTAAACAACTTCAAACCAACATTTAAAATCATTCAAAATAACATTCAAATTCATTTCCATTCTTTCATCAATGTCATTCACTTTACAATATTCATTTGAATCCCATAGACTCATTCAATTTCTCATTACAAATACAAGACTATTCCGCAATCATTTGAGCTAACCATTACATTCAATTTCAAGCCACAAATCATATTACAATTTCAAAATCCATTCATCATGCATCATGTATTCAAAACCATGTTCTAGATCTCCATAAAATAATATGTACATACAATTACCATTTCAAATTACAACATAAACAAATCAACACCAATTACAAGGATCATAACTCCAACTCCATGCATCGAACTCCACGTGATAGTATAATGAGACTCCAAAAGCAAGATTCCAAGCCTTGCACCATGTTTCCAAATAGAACAGCAAACGTAACAACCTGCATATATTAACCATCAACATTTAAAATAATGCACCATTAAAAACCATTGAACTGATTCCTTTTAAGTTCTATTTTATTTAGCATGACTAACTTTCAAGCAATACAACTTTCAGCATAACATTTCAATATCATTTCACTTGACCACTTCCAAGCCATGATTCATTAATTCAAACATAATTTTTGACATTCCATTTTTTACAAGTGTTGCCCCTAACCAAACTTCACCAATGAATAACTTATATGGCCATTAAATCTAACAAATAGAAACAGAACACAAGGTGAGAATAGAACTTCCAACTCTCTCATAAATTCCCTAACCAAGAACTAGAACCTGCATTCCAGGATGTATTTTTCAGATTTCACTAACAGTATCACTCTCACTTTAATTCATTTCAATCTAACAACTAGCGAACTAACAAACCATAAAACATCTTAACTATTAATAAGCATCTAACCTAATTGTTCTCTTCTAACAGAAACCAACTACATACAATTAACTGAATTGAAATTAACTGCATACATTCAAAACAAACAATCCACACATCATTCAATACGACAGTACTGGCACATATTCATAAGAGAATTGATTTTACCTGCACAATAACTTCATATCACGACGAAATGACAAAACTCATAACAAGCTAAGCAATGAGGTTGAACTGAGTCGGATTGGAGATGAACATCATGTTGCCCAAACCTGCAATGCACACAGCCACTTGATTAAATCCTGCAGAAAGCAAACGAATTTGATAACAAGATTTAAATCATAAAGCCACACCACTCATCAAGTCCATTTCACTTGGATTTACAAATAAGTGAAAACCGAATAATATTGAGAAGACCAATACAGTGTGTTTGGCAGAAAAAATAATAACATTTTATTTAACATTTTCATTTGAGTTTCAATTTGGATTACATTTCATTTGAGTTTCAATTTGGATTTCAACTAACTTGTTCATTTCCAACTGACTGATAAATTTAAGATGAATTTAAGAAGAATCACTAACCAACTCTAACAACTTTGCACAATGCTCTAACAAAATTGAAAACAGAATGAGGAAGGAGAAGTCTATAAATAGGATTCACCATTTTTGCAACTGAGGTGGCTTCTCGTTCTTCTCCATTTCTGCAACTGAGATGGCTTCTCTTTCTTCTCCCTCGATCGTTTGGGCCTGAGGCCTCATACAAGTTTCTTGGCTTTTTTTGAACTGCTCCCTTCCTCAATAATGGCTATTTGGCCCGAGATTAGGCTTCCTCTCCCAGAGTTCTGTTCGCGCCTCCCTGACTCCATATCGGGCCCATTGTTAGCTTATTGGGCTTGGGCCTGATTTATGGTTAACTAGGACTAATTTGCTTTGTTAATTAGGTTTAGTTAGTAATTTAGGGCATGATTAGTTAGTAATTAGGATTAGTTTCTAATTAGGTTTTTATTAGTTAATTAGGTTTAGTAGGTGTTAAAATGAGATTAATAATTAGGATCAAATTCTTGGTTAGTTAGAATTTTTAGATAATTAGAATAGTTAGGATTGTTTAGGAATTAATTGACTTTTAATTAGAAACTTTCATGATTAGGACTTAATTTTTTATTAATGAATTATACATTATTAGAAATATTAGAATGTTAAGTTAATTAGAATTTAATTAGGATTATTAGAAATAATTAGAATTAGATTAGGTTTTTAGAAATATTAATCCATTAATTTAATTAGGTTTTAAAATGGATTAGGCTTAGTTAGATCCTTTAGAATTAGATTTAATCAAGATTGTTTATAATTTAGATTTGATTTTTAATTGATTTTTGCTTGGTTAGGAATTTAATATCCATATTTTGTGATATGACCATTTTACCCTTATGGGGTTATTTTGACATTTTGGCCATAGAATTACATGTTCCCTTAGGAATCTTTGACATAGATTTTTTAATCAAACCATGACCAATTGCATGTTCCCTCAGGGATAGTCTTTGATTTAATTCTAACCCATATATTAGGATTAACCTAATTTCCAATTAATTCAAACCTTTCGATTCAAGTTGATCAAAAGCAATTTTGATTAACTAAATCCTTTGAACTTGTATAATCCCACAGTCTAATTCGAGTGACCAAAAGGCCCTTGGTCACTTAATAAGACTTTTCCTGTAAGTTGTGGAGCTCGAAGCCTTAAGTCAGATCTTCAATCAAGGTATCCTTAGTCATACCAAGTAGTGGATAATACAAGGCACATTCCAAAGGTGGCGTCTTCAAGAGCTTGTTAAATCAAAGTTAGGATTGTGTGGCATGAGCCTTAAGTAATAGAGAAGGAATGGGACTGGAGAATTCCTATCCCCATTCTGAATATCTTTGGGTAAGGGACGAATGACCCAATGCTCATCGTATTCACCTTTATTCATAGACTTTAGCACAATTCATAAGATTGGCAAGTCTCTCTCTCTCTCTCTCTCTCTCTCTCTCTCTCTCTCTCTCTCTCTCTCTCTCTCTCTCTCTCTCCCTCTCTCTCTCTACACAAAGCAATGCAACTAGCAAAAGATTACACCAATAACTTATCAATCATGATTCAAGTTGTACGACATGAGCCTTAAGAAATGGAGAAGGAATGAGACTGGGGAATTCCTACCCCCATTCTGAATATCTTTGGGTACAGGACGCTTGACCTGGTTGCTCATTGTATTCACCTCAATTCGAATCATTATTTACATTCGATCATAAATCGTTCACCCATTGACATACTATTTCTTTGACACCAAAATACACTTTCTTTGAAATTCCATATACACCATTTTAGAACGATATAGCGACAATCCGCATTTGTTCCTAGAGTTGTTTGGCTCATGCCCAGACATTTAATTCCTTCTTTTTTGGCTAAATATCAGATATTGGCAGCCATGCCAGTCCACGTATCGGTTAATGATGTTTCCCTCTATTGTACAAATCCCATTTCTCTTATGGATTCCAATATACCTTTACCTTCGGTTTCAAACTACACTTATTCAGTCACTTGTTACTAGATACCCAATTTTGTGACTTTGGCCACTTCATTCTATTCATCTTCATGATGCATTCATATTCTACCTTCATTCACTCCATGTGATATACCCTATTCTTTGAGTCAAATACACTACCTCTTTATGCTCCATCTTGCGTCACCTTATGAACCAAGAGTTGTTTGGATCATCCCCAAACACTTAATCCTCCGTATTTTCGGCATTACCCTATAGCGACAGCCATGCTAGCCCATATACCAGTAAAAGCCAATTTACTTTTGGGTTCATATCTCTCCCCTTGTTGGAGTTCAAATAACACTTATCCTTTGGTTTAGACCATACTGTTATCACTTCTTTTCACCTCCCGCCATTAGTTCTTTGAACTACGGAGCTCTGAATTCCTCATTGCACTACGAGGATACATATTCATGAGGGCCTTAATCCTCACAGAGCACTTTATATATTTCTCTTCCTTTTCCCTATTTCTTTTGCGAGTAATTTTTAGATAACACCTATTCGAGCGAGAACAATCAAAACGGTTCCCATGGAGTACCATGGATGTTAGGGGTGCTAATATCTCCCCCTTGCATAACCGACTTCCTTACCCAGTATATCTCTTTCCCCCGGGTTTTATCGATGTTTTCCCTTTCCTTCGGGAATAAATAAAGTTCGATGGCGACTCTTTTGTATGTTCGAGCGTGCAATACGTTCGGGTATATTTCCAATAGCTTCAATTATTAAACTTATTATTTACTTTATGTCACTTATATTCATTAACCATTGTTATTGTGATATTGTTATCTTGTGATTTACTTTTATGTCATTACCTTGTAATTTACATTCAAGTACCCATTATCATTGTACAAACTCATCATGCATGTTTATTTACATGTTAATTATTTTATTGTTATCATACATTAAAAACAACAAAACTATGATAAAATGATAAGACCAAAAATAATCCATTCCTCTTAATCAACTTGGACTTAGCGGATTTTCATCTTAGGACCTTTGCTCGAAGGCCTTTTCCTTATCTTTGTGATACTTTGTGAATGTTGGATCTTCATCTGTAACTTACATTGATATTGTAAGAATGGCATCATTGCACCACCTTAGGGGAACATGTTTGTAAGACCATTATCCTTTGTTTAGCTTAGGTCACTTTTGCACACACAATACTTTCTCTTGGACTACCTTACAATGAGATCATTTACTTTCTTGTTTGGTTACTTTGCATACATGTTGCATCACCCAAAATTCATAACTAAGTAAACAAACCCTTGATTCAACATCAAGTGGAATTTTCATAATCAAATTCAAAATACAATAAAATTGCGATTATTATTGTGTCCCATGAGCCTTAAATGGTGGAGAATGAGTAAGAATGGATCATTTCTGCCCTTACTCTGATTATTTTGGACGCAAGACACTTGACTTGTTGTCTAGAATAATCACCTCCACACATAGACTTTAGTACAATATAATCACAAACATTCTTTTCATAAAACCCTTATTTAAGGTAAAAATAATACAACTCATCAAACTCATTTTTGTGCCTTAGGGCATCATCCCGAAAACCTTTTTCTCAAAATCAACCAACACACAAACATTTTCTACTCCAAACTACGGAGTTCTGATTCCTCATATCCGAATGAGTGATACGTAGGTACAAGGGTCCCAATCCTTGGCAAGCACTATAATAACAAAACGCCCCCCTCTTTGACACACATTTCTTTTGAAAATAAAACAATGATAGATAAATGTCCATGTATGTAAAATAACCCAAATGGTTCCCATCTAGTACCATGGACGTGGGGTATGCTAATATCTTTCCCTTGCGTAACCGACTTCCGAACCCAAATCTCGGTTGCAAGACCGATTTCCTTATCCCTTTTAGTGTTTCCTGTGTGTGCCTCTTTCCTGAGGGTTTTATCGACTATTTCTCCTCTCCTCCCCGATAAAGGTAAACTAAATAAAATTTGGTGGCGAATCTTTTGATTTTGCCTCCCTTTAGCATCTCTTTAGTCCCAGTTTCTTTATCGTGAAATCCAGGTAACAACAACTGGCGACTGTGCTGGGGACCCGGTTTTCCCTAAGCAAGTCTAGCCTAGTTTGGGTTGTTTTTCTTTTACATACGTGGAGATTTATCTGTTATTTTTTTTTTGTATATATTGCTTTTGTTGTTAACCTGTACATATTTTGTTTGTCTGTTGGTCCGAAACCATGGCTCTGTGATAAAGAATTTTGGAAGGAATAATGATTGAAAAGAAAACCCTGTGTGAAAGAATCTCTACCCGAGTCTGAGAGTTTGCTTTAGATAGGAGAGGTTGAGTAGTATTGGTTCGCGAGTTGCCTTACTCGTTAGGGTCGTACGAGAACCTAACTTAGTGGTAGATTATCTTAAGGGGATTGATGATCGTCGTGCTTTCGGTGTAAGAATCTTTTCCTTTACTAGAGTTAGTGACCCTAAGACCCCTTTTAGAACCTTTAACTATATCCATCCTAGACCGATGGTCGCGTAGTATAGCCCACCGAGGTGTCTTCCTCGTAAGGGTCGATACGAAGATCTCACTTAGAGTAGATGACTTTGATAGAGCAGTCGCCTGATAAGTAAATTGAAATAAGCGGCTAACAGTCAAGAAAGTCCATGACTTTAGGGGAAGTGTCTTACACCCAATTTTACAAAATCCCTAGATCACACAAAGCGAGAACCTTGGTTTACTAAGAAGTCATTATTAAACTCCATACTTCGTCACAATGGCCTGAAACCATGAACCCATGCCTAAAAACCTGTGGAAATGATAAACCAATCATTCATTCATACATTCACTCATCATCAAAATAATAATCAAAGCTCTTAAAATTTTTGTTTGTTCAAACGCGGAATTACAAGACTTTTTCTAACACAATCATAGATACTTCAACAAGGAAAAGCACCTTTACCTTCCGCTTCAAGAGTCCCGACATCAGTTCATTAAAGGTCCTCTGCTCAAAGGTCGTAGCTCTCAAGGACAAAAAGTCTAAAGCCAATTTTGGGAACATCATAGGTCTTCAAACCGAGAAGGTTGACTATGGTGTTATCACTACAACGACCCAATAATATGACGTCCCTTTAAGATGTTTCACTTTCCCCGACTTTCAAATCTCTCCAACCTTGGAAGACCTCGAGAGACTCCTCAACCGATCAATAAAAGAATATAACCTTTTCCCGAAGTTGGAAGAAGGTTACTGTTTGACCGAGCTCACACTCGCCTTGGGTATCAACGCCAACAAGTTATTGGCTAATTGGGACGTTAAAGGATCTATCAAAGGGTTAACCCAAAAGTTCCTCGAGGCCCATGCTTTGGAATGAAGGAGAATTGCGATCCAAAACGCAACGGAAATTAAAATTTTCTCCTTTAGTGATCCTTACAAATGGGCATGATCAGTAATAGAAATTGTTACCTCTTGTGGCGATTGAAACCTTTAATACAGATCTAAGAAGTGATCACGAACGTTGAATGGTGGCAACGCCTCTACTCAACCCACACGAACGGATTCCTTCAGTCTCAGTGCTAGCTGATACGAATGAAGGCTTTGAGTGAGTGAGAGAGAGAGAGAGAGAGAGAAACGAAATTTCATCTAAACAAATGCTTTTGCACAAGAGGTTCTATTTATAGAACCACTTGTGTGGGATGCAAGCTAAAAAGCCCACTTAAGTGTAAGTGGCCCATATCTTATGATAAACCAAAATCACTTAAGCGCATGGTACCTTACCATATGTCGTATTCTACTTAAGTGCACTGTACCTTATGGTGTTCTATAATTCACTTAAGTGCACTGTACCTTATGATGTTCCTTATTAACATAATAAACGATGAGTAGTATCTAGCAACACATCACTGCTATCCAAGACACGAAAATGTCATGTGATCTGACAAATCCTTTTGTGATAATACTTATGTGTATAATTACCCTTTTGCCCTTATGTTTATATTGAACACAAGGCATAGACAGTGTCATCCTTGTCCAGTTCAATATTGGACCCTTAGACATTCATCTTGTTACGCGGGATGGGCAAATTCCATCTAGGTCACTCATATCCCTCAGCATGCTTCGTGAAGTACCCATCAACTGTCTTTATAGCCATCCAGTTACAAACGACATTTGATCAATAATAAAGCACTCGACTCTACATGTAGGGTCCATAGTGGTTTCAGGTCGAAGGGTGGTATACACCACTATCACCATGAGAATAACTTATGACACTTTGCATAACATTCTATATAGTATTCTCACAGCGGGTCAATCCAGTATAAATATTACTCCTAATATTCATACTTATGTTTAAGACTTGATAACTCCTTATCCATGATCCATGAGATGTGATCATCAATATATATATACATAATAGTGTTAATGCTTTAATGTTATCCCACTTCACAACAAAGCTCGACTACGGATACTTTAAGAATATTATCCTTATGTTTAATGGGATTTCATGATTAAGTCACACTTGATACATTAAACGGACTAACTATTCTGGGGACTTTATTAAACAAACATAATAAAGAAAAAAACCTTTTATTATTAATAAATAATTCGATACAAGTACCAAAAGTATTGGCCTTTAGGGCTTACACCAACAGGGAAATTATTAAAGAAGGAATACTCGCCTTCTATAGTGAAATCTTGGCACTTTTGATTCATGGAATTGTCCTCTTCCCAAATATGGACAAGGTTTCGGATCACTTGGCAGTTGAAGTCTTTCTAACGAAGAATCCGGTGCCTTTTCTACTTGCCGACTTCTACCATACCTTTCATACAAGGCATGAGAAAAAGGGAGGTATTTTCCTCTGTTGTGCTCCTTTGTTACATTTAGGGATAAGGGCCCACATGCCTCAAAGTGGACCTTTTACTCAAAGCAATCTGACATGTCCTCAAAGGTTCGCATCTCTCTCCTCTAACTCAATTATATGGTACAAGAGGGAATGAGATGCGAAAGACGTTATTGCAATATGTGGAGAGTTCCATAACGTACCCTTAATAGGAACACAAGGTTGCATCAACTACAACCATGCTATACTCAAAAGACAACTAGGGTACGCCATAACAAGTCCTCCCGAGGAAAGAGACTTCATTTCATTCGTCATCAATACCGTGGATCCGCTCGATTCAAATGTGAAAAGAGTGCGAAAAGCTTGGACAAACATAGTTCGTATTGACCAAAAATGGGGTAAGAAAAGCATCCTAGCCAAGGAACCCTACTATGTGTGTGTAAAAGAGAGGGCTAGGGTTGTTAAGATGCCGCTTCTGTTTGACCCTTCCTCATTCCTGTTGATCCCGAGCCCGAGCCTATCCTACAAGAGGATATGGACAAACTTACCAACCAAATCAAAGAGCTTGAGTTGGAGAACACTCAATTACGAGCCCAACTCAATCGTGCCAAGGAATGTAACCACGTCTTGGAGGATAAGGGTAAGCAAGTTTGTGAAAAATTTGAGGATAGCAAAAAGAGGCTCAGATTAGCTGAGGGACAAAGAGTTTGGGTAGGTGGAGCTCTACAAGGAGCTAATTCTGAGCTAGACTTCTGCAACGACAAGTTGGATCAAGCGTTCCAAGTTATCAAGGACTTTGAGAAAACTATCGAGAGGTCTAATGGTATGAAGAAAGAAGTGGGGGAAGATTATGAATCCCAGATTCTAGAGCTAAGGACCACTCTCAAGGAGTGTAAGGACCTTCTAGCCAAGGAATAGTTAGAGAGAAAAAATATTCACTGAAGCTTCTTGCGCGAGCAGTTCAACCTTGGACAAGCTTGCGAGCAAATCAAGAACCTGAAGAGAGGGATCTATGATCAAGCCTATCTGGAGTTGCAAAATAACTGTAGACATTGGGAAGAGCATTGCCATGGAGCCAAATCTACCATTGCTCAAAGGGATGGAATCATCCACAATCTTCAAGCCCTTTACAACGAGTGGAGGGAGAAATACGCCAACATGGCAGTGCTGACTAACTATGCCCTTCAAGATTTTCCCAACAAGTTGAAGGAGGCTGATATGATCATGTGCCCAGATAATACCCATGAGGAGTTCTATCACTTCGTCAAATTCTGCAAGAAGACGATGGCCTAACTCATCACCGATTTGTTTCCACTACTTGTACTTTGCAACTTCCATGTATTGTAATCTATTTTCCCTTCAAAGGATGAATGAAAGTTTTGTGATTTTCTCTATTGTGTTTTCCTTTATCTGTGATTGTGAACTTAAATCACCAAGTAGTTCTTGCAATGAATAAACACGAATAACTAAAGAGAGTTCTTATTTAACATAAAACTAAAAAAAACATCCATGCATCATTTGCATCTTTCAAAACATAAAAACATAAAA
Organism: Lathyrus oleraceus; assembly: GCF_024323335.1. NCBI lineage: Eukaryota > Viridiplantae > Streptophyta > Magnoliopsida > Fabales > Fabaceae > Lathyrus > Lathyrus oleraceus. The sequence goes on from NC_066584.1 coordinate 225,841,140, forward strand.
ACTCATCCATCCACCCATTTTTTTGACCAGAACCACTCTCTCAAGCTGACTTTCCGGTACGATACATGAGGACGTCGACAAGCTGTCATGGTACAACTTCAAGAAAACCAAGCTGCCATTCAGGAAGAAGTATCCTAGGTACGGTCCCAAATGCGTAAATTGATGAAGACTATTCAAGCGGTTGCAAGAGGCCAATAAATTATGGCAAAAATGCAAGAGGATATGAACCAACGTGCCAACGCTGCTAATACTCCCACCCCTTCAATGGTCGAGACTCCGAGTCTACCTCCTCAAGTTGACCATCCAGTTAACATAATTGCACCCGAGTGTGTTTCACACGTCAACCATCGACCTCATGTCATTGAAATATTTGACCAACATGATGCATTTTTCATCCCAAGGGTTGCTTCTCAGTACGATGCTTTCGGTTCGGCAACCAACGAGGTGGAAAAGAAAGTAAAGGCTATTGAGGAGAAGCTCAAAGAAATGGAGAGACCGATGTTTTAGGTCTTGACATACAAAAAATGTGCCTAGTGCCCGGGGTCGTCATTCCGGCCAAGTTCAAAGTTCCAAAATTTGAAAAATATAAGGGAAATAGCGACCCTAGGACTCTCATTAGGGCATAATGCCAAAAGATGACTGCTTATTCCAGTGATGATAAACTATTAATGCATTTTTTCCAAGATTCCCTCAGTGGGGCATCTTTGGGTTGGTATATGCAACTCGAGGGCACACATATTCGTACATGGAGGGAGATGACTGAGGCATTCCTCAAGCACTATCAGTATAACACTAATATGGCACCTAACTGCACGCAGTTGCAAAATCTGACTCAAAGGTTTGAGGAATTCTTCAAAGAGTATGCCCAACAGTGGAGGGAATTAGTTGATAGGGTACAATCCCCATTACTAGAAAGGGAACTGATAGACATGTTTATGGGCAAGCTACAAGGCTTATATCTTGACAGAATGGTGAGAAGCACCTCTTCAGGTTTTTCTGATTTAGTCCTAGATGAAGAAATGATTAAAAATATGATTAAGATGGGAAAGATTCAAAACTCTACAGTACATCTAGTGCATCGAAGAAACCTTTTGTTCCTTATGGTAAAAAACGAGAAGGCGAGACCAATGCCACTGCCATCATCCGAACAAGAAATCCCACTTATCAACAAGTAACCGTCATGGCTCTCGTCCAACCTATTCAACAACAACCATTTACAATTCATGTTCAACCTCAACGACAACAACACTACCAACAACCACAACAACAACGTTATCAACAATGACAACAACAACAACACCAGCAACCACAACATCAACAACAACAACAACAAAGAGTAAGAAGGTATGAAAGAAGGTTTGACATGGTTCATATGCCGTAGTTCCATATTCTACCATACTTATTAAGAGGATCACTTGTACAACTAAGGGAGTTAGGACCCCCACCAGCGGTTCTTCCTCCGGTTACGATGCAAATTCCCATTGTGAATTTAATTCCGACGCTCCCGAACATTCCATCGAGAATCGCAAAGCTGTAAAGTACAAAGTCAAAGATCTAATTGATTCAAAGGAAATTACGTCACGCCCAACAACTCAAATGTGAACAACAATCATATGCCTTCGTACAATGCAGCAAATGTGAATATGGTAAAATTGGACGATAGAAGGAGAGTGATAACCTCTGTCAGTGAATTAAAGACTCCGCTCATTAAAATCAAGAACGTACTCATGAAAAGTGATGCCTTCTCAGTTTGCACTGATACTTGTGAACATTGTTTAAAGAACCCATAACCGTGCGAGGTATTGAAGGCCTCCATTCAAACTCTGATGAATCAAGGAATTCTTTTAATTAATCGCCCCTCTACACTCAAAGATGTGTCCACCATCGATATACCATACAATGAAGTCCCCCCTTTGCAAATTCCGTATAACTTGTCTCACTTAACTCTGCCAGCAAATCTTGTTGCTCCGATGATAATAATAGTTCCAACATCATTCCTGTACGATGACACCAAGGCAGTTCCATGGGTGTTTGACACCTCAGTCTACATTCATGGTCAGAAGATTCAAGAAGAAGAATTAAATTCTAGTGATCCAATGATCAACATCGTCGGCACTGGAGGAGTCACAAGAAGTGGAAGGATATTTGCACCAGCACCCACTTCAATTAGAACAAGCAATCCTTCAGCTTTAGACAAAGGCAAACAAATTGATGACGCTCAGCAGAGACAAGACCCCGCACCTTCCAGTGAAGTAGAAAAGTTCTTATACATTATCAAGAAGAGCGACTATCGAGTGGTTAACCAACTTAACCAGACATCCTTAAAGATCTCAATGTTATCTTTATTGATATGATCAGAAGCCCATAGGGATGCTTTTGTAAATTTTTTGAGGAAAACTCGCATGCCACAAGAGATCTATGTGTGCCAGTTTGAAGGGGTAGTTAACAATGTCGCTACTAGCTTAAGCTTGGGTTTCAGTGACGAGGAGCTTCCCACTAAGGGGAGGAATCATAACAAGGCTATCCAAATTTCAATTGAGTGTGTGGACACAGTCATATGAAGAGTTTTGGTAGACACTGGGTCTTCCCTCAATGTGATGCCTAAGAGCTCCATTTCTAAGCTAACTATTGAAGGACTCGTAATGAAACCGAGTGAGCTTGTAGTAAGAGAATTTGATGGGACTAAGAGGTCCGTAATCAGTGAGATGAATCTGCCTATAAATATTAGTCACCATACATTCCTTATCATTTTCTTTGTCATGGATATCTATCCAGCTTACAGTTGTCTGCTTGGGAGGCCTTGGTTCCACTCAGTTGGTGCAGTCACTTCAGCGCTCCACCAAAGATTGAAATTCTTGGCTGACGATAAACTAATTATCATAGAGGGTGAGGAACATATTGTGGTAAGTCAACTCGCACCTTTCCGTTACGTTGAAGGAGAAAGGGAGATGAAGGAAATCCCATTTCAGTTGTTTGAAGTTATCAACGTTGAAATGGTTTTCCTAGCAATGGATGAATAAAAAAAGCTGAATTTCCAATGGCCTCTCTCTAAGACGCCCTGACCATCATCAAAAGAGGACACCCACAAGGGTGGGGAAGAATGCTTGAACTGCCTGCCAACAAGGATCATACCGGTTTGGGATGAAACTCCCAGAATTTGAAGAAGCCCGCGCCGATAGCTACAAAGGGATCAGTGCTCCCGCTATTAGAAAACTTCTTAAGTGTTGGTTACCTTGATGACAACCGTATCTGTTCCATGGAAGAAAGCGAAGAAGAAGATGCCAGACTGATCTTCATGAAGGCCAAAGGAAGGGGCGTCACCAAATGGACTGTGATGGAAGTACCTAAAGTAACCATGATTAAGATGTAATTTCCCTTGTTTGTTTTCCCTTTTAATCAAAAGAACACATTTCATGCCCAAGGTATGGGGGAATCATTTGTAAGGCCTCAATGGATTTTCCTTTTAAATCATTAATGAAAAAATCCATGTTTCACATTCAATTTTGTGATCCTTGTCTTTCATTTATTTCACTTTTCAAAACAAATGGCAATTTTGTTTTTCTTAAAATTCTTTTTCTAATCATTTTTCTTCCTTTCATATCAATAAAAGCATGAATCCTAAATCTTGCAGATCACCCTCGACAATCACCAATGATTAATTATGCTTTAGTCTCATAAGACTTTGATAACCTGATTAATCAAGTCGATGAAGTTTGTGAGGAAAAGGCCGAACTCCCCTGAAGAATTGGCAAGACTGCTCAAGCAAGAAGAAAAGGTCATCCAGTCGCACAAAGAATCAGTGGAAGTGATTAACCTTTGGACAAACAAGGAAGCGAAAGAAGTCTGAACCGACTCCGTTCTGCAAGGCGAGGTGAAGGCAAAACTGGTTAAGCTCTTGAAGGAGTACAAAGATGTGTTTGCATGGTCATACCAAGACATGCCCGACCTCGATACTGACATCGTGGTCCACCATTTGCCTCTTAAAGAAGAATGCCCTCCAGTAAACCAAAATCTACGAAGGTCCTATCCCGATATGGCTATGAAGATCAAAGAGGAGGTACAAAAACAGCTCAATGCTGGTTTCCTAGCGGTCTCCAATTATCCTCAATGGATTTCAAACATTGTGCATGTACCTAAGAAGGATGACAAAGTGAGAATGTGCGTAGGTTATAGAGATCTAAATAGAGCAAGTCCCAAATATGACTTCCAACTACCCCATGTTGACGTGCCAGTGGACAATACCGCTCAGTTCTTTGTTTTCTCTTTTATGGATGGTTTCTCCGGTTACAACCAGATCCGAATGGCTCAAGAAGATATGGACAAAACCACTTTCATAACCCCATGGGGCACTTTCTGCTATAAGGTCATGCCTTTCTGCTACATACCAACAAGCCATGATCACTCTGTTTCACGACACAATCCATAGAGAGATTGAGGTCTATGTTGACGAAATGATAGCTAAGTATCAAACTGAAGAGGAACACCTTGTCAATCTGGAAAATCCGTTTGAGAGGATAAGGAAGTTCAAATTGACGCTTAATCCCAACAAGTGCACGTTTGGGGTAAGATCTGGTAAATTGCTAGGTTTTATCGTCATTCAACGTGGCATTGATGTAGATCCCGAGAAAGTGAAATCCATACAAGCTATGCTTGCACCCAAAACCGAGAAGGAAGTCTGAGGATTCCTAGGTAGATTGAATTACATTGTTAGGTTCATATCTCACCTCACAACCACTTGTGAGCCAATCTTCAAACTTCTTCGAAAGGATCAAGCTGTCATTTGGAACGATGATTGCCAAGAAGCATTTGAGAAAATAAAAGAGTACTTACAAAAACCTCCTGTGTTGATGCCTCCCGTACCTGGTAGACCATTGATCATGTACCTCACCATCTTCGAAGGATCTATGGTGTGTGTCCTAGGCCAACATGACGAGACTGGTAGAAAAGAACACGCAATATACTACTTGAGCAAGAAGTTCACCGATTGCAAGAGTAGGTATTCAATGCTTGAAAAGACTTGTTGTGCACTAGCATGGGCTGCCAAACGTTTAAGACAATATATGCTCACTCGTACGACACTGTTGATCTCTAAGATGGATCCTGTCAAATACATCTTTGAGAAGTCGACTCTAACCGATAGAGTAACCCGATGGTAAATGGCTTTAACCGAGTACGACATCTAACATGTCACTCAAAAGGTTGTCAAAGGGAGTGTATTGTCTGACTATCTTGCACAATAAACATTGGAAGACTAACAGTCTATGTGTTTTGAACTCCCCGATGAAGATGTCATATTGATTAGGGATTGCAACATCCCCGGTCTCGAGGAAGGAACTGAGCCTGGATCCCGATGGACCTTGGTTTTTGATGGAGCTTCTAATTCTCACGACAATGGAATTGGGGCAGTAATCACTTCTCCAACTAATTTCCACCTCCTCTTTACCACAAGGCTATATTTTGAATGTACAAACAACATGACCGAGTACGAGGCTTGTATCTTTAGTATTGAAGTTGCTATCGATCTTAGGATCAAAATCCTGGAAGTTTATGGAGATTCAGCCTTGGTAATCAGCCATGTCAAAGGAGATTGGGATACTAGAGATCATAAGCTCATTTCTTACAAAGAACATGTCTTGAAACTAGTCCCCTACTTTGATGAGATTACATTCCACCATATCCCTCGAGAAGAGAATCAACTAGCTGACGCCTTGGCAACTTTGGCATTCATGTTTAAGGTCAAGTGAAAGAACAGAGCACCATCATTTCACCTCAACTACTTGGATGAGCCTGCTTACTGTCTGGCAGCAGAAGGTGAAGCTGACAGTCATCCTTGGTTCTACGACATCATGAAATTCTTAGAGAACCAAGAGTACCTTGTGGACGCATCCATCATCGAAAAGAAGTATCTCTAGAAACTATCATCCAAATTATTATTAAGTGGATGGGTATTATACAAGAGAAATTATGATTCGGTTCTGTAAGACCCCAATTTTGACCCTAAGATCCCTCATGGCATTATAACATTGCATTTGCAAAGCCTCAAGGATCATGAGCATCTTGGTTCCCTTTGCCTTTGGATGGGACCTCTTGTGAGTGGTTTGAGATCACCAAGTATTCTTGAATTGTACATTATTGCTTTTCTCATCTTTATTCACTAACCAAAAGCACAAAAATATGTCACTAACATCTTTTGGTTGTAACTTGAGCAATCACAAGGTCAAGAGCTTCAAGGAGATCCTTTGTGCAAAGATATGGTCAAGAGAAGATGAAAACAAGCATGGTAATGGTTCCCAAAGCTCTCATCCATCAAATATGCCCTCCAAGTATCTCATTTCATCATTTTAATCAAAGCAAGTCAAAGGGTTTGAGGTTTGTTCCTCAAGGAAACCCTAAATCATTTGATCATCCATAATGTCTTGCTCATGAAGCAACCTCAGCCCATGGTCAAATAAAATCAAGGGAAGTTCTTTAATTCATCATTTCATGCATATTTGAACTTATTTGAGTGTCCTCAATCATCAATTCATCAAGATATGGGTTATGGACTTGGAAAGTTGATCAATCAATTCATCTGACTATTTTGAAATGCACTGAGACCTAACTTCTTATGTGTTGGTCAAATGGAGATGATCCCTAAATAAAAAATGTTCTTAAGGACAATATGAACAACTTTAATCTTCATAAAAAATTGATTTAAAGCTTTTAAGGTCATCTCCCATTCCAAGAGATTATAGGTCATTTTGACTGAAACCCTAATTTTGGGTCAACTTCCCAAGGACATAACTCATTCATTTTTTATGATTTTGAGGTGGGATCAAATGCATTGGAAGGCTTAATATGTATACTTCAAATGTTATGTTGAACAAAATTTCATAATCTCAAAGGAAATACATTTGATAATGCAATACATTATAGGTCACTTTGGACCAAATGCATTGAAAGGCAAAAAAGTCCAACTTCAAGTTCCCATAACTTCTTCATAAAAAATCCAAATGATGCAAAATATAAGTCCATTTTGATTGTCTTGAAAAGATCTACAACTTTGATGTTGGAAGTGTTTCCATTTGAGGCTTGTATCATCAAAACAGAGGGGCTTGAAGTTGGACCAATTTGGCAAAATTCTCAAATGCATGTTTTGCACTATGAACTTCATGGCCTGTTTTCATAAATTTCCACACTCCAAATGAGTTTTTGCTCAACATAACATTTGTTCCTTATATCAATACCTTTCCAACCATTACCCACACGCTTGTGTTTCAATTTTCCAAGTGGCATTTTCGAAGAGGGGAAGATTTTGGTGCAATTATGGAAACTTGTTTGAAACTCATTGCACACTCCAATTCAATTGCATCTACACGTCCATTTCAAGTTGTTTGGTCATCAGCATGCAAATGCAATTGAATTTGGGCCTTCTACATGATCATGCAAGCCCATACAAAGAATATCCACTTGCCATGCACACGAGTATTTCCTTGCCTTGCCTCCAATTCAGCTATAAATAGACATGCTATGATTCATAATTCTTCAACCTAAAGGCGCCTGATATGCTGCACAACTGAATCCATAGCCATTACCAAAGGAACTAGTTCACATTTCATAAAATTTCAGATCTAAAATTCAACTGAATTTGGTTGAATCTTTAGATCTAAAGTTCCTAGACCTTCATCATCTAGTCCATAGAAGTTCTGTTTGGCTAAAGGAAGCAAGGAAGGTAGCTCAAATCTTCACAATTCAAAGGTGACCATCAACTGGTTTTTTCTTCGAAACTCATTAATCTTTGATCCATTTTCCTAGCTATTGTGTTGTCTGAAGTCCTCTCACTAGAGGCATTTGAATTGTGCTTTTAATTTTGCAAAATCATCAAGTTCAGTTTGAACTCCATTATTTTCCTCTTCTGATTTCTCTTCTCATGGAGATCTAGAAGGAAAACCAATGGTACAGGGGTGATGTACATCACCCCAACTTTCCAATGATATGAGGATCGCTTCATTTGGTTAAGTTTTTATTGCCTGCAACTTTAGTCGGAATCTTCATGCTCACTGGAGAAGACGGTGGCTCTGGCCACCATCCCTTTACCAGATGGATTGTGGACCGTGTGATGGCATCTCCAGATCTAATCTCCACGCTTGGATCTTATGACTTTTTTAAATACCACGTGTTTCTCATTGACTCAAGCCTACCGTGAGCGCGCGCATGTGGAGCGTTTGATCAACCACGTCAATTAATGAGGCTTGATCAAACGCTCCTGGTTTTTTGCTATTTTTCATTTTTTTGATTTTATTTTCTTTAATTCCCTTTTATTTCAAAAATCCATAACTCTTTCATTTTAATTCCAAAAAATATGGGACCAATTGCATTATTTTTATTTTTAATTCTAGTTTCTAAAAATGATTTTTAATATTTTTTATTTCATCATTTGATATTTTTTGTGAATTTTCTCTTTTCTGGTTATTTTTAATTCATTTTAAATAGTTTTTGATATTCAAAAAATACAAAAATATTTTCTCAACCTATTTGAATAATGATGGATCTATGAAAAATATTCTCATCAATTTTTTAATTGATTTGAGATTTATTTGAGATTTTAGTTCAATTAGGTTATTTTTATTCATTTTTAATTGGTTAAAAATAGTTTCTGACTTTTAAAAATGCTGAAATTTTTTGTCAAACTTTGTTTGACCTTGTTGAACTTGGGATAAATCACTTGGACTTTTCAAAATTGATTTGAAGTGATTTTGAAGTTTGACCTTTCTTTAATATTTTAATTCAAGTTTATTTTGAATATTAAAAAATGCCAAAAATATTTTGTTCATTGCTTGACTTCCAATCTTCATCTCACTTATGTTTTTGATTGTTTGACCATGATCCTCAATGTCATTGGTCAACACTTGTTGATTGGTACATTTTATTTCATTTAATGCACTTTATTCTTTCCTTTTTCATTTTCCATTATTCATTTTCTTCTTCTTCTTTCTTCTTTTTTATCAATGAGTTGAAGGTTGATAAGTTAGCATTGATTAGGGAGGTTTAATCTTCCTTGATTCAAATCTAATTCATCTTGATCAAATGATCAAGTGAATGGCTTTGCATTAAGGATAGGTTGTTTCCTAAACCATGCAAAGGACTTAAACCAATACAAGATCAATTCTCTTTTTTTTTCCTTTTGGCATGGCAAGTTGTTGGAACTTGGTTCACTAATCAAGACTTCTAACTTGTGTTGTTGCCTACATTATTATTGACCGGCCTCAGATAGTTGTGACTTCTACATAAGTCCAATTACGATTGCTTAACATAGCGCTAAATTTGCCTTATGGCACACTAACTACTAACACTAACTATTAACCATTGACATTTACTTTTTGCACTTTACATTTATGCAATTTATTATTCTTGTACATATTATCCATTTGCTTTTTCCTTTTCTCATTGGAGCACATGTTTATGTTAATGCCATTTGCCTTTGCTCACTTGAGCACATAATTGTATATATATCTTTTGTGCTGGTGTTTGTCTGTTTGTTGTGAACCAAATGCAAAGATTTGGACAAAATGGACTTAGACTTTAGGACCTTCCCTATGCTAATGGAGTTTGAAGAGCAACTAGGCCACATGCCTTTAGAGTGCTTAAAATGTCAAAGAGCAACTAGGCCTCATGCCTTTAGAATGCTTAATATTGAAGATGACTTTGAAAGGACCAACTTCTAAACTCCTCTTGTCCATTCCTCATTTGTTTTATAGAACTTTTTTATGTGTGTGTTTTGTGCTAGGGATTCCAACATTAAGCCAAATTGAGGAGCCATTACCATGAGCTTCCAAGAGAGAGAGAGAGAGATCCAAGATGCATTGAGAAGTTTTCCAAGGGTTCATTTGATTGTTGATTGCTTGAGTTTATGCTTGTGATTGCTTATTCCAAAGGATGGGAGCTACTTGGATCATCAATATGATCTCAAGAGAGGAACTCCATTTGTGGTCTTATTCTTTATCCCTCACCTCTGGTATGCTTAGGACTTTAGCCTTTCTTCTTCTTCTCTCCACTCTAACCCTAGCCAAAACTTTTGTGCAAACATTTAACACTTGTTTTCAACATTAGAAACCTAAGCTTTATGCTTTTGATTTTCAAACTTTCCTTTCTTAATACTTATTTTGAATTGAACTTCTAAGCCAACTTTGACCATTTTGTAAATACTTTTCATTGGTAAATTCAATCCATTCAAATGTCTTTTTATGGTTTCAATGGCCACCTTCTTAATCAAATTTTTCATAACCTTTAGCTATTAGGTTTGAGTTATCCTTGAGGTAGATGTAATGCTCACCTATATCCTTAGTGATGGACAATAAGTCTTCCATGCTTATTATAGGGTTAACCCCTCACTAGCATGTTGAAGCTACCCTCACATGGTGGATTTGTGGTTTTAGGTTGAGTTTTCTCCCTTGGATAACAAAAGACCTTAAGGCTTTTGGACCAATCAATTCACCAACTCATTTTGAGATTTTTACCCCGAACTACGAGGTTTTGATCCTAATCTTTTTAAGATGGTACGTAGGCAATGGGTTCATCCATCCAAACACAAATGTAAATAACTTGTATATTCTCTTCTCATCTCTTCAATCATGTTTGCACAAACAAATTTTCACTAAATACCAACCTTACAACAAGTGTGAAAAGGGCTCCCTAGGAGTACCTAGGATGTTTTGGGTGCCTAATACCTTCCCATTGCATAACCAACCCCCTTACCCAGATCTCTGACATTTTTACTAGTTTTTGATTCGATAAAACTTTTAGGTTTTTGTTCGCTTTCTAACCATTCCTTTGGATAAATAGAAGTGTGGTGGCGACTCGACTTGTATGATTTACCTTAGATTTAGTCAATATCTCTAATGGTAACGAATACCCTGCTACAGAAAAGTGGCGACTCTGCTGGGGACGAAATTTGACCTAGTGGGTTTTGCCTACTTTTCACATTGTGTTGTATATTGTTTTGTGACATATTTTTGTGCAATTTGGGATTACTGTATTGTATGTAATAATTGATTTGCTTGAATATTAATTCCTTGTATGCTTGGTGATCTTTGTGAGATGAGTTATGTACCCGAACTCGAGTGCACTTAGGATAGGAGAATGGCATAGTCTTGTTGACTTGTGTGGAGTTATTCCTTAGCAAGTTGACTTGCAAGCCCATTCACTTGGTGGAGGTCATGTTGGGATCAATAATGTCACACAAGTAGTTGTGGTTAGACATTACTCTTTCCAATATAAACCTTAAAAGCCAAGGACCTTAGTTTACCAAGCCCATCTTGGCCTATTCTTAGGATGTAGTGTGAAAGTCGTTTAAGTGTAAGATTTGATACGATTGTTACGCGATACTACACTCATAAGAATCTCTCTTGAGAATATTTTTTGGAATACGAGTAGTCGTTTCTCCAATAATATCTGAAAGATGGGATGATGACTATGGGAACCTCTTGTAGAACATGTTTGGCAGGTTAAACCCTAGTACACTCCCTTTGGGTGGTTCTAAACCGAGACTCCATGCTCGTGATTTGCAACAAACCCTTGATTCATGGTTGATCCGTTCATGTATCCTTAATATCAATGGAACTTGGGTGTTGATAAGGTGTAAACCATAATCCACCAAAATGGATGATTGATATTAAGGATAGTATGATCCATCCCATGACCTTTGTTTCGTGTGCTTTGCTTGATCCTTGAGTGTGATTGTTGCATTCATGCATTCATGCACCCATTTGCATCCATACCATCAAAATAATAAGAAAATTTTCAAGGAACTTAAGAGGTCTATTTGCCAATTTTCAGACATGGAAAGACAAAGAAGGAATACAAAGAAGTACAACTTCAGACGACCAGATTTGAAAGAACTAAGGAATTTGACATCCTATGTATTAGATCCCTTCGGTTTCAAGGCTCGTTTTGGGAAGCTTCTTCCTCTTCTGACTACTCAGGTGGATGAAGGATTGATGAGTGTATTGGTGCAGTTTTATGATCCTTTGTACCGCTGCTTCACATTTCCGGATTTTCAGCTCTTGCCCACACTTGAGGAGTATGCCTACCTTGTGGGTATACCTATTCTAGACCAGTTGCCGTTCAGTGGCTTAGAGAGTATTCCTACTTCTCAAGAGATAGTTGATATGTTGCATATAGATGAATCTCTGGTTGGTGCTCATATGACTACCAAAGGTGGAATTCAAGGTCTCCCTTCTGAGTTCCTCATTGCTCAAGCTACTATGTATGGGAAAGCCATGAGTGAGGATGCCTTTGAAGCCATATTTGTACTTCTCATCTATGGGCTAGTGTTGTTCCCCAACATTGATAAGTTCGTGGATGTGAACGCTATTAGGATTTTCTCGGCTCTTAATCCCGTTCCAACTCTGTTGGGTGATACTTATTTTTCTTTGCATATGAGGAATGCAAAGGGTGGTGGTGCCATTGTGTGTTGTTTGCCTCTGTTGTATAAGTGGTTTATTTCTCACTTACCACAGACGGTCGCCTTCAAAGAGAACAAGGGATGTCTACGGTGGTCCACGAGACTTATGATTCTCACTAATGATGATATCTCTTGGTACAACCGTGTGTCTGATGGTGTGCAGATTATTGACTCTTATGGTGAATTCTCCAATGTACCTCTTCTTGGTACATGTGGTGGGATTAACTACAACCCTGTTTTGGCACGTCGTCAGCTTGGGTTCCCCCTAAAGGATAAACCCAATAACATTCTGTTAGAAGGTGTGTTCTTTCAGGAGGGTAAAGATCCCCAAGGCTTGAAGGGCAGGATGGTCCGCGCTTGGCGCAAGATTCATAGGAAAGGAAGGAATGAGTTGGGTCCTAAGAACTGTGTCGCTTTGGAGCCTTACACTGCTTGGGTTAGGAAGAGAGCTTCTGAGTACCTCATGCCTTACGAGTATCTGAGACCTACACCTTTGGTTATGGCTGGGCCATCAACCCTCCCTGACCAAGGAGTAGAGGAGTTGAGAGACAAAGACCGTTCACGTGCTTGGATCCGTGAGCGAGAAGAGTTGCTTCAGCAGATCAAGGAGAAGGATGCTTTGATTGAGTTCCTCGAGCATCAGGTTATTGATGATACTAATGATGCATGGACTTCCCTACTTCCTCAGTCTTCTAGGTTCTGGAAGAGGAAGTACGATCGACTCGCCAAGGAGAGGGCAGATATGGAGGCAGCCTATGAGGAGGAGGTTAAGAGGCTTCGTGCATCTTACCTTACTGTGTCCCGAGCTTTAGATGATTGTTTTTAGGATCCATACGATGGTCATTTTCCTTTTTCCTTGTATTTGGTTACCAATGATGTACTTCTTTGGTGTAAAAATATTTCCCAGATATTATTGATAAGATGTTCTCGTATGTGATAAGATGTAATATTTCCTAAAATTTGCAAATAGAACTCTAAAAGTTCCTCTGAAATGAAAAATAAATCATATGCACAAGCATTACATGCATCATGTGCATAAGCAGGTTTTGCTCTAGGCTTCTTGTCCTATGGTCTAACTCTGTGTTCTTCATTTATTTCAAAGACAAGCTGACTCACCGGTACTACACCAGAGCCAATTCTTCGAGATTGATGGATCATTTGGAACAAGAGAACCGTGAGCTGAAAGAGGAAGTAGCCAGATTGACTGCCCTGATGGAGTCATTCTTAGCCGCTCAGAGCCAGTCTTCTCCGACACCCTTAACTCCTCCCCAGAGGACGGTCATTTCCGAAATCGTAACTTCTACTGTGCCTGCTGCGATAGCTCATTTTGCGCCATCTATGCCAGCCGGGTTCCCTTGGGGAATGCCCGCCAACTTCATGCCAGAGGGTTTTGCTCCAACTCTTGCTTCTTTGCCGGTATCTAGCCCGGTCATGTCCGTGCCACCTCCTGTCGCGCACACTTTACCAAGGGTTGAAGATACCATCTATCATTCCGAGCCATCTGAGGGACCAGACGTTTATGAGAAGATGGACGACATGAAAGACCAATTCCTTGAGCTTTGCAAGGAACTGAAGACTTTGAGGGGGAAGGACCTCTTTGGTAAGAGTGTTGCTGAGTTGTGCCTTGTGCCCAACGTGAAGATCCCTATTAAATTCAAAGTGCCTGACTTTGAGAAGTATAAAGGAAACACATGCCCTCTCAGTCACCTTGTGATGTATGCTCGCAAGATGTCGACACAAACTGATAATAATCAACTGCTCATCCACTATTTCCAGGACAGTCTGTCCGGTGCCGCTCTCCGGTGGTTTATGGGTCTGGAAAGTTTGAACATCCGCTCTTTCAATGATCTTGGCGAGGCCTTCGTCAAGCAATATAAATACAATATGGATATGGCTCTTGATAGGGACCAATTGAGAGCAATGTCGCAGAAGGATAAGGAGACCTTCAAGGAATACGCCCAGAGGTGGCGCGAATTGGCAGCTCAGATAGTGCCTCCCCTTGAGGAGAAAGAGATGACCAAGATCTTCTTGAAGACCTTGAGCTCATTTTACTACGAGAGAATGATAGCCAGTGCTCCTTCAGACTTCACCGAGATGGTGAATATGGGAATGAGACTGGAAGAGGGGGTCCGTGAAGGACGATTAACCCGAGATGAAGGATCTTCAGCAAAGAGATATGGATGCTTTGCAAAGAAGAAGGAGGGAGAGGCACATGTTGTGTCTTCCCATATCAAAATAAGACCCTCTGTAAAGAGGAAGATTGCTCGCCCAGTCAATAATCAGCATCAGGTGGCTCATATAGCACCTGCTTTCAGGGAAGCTCAACATTATCAGCAACCGCAAACTCAACAATATCATCAACAACAACAGCAGGCCTACCAACCTCGAAATAACAACAACAATGCCAGCACCAGCTATGAGAGGAAGATGGTCACCTTTGATCCAATTCCGATGACTTATGCTGAACTCTATCCATCGCTGATTAATAGAAAGTTAATCACTCCGCGAGACCCTCCCGCTGTACCTGCTAACCCCCAGTGGTGGTACAAGCCTGAGCTTCATTGTGTGTATCATTCTGGTGCTCCCGGACACGATGTGGAGAACTGTTATCCCTTGAAGACCAAGGTGCAAGACCTTGTGAGAAGCGAGATTTTGTTTTTCGAGGACGTAGGTCCGAACGTGAAGAAGAACCCATTGCCCGAGCATGGGAAGTCTGTTAATATGGTCCAGGGCTGTCCTGGCAAGTACAGAGTTAAATACGTCATTCATATCCGGCAATCGTTGATTGAGTTGCATCGCTTGCTGTGTGACTATAGCCATTATGAGCATGACCATGATAGATGCAGAGTGTGTTCTGTCAATCAGAGAGGATGTCGCCAGGTGCACAGAGATGTTCAAGAGATGTTGGACGAGGGAGTCATCGAGATCCTTCAAAATAGAAATGTTGACAAAGATGAGCTCGAAGTCAACGTAATTTCTCCGGTATTCCAGATACCTGAGCCTGTTGTCATCAAGTATGATGGTAGCAAGCAGAAAGTTTCTCCAACTCTGACTATCAAGCCAGCCGGACCTGTACCGTACTCCTCCGAGAAGGCGGTTCCTTATCGCTACAATGCTGTAGCAGTAGAAAGTAGGAAAGAGGTGCCCTTGCCCTCTTCATCTGTCATTAATATTGCTGATGTTAGCGGTTTAACCCGTAGCGGTCGTGTGTTTTCAGCCTCAAGCTGATGCTCGAGGAAGTATTGATGCTGATTTTGTTGAACGCCCGTTTGGGAATGCTGTGAGCACTCTGAATTCGGCATTTGTTGCTAAGCCCGCCTCCATGTTGAAAACTCCTGCTTCTGTTGGCCCGAGTGGCAATACGAAAGAAGATTGTGATGAGATGCTAAGGCTCATCAAAAGGAGCGAGTACAATGTTGTAGACCAGCTTTTACAAACGCCATCCAAGATATCTGTGTTATCACTACTATTGAATTCAGAACCACACCGGGAGGCTCTGCAGAAGGTGTTGGATGTGGCGTACGTAGATCACGATGTAACGCTAGAACAGTTTGATAGCATTGTTGCAAATATCACCGCTTGTAACAATTTGAGTTTTTGTGACTCTGATCTCCCCGAGGAGGGAAGAGACCACAACTTGGCATTACATATATCTATGAGTTGCAAAGATGACGCCATGTCCAATGTGTTGGTAGACACTGGGTCATCGTTGAATGTATTGCCGAAGACCACTCTCGCAAAATTGTCATATCAAGGGCCTCCCATGAGGCAGAGTGGGGTAGTTGTGAAGGCTTTCGATGGGTCTCGCAAAACTGTGATTGGTGAGGTTGATCTCCCAGTCAAAATTGGACCAAGTGATTTCCAGATTACCTTCCAGGTTATGGACATTCACCCATCATATAGTTGTCTCTTAGGCAGACCATGGATTCACGAGGCAGGTGCCGTGACATCCACCCTACACCAAAAACTGAAATTTGTAAAGAACAAGAAGCTGGTGGTGGTAGGGGGAGAAAAGGCTCTCCTGGTTAGCCATTTGTCTTCCTTCTCATACATAGATGCTGAGGATGAAGTTGGAACTCCGTTCCAAGCTTTATCTATTGTTGAGCCTGTTGAGAAGAAAACTCCTTCATTTGCTGCCTATAGAGATGCGAAGTTGGCCATTGAGCATGGTGCAACTGCTGGATTAGGGCAAATGATTGAATTGGAAAACAATAGGTCCCGGGCTGGCATAGGCTATTCTTCTGGGGTCTTCAACATACAAGGTTTGTTCAAGAGTGGAGGTTTCATCCACACTGGTCAGAACGAAGAGGCTGTTGCCATTTTGGAAAAGGACGAAGAGGATTCTGGCAACTTCATCATCCCTGGAGGGATCTGCAATAATTGGGTCGCTGTGGATATTCAAACAGTTATCCATAAGTTAAAGTAATGTTCATCGTGTTTAAAAACCCTTCTCCCATGCCAAAGGGAGAAGTGATGACATTGTTGGCGCATAAATGCAATGATATTTTCATTCAATAAATTCATGTTAAATGTTTGTTTCTCCAATTATTTTCCCTTTTAGTTTTTTTGCATGAAATTGGTGATAAAAAAACCCTAAAAATAAGAATAAAATCAATATTTTCATCTGCATAATGATTTGCTTTGTTTGAATTCTAAAATCTCTTTTATATCCAAAATCATTATGTAGGTTAATCAAACCCATTGAACATAATGATCCAACACCATCTCCCAACTTTGAGTTCCCTGTATTTGAGGCGGAAGAAGATGACGTTGAAGAGATTCCTGATGAGATTACCCGTCTACTTGAGCACGAAGAAAAGATCATTCAGTCGTATCTTGAGAATCTGGAAACAGTCAACTTGGGGTCTGCAGATTGTGCGCGAGAAGTGAAGATTGGGGCACTCCTGGAAGAGTCTGTTAAGAAGGGGTTGATTGATTTGCTACGAGAATATGTTGACGTCTTTGCCTGGTCATATGAAGACATGCCTGGTCTAGATACTGATATTGTGCAACATTTCCTACCTTTGAAGCCTGAGTGCGTGCCTGTGAAGCAGAAGCTCAGAAGAACTCATCCCGATATGGTAGTGAAGATCAAAGAAGAAGTTCAGAAGCAAATTGATGCGGGGTTTCTAGTGACTTCTACATATCCTCAATGGGTGGCCAATATTGTGCCCATGCCTAAGAAAGATGGAAAAGTCTGAATGTTTGTGGACTATAGAGACTTGAATAAAGCTAGTCCGAAAGATGATTTTCCACTACCACATATTGATATGTTGGTAGATAATACAGCTAAATTCAATGTCTTCTCATTTATGGACGGATTTTCCGGATATAATCAGATTAAAATGGCACCCGAAGATATGGAGAAGACAACATTCATCACACCTTGGGGAACATTCTGTTATCGAGTGATGCCCTTCGGTTTGAAGAACATCGGAGCCACGTATCAACTGTAACACCCCGATAATAATGGAGTAATTATTTAAATTAAGTTAATAATATATTTATTAATTTAATTAGATAATTGGATTATTATTATTATTATTACTTTGGAATTATTGAATTATTATTATTATTGGAATAATAATATAATTTGGAAAATATATAAGTGGGAATTAAGGAAAGAGTCCCATTGAAGTAAAAAGGTTTTTTACGTGAAAAGCAGAGAAGCGATCGTGAAAGAGGAAAAGGGCAAAGAGGCAGAGCAAGAGGAAGAAGGTTGGAGAAGAGAAGAGCTTGGAGCTTAAGATTCGCCGGACTAACTCAGGTAAGGGGGGTTTATCGTCGATTAATGGGTATTATGGGATAATATGTAATGGGTAGTGATAAGCCGTTATTTGACCCTAATTGGGATTGGTGAATGCTGGAATTACGTTGGTTAAACTGTGTTAAAAACTGAAATTGAATCCGTGATTGTATGTGTCGTGATTTTCCGATAATGTAGCTTTTTACGGAATTGGAATCGGAGGTCCGGAAGTCCTCCAATGGCGGAAAATGCGGAGAATTCTGCATTCTGCCTTGAGTTAGCGCAGGAACAGCTTCTGTCTTGCGTTAACCGGTTAACCCAGGGTGTTAACCGGTTAACACTGTTTTGAATTGTGAAAATTTTCTGTTTTGTCTGCGTTAACCGGTTAACCCAGGGTGTTAACCGGTTAACACTGTTGTGATTGCTGAAATATTGCTGTTTGTGCTGCGTTAACCGGTTAACCCAGGGCGTTAACCGGTTAACACTGTTAAGTTTTGGGACAGGAAGCGTGTTGTGCTGCGTTAACCGGTTAACCCAGGGCGTTAACCGGTTAACACTGTTGCAGAGTGGAAAAAAAAATATAAATTAAAATGTTGTGTGCCTAATTGGTGGTTGCCTATATCGGTGTGTGATATAGTAGGGATTATTTCCCGCTGTCTTGAGCAGTATAGGTATTAGTAGAGTGTGCTAATACTGTGTTTAATTATTTGACATGATATGATATGTTGATACATGTGTTGATGATGTATGATGATATGCATAATGCTGTGAATGTATGTATTACGCATGTATTGTGAATGGACTGTTGTATGGCTTAGAGTGTGAGCATATGTCCATTGTAGATTGTTGTTGATGTTGCATTGCTAGATGATTAGCGTGCATGGCATAGCCTGTGGGGCTGTAGCTAATTCCCATGGTGAGGAATTAGTGAGTGAATCATTGTGGATTTGTTGTTGATGTTTGCATGCTAGATGATTAGTGTGCATAGCATAGCCTTCGGGGCTGTAGCTAATTCCCATGGTGAGGAATTAGTGAGTGAGTCATTAGATCTCAAATGAGTGGGACTAGTGAGCTTAGTAGCCGTATCTGGATTTGATCGGTGAGCTTGAACTATATGTTCAAGAATAGTCGGTACCGCATGTGTGGAGTCTCATTGCATAATGTATGTATGGCGTATAATATGAATGGATGTATTCCAATATTATACGTGTGTTTGTGTTGTTATGGAGTATGATTTGAGATTATACTTGTGTTTTATGTTGGTGTTGAGTATGATGTTGAGCTGATGTGCTGTTACTGATTGTATGTTGTGATTAGGGTGATTAATGTGTCAAATTGCTTAACATGACATGAGATTTTATAATGCTTATCATATCGATTGAGGAACTCACCCTTACAACTATTTTTCAGGTAACGAGAAATGAGTTGAGTAGAAGCGAATGCTTGGAGTCTAGTGTAGTCTCCTTAGTGGGTCATGCTCTGATAGATGTAACATCGGGAGGGAACCTTTTTAATTATATTGTTAAAGATTGTTGAACCAGTTTACATGTAGTATGTTACATGTTTTGATTAATTTGAATTATATCCGCTGCGATTTATGCAAATGTTTAATTGATTAAATAAAGAGCATGACAGTTATTTTGGAACATGGTGTGAATGATTGTGTGACACCCTTAACTGCATAATTACTCTGATATATGTTTATTATTTTAATTAAATATATGGGGTATTTTAGAAGGGTGTTACATTAGTGGTATCAGAGCATAGTCGGTCGAGTCGAGTCGTAATTATTCTGTTTCCCCTGTACGGTATAGGTGTTGTGTAACCCTATCAGTACTCATTGTTTTAGTTTGTTTGGGTTTTCAGAATAGAGATGGCTGGAAGAGGTAGAGATGATGCTGCGATTGCTGAGGCTCTGGGTATGCTAGCTGGAGTACTTGGAGGAAATCTGAATGTTGTGGGAATGGGAGCTGCTCGTCAACTGAGTGAGTTCCAGAAGAACAATCCTCCAATGTTCAAGGGAGCATACGATCTAGATGGTGCTCAGAAGTGGTTGAAGGAGATTGAGAGGATCTTCCGAGTGACTGAGTGTGCCGAAAACCAGAAGGTCAGGTTCGGTACGCATATGCTGTCAGAGGAAGCAGATGATTGGTGGGTTGCTACCCGCACTGAGTTGGAATCTGCTGGAAATGCTGAGATCACTTGGGCTGTGTTCAGAGAGAGATTTCTGAGGAAGTATTTTCCAGAAGATGTCAGAGGAAAGAAAGAGATAGAGTTTTTTGAATTGAAGCAGGGTAACAGGTCTGTTACTGAGTATGCTGCTAAGTTCACAGAGCTGTCAAAGTATTATACTCCCTATAATGAGGCTGCTGGAGAATTTTCGAAATGTGTGAAGTTTGAGAACGGGTTGCGTCCC
This sequence comes from Lathyrus oleraceus, assembly GCF_024323335.1. Classification (NCBI taxonomy): domain Eukaryota; kingdom Viridiplantae; phylum Streptophyta; class Magnoliopsida; order Fabales; family Fabaceae; genus Lathyrus; species Lathyrus oleraceus. Next base: position 225,861,744 of record NC_066584.1, read on the forward strand.
GAGATCAAACAAGCTATTGGATATCAGCGGATCAGAGTGTTTTCTGACTTGGTTGACTGTTGCAGGATTTTTGAACAGGATTCCAAAGCCAGAGCAGAGAGCTATCAGCAAAGGGTTGATAGGAAAGGCAAGAACCAGAATGATCGTGGAAAACCGTATGCAGCTGGCAAAGGTTTCCAGAAGCAGAGTGGGATGAAGAGGCCTAGTGGGGGAGACTCTAGTGCCCCTGCTAAGTGTTATAGATGTGGTCGGGCTGGACATCGTGTCCATGAGTGTACCAGTGCTGAAATGAAGTGTTTCAAGTGTGGCAAAGGTGGTCATTTGGCTGCAGAGTGTCGGTTGAAGACTGTAACTTGTTTCAACTGTGGAGAGTTGGGTCATATCAGTCCACAGTGTCCTAAGCCGAAGAAAGAGAATCAGTCAGGAGGCAAGGTCTTTGCTTTATCGGGTTCTGAGACTTCTGCAGATGATCGTTTGATCCGAGGTACGTGTTATATTAATGGCTTTCCTCTTGTAGCTATTATTGACACCGGTGCTACTCATTCCTTTATATCTTTGGATTGTGCTGTGAAACTTAAGTTAGAGATATCTGAGATGCTTGGAAGTATGGTGATTGATACTCCTGCGAAGGGTTCAGTGACTACTACTTCAGTTTGTTTGAATTGTCCTTTGAGTATTTTTGGTAGAGACTTTGGGATAGACCTTGTGTGTCTTCCACTAGTGCAGATTGATGTTATCTTGGGAATGAACTGGTTGGTGTTTAACCGAGTTTCTATTAACTGTTTTGATAAGACTGTGATATTTCCTGAGATTGAAGAAGGAAAGAGTTTGTTTCTATCAGCCAGGCAGGTGAATGAGGAAGTAGCAGATGGGGCAGAGTTGTTTATGCTGTTAGCGACTCTGGAGGCTAAAGATAAACTGGTGATTGGCGATCTAGCAGTGGTGTGTGATTTTCCTGATGTGTTTCCTGAAGAAGTGAATGAATTACCGCCAGAGCGTGAAGTTGAGTTCTCGATTGATTTGGTACCTGGTACTAGACCGATATCGATGGCTCCGTACCGTATGTCTGCTGTTGAGTTAGCTGAATTGAAGAGTCAGCTGGAAGATCTGTTGGATAAGAAATTTATTCGTCCGAGTGTGTCACCGTGGGGTGCACCAGTGTTGTTGGTTAAGAAGAAAGAAGGTACTATGAGGTTGTGTGTGGACTACAGGCAACTGAATAAAGTGACGATCAAGAATCGGTATCCTTTGCCGAGGATTGATGATTTGATGGATCAGTTGGTTGGTGCGAGTGTGTTCAGCAAGATAGATTTGAGATCTGGGTATCATCAGATACGTGTGAAAACTGAGGATATTCAGAAGACTGCTTTCAGAACAAGGTATGGACATTATGAGTATTCTGTAATGCCTTTTGGTGTGACTAATGCGCCTGGAGTATTCATGGAGTATATGAATAGGATTTTCCATCCGTACCTAGACCAGTTTGTTGTGGTGTTTATTGATGACATTTTGGTGTATTCGAAATCTGAAGAAGAGCATGCTGAGCATTTGAGAGTGGTTTTAGAAGTTCTACGAGGAAAGAAGTTATTTGCTAAACTCTCTAAATGTGAATTTTGGTTAGAAGAGGTTAGTTTTCTTGGTCATGTGATCTCAAGAGGTGGTATTGCTGTTGATCCTTCTAAGATAGAAGCGGTGTCTAAGTGGGAAGCTCCGAAGTCTGTTGCTGAGATTCGCAGTTTCCTGGGATTGGCTGGTTACTATAGGAAATTCATTGAGGGATTTTCTAAGTTGGCATTACCGTTGACGATGTTGACTAGAAAGGGACAAGCGTTTGTTTGGGACTCGAAATGTGAAGAAGGTTTCCAAGAGTTAAAGAGAAGGTTGACTACTGCTCCTATTCTGATATTACCGAGTCCGTCGGAACCATTTGAGGTTTACTGTGATGCTTCATTGTTGGGTTTGGGTGGTGTGTTGATGCAGAATAAGCAGGTTATAGCTTATGCTTCGAGACAACTGAGGGTTCATGAGAGGAACTATCCGACACACGATTTAGAGTTAGCAGCTGTAGTGTTTGTTCTGAAGTTATGGAGGCATTACTTGTACGGGTCAAGATTTGAGGTTTTCAGTGACCATAAAAGTTTAAAGTATTTGTTTGATCAGAAAGAGCTGAATATGAGACAGAGGAGATGGTTAGAATTTCTGAAGGATTATGACTTTGGTTTGAATTACCATCCGGGTAAAGCAAACGTAGTGGCTGATGCATTGAGTCGGAAATCATTACATATGTCTATGTTAATGGTTAGAGAATGGGATTTAATTGAGCAGTTTAGAGACTTGAGTTTGGTGTGTGAGAGTACTCACAATAGTGTTAAATTGGGAATGTTGAAGTTAACAAGTGGTATTCTGGATGAGATCAGAGAGGGTCAGAAATCCGATGTGTTTTTGGTTGATAAGTTGACTTTAGTGAATCAAGGCCAAGGTAGTGAATTCAGAGTTGATGAGAATGGTGTTTTGAGATTTGGTAATCGGGTATGTATTCCGGATGTTACCGAACTTAAGAAGAGTATTCTGGAGGAAGGACATCGTAGTGGCTTGAGTATTCATCCTGGAGCTACGAAGATGTATCATGATTTGAAAAAGTTATTTTGGTGGCCGGGGATGAAAAGAGAAATTGCGAGTTTTGTTTATTCCTGTTTGACTTGTCAGAAGTCAAAGATTGAGCATCAGAAGTCGTCTGGGCTAATGCAACCGTTGGCTATTCCAGAGTGGAAGTGGGATAGTATCAGTATGGATTTTGTTTCGGGTTTACCGAGGACAAGTAAGAATTGTGAAGCTATTTGGGTGATTGTTGACAGATTGACAAAGTCGGCTCATTTCATTCCGATCAGAATGGATTATCCGTTAGAGAGATTAGCCGAGTTGTATATTGAGAAGATTGTAAGTTTGCATGGTATTCTGTCGAGTATTGTTTCAGACAGAGATCCTAGATTTACATCGAAGTTCTGGGAAGGTTTGCAGAGGGCTTTGGGAACTAAGCTGAGATTGAGTTCTGCATATCATCTGCAGACTGATGGTCAGACTGAGAGGACGATTCAGTCATTAGAGGATCTTTTGAGGGCTTGTGTTTTGGAAAAGGGAGGTGCTTGGGATTGTTATTTGCCTTTGATTGAGTTTACCTACAACAATAGTTTTCATTCGAGCATTGGTATGGCACCGTTTGAAGCTTTGTATGGTAGGAGATGTCGGACACCTTTATGTTGGTATGAGTCCGGTGAGAGTGTTGTGGTTGGACCGGAGATTGTTCAACAGACTACAGAAAAGATTAAGATGATTCAGGAGAAGATGAGAATTGCTCAGAGTCGTCAGAAGAGTTATCATGATAAGAGGAGGAAGTCACTTGAGTTCCAAGAGGGAGATCATGTGTTTCTTCGTGTTACTCCGATAACTGGTGTTGGTCGAGCTTTGAAGTCGAAGAAGTTGACACCTCGATTTATTGGTCCTTATCAGATTTTGGAGAGGATATGGGAGGTAGCCTATCGTGTCGCTTTACCGCCGTCGCTTGCGAATTTGCATGAGGTTTTTCATGTGTCTCAGTTGAGGAGGTACATTCATGATCCGTCGCATGTAGTCCAAGTAGATGATGTACAGGTGAGAGATAACCTGACTGTTGAAACATCACCTATGAGGATCGAGGATCGAGAGTTGAAGCAGTTGCGGGGTAAAGAGATTGCCTTGGTGAAGGTAGCTTGGGGAGGACCAGCAGGTAGCAATGTGACTTGGGAACTGGAGAGTAAGATGAAGGAGTCTTACCCAGAGTTGTTCGCTTGAGGTATGTTTTCGAGGACGAAAACTCTTTTAGTGGGGGAGAGTTGTAACACCCCGATAATAATGGAGTAATTATTTAAATTAAGTTAATAATATATTTATTAATTTAATTAGATAATTGGATTATTATTATTATTATTACTTTGGAATTATTGAATTATTATTATTATTGGAATAATAATATAATTTGGAAAATATATAAGTGGGAATTAAGGAAAGAGTCCCATTGAAGTAAAAAGGTTTTTTACGTGAAAAGCAGAGAAGCGATCGTGAAAGAGGAAAAGGGCAAAGAGGCAGAGCAAGAGGAAGAAGGTTGGAGAAGAGAAGAGCTTGGAGCTTAAGATTCGCCGGACTAACTCAGGTAAGGGGGGTTTATCGTCGATTAATGGGTATTATGGGATAATATGTAATGGGTAGTGATAAGCCGTTATTTGACCCTAATTGGGATTGGTGAATGCTGGAATTACGTTGGTTAAACTGTGTTAAAAACTGAAATTGAATCCGTGATTGTATGTGTCGTGATTTTCCGATAATGTAGCTTTTTACGGAATTGGAATCGGAGGTCCGGAAGTCCTCCAATGGCGGAAAATGCGGAGAATTCTGCATTCTGCCTTGAGTTAGCGCAGGAACAGCTTCTGTCTTGCGTTAACCGGTTAACCCAGGGTGTTAACCGGTTAACACTGTTTTGAATTGTGAAAATTTGCTGTTTTGTCTGCGTTAACCGGTTAACCCAGGGTGTTAACCGGTTAACACTGTTGTGATTGCTGAAATATTGTTGTTTGTGCTGCGTTAACCGGTTAACCCAGGGCGTTAACCGGTTAACACTGTTAAGTTTTGGGACAGGAAGCGTGTTGTGCTGCGTTAACCGGTTAACCCAGGGCGTTAACCGGTTAACACTGTTGCAGAGTGGAAAAAAAAAATATAAATTAAAATGTTGTGTGCCTAATTGGTGGTTGCCTATATCGGTGTGTGATATAGTAGGGATTATTTCCCGCTGTCTTGAGCAGTATAGGTATTAGTAGAGTGTGCTAATACTGTGTTTAATTATTTGACATGATATGATGTGTTGATACATGTGTTGATGATGTATGATGATATGCATAATGCTGTGAATGTATGTATTACGCATGTATTGTGAATGGACTGTTGTATGGCTTAGAGTGTGAGCATATGTCCATTGTAGATTGTTGTTGATGTTGCATTGCTAGATGATTAGCGTGCATGGCATAGCCTGTGGGGCTGTAGCTAATTCCCATGGTGAGGAATTAGTGAGTGAATCATTGTGGATTTGTTGTTGATGTTTGCATGCTAGATGATTAGTGTGCATAGCATAGCCTTCGGGGTTGTAGCTAATTCCCATGGTGAGGAATTAGTGAGTGAGTCATTAGATCTCAAATGAGTGGGACTAGTGAGCTTAGTAGCCGTATCTGGATTTGATCGGTGAGCTTGAACTATATGTTCAAGAATAGTCGGTACCGCATGTGTGGAGTCTCATTGCATAATGTATGTATGGCGTATAATATGAATGGATGTATTCCAATATTATACGTGTGTTTGTGTTGTTATGGAGTATGATTTGAGATTATACTTGTGTTTTATGTTGGTGTTGAGTATGATGTTGAGCTGATGTGCTGTTACTGATTGTATGTTGTGATTAGGGTGATTAATGTGTCAAATTGCTTAACATGACATGAGATTTTATAATGCTTATCATATCGATTGAGGAACTCACCCTTACAACTATTTTTCAGGTAACGAGAAATGAGTTGAGTAGAAGCGAATGCTTGGAGTCTAGTGTAGTCTCCTTAGTGGGTCATGCTCTGATAGATGTAACATCGGGAGGGAACCTTTTTAATTATATTGTTAAAGATTGTTGAACCAGTTTACATGTAGTATGTTACATGTTTTGATTAATTTGAATTATATCCGCTGCAATTTATGCAAATGTTTAATTGATTAAATAAAGAGCATGACAGTTATTTTGGAACATGGTGTGAATGATTGTGTGACACCCTTAACTGCATAATTACTCTGATATATGTTTATTATTTTAATTAAATATTTGGGGTATTTTAGAAGGGTGTTACATCAACGAGCTATGACTACCTTGTTTCATGATATGATGCATAAGGAGATCGAGGTATATGTTGATGATATGATTGCTAAGTCGAGAACGGAAGTTGAACATGTAGAGCACCTGTTGAAACTATTTCAGCGTTTGAGGAAGTACAAGCTTCGTCTGAATCCCAACAAGTGTACATTTGGAGTCCGTTCCGGAAAGCTATTGGGATTTGTAGTTAGTGAAAGAGCTATTGAGGTTGATCCTGCAAAGGTCAAAGCAATACAAGAGATGCCTGCGCCCAAAACTAAGAAGCAAGTCTGAGGTTTTCTTGGCCGCTTGAATTACATTTCCAGATTCATATCCCACATGACTGCCACATGTGCGCCGATATTCAAGCTCCTCCGGAAAGGTCAATCCCATGATTGGACTGAGGATTTCGAGAAAGCTTTGACAGTATTAAAGAGTATTTGTCTGAGCCTTCGATCCTGGCTCCGCCGGTGGAGGGAAGACCATTGATTATGTATCTGACAGTTCTTGAAGACTCAATGGGTTGTGTCCTTGGTCAGCAGGACGAATCAGAAAGGAAAGAGTATGCCATCTACTATTTGAGTAAGAATTTTACTGATTGTGAGTCTCGATACTCAATGCTTGAGAAAACATGTTGTGCTTTGGCTTGGGCTGCTAAGCGCTTACGTCAGTATATGTTAAATCATACGACTTGGTTGATATCCAGAATGGATCCTATCAAGTATATCTTCGAGAAGCCTGCTTTAACTGGGAGGATCACCCGTTGGCAGATGTTGTTATCTGAGTATGATATTGAGTATCGAGCTCAGAAGGCTATTAAGGGTAGTATCTTGGCAGACCACCTGGCACACCAGCCGATTGAGGATTATCAGTCCGTTCAGTATGACTTCCCAGATGAGGAGATTCTGTATTTGAAAATGAAAGATTGCGATGAGCCTACGCTCGATGAAGGGCCAGAGCCTGGTTCCAGATGGAGTATGGTATTTGATGGCACTGTAAATCAATATGGAAATGGTATTGGGGCAGTGATTATTACTCCTCAGGGCACACATTTTCCTTTTACAGCAAGGTTAACTTTCAAATGCACGAATAATATGGCTGAGTATGAAGCTTGTATTATGGGATTGGAGGAGTGCGTTGATCTTAGGATTAAACACCTCGACGTTTATGGTGATTCAGCCCTCGTTGTTCATCAGATTAAGGGTGAATGGGAAACGAATCAGCCTGGCCTCATACCATATAGGGATTATGCGAGGAGGATTTCAACATTCTTTACTGAGGTTGACTTCCATCATATTCCTCGAGATGAGAATCGGATGGCAAATGCTCTTGCTACACTTTCTTCAATGATTGTGGTAAGACTTTGGAATGAAGTTCCCAATATCAATGTGATGCGCTTGGATAGACCAGCTCATGTGTTTGCAGTAGAAGAAGTAAAAGATGATAAGCCATGGTATCACGACAACAAGTGTTTCCTTCAGAGCCAGATTTACCCGCCTGGGGCATCTGTGAAAGATAGGAAGACTCTGAGGAGATTATCAGGAAGTTTCTACCTCAATGGTGATGTGCTTTATAAGAGAAATTTTGATATGGTGCTGCTCAGATGCGTGGATAGACACGAAGCAGACCTGTTGATGACTGAGGTCCATGAGGGTTCATTTGGTACTCATTCCAATGGACATGCCATGGCTAGAAAGATGTTGAGAGCAGGCTACTATTGGCTGACAATGGAGTCTGACTGTTGCAAATACGTGAAGAGATGCCATAAGTGTCAGATTTATGCGGATAAGATTCACATTCCTCCGACACTTTTGAATGTGATTTCATCACCATGGCCTTTCTCTATGTGGGGAATCGACATGATTGGAATGATAGAGCCGAAAGCGTCCAATGGACACATATTTATTCTCGTAGCAACTGATTACTTCACTAAGTGGGTTGAAGCGGCATCATACGCAAATGTGACCAGGCAGGTGGTTGTGAAGTTTATCAAGAATCAACTCATATGCCGGTATGGTGTGCCAGATAAGATCATTACTGATAATGGATCTAACTTGACAACAAAATGATGGAAGAGCTGTGTAGTGAGTTCAAGATTGCACATCATAATTCCTCTCCTTACAGACCCAAGATGAATGGGGCCGTTGAAGTTGCTAATAAGAATATCAAGAAAATTATCCAGAAGATGGTTGTCACGTATAAAGATTGGCATGAGATGCTGCCATTTGCTTTACATGGATATCGTACATCTGTCCGCACTTCAACAGGGGTAACCCCTTTCTCTCTCGTGTATGGCATGGAGGTTGTGCTCCCAGTAGAGGTGGAGATCCCATCAATGAGAGTCTTGATGGAAGCCAAGTTAACTAATGTTGAATGGGTTCAGAGTCGTTATGACCAGTTAAATTTGATTGAAGAGAAGAGATTGACTGCCATGTGCCACGGTCAGTTATATCAGCAAAGGATGAAGAAAGCCTTTGATAAGAAGGTCAAGCCTCGTGTATTCCGAGAAGGCGACCTTGTGCTCAAGAAAGTCTTGTCTTTCGCGCCCGATTCCAGGGGCAAGTGGACTCCAAACTATGAAGGTCCATATGTTTTTAAGAGAGCCTTTTCAGGCGGTGCATTGATACTTACAACTATGGATGGGGAGGATTTCACTCGTCCTGTGAATTTAGATGCAGTCCAGAAATACTTTGCCTAAAAATAAAAACAGAATGGCTCGCTAAGTTGAAAACCTGAAAGGGCGACTTAGGCAAAAATGAGAGTCTCGGTGGATTGAAAACCTGAAAGGGCGGTCTAGGCAAAAGTTAGAGACATAAAAAAATGAATGTATATATCCCGCTAGATTGAGTACCTCACCCTGGGGAAATCTAGGCAAAATAATAGGGATTTGGCAAGTAATTGCATCCCGACAAGACTTTGTTCTACAACTGCCATCCGTCAAAGATTCTCACTCATTCATCATCAACCAAAGTTTCAAATACATCGGATTCAGAATTGGTGGAGAAATGGTCATTATGTTCAATGTAGCCCTTTTCCAATATATATCACCAATTTCAAATTTGTAAAGATCTATGGAGTCTTGCCATCTACAGACTACCATTCCATCAAATAAATTTGAGCCTTTATCCAATTATTTGCATTCTTATTTGTTTCTATTTCAACAAATGTTTTACATGTTTTAATTGAAAAAATATCATTTTTTAATCAAATCGTTCATAATTTGTTTTTAAACAAGGTGAATATTCACAATGACAAAGGGATATTGTGGATGTCTTCAATGCTCTCCCAAGGATGGTAAGATTCTCGACAGGGTAAGACATTTGTTCATGTTCCTGGCATGCTTGTGTCCTCTTCCTCCGAAACCTTTTATGGTTCTTTCTCTCAAGCAGAGTGTTGGGTAAGATTACTCATCCCTCTTTCCTTCAGCAGAACAACATTCCTTCCTCCTCAGCAGATGTGATCTCATTATTTGGGACGGTATTTGATGACCCTTGAAAACTTCTGATGTTGGCGGATGTTCCCCGCAGCATTCCATCCTCCTCTTGGATAACTTCCCCAGTGGAGCTGCTTCTACGTCGGAGCTCATCTGTGTAACGACTTCGCCCCAGTTGGAATGATAGATGCTCATTCCCCTGCAGAGATCTCTGTGGTCCTGGCTTTCTCTCTCGAGATGTAGTACCGAATGTTTGTGTACTTATTCTTTGGACCATGTTTGTGTTAGAAATGTTTGTTTGTCAGATTCATCATACATAAACCACGCATGAGTGCATATAATTTTCAAACATTCAGATATTCATGATTGCATTCTTTTCCATATATCTTTGTTTGTTATCCCCTTCTAGTTGGTAATACATTTCCCCAAGCAGATGTCGGTGTCTGATCTCCCTATATAGAGTCAGCCCCCCTAAGCAGAAAGTGTCTATCTTTCCTTCCATATTCCCCACCGAGTTATATCCTCATGGATAATGGTTGTTTCTGTTGCCTCCAACACATATATTGGGATGGACTTCCCCATTGAGTTATATCCTCATAGGAACAAACTTTGTTTCATCGTGCCTATCTAGTTTGATCCTAGACTGGCCTCTTATGACTGTTCTCTGCACTCCCCTGTGGTATAGATGAATAGTTGCTCAGTAACCAGTAATTATCCATCTTTTCCCCTGTGGAGTCTGTGATCTTCTACCCTTATACCGGTAGTTGTAAACTCTATTTCATCCCCTTGGAGAGTTAACCTTTCGTTCATCCTAATCGATGACGGTTACTTGTCTGTGGTTCTCTACCCAGTATCCGATAGATGTAATCCCCTCCTTGATGGTTATCATTATCCAATATTCGGTATTGATAAGTCCTTCACACCCGGTGACATATCTCGTGGATAATTGCTCTGATAAAGCAATTTATCCCCAGCAAGTCATCTTTCATTTACCCTTTTGTTGGTAATGATTGTTTCTCCCCTGAATTGGTCATCATTATACACTTGGTTCTTGGTATCCTGATGACCTCTCGGTTCGGTCAATTTATCCTTTATTAACCCAGTAACAGGTTGCGGATAATCTTCCATGCGAGTATGTTATCTACGTTCTGACGGTAATAGATAATATATCTCATGCACTCGTTGGATGAAGCCTTTTGTTCTTCCCCAGTCGAGTAAGATTCGTATTCCCTTTTGCGGAGTCGAATGTCCATCCTATAATCGAGTTTTGCTTTTAGCCCTCTCTTGGATGATGAGTGTCTTGGGAATATTCCCCAATTCACGCTTTGGTTGGTCACCTATTATATGCCCAGTAACCGGTATCCCTGGTGTTCCTTCCTCCCTGCTCCCTATTATGACTTTTTGTCCCCTGCGGAGTCAGATTTTCCTGAGCTGAAGTATACCTTTGTTAGGTCCTCCTCAGATGATTTTGGATGTTTGATATATCTCACCCTTATACCGGTCTTAGATATTCATTCTTCCCGAGCATGTTGTATCTCTCACCCTTATACTGGTGTTCAGATCATATGTCTCTTTGAGCTTATTACCCATTAACCGGTAATACCTCATCCTGTTGCTTCCCCAGAGGAGTTTTGTTTGGGTTTTCCCCAGCGAGGTCCCTTAGTGGATTCTCCCAGCCTGAGTCCGAATTTTCATCCGAAGTATCCTAAGTGGATAATTTTTGCTGTATTGGCATATTCCCCAATACATGTGCCTTCGAGTCAGCTCGGGTCTTCCCATCGATTTCTACTCCCCAAGTTTTGAGTTGTGCCCTGCTCACGCAATTTATCCCCTTTTCTATCCCCATGAGAGTCCCAGAGTCTCTGTCCCGTGGAGTGAATTACTCATATGGATTATCAGTTTCTCCTGATTTCTTTTCTTTCTTTGTGGACACATATCTCCACAGAGTATTACCTTTTGCATACATACATTTGCATCGTGAGGTCTCTTAGGGACCAAAATTTGTCTCTCTGATATTATTTAAGCCCATTCTACCTTGTCGAGACGAAGATTTTAACCTTCACTTCTCCGGCTAGAATGACCTTAAATAGGAGCATCTGTAAGACCCCAATTTTGACCCTAAGATCCCTCATGGCATCATAACATTTCATTTGCAAAGCCTCAAGGATCATGAGCATCTTGGTTCCCTTTGCCTTTGGGTGGGACCTCTTGTGAGTGGTTTGAGATCACCAAGTGTCATACCCCAATTTTGTCCGGGCATATTTAAATTTTTGTAAAATCGATTTCATTTTTAACTTGCATCATATGCACAGCATGACATGCATTCCATCATAAATAATAACTAAAATATCAGTCAGAATAAATTTATTGAAAATACAGACAAATCGGTTGAATCATTTCTCAAGAACATGCAAAATCAGCGGGTAAAAATTTTCAAAATTAAAATTGCAGAAGCCAGTATTATTAATCTACGGTTCACGTAGTTTAACCTGGTGTGCTCGTCATATTTTTCAGTGACTGTTTCGACGGCGTTTGGACCCGCCTGAGCCTTTTAACAAGTGCAATTTTATTTCAAAATTTAAAGAAATGCTGTATTTTTTCAATAAGTATATTTTATGCTGATCATTTTGGTGTGTCCGATTTAATTTTCCGAGCAAATTTATATCCGGTCCCTATTTATAATCGGTCACTATTTTTTGGTTTAGTTATTTAATTAAAGTATTAAATTTGAAAAATGTGATTATTTTTTAAATTGCTTTATAAGTTATTTAAAAGTAAAAATGCCATACGTGTTTTTTTATCAATTATATTTAGAGACTAATACTTACTAACATAAAAACCAATCTTAAAAAATACCAAAGGTATGAAGAATATGTAAATACACACTTTGCAAGAAAAGAAGAAAAAAACAATGAATTGATTTCTATCCTAAAATAAAACAAAACAAAAGTCACGTTAAAGTTAAAGGCAAAGGAACATTTTAGAACTAAGGACAGACAGCTATTGAAAAAGTATCCGTTACAAACTTGAACGTTAAGCCCCCCATTATTATAACAAAACACTTTCTCTGTAAGAATCAAAAACACCATTATATAAATACTCTTAAAACCTCTTCTCTAAAAAAAACAACTCATAAACACGCAACACACATCCACCACACTCCCCAACGGTCACACGAAAGACCTCACGCCTCTCTCAACATCTCTCTTTTCCCTCAACCATACATCTTCCTCACCATAAACCCTTCTTCCACATACGCCGCCCTCAACACAAACCCCCAAACACTGCCGTCTCAGCACCCTCATCGCCGACGACATTTCAACAATCACAAGCCACGACCACCACCGCGACACCTCACTGTGATTGTCCACCGTCCAGATCTGTTCGCATCAACACCGGCATCCACCGTCGATCTTCACCAACAACCTCGCCTTCTAGACGTGCAAAAGATGAGAAGGCCATGGATTCGTCGGTACGAGAAAGGTTAACACATTATCTTCGGTTTTGTTTCGTATTCATTCTGATACAAATAAGTTGATTTGATATTATTTTCTTTGAATTGAAACAGTGTTGTACTTTGAGTTGTTTTTATTGACATGATATTTCCGGTTTCTTTTCGGTTTCATTCTGTGTCAATAATCTAGTTTGATTTTGTTTTGGAAGTACAAGTTGTTGTTGTTACAAGAGTTGGTGTTTGATTTATTTCTATTTGAACGAGTCATTTTAACTAATGTATTAATCGGTGAGAGTTGCATATGCATTTCGATTCGCCGCTCGATTTGCTGCTGGAAAAATGTTCCACCTGCATAAGGATTCACTGCTGGAAAAATGTTCCACCTGCATAAGACTTACATTAGATTTGGATTGATTTTGGATACATTTGAATATTATTTTTATGTTGAAAAGAATAAGTGTATTAATAGGTTTTGTTTCTATCATGAATGATTCAAGTAGCATACAGTTTTCATGCCGTGAGTGATTTTTAGAAATGCATCCTTTTGGTTTAGGTTGCTAGTTATTATTAATTTACTTTTGTTTTAGTGGTAAGGTAGGACCATATTGGACATGTTTGGTCTCTAAAAGTTTCCATTTCTTTTTTTAATTGATTAATTAATGGTTGCCTTTGTTAATTGGATTTGTTAATTATATTTGATTATATTATTAATAATCGATTTAGCTTGTTGATCAAATAGCCTTGATACTCATTTTAATTATCTTAATTAGTTAGTTTGATTACATGCTAATTAATTCACCTTACTCATTTAAATTGTTTGTTAATCTTGCATCTTGTCTAATATCATATGTGTATCATAACTTAAGCATGACATCTTGGATTATTTTTATGATTAGAGCAATAATGTGACTTAAAGTAAAAAGTCTTGAAATTCAAACCTCGATCCGATATCGAAAGTTAACTTAAAATACTTAATCGCATCTAAACGAAACTCCATTTGAAAGTGAAAAGGGGGATGGTTTTGAGTTTTCAACTCCTCTCCTCGATTATTTGAATACGAGTTTTCTTACTCGGTTAGTCAAATGGTCGTCATTTCTAATCCATTTAAGCAAAAACAAATCCTTTTATAACAAGAAACTAAAAGGGAGATAACTTTGAGTCTTTAATTTTTCTCCACGACTATTTGAATACAAGTTCTCTTACTTGGTTATTCAAATAATTGTCGTTCCTCTACAAACTTCTAAACCCGATTAAATCAAATTATTTTCATAATAAGCTAAATGAAAATGGAGATGACTTTGAGTCTTCAACTTCTCTCCTCAATTGTTTGAATACGAGTTCTCTTACTCGGTCAGTCGAGCAATTGTCATTTTTCCATCAACTTACAATTTAATCAAATCATTTTCACAATGAACTATACGAAAAAGGAGATGGTTTTGAGCTTTCAATTCCTCTTCTCAAATGCTTGGATATGAGTTGTCTTACTCAGTCATTCAAGTATTTGTCGTTCATTCTAAGAACACATCAATCCTATACACCCTTATTTTCATAAATATTCAGATGAAACAGAAAGCGGTCTAGAGTCTTCAATTCCCTTTCCCGATTATTAGGATACGAGTTGTCTTACTCGACTATCCGAGTATTCGTCATCCATTCAAAAACAATCTAATCATCATTAAAATCCTTTTACAATTAAGGATGAAAAGGAAAGCGGTCTAGAGTCTTCTATTCCCTTTCCCGACTATTAAGATACGAGTTGTCTTACTCGACTATCCGAGTAATCGTCATCCAACCAAAATGTCTCAACACATCAAATTTATCTGTCCTCACCCTCGTGCAATCAAAACCAGTTAATCAAAACATCCAACATATTAATCCAACTTGTCACCCTCGTGTGATCAAAACTCTTTTCAGAAAGAACAATGTTTAATCCTTTCTAATGTGCACAACAAACTAGTGCTTAAGCCTCCACCGAGAGTAGACAAGCCAATGTTTAGCCTTTAGAACGCAATCTAAATAGTTGTTCGGTAAAAGACACCAACCAACCGTAGTTTCCCAAACTACGAATGCTCTGATTTCCTTATTTAAGGATACGTAGGTAGGAGATTGTTGTATCTTCGCGAGCACACTAATAAAAAACCTCCCCTTTCCCTTTCTGAGGTTCTCATCCATTTCTATTTTTAATAACCTAAAGATAACAAACAAACATAAATTAACACTCGAAATGCAAATTAGAACTAAGAGGTTCCCGTTGAGTACAACGGACGTAGGGGGTGCTAATACCTTCCCCTTACGTAATCCACTCCCGAACCCGAATATGGTTATGACGACCATTATTCCCTTTCCTAAAGGTTTTATCGATATTTTCCTATCCCTTTGTTGGGATAAATAAAGTTCGGTGGCGACTCTGTTCGAACGTAATTTTTTCCGCGACCATCGCGAGGAATCGTATTTTTCGAGATGCGACACCAAGTATGCTTGAATTGTACATTATTGCTTTTCTCATCTTTATTCACTAACCAAAAGCACAAAAATATGTCACTAACATCTTTTGGTTGTAGCTTGAGCAATCATAAGGTCAAGAGCTTCAAGGAGATCCTTTGTGCAAAGATATGGTCAAGAGAAGATGAAAACAAGCATGGTAATGGTTCCCAAAGCTCTCATACATCAAATATGCCCTCCAAGTATCTCAATTCATCATTTTAATCAAAGAAAGTCAAAGGGTTTGAGGTTTGTTCCTCAAGGAAACCCTAATTCATTTGATAATCCACAATGCCTTGCTCATGAAGCAACCTCAGCCCATGGTCAAATACAATCAAGGGAAGTTCTTTAATTCAACATTTCATGCATATTTGAACTTATTTGAGTGTCCTCAATCATCAATTCATCAAGATATGGGTTGTGGACTTGGAAAGTTGATCAGTCAATTCATCTGACTATTTTGAAATGCACTGAGACCTAACTTCTTATGTGTTGGTCAAATGGAGATGATCCCAAACGAAAAAATGTTCTTAAGGACAATACGAACAACTTTCATGTTCATCAAAAATTGATTTAAATCTTGGAAGGTCATCTCCCATTCCAAGACATTATAGGTCATTTTGACTGAAACCCTAATTTTGGGTCAACTTCCCAAGGACATAACTCATTCATTTTTTATGATTTTGAGGTGGGATCAAATGAATTGTAAATATTAAGATGACTACTTAAAATGTTATGTTTAAAAAAAATTCATAATCTCAAAGGAAATACATGTGATAATGCAAAACATTATAGGTCACTTTGGACCAAATGCATTGAAAGGCAAAAAAGTCCAACTTCAAGTTCCCATAACTTCTTCATAAAAAATCCAAATGATGCAAACTTTAAGTCAATTTTGATTAACTTGAAAAGATCTACAACTTTTATGTTTGAAGTGTTTCCATTTGAGGCTTGCATCATCAAAACAGAGGGGCTTGAAGTTGGACCAATTTGGCAAAATTCTCAAAGGCATGTTTTGCACTATGAACTTCATGGCTTGTTCTCATAAATTTCCACACTCCAAATGAGTTTTTTCTCAACATAACATTTGTTCCTTATGTCGAGACCTTTCCAACCATTACCCATACGCTTGTGTTTCAATTTTCCAAGTGGCATTTTCGAAGAGGGGAAGATTTTGGTGCAATTATGGAAACTTGTTTGAAACTCATTGCACACTCCAATTCAATTGCATCTACACGTCCATTTCAAGTTGTTTGGTCATCAGCATGTAAATTCAATTGAATTTGGGCCTTCTACATGATCATGCAAGCCCATGCAAAGAATATCCACTTGCCATGCACACGAGTATTTCCTTGCCTTGCCTCCAATTCAGCTATAAATAGACATGTTATGCTTCATAATTCTTAAACCTAAAGGTGCCTGATATGCTGCACAACTGAATCCATAGCCATTACCAAAGGAACTAGTTCATATTTCATAAAATTTCAGATCTGAAATTCAACTGAATTTGGTTGAATCTTTAGATCTAAAGTTCCTAGACCTTCATCATCTAGTCCATAGAAGTTCTGTTTGGCTAAAGAAAGCAAGGAAGGTAGCTCAAATCTTCACAATTCAAAGGTGACCATCAACTGGTTTTTTCTTCGAAACTCATTAATATTTGATCCATTTGCCTGGCTATTGTGTTGTCTGAAGTCCTCTCACTAGAGGCATTTGAATTGTGCTTTTAATTTTGCAAAATCATCAAGTTCAGTTTGAACTCCATTATTTTCCTCTTCTAATTTCTCTTCCCATAGAGATCTAGAAGGAAAACCAATGGTACAGGGGTGATGTACATCACCCCAGCTTTCCAATGATATGAGGATTGTAAAAACCCATTTTTTTAGTATTTAATTATTATACTATTATTATTATATTTTAATTTAATTATGTGGAGTGTTAATTAATTAATTGGGGGTATTAATTCATTATCTAGTGGATATGAGAAATAATTAAATAATTGAATTAATTAATTAACTTGGTGTGCATAATGAGTGGTTAATTATTTGAATTTAAATAGAGGTATTTAAATATTAGGTATTTTGGGCCTGGTGATTAAATTAGAGGATTTAAGCCCAACTAGAATACTATTATAAATAGTAAGAGTGAAGGAAGTGAGAATTAGAATTCACTTGAGCATTGAAGGCAATAGAGGAAAAGGAGAGGAAACGTAAAGAGGAGCTAGGGTTTCCATCAGATTGACGAGGTAAGGGGGGAAATCCTTATTATTATGGGTTAGTATGATTGGGTCAATGGGTAGGAACATGTTTTAGGTTGAAATCCTTAATTGGCATGGTTTGGAATTATTAGGTCTTGATAAATACTCTTGAATTGTGATGATTAAATTATGCTAAAACTGTGAATGAATATATATTTGGATGAGTCATAATTTTCTGAACGTGTAGCTTTTTACGGAATCAAAATCGGAGGTCCGGAAGTCCTCCAACGATGAAAAATGCGGGGAAATCTGCATTCTGTTTCGTTGTTAGCGCAGGAACAACTTTCTGTTTTGCGTTAACCGGTTAACCCAGGGCGTTAACCGGTTAACACTGTTGCGATTTATGAAAAATTGCATTCTGTCTTGCGTTAACCGGTTAACCCAGGGCGTTAACCAGTTAACACTGTTAAAATTTGCCAAGAAGCGCATTCTGTTTTGCGTTAACCGGTTAACACTGTTTGAAAAGCGAAAAATTGATATTTAAATATTGTGTGTGTTTTGGAATGAAATCTATGTGTACATATTTGATGATTGGCCTATATTGGTGAATAATATATTGTATGAATGTGTATGTATGCCATTATTGAATTGTGAAAGGTTTATGATTATGAATGTGTATATGTACCAATTGTGAGTTATGGTGATATGTGGAAGGTTAAGACGGTATAGAGGGTCTTAATTGCATATGTGTTGGTATGTGTGCATTCATTCATAGCATGGTTGACTTCATTGTGGAAGTGGTGAAACTGTGGGTTCACATGAGTAGATGTTGATTCTTGATTGGAATCAGGCGTAGTATTAAGCGGTGATCCTTAATTGGAAACAGACGTAGAAGACGTTAATCCTTAATTGGGATTAGGCGTAGTATTAAGCGGTGATCCTTTATTGGAAACAGACGTAGGGCTTTGGTCTTGTCCGGATCGGAAGCGTGGCTTGGATTCTAGATATTGAATCGGAAAGCGGTGAAACTTTGAGTTCACATTGAGGTACCACATACATGGAGTCATATTGTCTTGCATTGAGTCGTTTATAATTATGTGATAATTGATGGGGGTGTGATGTATGTTTGAAATATGTGAAATGATTGTCTGTTAATATCATTGATATAATAATATAAAGTGTGATGAATTCTTGAATTGTTGTTTAATTCATTGTGCCTTATTATGCTATTTCATAATAATTTGAATTCTCACCCTTTCTGTTTGAATGTTACCTTTACATGGGTATCGTGCAGATACTACAGAGTAGTATTGCTGGAGTAGGTGGACGGTAGCTCGCTCAAGATTAGCTGGAGAGTTTCCGTGTTTAGTTTGAAATTAGGTAATGAGTCAATGCTCTGGTCATGTAACACTGGGTAGATTAGTGGTATTGAACTCGTAGCTTATTTTGATATGTTTTATGTCATTAATTGTTTTATTTTATTTGATCATGGTATGGGACATGGATCATCTTATGAAATACATGAGTATTCTTTATTTTCCGCTGCGAACGCATATTGCTTGAATATTCATGATGAGTGAAATGTGTTATTTTGAATGACCAGGTGTATTGTTGGTTTTTGAAAAGTTTTAAATTTCGAAAACGTCGATGTGACGCCCTTTTCTTTATATGCGTGCTTATTTACTCTGATTATATGCTAAATAACTTGGGATAGAAAAAGGGGTGTTACATTAGTGGTATCAGAGCATGGTCGACCAGTTGGTCAATAGTAGTAGGTTTCCGTGGTATTTGATTTGTGTATCTGACACGATCGATACTTTTTGTTTGATGTTTCGGGTTGTTTAGGACAATGGTTGCAAGCAGGAATGATGATGCCATTGTTGAGGCACTGAGGATGCTGGCTGAATCCATGGGTCAGATCCATCAAGCGAATGCCCATCAAGCGAATGCGAATGCCGGTAACCAAAAGGGAGATGATGATGAGTTTCGTGCTTTGGGGAGATTCCAGCGGAACAATCCTCCTATCTTTGAGGGTGAGCATGCACCTGAGAAAGCTCAAGCTTGGCTGAAAGCAATTGAGAAGATCTTCAGAGTCATGAACTGTACTGATGCTCAGAAAGTGCAGTTTGGTACCCATATGCTTGAGAAGGAAGCTGAAGATTGGTGGAATAACACTCTTCAGAGGTTCGAAGAGGACAACATTGAAGTTACTTGGACTCTTTTCCGTGATACCTTCTTGGAGAACTATTTCCCAGAAGATTGTCGTGGGAAGAAAGAGGTGGAGTTCCTTGAATTGAAGCAAGGAAATGGTACCGTTGCTGATTATGCTGCTAGATTTCAGGAGCTTATCAAGTATGGTCCTCATTACAATACTGCTAATGCTGAGAGATCTAAATGTTTGAAGTTTGTGAATGGCTTGAGACATGATATCAAGAAGGCCATTGGTTACCAACAGATTACTCGTTTTACAGAGTTGGTTAACAAGAGCCGGATTTATGACGAGGATAGTAGGGAGAGTGCTTCTGTCTACAAGAGTCTGAAGGGGAAAAACCAAGATCGGGGGAAA
Organism: Lathyrus oleraceus; assembly: GCF_024323335.1. Taxonomy (NCBI): domain Eukaryota; kingdom Viridiplantae; phylum Streptophyta; class Magnoliopsida; order Fabales; family Fabaceae; genus Lathyrus; species Lathyrus oleraceus. The sequence goes on from NC_066584.1 coordinate 225,881,786, forward strand.
CCATATGATGACAAGAGGAAACAATCTAGTGTTGGCAAGAAGCCAAGTGGGGGAGTATCTTCTATTCCACTTAAGTGCTTCAAATGTGGTGTGGAAGGCCATCATGCTACGGAGTGTAGTAGAGATTCTGGGAAGTGTTTCAATTGTGGCAGGATTGGTCACAGAGCAAACCAGTGTAGAGTTGGTTCGAACGTAACTTGTTTCAACTGTGGTGAGAAAGGTCACATTAGTTCGCAATGTGATAAGCCGAAGAAGGAGCAAGCGAAGGGAAAGGTGTTTGCATTGTCTGGTGCGGAGACCACTACCGATGATAGACTAATCCAAGGTACGTGCTTTATTAATGGTACACCTTTGATTGCCATTATTGATACCGGTGCAACACATTCTTTCATTTCTTTGGATTGTGCTAAGAGGTTGAATCTCATATTATCTGATATGCGTAGAAGTATGATTATTGATACACCTGCTATGGGTTCTGTTTCTACTTCCTATGTGTGTTTGAATTGTCCGTCGAGTATATTTGGTAGGGATTTTGGAATTGATTTAGTTTGTCTTCCGTTAGAGCAACTCGACGTGATTTTGGGTATGAATTGGTTAAAAGTTAATCGGGTATATATCAACTGTTTCGAGAAAACGGATATTTTTCTTGAGGTTGATGCTAAGGAAGATTGGTGTGTGTCTGCTAAGCAAGTTGATGAATCGCTGCAAGATGGTGCCGAGTTGTTTATGTTGTTGGCAACTTTGGATATTCGGGAGAAGAGGATGATCGAAGAATTGCCAATAGTCCGTGAATTTGCGGAGGTATTTCCGGAAGATATAAGTGATTTACCGCCGGAACGAGAGGTCGAGTTTTCGATTGATTTAGTTCCTGGAACTAGTCCTGTATCGATGGCTACCTATCGAATGTCCGCTTCTGAGTTGAAGGAGTTGAAGAGTCAACTTGAAGACTTACTCGAGAAGAAGTTTATTCGTCCTAGTGTGTCGCCGTGGGGTGCACCTGTGCTATTGGTCAAGAAGAAAGAAGGTTCTATGAGATTATGTGTTGATTATAGACAACTGAATAAAGTGACGATTAAGAACAAGTATCCACTTCCGAGGATTGACGATCTGATGGATCAGCTGGTTGGAGCTTGTGTGTTAAGCAAAATTAATTTGAGGTCTGGGTATCATCAGATTCGTGTAAAGGCTGAGGATATTCAGAAGACTGCTTTTAGGACAAGGTACGGTCACTACGAGTACTCTGTGATGCCTTTTGGGGTGACGAATGCACCTGGTGTATTTATGGAGTATATGAATAGAATCTTTCATGATTATCTGGATAAGTTTGTAGTTGTGTTCATCGATGATATATTGATTTATTCCAAGGGCGAAGAGGATCATGCAGAGCATTTGAAGGTTGTGTTATCGGTGTTGAGAGAGAGGAAGTTGTTTGCTAAACTCTCTAAATGTGAATTTTGGTTGAGTGAAGTAAGTTTTCTTGGACATGTGATTTCGAGCAGTGAGATTTCTGTGGATCCTACGAAGATTGAAGTTGTATCTCAGTGGGAAGCTCCTAAGTCTGTTGCTGAGATTCGAAGTTTCCTTGGTTTGGCTGGTTATTATAGGAAGTTCATTGAGGGATTTTCTAAGTTGTCGTTACCATTGACGCAGTTGACTAGGAAGGGTCAAGCTTTCATTTGGACTTCGCAGTGTGAAGCGAATTTTCAAGAGCTTAAGAGAAGATTGATTACGGCTCCTATTTTGATTTTACCGGATCCGCTAGAAACCTTCATTGTGTATTGTGATGCTTCTTTGTTGGGTTTGGGAGGTGTTCTGATGCAAAAAGGGCAAGTGGTAGCTTACGCTTCAAGGCAACTCAAAGTTCATGAGAAGAATTATCCGACGCATGATTTAGAGTTGGCCTCCGTTGTGTTTGTGTTGAAACTTTGGAGACATTACTTGTTTGGATCGAGGTTTGATGTGTTTAGTGATCACAAGAGTTTGAAGTACTTGTTCGATCAGAAAGAATTGAATATGAGGCAAAGGAGATGGTTGGAATTCTTGAAGGATTATGATTTCGGTTTGAATTATCATCCTGGGAAGGCGAATGTTGTAGCCGATGCATTGAGTAGGAAGTCATTGCATATGTCTATGTTGATGGTGCGAGAGTTTGAATTGTTGGAGCAATTTAGAGATTTGAGTTTGGTTTGTGAAGCGACGCCTTCGTGTGTTAAGCTTGGAATGTTGAAGCTTACGTGTGGCATTCTTGACGAGATTAGAGAAGGTCAGAAGTCAGATTTGAAGTTAGTCGATGTTATAACATTGATTAACCAAGGTAACGGTGGTGACTTTCGGATTGATGAGAATGGTATCATGAGGTGTCGTGATCGAGTGTGTGTTCCGAATGTTATGGATTTGAGAAAGAGGATTCTTGAGGAAGGGCATAGAAGTGGTCTGAGTATTCATCCTGAAGCTACTAAGATGTACCAAGACTTGAGGAAGATGTTTTGGTGGCAAGGTATGAAGAAGGATGTAGCGGAATTTGTGCATTCATGTTTGACTTGTCAAAAGTCAAAGATTGAACATCAAAAGCCGTCTGGGTTAATGCAATCGTTATCTATTTCCGAGTGGAAGTGGGATAGTATCTCTATGGATTTTGTTTCGGGCTTACCAAGAACTCGAGTAATTGTGAGGCGATTTGGGTCGTTGTGGACAGGATGACGAAGTGTGCTCATTTTATTCCGATGAGAATGGATTATTCGATGGAGAGACTTGCTAAGTTGTACATCAAGAGGATTGTATGTTTGCATGTTATACCGTCGAGTATTGTTTCGGATAGAGATCCGAGGTTCACTTCGAGATTTTGGGAAGGTTTGCAAAGTGCTTTGGGTACGAAGTTGCGTCTGAGTTCAGCATATCATCCGCAAACTGATGGTCAAACGGAGAGGACTATTCAGTCACTTGAAGATCTTTTGAGGTCTTGTGTTTTGGAACAAGGAGGAAATTGGGATAGTTTCTTGCCTTTAATCGAGTTTACATATAATAACAGTTTCCATTCGAGTATTGGAATGGCACCTTTTGAAGCTCTTTATGGCAGAAGGTGTAGAACTCCTTTATGTTGGTACGAGTCGGGAGAGAGTGTTGTGGTTGGACCCAAGTTGATTCAAGAGACTACAGATAAGATTAAGATGATTCAAGGGAAGATGAAGGCTTCTCAGAGTCGTCAAAAGAGTTATCATGATAAGAGGAGGAAAGCTCTTGAGTTTGAGAAAGACGAGCATAAGTTTCTTCGAGTTACGCCAATAACGGGTGTTGGTAGAGCTTTGAAGTCGCGTAAGTTGACGCCGCGTTTTATTGGTCCTTACCAGATTACCGAGAGGATAGGTGAAGTGGCATATCGGATTGCATTACCACCATCACTTTCTAATCTTCATGATGTATTCCATGTGTCTCAATTGAGGAAGTACATTGCGGATCCATCGCATGTTGTTCCATTAGATGATGTGCAAGTACGGGATAATTTGACGGTTGATACATCACCTGTGCGGATTGAAGATCGAGAAGTGAAGAAGCTTCGTGGTAAGGAGATTGCTTTGGTAAAAGTGATATGGGGCGGAGTCGCCAATGGAAATATTACGTGGGAACTCGAGGATAAGATGAAGGAATCATATCCGGAGTTGTTCGTTTGAGGTAAATTTTCGAGGACGAAAATCTTTTAAGTGGGGGAGAGTTGTAACAGCCCATTTTTTTAGTATTTAATTATTATACTATTATTATTATATTTTAATTTAATTATGTGGAGTGTTAATTAATTAATTGGGGGTATTAATTCATTATCTAGTGGATATGAGAAATAATTAAATAATTGAATTAATTAATTAACTTGGTGTGCATAGTGAGTGGTTAATTATTTGAATTTAAATAGAGGTATTTAAATATTAGGTATTTTGGGCCTGGTGATTAAATTAGAGGATTTAAGCTCAACTAGAATACTATTATAAATAGTAAGAGTGAAGGAAGTGAGAATTAGAATTCACTTGAGCATTGAAGGCAATAGAGGAAAAGGAGAGGAAACGTAAAGAGGAGCTAGGGTTTCCATCAGATTGACGAGGTAAGGGGGGAAATCCTTATTATTATGGGTTAGTATGATTGGGTCAATGGGTAGGAACATGTTTTAGGTTGAAATCCTTAATTGGCATGGTTTGGAATTATTAGGTCTTGATAAATACTCTTGAATTGTGATGATTAAATTATGCTAAAACTGTGAATGAATATATATTTGGATGAGTCATAATTTTCTGAACGTGTAGCTTTTTACGGAATCGAAATCGGAGGTCCGGAAGTCCTCCAACGATGAAAAATGCGGGGAAATCTGCATTCTGTTTCGTTGTTAGCGCAGGAACAACTTTCTGTTTTGCGTTAACCAGTTAACCCAGGGCGTTAACCGGTTAACACTGTTGCGATTTATGAAAAATTGCATTCTGTCTTGCGTTAACCGGTTAACACTGTTAAAATTTGCCAAGAAGCGCATTCTGTTTTGCGTTAACCGATTAACCCAGGGCGTTAACCGGTTAACACTGTTTGAAAAGCGAAAAATTGATATTTAAATATTGTGTGTGTTTTGGAATGAAATCTATGTGTACATATTTGATGATTAGCCTATATTGGTGAATAATATATTGTATGAATGTGTATGTATGCCATTATTGAATTGTGAAAGGTTTATGATTATGAATGTGTATATGTACCAATTATGAGTTATGGTGATATGTGGAAGGTTAAGACGGTATAGAGGGTCTTAATTGCATATGTGTTGGTATGTGTGCATTCATTCATAGCATGGTTGACTTCATTGTGGAAGTGGTGAAACTGTGGTTTCACATGAGCAGACATTGATTCTTGATTGGAATCAGGCGTAGTATTAAGCGGTGATCCTTAATTGGAAAAAGATGTAGCAGACGTTAATCCTTAATTGGGATTAGGCGTAGTATTAAGCGGTGATCCTTTATTGGAAACAGACGTAGGGCTTTGGTCTTGTCCGGATCGGAAGCGTGGCTTGGATTCTAGATATTGAATCGGAAAGCGGTGAAACTTTGAGTTCACATTGAGGTACCACATGCATGGAGTCACATTGTCTTGCATTGAGTCGTTTATAATTATGTGATAATTGATGGGGGTGTGATGTATGTTTAAAATATGTGGAATGATTGTCTGTTAATATCATTGATATAATAATACAAAGTGTGATGAATTCTTGAATTGTTGTTTAATTCATTGTGCCTTATTATGCTATTTCATAATAATTTGAATTCTCACCCTTTCTGTTTGAATGTTACCTTTACATGGGTATCGTGCAGATACTACAGAGTAGTATTGCTGGAGTAGGTGGACGGTAGATCGCTCAAGATTAGCTGGAGAGTTTCCGTGTTTAGTTTGAAATTAGGTAATGAGTCAATGCTCTGGTCATGTAACACTGGGTAGATTAGTGGTATTGAACTCGTAGCTTATTTTGATATGTTTTATGTCATTAATTGTTTTATTTTATTTGATCATGGTATGGGACATGGATCATCTTATGAAATACATGAGTATTCTTTATTTTCCGCTGCGAACGCATATTGCTTGAATATTCATGATGAGTGAAATGTGTTATTTTGAATGACCAGGTGTATTGTTGGTTTTTGAAAAGTTTTAAATTTCGAAAACGTCGATGTGACGCCCTTTTCTTTATATGCGTGCTTATTTACTCTGATTATATGCTAAATAACTTGGGATAGAAAAAGGGGTGTTACAAGGATCGCTTTATTTGGTTAAGTTTTTATTGCCTGCAACTTTGGCTGGAATTTTCATGCTCACCGGAGAAGACGGTGGCTCTGGCCACCGTCCCTTTGCCAGATGGATTGTGGACCGTGTGATGGCATCTCCAGATCTAATCTCCACGCTTGGATCTTATGACTGTTTTAAATACCATGTGTTTCTCATTGACTCAAGCCTACCGTGAGCGCGCGCATGTGGAGCGTTTGATCAGCCACGTCAATTAATGAGGCTTGATCAGACGCTCCTGGTTTTTTGCTATTTTTCATTTTTTTGATTTTATTTTTTTTAATTCCCTTTTATTTCAAAAATTCATAACTCTTTCATTTTAATTCCAAAAAATATGGGACCAATTGCGTTATTTATCTTTTTAATTCTAGTTTCTAAAAATGATTTTTAATATTTTTTATTTCATCATTTGATATTTTTTGTGAATTTTCTCTTTTCTGGTTATTTTTAATTCATTTTAAATAGTTTTTGATATTCAAAAAATACAAAAATATTTTCTCAACCTATTTGAATGATGATGGATCTTGAAAAATATTCTCATCAATTTTTTAATTAATTTGAGATTTATTTGAGATTTTAGTTCAATTAGGTTATTTTTATTCATTTTTAATTGGTTAAAAATAGTTTCTGACTTTTAAAAATGCTGAAATTTTTTGTCAAACTTTGTTTGACCTTGTTGAACTTGGGATAAATCACTTGGACTTTTCAAAATTGATTTGAAGTGATTTTGAAGTTTGACCTTTCTTTAATATTTTAATTCAAGTTTATTTTGAATATTAAAAAATGCCAAAAATATTTTGTTCATTGCTTGACTTCCAATCTTCATCTCACTTCTGTTTTTGATTGTTTGACCATGATCCTCAATGTCATTGGTCAACACTTGTTGATTGGTACATTTTATTTCATTTAATGCACTTTATTCTTTCCTTTTTCATTTTCCATTATTCATCTTCTTCTTCTTTCTTCTTTTTGATCAATGAGTTGAAGGTTGATAAGTTAGCATTGATTAGGGAGGTTTAATCTTCCTTGATTCGAATTTAATTCATCTTGATCAAATGATCAAGTGAATGGCTTTGCATTAAGGATAGGTTATTTCCTAAACCATGCAAAGGACTTAAACCAATACAAGATCAATTCTCTTTTTTTTTTTCCTTTTGGCATGGCAAGTTGTTGGAACTTGGTTCACTAATCAAAACTTCTAACTTGTGTTGTTGCCTACATTATTATTGACCGGCCTCAGATAGTTGTGACTTTTACATAAGTCCAATTACGATTGCTTAACATAGCGCTAAATTTGCCTTATGGCACACTAACTACTAACACTAACTATTAACCATTAACATTTACTTTTTGCATTTTACATTTATGCAATTTATTATCTTTGTACATATTATCCATTTGCTTTTTCCTTTGCTCATTGGAGCACATGTTTATGTTAATGCCATTTGCCTTTGCTCACTTGAGCACATAATTGTATATATATCTTTTGTGCTAGTGTTTGTCTGTTTGTTGTGAACCAAATGCAAAGAATTGGACAAAATGGACTTAGACTTTAGGACCTTCCCTAAGCTAATGGAGTTTGAAGAGAAACTAGGTCACATGCCTTTAGAGTGCTTAAAATGTCAAAGAGCAACTAGGCCTCATGCCTTTAGAATGCTTAATATTGAAGATGACTTTGAAATGACCAACTTCTAAACTCCTCTTGTCCATTCCTCATTTGTTTTATAGAACTTTTTGATGTGTGTGTTTTGTGCTAGGGATTCCAACATTGAGCCAAATTGAGGAGACATTACCATGAGCTTCCAAGAGAGAGAGAGATCCAAGATGCATTGAGAAGCTTTCCAAGGGTTCATTTGATTGTTGATTGCTTGAGTTTATGCTTGTGATTGCTTATTCCAAAGGATGGGAGCTACTTGGATCATCAATATGATCTCAAGAGAGGAACTCCATTTGTGGTCTTATTCTTTATCCCTCACCTCTTGTATGCTTAGGACTTTAGCATTTCTTCTTCTTCTCTCCACTCTAACCCTAGCCAAAACTTTTGTGCAAACATTTAACACTTGTTTTCAACATTAGAAACCTAAGCCTTATGCTTTTGATTTTCAAACTTTCCTTTCTTAATACTTATTTTGAATTGAACTTCTAAGCCAACTTTGACCATTTTGTAAATACTTTTCATTGGTAAATACAACCCATTCAAATGTCTTTTTGTGGTTTCAATGGCCACCTTCTTAATAAAAAAATTCATAACCTTTAGCTATTAGGTTTGAGTTATCATTGAGGTAGATGTAATGCTCACCTATATCCTTAGTGATGGACAATAACTCTTCCATGCATATAATAGGGTTAACCCCTCACTAGCATGTTGAAGCTACCCTCACATGGTGGATTTGTGGTTTTAGGTTGAGTTTTCTCCCTTGGATAACAAAAGACCTTAAGGCTTTTGGACCAATCAATTCACCAACTCATTTTGAGATTTTTACCCCGAACTACGAGGTTTTGATCCTAATCTTTTTAAGATGGTACGTAGGCAATGGGTTCATCCATCCAAACACAAATGTAAATAACTTGTATATTCTCTTCTCATCTCTTCAATCATGTTTGCACAAACAAATTTTCACTAAATACCAACCTTACAACAAGTGTGAAAAGGGCTCCCTAGGAGTACCTAGGATGTTTTGGGTGCCTAATACCTTCCCATTGCATAACCAACCCCCTTACCCAGATCTCTGACATTTTTACTAGTTTTTGATTCGATAAAACTTTTAGGTTTTTGTTCGCTTTCTAACCATTCCTTTGGATAAATAGAAGTGCGGTGGCGACTCGACTTGTATGATTTACCTTAGATTTAGTCAATATCTCTAATGGTGACGAATACCCCACTACAGGTTCTGCTTAGATGTGTGAACAAGCAAGAAGTAAACCAGACTATAATGGAAATTCTTGAAGGATCCTTTAGGACGCACGCCAATGGGAACACTATGGTAAAGAAAATCTTAAGGGTTGGCTACTATTGGATGACCATGGAGGTTGACTGTCACCGCCACGTCCAAACATGCCACAAGTTCCAAATCTACACCGACAAGATCCATGTGTCACCAATATCGCTCAATGTCCTAACATCACTTTGGCCTTTCGCCATGTGGGGCATTGACGTGATCGGACGCATAGAGCCAACTGCCTCAAATGGACACTGCTTCATCCTTGTAGCCATTGACTACTTCATTAAATGGGTAGAAGCAGCCTCATACCCCAACGTTACTAGACAAGTGGTGGCTCGGTTCATCAGGAAAGATATCATCTGCCGTTATGGGGTCCCTAACAAGATCATTACCGATAATGGATCTAACCTCAATAACAAAATGATGAAAGAGCTATGCCAAAATTTCAAGATCAACCACCATAACTCATCTCCTTATAGGCCTAGGATGAATAGCATTGTTGAGATAGCTAACAAAAACATCAAGAAGATCATGCCAAAGATGGTGGAAACCTACAAAGATTGGCACGAAATGCTCGCATTCGCATTATATGGTTATAGTACTTCAGTATGCACTTCCACTGGGGCAACTCCCTTCTCTGTTGTGTATGGAATGGATCCACTCTTACCAGTCGAAGTAGATAATCCTTCGTTAAAGATTTTGACCGATGTTAAGCTTGATGAGGCTGAGTGGGTACAAGCCCAATTTGACCAACTAAACCTCATTGATGAGAAGTGCTTGGCAGCCATCTGGTACGACCAACTTTATCAAAAACGCATCAAGAGGGCACATGATTGTCATACCCGAAAATTCACCTTATCCTTCACAAGTTCATCTAGGTCACTAACCCTAAGCATTCGCATATCCTGATAATCATTCATCTCATATACATATTCATTGTACCATTCCACTTGCATTTGAAAAAAACATAAAATCATGGGTTCAAGGGTATTCACCAGGGAGCATAGTGGAAACCCTTATTCAGGGAGGTTGCATCCGATTAGTTTGGTTCATTGAATGATTCAGTTGTTTGGTTAAGACTCATGATCCTGATTCACTGATTAAGATTCACCCCAAGTGATACGTGTCCATGATTTGTTGCTTGGTTGGTGTTCTTTGACTCATGGCATTGACATAAGTCGGTCGGTTCAGGATGTTGCGGTCCATATTCGTTTGTCCATGAGAATATACATATTTTTGATCAATTGTTGACTTTTTGGTCAACTAGTTGACCAAAGTCAACCACCAATCTCTGAATCGTTAATTGGGTGATCCGTAGTCATTTCGTCATTTTCGAATTAATTCTAGAAGTTGTGAATGGATTTTAAAGATTCGAATTTGATTTAATTCAAAATTTGATTTTTGAGATTTAATCGACTTTTGAGGATTATTTTGATTTTATAACCATTTCATCATTTTTTTCGTTAGCTGATTAATTCCAGAACATTGTTTTTGAGTACACATTAATCGTGACATTTTATTTTTGATATCACTAGCATCCGATTAATAATCCATTCATAATCCAATTTCATCCATATCCAATTCAAAATCCATTTAATAATCCATAATACAATTCCTATTCAATTAACCATTTCTAATATCCATTTAAATTCATTTACCATTAACCAATCCAACCAAATCCAATGAACCATGTCCAATTTGATTCATTGTCCATTTACCATATTTATCCAAACTTCAAAATCCATTTTACATATACAAAACCCATTATCCAATTACATATCCACATCCATCATATCCATAGTTGACAAAATTGAAATAAAAGTGGAAAAAGTGCAGCTACGTAAAAAAGGCTGCAACAGCGCAATACTAAAACTACCATGCCAAATGATAATATGCTATGACAATCCAAAAGTACATGTGAACTACATCAAGCCAAAACTTCAAGCCGCACGCCGGTAACTGCAACACCAAGCAACACGTGAGCGGCAACGCAAAGCCTCAGCGTCCAAATTGATAATAAACCAACTGCAGACCAATACAAAACGCAGATGAGTTATAAGCAAAAACCTCTCAAGGCATTGAAAAAAAGTTAGGAAGTTGAATGTTGTGTTTTCCTGGAACGTGTTCTTTCAAAACCTACAGCAGCCGAACGAAAGTTTGGTCTGCTATCTAAATGCAATCGTCCCTTCTACATAACCTGTATTAGAGATTGATGGAGTAGTAACCCGACATTAGGGGTGGACATGAATAGCACTGCGAGCATGTCCTATATGTCGTGAGCTATCCTATTTTGTCGTTCCAAGTGTTAATAGGTAACGCGCATCAGCTACCGTAATCAAAATGTGATGCAATTGAAACGGAAATGCGAGGCAATACGAAACCTGCAAAAAGGTAGGGAATCATTTAATAGGTAAAACATCAAATGCAAAAGCAAAACGTGCACCAACTACCGTAATCAAAATGCGATGCAATTGAAACGGCAATGCGAGGTAATGTGAGGCAATGCGAAACCTGCAAAAAGGGAGGGAATCATCTAAATTCAACCTTGAATGCACAACGCGATACCCTTCATCACCAACAACATAAAGAAGAAGAAGGAGAAGGGTTCAGGTTAGCAGTGTGTCGCACCTCGAAAAATGCGATCCCTCGTGATGGACGCGGAAAATATTTTTGTTCGAACAGAGTCGCCACCAAAATTTATTCATTCCAATGAAGGAATAGGAAAATATCGATAAAACCTTTAGAAAATAGAATAATGGTCGTCGCAACCGTATTCGGGTTCGGGAGTGAATTACGCAAGGGGAAGGTATTAGCACCCCTTACGTCCGTTGTACTCAACGAGAACCTTTTAGTTCAATTTTGCGATTTGAGTGTTAACTTATGTTGTTTGTTTTCTTCTAGTAATTAAAGTTGATAATAGATATGGATGAAGACCTCAAGAGGGGAAAAGGGAGGTTTTTGTTAGTGTGCTCGCGAAGATACAACAATCTCCTACCTAAGTATCCTTATGGTGCAATAAGGAAATCAGAGCATTCGTAGTTCGGGCACTATGAATAATTGGTGTTTTGTTTGATGAACGACTGTGTAGGTCGGCATTCTAAAGGCTAAACGTTGGTTTGTCTACTCTCGGTGGAGGCTCTAGCACTAGTTTGTTGTGCGCATTAGAAAGGATTAACAATGTTCTTTTTTGAAAGAAGGGTTGGTCACACGGGGTGACGAGTTGAATTGATGTGTTTGATGTTTTGTTGGTTGGTTTCGATCGCACGAGGGAGAGAAAAGATAGACTTGATGTGTTGAGATATTTTGGTTGGATGACGATTACTCAGATAGTCGAGTAAGACAACTCGTATCCTAATAGTCGAGAAAGGGAATAGAAGACTCTAGACCACTTTCTTTTTCATCTTTAATTGTAAAAGGATTTGATGATGATTAAGGTGTTTTGAATGGATGACGAATACTCGGATAGTCGAGTAAGACAAATCGTATCCTAATAATCAGGAAAGAGAATAGAAGACTCTAGACCGCTTTCTTTTTCAACTGAGCAATTATGAAAATAGGTTTATGTATGGTTGATGTATTTTGGAATAAACGACAAGTACTTGGATGGCTGAGTAAGACAACTCATATCCAAGCATTTGAGAAGAGGAATTGAAGACTCAAGACCATCTCCCTTTTCGTATAGTTTATTATGAAAATGATTTGATTGAGTTATATGTTGGTGGAAAAATGACAATTGTTCGACTGACCAAGAGAACTCGCATTCAAACAATTGGGGAGAGAAGTTGAAAACTCAAAGTCATCTCCCTTTTTATTTAGCTCATTATGAAAGTGTTTTGATTTAATCGGGGTTTGGAAGTTTGTAGAGGAACGACAATTATTTGACTAACCAAGTAAGAGAACTTGTATTCAAATAATCGAGGAGAAAAATTGAAGACTCAAAGTCATCTCCCTTTTCGTTTCTTATTATAAAATGATTCAATTTGTTTGTGCTTAGGTGGATAGAAGTGATGACTATTTGACTAACCGAGTAAGAGAACTCGTATTCAAATAATTGAGGAGAGGAATTGAAAACTCAAAGCCATCTCCCTTTTTCATTTCCAAAATGAAATAGTATTTGATTGTGATTGGGCGTTTTAATTTAATTTGAATGAAAATACTCGATATTGGATCGAGGTTTTAATTTGGTGTTTATGAATGAAATGAATTTTATTTAGTGAATCGATCATCTAATCGATCAATTAACGATCGACTAGGTCTCATTGTAAGAAAGCCCAAGAGTAAGCTATGTGAGGTTGACGGCGATGCTAAAAGCGATCGACTTACAAGGGTGTGAAAATATGGGCTCGATTGAATCGATAATTGTTTTTAAATTTTCTTTTATGGTGTTAGCATGGTTTAGAAAATGAAATTGATTGTCAAAATTTTTATGGTGTTAACATGGTAGAAAATGAAATTGATTGTCGAAATTTTAGAAAGCTAGTGAAATGACGAGCATGACTATTTATATGAAGGGATGTTATGAACCATCTAACTGATCAACTCCACACATTGAGATCAAATAAACAACCGGTCACATAAATTTATTCATACTAACATCAATTAATTAAATGATTATTAACTAATCGATCACAAAAGAAATTTTATTATTCTGAATAATTTAAATCACAAGAAATATAATAGAACAAATAAATAATAGAGTAAAATAAAAATGCAAGGAAGGTTTGTACATGAATATGAGGGGTTAAACTAAAAAAGGAATATACCAACTATGGGTCCAAGGCCCAATCAAAAATAACAACTCTAAATTTTCTTTTAGAAAGAGGAAGAAGAAACAAAATAGGTAGTAACAAGAAGAGGGGTGGTTGGCTCGCTTGGAGAAAGAGGGAGAGGAATTTCCAAATTTTGAAAAGAAATCACTCATTACACGACAAGTGGTGAGGGAGTAATGAAAATAAAATTTAACAAAGTAAACCTCCTTTCTCTCTCGAAAAGAAAACTTCAGAATAACAAAACCAGTAAATGATATTGCCTCTCTCTGAAGAGATCATCTCTCCCTCCTTTTCACCTTATTTCTGAAAACAAATTCATGTTACTATATTTAAATGCAAGCCAAATCTTCCATATTATTATCTCACACCAACAGTAAAGATCAATAACTTTTGTCAATAATGATGAATATCAAAGCAATGAAATATAAAGCAAAGGTCAATAGAAAGAGAAAAAGAAAGGATACTGGACTAAGGCAAGGCAGTTGTTCGCATGGTGATAGCGGCGACGTGATGCCAATGATGGTGACGGACGTTGTTGGTGGCAGCAAGTGGCTGTTCTGTGTTCACCAATCATAAATTTCGATGGTGAAATGTCTGAAATAGAGAGGTCACGAGAAGCTTTCCGGTGACAAAAATAAGAAAGTTTGGATCTCCTCTTTCTTTTCCAATCTCTTATTTTCGGTTGCTGATATATGCTCGACGGGTTGTTGTTGCTCTTTTACTTCAATGTTGTTATTGATAAATATGGGGATTTCATGCGGTAGTGGTTGTTGGAATGAAGGTCGGAACTGGGGAAGCGGACGGTCAAACTTCACCGGAAGTCGTCGGCGGCGTGGTGATTTGGGTGATGGGTGGAGGTAGAGTTGAGGAGATTTGATGGAGAGGGTGTGCGGTCGTTGATTTCTCGGGTGAAGGTGATTCGAAGGTGGTGGTGGTGAACGTTGCACGGAGGTGTTGAGGGTGTGGTTTTAAGATTTCATTGGAGGGTGATGTTGAGGAGAGTGAGCGGATGACCGTGCGATGGAGGTGGGTTGAGACAGTTCGTCGGCGTGTGGATGACTACTGGCGGAAACGTCCATTAACGGAGATGGAGAGGGTGGTCAGTGGTGGTTAGGGAGAATGTGAGGTCGCGACGGGGAAGAAGAAAAGTTGAACAACTTTTTTCTTCTCTTTCTTTTTTCTTTTTCGAGAGAGGTAAGAGAAAAGTGAGGTACTTAATGGTGAGTGTGAACTGAGAGGAAAACGTGAGTGAGTGTGAGTGTTAGGTGAGGGATTTTTTAGTGAGTTTTTTTTTTATTTTCCTTTTCTTTTATTCTTTTTGGAGGCGGTGATTGGTATTGAGTGGTGAGAGAGATTAGAGAAATCTTTTTTAGTAGGTGTCAGTGAGAAGAGAGTGTCGCATCTCAAAAAATACGATTCCTCGCGATGGTCGCAGAAAAAATTATGTTCTAACAGAGTCGCCACCGAACTTTATTTATCCCAATAAAGGGATCGAAAAATATCGATAAAACCTTTAGGAAATAGAATAATGGTCGTCGCAACCATATTCGGATTCGGGAGTGGATTTCGTAAGGGGAAGGTATTAGCACCCCTTGCGTCCGTTGTACTCAACGGGAACCTTTTAGTTCTAATTTGCATTTCGTGTGTTAATTTTTGTTTGTTTGTTATCTTTGGGTTATAAAATATTGAAAATAGAAATGGATGAGAACCTCAGAAAGGAGAAAGGGGAGGTTTTTTATTAGTGTGCTCGCGAAGATACAGCAATCTCCTGCCTGTGTATCCTTAAATAAGGAAATCAGAGCATTCGTTGTTCGGGGAACTACGGTTGGTTAGTGTCTTTTAGTGAACAACTGTTTAGATCACGTTCTAAAGGCTAAACATTGGCTTGTCTACTCTTGGCGGAGGCTTAAGCATTGGTTTGTTATGCGCATTAGAAAGGATTAAATAGTGTTCTTTCTGAAAAAAGTTTTGATCACACGAGGGTGACAAGTTGGATTAATATGTTTGACGTTTTGTTTGATTGGTTTTGATCGCACGGGGGCGAGAAAGATATATATTTGATGTGTTGAGACATTTTTTTGGATGACGATTACTCGGATATTCGAGTAAGACAACTCGTATCCTAATAGTCGAGGAGAGGAATCGAAGGCTCTAGACCATCTCCCTTTTCATCCTTTATTATGAAAGGAGTTGATAATAGTTAAGGTACTTTGAATGGATGACGATTACTCGGACGGTCGAGTAAGACAACTCGTATCCTAATAATCGGGAAAGGGAATAGAAGACTCTAGACCACTTTCTATTTCATCTGAGTGATTATGAAAATAGGTTTATGTATGGTTGGTATTTTTAGAATAAACGACAAGTACTTGGATGGTTGAGTAAGACAACTCATATCCAAGCATTTGAGGCGAGGAATCGAAGACTCAAGACCATCTTCCTTTTCATATAGTTTATCATGAAATGATTTGATTAATTTATTAATTTGCGGAAAAATGACAATTGTTCGACTGACCGGGTAAGAGAACTCGTATTCAAACAATTGAGGAGAGAAATTGAAAACTCAAAGTCATCTCCCTTTTCATTTAGCTTATCATAAAATTATTTTGATTTAATCGGGTTCAGAAGTTTTTTAAGAGAAATGACAATTATTTGACTAACCGAGTAAGAGAATTCGTATTCAAATAATCGAGGAAAGGAGTTGAAAACTCAAAGTCATCTCCCTTTTCATTTCCAAATTATGAAAATAGTTTGATTAGGTTAAGTTTGGGCGAGTTAGAAATGACGATTAATTGACTAACCGAGTAAGAAAACTCGTATTCAAATAATCGAGAAGAGGAGTTGAAAACTCAAAACCATCCCCCTTTTGATTTCTAAATGAAATAGTATTTGATTGTGATTGGGTATTTTAATTGAGTGTGAATAAAAATGCTCGATATTAGATCGAGGTTTGAATTGGTGTTTGTGAATAAATTGTATTTTATTGAGTGAATCAATCATCTACTCGATTATTCAATAACTGAATAGGTCTCATTGTAAGAAAGCCCAAGAGTAAGCTATGTGAGGTTGATGACGATGCTTGAAAGCGATCGACTTACAAAGGTATTTGAAAAAAATGGCTTGACATTGAATCGAGGATTATGCGATTTTGATGGTTTGGAAATGAAATGGAATTGAGTTTGTATTATGAAATGATAATGAAAAATGATGGTGAAATAAGTCGGTCAATTTTAAACAAAATTAATTAATTAAAATTCAGTTAAGTCGTCTAATTAAGGTAATTAAAATTAATTATCAAAATTGTTTGATTAAGTATTAATATAATCAAATAATTAAGTTAATAAAAATCAATTAACAAAAATTATCTAATTTAATCAAAATTTTAATTAATTAATTTTAAAAGAAATAAGTGAATATTGAATATAAAATAATCGAATTGAATCGGAAATTGTTTGGTTTTAATAGTTTATGGTTTGGAAATCGATGATGATTGAAATTAAGTGAAATGTCAATTGTAATAGTTTATTTATAGGATATGATAGGGGTAACCAACTTAATTTATTGGACATATTACAATTGGTGAAACAAAACCAAACCATCTATTTAGCAATTAAAACAATTAATGAATTGAACTATTATCAAATGATCAATTAACAAATAATTAGTTTAAAATTTAATTAATTAGTTACTAAATTAGAAAACTAATAAAGAGAGAGAAAAAAAAGAATAAACCAAGAGGTGCACATTAATATAGGGAGTGTTTAAGCAACAAGTAACATTGGGTTTAAGGCCCAAAATCCAAATGAATATAACCAAACAAAATGTTTTGATAATAATAAACAAAGTTTATTTGTTAAAATAAATAAAAATGATAAAAAAAAAAGTCATATTGGCTTTCCAACACAACAACGCTTAATTTTCTTTAAATGGGAAAAGAAAGCAAAATGCAATAAGTTAAAAGAAGAAAAAACCTGAAATCGAGCTTTATCTTCCTTTCAGGTTTATCCCTCTCCTTCACTTTTTCCTAAAAAATAATGACAAGTGCAATTCAAAGGAAATGGTGAGCGAAACGTCTCCGCGACGGTAGTTGTTTGAAGTGCGTTCATTAGTGGCAATGGTCGTGGCGACGTTAATGTCGTGTTGGTGTGTCACAAGGCGGTTTTCGGTGAAGGTTTGTAATGTTTGATGATGATATTAGGTAATTTGTTGTTGTTGTTGGGATTTGGCGGTAGTGCGCGGCGGTGCATGATGAAGGAAGAAGAAATTGTGGTCTGTGTGTGCGACGAAGTGTGAGTGGAGAGACGAGGATCATTTTGACGGCGACGTTTAGAGGTTCGCCGGGAAGTAGCTTGAGCGGCGAAGGGAGAGGCGGCGAGGTTGCGATAGACGGATTCGTCAGTGGAAGATTTTGTGATGGTGGATGGCAGACGATTGAGGGTGGTGGACGGGAATAGAGACGAACGGAACGGGAGGAATAGGCGGCGGATAATTTGGAAGCGGTTATGTTTGGGAGAGGGAGAGAAGTGAAGCGAGAGGAAGAGGAGATACACAGCCAGGTTTGGTGGCTCTTCCTCGGTGGTGGTGGTGAGTGTGTAGTGGTTGAAGACTTGAAGGAACAGTTGAGACTTTTGAGATGGATGGATGTTGTGTCTGTAATACGATTCTCAAAGTTATTCCTTTTCCTTTCTATTTCATATTTTATTTTTAACCATTGGAGGAGAGAGAAAGATGTGTTTCTCTTTTTGTTTTGCTTTCCTGTAGCAGAGAGAGTAGAGATGGACGTGAGGGATGTGAGGTATATCATGAGAGTTGTGAGTGAGTGCCTTTAATGAGAGAGGAAACGTGTAGGGAGTGTGAAGAGTGGCGTGTGGTAGGTGTTTAGCCGGCGCAGAGAGAGACGTGTGTGAGACATCAGTGAGAGACGTGTGGGAAGTGTGAGAGAGTGATGCAAGCTGGATTTTCAATACTGTTGGAAGTCTACCAGCAGTAAAAAAAATAGGAATCTAATGTTAATTTCATTTTATTATTTTTTGAAAACAATTACTATTATTTAAAATTTCCTATTAAAAATTTCTAATAAATATTTTGATTTAAATAAATTCTAATTATTTTAGTTGAATAATTAACCTAATAAAAATAATGATCGATTATAAATATAAATCGGATATAAATTTGCTCGGAAAATTAAATCGGACACACCAAAATGATCAACACAAAATATACTTATTAAAAAAATACAGCGTTTCTTTAAATTTTGAAATAAAATTACATCGGTTAAAAGGCTCAGGCGAGTCAAAACGTAACTGAAACAGCCGCTGAAAAATACAACGAGCACACTAGGTTAAACTACATGAACCGTAGATTAATAATATTGGCGTCTGCAATTTTAATTTCGAAACTTTTTATCCGCTGATTTTGTCCGTACTTGAGAAAAGATTTAACCAATTTGTCTGTATTTTCAATAAATTTATCCTGACTGATATTTTAGGTACTATTTATGATGGAATGCATGTTATGTTGTACAACTGATGCAAATTGAAATAAAAATCGAATTTATGAAATTTTTAAAATGCCCAGACAAAATTGGGGTATGACAGAGAGTATATAACGTGACACGTGTGAGAGAAACCTTTTTTTATCTCTTTTTTCTTTTTTTTGTTTTTAATGCGTGCATGTGAAGGTCCAGTGGAGAGAGAAGAGAGGAAGTGGTAGTATAATAGGTAGTGAGGTAACCGTTGCCCTTTTCTTTATTTTGTTTTTTATTCTTTTAAATGCCAGCTAGCCCCTTCCCTGTTGTCACCTGTATGTGTAAGACCCCAATTTTTGCCCTAAGATCCCTCATGGCCCATATCATATCAGGTCATAGCCTCAAGGATCATTGCATACCCTAGCTTCCCTCCTAGTGGGTGGGATACCTTGTGAGTGTGGTTCTTGATCACCAAGCATGTATTGCATTTGTATATCATTGCTTTTCATTTGTTACTAACCAAAAGTACAAAAATATTGTCATTTAACCATGTTTCTTGCAGTTGAAGCAATCATCAGTCAAGTAGTCAAAATCAGCCATTGAGCTGGATGGTGACCATTCTTGAAGAATTTGGGTACCATGATCATTCATCAAGAGTTCATATGAGTTGTGACATCATTTTGAATCAAGATCTCAAGTGATTAAGGCTTGGAATTCATCAGAACATGGCCCAGTCCACCAAAACCCTAGAAAAGTCAACTGTGGTCAACTGTGCATTTAATCAGAGATTGGAAGGTGTGAGATGGTTGGAAATGTCTCATTCATGTCCATATAAGCCTCATTTGGCATTCCAAAGATCAAGGTTGAAGAATTTGAAGTCAGACAAAAAGTTTCCAAAAATGGAAATGACCTGTAATTCTCACCTGCCCAAAATGGAAAGTTTTGCTCCTTAAAATTACATCATGAACCAAGCTTCAAATCAAAATTTGTCCAACATGAAAGTTGAAGATCTTGTTCTTGCCTTTCCAAAAAGTCCAAGAACACTCAATTCCCATGTGTGGTTGGTAAGATATGGTCAAATCATTTTCAGAAAATGCCTAAATTCAAAGTGGCATAACTTTCACATGGAATGGCCAAATTGGATGGTTCTTCTTTGAGAAAACCACATTTGATATGTACCTTCATGATCCATCATCATATTTTGCTAAAAGCCTTCACATAAAAAGGTCATTTTTCAAGTGTGCTAATTAAAAACCAAGGGCAAAATGGTCCAACTTTCAAATTATATGGAATTTTGACATGGGACCAATTCCAATAGCTTCCAAATGAGATTTGTGACTTGTTCAAATTGAAAAATCACTGTTACATTGGTTCTAGTCATCCAAGGGCAAAAAGGCCAAAATGCACTACAAGCTTCATTGGCTAATTACCATTTTTTGCTAATCATGATTAAAGCTGGGATTAAGAGCACATATAAAAGCTTAATTCTAACAGAAACTCAAGGGGAATAATCACTTTTTCAGATTCATCACAAAAAAACTCTCAAATTCTCTCACTTTCTCCATTTTTCACATAAACACTTTTCATCAATTTTTCAAGAATTTCATCATTGCTTGTGCTTTTTCTCTATTGATTCTTCATGTGCAGGTAATCTTTGAGTTCTGTTTTCAAGAATTGAAGTAAGAACCGATCCAAAACTCCACTGTTGAAAGCTTCATTCATCAATGGCAAGTGGAAAATTCTTCATCTCCAAGACTTGTTGAGCTGCGAAATCATCATCAATCATCTTCATAATCATCACACTCCATCTGTTTTCATAAATCGGAGCAAGAAACGCATGGATTCACGAGCTGCACGTCAATAAGGTTGGAAATCAAACTCGTTAATTCATGCAATTGTTATGCGGTTTAGGTAGAGCACACGACATAGAACAAACTGCAATTTGAATCGTGTTAAAACGTTGAGTATCCGTGGATAAATCTTGAATTGAAGTTCGCATGATAAAGCTAGTTTTGATTAGATCTTTGTGTATGTTAATTTCTGGACAAAATTGATTGCATATCCACGATCCTCGTTGAGAGACGAAGAGATCGGTATAAGGCTCGCTCATTTTCGTCGAGATTTGCTCGAAACCGCAGCTGCAATTGGTGAAGACGATGAACACGCGGATGAATGTGAAAATCTGGAAAAAATCCCGTGCAGATCCGTTTCGCTCGCATGGCAATTCAAAAACGTGTTTGCCTCCAAATTCCGTCCATTCACACGGTGACAGCACATTAAAACGAAACTGTGCGTTTTGGCCTTGGCTAGGTTTATTACGGAAATGCCACTCGTATTTAAATTAATTCATTAAATCCATTAAATAATTATTCCATAAATTAACAAATCTTATAAAATTCATATAAAATCCAATATTAATCCAAATTAGATGGGAGTTTTTTTGTTGGATCCCATTTTTTCTCTAGAATTTTTTAGGCATAGTAGTGCAAGTTGTGCCTGGTAGAATTTTGGATTTGTATATTGATTTTTGTAATGTGTGCATTATTCATATGTTTTACCATTTTAATCATAAAATAATCATGCTAGCTCCAAATTTAATGAAATTTCATATGATGATTCTTGACACATTCCTGGAGATTTTGATGTATAATTTGTAATTGTTGGATCTCTGGTTTGTTAGATATGATTTATTCAATTTGAGTGTGACAATATGTGTCACACTATGCTATGTTGTGTTCATGATTTAATTTTCCATGCTTACCTTAGGCCTATGGCTCTGATTTTTTGCATGAGATGACTTGTATATGTTAGGTTTCACCCTGAATTTTTGTGGATTTAATTGATCCATTTTCCATTTGATGGATATTTTTGATTGCTGTTTAGCATTTTTAGGGTTTTGATTGTATGACAAATGTACATGTGTTGTTAAATGCTCATCCCTTATCCTATGAATATAAAAATTGGTGGAGTGCTTCCTAACATGTATAGCTTTGATTTGGCTTTGGTCCCACTCATTTCTAATTTGATTTCACTGTTTTACCATTGATTGAAGTTGGTGTACATTTTGGTGACCTAATTTGGTTGTGTTTTTGCATGCCTTAACATGTTGATTTAATTCATATAGTTCCTTTTGTCCAAATGGCATGAAAATTGATATGTAGCTCATTGAACATGCTCTGTTTAGGATATAATTTTTGTAGAATTTATTGAGCTGTTTTGATATTTTTTGATTGAAATCATTCTGGTTGTCCATATGTGATTCAACATTGCTTACTTTGTCTTAATTTGTGCATAAAATGAAATTAGTGCATAGTTTGGATGTGAGGCCAATTAGGTTCTCTCTTTAATTGATAAACCTTGGTTTTGATCATGTTTTACTTGCTGTTTTAACATTTTTCCATCCTTTGGACCCTAGGCTTGTCCTAGTGGTCTTGTTACTCATGTTTGAGTTTGACTTTGACTTTTCAGGTTAAGAAGCAAAGTGCTTTAAAGGAATTAATGCAAGTTGAATTGTTTCATTTGACTATTGTGAACTAACTCGTTTGTGTTGTAGGGTGCTTGGTTCACTTGAACTTTGTGCTATGCACATTATTGTTTGATTGTACATTGTCATTGATCATTATGTTATTGTTTTGTTTATGTTGGGATGCTGATTATATTTGACTGATTTCAGGTACCCTTTAGTTGCTCAGTTCTCTTAAGAACTTGCATTGCTTTGCTTGTATAGCATTTGCATTAAGGTAGACTCTCTTGTCTCCATGTAGTCTGGAAGACCTGGCTTGTTATTTAGCCAGGCAACTGTCTGAAGTCCTCCTTAAGAGGCAATGATTGTGATTGTTTATGTTTGTCCCAAGCAGGAAAAGTCCTTTAAATAAGGCAATTGGTGGATATAAGAGATATGTAGTCTATCTCCCACTATTATGTGAGTCTTCTCCTTGCTCCCATTTCATGGTTGTAGCATTGAGATCCTAACCCAAGATCTATCGAGTCAATAAAATGTGGAGAGAGTTCCATCTTTCTGAACTCCCACCCCTTCTGATATTCAATACTCTCTCTGACCAGAGATAAGAGTGATGAGGCACACCCCTCATACCCTTTCATCTGCTTCACCTTAGCCCCTCAATGGCAAGGTTAAGAGCAACTTTAACCCTATTCCAATTGGCTTTAATGCCTCACCTTTTGCTTGAGCCTCATTGAATGGTTATAGTGTGTGCTACTTGAATTTATGTGATTGATTACTTGATTCATTTATACATGATTACTTGATTTGCCACTGTGCATTTACTATCATTGATTGCCATTGTGCATTTATCATCATTGTTTGCCATTAGTGCATGATCATTTCATTTGTCCTCGTGACATTGTTGTTTTCCCATTGAGGACAATTGTAAGTCCATATTGATTGGCTTTTGTTCCTATGACATGGAAGGGATAGAGTGTAAGACCACTTCATTGGTCACTCATATCCTCTTTGCTCTTTGATTGAGCTTGTTGTTGTATGTGAGGATTCATTGTAAGCCCATGTAATTTGGCATTTGTTTTCCTATGATCATTGTGGAGGTCAACCTAAGCCCAGATAGATTGGCAATTGACTTCCCTGTTTTGTTTTTGTTTTGCTTTATGAGATTGGAGTAAGACCATTTATTGGCATCCGGTATCATTGCTTTATTTTAGGAGGTTGGTATAAATCCAGTTATTGGTATCCGACATCCGCTTTTGTTGTGAGATTGGTATAAGACCATTGATGGCATCCGGTATCACCTTGCTTTATTTTTACTCGCTTTGTTGCCTCATTCCTAAGGACACACTTGAATCATCTTCTATATGATTTCAAGAGGTGAACCTTTATAAGAAGTTTTACATTCCATCATCCATACCCTCTTTGTCCTAAACTTTTTCACACTTTGCTTTCAAAAAAACTTTGACTTGTTGTGCAAACATTATCACCCTTTTTTCAAATTAGAAACTTGGACCTTAAGTCCTTGATTTTTCAAACTCCATTTCATAACACTTATTTGAATCAATCCTAATCATACCTTGACCATATTTTGTGAATAATCATAATCAATTAACTTCACCCATTCAATTGTTTTGGCTTTGTCCATTGTTAATATGTTTTCATGCATTAGCCGTAGGTTTTAATTACCATAGTGGTTGATGTAATTCTTACCTTATCCTTGGTGAGTTGATTGTAAGTCTTCCATACTTATTATAGGGTTAACCCCTCACTAGTATGTTGAAGCCGTCCTCGCATGGTGGATTGTTGATGTTGGTTGAGTTTTCTCCCATTGGTAATGAAAAACCTTAGTGCTTGTGTTTTAAAATGAACCCACTAACTTTTGGAAGTTTTTAGCCGAACTACGGCGTTTTGATCCTTACCTTTGATGGAAGGTACGTAGGCAACGGGTTCATCCGTTCGAACACAAAAATAATAACTTGTACATTCTTTTCTCATCATCCCGTTCATGTTTGCACAATATGTCAAAACAAATAAACATTTTTTATACAACAAGTGTGAAAAGGGCTCCCTAGGAGTACCTAGGACGTGATGGGTGCCTAACACCTTCCCATTGCGTAATTTACCCCTTACCCAGACTCTCTGATCTTTTTCATTAGTTTTCTACGTGTAAAACTTCTTAGGTTTTTGTTCGCTTTTTAACCAGTCCTTAGGATAAATAAAAGTGCGGTGGCGACTCGAATTCATTGTATACATTGCTTATGATTTAATCAATAGATCATATAGCGATGAATACACCGCTACAGAAAAGTGGCGACTCTGCTGGGGATTACATTAGACCTTCCCTGGCGGTATTGCCTACTTTTCACCCTTGTTGTGCTATATTATTATTTGTTATTTGACATATTTTTGTACAACTTGGGATAACTGTATTGATTGTAATGTGTGAATTGCTTGATATACAATTGCTGTTTGCTTTGGTGATCTCTGTGAGATGAGTTCTATACCCGAACTCGAGTGCACTCTAGGATAGGAGAATGGCGTAGTCTTGTTGACTGGTGTGGAGTATTCCTTAGCCAGTTGACTTGCGAGTCCATTCACTTGGTGGAGGTCATGTTGGATTGATAATGTCACACAAGTCATTTGTGGTTAGGCATTATTCGTTCAATCATGTGCCTTAGAAGCCAAGGACCTTAGTTTACCAAGCCCATCTTGGCCTATTTTTAGGACGTAGTGCGGAGGTCGTTCAGATGTAAGTTCTGATGCGATTGTCACGCGATACTACACTCGTAAGAGTTTCTCTTGAGAATATTCTTGGAATATGAGTATTCGTTCCTCCGATAATATTCGAAAGACGGAACGATGATTATGGGAACCTCTGGTAGAACATGTCTGGCAGGTTTAAACCCTAGTACATTCCCTTTGGGTGTTTCTTAACCGAGACTCCATGCTCGTGACTCTCAGCAAACCCGTGATTCATGGTTGAGTCGTTCAAACATCGTTAATATCAATGGAACCTGGGTGTTGATCAGGTGTAAAACCTAAATCCACCAAAACGGATGATTGATATTAAGGATGTCCGAGCCGGTTCATGTACCGTTAATATCAATGGAACTTGGGTGTTGATAAGGTGAAAACCTAAATCCACCAAAATGGATGATTGATATTAGGGATACGATGAGCTTTCCCATGACCTTTGTTTGGTGTGCTTTGCTTGATCCTTGAGTGTGATTGTTGCATTCATACATTCATGCATTCATCTGCATCCATATCATCAGATAAAAAGAAAATTTTCAAGGAACTCAAAGGAGTTTATTTGCAAAAAAAATTCAAACATGAAAAAACCGGGAAAATTTTTTCACCTGATATATCTGATGAGATATTCTCATATATGATCAAAATGCTTAAATATTTCAAAGTTTGCAAATAAAACCCTCGAGTTCCTTTGAAATCAAAAACAAGCATATGCATAAACACTTCATGCATCATTTGCATAAGCAGGTGTTTTGTTCTGGTCTCCCGTCCTGTGGTCTGACCCTGCGATCTTCATTTATTTTGAAGACGCATTTCATCGGTACTATACCAGGGCCATCTCTGCCAGATTTATGGACCGTCCTGAGCAAGAGAATTGTGAACTCAGAGAGATATTTGCCAGACTAAGTGTTGTTGATGGATTTATTTCTGGTTAACCGATCCCGGGATGGCATTGGCTACTGTTCTGGGGCATTTAATGAGCATGGTTTGTTCAAGAGTGGGGGTTTCATCTACGACGATCAACCCGAAGAAGAAGCTGCTGCTATCTTGGAAGAGGATGCGGAAGATCTGAACAATTTCATCATACCTGGTGGTGTCTGCCACAATTGGGTCGCTGTGGAGGTTCCTACGGTCATCCATAAGTCAGCGTAAATTGTTCACTTTGTTTAAAACCCTTCTCCCATGCCAAAAGGAGAAGTGATGACATTGTTGGCAGCATTTAATACAATGATGTTTTCATTCAATTAATGCATTGTTAAACATTTGTTTTTCCATTTGTTTTCACTTTTTGCTTTTTGCATGAAATCAGTGATCACAAAAAACCCTGAAAAACAAATAAAACAGCTTTTTCATCTGCATAAATGATTTGCTTGTTTAAATTCAAAAGCTTTTCGTTATCCAGAATCATTATGCAGTGGACTTCTAAACCCATTGAACATAATGATCCAACGCCATCTCCCAATCTTGAATTCCTTGTATTTGAGGCAGAGGAAGATGATGTTGAAGGGGATTCCTGATGAGATTACCCGCCTTCTTGAGCACGAAAAGAAGCTCATTCAGCTGTATCATGAGAATCAGCAAACCAGTCAAACTGGGGCAGTACAAATGTAATGTAAAAAAAAAAGAGAGAGAGGGTGAAAAAGATGAAAAAGCAAAAATCAGGAAAAAAAATTCAAATTTTTTCAAAAGAAAAAAGAAAAATTATACCCTCAAGTCCCTAGTTGACTGATGCTGAATGAATTCAGAGTCGTTATGACCAGTTGAATCTGATTGAAGAGAAGCGACTAACTGCCATGTGTCATGGTCAGTTATATCAGCAGAGAATGAAGAAAGCATTCGATAAGAAGGTCAAGCCTCGTGTGTTCCGAGAAGGTGACCTAGTGCTCAAGAAAGTTTTGTCTTTCGTGCCCAATTCCAGGGGCAAGTGGACTCCAAACTATGAGGGTCCATATGTTGTTAAGAGAGCCTTTTCAGGCGGAGCTTTGATGCTTACAACAATGGATGGGGAGGATTTCACTCGTCCTGTGAATTCAGATGTAGTCAAGAAATACTTTGCCTAGAATAAAAAAGTATATGCAAATGAAAAAAACATAATAGCTCGCTAAGTTGAAAACCCGAAAGGGCGGCTTAGGCAAAAATGAGCGTCTCGGTGGAGAACCCGCAAGGGTGATCCAGGCAAAAATTAGAGACTTGAAAAAATAGGATATTTGCATCCTGCTAGATTGAGTACCTCACCCTGGGGCAATCTAGGCAAAAGTTAGGGATTTGGAAAGTAACTGCATCCTGACAAGACTTTCTGTTCACCAGCCGTCTGTTCGTCAGAAGATTCTCGATTCGTCGTCAACTGAAGCTTCGCATACATCGAGATTCAAATAGGTAGAGAAAGGATCATTATGTTCAATGTAGCCCTCTTCCAATATATATCACTGATTTCAAATTTGTACAGATCTATGGAGTCTTGCCATTTGCAGGCTACCATCCCATCAAATAAATTTGAGCTTTTATCCAATTATTTGCGCTCTTATTTGTTTCAATTCAACAAATGTTTTCCATATTTTAATTGATAAAATGTCATTGTTTTAAACAAATAAATTTTTCAAAATTGTTGTTTTAAACAAAGTGAATATTCACGATGACAAAAGGATACTCAGGAATTTCTCAGTGCTCTCCCGAGGGTGGTATGATTCCCAACAGGTAAGACATTGGTTCATATTCCTGGCATTTGATTGTGTCCTCTTTCTCCCGCTTTGCTGTTGGGGTTGTTCCCCAAGCAGAGGTGTTGTTGAAGACTCAGTTTTTTCTCCAGCAGTAATCTCCCCAGCATGGATGTTCTCCTTGTGGTAGATTCAGTGGTTGGTGGATTGATATCCCGGTACTTTACCGCTTTCCTCAGCATTTGTCGCAAGCATAACTGTTGGTGGGGTTGTTCCCCAGTATAGTCGTGAGCAGAGATGTTGTTGAAGACTTCGCGTTTCTTCTCCAGTAGTAGTCTCTTCCCAGTGCAGTCGCCAGCGGAGTTGTTGTGTTTCTCCTCAACATGGTTGTTTTCCATTCTTTCCCAGCTTAGTCTGCAGAATGGTTGTTGTGGCAGTTTCTGCCTGTTGAAAGCTATCTCAATCCCCGGTAAGGTCGGCTGGTGGCTCTAGCGTCCCAGATTGGATTGATTTCCTGATTATTTTTTGATCCTCAGTAGAGTGGTTATTGCAGAATCTACTTGTGTGATCCGTCAGATATATGATCCTCAGTAGAGTGGCTTGTTGCAGAATTTACTTATGTGGTGCTTTCTCCCTCAGTGGGTTGTTCCCCAAGAGAGTAGCTGATAGCTTTTCCCCAGTAGAGTTGCTTGTGCAGTTAGATTCTACTCGGATGATTCTCCTTTAGTGGGTTGTTCCCCGGATTTGTTTGGAGTTGCTTTTGCAGCAGTTCTTGGTTGAGCCATGAACTCTTGTTTCTCAGTTGATGCTGGGATCCCCTGCAGATATCCTCAGGATTCTCCTGATCCCCTACAGATTGGTCTTGGTGGCAGTTTTTCCCGTTGTGACTTTCTGTACCCTGTCTGGGTTGTTTTGTTGATTTCTCTTGCCTCTGCTTCCCCAGCAGTGCCCGCAGATCCTTTGCTTTACAGCATGCGGATCTCTAGCAGATTGGCTTTCCAGTTGGTTTTTCCCCTGGAAGTATAGTACCGGGCGTTTGATTCCTGGACCTGTTGTGTTAGATATGTCTGTTTTGTCAGCATTCATCAAACATAAATCACGCATATTCATAAAACATTCAGATATTCATAGTGCATTTTTGCCATATATCTTTTGTTTGTTGTCTCCTGCTTCGGGTGATGTAGATCTCTTTATAGATCTTCCCAAGCAGATGTCGGGTGGTAAATCTCTCCATATAGAGTCAGCCCATAAGCAGAAAGTGTCTGTTTTTCCTTCTGCAGTTCCCCACTGAGATATATCCTCGTGGATGACGATTTCTTCCGTTTCCTCCCAACACATATATTGGGATGGATTTTCCTATTGAGTTATATCCTCATAGGACGTGTTTTGATTCAGTCTGTCTTTTCGGATCAATCCCGGATTGGCGTTTTGTCAGCTGTTTCTTGTGCTTCCCTGTGGAAGAAATGAATGGTTTGCCCAGTAACCGGCATCAATTCATTTATCCCCAGTGGAATTTGTTGGGCCTCTACCCTTATACCGGTAGTTGTAAGTCCTATGTTTCTTGCCTTTTGGCGGAATTTGTGGTTATACACCTTTTATTCCTCAAGCAAGAGTTGTTGGTCTTCTACCCAGTAGTCGGTAGTCGTAAATCCTATTTGCCTGCTCTCCAGCAGTTTGTGGTTTGTTATAAACCCTATTTTGTTTCCCGTGCGGATTTGTGATTCACCCCATCCCCACGCGGAGTTTGCGGTTTTCTACCCAGTATTCGGTAGATGTAAACCCTAATTCGTGGTTTTCCCACCAGAGTATGGCTACTACCCCGTATTCGGTAGTTGTAAGTCCTATCTTTTTTCCCCTAGCAGAGGTAACCTTTGTGGTTCGTTCTGGTTGATGGTGGATTTTCTGTTGTTGTGATTTTTATCTCCAACAAAGTTTGCGTTTCCCGGTGGAATAAGTTGAATAAGTATTCAGTATTTGGCCTTCATTCACCCTATCCCCAGTGGAGTTTATGGTCTTCTACCCCGTATTCGGTAGTTGTAAATCCCATGTTGTTTTGTTCTCCCCATCGGAGTTTGTGCCTTATGGTACGAGCAGATAAATTGCCGGTTGCTTGCAATTTTATCCCAGCTGAGTCGTTGGTTTCTACCCAGTAGTCGGTAGTGTTAACCTGTTGTTTCCTCAGCCAGATTTTGGTATTCTACCCCATATTCGGTAGTTGTAAACCCTAATTTCTCCCCTTTGCAGAGTTAACCTTGTTGTTCATCCTAACCGATGATGGTTACTCTTTGTGGTTATCTTCATTCGTTGTTCGATGTTGATGTTCATCCTTTTGCTTACGGATAATTGCCGGATGCTAGCAATTTATCCCCAGCAAGTTGTCTTCTGGATCATTGCCGTATGCTCGCAATGTTATCCCTTTTGAAGTTGCCAGTGGGTCTTTTCACCGTTTGCTAGTGATTTGTTCCCCGGATCATTGACTGTTTATCAATGTATCCCTAGCCAGTCCCTGTGGATAATTGCCGGATGCTTGCAATTCATTCTCAGCGGATCGCCTTTCATTTACCCGTTTGCTCGGTAATGATTGTTGTTCCTTTTGATTGGTCATCATTATATGCCTATTTTGGTATCCCGATGCCTTTCTTTTCGGTCGATTTATCCTTTGTTAACCCAGTAACCGGTTGTGGATAATCTTCCATACGAGTGTGTTATCCACGTTCTGACGGTAATGGATAATATATCTCATGCACTCTTCAGTTGAAGCCTTTTGTGTTTCCCTAGTCGAGTAAGATTCGTTGTTTCCCTTTGGCGGAGTCGAATATTTGTCGTTTCGGATAATTGCCGGATGCTTGCAATTTATCCCTTTGAGTTGTCTTTCGTCTACCCGGATGCTCGGTATCGATTGTCTCTCTTTTTGGTTAGTCACCTATTATATACTTCGGTATCTCTGGTGTCTGCTCCTTTCGAGTGTATTATTCACGGTCTGCCGGTAATGAATAATATATCTCTTTCACTCTTTGGTTGGAATCCTTTGTTGATCTTCCCCAGTAGAGCAAGATTCGTATTCTTTGTAGAATCGAATACCCATCCTTTAACCGGTTTGTGTTTTGGATGACGAGTGTTTTGGCATATATACCAATCCACGTTTTCGGTAGATCACCTATTATATACTTCGGTATCCCCGGTGTTTCTTACCATGCGAGTTTATTATCTACGGTCTGCCGGTAATAGATAATGCATCTCATGCGAGTATTCTATCCATGTTCTGACGGTAATGGATATTATAGCTCATGCACTCTTTGGGTTTGTGTCCCCAGTTGAGTAAGATTCGTTTTCCTGTTGTGGGTTCGAATGTTCATCCTGTAAGTCGATTTGCTTTTTCAAGCCCTCCTTTCGGATGTTGAGTGTTTTGGCATATATACCAATTCACATCTTTGACTAGTCGCCTATTATATACTTCGGTATCTCTGGTGTCTCTTCCTTTTCGAGTATATTATTCACGGTCTGCCGGTAATGAATAATATGTCTCATGCACTCTTGGGTCAATCTTTTGATTGTTTTCTCCGCAGAGTAAGATTCACATTCCTTGTGGAATTGAATATCCATCCTATAAACAAATCTGCTTTTCTAGCTTCCTTCAGGATGATGAGTGTATTGGCACATAGACCAATTCACGTTTCGGTCGGTCACCTATTATATGCTTCGGTATCCCTGGTGTTCCTTCCTTTCTACTCCCTATTATGACCTTGGTCCCCTGTGGAGTCAGATTTCCCTGAGTTGATGTACCTTTTTTAGGTCTTTCTCAGATACTTGGATTGAATAATATCTCTCACCCTTATACCGGTCTTAGATATTCATTTCTTCCCGAGTTTGTTGCCCTTATACCGGTAACATCTCATCCTTTGGCTTCCCCTGGAAAGTTTTTTCTAGATTTCCCCAGCGGAGTTGTGTTGCTATTTGTGTTGCTGTATTGGTGTTATCCCCAGTACACGCATTTTGTGATTCAGCTTGAGTCTTTTCCAATAGGAATGTTTCCCTTTGGAATTGCTTCTTTCCCCAGTTTGAGTCCTTTACTTCCCCAGTGAGGTCTCCAGTCTGATTTCTGCTACCCCTTAATCAGAGTCGTGCGTTGCACATGTTATGTCAGTTTTGTCTTCCCCAAATCAAAGTCGTGTCCTGCTCACGCATTCTTTTTCTTTTATTATCCCCAATAAGAATCCCCATGAGAGTCTTGTTAGAGTCTTTGTTCCTGGTGAGTGAATTACTCCGATGGATCGTCCTTTCTTCTGTATGAATCATATTCCCCACAGAGTTTGTGTCTTTTACATGCATACATCTACATCATGAGGTCTCTTAGGGACCAAAATTTGTCTAATTACTGTTATTTAAGCCCATTCTACCGCGTCGAGATGAAGATTTCTAAACTTCACTTCTCCGGCTAGAATGACCTTAAATAGGGGCATCTGTAAGACCCCAATTTTTGCCCTAAGATCCCTCATGGCCCATATCATATCAGGTCATAGCCTCAAGGATCATTGCATACCCTAGCTTCCCTCCTAGTGGGTGGGATACCTTGTGAGTGTGGTTCTTGATCACCAAGCATGTATTGCATTTGTATATCATTGCTTTTCAATTGTTACTAACCAAAAGTACAAAAATATTGTCATCTAACCATGTTTCTTGCAGTTGAAGCAATCATCAGTCAAGTAGTCAAAATCAGCCATTGAGCTGGATGGTGACCATTCTTGAAGAATTTGGGTACCATGATCATTCATCAAGAGTTCATATGAGTTGTGACATCATTTTGAATCAAGATCTCAAGTGATTAAGGCTTGGAATTCATCAGAACATGGCCTAGTCCACCAAAACCCTAGAAAAGTCAATTGTGGTCAACTGTGCATTTAATCAGAGATTGGAAGGTGTGAGATGGTTGGAAATGTCTCATTCATGTCCATATAAGCCTCATTTGGCATTCCAAAGATCAAGGTTGAAGAATTTGAAGTCAGACAAAAAGTTTCCAAAAATGGAAATGACCTGTAATTCTCACCTGCCCAAAATGGAAAGTTTTGCTCCTTAAAATTACATCATGAACCAAGCTTCAAATCAAAATTTGTCCAACATGAAAGTTGAAGATCTTGTTCTTGCCTTTCCAAAAAGTCCAAGAACACTCAATTCCCATGTGTGGTTGGCAAGATATGGTCAAATCATTTTCAGAAAATGCCTAAATTCAAAGTGGCATAACTTTCACATGGAATGGCCAAATTGGATGGTTCTTCTTTGAGCAAACCACATTTGATATGTACCTTCATGATCCATCATCACATTTTGCTAAAAGCCTTCACATAAAAAGGTCATTTTTCAAGTGTGCTAATTAAAAACCAAGGGCAAAATGGTCCAACTTTCAAATTATATGGAATTTTGACATGGGACCAATTCCAATAGCTTCCAAATGAGATTTGTGACTTGTTCAAATTGAAAAATCACTGTTACATTGGTTCTAGTCATCCAAGGGCAAAAAGGCCAAAATGCACTACAAGCTTCATTGGCTAATTACCATTTTTTGCTAATCATGATTAAAGCTGGGATTAAGAGCACATATAAAAGCTTAATTCTAACAGAAACTCAAGGGGAATAATCACTTTTTCAGATTCATCACAAAAAAACTCTCAAATTCTCTCACTTTCTCCATTTTTCACATAAACACTTTTCATCAATTTTTCAAGAATTTCATCATTGCTTGTGCTTTTTCTCTATTGATTCTTCATGTGCAGGTAATCTTTGAGTTCTGTTTTCAAGAATTGAAGTAAGAACCGATCCAAAACTCCACGGTTGAAAGCTTCATTCATCAATGGCCAGTGGAAAATTCTTCATCTCCAAGACTTGTTGAGCTGCGAAATCATCATCAATCATCTTCATAATCATCACACTCCATCTGTTTTCATAAATCGGAGCAAGAAACGCATGGATTCACGAGCTGCACGTCAATAAGGTTGGAAATCAAACTCGTTAATTCATGCAATTGTTATGCGGTTTAGGTAGAGCACACGACATAGAACAAACTGCAATTTGAATCGTGTTAAAACGTTGAGTATCCGTGGATAAATCTTGAATTGAAGTTCGCATGATAAAGATAGTTTTGATTAGATCTTTGTGTATGTTAATTTCTGGACAAAATTGATTGCATATCCACGATCCTCGTTGAGAGACGAAGAGATCGGTATAAGGCTCGCTCATTTTCGTCGAGATTTGCTCGAAACCGCAGCTGCAATTGGTGAAGACGATGAACACGCGGATGAATGTGAAAATCTGGAAAAAATCCCGTGCAGACCCGTTTCGCTCGCATGGCAATTCAAAAACGTGTTTGCCTCCAAATTCCGTCCATTCACACGGTGACAGCACATTAAAACGAAACTGTGCGTTTTGGCCTTGGCTAGGTTTATTACGGAAATGCCACTCGTATTTAAATTAATTCATTAAATCCATTAAATAATTATTCCATAAATTAACAAATCTTATAAAATTCATATAAAATCCAATATTAATCCAAATTAGATGGGAGTTTTTTTGTTGGATCCCATTTTTTCTCTAGAATTTTTTAGGCATAGTAGTGCAAGTTGTGCCTGGTAGAATTTTGGATTTGTATATTGATTTTTGTAATGTGTGCATTATTCATATGTTTTACCATTTTAATCATAAAATAATCATGCTAGCTCCAAATTTAATGAAATTTCATATGATGATTCTTGACACATTCCTGGAGATTTTGATGTATAATTTGTAATTGTTGGATCTCTGGTTTGTTAGATATGATTTATTCAATTTGAGTGTGACAATATGTGTCACACTATGCTATGCTGTGTTCATGATTTAATTTTCCATGCTTACCTTAGGCCTATGGCTCTGATTTTTTGCATGAGATGACTTGTATATGTTAGGTTTCACCCTGAATTTTTGTGGATTTAATTGATCCATTTTCCATTTGATGGACATTTTTGATTGCTGTTTAGCATTTTTAGGGTTTTGATTGTATGACAAATGTACATGTGTTGTTAAATGCTCATCCCTTATCCTATGAATATAAAAATTGGTGGAGTGCTTCCTAACATGTATAGCTTTGATTTGGATTTGGTCCCACTCATTTCTAATTTGATTTCATTGTTTTACCATTGATTGAAGTTGGTGTACATTTTGGTGACCTAATTTGGTTGTGTTTTTGCATGCCTTAACATGTTGATTTAATTCATATAGTTACTTTTGTCCAAATGGCATGAAAATTGATATGTAGCTCATTGAATATGCTCTGTTTAGGATATAATTTTTGTAGAATTTTATTGAGCTGTTTTGATATTTTTTGATTGAAATCATTCTGGTTGTCCATATGTGATTCAACATTGCTTACTTTGTCTTAATTTGTGCATAAAATGAAATTAGTGCATAGTTTGGATGTGAGGCCAATTAGGTTCTCTTTTTAATTGATAAACCTTGGTTTTGATCATGTTTCACTTGCTGTTTTAACATTTTTCCATCCTTTGGACCCTAGGCTTGTCCTAGTGGTCTTGTTACTCATGTTTGAGTTTGACTTTGACTTTTCAGGTTAAGAAGCAAAGTGCTTTAAAGGAATTAATGCAAGTTGAATTGTTTCATTTGACTATTGTGAACTAACTCATTTGTGTTGTAGGGTGCTTGGTTCACTTGAACTTTGTGCTATGCACATTATTGTTTGATTGTACATTGTCATTGATCATTATGTTGTTGTTTTGTTTATGTTGGGATGCTGATTATATTTGACTGATTTCAGGTACCCTTTAGTTGCTCAGTTCTCTTAAGAACTTGCATTGCTTTGCTTGTATAGCATTTGCATTGAGGTAGACTCTCTTGTCTCCATGTAGTCTGGAAGACCTGGCTTGTTATTTAGCCAGGCAACTGTCTGAAGTCCTCCTTAAGAGGCAATGATTGTGATTGTTTATGTTTGTCCCAAGCAGGAAAAGTCCTTTAAATAAGGCAATTGGTGGATATAAGAGATATGTAGTCTATCTCCCACTATTCTATGAGTCTTCTCCTTGCTCCCATTTCATGGTTGTAGCATTGAGATCCTAACCCAAGATCTATCGAGTCAATAAAATGTGGAGAGAGTTCCATCTTTCTGAACTCCCACCCCTTCTGATATTCAATACTCTCTCTGACCAGAGATAAGAGTGATGAGGCACACCCCTCATACCCTTTCATCTGCTTCACCTTAGCCCCTCAATGGCAAGGTTAAGAGCAACTTTAACCCTATTCAAGTTGGCTTTAATGCCTCACCTTTTGCTTGAGCCTCATTGAATGGTTATAGTGTGTGCTACTTGAATTTATGTGATTGATTACTTGATTCATTTATACATGATTACTTGATTTGCCACTGTGCATTTACTATCATTGATTGCCATTGTGCATTTATCATCATTGTTTGCCATTAGTGCATGATCATTTCATTTGTCCTCGTGACATTGTTGTTTTCCCATTGAGGACAATTGTAAGTCCATATTGATTGGCTTTTGTTCCTATGACATGGAAGGGATAGAGTGTAAGACCACTTCATTGGTCACTCATATCCTCTTTGCTCTTTGATTGAGCTTGTTGTTGTATGTGAGGATTCATTGTAAGCCCATGTAATTTGGCATTTGTTTTCCTATGATCATTGTGGAGGTCAACCTAAGCCCAGATAGATTGGCAATTGACTTCCCTGTTTTGTTTTTGTTTTGCTTTATGAGATTGGAGTAAGACCATTTATTGGCATCCGGTATCATTGCTTTATTTTAGGAGGTTGGTATAAATCCAGTTATTGGTATCCGACATCCGCTTTTGTTGTGAGATTGGTATAAGACCATTGATGGCATCTGGTATCACCTTGCTTTATTTTTACTCGCTTTGTTGCCTCATTCCTAAGGACACACTTGAATCATCTTCTATATGATTTCAAGAGGTGAACCTTTATAAGAAGTTTTACATTCCATCATCCATACCCTCTTTGTCCTAAACTTTTTCACACTTTGCTTTCAAAAAAACTTTGACTTGTTGTGCAAACATTATCACCCTTTTTTCAAATTAGAAACTTGGACCTTAAGTCCTTGATTTTTCAAACTCCATTTCATAACACTTCTTTGAATCAATCCTAATCATACCTTGACCATATTTTGTGAATAATCATAATCAATTAACTTCACCCATTCAATTGTTTTGGCTTTGTCCATTGTTAATATGTTTTCATGCATTAGCCGTAGGTTTTAATTACCATAGTGGTTGATGTAATTCTTACCTTATCCTTGGTGAGTTGATTGTAAGTCTTCCATACTTATTATAGGGTTAACCCCTCACTAGTATGTTGAAGCCGTCCTCGCATGGTGGATTGTTGATGTTGGTTGAGTTTTCTCCCATTGGTAATGAAAAACCTTAGTGCTTGTGTTTTAAAATGAACCCACTAACTTTTGGAAGTTTTTAGATAATTAGTTTTAATTAGGTTTAATCAAATTTGATAGGTTAGATATAATTTTCTCTTGATTTTCCAGAATTCATATTATTAACTTTGCCACGATTAGAATTTTAGTCGTTAGATTTTGATATTTCTTTTTGTGGATTTAGGTGGATTAATATGGTTAACGTTGATTTTACCATGATTAAACTTTTGGCTAAATTTCCACTCCATTCGATGTGTGTGATCCTAGTCATTAGATTCAATTCTTGAATTCGGATTGTGAACTTCCTATTCGATTGATTTTGATCCTAATGCATGTTTAGTTATATTTTAATCTTTAGAACTAATAGTCACTTTAATTGTCCATTTAATCGTTTCTTTGGTTTATGATCATTTTGATTAAATTGAAAATCCCATTTCAATTTAGGTGATGAATATTGTGTATGTCCAAGTTCATTTGCCATAATCATAGGATAGATCTTGATTACTTTTCATGGATTAATCCATTACTTTTTGAATCGGTTCTAACCATTGTACATATTTGCATATCGTTGCATCATTCTCATTCATGCTAACTCGTTTGTTGTTTTGTATTGTCACATATGACTTGGAGAAGCAAGCTCACTCTTAGCTAGCCATGCTCCTAACCATTCCATTTTCATTCAATAAATTTGTATTGTTTGAAGTACCATGTCACTTGTATGCCTTAGACATGGTACATAGTTAATAGTTTGTAACTTGTATTTTCCTCTCATTTCCTTTCCATTGTATTGTGTGGAAAGATCCCCCCATTGTGGGTCAAATGTTCCCCCTCCCCTTAGTCATGTAATAGCTTAGCTTTATTGCTTTCTAGTTAGTTCACCATGCATGTTAATAATCAAAGATAAAATATAAAACGATAAATAAAGCATTTCAAAAGAAACAAAAGGTACTTGATTCAACGTCAAGTTATTTTTCCGAATAAAACTCACACCATTGCAACACGAATGCTTGATCCAATATCAAGTATTCTCCATCCACTCCAAGATCCACCATTTACATCTCCTCTCCATTCTATTCTCAAACTCATTCTATCTCTCACCTCCATTCTTCACTCACTATTTCATAATAAATTCAAACACTTGATTCAACATCAAGTTCCTTTTTCAAAACCATTGTCATAACAAATTGGAATGCCAAATGGGGTGTACATGTTTGTACACAATATTCGAGTAATTGGGTTGTCGGCCGTACCTAGCCTGAGGACCCGACACTTGACTTTCCCCCTTAATACATCTAATGATTCAAACAAGTTAGATCTAGGTGCTATGAGGATGAAAAACAATAGTTAGGACTTCATTGTTCTCTCGATTCCCAAGTACTTTAATCGTTGACTGTACTTAGTCAAGGGTTAGATACTTGTCTCCCTCTAAGTTCCAACGATTAAACTTGCCAAACTCCTTTCATAAACAAATCTCTTTTTTGGATGAAAAAGAGTGGTTAGGACAACATTGCCCTCTCAATTCCCGAGTTATGGGACCATTGTCTGTATCTAGCCAAGGGTCTAATGCTTGTCTCCATGCATAAAATCGACCCTAACAAATCAAATCATCTTTTGCCTTAGTGCACTCTTCAAAACCTTTCAATAAGGACGTGTTACTTCCGTTCTACCGTGAACGAAGCTTAAGCCTCCATGTGCGAGCAAGTAATGTTTAACTGCTAGAGTGCGAACCAAGCGTATCCACTTTACCGCAAACAAGCAAATACTTTCCGCTCCCATGACAGAGTATACAAGCAAGTGAATAGTAGCGAGTGAACGTTAACACTGTTCAGTAAAAACAAACAAACAAATATGCCATTTTTGAGCCGAACTACGAATCTCCAACTTCCCTATTGCACGTATGGGGATACGTAGGCACGAGGTCCCAAATCCTTGGTGAGCACACTAACTTAAAACTTATTTTCTCTCCATCTCATCTTTCATCTCAATAGCAAGTAAGTTACAGATAAATAAACATCCATAAGCATTTGATACAAGCAAGTGGTTCCCATGGAGTACCATGGATGTAAGGGGTGCTAATACTTTTCCCTTGCATAACAAACTTCCGAATCCGCTCTTGGTTGCGAGACCATTTCTCTCATTTGGGGTTTTATCACTATTTTTCCTTTCCTTTGGAATAAATAAAATCTGGTGGCGACTCTGTATTTTTCGCGGCGCTTCAATGACAAGAAGGTTTTTCCCCGCAACCTTAAGGCCAGAGACTTCGTGTTGAAAAAGATTCTTCCAATCCACACTGACCCAAGGGGAAAATGGACGCCAAACTACGAAGGTCCATATGTTGTAAGAAAGATTTTCTCTAGAGGAGCCTTAATCCTCGCAACTATGGATGGTGAAGATCTTCCATCCACGGTAATGCGGTGTGTTAGACTATGGCACGGATCTAGAAGGGGGGGGGGGGGGGGGGGGGTTGAATAGATCCCAGTTAAAAACTTGAGTCGGCGCTACCAATTCAAAAATTGGTTTTGAAAAATTGTTTTAAGTGCGGAAGCGGCCGAGGAAAATTTTAGTCTAAAACGAACCGTTATTAGAAAACCGGATATGCGTTAAGCTAATGGAATAGAGATAAAGTGAAATACGAATCACTACACTATTTGCATAATCAATGATATGTTTCACTTACTAGCAAGCCTAGTTCCAATGATCCAAAATACCAAATTAAACTAGATGCAAACTTAAGACAACTTTGGCTTATGCAAATTAACAAACACTTGGTGTGCATAAACACTCCAAGTGATATTTGAGTTGAGTAAGTAATTCAAATTGACCTAGTACAATATACTATTGTACTTTGTATTCAAACAGCAGTTTTAATCTCTTACTCAACTTATATCAATGTTTGGTAAAATTGCTTAAACTAAAATCACTTAATTTTTAAGCTGAAAAACACTTATGCAGAAAATTAAAGAAGACAGAGATTTGATGAGGCAGTTCCCCCGCCGTCCTCGCTTCGGGGTACGTCTGCCCTCAATTCTAACCTTAGAATTGAGATGATTTAATTAGATATCACCTGTGAAATTTAACCGTTTATACAAGGATTGCAAAGCAAGTAAACAACAGAACTCCCAATGTGTTGAATGATGCTTCCTATCCTTGCTCCTTGATTCAAGATGAATCAAGACCTTCGACCGTTGTTGCTAGACCTCCGATTCCAGCCCCTTTGCTGAAGAATCTTCCGTTCTTCAAACCCTCGGCCCGACTGATCTCAAACACAACGAATCGAACCCGAATCCTTCACTTCAATATCACCGAATCCGCTACTAGACTGAAGAAGACTTCCTCTTCTCAATCACCTTCGTTCAGCTGAATATTGATGAAGCAATTCGTCCAAAAACCCCCAAACACAATCCGGTATTGGAGGACAAAACCCTAACGGTTTTATTCAAGAAAGAACCTGCCACAAGCTTCAACCCGAACCGGATTCTCCGATCACAGCTTCGAACCTTATCACCTTTAATCGATCACGAACCACATCAAAAATGATTGTGTGTAGTTGAAGTGTTGTGAAATGTTGAAGATGAAGATGATGAATCTTGGACACCTTTTTCACTCTTTCTTGTTTCCTTGAACACTTGAATTCAAATTTGCAAATGTTAGTTGATAAAAGTGTTTTGACTTCTATTTATAGTAACTAGCAAACCAACCAAAAATAACAGCTTTTCAAACAGTAGAAAGTACTCAGAAAACTGAGTTTTCGCACGAGCGGTCGACCATAGGTCGGCGTGCGCTGACCCGTGGGAAATGCGCCGACCCCTATGGTCGACTCAAAGGTTTCATGCGCTGACCCATGGATAGCATCACTATGCCATGCGCCGACCTGGGGTCGACTCAAGGGTTTCATGCGCTGACCCGTGGCTAGCATCACTATGCCATGCGCCGACCTGTGGTCGACTCAAGCAAGCATGCGCTGACCAAACTCGAATTTGTCTGAGTTATGCGTTGACCCGTGAGCTGTGCACCGACCCTTATGGTCGACTCAAAGTCTTCAAATCTGCAAAAAATTATGTTTTGTGATTTTCATGCATTTCGTCATGATCACACTTTGTCCACATAGGTTTTTAAGAATTATAACAGATTTAGATAAGTAGGAAAGGATATGATAAGTAATGTGTTGCATTTGTTTGTAGACGTGCATGATGGTCATTTGTCATCATCGAAACTTGCGATTGTGCGTTGTCTGACACTTTGCCTTTACATACTCCCCCTTTTTGATGATGACAACCTGTGCAAAAACCAACGAGATAAACAACGTGCAGTATTGACACATTATGTACACTCCCCCTTTCTTTTGTAACCTAAGGCCAAAACAAAATGACTGTTAGTCTGTTAGTTGTGGTGAACGTTTTGGCTGCCTGCTTTTGTACACTTTCTCCCCATTTGACAACATCAAAAAGAGACACAGAGTACAAAAGGATTATTCAACATAACAACGAAAATTCACAGGAAATAGCACAAACAGATAATAATATCACACTTATATCATTTCTGAGCAATAGTCATTAATTAAGAGCTACACATGAAAATAAACAAGCAAAATAGAGAACTGAATACATCCAAAATAACAATCAAACTACAATGTTAATGTCTATGTCCTAATGGCGGTGTCCTGGATGGTAACAAATGCCAGGGTTTCTGCTGGAGAGAGGTTTTTCCCTATTTATAGAGGAAAGGTTAGGGTTTTGGGAAGATGGAAGATCAAGGAACAATAGCCACTAGGTAGATGCAGGTTACAAGGTAGTGGGTAGTTTGAAAGGTGATGGAATGTAAATGCACACTTAATGATGATTTTTGAATGGAGATGCATGAAACGATTTAAATTTTTCTGCAGAAAAACAAAATTTTTGAGCGATGCGTCGACCATACCTCTGTATGCATCGACGCATACAGTCCAGATTTCAATTTTTCACTATTTTGCACATGCGATGACAAGTTTGATGCATAAATAACAATACATACAGCAATAAACACCCAAAGAGAGATATTAAGTATATATAAACAACATCATTATGAGGTATAACTATTTTAATCATGAGACTTTGCAGAGAGAGAAAGAGAGGAACAGTATCACCTCGATGTTGGAGTGACTTGGTGAACGGTAAACTTGTGCTTGCAACAATATTGATTTGTTAGAAGTACAAGATTAAAGTCTTATATGGAATAAGGTAAAACAACAGATTATAGTGCCCGTTCCGAAATATCGAGAATGCCAAGTTCTCGGCGGATATGAAAGAAAGGTTCAGTGGCTAGCGGCTTTGTGAAAATGTCCGCTAGTTGATTTTCAGTATTAACATGTTCAAAAACAATGTCACCTTTCTCTACATGATCCCGAAGAAAGTGGTGTCGAATTTCGATATGTTTGGTGTGTGAATGCAGCACAGGGTTCTTGGTGAGGTTAATGGCACTTGTATTGTCACAAAAAATGGGAATACGTTCAAGTTTGAGGTTAAAGTCCAATAGTTGTTGCTTAATCCATAGGATTTGAGCACAACAGCTACCGGCGGCAACGTATTCGGCTTCGGCGGTTGACAAAGCAACTGAAACCTGTTTCTTGTTGTGCCAACTGACCAAAGAGTTTGAAAATAAGTGACAAGTGCCACTAGTGCTTTTCCTATCTGATTTGCAACCGACAAAGTCGGAATCGGAAAAGCCTACCAATGAACAATCATTACCTTTGGAATACCATAGTCCATACTTCGGAGTACCAGATAGGTATCGAAGTATTCGTTTGACAGCTTTTAAATGGGATTCCTTGGGACATGATTGATATCTTGCGCACATGCATACGCTAAACATAATATCGGGACGAGAAGCAGTAAGATAAAGGAGTGATCCAATCATACCTCTATACCGTTTTACATCTACTTCCTTACCGTCTTCATCTTTGTCCAAGTTTGTACAAGTAGGCATGGGGGTGTCTAT
Organism: Lathyrus oleraceus; assembly: GCF_024323335.1. Taxonomy (NCBI): domain Eukaryota; kingdom Viridiplantae; phylum Streptophyta; class Magnoliopsida; order Fabales; family Fabaceae; genus Lathyrus; species Lathyrus oleraceus. The sequence continues at coordinate 225,925,035 of NC_066584.1, forward strand.
GGCCTTAGCTTTTGCCATGTCAAATCTCTTGATAAGGTCCAAACAGTACTTTGTTTGGCTCACGAAAGTTCCTTCTTTGAGCTGTTTAATTTGCAAACCGAGAAAGTATGTGAGCCCCCCCATCATACTCATCTCGAATTCGCCCTGCATAAGGTCTGAAAATTCTCTTACAAGATTCATGTTAGTAGACCCAAAAAATGATATCATCTACATAAATTTGCACTAATATCAAGTGCTTTCCTTGACGTTTAATGAAGAGGGTTGTGTCAACCTTTCCTCTTGAGTAACCTTGATCGAGTAAGAACTTGCTTAGTCTCTCATACCAAGCTCTAGGAGCTTGTTTGAGGCCATACAAAGCCCTTTTCAGTTTATAAACATGATCAGGATACTCATGGGATTCGAAACCCGGAGGTTGTGCGACGTAAACCTCTTCATTTATGTGACCGTTAAGGAATGCGCTCTTAACATCCATTTGGAATAGCTTAAAGTCCTTTGCACAAGCGAAGGCAAGGAGAAGGCGTATAGCCTCGAGTCGGGCAACCGGCGCATAAGTTTCCTCATAGTCGATGCCTTCCTCTTGGTTATACCCTTGCGCGACTAAACGCGCCTTATTACGGGTTATTACCCCGTTTTCGTCCAGCTTGTTCCTAAACACCCATCGGGTGCCGATTACTCGATGATCTCGCGGAGGAGGGACAAGGTCCCAAACCTCATTTCTGGTGAACTGATTAAGTTCCTCCTGCATTGATAAAAACCAGTGTTCATCGAGTAATGCTTCTTTAGGGTTTTTAGGTTCCATCTGCGAAACGAAAGCGAAGTGATAACAGAAATTACTTAGCTTAGATCGAGTTGTTACTCCCTTTGAGATATTTCCGATAATGTTGTCGATTGGATGGTCTTTGGAAGACTTCCAAGCTTGAGGGAGATCATCGTTTGAAGGCGGATGAGCTACCTCGGTTTCCTTATGGTGTACATCTTTGTCCTCCTCAATTTTGACTATGTCGGGTTGATCAATCCCCGGCTCGCCACCCTTGAGTATGTCTTCGGTAGATGTACCTGCACCATGAAAAACACTACCCTTTCCGACGTTTCTCGGATTGGATTCATCAAAAGTAACATGTACAGACTCTTCTACAGCAAGTAATCGTTTGTTGTATATTCTATATGCTTTGCTAGATTGAGAGTATCCGAGGAAGATACCTTCGTCGGCCTTGGAATCGAATTTTCCCAAGTTTTCCTTTCCATTTTTCAATACAAAACATTTGCAACCAAAAACATGTAAGTGAGAAACATTTGGCTTTCGCCCTTTTAAAAGTTCATAGGGTGTTTTGTTTAGAATGGGGCGAATGAGCACCCTATTCAGAACATAACAAGCCGTACTAATGGCGTCGGCCCAAAAATATTTCGGTAAGCCACTTTCGTTGATCATTGTTCTTCCCAATTCTTCTAAAATTCGATTTTTACGCTCCACAACCCCATTTTGTTGAGGAGTACGTGGAGCGGAGAAGTTATGATCAATACCATGGTTACCGCAATATTCTTCAAATAAGTGATTTTCAAACTCACCCCTATGATCACTTCTAATTACAACAATGTTTGTATTTAGTTTATTTTGGGAAAGCTTAGCAAATCTTTCAAAGGCGGCGAACGTATCGCTCTTGCTTACTAAGAAAATAGTCCAACAAAATCGAGAAAAGTCATCCACTATTACGAAACCGTAATAGTTTCCTCCTAGACTTTTAATCCTAGATGGCCCAAATAAATCCATATGAAGAAGCTCGAGAGGTCTCGTTGTTGAAACAATGTTTTTGGATTTAAATGAGATCCTCGTTTGCTTCCCTTTTTGACAAGCATCACAAAGATGATCCTTGGTGAATTTTATTTTGGGGAGACCTAGGACTAGATCTTTTGAGACTACTTTATTTAGTAAATCGAAATTAACATGTGCTAAACGCCTATGCCATAACCATGAATCTTCACTCATTGTTACAAGGCATTTGTCACTTGTTAACGATACTTCATTTAAGTCAAGCATATAGACATTGTTCACACGCAGACCATTAAACATACTCTTCTTATCATTATTATGTACAATTTTGCAACAATCTTTTGAAAACGATACATTGTATCCTTTGTCACATAATTGACTGATGCTAAGTAGATTGTGTTTAAGACCTTCGACAAGCAATACATCAGAAATAGTAGTGGAAGAAGGGTTACCTACACTACCTTTACCAAGTATTGCTCCACGGTTATTGTCACCATAAGTTACATATCCCTTCTTCTTAGCCACAAAGTCAATGAAGAGAGATATGTCACCTGACATGTGCCTTGAGCATCCACTGTCGAGAACCCATCTTCTCTCGGTAGTCTCGAGGCATTGTACCTGTGACAAGATAATTAACAAGAGAAGGTACCTAATTGCTTATTGGGTCCTGAGTGGTGAGGAACGAAATGGTTGCACTTGGGCAGCCATTGATAAATGCCTTTAGGAACTAAAAATCTCCTAAACCTACATTTAGCAATGGAGTAGCCTTTCTTGCAACAATAAAGACAAGAGAACTTTTCATTTTGATTGCTTTTGCTATCTTCATCCTTTACAACGTATTTATATTTTTGATATGGATTAACCATACTTTTTCGAAAATTTGATTTATCGATAGCAAAGGTAATCTTGGGCTCAAGAGCCTTGTCAAGTTTGGCTTTTAGGTTTCTTACTTCACCTTGCCAAATGTAACAAGTATCACACCCAAAGTTCATCCTTCTACTCCTAAGGTCCTCATAACTTGTTTTTGTGCTTTCCACTATAGAAGCTTTAAGTGCCTCAAGTTTCCTTTCGGATTCTTGAATTTTATGTTCCAAATGAGAAAAAAATTTCTTATTTGAGGCAAGCCTTTTAAAGGCCTCTTTCGCTTCATAGTGTAAAGTATCAAAAGCAGTTTGCAATTCGTGATGAGACATACTAGAGGATTTTTCATATTTAGCATGTCGTACCTGTTTCTTCTTGTTCTTTTGATGAGCAGAGAGACATAGATTTGCATTTTCATCTTCATCACTAGAACTTTCATCATCGGAGGAGTCGCTATCGCTTTCCCAAGCTATGTATGCCCTCCTTGGCTTTGATGGTTTCTTGTGTGATTTGTATGATTCTTTTTCTTTTGTCTTCTTGTTCATCGGACAGTCCGGTTTGTAGTGACCCGGCTTTCCACACTTATAGCACGACCCTCTAGTTATTTTTCCTTTTGAGTCATCATTTTTAGAGTACCTAGATTGCTTCCGGAAGTTTACCAAGTTCTTCTCGGAATGTTGGATGCCGTTCTTTCTCACGTAATAGTTGTAGCGTTTAACGAACAACCCCATATCTTCACTCTTGTCCTCTTCTTCTTCGTCGCTCGATGAATAATCACTTTGCTCTTTTGCTTGAGACTTTGAGGAGGAAGTCTTTAGAGCTATTGATTTCTTTTCACTCACCTTTGCTTTGTCCTTCTTATCTTTCTTTTCGTGTTGTTCCAAGCTTAAGAGAACTTGTTCGTGCTCTTGTAGTTTACCAAACAATGTTGTCAAGTCCAATGTGGTAAGATCATTTGCCTCTTTGATGGCGGTCACTTTCGGCTGCCATTCCCTGTTAAGACATCTCAAGATCTTATTAGTAGCAATATCATTGGAAACAGGCCTACCAAGTGAATGTAATCGATTGATGAGATGAGTGAATCTCTTTTGCATGTCAGCAATGGTTTCCCCTTGCTCCATGAAAAAGAGATCAAACTCTTGTGTTAGTGTATTGATTCTAGCCAATTTAACATCATTCGTCCCCTCATGGACAATTTGTAGTGAATCCCACATAGCCTTAGCAGTAGGACAATGGGATACACGATAGTATTCATCTACACCTAATGAGGAGATTAGGATATTTTTGGCTTTCCAATCATAATTGTATTTCTTTTCATTATCATCGGTCCATTGTGCTTCGGGCTTAGGCACCAATTCGTTGTTCTCATTGGTCATGGTTATTTGAATTGGACCATTGAGAATAACGTTCCATATTTTTCTATCTATGGAATTTATGTGCACCCGCATACAGTCTTTCCAATAACTATAATTTTCACCATTGAAAACGGGAGCTCTATTGTAAGCCCCTTTAGGTTCGTTAGCCATTTTCTATCAAAGTTATATTTTGAAGCACGGAGTGAACCGGAGCTCTGATACCACTTGTTAGACTATGGCACGGATCTAGAAGAGGGGGTTGAATAGATCCCAGTTAAAAACTTGAGTCGGCGCTACCAATTCGAAAATTGGTTTTGAAAAATTGTTTTAAGTGCGGAAGCGGCCGAGGAAAATTTTAGTCTAAAACGAACCGTTATTGGAAAACCGGATATGCGTTAAGCTAATGGAATAGAGATAAAGTGAAATACGAATCACTACACTATTTGCATAATCAATGATATGTTTCACTTACTAGAAAGCCTAGTTCCAATGATCCAAAATACCAAATTAAACTAGATGCAAACTTAAGACAACTTTGGCTTATGCAAATTAACAAACACTTGGTGTGCATAAACACTCCAAGTGATATTTGAGTTGAGTAAGTAATTCAAATTGACCTAGTACAATATACTATTGTACTTTGTATTCAAACAGCAGTTTTAATCTCTTACTCAACTTATATCAATGTTTGGTAAAATTGCTTAAACTAAAATCACTTAATTTTTAAGCTGAAAAACACTTATGCAGAAAATTAAAGAAGACAGAGATTTGATGAGGCAGTTCCCCCGCCGTCCTCGCTTCGGGGTACGTCTGCCCTCAATTCTAACCTTAGAATTGAGATGATTTAATTAGATATCACCTGTGAAATTTAACCGTTTATACAAGGATTGCAAAGCAAGTAAACAACAGAACTCCCAATGTGTTGAATGATGCTTCCTATCCTTGCTCCTTGATTCAAGATGAATCAAGACCTTCGATCGTTGTTGCTAGACCTCCGATTCCAGCCCCTTTGCTGAAGAATCTTCCGTTCTTCAAACCCTCGGCCCGACTGATCTCAAACACAACGAATCGAACCCGAATCCTTCACTTCAATATCACCGAATCCGCTACTAGACTGAAGAAGACTTCCTCTTCTCAATCACCTTCGTTCAGCTGAATATTGATGAAGCAATTCGTCCAAAAACCCCCAAACACAAACCGGTATTGGAGGACAAAACCCTAACGGTTTTATTCAAGAAAGAACCTGCCACAAGCTTCAACCCGAACCGGATTCTCCGATCACAGCTTCGAACCTTATCACCTTTAATCGATCACGAACCACATCAAAAATGATTGTGTGTAGTTGATGTGTTGTGAAATGTTGAAGATGAAGATGATGAATCTTGGACACCTTTTTCACTCTTTCTTGTTTCCTTGAACACTTGAATTCAAATTTGCAAATGTTAGTTGATAAAAGTGTTTTGACTTCTATTTATAGTAACTAGCAAACCAACCAAAAATAAAAGCTTTTCAAACAGTAGAAAGTACTCAGAAAACTGAGTTTTCGCACGAGCGGTCGACCATAGGTCGGCGTGCGCTGACCCGTGGGAAATGCGCCGACCCCTATGGTCGACTCAAAGGTTTCATGCGCTGACCCGTGGATAGCATCACTATGCCATGCGCCGACCTGGGATCGACTCAAGGGTTTCATGCGCTGACCCGTGGCTAGCATCACTATGCCATGCGTCGACCTGTGGTCGACTCAAGCAAGCATGCGCTGACCAAACTCAAATTTGTCTTAGTTATGCGCTGACCCGTGAGCTATGCGCCGACCCTTATGGTCGACTCAAAGTCTTCAAATCTGAAAAAAATTGTGTTTTGTGATTTTCATGCATTTCGTCATGATCACATTTTGTCCACATATGTTTTAAGAATTATAACAGATTTAGATAAGTAGGAAAGGATATGATAAGTAATGTGTTGCATTTGTTTGTAGACGTGCATGTGGTCATTTGTCATCATCGAAACTTGCGATTGTGCATTTTCTGACACTTTGCCTTTACACGGTGCAGTCAAAAAAATACTACGCTTGAAAAAAAAAAAAAGAGCCCAATAATATGAAAACCCGAAAGGGCGACTTATGCAAAAATGGGTATCCCGATAGACTGAAAACCCAAAAGGACGGTCTAGGCAAAAATTAGGGATTTAATAAGAGCAAGAGGCTGCATCCCACAAGGAAACCTTATTCACCCCCTGGCGAGTCAATCAATCACTCTCCTTCTAAAAGCGAGACCAAAGGACGACCAAAGGCATAAAGACTATAGCAGAGTTGAAATTTGGTAGAGACCTGAGATGTCTCATTTCCATTTTAGTCTTTAATTTCTTTTTCGCGATGACCTCTTTTAGGAATTGCTTATTTGTACAAAATCATCCATTTTTGGGACCACTTATCAATAAAATTAGTTCCCTCATATGTGCTCAATATTTTTACTTTTACTGCTTTATTTGCGAAATATGACTTTTTCCAAATGATATTACATTGGATTTTTTTGTTAAAAACCCCTTTTTCAAAAAAAAAACTTTTAGGGAAATAATACCGAATTACATTTCTTTCAGAAATTGCTAAAGGTAACCAAAACGCATTTGGTATTCCCAACTTGAAAATGCCAAGCAATTCCATGGACTTGGCCAATCATTTCTTCCCCAACAAGAATCCTCATCCATTACACTCAGTGTTTGCTTGGACGTCGAGTTCCAATATTTCAAGTACCAGAAATTCAGTACATTTTCCCCAATCACACTTTTAAGCCCAATCACCATTGGCATTCCTCATATACACTCCCCCCGCAAAGCCTAATCATACTTGGCACAACTTACAAACCCTGTATTTCATACATTCCCTTGTGAAAGCCTAAGAACATATCGGCATACATAATAGCACATCATAAGTACCTCTTTAACTTACTCGAATTGATTCATCAAAGTTCAGAATTTCCCAACCGTTGTTAGGAATTTTCCTCAGTAGAGTCAATGTTCATCCTCAAAACAATACCCCAAGTAGAGCCACGTATTCCACCCGTTGTTAGGAATCGTCGCTAAACTCTTTCGTTTCATTTCAAGCTTCCCCATATGAGTCAGGTATTCTAGCTATTGCTAAGAATCTTCACTGTACTTCTTCTATCCCCAGAAAGTCATCACCATATTTTCCCTCTTCCCCACAGAGTCAGGTATTCTTAGCCGTTGTTAAGAATCGTCACTGAACTTTCCTTTTTCAGACGAGAGGCATTTCGGGCTCATTCCCCAAGCCAAGTCCGACATTCATAGTGGAGAATCATCTCTGGACTTTTCCCCCCGACATAAGTCTGGTATTCCAATCGTTATAAGGAATCATCATTGAAATGCTCCTTTTCCTAGTAGATTTCAGGTATTCCAACCGTTTTGGGGAACCATCACTGACTTTTGTATTCTCCTCAACAGAGTCAGGTATTCTAGTCGTTGCTAAGAATCGTCACTGAACTGTTTGATCTCCTCGACAATTTTCAGGTATTCCATCCGTTACTGGGAATCATCTTTAAAAACTTCTTTACTTCCATAGTCGAGTCAGGTATTCTAGCCGTCGCTAAGAATCATCATTGTACCTTTGTGAGAAATTGTATCTCCAATCAAGTCAGGTATTCCAGCCGTTGCTAGGAATCGTCACTAAACAACTTATTTTCCCCACAGAGTCGGGTATTCTAGCCGTCACTAAGAATCGTCACTGTACCTTTGTGAGAAATCGTATCTCTAGTCGAGTCAGGTATTCCAACCGTTGCTAGGAATCGTTACTGAACAACTTCTTTTCTCCACAGAGCCGGGTATTCTAGCCGTCACTAAGAATCGTCACTGTACCTTTGTGAGAAATCGTATCTCTACTCGAGTCAGGTATTCCAGCCGTTGCTAGAAATCGTGACTGAACAACTTCTTTTCCCCACAGAGTCAGGTATTCTAGCCGTCACCAAGAATTGTCATCGTACCTTGTCATTTCTCTCCAACCAGGTCAAATGTTTCATTCATTGCTAGACATCATCATTTGAAATCATTTATCATCCCTACTAAGTTAGGTATTCTGGCCGTTGCTAAGAATCTTCATTGAATTCATTTGCTTGATCCTCAGTAGATGTCAAGTATTCTAGCCGTCGCTAGGAATCATCACTGAACATAGATTTCTCCATCAAGGTTAGGTGTTCCAGCCGTTAGTAAGAAACACCGTATTATTTTCCCCCAGCCATTGCTAGGGGCAATTATCCTTTCTCTAATTCCCTAGCGGAATTTTCTTCCCTCCATTTTCTTGGGGTTTTAACATCGAACTTTTCTCATTGGAAAGATACCTATGATGCATATATCGCATTACATGCACAATCATCATAACCATGCATAATCCCCAACAAATCTTAACAATATCGTCCCCCGACAGAGCAAATTTCTGGTTACTCCTATTAGTATTTAATCCTCTCATACCTTAAACACATTGGAAGTTGTCACCATCCATATGTTCAGGTATGAGAAGATTAAATAGGGGCAACTGTCATACCCCAAAATTCACCCTACCCACATACAACATTCATCTGATCCATGACCCTATTACAAATACATGCATTCTTTGTTCCATCACCATAATTGCATAAACATTCATAAGCAAAGACATATTACACGGATTCAAGGTAAGGTGTTCACATCTAAAAAATTGAGTTTTTTTATAAAGCTTTAAGAGAAAAATATGCAACAAAAACAAAAAAAAGGAAAAAAAAGTCACTTTTTGGTCTGTGTACTAGGTTAACCAAATCATGCTAACCGATTACACAGACAATGCGCAGGCTTCCCAAGCCATTTTTGACTGGTGTAATCGGTTAGCCAGATTATGCTAACTGATTACACCTGCGCAGACAACAACAATAACTCTATTTTTTTTACACAAAGTGATTTCTTTTTCACTCACCTACCCACTTGCTTTCCCTATAAATAGGAAATTATTTCTCTCTCATTTACCATACTTTCCAGCCCCCCAAATTTTTGTCCAAGCATCAATCAAACCATTTTCTCTAAACCTAAGTTAAACAAAAAAATCATTCTCTCCCAAAAGTCACCTTCCACCAACTTTTTTCCACTTCACTTTTCCCCCTCAAAACTTTCCACTCTCTAACACTCACAATTCAACCCCTTCACTAAGTTTCCACCATAAATACTTTTATCCCAAACCTCTTGCTTCACATTCAAGCTCAACACCACAACAACCTAGCTTTTTTCACATTTTTGGTAATGATTGTAACTTAACTTTTAACATTTTTTTTGGTTCTGTTTTTGTATTAAAAATGATTGATTGTTCTTGTTTGGTTTTTTGAGAGAGTTTAGAGTCAAGCTTGTAAAAAATGATTAAGTTTGATTTACACACTTTTTTTGAGATTTTTTGCTCTTACTATCTTTTGTTCACAATTTTTAGTCTTACTTTATATTTTGTTATCATTTGCTATTTATTGTTGACTTGTTGTTACATTTGTTTGGTTGATGAAGTCTATTAGATCATGACCATGATTGCTTAGAGTTGATTAAATCTTCAATGTTTCAAACCTATTAATGATTGATCAATAAATCATTCATGATACTTTGAGGCATTAATATGTTATCTCTACTTCAACCATATTTTAGTCATTTGATGCATAGATGAAATCATGTTCTTTATATTAACTTGTTAATCCACTTGCTTATTGTTATTCCACTAATCACTAACTAATAACTCCTAACATTTATATTATTGCACTTCATTTCCTTTGCAATTTATTTGCTCACAATTTGCTTTTATTGTTCATTTTATTTCAAGTACTTTATGTTTATGTCCATTATTATCTAACCATATATCATTTACATTATGCTAATTTATTTGCTCTCTTACTATCTTGCTAAATAAAAAGAAGTAAAAACAAAATAAATAAAACAAATCATATTTTTTTTTTGTGAGTAATATAACCTTATATTTTTCTTTAAAATATTGATAGATGGACTTAGGGTTGTATAACTTTGTTTGTTGCAAATCTATTGTTAGATGATTATTAATCATCTTCAATACTTTGCATCAATGATAAGTTATCCATTAATGTGCCATATTTTTGAGTTTTTTTTACCTATGGATAGAAAGTCCTCAAATGTTCATTTTGCACATATTATTAACCACTAATTATAATTCACTAACTTTGTTTATCATTAACCTTTGTTATTGTGATTTTGGTATTATTAAACTTGTTATTTACTTTATGTCACTTATATTCACTAACCATTGTTATTGTGATATTGTTATCTTGTAATTTATTTTTATGTCATTACCTTGTAATTTACATTCAAGTACCCATTATCATTGTATAAACTCATTATGCATGTTTATTTACTTGTTATTTATTTTATTGTCATCATACACTAAAAATAACAAAAACATGATAAAATGATAAGACCCAAAACAATCAATTCCTCTTAATCAACTTGGACTTAGTGGATTTTCATCTTAGGACTTTTTCTCATAGACATTTTCCTTATCTTTGTGATACTTTGTGAACGTTGAATTTTCATCTGTAACTTACATTCATGTTCTAAGAATGACATCATGGCACAACCTTAGGGGGACATGTTTGTAAGATCATTATCCTTTGTTTAGCTTAGGTCACTTTTGCACACACAAGGCTTTCTCTTGGGTTACCTTACAATGAGACCCTTTGCTTTCTTGTTTGGTTACTTTGCATACATGTTGCATCACCCAAATTTCATAATTAAGTAAACAAACCTTTGATTCAACGTCAAGTGACATTTTTATAATCGAATTCAAAATACAATAAAATTACGATTATTATTGTGCGCCACGAGCCTTAAGTGGTGGAGAATGAGTAAGAATGGAACATTCCTACCCTTACTTTGATTATTTTGGACGCAAGACGCTTGACTTGTTGTCTAGAATAACCACCTCCGTCCATAGACTTTAGTGCAATATAATCACAAACATTCTTTTCATAAAACCCTTATTCAAGGTAAAAATAGTACAACTTATCAAACTCATTTTTGTGCCTTAAGACATCATTCTGAAAACCCTTTTCTCAAAGGTAAAATCAACCAGCACACAAATATTTTCTACTTCAAACTACAGAGGTTTGATTCCTCATCCCCGAATGAGTGATACATAGCCACAAGGGCCCCCTCTTTCACACACATTTCTTTTGAAAATAAAACAATGATAGATAAATCCCCATGTATGTAAAATAACCCAAATAATTTCCATGGAATACTATGAACGTGAGGGATGCTAATACCTTTCCCTTGCGTAACAGACTTTCGAACCCAAATCTCGGTTGCGAGACCGATTTCCTTATCCCTTTTAGCGTTTCCCGTGCGCGTCTCTTTTCCAAGGATTTTATCGACTATTTCCCCTCTCCTCCCCGATAGAGATAAACTAAATAAAATTCGATGGCGGCTCTTCTGATTTTTCCTCCCTTTGACATCTCTTTAGTCCCGATTTCGTTATCGTGAAATCCCAATAACAATACTAATTACTGTAATTTTATTAATCGTCCCCCTTTTTGCATAAACTTGTTCAGCAGGATGCTCATAAGACTTTTATTTATCATGTAGTGTACTATATTGCTGTTTGGGCTTCGGCCCTCCACATACCAAAATAAATAAATCATTTTGTTGGTCTAAATAAATAACAAATTTTTTGTTTAATACAAAATTAAAATAAAATAAAATTGATTAGCACATTACAAGAAAACGAAAGCCGGTGTTCCCGGTTAATAAATCAAACGAGATCCAATAAAAACCCTCTTTCTGTCGTAGCGCCTACAAATATGAAAGCCCATTCTCTTCTTTCTTATACCTTCTTCTTCCGCCACTCTCTCCTCATTCCTTTCTTCCCCAATTTCTTAGCATTCAAAAACAAAATAATTTTTAATCTCGAGTATTGTTAACAGGTGAAGACAACAAAGTTGAACCTGTCACCTCCCAAAAAGACCAAACACAGTTTGTTCTTTTCTGGTACTACTAAATCTCTTTAATGTTTCACCTTTTTTAGCCATTCTTATTGTCCTTTTCTTATTCTTGAATTATTTTATATAGGTAATTTTTTTTTTTCAATTTAACATGGTTCAATTAGAGAGATTTTCAATAGATACCAATGTATGTGGATCACAAAACCATTGAATAAAAAACCTTGTTCTGGTTTGTGAACTATATAAAATCTTATTGGCTTTTATTCCTTTAGAATTGAAGTTTTCGTATATTGTTGATTGATATATCTTAATGTTAACCTTTTTGTTTATGCATTTTGGTTAGGATTGAGTTCAGGAGAATATTTCTCTATGGTAAGTATATCTACTTCCCTTCGACAATTAGACTGATTGTGTATATTTGGTTTAGCTTTAGGAAGAGCGTTCTAGAGGTGTAGAATTGATTGTATGTTTGGTTAAGCTTTCGGAAGAGCATTCTAGAGGTGTAGAATTGATTGTAGGTTTGGTTTAAGCTTTGGGAAGAGAGTTCTAGAGGTGTAGAATTGATTTTGGAATGATTTTGAGGTGTTTGGTTCTTCTAAAGTTGAATTGATTATGTCGTGCAGAACCAAACAAGTTAAAAACAATTTGGAATGCATTTAGCTTATGATTTTGAATTGATTTATGAAACCCTTTTATGATCAACAGGGAGAAGCACCAACACTCATTCATCAAGACCAGCAGAATGGAGCTAGTAATGGTTCTGAATTAAAAGATGGAACTTTCCAAACATCTACCACCATTGGCAATAAAACGGTATTGATTGTATAGTAGACAATGAACATCAACTTTCAATATGTTACTACTTATTGATTACATTTTTACATAATCAACCCTCTATTTAAAACGAAAGACGGACCTGCGTTTCTTTAACAGTATGTCATTGGTGGAGCTGGTAGTGAAACTCTGTCCATTGATGTTCGAATTTTTGACAAGTGTCTTGGAGAATGGTCAGTCAAAGGCTTCTTGTTTGATTGCATTTTTTTCTCTCTTTCATGCTTTTGTTGCTGATATCGATTTTAATTTGTAGGGTTAATCCAACTGTGCTAGGCACTAAACCCTTGTCATGTGAAGGTCACTCAGCGGTGCTATTGAAAGACCGAATCATAGTTCTTAAGAAGAATCCTAAGCCAGATGATCATACATGGTTTCTGGAGGTTAGTGCTTTCAAACCAAAGTCCTTAATCTAATCCCACATAAAGAGCTATTAATGCATAGAATCTCCGTAGCAGTGTTGTTAAACAGCGGCTATAGCTGCACTGTAGTGCTTAAGCATAACGTGATTCGTAATTTAGTACAAAAATACTTCCATTTAGCATCTATAGCGGCGTTATAGCACTGATACATTGCATAATTTGATCAAACCGCAATTTTATGTGATTCACAGTTCACGCTTGCCAATGCTCAGAAGCTATAGTAGATTCCGATGTTAAATGGCCTAATTGATTTCAAAGATTTCATTTTTGTAATGTTGGTAGGTAGACACTCAATATGTCAGGCAACAGAAAAAGAAATTGGGGACTGAGGTTGTTGCATGGAGTAAGGGTGTGATAGGAAATGTTGGGAAACCCGTTGTTATTAGCGGTCCTTCTGGAGTAGGTAAAGGAACATTGATATCAAAGCTCATGAAGGAATTTCCATCCATGTTTGGTTTCTCTGTGAGCCACACAACCCGTGCCGCAAGAGGTATGGAGAAAGATGGAGTCCATTATCATTTTTCTGAGAAGAGTATTATGGAGAAAGAGATCAAAGATGGAAAGTTTCTCGAGTTTGCTTCTGTGCATGGTAATCTGTATGGGACCAGTGTCGAGGCTGTTGAAATGGTATCGGATGCAGGGAAAGTAAGTTCCTTTTACTTTACTCACAGGCCTCGGTATTATTTAAAATGTTGAACTGTTAGCATACCTATACTTCTCACTATGTTCAAATGAATCTTGTTAATTTTTGGATCATGTTCAGAGGTGTATTCTCGATATTGATGTTCAAGGGGCAAGATCTGTGAGGGCTAGTTCTCTCGAAGCCATATTCGTCTTTATCTGTCCCCCAACAATGGAAGAGCTGGAGAAGCGTCTTCGTAAAAGGTGAGTAATAGCTTCTTCTTACACATGCTTGTTACCTTACCTCTCAAATGAGTCTAAATCCTAAATGTTTTAATCAGAGGAACGGAGACAGAAGAGCAGGTCTTAAAACGATTACGAAATGCTCAGACCGAGATTGAGCAAGGGAAGTCATCAGGCATATTTGATTTCATCTTATACAATGACAAACTTGCCGAGTGCTATGGTAGTCTAAAGGTAACTCTTAGATTCCTTCATGCAAACATCCTTGCATCAACTCGTTTTCTTTAAAAACGGTTAAACATCCTGATATACATATTCACTTGTACAGAAATTATTGGGACTTGATGGTTATGTCGCTCCACCACCTAATCCAGCTGCAAGAGAGTTCAATCTCCCAATGGATTATTCAGTATCCAAACTTGATGACAGAATCATCATATATTGCAACTCTTTAGAACTAGAGAACATGTAAGCCTTGTGAAACAGATTTACTTATTAGCAACCAAGAGTAATAGATCAAGCACTAACTTTGTGTTTGCTGAACAGGATAATGTTAGACGTGTCCTCGCTTGAAGGCGGTGCACCTGGCAGGACAAGAGGGTTGGATTTCATTCGGATGGAACAACTTCACATTCAATGAGTTTTGCTGACTAACCTGGTTTTTTCTCCTTTGGTATAGATGATAAACTTCAGAAAATGTGACACTAGATGAGGAATTAGGTTCATTTCTGATTTTTTTCCTTCAGGTCTTTGATTCTTATGACAATTGATTTTGATTTGGGGAGTTCCCTACAGAGTGAGAGATTTTTTATCATTTTTGCGGCGATAGTTTATTCCATTAACAATGAAAGCAAAATATTGGTGAAATTGATATATAAATTCATTGAAATTTTGGTTCCATCAAAGCCTTTGTGGGTATTGTGATTGTCATTTTAGCAATGGTATTGATTTTTTTAGCAATTTTATTTTGTTCTACATGAGGCATCTTTAACAAAAGTTCTTCTCAAGTTATGAGAAAAAAATTGACCAAACATTTTATAGGAGAAATAATTAGGAAATGGTGAAGATGACAAATTGTTTCCCCCTTTTTGAACACTCTCAAACAAAGGGAAAACAGTATTTAAACTCTCCATTCTTCTCCCCTTCAAAATCCCTCGAAAACAAAGTATAGTTTTCATTTCTACAGTTTCTCTCTAAAAATTCTAAACCTTCATATTTTGAGCTTTCAAATTTATCTTAAAAGGCTGCAAGTGAAAAGCTTGAGGAAAAAAATTGCTGCAGTCAAAACTAAGATGAGTTGTTAATATAATAAAGTTGAGTAAGTGCTTTGAATAATTATTACCGAAATGAAAATGAGTGAGAGGCCCGTTGGTAAAGACAATTTTTTCCCACACTCATAGGTCCTTTCATACTCTTGGCGAAAAATAAAAAATATTTTCAATTTTTAAAAATATACCTTTGATTGCATTCATCTCCCACAAAATTAAACGCCAATGAGTGAGATATTCAAATTTTATATAAATTTTGTTCGGAATTGCATCTCCGAATGTTTTTTTGATATATTTTGAAGACGCATATTCGAAAGTAGTCCAAATTCAAAGTAGAATTAAAGAGAATATGAGTAAGATCTAGAAAAAAAACCCAACTTGACATTAAATTAAAACACTCAACATTACATAGATACTTGTTAATATAAATTTAACATTACATGTCGTTATAAACGAGTAGTTCATGACGTTGTAACATATTGATAATATCGTTGGCAGATCTTTCAATCTTCTCGTCCACTTCAATCAGACCCCGCGTAACAATAAAATTTACTCCACATGATCTGTAAATCTTCATTCATCTTCAATTCAAACTTGGTGAACTGTATATTCCATCCGCTATCAATTTAATCGATTTTTTATGATCCACTTATACGCCTCTTTAAATATATAAGGCTTAAATGCAATTTTGGTCCCACTTCTTTAAATTTTCTAACTTTTTAGTCCCCTTAAAAAAAACAGGTTTTAGGTCCCTCGTTTTGAATATTCTTGAGTTTTTTTTGGTTCTCTCTTAGAATTGAGTATGTTGCAGGTTCATTTATGACATGGTAAATGATATCTTGACCAACTTTGAAAAAAATGATGCCATGTCATTTAAAAATATTTTAAACGAACTTTAATATTTATACAATTTTGAAAACAATTTAGAAAATAGTTTAAATTGAACATTGATAAAAATTTAATTCATTTTAGTTATTTAACCATTTCACCCCCTTCTGAAGAACCCTAGCATCGTCTTCTGCTTCCTTTCATCCCCTTTTGGATTTTGAACCCTAAATCGCATCCTACGCCTCAAATCTCCAAACCATAAATCGGGCCCAACCCAAAAATAGTTTCCATCATCGTTCATTCTCGACACTCTTCATCAAGCTTCTGGAAAAGCTATGTACAAGATTCCTCTATCAACAGGGAAATGCAATGAATGGGTCAAATTCTATCTCAGGTATGTATTATGTTGTCCCCCCCTGATAGAAACACCCTTATATGCATTTTTTTATTGTACATGGTGGTCCTATTGTGTTTTAGGGTTCGTGGTCCCTCTTTAATCGTGACTTTTATGTGTTTTTAAAGTATTGTTTATGGTGCCTCTTTCATTCTGAATCGTATTTATTATCTATTCCAGGCCATATAAGTGTCAAACATTTAGGTTTAAAATTCATCATAGAGGTTGACTTGTTGACCCCCCGTGAAATTGTATGTAAATGGTTATGTATCAGAAATGAGATGGAAATGGGATGTTGACTACTTGTCTTATATGGAATTGATTAAAAAAGAGGGATATAGAGACATTAAGTGTATATGGTACTGGAACCCTAGGTTTAACTTTACTTGTGGCCTTAGCCCACTTAACTATGAAAATGATATGTTGCAACTAGTTAGAGATGCTAATGTCTGAGTTAATAGATGTGTGTGTTGAGCATAACATTAGTGAACCTGAGATTGTAGATGAGGCAGAAATGCCATGGAGGAGAAAAAAATGTATACCTAAAGAAGAATGATGTAAAGAGGATGGTTGTTAGGTGTATGGATGAATGTAAGTTTTACATGAGAATTGGTAAAAGGGTTGATAACCAATATTGACAAGTGACGAGTTTATATGATGACCATACTTGTCATAGAACAACCCAAAATAGACAAGCAAATATTGAATGGTTGGCCAAGAAATTTAGCCATATACTAAGGCATAGTCCTGACATGAAGCCAACTAGACTAGTTACTGAGTGTGTTGATAGACAGGGAGTTAAATTGTCATATGATTAGGCTTATAGAACCAAGAAAAGAGAAATGGAGATTATTCAAGGACAAGAAGGGACTAATTCACCCATCTAAGAACATATGCTCAAGAGCTACTCAATTTAAACCCTAATAGTAACATTGTGTTGCAATGCTCTGATTCTAGTGATGGACATGTATTTAAGAGAATATATATCTATTTAGAGGCATGTAAGGCTGGTTTTGCAAAATATTGTAGACCACTTATAGGTCTTCATGCATGTTTTCTGAAAGGAGACTATGTTTGGAAGTTGTGTTGGGGTTGGTTGAAAATATACATGTTGAAGAAGTCCCACATCCCTTAGTTTTGTGAAGGAAGAGGGAATCAAATGATATATATAGGATTCAAGTTCTTCATTCCAAGATGCACCAGTCAAAAGCACTTTAAGCTTGCATTTAAATTTCTTTGTTCTCTTATACTATTGTATTAGAGTGTTGTGAGATGTAGTTAAATATTTGTTTTGGAGGGTGTGGGTGTACTGGGGGTCTGAGTTAGTTAAAGGTATATTATGTGTTGTAACAATTTTCACATAATGTTATTCTCTGGTTGTCATTTAAAACCAGTCGTGGTTTTTCTCCGATTTTGGAGTTTCCACTGTAAGACCCCAATTTTGACCCTAAGATCCCTCATGCCATCTCATCATTTGCATTGGCTTTGGGATCTCACCTTAGTATCCTCCTCACCCCTCATTCATTGGGTTTGTATTAGGAGATATCACCAAGAATTTTTTATTGTATCATACTTTGTTTTTATTTGTTTACTAACCAAAATATCAAAAATATGTCTAATGTAGTTTCATTTCTTTTATAGGTAGTGTGTGCATCCACCTGTGCCTCATCAAGCTCATATATAGGGTTTGAGACCCTCAATGCAAGAGATAAAACAAGCAAAGGTCCACTTTGGTTCTAAACATCATATATGGATCCCCATGTTCTTTATTTTTCATTTTGATCAAGAATTCATCAAGAGTTGGAAGCTTGTTTGCCTTGGAAGCCCTGATTCATCTGGGTATCTTGCGTGACTTCCTTAGTAAGTTTCTTCAACATTTGGTCAAAGATATCAAGGGATACTCCATTGAACATAATCATAAGCATATATTATTCTCCATGAGCCCCAAAGACCAATGGAACTTCAAGTATACAAGTTGGTTCAAGGAGGTTGACAAGAAAAGTTACCTGGTCAAATCTAGGGTTCCTTAGACCATATATCCTACAATTTTTGTGATATGAAAATGATTCCAAGAGAAACGTTACTCTTTATAACATTCCAAACAACTTTCATGTTGGCATAACGAGTTAATTTTGCTTGGAAAGTCATTTTTTATGGTGAAAGCTTATAGGTCATTTTGTCTGTGCCCTAGATAGCAGTTCAACTTCCAAGAACCATAACTTGCTCAATTTTTATGATATGAAGGCCATTCAAGTTTCATGATCAATTTCAAGCCATCTTATCCAACTTTTATTCTTTTAGAAATGTAAAAATATACTTTCAAGGGCATGTACCAAAGGAGACATTATAGGTCATTTTGGGTCATTACCATTGAAGAAGCATTTTTCCTCAACTTCTAAAATCCATAACTCCCTTATGCAAGATTCAAATGATGTCAAATTTGTGACCAACTTTAAGAGTAATGAAATAGGTACAACTTTGAAGAAGGAACCATTTTCATTTGAAACTCATAGCAAAAGTTATTCAAAGTGGAAAAAGTGATCATTTAACTTTATACTTAGAAAATTTTCAACTATGTTTGATTTCTCCAACTTCCACCTCAAAGTTAATCATGATCCAAACTCCAAATGGAAAAAAGTTTTAACAACAAAGTTTCTCCTCTTCATGTTACCTTTCCGAAGAGTCTGAGATCATGGCATTTGGATCATTTTTGAGTGACTTGCGCATGGGTGCAATGCATGGTCCCATTTGGAATATTTTCATGACCAATTCCCATTCCACATTGCATGGCTTCATGAATTGCTTTCAGCATCACATGTGCATAATTTTGGACTGATTCCAATCATTCTTTGGGCCTAGCACACGCCCATGCAAGCATGCAACCTCACATTGCTATTTTTGGCAAAAATTCGAAAGGTGTGGAAAGCAATTGGATGGCTATATATACATGTCCCTTGAGCTCAGAAATGGATCCTTCTGGCCCAAGCTTTGACCTGTTTCTTCCCTAACCTTCATTAAAGTATAATCTTGAGGCTTTCTTCTTGAAATTAAGTTTCAATTCTCATTCTGTTTTGGAATTGAAACTCCAAGAATCCAAGCCTTTTAATCATCAATATCACTTCCTGCATGTTGGCAGAAGCAAGCCCAAGCAAATTAAGATCAAGATCGAGCTTCCTTACTGCAAATAGAAGGTGAATTTTGTGAAACTTTTCTTCTTCAATTCTCCACCATTTCACTTGGTTTTTGGTTGACTGAAGTCCTACCAATATAGGCAACAAGATTGAGTTGCTTTGAGGTCAAATCGAAGCAACTCAGTTCATACTCCTCAATTTTAAATTTCATGTATCTTTCAATATACTTGGAATTGGAGAATTTTGAGGTCAGATTTGGATTCCTGGTGGTTTTCTCTTTAAAATAGTGTACTCACTTTTCATTTTTATGGAAGTTGGTAGTGGCCCAGTCCGATGAGGTCCACCAGAGAAGATGATGGGAGCCCTAGCTCCGATGGTGTGGTGGCAAGGTCCTATCCATCAGATAATCTCTCCATGTTTTAATCACAACCGTTGTTTATGATTACCATCCGTACGCGTGCGTTGACTGAGGCGTTTGGTGGATAGCGCGCGTTGGCCATCAGATTTGTCACCTCAATTAATGAGGAAGATCTGATGACCCATTGGTTTTTCTTATTTTATTTTATTTTCTGATTTTCTGTTTAATCCATTTATTTTATTTTATTCATAGAAATATCATTTTCAATGCAAAAAATATAGGACTTTCAACAAAAATCTTTAAATATTTCCCTCTTCCACATTTTGAATTAAAATCATTTTTTGGATTAATTTTGATATTTTTTGTGAATTAATTGATTTTGAACTTGTTTTTAAATATTTTAAAATACTTATGACTTTCCAAAAATTCTATTTTTTTTTGTCTAAGGTCCTTTGACCTTGTTTGACCTAGGATAAATCCCTTGGCCATTTATTTGATGATTTGAAGGGATTTGAGTTTTTGTCCACTTAAAAATACATTTTAATTCATTTTAAATTTGATTTTTAACTGTTTAAAAATACTGTTGAGCCATTTAATTGATCTTGTGATGTTTGACTTTCTGTTTGGCCTTGATCATGGTTGATTTGAACTTCCATTTGACCAATACTATTGGATTTAGGGGTAGATGAAATGTACATTTCATCCCCCAAGATGAATGGATAGTATTGATCAGATAAATTTCCTCATGTGATCAATTTGGGTTTCTATTTCCCCTTCCCTCTTCATCTTCATCCCTATTCTTCCCCAATCCATCATTGACCAATGATTTCTCTACAATCCAAATGCTAGTTGATTCATCAATGACCTTGTGTTAGATGAATCAACATGAGCTTGGTTGAGATAAATCCCTCCCATTTTATTTTTGTGTGTGGTATGTTTTAAGAGCTTGGTTCTTTGTACCATGTCTCTAACATGCATTAACACCAATATCTTTATTTCCCGACCTCAGATAGTTGTGACTTCTACATAAGTCCAATTACGATTGCTTAACATAGAGCTAAATCTTTCCCAAAAGGCATAACATTCTTGTAAGTGAGAATGTAAGTCTCCCATTCTTCATGGCATTGTGAGAAAACTTGACCTTTTTTCCATTCATGAGAGCTAGTGGCATACTTGTTGATTTATCCAAGTTGGAGCCCTTCTCATGGATGATTTCTTGGTTCTTATATTCATACTTGTGAATGGATGGTTGAGTGTTCTCCAAGGAATGACTTAAACAACTAAAAATTCTTCACTAATATTTGACTAACTCTTTATTAATATTGCTTTACTTTCAAGTCATTTACTTAATGCAATTTAAATTTCAGTACCTTTATCATTCATTGCCATTTACATTTCATGCAACTTGTTTATGTTTCAGTCCTTTTCACTTTGCTCACTTGAGCCATATCTTGTGATTGTATATATTGTGTGCTTGTAATTTTGTTCTGTTTGTGGTCTTAGGACCTTAAAATACTTAATAACAAGAAAAACCTTAAAAAAATATCTTGGTGGGTTGTTGGACTTGATCTGAACTTTTAGACTTAGAATAGGCAACCTCCCTATGCTTTGAGGACTTGGACAATGCCACTATCTAAGACTGAGCTATCCTTGATTGTGCCTTTCATCTGATGCAAGTCTTGAGAGTGCTCTTGGTTCATATGTCACTTTATCTTTGTGCTTAATGGTTATGCTGTTATTTTGATTTGATGTCTGATAATTGTTCCTGAGAATTTGCCAAGGAATATTTTCATCTGATACATGTGAAGACATTAAAGACTGTTAGCTATTGGAGTAATTGCTTGGATACTATGGACATCTTTATTTGATGCCTTGGCCTTCATATAATTGCTTAGATATTACTTATGCTTATTGTCTACTCAAAAGGTCCAAAGGAAATGAGTTTCTATCTGACATTCTTGTCTTGTGGATTTCATCCCATTGATCAGATCTTTTCAACTCTTAACTTTAAATTTTTTGTCTAGGGTAGTATCTTCATCTCCTCCCACTTCTTTAATTTCAAAATCCCCCCTCTTTTCAAAAACCTTATTTGCTTGTGATTTCAAACTTATACATGTTTTAATGATTAGAAACTTTGGCCTTATGCCATTGAATTTTCAACATTTTCTTAAATCAAACTTGTAAATAAACTTAACCATATTGACTATAATTTCAAAAGACAAAAAGAACTAACAACCTCATTTAAATCTTTTGGCCTTTTTGTGCCCTTTTTCTTTTAAACCTTTGTTAAAATCAATTCATCAACTTCTTTGAAATTTTTACCACGAACTACAGGGTTTTGATCCCTCACTTTTATGTTGGTACGTATGCATAAGACCGAAGATCTTGTCAAGCACAAATATATAATTAATGAATTCTTTTCTCATCCCCCGATTCCATTTTTACCAAACATCTTTTTGACCAAAACACTTTCACACAAAAAAGGGCTCCCTAGGAGTACCTATGACACTTTAGGTGCTAATACCTTCCCTTTGTGTAACCAACCCCCTTACCCGTAATCTCTGACATTTTATTAGTTTTGATTTGAAAAATTCTTACCTTTGGGTTTTGTTCGTACTTTTCTCCTTTTCATTTGGAAACAATAAAAGCGCCGTGACTAATCTGGTTTTATTGACGTCAAGTTTATCCATAGCTTGATGATCATGAATTTACCGCTACATCCACGCTATGTTCTTGTGCTGTGATTATGTTCCTCTTTTTTCTCTATGCTTTGTTTGTTTTTTCCCAACAATTGGTATCAAAGCTTTTGTTTTGACCTGGGGATAAGTGTTCTTAGTATGCTCTGTGGATGCAATTTTGTCTGATCTTCCACATCAGAAAAGAAGGGTAGTGTTGTAAAAAAGTTGTTGAGATGCAATCACAAATTTTGTTGTGCAGTTTGTGTTAGAGAAAATTGATGGAAGAATTTTTTTATTTGTGGAAAGTTCAAGTCAAATACGTGTTGATACAATCAAGGTTACACAAGGTGCAAGATTATGTATGTAACAACCCATATAATATATATCTAGAATAATATCATACAAGTGTTAATAATTGGTACTGATCCAACATAAGTGCCTAATGGCATCAATATATATATATACATGTCCAAACTAAAAACATCAATGGAACATGTTATACAATAATGCCTAACAATAAAAATCTAAGAACTATGTGCAATATCTTCATTGCACACAACTCCACAACGGAAGATCCGAATAACTGCGTCCCTTGAAACATCCATAAACAGCTTCTATTGAATTCAACCTGTAAGGAATACCTGAAAAATAACAACAATGATGGAATGAGATAATAATCTCAGTGAGTTCTCCTATCATATGGGTCCACTCGGCTCTACAGGGTTTCTAATAAATATTCAACTCATATCCAACTCAAGTCAACAAGGGAATGAAGACTTGAGCGATGGGGAAACTATCTCGCAATTGTATGGCAACATGCATTCGAGTTCTCATAACTCAACCACGATCATTATTCAGATCACGAAACATCAATTCCCGAACGGACTTACGTTTAAGCCATGCCCGGTTCATGCATGCTCGTATGATTCGACTTTCGCGGTGGATATCAGGTTCCCCTATGGGACTCGAACCTACTTTTAAGAACCATCACTCATATGGGACTTTACCCACTTTGAGTCTCTTTCACCGTATGAGACTCTAACCCACTGAGGTGTCCACCTTTCGCCCATGTCCGCCATGGTTGGGGCTCAAACCCAATTGAGGCTCGAATCATTGGTCCCACATCCCAATGCTTACTCATCTAAGCATACCAATAGAGATGTGTACCATCACAGAAAACACACATTCTGAATACATGATCGGTTTCACAAATCATCGGTTCCACGAATCATAACAAAATCCATCAATCACAGGTGACTTCATTCACCACAATACACAAATAATAATATGGCATGTTCCATACAATGCGTCTCATTCTCAATCATGGCAACAATTCGTCCACGACCTCCACATAAGCATCGTACGAATGAATACCGTATTCTCATACATATATCACACATGTTCCATAACCTAGATTATCTTTCTAAGTTATTAATCATGTTATACTCCTAGGTTTCCTCACTCACCTTTGTAAGGTTTTTAATCATGTTATTTCACCTTCAACATAACAACAATATTTAACTTTCATCATAATATAACTCATAGTATTTATAAATCACATAATATTTTATAACATGGAACAATAATAATAGCCCTTTACATTATCTATCTAACGCATCCGTCAGTGTCCAAAACGAAGTTATAACACTCAATTAATTCATTAATCTATCTTAATCAAGATTTAGATTAATATTTATCCATTGCATAAGTATTCAACAACAAAATCATTGGCCTAGTGGTAAGGCTTGTACAATTCCAAGGAATAAATCGATTGATTCCCAAGGCCAATCGATTGGTCTTTGAAAAATTTCAACTTCTTCAAAAACAGAAAGTTTAAACAATCGATTGATGCAAAGGACCAATCGATTGGTTCCTGCAAAATTCCACTTCTTCTCAACAGAAAATCCATCCAATTGATTGTGCCCAAGAACCAATCGATTGGTTCTTCAAACTTCTTCAAAAATTCATCTTTTAACCACTCCTTTTTCCAATTTCAACCACCCAAATCCATACCAAAACATACACCATCATGAATCCATTGCATAAGTATTCAACAACAAAATCATTGGCCTAGTGGTAAGGCTTGTACAATTCCAAGGAATCAATTGATTGATTCCCAAGGCCAATCGATTGGTCTTTGAAAAATTTCAACTTCTTCAAAAACAGAAAGTTTAAACAATCGATTGATGCAAAGGACCAATCTATTGGTTCCTGCAAAATTCCACTTCTTCTCAACAGAAAATCCATCCAATTGATTGTGCCCAAGAACCAATCGATTGGTTCTTCAAACTTCTTCAAAAATTCATCTTTTAACCACTCCTTTTTCCAATTTCAACCACCCCAATCCATACCAAAACATACACCATCATGAATCCATGCCAAAACACATAACAATCATACAACATAACATAACATCATGAACATCATGAAGCAACATCAACATGTTATTATCAACAACTACAACCATAAGGTATCAACACCATGATACACTAAGACAACATGTGAAGGTTAGGGATCAAGACATACAAGCATGAATGAGTAATAACAACAACAAGCTCATCATGGATTCATCAAGTTCATGATTATGCATTACACACAAAACCTAATCCCCAAATTTATAAAGTTTCTTCCCCCAAATGCTATACTAGCTAAGAACTCACCTTGGAGAAGAAGATGGTGAAATAAATGTGAAGTTGGTGATGAAGATGAGATGATGGTGGTGAATGTTTCCATGGCTTTCTCTTCTTCTTCCTTCCTTCATTTTCTTCTCTCCTTCCTCTTTCTCTTTCTTCTTTCTTTCTCTTTCTTTTCTTTTTCCTTTCTGATATCTCTCACTCTCTCTTACCTACTTCTTCTTATCCTTTTCTTCTTCTCTTTCTTTCTAACCACACAAAATACATATATAATATTTATAATATCAAGTAGTAATAAAAATATCCCAATTGATATTTTATCTTCCAGCACCAATTGACCAACTATTAATGTTACCAAAAATGTCCTCTCTTGTACTTATTAATATTGATATGTCTCTTTATTAATAATTAATCTCTTCAGAGTTCACTAGTTACTCTATTGGTCCCAATTGACAACATTTAGAGCACATAAGAGCTCCAATTGTTACAACTAACAAAAGATATAGTACACAGGAACTCAATTGATCTCAACTGATAACTAATTGAGCATTTAAGGGAATATGGGATATTACATTCTCCCCCCCTTAAATTGAAATTCTCTCCCGAATTTCCTTCACTCAACAAACAAACAATTCTTGTATCAATGTCTTAGACCAACACTTAACTTCTCTTCGATTCCAAACCTCTGACATACTCATTTTCTAACTTGTCCTTACTGACAAATTTCCTTCTTTCATAAACTCTTGAAACTTCTTGATCTCCATCATAATCTTATCCTGATATTGGATTAACATTTAGACTTACTCCTACTTAGTTTATCTGATATACCGCTCAACATCAGTTGGTCGCTTTCCTCCCGGAAACCACAACTTCCCTTCCTTGCACTAAGTTACACAAAACATAATCATGATATCTTATCTTGACTTGGTTACTCAATACTCATTAATTATTCTTAAGAAAGTTTATTGATTCCTTGACCGCACACAATATTGATTACTCTTCTCTTATTATTCCTTCAACAAATGCGACAACCTTGTAATCCATTTATTGATAATCTCATAAACTTCACTTGATCTGATTTTGTATGTTGCAAGCCTCTACTCCTATTGTTTCCCTTCTCTCGTACTACCCCAATGAGATAGAACCATTAACACGAGATTGTCTTACTCCCATTCTTACCTCCATTCTTACGAGTAACTATCTCCCTGATCCCCATAGACTTGATTGAGCTCTTTCATCCATCACCTTCGATTATGCTACTCTGATTCCAACAGTGGAACACCTGGGATTCCTAGGCACTACTGTTTAGCTAACAATCTACAAAGAAACACACTTACCCTCCAGAGTGCTTACCATCCAAAATGGTACTAGAACCTTACCGACTTCCATTAGTAGAATAACTTCCTTGATGACTCACAAAAGTTTAGAATAAGACCAACAGTCTTCAGAAGATAGGTATCCAGGAGTTACATTACTACAACCATAAAAACGTAGAACATCCAAATTCATCATGTGTTTGATGCAGCTAAACCAAATTAGTTTGACAATATCCAGTTCTGGTTACTATATTCCATATCACATCCTCTTGTAGGGTTTTGATTCATTCAATATTTCTCCCGACACATGATCTCGACCAAAAACAACATAACACCATCAAGGAACTTTAAATCATCAACGAGACACAACTTCTAAGGAACTTAAGCAATCTAGATCGTAACTATGAGTGTCCATACACCTCATAAAGTCACACACAATATTTCACACACATCTAGAGATAACATTTCACTTTACATCCCAAAATCATTCATCTAAATCGTTTCGTCCCATCTTCCATAATCTTAGCTCACGCTCTTACTAATATATAATCCAAGTTACATGTTTAACTTCAAGAATTTAATTCTTGTTCCATCCTGGAAGTATAACTCACGAATCCTTTCAATAGGGTAGAGTATCATAATATACAAAAATACTACTCTCCTAGGGGTCCTCATCCGAAGCCATGAATCCAAGAAATTATTGAATGCCATATTCCGACTAATCAATTTACACCTTACTAACGCATACAATATACTGAACTAATCCCTTCCACATCACCACTTAGTAAGTCTCTTCCAACATCACTCCTTAGGGTTCTCCTTACCCGTTGTAGTGATACACCCAAGAGTTACTCACACCGAATATGGTTCACTAGGTTGGGTCCCCAAACATATGACTTCTATGATATCTCTACATATGACCAACTACGCACTACACCTTCAGAAATCCCAATTTCGAAACTACCAATCTGACTTGTGGTGACTTGTAACTCCATCCTCAATTTGTACATCCACAACGGTACACTTATGACATTTAAGACACCCTTAGCTCCAACACGGTGTGAATGTTTATAAGATAAATAACAACCAGACTTCTAATAAGCCAATATTACTCTTGCAATTCAAATAAAATGCACTTAAGATGAACCTTATCATTGCCACGCACTTATGACTGGAATTTTCTTCTAAACCAATATCTACTACACCCTTCATCATATTGGGGTTACTTGTCTAGATGACTTGCTACGAACAATCCTCATTGTCTCCCAATAAGCTCTTACAACATAACATATTCAACATCCTACACTTAGTCCATATGCTCCAGCTTAGCTTATCTTTTGTTGGCTATCACTGTAAGACCCCAATTTTGTCCCTAAGATCCCTCATGGCATCATATCATATCATTGCATTGCCTCAAGGATCATTGGACACCTTGCTTCCTTACCTGTGGGTGGGATTCTTTCTTGAGAGTGGTTCTTGATCACCAAGCATTGCTTGCATTTGTATATCATTGCTTTTCTTTTAATCACTATCCAAAAATGTACAAAAATATGTCATTAACCCTTGTTACTTGCAGCTGAAGCATTTGCAGGTCAAGCAATGAAAGGCATTCATTGAGCAATAGATGGTGGTTATTCTTGAGATTTGGACCCCATGATCATTATCAAGAGTTCATATGAGCTATGATGTCATTTTGAAGCAAAATCCCAAGTGATAGAGGCTTAAATTTCATCAGGACATTTCCAAGTCATCTGAAGACCCAGAAAGTCAACTGCAAAGTCAACTATGGATTTGGAGGTGGGAAGTGATTAGAAATACTTCATTCATGTTCAAACAAGTCTCATTTGACATTTCAAACACTCACATTGAAGAATTTGAAGTCAAGTAAAAAATTTCCCAAAATGGAAAGTGACCCATAATTTGAAGTTTCCAAAAAGGGAAAGTTTTTGGTTCAACTTCAACTCAACTTTCCAACATCAAAGATGTTTCAAATGAAATTTTGTCCAACATGAAAGTTGAATATCTCTCTCTCCCATTTCCAAAATGTCCAAGATCTTGAGCATCTTATGTGTGGTTGAGGAGATATGGTCCAATCATTGCCAAGTGTGCATGGGATTTCAAGTGACCATAACTTTTGATTCACAACTCCAAAATGAGTGACTCTTCTTGCATTTTTCTTCGCTTGACCTCTAATTTCCAAATCATGCATCACATTACATAAAATGTCATCATATGACCATTTGTTCTTTCATGTCATTTTTGGAGGGAAATTCAAAAATTCAAATTTGGTGCATTGTATGAACTTTTTTCCATTACCAACATGTGCATGGGAAGTTTTTGAATGAAAATAATTAGCCAATGTTACTGTTCACGTGTGCATGCTTCACACACCACCAAAATTTCAATTTTTGTCATAACACCTTATTTTCATTAATTTCAACTAAACATGATTAACTTTTAATTAAATTGAGATTAGGACATCATATAAATAAAAACCCTAACATAATTCGAGATGAACTTGATAATTTCACCATTTTCTAGATCTAGAAATTTTTGCCTCCAAAATTTTCTCCTAAGCATAATTCAAATTTCTTCAACATAGCACCTTGTTTTGATTGAAGAATCATGATCAGTGAGTGTGATTAAGTGTGATTTCAGCTTCTGTTTGAGGAATTCGAGCCAGGATTGTGCATACAAGTTCAAGAACATAACAATGGCAATTCAAATTTAAGCTAGATCTACACGTTTCCAAGCCTCAAATTCATCATCAAACTTCATAACAAGTGATTTGGAGTGGATTTGCATGCTTGCTTGGCCCCTGGAATCTACAGAATTCAAGAACTGATCTTCAAGAGGTCACATTTTCGATCACCTTAATTCTCTGTTTTATGTATATAATATTGTAGAACATTTGATGCTGATCGATCTGATATAAATTTTGTGCGATTTGGATAAGAATTGAGAGAGATATGCTTGATTGAAGTTTTGAATGTCAAACTTTATTTGCTTTGATTTGCATGAATCATGATGAATTAACATGAAATATTGCTCGATCTATAACCTACATGACATGAGGATTTGAATGATGTAAATTTTTTTGAATTCTGAGAAATTCTGGAAAAATTGGTGATGAACTTCATGCTGTTCATCTTCATCTTCGTGAAGAAGATGAAGATCTTCATCCTAGCGACGACTTAGCGTCCAAACTGGTGCGCTAGGGTTCTTGATGAAGAACGCGCCCAGGCCTTGTTTGATCCATTGGTTCCCACTTCGATTCCTGCTTCAAGCGTTTTGGAATTTATTTTTCACTTTAGCGCTCATTTGAATCTGAACATGGTTCGATTCCAGCGCATGTCACATTTTCAAATTCTTCTTCATTTTCCATTTTCCCTCCAATTTAATACATGCCATGTCCATTTTGATTTCATATTTTTTCTCCAACTTTAAAAATCCATAACTAATTGAAAAACCATCCAATTAATCCCATTCTTTTTGCAAAATGATCCTTTTTTTGTATAGAATTTTATGAAGTTGATTTCATGATTTTACACTTCCTGGATTTTGATTTGTGCTAGACTTTGTGATCATATGTGCATTTGTGACCTTGCCTTACTCTTTCTATTGTGAAATGCTTGATATTGATCCAATTGCTACCAAATTTTGCATGATGATTCTTGACATGTTAATTGACATTTTGGTTTTGGTTTGACATTTTTCCCATGATCCATTCCTATTTTGTGTATGTGTTAACATGGTGTGACAATTTGTGTCACACATTTGGTTGATCAACTTGTGTAATTTCATTTCCATATCAAATGACCTCTGTTGCTTCTGAATTTTTGTATGATGATCATGTTGGATGTGTTGAATGCTCATGATTTTTTCCAGAATTATGTGAATCATTTCTGTTTTGTTTTGGAATTTTCATTCATGATGATCAAATATGAGCTTTGAAATTGTATTTGACTTCCTTTGCACATGAAATGCTTTTGCTTGATGATTTTGATGTGTTCCTTTTTAGGACATGTTAATATGTGTTTGAAGTTGCATTGTGTTGAATTTCAGCTCCTGTTTTGGATTTTTTCTTCACTTTTGACCCTAGGCTTTGACCTAGTGGTTTGTGCTTACATGTGAGCTTTGAATTTCAGGTTCAAGCATCCAAATTCCATGGTTGATGTTGCTTCATGATTTGAACGTTGATATTTGCTTTTGATTGCTAACATTTGATGTTTTATAGGTTGATGATAAGTCACTTGAGTTTGCCTTATGGCTTATATTTTGTACATTGGGATTGTCTGTTTGTTATTGACTGTTGTCTGTTTGTCTGAGTATTGTACTGATTTATTTAGTTGTTTCCACAGGTACCTAAGTTACTTTAAGTTCATTTGAACTTTGCTTTGCTTTTGCTTGTGGTTGGCATACCACTTAGGTATAATCCCTAATCTTCATGTAGTCTGGAAGACCTGCTGTTATTGGCAGGCACATGTCTGAAGCCCTCCTTAAGAGGCCATGTTCTTGTTTGTTTATCTTTGTGCCAAGCAGGTAAAGTCCTCTTAAGAGGCAATTGGCAGATAAAAGGGATGTGTAATCCATCCCCTGCTATTCAGTTGTGTCATTCACTTTGCTCACACCATGTGTTGATGCATTGTGAATAAGAACCCAAGATCTTATAGAGTCATTTGTGGAGAAGAGTTCCTTCATTCTGAACTCCCACACTTTCTACTGATTAAAGCTCTCCCAGGCCAGGGATAAGAGCTATGAGGCATAACCCTCATCTCCATTTCATCTGCTTCACCCTAACTCTCAATGTTAGGGTTAAGAGCTCAAAACACCCCATTCCAGTTGGCTTGTTTCTAAAGTCTAACCTTGATTGAGCCTCTTGATTGAGTATATTGTGTGCTAATTGAATGATTGTTTGCTTGTTTGCCCATATGTGCATAATTGTTTGTGTATGCCTCTGTGCATTGATTTCATCTTTGAGCATTAATTGAATATCATTTCATGATCATTGTTCATTGCTTTGTGACATTTTGTTTTGGCCATTGAGGAGTCAATTGTAAGTCCAACTATTGGCAGTTGTTTCCTGTGATCTGGTAGGAGTTGGAACTAAGACCATTAATTGGCATTCCTTTCCTAGGAGTTGAGTGTAAGACCATTTATTGGCAACTTGTTTCCTCTTGCTTATGGCATTTGCTTTCCTTGTTTTGTGAGACTAGTATAAGTTCATAGATTGGCATCTGGTATCCATGTTTTCTTTGCTTTGTGAGACTAGTATAAGTCCATTGATTGGCATCTGGTATCCATGTTTGCTTTATGAGATTGGTATAAGTCCATTGAATGGCATCTGGTATCCATCTTTGTTTGTGAGTCTAGTGTAAGTCCATTGATTGGCATCTGGTTTCCATTTATGTTGTTTATCTGCTTTGCTTGTTGCCTTTTCCAAAGGAATCACTTGGATCATCTACATATGATCTCAAGAGGTGAACACCTAAGAAGTTTTGCATCCCTTAACCTTCACCCTTTTGTTTCCTTACAACCTCCATTTGCATGTTAACCCAAACCAGAAAACTTTGTGCAAACATTCTCACCTGTTTTCAAACTAGAAACCTAGGCCTTAAGCCTCTGATTTTCAAACTTCATTTTCACAATACTTTTTCTGAATTTGATCTAATGTCAACTTTGACCATCTTTGTGAATACTTCTAATTGGTTAATTTCACTCACTCAACTGCTTTTGTGGCCCTTGTCCACTTCTTACTCAAGTTTTCACGCATTAGCCATAGATCTCGATTATCTTAGTGGTTGATGTGAATCTCACCTTTTGTCCTTAGTGATCGAACTGCAAGACTTCCATACTGAAAACAGGGTTAACCCCTCTAGTATGTCGAAGTTATTCTCACATGGTGGACTTGTGGTTGTATAGGTTGAGTTTTCTCCCGTGGATAATGAAAGACCTTAGGGCTTTTGTTTAAAATCAATCCACTTACTTTTTGGAAATCTTTTAGCCAAACTACGAGGTTTTGATCCTGTAAAGGTACGTAGGCAATGGTTATCCATCCAAACACAAAAATAAC
This sequence comes from Lathyrus oleraceus, assembly GCF_024323335.1. Lineage (NCBI taxonomy): Eukaryota > Viridiplantae > Streptophyta > Magnoliopsida > Fabales > Fabaceae > Lathyrus > Lathyrus oleraceus. The sequence continues at coordinate 225,957,794 of NC_066584.1, forward strand.
TAACTTGTATATTCTTCTCTCATCTCTTCAATCAATGTTTGCACAAAAATATTTCATAAACAAATAATGATACAACAAGTTGTGAAAAGAGGTTCCCTAGGAGTACCTAGGATGCATTGGGTGCCTAACACCTTCCCTTTGAATAATTACCCCCTTTCCCAGATCTCTGACCTTTCATTAGTTTTCTATGTGTAAAACTTCTTAGGCTTTTGTTCACTTTTTAGCCATTCCTTTGGATAAATAAAAGTGCGGTGACGACTCTATCTTTGTATGCTTTGCTTTTGATTTAGTCAATAAATCATAAAATGACGAATACACCGCTACAGAAAAGTGGAGACTCTGCTGGGGACGTCTAACAAAGTTTCCTAGTGGGTTTGCTTACTTTTCACACTTGTTATATTATATTTGTCTATTTGTTTATGACATATTTTTGTACAATTTGGGATTACTGTATTGCTTGTAATGATTGACTTGCTTGATATATCAATTGCTGCTTGCTTGGTGATTCCTGTGAGATGAGTTCTATACCCGAACTCGAGTGCACCTTACGATAGGAGAATGGCATAGTCTCGTCGACTTGTGTGGAGTTATTCCTTAGCAAGTTGACTTGCAAGTCCATTCACTTGGTGGAGGTCATGTTGGATTAATGATGTCACACAAGTTATTTGTGGTTAGGCATTATTCTTTCAATATGTGTCGTAGAAGCCAAGGACCTTAGTTTACCAAGCCCATCTTGGCCTATTTTTAGGATGTAGTGCGGAGGTCGTTCAGATGTAAGATCTGATGCGATTGTTACGCGATACTACACTCATAAGAGTCTCTCTTGAGAATATTTTTGGAATACGAGTATTCGTTCCTCCGATAATATTCGAAAGATGGGATGATGACTATGGGAACCTCTGGTAGAACATGTTCGGCAGGTTTAAACCATAGTACACTCCCTTTGGGTGGTTCTTAACCGAGACTCCATGCTCGTGACTCACAACAAACCCGTGATTCATGGCCGAGTCGTTCAGACATCCTTAATATCAATGGAACTTGGATGTCGATAAGGTGAAAACCATAATCCACCAAAATGGATGATTGATATTAAGGATGATTGAGCCGGTTCACGTATCGTTAATATCAATGGAACTTGGGTGTCGATAAGGTGAAAACCATAATCCACCAAAATGGATGATTGATATTAAGGATGCTATGAGCTTTCCCATGACCTTTGTCTGGTGTGTTTTGCTTGATCCTTGAGTGTGATTGTTGCATTCATGCATTCATGCATTCATCTGCATCCATATCATCAGATAAAAAGAAAATTTTCAAGGAACTTAAGGGGTTTATTTGCAAAATTTTCAGATATGGAAAGACCAAAAAGCCATACAAAGAAGTACAGCTTTCGACAGCCCGACCTGAAAGAGTTAAGGAATCTGACATCTTATGTATTAGATCCCTTTGGTTTCAAAGCTCGGTATGGGAAGCTTCTGCCTCTGCTGATTACTCAGGTTGACGAAGGGTTGATGAATACTTTGGCGCAGTTCTATGATCCTCTGTATCACTGCTTCTCTTTTCCAGACTTTCAGCTATTGCCTACCCTTGAGGAGTATGCTCATCTTGTGGGTATTCCGATTCTGGATCAGGTGCCGTTCAGTGGCTTGGAGAGTATTCCTACTTCTCAAGAGATAGCTGACATGTTGCACATAGATGAATCCTTGGTTAAAGCTCATATGACTACCAAAGATGGAATTCAAGGTCTTCCTTCTGATTTCCTCATCGCTCAAGCTACCGTTTATGGGAAGGCCATGAGTGAGGATGCCTTTGAAGCCATATTCGTGCTGCTCATCTATGGGTTGGTATTATTCCCCAACATCGACAAATTTGTGGATGTGAACGCCATTAGGATCTTTTCTGTTCTTAATCCCGTTCCGACTCTGTTGGGTGATGCCTATGTCTCTTTGCACCTGAGGAATGCAAAGGGTGGTGGCGCTATTGTGTGCTGTTTGCCTCTGTTGTATAAGTGGTTTATTTCTCACTTGCCTCAGACGGTCGCTTTCAAGGAGAACAAGGGATGTCTACGGTGGCCTACGAGACTCATGTCTCTCACTAATGATGATATCTCTTGGTATGATCGCGTATATGACGGTGTCCAGATTATTGATTCTTGTGGTGAATTCTCCAATGTGCCTCTTCTTGGTACATGTGGTGGGATTAGCTACAACCCTATATTAGCACGACGTCAGCTTGGGTTCCCCCTAAAGGATAAACCTAATAACATTCTGTTAGAAGGCGTGTTCTTTCAGGAGGGTAAAGATCCCCAAGGCCTGAAAGCAAGGATGGTCCGCGCTTGGCGCAAGATTCACAAGAAGGGTAGAAGTGAGTTGGGTCCGAAGAACTGCATAGCTTTGGAGCCGTATACGACTTGGGTCAGACAGAGAGCATCTGAGTATCTTATGCCTTATGATTATCCGAGACCTACACCTTTAGTTGTGGCTGGGCCTTCAACCCTCCCTAACCAAGGCGTAGAGGAGTCGAGAGACGAAGACCTTTCACGTGCCTGGATCCGTGAAAGAGAAGAGTTACTTCAACAGCTGAAGGAGAAGGACGCTCTGATCGAGTTCCTCGAGCATCAAGTGATTGATGATCCGAACGATGCTTGGACTTCTTTACTTCCTCAGTCTTCCAAGTTCTGGAAAAGGAGGTATGATAGACTCGTCAAAGACAAAGCGGATATGGAAGCAGCATATGAGAGAGAGATTAAGAGGCTTCGTGCAGCTTATCTTCTGGCATCCCGAGCTTCTAGGGATCCATAAGATGTTTATTTTCCTTCTCTCTTGTAATATGATTGACAATGTTGTACTTCTTTGGTTCAAATATATTTGATGAGATATTTTCCATATGCGATTAAATGCTTAATATTTCAAAATTTGCAAATAGAACCCTAAAAGTTCCTTGAAATATAAAAATAAATCATATGCACCAGCATTGCATGCATCATTTGCATAAGCAGGTGTTTGTTCCGGTCTTCTTGTCTGTGGCCTAACTCTGTGCTCTTCATTTATTTTGAAGACAAGCTGACTCATCGGTACTACACCAGAGCCAACTCTTCCAGACTAATGGATCATCTTGAGCAAGAGAATCGTGAGCTGAAAGATGAAGTCGCCAGACTCACTGCTTTGATGGAGCAATTCTTAGCTGCTCAGAATCAACCGTCTCCGCCGCCTGCAACTCCTCCCCAGAGGACTGTTATCTCTGAGGTTGCTTCTGCAACAGTGCCAGCTGCTAGCGCCCATTTTGTGCCAACAACCATGCCTCCCGGGTTCCCGTGGGGGATGCCTCCTGGTTTTATGCCTGATATTCCTGCGCCAACATTTACTTCCATGCCGGCATCTAGCCCGGTCATTGCTGTGCCTCCTCCTGTCGTGCATACCGTTCCTAGGGTAGACGACACCATCTATCATTCTGAGCCGTCTGAGGGCCCATATTTTCATGAGAAGATGGATGCGATGAATGACCAATTTCTTGAACTCCGCAAGGAATTGAAGACCCTTCGAGGAAAAGATTTGTTCGGCAAGTCTGCAGCTGAATTGTGTTTGGTTCCCGGTGTGAAGATACCCGTCAAATTCAAGGTCCCAGACTTTGAGAAGTACAAGGGGAACACCTGCCCGCTCAACCACCTGGTTATGTATGCCAGGAAAATGTCTACTCAAACGGATAATGATCAACTGCTGATTCATTATTTTCAGGACAGTCTGTCCGGTGCTGCACTGCGATGGTATATGAGTTTGGACAGTGCAAACATCCGTTCCTTCAATGATCTTGGCGAAGCCTTCGTCAAGCAGTACAAATACAACATGGATATGGCTCCCGATCGTGATCAGCTCAGAGCCATGTCCCAGAAGGACAAAGAGACATTCAAAGAGTACGCCCAGAGGTGGCGAGAGCTGGCAGCTCAGATTACTTCTCCGCTGGAAGAGAAGGAAATGACTAAGATCTTTTTGAAGACTCTTAGTTAATTCTATTATGAGCGGATGATCGCTAGTGCTCCCTCTGACTTCACTGAGATGGTGAACATGGGGATGCGATTGGAGGAAGGAGTCCGTGAAGGACGACTATCCAAAGATGAAGGCTCTTCTAGCAAGCGATATGGGGCGTTTGCGAAGAAGAAAGATGGGGAGGCACATGCTGTGCAATCTCATGTCAAACCCAGAAGACCCTCCGTGGGGAGGAAGCCTGTGCGTTCAGCCAGCAATCAGCACCAGGTGGCTCACATAACACCTGTCTTCAGAGACAATAATCAGCAATATCAGCAACACAATAATCAACAACCACAGCAGCAGTATCAGCAACAACATCGTCCTCAGCAGCAGGCTTACCAGCCTCGCAACAACAGTAATCAAGCTAGTACGAGTTATGAAAGGAAGAAGATCACTTTCGATCCTATTCCTGTATCATACGCAGAGCTGTATCCCTCTTTGATAGAGCGGAAACTGATTACTCCGAGAGATCCTCCAGCTATACCGGTCAACCCACAGTGGTGGTATAAGCCTGATCAGCACTGTGTTTATCACTCGGGTGCTCCCGGTCATGATGTAGAGAACTGCTTTCAGTTGAAGATTAAGGTTCAAGACCTTATGAGATGCGGTATTCTGAGCTTTGAGGACTCAGGCCCCAATGTTAAAAAGAACCCACTGCCCGAGCATGGGAAGTTAGTTAACATGGTTCAGGGTTGCCCTGGCAAATATAAGGTCAAATATGTAAGCCATATTCGACAGTCATTGGTTGAGTTGCATCGTCTGCTGTGTGATTACAGTCATATGGAGCACGACCATGACAAATGCCGTATCTGCTCTGTCAACAGATTGGGTTGTCACCAAGTGCGTAGAGAGCTGCAAGAATTGCTAGATGATGGGACTATTGAGATTCTTAAGAACAGGAACGTTGATGAAGACGAACCAGAGGTGAATGTGATTTCTCCTGTGTTTAGGATACCTGAGCCTGTTGTCATCCGATATGATGGTAGAAAACAGAAGTCTTCTCCTGCTCTTGTTATCAAGCCTGCCGACCCTGTGCCTTATTCTTCAGACAAAGCAGTTCCCTTCCGCTATAATCCAGTTGCTGTTGGAGATGGGAAGGAAGTGCCCTTGCCTTCGTCCTCTGTTGTGAATATAGCTGATGTGAGCGGGTTGACCCGTAGTGGTCGCGTGTTTTCACCCCCGAAGCCTCAGGCTGTTGCTGATTCTGTTGAGCATCCGGTTGGGAATGCTGTTAATCCTCCGAATCGCCCACCTATTGCCAAACCCTCCTTTGTACAAAAGACTCCTACTTCTTCTGTTGGCCCTAGTGGCGCTATGAATGAAGACTGCGATGAGATGCTGAGGCTCATCAAGAAGAGTGAGTACAACGTTGTAGACCAGCTTCTACAAACGCCGTCCAAAATCTCCGTGTTATCTTTGCTTCTGAATTCAGAATCGCATAGGGAGGCTCTGCAGAAAGTTTTGGACGTGGCTTATGTTGATCATGATGTCACTATTGAACAGTTTGACAACATTGTTGCAAACATCACTGCTTGCAACACTTTGAGTTTCTGTGACGCTGATCTCCCTGAGGAGGGAAGAGACCACAACATGGCTTTACATATATCTATGAATTGCAAGAACGACGCCATGTCCAACGTACTGGTGGACACCGGGTCATCTTTGAATGTATTGCCGAAGACCACTCTTTCTAGATTGTCTTATCAAGGGCCTCCCATGAGGCAGAGTGGTGTTGTTGTGAAAGCTTTCGATGGGTCGCGTAAGACCGTGATTGGGGAAGTTGATCTCCCAATCAAGATTGGACCAAGTGATTTCCAAGTTACCTTTCAGGTTATGGATATCCACCCATCTTATAGTTGTCTCCTTGGTAGACCATGGATTCACGAGGCTGGCGCCGTGACATCCACCCTACACCAGAAGCTGAAATTTGTTAAGAATAAGAAACTGGTCGTGGTAGGGGGTGAAAAGGCTCTCCTGGTTAGCCACTTGTCTTCTTTCTCATATATTGATGCTGAGGATGAAGTTGGAACGCCTTTCCAAGCTTTATCTGTAGCCGAGCCGATTGAGAAGAAGTCTCCTTCATTTGCTTCCCATCGAGATGCCAAACTGGCCATCGAATGTGGTGCAGTTGCTGGTCTAGGAAAAATGATCGAGCTTGAAGACAATAAGTCCCGGCTGGCATTGGCTATTCATCTGGGGTCTTCAACGAGCAAGGTCTGTTCAAGAGTGGAGGTTTCATCCACGCTGCTCAAGCTGAAGAAACTGCTGCTATTCTGGAAGAGGATGCAGAGGATTCGAGCAATTTTGTCATCCCTGGTGGTGTCTGCCATAATTGGGTCGCTGTGGATGTTCCTACGGTCATTCATAAGTCAGCGTAATATGCTCACTTTGTTGAAAAACCCTTCTCCCATGCCAAAAGGAGAAGTGATGACATTGTTGGCATCATATATACAATGATATTTCATTCAATTAATGCATTGTTAAACATTTGTTTTCACTTTTCACTTTTTGCATGAAATCGGTGATCATAAAAAACCCTAAAAACAAGAATAAAAGCAATCTTTTCATCTGCATAATGATTTGTTTGTTTAAATTCTAAAGCTTTTCATTAACCAAAATCATTATGCAGGTTGATTCTAAAACCCGTTGAACATAATGATCCAACGCCATCTCCCAATTTTGAATTCCCTGTATTCGAGGCAGAGGAAGATGATGTTGAAGGGATTCCTGATGAGATTACCCATCTTCTTGAGCACGAGAAGAAGATCATTCAGCCGCACCTTGAGAATCTGGAAACAGTCAACTTGGGAACTGAAGATTGTGTTCGAATGGTGAAGATTGGGGCACTCCTTGAAGAGTCTGTCAAGAAGGGGTTGATCAGTTTGCTACGAGAATATTTCGATATCTTTGCTTGGTCGTATGAAGACATGCCAGGTCTAGATACAGATATTGTGCAACATTTCATGCCTTTGAAGCCTGAGTGCGTGCCGGTGAAGCAGAAGCTCAGAAGAACTCATCCAGATATGGCAGTGAAGATCAAAGAGGAAGTTCAGAAGCAAATTGATGCGGGGTTTCTGGTGACTTCTACATATCCTCTATGGGTGGCCAATATTGTGTCTGTGCCTAAGAAAGACGGAAAAGTCTGAATGTGTGTTGATTACAGAGATTTGAATAAAGCTAGTCTAAAAGATGATTTTCCTCTACCACACATTGATATGTTGGTAGACAATACAACTAAATTCAAAGTCTTTTCCTTTATGGACGGATTTTTCGGATATAATCAAATCAAGATGGCACCCGAGGATATGGAGAAGACAACATTCATCACACCTTGGGGAACATTCTGGTATCGAGTGATGCCCTTCGGTTTGAAGAACGCCGGAGCCACTTATCAACGTGCTATGACTACCTTCTTTCATGATATGATGCACAAGGAGATCGAGGTCTATGTTGATGATATGATTGCTAAGTCACGAACGGAAGTTGAACATGTTAAGCATTTATTGAAGCTTTTTCAGCGTCTGAGGAAGTTCAGGCTTCGTCTGAATCCGAACAAATGTACATTTGGAGTCCGTTCTGGCAAGTTATTGGGTTTTGTTGTCAGCGAAAGAGGTATTGAGGTTGATCCTGCAAAGGTCAAAGCAATACAAGAGATGCCTGCACCCAAAACTGAAAAGCAAGTCCGAGGTTTTCTTGGCCGCTTGAATTACATTTCCAGATTTATATCCCACATGACTGCCACATGTGCGCCGATATTCAAGCTCCTCCGGAAAGATCAATCTCATGATTGGGCCGAGGATTTCCAGAAAGCTTTTGACAGTATCAAAGAGTATCTGTCTGAACCTCCGATCTTGTCTCCGCCTGTAGAAGGAAGACCTCTGATCATGTATCTGACTGTTCTTGAAGACTCCATGGGTTGTATACTCGGTCAGCAAGACGAATCAGGAAAGAAAGAGTGTGCTATCTACTACCTCAGTAAGAAGTTCACTGATTGTGAGTCTCGATACTCTATGCTTGAGAAGACATGCTGTGCTTTGGCTTGGGCTGCTAAGCGTTTACGCCAGTACATGATAAATCATACAACTTGGTTGATATCCAGAATGGATCCAATCAAGTACATCTTCGAGAAGCCTGCTTTAACTGGGAGAATTGCCCGTTGGCAAATGTTGTTGTCTGAGTATGATATCGAGTATCGAGCTCAGAAAGCTATCAAAGGTAGTATCTTGGCTGACCACTTGGTACATCAGCCGATTGAAGAACATCAGTCTGTTCAGTACGACTTCCCAGACGAGGAAATTCTGTATTTAAAGATGAAATATTGCGATGAGCCTACACTTGATGAAGGTCCAGAACCTGGTTCCAGTTGGACGATGGTGTTTGATGGCGCTGTAAATCAGTACGGAAATGGTATTGGGGCAGTAATCATTACTCCTCAGGGCACACATATTCCTTTTACAGCAAGGCTAACTTTCAAATGCACGAATAATATGCTGAGTATGAGGCCTGCATTATGGGACTGGAAGAATGTATTGATCTGAGGATCAAGCACCTCGACGTTTATGGTGATTCGGCCTTGGTTGTCAATCAAATCAAGGGTGAGTGGGAAACGAATCAACCCAGTCTCATTCCGTACAGAGATTATGCGAGGAGGATTTCGACGTTCTTTACAGAAGTTGACTTTCATCATATTCCTCGAGAGGATAATCGGATGGCAGATGCTCTTGCTACGCTTGCTTCAATGATTGTGGTCAAGTATTGGAATGAAGTTCCCAATATCACCGTGATGCGCTTGGATAGACCAGCTCACGTGTTTGCAGTTGAAGAAGTACAAGATGATAAGCCTTGGTATTTTGATATCAAGAATTTCCTCCAGAACCAGGTCTACCCGCCTGGGGCATCTGTGAAAGATAGGAAAACTCTGAGAAGGTTGTCAGGCAGTTTCTACCTCAGTGGTGAAGTACTGTATAAGAGGAATTTTGACATGGTTCTGCTCAGATGCGTGGATAGACACGAAGCAGACCTGTTGATGACTGAGGTCCATGAGGGTTCATTTGGTACTCATTCCAATGGACATGCCATGGCTAGAAAGATGCTGAGAGCAGGCTACTATTGGCTGACAATGGAGTCTGACTGCTGCAAATATGTGAAGAAATGCCACAAGTGTCAGATTTACGCGGATAAGATTCATATTCCTCCAACACTTCTGAATGTGATTTCATCACCATGGCCTTTCTCTATGTGGGGAATCGACATGATCGGCATGATTGAACCGAAAGCGTCCAACGGACACAGGTTTATTCTCGTAGCAATTGATTACTTCACCAAATGGGTTGAAGCGGCATCATATGCGAATGTGACCAGGCAGGTGGTCGTGAAGTTTGTCAAGAATCAGCTGATATGCCGTTATGGTGTGCCTAATAAGATCATTACTGATAATGGATCTAACTTGAACAACAAAATGATAGAAGAGTTGTGCGCTGAGTTCAAGATTGCACACCATAATTCCTCTCCTTACAGACCCAAGATGAATGGGGCTGTTGAAGCTGCTAACAAAAATATCAAGAAGATTATCCAGAAGATGACAGTTACATACAAAGATTGGCATGAGATGCTGCCATTTGCTTTGCATGGATATCGTACATCTGTCCGCACTTCAACAGGGCAACCCCTTTTTCTCTTGTTTACGGCATGGAGGTTGTTCTCCCAGTAGAGGTGGAGATCCCATCAATGAGAGTCTTGATGGAGGCCAAGTCGACTGATGCTGAATGGGTTCAGAGTCGTTATGACCAGCTGAATTTGATTGAAGAGAAGCGATTGACTGCCATGTGCCATGGTCAGTTATATCAGCAGAGAATGAAGAAAGCATTCGATAAGAAGGTCAAGCCTCGTGTGTTCCGAGAAGGTGACCTTGTGCTCAAGAAAGTTTTGTCTTTCGCGCCGATTCCAGGGGCAGGTGGACTCCAAACTATGAAGGTCCATATGTTGTCAAGAGAGCCTTTTCAGGCGGAGCTTTGATGCTTACAACAATGGATGGGGAGGATTTCACTCGTCCTGTGAATTCAGATGCAGTCAAGAAATACTTTGCCTAAAAAGAAAAACAGGATAGCTCGCTAAGTTGAAAACCCGAAAGGGCGGCTTAGACAAAAATGAGCGTCTCGGTGGAGAACTCGAAAGGGAGATCCAGGCAAAAATTAGAGACATGAAAAAAATTGTATCCCGCTAGATTGAGTACCTCACTCTGGGGAAATCTAGGCAAAAATAAGGGATTTGGCAAGTAACTACATCCTGACAAGACTTTCTGTTCCGCAATTGTCTTTTCGTCAGAGATTCTCGCTCAGTCATCGTCAACTGAAACTTCAAATACATCGGATTCAAATTGGTAGAGAAATGGTCATTATGTTCAATGTAGCCCTCTTCCAATATATATCACCGATTTCAAATTTGTACAGATCAATGGAGTCTTGCCATTTGTAGACTACCATTCCATCAAATCAATTTGAGCTTTTATCCAATTATTTGCACTCTTATTTGTTTCAATTCAACAAATGTTTTGCATATTTTAATTGATAAAATATCATTGTTTTCAAAATAAACAAATCTTTCAAAAAAATTGTTTTTAAACAAAGTGAACATTCACAATGATCAAAGGATACTCAGAAGATTCTCAGTGTTCTCCCAAGGGTGGCATGATTTCCCATAGGGTAAGACATTTGTTCATATCTCTAGCATAACTGTATCTTTTTCCTATATAACCTTTCATGGTTTCTCCTCAGCGAGGTTGCTCAGTACAGTGTTGGTTGAAGTTGTTCAGCTTCATTTCCTCCGGCAGTACAACATTCTTTCTCCTAGCCTCTACTAGCCCCATGGTGGTTTTCATCCCCAGTGGAGTGTTGTTGGAACTTTTTTGTGGGCCAGTCCCGAGCAGAGTGTTTGTTGAAGACTTCAACTTGCCTCTCCAACATTATTCTCTCCCCAGCATGGGTGCTTTTCTTTGGAAGATTCGATAGTTGGTGGGTTGACATCCCAACACTTTGTCATTTCCTCAGATTGATCCCTAGTGGAGTTGTTGGTATGATGAGCTTCATCTGTGATATCTATCCCCATCAGAGATCTGATTGCTTCCTGGCACCTCTGATCCCTAGCATGAGTTGCTGTTGCGGCGTTTCTGCCTATGCATTGAACTCTTTTCTCCGATTGTGACTGACGATCCCTCCGGAAACCTCTTGAGGCCTTCCTCTCCTGCAGAGATTTTGTAATTTCCTCATGTCTCCGATCCCCAGTAGATTTGCTTGTATGACAGAATCTACTTGCATGATCTTTTCTCCCTCAGTGGATTCGTCCCCAATGGAGTTGCTGACAGTATCCCTAGTAGAGTTGCTTGTGCGACCAGATTCTACTTGTGTGTTCTGTTTTCGTGACAATTTTCGCCTGTGCAGCGAGCCCTCTTTCCAGCTGAGACTGATGATCCATCCTTGTAGAGATCTTGTTGTTTCCTGATCCCGTCAGAATTGGTTATTCTCCGGCGATCCTGGCTTTCTCTCCTGTGGTGTAGTACCGGACGTTTGATTCCTGGACCTGTTTGTGTTAGAAATGTCTGTTTTGTCAGCATTCATCAAACATAAATCTCGCATATTCATGCATAAGCATAACATTCAAATATTCATGTTTCATTTTTGCCATATATCTTTTGATTGTTGTCTCCTGCTAATTGGTGATATAGATCTCCCCAGTAGATCTCCCCAAGCAGATGTCGGGTGTCTAATCTCTCAACATAGAGTCAGCCCCTAAGCAGAAAAAGTCTGTCCTTTCCTTCAGCATTTCCCCACTGAGTTATATCCTCGTGGATGACGGTTGTTTCCGTTCCTTCCCAATACACATACCGGGATGGGTTTTCCCTATTGAGTTCTTTCCTCATTAGGATGAGTCTTGATTCCGTTTGCCTTTTAGTTCGATCCTAAATTGGCCTTTTGTGACTGTCTCTTGTGCTTCCCTGTGGTATAAATAAATAGTTGCTTACTAACCGGCACTCATTCATCTTATCCTCAGCGGAATTTGTTGGCTTCTACCTACTAATCGGTAGTTGTAAGTCCTATCTTTACGGTTTTCTACCTACTAACCGGTAGTTATAAATCCTACTTTTTATCCCCTAGCAGAGGTAACCTTTGTGGTTCATTCTGGTTGATGGCGGATTTTGTGGTTTTCTACCCAGTATTCGGTAGTTATAAATCCTATCCTTTGATCCTCAGTTGAGTCTTTGGTCTTCTACCTACTACCTGGTAGTTGTAAATCCTATTTTCTCCCATTCTGTTCCTCATCAGATTGTTGTGGTCTTCTACCTACTAACCGGTAGTTGTAAACCCTATTTTCTCTCCTTTGTGGAGTCAACCCTTGTGCTCATCCCAACCGATGACGGTTACTTTTCTGTGGTTTTCTGCCTACTAACCGGTAGATGTAATCCCCTCTTTGCGGTTATCGTTATCCAGTTTTCGGTATTGATATCCCTTCCCCTTTTGGATGTTTGCTTTGATTAAGCAATCTTATCCCCAGCGGGTCTTCCCCTTCCTTGTGGATAACTGCTCCGAGTAAGCAATTTTATTCCCAGCGAGTCAGCTTTCATTTACCCTTTTGCCGATAATGTCTGTTGCTCCCTTTTGATTGGTCATCATTATCATACCTAGTTTTGTATTCCGATGCGTTTCTTTTTGGTTGATTTATCCTTTGACAACCTACAAACCGGTTATGGATAATCTTCCATGCAAGTATATTATCTATGTTTTGACGGCAATAGATAATATATCTCATGCACTCTTCAGTCGAAGCCTTTCGTGTTTCCCCAGTCGAGTAAGATTCGTTGTCCCTTTGTGGAGTCGAATATTCCCCATTTGTTCTGATGATTGCCTTGCTTGCAATTTATCCCCAGTGAGCCATCTCTCGTCTACCCTTTTGTTGTTGGTAACGATTGTTTCTCTTTTCGGTTGATTTTATCCTTTAACAACCTACAACCCGGTTATGGATAATCTTCCATGCGAGTATATTATCTACGTTTTGACGGCTATAGATAATATATCTCATGCACTCTTTGGGTCAAATCTTTTGATTTTTCTCCAGCAGAGTAAGATTCGTATTCCTTGTGGAATCGAGTGTCCATCCTATAAACAAGTCTGCTTTTCTAGCTTTCTTCAGGGTGATGAGTGTTTTGGAACACAAACCAATTCACGTTTTCGATCGATCTATCCTTTAACAACCTACAACCCGGTTATGGATAATATTCCATGCGAGTATATTATCTACGTTTTGACGGCTATAGATAATATATCTCATGCACTCTTTGGTTGAATCCTTTGTTTGTTTCCCCCAACTGAGTAAGATTCGCATTCTTTACAGAATCGAATGTTCATCCTATAAACAAGTTTGCTTTTCCAACTTTCTTCAGGATGATGAGTGTCTTGGAACACACACCAATTCACGCCTTGATCGGTCACCTGTTATATGCCTACAACCCGGTATCCTTGGTGTTCCTTCCTGTCTGCTCCCTATTATGACCTTGGTCCCCTGTGGAGTCAGATTTTCCTGAGTGATATACCTTTTTCAGGTCTTCCTCAGATGTTTTGGTCGATTGATATCTCTCACCCTTATACCGGTCTTAGATATTCATTCTTCCTGAGCTTGTTACTCACTAACCGGTAACACCTCATCCTTTTGCTCCCTCTGGAGAGTCTTTATTAGACGTTCCCCAGCGGAGTTTCTGTTGTGATTCACCCTTTTGCTGTATTGGCGTTTTCCCCAATATATGCATTTTCCCTGGCAGGGAGGTTCTGTGTGCATCTTTCCCCAGCCTGAGTTCGGATTTTCATCCGAAGTATCCTTTATGGATAGTTTTATTGTATTGGCGTTTTCCCCAATACACGCATCTTTGAGTCAGCTTGAGTCTTTCCAATGGATTTGTCTTCCTTTGGAACTCTTTTCCCCAGTTTGAGTCCTTTACTCCCCAATAAGGTCTCCGGTCCGGTTGTGTCCTGCTCCCGTAGTGTCAGTTCTTTTTTCCCCTAATTTAGAGTCATGTCCTGCTCACGCATTCTATTCTCTTATCCCCATTAGAGTCATGTTAGAGTCTCTGTTCCTGGTGAGTGTATTACTCCGATGGATCGTCCTCTTCTTCTTTGTGGACCCATAATTCCCACAAAGTTTTGTTTCTTTTGCATTCATACATTTGCATCATGGGGTCTCTTAGGGACCAAAATTTGTCTCATTATTGTTATTTAAGCCCATTCTACCGCATCGAGATGAAGATTTTAACCTTCACTTCTCCGGCTAGAATGACCTTAAATAGGGGCATCTGTAAGACCCCAATTTTGTTCCTAAGATCCCTCATGGCATCATATCATATCATTGCATTGCCTCAAGGATCATTGGACACCTTGCTTCCTTACCTGTGGGTGGGATTCTTTCTTGAGAGTGGTTCTTGATCACCAAGCATTTCTTGCATTTGTATATCATTGCTTTTCTTTTAATCACTAACCAAAAATGTACAAAAATATGTCATTAACCCTGGTTACTTGCAGTTGAAGCATTTACAGGTCAAGCAATGAAAGGCATTCATTGAGCAATAGATGGTGGTTATTCTTGAGATTTGGACCCCATGATCATTATCAAGAGTTCATATGAGCTATGATGTCATTTTGAAGCAAAATCCCAAGTGGTAGAGGCTTAAATTTCATCAGGACATTTCCAAGTCATCTGAAGACCCAGAAAGTCAACTGCAAAGTCAACTGTGGATTTGGAGGTGGGAAGTGATTAGAAATACTTCATTCATGTTCAAACAAGTCTCATTTGACATTTCAAACACTCACATTGAAGAATTTGAAGTCAAGTCAAAAATTTCCCAAAATGGAAAGTGACCCATAATTTGAAGTTTCCAAAAAGGGAAAGTTTTTGGTTCAACTTCAACTCAACTTTCCAACATCAAAGAAGTTTCAAATGAAATTTTGTCCAACAAGAAAGTTGAAGATCTCTCTCTCCCATTTACAAAATGTCCAAGATCTTGAGCATCTGATGTGTGGTTGAGGAGATATGATCCAATCATTGCCAAGTGTGCATGGGATTTCAAGTGACCATAACTTTTGATTCACAACTCCAAAATGAGTGACTCTTCTTGCATTTTTCTTCTCTTGACCTCTAATTTCCAAATCATGCATCACATTACATAAAATGTCATCATATGACCATTTGTTCTTTCATGTCATTTTTGGAGGGAAATTCAAAAATTCAAATTTGGTGCATTGTATGAACTTTTTTCAATTACCAACATGTGCATGGGAAGTTTTTGAATGAAAATAATCAGCCAATGTTACTGTTCACGTGTGCATGCTTCACACACCACCAAAATTTCAATTTTTGTCATAACACCTTATTTTCATTAATTTCAAATAAACATGATTAACTTTTAATTAAATTGAGATTAGGACATCATATAAATAGAAACCCTAACAGAATTTGAGATGAACTTGATCATTTCACCATTTTCTAGATCTAGAAATTTTTGCCTCCAAAATTTTCTCCTAAGCATAATTCAAATTTCTTCAACATAGCACCTTGTTTTGATTGAAGAATCATGATCAGTGAGTGTGATTAAGTGTGATTTCAGCTTCTGTTTGAGGAATTCGAGCCAGGATTATGCATACAAGTTCAAGAACATAACAATGGCAATTCAGATTTAAGCTAGATCTACACGTTTCCAAGCCTCAAATTCATCATCAAACTTCATAACAAGTGATTTGGAGTGGATTTGCATGCTTGCTTGGCCTGGAATCTGCAGAATTCAAGAATTGATCTTCAAGAGGTCACATTTTCGATCACCTTAATTCTCTGTTTTATGTATATAATATTGTAGAACATTTGATGCTGATCGATCTGGTATAAATTTCGTGCGATTTGGATAAGAATTGAGAGAGATATGCTTGATTGAAGTTTTGAATGTCAAACTTTATTTGCTTCGATTTGCATGAATCATGATGAATTAACATGAAATATTGCTCGATCTATAACCTACATGACATGAGGATTTGAATGATGTAAATTTTTTTGAATTCTGAGAAATTCTGGAAATTCTGGAAAAATTGTTGATGAACTTCATGCTGTTCATCTTCATCTTCGTGAAGAAGATGAAGATCTTCATCCTAGCGACGACTTTGCGACGGCTTAGCGTCCAAACTGGTGCGCTAGGGTTCTTGATGAAGAACGCGCCCAGGCCTTGTTTGATCCGTTGGTTCCCACTTCGATTCCTGCTTCAGGCGTTTTGGAATTTATTTTTCACTTTAGCGCTCATTTGAATCTGAACACGGTTCGATTCCAGCGCATGTCACATTTTCAAATTCTTCTTCATTTTCCATTTTCCCTCCAATTTAATACATGCCATGTCCATTTTGATTTCATATTTTTTCTCCAACTTTAAAAATCCATAACTAATTGAAAAATCATCCAATTAATCCCATTCTTTTTGCAAAATGATCCTTTGTTTGTATAGAATTTTATGATGTTAATTTCATGATTTTACACTTCCTGGATTTTGATTTGTGCTAGACTTTGTGATCATATGTGCATTTGTGACCTTGCCTTACTCTTTCTATTGTGAAATGCTTGATATTGATCCAATTGCTACCAAATTTTGCATGATGATTCTTGACATGTTAATTGACATTTTGGTTTTGGTTTGACATTTTTCCCATGCTCCATTCCTGTTTTGTGTATGTGTTAACATGGTGTGACAATTTGTGTCACATATTTGGTTGATCAACTTGTGCAATTTCATTTCCATATCAAATGACCTCTGTTGCTTCTGATTTTTTGTATGATGATCATGTTGGATGTGTTGAATGCTCATGATTTTTTCCAGAATTATTTGAATCATTTCTGTTTTGTTTTGGAATTTTCATTCATGATGATCAAATATGAGCTTTGAAATTGTCTTTGACTTCCTTTGCACATGAAATGCTTTTGCTTGATGATTTTGATGTGTTCCTTTTTAGGACATGTTAATATGTGTTTGAAGTTGCATTGTGTTGAATTTCAGCTCCTGTTTTGAATTTTTTCTTCACTTTTGACCCTAGGCTTTGACCTAGTGGTTTGTGCTTACATGTGAGCTTTGAATTTCAGGTTCAAGCATCCAAATTCCATGGTTGATGTTGCTTCATCATTTGAACGTTGATATTTGCTTTTGATTGCTAACATTTGCTGTTTTATAGGTTGATGATAAGTCACTTGAGTTTGCCTTATGGCTTATATTTTGTACATTGGGATTGTCTGTTTGTTATTGACTGTTGTCTGTTTGTCTGAGTATTGTACTGATTTGTTTAGTTGTTTCCACAGGTACCTAAGTTGCTTTAAGTTCATTTGAACTTTGCTTTGCTTTTGCTTGTGGTTGGCATACCACTTAGGTATAATCCCTAATCTTCATGTAGTCTGGAAGACCTGCTGTTATTGGCAGGCACCTGTCTGAAGCCCTCCTTAAGAGGCCATGTTCTTGTTTGTTTATCTTTGTGCCAAGCAGGTAAAGTCCTCTTAAGAGGCAATTGGAAGATAAAAGGGATGTGTAATCCATCCCCTGCTATTCAGTTGTGTCATTCACTTTGCTCACACCATGTGTTGATGCATTGTGAATAAGAACCCAAGATCTTATAGAGTCATTTGTGGAGAAGAGTTCCTTCATTCTAAACTCCCACACTTTCTATTGATTAAAGCTCTCCCAGGCCAGGGATAAGAGCTATGAGGCATAACCCCCATCTCCATTTCATCTGCTTCACCCTAACTCTCAATGTTAAGGTTAAGAGCTCAAAACACCCCATTCCAGTTGGCTTGTTTCTAAAGCCTAACCTTGCTTGAGCCTCTTGATTGAGTATAGTGTGTGCTAATTGAATGATTGTTTGCTTGTTTGCCCATATGTGCATAATTGTTTGTGTGTGCCTCTGTGCATTATTTTCATCTTTGAGCATTAATTGAATATCATTTCATGATCATTGTTCATTGCTTTGTGACATTTTGTTTTGGCCATTGAGGAGTCAATTGTAAGTCCAACTATTGGCAGTTGTTTCTTGTGATCTGGTAGGAGTTGGAACTAAGACCATTAATTGGCATTCCTTTCCTAGGAGTCGAGTGTAAAACCATTTATTGGCAGCTTGTTTCCTCTTGCTTATTGCATTTGCTTTCCTTGTTTTGTGAGACTAGTATAAGTCCATAGATTGGCATCTGGTATCCATGTTTTCTTTGCTTTGTGAGACTAGTATAAGTCCATTGATTGGCATCTGGTATCCATGTTTGCTTTGTGAGATTGGTATAAGTCCATTGATTGGCATCCGGTATCCATCTTTGTTTGTGATTCTAGTGTAAGTCCATTGATTGGCATCTGGTTTCCATTTATGTTGTTTATCTGCTTTGCTTGTTGCCTTTTCCAAAGGAATCACTTGGATCATCTACATATGATCTCAAGAGGTGAACACCTAAGAAGTTTTGCATCCCTTAACCTTCACCCTTTTGTTTCCTTACAACCTCCATTTGCATGTTAACCCAAACCAGAAAACTTTGTGCAAACATTCTCACCTGTTTTCAAACTAGAAACCTAGGCCTTAAGCCTCTGATTTTCAAACTTCATTTTCACAACACTTTTTATGAATTTGATCTAATGTCAACTTTGACCATCTTTGTGAATACTTCTAATTGGTTAATTTCACTCACTCAATTGCTTTTGTGGCCCTTGTCCACTTCTTACTCAAGTTTTCACGCATTAGCCATAGATCTCAATTATCTTAGTGGTTGATGTGAATCTCACCTTTTGTCCTTAGTGATCGAACTGTAAGACTTCCATACTGAAAACAGGGTTAACCCCTCTAGTATGTCGAAGCTATTCTCACATGGTGGACTTGTGGTTGTATAGGTTGAGTTTTCTCCCATGGATAATGAAAGACCTTAGGGCTTTTGTTTAAAATCAATCCACTTACTTTTTGGAAATCTTTTAGCCGAACTACGAGGTTTTGATCCTGTAAAGGTACGTAGGAAATGGTTATCCATCCAAACACAAAAATAACTAACTTGTATATTCTTCTCTCATCTCTTCAATCAATGTTTGCACAAAAATATTTCATAAACAAATAATGATACAACAAGTTGTGAAAAGAGGTTCCCTAGGAGTACCTAGGACGCATTGGGTGCCTAACACCTTCCCTTTGCATAATTACCCCCTTTCCCAGATCTCTGACCTTTCATTAGTTTTCTATGTGTAAAACTTCTTAGGCTTTTGTTCACTTTTTAGCCATTCCTTTGGATAAATAAAAGTGCGGTGGCGACTCTATCTTTGTATGCTTTGCTTTTGATTTAGTCAATAAATCATAAAGTGACGAATACACCACTACAATCACCAACTCAACTTCTTAGAATACAAGACTCACGACTCAACAAATGTGTGTTACTTCGCATCCATCTCAAGACAAGAAATCCATTACACTTGCTTGTGACCATAATGCTACTATCACATACTTCTCTTAATACCAAGGTTTAACTTCCTCCATTCCACTACATACTCTAGAAATCCTCGATGCGAACAATCATCAACTACACGCCCATAACTTCGTCTTAATGAATCTTAATGGTCCCATTGTGCCTTTATCTAAAATGTACCCCATTACAACAGTTGTATTGTAACACTCACACCGCTTCCACACTCTGTGTTCACTTATCTTCCTATGGTAATTCTCCCAGTTCCAATTACAAAACCATTCTGTTAGAATTCCTTAAATCCAACTTACTTCCTATTCTCTTCAACCAAATCTCCTACAACCAAAACTCACTGGAGCTTCCATTACTATATAATGTGCGTTATCTCTCTCCAACACAAACTCTTATAATTGATCCTTAGGTAACTTAACATTCCATAATGGTCTCTTACTAACGCTGAACCGCTGACGAGCTATCCCAAATCCGATCTCCCTTCTAAGACTGAACATACTTGATCTATCTTCTAGCCTCCATTTGGTCCATACATGTTTCACTCGGAACAAACAACCATGTCCTCGAGTCTCTCCTTAGACTTCACCACTACCTTAGGCTCCCAACAAAAGTGAACGTACTTATCCCTCAAGTCCTTAACCACTTGCAAGGTACCATTCCAAATATATATTCCATTAAATACTCTCGTTCTTCCAAAATATTTTAGTGGCCTTAGAAACTGAAACACTGATACACTACCTCACTTCCAGACCTTATGACATATGTGTAACATAACCATCCTTTCTCCTTTACCATACGGAATTACTCACAATACATATTCCATATCAGTGAGTATATCTTACTCCACTAGCAATTCACACCTTTCTCAAAGCTCTGACAATTCATCCAATAGAGATCCTCAACTTCTCAACTCTGTTAACACCACAGAATCGCTTGAATGATACACTACTCTTCAATTCCATAATACCCAAATCACAACTTCTCTGAAACTTCATCTGGGTGTTAGGGACCAATTAGTACTACTTTTTATATAATTTTATTGGTCCCCTTTACCAATTTTTGATGTAATTACACACTTTTATTCTCACTATTTTGTATAAATGCAATTAGGTTTAATTGATGTTGTTTTGAGTAGTTATTTCACATATTTGTTAGTTTTGTAGAATTTTTGGACAAGAGAGCTTCGGAATGCATAATCATAATTTGGAAGAAGTGTTGAATGCAATTTGGAGGCCTATTTTTGAAGATTAACACTTGGAAGAATACTTGCATGAAGCTTGCAAGGCAAGGAAGCTGAAGTAGCTTCAGTTTTCGCCGCGATCTCCCTTCGCGGCGCGAACCTTGCGAATCCAGCAAGCTGTTTTGGTCAAGTGTGCTGTTTTCAATGCCAACTGTGTTTGACAATTTTGTATCTGTTTTAGGGGGCTTTTCAGTTTTAGATGAAAATGAGCATTTTAGGAAAGGTCAACCCTTTTAGAAAACAGAATGGAAAATGCTCATTCATTCATTCATAGTTTGATATTTTGTAAGAGAAAAACAGATTTCTTACCATTGCCTTTTGTTTTCCAAAATGATGATGAGGAGCTAAACCCCATTTTGTCAAGATTGGAGGTAGTAGCTATTCCTATTTGTTTATGTATTTCATTTGACTCTTATATATGATAAAAGATTGTTGATGTATTGAATGATATTTTTGCCCTAAGTTGAATATTAGATTTGAGTAGTTGTTGAAAGAGGTTATTTAAGTCTTGACATAAAATATATTTTCAAGTAGTGAATAAGTTGTAGAAATAGATTTATTCACTACTCTTCTTTTATATCAACCATTAAAGATTGCTATATTGATAGTTAGGTGGAGAAATCGTCTAAAGATTAATATAGTGATTATCACAATATCATTTAGACATAAATGATATTGAGAGGATACTTGAACATCATCAATAATCTTAAATCTATATAGTTGTCATAAGGAATCATAAGCAATTTGAATAGTGAACTCCAATCTTGCCAAGCCTTTTACATTTGATTAAAACTATTTTTATTGTTTTAATGACATTTTACTCAAAAGATAACTTTTCAAACAAAACAACTTGGTTACATTCTAAACTTATAACAATTTGGATTATAGAACGGCGGTAATAACAACCAATCTCTATGGATACGATATTAAAATATTTGTCAAAAATATACTTTTCAACACTGGGCTACCTAGTTATCCATACTTTCTAACTCTTGGCTTGAGCCTACTCTCAAAGCACAAGTTCCACCCACACATCGGAGTCCTCGTGGTCGCTCAACCATGATCCTACCTACCATACACATAACATTAGGTTGATCAGGCCCAATACTACATACAGTGATATTAAGAATCATGCAGGCTAAACACACATATGAGGTATGAATAGATTTACTTATGATGTTTCAAGGCTAGGTCGAGAATCGACCTACTCTGATACCAACTGTAACAACCCGTATAATATATATCTAGAATAATATCATACAAGTTTTAATAATTGATACTGATCCAACATAAGTGCCTAATGGCATCAATATATATACATGTCCAAACTAAAAACATCAACGGAACATGTTATACAATAATGCCTAACAATAAAAATCTAAGAACTATGTGCAATATCTTAATTGCACACAACTCCACAGCGGAAGATCCGAATAACTGCGTCCCTTGAAACATCCATAAATAGCTTCTACTGAATTCAACCTGTAAGGAATACCTGAAAAATAACAACAATGATGGGATGAGATAATAATCTCAGTGAGTTCTCCTATCATATGGGTCCACTCGGCTCTACAGGGTTTCTAATCAATATTCAACTCATATCCAACTCAAGTCAACAAGGGAACAAAGACTTGAGCGATGGGGAAACTATCTCGCAATTGTATGGCAACATGCATCTGAGTTCTCATAACTCAACCACGATCATTATTCAGATCACGAAACATCAATTCCCGAACGGACTTACGTCTAAGCCAGGCCCGATTCATGCATGCTCGTATGATTCGACTTTCGTGGTGGATATCAGGTTCCCCTATGGGACTCGAACCCACTTTTAAGAACCATCACTCGTATGGGACTTTACCCACTTTGAGTCTCTTTCATCGTACGGGACTCTAACTCACTTAGGTGTCCATCTTTCCCCCATGTCCGCCATGGTTGGGGCTCAAACCCAATTAAGGCTCGAATCATTGGTTCCATATCCCAATGCTTACTCATCTAAGCATACCAATAGAGATGTGTACCATCACAGAAAACACACATTCTGAATACATGATCGGTTTCACAAATCATCGGTTCCATGAACCATAACAAAATCCATCAATCACAGGTGACTTCATTCACCACAATACACAATTAATAATATGGCATGTTCCATACAATGCGTCTCATTCTCAATCATGGCAACAATTCGTCCACGACCTCCATATAAGCGTCGTACGAATGAATACCGTATTCTCATACATATATCACACATGTTCCATAACCTATATTATCTTTCTAAGTTATTAATCATGTTATACTCCTAGGTTTCCTCACTCACCTTTGTAAGGTTTTTAATCATGTTATTTCAGCTTCAACATAACAACAATATTTAACTTTCATCATAATATAATTCATAGTATTTATAAATCACATAATATTTTATAACATGGAACAATAATAATAGCCCTTTACGTTATCTTTCTAATGCATCCGTCCGTGTCCAAAACGGAGTTATAACACTCAATTAATTCATTAATCTATCTTAATCAAGATTTAGATTAATATTTATCCATTGCATAAGTATTCAACAACAAACTCATTGGCCTAATGGTAAGGCTTGTACATATTTTAATTCATCAAATAATTAATTCATGTCAATAGATTGATCAAATGAATCAATCGATTGGTTTACTGAAATAATCGACTGGTTGGAACTTCGTACTCACAAAATACAAAGGAACCAATCGATTGGTTCTTCAAAAATTCATCTTTTAACCATTCCTTTTTTCCATTTCAACCACCCCAATCCACACTAAAACATACAACATAACATAATATCATGAAGCAACATCAACATGTTATTATCAACAACCACAACCATAAGGTATCAACACCATGATACACTAAGACAACATGTGAAGGTTAGGGATCAAGACATACAAGCATGGATGAGTAAGAACAACAACAAGCTCATCATGGATTCATCAAGTTCATGATTACGCATTACACACAAAACCTAACCCCCAAATTTATAAAGTTTCTTCCTCCAAATGCTATACTAGCTAAGAACTCACCTTGGAGAAGAAGATGGTGAAATAAATATGAAGTTGGTGATGAAGATGAGATGATGGTGGTGAATGTTTCCATGGCTTTCTCTTCTTCTTCCTTCCTTCATTTTCTTCTCTCCTTCCTCTTTCTCTTTCTTCTTTCCTTCTCTTTCTTTTCTTTTTCCTTTCTGATATCCATCCAATCGATTGTGCCCAAGAACCAATCGATTGGTTCTTCAAACTTCTTAAAAAATTCATCTTTTAACCACTCTTTTTTCCAATTTCAACCACCCCAATCCATATCAAAACATACACCATCATGAATCCATGCCAAAACACATAACAATCATACAACATAACATAACATCATGAAGCAACATCAACATGTTATTATCAACAACCACAACCATAAGGTATCAACACCATGATACACTAAGACAACATGTGAAGGTTAGGGATCAAGACATACAAGCATGGATGAGTAAGAACAACAACAAGCTCATCATGGATTCATCAAGTTCATGATTATGCATTACACACAAAACCTAACCCCCAAATTTATAAAGTTTCTTCCCCCAAATGCTATACTAGCTAAGAACTCACCTTGGAGAAGAAGATGGTGAAATAAATGTGAAGTTGGTGATGAAGATGAGATGATGGTGGTGAATGTTTCCATGGCTTTCTCTTCTTCTTCCTTCCTTCATTTTCTTCTCTCCTTCCTCTTTCTCTTTCTTCTTTCCTTCTCTTTCTTTTCTTTTTCCTTTCTGATGTCTCTCACTCTCTCTTACCTACTTCTTCTTATCCTTTTCTTCTTCTCTTTCTTTCTAACCATACAAAATACATATATAATAGTTATAATATCAAGTAGTAATAAAAATATCCCAATTGATATTTTATCTTCCAGCACCAATTGACCAATTATTAATGTTACCAAAAATATTCTCTCTTGTACTTATTAATATTGGTCTGTCTCTTTATTAATAATTAATCTCTTCAGAGTTCACTGGTTACTCTATTGGTCCCAATTGACAATATTTAGAGCACATAGGAGCTCCAATTGTTACAACTAACAAAAGATATAGTACACAGGAACTCAATTGATCTCAACTGACAACTAATTGAGCATTTAAAGGAATATGGGATATTACAATGTCGGTGGTTGAAGAGTTTCCTACCAACAAGAAAGTTGCACCATAATGTTTCAACTTGGTTTTCGACATGTAAAAATTCTTGAAGTGGTTTAACTTGAAGTGAAGTATACTCTTCTTTAGGCGGAGTATGATAGTTTTTTAAAACTATGATTGTCGGTGAAGACAATGTAAAATATTTTGAAGTGGTTTAGATTTAAGTGAAGTATACTCTACTTTAGGTGGAGTATGATAGATTTTTAAAAATATGATTGTCGGTGAAGACAATGTAAAATTCTTGGAGTGGTTTAACTTCAAGTGAAATTTATTCTTCATGATAAAGTATATGATTGTCGGTAATGAGAATGTGAAATTCTTAAAGTGGTTTATCTTCAAGTGAAATATATTCTTCATAAGAGGGTATGATAGTTTGTTAAACTATGATTTTCGGTGAAGACAATGTGAAAACTCTTGGAGTGTTGTAGCTTCAAGTGACTATACTCTTTATGATAGAGTATGATTGTCGGTGAAGACAATGAAAGTTTATGTAATATTTTTAATCAAGGTGGATATTGTTGGGGTTGGTTGAAAATATACATGTTGAAGAAGTCCCACATCGCTTAGTTTTGTGAATGAAGAAAATGTTCAAGGCTATATATAGGATATAAGTTATTTGAAGTCCCATATCACTTAGTTTTGTGAAGGAAGAGGGAGTCAAATGATATATATAGGATTCAAGTTCTTCATTCCAAGATGCATCAGTCAAAAGCACTTTAAGCTTGTATTTGACTTTCTTTGTTCTCTTATACTATTGTATTAAAGTGTTGTGAGATATAGTTAAATATTTATTTTGGAGGATGTGTGTGTACCCGGGGCCTGAGTTAGTTGCGGGTATATTATGTGTTGTAATAATTTTCACACAATGTTATTCTCTGGTTGTCATTTGACAACGGTCGTGGTTTTTCTCTAGTTTTAGAGTTTCCACGTTATGTTCTTGTGTTGTGATTGTGTTCCTATTTCTTCTCTATACTTTGTTTTTTTCTCTCAACAAGTTGATGTTAGCTGTAAGAAGGGATGGAAATAACCAAATATTTCCAATTGCATATGCTGTTGTAGAGGCAGAAACAAATGACTATTGAGAGTGGTTCTTAAATCTCTTACTTGATGACTTGCAAGGCATGAACTTGTGAACAAAATATGTTAAAACTTACAAGGCATGTTCTTTGTTCAAATGTCATAAACATTACATGTATGTCATCAACATTACAAGGTTACTAACTGTGTTCAAACTTGTGAAAATTACAGGCCTGTTATTTGTTCATTTTTATTGTGTACATTAAGCCTGTTAACATAATCAATTTCATTGCACATAACATTGACCATAACATTACATTGCACATAACATTACACACAACAGGTCAACATAACATACCTAATCAACTTAACCTAAAACAAATCCATGAATTTGTTACTAATCAACTTAACCTAATCAAACAAGTAGGTACTAATGGATTATATTTGATATAACTGATCCTATTAGCAACACAAATGCCATTCCCATGGTAAACTTGTTCATCATCTTCAAGAATTTTATCTTCAACTTCAACTCATTCTCTCTGATTATGTCATCATTAAACTTGACCTTTTCTTGGTTTAATTTTTGGTGCAGTGAATATATTACTTACTTGGCTCTTTGAGACATCTCTTCACCATACCAAACAAAGTGACTACACCTCTTATATTCCTGCGTCTAAAATTAGAGAAGAACAATGAAAAGGGGATTAAAGAAGAACGATGAAAGAGGGATTTTCTAGAAATGACAAAATAAAATAGTTCACGGATATTACATTTACAAACTAATACCTTGTACATCCCACAATAAAAAATGACAACATTAGTTCAAATCCGTCCAAGCAGTCATTAATGGAGATGGAAGACCACATTTGCATTCACCATTATTTTAGTGAGAAACAAAACGATTACTTGATGTTAAATATTGGAACATGGTGATGAGCGTTGGATCATGATTATTTGTAAGATTTTAAGATTTTATGGAAAAGATGAAGTAGAACATTGAAGAAAGGGATGAAAGGAGGTAGAAGATGATGGCTGCGATTCTTCACCAAAAGTTTTATAAATAAAATAAAATAAATAAAATTATTTTTTAATTTAAAATTTGTTTGAAAAGTTTTTAAATGATGTGGCATCAATTTTTTTAAAATTGATTACACATCCTTGGCCACGTCATAAATGAACCTACCACATATCCAATTTTAGGAAGGGACAAAATATTTAAAAATATTCAAAACAAGAGATTTAAAATCTGATTTTTTAAAGGGACTAAAAAATTAATTTTTAAAAAAGAGAGATCAAAATTACATTTAAATCATTATATAATTAATGACAATCCACTACCCTACTTAAATAATAATTTCATTAAATTGATTTTTTAGTTATTAATGAATTTTCCACCGTCACAAATGTATAATAAAATATAATATTCTAGAAATAATATATTATTAATTAAAAAAATTAAAATATATTTTTTATATTAAAAAGGAAAAACAATATTTATTTTAAAATAATTTGTCTTTGTCAAAATGACATCTATTGGCATACGGTTGCAGCCCTTTTGTTATATTCAATAATTCTTCTAATAATTGATTAAAAAAAATCTTCCAATAAAAGAATCCACCTATCCTTGACAAATTTTGCGTCAGTGGAACAAAATGCAGTTTGGCAATAGTAAAGCATTGCTTTCTAGGACCATACTCATGTATTATTTTCTGGCAAATTTTGTTTGAAACTCATTGTATACAAGATTTTGTCTCTGAATATATTCTGCATTCATCCAAAGTTAGAAGTTTGATTAAACATTCTCATATTAAATTAAATTATAATAAGAAGAATGGTAACATCATTCTCTTTTTAAGACTCTTTTTAATACTTACTTTATTATCGAATGAAACACATGTGAATAAACACACGTGAATCTTATCATTTTATGTGAAATTTATTTTCAAAGTGAGAGACATACATGCGTTTCACTCAATAAAAAAACGAGAGTTAAAGAGAGTACTTCTCTTTATAATATGACTTCATATTCATGTAGTGATTTCTTTTAAATAATCATATTTTTTAAATTAAATCCCTAAATAATTATTTATTCAAAATAAATACCAAAATAACCACGTTTTCAAACAGACGCGTCAGTTGAACTGGCGCATCGATTTATATTTCAAAGGAGGTGTCATTGGAGCTGGCGCATGCTCCCAATGGCCATGCATGTAGGCATCATGCCTCTTGGTGCATGTATGTATGCTTGGTGTATGCGCCAATGCATCTGACGCATGCACCTTTAATTTTTTTTTAATTTTAAAAGTTAATTTAACAATTAAATAAAAAAATTATTGATTTTTTTTATTTTTTTATGTTATAATAAAAATTACATGGAATTGACCAAAAATTTAATGACCGACCCGATTGAAACGCCCCATGTTCCACATCCAAGTGCATTAGTCTGTCTTCGAGGTCTCCCACGATTTTCCTGAGGTGTTTGGGGTCTTTGAGTGCTGACATGATCCAATGGTGGCTGGTGCGAAAGGTCAGTGGAAGGTCCAACAGTATTTGATAGATGTGTCATCATTTGTTCCCAATAGCTGGGGGGTTCTCGTCAACGATGCTTCCGTAATTGAGTTCGGTGCCCATGTTGTCGTAGTTGGATCGATGTGGTTGAGTGAGTTATGGACGGTATAGTTGCTCGAATTGGGACATTGAATCGTTTTGGAAACGAAACAATGGTTCCTGGGGTGTACTATAGTTAAACAATGTTGAGTGTTATAGTGATGGGATGTTTGGGTGGTCAGTGGTGGGGGGGCTACGATGACATGAATTGTATGAATCATCTGGGCTATAGACTGTTGTGTTGGCTGCATATGGTTATTGGTGGGTAGGGTTTGATTCTTGGTTTTGAGGTTGGGTGTGTGGCATGAATGTGTTGCGAGGTTGGGTGTTTGGTTGTTGAGTGTATGTGGTAGGGTGATGGTGTGAGGCTGATCGCTGGGTTTGGATGGTTTGACATTGTTGTTGGACGGGGACTTGTTGTTGGGCGTATGATGACGAAGCTAGTTGGCGTGGATCAATCAAATACCTTGGCTCAGACACAAATTGTTGCGTTGTAACCGACCTAAACCATGCCATATACTGTTGAGTTGGTCTAGCACCCTATATGACTGGTTCGTTTAAGATGTGTTGTCGTCGATTCCTTCAATAACGACACATCTCTTTTGCGAAGTCTCTCCAGTCGGAATAATCCCATTGGGCATCGACTCTTCTTTGATGCCAATCTCCTAAACACGTCAGAGGTTCTGGAATTTGTTGCTGCATGCTGAACTGCAGTTTTACCCAGTCACTTTGGTGCATCTCCACAATAGTGAATCAAATAATTGGTATTTTTGCTGTCCAAACTGCAACATCATCATGGTTAACCTGATGATCAAGACCCATATATGGTCTCCAGATAAACTGTACAACAATACGACATGATTAGATGATAAATAATTTAATAATTATTTTTAAATTAAAATAGAGTTGTGTAGGAGTATTACAATGTCTGGTCCAATGTGATCCAATAGATTGCGATAGACTACTATAGCGTGTTTCAGACACCTATTGTATTTCATCCCTCTAACTAACCACCTAGATAAAAAACAATTGAAAAATATTATTTACAGTTAATTGTAATATAAAGTCTAATTAGTTATGTGGTAAAGTTTTAAACTTACTTTGTTGCAAACGGGAATATGAATGACTTCTCGATTACTGGGCGAGTGACGACATTCTTGACCAACCCCATGCTTGTAGCAAATATGCGCATGAATAAAAAGTACAAGTATTTTTTTTTTGGCATTTTTACACATCGCACTATATAGATGGGCCAAAACAGCTGAACCTCAACTATATGTGCTTACCTTATTTATGTTTCGTAACAACTGTAAATACATAATATTTACCGTATTACCAGTAGTTTTAGGAAATAAAAATTTATCAAATAAAATCATAATATAACACCGAGCTTTAATTATTTTTCCGTACTCGGTAGATTCTTCGGTCAATGTTATACTCGCATAATATTATTTGAAATATCTTAAATTAATACCTTGCCCCCTAGCTTGACAGAATGTCTCTCCCACAGTTTGGTCATCACACAAAGGGGCACCCAATTATTCATTGCAAATAGAGTTATCCTGGTTAACTCTACCATTCACGGTCTTACCATCGATACTTAGACCCAACAACATGTAGACATCCTCAAGTGTGACAATATACTCATCGAAAGGAAGGTGAAATGTGTGGGTCTCAGGTCTCCTTCTCTCCAACAAAGCAAGAATAAATTTATAATCAACCGAGTACGAGACTATGTTGAGGAGATTTCCAAAACCGCATCCTCGAATATATGGTTCTATCAAAGGATCGTGGGGTACATATTCATGTACACGACATCAAAATCGTTTTGGGTCCTAATAAAACATAAGTAAGAAATACAATAAGAAGTAATATACAATAAAAACATAAATAATAAATAAGTACGAAATAAATAGGAAATGAGTAAGAAGAAGTAATAACATGCAAATATCGAGATATTGTCGACTGTTCCTCGATGTTCATCATCCATAGTCAATAGAGACATAATGTTGTAGAGGTTGAGTGCTGCAGAGGTTGAGTGTGGTAAAGATGGAGTGTTGTAGAGGTTGATTGTTAGTGTTGCAGATGTTGAGTGTTGTGAGTTGATGCCTTATTTATAGATGAATAAGTGTTGTAGAGGTTGAATAGGTACGCAGCATATGAAGCATTGGATAGGGTGGATGCATGTGACATAGGTGTAGACTTCTAAGGCTATGGCGCATGCTTGCTTTAGAACATGCACCATCTTGGGAACGTCTCTGTCAGTCTTAATATCCACTCATTCACGCACTTCTCCATTTTGGTTACACTTGGACTCAAGCCATTGAATCCTTCTAATCCTTTCACCATCTGCAATTTCTCCTTCTAACCAACATCCGATTAAGGTATTCTAACGAATCTATATTCCAAAGTCGAATCTTCATCGGCGGTGCGACTACTGAAAAGACTAAATCGACATTTCTCTTGTGAATGTATCCAGACATGATTAAATAAAGAAAATTGAAGGTAATTGAAGTAGAATGAAATAAAATAGGGTTGAAGGGTAAGAAGTTGTGTGAAAAAATATGGGAGACGCGCAAGGTATTTATAGATGAATCATGAAATGCATGCGCCAAAGGCCTGGACGCCACACACAAGCACACATGAATGCACCAGATGCATGGGCGCATGTGCTAAACTACACATGCATGCGCCAACAACCATGACGTCTCCATGCAATGCCATTGGAAGCATGCGTCAATGGATTCGGCGCCTCCTTTGAAATGTAAATGGATGCGCCAGTTCAACTGACGCATCTGTTCGGAAATGTGGCTATTTTGATATTTTTTTTTGAAAAAATGGTTATTTAGAAAAAATTCTCATATAGTAATGTAAAAAAATGTAACTATTTTAAAAAATACTTAAAATTTAAAAAACATATTGCTGCGGAAAGGTTTATTGATTTATACAAACTATGCAATATTTTAAAGAAAGATTAGTGAGGAACAATAGTATAATTTATTAAACATAACAAGTAACTTCGGCTCTATTAGTTGAATAATGACATCTCATTATGAGTTTTAAATTTATAACAATTTATTTATTCATTTAGTCTTATTCTTTAACACTATTATTTAAAGTCTGATAAACGCTGTTTTGGGTCGGTCAAACAGCCTAGCAATCCAAAATATCATCATAGAAGAATGATGGACACTTGGACCTCGGTCAGAAGGCCACATACTAGATTCGAGGAACTTGTTCATCATCAGCCATTGGAATGAATCCAGTGGTCTCCCACCTTTTACACAATGTCAACTGAAAGCGGTTTTAACAGTCAATCATACATAAATTAGTCCATGTGCCATAACAAGTGCAATTTCATTTACTCTTGTAAGTTACATCTTTCTGACCTTACTATTTTGAGCGTTGGAGTGCAATCTTTTAGGAATACCCCACTCTATAGTACCAAAGACCTGCATTTCCGTACCAAAGAGCTTTGTGTCAATATGTTATCAGTCTTCTACTTCACACTAGAATAATGGTTATGACTATGGAAATTGTCTTTTGATTCTCACAAATTTCTAAGTTGAATTCATCAAATTCTGAATGTTGCATCGTCGCAACCACTATATCAGTTGATCTAATCTCCGCTAACTCTATCAATCGATAACGATGACTTCCAAGTCAGCTCGAATAACCGCTCATTGCAATGTCGGTCTTGCGGGCAAAGCTGCCGCACCGGTCCTCGCTCCCACATATGAAGTTCCACCCCTTTACGGAAGGGGAGGCTATCCGATCATAGTAACTTCTCGGACTATCTCATCTCTTCAAGCTCCAGTTCTCCCACATATAGCTCAAGGCACTTTTCAGATCCTTCTGTCCTTCCAACCTTTTTAGTAGTTGCTTTAAGGTCGAACTTCTAAGCAACCTTAAGTGCATAAGCTTCTGAACCATAAATGTTATAGAGCCTTCGAAAACATCAGACCACACTTGAAATATAGTGAGCCAATGAACTTATCACTAATATTTACAATTTGGTACAATAATTAAATATACACCTTCTGGTTTAGAAATTTCTACGAGTAGAAGGAAATCAGAAAATAGTTGTGTCGCAAGGTCATACACAGATGGATGCAGTATAATGCGATGACCTCAGAGACACACCTCATGCGACTCTCGCCTCTTCCACCTTATCTGATTCTCGAAGATACCTCCTCACAACATCAGAGGGCATCCATATCGTCAACCAATGTCCTCCCCAGGCTCTTCAATATCCCCTAATGGTTTTGGAGGTAGAGAATATAGTCGCACACCTCCTGAAGATCACCGCTCTAAAAGATCTCCATAGTACCATTCTTAGAAAATAGATGGGAAATGCTCCAAAGATCAGGCCCCTTTCACCTCCATAGGAACTTGTTCTCAAAACACACTATCGACAATAGGATTCCCAAGTCTTTTAAAAATCCACTGAAGTTGGAAAATTACAACAAAACTGGGGACCCGAACGAGCACATTGAACACGTATATACTATGCGTGACTATCACCATGCTAAGAGCGTAGTGAAATGTAAACTGTTCATGGTAACTCTCAAAGGATCCACTATGACATGGTTCAAATTCTACTATGAATCCACAACCCAATTCCCGACATGAAAGTGGAAACCAAAGACAATAGTCTTTCTTAGAAGGATCCATAATAAAAATAAGGAAACTCTCCAGGAGTATATCAACCAATTCACAAAAGTGGTGGCAGAGGTAGGCGGATTAAATGACGAGATGAAATAATGGATCTTTGAAAAAGGATTCTAGATGGACTGCATGTTTCGTGAAAATTTAGGACTATAAGGCATTGTATACATGAGCAACCTTCTCATTAAAGCCTAGTCATATATCAATTATAAAGAAAATATGTTATCAGAAGATGTAGAAAGAAACAAAGGATCAGGAAACCCAACAAATGACCAACATTGAGATAGAGATACACACCGACACTGAGATGACAGATATCAAGACACTCACCGAAGACCACATGTAAGATTTTCATCTTACACCCCTCTCAATGCATCTAGATGAAACACTTTATAGGAATGCACGAATACAAACCTCAAAGAAGTCAATATAATATATCCACATCGCGTCAAAGAATCACCAAATACAAACAAGTCAATCTTTTGACGCTTCCGCAAAAGCCACAAGCATAACACATACAAGTTCACCCATGTGAAAGACGACATCAAAGAGTTGATAAATAGAGAAATATAAATATGAAATTTCTAAGAGGACATAACAAAGGAAAACCGTGATATTAGAATAAAATCCCTCGTAGAAACCAAGAGACGAGAAAATTTTCCATGAAAGAAGTGGTCCAACCGCTGGGAAAAATCATCACAAAAAAAGACGAATGAGGTCGTCATGAAGGTCAAGGAAGAAAAATACAACAATTAAGATGAGGTGGAGTATCAAAGAGGGAAATCTGTATGATATTATACACCGAACTCTTGGAGAAGTTGGGATTGAAGAAGGAGAAGTTACCTCCTTATATGGACTATGATCTCTTAGATTTTAATGAAAGGGTGACCCGTCCTTGGGGTTTTGTGGAGCTTATGGCCACCTCTGGGGAAGGAAGAGACATCATGGCAATAGATCTACACTTCTTAGCGGTCCTATGCAAAAGCGTGACCCTTTGCAACAACTTTATACATTGTGTCTTCCCCCTTCAACTAAAGATAAAATACCATAATATTCATCAAGAACCAATTATGATATGTGCTGACCTATTAGGATCCCATCACATGCATAAATCTCTATAGCATAGTCAAGAAATGACATTCGTCATGCGAAAGAAGAAGGACCCACTAGAAGTTAATATCATCGAACTCTGCAGACACTTGGAGATAACCATGATTAATCATTAGACCGCATAGCCATGCTCTGAAAGAAGGCACAATACAATAACTCATAATTTAGTAATTTAAAGCACCGACTATGGGAGAACAATATAAGATGAGTCCTCACATCAGGGAGCAAGAAATTATGTAAAGGAATATGACCATGCCCTATATTTCATGCACAATTAAAGGCTGGAGATCGACTGAGATGTGCAAAAACTAGAATATCCAACCCCAACGGCCAATTCGACAACATGAGATATTCACTTAGAGGTAGGGGAGGATTAGACTCATGGTAGAGCATGTTCCTCAGAGACGTCTAATAAAGCTTCCAGGCACAACCACATGTCTGCTACTAAAGACCAAGAACACAAATTTGAGCTTAGAGCGATAACCCTCAAATGTGAATACCTCATTATAAATGAACAAGGACTAAACACCTGTTTTCATTGGAAACATAAGCCATAAAAAAAACAAAAAACCATACAAAATAACAAATGAGAGAAAATAGCGAGAATGTTTTGATCATTAGCATTATTCTTACAAAGCAGTCTCAAGATTTTCGCTCAGGGATGAAAGAATTCCACTTGCTTCAAGGAATTCTTGATAAGCATCTGCATGATAAAGTAACTAAACTAAACGAACTTCATATACTCTTTGGTGAGATAAACCTTTTTAGGTTGCATCTAACACAACTCGTCTTGAGCTGTTTTCAAACTACCTCGAGCATCACTTAGGGCCTTCTCCATCTACCCCACTGTCTTATGAGAAGAATCTAAAGTCCCATTCACATTGACTAAAGTAGTCTATGTGTCAAACAATGCCTTTTAGACTGACATAAAAGTCGAATACCTCTCCTTTATTCCTAGAGTCAATGTATTCACCTTCTCACCCAACAAAGAGGGGTACCCAAAATCTCACACCTCATCACCTATTTTCCTCAATATATTACCCGACCTAGCGAGTTCATGAAGAAGCTCGTCCTTTTCAATAACAAGCGAACAAATACACTCCCCAAGCCTTTATTTTTCATTTCAAAGACTCCCATGCGCCAGATATGACACCTTAAATCCCAAAATGATATATTTCATATTTATAGATATTTAAAGTGATCGAAACTAATAAAATTTATGATTTTCAAAAACTTTATGAGATATAAAGGACACCACATCATCAACTAATGCATTAATTTTTTTTCTAAAAAAACATTTATTCAATTAAAACGAACCAACGTCATTATAATGAATATTTATAAGTTCTTAATATAGAAAGAGAAAACTTTTTTAAATAATTTTTCCAATCTGATATCACCTATCAGAGCAGTGCTTCTCTTAAACTTGAATTTCAAAAATAATTAACTTGTATTTATTGTGGCTTCCCAAACACAGAGCCAAGCCAGAAAAACCAAACACAAAACGGGGTGTATCAAATAAATGTATTAATATAAAACTATTAAGAAGAACACACAAATTGGCATGTTAACAGAGCGGAGCGTGGACGGATTTTTCCTTCTCTGTACCCAAATCTGAATCCTTGTTAAAAACCCATTCTCCACCCAAAACTAAAATAAGGATAAATAATTAAACCTAAATCTATTTCAAATGGGTTCGAGTATCCTTTCCTCATCCTATCCCCACCTCAAAATAGGATAAATAATTAAACCTAAATCTATTTCAAATGGGTTTGAGTATCCTTTCCTCATCCTATCCCCACCTCAAAATCATTTCTTTAAATTGAAATAGTCATTTTCCTCAAACTAGTAACTTGTCTCGAACTCTAAAAAATATTCGAAATAATAAATTGAACAATCGTGAAATATTTGTAGCATACATTCAAATATTTCAAATAATAAATATAAATTAAAATATTAATATACTAATAAAATAATTAATATTATTGTTTTGGACCGGCTAAATGCCCAATAGACCAAGACCCAATCCATCTTAAATCTACTCTACTCGACCCAAAGTATAAAAACAATTCATACACTAAGAATAAGGTACAATATCCGATCTCCATTTTCACTTTACTCATCTTGAATCTTGAACTAACTTGGGAGTTGAAGTGCTAACCATGTAGTTCCACCCTGCACCATCGTAAAGGAGATCAGAGCCACCGTTCAAGATCACCAATTATCCAACTAACTACCTTCATTTTTGGTTCCTAAGGTGAGCTAGAGCATCCATTTTTGGTTCTTGAACGAAACAATACCACTGTCAGTGGGAATCGACTTCTGTTTCCTGTGATTTTCCATGAAATTCATGTTCTCTTCACAACATCATCAAACAAACTTAGAAGTTATAGATTTGTATTCTTATGATTTCAGATCCAATCTCCGATTTACCAGTTCGTAACCTCTTTAGGATACAGAATCATGATTAAATCAAATTTTGATTTCTATACTTTTTGCGAATCCACAATCACCTCGGTTTCATCGTACGTAACCGTATGAGATCTAACAGTCAAGAGCATTCAAGAGGAGAACGCAAAGATATATTGCGGTTATTTCAAGTAGTTACAATTTCTAGCGCGATTCGTCAATTTGAAATCTCTGATCCCATCGTGGAATCCGCAAATAGCAAAGGGAAGGGTTTGAGAACCAGATATATGTTAACACCAGGGTATGAAGGAAATTCCCCTAGAGGTTGTGCCAAGGTTCATAATTCACTCTCTGACCTAACACCGTTCTCACTTTTTCCTCTATCAGGGTGCTTACTGAAGCGACATCGTTTAGATACGACAAGTTCATAGTTAACACCAGACACAAATCAAGATTCAAGGCACCTTCTATGTGCACCAAAGGATCTTTGGTTGGTCGAAGGGCCTACCTCAGGTCATATCCGGTGCTCTTCTAATCACTTGGCCCAATCTTGTCCACGAAGGCCCACTCAAGGGCGTATGATAAATAGCAGGGTATCCGAGCGAAGAAACAACGTTTCCCGAACAATATTGCTCGACTTGGATAAGCTGACCATTGAGTCTCCGAAATCAGGCTAATGAATGCCAATGGAAATGACCGACCATGCAATCAGATAAAAGCCACCATGGATTCTGGTTGCAAGGAGATCGATTGAACATAATCCTAGATCCCCGACCTCCTAAGAAATCCAAGGGGCCTCCCATCCAGTCCAAGAAAATGCTTTGAAGCGTGAAATGCACTCAACTTGGTGCCTCGGGGAAGGACAATGACAATGACCGAAGTCGTCGCTGAAAGTTTATCTTCCGATCCATTTCATTGTTTATTTGTAATGAAAATTTGACTATGAAATGAAATTTTATCGCAAAAAAAAAACAGCTATCAAAGTCCCATATTTAGGGACTAAATAAAATACGAGACACCACCCTAAAAATTCTAAATTCCTTGTATTTTCTATTTTATTTGATTTATTTTTTGTTTTTATATTTTCAAAAAAATCTTAAAAAATTGTACACTCTTAGTTTGATTTTATTTGATTTTTAGTTGTATTTTCATATTTTTATAATTTTATTTTAAATATTTTTCTATTTTGTAATTGTTTTTCTTAATAGGGAGATTATTGGTATTTACATATTTATTGAATTGTTGATGCATGACTACTATATCTGCCTATCCGATTACACTCTATACTAAATTAAAAAAAAACACAATATGACACTTTATAGATACGCATATCCAAAAATACAATTTTTGTAAAAAAAAATGGTGTATCCGAAGATGCATCTCCAAAATTAAATATAGTATGGGTGAATCAATATTTTATGTTCAATTTTGTTAAAAATGGATACATTAGGAGATGCATCTCCGAATTCTAAAGATTTTTTTTTTTTATTTTCATTAAGAATTTGTGAGAAAGTATAAGGGTGCAAAAAAAAAAACTCCTATTTATAAAAATGCAAAGGGGCGGACAAGAAAGTGGACTCATCTTATTTTGCCATATCTTAAATATAAAATGTTTAATATCTTTTTAGTTCTGGATTTTAATTTTGGAATTCATTTTGATCTCTTAATTTCAAAAAAAATCCAAATTGATCATTTAATTCTTCAAAACGTATCATGGTAATCATTTTTGTCTAATTAATGACAAATTTAACGATCAATTTTTAAATTTATTCGTGACTAATTAGATGAAATGATTAACATGACATATTTTAAAAAATTAAAGATCAATTTAAATATTTTTTTAATAAATTAAAATATCAAAATAAACTCTAAAGTTAAGACACGAGAATAAAAAGAATATTAAATCAACTTTACCATTTTTAATCCAAATTGTTAAAATCTCGATAATATTTTTTTGGATTGATCCCGAGCTAGTCTGAAAGACCTACCCCATTTTTCCATTTTTAATCCAAATTGTTTGAATTTAGTGGTTAAACAATTCATGATCAAGCCCTATTTAAAAAACCTAAAAACTCGGCGTTAGCAAAATAAAAAATAAAGTTAAATAGCAAAACAACGATGTCACACACGCACTACAACTGCGTGGCTTAGAACCGACACCAAATTTTATATAATACTTTTGGGAAGCATAATATAGTTAAACAATTAAAATTTTCACGGGGAATTCTGGGAGATAGATTCCCCTTACGTGTGTATATGGCAAATTGTAAATTAAAATCATCAGCACTAACATGAGCTTTTTCATTAGATTCTATTTATTCTCTCCCCATGTGTTTTCTCATCCAATAATTAAACTCTAAACTTTCATGCATGTTGACAAATATTTTAGCTTGCTTATCATCTTTGGATTCTCATTTTGCACCTTCAGATGATGTGCACCTTCTTTACATTTTTTTTTATATTTTGTTCTTTTACGTACAAGATAAGGGTGACGAGGGTTATCATAACCAACATCTTTTCTATACATACAAAGAGCATGCACATGCCTAAATGGGTCTTAAAGAAAAACATTCAGACATTTTTTATATGACAAAGGAAAATTATTAATTTAGTATTCACATAAATTTTAAATGTCATTAAAATTAGTTTTCTTAATAATTAAAATCTCAAAAACTTATCTTAAAAAAGAAGAATTTATCATGCAAGTTAGGTCTAACTAAACTCTGTCGTTTAACTTGTTTTTAATAGTTTGAGTTATTGGTAGAAAATAATATTTATGTATAAGATGAATATGTTGGAGTAGGATCTTATCTGTGATGGTTGAAAGTAGTGTCATGCCTTTATACACGGGGAAAATAATGTTATGGAAGGTTCTGCTTTGCTAGTTAACGTGAGGTATGATATTTTTTTTTCCTTATATTTACTCTCATATCTATTTTGGTCCTTTAATTTTTAAGAAAATCAATTTGATCTTTTATCTCTTCATAACTTGTCACGTTTTTTTTTGTTAAATCAGTTAGTCAAAGTAAAATTAAATAGTCACATGGCGTTGATGTGGAGATTAGGCGGTGATGCGGAGATAAATTAGGCGTCGTGGAAATTAAATGAAGTTAAAATTGGATGGGTTAAGATCAAGTCATTCATTTCATTCTCATTTCAAAACCTTAGCAGACAAAGAACGCCAAAGAATGAAGGCAACTTCAAAGGAGAGAATGAATGGAAGAGACAACATTTGAAGAATTTTTGAAGGCAAAATCGTTATCATAGGTGAAAACGAGTGAAGGTGACAACGATTGAAGAGAGAATGATTGAAGGAGAAATCGAAGGTGTAGACACCATTGAAGAATGTTTGTTGCATACTATTAGTATCTTTGTTTCGTTCTCATTTCAAAACCCTTGCAGAAATGAACTCTCATTTGCTTTAGTATTTAGGGATTTATCTTTTTTCTAGTGCTAGGATTTTAGGGTTTCAATGTTATCTTGTATGTATCAATAAAATGTTATCTTTTTATTATTTAGAGTTTCAATTTTAGTGGTATCCTGAATTTTTCCCTATAGTAAAATATCATTTTAGGGTTTAAGGGTATCCTAATTTTCGCCCCCTTTTCTAATTTTAAAATTACCAGACTTAGAAAAAATGAAAAAATACCCGAATTTGAAAGTTCATCATGGTGGTGAGTTTACGGATAGTGAACAAAATGTGTATGAAGGAGGAACACGTGTTGATTTTAAAATGGTTGTTCATAAGTGGAGTTACTTTGAGTTAGTAGGTATACTAAATGAACTAGGTTATAATGAAGTAGATACAATTCATTATAAGGACTCCACTTTTATGATGAATGATCTGAATCATGACAAAGAGGTCTTAAACATTTCTGATCTTTGCAGGGTTCATTTTGTCGGAACAAGAATTATTCATACCCTTAAAAGGTTTTTGATGATAACAAAGTATTAAAGAATAATAAGGTTAACTAATGAATGTTCTAGTGTGCAGGATCAAAAGACATTAACCTTGACATAAATCAAGTTAATCACTTAGAAGAATCATTAAAGAAAAACAAAGTTGTTCTGAATCTAAAGGATCAGAACCAAGCCTTCAGACTCTGAAGAGTCAACTCAAATCTTTCAGATGACCATCCTAAGCTTACTTAAAAGTCATAGATCAACAAGGTTCTAAAGACTAAATTAGTTTGAAGCAAGCAGACTATGTCATAAGGAATGCCTCTGCAACTTCTGAACAAGCTTCATCAGCAGTTTTGAAGATTCTGCTTCAAAGGATTATTGTCTATATCAAGTCATCAACTCTGAAAGTGTTGATCAAGATTAGTTTTGAT
The DNA here is from genome assembly GCF_024323335.1 of Lathyrus oleraceus. Classification (NCBI taxonomy): domain Eukaryota; kingdom Viridiplantae; phylum Streptophyta; class Magnoliopsida; order Fabales; family Fabaceae; genus Lathyrus; species Lathyrus oleraceus. The sequence goes on from NC_066584.1 coordinate 225,998,915, forward strand.
CAAGACTCTGATAAAAGACAAACTCAGAACCTGTGAACCCAAGACTCTAAAGTCTCATTTAAACCAAGTTCTGAAGACATACTTTAACTACTGATCATGCTTTAACTAATTCTATAAAAAACCTCTGATTCAGAAATTTAAGTATAAAGATAACAAATAACTCAAATCAAGCTTCAACAAATGTCTACAAGAAGTCTCCGGTCAGGAGTTATCTAAAGAAGATCACGTGACAACGACACACTACTTTATGTCAAATCAAGAAAAAGTAACATTGTCCAGATCTTATCCATCCATTGGTTCTGAACTCTACTTTGTTCTTCCCAACGTCTTTATACTATCTAAGTTTATAGTTTACTTTACGTTCTCTAGCTAAAGACCTTCAATGGATAATTGTACCATTGGTAGTTTCAATCTTCAAAGGATCTATTCTCAGCATCTATATAAGAATAACATTGAAGACATTCAAAAAGAGAGAATGTGTGGGGGTTGAAGAATACGTGATTGTGTTGACAAAGTTGTGATATCAGTTCACAAAATTGGTTGAGAGAGAGACTGTGTTATACATGAAAACACGGGTGAGAGAAACACACACAAAATGGAAAATATAACCAGAAGGGTTAAATGTGTGAGAGTTGAGTGAATATGATTAAAAAGATCAACAAAACAGATTGGAACAACAAAGAAGAAAATTTGTGCACGAAGAGAAGAAGATTGAAAAACTTTATTCATCCAAACATAGGAGCAATCAACTTATATTTTGCTCAAGAGTGTAAAGTCTTTGTGCATCTGCTTAACTAAGAAGCACACATATAAAGACAAGGTTAATACCAGACTCTTTTGTTAAGAGAATATGAAGACTCTAGCCGTTGTGCTCAAAGTAAGTATCTTTTTGTTAGATTGAGAAAATAAGTCTCCTGATGAGTGCTTGAGCAAAGAAGTCTCTTTATGATGATTGAGCATTGAAGTCTCATGCTTGATGTGAGAGCAAGAAGTCTCTTTCTAGATAGATCGAGCATTGAAGTCTCATCCTTGAGGGAAGAGTAAGAAGTCTCTTTCAAGGTTTTATTAAGAAGAAGTATCTTTCCGTGGGATTGAGTAGGAAGTTCTGAATGGGTTGTTCAGACAATGAAATCTCTTGCTTGGGGGATTGAGCAAAAGTCTCATTGAGAAAATTGTACTCTATTGATTATAGTGAAAATCTCTTGTGCTGCAAGGGGACTTGACTACTCTAGGTTTGAGAGGAACCATGATATATTGTGCGTCTCTTTATTTACTTCTGCATTTTGTCGCATCCGCGAAAAACAACCGGCGGGAAAAATAAAACAAACAGAGCCGCCACCGTGCGTTATTTATCCCAAAAGAGGGAAAGGAAACGCTCGAAGTAAACCTGGAAAAGACATGGTCTCGCGATCATAGAGAGATGGGATCGGGAGTCGGTTATGCGAATGGAAGGTATTAGCACCCCTACGCATCCGTCGTACTCGACGGGATCCACGCTCAGAAAGATAGAATAAGGTTGCTCAAACTGCTCAAAAGAATGAACACACACACACTAGAACAAGACACAGATGGAAGAAGAGGGGGAACGGGCTCGCTAGGATATCGCATCCTATGCCTACGTATCTCATCTGGAATGAGAATCAGAGCTACCGTAGTTCGGCTAACGCACGCCGAAACAAAACCCACACAGGAAACCGACTGCCAATCGCTGGACTTATGTCAGACTCCACACAAACAGGCAAACATGGAAACCAAATGCCAATCGCTGGACTTACATCAGACTCCGAACCAACAAACACACACAGGAAATCAACTGCCAATCGCTGGACTTACGTCAGACTCCAAACGCACACATAAGAAACCGACTGCCAATCGCTGGACTTACGTCAGACTCCAAGAAAACAAGAGGTTAACCGGACGCTGAGTCGTCAAAAGCAACAAAGAAGGTTGAACAAACAAGCCAACAGGGAGTCTGGTACTCGAGCCTGCTAGCCGTCAAACAAACACACACAAAAAAAGGAAAAGGGTGCCCGGAGAGATCTCGCATGATCTCCTGCCTACGTACCTCATCTGGTATGAGGATCAGGGCAACATAGTTCCCCTGAACAGGGAAATAAATTTCTATCCTAACCAGAGACTGGGAAATGACAGACTAGAAGGGAGACTGGCTCGAGCCTAATAGTTATCATGTAATCCACAATGGCCCTAGGTTGAGGTTTCTATCTAACTTGCACAGGGAGCAAGCTATCCTAAACAGCACAATCACACATACAAGCACAATAAAGCAAACACACACACTATATGCACACAATTGGGCTCATACAAGGCTAGGCTGCAAAAGCAAGCCAACTGGAATGGGGTGTGGTTAGCTCTTAACCCTAACATTGAGAGTTAGGGTGAAGCAGATGAAATGGGAAGTGAGGGTAAGACCTCACAGCTCTTATCCCTGGCCTGGGAGAGCTTCAGACAAAATAGAATGTGTGGGAGTTCAGAATGTAGGAACTCTTCTCCACAAGTGACTGACACAACATGATCTTGGGTTATTATCCACAATGCATCAACACAAGGTGTGTGAGCAAAGTGAATGACACACTGAGTAGCAGGAGATGGATTACACATCTCTTTTATCTGCCAATTTCCTCTAAAGAGGACTTTTCCTGCTTGGCACAAAAATAAACAAACACAAGCATTGCCTCTTAAGGAGGGCTTCAGACAGGTGCCTGCCCACATAACAGGACAGGTCTTCCAGACTACATGAAGTCAGAGAGTTATACCTCAGTGGTTAAGCAACCAAGCAAAGCAAAGTTCAAAGTGAACTTAAAGCAACTAAGGTACCTGTGGAAACATCAAACAAATCAGTACAAAGTTCAGACAATCAATACAACAATCAATGAGCAACAAACAATCCCAATGTACAAAAGGCAAGCCAAAAGTCAAACTCAAATGAGTTAACATAAACCTACAAAACATACAAAGGTTAGTAATCAAAGGCAAACATCAATACTCAAGTGATGAAGCATCATCAATCATGTAACTTGAATGCTCAACCTGAAATCAAAACTCAAACATAAGCAACCAACCACTAGGTCAAAGCCTAGGGTCAAAGATGGAGAAAAAATTCAAAACAGAAGCTGAAATTTAACATGAATCAACTTCAAACACATCTTGAAACATTCCAAAAGGTCTCACATCAATATCATTAACCAAAAGCATTTCATGATCAATTGAAATTCAAAGCAATTTTAAAGCTCAAATGTGATCCACCAGAATGAAAAATCTCAATTAAATCAGAAATGATTCAAATAAATCTGGAAAACTTCAGGATCAACCAGGACATTCGTAACATGCATCACACAAAAAATAAGAAGCATTGGACATCATTTGGCATGGCAAACACATCATACAAGTTGAACATCACAAGGTGTGACACAAATTGTCACACCAAATTAGAACAATCATAAAACAGAGATGACAATTGATAAAAATACCAAATCAACACCAAAATGTCAAGAAATGTGTCTAGTTTCATCATACAAAATTTCAGAATCATTGGATAAGAAACAAGCATTTCACAAAGGTATAAGCATGGCAAGGTCAAATAAGCATACATGTTCAAACATTCTAGCACAAAAAAATTATCCAGCCGAGCACAACTTGTAAAATCATGATGATAAAAAACTAAACATTCTAAGGAACAAGTAGCAAAAAACCAGGCATTTTTTGGAGCATTTTTCAATTTGTTATGGATTTTTAAAGTTGGAAGAAAAAATAAAAATCAAACATGAACATAGCATGGCAAATAAGGAGGGAAATGGCATAATAAAAATAAATTTGAAAAAACGCTGCTACCAGGAATCGAACCTGGTAGCATTTCAAAAGAGGCGCGCCTGGCGCTGAAACCCTAGCTACGAACTAGCGTCGGCCTGTGACGGACACAAGGGAAGAATCTTCATCTTCCTCATGAAGATGATGAAGAACAACATGAATGTTCATGGCAGAATTTTCAGAATTTTCAAAAGTTTCAGGAATTTTACAAATTATATATCGTTGGAAAGCTCTTTCAATGTAGAATTCAAATATCGTATTATCTAAGCCTAAATCTCCATGGATTTTCTGAGTCGAAGCAAAGAAGTTTCTAGATCTAAACTTGAAATCATCATATCTTACTCAATTTTCATCCAAATTCCACAAAATTTATATCAGAATTCTCACCACAACAAGATCTACAAGATTATGTACATAAAACAGAGAATTAAGAGAATAAAAAATGTGACCTCTTGATGAACAGTTGGCGAATTCTGCAGATCCAAGGCCAAGCAAGCATGCAAATCCACTCCAAATCACTTGTTATGAAGTTTGATGATGAAATTGAGGCTTGGAAACGTGTAGATCTTGCTTAAATCTCAAATGCCATGGTTATGTCCTTGAGCTTCACATGCATAATTCTGGTTCAATCTTGAAGATCCAATGCTTGATCTATGCTAAATCAACACTAGAGAACCAGAATATGGAAGAAGATTCAAGGCTTATGTGAGAAAAATTTGAATTAAGATTGGGAGAAATTTTTTGGAGGGAAATGAAAACTAGATCTAGAAATGGTGAATTGTGATTAACCTGAAAATTCTGTTATGATTATGGTATTTATATGCTGTACTAATCATACTGAAAATGCAATTAGCAATTGGTTAATTGTGATTAAGTGAAAATAAGGTGTGGGAGCAAATTTGGAAAATAACCAACTTACCAACCAAAAAACAGCTTTTCACACAGTGGAAAATACTCAGAAAACTGAGTTTTCGCACGAGCAGTCGACCATAGGTCGGCTCAAGTATGCTATGCGCCGACCTGTGGTCGACTCAAACATGCTATGCGCTGACCCTTATGGTCGACTCACAGCCTGCAACAATTTTTTTTTTTTTTTTTGAAAGAAGAGGAGGGCAAATTTTGAGGTGTTACAGCTGCCCCTATTCAATCCACTGTGAACCTGTCGATATGAATAGCTTCGGCTTTCAGATGATCAAGGTGAAGAGTGATTGAATACCAAGAACAGACGAACAATTTGCGCTCTGATGGGAAATAATTAACAATGCCTGTCAGAATCGGCAAGGAAACAAACTCAAAAGAAGAATCTGTCTGGTACGGAGAAATTCGGCTTGAATACCGAAAAGGAATGTTGACCTGGATACCAAAATAAATGGTAACACAGGAACCACCATGGCCTGAATGCCGCATCCGCTGAGGATTATTATTATTTTTTTTTTTACTTTTTCTTGAACCCCGAAACTTTCTGATTGATGATTTTCTTTTGCTTTTCTTGAACCCCGAACAAATATTTTCTTTCGTGCAGATGATCCCGGATCACCGCAGTTGAACCCCGACATCTTCATAGTAGTCTTGTTTGCCAAACAATGAACCCCGCTCTCCAATTGAACCCCAGTCGCCTGACGATAGCTCGTGATCGCCGTTGTGAACCCCGCTCTCCAGAAAACACCCCGTGTCTCCCTTTCTCCATTTGAACCTCGTTCTCCAGAAAATGCCCAGCATCTCCTTCTCTCCATTTGAACCCCGCTCTCCAGAAAATGCCGTAACACTTCCCTTTCTCCATTTGAACCCCGTTCTCCGTTTTCTCGTGATAATTCCGTTGGCAATGCCGGAAATAACACCAACCACCACTCTGATGGCGACATATCAGAGGGTATTCGACCATACATTTACCAATGACTGGGAAGAAACTCGACGTTTACTGACATCGAACAATGATGTTTACTAACACCAAAGACAGAATATTTGACCGGACATTTACTGATGACCGGGGAGAAAACCCGACGTTTACTGACATCGAACAAGGATGTTTACAGACACCAAAGAAAATACTCGACCAGACATTGAACAATGACTGGGAAGGAAACTCGACGTTTACTGACATCGAACAATGATGTTTACAGACACCAAAGAAAGGAAATTACGGGGATCGACACGACACTTACTAGTATCGCAAGGATGACATCTACATATGTCAAAACCAGGCAGACGCTTGCCGGGGACTATCTGGGGAATACTGTTGCTCCAAAATCACGATGCTGAACTCCTCAGAGTAACACCTTCCAACTTCCATCTCGCACGACAAAAATCTTCCTCCAATATCGCACTATCGGGGGGGGGGGGGGGGAATACCATTGACCCGACGTCACAATGCTAAACTCCTCAGAGTAACATCTTCCGGTGAAATAACTCTCAAACGGTAACCTCGGCTTGATTTGCGCTGATCGCGTAATGCTGAGGCTGATCTTCCAACCAAATAAACTGATTCTCAAACGGTAACCACGGCTTGAGACTAGCTTATGCTGATGCAATGCTTATGCATGATTTTTTTTCAGCGTAATGCCCCATAACTATGGAAATGCTACGCAATTTATTATGCAATATGCTATGATCCCTTAAATTATGCATGCATAAAAAGTATCCCCCTCAAGGGACTCTTCTGGGGAGCTCGAAGCACTCTGTTGAGGAATAGCACTACCGCTGCTGAGGAAAGGACCACCCTTACCAGGGATGACCTCCACTGAACCCGATCCGCTTGGGGACTTCGTCGGGTAGAAACCACCACCGCACTCTGCAGGGAAACAACGGTCTTCGACTTGCTGGGGGAAAAAACTACCACAGACACCTCCACTGGGAAATAGCAACCTTCAGGCCTGGCTGCTGAGGAAACACCGATCTCCAACCTGCTGGGGAAATAACCATCCCGACCCTGCTAGGGAAGACTCGGACCTTGAATCTGCTGGGGAGGTAACAATCCCAACTCTGCTCGGGGAAACAAGGAAATTCTGGCGCAGAACACTCGTCGACTCGTCGAACCTTGGTATTCAACATCCAAATCCAGTGTCAGCTTTCCACTTTTGAGAGCTCCCAGACTCGTCTGAACTTTTCTGATTCATCACCTTGTATTCTCGACTTCTCCATACTCCACAGAGATCACACTCCCTGGATTCATACAAGCTTCCCAGTCCTCAGACTTTGAAGAGTCTTCTTGATTAATCTTCCAGGATCGTCGTACGTCTTTCGTCGTCTTTTCACCATTCCTCAATTCATTGTCCCTGATTGGACTCCACGGGGATCTTTTGCCAAAAGGCTTCACATCACAACCCGCAAGTGAGTGAAAATATCTAACAGCACCTGCAAAAGAGATCATTAAATAAAAACATGCCCCAGGTATGCCAAAATTTCAACACCTGAGTCACTCGACCTTCCGAATAAGATTTCAATTTTCCAATCTTATAAACATGCATTGGAAGGGATCTCCATGTTTCGAAATGCAAAGATTCTTTATCAAAATAAACAGATGTTTTTGCAATCAAAGCGGTTATGAAAACAAAAACAAAATTATTTGACTGAATATGCATTTTATTGATTGAAAAGGTGTGGCTCGAACTGAGCAATACAAAGGAAGCAATTCCTGAAAAGAGGTAATCGCGCACAAAAGGAAAAATCTATCCTAATGGCAATGTGAAACCGTGATCTCATCGAGTTTCAACTCGGTTACACCCCATATGTCCTCAGACTCTCCGTGCTTTCTGCCTTCTGAATAAGACGTTTCCGACTGATCCCTACCGGGGATTTATCCATGTCATATCCAAAGCACAAACGATCATGCCAGACGCAGTTGTTCGTTTCAATCCCTCTTTTGCTTGGACCGCCCTTTCGGGTTTTCAGTCCACCGGGATACCCTTTTTTGCCCAAGCCGCCTTTTCAGGTTTTCGACTTGTCGGGTGTACATTTTTCCTTTTTATCCCTAATTTTTGCCCGAACCTTTTTGTCATTTTTTCGGTTCGCCGGGATGCCCATTTTTGCCTGGACTATTTTATTCTTTTCGTCCAGCGGGTCTCTTTATACGAAGTATTTTTTAACTGCGTCCGCATTCACAGGGGATGGAAAATCCTCGCCATCCATGGTCGTTAACAACAAGGCTCCGCCAGAGAAAACCTTCTTGACCATGAATGGACCTTCATAATTGGGTGTCCATTTGCCCCTACGATCGTTCTGAGGAGGAAGGATCCTTTTCAGCACCAGATCTCCTACGTGATACACACGAGGTCGCACCTTCCGGTCAAAAGCACGCTTCATCCGTTGCTGGTATAACTGCCCATGACAGATGGCCGCCAGCCTCTTTTCCTCAATCAGGCTCAATTCTTCATACCGAGTCCTTACCCATTCAGCCTCTTGCAATTTCACGTCCATCAGGACTCTCAAAGAGGGAATTTGAACCTCAACCGGTAGCACCGCTTCCGTTCCATACACGAATGAGAAAGGCTTTGCCCCAGTAGATGCACCGAAGTTCGATACCCATGCAATGCAAACGGCAACATCTCGTGCCAATCCTTATAGGTCACAACCATCTTCTGCACAATCTTCTTAATATTCTTATTGGCTGCCTCGACCGCCCCATTCATCTTTGGACGATAGGGAGAAGAATTGTGATGTTCGATCTTGAATTCCCGGCACAATTCGGCCATCATCTTGTCATTCAAATTAGAACCATTATCAGTAATGATTCTTTCGGGAACCCCATATCTGTAAATGACGTCTCTCTTCAGGAATCTGGCGACGACCTGCTTCGTCACGTTTGCATAAGAGGCTGCTTCCACCCACTTGGTGAAGTAATCAATAGCCACTAATATGAACCGGTGCCCATTCGAAGCCGTAGGCTCAGTCTTCCCAATCATATCAATGCCCCACATAGCAAACGGCCACGGAGATGACATCAAGCTCAACGGATTTGGAGGCACGTGCACCTTGTCAGCATAAATCTGGCATTTATGACACTTCCGCACGAAATTGAAACATTTGGCCTCCATTGTCATCCAATAATAACCTGCCCTCAGCAGCTTCTTCACTATTGCATTCCCACTGGCATGGGTACCGAACGACCCTTCGTGAACCTCTTTCATCAATTGACTTGCTTCTTTATCATCAACACATCTAAGCAAGACCCAATCAAAATTCCTCTTGTACAAGACCCCATCCTTGTTCAAGTAGAACACCATGGCCAACCTCCGCAGAGTCTTTCGGTCCTTCTTGGATGCTCCCTCAGGATACTCCTGGGTCTCCAAATAGCGCTTGATATCGTAATACCACGGCTTCTCATCATCAGGTACTGTCTCAACAGCAAACACATAAGCCGGTCTATCCAGACGTCCCACCTCAACACTGGGGAACTGATTCCACCACTGCACCTTAATCAAGGTGGCCAGAGTAGCCAAAGCATCTGCCAACGGATTCTCTTCTCTAGGCACATGATGCAATACCACCTTGGTGAAAAACGTCAACAATCTCCTCGTATAATCCCGGTATGGAATTAAATGAGATTGATGCGTATACCATTTTCCGTTAACCTGATTCACAACCAAAGCGGAATCTCCATATATAACAAGGTTCTTGATCCTCAAATCAATCGCCTCTTCAATCCCCAGGATACAAGCTTCGTATTCAGCCACGTTGTTGGTGCACTCAAATGTTAGCCGGGCAGCAAAAGGAATGTGGGATCCTTTCGGCGTAACCAAAACAGCACCAACACCGCTACCATTCACGTTAACGGCCCCATCAAACATCAGAATCCATTCGGATTCAGGATCAGGCCCCTCCTCCGGGATTGGTTCCTCGCAATCTTTCGATTTGAGAAACATGATGTCCTCATCAGGGAACTCAAACTTCATCGGTTGATAATCCTCAATTGGTTGTTGGGCGAGATAATCAGACAATACACTCCCCTTGATTGCTTTTTGAGAAGTATACTGTATATCATACTCAGTCAAAATCATTTGCCATCTCGCAACCCGTCCGGTCAATGCTGGCTTCTCAAAAATGTACTTGATTAGATCCGTCTTGGAAATCCACAAAATGGTATGAACCAGCATATACTGTCTCAGTCGGTGAGCAGCCTATGCCAAAGTACATCAAGTTTTCTCGAGCAGTGAATATATTGTTTCATAGTCAGTAAACTTTTTGCTAAGGCAAATTGCATGCTCTTTTCGACCAGACTCGTCATGCTGCCCCAGTACACACCCCATAGACCCCTCGAGGACTGTCAAGTACAGGGTTTACGGTCTCCCTCCACAGGAATCAGAATCGGAGGTTCCTGCAACTATTCTTTTATTTTTCAAATGCCCCTCGGCAACCATCATTCCACCTGACCGTTTGATCTTTTCTCAACAGCTTGAATGGGTTCACACGTGGCTGTTAGACGAGATGTGAACCGTGAAATGCAGTTCAATCTACCTAAGAAACCACGAACCTCTTCTGTTCTCGGTTCAGGCATTTCTTGTATTACTCTTTCTCTTTTTTTTCTAGCAGGATCAACCTCGATTCCTCTTTCGCTCACAATAAGCCTCGGCAACTTACCGGACCGCACTCCGAAAGTGCACTTATTCTGATTCAACCTCAGTTTGAATTGTCTCAACTAGCCAAACAGCTTGGCCATATCTACCAGATGCCCCTCTTCTGCTTGGGACTTTGCTATCATGTCATCAACATAGCATTCGATTTCATGATGAATCATATCATGAAACAAAGTCACCATGGTCCGCTGATGCGTGGCACCGGCGTTCTTGAGACCGAATGGCATCACCTCTACTCTTGACACTCGCCTCTAAGGCGGCCCCAACCTTTATTTCCTTTCAGACCTCCTCGGTACATAGGCTAACAAGCTCAACTCGTTCCTCATGCGGTTGAATCACCTTCTCATCTTGTCTCAACAACCTGGCTAATCTTCCAGCAGATTACGATCTTCTTCGCCTTCTTCTTCGGCATGATAGATCGGATTGTTGAAGTCATACAGAGGTGTAACTGAATTGTTATCAATGAGATCTGGAGAATTACTTTTTGAAGTCGGAACGAGACAAATCAAAAGGGGGAAAAAGGAAAACAAACATTGCCATTTTTATTATTTTTTAAACTGCAAAAATAAATGAAAAACAGGGAACACCGTTTTTAATGTGAAAAACATCCATTTATTAATGATGCAAAATGTTGCAAAATGAAACACATGAGGTGGCCCTTACAATGGACCATTACGTTTCGGGCAAAACGTATGGCTTTCATGCAAACAGAATTGAAAAACAGAAATAATACTCTTCGCGCAGAGTGACAGTGATGATCTTTTAGGCCTTCCAGTTCTGGATTTCCATCCCTGGTACGCACGGTTTTATCCAACTATCGAGCTCGAAGTCACCGTCAGTCTCTTCACCTACCGCACAGGCGTGATCCGAATCTTCAGCAATTACGCCCACCATCACCTGACCATGCGCAGGCATGGGATTAGCATTAACATTCGGAGATGGTGCAAAATTGAAGGCCTTGGAGTCTACCAAGTCTTGGACAACATGTTTAAAGGCTCTACAACCCTCAATGTTATGCCCTGGTGTACCAGAATGGAATTCACACTTGGCATTCTCATCATAGTTAGGAGGCCTATGATCTGATCTTACCGGAGCCATCGTCCTCGGCTGAACCAACCCAAGATCCATCAACTTCTTAAACAACAAAGCATATGTCACGGGTGGCCTATCAAACTGACGATCAATCCCCTTTCCTCTCACTTGGTACCCAACTCTCTGTGCTCTCTGTTGAGGTGGCTGACGTTGCTGTTGTAACGATTGATTACCAGCAGGAATGGTTACCGCAGCAGTGTGCTGGTAGTAACGATCCCTACCGTGTCCTCTCTGGGCATACACAGCACTCGATTCACCCTCATTCTTGCGCTGATCGTTCCCAAATGGCTTCTTTACTCCAGACGACGGAGCATTTCCCTGTATTTTCCCCATTCTCAGCCAACTTTCAATTCTCTCACCAGCCACTACTATGTCCGCAAAGCCAGTGACGGGACAACCCATCATCCTTTCAGCAAAAACCCCTTGCAGGGTACCCATGAATAGATCAGACATCTCCCGATCCACCAGTGGAGGTTGAACTCTGGCAGCCAACTCCCTCCATCTCTGTGCGTATTCTTTAAACCCTTCATTTGGCTTCTGAGACATACCCTGCAACTGGGTACGACTAGGAGCCATGTCAGCATTAAATTGGTACTGTTTAAAGAACGCATCTCCGAGATCCTGCCAGCTCTTGACATCTGATGATCTCAACTTGGTATACCATTCAAGAGATCCGCCCGACAGACTGTCTTGGAAAAAGTACATCCAGAGCTTCTGATCCGTTGTATAGGAAGAAATTTTTCAAACAAAGGCCTGGAGATGAGTTTCCGGGCAAGAACTCCCATTGTATTTATCAAACGCAGGCGCTTTGAACTTCTGTGGAATCACAATCCCCTCTACCAGCCCCATGTTCGACATGTTGACAACCCCCAGAGTAGCATGGCTTTCCAGAGCCCTGATCTTCTCTGCTAGCACCTGAATTTCCTTGTTTGGCGGTTGGCCACCGTACTGGCCAAATTGTTCATTTAGTATGGAGAACTGATCCGCTTCTCTATCTTCCAAGGCTTCCAGGAAAGGGGGGAACTGATTATCCTTCACACTATTGCCCATATTACCGGGTCCACCACCCGCAGCGAAACCAAAGCCTCCAGCGTTATTAATCACCATATCAGCAGCCTTCCTCTTGGGATCACCACCATCCCTTAAACCACCAAGACCACTGTTGGAGACCCCCTCAAGATTGTTACCATTGTTGGCAGCCGAAGCCCGCTCGAGCTTTTCTACTTTCTCAACCAACGCCTTCTGCCCCAAGGCGAACCCTTGCATAACATTGATCAACTCGCTCACCTTCTCTTTCAGCTCGAGAATGTCTGCGTTGGATGTATCCATCAGTTTGGATCTGTTGCGCCTGGTAGGGTATCTGTGCGGACGAGCTACGTGCAGGGGAATGATTCGGCGTGCGCGGGAAATGATTCCTGAGTAAACCCAAACACGTTAGAAACTGACACCTGTAAAACAGAAGACAGGTTATTATGACTCGCGCATGAATGCAATGTCTATCCGTATGAGGAACACTCTTTCCTTTGGTTCTGGCTTCATCGAGACGGATAAAAAATTCGACAATAACATTCTGACATCAGGATGTCTCTCAACCGGGATCTCAATCGAGAATGTACCCTGAGTATGGATAAACATGAGTTAGATGCAGATAAATGCAAAATGTGAATGATGCTGATGTATGAATGCAATGCACTGTGCCATCCTCGAAGTCATCTGAACATCCACTGCACTGAGTTACAGCCTCTGAACTGATCACAACCATCTGAGGTACTGAGCAACCATAAATCCAACTCAGGAGTTCCGAAATAAACGGAACTGAAGGATATATCACCATCATCACCAGACAATCATTGAACTGACAACCACAAAATCATCTGTATCAACCTAAGGAATCCTGAAATAAACGGATCCCCACTGATAAATACCGCGGACAGCATTCTGGCGCCTCAGAGATAAATATCCATAAATCCGACTTATAAATAGGACCCAATAGTCACCAACAAAGAGTCACCATCAGAACATGCATCTGTAAGAATCAACCCTCCCCTCACAGGTGAATTCTAATCAAGTCATCCTAAGGCGGATAATGGTCTCGACAATCGGACAAAGATACTCAACGGGTTTGCCCTTTCGGGTGTGCCGTTGCAGCTCTATTAAGATTGTCTAAACCAAAGATCCGGGAAAGCACGGTCACCGAAGTCACCAGCTCAGATGAGGTAACTCAACCAGAGTGGATACTCCACAAAGGAAGAGTTCTCTCAAAAGAACCTCGTCCGGCTTGTGGTATGTCACGTCGCCAAAAACATGTTGACCTAACATGAGAGGCAACATGAGACCACACTAATCCTAGGTGTATACTCGGGCCTGGGTTTTAGCCCCACTCAGAACACCCACCCCACAAATCAGAGGAACCACCTGTATAGAAGACAGCACAATGATAGTATGATGCATGCAAACATTTATGCAAATATATACACAACATAATAATCATAAGTGCAATAAATAGAGCAACACAAGCAACCTAAACTATCCTAGAGAACGCTATGAGTGACTCGCTTAGGGAAGATGGACCAGCAAGAGGTCGACTTCTATACGTCCCCAGCAGAGTCGCCAGCTGTCGCATCCGCGAAAAACAACCGGCGGGAAAAACAAAACAAACAGAGCCGCCACCGTGCGTTATTTATCCCAAAAGAGGGAAAGGAAACGCTCGAAGTAAACCTGGAAAAGACATGGTCTCGCGACCAGAGAGAGATGGGATCGGGAGTCGGTTATGCGAAGGGAAGGTATTAGCACCCCTACGCATCCGTCGTACTCGACGTGATCCACGCTCAGAAAGATAGAATAAGGTTGCTCAAACTGCTCAAAAGAATGCACACACACACACTAGAACAAGACACAGATGGAAGAAGAGGGGGAACGGGCTCGCTAGGATATCGCATCCTATGCCTACGTATCTCATCTGGAATGAGAATCAGAGCTACCGTAGTTCGGCTAACGCACGCCGAAACAAAACCCACACAGGAAACCGACTGCCAATCGCTGGACTTATGTCAGACTCCACACAAACAGGCAAACATGGAAACCGAATGCCAATCGTTGGACTTACATCAGACTCCGAACCAACAAACACACACAGGAAACCAACTGCCAATCGCTGGACTTACGTCAGACTCCAAACGTACACATAAGAAACCGAATACCAATCGCTGGACTTACGTCAGACTCCAAGAAAACAAGAGGTTAACCGGACGCTGAGTCGTCAAAAGCAACAAAGAAGGTTGAACAAACAAGCCAACAGGGAGTCTGGTACTCGAGCCTGCTAGCCGTCAAACAAACACACACAAAAAAGGAAAAGGGTGCCTGGAGAGATCTCGCACGATCTCCTGCCTACGTACCTCATCTGGTATGAGGATCAGGGCAACGTAGTTCCCCTGAACAGGGAAAGAAATTTCTATCCTAACCAGAGACTGGGAAATGACAGACTAGAAGGGAGACTGGCTGGAGCCTAATAGTTATCATGTAATCCACAATGGCCCTAGGTTGAGGTTTCTATCTAACTTGCACAGGGAGCAAGCTATCCTAAACAGCACAATCACACATACAAGCACAATAAAGCAAGCACACACACTATATGCACACAATTGGGCTCATACAAGGCTAGGCTGCAAAAGCAAGCCAACTGGAATGGGGTGTGGTTAGCTCTTAACCCTAACATTGAGAGTTAGGGTGAAGCAGATGAAATAGGAAGTGAGGGTAAGACCTCACAGCTCTTATCCCTGGCCTGGGAGAGCTTCAGACAAAATAGAATGTGTGGGAGTTCAGAATGTAGGAACTCTTCTCCACAAGTGACTGACACAACATGATCTTGGGTTATTATCCACAATGCATCAACACAAGGTGTGTGAGCAAAGTGAATGACACACTGAGTAGCAGGAGATGGATTACACATCTCTTTTATCTGCCAATTGCCTCTAAAGAGGACTTTTCCTGCTTGGCACAAAAATAAACAAACACAAGCATTGCCTCTTAAGGAGGGCTTCAGACAGGTGCCTGCCCACATAACAGGACAGGTCTTCCAGACTACATGAAGTCAGAGAGTTATACCTCAGTGGTTAAGCAACCAAGCAAAGCAAAGTTCAAAGTGAACTTAAAGCAACTAAGGTACCTGTGGAAACATCAAACAAATCAGTACAAAGTTCAGACAATCAATACAACAGTCAATGAGCAACAAACAATCCCAATGTACAAAAGGCAAGCCAAAAGTCAAACTCAAATGAGTTAACATAAACCTACAAAACACACAAAGGTTAGTAATCAAAGGCAAACATCAATACTCAAGTGATGAAGCATCATCAATCATGTAACTTGAATGCTCAACCTGAAATCAAAACTCAAACATAAGCAACCAACCACTAGGTCAAAGCCTAGGGTCAAAGATGGAGAAAAAATTCAAAACAGAAGCTGAAACTTAACATGAATCAACTTCAAACACATCTTGAAACATTCCAAAAGGTCTCACATCAATATCATTAACCAAAAGCATTTCATGATCAATTGAAATTCAAATCAATTTTAAAGCTCAAATGTGATCCACCAGAATGAAACATCTTAATTAAATAAGAAATGATTCAAATAAATCTGGAAAAGTTCAGGATCAACCAGGACATTCATAACATGCATCACACAAAAAATCAGAAGCATTGGACATCATTTGGCATGGCAAACACATCATACAAGTTGAACATCACAAGGTGTGACACAAATTGTCACACCAACTTAGAACAATCATAAAACAGAGATGACAATTGATAAAAATACCAAATCAACACCAAAATGTCAAGCAATGTGTCTAGTTTCATCATACAAAATTTCAGAATAATTGGATAAGAAACAAGCATTTCACAAAGGTATAAGCATGGCAAGGTCAAATAAGCATACATGTTCAAACATTCTAGCACAAAAAAATTATCCAGCCGAGCACAACTTGTAAAATCATGATGATAAAAAACTAGACATTCTAAGGAACAAGTAGCAAAAAACCAGGCATTTTTTGGAGCATTTTTCAATTTGGCAAATAAGGAGGGAAATGGCATAATGAAAATAAATTTGAAAAAACGCTGCTACCAGGAATCGAACCTGGTAGCATTTAAAAAGAGGCGCGCCTGGCGCTGAAACCATAGCTACGAACTAGCGTCGGCCTGTGACGGACGTAAGGGAAGAATCTTCATCTTCCTCATGAAGATGATGAAGAACAACATGAATGTTCATGGCAGAATTTCCAGAATTTTCAAAAGTTTCCGGAATTTTACAAATTATATATCGTTGGAAAGCTCTTTCTATGTAGAATTCAAATATCATATTATCTAAGCCTAAATCTCCATGGATTTTCTGATTCGAAGCAAAGAAGTTTCTAGATCTAAACTTGAAATCATCATATCTTACTCAATTTTCATCCAAATTCCACAAAATTTATATCAGAATTCTCACCACAACAAGATCTACAAGATTATGTACATAAAACAGAGAATTAAGAGAATAAAAAATGTGACCTCTTGATGAACAGTTGGCGAATTCTGCAGATCCAAGGCCAAGCAAGCATGCAAATCCACTCCAAATCACTTGTTATGAAGTTTGATGATGAAATTGAGGCTTGGAAACGTGTAGATCTTGCTTAAATCTCAAATGCCATGGTTATGTCCTTGAGCTTCACATGCACAATTCTGGTTCAATCTTGAAGATCCAATGCTTGATCTATGCTAAATCAACACTAGAGAACCAGAATATGGAAGAAGATTCAAGGCTTATGTGAGAAAAATTTGAATTAAGATTGGGAGAAAATTTTTGGAGGGAAATGAAAACTAGATCTAGAAATGGTGAATTGTGATTAACCTGAAAATTCTGTTATGATTATGGTATTTATATGCTGTACTAATCATACTGAAAGTGCAATTAGCAATTGGTTAATTGTGATTAAGTGAAAATAAGGTGTGGGAGCAAATTTGGAAAATAACCAACTTACCAACCAAAAAACAGCTTTTCACACAGTGGAAAATACTCAGAAAACTGAGTTTTCGCACGAGTGGTCGACCATAGGTCGGCTCAAGTATGCTATGCGCCGACCTGTGGTCGACTCAAACATGCTATGCGCTGACCCGTGGTCCATGCGCTGACCCTTATGGTCGACTCACAACCTGCAACAATTTTTTTTTTTTTTTGAAAGAATAGGAGGGCAAATTTTGAGGTGTTACACATTTATATTCCACTATGCAGCAAACTATGAGTTCAGACTCTGATATGATTCAGACTCTTACTTGGATCAGAATATGAGCTTGCCATCTCAGGTTCTGAAACAAGTTTAAGAAAGAATAAGTAAATTTTACCATACATAATTCAACCCTGCTTGTTGTGTATATTTTCTCACCTTCAATTGGTATCAGAGCCCGACTGTGCTTATTTCACTTAATAGTGAAACAGAAAAGATCCAGTGAGAAAAGCTATTTATTCAGTGCTTCAGCTTTCATTGAAGTTTCCTTCATTAGTCAAAGAATGGAAACTACAAAAGGTAAAGAAAGATGAGCTAAAGAAATCAAGAAACTTGTTTCTACTCTAAGTCATTTATTTTATGAGTATGAAAGGATTTTTAATCTTTAAGACTGACTCATGGGGCAAGTGTGCTTGTTGAAGAAATCAAGAAACCTTTTCTTCTTTAAGTCATTTGCTTTATGAGTATGAAAGGATTCTTTAATCTTTAAGACTGACTCGTGGAGACAATGTGTTTGTTGAAGGAATCAAGGTTTAATGTCGATGTGCTTGTTTAAAAGGAAGACTGATTAAACTTCCAGATTCTTCAAATCTAGAAAAACCAGAAGAAGCTTCTGTTGGAGAAGATTCTAATGAGGATTCTGATAATGAGGAGATGGATTCATCATCAAGAGATTTCAATACCTAACCAAAAGAAACGATAGATTCTCTGGTAAAAGTTCTAACTTCAAAGGTTTTAGTTCTGAAAATAGAGAAGATGACCAGAAAATCCGCTACAACTATAATAAGACTGATCATTTATGGAATGATTACCTTGATCTACAAAAGGAAAAATCCTTTAAGGGAATCCTTCTGAATGAAAGTTTCAAAAGTAAGTTAAAGAAATGTCTCGTGGAAATATGGGATGAACTTGATGATGAAGAAGATTCAAACAGAGAAGTTGAAGAAACCTTTCTTGCACTAATAGCTCATACACTTTCTGATTTGGAATTTGAGTTATAATCTGGCTCAAAATCTGATGAAGATGAGAATGTTGTGTTGTTGCTCAAAGTTATCTTTTTCAAGCTATGTTGATAAAAGGTTTAAATATCTTGTTGTATATGCTCCTAAAGTGTAACAAGTTTTTGAATACACTAGAATTATTGACAGAGAAGTCAAAAGGTTCTGATTGGAATAGAACCTAAAACTTCAAAGTCATTAGTTTTTGAAGAAATCAGACAATATGATCCCTAGGTCAAAAGGTAAAAGGAATTAAAAACCTAAGACCTCAAAGTAAAAGGTTACAAGGAAACCTAAACCAAAGTCCTCTAGATCCATGTTTCTTCATAAACTAAGGTAAAAGGTGAAGCATTTATTCTGGAGCCTGGAGGATGGACATCTACAACCTACATCGAGAAGAAAGCATGAGAGAAAAAGGAAAATAGGGTTATTGTCTCCAGTCTTTTGAACTTCAAGTCACTGCTGAAAAAGAATCTATAAAGGATGCTTAGAATCTCCACAAAGGTATGTCAATCATCTTCATTCTTTAGACAACTTCTATGCATGATAGGTCATATGTAATTGGTCTATGTATGTGATCAATATGTGCATAACTAGTTTAGACAACTTACTCGCGTGAGGATTTTCAAATCTATGAAAAGAATATTTATACCCTTTTGGATAAATGTTATGGATATTTTAGTATATATTTATTTTTGATCTTTAAAAGCATGGTTCTAGATATAGAATATCAAAGACTGATGTTGATCAGAAGTAGCCTCATCAGAAACTGGAAACAATTTCTAATGATGTATGACTTCTAAAAATTATCAGACTCTGAGACTCAGCAAAGGAATAATAAATTTCAAATAGAACTTAAGTGAAAAATATTTTTGACATCTGTCTCACTTTAAACTTCACGGGTTTGAAAATTTATCATGCATGCTCTACAACTGTACGTGCAAAATCTGTGGAGTAATGATGCGTATCTCTTTAAATAGTTTATAACCTCTCCCTTGTCAATTCATGTCCTTTTCTCCTTGGAACTTGCTTTAAGTTGCTTGTTGTTCTTTACAAAAGATCTTTTAAAAAAAGGGATTTGCGTGTGTCTTTCTTTTATCCTTTGGTTGTTATCTCTTGGATTTTTGTTTGCCTTTTACTATTTAAACTGGAATTCTTCTTCTCATTTTGTATCTCATCTCAAAAAATCTTACGTCTGAGTTTTTCTTTCAAAACTTTCCTCTTGAACCCTTTGTCTCAAACTGAGATGACTTTTAGATTTAACCTTGTCTTGAGAAATCAACTAGATGTCATCAATGATCTTCAAAGTTGTGTTTCTAAACAAGGTTGGGATGACTATTCCAAAAGAACCTTTGGTCATACTTGCTCAAGGTTGATCAAAGAATTATGGATTAAAGCTTCTGATGATAAGCTTGCCACCCTCTCCAAAACTTCTGATGTACATTTCATCATCACCTCAGTCACTTCTACTTATGCAAATGACTGTGAAGTTGATGGAGTTACCTCAGATGCTCATGTTTCAAAACAAACTCTGTATTTTCTTAAGAATATTTCTGATCTATAGAAGATATCTAATCTTTGTTCTCAAAAAGGGTAGTTTGGAATCATCTTATGATATCAAACCACTTTAGAACTTAGATTCAATGGAATATGCTGCAATAGATCTCCTGCTTTTTCTCATCGTAGATATTGAAGATTTATCCTCTTCATGTTTTAAATATGAATGAAATTTCATTCAATATCTAGGAAAGAAGTCGATAGCTGACATTGGGATAATGCAAATTCTTTTAATGTCCAGCTTCAGGACATACCTTCTATTTAACTTCGGAAGGCAACGTGTACTTAAGTTTATCTTTTATGCATTGGTTTTCTTTTAGGTTGGATTGTTTAAATGTAATGTTTATGATATTATTATTGATTTTGGTTTGTATGACTTGTAAAGCATCCCCAATTAATGAATGTATATTGTATCACATTATGCCAAAAGAATTCCTCCGTGTCTTTCCTTTGTAATTTAATTTTGCTTAAGACTTGTATGTTCAGATTCTTAGTTTAATTTGATGTACTCTTTCTTAGACTCTGATTGTATAACCAAAACAATTTCTATGATTAGTTAGATGTATCAAATGAATCGAATGAAAATAAATATCAAGTTAACAACATTGTGTTTTTCTTTCTGAATTTGGAACTTCTTAATCAGTTTACATTAAAGGAAATAATTATGACTAAAAGCATTATATGTAAAATGGAAAATAACTTCATTGAACTAAATGAATGATTATAAAAAGATGTTTATAACATTAATCCTAATCATCCCTAGGTCTCCAAGCATAAAAAATATCCCCCAATCTAAATCCAATTCCTTTTCTTCATCTGAATCAAAATGAACCACTTCTATTAATCTTCTTCTTCTCTTGGACTTCTTCTTCTTACTAATCTTCTTCTGTGGCTTTAGTGCCCGAGGAAGAGAGGTTGAAGGAATTTATTCAGAAAGTCCGACCTTCTGATCAAAAGTTGCCTCAGAGACTATAGGAGTCTCTGAAAGAATGGGAGTAATAGATTGTTCAAAAGTAGTATTCATCTTGAACCATATGTATATTGAGTTAATGTGGATATGCGATTTGGCTAGAGCATATTGTGTGCTTTTATAAGAAAATTTCGAAAGATCAAGCATCTTGCGTGTTTAAGTTTCTGATCTTTGAAGTTCTCAAAGTCAATCACTAATTAAGCATGCCATACTGGATCATAATTACTCATTGAAAACTAAAATAGTAGTGATTTACCATAAGTAAGGAATTTCTTTCAGATTCTTGAAAAAGCTTTAAATTGTCTTATTCTTTTGAAAAATGTTTTAATCCTTTAATATTTTTTGAATATTTCAGTGTTTTAAACTCTTTCAAAATTCCGTGCATATAAATTGTTTTAAATTTATTTTTGTTTTTCTAATTTTTATTTTTTCTCTTTCTTTTCAAATCTTTTTGATAATGACAAAGGCGGAGAAAATGCACGGAGTATTTAAGAAGAGATTGAAGCATTAGAACTTTAACAAAGCAATTTCTGCCAAAATAACTTCTAAGTTATAAGCTTTGAGTTATTTATACTTTTGAATAAGCTTTAAGTTATTCATATTTTCCAGTCATTTATATTATTGGGCATAAATGATTAATTTAATTAGCAAAGATAAGACTTAGGGAAAGCTTACAAACCTTACCTTAATGAACTGTAGCTTAGAAACCTCAACCTAAGGTCTGTTAAACTCAGGGGGAGCTTACAAACCTCATACCCTGATGTTAGAATATATTGATTATAATTATAAGAATTAATTAAAATAGATAAGGAGTTGAGGGGAGCTTACAAACCCTGTCTAAGTGGACTATCAGACTTAGGGGGAGCTTACAAATCTCACCTTAATGGCCTGTCTAAGTTGGGGGGGGGGGGCTTACAAACCTTAGACTCTGATGTTAGACTATAGTGATTAAATCATCAACCATTATTCTTAAATACATTTATTTGTCATCATAAAAAAAGGGACATTTTTAGAACAAGAATTGTTCATATGCTTAAAAGGTTTTGACGATAACAAAGTATTTAAAGAACAATAGGGTTTACTAATGGTTGTTCTAGTGTGAAGGATCAAAAGACATTAACCTTGATATAAATCAAGTTAATCACTTAAAAAATCATTAAAGAGAACTAAAGCTATTATGAATATAAAGGATCAGAACCAAGCCTTCAGACTCTAAAGAGTCAACTCAAGCTTACTTGAAATCCATAGACCAATAAGGTTCTGAAGACTGGAGTATTTTGAAGCAAGCATGCTCTATCATAAGGAATGACTCTGCAATTTCTGAACAAGCTTCATCAATAGTTCGGAAGATTCTGCTTCAAAGAATTATTTTCTATATCAAGTCATCAACTTTAAAAGTGTTCTTCCATATTAGTTCTGATCAAGACTTTGATAAAAGGAAAACTCAAAACCCGTGAACCCAAAAATCTGAAGTCTCATTCCATCCAGGTTCTAAAGACATACTTTAACTTTTGATCATGCTTTTACTAATTCTATAAACGACCTTTGATTCAGGAAGTTAAGTATCAAGATGACAAATGACTAAGATCAAGCTTCAACAAACGTCTATGAGAAGTCTCCGGTCAGAAGTTATCTAAAGAAGATCACATGACAATGATACACTACTTTATGTCAAATCAAGAAAAAGTAATGTTGTCAGGATCTTATCTCTCCAACTGTTCTGAACTCTACTCTACTCTTCCAAACGTCTTTATGCTAGTTGAGTTTATAGTCTACTTTACATACTATAGCTAAAGACTTTCAATGTCTACTTGTACCATTGGTAATTTCAATCCTTAACGGATCTATTCTCAACATCTATATAATAAGAAGATTGGAGATATTCAAAAAAAGAGAATGTATGGGGGTTGAAGAATATGTGACTGTGTTCACAAAGTTGTGATACCAGTTCACAAAATGGGTTGAGAGAGTCTGTGTTATACAGAAAAACATAGGTGAAATAAACACACACAAAATTGGAAAATATAACCAGAAAGGTTAAGTGTGTGAGAGTAGAGTGAATATGACCAAGAAGATCAACAAAACATAAAGGAACAAGAAAGAAGAAAATTTGTGCATGAAGAGATGAGGATTTGAAAACTTAATTCTTCCACACTTAGGAGCAATCAACTTATATTATTCTTAAGAGTGTAAAACCTTTGTGTATCTGCTTAACTAAGAAGCACACATATAAACACAAGGTTAATACCAGACACTTTTGTTAAGAGAATCTGAAGACTTTAGCCGTTGTGCTCATAATATGTCTTTTTCTGTTAGATTGAGCAAATAAGTCTTTTGCTGAGTGCTTGAGCAAATAAGTCTCTTTCTGATGATTGAGCATTGAAGCCTCATGCTTGATGGCAGAGTTAGAAGTCTCTCTCTAGATAGATTAAGCAAAGCATTAAAGTCTCATGCTTGAGGGCAATGCAAGAATTCTCTTTCAGAGTTTGATTGAGCAGAAGTCTCTTTCTGCGGGATTGAGCAGGAAGTCCTGAATGGGTTATTCGGGAAATGAAGTCTCTTGCTTGAGAGCTTGAGTAGAAGTTTCTTTCTAGTTTAATTAAGCAAATTGTAATCTGTTGATTATAGTGAAAATATCTCGTGTTGCAAGGGGACTAGACTTCTCCCGATTTGAGAGGAACTATATGATATATTGTGTGTCTCTTTATTTACTTCTGCATTTATATTCAGCTGTGCAACAAACTATGAAGTCAGACTCTGATCTGATTCAGGATCTTACTTGGATCATAATCTGAGCTTGACATATAAAGTTATGAAATAGGTTTAAGAAAATAGAAGTAAATTTCTCCATATACAATTCAACCCCCTTCTTGTGTATATTTTTCTCACCTTCACATTTAAGTGTTGATGTTTATATACAATATCCATTGTCTCAACTAGAAAATACAATGTCAAGACGGTGACTAGAAAATGGTTGAGTGAGAGGATATAAAATTCCTTAAAAACAATCCTAGGATGAAGATAAAGGATATAAAGAAAAAGAAAAAAAATTGGAATGTATGGGTTAACAAGACAAAGGGAATTAGGGCTAGATTTTCAGCTAGAGACATGGTTGATGATTCATTTCTCGGGGATTACACTAGAATTTATTACTATTATCCTGATATCCTAAGAATAAATTCTAAATCAACAATCAAATTAAATATCCAACAGTGCAAGAAGGAATGGTTGATAGAAAGCCTCATTTAAGATATTATACATATGTTATGCGACATGTAAGGAGAGTTTCAAGTTGTGTACGAATGTCAACGATTTTGGTGGATGCTTTTTAAAAGTTCTTTGTGGAGGGAAAATTTTAAATATTTGAATAATGTATTTTGGTTTAAGGTCTATTAGAATCTACATTGGTGTAATATCTGTTGAATTTTGAAATATGTGTAATATCTGTTGAACGTTGAATGATTATTAACAAGGTCTTCTAGTACATTCAAAGTTCTGGTGTAGTGTATGTTCTATGGTCTTAAATCTCTGGTGCATACTAATAAATAACTCAAATCCGGTACATTCAAGTTAAAAATTACAAGTATAACAAATTCAAGATGATGAAAACCATTTCATAATGATACATTGATTACAAACTCTAGAGCATACTCATAAACAACTCAAAGCTGATACATTCATTTACTCATAATGACCTTTACTGATAATTCAACTGAAACTCTTATACATACAATTCAATTAAATCTCTGGTACATATATTTCAACTAAAACTAGTACAAACACATAATTCAACTTGGTATTGTCGCTCCCCGGATTTCCCGAATCGAAGTACAAACGCGAAAAGAGGTGGCGAGGAAAAAAAAGAGTAGAGTCGCCAGCTATGTACTTTTATCCCAAGAGAAGGGAAAGATAGTACCGCATAACCAAAAGGGAACGGATAAAACAAAGTCTCGAACCAAAGAAGAACCGAGTAAGGGGGCCGGTTACGTGAAGGGAAGGTTATCGCACCCCTTCACGTCTGTGGTACTCCACAGAATCCACGTTTGCTATTTATGTCTAAAGTGTGTGTATAAAAAGTCCTATATGCAATACGAAAGAGAGAAAATCAAAGTAGGGAAAAGAAAGAGTTATTGCTCGCACAGGCCCTACCCTGCTGCATACGTATCTCAAGAAGGATCGAGAATCAGAGCACCGTAGCTCGGCTAACCTATTTTTTGTTTGTTTTTGTGTTTTTTAGATGAACGACGTTACTACGCAATCTACCGGATGCTCGACCTTCGGAGACTTACTCGCCTGTAGTAGAAGGAGTTAACGTGTTCTTAGGAGAATAAAAATCAATGAGTTTGTTTGTGTTTTAGGAATGCTCATGCAAAAAGGAAGTCCTAGACGAAGAAACCGTGCTACCTTAATTGACATGCAGACGAGAGACTATACGAAGCCTAGCAATCCTATGGGGAGACGATGACACCACACAAAAAAAACATATAGCATAGAGTAAACACACCAACAAGGGGGCTCAAACATACATGGGTAGGGCTTTAGTCAAGAGGGGTCATATCAACCTCGACAAACAAGCCATGGAAATGTAATCAAATGGGCTCTTAACCACCGACATTGAACGTTAGGGTGAGCAGATCAAAAGGGTAATGAGGATAAGACCTCATAGCTCTTAACCCTGGACAGGGTGAGCTCATGACAAAAAGTGGGGATTCAGGAAGATGGAACCCTCTCCACTGACGACCGGACAAAAGATCTTGGGCTTTTGTTCTGAAGCATCGACACGTAGTGTGAGCATAACAAACGACACATTGAATAATGGGGGATTAACTACTAATCCCTTTTATACGTTAATTGCCTCTTCATGGAGGTCTTTAGCACTGATGCCTCTTCTTAGAGGTTTTTGGGCACAAAAGTAAACACACAAAAACATTGCCTCATATCGAGGTCTTCCAGCTAAGAAAGCGGTAAAATGCTAGAAAGATGTAAAAGGGATCAAGAGATCTACCACACGGATAAAGATCCAAGGTAACAACAACTAAGGAAACAAGAAACCCAGAGGTCTCTCAAGCTAGCACCATCAAAGAAAGCAAGTCAGCAAAGCAAACAGAATAAATCTCCAAATGGTATCCCACAAATAAAGTGGAACACCTAGCAAGCTATCTTTTCGAGAGTCATGTGAGCCCTCACAAAAAAACTCAACAAACACGTTAGAATAACAAGATGGGGTGAAATCAAGAGTTGCACCAAACAGAAGAATCATAGCAACAACAATGTTAGGTAAACAGTGCACAGATGCAATAGAAAGCATGTCATAACAACACAAAACAGATTAGAAAGCAAATAGAAAAAAAACAGCTACTGTCATCATCACTACTGCTTCGCTTAGCGAGATGCTAGTGAAGCTTCGCTACATGTTCGCTTAGCGAGGTGCTAGCGAATGCCTGCGGGTTCTGGGTTCTTCCTTGATAACAGTCCGATTTCAGGAACCCCAAACCCTATGGTATCCATCTCAGAAGCGAAGTGATTAAACATTCAAGGCATTGTTCTACACATTCATACACATCTAAACCCACATGCAAAACCTAACTATACCCACTCTCCCGGAATCAACCATAATACCTCATGCTTCAAGAATTTCAGATTGAAAGCGTAAAGTAATGGGAATAAGGCAAACCTGATTGGAGAGATCGCATGAAATTGAATTGCACGGTTGGGTTTGCAGAACAATCTTAGGGTTTATATGAGATGGAATTGGTTCTTTGCAGATGAGTTCCCTTCAGTCTCTGGATGCTGCTCTGAATTAGTTAGAATAGGGTTTTGTTCCAATGAAATTAGAATTTATACTCTGATTTTTGTGGCTTTGTGGGCTCAAAATGAGGGCAACTCAAGCCCATGACTTTCTGTTATATTTTTTTATTTTTAAAACGCGTGGACTTCGCCTAGCGAGCATGACAGTTCAGACTCTGGTGGCTCGCTAGGCGAACCATTCTGCTCGCCTAGCGAGCATGACAGTTCAAGTCATCTTTCCAAATTTGTAACCTGTGCGCTGGACCTTTGTTCCTTCAAGAGTAATATGTCGAATGATGAATAGGCCTCATTTGAACATGTTGGAAGTAACTCAAGTTATTCCCTAGCCATTTGACCTTCAGTAGACCAAAGTTGACCAGAGGTAATTCAGATGAACTTTGCTGAAAGGCAATATGAAATGTTAAATGACCTAAAATGAATGCATGAATGAGGAGGGCAAATTTGAGGTGCTACAACTGCCCCTATTCAATCAACTGTGAACCTGAACAGATGAAAGCAGCGGCTATCAGACTTTCAAGGTAAACAGGGATTGAATACCAAAAGAACCGGAGAATTTGCACTCTGTAGGTGATGAATCAAGGAAAACGAGGCCATTTACCGATGGCGGCTTCAAAACAAATTTGATATTTACCGATATCAAAGAAAGCGAGGCTATTTACCGATGGCGACTTCAAAACAAATTTGATATTTACCAATATCAAAGAAAGCGAGGCCATTTATCGATGGCGGCTTCAAAACAAATTTGGTATTTACCGATATTAAAGAAAGCGAGGCCATTTACCGATGGCGGCTTCAAAACAAATTTGATATTTACCGATATCAAAGAAAGCGGGGCCATTTACCGATGGCGGCTTCAAAACAAATTTGATATTTACCGATATCAAGGAAAGCGAGGCCATTTACCGATGGCGGCTTCAAAACAGATTTGATATTTACCGATATCGAGGAAAGCGAGGCCACTTACCGATGGCGGCTTCAAAACAGATTTGATATTTACCGATATCGAGGAAAGCGGGGCCATTTACCGATGGCGGCTTCAAAACAGATTTGATATTTACCGATATCAAGGAAAGCGAGGCCATTTACCGATGGCGGCTTCAAAACAGATTTGATATTTACCGATATTGAGGAAAGCGAGGCCATTTACCGATGGCGGCTTCAAAATAGATTTGATATTTACCAATATCAAAGAAAGCGAGGCCATTTATCGATGGCGGCTTCAAAACAGATTTGATATTTACCGATATCAAAGAAAGCGAGGCCATTTACCGATGGCGGCTTCACTGGGGAGGAAAAAGATGTTTACAAGTGAAACAAGACCAGACA
This sequence comes from Lathyrus oleraceus, assembly GCF_024323335.1. Lineage (NCBI taxonomy): Eukaryota > Viridiplantae > Streptophyta > Magnoliopsida > Fabales > Fabaceae > Lathyrus > Lathyrus oleraceus. The sequence goes on from NC_066584.1 coordinate 226,027,322, forward strand.
TTTACCGATGACTGGGAAGGAACTCGATGTTTACCGACATCGAACAATGATGTTTAAAAGTGAAACAAGACCAGACATTTACCGATGACTGGGAAGGAACTCGATGTTTACCGACATCGAACAATGATGTTTACCGACACCAAAGAAAGAATACACTTATGAAACGAAACCATTTACTGATGGCGAAAATGAAACACTCGATATTTACGGATAGCGAATCTGCTGGGGAATCTTAAACGACAAAACCATTTACCGATGGTTAACAAGCGGCTGATGTTTACCGATATCGAACAATGATGTTTACCGACACCAAAAGGGGAAAGGACACACCCGGGTGTTAACATAACGATTTTTGTAGACACCATGAGAGACGTGCCACTTATTGATGGCCAACGATTGGAATTCGACGTTTACCGACATCGAAAGATGATGTTCGCCGACATCAAAGAAAAGCACAGACATTTACGGGGATTGACACGACACTTACCGGTATCGCAAGGATGACATTTACATATGTCAAAATAAGGCAGACACTTACTGGTGCCTAAATCGGGAGGGAATCAAGCTTTCCTTTCACGGACTGGTGGGAAAATAAATCTCACTGGGATTATCGATTCTGAATGTTGCTAAGAGCAACTGCTGCAAATGTGCTATACTGATGTGAAAAAATGATCTGTCTCTGCTGGGGATACGAGCCAATCTGGTTTAACACATGTATGCATATGTTTGAATTTTCCATGGCGTAATGCTCCATACTGAATGGAAATGCTACGCGATTTGAGAATGCGAATGCAAATGATGATTACTACATGCAAGATGCAAAGGGAGGAAAACTCCTGCTGGGAAAGCAGATGATCACTTTACTGAGTACACAATTTCTGATTCAATCTTCCAACTTTGTGGGGACATACAACACTTCTGCTGAGGATACTTACTGATCTGACATTCTCGAAACGGTAGAGAAACCAACTTAACTAGGGAGTCGCTTGTTGGGAAAACACCAACCTCTCGACCATGCTGGGGAAACAAATTCTGAACTCGACTTAGACGACCCAACCTCTTACACGACTGGACAGTGTTGAAACAACAGGGTCTTCCTTCGAACAAACTTTGGCTCATCTGCTTTAGCCATCAATCAAAGATAGTAACTTGCAAAACGGCAAGACATACATGCCCCAGGGGATCGTATGGACAAAATATACTCAAGTGTACTCAACATTCAAAATGATTTTCAGATGTTTTATCTTTCCGCACGTCACTGTCTAGCCTTCATGTTTTTAGATGCAATGTTTATAAAAAATTTCGGACGTTTTTTGCAAACAAAATAGTAGAATAAAAAACAAGAGAGCAATTTGACTGGATAACGACTTTTATTGATTGAAAATGGTCTATAAAGGCAAATACATCAGGAAGCAATTCCTAGGAAGAGGTAATTGCGCCAAAAGAGAAAATAGACTATCCTATTGGCAATGTGAACACGGCATTCCACTATTTTCCAATTCTATTATGACTCATAGATCTTTAATTTCTCCAAATTCTTTGCTTTCTGAGAAGACCGATCATATCCTTCAAGATGGTAGACACTGAAACGCGATGAAGTACAAATAACTCAGATTGTGGTCTTCGCTTTAATCCCTCTTTTGCCTGGACCGCCTTTTCAGGTTTTCAATCCACCGGGATACCCATTTTTGCCTAAGCCGCCTTTGCAGGTTTTCGACTTACCGGGTGTACATATTATTTTTTATTTTTTATCCCTAACTTTTGCCTGAACCTTTTTCTTTTCTTTTTCTCTTGGTTCGCCGGGATGCCCTTTTTTGCCTGGACTTTTTTTTTTTTGTCCAGCGGGTCAGTTTATGCGAAGTATTTTTTGACTACATCTGAATTCACAGGAGACGGAAAATCTTCACCATCCATAGTTGTAAGCATCAAGGCTCCACCAGAAAAGACCTTTTTAACAACATATGGACCTTCATAATTCGAAGTCCACTTGCCTCTGTTATCTGTACCGGGAGGAAGGATCCTCTTCAAAACTAAGTCACCTATCTGATAGCTTCGAGGATGCACTTTCTGATCAAAGGCCTTCTTCATCCTTCTCTGATATAGTTGTCCATGGCACACAACTGCTAATCGCTTTTCCTCAATTAAATTTAACTCATCAAACCTGGCTTAAACCCACTCAGCCTCGTCAAGTTTTACATCCATCATCACCCTCAAAGAAGGGATTTCAACTTCTACTGGAAAGACTGCCTCCATGCCATACACAAGTGAAAACGGAGTTTCTCCGGTTGACGTACGCACTGAGGTACGATACCCATGCAAAGCGAAAGGCAACGTCTCATGCCAATCCTTATACGTCACAACCCTCTTTTGCACAATCTTCTTAATATTCTTGTTTGCCGCCTCTACAACACCATTCATCTTTGGTCTGTAAGGAGAAGAATTGTGGTGTTCAATCTTAAAGTCTTTGCAAAGCTCTTTCATCATCTTGTTATTGAGATTCGAACCATTATCAGTGATGATTCTCTCAGGAACCCCATAACGACAGATAATTTCTTTCTTAATGAATCGAGCAACCACTTGTCTGGTAACATTGGCATAGGAAGCTGCTTCCACCCACTTGGTAAAGTAATCAATTGCGACTAGGATGAAGCGATGTCCATTAGAAGCAGTAGGTTCAATCTTTCCAATCATATTGATGCCCCACATCGCGAATGGCCAAGGAGAATTCATAATATTCAGAGGGTTTGGTGGTACATGCACTTTATCTGCATAGATCTTACATTTGTGGCACTTCCGAGCGTATTTGAAATAATCAGATTCCATGGTTATCCAGTAATAGCCGGCTCTTAACAACTTCTTGGCCATTGCATGACCACCAACATGGGTACCGAAAGATCCCTCGTGTACTTCCTGCATTAACATGTCTGCTTCGTGTCTAACCACGCATCTGAGCAGAACCATGTCAAAGTTCCTCTTGTACAACACATCATCCTTGTTCAAGTAAAAACTTCCAGCTAGCCTTCTCAGTGTCTTCTTGTCATTCTTTGACGCTCCTTCAGGATACTCTTGGCTTTTGAGGAAAATTTTAATATCATAAAACCACGACTTCTCATCAATAACAGACTCGGCTGCAAACACATACGCAGGCCTCTCGAGTCGATTCACAGCAACATGTGGCACATGATTCTGCCAATGAACTTTAATCATGGAAGACAAGGTGGCTAAGGCATCAGCCATTTGATTTTCATCTCGGGGTACATGATGCAACTTTACTATCTTGAAGAAAGTCACGATCCTTCTGGTGTAATCTCTATAAGGAATCAAATGCGGCTGATGAGTATTCCAGTCTCCATTGACTTGGTTAATCACTAGAGCAAAATATCCATAAATGTCCATAGTTTTGATCCTTAGATCGATGGCTTCCTCAATCCCCATGATACAGGCCTCGTACTCAGCTTCGTTGTTGGTTACTTCAAAAGTCAATTTGGCAGAAAAAGGTATGTGTTCACCTTTAGGATTAATGAGTACTGCCCCAACACCATTTCCATTCACATTTACCGCCCCATCAAACATCAGTGTCCACTTGTCATCGGGATCCGGTCATTCCTCGACAAGAGGCTCTTCACAATCTTTCATCTTTAAGTACATGATATCTTCATCGGGGAATTCAAACATCATTGGCCGATAGTCATCAATTGGTTGCTCATGAAGGTAATCAGACAGAATACTACTCTTGATGGCCTTTTGCGACGTGTACTGGATATCATACTCTGTCAAAATCATCTGCCAACGAGCCACTCGTCTGGTAAGAGCCGACTTTTCAAAGATATACTTTACTGGGTCCATCTTAGAAATCAACAAGGTAGTATGGTTCAACATATACTGTCTTAGTCGGCGAGCAGCCCATGCCAAAGCGCAACAAGTTTTCTCGAGCAGCGAATATCTTGTTTCACAGTCGGTAAACTTTTTGCTAAGGTAGTATATTGCATGCTCTTTTCGACCAGACTCGTCATGCTGTCCCAATACACACCCCATCGAATTCTCTGTTACTGAAAGGTACATTATCAGAGGCCTCACAGGAACTGGAGGTATAAGAATTGGAGGTTTCTGCAAATATTCTTTTATCTTATCAAAAGCTTTTCGACAATCATTGTTCCACCTGATTGCTTGATCTTTTCTTAGCAATTTAAATATCGGTTCGCACGTAGCTGTTAAGTGAGATATGAACCGTGCAATGTAGTTCAGCCTCCCTAAAAACCCACGAACCTGCTTTTCCGTTCTTGGTTCAGGCATTTCTTGAATAGCTTTTACTTTCGCTGGATCAACCTCAATCCCTTTCTCACTGACAATGAAACCTAACAGCTTTCCAGATCTCACTCCAAATGTACACTTGTTTGGATTCAGCCTCAGTTTGAAGTTTCTCAGTCTTTCAAACAACTTTTGCAAGTTTACCAAGTGCTCCTCTTCTGTCTGAGACTTCGCAATCATATCATCCACGTACACTTCAATTTCTTTGTGCATCATGTCATGAAAGAGAGTCGTCATAGCTCTTTGGTAGGTAGCACCGACGTTCTTCAACCCAAATGGCATTACCTTATAACAGAACATGCCCCAAGGTGTAATGAATGTCGTCTTCTCCATGTCTTCTGGCGCCATCTTGATCTGATTATAGCCAGAAAATCCATCCATGAAAGAGAAAACCGAGGACTGAGCAGTGTTATCGACCAATACATCAATGTGAGGTAATGGGAAGTCATCTTTCAGACTGGCTTTGTTTAAATCTCGGTAATCAACACACATCCTGACTTTACCATCCTTCTTCGGCACGGGTACGATGTTGGCCACCCAAGGGGGATAATTGGTAACTGTTAGAAAACCTGCATCCAACTGTTTTTGAACCTTCTCTTTGATTTTGACAGCCATATCAGGACTAGTTCTGCGAAGCTTCTGCTTTACCGAAGGACAATCTTCTCTGAGAGGTAGCCTGTGTACCACAATATCTGTATCCAAACCAGGCATATCTTGATACGACCATGCGAATACGTCCACATATTCTTGCAGCATTTCAATCAGCCCTCTCTTGACCTTTTCCTCTAAAGCAGCCCCTATCTTGATCTCTTTCTTTGCATCCTCAGTACCAAGGTTAATGACTTCCAACTCTTCCTGATGAGGTTGAATGACCCTTTCCTCCTGTTTCAATAGTCTGGCCAATTCTTTGGGGAGTTCACAATCTTCTTCACTCTCCTCTTCGGCTTGGTAAATGGGATTATCGAAGTCATACTGAGCCATAACATGACTGTTTTTAATGGAATCCGTAAGATCAATTCTGCACGAACGGTGTTTCATGCTTTATTTTAGAAAAGAGTTCAAGGAAGTCACAGAAAAACATTGCCATTTTTATTGTTTTGAAAATGAAAGTAATAAAAACAGAAAGGCAGTGAACACAAATTTGATTGCAAAACGTCCTTTATTGATGATAATCATTGAAAATTTAAAACATGATGTGGCCTTACAATGAACCACTACGCCTTGGGCAGAGCGTAGGGCTTTCATGCAAAATGAGAAAACAAAAGAAAGTTACTCTGTCTGAAGAGTAACTCAGACTATTTCTTCAGCAGTCCAGTTGTTGATCTTCTCCCCTGGAGCACACGGGCGCACCCAATTATCCATATCACAATCACTGTCACCATCTTCATTGTCTGTTGCAAAGACATCCCCGTGATTCATCAATCCAGCACTAGTGAAAGTACACGGCCCTTTCTGATTCTGGACATCCTGCTCTGATGACTGAAAAGGCTGATAACCGATGCCAAACATATCTTCTTTTACGGGCACATCAATCACCTTGCCCCAGCCTTCCGCGTTACCTGAATGAATGACCTCCAGAGCTTGTTTATAGGACGCAATCGAGGTACCTGGTCTCTTCTGTTCAACAAAAGCCACCTTCTCAATATTGACAGTCTCAAAAGCTTGACATAGAGTTTCATGAATTTCTCCATCCATCTCCACATATTTGAAGGAGGATAAATGGCTCACAAAGATGTCCTCTTCGCCACACACGGTCACAACTTGATCATCCCACACATATTTTAGCTTTTAGTGGAGAGTCGAAGAAACTGCTCCGGCTTCATGTATCAAGGGAAGCCCCAACAGACAACTATATGCTGATTGAATATCCATCACATAGAAGACAATATTAAACACTTCCGGGCCGATCTTCACAGGCAACGTGACTTCACCAAAAACCGATCGCTTGGATCCATCAAAAGCACGGACAACAAGATCACTTGGTGTGAGAACAACCCCTTCGGCATCAAGCTTACTCAGAGCCTTTTTGGGCAGCACATTCAAAGAAGAACCGGTATCAACCAAAACATGCGATAAAACCGCGCCTTTGCATTCCATCGTGATATGCAGAGCTCTATTGTGATTGCGACCCTCAGGAACAAGGAGGAGAAATCCTCTTCAAGAACACCTGTAATGATGTATGAATGATATGTGTATGATGCGTATGCTATGTTTTATCATGGATAAACCTGAAAAATGATATGCATATGCGGGTTAACTTTTTTTTTATGCATTATTTTTGAAAATGAACATGCTATGATGCAAAATGATGAAACAATGGTTAGTTGGATGTGTATCACCAGGCACAGGATCAAAACTTCAGCATGAATTCGGAACCGGGAACCATAGAACACAGTCATCAACTTAGAACCCATACTTCAGAACCAACGGTCACCAACAAGAACCAAACAAAAGTCACCATCAGAACAAGTCACCATCAGTACCTGTAAATGATTCATTCCCGCCCCACTCACGGGTGTAATCTAGGCCAGGGTAAGGTCAAGAGAAACGCAGGATAAACAATCCTTTCAAGAATATCATCATATGCACACCAGGTGTATGCAACGATAATACCCCATCAGAATCTGAACTGCTCGTGATGCCATGTTCCGCTAAGTGGCGCCATACCGCCCGCTTCCCATGAATCACTCTATTCCTACGTGTCCTAAAGTTCACTCATAGCCTGTGTATTGGGACTTTTACCTCTTGTGACTCCCACCCAACAGCGAAACAGATACACAGCCAACACAGTATGCATGAAACAGTAAAGCGCACATAGGATTAGATGCAAGCAGATAAGTATGCAAAGCAATAAATAAATAACACATAATAGACAATAAACAAAAAAACACTAGGAAAGGCCTACTAGGGAAAATAAGTCCCCCGCAGAGTCGCCAGCTGTCGCTTCCCGGATTTCCCGAATCCAAGTACAAACGCGAAAAAGAGTGGCGAGGAAAAAAAGAGTAGAGTCGCCAGCTATGTACTTTTATCCCAAGAGAAGGGAAAGGTAGTACTGCATAACCAAAAGGGAACGGATAAAACAAAGTCTCGAACCAAAGAAGAACCGAGTAAGGGGGCCGATTACGTGAAGGGAAGGTTATCGCACCCCTTCACGTCTGTGGTACTCCACAGGATCCACGTTTGCTATTTATGTCTAAAGTGTGTGTATAAAAAGTCCTATATGCAATGCGAAAGAGAGAAAATCAAAGTAGGGAAAATAAAGAGTTATTGCTCGCACAGGCCCTACCCTGCTGCATATGTATCTCAAGAAGGATTGAGAATCAGAGCACCGTAGCTCGGCTAACCTATTTTTTTTGTGTTTTTGTGTTTTTTAGATGAACGACGTTACTACGCAATCTACCGGATGCTCGACCTTCGGAGACTTACTCGCATGTAGTAGAAGGAGTTAACGTGTTCTTAGGAGAAGAAAAATCAATGAGTTTGTTTGTGTTTTAGGAATGCTCATGCAAAAAGGAAGTCCTAGACGAAGGAATCGTGCTACCTTAATTGACATGCAGACGAGAGACTATACGAAGTCTAGCAATCCTATGGGGAGACGATCACACCATACAAAAAAACATATAGCATAGAGTAAACACACCAACAAGGGGGCTCAAACATACATGGGTAGGGCTTTAGTCAAGAGGGGTCATATCAACCTCGACAAACAAGCCATGGAAATGTAATCAAATGGGCTCTTAACCACCGACATTGAACGTCAGGGTGAGCAAATCAAAAGGGTAATGAGGATTAGACCTCATAGCTCTTAACCCTGGACAGGGTGAGCTCATGACAAAAAGTGGGGATTCAGGAAGATGGAACCCTCTCCACTGACGACCGGACAAAAGATCTTGGGCTTTTGTTCTGAAGCATCGACACGTAGTGTGAGCATAACGAACGACACACTGAATAATGGGGGATTGACTACTAATCCCTTTTATCCGTCAATTGCCTCTTCATGGAGGTCTTTAGCACTGGTGCCTCTTCTTGGAGGTCTTTGGGCACAAAAGTAAACACACAAAAACATTGCCTCTTATCGAGGTTTTCCAGCTAAGAAAGAGGTAAAATGCTGGAAAGATGTAAAAGGGATCAAGAGATCTACCACACGGATAAAGATCCGAGGTAACAACAACTAAGGAAACAAGAAACCCATAGGTCTCTCAAGCTAGCACCATCAAAGAAAGCAAGTCAGCAAAGCAATCAGAATAAATTTCCAAATGGTATCCCACAAATAAAGTGGAACACCTAGCAAGCTATCTTTTCGAGAGTCATGTGAGCCCTCACAAAAAAAACTCAACAAACACGTTAGAATAACAAGATGGGGTGCAATCAAGAGTTGCACCAAACAGAAGAATCATAGCAACAACAATGTTAGGTAAACAGTGCACGGATGCAATAGAAAGCATGTCATAACAACACAAAACAGATTAGAGAGCAAATAGAAAAAAAATAGCTACTGTCATCATCGCTACTGCTTCGCTTAGCGAGATGCTAGTGAAGCTTCGCTACATGTTCGCTTAGCGAGGTGCTAGCGAATGCCTGCGGGTTCTGGGTTCTTTCTTGATAACAATCCGATTTCAGGAACCCCAAACCCTATGGTATCCATCTCAGAAGCGAAGTGATTAAACATTCAAGGCGTTGTTCTACACATTCATACACATCTAAACCCACATGCAAAACCTAACTATACCCACTCTCCCGGATTCAACCATAATACCTCATGCTTCAGGAATTTCAGATTGAAAGCGTAAAGTAATGGGAATAAGGCAAACCTGATTGGAGAGATCGAATGAAATTGAATTGCACGATTGGGTTTGCAGAACAATCTTAGGGTTTATATGAGATGGAATTGGTTCTTTGCAGATGAGTTCCCTTCAGTCTCTGGAGGCTGCTCTGAATTAGTTAGAATAGGGTTTTGTTCCAATGAAATTAGAATTTATACTCTGATTTTTGTGGCTTTGTGGGCTCAAAATAAGGGCAACTCAAGCCCATGACTTTCTGTTATATCTTTTTATTTTTAAAACCCGTGGGCTTCGCCTAGAGAAGAATTTGCTCGCCTAGCGAGCATGGCAGTTCAGACTCTGGTGGCTCGCTAGGCGAACCATTCTGCTCGCCTAGCGAGCATGACAGTTCAAGTCATCTTTCCAAATTTGTAACCTGTGCGCTGGACCTTTGTTCCTTCAAGAGTAATATGTCGAATGATGAATATGCCTCATTTGAACATGTCGGAAGTAACTCAAGTTATTCCCTAGCCATTTGACCTTCAGTAGACCAAAGTTGACCAGAGGTAATTCAGATGAACTTTGCTGAAATGCAATATGAAATGTCAAATGACCTAAAATGAATGCATGAATGAGGAGGGAAAATTTGAGGTGCTACAGGTATATATAGTAAAAATGATACAAACATTTTCAAAATCTAACCAATCTTCCAAAATTAAAACATTTTGAATTAATATCGTGAAAACAGAAAAAAGCATAATCTTCCAAAAATATTCCCACTTCATAATATTCTCCATAGCCATTTCAATTTATAATTTTCAACCTCCATTTTTGCTTCAGCATTTTCTTTTGCTAACTTTTTCAATCCGCATTTTTGCTATTGGTCATTCTTATCTCCCACTTCTTTATAAAATTAATCATAGACGCCACACCAAATATGATTAGAGCTCTGTATAGATTAATAACCCAAACAACAATAGTTTCCCATAATTTTTTGACAAAGAATATTTACCATGAAATATTACCTTAAAATATGGACATCCCCAAAATTGTTTTTCATAGTTACTAATTGTTGTTGCCCTACAAAGAACAACAATGTCTCCACAATGACAAATAGGTTTACATTGCATATTCTAACTTGTGTAAACCTTCAAATCAAAATTTTCAGAACTCTTCGTTTTCCCCAAGGATGAAAAACACCAAGAACTCATAGTTTATAGAACTCACGATTTCAAGCAACAACGTTGATGGTAATCAATGAAATTTGAGCCCAAATTCTATTAAGGGCTTGTTTCATTTAAGAGTTCAGAACATTCGCAGTGAAGATGGAGATGGTGATGAACAAATGCCACCTCTGATGCCACATGAGCAATAATAGACGCCGTTTGTGAAAATTGGACATAAAGGAATTATATGAATATGTTTGAATAAATAAAGGATCAGATTTATCTTTCTAAAAGTTAAGGGGGCAAAGTGGACTCAGAGGTAAAGATAAAGAAACAAATAGGGTATTTAGCCTTAATGTTATTTTGAAGCTTATTATGTCTTATAAATAGATGTGGAGTCTTGATCTTGACAAAAATTACATTATCAAAGGAGCATATCAATTATTATCAAATGTCACATTATACGACATCTATTGAGTTTGTTTGGAATAATTTTTTTTCATTTAAAAGTGTTTCTATTTGTTGAAGATTTTTTAATAACAAACTTCCAACAAAGAATAATTTAGCTTGTTGGTCTACTCAACAAGTGAGAAGAAAATGCTAATCATCTTTATTTTGAATATGATTTTTGTAGAGATGTGTGGTCAACTGTTATTAAATGGCTAGACATCTCTTGTGTTCTTCATAATAACGTGTAGAGTCATGCTCGTCATTTTTTTTTGTTGGTCTCATTTTTTTTTAAAGACTAGAAAATGTATTCATGTAATTTGGTCATTTGTTGGTGCAATTGAAAAGGAAGAAATAATATGTTTGAAACAAAAAGGCTATCGTTGGAGCAATTGGCTGATAAATTTAAAATCCTTTTTAGGGGGTTAAAAGAAAAAAAATGATTTTATTTTTGATCTAAGTTAATGATGGTTTAATCGGACGACGCGTCTAGATTTTAATGTTTTTATATAAATTTTTTGATTGATATATTTTTTTCTTATGTGAACAAATACATTTCCTTTTAGGCATGTCTTATGTTTAAAATAATTTGTTAAAATTTATTCGACTTATTAAAAAAATGTATAGTATATATTTTTCTTATTACATGTCATGCTTGTGCATAATTTCTTTAACTTAATTATAAAAAAAATACAAATTTTTACATTTATTAAAGATGATAAGTTAAGTGTATTTATATTTTTAGATTTAATAAAATATAATACATTCACTAACCTATCTCTAACTAATGGATATTTCTTTACTAAAACTCTATTTAAGAGTCTGGACAAGGAAAGGAAATGTTTTGGAGGAAGAAAAAAAATGAAAAAAAAATCATTTTATTTAATAGAATAATTTTGTAAAAAAAAAATCATTATGATTTTAATTCATAAAATATGAAAAGAGTTTAAATAATTTATCCATGTCCTCCAATATCTATTTTGAGCTTGCTAAATTAGAGAAACTTTATGTTATTAAAAAAAATCTCTGAAGTTTGTGATGAGTCATCATAAGGGGGAAACATTTATATTGAGCAAAACACTCACCTAAAGATTAAACCCTCACTCAAACAAGTGATAGAGATACCATATATTCACTTAAAACTTTAAGGTGACAGGTGTATGAGTCCTCTCACTTATAAAGTGTTGAACCTTTCTTTTTCTAAGCAATGCGGGACTTAGAACTCACTCGTTTCTCAACACAAATCACACTTGTTTCTCAACATCTCCCCCTCAAGTGTGAATCCATTAACTATGCTCCCCTCAAGCGAAATATCTTTCATCCACATGCTTGTATCGTTGTTTACAAATATCTTTACTCGTTATCGGCACTACAACGAGACACACCGCCTGACCACCATGCCAGGAAGACTTTTGATACAAGAAGTATGTCCTTTACTCAAACCACGACTCTGATACCACTGATAGGTCATCACGAGGGAGAAACATTCACATTGGGTCAAACATTCACCTGAAAGTGAAAAACTCACCCAAACATGTGAGAGAGACACCAAATATTCACCAAAAATCTTAAGGTGATAGGTGTATGGGTCATTTCACTTATAAACTGCTCAACCTCCACTATTTTAAGCAATGTAAGACTTAAAGCTCACATTTATTTCTCAATACAACTCACACTTATTCTCAATAGTTTTTCCTCTTAAAGTATTTCATTTCCTTTAATATATCTAAATGTAAATATATCAATTGACCATATAGTTTTAAAAATAATAATTATCATCGAAGATACAAAAAAACAAACTTAAGAATCAGAGATACTTTGCTCTCCAAGCATTCAGAAAAAACATAATAAAATAAAGAAATACAACAATACAAACAACCACCAAAATGAAGGAACTAAGACTCGTTTCATTGAAAAAATGGACTTGTCCAACACCTAAACATGAACTAAAGTCATAAATCAGCTTACCCTTACCCGTCCCCGAGTCTAGAGCGACAAATATTTAAACTACTATTGGTCTATGGAGAGGATAAAGCCATTCAACCACTCATAAAATATGTAAGAGTAGGACAAATACTTACCCAAATACCACTTTAAAAAAAAAAGAGAAAAGCATTTGTCCATCAATTTCTGTAAAGGTGATAAAAAATTTGAAAAAAATGAACCGTTCTTGACTTTTCAAATGGATCATACTATTGAATGTCAAATTATGGTCAAACCAATTCTATTCTTAGATGCATCCCTAAGAATATAAAAACCTCAAACAAACTTGAAATATATCTAGAGAGAACCATAATCCAACCTAGCCACATACGAATATTATACTACAGACTAGCCGTCAACTCATACATAATAAAGAGATGAGAAGTTGACTCTAGAAAATATTTAAAAAAGTACAAGAGATTTCTCCCGAGTCTTATGAGATAAGACGTCTAAAGTGATTCTCACACATAAGGATCATATTATGCAGTATCTTTCAGAAAAGACTTAAATATTAAAGGAAACACAATTGTCCTATATAAGGGGCAACGACAACCCAACTCGTCGTCATGGATATTCTATTGCATAAACTTTTTTCTTACTTTAACACTACATACTCATTATTTTTGTATAAAAATTAATTTACGAAATAATTTTTTATATATGTAAATAAATTCAAACTTGTTATTTTTGTTTTGTTTTATATAATGTTCTGCTTGATACAATAGTCATACATATGAATAATAATTACAACACAATTGTAATAATCACAACACATTTGTAGTTGTGTGAAAAAACTAACATTAGAATAATATTGAAGATACATTATACAATTTAAAAATATGCTTGATATTTGTTGATATTTTTCTATCAACAATTACATAATTTGTTAATATTTTTGTATCAATTAATCTCATTGTTTTAAAAATTATATTCATCGTCAATGATACAAAGAGACAGAATTAAAGATATTTTTTCTCTCAAAGAAAACAACAAACAAAACATAACAAAATAGAGAAATACAACAACACGAATAACCACCTAAACATGAGCTAAAATAAAAAATTCCCATGGCCTTGAAAAGCACCCATTCTCGAGTCTAGAGTGGCAAATCCTCAAGCTGATATTGGTCTATGAAGAGGATAGAGTCCTTCAACAACTCATAAAAGTTACAAGAGTAGGAAAAATACTTACCAAAATACCACTTTAAAGAAGAGATGCACATTTTCCCGTCAATTCTTGTATTGGTGATAACAAATCTGAAGATACCTCAGTAACATGGAAATTCGGACTTAAGTTGACACTCCCTGGGATTTTGTCAGGACGACATGGTGCGATTCAATTTATTTTCTTATTTTTTAGTTGAGGACCTACATATTGAGCGTTCCCTTCATCGTCGAAGGTGACCACACTTTCTTTCCTGACCTTTTTGAGGCTCACCTCAGAAGTTTGTTTCTTTGTTTTCTTTTTCTTCTTTCGTCAATGTCCATAAGTCTCAGCAGGAGCCTTGTCATTCCCTTTATCCTCAAAATTTGGGATAAGGCAAGTTCAAACTTTCTTCACACTCAAACATCAGTTATGTCTCTTTCTGTATAGACTAAGGTATTTTACATGGTTAGTATGATACAAGATAAATAAGAAGTGAAAAAGAATAAGGAGGTAAGTTAAACATGTGCTTCTTCATTATCGGAGACTTCAGTTTCTTTGTTCTGCTTGTTTTTCTTCTTAGCTGGGCTGTAGTGGTGTAAGTGATTCCTCTATTTCGACCCTGAAATGAAAGGACAAAGATGAGTAAGCCATGAAAAAGGTTTATATTCTTAATATAACAAAAGTGTGAAAGTGTACATGTGTTGTCTCCATGGTCGGGCCATACCCTGTTTCTTTGTTACTTGGCTCTATTAGTCGTTTTTTCAAGTGGCCAATAGGAACAACCAATAATATTTGAGAGAACCATATGAAAGTATTTTCCTCTTGCATTGGAGGCTCAGGAACATAGGTACGACCTTCCTTGAGAATTGGACCATGGATTTTGATAGTGGAAGGAACTTGTGGTTGACATTTGGTGTTGGAACTGGAAGCTATTGTTAATTCTTAAGAGATATTGAAAGAAAAAAGTGTTTTTTAGGGAGCGAGAGAAAAAGTTGCAGAGAGTTCAAGAAATATTCTATGGCTCTAAAGAAGAAGACACTGAAAAGAGAAAGAAATGAAGAAATGGCGTATATAAATCCACAAGAAGAAAACTTTTCAGTTTCCCTCTAAAATGAATTTGGACAAGTGGAGAAAGTAAGTATTTTATTTTATCGTCTCCACAGGGATTAGTGCGACATCAAGTGCATTTCAACAATCTCTACGTTTCTAAGCTTGGGTTTGTAAAGTTTGAATTTAAAAGATAAACCATGTAAAACGAATGAGTAAATAAATAAAGCTTAAGAGAGATCTGAGAGCTTTACAGGATTGTATTTCATCCACCATACAAACATGTAATTTACCAACCAGTTATGCACAATCTAAACATTCATCAATATCATCACGCATCGCTCATAATAGAGTTCATGTCTGCAACATCCTTCGAGAGTTCTACCGTATTATTTAATCGACGATCTCTCATCCTATCAAACAATACGAAGTATTAAGATTCGAAACTCATGCGAATGTTAACCTAAATCTATGTCTAGAGTTTAGAATCTAACAGATGATTATCCTATATCTAGTTTCGAAGAGTATTTCTCAATAACGGTTTAAATCAATAGATAAACAAGTAAGCAAGGATAACATTGATATAGGTTCGGGAGAAATCATACATAACACCATGATTAATAAAAATACACATTATAAAAGTGAATTTACATACAAACCCAACAAGAAAGGGATTACAAGGAGAAGAATGATGAGAACAAGCACCCACCGTGATTTCCTAACGATAGAGGCAAATCCAACTCTGGATCTTCAAGAAGCATCCTAACTTGTTATTTCTAAGCTACTCTAGCTCTCCTAACTAAAAAATAGTTATGATGAAATTGAGGTTAAAAGTTCCCAAAATCATCCCTAAAAATTTTGTGTAAAAATGGATATATAGGGGTTGGAAAAGTGGAATCGCATTAAGCCCGTGCAGAGCTCGCTTAGCGCGACCACGATAAAAAATAGCAAACTGCCATAATTCGTGCTAGGACCACACTTAGCCCGCTTTTAGCACAAGTGCGCTAAGAACACTCAAAGCATGCTCTTAGCACAAAAAGTGCAATTTTCTCCTGTCCCTTTTTCTCTAAGCATGCTAGGACTGCGCTAAGCCCAAGTAGGAAAACTTGAAATCTTAAAAAAAAAATTGTGTCTTGTTTGGTACCATGCTTTTGCCTTTGATTCCAATGCTTCAATTATGCTTGAAAACCTACAAAAAGAGATGAAAACTATCAAAATAAGAATGATTTACATGATAACGCAAACTATACAATATATATGCAAAAGTTGAGGTTTACGCAATATAATCAATTGAAACAAGTCAATAAGTACCAATTATTCATACACAAAATTACCAGAATTTAGAACCTATCAAACTCTCCCCAACTTAGAACTTGTTTGTCCTTAAACAAGAATAAATTACCCTAAAGAAAACAAAAATCAATCACCAAGTAATCATGATCAATAAGTTTTTACAAACAAAAACAAATGAATGGTTCAAATTTCAAAAGTACAAGCAAATCAATGTTTACCACTATACTACAACGATACCATGATTATGAAACAAACTCTAAGCATAAAACACATGTCAAAAATGCTAAAGCAATACATATTCAAGAATGAATCACACCTAACACATAAATTCATCAAGGGATGAAAAACAAACATGAGGAACTTGACTCACACCCAACAATCTTGCTAACATCATGATCAAATTATGCATTCATCTAAAAAAAACTCATATTGAAAGTATAAAAGCATAAATCACAAAGAATTTCAAGGGTTGTAATGTGGCTTGGTTAACAAAGAAGGGTCATATCTCAAGGTAATTGAAACAAAAGTTGCCTAAACAAATGAGAGTGATCACTTCTCAAATTCTTAAGGATTCCCAATTTCATTCACCTTTTTGTCTTTGCTCAATTGTTACATAATTGCACACAACTTATTAGCATAATTTATTTGCTATTTTTTCTTTTTCAAAGCTTTTTCTTTTTCTTTTCTTTTTCTTTTCTTTTTATTTCTCAACCTCATAACAACCAACATTTTATACCCAACTTGAATGCAACCAATCATTATAATGTGAATGCTCCCAAACTTTCTAAGGCAAAGGTAAAAATTCAAACCATAATTTATGGTTGAGGGTTTAACAAAAAAGTTCAAAATCAAATCTAAAATCAGCAACGAACTAATTAGTTATGTACAAGTTCCAAAAGTTGACATCAAAATGGATCCTGACACAAGGATCAAAGGGGTTAAGCAAATTATCACTCACTCACAAGGTAGGCTACTTTTTGGTGAAGTGGTTGTGCTCAAAACCAAACAAAATGCATTTATCATTTTCATGCTTTCATACAATTACACATAGATGAAAGATTAAGCATAATAAAACTGAGTTAAAACAAGGATTGCCTCCCAACAAGCTTTTCAAAAATGCCAACTTTTTCAAGCTTCCCATCCACTTTCACTCTTTAATAAATATACTACTGAATGAAAAGCTATTAAATAATTAAAAGGTTGGGTTGCCTCCCAACAAACGCTTATTTTACGTCGCTAGCTCGGCACCTTTATTTATTATACGGTCCTACGTGTTGCCTCTTTTGCGTGGCTAGTTGTTCACCAATGGCTACCCCTAACCAACACTTGAGCAAACGTGAAGGAAAACAAAAATATATAGAAACACTTGAACAAACTTGATGGAAAACAAGTATATACAAACACTTGAATAAAAGTTATGAAAAACAAGAATATTTACAATATAAACAAGTATGACAAACAAGTAAAAGCAAGTATCTATACAATATAGACAAGTTTATATACAAGTATTTATACAGGTATTTATACATTATATACAAATATACAAAGCTTAAAAAAGATAGAAATTATTGTGATACTTTCAATATCTAAACACCAATCCTCGACAACGACGCCATTTTGTTGGTTGCAGTAAAGCAACAAGAAAAAGTAAGTATTTTTTTTATCGTCTCCACAGGGATTAGTGTGACATCAAATTCCGTTCAACGGTCTCTATGTTTCTAAGCTTGGTTTTGTAAAGTTTTAATTTAAAAGGTAAACTATGTAAAACGAATGAATAACTAAATAAAGCTTCGGAGAGATCTGAGAGCTTTACAGGATTGTATTTCACCCACCATACGAACATGTAATTTACCAACTAATTATGCATAATCTAAAAATTCATCAATATCATCACTTAACGCTTACAACAGAGTTCATGTCTACAAATTTCGTCAAGAGTTCTACCGTATTGTTTAATTGACGATCTCTCAGTCTATCAAACAATACGACTACTCACGCAAATGCTAAACCTAAAGTTATGTCTAGAGTTTAGAATCTAACAGGTGATTATCCTATATCTATATTCGAAGGGTATTTATCAATAACGGTTCAAATCAATAGATAACCAAGTAAACAAGGATAACATCGATATAGGTTTGTGAGTAGATCATACATAACACCATGATTAATAAAATTGCGTACTATAAAAGTGAACTTACATACAAACCCAACAAGAAATGGATTTTAAGTAGAAGAATGAAGAGGAACAAGCACCCACCGTGATTTCCCAACGATAGAGGCAAATCCTACTCTAGATCTTCAAGAAGCATCATAACTTGTTATTTCTAAGCTACTCTATCTCTTATAACTAAAAAATGGTTATGATGGAATTGGGGTTAAAAGTTCCCTAAACCATCCCTAAAAAAATCTGTGTACAAATGAATATATAGGGGCTGGAAAAGTGGAATCACACTAAGCCCGTGTAGAGCTCGCTTAGCGCGACCACGATAAAAAATAGCAAACCTCCATAACTCGTGCTAGGACCGCACTAAGCCCAATCCTAGCACAAGTGCGCTAAGCACGCTCCTAGCACGAAAAGTGCAATTTCCTCGCGTCCCTCTTTCTCTAAGCGCGCTAAGCCCAAGCAGGAAAACGTGCAATCTTAAAAAATGTTATTTTAGGTCTTGCTTGGTACCATGCTTTTGCCTTTGATTCCAATGCTTCAATTATGCATGACAACCTACAAAAAGAGATGAAAACTATCAAACAAAGCAATATTTACAGGATAACACAAACTATACAATATATATGCAAAAGTTGAGGTTTACGCAAGAAAATCATTGAAACAAGTCAATAAGTGCCAACTATTCAAACACAAAATTACCAAAATTTAGCCCTTATCAGTTATTTCTTTTAATATAATTTAATTTGGCCCACGATTACCCTAGGAAACCAGAGTGATGATGACAATCTGAACGCACGTCCTTGATGTGACAATTTAGGGAAAAGTAGTCATGGTGATTATGACATGTAAAAAGTAGTCATGATGATTATTACATGTACATGTTATCTTAAACAGTGTCAAGTTGTTACTAAAAACACCAACTTTCTTCCATCTGATACATATGATCGAAAGTGTATTTTTTGGGAGGCATATGTTAGCCTGAAATTTCTAGCTGAATGATTCATCGAAGAATGAGGATAACTATATTTGAAAATGACTAAGTATAAAGAGACCCAGTCTTCGACACGCTAGCCACGTCAACTAAGATGGTTCGACAAACTTACTAGACTTTGTTTGGAGGAATCTCAGGAATAAATCCATAAGATTATAATCACGCTCACTTCAAAACATGTCCAAAATCTCGAAAAGGGTTACAGAAATAAATCCTTCAACAAAGTGCCAAGTTCGACACATTTATCAGACATGTGGAACTTAGTGTTTTTTCCCTAAGAGCCAACCAAACGAAGGGTGTTTCATTAGTACTATAGGAGTTAACCAGAAACTGTCAAAGGAATGAGGTTAGGGAGTTCAAAGGAAGTTATCAATATGGTGTATGGTTTCCAGTAGTTTAAAAATTAAAGACGCGTGAAAGTAAGCTAGAAGCTTGAAGCCCACGTAAGAGGATACATGTCAGATCCTAGGGATCTATCCATTTCCATGGTTACTATTGTATTAGATATAAGTCTAACACATTGTATGGGATCAAGGTCGCAATTTTACCCATTCTCTATAGAACTAAAATATCCAAGTCATTAAGAGATGTCGTTTGTGAGAAATGTATCAGTATGCGTAATCTCTTTAAATTCTCTGTCTTTTTAATTGAAGCATTCAACTTTAATAACATTTATCACGTTTTTTTGTCTATTGTCTTTATAAAAAAACTTATTGTAATTAAGTTTTACATCCAGTTTGTCATTATTCACATATTTAAATTTCAATCACAAGCATTTTTCATTGCGCTTTTCTGCATAAATTGTCTTTGATATTTTTTAGAGTTTAATATCTTAAATGAACCAAATTCGTGATTGTTTACTAGAAATACCAGTAAAGAGATATTTATAAATATTTGTCTATCAACAACTACATAATTTGTTAATATTTGCATATCAGTGTTGGAACAAGCAATCACAAGATTGGTGAAACAACGGTGGGGTAATTTTGGATGTGGAGAGTGAAAGAGGGTAATTAAGATATATATATATATATATATATATATATATATATATATATATATATATATATATATATATATATATATATATATATATATATATATATATATATAGAGAGAGAGAGAGAGAGAGAGAGAGAGAGAGAGAGAGAGAGAGAGATAGATAGAGAGAGAGAGATGGAATGTTATATTTTCATTAACCAGGGTGAGAGTACATCCTAAATACTTATATAGGAGTTACAAATCAATTGGGATACAGTTTGACCAAGTACAATAACGACAAATACAAAAAATAGGGCTTGTAACCGGTTACACAGAAACGTGTAACATGTTACACCTGACACTGAATAAAACAAAAATTAATGCAACTTAAGTGGTAACTGATTACACCACTTCAGGTAACCAGTTACACCTTCAAAAGTCACACGTTTCTGCTACTAGAGTGCATATCAGGCGATGCTGTAACTGGTTACACGTCCGTGGTAACCGGTTACAACACTTGAGTTACTTCAAAACTTCAACACACCACCTTAATTCAAGTGCTGCAAGTCTACCATGCCCATGCTCACCTTCAACCTCTGGAACACATCATATGTGACTCCCTTGGTCAATAAATCATCAACTTGGTCCTCACTTCTGTAATATCTCAATCGTAACCTTCCTTCACTAACAAGTTCCCTCAAATAGTGAAACCTCGTCTCGATGTGCTTACTCTTCCCATGTGCAATTGGGTTCTTAGCAAGATTAGTCACAGAAACATTGTCAACTAAAAGTGTGACAGCCTCATCCCCACTACTGCCCAGCTCCTCCAATAGATTCATAAGCCATACGGCTTGGCGCGCACATAATGAAGCGGAAATATACTCGACCTTATAATATGAGAGTGCAACAATCAATTCCTTCTTCTAACACCACGAGATTGGTGTCGCACCGAACATAAATATGTATCCATCTTTAGAGTTTCGATCATCTTTATCTCCACACCAATTAGAATTGGTAAAACCGAGAAAATTGCAATTTCTACCCGTATCCGCTACGGGAAAGAGAATTTCGTAGCCAACATAACCTTTGACATAACATAGGATTCTCTTGACTGCTGCCAAGTGACACCTTTGGTCTCTCCATGAATCTACTCACAATACTGACACTAAACGCCAAGTCCGATCGTGTATTGCACAAGTAACGCAAATATCCAATCAACCTCCTATATTGAGTTGGATCAACATCTTGCTCATCCTCATTCTTAGACAAATGCAGCCTTGGTTCAGCTGGAAAAATAAAATCATTGCAATGCTCAATTTCACACTTTTTCAATATCTTTAGAGCATAACTCTTTTGGTGCATGGCAATCCCATTTTAGACTTGTGGAACTGAATGCCAAGAAAATAAGTCATGAGACCAAGGTCCATCATCTCAAATTCTTTAATAAGTTCACTCTTGAACTTTGAAATTCACTCACCGTTGATGCCCTTGATGAATAAATCATCCATATATAGATAAATAATGATTACTCCTTCACTCGCATCCATCTTCACATATACTCCATGCTCCTATACAAATTCCTTGAAGCCAATATCCTTTAGGAAACCATCAATTCTTTTATTCTAAGATCTTGGAGCTTGCTTTAAACCATATAACGCTTTCCTCAACTTGTAGAATTTCATCTCTTGGTCTTTCACAACAAAACCAGGGGTATGTCCTATTCAAGTGGTCCCTTAAGAAAAGCGAATTTGACATCCATTTGATAGATAGGCCAATTGTGGTTATTTGCAATACCAACAACAAGCCTAATGGTTTTGGTCCTAGCAACCGGTGTAAATACCTCCTCAAAGTCTATACCTTATCTTTTCAAAAATCCCTTAGCCACCAACCGAGCCTTATGCTTGATTATCTCACCCTTGGGATCTGCCTTCACTTTGAACACCCATTTCACACCAATTGGATTCTTCCCTTTTGGTAGATCAACTAACTCCAAGTATTGTTCTTCTCAATGGATTCTAGCTCCTTTTTCATAGCACAAATCCACTTTAGATCACTTAAGGCCTCTTTCGTATTAACGGGTTCAGATTCAGCCATAATTGCAAAACAGGAAAAATCACCATCATCATTTAATTCATTGTCACGGAAGAGCTCACAATCTTGGAGTCTCTGAGACAAACCCCTTTGCCTTGTTTACCTTTTGACATTTCCTTCATTTCGGGCTTTGACGACATGTTGTTTTGTCCTTTCGCCTTCCTCAGAATCTGAGACTTCGAACCTATAACCGGTTACAACATTCTGGTAATCGGTTAGAGCCTTCATGTAACTGGTTATAGTCTGTTGGTAACCAGTTATGCCCTACTGCAACTGCTTCATCTCATCGATTACAACATCCCGACTAAACAAGATCCTCCTGCTTACAACATTAAACAGTTTGTAACCACGAGTAGAGTGATATCTAACAAGTATCATCACCTCTCCCTTATCATCCAACTTCTTTCTAAGTTGATCCGAAACATGTCGATATGCAATGGAACCAAAGACTCTCAAATGGTTCAGATTCGGCTTGAACCCCGACCATGCTTCCTCCGGGGTTACATATTTCAGCTTCTTTGTAGCCCCCCTATTCAACAAATAGGCAGCTGTGGATACCGCTTCTCCCCATAGCTCATTCAACAAGTTCTTCCCCTTTAACATGTTTTTCACCATGTTCATGATCAATCGATTCTTCCTTTAGGTCACACAATTTTTTTGTGGTGTATAGGGTGGTACTACCTCATGTACAATCCCTTCTTGATCATAAAAACTCCTAAAGTCATTTGAGACATATTCGCCTCCACCATCTATTTTGAGCACTTTGAGTTTGTGACCACTTTGCATCTCAACCATGGACTTAAACTTCTTAAACAATTCAAATACCTCATCATTTCTATTGATTAGATATGTCCATAGTTTTCTACTATCAGCATCAATAAATGTGACAATGTATTTATTGCCACTAATAGAATCTACTTGCGTCGTTCCACACACATTCGTATACACCACCTCAAGGTGGTTCTTGGTTATCCGATCTACATCATTGATGAATTTCCCTTTATGTTGCTTAGCTTGCACACATTCTTCATAAATTTCAGTTGGTATGTTGATCAATGGCATCCTCGTCACCAATATGTTCCTTTGCATATCTTTGAGATCTCTAAAATTGAGATGCTCAAGATGATAGTGTCACATAAACTTTTCACGTCTTTATGCAGTAGCAAGACATATATGCTCCATAACCTTAAACTCAACCTTGAAGGTTCTATTGGTAGCCATTGGCACTTTAAGGACCAAAACTCCCTTTGCATCCAAAACGCGTAGCCCCTTCTCAAGTAATTGGACAATACTTAAAAGGTTGCATTTGATTCCCGAAATATACAAGATATCCTTGATCAAGGAATGACCACCATGCCTCCTCATGATCAAAACATCACTGATACCAACGACCATTAGAGTGGTGTCATCCATAAACTTTACTTTGTTCTTCATGGCACAATTGATTTTGACAAACCAATCCTTTCTTCCCGTTATATGAGTTGAACAACCCAAGTCCAAATACCACTCCTCACTGCATTTAACTCCTTTCATACTCATCATAGCGTCTTCCACTTCATGCAACGGATCATTTGTATCATTCAACTGGACACAACTCAATTTTTCAGCATTATTTGAGATGAAGTTGTTGTCCTGCAACCGTTTACTGCTACTATTCACTTCCATGATCAAGACCAAAAGTGTATTCTCTTCATCAAACTCTTGTTTTTCAACCTTGGCTTTACCCCTTGAGATTCCTTCTTGTTCACATTGCATTTTTTTGCAAAATAACCGAACCATTGACATTTGTAGCATTTATCCTTGCTCTTGTCAAACCTCTTTCTTTCACCTCTAATGTTTCCTTGACCTCCATATTTATTGTAGCTACTCTCACCCCTTTGATAAGTCGGATTCTTTGAATTTTGGGACTCCTTTCCACCAAAATTCTTAAAACTCCCTTTGTTATTCATGGTCCATTTTCCTTTCGATCTCTTGTCCTTCTCATTGAAACAAGCTTGCAAAGTGATCTCCGCCTTTGCCTTATCATTATTCCTCTCCTCCATCCTTTGCTCACGAGCCTCAAGAGAACTTTGTAGCTCATCTTTGCTCATCATTGCAAGATCCTTGGATTCCTCAATCTCCACAACTATGTTGTCGAATCTTGGTGTTAAAGAACACAAGATTTTAGCGACAACATACTGCTCCAAAATGGTTTATCCACATGCCTTCACTTGGTTTACCAACTGAGTGATTCTCATTGTGAAATCGCTGATTGTCTCCTTTTCCTCCATTTGAATCAATTCTAGATGAAGTTTATGAGTTTGTAACCTCACCACCTTTGCCTTGTCATCCCCTGCATAAACTTTCTCTAAGATCTTTCATGCTTGCTCCGATGACTCGCATTCACCAAATTTCTCAAAGTTGTCGCCATCAACATATTCATGAATCAAGAATAATTCTTTGTAGTACTTCTTCTTCTCTTCTTTATGTGTTTCTTGTTGCGCTTCAGTAGCATTCTGAACAAGAGGAGTAACACCATTCTCGATCATCTCAAGAACATCTTGGTAGCCAAACAACACCTTCATTTTCTTGCACCATTTGTCGTAGTTCTTCGCATCAAGAATGGGTAAATTTGTATGGATTCTTTCATTGGAAACTGAATTCATGTTACACACTAGGTGTTTATGGATCTGAACCAGGCTCTGATACCATGTGTCTGAGGAGTTTTTCACTAGAGAACATTGAACATTGTGAAACTTCTTCTTTTTAGAGCAACACCTTTGTGATAGACACGCCACATATTCACCCACAACCTTAAGATGATAGGTGAATGGGGTTTCTCATTGATAAATGCTCAAGTCTCCATATTTCCAACCAATGTGAGACTATTATCCACACTGTAGCGGGGTATTCGTTACCATTAGAGATATTGACTAAATCCAAGGTAAATCATACAAGTCGAGTTGCCACCGCACTTCTATTTATCCAAAGGAATGGTTAGAAAGCGAACAAAAACCTAATAGTTTTAACAAAAACTAGTAAAAGAAAACAGAGATCTGGGTAAGGGGGTTGGTTATGTAATGGGAAGGTGTTAGGCACCCAAAACATCCTAGGTACTCCTAGGGAGCCCTTTTCATACTTGTTGCAAGGTTGTTGTTTTTGGTGAAAATTTTGTTTGTGCAAACATGATTGAAGAGATGAGAAGAGAATATACAAGTTTATTTACATTTTGTGTTTGGATGGATAAACCCATTGCCTACGTACCATCTTATAAAAAGATTAGGATCAAAACCTCGTAGTTCGGGGTAAAAATCTCAAAAATGAGTTGGTGAATTGATTGGTCCAAAAGCCTTAAGGTATTTTGTTATCAAAGGGAGAAAACTCAACCAAACCACAAATCCACCATGTGAGGATAGCTTCAACATGCTAGTGAGGGGTTAACCCTATAATAAGCATGGAAGGCTCATTGTCCATCACTAAGGATATAGGTGAGTATTACATCTACCACAAAGATAACTCAAACCTAATAGCTAAAGGTTATGAGAGATTTTGAATAGAAAGTGGCCATTGAAACCACAAAAAAAAACATTTGAATGGGTTATATTTACCGCTTAGAAGTATATACAAAATGGTCAAAGTTGACTTAAAAGTTCAATTCAAAATAAGTGTTATGAAAAGAAAGTTTAAAAATCAAAAGCATAAGGCTTAGGTTTCTAATGTTGAAAACAAATGTTAAATGTTTGCACAAAAGGTTTTGACTTGGGTTAGAGTGGAGAGAAGAAGAAGAAGGGCTAAGTCCTAAGTAAAACAAAAAAGGTGAGGGATAAAGAAATAAAACCACAATGGAGTCCCTCTCTTGAGATCATATTGATGATCCAAGTAGCTCCCATCCTTTGGAATAAGCAATCACCCAAAGCATAAGCAATCAAACAAGTCTTCTAAGAGATCCTCAATGTATCTTGTGTCTTTCACTTTGGATGAACATGGCAATGGTATTCCAATTTGAGCTCTCATAGAATTCCCTAGCACAAAAGCAAACACATCAAAATCTCCATGAAGTAAATCAAGAATGGACAAGAGTGAGTTTAGAGATTTGTTCCTTCTAATCCATCTTCATCATTAAGGTCCATTCACTCTAAATTTGCATAAGGAAGGTCCTAGAATCTAATTCCAATTCTCCATTTTTTGCATAGGGAAGGTCCTAGAAACTAAGTCCATTTCTTTGCATTTGGTTCACAACAATCAAACAAAACACAAGCATAGTAATATATACACAATTATGTGCTCAAGTGAGCAAAAGGCAAATGGCATTAACATAAACATGTGCTCAAGTGAGCAAAGGGAAAAGCAAATGGATAATATGTGCAAGAATAGTAAATTACATAAAATTAAAGAGCAAAAAGTAAATGTTAATAGTCAATAGTTAGTGTTAGTAGTTAGTGTGCCGTAAGGAAAATTTAGCGCTATGTTAAGCAATCGTAATTGGACTTATGTAGAAGTCACAACTATCTGAGGCCGGTCAATAATAATGTAGGCAACAACATAAGTTAGAAGTCTTGATTAGTGAACCAAGTTCCAACAACTTGCCATGCCAAAAATAAAATGAGAATTGATCTTGTATTGGTTTAAGCCTTTTGCATGATTTAGAAAACAACCTATCCTTAATGCAAAGCCATTCACTTGATCAATTGATCAAGATGAATTAGATTTGGATCAAAGAAGATTAAGTCTCCCTAATCAATGTTAATTTATCAACCTTCAACTCATTGATCAAAAAGAAAATAAGAAGAAGAAGAAGGGGAGAATGGATAATGAAAATGGAAAGATCAAAATGCATAAAGTGCAATAAGATGTACGAATCCATATGTATTGACCAAATGACATTAAAAGTCAAAGTCAAACAATGATAAATCAGAAATGAGATGAAGATTGGAAATCAAACAATAAGCAAAATAATTTTTTGGCATTTTTAATATTAAAATAAACTTGAATTAAAAATAAAAGAAAGGTCAAACTTCAAAATCACTTCAAATCAACCTTGAAAGGTCCAAGTGATTTATCCCAAGTTCAACAAGGTCAAACAAAGTTTGACAAAAAATTTCAGCATTTTTAAAAGTCAGAAACTATTTTTAATCAATTAAAAATGAATAAAAATAACCTAATTGAACTAAAATCTCAAATAAATCTCAAATCAATTTAAAAATTGATGAGCATATTTTTCATAGATCCATCATCATTCAAATAAGTTAGGAATTTTTTTTTGTATTTTTTGAATATCAAAAACTATTTAAAATGAATTAAAAATCACCAGAAAAGAGAAAATTCACAAAAAATATCAAATGATGAAATAAAAAAAATTAAAAATCAGAAATAGAAACTAGAATTTATTTGGAGACTAATGCAATTGGTCCCATAATTTTTGGATTAAAAATGAAGAAGATATTGACTTTTGAAATAAAAGGGAATAAACAAAATAAAATTAGAAATTGAAATAATATGGAAAATCAGGGATCGTTGGATGTGTTTCATTAATTGACGTGGCACATCAAATGGTACAGAGGTGCGCGCTCACCATGAGTCCAGGTCAATGCGTAACACACAACATTAAAATAAGTCATAACGATCAAAGGCCAAGATCAAATCTGGAAAATGAATCCAAGGGTCCACAATGCATCTGGCAATAGGACAACCACTGAGCCACCGTCTTCTCCGGTGAGCTTGGATTTTCCGGCCAAAATTGCAGAGATCCAAACCTTAATGAAAATGCACGATCTATACATCTTTAGAAAGCTGGGATGATGTACATCATCCTTGTGCCACTCAATTCCACTCTAGATCTCTATATTGAGAGAAATCAGAGATGGAAGTTTTGTGGTGTTCATCATGAACTCAATGGATTTCAAAAATTAAATGCATAATCATGATGCCTCTATTGAGAGGACTTCAGCCAACACAAGATCCAAGCAAATAGGTCAATATATTATGAGTTTCGAAGAAAAAAACAGTTGCATAACAACCTTGATTTCTGGAGGCTTGAGCTCGATTCCTTGCTTTCTTTATCAAAACAGAAGATCAATGGAGTAAATGATGGAGGTTTAGAAGCTCTAGATCCAAGGATTCAACCAGATGTAGTTGAATTTTGGATCTGAAAAATTTAGAGAAAAATGAACTAGCTTCTTTGGTGAGAGGTTGGGTTTTGATTTCTACAGCAATTCAGGTTGATTTCAGTGTGTGTTTTGAATGGAATAGAGCTTCTATTTATAGAGGGAATGGCAAGGAGAAGGTGATGCAATCCGTGTGCATGGAATTGGATATCCATTGCATGGGCTTGCATGATCATGCACAAGGCCCAAAACCAAAGCCAAATGACATATGAACTCATACCAAAGTGTAATGGGCGTGTAATTTGAGAGGCAAAGGCTTGTGTAATGAATTCTCACATGTTATGCATAATTGAACTAAAAACTTCTCCTCTTCGAAACTAACACTTGCCAAATTCAAACATGACCATGTGAGTAATGGTTGGAAAGGTTTTGATGTAAGGAACAATTGTTATGTTGGGCAAAAATCCATTTGGTATGTGGAAATTGGTGAAATTTGAGTTTAAAGTGCAAGGTACAAAACATGTCAAGGCAAAGTTTCTAAATTTGGCCAATGTTCAAACCCTTATGTTTTGATGATGCAAGCATCAAATGAAACAATCTCCAACATAAAAGTTGTAGATATTTTCAAGACAATCAAAATGGACTTACATTTTGCATCATTTGGATATTTTATGAAAGAGTTATGGGCACTTGAAGTTGGACTTTTTTGCCTTTTAATGCATTAGACCCAAAAGGACTTATAATGTCTTGCATTATCACATGTATTTCCTTTGAGATTTTGAACTTTTGTTCAACATAACATTTGAAGTAGACATCTTAAGCTTTCCAATGCATTTGATCCCACCTCAAAATAATAAAAAA
Organism: Lathyrus oleraceus; assembly: GCF_024323335.1. Classification (NCBI taxonomy): domain Eukaryota; kingdom Viridiplantae; phylum Streptophyta; class Magnoliopsida; order Fabales; family Fabaceae; genus Lathyrus; species Lathyrus oleraceus. The sequence continues at coordinate 226,056,643 of NC_066584.1, forward strand.
TGAATGAGTTATGTCCTTGGGAAGTTGACCCAAAATTAGGGTTTCAGTCAAAATGACCTATAATGTATTGGAATGGGAGATGGCCTTCCAAGCTTCAAATAAATTTTTGATGAACATGAAAGTTGTTCATATTGTCCTTAAGAACATTTTTGCCTTTGGAATCATCTCCATTTGACCAACACATAAAAAGTTAGGTCTCAGTGCATTTCAAAATAGTCAGATGAATTAACTGATCAACTTCTCAAGTCCATGCCTCATATCTTGATGAATTGATGATTGAGGACACTCAAATAAGTTCAAGTATGCATGAAATGATGAATTAAAGAACTTCCCTTGATTTTATTTGATCATGTGTTGAGGTTGCTTCAGGAGCAAGGCATTGTGGTGCGCAGATGAATTAGGGTTTCCTTGGGGCACAATCCTCAAACCCTTTGACTTGCTTTGATCAAAATGATGAATTGAGATGCTAGGGAGGCATACTTGATGGATGAGAGCTTTGGGAATCATTACCATGCTTGTTATCATCTCCTCTTGACCTTACCATTGCATAAGTGATCTCTTTGAAGCTCTTGACCTTATGATTGCTCAAGCTACAAACAAAAGATGTTAGTGACATATTTTTGTGCTTTTGGTTAGTAAACAAAATAAGAAAAGTAATAATATACAATTCAAGCATGCTTGGTGATCTCAAACCACTCTCAAGAAGTCCCACCCAAAGGCAAAGGGAACCAAGATGCTAAGGATCCTTGAGGTAATGCAAATGCAATGTTATGATGCCATGAGGGATCTTAGGGACAAAATTGGGGTCTTACACACACTACTCACACTTACTGCATTCTCAACACTCCCCCTCAAGTGTGAGTCCATAATGTTTCCCCTCAAGTGGAAGCTCGTCTTACTTCCACAGACTCTTGTACCGCAAGGAACGTTTCTTACTCACCACCCTTGTGGTACCATTGACACTCTTCAATGGAACATTCTTACTAACCACCCTTGTGGCGTCATTGACTTTCGATACAAGTAAGTCGGTCCCTTTCTCGTACCAAAGGCTCATGATACCAAATGTTGGAACAAGCAACCACAATATTGGTGAAATAAAAGTGGAGTAATTTTGGATGTGGAGAGTGAAAGAGGATAATTGTGTGTGTGTGTGTGTGTGTGAGAGAGAGAGAGAGAGAGAGAGAGAGAGAGAGATTGAGGGTGAGATGTTATATTTACATTAACTAGGGTGAGAATGCACCCTAAATACTTTTATAGGAGTTACATATCAATTGGGATACAATTTGACCAAGTACAGTAACAGAAAATACAAAAACTCGGGCTTGTAACCAGTTACACAAAAATGTGTAACCGGTTACACCTGACACTGAATAAAATAGAAATTAATTCAGCTTCAGTGGTAATCGATTACACCATTTCAGGTAACCGGTTACACCTTCGAAAGTCACACTTTTCTGCTACTGGAATTCATAGCAGGCGTTGCTGTAATTGGTTACAGGCTCGTGGTAACCGGTCACAACATTTGAGTTACTTCAAAAACTTCAACAATTAATTAATCTTATAACTTTAAAAATTATAATTATCATTGAAGATACAAAGAGACAAGCATATGAATCAATGATACCTTGATCTCCGAGAAGTCAGAGAAAATATAACAAAATTGAGGAATACAACAACACGAACAAGTACCAAAAGAAAAGATCTAAGACTGGTTTAATTAAAAAATCAGAAATTCTCATGACCCTTAAAAACATCAATTCCCGAGTCTAGAACGACAAATCCTCAAGTTACAATTGATCCTTGCAGAGGATATGGTCCTTCAACCACTCATAAAGGGGTGAGAGGGCTAACTACTTACCTAAGTATCACGTTAAAAAAGAGATGAAATTTGTCCATCAAATTTATGTAGAGAAGATGACAAATCTAAAAAAAATAATTTTAACTTTTCAAATGAATCACACTAGTGAATGTCAAATCATGGTCAATGAAGGTCTACTCTTAAACCTAGCCCTAAGGATGTAAAAATATCAAACAACCTCAAAATATCTCTAGAAAAAACCACAATCCAACCTATTCTAATTAAAAATATTATACAATAGACTAGCCGTTAACTTACAAGTAACAAAGAAATGAAAATTTAGCTCTAAAATATTTTGAAAAAAAATACAAGAGATATCTCCCAGATCTTGTGAGACAATAAATCTTAAGAGATTCTCACACGTAGGAATTCTATTATGTAGAAGTTTTCATAAAAGACTAAAATCTTTGAGAGCCCAATATTCTATATAAGAGGCAAAAGTAACCCAACTTGACGTTATGGATACTGTACTGCATAAATTTTTTACTTTAACACTCTATATACTTATTATTTTTATATAAAGTTAATTTTATATGTGAAAATAATTTCGAACTTATTATTATTTTTGTCTTATATGATGTGGTGCTTGATACAAGTGTTATACCATCAAACATATGATTAATTACAACACAATTGCAATCGTAGTGCGGTGCAAAAACTACAACTTTAATATTGCGGATATATAACTTAGAAGTATCACTGATATTTGTTAATATTTGTTTAGAACACCCATATCTATCATACTTATTTGAATTTTTTAAATGGATTCTATTCAGTTTTTTATTATATTATATTTTAAATTATTTAAACAACTCAACTATAAGCTCATTAAAAACTTTAAAATTAGTCCTACCAAACCCTACGATTCATATTATATAATTTACTTTGATGCTTAATGAAAAGTAGAAATGTTACCAAACTTGAGAACGAACCTACTAAAGAACCCACTTTTTATCAAAATATCCACTTGTTTCTAACACAATATTTTAAAAAACTACGTACAAACTTGAAAATCAACCGATATTTACATTCTTAGAAATGGCCTAAAGAAAAAAAATCAATTTTTAAAAATGATGATTATGCCACTGATAAGGTTGGAGAAGTTCATCTCAGTGTGAACATAGAAAGGTAAAATATTTCATTTGGTTGGCTTGCACAAGGTATGTATGTGGAACATGGGAATGAATAATAATGCTTATTCCTCCTATTGTGTGTTGTTTGAAGATGACAATTTTTTTACAAAATTAAACATTTGCAAGAAAGAATGAATGATATATCTATCAAGAAAATAAGTACTGTTATAAGAACCAAAAATCAAAGACTAATATAACCAGAGAACTTGTAACAAAAACTCTTCATATGCATGACCATAAAACCTGTAACTTAAAAGGATCATTATAAACTGCAGCTACTGAACTAATTCATTAAACTATACTAGTAATACTTAACTTTATACTGATACATTTTTAAGTGCAGAAAAGAAAAAAAGTTCTATATCAGGTGAAGAAAATAAAGCTATCGGTGATCTATTAATGGATAAACATGCTGCAGAAGAAGTAACTCTTCTCTTCATAGGTGCCGGTGGACATGTTAACGCTTCGGGTATTCTGAACCTTTTAGCTTTCGGTGTACAACACATTACATTTTTCTCGGTATCTTCAACCTTGTTATGATCATCACTCACAACAACTTCTGTGTTTTCAACTGAACAAGTACTAATAACTTGTGTAGCAAACTCACAATAAGTCCTTTTCTGCTTTCTATCTTCAACCGTTACTTTTTGCAGCTTCATTCTACTTCTTGTACAAACTGGTGCCATTTGATATCTGAATATGGTTTCTTCTGAAAACCCAAACTCAGTTGTGTAATATATATATTGGTAGACAAATAAATAAATAAATAAAATAAGTCAGCACTCACTAGGGGTGGCAAAATGGATGGATTGGATGGATATGGATTGGATCGTTAATGGATGGATCAAAACAATCCATTATCCATTAACAATCCACTAAAAGTTTTTAAAAAATATCCAATCCAATCCATCCATTAAGAATAAAAATCCATCCAATCCATCCATTATCATATTTTTAGTGGATGGATATCCATCCATCCATTTTATTTTCCTTTAAAATTTTTCTTTGAAATTTATTTTTTTAAAAAAAGTTTTTTACGTTTTTTTAATAAAACAATATCAGTATTTTTTTTTTGAGAAAAATTATTTTTTTTCAAAAAAATAAAATAAAATATTTTTTTTATTTTCGATTTTTTTTTTATATTCGTAAAAAAACATCAAAATAAAATCAAATTTTGGTATTTAAAAAAAAAAATCAAAATAAAAAATATTTTTTATTTTTCAAAAAAAATTTGATATTTGAAAAAATTTATTTTTTTAACATTAGACAAAAAATTATTTGACCATAAAAAAATATATTTTTTATTTTTTTAACATTAGATAAAAAAATTTAATATTTTTTGTATTTTCAAAAAAAAAAATTTTTTTTTCAAAAAAAGTTATTTTTTTTTCAAAAAAAAATTATTTTTTTTTCAAAAAAAAAATATTTTTTTTTCAAAAAAAAGTTATTTTTTTTTCAAAAAAAAATTATTTTTTTTTCAAAAAAAAATGATTTTTTTTTTAATATTTGAAAAAATTTATTTTTTTAAAATTAAATAAAAAAATCCATTGGATCATTAAAATGTGTTGGATGGATTGGATCAATCCATGTTTATAAATGGATGGATTGGATCAATCCATTAACTTAATTTTTATTTAGTGGATGGATTGGATGGATTTTTTGATGGATGGATTGGATGGATTTTGTGTTAATGGATCAAATTGCCACCCCTAGCACTCACACATCACAAAATTAATATATATATATCTTGATTTTGAAACATCACAGAATCTTTGTGGTATAAAATAAACTATTTGAAGGGTTGAAAAGTTATATCATGTGACATGATATAACTGTTTTAAAAAGAGAGTAAAGATAAACACTAGTATTAGAGTAACAACAACTACTACCACTAAAGAGATTAAAAATGGAACTTCAACCAAATCCTTTTTGAGGTCTCTGAGAGGCAGTTTAACTCTGTTAGAACATAAAGATCAACTTTCTGCTCCGGGTTTTATAAGGTTACCCAACTTTGAGTATATTATTTAATAGCAAAAGTGTCAGAAAAGACACAGAAAAAGAGATCTCATCTTTATGGTTTTGTACATTTTGAATTTAATGTTACCTGTCCTTAGAATGTAAGAAATTGAAATTTCTTTTATTTTATGCAATATGTATCTCACTTGGTTTGGTCATTATATATATATATATATATATATATATATATATATATATATATATATATATATATATATATATATATATATATATATATATATATATATATATTCTAAAATGTGCAAGCAGACTATCAATCACAGTTTCAAGACAAAATAATGCATGCTAGGAATCGTTCTAGAATTACATGGAACATAAACTAATATATGTGTTGATAAACTTGAACCTTGGGATATTGAGTAAGATTTAGATTTAACAAGAGTGACCATAGTTTTGAAATATATCTTTATCATCAGGTCCACATACAACTTTTTCTTAGGGCGCATCCTCAAAACGTGACATTATGGTTATGTATGTTTATCCAAGTTTATTGAATAATCTAGGATATTTTGTCTGAAAATCCATAAGAAACGACCATATTTCCACATTCAGGTATCAAGATTGCTCTTGTAGCTACTACATACTCCACTCCACATGGAGTATATATTTCACTAAGAGTTTTTATTAATCTCATATTAGTTCACTAATTGTAATTATGTCTTGGACGTAATTTTTGGGATCTCCAGTCTTTTAGGCCAATTTACGATTAAGGGGTTACTCATATTTTTAGTGGCAATAATCACATCCTTTTGAATGTGTTTTGGACTTTCTCTCTAGCTAATTAGATCGTCAAATGGTCAACTAATTTTTATCAGTAATAATGTGATCTATTGTAATATGCCTTAAAGTATCAAGTGAGAAAAGAGAAAGAAAAATGACAATCTTGATACTGACATATTTTTGGGCTTGTTCGCATATTCGTTTGTTAATGGGTTGTGTTTTGGGCTTTGTTAGGGATCCGTTGGGTTTTAGCAATTATAAATATATATTTCTTCTATTATTATATGTGTGACAGTTTTGAGAGCTTTAGAGGTAAAGGGAGAAATAAGGGTTTAAGATTTAGAAAAACTTTTGGAGTTTTCTAAAAGATTCAGACAATACTTCTTCTAAACACCTTAGGTACTATATTGAGAGTACTTGAAGAGGTTAGGAAACATTTGGGTAGAAAATATGGTTAATTCTTGGGAACTTGGAGCACTATTTTCTTGTAACTCATTTGTAATCTATTGTAACAACTTTTGGAGTATAGTGAATTGGAGAGTTTCTCTCTCTCAAACGTATATGATTTGATCGAGCTTGGTAAACAAATATTTTGTGTTTCTCGCATTCTTTTATCTTCTTCTACAAAACTAATTCACTTTTGTAGCGATAAATTCATGATCATCAAGCTATGGATAAGCTAGAGATCAAATGACAAGAGTCGTCACCGCGCTTTTATTGTTTCCAAGGGAAAAGGGAAAAAGTACGAACAAAACCCAAAAGGTAAGAAGTTTTCAAATCAAAACTAATAAAATGTCAGAGATTACAGGGAAGGGGGTTGGTTACACAGAGGGAAGGTGTTAGCACCCAAAGTGTCCTAGGTACTGTAAGAACAAAATTAGTTCTACAATAGAATTCCAGGATTTTGATGATAACAAAGGATGAAACCAAAAATGGCACCCTAACAAAAATTTTCTAAGTGTGCAGGACTCTGAACAGCAACAAAGGACTATGATCATTTTATCAGATACAAACATTGATCAGATACAAAGTGATCAGACGCATCTGAGGAAGAAGTTCGCCCAAGAAGTTCTGAATCTGAGCAAAGCAAGACAGTAAAAAGAACCAGAAGCTCTAACATCCACTGGTCTTAGTTATGATGATCTAGAAGACTAGTACTCCGAGAAGCTCTGATGAAACTTCAACATAATCTCCTTCTGACGCATGACTCCGATCTAACAAGACTCTGATGAAGATTCACCAAATCCAAAAAGAATAGCGAAAAAAAATTCTCAATATGGAAAAGAAGTAGTTTAAGAAAGAAGTTATTCAGGGAGACAAAATGGTTATGGCAACAAACACAGAAGTGATGACATTGAATGCTCATCAAAGACCAATATTTGGTCATCACTCCAACGGTCCTTCTCACTACTATATAAAGGACAACCTACCTCATTGAGAACAACAACAACGCATAGAAAAGTCATTCATATTCTCTCTCAATTTTTCACGAGCTGCTGCTCATACGTGAAAACTCTTGCTCAAATATTCTGCTGTAATACTTGTTTTTGTTCCTCAAGTGACTCTGCGTAGTCTGTATACTTGAGAGGACTAAGAGATCATTCTCTTAGACGTTTGGTTGTATAATATTTCAAGATTAGTGGATTAAGTCCTTTTTGAAGGCAAAATCACCTTGGCCGGGTGGACTGGAGTAGTTTTGTTTTCTAAGCGAACCAGTATAAAATTCGGTGTGTTCTTATTTTTGAAAAAGCTTTTATTTTCTAAAACAATTCAAACCCCCATTTCTTGTTTTTCTCACCTTCAGTTGGTATCAGAGCTTCGGCTTTATTATTGATTTTCTAATCAAACACTTAACAGTGTAGAGAGATCTAGAACGAGAAAAACTATGGCCAACACCAATGAAAGAGATAGTTACAACGCTAAGCCTCTAGTCTTTGGTGGAGAGAAATTCGATTACTGGAAAGATAGAATTGAAAGTTTCTTTCTGGGCTACGACGCTGATCTCTGGGACATTGTCACAGTTGGATACATACCACCTGTAACAGATGCTGGAGTTGCCATTCCCATAAGAAAAATGACAGATGATCAGAAGCACGAATTCAAGAATCATCACAAAGCCAGAACGATACTTCTCAATGCCATATCCTACAATGAGTATGAAAAAATCACCAACAGGGAAACTGCTAAAGAAATACTTGACTCCCTGAGGATGACTTATGAAGGAAACTCTCAAGTCAAAGAAACAAAGGCTCTGGCTCTAATCCAGAAATATGAAACCTTTAAAATGGAGGATGATGAAGCTATAGAGGTAATGTTTTCTAGATTTCAAAATCTAATTGCAGGTCTCAAAGTACTAGATAAAGGATACACAACTGCGGACCATGTCAAAAAGATAGTCAGAAGCTTGCCAAAGAAGTGGAGACCCATGGTCACAACCTTAAAGCTATCAAAGGATCTGAACAACATCAGCCTTGAAGAGCTAGTCAGTTCACTCAGAAGTCATGAGATAGAACTGGAAGAAGATGAGCCTCAAAAGAAGATCAAGTCTGTAGCACTAAAGTCCAGATCTGAAAGGCACAAGTCTGACAGAAACAAAGCCTTCCAGGCTGAAGCAGAAGACGTTGATGACTCTGAAAAGGAAGATTCTGACGATGAGGAAGAATTATCCCTTCTGACCAGAAGAGTAAAACAACTCTGGAGAAAAAGGAATAATAACTTCAGAACACCAAGATCAAAAGGAGATCGATTAGAATCAACCTCAAAAGGTAAATCTAACAAAGATGTTACGTGTTATGAATGTAAGGAAACAGGTCATTACAGAAACGAATGTCCCAAGTTGAAGAAACACAGTTCCAGAAAAGAGAACTTCAAGAAAAATTCCTTCATAACCAAAAAGGGACTGATGGCTACCTGGGACGACAGTGAATCTGACTCATCAGAATCAGACTTTGATGAACAGGCAAATGTGGCACTCATGGCTACCACCTCCAAGAACAATTCAGATGAAGAATCTGAATCTGAAGAGGTATTTTCTGAACTTTCTCGATCTGACCTAGAATCATGCCTATCTGAAACTCTAAACTCATATCAGAAACTCAAACAAAAATTTAAAGCTATAAAAGGTGTGCTTGAAGAAACACTAGAAGAATGTGGCAAACTTGAGATAACAATTCTAGAACTTAAAGATGAAAACAGAACCTTGATATTAGAAAGAGATTCAACAAAGAAAAATTGTTCAAAACTTGAAGAAGCGTTATCTCAAGCTCCATAAACTTCAAACACAATAATTTATGAATATGAAAAATCTTTTCAAAAGTTTCTGAAAATGGGATAGAGAGAAGCAGAATGGCATCCATAATTTATGGGGTCAGTCATAATAATAGAAGAGGAATTGGGTATGATCCTAGTGAAGATAAAACTTCTATTAATGACCAACCTAAATCTCCATTTTCCTATCACTATACACATACACAAGCACAACGATTTAATAATGCTAGAAAACCCAAAGTGTTAAGAAACTCTAGGAAAACTAATCACAAAGGACCCAAAAGATTTTGGGTACCAAAGGATAAGATTGTTTATGTTGCAGATATCTTATGCAGCAGAGTTAAAACACCAGTCATGGTACCTGGACTCTGGATGCTCGCGACACATGACGGGAAGAAAATATATGTTCCAAAACCTGGAACTTAAAGAGGCTGGATTCGTAGGCTTCAGAGGAGATCATAAAGGAAGGATCAGAGGCTCCGGAACTATTGATAATGGTACTCTTCCCTCTATATCTGATGTTCTCTATGTAGAAGGATTAATGCATAATCTGTTATCAATAAGTCAATTAAGTGATAACGGGTATGATGTAATCTTCAATCAAAAAACATGTAAAGCCATAAATCAAAACAATGGATCTGTCCTATTCACTGGCAAGAGGAAAAACAATATTTATAAAATAAATCTTTCGGATTTAAAAGAACAAAATGTAAAATGTTTGATGTCTGTTCACAAAGAGCAATGGGTATGGCATAGACGCTTGGGCTACATTAGCATGAGAAAGTTATCTCAACTAAATAAACTCGAGTTAGTCAAAGGTCTACCTAAGCTGAAGTTTTCTTCAGATGCTCTATGTGAAGCATGTCAGAAAGGAAAATTTTCAAAATCATCTTTTAAAAAGAAAAATATTGTTTCTACATCTAAGCCTCTAGAACTTCTTCACATTGATTTATTTGGTCCTGTGAAAACAGCATCAGTCAATGGAAAGAAATATGGACTAGTCATTGTTGATGATTTTAGTCATTGGACATGGGTAAAGTTCTTAAAGCACAAGTGTGAGTCTCACTCTGTCCTCACTAGCTTCTGTTCCAAAGTGCAAAATGAATTTGACTCTAAAATCATTAGAGTCAGAAATGATCATGGTGGGGAATTTGAAAATAAATTTTTTGAGGAATTATTTGACTCTAATGGAATATCCCATGATTTCTCCTGCCCTAGAACTCCACAACAAAATGGAGTTGTAGAGAGGAAGAATATGACACTCCAAGAGATGGCCAGAACCATGATCAACGAAACAAATGTGGCTAAGCACTTTTGGGCTGAAGCAGTAAATACAGCGTGTTATATTCAGAATAGAATCTCCATAAGACCTATTTTGGAGAAGACTCCCTATGAACTATGTAAAGGAAGAAAACCCAACATTTCTTATTTTCATCCTTTTGGATGTTCCTGCTTTATTCTAAATACTAAAGAACATCTGAACAAGTTTGATTCTAAAGCACAAAAAGGTATTATGTTAGGATACTCAGAACGCTCTAAAGGCTACAGAGTATACAATCCAGAAACCAAAATTGTGGAAGAATCAATTCATGTCAGATTTGATGATAAGCTTGACCCTAAAAAGTCAAAGCTAGTTTAAAAACTTGCAGATCTAGAGATTACTCTTGCAGGTTCTGACGAAAAGATCAAAGCACCTGAAGCAGCTGCCACTCAAACTTCAGAAGGAACTAAATCCCCAGCAATCCCAAAGAAAGCTAAAAGTCGCCTCAACATATCTGAAGAGTTGACTTTGGGAAACAAGGATGAACCTATCCGAACTAGGTCCACCTTCAAGGCACCTGAAGAAACTCCTTTGGGACTAGTGTCTCTGATCGAGCCTACTCTCTATGATGAGTCACTTCAAGATAGCGATTGGGTTCTAGCCATGCAAGAAGAGTTAGATCAATTCACAAAGAATGTCGTCTGGGATCTTGTTCTTAAACCTAAAGGCACTCACATTATCGGAACCAGATGGGTGTTCAGAAACAAGCTGAATGAGAAAGGAGAAGTTGTCAGAAACAAAGCTCGGCTGGTGGCTCAAGGTTACAATCAACAAGAAGGCATTGACTACAATGAAACCTTTGCCCCAGTCGCCAGGTTAAAATCTATTCGCTTACTTGTCTTATTCGCTGTAAATCATTCTATCAAACTGTATCAAATGGATGTCAAGAGCGTATTTCTTAATGGTTATATATCAGAAGAAGTGTATGTCAACCAACCTCCAGGTTTTGAAAATTCAAATTGTCCAGAACATGTTTTTAAACTTAAAAAATGTTTATATGGATTAAAACAAGCTCCCGGAGCTTGGTATGAAAGATTAAGTAATTTTCTTCTGGAACATGATTTTATCAGAGGAAAAGTTGACTCTACACTCTTCTGTAAAAACATTAATAATGATCTCATGATATGCCAGATATACGTTGATGATATCATTTTTGGTTCAGCTAACACCTCTGTATGTCAAGAATTCTCTAAGCTAATGCAGGCAGAATTCGAAATGAGCTTAATGCAAGAACTAAAGTTCTTTCTAGGAATTCAGATTAATCAAGCTTCAGAAGCCACCTACGTTCATCAAAGTAAATACATAAAAGACATTCTGAAGAAATTTGAAATGGCTGAATGCAAATCTGCTAAGACACCCATGTATCCAACTTGCATTCTTGAAAAAGAAGAAGTTAATCAAAAGGTTTGTCAGAAGCTCTATCGTGGTATGATAGGCTCTCTTCTCTATCTGACGGCTACACGTCCTGATATTCTATTTAGTGTTTGTCTCTGTTCCAAATTTCAATCTGATCCTAGAGAATCTCATTTAACAGCAGTTAAGAGAATTCTCAGATATCTGAAAGGAACTCCTAACCTGGGCCTGATGTATGAGAAAACATCAGAGTATAGACTCTCTGGTTTTTGGGATGCAGATTACGTAGGAGACAGAGTGGAATGTAAAAGTACATCTGGAAATTGTCAGCTCTTGGGAAAGAATCTGATATCCTGGGCCAGCAAAAGACAATCAACCATAGCCCTGTCTATTGTAGAAGCGGAATACATTTCAGCATGATTGTGCACTACCCAGATGCTCTGGATGAAGAATCAACTAGAGGATCTTCAAATCTTTGAGAGTAACATTCCTATCTTCTGTGACAATACTGCTGCCATTTGGTTAAGCAAGAATCCTATTTTGCACTCCATAGCTAAGCACATAGAAATAAAACATCATTTTATTAGAGACTATGTTCAGAAAGGGGTAGTAATGTTGAAATTCATTGATACAGACCATCAATGGGATGACATCTTTACCAAACCACTTGCTGAAGATAGATCCCTCTTCATCTTAAAGAATCTGAACATTCAAAATTGTCCTGAATAAAATATGCCTCTGAGTGAGCAAAATAAGATTCTGATGTAAACAAAGTGGATTCTGCATCTGACTTTGATACTCCTACCAAGTTAGAAGTCATCTGAGTTAGAAATCTCTAGGAACCAACCCTTTGGTATTCCTGAAGATCAGATAGAGAAAACACGTGGAGCACCTTGCGTCTGACCTTGGAACTTCTAGATAGTTGTCTAGCAGTAATCAAGAAACAGTCTCTTGATATCTCCTCGAGCAGTGTACTGACTGTTGGGATTAGACATCATTTATGAGCTGTAATCATTTTCCCTCTAACGTGCAGACTTGGTTTTTGTGCTAAACTCTGTTTTGTGTGTCGTTTTGCATGCACCCTAATTTGGGTATTTAAACACTTCTCTTCACACATTGCACACTTTTCACGCTCACAAACACTCTTAACCCTCTTGCAAGTTCTTTTCTCCCTCAAGGCATTCCTGCAACGTGCATTCAAGTTCTTCAACCTTCAACTCAGTTCATCAACAACATTCATGGATTCCCAACAACAATCAGTGTATAACTTCTCGCAACAGATGAATTCCAACGAGTAAGCTCCAAGTTTAAGCACTCAAAACCCAGCTATTACCGGTGTTGTCACCACTCCCATCTACAAAGAACCTCACATTCTAGATCGTGAGCCTCATATTCACCTTGCAACACCTTTTGAGAGACTGGAAGTTTTGTATGGATCACTGGTAGATTTTGAAAACATGCGAAGGAATGGTATTGACCTCACTGAAGAACTGAAGAATCAAGGTTGGGGAAACTACTTCCAACGTCTATATGGTCCAGTTTACACGAACCTGGTGAAGGAATTCTGGAGATTCGCTGACGCTGACGATCACTACATCGTCTCCTATGTTCTGGGAGTTAAGATGGTGATCACTGAGAAGTCCATTGCTGCTCTTCTGGGCATGGAGAAAGATGGAGGAAGAAGAATTTACAACATTAATCCTAGGGTAAAATATCTGTCCCATGAGATTAATCCAACTATCTTCAAACAGAACGCTGAAGGCATTCACTCCAAGAACAAGGAACTACATCAGAACCTCCGGGTCTGGCTGAAGATCATCTTGGGCACCATCCATCATCGCCCAACTTCAAACTCCTCAGACTACATCAACACAGACCAGAAGTGCATTTTGTACTGCATCCACAAGGGTCTGAAGCTCTGCCTCCCTGCACTCCTCTTCAAGTACCTCAGAGACTCTATGAGAGATACCAGAAATAACATGAAGCCCAGAAACTACATTCCCTTGGGCAGACTCATCTCTGACGTTCTTATTGAAAGCGGTCTCGTAGATCATCTGATTACCTTCAGACTCATGGAAGACGTGATGATCGACACTGGAAGAGCTTTAAAAGCCCGCAATCTGAAGAGCATGGGGATTCTGGATCAAGTAAGGGCCAAACCTACTCTGGACACCTCCTGGGAAGCTCTCAAAGATCAGAGGAAGATCCCAAATGGACTCTATCTGTTCTCAAAGATCGACCCTCCAGAGGTAATCTTGTATTACTTAGATGATCTGCGAAAACAAGGAGTAGAGTTCTCAGACTTCAACTTAAGCCAGCTGCCAGATCATCCTCCCAAATTCATGAAGCGACCACGAGGACCATCTGAGAAGGAAAAGCAAGCGAAGAAAGCGAAGCTGGGAGAATCCTACGGATCAAGACCTCCAGTACCTCTAACTAGATCTTCTGGTAAGTCTGTTTCTCTCGCTCCTTCTGTACAACTTAAGCTTATTGCTTCCTCTATCCCTCAACCAACACCCATATACACCAACTCAAAAACTCCTCCCTCAACCACCAAACCATGTAACCAACCCTCTCAAAAATTCAACCTTGCCACCACAACCCTACCTGTTTTAGAAGCAGAAATGCTGAATGAAACCACTTCACCCTCTTCGTCTTCTTCTCCAGAATCACCACCCTACTATAATATTTCCACAGATACTGAATCATCTGACCCTCACTCCCCAACTCTAGCTCAACTCCAAACACATGCTCTGGCCTCACATCAGCCAACACAATCCATACCTGAACCATAAGTCACCTCATCACCCACAGAAGAACCAAACACAACCACGTCTGATCCTCCACCATCTGAAATAATTCATGCTGAAACACAGCCACCCAACTCTGATATACCCCCACCAAATACATCCGCTGAACCACAAACTCCCACACTCAACCTAAGCCCTCATACTTCTCCACCTCTAGCCTCTGAACCTGAAAACACCCTTCCAACCCTTGAGGAAGCAATAATGGTGTCTGCAGAAGCTTCAGTTGACAAGGTCAAGTCTTTGACCATCAACTCTGACATCAGTGATGATCCTTCCGCTATAAGGACACACTGGAACAGAGTGATTAGTTGGATGACCTCTGAAGCCTTCAAGCTGAAGGGCCTCTCTAAGCAAGTCTGCAACGACTTCATCAAAGACGCTGAGATCAGACTACAGGAGCGCCTAGCCAGAGAAGCTGAGGAGAGAGCACGCAAAGAAGCAGAAGAGAAAGCCAAACAAGAAGAACTGCATAGGATCAAGGAAGCTGAAGCCAAAGCTCTAGCTGATGCCGCTGAAGCTGAAGCACAAGCCAAAGTTGCCGCTGAAGCTGAAGCACGCCTAGCTGAAGAGTCTACCACCAGGGTAGAACAGGATGCTCTGACTCAGGGGGAGTCTTCCATTTTTGTCCCTCTGGTTCTAAAGACTCTTGAAGATCTTCAGAAAGAACAAAAGGAAGTCCGAGCCAGATTGGATCAACAGGACACAGTAAATGTCAACATTCAGAATCTGCTGATCCAGCTGCTCCAGAGGATGTCTCCATCTCCAAACCCTTAGGCACCTAGGACTTGTTTATGTGTTCGTTTGCTTGTTGCTCTGATTTGCTTATTGCTTCCTATTTTGCTTGTTTGTTGTCTATGTTTCTGGCATCTGTACATGTTATGTGATTATATCTATATATCTTTTTTTGCCCTTTCATTTCACTAAGTCTTTTTGATTCTGACAAAAAGCGGGAGAACTAAAAACAACTTTGATGAAAACATATCTAACTCCTATCAGAACTCTGCAAACATTGTTTCTAATACTTTTTACTTAGAAATTTGCAGGAGAGTATCTAGAAACACCATATCATGGAAGGTCCGATAAGAACTTCTGAACTCCCAGACTTATCTCAAAGGGAGCTTACTTCCATCTGATCTCTAACTCTTATCTAAAAATTGTTTCATCTTTGAATTAAGATTGTTTTGTCATCATCAAAAAGGGGGAGATTGTAAGAACAAAATTAGTTCTACAATAGAATTCCAGGATTTTGATGATAAAAAAGGATGAAACCAAAAATGGCACCCTAACGAAATTTTTCTAAGTGTGCAGGACTCTGAATAGCAACAAAGGACTCTGATCATTTTATCAGATACAAACATTGATCAGATACAAAGTGCTAGAAGATTAGACGCATTTGAGGAAGAAGTGCGCCCAAGAAGTTCTGAATCTGAGCAAAGCAAGACAGTAAAAAGAACCAGAAGCTCTAACATCCACTTGTCTTAGTTCTGATGATCTAGAAGACTAGTACTCCGAGAAGCTTTGATGAAACTTCAACATAATCTCCTTCTGACGCATGACTCCGATCTAACAAGACTCTGATGAAGGTTCACCAAATCTAGAAAGAATAACAGAAAAAATTTCTCAATATGGAAAAGAAGTATTTTAAGAAAGAAGTTATTCAGGGAGACAAAATGGTTATGGCAAGAAACACAAAAGTAATGACATTGAATGCTCATCAAAGACCAATATTCTGTCATCACTCCAACGGTCCTTCTCACTACTATATAAAGGACAGCCTGCCTCATTGAGAACAACAACAACGCACAGAAAAGTCATTCATATTCTCTCTCAATTTTTCACGAGTTGCTGCTCATACGTGAAAACTCTTGCTCAAATATTCTGTTGTAATACTTGCTTACTCTTAGAAGCACCTTTTATTACAAATCTATTTTGCTAAAATTGTTTTTGTTCCTCAAGTGACTCTGCGTAATCTGTATACTTGAGAGGACTACGAGATCATTCTCTTAGACATTTGGTTGTATAATCTTTCAAGATTAATGGATTAAGTCCTTTTTGAAGGCAAAATGACTTTGGCCGGGTGGACTGGAGTAGCTTTGTTTTCTAAGCATACTAGTATAAAATTCTGTGTGTTCTTATTTTTGAAAAAGCTTTTATTTTCTAAAACAATTCAAACCCCCATTTCTTGTTTTTCTCACCTTCAGGTACTCCTAGGGAGCCCTTTTTGTGTGCATATGTGCTCGGTATAAAGTGATGTTTACAAACAAATAGAATGGGGGGATGAGAAAATAATTCATTAATTATATTTTTGTGTTTGACAAGACCTTCGGACTTGTGCCTACGTACCAACATAAAAATGAGAGATCAAAACCTCGTAGTTCGTGGTACAAATTTCAAAGTGGATGCATTGCTTTTAACAAAAATTAAGTTTAAAAGGCACAAAGGCCTAAAAATGATTTGAATGAGTTAGTTCTTTTTGGCTTTTTGAAAGTTTAAGTCAAGTATAGTTAAGTTTATTTACAGGTTTGATTTAAGAAAATAAGTTTGAAAATGCAATGGCATAAGGCCAAATTTTCTATCCTTTTGCAAAAGTGGTCAAAGTTTAGAACAAAATAAGTTCAATCAAAGAAGGTTTTGAAAAAAAAAAGAGGGAGAGATTTTGAAATTAAAGAAGTTGAGAGAAGATGAAGAGACTACCCTATGTACAAAATTAAAAGTTTAGAGTTGAAAAGATCTGACCAAATGGGTAGCAATCCAATAGACAAGAGTGTCAATAGAAACCCGAAATTCCCTTGGACTTTTAGAATCAAGCAACACACAAATGCACAATTATATTATCTTGAAGAGCAAGGCGTCAAATAAAGATGGTCACATCCAAGCTTATCCATTCCATGATCTTCTTCAAAGTAGCCCATGTAACAGATGAATTCCACAAGGTCACGGGTTCAAAATAACAGCTTCACAATGATCATGTTACAAATGAACTTAGAGAGATCTTGAATGATGTATCAGATGAAGTTTCAAATTTCAAGCACTTGGTTTCTCAAAAAGTTGGCATTGGCCAAGTCCTTTAGCATAGGAATGTTGCCTAAGTTCTAAGTCCTTTTGTCCAAGATCAAGCCAACAGTCCACACAAAACTTTTTTAGGGTTTTTGTTGTTATTATGTACATTAATGGTCAAAGACCACACAAACAAGCAAAGTATACACAAATAAAATATATCACACAATATGGTCCAAATGGACAAAATGAAAATTGCATTAACATAAACAATTAGAGTGATATGAATAATGGCAAATGAAATAAAATGCTAAAAGTAAATTGCATTAAAGTAAATGGCTTGAATTTAAAAGTTAGTAGTTGATAGGTTAGAAGTTAGTATTATTTTGCTTTTGCTTTTCATTTTAAGACATTCTTTGGAGAACACTCAAACCACTTATCACAAGCATGGATCCTTGAACCAAGACATCTTCCAAAGGAAGGAAAAAAAGGTCAAGTTTCCACACAATACCATGAATGGAGGGAGACTTACAATCTCACTAACTAGAATGTTTATGCCTTTTATGTCACAAATTTAGCGCTATGTTAAGCAATCATAATTGAACTTATGTAGAAGTCACAACTATTTGAGGCCGGACAATAGAACTTTGGTGTTAATGCATGTTAGAGACATAGTATTATGAACTATGCTCATGAAACATGCCACACACAAAAAGAATATGCAAAAGGGGTGGCCTAATCTCATCCATACTTATGTTGATTTTTCAATCAACTAGCCTTAGGATTCTGAGATATCATAGACCAAATGGAATGAATGAATGAAGAAGGGGAATGAGATGAAGTGGGAGGGGAATGGATCAAAACACAAATTGGTCAAAGGAGGACTTTTACCAAATTAGTATAATCAATTCATTTTGGGAGATGGAATGTACATTACATCAATCCCCTAAATCCAATTATATTAATTTGACAAAGTCAAATCAACCTTGACCAAGGCCCAACAACAATAGTCAAACACAAACAAGTCATCACAATTGGTCAACAAAATTATTTGGCCTTCAATCAAATTAAAAATACTAAAATAAGGCATTTAAATTAAATATGGTTTGTCCAATTCCTAAAACCTCATCAAAACACCAAAGAAATGACCATGAGATTTATCATAGGTCAAACAAGGTCAAAGGACCTTGGAGAAAAAATTTCATAATTTTTGGACAGTTAAAAATATTTTTAAACAATTAAAAACAAATGCAAAATCAATTAAATCATGAAAAATATTAATAATGATCCAAAAAATAATTTTAATTCAGAATATGAAAGAGGAAATTATTTGAATTTTTTTGGTGAAACTCCCATATTTTTTGGATCAATATTAAAATTAATATGAATTAATGAAAATAAAGCAATTAAAATGAAAATGAAAATAACAAAAAAAACGTGGACCACTTGATCTCCCTAATTAATTGAGGTGGCAGATCAAGTGGCCACAAGCGCGCAATCCACGATACGCCCTAGTCAGCGTGCCACAAACTTGGTAATTCAAACCAACGCACGAGATTATTTCATTTCAAAAGGATCATGTGGCTCAGAACCATCTAGCTCACCACCGGCGTCCAAAGGTCGGTCGTCTTCTCCGGCGACCCTGGCCGGACTGGTTCAGTCATAACCATCACCAAAATTAAAAAGAAGGACATGATTTCAAAGTAGAAATGGCACTGAGCACGAATCTGACCTCAATTCATCCTAACTCCAATTATATTGAGAGATACATGGAGTTGAAATTTGAGGTACATGAACTGAGTTGCTTCGATTTGGCCTTAAAACAACTCAATCTTCTTGCCTACATTGGTAGGACTTCAGACAACTAAAGAATCAATAGAATCGAGCAAGATTTAGAGAGAATCGAAAAGATTAAAATTTCTGGAAAATACCTTCAATGTAGGTCTGGATTCAGCTGTTCTTGCCTTAGCTCGTGCTTGATCTCACTCCAAATGCTTGCAGAAGAAGGATTGAATGCTCAAAAGGTCTTGGATCCCTGGAGTTTTGAATTTCAAAATAGTGAGAATTCAAACTCAATTTCAAGTGAAATTCTCAGGATTATCCTTTGGAATGAGAGGGTTAGAGGTTTGGGATCAAAGTTGGCGTGAATGTGTGCGAAATGCTGAGCATATGAGGCTCTATTTATAGCTGAAACCATTGATATTTGCACACTTGAAATCACTTTCCAAAATTGGTCATTGATGGTGCATGGGTGCATGGGCGCATACATGCCCATGAAATCATTGCCTTAGGTACATAAATGAGTGTGAGAGAGTCTGAAACCAACATGGATTGCAAGGCAAGTGTGTGTGAAGATTTGAAGTTTGATCTTTGCCAAATGATGGTACCATGTTCAAGCCATGCGCAGCCTATGCATTCCTTGTCCAAAATGGATGAATTTAAGCTCTTTGGAAAGGTGAGATCAAGAGGAACAACTTTCATGTTCAACACTTTTTAATTTGGATCTTGGAAAATGAAGAAATTTGAGGTGGAAGTTTGGAAATTTTTGACATATCAAAATTTTTTTAAGTGTCAAGCCATATGTCTCAATATTCCACCTTGCTTATCTTTTTATATGAGCTTCAAATGAGAAACGTGTCTTCCTCAAAGTTGTATCTATTTCAAATACCTTCAAAATGGTCACCCATTTCATGTCATTTGGATTTGAAATGATAGAGTTATGCATTTTTGAAGTTTGGAAAAATCACTTGATCAATGGTATAGGTCAAAAGTGACCTATAATGTAACCTCATATCACATGCTAAAAAAAGTTGAATTAGCTCTAACTCCAAACATCAAAGTTGAATTAGACATCTTGAATTTTATTGTGCAACTTGGAAAGCTTTCATCTCATAAAAATTGAGCAAGTTATGGCCTTGGTAAGTTGACTTTCAAATTAGGGTTTATACAAAATGACCTATAATGTTTCAACATAGAAAATGATTTTCCAAACAAAACTAGATCTAGGTCTAAACATGAAAACTGTTTGGGATGTCATTTAGAGTAAGTTTCATCTTGGAATCATTTTCATATGGTGAAAATTATAGGAGATAGGGTCTAGGGAGACCCAGTTTTGATCAGATGAATTCATCTGGCCAACCACTATCAACCAACTTGCTAATCTTCAATTATCTTGACTTTCTAGGCTCATGGTAGATCATATATGCATAAGATGATGAATTTTGAAGTTTCCCTTGAGAAATTTGACCAATTGGTGATATAGCTTGTTGGAGAAGTTACTCAAGATACCCAGTCAAACTAGGGTTTCCAAGGCAAATCACCCTCAAACTCTTGAAGAAAACTTGATCAATATAACATGTAGTAATCATTGGGACTCATATATGATGCTCATAACCATTCTTGGATAAATTCATGGTTGTGCTCTTTGGTCATGAGGGCCTCAAACCCTAGATATGAACTTGATAGATCAATGTAGATCATGCCCTACCTACAAAAGAGTTAGGCAAATGCAAAGGAGTATTTTTGGTATTTTGGTTAGTAAAAATGCTAAAATACAAGTATGATACAATCACATAGTGCTTGGTGATCTCTCCCAAAATAAACCCAATGAAGAAGGGGTAAGGAGAATTCCAAGGTATGATCCCAATGCTAATGCTTATGATGAAATTTCATGAGGGATCTTAGGGTCAAAATTGGGGTCTTACAACTTTCTTATTGTATTAAAGGTTATTATTGTTTAAGGCCATTTGTTAGGTTGTCATTGTTCTTTGTCCCACACATAAATGTTGTTGGTGTGATTGAACTCTGAATAATTTCTTCTGAAAGAGTTTTAATTATTAATTTCACAACAAGAGGCGCTCACCGTGGGAAAAGGGGTATTATTTACAAGTGAGTATCATGAGTAAATGGGAGATCGAGGAATTTTCCAGAAATAGTGATTTTGGGTTGTAAAAAGTAAATAAGCAAGCAATTTTAATTCAAGATAAGTGTATTGATACTTTGAAGGGTGAGGAATCGATGCTTGCACGCCTAAGGAAAGCAGAGAAGACTGAGATGGTGGATAAGGTCAGAAGTATTATTATCTTGTGCCTCCAGAATAAATTTTTAAACCAGGGAGCAAAATATGGTTGCAATGTGGGTAACACTTGAATCATTGTATATGACCAAGTCTTTCATTTATCGGTTGTGCCTAAAATAACTAGACTATTCATTCTAAATGGTGGAGAACAAATCCATAGTGGAGCAGTTGGCAGAATTTCACAAGATTATTGATGATATTGAAAATATTTAAGGGAAGATTGAAGATGAGGACATAGATGTACTCTTATTGAGCTCATTATCCATATCCTTTGAACATTTTAAGGAAACTCTTCTTTATGGTAAGAAAGATACTATTACTTTGGATGAAGTCCAAATAGAGGTGAAATCCAAAGAATTTTCAAAGGTGAAATATTTGAAGATTGATGATAATGATGAAGGATTGAGTGTCTCAAGAGGTTTGACAAAGTTAAAGGTAAAATGTTATAATTATCAGAAAACTTGTCACTTCAAGAGGAGTTGTCCTGAGAGAAAGGACATTGGTGATTATATTCAAGTTACAGTCGCCTTAGATGAGAATCGTTATGAGAGCGTTGGTGCACTAGTAGTCTCAAGTTTGGTGACTGAAGATATTTGGGTCTCAGACTCCGGTTGCTCTTATCACATGTGTCTAAGAAAAGAATACTTTGAGACTTTGAAGTTAGAGCAAGGTGGACTAGTTCTCCTTAGTGATAATAAGGCTTGCAAGGTTCATGGTATTGGTACAGTCAAAGTTGAAATTTTTGATGATTGTGAGTTTCTTCTTTACAACGTGAGGTATATTCCAGAACTTGGGAGAAATTTGGTATCCATGAGCATGTTTGATGATCTAGGTATTGCACTAGAGTTGAACGTGTGTTGTTGAAGATTTCGTATGATGATGTGATCATAGATAAAGAGTCTAAAATATATGGTCTATATATTTTAGATGGTTTAAATCCTATTGTTTATTCATTATCAACTAGTGAAGACTTTCATGACAAGGATAAGGTACGGAATTTGAGGTCAATACTGGATGATTACTTGGAAGTTATTTCATAATAATTTAATGAGTTTTGCAGAATACACATGATAAAAACGCATGAGACCATTGAGATGTCATTGATTTTATGGGGTAAGGTTGATGCCAAAGCGGATTACTTGGTTGACAAAGAGTTCTGCCATGGGAAGAAGATTGAAAACCAAGGGATAAAGTTTTTAGAAACTATGGCGAAGAAAACTCAGTTTGAGGGGAAGCTTCCTACTATAAATACTAGTAGTAGTAAGAATGGTTACGAATGTTATTTATTATCATTTGAATCGCGATAAGGTAAAGAGGAAAATTGTAACATCTCAAAGGGATGGTTATGCTAGCCTTCAGTGTTATGCTTTGAATGTGGCTGAAGGATTGTAAAATTCAGAAACACGACCCTTCAGGGAGGCATTCGAAAGTAGGTGGAGTCAATGATGCTTTAAAAACCATACTTGTAGGCTAGATTTCCTAGGCAAAAAAATGTGATTGGAAACAAGTGGATTCAGGTGGCGAGATCAAGGTTCAAGGATGGCTTGAACTTGATCAAGGTTGTTGAATAATGTTTCAATATGATAGAAAGCAGGATCTGATTGATGGTTAAATTGACATAACCATCAGTTTCAAGTCAAGGTGGAGATTATTGTAATATTCCTTAAAACCTCAAGTGAGAAAAGAGAAGGAAAATGACATATTTCGGTATTGGCGTGTTTTTTAGCTTGTTAGCGGATCCGTTTGTTAATGGGTTATGCTTTGGGCTTTGTTATGGATCTCTTGGGTTTTAGAAATTATAAATATGTATTTCTTTTATTAATGTATGTGTGACAATCTTGATAGCTTTATAGTGAAAGAGAGAAATAAGGGTTTAGGGTTAGGAAAACCTTTAGAGTTATCTAGAAGGATCACACAATACTTCTTATAAACACCTTGGGTACTATATTTAGAGTCAAAGAGGTTGGAAAACACTTAAGTGGAAAATAGGGTTTGTTGTTGGGAACTTGGAAGGCTATTTTCTTGTAACTTATTTGTAATCTCTTGTAACAACTTTTGTAGTATCGTGAGTTGGAGAGCTGCTCTCTCCCCTAGACTTAGATAATTTGATCAAACTGGGTAAACAATTTTTTTTGTTATTATCACCTTCTTTTATCTTCTTCTATCAATTTAATTCATTTTCTTATTGTGCTAAAGGTTATTATTAATGAAGGCCATTTGTTTATTTGTCATTGTTCTTTGTCCCACGCGTCAAATATCTTGGTGTGGTTGAAATATGAATATTTATTCTAAAAGGATTTTAACTATTCTATTAATTTTACAACATGATCCATTGTAATAATTTCTTTATATATAAATTGTCTAACAATGTTATGCTAACAATGAATTTTTCGTCTCTTACCAATGTGCTAATGGTTCTAAATTTTTGCATTAGATGCAATACTATTGTGTTGGATCAATACATCTTGCATTGATTCCCATACAATTTCTAGAAATCATTTTGATCGTGACTTAGTAAGTCTATGGGAATCGTGACTGCAAGTGCACAGTCGTATCGCATAGTTTTAAAGATTATCGAACCCAAAGGACTAATAATCGAACGTATCGTTTTCTAATGTTACTATATAAATCTAAGGCTAATGATCTTTCTATGAGTGGAGGGATGAAGAGAAATAACTATAACGTAAATAGAATATTAATAAAGATATTTAATAAAGGGATATTGGTATGTAACACATCAAACTTCGGGGATTCGATAAATAGTTGGTGCAATCTTAAAGATCAAAATATTTTTCAGTAGAAATTATTTATAAAAAGGACTTTGTCTCACACTCTCGTTTTTATTTACTCTGACCATACTCTTAAACCAGAATGCTTGACTCTGACCATTATGAATTTAAAAGTAATTTTTGAATATGAATAAAGTCTAATTAATCCTAAAGCACTCTCGTTGTGTTTAGGATTAATGCCTAGTTTCAGCTATCCGGTTAAAATCTCAAATTGTCGTTCTTATTGACCGTAACCTTTGTTTTCTTTGTACTCTTGTACAAAAAATAGTTTTGAATAAAACAAGAAACTAAAACCGGAAAATAATATTTTATAAAAGCAACACCAATTATTTACGAATCTCGTCGTTTCGACGGTCTTTACATACCGATACCTATGGGTTTATCTGGACATGGATCCGGTAACAGACATGATATTCAGATAATTAAGCATACAATAAGGCATAAGTAATTAAAATGGCAATTAAAATAAAACCTGGAATATAAATCGAGAACTTGGAATGAATACTGATTCTTCAAGTTAAACAATGTTGGCACGCTTTGGAAATCGAGTACACCGTTACAATCAATTTCAGATGCTTAAACAATAATTGAAATAGTCCCCTATGTGGAGAATCTATTGCTTTTACAAGGTAGGAAACTGCCTAACAAAAATCTAACAACAAGAATCTGACTGGAAAAATGCACCCTCGTCCGTAAAAACTAACTTTCCCGTATATACTCCCTACTCTCCTTAAAAGTAGCATTGGATATCTACTAGTGGGGAGTGGTTGGTTGAAAAATTAAGAGACGGTCATGGCGAAAAATATGGAGAAGAATAAGGAGGACCGGGTTAATGGCGGCTGCCACAACCCTAATGTGGTCCACGTGGCGGGCACCACATTATGTGAGGTGGGCGCCACCTTCATGAAGTATGGTGGATGCCACCTTAATGTAGTGCGGTGGGCGCCACCACTTCCTAAAGCCTTGTGGCGGGTGCCACACATACAAGTGGTGGGCGCCGCCACTCATTTGGTATGGTGGGCGCCACACTTCCAAGTGTGGTGGGCGCCACCATTCCTATTTTGCTCCATTTTCTTCTCTTTTTCTTTCCTTTTTGTTGTTTTACTCTTTGCTTGCCTATACATCTCATATTCGATAAATACCTGAAATAAACATAAAATACGACGTAATACTATGGAAAATCAAGTAAAAAGTAATGCATATTAAGTCAAATATACGATACATTTTCGCGTTATCACATTTCAGCCAAATTTCTTCTTCACCAGCGGTTGCAAGTGTTATCATTTGAGATTTGATAATATTGAGAGAAAATTGTTTGTTTCATTAGATTTCAAAGATAGTGATCCTTCATTGATACTAAATATGTAAGCTCTAGTTGCTTTGAAATCATTTGACAAGATATTTTAATCAACATCATTGTGACCCTCAAGGACAACAAGAAACTTTTTATAATATAATCTAAGGTTGATAGTCCTGTTTACATACCTCATGACTCTTTAAACGGCGTCCCAATGCTCTATATTATGATTATTAGTAAACAAGCACAATAATCCCACAACATATGCAATGTAAGGTCTAGTACAATCAATGACATATATGAGGCTACCAATTATTCTCGCATATTTAGATTGTCTTACGTTATCACTAGTGATATTGAAGAACTTAACACTTGGATAATATGGCGTGTAATCAGGTTTACAATCAAAGTAATTATATTTCTTTAATTTTTTTTCAATGTTGTGAAACTGATCAAACTTGTCTAACCTGATAATCTTAATACTGAGGATTAAACTCTCTTCTCCTTTACACAACAAAGTTTTCTTGTTATTTATGACTTAAATGTTTGAACCTAATCTGATCAAGTTGTCTACATAGTGACTATGATAATGCATATTTTGTTTCATACTTATAATAACTACATTTATCACTTTCATTCACTTTAAATCTATTCAAGATGATAAGATGTCAAACATTTCATGTCATCATTTAGGAGCTTGTTTAAGAGCCATACATATAATAATACAACTTACAAATCATAGTATGTTGTCCATGAACCCCAAAGCCTTCAAGTTTCTCAATATAAATTTCTTCTTCAAAATAACCATTTAAAAAAATAGTAATAACATCCCTTTAGTGCACCTCTAAATTATGAATATCAACAAGATAAATGAGTACCATAATTAAAGTTATCCTTCTATATGATGAAAATATGTTAAATAAATCTATATTCACTCTTTGTCTAAAAACTTTGGCTACAAGAAGAGCCTTTTATTTCTTAATAGTTCCATCGAGTCTTAGTTTTCTTTTCAAAATTCATTTACAACCTATAGTTTTGTATCCAGGAAGAAGGTCTTGATGGATTCGAGAGAACCCAACTCTTTTTTATGGCCTCTGCCCATAAGATGACATAATTCTAAGAAGTTCATCATATCCACCTATAATTTATAGATCGCATATTCAACTCTATAATCTTTAGAGTATCTTGTTATCTTACTTCTTCTAGGTTCTGCTTCTTCTTGTTGGTTTCTTTCATTGCTCATTACAGCGATCTAATGGTAGACATAATGACGAGGGGCGAGCTACCCATAAAATCCATAGGCCGCTTGAACGGGCTTTATGGTCGCCCGAAAGGGGTCGCGAGGCCCCTGGAATAAGCTCTCACTATGCACTTACCCATTAAAAGTGGGCCTATAATAACTAACTAAGGAGATTTAGTCAAAAGAGGAAACTTATTCTTACATGATTCTAGGATGAACAACTATTTCCTTGACCATTTTCTTGGTTATGGAGCTAGGATAACCGACCACTAAGTCTACAACCCAATCCCAAGAGTTCCTATATAAATACCTTAGTCTAAGGAATGACGAGTGATCATTATGAATTCACCATGAAATACTCCAAAAAATGTAGAGCTTCTCACCCCTCGTGAGCTTCTTCTCACTTCATAGAAAATACCTCAAAATAGAGCCTCTCACCACCGTGAGCATGCCCTAAACCATCACAAATACTAAAACCTATGGCCACTCCGACTAGCATAAGGGTGCCACGTATTTGTACTATTTTTAGAAAGTATAATGATGCCCACTATGGGGTATGATAAAACTGACATGGGTCTCAAGTTTAATAATCATTGCATCTCGAAGCACCAATTCACGATTTAGTCACCACATGCTTCCAGTGGCCACATGTTCGAAAAGGATTTGGAGTAAATACTTTGGTAGTTTATGCTCGCCAAAATTGAAATATTGTGAAGTATTAATTCAGAGGAAGAAATCAAGGTTTATAAACAATATGGGCGAAATCATAACAATAAAGGATAAACCAAGGTGCCAAACACGAAGTTAAAAGATAACAAGCCGCCTACAAAGAGGTGAAATATGTCAAACTACATATGGAATATCAAAAAATGAGATGACTGAATTAATCTTGAAAATATGAATTTATCACGCGAGATCGCGGGCAATGCTAGAAGGTTTGGCCGACCTAACACTATATTTTCATTATTTATTTAAAGTGTTAATTAAATAAGGCGATACATAGTCCCTAGCATTTGTATAATTACTTTTATAACTCTTTAAGTTTGGCTTTGAATAATGGTCGTCACTCTTTTCCCTTGCATGAGCATAGGTTTTAAATGAGCCCTCTCCCCCCTCTTTTAAGTTTTTGCAGGATGTACGCGAAACTCCAAAAAAACCCATATGCTATCGAAGTATGCTGGACTTCCACAAGAGTCTCCTTGCAGCCTCTCAAGGAAGTACATAAATGTTAGACTTTCACTGGGAGTTCCTTGCTGCCTCTTAAGGAAATACATGAATGTTGGACCTTTACTAGAAGATCTTTACTGCCCTTACAAGAAATACAAATGGGCTATATGCTGAGGGACTTAGAGTCTCATAAGACATGCTCCTCTAAACACCTCACCTAAGGGACTAAGAGTTTCGTCATACATGCTCCTCTAAACGCCTCACCTGAGGGGCTAAGCGTCTCGTCAAACAGGTTTCAACCTAAAGTCTCACCCGAGGGACTCAACTGAAGTCTGGCTTATGAGACTTAACTTAAAGTATTATTTGCGGGACTCGGATGAAGTCTAGCCTTAGAAACTCATCTATATTCCCCACATGAGGGACTTAGATTCTTTCCATATAATCTCTTCTAAATGCCTCGCCTTAGGGACTTAATGTCTCGTAAGATAGATTTCTCTAAACGCCTTGCCTGAGGGACTAAGAGTCTCTCCAGACAGGCTCCTATAAATTCCTTTCTCGAGGGACTCGATTAATAGTCTCATCAGATAGGCTCATATAAATGTCTCGTGTGAGGGAATCTACTAAGAGTCTAATTAGACAGGCTCATCTAAGAGCCTCGCCTGAGAGACTCGATTGAGAGTCTCGTTAGACAGTATCATATGAACAACTAGAATTAGGGACTAATAGTCTCTTCATAAATAATTTAACATAAAGTCTCACGCGAGGGACTCAACAGAATTCTTGCGCGAGAGACTCAACTTAGAGTCTCTCTTGAGGGACACAACTGAAGTCTAGCCAAGAGACTCATCTAAACGCCTCAAGTGAGGGACTTAGATTTTATTCATATAAGGTTCTCAAAATACCCCGCCTAGGGGACTTTAGGGTCTCGTCATACAAGCTCGTCTAAACCCATCGCCTGAGGGTCTAAGAGTCTCGTCAGTCAGGTTCCTCTAAATGCCTCGCCTGAGAGACTCGATTAAGTATCTCATCAAACATGCTTATCTAAATTCCATACTTGAGGGACTCGACCGAGAGCCTCATAGGACAAGCTAGTTTGAACTCCTCTCCTGAGGGACTAATAGTCTCATCAGACAGGCTTATCAAAGCACATTTCCTAAAGGACTAAGAGTCTCTTCAGACATGCTCCTCAAAATGCCTCTCTTAAGGGACTAAGAGTCTCGTCATACAAGCTTATCTAAAATCAACATCGGAGGAACTAAGAGTATCTTCAGACATGCTTCAACTTAAAATATCGCCTGAAGGACACGAACGAAGTATGGCTGAGGGACATAACTTAAAGTATTTCCTAAAGGGCTCGACCAAGAGTCTCATCAAACTGACTGAACTAAACTCATTGCCTTAGAGACTCAATTAAGAGTGTCAAAAAATAGGCTCATCTAAACTCCTCTCCTGAGGGGCTAGGAGCCTCATCAGACAGGATCATCTAGGCGTCTCACTTGAGGGACTAAGAGTCTCGTCATACCGACTCATCTAAATGCCTCTCCTGAAGGACCTGACTATTAAAGTCTCACCTGAGGGACTCAACTTAAATTCTTGGTTAAGGGACTTAACTTAAAGTATCACTTGAGAGACTCAACTTAAAGTCTCTCTTAAGAGAATAAATTTAAATTCTCGCCTAAGGGACTCATCCTAAAGTCTCTCTAGAGGGATTCAACTTAAAGTCTCACTAGAGGGACTCAACATAAAATCACTTTTTTTATATAATTAATAGTTAGTTTTAAAATTAATCATAAGTTATTCAAGTTCGAGATTGTGCATTTATTTACCTGAGACAGTCTAACATACCAAATATTAAAGTCACACATGGTTGATTTTTGTAACTTTGAACATGCCATTAGTGATGTACCATTTCCCAACAAAACATGATTTTTAGTATTAATGTACAAATATGTCCATATAAACCGAGTAAATCCTGCCTTATTCAAAAGAAACTCAGAAATAAGTTACTAGTTTTTGGAGTGCGCATAATATCTTTGAGGATCGAAGTCTCTCTATAGGTGAACTTGAGTTCCATATCTCAAATTACAACAACATTACTAGTGTGAGCATCTCCCAATATCAATTTCTTATCCTCATAAATTGTGTATGTTTTGAACACATCATAATCGTAAGAAACATTACTGAAGGCGCCTCTTTCAATCCACCCACAAGGTTGATATTAGTAATCATAGAATAAATTTTTCTTCAGTTAGGTTATCCTACAAAGTAATGTTTAACATGTTCTTACACATGTTTTCCATATGACATAGTTTCCCAAAGTTGAAACAAGGGAATTGTGAGACATAGTCATTTATTTGTGGAGGTGATTGTTTCTTTGGAGGTTGGCCCCTTTGATTTTTTTCATTCTTGTTGCGGTTAATGTTGAAGTTATTATTCATATTGAAATTCTGATTCTTGAGAGATTTGACATTTGGATTCAGAATGACATAGATGAATTTATTTTTATTGATTGAAACAAACAACACTTATTTATTTATCTTGTTCCAAGATTCCTCTTCAAGATATGGGTGGGTTATCTGAATTTCTATAGAAAAATATTTTATTTTATGCCTTATAGAATTTTTTAAATCATACCTTAATGATGATTTGTGTTCTATATTCTAAAAATTTCAGGATTGTATCTCCATATATTTTTCATCGGTCGTCTAGTATTTTAGTTAACTGATTAACTCATATATTTTTCACCAGCTTCTTCAATGTCATACTTCTTTTACAAAGTATCCCAGATTTATTTGGAAATCTACCAAGCATTATAATAATCATATAAATAATTAGGAAGTCCATTCATAATAAATTTTTTGTGCAGATAGTCATTTTCATGCTATAAGGTTGTAGCCTTTTTATCCTTATTCGCTTGGTGAGTTATTTCGTCTATGATTCATATGTCTTTAGTCAAGACAGTGAAAATAATTTTCATTGGTAAGAAAAATAGCATTTTGTGTTGTCATCTTTGAAACGAATTTTCTCAAATCTAGAGGATTTGTTGGACTTAGAAACAATAATCAAAACTAATAATATCTTTGGTAGACATGACAAAAAGAGATGGCTTAAAATAGTTGTTTTTGAATTTGAACTAACTTTAGAAATAAATTTTTGTCCACCAAATATATTATTAGGTAATTCACGTTGTAGGTTCCTCTCTTTAAAATTTTTGTGGCACTGCTCAAAATCATACAAGTAAACTGTAGGAGTTAACAATAATACTCCATTGATATGAACGATGACATCTACATAAAGACACACCAGAATCACATTGCCTTTAGAAGTATGTTTCACATACACACCATATTCCATTTCATATTTTTTGGATCCCAGATGCTTGAAAAATGAATCAATTTTCAAATTCCAATCCCTTGAAGCTTGTTCAGCCCGTACAAGGCTTTATGCAGCTTGTACACCATCTCTTATTTGTTCTCAATCGCAAATCCAAGAGGTTGTAACACATAAACTTCTTCTTACAATGGACCATTTAGAAAATCTGATTTCACATCTAAATGTATCAGATGTCATTTCCTATTTGCAGCTATAACAATAACCAATCTTATGATTTCATGTCTAGCTACAAGTGAAAGCACTTCAAAGTAGTTTAAACCATACTTTTGTAGGAATCCTCTATCTACTAACATTGCTTTATGCTTGACAACTGAACCATCCGACTTCATCTTTATCTTGAAAACCCATCTCACACTGGTGGATTTCTTGTTCTTAGGAAGAACAATCAATTCTCATGTCTTGTTTATTTGGTTGCCTCAAGTTCTTCCTTCATAGAGTTCACCCACAAATTCTTATTGGGTGCTTCATTGATGCTGACAGGTTCAGAGTCCACCATCATGGAACATTGTATGACTTCCCCTTTAGAGTCAATCTCAGTTTCATGCAGTAACTTGGACTCTGCAAGTCTCCTTGGTATTTTTCTAATTCTCTATGGCTTCTGGAATTGTGCAACTTCACCTTCAGAAGCAGGTCTACCTTTAGAAGCTTCACCTTCAAAAGTCCCCCCTTTAGAAGTTCCACCTTCAAAGTAAGGATCACCTTCAGAGGCTGGATCACCTTCAGAGTTAGAATCATTTTCAGGGTTAGACTCACCTTCAGAGTTAGACTCTCCTTTAGAGTCAAAGTCACATTTAGAGTCAGACTCATTTTCAGAGTCAAACTCACCTTCTGAGGTAGATTCTCCTTCAGGGGTAGAATCTCCTTCCGAGGATGAATTAGACTCTAGTGTTGATACTGCACTAGATTTGGATTGAGACTTATTCCAATCCCATGTTTTTAATTCATTCACTATGACATCTCTAATGACTTCAACTTTGTTGGTGACTAGGGATTAAAGCTTATACGCATTTGTATAGTGGTAACCTATAAGTAACATAACTCTGCTTATGTTATCCAATTTCCTTCTAGTAGCATTTGGTATATGTTTGTGTAACACTCCAAAATTTGTCCTCCTCATTCATGCATTCATTTAGCATTTCATATTACATTGCATCATGTCAATCAGAATTAGCTCCAAGAAGCTTGAGCATCATCCAGGACACTTTGTGGGCTCTATTCAGACGATCAGTCAACACAAGGAAAAGACTTGAGGTACTACCAACAGGACCAAATGGGGCCTATTCACCGTACAAATCGCCAAGATGGAAGAAGCAAGAACCTGCTGTTGAGCTGTCACGCTCGCTAGGCGAGCAGATGCTTCGCCTAGCGAAGAGCACTGTCATGCTCGCTAGGCGAGCAGATCCTTCGCTAGGCGAAGGGCGCGTATTGCAGAAAATATCAGAAAGATTTTGGGCTTGAGCTGTCCTCATTCAAAGCCCACAAGCTGCGAAATTTGGCCTATAAATACCAGAGTGGTCAATGAAATAAACCCTGGACACTACTGAACACTAGCTGAACAGAAAAGACCAGAGACTGGAGAAAGAGACCTAGGAACTACTCTGCAGCAACCTTCAGGCAGCTCTGAGAAGTTCACTCCGCCTCACACAAACCCTAGTATTACTTTCAGATCCAGCCGTACCATTCAATCTTAATCAGTCTCTCTCATCAGGTATGCCTTTGTTCCTATTACTTTACGCCTTGAATTTGAATATTATGAATGTATGAGGTAATATCAGGTTTTGCCCACAGGTTCGAATAGGCATGGATGTGTAATAATGCTTTGAATGTTTTAATCATTTTCGTTTATGAGATGGATACCACAGGGTTTCGGATCATAGAGATCGAACTGTTATCAAGGAGGAATCCAAAACCCGCAGGCTTTCGCTAGCCGCTTCGCTAGGCGAGCCTGTAGCGAAGCTTCGCTAAGCCTTCGCTAGGCGAAGCAGTCGCGAACGTGACAGTATTTGCTTTTTTTGTTTTGTTTTGTCCTAACCTGTCTTGTGTTTCCATGGCATTGTTTTCTCTTGTTTTCATCCTGTTACTCTAACCTTTTGTCGAGTTTTTGTGAGGGCTCACATACTCTTGCAGGGATGCCATCTGGAGGTTTATCCCGATTACCCGTACTGACTGACTTTTTTGATGATCTAGCTGGAGGAGTTTCAGAGTTGCTTATCCCTTTAATTGCTGTAGCTTCGGATCTTCATCCGTGTGGTATTTTTCCCCTTTTTCCTTTTACTTTAAGATACATGTTTCGTGTGGTGTGGTCGTTTCCCCATAGGACACGAGGCTTCGAATAGTCTCCCGTCTGCATGCTA
The DNA here is from genome assembly GCF_024323335.1 of Lathyrus oleraceus. Taxonomy (NCBI): domain Eukaryota; kingdom Viridiplantae; phylum Streptophyta; class Magnoliopsida; order Fabales; family Fabaceae; genus Lathyrus; species Lathyrus oleraceus. The sequence continues at coordinate 226,090,457 of NC_066584.1, forward strand.
ATTAAGGTAGCACTGTTCCTTCGCCTAGGACTTCCTTTTTGCATGCGCGTTCCTACAACGCAAACAAACCCTAAAACCCAAAGCAACACGTTTACTCCTTCTACTACAGGCGAGTAAGTCTCCAAAGGTCGAGCATCCGGTAGATTGCGTAGTAACGTTGTTCATCCAAAACCCAATCCATAACCCCGTAGTTAGCCGAACTACGTTTTGCTCTAATTCTCAGGCCAAATGAGATACGTAGGCATAAGACGCGATGTCTTAGAGAGCACACATCCCCCCATCTCATAGGTCAGCCGAGCTACGAAGACTCTGATTCTCATATTCAGATGAGATACGTATGCAGTGGATGCGACATCCGCGCGAGTCATTTTCATTTAACCCCCTTTTTTAGTAAATAGTACATTAGTTAAACCCACACCCTTTAGACAAGAGTCACAAAAGTGGATCCCGTAGAGTACTACGGATGCGTAGGGGTGCTAATACCTTCCCTTCGCATAACCGACTCCCGAACCCAAGATTTGGTTGCGAGACCCCGTCTTGCCCTTTCCTTTTTTCAGGTTTACTTCGAGCATTTCCTTTCCCTCCTTTGGGATGAATAACGCACGGTGGCGACTCTTCTGTCATTTTCTTTCGCCGGTTGTTTTTTCGCGCACTGTATTTTTCAGGTTGCGACAGCTGGCGACTCTACTGGGGATTTGAAAGAAGTTGACCTCTTGCTGGTCCATCTTCCCTAAGCGAGTCCCTCCTAGCTTTTGTGATTTCTTGTTCATTGGGTGTTCATGCTTTTGTACATTTATTTGCTTACCTGCTTGCATGCATCTGTTGTATCTATTGGATCTGTTTGTTTGTTTGTTGGGATGGGATGGGATGTTCTACGAGAGATAAGCCCATTACCCAGGCTTGAGTGTACACACAGGTTTTAGAGTGGATGATCATGAGGCTTGCGTGACATGTTGCTACGTTAAGTCGTTCGTGAAGAACCACACCCAGACGAGGTTTCTTTTGGATATATTATGTCCTACGGATGTTCCGTAACGACATGATGTTCCTTTAGAAATCGTCGACTCTGGTGACCATTTCCCGAGAACTCAGTCGAGGCCTCTCCTCCGAGACGTGATTATGTTAGCTCTGGTGGGCGCATTCTCGCTGATCAATCCGAGGACCCCGAGACTGAGAACTTGCTTTAGGATGTCCTGTTGAGGGGAGTCAGTGGAGGTCTTCTATCCCGTAATAATGCCAAACCTTCAGTGGTAAACGTATTATTCGCGACTGAAGGGCTGAAGTTGACGAACTTCTGTTCTTAGAACCTACCAGTGAGGGGCGGGCTAAATTCAGGAAACCTTAACCTCCAACCAACCCGGTTTTCTGGAGCAGAGTTTTGGTCTTGTATTATATTCCTCAGTGAATTTCTCTCCAGGCAGCGTAACCTGACAGATGTTCAAGCGGATCCATCAATTCTGATTGACATGCCTTTGCATTGCATAACATCATCTGCTTATTTGCATCCAACATCTCATGCTTATTCATTTGCAGGGTATTCCCTTTCAAAACGGGGGTGCCTTAAAACTGAATAAGCAGTGCATCGCATACCATGCATATTAACCCTTGTCTGTTTTGCAGGTGTCACCGCAGTGTCTAATGTTTGTTCCCTGTATCAGGCAGTTATTGGTCCCAAGCGAGTCCACAGGTACCCGACAAAGGAAAATCGTCCACAGCTAGCGATGGACCAAGTACAGAAAGAGCTGGCTGATATGCGTGAAAGGATGGATCAGTTCATGACATTGATGACTGGTATGGCAGCAGGTCAAGAAAAGCTGAGGGAATTGGTTGAGCAACCGAGGCCTGATCCGGAGGTGGAGATACTAAATGCTGAGGGAAACCCTGGTAACCCTGGGAACGCTGATAACCCTGTGAACGCGGGTAACGCAAATGCTAAGGGAAACCCTGGTAACCCTGGGAACGCTGATAACCTTGTGAACGCGGGTAACGCAAATGCTGATGGAAACCCGGGTAATGTTGGCAACACATGGAATGTTGGAAATGGTATTGGCGGAAGGTACAATGTGAATCAAGGAATTCGGATTAACGGGCGCCCCGTTACTGAAGATTATCAGTATGATCAATTTTCTTTGCACGACGAGGCCCTCGAGACCACTCGCCGTATGGATGAGCTTGCTGAGAAGCTCAAATCTTTGGAGTCTCAAAATTCCTTAGGCTTTGATGTCACAAATCTTGGTCTAGTTCAAGGAGTAAGGATTCCTCACAAGTTCAAACCCCCTACTTTTGAGAAATACAACGGGGCTTCTTGCCCACGCACTCATCTCCAATCTTATCTGGGAAGGTTGGGAGCTCACACGGAAGATGAAAAGCTGTGGATGTACTATTTTAAAGACAGTCTAACTGGAGCCTCTCGTGAATGGTATGCTCATTTGTCCCGTACCACCATCAAGAGCTGGAAAGACTTGGCAGAGGCTTTTGTCAAGCAATATCAATACAACTTGGACATGGCTCCAAATCGGACCTTGTTGCAAGGTATGTCCCAGACTGCCAAGGAGACCTTTAGAGAATATGCTCAGCGTTGGAGACAGATTGCTGCGTCCATCCAACCCCCTATGTCTGAAAGGGAGATGGCGGACATGTTCATGAACACTCTTCAAGGCAATTATATTGAGAGATTGGCTGCTTGCCCGTCAATCAGCTTTGCAGAGATAGTAATTGCTGGAGAAAGGATCGAGAGTCTGTTGAAGATGGGCCGAATTCAAGACAACAGTGCTTCCAACCCATCAGGTCCCAAGAGACTGTTTGCTGGTAACGGTCAGCGAAGAAAAGAAGGCGAGGCAAGCGTTGTGTATGGCGGCAGAGGCAGGAGTAAAGGACGCCCTAATTATTATCAAGATCAAGTGGCCGCAGTCACTATTCCAACGCCTGTTCCTCAACCGCAATATCATCCGCAATAATAACCCAGGTACAACAATCAACAACAAGGAGGTAATCCGGGTCAGCAGAGACACTATCAACAACGTCCAAGGCAGACGGACCGGGTCATCGAGCCAATCCCAATGCCTTATTCAGTATTACTTCCCAAGCTGATTGACATGAATCTGGTTACGTTGAGAACTCTGGCCCCACCAATCGATCCCAATAATTTGCCTAGGGGTTATGATGTCAACGCCCGATGTGCTTTTCACTCCAACGCACCTGGCCATACTACAGATAATTGCAAGGCTCTCCAGTTCAAGGTACAAGATTTGAGAGATGCCCAGGCTATCAATTTTGCTTTGGTGCCTAATATTATCCAGAACCTGATGCCAGCCCATGGCGGGCAGGAGATTAATGCTGTTGAAGTAGTTAAAGCTGGTAATGCCCAAGGCTGGGGAAAATTTGTGGAGCCAGTCATCAAAGAAGACAAGTTTGGATTGGGGTATGCTCCGGGATCTCAGAAGAATGAAACTGGTGCTCTCTCCAGCGGGGGTTTGGTTTCTCCCCACATCGTCAATGCTGCAGGTGAAGACAAGGCTGACAGCGACTGTGACTTAGATAGCTGGATTCGCCCGTGTGTCCCGGGAGAAAAGCTCGACAATTGGTCGTCTGAAAAAACCGTCTGGGTTACTCTACTGAAAGAGTGATTTTTATTGTTTTCCTTTATTACATGCATAATAAAGTCTTACACTTTGCCCAAGGTGTAACGGCTCATTTGTAGGGCCATCCATTTAGTTACATTTCGCAATTATTTTTATCATCAATAAAGGACGGCTTTTGCAAACAATTTTGTGTTCTCTTTATTTCAGTTTTTTTTTACTTTTACAAAAAAAAATGGCAATGTTTCTTTTTCGTTTTTTCTTTCTTTCCAAAAAAAAATCTCCCATTCTAAGGTAAAGCATGATCCTCCATCATGCAGAGCTGATCACTCGGATCTCACTGCTATGGCCAAGTATGACTTCGACAATCCTATCTATCAAGCCGAAGAAGGGGCTGAGGAAGATTGTGAATTGCCTGAAGGGTTAGCCAGATTGTTGAAACAAGAGGACCGAGCTATTACACCTTATCAGGAGGTGGTTGAGACCATCAACGTTGGTACCGAAGACGACAAGAAAGAGATCAAGATCGGGGCCAGTCTACAGGCCGAGAGGAAAGACCGTTGATCATGTACTTGACTGTGTTAGAAAGGTTAATGGGTTGTGTGCTCGGTCAGCATGACGAGTCAGGTCGAAAAGAGCATGCAATATACTACCTTAGCAAAAGTTTACCGACTGTGAACAAAGATACTCATTGCTCGAGAAAACTTCCGCGCTTTGGCATGGGCTGCTCGCCGACTAAGACAGTATATGTTGACTCACACGACTCTATTAATATCAAAAATGGATCCAGTCAAGTATATTTTTGAAAAGCCATCACTTACCGGAAAGGTTACTAGGTGACAAATGATACTGACAGAGTATGACATCCAATACACTTCATAAAAAGACATCAAAGGAAGTGTCTTGTCAGACTATCTTGTCGAGCAACCGATTGATGATTACCAACCTATGAGGTTCGACTTTCCTGATGAGGACATCATGTTTCTCAAATCGAAAGATTGCGATGAACCACTCCCGGAGGAGGGGCCGAACCCTGAATCCAAATGGATTATGATGTTTGATGGGGCAGTCAACGTCAATGGTCGTGGAGTTGGTGCAATGTTGATCACACCGGAGGGGGTTCATATGCCATTTTGTGCCAGAATAACTTTTCCCTGCACCAACAATGAAGCCGGACGAAGCAGAATGGGTCCGTTCTCGATACAATCAGCTAAGCCTAGTTGAGGAAAAGAGACTAGCAGCTATATGCCATGGCCAGCTATATCAGAGACGGATGAAGAGAGCATTTGATCTGAAAGTACGCCCTCGGGAGTGTCAAGTCGGTGAATTGGTACTCAAAAGATTTCTTCCTCCCAACACAGATCACAGGGGCAAATGGACACCGAACTACGAGGGTCCGTACGTGGTTAAAAGGATTTTCTGTGGCGGAGCTTTGATGCTAACAACCATGGATGGCGAAGACTTCCCGTCCCCTATTAACTCAAACGCAGTTAAAAAAAATAATAATAAAAAAAAAATACTTCGCATAAAATAGACCCGCTGGACGATAAAAAGAATAGTCCAGGCAAAAAAAGGGCATCCCGACGAACCAAAAAAAAAGAATAAAGAGGTTCGGGCAAAAATTAGGGATATAAAAAAAAGTACACCCGGTGAGTCGAAAACCCAAAAGGGCGGCTCAGGCAAAAAATGGGTATCCCGGTGGATTGAAAACCCGAAAAGGGGGCGATCCAGGCAAAAGTTAGGGAATAAGCGAATGAATGTGATCTGAGTTCATCAGTGTTATATCACCGTTTCATTCAATCCGGCAATCTTCGAAGGTTAAAGATCGACTAATCATCCACTTCAGAAAGCAAGATGAGCAGAGCGTCTTGAGGACATACGAGCCATAACAGAGTCGAAACTCGGTGGGACCCCGTATCCCCATTGCCGTTAGGATAGTTCTCTTTTTATAGCGATCACCTCTTTTCAGGGATCAGCTTCCTGATACCCTCGCCTATTCCTAGCACAAATTTTCTCCCCATTAAGAGTCGAATAATTCAGTTAAAGAGCCTCTTTATTTTTCATTTATCAGTTTGTTTGCAAAAATGTCCGAATTTTTGATAAAACATATTGCATATGAACATAATGGTGGCTTTTGCAGATGATTTGCACAGGAAAACATTTAAAATTGCTTTGAATGTGCTTAATTCCGGACGGTGAATTCAAACCGAGTAATTCCCCCGAGGCATACGTGTATTTTTGGTTGCAGGTCACAGGAACCGAATGCCAAGTCATGAATCCTCATCCCCAAGCGGCTGACAAAGTCTCTCCACAGCAGAGCATGTTCCCCAACAGAGTTGACAATATCCAGATTGTCTATCCCCAGCAGAGCATGTTCCCCAACAGAGTTGACAGTATCCAGACTATATATCCCCAGCGGAGTTGACAGTGTCAGACTATATCTTCCTAGCAACAGCGGAGTGGTTGCATAACCAACAGATGAGAGGGTGGTGTTCCCAGTGTTCATCTCATTCCCCAGCAGATTATTTTTAACAGATTTATTAATCCCCAGCTTGAGGGCGATTAGCAAGTTCATATCCCCAGCAAAGGTCGTTTCCTACGATATTTCCCCAGGAAGTGTTTTCCCCACAGACTCTCCTCACAGAGCCTCGCCGAACAAAGTTTCCATAGTTGATACTCCCCCCCGCAAGGTCAACTTTTCAAGCAGCCAATTTATTTTTGGTGGCTCATTGGTCCCGGCAGACAGATCATTCCCCACAGAGCATTCAAGGATTGATACAACGATCTGTTCCCTACCGGAGTTTGCTTCCCCAAGCAGATTTCTTTTTACACCATGCATAACATTTGCATTTGCATGCATATCATATCAAGCATACACATAAGCTGATAAACAGGTTCTTCCAAGCAGACTGAAGAATTACTTTACAACCAAGGTCATGAGATCCAGCCAGAGGATCAAGCGTAAGTGATCCAGCCTGAGGGTCATTTCGAAGATTCAGCCTGAGAATCGTGTTCCAGTGATCCAGCCTGAGGGTCATTTCGAAGATTCAGCCTGAGAATCGTGTTCCAGTGATCCAGCCTGAGGGTCATTTCGAAGATTCAGCCTGAGAATCGTGTTCCAGTGATCCAGCATGAGGTTCATTTTGAAGATTCAGCCTGAGAATCGTGTTCTAGTGATCCAGCCTGAGGGTCATTTCGAAGATTCAGCCTGAGAATCGTGTTCCAGTAAGTCAGCCTAAGGCTCAAGTTGAAGATTCCCTAGTGAAGTCGCCTACAAGCTTTATTTCCCCAGCAAGCCCAATTGAGGAGTCGTTACAACATGTTCTAGCCCGAAGAATATGTACGAAGCCCAAAAGCGGAATATTCAAGAGGGTCAACCAGCGCATGCCTCAGATGCGGGATCCCAATGATGGGAATTTATCATCAAATCAACCCAGATCTAGCCAGAAGATCGAAGTAGATTCAGCCAGAGAATCAAAGGAAATAGATTCAGCCAGAGAATCGAAACAAAGAAGATCTAGCCAGAAGATCAAAATGTATCCAGCCCGAGGATCAAAATTAATATCCAACCCGGGGACTAAATTGAGTATAGATTCAGCCAGAGAATCGAAACTCCAGATTAAGTCAGAAGACTGATTCGGATTCAGCCAGAGGATCGGAAGAAGAATAAACAGCGCGGTGTATTTCCGCGTTTTTGTGGTGTTCTCGGAGCGCAAATTTTTCGGTCTGTCTTTGGTATTCAATCACAGCTCACCCCATTTGTCCGACAAGCTGTTCGCTTTCATCCTACTCGGGTTAGCTGATGATTGAATAGGGGCAGCTGTAACACCCCAAAATTTGCCCTCCTCATTCATGCATTCATTTAGCATTTCATATTACATTGCATCATGTCAATCAGAATTAGCTCCAAGAAGCTTGAGCATCATCCAGGACACTTTGTGGGCTCTATTCAGACGATCAGTCAACACAAGGAAAAGACTTGAGGTACTACCAACAGGACCAAATGGGGCCTATTCACCGTACAAATCGCCAAGATGGAAGAAGCAAGAATCTGCTGTTGAGCTGTCACGCTCGCTAGGCGAGCAGATGCTTCGCCTAGCGAAGAGCACTGTCATGCTCGCTAGGCGAGCAGATCCTTCGCTAGGCGAAGGGCGCGTATTGCAGAAAATATCAGAAAGATTTTGGGCTTGAGCTGTCCTCATTCAAAGCCCACAAGCTGCGAAATTTGGCCTATAAATACCAGAGTGGTCAATGAAATAAACCCTGGACACTACTGAACACTAGCTGAACAGAAAAGACCAGAGACTGGAGAAAGAGACCTAGGAACTACTCTGCAGCAACCTTCAGGCAGCTCTGAGAAGTTCACTCCGCCTCACACAAACCCTAGTATTACTTTCAGATCCAGCCGTACCATTCAATCTTAATCAGTCTCTCTCATCAGGTATGCCTTTGTTCCTATTACTTTACGCCTTGAATTTGAATATTATGAATGTATGAGGTAATATCAGGTTTTGCCCACAGGTTCGAATAGGCATGGATGTGTAATAATGCTTTGAATGTTTTAATCATTTTCGTTTATGAGATGGATACCACAGGGTTTCGGATCATAGAGATCGAACTGTTATCAAGGAGGAATCCAAAACCCGCAGGCTTTCGCTAGCCGCTTCGCTAGGCGAGCCTGTAGCGAAGCTTCGCTAAGCCTTCGCTAGGCGAAGCAGTCGCGAACGTGACAGTATTTGCTTTTTTTGTTTTGTTTTGTCCTAACCTGTCTTGTGTTTCCATGGCATTGTTTTCTCTTGTTTTCATCCTGTTACTCTAACCTTTTGTCGAGTTTTTGTGAGGGCTCACATACTCTTGCAGGGATGCCATCTGGAGGTTTATCCCGATTACCCGTACTGACTGACTTTTTTGATGATCTAGCTGGAGGGGTTTCAGAGTTGCTTATCCCTTTAATTGCTGTAGCTTCGGATCTTCATCCGTGTGGTATTTTTCCCCTTTTTCCTTTTACTTTAAGATACATGTTTCGTGTGGTGTGGTCGTTTCCCCATAGGACACGAGGCTTCGAATAGTCTCCCGTCTGCATGCCAATTAAGGTAGCACTGTTCCTTCGCCTAGGACTTCCTTTTTGCATGCGCGTTCCTACAACGCAAACAAACCCTAAAACCCAAAGCAACACGTTTACTCCTTCTACTACAGGCGAGTAAGTCTCCAAAGGTCGAGCATCCGGTAGATTGCGTAGTAACGTTGTTCGTCCAAAACCCAATCCATAACCCCGTAGTTAGCCGAACTACGTTTTGCTCTAATTCTCAGGCCAAATGAGATACGTAGGCATAAGACGCGATGTCTTAGCGAGCACACATCCCCCCATCTCATAGGTCAGCCGAGCTACGAAGACTTTGATTCTCATATTCAGATGAGATACGTATGCAGTGGATGCGACATCCGCGCGAGTCATTTTCATTTAACCCCCTTTTTTAGTAAATAGTACATTAGTTAAACCCACACCCTTTAGACAAGAGTCACAAAAGTGGATCCCGTAGAGTACTACGGATGCGTAGGGGTGCTAATACCTTCCCTTCGCATAACCGACTCCCGAACCCAAGATTTGGTTGCGAGACCCCGTCTTGCCCTTTCCTTTTTTCAGGTTTACTTCGAGCATTTCCTTTCCCTCCTTTGGGATGAATAACGCACGGTGGCGACTCTTCTTTCATTTTCTTTCGTCGGTTGTTTTTTCGCGCACTGTATTTTTCAGGTTGCGACAGCTGGCGACTCTACTGGGGATTTGAAAGAAGTTGACCTCTTGCTGGTCCATCTTCCCTAAGCGAGTCCCTCCTAGCTTTTGTGATTTCTTGTTCATTGGGTGTTCATGCTTTTGTACATTTATTTGCTTACCTGCTTGCATGCATCTGTTGTATCTATTGGATCTGTTTGTTTGTTTGTTGGGATGGGATGTTCTACGAGAGATAAGCCCATTACCCAGGCTTGAGTGTACACACAGGTTTTAGAGTGGATGATCATGAGGCTTGCGTGACATGTTGCTACGTTAAGTCGTTCGTGAAGAACCACACCCAGACGAGGTTTCTTTTGGATATATTATGTCCTACGGATGTTCCGTAACGACATGATGTTCCTTTAGAAATCGTCGACTCTGGTGACCATTTCCCGAGAACTCAGTCGAGGCCTCTCCTCCGAGACGTGATTATGTTAGCTCTGGTGGGCGCATTCTCGCTAATCAATCCGAGGACCCCGAGACTGAGAACTTGCTTTAGAATGTCCTGTTGAGGGGACAAAATGCACCACACCTAAAGCATGAGTTTCTCTTTGAGGCATTTCTGATGAGAATGGAAATCTTGGTTGCTTTTCTCTGATGCATATATCACATGATTTCTCTGGTTCCACAATCTTTGGAATTCCATGTACCAGATTCTTTGAACTGAGATGCCCTAAGCTTCTGAAGTTCATATGTCCCAATCTCTTGTGCCACAAATCACTTTCCCCTTTAGCACTTGTCGCACTAAGGCATTAAGTGTCTTCTGTTGCAAAATTCATGTTGAATAGCATGTCCTTCCCAGTTCATAATGCATGATCAGCTTCTGATTATAGTCATACAACTTTAAGAGATTGTCCTTCATGGTTACTGAAAAAACCTTTTTCAAGCAGGTGGCCTACACTAATCAGATTGTTATTCATGTCAGGAACATACCATACATCCTTGATCAGTACAGTTTTATCATTCGTTAGTTTCACTCTGACATTTTCCATTCCTTCAGCATTTAGATACTCATCATCAGCACATCTGAACTTGGTCTTTCTACCAGAGTCAAAATCGACCAGCCATTGCTTGTATCTAGTTAGGTGATTTGAGCAGCCAATGTCCATATACCATCTGTCTACCATTGTTCCACCTACATTCTTAGATGCTTTCAATACTACAAACTCATCCTTAAATTTCCTTGGGTTATGTTGTCTTTTTCACCCTTGCTAATCTTGTTTGACCAGAAATCAACAGCAAATGGCCAATCTTGTTGTAATTGTAGCACCGAACCTTTCTCTTATCAAACTTCTCATTTCCCTTATAAGCATCTTATGTTTCTTCTCATCTCGATTGAAGAGTTTTGACTTCTTAGAATCACCACCATTCTTTTTCTTGCTCTCTAGCCATGCTTGCTTCATATTCTTCTTGACAAAATAAGCTTTAAGAGCCTATTCTGTTTCCCTTTTAGAGTTTCTTTCATTTAGATGCAATTCTTGTGCCTCTAAACTACTCTAAAGCTATTCAATTCTCATGGTGCTAGTGTCTTTCAATTTTTCTATGGTTACAACTATGTAATCAAACATAGGAGTAAGTAATATTAGTACATTTTCAACTATTACTTGTTCATAGTGCATTTCTCCACAAGGCTTCATCTACTTTGTGACCACAATCACTCAAGAGATGTAATCAAGCACATTCCCATTGTTTTTCATGCTGAGATTCTCGTATTGCTTGCATAGGGACTGCAACTTTACCTTCTTCACTAACACGTCACCACCATAGCACCGTACAAGTGTATCCCCATGCCTCCTTCGTCGGAGTTGAGTCAGAAATCTTCTCAAACACCTTCGCATCGACACACTGATGGATATAGAACAATTCCTTCTAATCCTTTTTTATCGTTTCATGTTGCACATTTCTTTGAGCTTCTGTTGCATTTTATGTAACAGACGTGTAACCATAGTTGATGAGATCAAGAACATCTTGAGCGACAAACAACACACACATCTGAATCAACCATCAATTCCAATTCTTTTTGTCGAATACTGGAAGCTTTATATTCAAGTTATCGTTTCCTCCGTGCAACTTCGTTCTTGTGCAAAACACTCAATTCTCACAAACATTTGTGTTTCCCAATCTCTGAGAATCAAGATTGTGATTCTCTTCGATTTCGATCTTTAATTCAATGCAAATTTGAGGGACTAAATTAATCACACACCTCACGTACACTCGTGTTTCCCGTGAATCGGAAGCGGAACTCTAATACCAGTTGTCGAAGTTAACAACAATACTCCATTGATGCACAAAAAGAAAAAGAAGATGAAAGAATTTCAAAACGGAGAGAGAGAGAGGTAACTAATTCAATTTCTAAATCTCAAATTCTCAATTCTGTTACAACTATTAAACAAACAATTAAAAAAATAAAACCTCATACTTATTATACTTAACCCATGGTTTTTTCCCCAAATGTTCTAATAGTCGGGAAACCTTAGATAACATAAACTAAAAGTTTGGATTTTAGAGAAAAAAATCCGATAAATTTGTGTTACAACTATTAAACCAAAATTGGCTACCACAGAAACAATCAAATTCGAATTAAAAGGATACAATTTTAAAATGAAAAAGTAAGAGTCCCCAAACTCTCTATTCTTTCAATATCTAGAACTAGAACATACTTAATTTAATTTGTATAGTACTAATATAAACGAATTTGTTTATAATTGTGTGGCAGGTGAGAAAGAACCAATACGATTGAAAAATTGACAAAAGTTGTGGTATGTTGGAACCCAGCATTTGTCCCTATATGTTGTAATAACTGAGATCACGTATCTTACGTTTCAAAGCTAAGATTTTTGCTTGCTCTATCCACAATGTTTAAAGACGACTACATTAATTAATAGTAATAATAACAATAATTCTTGAATTGCCTTTGAAAATGAATAAAATATTACCTAATGTATTACTACAATATTACTACTTTTTATTTGAGTGGATTTGTTGAGAATTATAGCTAATGTCAAGTTAATTATAATGAATTCAAACGATCAGTAAGGCCCAAATCAAAACGGACAAAACACGTATGCCACCTCACAGATGAACTCACACCCACATATTTTTATAATTTTTAAATTATTTATAAAAAAATTGAGAAAAAAAATGCAAATGAAATTTTCGTTAATTTATATAAAAAATTTGATAACAAAAATTTTCGATACGAAATTTTTATGTATTTTATCAAATAATTCGAAAAATGTTATAGTTTATCAAAAATTTTGAAATTTTTTACAGCAATTTTCTTTTTAATTTTTAGAATTTTATTTTCAAAAATTCCGATGATGAAATTCCAGTAAACATAATAAAAAATAAAAAAATAAAAAAACATACAAATATTAACCATCACAATGTGGAGGTGTCACATTTATCTATAGAGATGTGACATATTATGACTATGAATGAGCTAACAAAAAAATCCAGCTAACAAAAAAAAACCTACCACATATTTAGGTGAATGATATAGTTTTGTAAAATGCTTTCTTTATTTTTTTACGTACATAACATTTTTTGTATCTTCACTATAATGCTTTAAGTTACTAACAATTTGCAACATTGGATAAAAACAATTTGCAGCATTGGATAAAAACTTGATTCCGTTACAAAAATGATATTGTTCCACTTAACCTTCATACCAAATTGAAATTGTGACCACTCAATAGAGCTAGTAACATTGCAATGTTGTATTTAGTTAACAGAGAGTATCAATTAAGTTCAATTTTTGAGAAAGTAGTTATCACTATTGCATCAATGCGTCATTTAGAAATATAAAGGATCTTAAGAATTGGCAACCACTCAAGTAATTCTGGGGTGGGGTGGTTGAATTGAATCAAAGAACTGTATAATAAAAGAAAGAAAATAAAATCTCATTTTAATATTCTGCAATTTGTGTGATAGGAAAACAAGTTCATAGTATGTGAACATAAAATTTTATATCTTGTGTTCTCAATCATAAACAAATCATCAAAAGAGCTTTAAAAATAAAATCCCAAAAATAACTCCTTCGTAAAAAATCGATGTATAGAAAATAAAAGAATACAATAATAACCTAAGGACATTAACGTGGATATTCTAAAATCGAAGAAGAAAATATGATTCTTGTCAAATGATAATCAAGAATAAATGGTTTGATATGTTGATGTTGCACAAGATTACTAGAGAGATAAATGACACTAACATTGTTAGAATACATCAAAGTGGCTCGAGGAATAGCAAAATGGAGCTCTAGAAGAGGATTACGAATTCAACACGACTTAGACACAACATTAGCAACACCTTTGTATTGGACTTTAGCACTAGAACGAGAGAGAGATGGGGGTTGCCTTTTGGAAGACCAAGAGATAAAGTTGTCACTTAGAAATACACAGTAGTCAGATGCGGAGTGTATGGTGTTTGGACATCCACCCCAATCAGTGTCAGTGTAGGAAAAAGATGTGTAATGGGGGAGAGCCATAAATGTAATCCAAGATGTATTCTACCTGAACATAATGCAATATGTGTTTGAGAGCAAGCATGTGTTTCGTGCGAGGTGCATGCATGTGAAGACAAACTTGTTGAACTACATATGATATGTCAGGTTGAGTGAGTGTGAGATATTGTAAAGCTTCTGCAAGAGTCCGATATGTTGAGAAAGATAGCACTAAACACACCTAATACAAGGTCACCGGATAATTAATTATCCCTGGATCAAACTTTTCCCACTATAATAACAATAACAATAATATTGGAACAACAACAGCTTCTTCTCTTTAAATGAATAATAATACAAACTGATTATTATAACTCTCACCAATAAATATGGTGGATAACCTCTCTTTTGAATTTGTCTCTCAAAAGGATTTCACTGTTTTTGATATCTATAGAAATGAAACAACGGAAGCTTATATAGCCAAACCATGCAACAAATTGGAGGCTATAGTGTAAAGAGAAAATTTCTCTTTCATAAGTTTACCAAGAAATACTCACGTACTTTCAATTACATTTTCTATAAATGTTAATGTTTCTCCTTCTTTCTCTCTCCACATAAAGAGGAAAACCCATCAATCTCCCCCTTCCGGTTTAGGTGGAAGACTCCATTAATCCAGCAGCTCTCTTGCAGAACTCGTATTTGCCCTTGGGTAAGGACTTGGTCATCATATCTGAGCAATTGTCATCAGTATGGATTTTCTCAAGCTGCAGTTTCTTAGAATCCAACATATCACGTATCCAGTGATACCTCACATCAATATGCTTTGACCTCGAGTGAAAGCTCGAATTCTTGCTTAAGTGAATAGCGCTCTAACTATCACAATGCACAATATACTTCTGTTGTTCTTGTCCTAATTCATGCAAGAACCGTTTCATCCATAACATTTCCTTGCAAGCTTCTGTTGTTGCAATGAACTCTTCCTCTGTGGTAGACAAAGCAACACACTTTTGTAGCTTCGACTGCCACGATACAACTCCCCCTGAATATGTTATCAAGAATCCAGATGTTGATTTCCTAGAATCAATATCTCCCGCCATATCTGCATCTGTGTAGCCAATCAGTTCAGGTTTTCTACTTCCAAAGCACAAACTCGTTTTTGAAGTTCCTCTGAGATATCGCAAGATCCACTTCACAGCATTCCAATGCTCCTTTCCTGGGTTTGCCAAGAATCTACTAACAACACCAACCGCGTGTGTTATATCTGCTCATGTACATACCATCGCATACATTAAGCTTCCAACTGCTGAGGAATATGGCACCTTGTTCATCTCCTGCTTTTCTATTTCACTTGTGGGACTCTGCTTTGAACTAAGACAAAAGTGACTAGCAAGTGGAGTAGCAACTGGCTTTGCGCTTTCCATGTGAAAATGCTTTAACACCTTCTCGATATATTTTTCTTGTGACAACCACAACTTGTGTTCCTTCCGATCACGGCGGATGGACATACCAAGAATATGTTTTGCTGGTCCCAAGTCTTTCATAGCAAAATACTTCTTCATTTCAGCCTTCAGCTTGCTGATCTTCTCACTATTTTGTCCTACAATCAACATATCATCAACATACAAGAGTAATATGATGAACTCACCATTATCAAATCTCTTCACAAACACACAATGATCAGAATTAGTTCTTTGGTATCCATGATCAATCATAAATGAATCAAACTTCTTGTACCATTGACGTGGTGCCTGTTTAAGTCCATATAAACTCTTTTTCAACTGACATACCAAGTTTTCTTTGCCTTTGACTTAGAATCCCTCTGGCTGATCCATGTAAATTTCTTCTTCTAAATCACCATGAAGAAATGCAGTCTTCACATCTAGTTGTTCCACTTCTAGATCCAAACTTGCAGCCAAACCAAGCACTACCCGGATTGATGACATCTTGACCACGGGTGAAAAAATCTCTTCAAAGTCATTGCCTTTATTTTGACTAAAGCCTTTCACAACTAATCTTGCCTTGTATCTTGGTCGTGAGTTATTCTCCTCAGTCTTTAACTTGTACACCCATTTATTTTTTAGTGCTCTTTTACCTTTCGGTAAAACTACTAACTTATATGTCAGGTTCTCATGCAAGGATTGCAATTCTTCCTGCATGGCTTTCAACCACTCTTCTTTGTGGTTATCCATCATAGCTTCTTCATAAGACTCTGGTTCTCCCCCGTCAGTGAGTAACACAAATTCCATTGCAGGATATTTGGTTTGCGGTTTAGGTATCCTAAATGACCTTCTTACTTGAGGAACTTGTTCTTCATCCTCATAGTCTTCAACCATATCTTCATTATCACCATCGTTTCTATTACCATCTGTTACTTCTTCATTTGGACCATTAATAATTGGAGGTTCATTTTCTGCATCTCTAATATCTTCTATTTCATCTTCCCTATAATTCTCTAGAGGAGGAATTGGATCCAAGTTGATTGGATGTTCTCTAGAAATAACAGGCTTGACTCCTTTCTGAACATCTTCAATATTTTGGTCTTCAAAGAAGACAACATCTCTGCTTCTAATAATCTTCTTCTCTACAGGATCCCATAACCTATACCCAAATTCTTCATTTCCATATCCCAAGAAGATGCATTCCTTCGACTTTGAGTCGAGTTTTGATCTCTCATCTTTTGGAACATGAACAAACGCTTTACAACCAAACACCTTCAAATGATTGTAGGATACATCTTTACCTGTCCAAAATCTATTTGGAACATCACCATTCAATGGAGCTGAAGGGGATAAGTTGATTAAATCAACTGCAGTCATCAGAGCCTCACCCTAAAAACTCTTGGGTAACTTAGCATGAGATAACATTTTTCTCACTCTTTCAACAATAGTTCTGTTCATTCTCTCAGCTACTCCATTGTGCTGAGGTGTCTTCGGAACAGATCTTTCATGTCGGATTCCATTGCTCATACAGTAACGTTTGAAATCTCCAATAAATTCTCCTCCATTGTCAGTGCGAACACATTTTAACTTCATTCCAGTTTCTCGCTCAACGCTAGCGTGAAACTATTTGAATACTACATACACCTGGTCTTTTGTTTTGAGGGCATACACCCAAACCTTTCTGGAGTGGTCATCAATAAAGGTAACAAAATACCTTGCACCTCCAAGAGTATTGGTGATCATTGGACCACAAACATCAGAATGTACCAAATCTAAAACATGTGGTCTTCTATGCGGGGCCTTATATTGAAATGAAGCTCTATGTTGCTTTCTAGCCAAACAATGCGTGCATGGCTTAAGAGACATTTTCAATCCTTTCATACCTGCCAAAATACCTCTTCTGGCTAGAATTTGAAGTCCTTTCTCACTCATATGTCCGAGCCGTTTATGCCATAGCTCGACTGAGGAGTCTTCTCCGAGAGCATTAACACACCCATTATTGACTTTGGCTTCTATCATACAAAGAGCGCTTACTTTCTTGCCTCGGGCTATTACTAAGGAACTTTTTGTTAGCTTCCACTTTCTGTCCCCAAACACACTAGTATAGCCTTCTTCATCTAGTAGACCGGTGGATATTAGATTGAGACGCATGTCAGGGACATGTCTCACATCTTTCAATGTTAGGTAACAGCCGGTGTTTGTTTCTAGAAAAATATCTCCTTTCCCCATAATTTTGGATGTATTATCATTGCCCATCCTCACATGACCAAAATCACCTCTAGTATAAGATGAAAAGAAATCCCTTCGTGATGTTACATGGAATGATGCACCGGAATCCACGACCCAACATATTTCTTGTGATGTCAAATTAACATGACCATCATCACAAACAAATATTACCTCATTGCCTTGAAAAGTGGTAGCGGCTATATTACTCGCATCACCATTTTCTTGCTGCTCTCTTTTGAGTTTTCTACATTCTCTCTTCATGTGACCTTTCTCGTGACAATAAAAACATTCAACATTTTTTCTTGCCCACGATCTTCCATTGAACTTGTCTCTAGACTTGCCTCTTGACTTGTCTCTATTATTGAACTTCTTGTGGATACTTCTTCCACGATACTCTGTGACAAGCGCCTCAGACTCTGACGACATTCCTTGTTCCTTCCGTCTGGATTCTTCATTGAACATGCTATCTTTTACTATGTTCAAAGTTAGAACACCTTGTGGTTCTGAGTTACTCAATGAAACCACAAGTGTGTCCCAATTGTCTGGCAAGGAACTTAATAATAATAATGCTTGCAATTCATCTTCAAGCACCATCTTCATATTGGTGAGTTGATTTATCAATCTTTGAAAATCGCTCAAGTGTTCGGAAACACTCCGGTTTTCTCTATACTTGAGGTTCACCAATCGCCGAATAGTAGAAGCTTTATTCTGGGATGTTTTTCTCTCATACAATGTTTCTAGTTTCTTCCATAATGTGTACGCAACATGATGGAAGACACTTTGATCTATCCATTGTCGAATTTGTCCAACGGTTTTCCTATTCATCACATTCCAATCATCATCTGGCTTGTCGGTTGGCTTCGTCCCTTTATCTTGCAAAGGTTGATACAAATCCTTTCAATAAAGTATGTCTTCCATTCTTGGCTTCCAAATGGAGTAATTCAAAGAGGTTAACTTAATCATCGTCGATGATCCTGTCGAAGTTGACTCGTCTATTGTTAATAATAGAAGTTAAAATGTGTGGTGAGCCGAAGCTCTGATACCACTCAGTGTCAGTGGTAATGGGGGAGAGCCATAAATGTAATCCAAGATGTATTCTACCTGAACATAATGCAATATGTGTTTGAGAGCAAGCATGTGTTTCGTGCGAGGTGCATGCATGTGAAGACAAACTTGTTGAACACATATGATATGTCAGGTTGAGTGAGTGTGAGATATTGTAAAGCTTCTGCAAGAGTCCGATATGTTGAGAAAGATAGCACTAAACACACCTAATACAAGGTCACCTGATAATTAATTATCCCTGGATCAAACTTTTCCCACTATAATAATAATAACAATAACATTGGAACAACAACAACTTCTTCTCTTTAAATGAGTAATAATACAAACTGATTATTATAACTCTCACCAATAAATATGGTGGATAACCTCTCTTTTGAATTTGTCTCTCAAAAGGATTTCACTATTTTTGATATCTATAGAAATGAAACAACGGAAGCTTATATAGCCAAACCATGCAACAAATTGGAGGCTATAGTGTAAAGAGAAAATTTCTCTTTCATAAGTTCACCAAGAAATACTCACGTACTTTCAATTACATTTTCTATAAATGTTAATGTTTCTCCTTCTTTCTCTCTCCACATAAAGAGGAAAACCCATCACGATATAGATAGGGGTCCTCATAAGGCGTGCCAGAGGAGGTGCCATGCCAGCACGTTCGATGATCTTTGAGACATAAGTGCTTTGATTGAGAAAAATGCCACTAGGATAACGAGATACAAAAATACCCCAAAAATTAAATCAGTGGATCCAAATTCTTCATTGCAAACTCAGATGCTAAGAGTGACATAAGTGATTGGTGAATGGCATGAGTAGAGGTGATAAGGATGATTTCGTCTACATATAGAAGAATATAGGTCATGTTGGAACTTTGTCGATATATGAAGAGGGAGTGGTATGATGTGCTATGATGGAAACTAATGGTGGTGACATAATCAACAAAGTGTTGGTACCATGCTTTAGGCGCTTGCTTGAGACCGTAAAGTGACTACTTCAAACGACATACATAATCTGGATGACGAGGCTCAAAAACCCAATGACTAATGCATGTAAACAGTCTTATGGAGGTCACCATGTAAAAATGCATTATGTAGATCCAATTGATGAATGACCCAGAATTTTGATAGAGCAATAGTGAACATTATGCGAATGGTAGATGGTTTCACGACAGAGCTGAAAGTTTCATCACAATCCACATCTGCAACATGTGACCTGCCATCACCTACAAGACGGGCCATCATAATTTTTCTTATGTTTAAAAATCCATACACATCGAATAAGATTAACATCACAAAGACGAGGAACTAAGTCCCACGTCTTATTTCTAACAAGAGCAGCAAATTCATATTGCATTGCGGACTTCCAATTTGGGTTGGATAAGTTGGGGTTTGTAGGTACGAGAGAGATGGTTTGGCCAGGTTGACAAAATGATAGGATAAATATCTTGTGGGGTTTAACAATGCCTTTCATGCTACAATGGTGATGGTTCACGTAGATGGATGTGGATGTCGTTAGGTTGGTGGTGGTGTGGGAAAGGAGATTGTAGTGGGAGAGTTGATCAGGGAATTATGAGATAGTGATTGTTGGTTTCTGGGTGAGGGTGGTTGGTCAGTTATGGTTGTTGATGCTGGTTGGGTATGTGAAACAGGTGGTGATATTTGATTTTTCCTCTGATGTACTAGGTAAGGTTGTAGGTCATTATTTAGGAAGTTATAAGAATGAGAGGAATGCGAGTGTATCTTGGTGATGGGAAATTGAGTTTCATCAAAGATAACCTGCCTCGAAATTATTAATTTTCTGTTTGACAAATCATAGCACTTGTAGCCTCTATTATTCAATAGATAACCCAAGAAGACCCACGGAGTAGAGCGATGTTGTAACTTATGAATGTTATATAATGATATTAAAGGATAACATAGCCAACCAAAAGTTCCTAAATGTATATAAGTGAGATTTCGGTGATATAAGAGTTGCATTGGTGATTGATTTTGAAGTGTTTTATAGAGAAGAGTGCTTAAAAGATAAGTTGCCATGTGAAGACCATTATGCTAAAATGATGTGGGAACGGAAGAATGAGCTCGCATAGTGCATTCATATTATTAATGGTTCTTATTTTGTATTCCGCTTTCCTATTTTATAAGGATGTGTGGGGACAAGCGAAACAAAAAAATAAGGCCATGATCAGTGCAATATTCTCAAAATAGCTCATTGTTATATTCATCGTCATTGTCACATTGCAAAGATTTTATAGTTTGCAAAAATTGTGTCCGAATAAGCTTTGAGAGTGACTTGAACATTTCAAATACTTGAGATTTTTTTCTAATAGGAAAAGTCCACAAGAAATTTGTAAAATCATCTAAAAATAGTACATAATATTTATGACCAACAGAACTTAAAGTTGGAGACGCCTATTAATCACTATGTAAAATATCAAATGGCATCAAAATTTTAGTTTGACAATTAGAAAATGGTCAGTAAACATGTTTGCCTAAAAAACAAGAGTCACAAATAACATAAGAATTAAAAGGTTCACATCATATGAACATATTATTGCGAAGGGAATTCAAAACAAACACACTAGGGTGACCAAGATGATTGTGCCAAAGACTAGACGTAAGACCGACAAAACTAGAGGGAGTGGTGACAAGATATAGATCGCCACAACGGTCAAATCTAATGAGAGGTATCCCCATTTGAAATCAGATACATTAAAACCAAAAGGGTCAAAGGAAAAAGAGACATTATTGTTAGTGATGAGTCGTCTCATAGAAATTAAAATTTTAATAATTCTTTGGGCCTGAAGGACATGGTTTAAGTGAATGGGCTGGTGATGGGTGGTTATTTCTGTGTGTCCGGTGTTGTGAATTGGAGTTTTGTGGCCACTGCCAACAATAACTTTCTGATTTGAATTACTTAAAGGTGAATAAGATGAGAGATTACCTTGTGATTCTGCCGTGTGAGATGTTGCACCAGTATCAATGTACCACTGATTGTTAGGAGTGTGAAAAGACATGGTAGCATAACAACCTCAATGTCTGTCAGTGTCTGAGATGATGTAGTAGTTGCATATGCTTGAGGACGCTATCCTAGAATGCTTGAATGCTTCATAGCACAAGTAGGACATGCCCACTAAAAGGTGGGGTATGGGCACATAGGCATAGTCCATGGTGGGGGAGTCCAACACCATGCTTTCCAGGTTGAGTATTGTTGTTGCTGCTTCCCAGGAGGAGATGACTGTGGTGGAGTGACGCTGGGAGTTCCAGGTTGAGGACCATGACGGTTATCAATTTTCTTGCCTCAACCCTGGTTGCCACGAGAGCGAGCATGATTTCCTGGGTGGCGGTTGCCTTGCTGAGAGATGTCTTCAGAAGGTCATTGTTATGTTAAGTGCATGGCAGAATGAGAACCAATGCTAGTCATTTTGGCCATACCAACTTCTTCCAAAGTGAGCATGAAGTGCGCTTGATAGAAGGAAGAAAGAGGATTACTCTGGTGAATCAAGGTAACGACATTGATGTAAGCTTATGGAAGAGCATATATCCGTTTAAGAATCAAATGGTGGTTGTTGACAGGAGAGCCAACATTCCTCTACTAGTTAGAGAGCATCTTAAGACTCCGACTGTAAGCAGACACATTGGAAAAATCCTCCATGTGAGTGTTAGAGAATTCTTGCTCGAGAGTGACAACTCGAGTCAAGCACAAGATCCCAACTATTATTCCATACTTTTGCCAGCTGAGCTGAGTTGACAATTGAATATCAATTTAATTATACTCAATAAATGTTAAAGTTTATCTATTTGAAGGTTTAAAACCTTCTTTAAAAGAATATATTTTTTTTAGAGTCAAAGATAGGACTTAGTCCGTCTTACCCTTAAGTCAATCCTTATAACTTAAAAGTTTAAAAATAACTCGATTAGATGAGATAAAGATAATAGTCTAATATAACATGAAATTTCACTAAAATTATAAGAAAATAATTAAAATAGTTAAGATGAAGCATATTAGGATTATAAAATCTTTCCATTAATATTAAAATATCTAAATATTATTAGTACTATTATCATTAAAATACGTTTCAAGACAGTCCTCTTTTGTTAACTTTTTTACTTTGAAAAGAAAAAAAATGGAGTCATCCAAAATTTATATATTTCCGATCTCTCTAGCTTGAATAAGTATAGAAATATATGTTAATAGTTTTAGATAATCATATCTCTAAAGAATTGTTTAGGTTTCGACTTTGATTTAAATTGTATATGAAATTTTTTATCGTAAAAAAATCAAATCATAATATAAATTTTTTTATCGTAAAAATCAAATCATAATATGAATTTTTTTATCGTAAAAATCAAATCATAATATGAATTTTTTATCGTAAAAATCAAATCATAATTTATGTCTACACCCAATAATTTTAGAAATAGGCCCGTTACAAATTGAAAACTGGACGTTTAAAAGATATAGATATAGGCCCAATAATTTAGTGCAGCAGATATTTTAAAAAATCGACTAAAAATATCAATCGCCCACCGTGGGGCTCGAACCCACGACCACAAGGTTAAGAGCCTTGCGCTCTACCAACTGAGCTAGACGGGCAACATGTCAAACTTTAGATAATCTCATATATAAAATTATTATTTTAATGGGTAAGCAAGAGGAGAATATTAGTAAAAAAATTTTTGGAAGGAACATAGCAAATCAATTCAAAACTTTTATATTTTGAACCTATATCAAAAGACATTTTGGTCCAAATATGCACAAAAATGTACCTAATTGCATTAACCTCCAACATTTAATAAACCTATGGACAATGTATTATATTGGATTATTGTGTACCTTAATTTTTAAGTCAAACGACATTAATACGGAGGAATTGCATCCATCTTTCGTCCACATAAATTAGGATACATCAAATCACTTATTTGATTAGAATTTTCTAGCCTTCATTTGAGAGATATTTGATATTCCACTAGTAGTTTTTTTCCAACTTTACCTAAATAAAACTAAAAGAAAATCAAGTTGGATGAAATATGGATGCACATTAGGCACTCAGATTCAGATGGAAAGGTTGCATTGGCTTTTACGGGACAAACTTTTAATGTACAAGAATGATTAAAGTATTATGTATGGGATTTAAAAACTACTATTTTTAATATGGCCTTATTATGTAGAATGAGAGGAGATCCTTGCTCAACGTCATAAAAGAAAATGGAAAACACAAACCAGAAGGGTAAGATCTAACCTAAAAACTTCCCAAGGTGTAGGAACCAAATATTGTAATGTGATGCATGAGAGTGTTTAAAGTAGGAAGATCCTAAGTCTAATGTGATTGAAGTTCATATGGGGAAAATTGATCAGATGAATTCATCTGGCCAACCACCATCAACCAACTTGCTAACCTTCAATTCTCTTGACTTTATTGGCTCATGGTAGATCATATATGCCTAAGATGATGAATTTTGAAGTGTCCCTTGAGAAATTTTATCAATTGGTGAGATGGCTTGTTGGAGAAGTTACTTAAGATACCCAGTCAAACTAGGGTTTCCAAGGCAAATCACCTTCAAACTCTTGAAGAAAACTTGATCAATATAACATGTAGAGATCATTGGGACTCATATATGATGCTTTGAGACATTATGGATCAATCTTTGATTGTGTCTTTGTCATGAGGGCCTCAAACCCTAGATATGATCGTGATAAATCAATGTGATCATGCCCTACCTACAAAAGAGTTAGGCAAATACAGAGACATATTTTTGGTATTTTGATTAGTAAAATGATAATATACAAGTATGATACAATCACATGGTGCTTGGTGATCTCTCCAAAAACAAACCCAATGAGAGAGGGGTAAGGAGGATGCCAATGTATGATCCCAATGCTAATGCTTATGATGAAATTGCATGAGGGATTTTAGGGTCAAAATTAGGGTCTTACAGCTGCCCCTATTTAAGGAAATTCTAATTGAGGAGGTGAAGGTTAAAATCTTCGGCTTGACTCAGTAGAATGGGCTTAAATAACAACACATAGAACCAAACTTTGGTCCCTAAGAGACCTCATGATGCATATGATATGAATGTAAAAGTTAATGCTCTGTGGGGAAATGTTGCCATAGAGGAAAAGAAATCAGAGAGACCGAAAGTCTGCAGGAGTATAATGCATTCCATGAGGAAAACTCACTGGGGAGACATAGACTTTAGGGGGAATAAATGAGGTTATGCGTAGGCCAGGCTACGACTTAAAACTGTTGGGGGACTAGAGGAATTCCATACAAAATGGAAAGACTCAGCCGAGGAAACAAAACATCTGCAAGGAAAACGAGTAGATTAGGATAACACCGAAGTACTCGAATCATGCAGGAGAAGCGATTTCACTAAGGAAATACACACTCAACTCAACTGGGGAAGAAATAAACTTCAACATAGGAGGAGAAGAAATCTATTATCTATTACCTGCTACTGGGTAAGGAGATAATAAAGATCTGACAGAGAAGACATTTGTCATCTGTTAGGATGAACATATCAAGGATGACTCACTAGGAACCACCAGGAGGGAGTATTCATTACCGGTTACTGGGTAAGAATAACCTTGCTGGGGAAAACTGCAGAAAGTAGGATTTACAACTACCAGTTACTTGGCAGAAGACCAAAGATGGGAGTATCCATCATCGGTTAGGATGAACATATCAAGGATAAACTCAACAGGGAAGAAAATCCGTCATCGGTTAGGATGAACATATCAAGGATAGACTTGCCTGGGAATGTCAAGGAGGATACCCGTCATCGATTAGGATGAACATATCAAGGATATACCAACTGAACAAAAAGTAGGAATTGCATCTATCAAATGCTGGATAAAATACCATCAAAGAGAAAATCCATCACCAGTTAAGATGAACATATCAAGGATAGACTCTGGCAAGGAGAGAAAATAGGAATTACATCTATCAGTTACTAGATAGAATACCATGAGAGGATATCCGTCATTGGTTAGGATGAACATATCAAGGATAAACTCTGCAAAGAGAAAAAAAGCAGGATTTACAACTACCGGTTACTGGGTAGAAGACTGCAAAGAGAAGGAAACCCGTCATCGGTTAGGATGAAAATATCAAGGATTAACTCTCTGAGGAACAAAATAGGGTTACAATTACCTTTTTATTGGGTAGAATACCATCAAAGAGAAAATCCGTCACCGGTTAATATGAACATATCAAGGATAGACTCTTGGAAAATAATCCACTAGGGACTCTACTGAGGAGAAAAATAGGGATACTTTCGCCGGGTATTGGACAAGAAGTAACATACTGCAAACTAAGAAGAATATTACCAGTTACGGGGCAATAAACTCTTAGGAGACTCAAAGCATCTATCTAGGTAAGAGCTAGAAAGAAACGGTCAATCAAGACTCAACCCAATGAGGATATATCTCAAGGGGAGTGGTTTCATCCAGATAATCGACTGGGGAGGAAAAACTGAAACAATAATCATCCACGAGGAAATAACTCAGCGGGGAAAGGAGAAAGGTTAAAGTCTTTCTTCTTAAGGGGCCGACCTTCTATAATTGAGAGAGGACAGACATCGAACTTGTATGGGGATAAAGTCCCACCATAACAGAGCATAAGAATCTCAAACAACGATTCAGCAAATATGAATGATGCAAATATATGAGTGTATATGTATATGTATATGATGATTATGCTGACAAAACGACCGCAAAGGATACAAGGGTGTCGTAAAATTTGAATCATCGGTACAATCCTCGGTCAATCCACAAAAGGGAAATAACTGTCAGAGAACAGAGAGATCCACATCCCAAAAGCTCAACCCTAGCTGGGGAAGGAGGAGATCTGTTGAGGAAAGGAAACATTATCGAGTCTGCGGGGAATTTTATGTCAACACCATGTTAAATGGGAGACAACCATACAGAGGATAAATGCAAGATAGTTGCTCAAAAACCAGGAGGAAACTCTGACTGGGAGCGAGTCAGATGGCGACTGATGGAGACACCAACGCGATCTACTGGGGAATCAAAATACTCCACTGAGGACCAAAACTGCTGATGAATACACAAACTCTGCAGGATACTGAATCAACCAACTTAGCTGGGGAACCTGAAGGGTTAACTGCTTGGGGAACCCTTAATGCTTCACACTGAAGACTTGCTGCTTTTGAAATGCTGTTGATATTTCTTTAGAATTTGCTTTGAAAAATTCTTGTTTTTTTAAGAAAAATGGTTTTGATTAAAATTTTAAATTTCAAAATGATCATAATAAAATTTAAAACTATTGGCTGAAGTAAATAAGAGTGAAAATAATTTGATAAAAGCCCAACTTTATTTAATGGAATGGTAGTTTGTAAATGACAAGACTCCATAGATTTTTACAAGGTTGAAAATGGTAATTTACATGGAAAAAGGTTACATTGAATACAAATGACCACTAATCCTTCTACCAACTCTTGATGTCCGCTGTGCTTCCGGCTGCTATCGGGGCTGATGAATTGATGTCAACCCTTGTGCTCAACAAAGTTTCTCCAAATTGAAGATCAGCAGAATGCAGTTACTTTCCATAATCCCTAATTTTTGCATAAGTTTCCCCAAGGTGGGGTACTCAACTTATCAGGAAAATTCTTTCTGTTTTATGTCTCTAACTTTTGCCTGGATCGCCCTTTCGGGTTTTCAATCCACCGAGACGCTCATTTTTGCCTAAGCCGCCCTTTCGAGTTTTCAACTTAGCGAGTTGTTCTTTTCTTTTTTAGGCGAAGTATTTCTTGACTGCATTTGCGTTCACAGGACGAGTGAATTCTTCACCATCCATAGTTGTAAGAATCAATGCACCGCTTGAAAAGGCTCTCTTAACAACATATGGGCCTTCATAATTAGGAGTCCATTTGCCCCTAGAATCTGGTTTGAACGATAAAATCTTCTTGAGCACAAGGTCACCTTCTCTGAACACACGAGGTTTGACCTTCTTATCAAAAGCTTTCTTCATTCTTTGCTGATACAACTGACCATGACACATGGTCGTCAACCTCTTCTCTTCAATTAAATTCAGCTGATCAAATCTGGTTTGACACCATTCAGCCTCAGTCAACTTGGCTTCCATGAGCACACACAATGATGGAACCTCAACCTCTATGGGGAGCACTGCTTCCATACCATAAACGAGAGAGAAAGGGGTTGCCCCTGTTGAAGTGCGGATGGATGTTCGATACCCGTGCAAAGCAAATGGGAGCATCTCATGCCAATCCTTATATGTGACAACCATCTTCTGAATAATCTTCTTTATGTTCTTATTCGCAGCTTCATCAGCCCCATTCATCTTGGGTCTGTAGGGAGAAGAATTATGATGTGCAATCTTGAAGTCTTTGCAAAGAGCTTCCACTATATTATTATTCAAGTTCGATCCATTGTCAGTAATGATCTTACTTGGCACACTATAACGACATATAATCTGATTCTTGATAAATCATACAACCACTTGCTTGGTTACATTCGCATATGATGCCGCTTCAACCCATTTTGTGTAGTAGTCAATTTCCACCAAGATGAAACGATGTCCATTTGAAGCTTTAGGCTCAATCATGCCAATCATATCAATTCCCCACATGGAGAAGGGCCATGGGGAGGAAATAATATTCAATAGTGTCGGAGGAACATGAATCTTATCAGCATATATTTGACACTTGTGGTATTTCTTCACAAACTTGCAACAATCATATTCCATTGTCAACCAATAGTAACCTGCTCGCAACATCTTCTTCGCCATCGTATGTCCATTGGAATGAGTACCAAAGGAACCTTCATGCACTTCAGTCATCAACAAGTCTGCTTCGTGTCTATCCACACGTCTGAGCAAAACCATGTTGAAGTTTCTCTTGTATAGTATATCACCATTCAAGTAGAAATTTACAGCTAATCTTCTCAAAGTCTTTTTTATCTTTCAAAGATGCCCCAGACGGGTAAATCTGACTTTGGAGGAAACATTTGACATCGTAATACCACAACTTCTCGTCTTTGATTTCTTCAACAAC
Source organism: Lathyrus oleraceus (assembly GCF_024323335.1). Lineage (NCBI taxonomy): Eukaryota > Viridiplantae > Streptophyta > Magnoliopsida > Fabales > Fabaceae > Lathyrus > Lathyrus oleraceus. Next base: position 226,119,010 of record NC_066584.1, read on the forward strand.
AAACACATGAGCTGGCATATCAAGATGCATCATAGACAAGTTAGCAACTTCATTCTAATACTTCACTACAATCATAGACGCCAACGTTGCAAGAGCATCAACCATCCGGTTTTCATCTCGAAGGATATGATGAAACTCAAGTTTTATAAAGAAAGTTAAAATCCTCCTCGCATAATCTCTATATGGTATAAAACCGGGTTGATTCGTCTCACATTCACCTTTGATTTGATTTACAACCAAAACTGAGTCTCTGAAGACATCTAAATACTTGATTCTGAGATCAATGGCCTCTTCGAGCCCCATAATGCAAGCTTCATACTCTGCCATATTGTTTGTACACTTGAAAGTCAATCTAGCTGTAAAGGGAAAGTGCGTGCCTTGAGGAGTAATAATCACCGCCCCAATGCCATTTCCATATTAATTAATAGCTCCATCAAATACCATGCCCCAACGGAAACCAGGTTCTGGCCCTTCTTCAAGCAATGGTTCATCACAATCTTTCATTTTCAAGTACAAGATCTCTTCATCAGGAAAATCATACTGCACTGATTGGTAATCTTCAATCGGTTGGTGAGCCAAATGGTCAGCCAAGATACTACCTTTGATCGCTTCCTGAGATCGGTATTCAATATCATACTCTGATAACAACATCTGCCAACGGGAAATCCTCCCAGTTAAATCAGGCTTCTCAAATATATACTTGATTGGATCCATTTTGGATATCAACAAAGTGGTATGATTCAGCGTATATTGACGCAGACGCTTAGCAGCCCAAGCCAATGTGCAACAAGTCTTTTTGAGCATAGAATACCGAGTCTCACAGTCGGTGAACTTCTTACCGAGGTAGTAAATTGCAAATTCTTTCTTTCCAATCTCATCTTGCTAATCAAGAACACAACACATACTGTCTTCGAGCACAGTCAAATACATGATCAATGATCTTCCTTCAACAGGTGGAGACAAAATCAGAGGTTCAAGCAAATATTCCTTGATACTATCAAAAGCTTTCTGTCAGTCTTCGGTCCAATCACAAGACTGATCTTTCCGAAGAAGCTTGAATATAGGCGCACATGTGGCAGTCATGTGTGAAATGAATCTTGAGATATAATTCAAGCGGCCGAGAAACCCTCTGACTTGCTTCTTAGTTTTGGGTGCAGGCATCTCTTGTATTGCTTTGACCTTGGCAGGATTAACTTCAATACCCTTCTCGCTTACAATAAAGCTCAACAACTTACCAGAACGAACACCAAAAGTACACTTATTGGGATTCAAGTCGAGTTTGTACTTCCTTAAACGCTCGAATAGCTTCAACAAATGCTTAACATGTTCCTCTTCATCAATTGATTTAGCAATCATGTCATTGACATAAACTTCAATCTCTTTATGTATCATATCATGAAAAAGAGTAGTCATTGCTCTTTGGTAAGTTGCACCAGCATTCTTCAGACCAAAAGGCATCACTCTATAAGATAATGTTCCCCAAGGTGTAATGAATATGGTCTTCTCCATATCTTCGGGTGCCATCTTGATCTGATTATATCCGGAAAATCAATCCATAAACGAAAAGACTTTGAATTTAGAAGTATTATCCACCAACATATCAATGTGTGGCAGAGGGAAATCATCCTTCGGACTGGCTTTCTTCAAATCTCTATAGTTAACACACATGCGAACTTTTCCATCTTTCTTCGGCATAGGCACAATATTGGCCACCCATTGCAGATACTCAACGGTCACAAGGAAATCGGCGTGAATCTTCTTTTGCACTTCTTCTTTGATCTTCACTGCCATATCAAGACGCGTCCTTCTCAATTTCTGCTTGACTGACAGGCATTCTGGATTCAACGGCAATCTATGCTCTACAACCTTAGAATCCAACCCAGACATGTCTTGATAGGACCAAGCAAACACATCTGAATACTCTCGAAGAAGATCAATCAACCCCTTCTTCACATCTGGACACAGTCGAGACCCAATCTTGACTTCCTTCACATCATCCTCGAAACCCAAGTTGACTAACTCAATCTTCTCTTCGAACGGCTAAATGGATTTTTCATCATGCTCAAGGAGATGAGATAATTCATCACTTACTTCTTCATCATTTTCCTCCTCAGCCTCAAACACAGGGAATTCAAAATTTGGAGAAGAAGAAATATCATTGTATTCAATGGGGTTAGGAACCAACCTGCATAATGATTTGATACTTTGATTTTAGATAAGTGAGTTTGTGACAAAATATTATGTAGATGGACAATTATATTGTTTATTTATGTTTTTTGTGATTACCATTTTCAGAATAAAGCAAAAAGTAAAAACAAACATCATAGATGTGGATGAATAGAATTAATTTTATTAATGATCAATTTGTAAATGCGCAGACAATGTTCACTTCTCCCTTAGGCATAGGAGAAGGATTTTGAAAACATATAAAAGCAATTACTTAGATCGATGCAAAATAATAGGAACATCAACAGCAGTTCAATTGTTGCAAGCCTTTCCATGCGTCACAAAATTGGTGCAGTCTTCCTCTTCGTCGTCCTCTAGTACAACAACTAAGTGTTGTTCATTGCCATGAATGAACCCTCTGCTATGGAAGCTAAGTTGCATATCTTTAGACCTTGCAGTTGATGAACCTCGCTGAAAACCCAGACCGGTTCTGCCTTTGTTGTTGGAGACCTCTACCATGCGCCCCCACTGATCAACATTGCCTTCTTCTACAATCTTCTTTGCATCCTTCAATGAGGACATAGGTGCCCCAACTCTCTTTTCAGCAGCAATAGATAAGGCTTGGAACAGAGTTCTAACCTCATCCTCAGCTTCAACATAAGAGAAAGATGACAGGTGGCTAACCAACAATGCCTTCTCCCCGCCAACGATTACAAGCTTTCCATTTTTGTACAAATTTGAGCTTCTAATGCAATGTGGAGGTAACAACTCCCGCCTCATGAATCCATGGTCTTCCCAACAAGCAACTGTAGGCCAGGTGGATATCCGTTACTTGAAAAGTAATCTGGAAGTCACTCTGCCCTATCTTAACTGGAAGGTCCACTTCACCTATCACTGTTTTGCGCGAACCGTCAAAAGCTTTGACGATTACACCGCTATACCTTATAGGCGCTCCTTGATATGATAACTTTGACAATGTTGACTTCGGCAATACGTTCAGTAAAGACCCGATGTCAACAAGCACATTCGACAAAGCATCATCTTTGCAGTTCATAGAGATATGCAAAGCCACCTTATGATTTATGCCCTCCTCAGGGAGTTCTTCATCACAAAAGCTGAGATTATTGCAGGAAGTGATGTTAGCCACAATATGATCAAACTGATCCACTATAACATCATGTTCCACAAAAGCTTGCTCGAGAACTTTCTGCAGTGCTTCTCTATGCGCTTTGGAGTTCATGAGCAGAGACAACACTGAGATCTTTGAGGGGGTTTGGAGCAGCTGCTCCACCACATTAAACTCGCTCCTTTTGATCAATCTAAGTACCTCATCATCATCATTAGCCTTCAAATCACTGGATTCACCAGACTTACCTTTTGAAGCACTAATCGGATCCACAGCAGGCACTTCTACCTTCTTACTAACAACTGATTATTCTTTATCCTTTGGGAACACTGGCCCAAACACACGACCACTTCGGGTCACCTTGGTAACATCAACAATGCTCACCATAGAACTGGTCATCGGCAATGGAACCTCTTGACCATCCTTCATCATCGTAGCATTATACTGATATGAAACAGCTTTATCAGATGAATACGAGACTGGACCCACTAACCGTATAACCAACGACGATACTGATCTGTTGTTGACATTGTTACTGTTGCTGTTGTCGTATTGAATTACCAATCTCTCTGGCTGCTTGAAAATAGGCACTATGACATTTACATCATCATCTTCATGACGAGATTGAACAATCTGAATCATGCCTTCATCCATCAATCGTTGGATGTCTCTTTTCACAACTTCATAACCCCTTGAATTAATACTGCAAACAACACAACCATCATGGTCATGCTCATAATCACTCACCATACAAATGTCCTTATGCATCTGCACTAAGGACCTCCGGATAAAACGAACATAAAAAACCTTAAACTCGCCAGGACAACCCTCCACCATATTAACAGAAGAATTTCCATGGGTAGGTAATGGATTTGCTTTCATGTTCGACGCACGATCCTCAAAGGACACCATTCCACTCTTCATCAGCTTCTGAACCTCATACTTGAGTGGATAACATTTTTCTATATCATGTCCGAGTGCCCCCTGATGAAAAGCACAACGGAGTTCAGGCTTATACCACCATGAAAGTGGTTCTGGAATTTGCGGCGGGTTTCTTGGTTGGATTAGGTTCTTGAGAACCAAAGATGGATAGAGTTCTGCGTATGACATAGTGTAAGACCCCAATTTTGTCCCTAAGATCCCTCATGGCATCATATCATATCATCACATTGCCTCAAGGATCATTGTGCACCTTGCCTCCTTCCCTGTGGGTGGGTTATCTTTTTGAGAGTGATTCTTGATCACCAAGCATGTTTTGCATTTGTATATCATTGTTTTTCTTTTTATCACTAACCAAAAGTACAAAAATATGTCATGTAACCTTTGTCTTGCAGATGAAGCAATCACAGGTCAAAGCAATCAAAGGCAGTCATTGAGCAATAGATGGTGGCCATTCTTGAGAATTTGAACCCCACAATCTTTCACAAGAGTTCATATGAGCTATGATGCCATTTTGAAGCAAAATCCCAAGTGGTAGAGGCTTGAATTTCATCAGAACATTGCCAGGTCATCTGAAGACCTAGAAAGTCAACTGCCAAGTCAACTGTGGATTTGGAAGTGGGAAGTGATTAGAAATACTTCATTCATGTTCAAACAAGTCTCATTTGACATTTCAGACATCAACATTGAACAATTTAAAGTCAGGTCAAAACTTTCCAAAAATAGAAAGTGACCTATAATTTGAATTTGCCAAAAATGGAAAGGTTTTAGCCTAACTTCAACTTCAAATTACATCATCAAGAAAGCTTCAAATCAAATTTTGTTGAACATGAAAGTTGTAGATCTTTCTCTCCCATTTCCAAAAAGTCCAAGATCATCAATTTCTCATGTGTGGTTAAGGAGATATGATCAAAACATGGCAAAGTGTGTATGGAACTTCAAATGAGCATAACTTCTCAACCAAAGCTCCAAAATGGGTGGCTCTTTTTGCATTGTTCTTCTTTTGACCTATAATTTCCAAATCATGCATTGCATTGCACAAATTATCATCACATGAGCATTTGGTGATTCATTTGATTTTTGGAGGGAAAACATGAAATTTAAAATTGGTGCATGGCTTGATCTTTTTCCCACCACCATTGGCTCCAAAATTGATTTTTAAGTGAAAATAAATCAGATTTCATGCACTGTTCATGCATGCACTTCATGCATAGAGTGAAAATACCAATTTGCACTTACACTCCATAACTTGCTAATTACAATTAACATTGGTTTAAGCATAATTAGAACAGGTTAAGCATGGCATATATAAACCAAAACCTAACTGTTTTCAGGAGGAGCTTTCATAATTTCAGATCTAGATCTCAAATTCATCAATTTTTCTCTCAAAATTTTCTTGCAAATTCTTCACATCCAAGCCATTTCTCTTGCTTGATTCTTGTTCTTGAGGTGTTCTTGAGCAAGATTGCACGTGGAATTGAAGTAAACAGAGTCATATTGAAGCATTCTTGAAGATGGAAGCAACAATGGTGATTTCAAATTCTGGTAGAATCGTGCACAATTGAGCTTCATTTTCTTCTCCAATCATTTATACAAGCACCATAGAAGAGTATTGAAGCTATCACAAGCCTTGAATCCATCCAATTCCAGATCTACTCTACAAGAGGTTACAAATTGCATCTCATAATTTTGAATTTCTTTGCCATATTATGATAGATCTAAGTTTGCTGATCACTCTGAGCTTTGAATCATGAAATTCCATGCTGTTTTGAGTTAGATATAAGTGATTGAAGTTTTGATGCTGATTTTTATTTCCTTCGATCCATGCGTGTTTGATTGTTTCTTGATGAAATGTTTATGGATTCATGATGTATGAAGCAAGACCTACACAATGCTATGCTCATTTTTGATTTCTGGATACTTTGAATTTTTCTGGAAATTTTCAGATGAAGATCTTCATGATCTTCATCGTGTTCATACTTTCTCCAGTTTTCCTGCGAATTTAGCTAGGAAACGCATAGGAATTCCTGCGGATTTAGTTGGGAGTTCATCAGGATTACGTGCGGAATTTTTAAATGCCATGCATGCGCGCGCTAGGGTTTGAGTACGAAACAATGTCGTTTCAATGCACGCTGTTTTTTTTGAATTCACACTGGCTTCGATTCCCAGCCACATCAATTTTCAAATGCCATGCATAGTTTCCACTTTCCCTCCATATTTCCATGCCATTGCTTCATATCATTTTTTCATTTTTTCTCATCTTGCAAAAATCATAACAAATAGAAAAATGCATCAAATTCATCCCAATTTTTTGCATCATGATCCTTATCTTGTCTATTATTTTTTCATCATATTTTCACAAGTTGTGCTTGGCTGGATTATTTTTTGTGCTAGAATGTTTGAGCATGTATCCATTTTGTACCTTGCCTTGCTTATTCATTTGTGAAATGCTGGTCTTTGATCCAATGATTCTGAAAATTTGCATGATGAAACTAGACTCCTTGCTTGACATTTTGGTGTTGATTTGGTATTTTTACCATTTATCATTTCTGTTTTATGATCATGCTAAGTCGGTGTGACAATTTGTGTCACACCTTTTGATATTCAACTTCTATGATGTGTTTGCCATGCCAAATGATCTCCAATTGTCCTAATTTTTTGTATGATGCATGTCATGGATGTTGTGATTGAGCATGAATTTTGTTGGAATTATTTGAATCATTTCTGATTTAATTGAGATTTTTCATTCTGGTTGATCACATTTGAGCTTTAAAATGGCCTTGAACTTCAATTGATCATGAAATGCTTTTGGTATATGATATTGATATGAGACCCTTTGGATTGTTTCAAGATGTGTTTGAAGTTGATTCATGTTAATTTTCAGCTTCTGTTTTGAATTTTTTCTCCATCTTTGACCCTAGGCTTTGACCTAGTGGTTTGCCTCTCACATTTGAGCTTTGATTTCAGGTTGAACATCCAAGTTTCCATAGTTGTTGATGCTCTATCATTTGAGCATTGATGTTTACCTTTGATTACTAATCTTTGTGTGTTTTGTAGGTTGATGTTAGCTCATTTGAGTTTGACTTTTGGCTTACACATTGTGTACATTGGGATTGTTTGTTGCTTATTGACTGTTGTTTGATTGTCTGAACTTTGTACTGATTTGTTTGATGTTTCCACAGGTACATAAGTTGCTTTAAGTTCATTTTGAACTTTGCTTTGCTTGGTTGCTTAACCACTTAGGTATAACCTCTCTTCTTCATGTAGTCTGGAAGACCTGTCCTGTTATGTGGGCAGGCACCTGTCTGAAGTCCTCCTTAAGAGGCAATGCTTGTGATTGTTTATATTTGTGCCAAGCAGGAAAAGTCCTCTTATGAGGCAATTGGCAGATAAAAGAGATGTGTAGTCCATCTCCTGCTATTCAGTGTGTCATTCACCTTGCTCACACCATGTGTTGATGCATTATGAATACTAACCCAAGATCTTATAGAGTCAAATTACTTGTGGAGAAGAGTTCCAACTTTCTGAACTCCCACACATTCTATTATTTAAAGCTCTCCCTGACCAAGGATAAGAGCTATGAGGCACACCCCTCATCTCCATGTCATCTGCTTCACCCTAACTCTCAATGTTAGGGTTAAGAGCACAAATTACCCCATTCCAGTTGGCTGTAAAGCCTAACCTTGTTTGAGCCTGACTGCTTGTGTATAATGTGTGCTAATTGACTTGTTTGTCTGATTACTTGATTCATCTGTACATGTTTGCTTATGTATGCCTTTGTGCATTTATCAATATTAATTGTACATCATTCCATGATCATTATTCATATCTTTGTGACATTTTTGTTTGTCTATTGAGGAACCCATTGTAAGTCCATTTATTGGCAGTTGTTTCCTATGATCTGGAAGGAGTTGGGACTAAGACCATTTATTGGCATCCTATTTCCTTGGAGTCGAGTGTAAGACCATTTATTGGCAACTTGTTTCCTCTTGCTTATTGCATTTGTTTTGTTTGTTGTATGTGAGGAGTCAATTGTAAGTCCATTTATTGGCAGTTGTTTCCTATGATCATTCTTTGGAGATTGGTGTAAGTCCATTGATTGGCATCTGGTATCCATGTTTTGTTTTGCTTTGGGGAGATTGGAATAAGTCCATTGATTGGCATCTGGTATCCATGTTTGCTTTAGGAGATTGGTATAAGTCCATTGATTGGCATCCGGTATCCACCTTTGTTTTGTGAGATTGGTGTAAGTCCATTGATTGGCATCCGATATCCTTTTACTTTGTTCATCTGTTATTGCTCATTGCCTATTCCAAAGGAATCACTTGAATCATATACATATGATCTTAAGAGGTGAACATCTAAGAAGTTTTACATCCCTCACCTTCCATCCTTTTGTTCTTTAAACTTCCATTTGCATGTTCACCCAAACCTGAAAACTATTGTGCAAACATCTTCATCCTTTTTTTTTCAAATTAGAAACCTAGGCCTTAAGCCTTTGACTTTTCAAACTTCATTGTCATAAATACTTCTTTTGAATTGAATTCTAATCATACTTTGACCATCTTTTGTGAATAAATCCTAATTGGTTCATCTCACTCATTCAATTGTTTTGTGGCTTTGTCCATTCTTGATAAGTTTTCATACATTAGCCATAGATCTCAATTATCTTAGTGGTTGATGTAAATCTCACCTTTTGTCCTTAGTGATTGAATTGTAAGACTTACTTGCTTATTATAGGGTTAACCCCTCACTAGCAAGTTGAAGCTTTTCTCACACGGTGGACTGGTTGTTTATATAAGGTTGAGTTTTCTCCCGTGGATAACGAAAGACCTTAGGACTTTTGTTTTAAAATCAATTTATACATATTTTGGAAATCTTTTAGCCGAACTACGAGGTTTTGATCCTGTAAAGGTACGTAGGCAATGGTTTTCCATCCAAACACAAAAATAATAACTTGTATATTCTTTTCTCATCCCTTCAATACATGTTTGCACAATAAATATTTCATAAACAAATAACATTTCGTACAACAAGTGTGAAAAGGGCTCCCTAGGAGTACCTAGGACGTTTTGGGTGCCTAACACCTTCCCATTGCATAATTAACCCCTTACCCAGATCTCTGATCTTTTCATTGGTTTTCTATGTGTAAAACTTCTTAGGCTTTTGTTCGCTTTTTAGCCATTCCTTTGGATAAATAAAAGTGCGGTGGCGACTCGATTCTTTGTATACTTTGCTTTTGGTTTAATCAATAAATCATAAAGTGACGAATACACCGCTACACATAGGAATTAGGTCAAAAGAGACCTTCTTCCTCTCGAAGTTTTATTGATGATGATTGTTGGTATTGTTATTGTTGTAGGTGTTTGCTCGTTGTTGTGGTTGTTGTTGTTGTTGAATTGGTACTGATTGATTATTAGAGAATACATGAATAACTGAAGATACTTGATGATGATGTTGACGGTATGGTTGACTCTTCCTGATCTGAGGCCTCCTCTGCCTCCTACTGATTATTGCATTAGCTTTGATGTCTTTCTTCTTCCCAAAGCTACCGCCATACCTCTTACTTGACGATGCTTCATCTTTTGGAAAACGTCCTTCTCGGACACCTTCCTCAAGCCTCATCCCCATGTTTACCATTTCGGTAAAGTCACTGGGGGAACTAGCAATCATACATTCATAATAAAATGAACTCAGGGTCTTTAGAAATATCTTTGTCATCTCTTTTTTCTCTGAAGGAGGAGTGATCTGAGCAGCCCATTCCCTCCATCTTTGCGCGTACTCTTTGAATGTCTCTTTATCCTTCTGAGACATAGACCTCAGCTAGTCTTTAGTAGGCGCCATATCCACATTGTACTTATATTGCTTGACAAAAGCCTCCCTCAAGTCGTTGAAAGTGCGAATCCTTGCACTATCCAACCCCATATACCAACGAAGCACAACACTGGTCAAACTATCTTGGAAATAGTGAATTAATAGTTGATCATTGTTAGTTTGGGTAGACATCTTGTGGGCATACATCACTAGATGACTGAGTGGACATGTGTTCCCTTTATACTTTTCAAAGTCAGGCACTTTGAACTTCATCGAGATCTTCATATTTGGCACTAAACATAACTCAACAACACTTTTCCCAAACAAATCCTTACCCCTTAGCATCTTCAATTCCTTGTGAAACTCAAGAAATTGATCCTTCATTTCGTCCATTTTCTCGTAAACATCCGGACCCTCAGACGACTTGGAGTGATAAATGGTATCCTCTACACGAGGTAAGGTGTGCACAACGGTAGGTGGCACAGACATGACTGGGCTAGATGTCGGCATGGAAGCAAAAGTAGGCGCAAAGCCTTCAAGCATGAAGTTGGACGACATTCCCCACGAGAATCCGGCAGACATAGCAGGCGCAAAGTGAGCAGCAATAGCAGGCATTTAGAGGTAGCCACCTCTAAAATAACAGTCATGTGAGGAGGAGGAGTTACGGGCGTTGGAGAAGACCGACTCTGAGCAGCCAACACTGATTCCATCATGGCATTCAGTCGGGCAATCTCGTCCTTTAGTTATTTTTTCTCTTGCTCGAGATGTTCCATGATTCTCAGATGATTGGCGCGAGTGTTGTACCGATGAGTCAGCTTGGATGAAGCACGAAAGAAACACCAATGAGACATCTGGCGAAAGAGAAACCTGCTTATGCAAATGATGCATGAAATGCAATGTTTGTTTGTTTATTTCTATTTTCAAGGAACTTACTATATCATTTGCAAATATATATAATTGCAACAATTTTATATGACCAAAAATCTCTTTTTATTTATATAAATTGGAAGGATTACACTGAGTACAATTTCAGAAACCAAATGAAAAATACAAGAGAAAAGGAGACTAGTCATCCTAAGGATCCCTAACAACAAGGTCAGAAGATCTGGCTGAAGGCGCGTACTTCCTTCGAATACGTCGAATCTCAGTCTCAAAAGAAGCCTTCATCTGAGTCTTCTCGAGGAAAAGCTGATCAACAATCTTCTTCCAAGCAACAAAAGGCTGAGGCATGCTAAAGGAAGATGAAACCTCCGGCTCTCTCTGTCTCTTTGTCACTCGGTCTTCAAGTAGCTCAATAAGTGCATCTTTGTCTTTAGACTCCAACTTCAACTCTTCACACTTCTTGCTCAAAGCATGGAAACACTCTTCCCACATATCCTTCTCTTGCTTCATCTTGGCGAGTGCGTCTTCCAACTCCTCTACATCTTGGTTAGGGAGAGTTAATGGCTCAACCACAACCATAGACATAGGTCTTTCACAAGGATAAGGCATCTTCAACTCCAAAGCTCTCTTCTTCACCCAAAGAGTGTAAGCTTCCAAAGCTACACAGTTGCACAGACCAAGCTCAAATCTTCCTTTCCTATGCACATTATGCCAAGCATGCACAATCTTCTGCTTCAAATGTTGGGGATCTTTTCCCTCTTGATAGAAAATACCTTCTAACAAAGTGTTATTAGGTTTGTCTCTCAAAGGGAACCCAAGTTGACGATGAGCCAAAGCAGGGTTATAGTTAATTACTCCTCGTGTACCAGTGAGAGGTACATTAGAGAATTCCCCACAACTATCAATAATGTCCAAACTGCCCAAAGAAGGATCATACCAAACTATATCATCATTAGTACGAGACATAAGTCTCTGAGACCACCGTAAACATTGTTTGTTCTCCACAAAAGTAGGCGTCTGAGGCAAGTGCGAAATAAACCACTTGTACAGAAGTGGAATGCAACAGACAATCGTTCCACCGCCTTTAGAATTCCTTAGATGCAAAGAGAAATACATATCACCCAACAAAGTAGGCACATGATTCCCAATCAAGAAAATTCTAATGGCGTTAACATCAACAAAACCATCAATGTTAGGGAACAAAGCTAATCCATAAGTGAGCAACACAAAGATAGCTTCAAAAGCATCCACACTACCGGCTTGAGCAAAAGTAGTAGCTTCCTTGATGAGGAAATCAAATGGCAACCCAAACAATCCTCCTTTCTTCACCCAATGAGCCTCTATCTCATACTTCTTCAGGTGAAGAGCTTTAGCAATAAGATGAGATCTGGGAATCTCTTCGAATCCACTAAACAATATTCTACTAGAAACAAGCATCCCCAAGAGATGAGAATACTCTTCCAATGTAGGCACAAGCTGAAAATATGGGAAAGTGAAACAACGGTAGAGAGGATCATAGAACTGCACTAGTACACTCAAAAGTTCTTCAACCACATCAGCAGACAAGATAGGCAGAAGCTTCCCATGGCGTTGTTTGAAGTCCAAGGGATCTAATACAAAAGATGCTAGCTTCCTTAACTCTTTCAAGTCGGGACATCTGAAACCGTACTTCTTAGTGTTCCTTCGTCCATAATCCATGGTCTGAAAATATTTGCAAATAATACCTCAGTTCCTTGAAATTTTCGTGTGATGAATGTTATGATGTGCATGAATGCATGAATGTAACAATCACTAATAAGGGATCACACACAAGGCAAACAAAGGTCAAGGGATGAATCAATCCATTGTCAAGATCAATCATCCATTTTGGTGGATTATGGTTTTCACCTTATCAACACCCAAGTTCCATTAATATTGACAATACTTGATTGGATCAACCAAGAATCAAGGGTTTGTTGTAAGTCACGAGCATGGAGTCTGGGTAAGAACCATCCCAAAGGAGTGAACTAAGGATAAAACCTATAGATCATGTTCTAAAAAGTTCCCAAAGTCTTAATTCCATCTATCGGAGATTACAGGTTAAGATGACTGACTCATCGACCCATAATATTGTCAAGAGAAACTCGTCTGAGTGTAGTATCGCGTAACAACTATTATCAAGTCTACACTTGAACAGTCTCCGCACTACGTCCTAAATAGGCCAAGAGGGGGTAAATGTTCTACGGTCCTCAGCTTCTCGGACCCAAATTAGAGATAGTAATGCCTAACCATAAATACTTGTGTGACATTTCCAAATCCAAAAGGGTCTTCACTAAGCAGATAAATCTCAAGCCAACTTGTTAAGGACTACTCCACACAAGTCGAACATGACTATACCATCCTCCTATCTTAATTGCACTCAAGTTCGGGTTAGAACTTATCTCACCACTCAGAGATCACCAAGCACAATAAGAAGATTATATCACACAAATATACATACATCACATATATACAATTATATACACACATAAAAGTAGGCTAAACCCACTAGAGACTACTCCCCAGCAGAGTCGCCACTTAATTTCTGTAGCGATAAATTCATGATCGTCAAGCTATGGATAAGCAAGACATCAAATAACAAGAGTCGCCACTGCACTTTTATTGTTTCCAAGGGAAAAGGGAAAAAGTACGAACAAAACCCAAAAGTAAGAAGCTTTCAAATCAAAACTAATAAAATATCAGAGATTACAGGTAAGGGGGTTGGTTACACAGTGGGAAGGTGTTAGCACCCAAAGTGTCCTAAGTACTCCTAGGGAGCCCTTTTTTGTATGCATATGTATTTTGTACAAAAATGATGTTGACAAACAAATAGAGTGAGGGGATGAGAAAATAATTTATTAATTATATTTTTGTGTTTGGCAAGACCTTCAGACTTGTGCCTACGTACCAACATAAAAATGAGGGATCAAAACCTCGTAGTTCGTGATACAAATTTCGAAGTGGATGCATTGCTTTTAATAAAATTAAGTTTGAAAGGCACAAAGGCCTGAAATTGGTTTGAATGAGTTAGTTATTTTTAGGCTTTTGAAAGTTTAGGTCAAGTATAGTTAAGTCTATTTGGAAGTTTGATTAAGAAAAGAAGTTTGAAAATGCAATGGCATAAGGCCATAGTTTCTAGTTTGCAAAAGTGTTCAAAATTTTAGAAAATAACAAGTTCAAACAAATAAGTTTTTTTTGAAAGGACGAACAGATTTTGAAATCAAAGAAATGGGGAGGAGATGAAGAGACTAATCCTATGCACAAAATTAAAAGTTAAGAGTTGAAAAGATCTGACCGACAGGTAGCAATCCAATAGGAAAGAATGCCATATAGAAACCCAAATTCCCTTGGACATTAGAATCAAGCAACAAATAATGCATACAATTATATCAATCTTGAAGAGCAAGACTGTAGCGGGAAATTCATGATCATCAAGCTATTGACAAGCTAGAGATCAAATAACAAGAGTAGCCACCGCACTTTTATTGTTTCCAAGGGAAAAGGGAAAAAGTACGAACAAAACCCAAAAGCAAGAAGTTTTCAAATCAAAACTAATAAAAAGTCAGAGATCACAGGTAAGGGGGTTGGTTACATAGAGGGAATGTGTTAGAACCCAAAGTGTCCTAGGTACTCATAGGGAGTCCTTTTTGTGTGCATATGTATTTTGTACAAAGTGATGTTTACAAACAAATAGAATGGGGGGATGAGAAAAGAATTTATTAATTATATTTTTTGTGTTTGACAAGACCTTCGGTCTTGTGCCTACGTACCAACATAAAAATGAGGGATCAAAACCTCGTAGTTCATGATACAAATTTCAAAGTGGGTGCATTACTTTTAATAAAAATTAAGTTTGAAAGGGCACAAAGGCCTAAAAATGTTTTGAATGTGTTAGTTATTTTTTGGCTTTTTTGAAAGTTTAAGTCAAGTATAGTTAAGTTTATTCATAAGTTTGGTTTAAGAAAAGAAGTTTAAAAATGCAATGGCATAAGGCCAAAGTTTCTATCTTTTTGAAAAAGTGGTCAAAGTTTAGAACAAAAGTAGTTAACTCAAGGAAGATTTTTGAAAAAATGGAGGGAGAGATTTTGAAATTAAAGAAATGGGGAGAAGATGAAGAGACTATCCTATGTACAAAATTAAAAGTTTAGAGTTGAAAAGATCTGACCAAATGGGTAGCAATCCAATAGACAAGAATGTCAATAGAAACCCATAATTCCCTTGGACTTTTTAGAATCAAGCAACACACAAATGCACAATTATATTATCTTGAAGAGCAGGGCATCAAATAAATATGGCCACATCCAAGCTTATCCATTCCATGTTCTTCTCCAAAATAGCCCATGCAACAAATGAATTCCAGAAGTCACAGGTTCGAAATAATAGCTTCACAATGATCATGTTGTGGATGAACTTCGAGAGGTCTTCAAAGATGTATCAGATGAAATTCAAATTACAAACACTTGATTTTTCAACAAGTTGGCATTGGCCAAGTCCTTTAGCTTAGGAAGGTTGCCTAGATTCTAAGTCCATTTGTCCAAGATCAAGCCAACAATCCACACAAAAGTCTTTTAGGGTTTTTGTTATTATTATGTATATTAATGGTCAAAGACCACACAAACAAGCAAAGTATACACAAATAAAATATATCACACAATATGGTACAAATGGACAAAGTGAAAATTGCATTAACATAAACAATTAGAATGATATGAATAATGGCAAATGAAATAGAGTGCTAAAAAATAAATTTCATTAAAGTAAAGGCTTGGAATTAAAAGTTAGTAGTTAATAGGTTAGGAGTTAGTATTGTTTTGCTTTTGCTTTTCATTTCAAGACATTCTTTGGAGAACACTCAACCCACTTATCACAAGCTTGAATCCTTGATCCAAAACATCTTCCAATGGAAGGAAAAAAGGCCAAGTTTCCACACAATACTATGAAAGAAGGGATACTTACAATCTCACTAACTAGAATGCTTATGCCTTTTATGTTACAAATTTAGCGCTATGTTAAGCAATCGTAATTGGACTTATGTAGAAGTCACAACTATTTAAGGTCGGGCAATAGAATTTTGTTGTTAATGCATGTTAGAGACATATTATAATGGACTATGCTTATGAAACATACCACACACAAAAAGAATATGCAAAAGGTGTGGCGTAATCTCATCCATACTCATGTCAATTTTTCAATCAACTAGCATTAGGACTTTGAGATGTCATAGACCAAATGGAATGAATGAATGAAGAAAGGGAATAAGATGAAGTGGGAGGGGAATAAATCAAAACACAAATTGGTCAAAGGAAGACTTTTACCAAATTAATATCATCCATTCATTTTGGGAGATGGATGTACATTCCATCAATCCCCTAAATCCAATGATATTAATTTTACAAAGTCAAATCAACCTTGACCAAGGCCCAACAACAAGAGTTAAACATAAACAAGTCATCACAATTGGTCAACAAATTTATTTGGCATTTATTCAAATTAAAAATACTAAAATAGTGCATTTAAATTAAATATGGTTTGTCAAATTCCTAAAATCTCATCAAAACACCAAAGAAATGGCCATGAGATTTATCATAGGTCAAACAAGGTCAAAGGACCTTGGGGAAAAAATTTCATAATTTTTGGACATTTAAAAATATTTTTAAACAATTAAAAACAAATGAAAAATCAATTAATTCATGAAAAATATTAATAATGATCCAAAAAATAATTTTAATTCAGAATATGAAAGAGAAAAATATTTGAATTTTTTTGGTGAAAGTCCCATATTTTTTGGATCAATATTGAATTTAATATGAATTATTGAAAATAATGCAATTAAAATGAAAATTAAAATATCAGAAAAAACGTGGACCACTTGACCTCCCTCATTAATTGAGGTGGCAGATCAAGTGGCCAGAAACGCGCGTTCTACCATGGTCATTAGTCAGTGCGCTGCATAGTTGGTAATCACAATGGACGCGTGAGATTAAAACAAATTACATGGATCATGTGGCTGTGAGACATGCCAGCTCATGACCGAAGCTATAACTCCGGTATTCTTCTCCGGTGGACCTCACCGGACTGGTCCACCATCAACCATCACTAAAATTAAAAACAAGGACACGATTTCAAAGTAAAAATGACACTGAGCTCGAATCTGGCCTCAATTCACTCTAACTCCAAGTATATTGAGAGATACATGGAGTTGAAATTTGAGGTACATGAATTGAGTTGCTTCGATTTGGCCTCAAAGCAACTCAATCTTCTTGCCTACATTGGTAGAACTTCAGACAACCAAAGAATCAATAGAATTGAGCAAGAATTTGAGAGAATCGAAGACTTCAAAATTTCTAGAAAATATCTTCAATGGAGGTCTGGATTCAACTGATCTTGATCTTGCTTATGCTTGACCTCACTCCACTTGCTTGCAGAAGAAGGATTGGATGCCTACAAGGCTGTGGATTCCTGGAGATTTGAATTTTAAAATAGTGGAAATTCAACCTTAAATTCAAAAGAATTTCTCAGGCTTATCCTTTGCAAAGTGAGGGTTTGAGATGGGGAATCAAAGCTGGCGCGAATGTGTGTGAAATTCTGATCAATTGAGGCTCTATTTATAGCTAAAATAATTGATATTTGCACACTTGAAATCACTTTCCAAATTTGGTCATTGATGATGCATGGGTGCATGGGCGCGCATAGGCCCATAAAATCATTGCCACAAGTCCACAAATGAATGTTAGATAGTCTGAACTCAGCTTGGATTGCAAGGCAAGTGTGCATTTGGATTTGAAGTTTGATCCTTGCCAAGTGATGACACCACGTTCATGCCATATGCAACCTATACATTCCTTGTCCAAAATGAATGAATTTGAGCTCTTTAGAAAGGTGAGATGAAGAGGAACAAATTTCATGTTCAACACTTTTTCATTTGGATCTTAGAACATGGAGAAATTTGAGGTGGAAGTTTGGAAATTTTTGACATATCAATTTTTTTTAAGTGTCAAGCCATATGTCTCAATATTCCAGCTTGCTTAACGTTTTACATGAGCTTCAAATGAGAAAAGTGTCTTCATAAAATTTGTATCTATTCCAAATACCTTCAAAATGGTCACCAATTTCATGTCGTTTGGATTTGAAATGATAGAGTAGTGCATTTTTGAAGTTTGGAAAAATCACTTATTCAATGGTATAGGTCAAAAGTGACCTATAATGTAACCTCATATCACATGCTCAAAAAAGTTGAATTAGCTCCCACTCCAAACATAAATGTTGAAGTAGACACATTGAATTTGATTTTGCAACTTGGAAATCTTTCATCTCATAAAAATTGAGCAATTTATGGCCTTGGGAAGTTGACTTTCAAATTAGGGTTTAAACAAAATGACCTATAAAGTTTCAACATAGAAAATGATTTTCCATTAAAAACTAGATCTAGGTCTCAACATGAAAGTTGTTTGTAATGTCATTTAGAGTAATTTTTCTCTTGGAATCATTTTCATATGGTGAAAATTGTAGGAGATAGGGTTTAGGGAGACCCAGTTTCGATCAGATGAATCCATCTGGCCAACCAACTTGGTAACTTCCAATTCTCTTGACTTTCTTGGCTCATGGTAGATCATATATGCATAAGATGATGAATTTTGAAGTGTCCATTTGATAAATTTGATCAATTTGTGAGATAGCTTGTTGGAGAAGTTACTCAAGATACCCAATCAAACTAGGGTTTCCAAGGCAAATCACCCTCAAACTCTTGAAGAAAACTTGATAAATATAATATGTAGAGAACATTGGGACTCATATATGATGTTCATAACCATTATTGAATCAATTCTTGGTTTTGCTCTTTGTTCATGAGGGTTTCAAACCCTAGATGTGAACTTGATGAATCAATGGAATCATGCCCTTCCTACAAAAGAGTTAGACAAATGCAAAGACATATTTAGGTATTTTGGTTAGTGAAATGATAAAATACAAGTATGATATAATCACAAAGTGCTTGGTGATCTCTCCCAAAACAAACCCAATGAAAGATGGGTAAGGAGGATGCCAAGGTATGATCCCAATGCTAGTGCTTATGATGGAATTGCATGAGGGATCTTAGGGTCAAAATTAGGGTCTTACAGCTGCCCCTATTTAAGGACATTCTAACTGAGGAGGTGAAGGTTAAAATCTTCATGTCGACTCAGTAGAATGGGCTTAAATAACAACACAGAAACATATATTGGTCCCTAAGAGACCTCATGATGCAAATGATATGAACGCAAAAGTTAATGCTCTATGGGGAAATATTGCCACGAAGGAAAAAGAAATCAGAGAGACCAAAAATCCGCAGGAGCACAATGCATTCCATAAGGAAAACTCGCTGGGGAGAGAAAGACTCTGGGAAAAAAGAGTTATGTGTAGGCCAGGCTACGACTTAAAACTACCGGGGGACTAGAGGGGTTCCACACAAACATGGGAAAGACTCAGCCAGGGAAACAACAACATCTACAGGGGATACAAGTAAGTCAGGATAAAACTGAAATACTCGACTCATGTGGGAAAAGCGATTTCACTAAGGAAATGCGCACTCAACTCTACTAGGGAAGCAATAAACTTCAACACAGGAGGAGCAAAAATCTATTATCTACTACCTGTTACTGGGTAAGGAGATAATAAAGATCTGACAGAGAGAACATCCGTCATCGGTTAGGATGAACATATCAAGGATGATTCGCTGAGGATTCCAGGAGAGGAAATTCATTACCGGTTATTGGGTAAGAATAGCCTTGCTGGGAAAAACTGCAGAAAATAGGATTTACAACTACCAGTTACTGGGCAGAAGACCAGTGAATATTTCTGACATAGCGAAGGTGACCCGTAGTGGTCGTGTTTTTGGTCCTGTTTTCCCAAAGGATGTAGAGGATTTTGGTAAGAAGGCTGAGGTACCTATATCAAATCCGGTTAGTGCTCCAAAGTGTCAGTCTAGTGAGTCCAGCAATTTGAAGCCTAGTTGTAGCACCTCAAATTTGCACCTATCATTGTACATACCATTTCATATTAGGTCATAGCATATCATGATACATTTGCATTGTCCCCAGTTGCCTCAGGAGCAAGCAAGCAAGAATTAGGTCAAACTGATCAGGAGATCAGTCTACCAATCAAGCAAAGGTGTTTCTCAAGGAATCAAAGCCCTAGGGTTTGCCCATCAAGTTCACATGTCTTGGAGTATCATTTGAAGTGTTCAAGTCAAGGGTTGAAGGCTCAGAGGTCAGCAGTCAATGCACAACCAGGTCAAAACCCTAGATAATCAACAGTCAAATCAAAGCAGTGGATGGTGGCCATTCTTGTGGAATTTGGGCACCATGGTCAATATTCAAGAGTTCATTTGTCTTGAGACATCATTCGGAGTCAAAGTCTCAAGGAATTGGGGTTTGGAATTCATCAGAAGTGCACAGTCAAGTCCAAAACCCTAGAAAGTCAAAGTTGGTCAACTGTGGTTGATTCTTTGGATTTGATGGATAGAAATGGTTTGAAGGAGCTTATTCATGTCCTAATAAACCTCATATGTCATGGCAATCAACATCATGGAAGAATTTGAAGCAAATCAGAAAAATTCCCAAAATAGAAACTGGACCTGTAATTTCAACTGCCAAAAATAGAAACTTCTTGATCCTCAACTTACATCATGATACAAGCTTCAAATGAATTTTTGCCCAACATGAAAGTTGAAGATCTTGTTCTCCCATTTTCAAAAAGTCCAAGAACATCAAAATCCCATGTGTGGTTGTCAAGATATGATCAAATCATTTTCATCAATTTGTGAACTTCAAAGGGCCATATCTCCCAAACCATAAGGCCAAATTTGGTGGGGTTTTTTCCTACAAACCACATTTTTCATCCTCTTTCCAAAAATATAAATTTCATGACCTAAAACCTTGCCAATCAAAATGGCATTTTTGGACCTTTTGCATTTAAATTCAAAGTTTGACCAAACTTTGACTTTTTGAGTTTTTGACTTTTTCTTGATTTGGTCAATTGGGAAATGTTCCATATCACATTTGTGACTTGTTCCAATTCCAAAACCATGTCCCTACCATCATTCCATCATCATTTTGAATCAAAATGCAAATTTGGCATTGTTGCAAATAGAAGTACATAAGCAAAGCAAGGTACAGCATGCTGCAGCAGACCACAAACAGCATTTTGTTTGGTCATTTGCAGTCTGTCCAAGCCCACTCAAGCAGACAAACACACCCCATTTTCCACTTGTTCCACAATTAGCAAAATTGCCAATTTGAATCATTAAGCATAAACCAGCTTACCACTTAATTAACCAATGCTAAACAGACCCTTATAAGCTTTCTTCTGTCACATTTTTACCCTAGTTTTTGGCAGCCTACATCACAGAAAAAGACACTTTCTCTCTTTCTTGCATATTGGCCAAAAGAGAATTTCTGCAGAACCATCAAAAGAAACTCGAATGCCCTTGGTTCCTCCCTGCTCTAGACAACATTTAGAGGCTTTTTGAACCATTAAAACCCTGCTGGAACTCCATCCTCGAGTTCTGTTTTCCTCAGCCCCTTCCAATGGCAGATGGTTATTTGTTTGTTTCCAAGCTTCCTTGAGTCAAAAGAACTTCACCATCCAACATCTCCAAGCATAAACACCATCTGTTTCAAGGAGGATCATCAAGAACATCACTGTTGCACGATTTCCTCCAAAACAAGTAAGCAATTCGACTTCCTCCTTTTACCATGCCATGATGTGCTTTGGATAGTTTGTTTGATGCTGATTCAAATGAATGTTAGCTTGCTTGAAATGGTTATGTCATGGCCAAGAAATTTAGATTTCATGTTGTGTGTCCAAACTTATTTCTGTTCGATTCACCTTGCTTGCTTTGATTCCTTAAAATGTGATGCTATATTATTGTTCCTTGATGGTTAATGATGCTGTTGGTATGATTGATTATGGATTCTGGACATCTTGAAATCTCAATCTGCATATTATTGATGAAGGCATGCTGCTGTTTTGAAACCCTCATGCTGTTTCCAGAAATCCACTTGGATTGTGTTTTGTGTGTTGGTATTAGTATGCTACATAAGTACATATGCCTGGCCATTGAGTGGTTTTGCTCAAAATCTGTTTGATGTTAATGATGAACATTGTTGCTGATGAATATGCTGCTGCTGTGCAAATTTATAACCTGTCCAGGATTTCCATGATTATGTTTGTTTGGTTGATTGGTTAATGCCTACTTGATATTCATTGCACCATGCCCTTGTGTGTTTTTTGCTTGAAAACTTATTGGATGATTGTTGAATCATGGAGTTGAAATTGATGAATGCTGCTGTATTGGTATTGGCATGATCACTTGTACTGCTATGTTGTTATGCCTGAACCATTTCCACTGCAATTGCTATGCCATGACATTGTGTGTTTGTGTTTAAAATTTGTTGGATGTTGATGAATCATAAACATGAAATGGATGCTGCTTACCCTGTTAAGTGATTTTTGTTTTCTTTGATGTTGGTTAAGCATGAGGTGAGTTTGTGCAAGTTGCTGTTTAAACCATAGTCTTCCAGAAGCCTACATGAACTTAGTGGCTTACTATTGTTTTAGTTGTGTGAGAGCCAACATTATGTTAAACCCTGTTGCTGCAATTATTTGTTAATGTTGTTGTTCATGTTGAGGATTGACTGATGAACATTGAATGATGATGCCTGCTGCTGTTTTTGAAACCTTGTGAGTATTGCCTAGAAATCCATGTAAATCATGTTAGCCATGCTGTTGTTTGGTTGCATTGTGAACATTACCAATTGCCATGTCCGTTGTGTATTGTTGGAATTTCAATTGCCATGACCTCAATGTTGATTACATGAACCATGCTAGTTAAACCCTGCTGTTGTGATTGCTTGCTCAAATTTTATGTTATGATGTTGTTGAACCCTGCTTGCTATGCCATTTTGTCCATGTGTTGTTATTGGATTTCATTGTAATTGCTTTGATGATGAACACTGAATGGTGCATACTGCTGTGTAAAAACCTATCATTTCCGGAACTTCCTTTTGATATGCTTGTTTTGTTGTTGGTCGATATTGCTTCATGATGACAGTGTTTCCTTGCCATGTCGAATGCTGTTGTTGCCTGTTGATTGAACATTACCATTGCCATGTTTGTTCTGCTTGGTTTGATGATGTTGAACATTGGGTGATGAATATACCCTGCTGCTATTTTAAGCTGCCAAGAATTCTCATGATTAGGCTTGTTTTGGTTGATTAGCTGATGATGCATGATGTTGGTATTTCATAAGTCGTGCTCCTTTGGTTGACTATGGTGTGTGGGCTGTTTGGTGGATGATTGAACATGATAGACATGAAACCATGCTGCTGTTTCCAAAACCTGCCCTGTCCAGATTTGTTTTCATGATTAATATTTGCTTTGTTGTTGATTGATGTTTGAATGATAATGATGCATACCATGCTGCTGTTATGCTTGAACCATGCCCTTCTGCTGTTATGCAATGAACATGAATGCCCTGCTGATGGAAAACTTCAAACCTGCTTGCTAAACTCATGCTGTTGTGTGCTGTTGTTTGTTTTGGTGTGGATGTTGGTAACTACATGTATACCCTGCTGCTGTTTCGCATGAACCTAACCATGTCCAGAAATTCACTTCGTTTCATACTCTGTTTGTTGGTTAACATTGCCTAATGATGATATTACCTTGTCATGATTGATCATTGATGCTGTTGTATTGTTTGATCATGCCTTTGCTGCTTAAACCTTAAAGTTTCATTTGAAAAAACCAGAAATTTGAACTTGTTTGGCCATGTACTGTTCTATTGGCTGGGAGCCAATCAGAACATTTCGTTTTGCCTTGCCAAAACGCAGTAGTTTTGATTAATGAACCCAAAATTACTAGTTTGCCACTGCGTTGACTTATGTTGACCAATTGCCATACCATTTTGTTCATGTTTGCATCATAATTTCATCCAATTTCCAATTTATTTCTCATTCAATTTTCATCAAAAAAAATTATGAATTTTTTTTCCTCATACTCATGAATGTGTCTAGTATTTTATGGTGAATTTTAATTAATTTTCCATTGGCTGGATTTTAATTGGTAATTATTTTCTTGACATGTATGCCAAAATGATACATTGAGCCAAATCTTTTGTGAAATTGTCATGTTATATCCAATGAGCCTGAATTTTTTTGTGATGAAACTAGACTCCTTGACCTTTGTCTCCATATAGACTTTGTGCATTTATCATTTGTGGATTGGGAGTTATGATTTTTTGAAGTCATGTGTTGCATTGGGTGTCATACCATGATCATGTATTTTCACAAATTTTGTTCACACACTTCCTCTTATCCAATTGACTCCAAATTTTGCATGAATGATCCCTTGTATGTCTAATTGATGTATGAATTTTCTTGGAATTAATCTTGCTGTTTTCCATTTGATTGAGAATTTTCTTCCATACTTGGTCATTTGTTGACTTTTTTGTGCTATACATTGCCAAATCTTTTGTGAAATTCTCAAATCTTATTGTATGACCATGAAATTTCATATGTGAAAACTAGACATCTCAAGCTTTGCATTGGTGTTAACCTCATTCATTTATCTTCTGTTTTCAAATTGATATGATTTTTTGAAGTTGACCCATGCTTGTTGACTTTCACTATGCTTGCTTGAACTTGGTTTGACTTCATGATTTTAATTGGCTGCCTTCCTCTCATCCAAATGCCATGAAATTTTACATGTATACCATGTTAGATGTTAGGATTGAATGTGATTATTTTCATAATTTTTGGGATTGCTTGAGTTGACTTTTGATGCAAGTCATTCTGTTGACTTTTGTGTGCTTCCCATTGCCATGTGTTGACTTTAAATGTCCATGAAATGATCATAATGCATGATTTGAATGTGGGCCCAAATGTGTTAGCTTCCCAAATGTTTGACTTTGACTTTGAGTTGACTTTTCCTTGCTGCCTTGACTATTTCTTTCATGCTTGACCCTAGGCTAGTCCTAGTGGTCTTTTAGCTTACAGTTGAGTTCATCTGTTTCAGGTTAAGCCAATGCTTCAAAAGATCACTCAGTTTTGATTGAGTTTGGTTATGTACATCATGTTGCTAACCTTTTGTTTTGCAGATGGTTTAACTCATAACTTGAGTCTTATGCTTTGCTCAGTTGACCCCCTGTGTTGACTGTTTGCCATTTCTTTTGATTTAAACTTTTGACTTGTTTACTAATAAGTTTGACTTTTTCAGGTACTTTAGTTGCTTAAGTTCTCTGAACTTGCTTGCTTTGCTATTTTAGCATTTGCTTTTGAGGTATAAACCTTCCTTTCTTCATGTAGTCTGGAGACCCGGTCTGTTATTTGACCGGGCAAACTGTCTGAAGTCCTCCTTAAGAGGCAATGCCTGTGTTTGTTTAAAATTGTCCCAAGCAGGAAAAGTCCTCATTTGAGGCAATTGGTGGAAGGTAGGGATAAGCAATCTATCCCCCACTATTCAGTGTGTCCTCTCTCTGCTCCCATTACATGGTTGAAGCATCGAGATAAAAACCCAAGATCTATCGAGTCAATAATGAGGAAAGAGTTCCATCTTTCTGAACTCCCCCACTTTCTATTATTTGATGCTCTCCCTGATTAGGGATAGAAGCAATGAGGCACACCCCTCATCTCCTTTCATCTGCTTCACCTTAGCCTCTCAATGGCAAGGTTAAGAGCAACACTTACCCCATTCCAGTTGGCCCTAGTGCCTAACCTTTGATGTTTGAGCCCCCTTGTTGGTGTGTTTATTCTTATGCTGTATGTGTTTGTGATTGCCTTGTTTGCTTCCTTAGGCTTTAGTTTGTGCTTGCCCTTGTGCAAGGTAGGTTGTGTGGCTTAACCCTTGTGTGAGCCACACTTAGAGTTGTTTTGCCGAACTACGGCAACTCTGATTCTCATGTTCAGATGAGATACGTAGGCACGAGACGCGATGTCTTGCCGAGTTTTGACTAACCACTAACACTAATTTCCTTTCTCTCACCCCTGTTGTGATTGAGATATCCCCCTTTCTCTTGCCCTAGTTGCAATCGAGACTTTGCTTTTTCCTGTGTCTGTTTAAGATAGGTTGGCCCTTGTGCCATTTAGCTAGAAACCTTAACTTAGGGTTGACTTTGCATGACAACATCTAGGCTCGAGTCGTAGTCTCCCTAGTGTTGTGTCTCCCTCTGTTATCTGGTTAGGCTAGATCCTTGTCCCTGCGTAGGGGAACTACATCGCCCTGATCTTCATACCAGATGAAGTATGTAGGCAGGAGATTGAGCTGATCTCTCCGGGCGCCTTTTTTCTTTTTGTGTGTGTTGTCTGACCTTTGCTAAGCTCGAGTCCCCGTACTCCTTAGCATTTGCTGTCTGTTTGTGTGTGTTTGACAGTTATAGGCT
This sequence comes from Lathyrus oleraceus, assembly GCF_024323335.1. NCBI lineage: Eukaryota > Viridiplantae > Streptophyta > Magnoliopsida > Fabales > Fabaceae > Lathyrus > Lathyrus oleraceus. The sequence continues at coordinate 226,145,367 of NC_066584.1, forward strand.
GAGTCCCAGACTCCCTATCTATCTGTTGTGTTGTTTTGGTTCGGATGTCAATGTAAGTCCAGCGATTGGCATTTGGGCTCCACGTTTGCCTCTTTGCGTGTGTTTAGGTTCGGATGCTGATGTAAGTCCAGCAATTGGCTTTCAGGCTCCACGTTTGCCTGTGCCTTTGTTTGTTTGTGTGCGTGTCAGCCGAGCTACGAATGCTCTGATTCTTCTCTCGTCCGAGAAGATACGTATGCATAGGATACGATATCCTAGCGAGCATGTTTCGTTTCCCCAGTCCGAACTACTTCGACTCTGATGTCTATGCCTGATAGACTAAGTAGGCCCAGGATGCGATATCCTGCCGAGTCAGTTTCAGTCAGTCTCTTTCGCTTCTTTCAGCCAGTGTGTGTGTGTTTTAGCAGTGTTTTAGCAACCAATTTCCTTCCTTTTGTGCGTGGATCCCGTAGAGTACTACGGATGCGTAGGGTGCCTAACACCTTCCCTTCGCATAACCGACTCCCGAACCCATCCTCTTTGGTCGCGAGACCATGTTTTTTCCTAGGTTTACTTCGAGCGTTTCCTTTCCCTCTTTTGGGATAAATAACGCACGGTGGCGGCTCTGTTGTTTCTTTCTTTTCCCGCCGGTTTTTCGCGCGATGCGACAGCTGGCGACTCTGCTGGGGATTTAAGAAGTTGACCTATGCTGGTCCATCTTCCCTGAGCGAGTCTTTCCTAGCGCTCTCTAGGATTAGGGTTTTGGTTGCTTTCTGTTTGTTGTGTTTTATTGCATTCATTGTATATATGTACATTTATTGTTTGCATTGATTGTGTGCATTGATGTTTGCATTCATATTCATTATTCATTGCTGGCTGGCTGTCTGTTTTTCTTTGTGTGGGGGGGGAGTCAGTTGAGGTAAAAGGTCCAATACCCAGACCATGAGTGCAATCTAGGATGATTAGGAATAGAGTGATTCATGGGAAGCGGGTGGTATGGCGCCACTTAGCGGAACATTGATATCACGAGCAGTTCAGACCCTGGTAGGGTACTATCGTTACATACTTCCGGTGTGTATATGACAGTATTTCTGCGAAAGGTTATTTATGCTGCGTTTCTCTCAGCTTTACCCTGGCCTAGACTACACCCGTGAGTGGGGAAGGGTTACTTCATTACAGGTACCGTTGGTGACTTTTGGTTCTGATGGTGACTTTCTGTTCAAGACAGTGTGATCAGTTAACCCTAAGTTGGATTTATGTTCCGATTTCGATTGAAGCTTCGACCTAGTATCAGAGTTTGCACAACCAGCCAGCCGTGTCTGCATCATTTGCATCATAGCATATTTGTTTTTCAAAAGAAACGCATTGAAAAAAAAAATCAAAAAAAAAAAGAGAAAAAAAAAAGAAAAAAAAGAAACTAATCTCTGCATGCATATCATTTCTCAGGTACATTCCCGAGTCTGTCTACTGATTGAGATGGCAACAGTTCCTGAGCTGAAGCGGAAGACCTGTTCCTACAGTTTCCACCGAGAGCCGTTGACTCCGCTAGTTGAGTTGGGTAGCCTCGTGTCAGACGATCGACTGAAGAGTTTTGTTGGGCGGTATGGAGACATTTTGACAGTATTGAAGACGGTAGTAGATCCAGTGCCTCTGCAGACCCTACTACAGTTTTATGATCCAGAGCTCCGATGCTTCACTTTTCAGGATTATCAGCTTGCACCTACCCTTGAGGAATATTCCATCCTGTTGAGTATCCCTGTTCAGCATCAGATTCCCTTCTTGGACGTCCCCAAGGAGGTTGACTTCAGATTGATTGCCAGAGCTCTCCGGTTGAGTGTTGAGGAGGTTGGTAAGAATTGGAAACCCTGTGGGGAAGTTGTTGGTCTGCCGTTGAAATTTCTGTTGAGGGTAGCCAGAGATGAAACAGAGAAGGGGAATTGGGAAGTTTTTCACGCACAGCTAGCTGCCATGATCTATGGGATCATCCTATTTCCTAGTATGCCGAACTTCATTGACTATGCTGCCATCAGCATTTTCATCAGAGGGAATCCAGTCCCTACCCTCTTAGCAGATACTTACTATGCCATCCACAGTAGGCATGGTAAGGGTGGAGCCATCAGGTGTTGCTTACCTCTTCTATTCAAGTGGTTCATGTCTCTTCTGCCAGCCAGTGGACCATTTGTAGATACCCAGAGCACTCTAAAGTGGACTCAGAGGGTCATGTCGCTCACTTCCTACGACATCAGGTGGCAGTCGTACCGGATGGATGTGAAGGATGTTATCTTAAGCTGTGGCGAATTCCGGGGCGTGCCACTCGTAGGGACCAAGGGTTGCATCAACTACAACCCAGTTCTCTCCCTTCGCCAGCTAGGGTTTGTCATGTGTAGAAGGCCGCTCGAAGCAGAGATAGCTGAAAGTTTTTGTTTTGAGAAGAAGGATGACCCTGCTAAGTTGGAGCAGATAGGGAAAGCCTGGAGAGATGTTGGAGTTAAGGATGGATCCGTCTTAGGGAAGAAGTTTGCCATAGCCATGCCCGATTATACCGATTGGGTAAAGAAGAGAGTGGAAACTTTGCTGCTTCCCTATGATAGGATGGAGCCGTTGCAAGAGCAACCACCTTTGGTACTTGCTGATAGTGTGCCTGCTGAGCACTATAAGCAAGCCTTGATGGAGAGTCGGCGTCTGAAGGAGAAGGAGCAAGACACTCAGATGGAGTTGTACAAAGCTCAGGCCGATAAGCTGCATTTGGCCCATCAACTCAGGGAAGTGCAAGGAGAGGATGCTAGTAGAGCAAGGGGGAAGAAGAGATCATATGAAGAGATGGAATCCCTGATGGATGCAGAACATAGGGAATGTCTGAGGCTGCAGAGAGCAGAAGTCAGTTATCAGAAGAGAATCAGAGACTTGGAGAAGCAACTCAAAGACAAAGACAATCAGTTGAAGAAAGAGATGGAGTTGAGACAGAAGTCGGAGGAGTATCTTGGAGGAGAAGTCTTGGAGCTGAGAAGACAGTTGAAAGAGAAGATCACTCCGCTACCAGATTGTTCAGAATGCTCACTGTTGATAGACCAGTGTCATTACCTAAAGACCCTCATCCCAGAAGATCGTCGTCCATAGACTGTATTTCTGTTTCTTTTTGAGAATCACCTCCAGGCTTGTTGGATGGGATTCTTTTTCTTTGTACTCTGTTTTCGAATGTTCAGTTGTATGACTTCTTTTATACCCTTATTCATATATAAGGTTGTTGATTGTCTCTGTTGCTCTCTTTTTCCCTGTATTCTGTTTATCTCTTGTTGCTGCAGGTTGCCATCTTTATCAAGATGAGTCAGGCTTTTTGAATGCCTGAGAAATGAGCATCTCATGTGCATCATGCATATCATTAGACATCATAATCATATCATTTGCATAACAGGTGTTCTTGTGCAGTCTTCTTACTGTGGGTTCCTGTGTTCAGGCAGGATAGCTGATCAGAGACAACACCGCTACTCAACGAGGCTCAACCATCAACGCAACATGGATCAAGTACAAGCCGAGTTGGCAGAGATGAGGGCTAGCATGGCCCAGTTCATTCACATGATGCAAGGGGTCGCGCAAGGCCAAGAAGAGCTCCGGGCAATGGTCCAGAGGCAAGAAGCTACATTGCCACCGCCCAACCAGCCTCTGCAAGAAGGAAACCCAGTTCCTGAAGTCCCTGCCGCTGCTATTCCCGTCAACGATTATGCTGTAGGTGAAGAGTTGAGGGGTATCCGAGTCAACGGGCAACCGATTGCTCCAGATGCTGTTAGTCCCAGAGTCATCCATGCTCCGGTCCGCAACAGAATTCCAATTGTTGACAGACAAGAGGATTTGTTTACGATGCTCAGTGAAGACGACAACATGTTGGGTAGAAATGATGCGAGAGATCGCAAAGTTGAGGCCCTTGCTGAGAAAATCAGAGCAATGGAATGTCAAAACTCCCTCGGTTTTGACGTTACGAATATGGGATTAGTTGAAGGACTTAGAATCCCGCATAAATTCAAGGCGCCGTCATTCGACAAATACAACGGTACCTCTTGCCCTCGCACCCATGTGCAGGCGGACTATAGAAAGATATCCGCATATACAGACGATGAGAAGATGTGGATGTATTTCTTCCAGGATAGTCTATCTGGGGCATCCTTGGATTGGTACATGGAATTGAAGCGGGATTCAATTCGGTGCTGGAGAGACCTGGGTGAGGCTTTCCTCAGGCAGTATAAGCACAACATGGACATGGCTCCGACCAGAACTCAGTTACAAAGCTTATGTCAGAAGAACAATGAGAGCTTCAAAGAGTACGCCCAGAGATGGCGCGAGCTAGCTGCGAGAGTTCAACCCCCTATGCTGGAAAGGGAGTTGACTGACATGTTCATTAGCACTCTGCAAGGTGTTTACATGGACCGGATGGGAAGTTGCCCATTCGGAAGCTTTTCTGACGTCGTAATCTGCGGCGAAAGAACTGAGAGCCTGATCAAGGCTGGGAGGATCCACGATACTGGTTCCTCATCGTCATCAAAGAAACCCTTCTCTGGGGCACCTCGCCGTAGAGAAGGAGAGACCAATGCTGTACAGCACAGAGGGGGTGTGTACAGAGCTAATACAAACAGGGACCAGTATCGTCCAATAGCTGCAGTGACCATTCCTGCACCACAACCACGTCCACAACAACAACAGAGGGTTCAGCAACAACAGCCGCAACAACCGCAACGACCGCAACAACAACAACAGCAGCAACGTCCTTTTCAGCAAAGACAAAGATTGAATCCTGATAGGAGATTTGATCCTCTGCCTATGTCGTACGCAGAACTACTACCCGAGCTACTCCGGTTAGGGTTTGTAGAGTTGCGTACGATGGCTACTCCTACTGTGCTGCCACCCGGCTACGATGCAAATGTAAGATGTGACTTTCATTCTGGGGCACCAGGCCACCATACTGAAAGGTGTCGGGCGTTTCAGCACAAGGTTCAGGATCTGATTGATTCCAAGACAATCAACTTCTCTCCGGTTCCGAATGTGGTAAACAATCCTATGCCACAACATGGAGGGCATAGGGTTAATAACATTGAAGATGGAGAAGCTGAAGATCTGGTTGTGAATGTTGAAGATGTCCAGACTTCCTTACTGATTGTCAAGGGCCGATTGTTGAAGGGGGGTGTTGACCCGGGCTGTAATGAAGATTGTGTGGGCTGTTTAGAGGTTGTCAACGGTTGTGACCAGTTGAAGACTGGTATTCAGAGGTTAATGGACGAAGGCTGTCTACAGTTTAGCCGTGCTACCAGAGATAATGGGGCAGTGTCTACTGTCACCATTTTTTATAAGCCGGCTGAAGGAAGAGGGCGTGGGGCTGTCAGTACACCCACCACCAGCAATACTCCGGTTACCATTTCTGCTCCGGTAACCATCAGAGCACCTGCTACTATTGTTGCGCCTGGCAGAAGGCAGAATGAAAATAGTAGGGCTGTGCCCTGGAGTTATGACAACGCCTATCGCCGGGATAGGAGGGCTGGTAATCAGACAAGGCCAATTGTTCAAACACCAGTTACGATCAGTGCTCCTGTGAGGATCCCTGCTGTTACAAGTCCTGTGGTGGACAATGTTGGAGGACAGGGAGGTTTCACAAGGAGTGGACGACTGTTTGCTCCTCAGCCTGTGAGAGATGCTGCTGCTGAGTCATCTGCAAGGGCTAAGGGCAAGCAAACAATGGTTGATGAAGAACCGGCTCAGAAGGAGGCTGAGGGTTCTTTCCAGAAAGATGTCGAGGAGTTTATGAAGATCATAAAGAAGAGTGATTACAAGATTGTTGATCAACTCAACCAGACTCCGTCGAAGATCTCAATACTCTCTTTGCTGATGTGTTCTGAGGCACATCGGGACGCCTTGCTGAAAATGCTGAACATGGCATATGTCCCGCAAGAGATATCGGTCAACCAGCTGGAGGGTGTTCTAGCAAACGTGAGTACCAGGCATGGTGTAGGTTTCACTGACCTAGACCTAACGCCTGAGGGCCGTAATCACAACAAAGCCTTGCACATCACTATGGAGTGCAAAGGTGCAGTATTATCACATGTGCTAGTGGACACCGGGTCGTCCCTGAATGTCCTTCCAAAGCAAATACTGAAGAAGATAGATGTCGAGGGAGTCGTGCTCACTCCCAGTGACCTGATCGTGCGTGCATTCGACGGATCCAAACGTTCTGTGTTTGGTGAAGTCACCTTGCCAGTGAAGATAGGTCCTGAGATCTTCGACATCGTGTTCTACGTGATGGACATTCAGCCTGCTTATAGCTGTTTGTTGGGGCGTCCTTGGATTCACGCCGCTGGGGCAGTCTCGTCAACTCTCCATCAGAAGCTCAAGTATGTCTGGAACGGTCAGATTGTGACCGTCTGCGGTGAAGAGGAGATTCTGGTGAGTCATCTCTCCTCGTTCAAGTATGTTGAGGTGGATGGCGAGATCCACGAAACCCTGTGCCAGGCATTCGAGACTGTGGCGTTGGAAGGGGTTGCTTGTGCTGAGCAGAGGAAGCCTGGAGCTTCGATTTCATCGTACAAGCAAGCCAAAGAAGTCGTGGACTCCGGTAAAGCTGAAGGCTGGGGCAAGATGGTTGACTTGCCTGTGAAGGAGGACAAATTCGGCATTGGGTACGAGCCTCTCGCAGCAGAGCAGAGCGTACAAGCAAGTCCGAGCACCTTCACCAGCGCTGGGCTGATGAACCATGGAGACGTCTTTGCTACTGATGGTGAAGATAGTGGTTGTGATTTGGATGTCTGGGTCCGCCCTTGTGCACCAGGCGAGGTCATCAACAATTGGACGGCAGAAGATGTAGTCCAAGTTACTCTACTGACAGAGTAATTTTCTTTTGTTTTTATCATTTTGCATGAAAACCCTACGTTCTGCCCAAGGCGTAGTGGTTCATTGTAGGGCCACATCATGTTCAATGTTTATAAATAAAGGACGTTTTTTCAATCAAATTTTGAGATCTTTGTCTTTCTATTTTCGGTTTTCCACTTTTCCAAAAAATAAAATGGCAATGTTTTTGTTTTTTGTGACTTTATTGAAATCTTTTTCTAAAAAAACAAAACATTAAACATGCAGAAATGATCTTTTGGCATCCACTGTGAACGACTCTGTTATGGCTCAGTATGATTTCAACAATCCCATCTACCAGGCTGAAGAGGAGAGTGAGGAAGACTGTGAACTCCCTGCAGAATTGGTCAGACTACTGAAGCAAGAGGAAAGGGTCATCCAACCTCACCAGGAAGAGTTGGAAGTCGTCAATCTGGGTACTGAGGACGCCAGAAGAGAGATCAAGATCGGGGCCGCTTTAGAAGACTCTGTCAAGAGGAGGCTAATCGAGATGCTGAAAGAATATGTGGAAATATTCGCCTGGTCATACCAAGATATGCCTGGGTTGGATACAGACATCGTGGTGCATCGGTTACCTCTTAGGGAAGAGTGCCCGTCGGTTAAGCAGAAGCTTCGCAGAACTAGTCCTGACATGGCTGTCAAGATCAAGGAAGAGGTTCAAAAGCAGTGGGACGCAGGTTTCCTGGCTGTTACCAGTTACCCACCGTGGGTTGCCAACATTGTTCCCGTGCCGAAGAAGGATGGCAAAGTCAGAATGTGTGTCGACTACCGAGATCTGAATAGGGCGAGTCCGAAAGATGATTTCCCATTACCTCACATCGATGTATTGGTGGATAATACGGCTCAGTCCTCGGTATTCTCTTTCATGGACGGTTTCTCAGGCTACAACCAGATCAAGATGGCGCCAGAGGACATGGAAAAGACGACATTCATTACACCTTGGGGCACGTTCTGCTATAAGGTTATGCCATTTGGGCTGAAGAATGCCGGTGCTACCTATCAGAGGGCAATGACGACTCTCTTTCATGACATGATGCACAACGAAATCGAAGTGTACGTGGATGATATGATTGCGAAGTCGCAGACAGAAGAGGAGCACTTGGTAAATCTGCAGAAGTTGTTTGACAGACTGGTCAAATTCAAGCTAAGGCTGAATCCGAACAAGTGTACGTTTGGAGTGAGATCCGGGAAGCTCTTAGGCTTCATTGTCAGTGAAAAAGGGATTGAGGTTGATCCAGCTAAGGTCAAAGCTATTCAAGAGATGCCTGAACCGAAAACGGAAAAGCAAGTCCGTGGGTTTTTAGGGAGGTTGAACTACATTGCAAGGTTCATATCTCATCTAACTGCCACATGTGAACCAATTTTCAAACTACTCAGAAAAAATCAGGCGATCAAATGGAATGATGACTGTCAGGAAGCTTTTGACAAAATCAAAGAATACTTGCAAAACCCTCCAATCCTTATCCCTCCAGTTCCAGGGAGACCACTGATCATGTACCTTTCAGTCACCGAGACTTCAATGGGGTGTGTATTGGGTCAGCATGACGAGTCTGGTCGAAAAGAGCATGCCATATACTACCTAAGCAAAAAGTTTACCGACTGTGAAACAAGATATTCACTGCTCGAGAAAACTTGCTGTGCTTTGGCCTGGGCTGCTCGCCGACTAAGGCAGTATATGTTGAACCATACTACTCTTTTGATTTCTAGAATGGATCCTGTGAAATACATCTTTGAGAAGCCAGCTCTCACCGGACGTGTTGCCCGTTGGCAGATGATCTTAACCGAGTATGATATTCAGTACACGTCTCAGAAAGCCATCAAAGGTAGTATTCTGTCAGACTACCTTGCCGAACAACCAATCGACGACTATCAGCCTATGATGTTTGAATTCCCTGATGAAGACATCATGTACCTGAAGACAAAAGACTGTGAAGAGCCGCTTGTCGAGGAAGGACCGGATCCTGATGACAAGTGGACACTGATGTTTGATGGGGCTGTGAATATGAACGGTAATGGTGTTGGGGCAGTGCTGATCAATCCCAAAGGTGCCCATATACCTTTTTCTGCCAGATTGACATTCGACGTCACCAACAATGAAGCTGAGTACGAGGCTTGTATCATGGGGATAGAAGAAGCCATTGATCTGCGGATCAAAACACTTGACATTTTTGGAGATTCTGCTCTAGTGATCAATCAGGTCAATGGAGATTGGAATACAAATCAGCCGCATTTGATTCCGTATAGAGATTACACCAGAAGAATACTGACGTTCTTCAAGAAGGTGAAGTTGTATCATGTCCCGCGAGACGAGAATCAGATGGCTGATGCCTTGGCTACTTTATCTTCCATGATAAAGGTTCATTGGTGGAATCATGTGCCACATGTTGCTGTGAATCGACTCGAGAGGCCTGCATATGTGTTCGCAGCCGAGTCTGTTAATGCTATTGATGATAAGCCGTGGTATTATGACATCAAGAACTTCCTCAAGACTCAAGAGTATCCTGAGGGTGCGTCGAAGAATGATAAGAAGACCCTGAGAAGGCTGGCTGGAAGCTTTTACCTGAATCAGGATGATGTGCTATACAAGAGGAACTTTGACATGGTCTTGCTCAGATGCGTGGATAGACACGAAGCAAACATGTTAATGCAAGAAGTGCACGAGGGTTCGTTTGGTACCCACGCTGGTGGTCATGCAATGTCGAAGAAATTGCTAAGAGCCGGATATTACTGGATGACTATGGAATCCGATTGCTTCAAATATGCTCGGAAGTGCCATAAGTGTCAAATCTATGCTGACAAGGTGCATGTACCACCAAGCCCGTTGAATGTCATGAACTCGCCTTGGCCGTTTGCCATGTGGGGCATCGACATGATTGGAAGGATTGAGCCTACTGCTTCTAATGGACATCGCTTCATCTTGGTCGCGATTGATTACTTCACCAAGTGGGTGGAAGCAGCTTCCTATGCCAACGTCACCAAACAAGTGGTTGCCCGGTTCATCAAGAAAGAAATTATCTGCCGTTACGGAGTTCCTGAGAGAATCATCACTGACAATGGTTCTAATCTTAATAACAAAATGGTGAAAGACTTATGCAGAGATTTCAAGATTGAACATCACAATTCTTCTCCTTACAGACCAAAGATGAATGGTGCTGTAGAGGCAGCTAACAAGAATATCAAGAAGATTGTGCAGAAGATGGTCGTTACGTACAAGGATTGGCATGAGATGTTGCCTTTCGCTTTGCATGGATACCGTACCTCAGTACGTACGTCGACCGGGGCAACCCCCTACTCCCTTGTGTATGGTATGGAAGCAGTCCTACCAGTTGAGGTGGAGATCCCTTCTCTGAGGGTATTATTGGATGTCAAGCTGGACGAAGCCGAGTGGATTCGTACAAGGTTTAATGAGTTAAGCCTTATCGAAGAAAGACGTTTAGCAGCTGTTTGCCATGGGCAGTTGTATCAGAGAAGGATGAAGCGAGCATTTGATCAGAAAGTGCGTCCTCGGACATTTCAAACTGGCGATCTAGTTTTGAAGAGGATCCTTCCTCCCGGTACAGATAACAGGGGCAAGTGGACTCCTAACTACGAAGGTCCATATGTTGTGAAGAAGGTTTTCTCCGGTGGAGCCTTGATGCTTACAACAATGGATGGTGAAGACTTTCCTTCCCCTGTCAACTCAGACGTAGTCAAAAAATACTTCGCGTAAATTGACCCGCTGGACAAAAAGAACAAAATAGTCCAGGCAAAAATGGGCATCCCGGCGAACCAAAAAACAGAAAGAAAAGGTTCGGGCAAAAGTTAGGGATAAAAATGGAAAAATCGTACACCCGGTAAGTCGAAAACCCGCAAGGGCGGCTTAGGCAAAAATGGGTATCCCGGTGGATTGAAAACCCGAAAGGGCGGTCCAGCCAAAAGAGGGATTAAAGCGAAAACTACAGTCTGAGTCATCTGTACTTCGTCATGCTTCGTCAGCTGCCATCTCCAAAGATGTGATCGGTCCAGTCATTCTTCTCAGAAAGCAAGGAATCGGGAGGAAACTGATGATCTATGAGTTATAACAGAGTTGGGAAACAGTGGATGCCGTGTTCACATTGCCATTAGGATAGTTTATTTTCCTTTTGTGCGCAATTACCTCTTTCTAGGAATTGCTTCCCAATGTATTTGCCTTTTCAGGCACACTTTCAATCAATAAAAGTCGTTATCCAGATAAATTGCTCTTGTTTTTATTTTTACTGTTTTGTTTGCAAAAACGTCCGAATTTTTGATAAACATTGCATATGAAAACATGAAGGCTAAACAATGACGTGCAGAAAGTTAAAACATTTGAAAATCATTTTGAATGTTGAGAACACTTGAGCGTGTCTTGTCCATATACTCCCTGGGGCATCTGTTGTTCCAATTTGCAGGTCGTCACCTGTGAATATTTTCCACAGTAAGGTCGTCACCTGTGAGCATTCTCCAGCAGTGCTTTTCCCAAACAGAATCATTATCCTGGTCTATGGATTGTTCAAACCTTCCCCAGCGAAGCAGTTATCTCTCCAGCGGAGCTTATCCTACCAGAGGATTGGGCGAGTTATTGTGGCAGATCGATATCCGCATCCCCAGCTGAATTTGTGAATTGTGTGGGTCGTATCCCCAGAGAGTTGCCTGGTTTAACTTCCCCAGCGGAGCTTCTCATTTCCCCAAGCGGAATTTTTGTAGATTGGTTGGACTACCCCAGCAGGTTTCCCTTTGTTTTCCCCTATCAGAGTTGATTCATTTTTTCCCCAACAGGGTTGTTTCATTACTCCCCGGCGAGTTGCTTTGTCCTCCCCTAGTGGATTTGTATTGTTGGCTCCCCAACAGTTATTTTGTTGTCCCCCAGCGGATTTAGCTTGAAGATTCCTCAGCACAGTCGTCCTGTGTATCTCTCCCCGCAGAGTTCTTATCATTTTTGCATTGCATATAGTAAATCATTGCATCCTCAAACTGCGTAGCATTTCCATCCCATATGGAGCATTACGCCATAGAAAAATTCAAACATATGCATTCATGTGTTCGAAACCACATCAGGCTTTATCCCCGGCAGAGGCGGATCATCTTTATTCAACATCAGCACCAAGTCTGCTACAGTTGCTTCGACAGCATTCAGAATTTGCTTATCCCCACAGAGGTTTATTTCCTCACCCGATGGTGACAGAGGTTTATTTCCTCACCCGATGGTGACAGAGGTTTATTTCCTCACCCGATGGTGACAGAAAATTTGTTTCTCCCCAGCGAGACCCCTAGCAAGTGATCAGCCTTGCCTTGACATATCTCAGATGTCCGTTCTTGTGATACCGGTAAGTGTCATGTCAAACACCCGCATGTGTCTTCTTTGTTTTGGTGTCGGTAAACGCCATTGCTTCGGTGTCGGTAAACATCGAGTCTCACCCAGTCATCGGTAAATGTCTGGTCATTTTTGGTGTCGGTAAACGCCATTGTTTCGGTGTCGGTAAACATCGAGTATTTCTGTCAGTCATCGGTAAATGTCTGATAATCCCCAACAGAAATCCCCAGTAGAGTCATCGGTAAATGTCTTGTCTGGTTTTCAGTGGCAAATATTTGTTTGTCTCTTCCCAATAAATTCCTCATTCCCAGTCATCGGTAAATGTCTGGTCATTCTTTTTGATGTCGGTAAACATCATCTTTCGATGTCGGTAAACATCGTGTCTCACCCCAGTCATCGGTAAATGTCTGGTCATTTCTTTGTTCCCTTGTTAATAAAATCAGGATCCCCAGAAGTCGTCGGTAAACGTCTTGTCTGGTATCACCACAAAGATTTTGTTCCTCCCCAAGAGGAGATGCCATCGGTAAATGGCCCAGTTTTTCTTCGATATCGGTAAATATCGGATTCCCAGTTGCAGCAGCCATCGATAAATGGCCTTGATATCGGTAAATATCAAGTTTGCTTTGAAGCCACCATCGGTAAATGGTCTCGCTTCCTTTCAACATCATTTGTTTCCCAGCAGCCATCGGTAAATGGTCTTGCTGAAGTTGATATCGGTAAATATCAAGTTTTAACCATCGGTAAATGGTTCTGTTTTTCTTAAGTTGTTTTCCCAGCAGCCATCGGTAAATGGTCGTGCTGAAGTTGATATCGGTAAATATCAAGATCCCAGTTCTAACCATCGGTAAATGGTTTAGTTTTTTTCAGAAGTTTGTTTTCTCCAGCCGCCATCGGTAAATGGTCTCGCTGAAGATGATATCGGTAAATATCAAGGTTCCAGTTCTCCAAACCATCGGTAAATGGTTTTGATTTTCTGAAGCAGTCATGCAGTTTGTCATCGGTGAATGACGTGGTTTCTTTGTATTATGTCCGGTCGGTGCAAATTTCTACGGTTCTTTTGTATTCAATCCCTGTTTACCCTGAAAGTCTGACAGCCGTTGCTCTCATCCGTTCGGGTTCCCAGCTGATTGAATAGGGGCAGCTGTAGCACCTCAAATTTGCACCTATCATTGTACATACCATTTCATATTAGGTCATAGCATATCATGATACATTTGCATTGTCCCCAGTTGCCTCAGGAGCAAGCAAGCAAGAATTAGGTCAAACTGATCAGGAGATCAGTCTACCAATCAAGCAAAGGTGTTTCTCAAGGAATCAAAGCCCTAGGGTTTGCCCATCAAGTTCACATGTCTTGGAGTATCATTTGAAGTGTTCAAGTCAAGGGTTGAAGGCTCAGAGGTCAGCAGTCAATGCACAACCAGGTCAAAACCCTAGATAATCAACAGTCAAATCAAAGCAGTGGATGGTGGCCATTCTTGTGGAATTTGGGCACCATGGTCAATATTCAAGAGTTCATTTGTCTTGAGACATCATTCGGAGTCAAAGTCTCAAGGAATTGGGGTTTGGAATTCATCAGAAGTGCACAGTCAAGTCCAAAACCCTAGAAAGTCAAAGTTGGTCAACTGTGGTTGATTCTTTGGATTTGATGGATAGAAATGGTTTGAAGGAGCTTATTCATGTCCTAATAAACCTCATATGTCATGGCAATCAACATCATGGAAGAATTTGAAGCAAATCAGAAAAATTCCCAAAATAGAAACTGGACCTGTAATTTCAACTGCCAAAAATAGAAACTTCTTGATCCTCAACTTACATCATGATACAAGCTTCAAATGAATTTTTGCCCAACATGAAAGTTGAAGATCTTGTTCTCCCATTTTCAAAAAGTCCAAGAACATCAAAATCCCATGTGTGGTTGTCAAGATATGATCAAATCATTTTCATCAATTTGTGAACTTCAAAGGGCCATATCTCCCAAACCATAAGGCCAAATTTGGTGGGGTTTTTTCCTACAAACCACATTTTTCATCCTCTTTCCAAAAATATAAATTTCATGACCTAAAACCTTGCCAATCAAAATGGCATTTTTGGACCTTTTGCATTTAAATTCAAAGTTTGACCAAACTTTGACTTTTTGAGTTTTTGACTTTTTCTTGATTTGGTCAATTGGGAAATGTTCCATATCACATTTGTGACTTGTTCCAATTCCAAAACCATGTCCCTACCATCATTCCATCATCATTTTGAATCAAAATGCAAATTTGGCATTGTTGCAAATAGAAGTACATAAGCAAAGCAAGGTACAGCATGCTGCAGCAGACCACAAACAGCATTTTGTTTGGTCATTTGCAGTCTGTCCAAGCCCACTCAAGCAGACAAACACACCCCATTTTCCACTTGTTCCACAATTAGCAAAATTGCCAATTTGAATCATTAAGCATAAACCAGCTTACCACTTAATTAACCAATGCTAAACAGACCCTTATAAGCTTTCTTCTGTCACATTTTTACCCTAGTTTTTGGCAGCCTACATCACAGAAAAAGACACTTTCTCTCTTTCTTGCATATTGGCCAAAAGAGAATTTCTGCAGAACCATCAAAAGAAACTCGAATGCCCTTGGTTCCTCCCTGCTCTAGACAACATTTAAAGGCTTTTTGAACCATTAAAACCCTGCTGGAACTCCATCCTCGAGTTCTGTTTTCCTCAGCCCCTTCCAATGGCAGATGGTTATTTGTTTGTTTCCAAGCTTCCTTGAGTCAAAAGAACTTCACCATCCAACATCTCCAAGCATAAACACCATCTGTTTCAAGGAGGATCATCAAGAACATCACTGTTGCACGATTTCCTCCAAAACAAGTAAGCAATTCGACTTCCTCCTTTTACCATGCCATGATGTGCTTTGGATAGTTTGTTTGATGCTGATTCAAATGAATGTTAGCTTGCTTGAAATGGTTATGTCATGGCCAAGAAATTTAGATTTCATGTTGTGTGTCCAAACTTATTTCTGTTCGATTCACCTTGCTTGCTTTGATTCCTTAAAATGTGATGCTATATTATTGTTCCTTGATGGTTAATGATGCTGTTGGTATGATTGATTATGGATTCTGGACATCTTGAAATCTCAATCTGCATATTATTGATGAAGGCATGCTGCTGTTTTGAAACCCTCATGCTGTTTCCAGAAATCCACTTGGATTGTGTTTTGTGTGTTGGTATTAGTATGCTACATAAGTACATATGCCTGGCCATTGAGTGGTTTTGCTCAAAATCTGTTTGATGTTAATGATGAACATTGTTGCTGATGAATATGCTGCTGCTGTGCAAATTTATAACCTGTCCAGGATTTCCATGATTATGTTTGTTTGGTTGATTGGTTAATGCCTACTTGATATTCATTGCACCATGCCCTTGTGTGTTTTTTGCTTGAAAACTTATTGGATGATTGTTGAATCATGGAGTTGAAATTGATGAATGCTGCTGTATTGGTATTGGCATGATCACTTGTACTGCTATGTTGTTATGCCTGAACCATTTCCACTGCAATTGCTATGCCATGACATTGTGTGTTTGTGTTTAAAATTTGTTGGATGTTGATGAATCATAAACATGAAATGGATGCTGCTTACCCTGTTAAGTGATTTTTGTTTTCTTTGATGTTGGTTAAGCATGAGGTGAGTTTGTGCAAGTTGCTGTTTAAACCATAGTCTTCCAGAAGCCTACATGAACTTAGTGGCTTACTATTGTTTTAGTTGTGTGAGAGCCAACATTATGTTAAACCCTGTTGCTGCAATTATTTGTTAATGTTGTTGTTCATGTTGAGGATTGACTGATGAACATTGAATGATGATGCCTGCTGCTGTTTTTGAAACCTTGTGAGTATTGCCTAGAAATCCATGTAAATCATGTTAGCCATGCTGTTGTTTGGTTGCATTGTGAACATTACCAATTGCCATGTCCGTTGTGTATTGTTGGAATTTCAATTGCCATGACCTCAATGTTGATTACATGAACCATGCTAGTTAAACCCTGCTGTTGTGATTGCTTGCTCAAATTTTATGTTATGATGTTGTTGAACCCTGCTTGCTATGCCATTTTGTCCATGTGTTGTTATTGGATTTCATTGTAATTGCTTTGATGATGAACACTGAATGGTGCATACTGCTGTGTAAAAACCTATCATTTCCGGAACTTCCTTTTGATATGCTTGTTTTGTTGTTGGTCGATATTGCTTCATGATGACAGTGTTTCCTTGCCATGTCGAATGCTGTTGTTGCCTGTTGATTGAACATTACCATTGCCATGTTTGTTCTGCTTGGTTTGATGATGTTGAACATTGGGTGATGAATATACCCTGCTGCTATTTTAAGCTGCCAAGAATTCTCATGATTAGGCTTGTTTTGGTTGATTAGCTGATGATGCATGATGTTGGTATTTCATAAGTCGTGCTCCTTTGGTTGACTATGGTGTGTGGGCTGTTTGGTGGATGATTGAACATGATAGACATGAAACCATGCTGCTGTTTCCAAAACCTGCCCTGTCCAGATTTGTTTTCATGATTAATATTTGCTTTGTTGTTGATTGATGTTTGAATGATAATGATGCATACCATGCTGCTGTTATGCTTGAACCATGCCCTTCTGCTGTTATGCAATGAACATGAATGCCCTGCTGATGGAAAACTTCAAACCTGCTTGCTAAACTCATGCTGTTGTGTGCTGTTGTTTGTTTTGGTGTGGATGTTGGTAACTACATGTATACCCTGCTGCTGTTTCGCATGAACCTAACCATGTCCAGAAATTCACTTCGTTTCATACTCTGTTTGTTGGTTAACATTGCCTAATGATGATATTACCTTGTCATGATTGATCATTGATGCTGTTGTATTGTTTGATCATGCCTTTGCTGCTTAAACCTTAAAGTTTCATTTGAAAAAACCAGAAATTTGAACTTGTTTGGCCATGTACTGTTCTATTGGCTGGGAGCCAATCAGAACATTTCGTTTTGCCTTGCCAAAACGCAGTAGTTTTGATTAATGAACCCAAAATTACTAGTTTGCCACTGCGTTGACTTATGTTGACCAATTGCCATACCATTTTGTTCATGTTTGCATCATAATTTCATCCAATTTCCAATTTATTTCTCATTCAATTTTCATCAAAAAAAATTATGAATTTTTTTTCCTCATACTCATGAATGTGTCTAGTATTTTATGGTGAATTTTAATTAATTTTCCATTGGCTGGATTTTAATTGGTAATTATTTTCTTGACATGTATGCCAAAATGATACATTGAGCCAAATCTTTTGTGAAATTGTCATGTTATATCCAATGAGCCTGAATTTTTTTGTGATGAAACTAGACTCCTTGACCTTTGTCTCCATATAGACTTTGTGCATTTATCATTTGTGGATTGGGAGTTATGATTTTTTGAAGTCATGTGTTGCATTGGGTGTCATACCATGATCATGTATTTTCACAAATTTTGTTCACACACTTCCTCTTATCCAATTGACTCCAAATTTTGCATGAATGATCCCTTGTATGTCTAATTGATGTATGAATTTTCTTGGAATTAATCTTGCTGTTTTCCATTTGATTGAGAATTTTCTTCCATACTTGGTCATTTGTTGACTTTTTTGTGCTATACATTGCCAAATCTTTTGTGAAATTCTCAAATCTTATTGTATGACCATGAAATTTCATATGTGAAAACTAGACATCTCAAGCTTTGCATTGGTGTTAACCTCATTCATTTATCTTCTGTTTTCAAATTGATATGATTTTTTGAAGTTGACCCATGCTTGTTGACTTTCACTATGCTTGCTTGAACTTGGTTTGACTTCATGATTTTAATTGGCTGCCTTCCTCTCATCCAAATGCCATGAAATTTTACATGTATACCATGTTAGATGTTAGGATTGAATGTGATTATTTTCATAATTTTTGGGATTGCTTGAGTTGACTTTTGATGCAAGTCATTCTGTTGACTTTTGTGTGCTTCCCATTGCCATGTGTTGACTTTAAATGTCCATGAAATGATCATAATGCATGATTTGAATGTGGGCCCAAATGTGTTAGCTTCCCAAATGTTTGACTTTGACTTTGAGTTGACTTTTCCTTGCTGCCTTGACTATTTCTTTCATGCTTGACCCTAGGCTAGTCCTAGTGGTCTTTTAGCTTACAGTTGAGTTCATCTGTTTCAGGTTAAGCCAATGCTTCAAAAGATCACTCAGTTTTGATTGAGTTTGGTTATGTACATCATGTTGCTAACCTTTTGTTTTGCAGATGGTTTAACTCATAACTTGAGTCTTATGCTTTGCTCAGTTGACCCCCTGTGTTGACTGTTTGCCATTTCTTTTGATTTAAACTTTTGACTTGTTTACTAATAAGTTTGACTTTTTCAGGTACTTTAGTTGCTTAAGTTCTCTGAACTTGCTTGCTTTGCTATTTTAGCATTTGCTTTTGAGGTATAAACCTTCCTTTCTTCATGTAGTCTGGAGACCCGGTCTGTTATTTGACCGGGCAAACTGTCTGAAGTCCTCCTTAAGAGGCAATGCCTGTGTTTGTTTAAAATTGTCCCAAGCAGGAAAAGTCCTCATTTGAGGCAATTGGTGGAAGGTAGGGATAAGCAATCTATCCCCCACTATTCAGTGTGTCCTCTCTCTGCTCCCATTACATGGTTGAAGCATCGAGATAAAAACCCAAGATCTATCGAGTCAATAATGAGGAAAGAGTTCCATCTTTCTGAACTCCCCCACTTTCTATTATTTGATGCTCTCCCTGATTAGGGATAGAAGCAATGAGGCACACCCCTCATCTCCTTTCATCTGCTTCACCTTAGCCTCTCAATGGCAAGGTTAAGAGCAACACTTACCCCATTCCAGTTGGCCCTAGTGCCTAACCTTTGATGTTTGAGCCCCCTTGTTGGTGTGTTTATTCTTATGCTGTATGTGTTTGTGATTGCCTTGTTTGCTTCCTTAGGCTTTAGTTTGTGCTTGCCCTTGTGCAAGGTAGGTTGTGTGGCTTAACCCTTGTGTGAGCCACACTTAGAGTTGTTTTGCCGAACTACGGCAACTCTGATTCTCATGTTCAGATGAGATACGTAGGCACGAGACGCGATGTCTTGCCGAGTTTTGACTAACCACTAACACTAATTTCCTTTCTCTCACCCCTGTTGTGATTGAGATATCCCCCTTTCTCTTGCCCTAGTTGCAATCGAGACTTTGCTTTTTCCTGTGTCTGTTTAAGATAGGTTGGCCCTTGTGCCATTTAGCTAGAAACCTTAACTTAGGGTTGACTTTGCATGACAACATCTAGGCTCGAGTCGTAGTCTCCCTAGTGTTGTGTCTCCCTCTGTTATCTGGTTAGGCTAGATCCTTGTCCCTGCGTAGGGGAACTACATCGCCCTGATCTTCATACCAGATGAAGTATGTAGGCAGGAGATTGAGCTGATCTCTCCGGGCGCCTTTTTTCTTTTTGTGTGTGTTGTCTGACCTTTGCTAAGCTCGAGTCCCCGTACTCCTTAGCATTTGCTGTCTGTTTGTGTGTGTTTGACAGTTATAGGCTGAGTCCCAGACTCCCTATCTATCTGTTGTGTTGTTTTGGTTCGGATGTCAATGTAAGTCCAGCGATTGGCATTTGGGCTCCACGTTTGCCTCTTTGCGTGTGTTTAGGTTCGGATGCTGATGTAAGTCCAGCAATTGGCTTTCAGGCTCCACGTTTGCCTGTGCCTTTGTTTGTTTGTGTGCGTGTCAGCCGAGCTACGAATGCTCTGATTCTTCTCTCGTCCGAGAAGATACGTATGCATAGGATACGATATCCTAGCGAGCATGTTTCGTTTCCCCAGTCCGAACTACTTCGACTCTGATGTCTATGCCTGATAGACTAAGTAGGCCCAGGATGCGATATCCTGCCGAGTCAGTTTCAGTCAGTCTCTTTCGCTTCTTTCAGCCAGTGTGTGTGTGTTTTAGCAGTGTTTTAGCAACCAATTTCCTTCCTTTTGTGCGTGGATCCCGTAGAGTACTACGGATGCGTAGGGTGCCTAACACCTTCCCTTCGCATAACCGACTCCCGAACCCATCCTCTTTGGTCGCGAGACCATGTTTTTTCCTAGGTTTACTTCGAGCGTTTCCTTTCCCTCTTTTGGGATAAATAACGCACGGTGGCGGCTCTGTTGTTTCTTTCTTTTCCCGCCGGTTTTTCGCGCGATGCGACACTAGTGATGATGATGAGGTGCTTCGTTTGATAAAGAAGAGTGAGTTCAATGTGGTGGAGCAGCTGCTCCAAACTCCTTCCAAGATTTCAGTGCTTTCTCTCCTCATGAATTCTGAAGTACATAGAGAAGCATTGCAAAAGGTATTGGAGCAAGCTTATGTGGAACATGATGTAACTGTGGATCAATTTGACCATATTGTGGCTAACATTACTTCCTATAACAACTTGAGTTTCTATGATGAAGAACTCCCCGAGGAGGGTAGGAATCACAACCTAACATTGCACATGTCGATGAATTGTAAGGAGGATGCGCTATCCAATATGTTGGTTGATACCGATTCTTCGTTGAATGTACTCCCCAAATCAACTCTATCCCGATTATCGTATCAAGGCGCTCCTATGAGATACAGTGGCGTGATCATCAAAGCTTTTGATGATTTTCGTAAGACCGTTATTGGTGAGGTGGACCTTCCAGTGAAGATAGGTCCGAGTGATTTTCAAATTACTTTTCAGGTAATGGATATCCATCTAGCCTATAGCTGTTTGTTAGGAAGGCCATGTATACATGAGGCGGGAGTTGTTACATCCACTCTGCATCAAAAATTGAAATTTGTGAAGAATGGTAAGCTCGTCATCGTGGGTGGAGAGAAAGCGTTGTTGGTGAGTCATCTGTCGTCTTTCTCGTATGTGGAAGTTGAGGATGAGATTGGAACTCCATTACAAGCTCTATCTATTGTTCAAGAGAAGAAAGCTGGGGCACCTATGTCCTCTTTTAAAGACGTTCAGAAAATTATTGAAGATGGAAGTTCTGATCAGTGGGGCCGGATGATAGAGGTCGCCGAGAACAAGAATCGTGCTGGTTTGGGATTTCAGGAAGGGTCGTCTGCAGTGAAAGTTGAAGGTGTGCAACCTAGTTTCCGTAGTGGAGGGTTCATCCATGGTAATGAATAACACTCAGCTGCAGTAATTGAGGAAGATGAAGATGAAGACTGCGCCGATTTTGTGACGCATGGAAAAGCTTGCAACAATTGGATCATTGTCGATATTCCTGTTATTGTTCATCGCTCTAAGTAATTGATTTATTATTTTTGAAAATCCTTCTCTTATGGCTAAGGGAGAAGTGAACATTTTCAGGCATCTTTCAATTTGATCATTAATAAAATACAATTCTATTCATCCACATCTATGATGTTTTATTTTACTTTTTGCTTTTCTGAAAATGGTAATCACAAAAACCATAAATAAATAAATAATAATTATCCATATGCATAATATTTGGTCACAATTCACTTCTCTAAAATCAAAATATCAAATCATTATGCAGGTTAGTTTCTAAACCCATTGAATACAATGATCCTACCCTTCTCCAAACTTTGAATTCCCTGTGTTTGAGGCTGAGGAAGAAAGTGACGAAGAATTGTCTGATGAATTGTCTCGTCTACTTGAGCACGAGGAAAAAGCAATTCAGTCGTTCGAAGAGCAGATTGAGTTAGTAAACTTGGGTTCCGAGGATGATGTGAAGGAAGTCAAGATTGGATCTCGACTGTGTCCAGAAGCTAAGAAAGGGTTGATTGATCTTCTCCGAGAGTATTCAGATGTATTTTCTTGGTCCTATCAAGACATGCCTGGTTTAGATTCTGAGATTGTGGAGCATAGATTGCCGTTGAAGCCAGAATGCTCGCCAGTCAAGCAGAAGTTGAGGAGGACTCACCCTGACATGGTAGTGAAGATCAAAGAAGAAGTGCAAAAGCATATTGATGATGGTTTCCTTGTTACTACTGAGTATCCGCAATGGGTGGCCAACATTGTGCCTGTTCCGAAGAAGGATGGAAAAGTCCGTATGTGCGTCGATTATAGAGATTTGAACAAAGCTAGTCCGAAAGATGATTTCCCTCTGTCACACATTGATATGTTGGTAGACAATACAGCTAAATTCAAATTCTTTTCGTTTATGGATGGATTTTCCGGATATAATCAGATCAAGATGGCATCCGAGGATATGGAGAAGACCATATTCATTACACCCTGGGGAACATTTTGTTATAGAGTGATGCCTTTCGGTTTAAAGAATACTGGTGCAACGTACCAGAGAGCTATGACCACTCTTTTTCATGATATGATGCATAAAGAGATCGAAGTCTATGTTGATGACATGATTGCTAAATCCAGTGATGAAGAAGAACATGTTAAGCATTTATTGAAGTTATTCCAGCGTTTGAGGAAGTATAAACTCCACTTGAATCCCAATAAATATACTTTTGGTGTTCGTTCTGGTATGTTGTTGGGCTTTATTATCAGCAAGAAGGGTATTGAAGTTGATCCTGCCAAGGTCAAAGCAATACAAGAGATACCCGCGCCTAAAACTGAGAAGCAAGTCAGAGGTTTTCTTGGCCGCTTGAATTATATCCCCAGATTCATTTCACACATGACTACCACATGTGTGCCTATATTCAAGCTTCTTCGGAAAGATCAGTCTTGTGATTGGACCGAAGATTTCCAGAAAGCTTTTGACAGTATTAAAGAGTATCTTCTTGAGCCTCCGATTCTGTCTTCGCCTATTGAAGGAAGACCATTGATCATGTATTTGACTATCCTTGATATGAGTATGGGTTGTGTTCTTGGTCAGCAAGATGAAAATGGAAAGAAAGAATATGCTATCTACTACCTCAGTAAGAAATTCACCGACTGTGAGACTCGGTCTTCTATGCTAGAAAAGACTTGTTGCGCATTGGATTGGGCTGCTAAGTGTCTGCATCAATATATGTTGAATCATACCACTTGGTTAATATCCAAAATGGATCCAATCAAGTATCTTTTTGAGAAGCCTGCTTTAACTGAGAGGATTGCCCATTGGCAGATGTTGTTATCAGAGTATGATATTGAATACCGATCTCAAAAAGAAATTAAAGGTAGTGTCTTAGTTGACCATTTGGCTTACCAACCTATTGAAGATTATTAGCCAGTGTAGTATGATTTCCCTGATGAAGAGATCTTGTACTTGAAAATGAAGGATTATGATAAACCATTGCTTGAAAAGGGGCCAGAGCCTGGTTCCCGTTGGGGCATGGTATTTGATGGAGTTGTTAATCAGTATGGTAATGACATTGGGGCAGTGATTATTACTCCTCAAGGCACATATTTTCCGTTTATAAATAGATTGACTTTCAAGTATACAAACAATATAGCTGAGTATGAAGCTTGCATTATGGGACTTGAAGAGGCCATTGATCTCAGAATCAAGTATTTGGACGTCTATGGAGATTCAACTTTGGTTGTGAACCAGATCAAAGGTGAATGGGAGACGAATCAACCCGGTTTGATACCATATAGAGATTATGCGAGGAGGATTTCGACTTTCTTTACAAAGGTTGAATTTCATCATATCCCTCGAGATGAAAACCGGATGGAAGATGCTCTTGCAACGTTGGCTTCAATGATTATGGTGAAGTTCTGGAACGAAGTTCCCAATTTGACTGTGATGTGTCTTGATAGGCCAGCTCATATGTTTGCTATTGAAGAGATCAAGGATGAGAAGCCATGGTATTTTGATATCAAGTGTTTCCTCCAAAGTCAGATTTACCCGCCTGGGGCATCTTTGAAAGATAAGAAGACTTTGAGAAGATTAGCCAACAACTTCTGCCTGAATGGTGATGTGTTGTACAAAAGAAACTTTGATATGGTTCTTCTCAGATGCGTGGATAGACACGAAGCAGACATGTTGATGACTGAAGTCCATGAAGGTTTCTTTGGCACTCATTCCAATGGACATGCTATGGCAAAGAAGATGTTTAGGGCAGGTTACTATTGGCTGACAATGGAATTTGTCTGCTGCAAGTTTGTGAAGAAATGCCACAAGTGTCAAATCTATGCAGATAAAATTCATGTTCCTCTGACACTGTTGAACATCATTTCCTCCCCATGGACCTTCTCCATGTGGGGAATTGATATGATTTGCATGATTGAGCCCAAAGCGTTAAACGAACATCGTTTCATTCTGGTGGCTATTGATTACTTCACAAAGTGGGTTGAAGCGACATCGTATGCGAATGTAACGAAGAAAGTTGTTGTGAGGTTTATCAAAAATCAGATTATATGCTGGTATGTTATGCCAAGTAAGATCATTACTAATAATGGATCTAACTTGAACAATAATATGGTGGGAGCTCTTTGCAAAGACTTCAAGATTGCACACCATAATTCTTCTCCCTACATACCTAAGATGAACGGGGTTGTTGAAACTGCAAATAAGAACATCAAGAAGATCATTCAGGAGATGGTTGTGACTTATAAAGATTGGCATGAGATGCTTCCGTTTGCTTTGCATGGGCATCGTACATCCGTCTGCACTTCAACAGGGGAAACCCCTTTCTCACTCGTTTATGGCATGGAAGTTGTGCTCCCGTTAGAGGTTGAGATCCCATCATTGCGCGTCTTGATGGAAGCCAAGTTGACCGAGGCTGAATGGTGTCAGACCAGGTATGACCAACTGAATTTGATTAAAGAGAAGAGGATAACTGCCATGTGTCATGGTCAGTTATATCAGCAGAGAATGAAGGAAGCTTTTAATAAGAAGGTCAGACCTCGTATGTTCAGAGAAGGTGACCTTGTGCTCAAGAAGATTCTATCTTTCAAACCAGATTCTAGGGGAAAATGGACTCCTAATTATGAAGGTCCATATGTTGTTAAGAGAGCCTTTTCAGGAGGTGCTTTGATTCTTACAACTATGGATGGTGAAGAGTTCACTCGTCCTGTGAATGCTGATGCAATCAAGAAATACTTCGCCTAAAAAGAAAAGAACAACTCGCTAAGTTGAAAACCTGAAAGGGCGGCTTAGGCAGAAATGAGCGTCTCGGTGGATTGAAAACCCGAAAGGGAGATCCAGGCAAAAGTTAGAGGCATAAAACAGAAAGAATTATCCCGATAAATTGAGTACCCCACCTTGGGGCAATTTATGCAAAAATTAGGGATTATGGCAAGTAACTGCAAGTTGTTGATCTCCGTTCTTGAAGACTTTCTTGATCACAATGTTCGGTTCTGATTCATCTTCAACCAAAGCCAAGAGCACAGTGGATATTGAAGGCGGTAGAAGGATTAGTGATCATTGTATTCAATGTAGCCCTTTTCCATGTAAATTACCATTTTTTCCAACTTTTGTAAAGATCTATGGAGTCTTGTCATTTACAGACTACCATCCTATTAAATAAAGTTGAGCCTTTATCCAATTGTTTTTACTCTTATTTATTCAGCTAGTTAGCATTAAATTTTATTGTGATCATTTTGAAATTAAAGTTGTAAAACAAAAATCATGTTTTCTCAAATAATAAAAGCGATTACTTTTTAAAGAGCAATCGATTTCATTTAAGGATATCCACAGTGGCCCGAGGACAGGTAAGCCCTAAAATGCGAAGTATTGTTGGTTTTCCCCAAGCAATTGGTGTGATCTCTGTTTCTTCCCCATCAACTTTTCAGCTTCCAGCCGAGTTTTGATAGTTCCCTCAGTTGAGTTCGTAATTGCCTCCCTCGAGTTGTAGGCGCATTATCGCAGCAGGTTGCATAAATTCAGCAAACTTTGTTTCCCCTTAAGTCGCCAACAGAGTTATCCATTATCGTTGTTAGCCTTGATTCTTGAGCAGTATTTTCAGTCCTCTGCAAGGTTGTCGCCCATTTGATATGGTGTTGACCTAAACTTCCCTGCAGAGTTGATAATGCAGGTTTTTGCCCATTAACAATGCACTTTGTGTTTCATTGTTTCCCTGATCCTCTGCTACGATGGTGTCCTTTCAACCATGCAGATTTGGTATGTATGATCTCTTTCAATTGTAGGGTGTTAGCCCCTTAAGCAGAAAGAGTTTAACCTTTCTCATTCCCCACTAAGTTATTTCTTCGTGGATGATCATTATTTTAGCTTCCTCCCCAGTTGATTGTCTGGATGAAATCACTCCCCCTAAGTTATATCCTCATTGGGTTGAGTCTTTGATTGACCGTTTCTTTCTAGATCTTACCTAGATAGATGCTTTTGGTCTCCTAAGAGTCTATTACCCAGTAACTGGTAATTTTCTTCTCAATTTGCAAGTATTTCACTTCTGCCCTAATATCCGACAAAAGTAACCTTTTTCTCCCTAGCGGATTTGTTTTCACGTCTCCCAGGAAGTTTATCCTTGATATGTTCATCTTAACCGATGACATATATTTTCTTCCCCTGCTTTGAGTTTATCCTTGATATGGTCACTTTAATCAGTGACGGATATTCTCGTTTTGGTATTCTACCCAGTAAAAAGGTAGTTGTAATCCCTATTTTGTTTCCTATAAGGGTAATCCTTGATATGTTCATCCTAACCGATGAAGGATTTCCTCTTCTTTGTGGTCTTCTGCCCAGTAACCGGTAGTTGTAAATCCTGCTTTCCCTTTTGCGGAGTTTATCCTTGATATGTTCATCCTAACCGGTGACATATATTCTCTTTTCGATATTCTATCCAGTAAATGATATATGTGATTCCTATTTCTCCCCTCGGAGTCTATCCTTAATATGTTCATATTAACCGATGATAGATATTCTCTCTTCGGTATTCTATCCAGTAGCCGATAGATATAATTCCTACCCTTCTTTTTCAGGCAGTTTATCCTTGATATGTTTACCCTAACTGGTAATGGATATTCTTCCTAATGTCCCCAGGTGAGTCTATCCTTGACATGTTCATCTTAATCGATGATGGATATTCTTCCCTTTGAGTCTATCCTTGATATGTTCACCTTAGCCGATGACGAATATTCTCTTTCTTTGTGGTCTTCTGCCCAGTAACCGGTAGTTGTAAATCCTATTTTATTTGGTTCTTTCCTCAGCGAGGCATCCTTGATATGTTTACCCTAACCGGTAACAGATGTCCTCTCTAACAAATTCTGTTATTACCTTATCCAGTAACCGGTAGTGGATAATACACTTCTGTCACTCCTGTGTTGAAGACTATTTCTTCCCCAGTTCAGTCTGAGTGCATATTTCCTCAGTGAGATCACATTCCCTGCTTGGTTCGAGTATTTCAACTTTGATCTGATCTACCTGTTTCCCCTACAGATGTTCCTTTTATTCCCCAACTAAGTCTTTCCATTGATTTATTTTCATGGAATCCCTCGAGTCCCCCAACAGTTTTAAATTCGTAGCCTGGTCTACGCACAACCTTTTATCCCCCAGAGTCTCTATCTCCCTAGTGAGCTTTCCTCACGAAATGCATTATACTCCTGCGGATTTTCGATCTCTCCGGATTCTTTTCCTCTATGACAACATTTTCCCCATAAAGATTATTTCAACATTCATATCATATGCATCATGAGCTCTCTTAGCGACCAAAATTTATTTCAATATTTTGTTATTTAAGTCCATTCTACTGAGTCGATACGAAGATTTTAACCTTCATCTCCTCAGCTAGAACGTCCTTAAATAGGGGTAGCTGTAAGACCCTAATTTTGACCCTAAGACCCCTCATGCTATCTCATCATATGCATTGGCATTTGGATCACACCTTGGCATTCTCCTTACCCCTCATTCATTGGGTTTGCATTGGGAGAGATCACCAAGCACTGTTAGTTGTACCATACTTTATTTTTCATTATTTACTAACCAAAATACCAAAAATATGTCAATGCATAGTTTACTGCTTTTGTAGGTAGTGTACATGCTCACTTATGCTCTATCAGGCTCATATCTAGGGTTTGAGACCCTCATTACAAGGAGCTCAATCAAGAATTGGTTTACTTTAGCTCTAAGTGTCATATATGAATCCCCATGATATTTACATGTTATTTTTATCAAGAAATCATCAAGATTTTGGAGTTGGTTTGCCTTGGAAATCCTAATTCATTTGGGTGTCTTGTGTGACTTCTTCAACAAGTTTCTTCAACAATTGATCAAACATTTCAAGGGATAATTCACATCCATCATCTTATGCATATATGATCCTCCATGAGTCCCAAAAGTCAAGATAATATCAAGCTAGCAAGTTGGTTCATGGTGGTTGACCAGAGGATTTCAACTGGTCAAAACTGGGGTTCCCTAGACCCTATCTCCTACAATTTGTATCATATGAAAATGATTCCAAGATAAAAGTTACTCTAAATGACATTGCAAACAACTTTCATGTTAAGGTAAAGAGCTATTTTTGCTTGGAAAGTCATTTTTTATGGTGAAAGATTATAGGTCATTTTGTCTAAACCCTAATTTGGAGGTCAACTTCCCAAGATCATAACTTGCTCATTTTGTATGAGATGAAATCCATTCAAATTCCATGATTAAATTCACGACGTCTACTTCAACTTTTATGTTTGTAGGAAGTACAAATTCAACTTGAAAATGCATATGCCAAGTGAAAACATTATAGGTCATTTTGGACTAATACCATTGAACAAGTGATTTTCCTCAACTTCTAAAATGCATAACGCCTTCATGCCAAATCAAAATGATGTCTAATTTGTGACCAAATTGAAGATATTTGAAAGAGTTACAACTATTATGAAGGAACGTTTCTCATTTAAAACCCATAGAAAAAGTTATTCAAGGTGGAAAAGTGAACATATGGCTTGGTACTTAGAATTTTTTTTGATAGGTTTGATTTTCCAAACTTCCACCTCAAAGTTCATCATGATCCAAGCTTCAAATGAAAAAGTGTTCAACATGAAAGTTGTTCCTCTTGAGCTAACCTTTCCATAAAGTCCAAAATTATCTCATTTGGAAAAAGTATGAATAACTTGCGTATGGCTTAAAGTTGAAGGACCATTTGGATACTTTGAAGTTCCACTTTTCATACACGAGTGCATGGCTTGTCAACACGATTTCAGCATTGCTTACACACAATTTTGGACCTAAGTGCATCATTTGATGGGCCTATCACACGCCCATGCAAGCATGCAAGTGAGATTTTCAACTTAGGCCAAAAATGGAAGTGTGCAATTATCAATATCCTTGGCTATAAATAGAAGCTCTCTTGCTCAGAATTGAGGACCCTGGCACGCAAGCTTTGAATCAGCAACCCTAAACCCTCACCATTAAAGGATGAACTTGAAGATTTAAAAATCAAGTTTCAATTCCTACTATTTTTGAGATTGAAACTCCAAGAGTCCGTCCCTTTCCTTGATCCATTTCCATTCCATCAAGCATCTGAAGCAAGGCCAAGCATAATTGAGAGCAAGATCACGCCAATCTGAAGCTGTAGTGAAGGTAATTTTTAGAATTTTTCATCTCTTCGATTCTCACTCAATTCTCCACTATTCTTGTTAATTTTTGGTTGTCTGAAGTCCTACCAATGTAGGCGAGAAGATTGAGTTGCTTTGAGGTCAAATCGAAGCAACTCAGATCATGAACCTAAAAATTCAACTCCCTATATCTTTTTATATACTTGGAGTTAGATAAAATTGAGGCCAGATTCGAGCTCCTGAGCATTTTTTCTTTAAATTCATGTCCTCCTTTTTCATTTTGGTGATGGTGGAAGGTGCATCAGTCCGGTGAGGTCCACCGGAGAAGAAAACCGGAGTTCTGACTCCGGCGATGTGTTGGTGTGTCTCTGAACCACATGATCCATTCATTTTGTTTTAATCTTAGGCGTTGGTTTTGATTATCACATGTGTAGCGTTGTTGACTCAAGACCACATGGAACGCGCACTAGAGACCATATGATCTGCCACCTTAATTAATGAGGAAGATCAGATGGTCCACATATTTTTGTAATTTCTGATTTTCATTTTAATTGCTTTATTTTTATTAATTCATATTAATTTTAATATTGATCCAAAAAATATGGGACTTTCACCAAAAAATTTCAAATATTTTTCTCTTTCATTTTCAGAATTAAAATTATTTTTTGGATTAATATTAATATTTTTCATGATTTAATTGTTTTTGTGCATATTTTTAATTGTTTAAAAATACTTTTGCATTTTCAAAAATAATGAAATTTTTTCTCCAAGGTCCTTTGACCTTGTTTAACCTATGATAAATCTCTTGGCCATGTATTTGGTGTTTTGAAGAGGTTTTAGGTTTTTGATCAAACATGATTTAATTTAATTCATTTTTTAATTGTTTAATTGTGAATAAATTGTGTTGAGCTATTTTTATTAACTTGTGAAGTTTGACTAATGTGTTTGGGCCTTGGTCAAGGTTGATTTGACTTTGTTGGATTAAAATCATTGGATTTAGGGGATTGATGGAATGTACATTCCATCTCCCAAAATGAATGAATGATTTTAATTTGATAAAATCCTTCCCTTGTCTAATTTGTGTTTGTCTCATTTCCCCTCCCTCTTCATCTTCAACCCCCTTCTATCTCATTCATTCCATTGACCTATGATATCTCCATATCTTAAGGCTAATTGGTTGATAAACCAATACAAGTATGGATGAGATTAGGTCCACCCTTTTTCCATTTTCTTTTAAGTGTGGTATGTTTTAGGAGTATGGTTCATTATACCATATCTCTAACATGCATTAACACTAAAATTTCTATTTCCCGACCTCAGATAGTTGTGACTTCTACATAGTCCAATTACGATCACTTAACATAGCTAAAATTTTGACCCAAAAACATAACATTTTAGTAAGTGAGATTATAAGTCTCCCCCCTTTCATGGTATTGTATGGAAACTTGGACTTTTTTCCTTCCGTTGGAAGATTTCTTGGTTCAATGATTCGTGCTTGTGAATAGAGGGTTGAGTGTTCTCCAAAGAATGACTTAAACAATTGAAAAGCTAAAACAATACTAACACCTAATCAACTAACATTTGACTAACTTTTAATTTCAAGTCATTTACCTTATGCACTTCAAATTCAAGTCATTTATCATTTGTCATTAGACATATCATTTAACTTGTTTATTTTAATACCATATTTACTTTGCTCACTTGAGCCATATGTTGTTAATATATTGTGATTATATATACTTGTCTTGTACCTTGTTTGTGTTTGTGGTCTTAGGACCTTAATGTACATAATAACAACAAAAACCCTTAAAAAATATTTGAGTGGACTGTTGGATTTGATATGAGACTTAGACTTAGAATTAGGCAACACTCCCTATGCAAAAGGACTTGGCCAATGCCAACTTTTCTGAAGCCAAGCCATAGTGAATTGAACTTACATCTGATGCAAGTATTGAGATCCCTTTTGAGTTCATCTGCTACATGGTCTTGATGCAAATGTAACTTTGAACCTGTGTCTAATGCCTTATTCTGAGCTATTCAAGGAGTATGTCATCTGATACATGGGGAAGATTATGAAGAAGACTATAGAGTTGCTAGCTTGGATGTGGTTATCTTTATTTTATGTCTTGTTCTTCATCTTACTTGCTTATTGATATTGCTTGATTTTAAAGTCCAAAGGAAAAATGGGTTTCTATATGACATTCTTGTCTATTGGATTGCATCCCACCAGTCAGATCTTTTCAACTTTTAACTTTTAAATTCTTGCTTAGGATTAGTCTATTCATCTCCTCCCATTTCTTAAATTTTAAATCTCTCCCCCTTTCAAAATCTTATTTGCTTGTGATTTTTAAACTTAGACTCTTTATTGCAGATTAGAAACTTTGGCCTTATGCCATTGTGTTTTTAACTTCTCTTTCTTAATCAAACTTGTAAATGAACTTAACCATACTTGACTTAAAATTTCAAAAGACAAAAAGAACTAACACTCATTCAAACTCTTTTGGGCCTTTTGTGCCTCTTTCAAACTCAAACTTTTATTAAAAGCAATCAACTCACTTTGAAATTGATACCACGAACTATGAGGTTTTGATCCCTCATTTTTATGTTGGTATGTAGGCACAAGTCCGAAGGTCTTGTGAAACACAAAAATATAATTAATGAATTCTTTTCTCATCTCCCCACTCTATTTATTGCAAACATCTTTTATGTCAAAACACATACACACATTAAAAAGGGCTCCCTAGGAGTACCTATGACACTTTGGGTGCTAACATCTTCCCTCTGTGTAACCAACCCCCTTACCTGTAATCTCTGGCATTTTATTAGTTTTGATTTGAAAACTTCTTATCTTTGGGTTTTGTTCGTACTTTTCCCTTTTCCTTTGGGTAGTAGCCACTGCACGGTGGCTACTACCCAGAGATAAGTAGGCTAAACCCATAACTAAAAAAGCACGGTGGCTACTACCCAGAGATAAGTAGGCTGAATCCATAACTTCATTCACTTCATTCACTATCAACACCCCATAATTTATGTAAAAGGGAATGAAGTGGTGGATTTAACTAAAATATGTAAAACGGAATGTTTATTGGTGAAAGTGGGTTTCCAAAAACATATGATTGTGTTTCTTGGGATTACCTCAGATACATTATGGGAAGAATGGGGTTTAGGGCTTGGTGGTTGCTTTGGATGGAAGTGTTGGTTTACATTAGTTCTTTTATATATAAATTTTAGTAATGGTAGCCTTTCTGATGGTTTCTAAATGAGAGGTCTTAGGCAAGGGAACCCTTGATCCCCCTTTCTTTTTATTATTGCAACAAAAGGCTTGTTTAGTTTAAATGATAATGCTACGAGTTTGAAAGAGTTCAAAGTTTTTCGAGTTAATGATATGATTCAGTTTGAGTTGATGCAGTTTGCAGATGATATGATTGTTATTTTTGATGGATCTTGGAGCAATTTGTGGAGTCTCAAAGCCATTTTAAGAGGATTCAAATTGGTTTATGTTCTTTGTGTGAATTTATCCAAAAGTAAAGTGATAGGAATAAACTTGAAATAGGATTTTGGTCTAGAAACTTCAGCTTTTCTTTGTTGTGGTATAGGTTTTGTCCCTTTCAATTTTTTAGGGTGAGTGTGGGAGTTAACCGAAGAAGAAAAGAGAGTTGGTGTCCTATTTTGTCTAGGATCAAGAAAAATGTTATCTTCATGGAGGGGGAGACATATATCAATGGAAGGGAGAATTGTAATATTAAATGATGTGTTCTCAAATCTTCCTTTATATTAGTTTTCTTTTTACAAAGCACCAAAGGTGATTATAAAGGAAATTATCCAAGTGCATGGGGGGTTTCTTGTGGGGAGGAGTTGCATGTAGGAATAAGGTTTGTTTGACAATTTGGAACCTTATTTGTAGGCCAAACATAAGTGGAGGGGGGGGGTAGGAGTTAAAAATTATGAAAAATTCAATCTTGTTTTGCTTAGTAAATGGTTGTGGAGAAGATAAACCAATTTGGAAAGATTTTTTGTTGTTTAGGTATGTTATCTTAGAAGGAAAGTTCTCAATCAATCTTCTTTAATATTTGTAGGACGGACTCTATTTGTTGGCGAGATTTATTGTTTATAGGTAAGTTTGGTTATGATGAATTATGTTGGTTCTAAAAAATGATCAATTATAGAATTGAAAACGAATATAGTATTTATTTTTGGAAATCAAAATGGTTAGGGGCAGAACCATTGTTAAACCGGTTTCTAAATCTTTATGCTTATTTGGGCAGCACTTCCGCTTATGTTGAAGATATGAAGATCTTGATGGATCTGAAGCGAACATTTTTTAGGAGGACTAGAATGCGAGTTTAATCAATACCAAAATGCATAATTTTTACTTCTCCAGGACATTCTGTTACAGGTTCATATCGATGAATATTTAGATGACATTTTTGTGTGGTGGAAAGGAAATAATGGGTTTTCAATGAAGAATGCTTATCTACTTATTCAAGAAGCTGACAAGTTTGGGTATTTGCTAAAAGAATATTGTTTGATGGTTCTGAGCTGGATTTGGAAAATTGAAATTGCCGAGTAATATTCAATCTTCTGCTGGAGATCGATGTTCAATAGATTACCAACAATTGCAGCTTGCGGAACATGGATTTATCGAAGGAAATCGTGCTATTGTTTGCCCATTTTGTTGGGAGACGGATGAAGATATTGATCATTTGTTACTGTGGTGTCTGGTTTCAGCTTTTATTTGGAAACATGTGTGTTCTTGGCTAGGAATCCAGTATGTGACAATAGAATCTCTATTACAACATTTTGCAAGTTTTTGTTCTAGCATTTCGGTTCATTTCTTAGTCAATTATTCTGTGATATTTGGGATACTATTTTTAGAATATTTGGCTTTGTAAGAATAGTATTTTGTTCAGAGATGGGATCCTGAGTAATTGGGATATTTTGGTAAAATCAAGTGGTTGTCCTAAGAATGGTTTTACGTAAAATTTAAGGGTTTAGCTAATCTTAGTTGGAAGGATTGGAATTTTGATTTGACTAGTTGTTTGCTTCTCTCTATGGTGCACTTCTACAAAAAGTATATTTCGTGACTCCATTTCACCCCATCCAAAGTATCCACCATGGTAGACTATATTCACTTAGGCACTTTCCTTTTATTTTCATTTTTAAGCATCTTTTCACCATGGTTGGAACTTTCAACCGTGGTGAAAAGTGGCGTCTGATAATTGTTGTACCCCAAAATTTGCCCTCCCTTTTTCCTAGTTTTCCATCCAACCATTTGACTTAGGGATCATTTGCATACATTCATAATTCATTCATATGCATCATTCCTCCCTTAGTGGATCACCATAGAATCAAAACTTTTGGATTGTGAAGATAGGGTTTGTGTGGAGATCAAGTTTCCAAAGCATGGTCTGACTATCTCATCAAGCATAGGGGATGTGAAACACTAATTGTTTGGTGGTCGAGGTATGGATTCAACAAGGGATTGCCCAGGAAATCCTCAGGGGTCTTCAAAACCCTAATTCCTGGAAATATGATGATGGGATCCTATGGAAATCCTCTGGATCTTGTCTTGGCCATCAAAATCCAAATGAAGGCTCATACATTGGAAGACTTGTTGTTGAAGCATATGGTTTTGTTCAAGGAACTTGCTTGAGGGGTAGGCCTTATGGAAACCCTAATCAAGGAGATATTGGTCTTGATAGACTATGTGGCTTGACTTTCCATCTGGTGACATCCAAAACCCTAACTTCATCCACCTTTCACCCATTGACTAGTTGGCACCACCTTGATCTTTGTCTTGTATCAAGTCCCATGGCTTCCATACCTTGCCCCCTCCTTTGTCATCCTATCTGATCACCTCTAGCACAAGGTCTACTCCTGTTTCATTTGCACCTAGTCAGTAGTCTTAAACCCAATCCATCTTAGCCAATGCTTGGTTGTCTAGTCAATGGATGGTTTTGTCTCCCCAAACTACCAAAGCCCATTGGTGTAATAATCCAAGAGGTATTTGTCTTTTAATTCATAGTTAAGCCTTAACCTTGTTTCATTAGGTAGTAGCCTTGTTCATTTTACAAGTCATGACCATGTTTATTACAATTCAAGCACATACAAATACAAAATCCATTGTACAATGAAAGAAACTTGAAAACCATTTTC
This sequence comes from Lathyrus oleraceus, assembly GCF_024323335.1. Taxonomy (NCBI): domain Eukaryota; kingdom Viridiplantae; phylum Streptophyta; class Magnoliopsida; order Fabales; family Fabaceae; genus Lathyrus; species Lathyrus oleraceus. Next base: position 226,181,090 of record NC_066584.1, read on the forward strand.
AAACCCTTTTCAAACCATCTTATTTCTTTCAATCCCTTATAAACCATCACATTGATTATTACATGAGAAATTACAAGCCTTGGCAACTTTTGACCAAATGTTAACTTTGGTAAACCGTTGACTTTTTGGTTAACTTTGACCAAAGTAAACCCAAATTCCTAAAACCCTAAATTTACCCATAACCATCCATTAAATATCCATTTACAAGAATAATACAAAAAAATGAACTTTGACCAATTGTTGACTTTGGTCAATAGTTGACTTTTTTTTGTCAACTTTGACCAAAGTCAACTCACCCATTTTTGACCATCTAAAACCTAATCTAACCTACTTTTCCTCGATTCATCATCCAAGAGTCATGTTTGATGTGTTTGACTTTGTATCTTCATTGCCAAGTAACTTGTCTCATGCTAACCTCATGTGTATCTTGTCTTGACTTGTCTTTTTGGTTTGGCCAACCATGGTTTTGCATTGCTAACATGGTCTTGCAGTTACTACCACCAAGCATCACAACCACATTAGATACTACACTTACATTGGCAAGGGATAATGCTTCGGTTTGGTCTTGAGCTCACATAAATAACATCCTATCATCAGGTTCTTGCAGCAGCCATGATCCTGCCACAAAGCAGTAGTAGCCTACAAAACCAGTTAGCACATTGCCATGAACTTCAAATAGAAACAAGTTGGCACATTTCCCTTGATTTTCAAACAGAAGCAGAACATATATTCAACAAATGTAGAAACCTACCACTGCCCTATCATAAGTGTCCACCAACCATTCATCCAAACATGACTTTATGGCATTCCCTTTACAACCAACCTAGCAACACACAAGTCAACAATCATGCACCATCAAACAACACCACTGTCAGGCTGTAGAGGAAATCATGAAATGTTAAGCATATCTAGTCAGCAATCAATAAGTAGAACCTGCAACAGACAACAAATATTACAGCATTCACATACGTGCAGCTGACAATACTAATTTTGCAGCAAATTATCCTGCATACCACATTTTCCTTGAACAATTCACCAGGGCATACCTGAAGAAAATATGAGACTAAGTCCAAAGCACAAGTCTACATACAACAACAGGATCAAAACAATGTAGTGAACCCATGCTATAATTCCATACTCATACACATGTTGCAATGCCACACTAAAAGCTTGATGCAATATAGTGGACACATGAAGTCAGAACCACCTGATATCCATAAGTCTGCACCAAAAACCAAGTCCTGCATCACAGTCATGACAATTTCCATCAAGAGCTAACATGAGGTACCTGTAGGTGTTTAATTGGCTGCATTATATGGTAAAACACTAATGTCTTGACTGATGTCATAACATGTATGTGTGACTACATTGTAGTTACTGCAGGACTAGCTAACACAGGATTTATTGAATGTCAAACTGGATGTTGTGACACTCATACCTGTTAACAGATACTAAGGAATAGAACAGCAGGAGTTCTGTTAGAACTTAGTATTTAAGTGCAGCCTGGTTATCAAGGAAGAACCAGACCTGGCATAAGGCCTACTGATTGAATGTCAAACTGGATGTTATGACATTCCTCATTGAAAGCAGCTGCTGAAGATTAGACAGAGTGGTGTTCTGTTATACTTCAGCATGTAACTTAGTTTGTTCTTCAAGAGAATAACAAAACTAACTTAAGGCCAAATGTGTAAATGTTAAGTTGGACACTTTGACATTTATTAATGTAAGCTGTTACTGTAGTATGGTCATTTTGATCATGTACAGGTCAGCAAAATTGTATAGTCTGTTTTATGGAAAAACAGACTCAGCATATGGACCTTGATGTCAAGCTGAATGTCGTGACATTCATGCCTGACAGCATATGCTATATTGTAGGTTGTTCAGTTTTCTGTTTCAGCTTTTTCTCAGGCTATTCTTTAGGAAGTCAACAGCTTAGAGAAAAACCAGGAAATCAACAACCAATCTACATTCAATGAACCTAACAAATAGCCTATTTGTTAGTAACCTAAATTTTGAATTTATGGGAACTTGTGTGACCTTAAATTCAGGAGAATACAGGTGCAAAAGCCCAGGATGTTGCAATATAAAAAGGAAGGCGTTCCTTCATTCAGTTTCGGGGATTTTGAGGCGTGAAGATTTTGTGTGTCCATCATACTTCACTGCTGTATTTTTGTGAGTCTAGTATTAGACGTATCTTGTAAGCCAAGCCATTATCAAGTAGATGATAGCTTTGGCATAGGGTGTTCATTGAGTTGTAAGTGTTGTGTCACTCAAAGCTTTTAAGCGTGAGTGCTGTGTATCTTGATTTAAGCTGTGAAGCATAATCAAGAGTTGTGTTTGAAGTGTGACTTCAAAGTGTCTTTAATATCACTGAGGTGATTGAGGGGGAGTGAGTAGGAACTCTGATCTTAGGTTAAGATTGAAATTGCATTGGGTAGGGATTAAGTGATAAGTTGTAAATGGGTGAGTTTAGCTTTGAATTGATACTACTAATAGTGGATTTCCTCCCTGGCTTGGTAGCCCCCAGATGTAGGTCATGTTGGACTGAACTGGGTGAACAATTACTTGTGTTATTTACTGCACTTACTGTTAAGTTCTGTATAATCCCTGTCTGTGCAGAATTGGATGTCATAACAACCAGTGTGACATCCAAAGTCTGATAACTAGAATTTCAATTGGCATCAGAGCAGGCACCCTGCCTGTGAATTTCTGGGTGAGATCTAGGGAAGTTACTTTCTAGTACCATGGACAAGGATTTAGAACACTCAAACAGACCACCCATGTTGGATGGATCTAATTATGATGACTGGAAGCCTCGTATGATAGCCTTCTTAAGGTCTCTAGACAGCAAAGTCTGGAGAGCTGTCAACAAAGGATGGGAACATCCAATGAGGACAGGTGAAGATGGAGTCAGTGTGCAGATTCCTGAAGAAGAGTGGGACAAGGAGCAAGAGGCGTTAGCTCTTGGAAATTCCAAGGCCTTGAATGCATTGTTCAATGGAATCAGCAAGAACATCTTCAGGCTGGTACACCACTGTGAACTAGCTAAGGAAGTTTGGGATACCCTCAAGGTAACTCATGAAGGTACCTCCAAGGTGAAGATGTCCAAACTTCAGATGCTGACCACCAAGTTTGAAAATCTGAGGATGAAAGAGGATGAGACTATTCATGACTTTCACATGAATATTCTTGAAATTGCAAACACCTCTGGTGGACTAGGTGAGAAAATGGCTGAAGAGAAACTTGTAAGAAAGATTCTCAGGTCCTTGCCTAAGAGATTTGCTATGAAGGTCACAGCCATAGAGGAGGCGCAGGACATATGCAACATGAAGGTGGATGAGCTCATTGGTTCCCTCCAAACCTTTGAAATGGGCTTGGGTGAGTATGCTGAGAAGAAGAACAAAAGCATAGCTTTTGTATCTAATGCTGAAGAGGAGTCAGAAGCAGAATATACTGGAGGTGATGAAAGTATATCAGAAGCCTTAGCCATGCTTGGGAGGCAGTTCAACAAGTTCGTGAAGAAGATTGATCAAAGAGGTAGACCTAATGTCAAGAACATCCCGTCTGACATTAAGAAAAGATCAACTTCTGATGAGAAGTTCAACCATGGCAAGGGGATCCAGTGTCATGGTTGTGAAGGGTATGGACACGTCAGAGCTGAATGCCCTACTTACCTCAAATTGCAAAATAAGGGGCTAGCTATCACATGGTCTGAAGGAGATTCTGAAAGTGAATCTGAAGGAGAATCTGCCAAACATGTCACTGCACTAACCAGTGTTTGTGCCTCTGATGATGACTCAAGTGCAGATGAACTGTCTTTTGATGAACTTGCTGCAGCCTATAAGAAGCTGTGTTCCACCAGTGCAGAGGTGCGTGCACAAGGAGAAAAGCAGAAGAAACTCATCAAGGAACTGGAAGATGAGAGACAAAAGCAACTGTTTGTCATAGAGGGTCTAAATGGTGAAATAGCCCTGCTGACCTCCAAGCTGAACCAGATGACTAAATCCATCAGAATGATGAATAAGGGAACTGACACCTTGGAAGAGATTCTCAAGGTGGGACAGCAATCTGGAACCAAATCTGGCCTAGGATTTGGGAAAAGATCCTCAACCGAACACAAACGCCCAAAGGCTAAAGTTCATAAGTACAAGCAGAAGTCAAATCCAATGTCTCAACATCGAGGATCTAGGATGAATGATCATCAGAAGAGGAAATACCAGGATTGGAGGTGCCACCACTGTGGTAGGCTTGGACATATAAAAGCCTTCTGCTACTGGATTCATGGTTTCCCTAACAGAGCCTCACATGTCAGACCTAAGCATAAAACACATAAGCGATGTGTTCCCATTAAGAAGCAACTATGGCATGCTAGGATAGCACACACTGCCCTAAGGGCTTCTTCCAGAGAAGACTGGTACTTTGATAGTGGATGCTCAAGACATATGACTGGTATGGAAAATCTACTGGTAGATATTCAACCTCACACTACCAGCTATGTGACTTTTGGTGATGGTGCCAAAGGAAAAATAAGAGGTGTGGGCAAACTGGACTGTTCTGGAGTGCCAAAACTGAACAATGTGCTGTTAGTAAGAGGACTAACTGCAAACCTCATCAGCATAAGTCAGCTGTGTGATCAAGGTTTTCATGTTCAGTTTACTAAGGAGCTGTGCATTGTGACAAATGGTGACAATCAGGAAGTTATGAGAGGAACCAGGTCCAAAGACAACTGCTACCCGTGGGAACCTGAACTCTCTAACTTTTCCACAACATGCTCCTCAGCCAAGGAAGAACAGGAGGTGAAGCTGTGGCATAGAAGACTTGGACATCTCCACTTACGGGGAATGAAGAAGATTATATCCAAGGAAGCAGTCAGAGGAATTCCAAAGCTTCTGATTGATGAAGGAAGAGTCTGTGGAGAATGCCAGGTGGGCAAGCAAACCAAGATGTCACACCCGAAGCTGGGACATTCCACAACCTCCAGAGTTCTGGAACTGTTGCACATGGACCTAATGGGACCTATGTAGGTTGAAAGTCTTGGTGGGAAGAAGTATGCTTACGTGGTGGTTGATGACCATTCCAGATACACGTGGATAAGCTTCATCAGAGAGAAGTCAGATACATTTGATGTCTTCAAAGATATGTGCATAAGACTTCAAAGGGAAAAGGACAGTTGTGTGGTCCGGATTAGAAGTGATCATGGTACGGAGTTCAAGAATTCCAAGTTTGATGAGTTTTGCTCGTCTGAAGGAATAAGCCATGAGTTCTCCTCTCCTATAACTCCTCAGCAGAATGGAATAGTTGAAAGAAAAAATAGAACTATTCAAGAATCTGCCAGAGCAATGATTCATGCAAAGAAGCTCCCTATGCACTTTTGGGCTGAAGCAATGAACACCGCGTGCTATGTTCACAACAGAGTCACCTTGAGAAAAGGAACCTCCTCCACTCTGTATGAAATATGGAAGGGCAGAAAACCCACTGTGAAGTACTTTCATATTTTTGGAAGTAAATGCTACATTCTCACAGATCGTGAACAGAGAAGGAAGCTAGATCCCAAAAGTGATGAAGGCGTATTTCTGGGATACTCCACTAACAGCAGAGCCTACAGAGTGTTCAATTACAGGACCAATATCCTGATGGAATCCATAAATGTCATTGTGGATGATAAAGAGGAAGGAACCGATGTCATGGAGGATGTTGAAACATTCCTTGACAGTCCAACTGACAGTCCAGTCAAGTCTGAAGAAGTACAGGAACCTCCTCCTGAATGTGAAGTAGAGGCACCCACCAAAGTGCCATCTATCAGAATTCAGAAAGACCACCCTAAAGATCTTATCATAGGGGATCCCACCAGTGGTGTAACTACCAGGTCAAGAGGAATAAACTCAAATTCCTGCTTTGTTTCCAAGGTTGAACCGAAGAATGTGAAAGAAGCCCTGACTGATGAATACTGGATCATTGCCATGCAAGAGGAACTCGAGCAGTTCACAAGGCATGAAGTATGGGAGCTGGTTCCAAGACCTGAAGGGTCCAACATCATTGGTACCAAGTGGATCTACAAAAACAAATCTGATGAGAAAGGAGTAATTACTAGAAATAAAGCAAGACTAGTAGCTCAAGGATACACTCAAGTTGAAGGGGTAGACTTTGATGAGACATTTGCTCCTGTGGCTAGACTTGAGTCCATCAGATTGCTGTTGGGGGTAGCATGCATCCTGAAGTTTAAGCTATTCCAAATGGATGTGAAGAGTGCATTCTTGAATGGCTACCTGAATGAAGAAGTCTATGTGGAACAACCCAAAGGGTTCTGTGATCCTAACCAACCTGAGTATGTATACAAGTTGAAGAAAGCCTTGTATGGGTTGAAGCAAGCACCCAGAGCTTGGTATGAAAGGTTAACCGAATTTCTGACCTCAAATGGATACAGAAAGGGTGGCATAGATAAAACCTTGTTTGTGAAGGATGAAGAAGGCAAAATCATGATAGCTCAAATCTATGTTGATGATATTGTCTTTGGTGGAATGTCAGAACAAATGGTTAAAAAATTTGTTCACCAGATGTAGTCTGAGTTTGAAATGAGTCTAGTGGGAGAACTGACCTATTTCCTTGGAATGCAAGTAAACCAAATGGAGGACTCTATGTTTCTCTCCCAAAGCAAGTATGCCAAGAACATAGTTAAGAAGTTTGGTATGGATAATGCCAGGCACAAGAGGACTCCTGCTCCCACTCATCTGAAGTTAACCAAAGATGATGGAGGACCTAGTGTTGATCAATGCCTGTACAGAAGCATGATAGGTAGTCTGCTGTATCTGACTGCAAGTAGACCTGACATTTCTTATGCAGTTGGAGTGTGTGCCAGATACCAAGCAGAGCCCAAGGTGAGCCACTTGAATCAAGTCAAAAGGATTCTCAAGTACATCAATGGGACGTGTGACTATGGGATGATGTATTCACATGGGTCTGAGCCTGTCCTATCTGAGTACTGTGATGCTGATTGGGCTGGAAGTGCTGATGATAGAAAAAGCACATCAGGTGGATGTTTCTTCTTAGGAGAAAACCTCATATCGTGGTTCAGCAAGAAGCAGAATTGTGTCTCTCTGTCCACTGCAGAGGCTGAATACATAGCTGCTGGAAGCAGTTGCTCCCAACTGGTTTGGATGAAACAGATGCTCACTGAGTACAATGTCTCTCAAAATGTCATGACATTGTTCTGTGATAATCTCAGTGCCATCAATATCTCCAAGAATCCCATCCAACACAGCAGGACCAAACATATTGACATTAGGCACCACTTCATCAGAGATCTGGTGGAAGACAAGGTGATTACTTTGGAACATGTAGCCACGAATCTTCAACTGGCTGACATATTTACAAAGGCTCTGGATGCTACTCAGTTAGAAAACTTAAGGAGCAAACTGGGAATATGTCTCTCTGAGACCTTATAGCAACCACTGATGTTGGGAATAAATTGTTTAATATCCCTGTCTATTAAATAATCTGTACTAAGTTATGATTGGTCACCAGATCATAGCTATGCTACTTGTAACAAGGGTGGATACAAGAGGGTAAGGAGACACCCTACTGTGAGAAGGCCAATGTACCTGCAGGAGTTCAAGGATGTTGTTCATGCAGGAGTGGTTCTGGATGTCAGAAACAAAATCAGGGCATCTGATATGGTGGTACCTACTGTAAAGCAAAAGTGGGTGATTACTTGATCGAAGCTGTGAAGCAAGATCAAGGGGATGTTAACTTGGTTGAAACTGTGAAGTAAAACCAAGTCTGGAACTCTGTCATTGTGCTCTGGCTATGTTGTTGGCTTTGGCAACATTTTTGACAAAAAGGGGGAGTAATAACCCCTGACAAACAGAGTGGGTCTCTACAACAGACTCTCATGACAGATCTGAAGATTCCCTCCCCTGCAGCAGATGTGTGTTGAAGTTTATATTTAACTTCTGTTTTTGTGCTGCTGTGTGAAGTTTTTATTTAACTTCCATGTGTGTGAGTGTGCTGCCACTCTGAGTGTATTAGCTAGTATTTTTTCCTGCTAGGTGTGTGATTCCGCTGCTATGAACTCTGTTATGGGGATCAAAGTGTTTTAGCCAAAAATTTGCCAAAGGGGGAGTTTGTAGGTGTTTAATTGGCTGCATTATATGGTAAAACACTAATGTCTTGACTGATGTCATAACATGTATGTGTGACTACATTGTAGTTACTACAGGACTAGCTAACACAGGATTTATTGAATGTCAAACTGAATGTTGTGACACTCATACCTGTTAACAGATACTAAGGAATAGAACAGCAGGAGTTCTGTTAGAACTTAGTATTTAAGTGCAGTCTGGTTATCAAGGAAGAACCAGACCTGGCATAAGGCCTACTGATTGAATGTCAAACTGGATGTTATGACATTCCTCATTGAAAGCAGCTGCTGAAGATTAGACAGAGTGGTGTTCTGTTATACTTCAGCATGTAACTTAGTTTGTTCTTCAAGAGAATAACAAAACTAACTTAAGGCCAAATGTGTAAATGTTAAGTTGGACACTTTGACATATATTAATGTAAGCTGTTACTGTAGTATGGTCATTTTGATCATGTACAGGTCAGCAAAATTGTACAGTCTGTTTTCTGGAAAAACAGACTCAGCATATGGACCTTGATGTCAAGCTGAATGTCGTGACATTCATGCCTGACAGCATATGCTATATTGTAGGTTGTTCAGTTTTCTGTTTCAGCTTTTTCTCAGGCTATTCTTTAGGAAGTCAACAGCTTAGAGAAAAACCAGGAAATCAACAACCAATCTACATTCAATGAACCTAACAAATAGCCTATTTGTTAGTAACCTAAATGTTGAATTTATGGGAACTTGTGTGACCTTAAATTCAGGAGAATACAGGTGCAAAAGCCCAGGATGCTGCAATATAAAAAGGAAGGCGTTCCTTCATTCAGTTTCGGGGATTTTGAGGCGTGAAGATTTTGTGTGTCCATCATACTTCACTGCTGTATTTTTGTGAGTCTAGTATTAGACGTATCTTGTAAGCCAAGCCATTATCAAGTAGATGATAGCTTTGGCATAGGGTGTTCATTGAGTTGTAAGTGTTGTGTCACTCAAAGCTTTTAAGCGTGAGTGCTGTGTATCTTGATTTAAGCTGTGAAGCATAATCAAGAGTTGTGTTTGAAGTGTGACTTCAAAGTGTCTTTAATATCACTGAGGTGATTGAGGGGGAGTGAGTAGGAACTCTGATCTTAGGTTAAGATTGAAATTGCATTGGGTAGGGATTAAGTGATAAGTTGTAAACGGGTGAGTTTAGCTTTGAATTGATACTACTAATAGTGGATTTCCTCCCTGGCTTGGTAGCCCCCAGATGTAGGTCATGTTGGACTGAACTGGGTGAACAATTACTTGTGTTATTTACTGCACTTACTGTTAAGTTCTGTATAATCCCTGTCTGTGCAGAATTGGATGTCACAACAACTAGTGTGACATCCAAAGTCTGATAACTAGAATTTCAGTACCAGAACCATAACCAAGACAATGCCAAGGACAAATGGAAACATGTCATGCAATGTGTGAAAAAAAACCTAGTTGCTGCATAAACCAAGACCAAAACAGCTCCAATGTCAAAGGGTCATGCGCACACATAAATGGACAACATTGATATTTGTGGCTTCATTACTTGTCAGGTTCATACCAATTCGAACATGCTGCAGAATCACATCCAAACGATTGAGACTGGAGGCATGACATGCCCATACCTGCATCAACATAGGCAGGAGCAGATCAAGTGCAACACACATCAATCTACCAAACATTACACCATTTGCCGTATGATTGGAATTGAAACAAGGCAGAATGTTATCTTTTCTGCATCATTAACAACAGGGCCTTTGCATTGTCCATGCCACTATCCTGTAACTCCATGGAAAACTAGCAAATGAAGGCAAATCCAAGAGAAGCACATCCAAAGCAATATCACACTTGGTCCTTAGGCTATCAATGGACTGTCACCTGTGTTCATCCATACACCAGTCAGTGGTAGAAAGAGGTACATACAGAAACAAAGATCAGTCCATTACAGAATTTAACTATTGGCATCTGAGCCTACCATCTCATTGCCTGTATTTCCTACGCTTCAAGCATAACAAACCATCATTCAAACTAGTGTAGGGTAATCCTATTTAACTAATTGTCGTGGCATGCTAACACCTTGAGATCCAGCTAAGCCCTAACATATTGTGTCAAGTAAGACATAACATACCACATGAATGCAGTAGAGTCTTGGCATCACATATGCTAATAGAGAATTCTTCAAGACATGTTCCAAATAACAACATCAGATCCCTAACATTTTTGACCTAAGGCCAATGTGAACCTGCAATGCAAGAACAACTCAACATATTAAGACACCAATCCATTTTGATCATGATACTACAAATAGGAATCCTACATTCCATACCATGTTGCACACAAGCTTAACCAAGCTAGAAGATGGATTGTCTTGCTGAAAAGCCAAGACAGAAACATGCAGTCATGAAGTATGCAATACATTTAAATCAAGACAATGACTCCATGCTGCAGAATACAATTCACAAATGTAATATGCATTTAAGACATGAAATGGATCACCCAAACTCATTCACAGTAATTCAATTCACTAACCTAAGCTAACTAAGGGAAAACATGTTCAACAGGTCATGACTCCAGCCACTAAAACCAATTCCACTTAAAAGATAACATGCATTAGCCAGTTTAAGATTCACTCATTCACCAACTAATGTAACCAACTAACTGAGTCAAGATTAACTAACTGAGTTAACTACCAACTCAGTGAGCCAATGTTAACTAACTCCAAGCCTCCTCTAACAGAGTCCAAACCTAATTCCAAGCCTAACCAAACTCCAAACCTCGCTCCTATTTAAACAATTCATCACCATCATTTCATCACTTTTGCATTCCCTCAGAACTCACTCTCATTCTGCAACAATCTCTCCCTCACCACTCACTCAGAGCTCTCATTTCTCCTAAGCCATTGAAACTTCACATTGAAGCTTCAAATTGCTTGAGCTAGACCACATCTATTCATCGTTCCCATTTTCCAGAAGAAAGAAGAAGATGAAGGAGAAGAAGAAGAAAGGAATAAGAAAAGAGGACGAGTCGTGTGATCAAGGACTTACCTCTCAAATTTTCTGGTCTCCTTCTCCGGTAAGTCAATCTCCAATCTTGACTTTTTCTTGCTTTCAAGTCACCAGAGCGTAGTATCTAGGGAGAGAAGTTCAAGCCCCATGGTGGTAGAGGCCAATTCACTTCAGATTCCATTTAATTTGAGAATGATAACTTAGGGTTCTTCCAAGAAATCCTTCAATTTGGCTTACACTGCAACCATTTCCCAAAACCACTCCCAAATCCATCTCCAGCGTGACCTTGCGCGTCTGATGGTGGGTTCAATTTTAGTATTAGGTCACCACCGCCGCCGGTGGCAGCCGCCGGCGCGGTGGTTTGCGACGGTCGACCGGTGAGCTGAATGTATGTGAGTGAGAGGGAGAACGTGTGCATGTTTTCATTCAAATTATGTTGACTCACACAAGTCAATTTTAGCCATGGTTGATTCTATTGGACTTTAACCCTTCCAAGCCCACTAAAAACTGTTTTACACACCCAATTTCTTGTGCACCCCCTTGGGAATTATGAATAATGTGATAATGGGCTTAACGACAACCCATATTCCGTTTTTCTTTTCCACTCTGTTTTTAGACACACACCTCTGTAACCAAAAATCCAGACTTGGGCTTGGCAGAATCCCATATGGCAAGTTCAACATTACACCCCTCTCATGATTCACACCTCCCAACCAATTCAATTTTATTTTATTTTTAATTGATTTTTAATGTTGTAATTAGCTTAATTAGGTTAATTTTAGGTTAATTAGGTTGATTTTGGTAATAAGGAATTAAATCTTGATTTTTAGAACATTAGATTAATATGGATTTAATTAGGTAAAAATTTAGGTTTAATTATAAATAATTAGATTTTTTATTAAATTTAGGATAGTGCAATTTTCAACATTAGGTTAAACCATTTTTAGGATTTTATCATTTTTAGGTTCTAGTTAGGTTTTGATTAGAATTTAATTTTTTTCACTTTTGGACACATTTAGTAAATGACAATTTTGCCTTTTAGAGGTAATTTTAGGCATTTTTATCCCTTTATGACATGATCCCATTAAGACTAGAATTTGACCTTAGGATTGAATCATTTCCTAACAATTGTAGGTTACCTTAGGAGTTATATGCCATGAGCCTTAAGTAGTAAATAAGGAATGAGACTGGAGCTTTCCTACACTCATTCTAGATATCTTTGGGTGCGAGACGTTTGGCTCGTTGCTTATCGTATCCAGCTTTACTCATAGACTTTAGTATGATTCTTATTCTACAACTATCAAGTCTATTCCACTCATTTCAACTCAATCATTCAATCATCTCTTCTTGCCTCTTTAATCTTCCTTGTTTTTAGCCCTAGTGGGCAAAACTACGAACGCTCTGATTTCCTTATTGCACTATAAGGGTACGTAGGCAGGAGAACCCGATTTTTTCGGGAGTTATCTTATTTATCAATCTACCTAATCTATTGCTACCCTATTCATCAATCAATCATTCTTCATTCATCCAATCTATACCATCTTTTTAAGATCAATCATGTTTCTCCTTAGACTCCTTGTCTATCCTTTTAGGACGTCTTAACGACAGACTATCTCTTCAATCGAGAGTTGTTTGGGCTATAACCCCAAACATTTAATTCAGTCTTTATTTTTGGCTTTACCTTATAGTGGCGGCCTGCTAGTCCATGTATTGGTAAATTCCTATCTTGCTCTCTGATTCAGAGTCTATCTCCTTCTTGGATCCAAGATGATATTCTTACTTGATCTCGAATTGTGTCTCCCCAACAAGTGATACACTCGTACCATCCAGTACTACAATCATGCCTTGAAATGGTGTTTATCTTGTGAGCCATTGTTGCTTAGATAAATGTCTCTCTCTCTCTCTATTATCATGGTTCCGAACTACAATTGCTCTGACTTTCTCATTGCACAATGAGAATACGTAGGCACGAGGATGTGACTCCTTGGCGAGCATACTTTTAATTATTCCTTCTTTCACCTTAGGGAATCATTCATATCTTTCATTATCCAGTGTCTACCTTCGATCATAAATCGTTTATCCAGTGATATACTGTCTCCTGGACATTGAAATACACTTTATTTGGATATCCATATACATCCTTTTAGGACACCTAATGTAGTCCTTCTTTCTACCTAGAGTTTTTTGGGCTACAACCTCAAACATTTAATTCCTTCTTTTTTGGATAAATACCCTATAGTGGCGGTCTGCTGGTCCACATAGCGGTTAAAGTTGTTTCCCTCTATGGTAGAAATCTCATTTTTCTTATGGATTCCAATACACTCTCACCATTCGATTTCAAATAATACTTCTTTAGTCACGTATCACTAAATATTCGATTATGTGACTTTGGTCACTTCGCTCCATTCATCTCCAAGATGCTTTCATATGCTACCTTCCTTCACTTCATGTGATATACCAGTTATCTTTGAGCCAAATACACTACCTCGTTGTGCTCCTTCTTGCGTCACCTTGTGAACCAAGAGATGTTTGGGACTGTGCCCAAACACCTATTTCTTTGTCTTTTTGGCTTTACCTTATAGTGGCGGCCTGCTGGTCCACGTATTGGTAATAGCCACCTTACTCTTGGGTTCATCTTTTCACCCTTGTTTGAGTTCAAAACACTATTCTTTTGTTCAGACCATACCTTTATCACAATCCTTTTCATCTCCCGCCTCTAGTTCCTTGAACTACGAAACTCTGAATTCCTCATTACACTATGAGGATACGTAGGCATGAGGGCCCTAATCCTCACCGAGCACTTTATCTATTTATTTTTCTTTTCCCATTCTTTTGTGAGTAATCTTAGATATAACACCTATTCGAGTGAGAATAATCAAAACGGTTCCCATGAAGTACCATGGATGTTTGGGATGCTAATACCTTCCCCTTGAATAATCGACTTCCTTACCCAGTATATCTCTTTCCCTCGGGTTATCGATGTTTTCCCTTCCCTTTGGGGATAAATAAAGTTAGATGGCGACTCTATTATATGTTCGAGCGTGCGATACATTCGGGTATATTTTCGCTAGCTTCAGCTGGAGACTTTGTTGGGGATACTTCGCTACTTGGAGTACTTCCTAGTCACTAAAAGGAGTCGAGCCTAGTTTAGGTTGTTCCCTCGCTAGTTTTAGGTGCTTACCTTTATAGATTTACTCGCTTCTATTTATCGCATTTCTTATTGCTTTATATTATGGATATTATCTATTATGTTGTTGTTGGGATGGGATAAACTACATGAGAGGAAAGCTCTGTAACCGAGCTTAGTATACACATAGGTTAGACTCGTTGATAGTCGTGTACGCATGTGTTTCGCTTGTTGGGTTGTCCCGAGAGCACACCCAAACTAGATTCACTTGGAAGTACTTTTGTCCTGTGAGTATTCACTATGGCAGGGTATTTCCATTTCGAGTTGATGACTCTGGGAGACCTTCTAGGGACCACCTTGGAGCATAGTCCACACCTGTGAGGGGGATATGGGTTTTTATTGCAGGAATCCCTTGACTCTACCTACCCTGATACTCATATTGCATCGAACCTTTGAGCTTGCAACAAATGGTATGTATAGATTATTCAGAATATATCAGAGTTTTGAATCTGTGTGACTTATATCATCCCATCATTACATTATCATTCATCATGACAATTTTTTTGCATATGCATTTGTTTTCCAGGAATCCAAGAGTCCAGTTTGTTGACTAAGCATTCGAAGCAAAGCATGAATCCCGAGAGAAAGAACATTCATAATTATAAGTTCGTGGAACCTCAGTTTGCTGTCTTAAGAGGACTAGGGGCACGTCTAGATCTTGGACACAAAGATGACTTCAAGACGTCCTATGGTAACCTTTTTGGAATCCTGAACACCGAAGTCAATATCACTGTTGTGCACACTCTGGTGCAATTCTATGATCCTCCGCTGAGATGCTTTACATTCCAAGATTACCAGTTGGCATCCACATTGGAAGAGTATTCACACATTCTGGGTATTAGGATCAAGAACCAAATGCTTTATGTCCGCACTAAGGAACTTCCCAAATATCAAGACCTTGCTGAAGCTCTCCACATAGGGAAGAAGGAAGTGGAGTTGAATTTGAAACCTAAGGGTGGAATTCATGGCTTCACCTCAAAGTTTCTATTGGACAAAGCTATTTCCTTCGCCGAATCTGGGAGTTGGACGACCTTCAACGCCAATCTAGCTCTATTAATCTATGGGATCGTATTGTTTCCGAATATGGAAGAATTCGTAAATCTGGCTTCTATTCATATCTTCCTAACTCAGAATCCTATTCCCACTCTTCTTGATGATACTTACTACTCCATCCATGTGAGGACCCAAAAGAAGAAAGGAACCATTGTCTAGTGTACCCCTTTGATGTATAGATGGTTTATTTCGCATCTACCCAGCAAAGGCCCTTTTATTGAAAACAAAGACAACTTGAAATGGTCCCAGCGGATCATGTCCTTGAACGCCGAAGACATCTCTTGGTATTCTCGAATCTACGACAGTGTCAAGCTCATCCTCAACTGTGGTGATTTTCCTAATGTACCTCTTCTTGGTACGAAATGGGGAATCAATTACAATCCAAGATTGACACTACGACAGTTGGGATACCCCATGGTAGACAAGCCTCAAGAGTGTATAAGGTTTCTTCTTGTATGAAGGGGTCGAATATCCAAAGCTAGTCAAGAAGATTGTCAAGGCTTAGGGAGCAATTTGCCCTCAAGGAAGAGAAAAAATGGGTAAGAAGAATTGCATTGCCAAGGAAGCTTACACCAGATGGGTCAAAGACAGAGTTAGTGAGGTTTTGTTGCCATTTCCGCCTAAACCATCCATTAGCATCAAGCCTCTTGAACCAATAATCCATCAAGCTACTGAAGTCGATGAATTGAAAAGAGTTATCAAGGCCCTCGAGAAAGAGAATTTTGATCTCAAATCTAGACTTGGTAAGATTTACTTGGAGAAAGAAACTTTGAAGTTCAATCTGAATCAGAAGAGAGATATAGTGCGTCAAACAGATGAGGAGGTGCAAACAGAGGTATTCAAAAGAATCAAAGTGGGTGACACACTCAAAGGAACTTATGCCAGTTTGACAGCCAAGAAAAAACAGTTAGCCGAGACTCAATACCAGGCTTGCAAAGCGGAGCTTAATTACAGAGAATAGACCAAGAAGCTCCGAAGTCTGCTAGAAGCTTGCAAGAAAGAGCTGAAGGATGAGCAAAGCCACACCAAGCAGCTAGAAGTAACTCTCCGCCAGAATTAGTACGAGCTAAACCAGAGACTTGAGGAAATCCGTGAGCTAAAAGAGCAATCACACAAGAGCCTGGAAGACACCGGCCTACTTCCACAAGTGAATGAACATCCTGTAAATATCCCCAACCAGGAGGAAACAATTGTGAGAAGTATTTCAGACGAACCTGATCACGACCTACCACCTGAAGAGGGTACAATGTTGGGAAAGTGGGGCACTTGCTTATCCCTAAGTTCTCAGACTTATTATGAGGAACTGCTGTCAAGATGTTTCTAATTACTGCTCTTTAAGCTTGATTTGTAATTTACTATTGTTTCTAGGTTGATGTCTGATAGGGTCGATGTTGAGACTCTTGTAGCCTAGCGGGCAACTCATTAACATGTATTCGTATTCCGCTTTCTTGATATATGAATAAAAAAGTTTCTTGGCTATTGGCTTCATAAACTGTCTCTCTTTATGCTTTGTATTTGCTTATGTTGATAAACAAACTCACAGATTCCTTGGAATGAATATAACATAAATAAATGTGCACATCAATCTTTTTTGCATACATGCATGCATTCACGCATTTATTTATCATAAGCCTCCAGAAAACAAAATGCTTACTCTCGCCATCTTTCCACAACAAAAACGATGACTCGTCATCACTATTTCACTCGCGCAAACAAAACCAAGATCATGGCTGACTTTGAAGTTGATAACGCTGTTGTCCGTGAATCACTCGCCCAAGTCCAGGGCCGAGCGGACCTGTTCCAAGGCAGCATGGAGGCCATCTTGGAGCTCCTCCAAACTCATAGGGCTCCTGCCTCTGCTAACATCGCTGATGACAATGCCACCCGTGCTGCTGGGATGGCCAATCCTGCTGCTACTGGCGGTGCTACTATCGAAACTCCAGTGGAGACCGTAGTACCGACTTCTGAGAACCGCCAGTTGGTTCCTGCTGACACGAATAGGCTTGCTGCTGCATATCCTTGGGGGATGCCCTAAAATTTCGCTGCTCACTTTGCCAATGGGGGTGCCTTCTTCCCTCATCCAACTCTTACCACCACTATTGCTGCTGGAAACCCTACCTTCCCGTGAGGCATCCCAAATGTTCAGACTCCTCCGGTTGATGCTGCCAACCCTAAGGATTATCAAGGTCAGGTTCCTAATGAAACTCCTGACGTTGAAAGTGAGTACTGAGACCCGCGCCTCCATTTTCATATTCCTTCCCAAGCCGCTCAACATGTGAACGTCCATCCTACTGCTCCCTTCAGTTATCCTGGGGCATCCTCTGTGCCCGTGGTAACCTATGCCCCCGCCAATCCTGCACTCTAGTATGTGCAGACAGGGGTACCTTAGGCCCCAAATGCTCAGGCTGGAGGACAGTATTCTCATTTGGTGCATGCTGCTCAGACAGTGCCTCCGGGTTTCTCATACCTGCCTCAGATGTTGTTTGCTCCGAACATGCCTACTCAGATAGCTCTTGAAACCTCTCGACCAGCCAGTCAGGTCGCTCCTCCTGCTACTGATCCAGCCAGACCTACGGATTATCAGCTCTTGGATGACAAAATAAGGGCCATCGAGGGTTTCTCCGCCTTTGGTATCGACGCTCGAGACCTCTGTTTGGTTCCGAATATGGTACTCCCGCAAAAATCCAACGTGCCTGACCTCCCGAAATACAAAGGCCTTAGCTGTCCTCGCAGTCACATCACCATGTACTTCAGGAAAATGGCATCGTATATCGACAATGACAACCTCCTAATCCATTGCTTCTAGGATAGTCTGTCTGGGGCTTCCTTGGATTGGTATATGGGTTTGGAACATACAAAGATCCGATCATGGAGGGACCTATCTGAGGCATTTTTGAAACAATACAAGTACAACCTTGACATGGCTCCGACAAGGCTTCAGTTACAGAATCAAGCGCAGAGATCTAATGAAACCTTCAAAGAGTATGCTTAACATTGGCGTGAAATGGCGTCTAGGGTCCGACCATCACTATTTGATAATGAACTAGTAGATATCTTCATGGGTAGACTCTAAGGGTTGTACTATGAGAAGATGATCGACAATTCATTGATGATTTTTGCTGATATTGTAACTATTGGGGAGCGTGTAGAAAACGGGATGAAATCGGGGAAGATCACAGATACAACCGCTCCGCAGACAACGAACAAGAGGACGGATGGGGGCTTCGCAAAGAAGAAAGAGGGGGAAGCAAACACTATGACGACGAGTGCCCGCCCCCAATATCAATTTTCGATGGCCCATATGTCGTACTACCCGTATCCTTATGTTGCTGCTGCTCAGTATCAACAACCACCATTTCAGTATCAACCGCAGAAAGGCAATCAACAATCAGCACCAACTCAGAAAAATTCGAACCAGCAATATAATCGTGACAACAAAGGAAAAAGTCGAGGTCAGAACAACAGAAATAACTTTGGTAATCGTCCCCAAATTGACAAGATCTCGGTACCGTATGCAGAATTGGTGCCTTATCTGATCCATGTGGGGGCTATCATACCGAAAGAAATACATGTGGCTACTCCTCAATTCTGCCCTAAGCATGATCCTAACGCTTCATGCGCTTATCACGCCGGATTCATAGGGCATTCTACAGAGGACTATTGGGCATTCAAATACAAAATCCAAGATTTGATCAATCAAGATATCCAGACCTTCTCCTAAGAAAAACCCAATGTGAAGACAAATCCTTTGTCGAATAACGGTGGCACAACAATCAATATTATGGTCGAAGAGGAGACTACCGAATCCATACCAAGGGCCGAAGAGGTGAAGACTCCGATGTCAGTTGTGTTACAGAGACTTGAGCAGTTCGGGTTTCTAGCAGGTATACAGGATGATTACACCGTATGTGAGTTTGATTCAGACAATTGCGATAAGCTGAGGGGTTGTGTACAAGAACTGATGGACCAGGGTTTGATACAGTTCTCCAAGTCTAAGGCAGCAGAAGTGGTGACAGTAATTGAACCAATAACAATTGTGTACAAAAAAAAGGTTGAAGCTCCTCCCAAGAGGATTCAGTCAATTCACTTACGTGTTCCCAGTCCGTTTTCGTAAAAGAATACCAAGGCAGTGCCTTAGAATTATGAGACAACAACGTATTTGGGAGGAAGAGAAATCCGTCTTCCTGACACTGAAATCATCAACATTGATGGAGTGGGAGGCATGACTCGTAGTGGCCGTGTATTCGCTCCAAAATACACTCCTACGGTGTCTCCAGCATCCACAGTTATCTCGCCAAAGGAGAAGGTCATTCCTACTCCGACTCCGCAGGCAGAGGCAGTTGTACCTGCCACTCCAAACATGACAACTGCTCCGGTGCTGACGAAGGTTATTGACAATAAAGCTACAGAATCTGAAATGTCTAAAGGTAAAGGGCCAATGGTTGAGAAAGAACAAGTTGAAGATCACAAGAAAAACATCACTTTTGAGGAAATCCAAGAATTCCTCAAATTGATCAAGAAGAGTGATTTCAAGATTGTCGACCAGTTGAACCAGACCCCCTCCAAAATCTTCATTCTGTCTTTGCTATTGAGTTCTGAGGCTCATCACAAAGCATTGCTGAAAATGCTGAATACTGCTCATGTGATGCAAGATATCACGGTCGATCAATTTGACGATGTGGTTGCTAATATCACTGCCAGTAGGTATCTGGGATTTAATGAAGTGGAGCTACCTCGTGAGGGAAATGCCCATAATAAAGCATTACACATCTTGATCATGTGCACAAACTCTCTTCTATCTCGTGTCCTCGTTGACACTGGTTCTTCGCTTAATGTATTTCCAAAATCTACATTAAGCCAATTACAGTTTAAGGGACCCGAGATAAGGACCAGCGCACTGATCGTCAGAGCTTTTGATGGTTCCCGAAGGTAGGTTATTGGAGAGGTCGACCTGCCTATCTGTGTTGGACCCCACCAGTTCAGTATCACCTTCTAGGTCATGGATATCAACCCAACTTACAGTTGCTTGTTGGGTAGACCATGGATTCGTGCCGCTGGGGCAGTCACCTCTACATTGCACCAAAGGCTGAAGTTCTTGATTGATGACAAGCTGGTAATTTTGTGTGATGAAGAGGATTTATTGGTTAGCGAACTCTCCTCATTCAGATATGTTGAAACAGATGAAGGAATTGTTGAGGTTCCGCTCTACTGTTTAGAGTTTGAAGAAGTCAGTTCCGTTACCGTCAATCATAACCAATCATCTGCTACCATTCTATCCTCAACGAAAAGTGCCAAGCAGATATTGGAGAAGGGCCCGCTTCCCGGTTGGGGTAAGGTTGTCAATATGGAAGAGAAGCGTGACAGGTTTGGTATCGGTTATCACCTAGCAGCATGCAAGGCAAGCCCGAAGAAAAAGCAGTTCAACCCGGTCAAATTCAGCAGCTCCGGCTTTCAAAATGAGCATACTGTGGTAGTTATTGGAGAGTCCAGTGGCAGAAAACCAGGGGCACCAGCCTTATACGCAGATGTCCTCTAGGGTTCAAGCTCCCCAATTGGACAACTAATGTGATTCCCATTGTGTACTCGGAAAAAAACGTAATGCATTTTGTTTTCTCAATCCCTCTCCTTGCCCGAGACGAGAGGATAGCTTGTAAGGGCCTCCATGTTTAAAAGTATTATATGAATAAATAAAATTATTTTTTTGCATGCAAAACCCGTGTTCCCTTTTCTTTCAGTTATTTTCCTTTTTCACTAAAAAACAATGAAATGGCAAAATATTTCTTTTTCTTTCACTTTTCTCAAAAAAGCATACTAAAATAAGCTCATCATATGTAGAGCAAACAAACCTATTGATTATAACATGGCTAAAATCAACTATAAATCTGGATTTCCAATCAACCAAGCTGAAGACAACAGTGAGGAAGATTGTGAAGTACCAGCTGAACTAGCACGACTCCTTGAGCATGAAGAAAAAGAGATTCAGCCATACAAAGAACCAGTGGATGTCATTAATTTGGGTTCTGAAACTGACAAAAAAGAAGTAAAAGTTAGGGCATCTCTTGCCAAGCATGTACACTCCGAGTTGGTAGAGTTATTGCACGAATATGTTGACGTCTTCGCTTGGTCATATCAAGATATGCCAGGATTAAACACCAGCATTGTTGAACATCACTTGCCACTCAAGCATGAATGTCCTCCAGTCAAGCAAAAGCTCAGAAGGACCAGACTCGACATGGCACTCAAGATCAAGGAAGAGGTCAAAAAGCAACTTGACGCTGGCTTCTTGGCCATTCCTGAGTATCCACAGTGGGTTGCTAATATCATTCTAGTTCCAAAGAAAGATGGTAAAGTCAGAATGTGTGTATAATATCGAGACCTCAATCGAGTGAGTCCAAAGGATGACTTCCATTTACCTCATATTGATGTCTTGGTCGATAATACAACTCAGTTTTCCGTCTTTTCCTTCATGGATGGGTTCTCTGGGTATAATCAGATAAAGATGTCGCCAGAAGATATGGAGAAGACAATTTCATCACACCCTGGGGAACTTACTGCTACAAAGTAATATCGTTCGGCCTGAAAAATGAAGGGGCAACATATCAGCGCACCATGGTAACCCTATTTCACGACATGATTCATGAAGATATTGAGGTTTATGTGGACGACATGATTGCCAAATCCAGAACTGAAGAAGATCACTTGGTAAACCTGAGGAAATTGTTTGTCAGACTCCGAAAGTTTAAACTATGACTGAATCCAGCTAAATGTACTTTTGGGGTCCGATCCGATAAGCTCTTGGGTTTCATAGTCAGTTAGAAAGGTATTGAGGTTAATCCCGACAAAGTTCGAGCCATCCAAGAAATGCCAGCTCCCTGAATAGAAAAAGAAGTCTGAGGCTTCCTTGGGCGACTCAATTACATCTCCAGATTCATATCACACTTAACGGCTACCTGTAAACCAATATTTAAACTGTTGAGAAAGAACCAATCAATTGTGTGGAACGAAGATTGCCAAGCGACATTCGATAAGATAAAAAGTACTTGCAAGAACCACCAATCCCGATACCATCAGTTCCTGGTAGGCCTCTCATTATGTACCTCATAGTGCTCAATGAATCTATGGGCTGCATTTTGGGTCAACATGACGACACAGGAAAGAAGGAGCACACTATTTACTATCTCAGCAAGAAATTCACTGAAAGTGAGACCCGATACTCACTTCTAGAGAAAACTTGTTGTGCTTTGACTTGGGATGCTCGACGCCTGAGACAATATATGGTTTTCCATACCACTTTATTAATATCAAAAATGGATCTGATAAAGTATATCTTCGAAAAGCCTGTTGTTACTGGTAGAATTGCCCGGTGGCAAATGTTATTGACCGAGCATGATATTCAGTATGTGACCCAGAAAGCGATAAAAGGGAGTGTTTCGTCTGACTACCTTGCTTACCTACCTTTCGAAGGTTATCAACCGTTGAGGTTTGACTTCCCAGACGAAGACATTATGTTTATTAGAGACTTCAATATACCAGGCTTTGAAGCAGGCCCTGAGGAAGGCCCCGAACCAGGATCGCG
This sequence comes from Lathyrus oleraceus, assembly GCF_024323335.1. Lineage (NCBI taxonomy): Eukaryota > Viridiplantae > Streptophyta > Magnoliopsida > Fabales > Fabaceae > Lathyrus > Lathyrus oleraceus. The sequence continues at coordinate 226,204,036 of NC_066584.1, forward strand.
ATGGACGCTCATGTTCGATGATGCTTCCAATGCTCGAGGCCATGGCATAGGTGTTGCTATCACTTCTCCAACCGGTTTCCACCTTCCATTTACTGCTAGATTATGTTTTAACCGCACCAACAATATGGAAGAATATGAAGCATGTATCTACAGTTTAGAAGCGGAAATCGACTTAAGGATCAAGATTCTTGAGGTATACGGTGATTCAGCTCTGGTAATCAGTCAGGTAAAAGGTGATTGGGAGACTCGGGATAGCAAGTTGACACCTTACAAGGAGCATATCAGAAAACTGGTACCCTACTTTGATGAAATCTCTTTTCACCATATTCCTAGGGAAGAAAATCAGTTAGTAGATGCTCTAGCGATGTTGGCATCTATGTTCAAAGTCAAATGGAAGAATGAAGCACCATCCATCCATATTGACTACTTAGATGAACTAGCACATTGTCTAGCTACTGAGGCAAATCCTGATGATAAGCCTTGGTTCTACGACATAAAGACATTTCTGGAGAAACGACAATATCCCGAGGGTATATCCATTACCGACAAGAAGGATTTGAGATGATTCTCTTCCAAGTTCTTCCTAAACGGTGATGTGTTATACAAGTGAAATTATGACTCTGTACTGCTCAGATGTGTGGATAGACACGAAGCTAGTACGATCATAAAATCCATACATGAAGGCTGCGAGGGTGTACATGCAAAGGGTCCTGCTATGGCCAAGAAGATACTTTGGGTGGGGTATTATTGGACGACAATGGAGGTTAACTGTTACAATTTTGTTAAAAGATATCACAAATGTCAGATATATGGTGACAAGATCTTCGTACCACCAACTCCATTGAACGTTTTGACTTCTCCATGGCCTTTTTCTATGTGGGGCATCAATATGATTGGGATGATAGATCCTAAAGCTTCCAATGGACATCGATTCATCCTAGTCGCCATCGACTACTTCACGAAATGGTTCGAAGACGCTTCATATGCTAATGTCACTCGGAAAGTGGTTACCCGGTTTATTAAGAAAGAGATAATTTGCCGCTATGGGATACCTAGAAAGATCATCACTGACAACGCCAATAACCTCAACAACAATATGATGAAGGAGTTGTGCGAAGAATTTAAGATCGAGCACCACAACTCTTCACCATACCGGCGCAAGATGAACGACACCATAGAAGCAACTATTAAGAATATAAAGAGAATCATCCAGAAAATGGTCAAGACATACAAGGACTGACATGAGATGTTACCCTTTGCTCTGCACGGTTACAAAACCTCAGTTCGCACATCCACTGGGGCAACTCCATACTCGTTGGTATATGGGGTGGAGGTTGTCCTACCGATTGAAGTCGAGATCCCTTCACTCAGAGTCATCATAGAAGCTGACCTCGATGAAGCTAAATGGGTTCAATCACGGTATGACCAACTGAATCTGATTGAAGAAAAGCGCTTAACGGCCGTCTGTCATGGTCAGTTGTACCAAAGGCGTCTCAAATGAGCTTTTGACAAGAAGGTTCTTCCTCGCGAGTACCGCACAGGAGAACTCGTGCTCAAAAGGTATCCTGCTATTCACTCAGACCCGCGAGGTAAATGGACTCCCAACTATGAGGGACCTTTTGTCATCAAGAAGGCCTTCTTGGGTGGGTCTTTAATCCTCACAACAATGGATGGGGAAGACTTGCCATCGCTAGTGAATGCAGACATAGTAAAAAAATATTATGCCTAAAAAGAAATGATAAAAGCCAGCTAGATTAATCTTCGCAAGATTGATCTAGGCAAAAATGGCTATCCAGATAGACCAAAAAATGAATTGTCCATGCAAAAGTTAGGGAACAAATATAAGGCTCGCTAAGTCGAAAACCTGAAAGGGAGACTTAGGTAAAAAAGGAGCATCCCGATGGACGAAAACAATAAAAATGTCCAGGAAAAAGTTAGGGATAAAGGCATTGACTGTGATCCTCGAGCCCAGTATGCTACAAGCTAGATATCAGAGGGTCAAGGACCAATCAAATCATCGTCAGTCAAAGCAAGGTTTTAGAATTCAGATTCTACAGTAGACTAAGGCCAATGTTGTAATCAATGGAAGAAAATATATACAAAACATTTCCCATTTGCCATTTCATTTATATTTTTCAATTTTTGAAACATCCTCATCAAGGGTGTTTGCAACTTTGTACACATCATATGTACAATTTCACATTAATAAAATTCAGTTCATCAAATATTTTTATTCTTCTATGTTTTGTGTGCAAAATAACTTATTTATCTTATTTGCATAATGCTTTAAAATTTCAGGGAACAATAAAAGCTACACAAAAGAGAAACATTATGCATTATTGTGAAGTCCCGATAAACTTGAAAGGTGACTGGTGGCTCAAAAATGGTTTTGCTTGAACACCTGTGACATCCAATTGGCTTGGCTTCCGTCTTGGTTTCAATGTCTCGGTGTTCCTCAATAGATAGACGATTCCTTAACAGCAGTGTTGACAACACCTGGATCCCACAGTGGTCACCTTCCAATCTTCGATGATGGGTCGGAGTTCCCATCCTAATAAAGACTCATATCCCCGCTAATGACGGATAAATAAACAAACAAGCATGCATCATAAAATAAAAGCATACATCATGCACTGCATATATCATATGCCCCACCATGATACCCCATGTAAACATCGAAAGCCGGGGATGACTCCAACCACCTGTTCAAGCAAATTTTGGATACGTCGATATTTAATCCTCTTCCACCTTGAATACCTGAAAAGCTTCCGCAATTCTTGTATTCAGGTTCAAGAAGATTAAATAGGGGCAACTGTTGTACCCCAAAATTTACCCTCCCTTTTTCCTAGTTTTCCATCCAACCATTTGACTTGGGGATCATTTGCATACATTCATAATTCATTCATATGCATCATTCCTCCCTTAGTGGATCACCATAGATTCAAAACTTTTGGCTTGTGAAGATAGGGTTTGTATGGAGATCAAGTTTCCAAAGCATGGTCTGACTATCTCATCAAGCATAGGGGATGTGAAACCCTAATTGTTTGGTGGTGGAGGTATTGATTCAACAAGGGGTTGCCCAGGAAATGCTCAGGGGTCTTCAAAACTCTAATTCCTGGAAATATGATGATGGGATCTGTAATACCCCAATTTTGACCCTAAGATCCCTCATGCAATTCCATCATAAGCATTAGCATTGGAACCATACCTTGGCATCCTCCTTACCCCTTTTTCACTGGGTTTGTTTTGGGAGAGATAACCAAGCACTTTGTGATTATATCATACTTGCATTTCATCATTTCACTAACCAAAATACCAAAAATATGTCTTTGTATTTGTCTAACTCTTTTGTAGGTAGGGCATGATCTCATTGATTCATCAAGATCACATCTAGGGTTTGAGACCCTCTTGAACAAAGAGCACAACCAAGAATTGATTCAATAATGGTTATGAACATAATATATGAGTCCCAATGTTCTCTACATGTCATATTGATCAAGTTTTCTTCTAGAGTTTGAGGGTGATTTGCCTTGGAAACCCTAATTTGACTGGGTATCTTGAGTAACTTCTCCAACAATCCATCTCACCAATTGATCAAATTTCTCAAGGGGAACTTCAAATTTCATCATCTTATGCATATATGATCTACCATGAGCCAAGAAAGTCAAGAGAATTGGAAATTAACAAGTTGGTTGATGGTGGTTGGCCAGATGGATTCATCTGATCAAAATTGGGTCTCCCTAGACCCTATCTCCTACAATTTTCACCATATGAAAATGATTCCAAGATAAAACTTACTCTAAATGACATTCTAAACAACTTTTATGTTGATACCTATAGCTAGTTTTTCTTGGAAAATCATTTTCTATGTTGAAACATTATAGGTCATTTTGTCTAAACCCTAATTTGAAAGTCAACTTCACAAGGCCATAACTTGCTCAATTTTTATGATATGAAAGATTTCCAAGTTGAAAAATCAATTTAAATGTGTCTACTTCAACGTTTATGTTTGGAGTGGGAGCTAATTCAACTTTTTGGAACATGTGATATGAGGTTACATTATAGGTCACTTTTGACCCATACCATTGATCAAGTGATTTTTCCAAACTTCAAAAATGCATAACGCTATCATTTCAAATCAGAATGACATGAAATTGGTGACCATTTTGAATTCTTTGAGAGAGATAAAACTTTGATGAAGATACTTTTCTCATTTTAAGCTCCTATGAAAAGTTAAGCAAGGTGGAATATTGAGACATATGGCTTGACACTTAGAAAAATTTTGATATGTCAAAAAGTTCCAAACTTCCACCTCAAATTTCTCCAAGTTCCAAGCTCCAAATGAAAAAGTGTTGAACATGAAAGTTGTTCCTCTTGATCTCACCTTTCCAAAGAGCTTAAATTCATTCGTTTTGGAGATGAAATGCATAGGCTGCACATGGCTTAAACAGGATGACATCACTTGGCAAGGATCAAGCTTCAAACATCAATGTGCATTTGCCTTGAAATCCAAGCTTACTTCAGAGCATTAGATATTCAATTATGGACCTCAAGCAATCATTTCTTGGGCCTATGCACGCCCATGCACCATTGCATCACCATTTGCCAAAATTGGAAAGCGAATGTGAGTGTGCAATTATCAACCATTTCAGCTATAAATAGAGCTTCAATTGCTAAGAATTATAGACACATTGGCACCAACTTTGATCCCCCATTGCAAACCCTCACTTCTCAAAGGATAAGCCTGAAAATTTCTTTTGAATTTGAGCTTGAATCTCCACTGTTTTGGAATTCAATTCTCTAGGAGTCCATAGCTTTCTAACCATTCAATCCTTCTCATGCAAGCAAGTGGAGTGAGTCCAAGCACAAGCTAGATCAAGATCCATCGAATCCAGACCTTCACTGAAGGTATTTTCCAGAAATTTTGGACTCTTCGATTCTCTTAAATTCTTGCTCAATTCCATTGATTCTTTGGTTGTCTGAAGTCCTACCAATGTAGGCAAGAAGTTTGAGTTGCTTCGAGACCAAATCGAAGCAACTCAGTTCATGTACCTAAAATTTCAATTCCACATATCTCTCAATATATTTGGAATTGGAGTGATTGGAGGTCAGATTCGAGCTTAGTGCCATTTTTTTTCTTTAAGATCATGTCCTAGTTTTTCTTTATGGTGATGGTTCATGGTGGACCAGTCCGGTGAGGTCCATGGAGAAGATGACTGGAGCTCTGGCTCCGATGATGAGTTGGCTAGCATCTGAACCATAGGATCCATGTGTTTTGTTCTAATCCTAAGCGTTGGTTTTGAATACCACATTTGCCACGCGCTGACTAAGGTCCATGGTGGATAGCGCGCTAGGGACCATCTGATTTGCGACATCAATTAATGAGGGAGATCTGATGGTCCACGTAATTTAGATTTTTTGAATTTTTATTTTAATTGCATTTTCTTCAATAATTCATATTAAATCCAATATTGATCCAAAAAATATGGGACTTTCACCAAAAGTTTTCAAATATTTTTCTCTTTCAAATTCTGAATTAAAATTATTTTTTGGATCATTATTAATATTTTTCATGAATTAATTGATTTTGCATTTGTTTTTAATGGTTTAAAAATATTTTTAAATGTCCAAAAATTATGAAAAATTTTCTCCAAGGTCCTTTGACCTTGTTTGACCTATGATAAATCTCATGGCCATTTCTTTGGTGTTTTGATGAGATTTTAGGAATTGAACAAACCATATTTGATTTAAATGCACTATTTTATTATTTTTAATTGAATAAATGCCAATTAAATTTGGTTGACCACTTGTATTGACTTGTTTGAGTTTGCTTATTGTTGTTGGGCCTTGGTCAAGGTTGATTTGACTTTGGCAAGTTAATATTATTGGATTTAGGGGATTGATGGAATGTACGTTCCATCTCCCAAAATGAATGAATGATATTAATTTGGTAAAAGTCTTCCTTTGACCAATTTGTGATCTCATTCATCCTCTTCCCACTTCATCTCATTCCTATTCTTCCTTCATTCATTTCCATTTGGCCAATGACATCTCAAAGTCCTAATGCTAGTTGATTGAAAAATTGACATGAGTATGGATGAGATTAGGCCACACCTTTTGCATATTTTTTTTGTATGTGGCATGTTTCATGAGCATAGTTCATAATACTATGTCTCCAACATGCATTAAGACCAAAATTCTATTGCCCGGCCTCAAATAGTTGTGACTTCTACATAAGTCCAATTACGATTGCTTAACATAGCGCTAAATTTGTGACATAAAGGGCATAATCATTCTAGTTAGTGAGATTGTAAGTCTCCCCTCTTTCATGGTATTGTGTGGAAACTTGGCCTTCTTTCCTTCCTTTGGATGATGTTTTGGTTCAAGGATCCATGTTTGTGATAAGTGGGTTGAGTGTTCTCCAAAGAATGTCTTGAAATGAAAAACAAAACAATACTAACTTCTAACTTACTAACCATTAACTTTTTATTTCAAGCTTTTACTTTAATGCAATTTACTTTTAGCACTCTATTTCATTTGCCATTGTTCGTATCATTCTAATTGTTTATGTTAATGCAATTTTCACTTTGTCCATTTGAACCATATTGTGTGATATATTTTGTTTGTGTATACTTTGATTGTTTGTGTGGTCTTTGACCATTAATGTACATAATAACAACAAAAACCCTAAAAAACTTTTGTGTGGACTGTGGGCTTGATCTTGGACAAATGGATTTAGAATTTAGGCAACATCCTTTGCTAATGGACTTGGCCAATGCCAATTTGTTGAAGAACCAAGTGCTTGAAATTTGAAATTCATCTAATACATCTTTGAGGATCTCTCCAAGTTCATCTGCAGCATGATCGTTATGAAGCTGTTATTTTGAACCTGTGACTTGAGGAATTTATCTGTTAAATGGGCTATTTTGAAGAAGATCATGAAATGGATAAGCTTGGATGAGGCCATCTTTATTTGATGCCTTGCTCTTCAAGATCATATAATTATGCATTTGTGTATTGTTTGATTCTAAAAGTCCAAGGGAATTCTGGGTTTCTATTGACTATTTGCTTATTGGATTGCTACCCATTTGGTCAGATCTTTTCAACTCTAAACTTTTAATTTTTGTATATAGGATATTCTCTTCATCTTCACCCCATTTCTTTAATTTCAAAAATCCCTCCCTCCACTTTTAAAAATCTTCTTTGTGTGAACTACTTTCGTTCTAAACTTTGACCACTTTTTACAAAAAGATATAAATTGTGGCCTTATGCCATTGTATTTTTCAAACTTCTTTTCTTAAATCAAACTTGTAAATAAACTTAGCTATACTTGACTTAAAATTTTCAAAAAGCCAAAAAAGAACTAACCCATTCAAATCATTTTCAGACCTTTCAAACTTAAATTTTGTTAAAATCAATGTATCCACTTTGAAATTTGTATCACGAACTACGAGGTTTTAATCCCCCATTTTTTATGTTGGTACGTAGGCACAAGACCAGAGGTTTTGTCAAACACAAAAATATAATTAATGAATTCTTTTCTCATCCCCCATTCTATTTGTCTGTAAACATCACTTTGTACAAAATACATATGCACACAAAAAGGGCTCCCTAGGAGTACCTAGGACACTTTGGGTGCTAACACCTTCCCTATGTGTAACCAACCCCCTTACCTGTGATCTCTGACTTTTATTAGTTTTTATTTGAAAACTTCTTACTTTTGGGGTTTTATTCGTACATTTTCCCCTTTCCCTTGGAAACAATAAAAGTGCGGTGGTGATTCTTGTTAATTGATCCCTAGCTTGTCAATAGCTTGATGATCATGAATTTCCCGCTATAGAAATTAAGTGGCGACTCTGCTGGGGAGTAGTCTCCAGTGGGTTTAGCCTACTTTTTGTGTGAATATGTTTGTATATATATGATGTTTGTATATATGTATGTGTGATATAATCTGCTTGTTGTGCTTGATGATCTTTGAGTGGTGAGATAAGTTCTAACCCGAACTTGAGTGCAATTAAGATAGGAGGATAGTATAGTCATGTTCGACTTGTGTGGAGTAGTCCTTACAAGTTAGCTTGAGATCCATCTGCTCAGTGGAGACTCCTTTGGATTTGGAAATGTCACACAAGTATTTATGGTTAGGCATTACTATTTCTAATTGGGTCCGAGAAGCTGAGGACCTTAGAACATTTAACCCATCTTGGCCTATTTAGGACATAGTGCGGAAACTGTCCAAGTGTAGACTTGATAACAGTTGTTACGCGATACTACACTCAGACGAGTTTCTCTTGAGAATATTATGGGTCGATGAGTCAGTCATCTTAACCTGTAATATCCGATAGATGGAATTAAGACTCTGGGAACTTTTTAGAACATGATCTATAGGTTTTTATCCTTAGTTCACTCCTTTGGGATGGTTCTTACCCAGACTCCATGCTCGTGACTTACAACAAACCCTTGATTCTTGGTTGATCCAATCAAGTCTTGTCAATATCAATGGAACTTGGGTGTTGATAAGGTGAAAGCCATAATCCACCAAAATGGAACTTGGGTGTTGATAAGGTGAAACCCTTGACTCATCCCTTGACCTTTATTTTCCTTGTGTGTGATCCCTTATTTGTGATTGTTACATTCATGCATTCATGCGCATCATAACATTCATCACACGAAAATTTCAAGGAACTAAGGTATCATTTGCAAATATTTTCAGACCATGGATTATGGACGAATGAACACTAAGAAGTACAATTTCAGATGTCCCGACTTAAAAGAGTTAAGGAAGCTAGCATCTTTTGTATTAGATCACTTGGACTTCAAACAACGTCATGGGAAGCTTCTGTCTGTCTTGTCTGCTGATGTGGTTGAAGGACTATTGAGTGTGTTGGTGTAGTTCTATGATCCTCTCTACGATTGTTTCACTTTCCCAGATTTTCAGTTTGTGCCTACCTTGGAGGAGTATTCTCATCTTTTGGGGATACCTATTTCTAGTAGAGTGCCTTTCAGTAGATTGGAGGAGATTCCTCGATCTAGTATTATTGCTGAAGCTCTTCACTTGAAGAAGTATGAGATAGAGGCTCATTGGGTGAAGAAATGAAGGTTATTTGGGTTGCCATCTGTTTTCCTCATCAAGGATGCTACCGCTTTTGCTCAAGCCGGTAGTGTGGATGCTTTTGAAGCTATCTTTGTGCTGCTCATCTATGGATTAGCTTTGTTCCCTAACATTGACGGCTTCGTTGATATTAACGCCATTAGACTTTTCTTGATTGGGAATCCTATGCCTACTTTGTTGGGTGATATGTATTTCTCTTTGCATCTAAGGAATTCTAAAGGTGGTGGAATGATTGTCTGTTGCACTCCTCTTCTGTACAAGTGGTTTATTTCGCACTTGCCTCAGACGTCTGCTTTTTTGGAGAACAAACAATGTCTACGGTGGTCTCAGAGACTTATGTCTCTCACTAATGATGATATAGTTTGGTATGATCCATCTTTAAGCAGTTTGGAGATTATTGATAGTTGTGGTGAATTCTCTAACATGCCTCTCATTGGTACACAAGGAGGAATTAATTACAACCTTGCTTTGGCTCATCGTCAGCTTGGGTTCCCCTTGAAAGACAAACCTAATAATATGTTGTTAGAAGGTCTTTTCTATCAAGAGGGTAAAGATCCCCAACATTTGAAGCAGAAGATTGTGCATGCTTGGCATAATATGCATAGGAAAGGAAGATTCGAGCTTGGTCCGTGCAATTGTGTAGCTTTGGAAGCTTACACTCTTTGGATGAAGAAGAGAGCTTTGGAGTTGAAGATTCCTTATCCTTGTGAAAGACCTATGTCTATGGTTGTGGTTGAGCCATAAACTCTCCCTAACCAAGATGTAGAGGAGTTGGAAGACGCGCTCATCAAGATGAAGCAAGAGAAGGATATATGGGAAGAGCGTTTCTGTGCTTTGAGCAAGAAGCATGAAGATTTGCAGTTGGAGTCTAAGGACAAAGACGCACCGATTGAGCTACTTTAAGACCGAGTAACAAAAAGACAGAGAGAGCCAGAGGTTTCATCTTCTAGCATGCCTCATCCTTCCGTTGCTTGGAAGAAGATTGTTGACCAGTTTGTCCTCGAGAAGACTAAGATGAAGGCTTCTTTTGAGACCGAGATTCGTCGCATTCGAAGGAAGTATGCGCCTTCAGTCAGATCTTCTGACACTGTTGTTAGGGATCCTTAGGATGACCAGTCTCCCTTTCTCTTGTATCTTTTTATTTTGGTTTTGAAATTGTACTCAGTGTAATCCTTCCAATTTACATAAATAAAAAGAGATTTTTGGTCATATCAATTTTTTTTCGCAATTACCATTTAATATTATATATTTGCAAATGATATAGTAAGTTCCTTGGAAATAAAAATAATCAAGCATTAAATTTCATGCATCATTTGCATAAGCAAGTTTTTTCCAGGTGTCTGATTGGTGTTTCTTCTGTCCTTTAGCCAAGCTGACTCACTGACACAACACCAGAGCCAATCATCAGAAAATCATGGAGCATCTAGTGCAAGAGAACAGAACTGAAGGACGAGATCGCCCGACTGACTGCCATGATGGAGTCAGTTCTTGCTGCTCAAAGTCAAGCTTCTCCAACGCCTGCGACTCCTCCCGTGAGGACTGTTACTTAAGAAGTGGTTATCTCTACCGTGCCTGCTGCTACCGCCCACTTCGCACCGAACTTTCCTGCCGAATTCCCGTGGGAAATGCCGTCCAACTTTGTGCCTGAAGGCTTTGCGCCTACCTTTGCTTCCATGCCGACATCTAGCCCGGTCATGTCCGTGCCACCTCCTGTTGTGCACACTTTGGCCTGCGTAGAAGACACCATCTATCATTCCGAGCCGTCTAAGGGTCCTGATGTTTATGAGAAAATGGACGAAATGAAAGATCAATTTCTTGAGTTCGCAAGGAATTGAAGACACTGAGAGGTAAAGATCTGTTTGGGAAGAGTGATGCTGAATTGTGTGTGGTACCCAATGTTAAAATCCGGTGAAATTCAAAGTGCCTGACTTTGAAAATCATAAGGGGAACTCTTGTCCGCTCAGTCATCTTGTGATGTATGCCCGTAAGATGTTAACTCAGACAGATAATGACCAATTTCTTATTCACTACTTCCAGGATAGCCTGACTGGTGCTGTACTCCGTTGGTATATGGGGTTGGATAGTGCAAGCATCCGCACTTTCAATGACTTGGGAGAGGCTTTTGTGAAGCAATACAAGTACAATATGGACATGGCACCGGATAGAGACCAGTTGAGGTCTATGTCTCAGAAAGATAAAGAGACATTCAAGGAGTACGCACAAAGATGGAGGGAGTTGGCTGCCCAGATCACTTCTCCTTTGGAGGAGAAAGAGATGACAAAAATCTTCTTTAAAACCCTGAGTTCATTTTACTATGAACGCATGATCGCTAGTGCCCCCAATGATTTTACTGAAATGGTAAATATGAGGATGAGACTTGAAGAAGGGGTCTGTGAAGGACGTTTGTCAAAAGATGAGGCGTCGACGAGTAAGAGGTATGGGAGTAGTTTCAGCACAAAGAAGGACAGTGAGACAAATGCAATTTCCAGTGGGAGGCAGAGGAGGCCTCAGATCAGAAGAAATCCATCACTCCATCAACATCATCATCATCAAGTGTCATCAGTAATTCTGGTATTTTCTAATCAACAAGCAACACCAATTCAACAACAACAACATCAACGTCAACAACAACAACCGCAACAAAGAACGAACACCTACAACAACAATAATACCAATAACAATCATCATCAGCAGAATTTCGAGAGGAAGAAGGTCTCTTTTGACCCGATTCCTATGTCGTATGCAGAGTTGTATCCCTATCTAGTTCTCAAGAACTTGATTCAATCGAGGAACCCGTCGCAGATTCCAGAACCACTTCCCTGGTGGTATAAACCTGAGCTTCGTTGTGCTTTTCATCCGGGTGCACCCGGGCATGATATTGAAAATTACTATCCATTGAAGTATGAAGTTCAAAAGCTTATGAAGAGTGGTATGGTATCCTTTAAGGACCGCGCGCCAAATGTGAAAGCTAACCCTTTGCCCTCTCATCGGACGGTTGTCCTGGAGAATTTAAGGTTTTTGATGTCCGGTTTATCCGAAGATCTTTGGTGCAAATGCCCAAGGATATCTGTTTGGTGAGTGACTATGAACATGACCATGATGGTTGTGTTGTGTGTCGTGTGAACCCAAGAGGGTGTGATATAGTGAAAAGGGACATCCAGCGTCTGATGGATGAAGGTATGATTCAGATTGTTCAATCCCGTCATGTGGATGACGACGTCAATGTCATAGTGCCCGTTTTCAAGCAACAAGAGCGGTTGATGATTCAGTATGATAGAAGCAGCAAGAAGAATGTCAGTCAAAGATCAGTATCGTCGTTGGTAATACGCTTAGCGGGCCCAGTCCCGTATTCATCTGATAAGGTTGTACCGTACCAGTACAATGCTACGATGATAGAGAATGGTCAAGAGGTACCGTTACCTACAACCAGTTCAGTGGTGAGCATTGTTGATGTTACGAAGGTGACCCGCAATGGTCGAGTGTTTGGACCGGTGTTCCCGAAAAATAAAGAGGAAACAATTGTTGGTAAGAAGGCGGAGGTGCCTAATGTAGATCCAGTTGGTTGTTCAAAGGATAAGTCTGGTGAATCCAGCAACTTGAAAGCCAATGATGATGATGAGGTACTCCGATTGATTAAAAGGAGTGAATTTAATGTGGTTGAGCAGCTGCTCCAGACTCCCTCAAAGATTTCCGTGTTGTCTCTACTTTTAAATTCTGAAGCGCACAGAGAAGCACTGCAGAGAGTTCTTGAACAGGCATATGTGGAGTAGGATGTTACCGTGGATCAGTTTGATCACATTGTGGCTAACATCACTTCATGCAATAATTTGAGCTTCTCTGACGAAGAACTCCTTGAAGAGGGAAGAAATCATAATCTGGCTTTGCATATTTCAATGAACTGTAAGGAAGATGCTTTGTCAAATTTGCTTGTTGAGACCGGTTCGTCACTCAATGTACTTCCGAAGTCAACTTTGTCGAAGTTATCCTACCAAGGAGCGCCCATGAGGTACAGTGGTGTAATTGTCAAAGCCTTTGATGGCGCAAAACGGTAATTGGTGAAGTGGACCTTCTAGTTAAAATAGGTCCGAGTGATTTTCAAATTACTTTTCAAGTAATGAATATCCACCCGACCTACAGTTGTTTACTAGGAAGACCATGGATTCATGAGGCAGGGGCTGTTACCTCCACTCTGCACCAGAAGCTCAAATTTGTCAAGAATGGAAAGCTAGTGATTGTTGGAGGAGAGAAAGCGTTATTGGTTAGCCATCTGTCATCTTTCTCGTATGTAGAAGCTGAGGATGAGGTTGGAACTCCGTTCCAAGCCTTATCTATTGCTGATGAGAAGAGAGTTGAGGCACCTATGTCCTCGCTAAAGGATGCTCAGAAGATTGTTGAAGAGGGTGTTGTTGATCAATGGGGGCGCATGGTAGAGGTCTCCTACAACAAAGGAAGAACTGGTTTGGGGTTCCAGAAAGGTTCATCAATTGCAAGATCTGAAGATATGCAACTCAGCTTCCGTAGTGGAGGGTTCATTCATCGCAATGAACAACACTTAGTTGATGTGCTAGAGGATAGCGAAGAGGAAGACTACACCAACTTTGTAACGCATGGAAAGACATGCAACAATTGGAATGTTGTTGATATTCCTGTTATTTTGCATCGATCTAAGTAATTTTTTATATATTTTAAAATCCTTCTCCTATGCCTAAGGGAGAAGTGAACATTGTTTGGGCATTTTAAATTGATCATCCATAAAATTAATTCTATTCATCCACATATTTGATGTTTATTTTTACTTTTTGCTCTATTCTGAAAATGGTAATCACAAAAAACATAAATAAACAATATAATTGTCCATCTCTATAATAGTTGGTCACAAATTCACTTCTCTAAAATCAAAATATCAAATCATTATGCAGGTTGGTTCCTAACCCCATTGAATACAATGATCTTTCTCCTTCTCCAAATTTTGAATTCCTTGTGTTTGAGGCCGAGGAAGAAAGTGATGTAGAAGTGAGTGAGGAATTGTATCGTCTTCTTAAGCAAGATGAAAAGGTTATTCAGCCGTTTGAAGAGCAGATTGAGCTAGTCAACTTGGGTTCTGAAGATGATGTGAAGGAAGTCAAGATTGGGTCTCGACTGTGTCCAGATGCTAAGAAGGGGTTGATTGATCGTCTTCGAGAGTATTCAGATGTGTTTGCTTTGTCTTATCAAGACATGCCTGGTTTGGATTCTGAGATTGTGGAGCATAGATTGTCGTTGAAGCCAGAATGCCTGCCAGTCAAGCAAAAATTAAGAAGAACGCATCCTGATATGGCTGTGAAAATCAAAGAGCAAGTTCAGAAGTAGATTGATGCCGGTTTCCCTGTGACTGCTGAGTATCCGCAATGGGTGGCCAATATTGTGTCTGTGCCGAAGAAAGATGGAAAAGTCCGCATGTGTGTTGACTATAGAGATTTGAATAAAGCCAATCCGAAAGATGATTTCCCTCTGCCACACATTGATATGTTGCTAGACAATACTGCTAAATTCAAAGTCTTTTCATTTATGGATGGACTTTCCGGATATAATCATATCAAGATGGCACCCGAAGATATGGAGAATACCACATTCATTACACCCTGGGGAACATTCTGTTATAGAGTGATGCCTTTCGGTCTAAAGAATGTTGGTGCAACTTACCAGAGAGCAATGACTACTCTTTTTCATGATATGATGCATAAAGAGATTGAAGTTTATGTCGATGACATAATTGCTAAATCTATTGATAAAGAGGAACATGTTGAGCATTTGTTGAAGTTATTCCAGCGTTTGAGGAAGTATAAACTCCGCTTTAATCCCAATAAGTGTACTTTTGGTGTTCGTTCTGGTAAATTGTTGGGCTTTATTGTCAGCGAGAAGGGTATTGAAGTTGATCCTGCCAAGGTCATAGCGATACAAGAGATGCCTGCGCCCAAAACTGAGAAGCAAGTCAGAGGTTTTCTCGGCTGCTTGAATTGTATTTCCATATTCATTTCCCACATGGCTGCCACATGTGCGCCTATATTCAAGCTTCTTCAGAAATATCAGTCTTGTGATTGGATCGAAGATTGCCAGAAAGCTTTTGATAGTATCAAAGAATATTTGCTTGAACCTCCAATTTTGTCTCCACCTGTTGAAGGAAGACCGTTGATCATGTATCTGACTATGCTCGAAGATAGTATGGGTTGTGTTCTTGGTCAGCAAGATGAGACTGGAAAGAAAGAATTTGCAATCTACTACCTCAGTAAGAAGTTCACCGACTGTGAGACTCAGTATTCTATGCTTGAGAAAACTTGTTGCGCATTGGCTTGGGCTGCTAAGTGTCTGCGTCAGTATATGTTGAATCATACCGCTTGGTTGATATCCAAAATGGATCCAATCAAGTATATATTTGAGAAGCCTGCTTTTAACTGGGAGGATTGCTCATTGGCAGATGTTGTTATCAGCGTATGATATCGAATACCGATCTCAGAAAGCGATCAAGGGTAGTATCTTGGCTCACCAACCAATTGAAGATTATCAATCAGTGCAGTATGACTTTCCTGATGAAGAGATTTTGTACTTGAAAATGAAAGATTGTGATGAACCATTGCTTGAAGAAGGGCCAAAACCTGGTTCCCGTTGGGGCATGGTATTTTATGGAGCTGTTAATCAATATGGAAATGGCATTTGGGCAGTGATTATTACTCCTCAAGGCACGCATCTACCATTTACAGGTAGATTGACTTTCAAGTGTACAAACAACATGGCAGAATATGAAGCTTGCATTATGGGGCTTGAAGAGGCCATGAATCTCAGAATCAAGTATTTGGATGTCTTCGGTGATTTGGCTTTGGTTATGAATCAGATCAAAGGAGAATGGGAGACAAATCAACCCGGTTTAGTACCATATAGAGATTATGCGAGGAGGATTTCAACTTTATTTACAAAGGTTGAATTTCATCATATTCCTCGAGATGAGAATCGAATGGCAGATGCTCTTGCAACATTGGCATCTATGATTATGATAAAGTATTGGAATGAAGTTCCCAATTTATCTGTGATGCGTCTTGATAGGTCAGCTCATGTGTTTGCTGTGGAAGTGATTAAAGACAAGAAGCCATGGTACTACGACATCAAATGTTTCCTTCAAAGTCATATTTACCTGTCTGGGGCATCTTTGAAAGATAAGAAGACTTTGAGAAGATTAGCCGACAATTTCTACTTGAATGGTGATATATTGTACAAGAGAAACTTCGACATGGTTTTCCTCAGATGCGTGGATAGACACGAAGCAGACATGTTGATGACTGAAGTGCATGAAGGTTCCTTTGGTACTCATTCCAATGGACATGCAATGGCGAAGAAGATGTTGCGAGCAGGTTACTATTGGCTGACAATGGAATCCGACTGTTGCAAGTTTGTGAAGAAATGCCACAAGTGTCAAATTTATGCTGATAAGATTCATGTTCCGCCAACACTTTTGAATGTTATCTCTTCCCTATGGCCCTTCTCCATGTGGGGAATTGATATGATTGGGATGATTGAGCCCAAGGCTTCGAATGGACATCGTTTCATTTTAGTGGCAATTGATTACTTCACAAAATGGGTTGAAGCGGCATCGTATGCAAATGTAACCAAGCAAGTTGTTTTAAGGTTTATCAAGAATCAAATCATATGTCGTTATGGTGTGCTAAGTAAGATCATTCCTGATAATGGATCGAACTTGAATAACAATATGGTGGAAGCTCTTTGTAAAGACTTCAAGATTGCACATCATAATTCTTCTCCATATAGACCCAAGATGAATGGGGTTGTTGAAGCTGCAAACAAGAACATCAAGAAGATTATCTAGAAGATGGTTGTTACATATAAGGATTGGCATGAGATGCTCCCATTTGCTTTGCATGGGTATCGTGCCTCCGTCTGCACTTCAACAGGGGCAACCCCTTTCTCTCTTGTATATGGTATGGAAGCAGTACTCCCCGTAGAGGTTGAGATTCCTTCATTGCGCGTGCTCATGGAAGCCAAGTTGACTGAAGTTGAATGGTGTCAGACCAGGTTTGATCAGTTGAATTTGATTGAAGAGAAAAGATTAACTGCCATGTGTCATGGTCAGTTATATCAGTAGAGGATGAAGAAGGCTTTTGATAAGAAGGTCAAACCTCGAGTGCTCAGAGAAGGTGACCTTGTGCTCAAGAAGATTTTATCGTTCAAGCCAGATTCCATAGGAAAATGGACTCCCAATTATGAAGGCCCATATGTTGTTAAGAGAGCCTTTTCAGGCGTGCATTGATTCTTACAACTATGGATGGTAAAGAGTTCACTCGTCCTGTGAACGCAGATGCATTCAAGAAATACTTCGCCTAAAAAAATAAAAGAACAACTCGCTAAGTTGAAAACCCGAAAGGGTGGCTTAGGCAAAAATGAGTGTCTCGGTGGATTGAAAACCCGAAAGGGCGATCCAGGCAAAAATTAGAGACATAAAACAGAAAGAAATTTCTCGATAAGTTGAGTACCCCACCTTGGGTCAACTTATGCAAAAATTAGGGATTATGGCAAGTAATTGCATTCTGCTGATCTTCAGTATTTTGAAGACTTGTTTGAGTACAAGGGTTGACATCGATTCATCATCCCAGCAGCAGTCAAGAGCACATTGGATATCAAGATTTGGTAGAAGGATTAAGGATCATTTTTATTCAATATAACCCTTTTCCATATAAATTGCCATTTTCAACTTTGTAAAATCTATGGAGTCTTGTCATTTACAGACTACCATTCTATTAAATAAAGTTGAGCTTTTATCCAATTGTTTCTACTCTTAGTTACTTCAGCCAATAGTTTTAAATTTTATTATGATCATTTTTAAATTAAATTTTTAAATAAAAATCAAGTTTTCTCTAATATATAAAAGCAAGAATTTTTCCAGAGCAAGTAAAAAGAATATCAACAGCATTTCAATGGATAGCAAGTCCTTAAGTGCGAAGCATCAGAGGTTCCCCAAGCAGTTAACCCTTCGGGTATCCCTAGACATTAGTGTTGATTCAGTTCCTCGGCGGAGTGTTCGATCCCCGATAGAGCTTCTTTCTTTATCCCCAGCTGAGTTGGTTGATTCAGATACCCTGTGGCGTGTCCTTGTCCCCAACAGAGTTTCGGCCTTCCCCAGCGGAGTTCGTATTTCCTCAACAGGTGGATCATCATTAGAAATGTTTGATCTTTACCTAGTAGATCGCTTTGGTGTCCCGACCAATCGCCATGTATCTTTTCTCCCCAGTCACAGTTTCCTCCTGGTTCCTGAGTAGCTTTTGTTCATTTCTCTGTAGGGTTGTCTCCCATTTTTATGGTGTTGACCTAAAATTCCCCACATATTGGATGTTCTATCCTCAGCAGATCTCCTCCGTCCTCATCTAGGGTTGAGCCTTTGGGATGTTGATCTCTCTATTCTCCGACTTTTATCTCCATATATTTTGTGGATTGACCGAGGATTGTACCAGTGGTTCAATTTCTTTGCGACACCTCTGTATCCTTTATGATCGTTTTGTCAGCATAATCATCATATATGCATATACAATTACATATACATAAGCATTCATATAATTTCTTAATTTGCATATCCTACATCTTCATATTTGATTTGTTTGAGATTCACATTCTCTATTATGGCGGTACTTTATCCCCGTACCAAATCTAGTGTTTGTCCTCTTTCAATTGTAGAGTGTCAGCCCCTTAGGTAGAAAGGCTTTAACCTTTCTCTGTTTCCCCACTGAGTTTGTTTCCTCGTGGACGACTATTATTTCAGTTTTCTCTCCAGCAAATTTTCTGGATGGAATTGCTCCCCTTGAGTTATATCCTCATTGGGTTGAGTCTTGATTGACCGTTTTCTTTCTATCTCTTACCTAGATAGATATTTTGGTCCCCTAAGAGTCTATTACCCAGTAACTGGTAATATTCTTATTAGCTTTGCAGTGTGTTACTTCTTGCCTAATACCCGGCAATAGTACCCTTTTTCACCCCTCAGTAGCATCCCCATCGGATCTATTCCCCAAGAAATATATCCTTGATATGTTCATCTTAACCGGTGACAGATATCTTTTCTTCCCCGCAGGAGTCTATCCTTGATATGTGACGGATATTCTCGCTTTGGTATTCTACCCAGTAAAAAGGTAGTTGTAATCCCTATTTTGTTCCCCAGAGAGTTAATCCTTGATATGTTCATCTTAGCCGATGACGGGTTTTCTTCTCCTTGTTGGTTTTCTACCCAATAACCGGTAGTCATAAATCCTACTTGTTTCCCCCTGTGCGGAGTCTATCCTTGACATGTTCACTTTAACCAGTGACATATTTTCTCTCCTTTGGTATTCTATCCAGTAACCGATAAATGTAATCCCTATTTTTGCTCCCCTTTTCAGAGTCTATCCTTGATATGTTCATCTTAACCGGTGATGGATTTTCTCTTTGACTGGTTTTCTACCCAGTAACCGGTAGTTGTAAACCCTACTTTGTCCCCTCGCGGAGTCTATCCTTGATATGTTCATCCTAACTGGTGACGGATTCTCTCTCTGACGGTTTTCTATCCAGTTTTTGATAGATGTAATTCCTCCCCTTTTGTTCAATTGGTATATCCTTGATATGTTCATCCTAACCGATGACGGGTATCCTCCTTGGCATTCCCAGGCAAGTCTATCCTTGATATGTTCATCTTAATCGATGACGGATTGTCTTCCCTATTGAGTTTATCCTTGATTTGTACATCCTAACCGATGACGAATACTCTCACCCTTGGTCTTCTACCCAGTAACTGGTAGTTGTAAATCCTATTTTCCGTAGTTCTCCCCAGCAAGGCTATTCTTACCTAGTAATCGGTAATGAATACTCCCTCCTGGCATTTCCTCAGCGAGTCATCCTTGATATGTTCATCTTAACCGATGATGGATGTTCTCTCTGTCAGATTTTTATTATCTCCTTACCTAGTAACAAGTAGTAGATAATAGGTTTCTGCTCCTCCTGTGTTGAAATTTTATTTTCTCCCCAGTTGAGTTGAGTGCGCATTTCCTTAGTGAAATCGTTGTTCCCCTACATGATTCGAGTTCCTCAGTTTTATCCTGACTTATTCGTATCCCTTGCAGATGTTTGTTTCCCCGGCCGAGTTTTTCCATGTTTGTATGGAATTCCTCGAGTCCTCCAGTAGTCTTAAGTCGTAGCCTGGCCTACGCATAACCCCTTTACCCCCCCCCCCTAGAGTCTTTGTCTCCCCAGTGAGTTTTCCTTACGGAATGCATTGTGCTCCTGCGGATTTTCGGTCTCTATGATTTCTTTTTACTTTGTGGCAATATTTCCCCACAAAGCATTAACTTTTGAATTCATATCATATGCATCATGAGGTCTCTTAGGGACCAAAATTTGTTTCTATATGTTGTTATTTAAGTCCATTCTACTGAGTCGACATGAAGATTTTAACCTTCGCCTCCTCAGTTAGAATGTCCTTAAATAGGGGCAGCTATAAGACCCCAATTTTGACCCTAAGATCCCTCATGCAATTCCATCAAAAGCTTTAGCATTGGGATCATACCTTGGCATCCTCCTTACCCTTTTTTCATTGAGTTTGTTTTGGGAGAGATCACCAAGCACTTTGTGATTATATCATACTTGTATTTCATCATTTCACTAACCAAAATACTAAAAATATGTCTTTGTATTTGTCTAACTCTTTTGTAGGTAGGGCATGATCTCATTGATTCATCAAGATCACATCTAGGGTTTGAGACCCTCATGAACAAAGAGCACAACCAATAATTGATTCAATAATGGTTATAAACATCATATATGAGTCCCAATGTTCTCTACATGTCATATTTGAGGGTGATTTGCCTTGGAAACCCTAATTGATTCAATAATGGTTATAAACATCATATTTGAGGGTGATTTGCCTTGGAAACCCTAATTTGACTAGGTATCTTGAGTAACTTCTCCAATAAGCTATCTCACCAATTAATCAAATTTCTCAAGGGGAACTTCAAATTTCATCATCTTATGCATATATGATCTACCATGAGCCAAGAAAGTCAAGAGAATTGGAAATTAGCAAGTTGGTTGATGGTGGTTGGCCAGATGGATTCATCTGATCAAAACTGGGTCTCCCTAGACCCTATCTCCTACAATTTTCACCATATGGAAATGATTCCAAGAGAAAACTTACTCTAAATGACATTCTAAACAACTTTCATGTAGAGACCTAGAGCTATTTTTGCTTGGAAAATCATTTTCTATGTTGAAACATTATAGGTCATTTTGTCAAAACCCTAATTTGAAAGTCAACTTCCCAAGCCATAACTTGCTCAATTTTTATGAGATGAAAGATTTTCAAGTTTCACAATCAAATTCAATGTGTCTAATCCAACTTTGATGTTTAGAGTGGGAGCTAATTCAACGTTTTTGAACAGGTGATATGAGGTTACATTATAGGTCACTTTTGACCTATACCATTGATCAAGTGATTTTTCCAAACTTCAAAAATGCATAACTCTATCATTTCAAATCCAAATGACATGAAATTTGTGACCTTTTCTAAGGTCTTTGATAGATCTAAAACTTTGATGAAGACACTTTTCTCATTTGAAGCTCCTATAAAAAGTTAAGTAAGGTGAAATATTGAGACATATGGCTTGACACTTAGAAAAAATTTGATATGTAAAAAATTTCCAAACTTCCACCTCAAATTTCTCCAAGTTACAAGCTCCAAATGAAAAAATGTTAAACATGAAAGTTTTTCCTCTTGATCTCACCTTTCCAAAGAGCTCAAATTCATTCATTTTGGACATGAAATGCATAGGTTGCGCATGGCTTAAACAGGATGACATCACTTGGCAAGGATCAAGCTTCAAACATCAAGGTACGTTTGCCTTGCAATCCAAGCTTACTTCAGTGCATCTGATATTCAATTATGGACCTCAAGCAATCATTTCATGGGCCTATGCACGCCCATGCACCATTGCATCACCATTTGCCAAAATTGGAAAGTGAATGTGAGTGTGCAATTATCAACCACTTCAACTATAAATAGAGCTTCAATTGCTCAGAATTACAGACACACTGGCGCCAACTTTGATCCCCCATTGCAAACCCTCACTTCTCAAAGGATAAGCCTGAAAAATTCTTTTGAATTTGAGCTTGAATCTCCACTGTTTTGGAATTCAATTCTCCAGGAGTCCATAACTTTCTAACCATTCAATCCTGCTCCTGCAAGCAAGTGGAGTGAGTCCAAGCACAAGCCAGATCAAGATCCATCGAATCCATACCTTCATTGAAGGTATTTTCCAAAAATTTTGAACTCTTCGATTCTCTTAAATTCTTTCTCAATTCCATTGATTCTTTGGTTGTCTGAAGTCCTACCAATGTAGGCAAGAAGTTTGAGTTGCTTTGAGGCCAAATCGAAGTAACTCAGTTCATGTACCTCAAATTTCAATTCCACATATCTCTCAATATATTTGGAATTTGAGTGATTGGAGATCAGATTCGAGCTTATTGCCATTATTTTTTTAAGATCATGTCCTTGTTTTTCTTTATGGTGATGGTTCATGGTGGACCGGTCCGGTAAGGTCCACCGGAGAAGATGACCGGAGCTCTGGCTCCGACGATGAGTTGGCTAGCATCTGAACCACATGATCCATATGTTTTGTTCTAATCCTGAGCGTTGGTTTTGAATACCACATTTGCCACGCGCTGACTAAGGTCCATGGTGGATAGCGCGCTAGGGACCATCTAATCTGCCACCTCAGTTAATGAGGGAGATCTGATGGTCCACATAATTAAGATTTTCTGAATTTCTATTTTAATTACATTTTCTTCAATAATTCATATTAAATCCAATATTGATCCAAAAAATATGGGACTTTCACCAAAAAGTTTCAAATATTTTTCTCTTTCATATTCTTAATTAAAATTATTTTTTGGATCATTATTAATATTTTTCATGAATTAATTGATTTTTCATTTTTTTAATGGTTTAAAAATATTTTTAAAAATGTCCAAAAATTATGAAATTTTTTCTCCAAGGTCTTTTGACCTTGTTTGACCTATGATAAATCTGATGGCCACTTCTTTGATGTTTTGATGAGATTTTAGGAATTGGACAAACCATATTTGATTTAAATGCACTATTTTATTATTTTTAATTGAATAAATGCCAATTAAATTTTGTTGACCACTTGTATTGACTTGTTTGAGTTTGCTTATTGTTGTTGGGCCTTGGTTAAGGTTGATTTGACTTTGTCAAGTTAATATCATTGGATTTAGAGGATTTATGGAATGTACATTCCATCTCCCAAAATGAATGAATATTATTAATTTGGTAAAAGTCCTCCTTTGACCAATTTGTGATCTCATTCATCCCCTTCCCACTTCATCTCATTCCTCTTCTTCCTTCATTCATTTCCATTTGGCCAATGACATCTCAAAGTCCTAATGCTAGTTGATTGAAAAATTGACATGAGTATGGATGAGATTAGGCCACACCTTTTGCATATTGTTTGTGTGTGTGGTATGTTTCATGAGCATAGTTCATAATACTATGTCTCCAACATGCATTAAGACCAAAATTCTATTGCCCGACCTCAAATAATTGTGACTTCTACATAATTTGTGACATAAAAGGCATAAGCATTCTAGTTAGTGAGATTTTAAGTCTCCCCTCTTTCATGGTATTGTGTGGAAACTTGGTCTTCTTTCCTTCCTTTGGAAGATATTTTGGTTCAAGGATCCATGCTTGTGATAAGTGGGTTGAGTGTTCTCCAAAGAATGTCTTGAAATGAAAAACAAAACAATACTAACTTCTAACTTACTAACCATTAACTTTTAATTTCAAGCTTTTACTTTAATGCAATTTACTTTTAGCACTCTATTTCATTTGCCATTGTTCATATCATTCTAATTGTTTATGTTAATGCAATTTTCACTTTGTCCATTTGGACCATATTGTGTGATATATTTTGTTTGTGTATACTTTGCTTGTTTGTGTGGTCTTTGACCATTAATGTACATAATAACAACAAAAACCCTAAAAAACTTTTGTGTGGATTGTTGGCTTGATCTTGGACAAATGGACTTAGAATTTAGGCAACATCCTTTGCAAATGGACTTGGCCAATGCCAATTTGTTGAAGAACCAAGTGCTTGAAATTTGAAATCCATCTGATACATCTTTGAGGATCTCTCCAAGTTCATCTGCAACATGATCATTATGAAGTTGTTATTTTGAACTTGTGACTTGAAGAATTCATCTGATACATGGGCTATTTTGAAGAAGATCATGAAATGGATAATCTTGGATGAGGCCATCTTTATTTGATACCTTACTCTTCAAGATCATATAATTGTGCATTTGTGTATTGTCTGATTCTAAAAGTCTAAGGGAATTCTGGGTTTCTATTGACATATTTGTTTATTGGATTGCTACCCATTTGGTCAGATCTTTTCAACTCTAAACTTTTAATTTTTGTATATAGGATAGTCTCTTCATCTTCTCCCCAATTCTTTAATTTCAAAAATCCCTCCCTCCACTTTTAAAAATCTTCTTTGTGTGAACTACTTTCGTTCTAAACTTTGACCACTTTTTGCAAAAAGATAGAAATTGTGGCCTTATGCCATTGTATTTTTCAAACTTCTTTTCTTAAATCAAACTTGTAAATAAACTTAACTATACTTGACTTAAAATTTTCAAAAATCCAAAAAAGAACTAACCCATTCAAATAATTTGCAGGGCTTTCAAACTTAAATTTTGTTAAAATCAATGCATCCACTTTGAAATTTGTATCACGAACTACAAGGTTTTGATCCCACATTTTTTATGTTGGTACGTAGGCGCAAGACCGAAGGTTTTGTCAAACACAAAAATATAATTAATGAATTCTTCTCTCATCCCCCCATTCTATTTGTCTGTAAACATCACTTTATACAAAATACATATGCACACAAAAAGGGCTCCCTAGGAGTACCTAGGGCACTTTGGGTGCTAACACCTTCCCTCTGTGTAACCAACCCCCTTACCCGTGATCTCTGACTTTTATTAGTTTTTATTTGAAAACTTCTTACTTTTTTGGTTTTGTTCGTACTTTTTCCCTTTTCCCTTGGAAACAATAAAAGTGTGGTGGAGACTCTTGTTAATTGATCCCTAGCTTGTTAATAGCTTGATGATCATGAATTTCCCGCTACAGGATCCTATGGAAATCCTCTGGATCTTGTCTTGGCTATCAAAATCCCAACGAAGGTTCATACATTACAAGACTTGTTGCTAAAGCATATGGTTTTGTTCAAGGGACTAGCTTGAGGGGTAGGCCTAATGGAAACCCTAATCAAGGAGAGATTGGTCTTGATAGACTATGTGGCTTGACTTTCCATCTGGTGACATCCAAAACCCTAACTTCATCCATCTTTCACCCATTTACTGGTTGACATCACCTTGATCATTGTTTTGGATCAAGTCACATGTCTTCCATACCTTTCCCCTTCCTTTGTAATCCCATATGATTACCTCTAGCATAAGGTCTACTCCTAGTTCATTTGTAGTTGGTTAGTAGTCTTAAACCCAATCCATCTTAGCCAATGCTTGGTTGTCTAGTCCATGGATGGTTTTGTCTCCCCAAATTACCAAAGCCCATTAGTGTCATAATTCAAGAGGTATTTGTCTTTTGATTCATAGTTAAGCTTTAACCTTGTTTTATTAGGTAGTAGCCTTGTTCATTTTACAAGTCATGACCATGTTCATTATAATTCAAGCACATACAAATACAAAATCCAATATACAATCAAAGCAACTTGAAAACCATTTTCAAACCATTTTATTTCTTTCAATCCCTTATAAACCATCACATTGATCATTACATGAGAAATTACAAGCCTTGGCAACTTTTGACCAAATGTTGACTTTGGTCAATAGTTGACTTTTTGGTCAACAGTTGACTTTTTGGTCAACTTTGACCAAAGTCAACCCAAATTTCTAAAACCCTAAATTCATCCATAATCATCCATTAAATATCCATTTACAAGAAAAATACAAAAAAAATGAACTTTGACCAATTGTTGACTTTGGTCAATAGTTGACTTTTTGGTCAACTTTGACCAAAGTCAACTCACCCATTTTTTACCATATAAAACCTAATCTAACCTAATTTGCCTTGATTCATCATCCAAGAGTCATGTTTGATGTGTTTAACTTTATATCTTCATCGCCAAGTAACGTGTCTCATGCTAACCTTTTGTGTATCTTGTCTTGACTTGTCTTTTTGGTTTGGTCAACCATGGTTCTGCATTGCTAACATGGTATTGCAGTTACTACCACCAAGCATCACAACCACATTAGATACTAAACTTACATTGGCCAAGGATAATGCTTGGGTTTGGTCTTGATCTCACATAAATAACATCCTATCATCAGGTTCTTGCAGCAACCATGATCTTGCCACAAAGTAGCAACAGCCTGCAAAACCAGTTAGTACATTGCCATGAACTTCAAACAGAAACAAGTTGGAACATTGCGATTGATTTTCAAACAGAAGCAAGACATATGTTCAATAAATGTAGAAACCTACCACTGCCTTAGCATAAGTGTCCACCAACCATTCATCCAAACACGACTTTGTGGCATTCCCTTTACACCAACCTAGCAACACACAGGTCAATAATCATGCACCATCAAACAGAACCATAGTCAGGCTGCAGAGGAAATCATGAAATGTTAAACATATCCAGTCAGAAATGAATAAGTAGAACCTGCAACAGACAATAAATATTGCAGCATTCACATACTTGCAGCTAGCAATACTAATTCTGCAGCAAATTATCCTGCATACCACATTTTCCTTGAACAATTCACCAGGGCATACCTGAAGAAAACATGAGACTAAGTCAAAAGCACAAGTCTACATACAACAACAGGAGCAAAACAATGTAGTGAACCCATGTTACAATTCCATACTCATACACATGTTGCAATGCCACACTCAAAGCTTGCTGCAATGCAGTGGACACATGAAGTCAGAACCACATGATATCCATAAGTCTGCACCAAAAACCCAGTCATGCATCACAGTCATGACAATTTCTATCAAGAGATAACATGAGGTACCAGAACCATAACCAAGACAATGCCAAGGACAAATGGAAACATGCCATGCAGCGTGTGAAAAAAACAACAACCTAGTTACTGCATAAACCAAGACCAAAACAGCTCCGATGTCAAATGGTCATGCACACACATAAATGGACAACATTGATATTTGTGGCTTCATTGCGTGCCAGGTTCAAACCAATTAGAACATGCTGCAGAATCACATCCAAACCATTGGGACTGGCAGCATGACATGCCCATACCTGCATCAACATAGACAGGAGCAGATCAAGTGCAACACACATCAATCTACCAAACACTACACCATTTTCCACATGATTGGAATTGAAACAAGGCAGAATGTTATCCTTTCTGCATTATTAACAACATGGCCTTTGCATTGTCCATGCCATTATCCTGCAACCCCATGGAAAACTAGCAAATGAAGGCAATTCCAAGAGAAGCACATCCAAAGCAGTATCACACTTGGTCCTTGGGCTATCAATGGACTATCACCTGTGTTCATTCGTACACCAGTCAGTGGCAACAAGAGGTACATACATAAACTAATATCAATCCATTACAGAGTTTAACTATTGGCATCTGAGCCAACCATCTCATTGCCTGTATTTCCTATAGTTCAAGCATAACAAACCATCATTCAAACCAGTGCAGGGTAATCCTAATTAGCTAATTGTCGTGGCATGCTATCACCTTGAAATCCAGCTAAGCCCTAACATATTGTGTCAAGTAAGCCATAACATACCACATGAATGCAGTAGAGTCTTGGCATCACATATGCTAACAGAAAATTCATCAAGACATGTTCCAAATAACAACATCAGATCCCTAACTTTTTTGACCTAAGGCCAATGTGAACCTACAATGCAATAACAACTTCACATATTAAGACACCAATTCATTTTGATCATGATACTGCAAATAGGAATGCTACATTCCATACCATGTTGCACACAAGTTGAACCAAGCTAGAAGATGGATTGTCTTGCTGAAAAGCCAAGAAAGAAACATGCAGCCATGAAGTTTACAATACATTTAAATCAAGACAATGACTCCATGATGCAGAATATAATTCACGAATGTAATGTGCATTTAAGACATGAAATGGATCACCAAGCAATGCATAACAGTTAACAACAACCAACACACATAGCATCACCCAAACTCATTCACAATAATTTAATTCACTAACCCAAGCTAACTAAGGGAAAACCTGTTCGACAGGTCATGACTCCAGCCACTAAAACCAATTCCACTTAAAAGACAACCTGCATTATCCAGTTTACGATTCATTCATTCACCAACTAATGTAACCAACTAACATATCCAACTAACTGAGTCAAGATTAACTAACTGAGTTAACTACCAACTCAGTGAGCCAATGTTAACTAACCCCAAGCCTCCTCTAACAGAGTCCAAACCTAATTCCAAGCCTAACCAAACTCCAAACCTTGCTCTTATTTAAATAGTTCATCACCATCATTTCATCACTTTTGCATTGCCTCCAAACTCACTCTCATTCTGCAACAATTTCTCCCTCACTACTCACTAAGAGCTCTCATTTCTCCTAAGCCATTGAAGCTTCAAATTTCTTGAGCTAGACCTCATTTATTCATCGTTCCCATTTTCCAGAAGAAAGAAGAAGAAGAAGAAGAAGAAGGAGAAGAAGAAGAAAGGAAGAAGAAAAGAGGACGAATTGTGTAATCAAGGACTTAGTTGTCAAATTTTTCGGTCTCCTTCTCTGTTAAGTCAATCTCCAATCTTGACTTTTTCTCGCTTTCAAGTCACCAGAGTGTAGTATCTAGGGAGAGGAGTTTAAGCCCCATGGTGGTAGAGGCCAATTCACTTCAGATTCCATTTAATTTGAGAACGATAACTTAGGGTTCTTCCAAGAAATCCTTCGATTTGGCTAACGCTGCAACCATTTCCCAAAACCACTCTCAAATCCATCTCCAGTGCAGCCTTGCACGTCTGATGGTGGGTTCAATTTTAGTATTAGGTCACCACCGTTGCGGGCGACAGTGCCGACGTGGTGGTCTGCGGCAGTCGGCCGGTGAGCTGAATGTATGTGAGTGAGAGGGAGCGCGCACACATTTTCATTCAAATTGTGTTGACTCACACAAGTCAATTTTGGCCATGGTTGATTTTGTTCGGCTTAAACCCTTCCAAGCCCACTAAAACCTATTTTACACACCCAATTTCTTGTGCACCCCCCTGGGAACTATGAATAATGTGATAATGGGCTTAACGACAACCCATATTCCATTTTTCTTTTCCACTCTGTTTTTGGACGCACACCTCTGTGACCAAAAATCCATACTTGGGCTTGGCTAAAGCCCATATGGCAAGTTCAGCTTCACACCCCTCTCATGATTCACACCCCCAACCAATTCAATTTTATGTTATTTTTAATTGATTTTTAATGTTGTAATTAGCTTAATTAGGTTAATGTTAGGTTAATTAGGTTGATTTTGGTAATAAGAAATTAAATCTTGATTTTTAGAACATTAGATTAATATGGATTTAATTAGGTGAAAAATTAGGTTTAATTAGAAATAGTTAGATTTTTTATTAAATTTAGGATAGTGCAATTTTCAACATTAGGTTAAACCATTTTTAGGATTTTATCATTTTTAGGTTCTAGTTAGGTTTTGATTAGAATTTAATTTTGTTCACTTTTGGACATTATTTGTAAATAACAATTTTGCCCTTTAGTGGTAATTTTAGGCATTTTTATCCCTTTATGACATGATCCCATTAGGACTAGAATTTAACATTAGGATTGAATCATTTCCTAACAATTGTAGGTTACATTAGGACTTATACATAGGGTTTTTAATCAGGATTTTGACTAATATGTACATGCTCCCTTAGGGCTGTTAACTTAGAATTTTCAATCAACTTTAATCAGTCAATGTATGATCCCTTAGGATAGTTCTAACAATTACTAACTTCTAGATTAGGACTAACCCAATTCCCTAAACCAAAATAAACCCATGATTAAATTGATCAAAAGCAATTTTGATCGATTAAATCCTTTGAAGTTGTATAATCCCACAGTCTAAATTGAGTGACCAAAAGACCCTTGGTCACTTAATAAGACTTTTTCTTCCAAGCTGTGGAGCTCAAGGCCTCAAGTCAAGATCTTCAATCAAGGCATCCTCAGTCATACCAAGCAGCGGATTATTCAAGCACATCAAAGGTGGCATCTTTAAAAACTTGTTAAATCAAAGTTAGAATCGTGTGGCATGAGCCTTAAGTAATAGAGAAGGAATGGGACTGGAGTATTCCTACCCTCATTCTGAGTATCTTTGGGTATGGGACGTATGACCCAATGCTCATCGTATTCACCTCTATTCATAGACTTTAGCACAATTCTAATCATATGATTGACAAGTCTCTCTCTCTCTTCACAAAGCAATACATCAAGCAAGGACTACATCAACAACTTATCAATCATGAATCGAGTTGTACGATACGAGCCTTAAGCAATAGAGAAGGAGTGGGATTGGAGTATTCCCACCTCCATTCTGAGTATCTTTGGGTATAGGACGTATGACCCAATGATCATCGTATTCACCTCTATTCATAGACTTTAGTGCAATTCAAATCGAACGATTGTTAAGGCCATTTTCATCAATACTAGAAACAACTACAAAGATTCTTCTCTCTCCGCTTGAAAGTTAAGACGAGAATTACATTCCATGAGCCTTAAGTAGTAAAGAAGGAATGAGACTGGAGCTTTCTTACACTCGTTCTCGATATCTTTGGGTGCGAGACGTTTGGCTCGTTGCTTATCGTATCCACCTTTACTCATAGACTTTAGTGTGATTCTTATTCTACAACTATCAAGTCTATTCCACTCATTTCAATTCAATTATTCAATCATCTCTTCTTGCCTCTTTAATCTTCCTTATTTTTAGCCCTAGTGGGCCGAACTACGAGCGCTTTGATTTCCTTATTGCACTATAAGGGTACATAGGCAGGAGAACCCAGTTTCTTCGCGAGCTATCTTATTTTTCAATCTACCTAATATATTGCTACCCTATTCATCAATCAATCATTCTTAATGTTGGAGTAAGCCCTAGAGGCCAATACTTTTGGTACTTATGTCAAATTATTTATTAATAATAAAAGGCTTTTTCTTTATTGTGTCTGTTTAATAAATTCCTTAGAATAGCTAGTCCGTTTAATGTATCAAGTGTGACTTAATCATGAGATCGCATTAAACATAAGGACATTATTCTTAAAGTATCTGTAGTCAAGCTTTATTGTGAAGTGGGATAACATTAAAGCATTAAGATTATTATGTATATAGACTGATGATCACATCTCATGGATCATGGATAAGGAGTTATCAAGTCTTAAACATAGGTATGGATATTAAGAGTAATATTTATACTGGATTGACCCGCTATGAGAATACTATATAGAATGTTATGCAAAACGTCATAAGTTATTCTCATGGTGATAATGGTATATACCACCCTTCGACCTGAAACCATATGGACCCTAGATGTAGAGTCAAGTACCTTATTGTTGATCAAACGTTGTTTGTACCTAGATGACCATAAAGACAGATGATGGGTACTCCACGAAGCATGCTGAGGGACATGAGTGACCTAGATGGAATTTGCCCATCCTGCGTAACGGGATAAATATCTATGGGCCCAATATTGAACTGGACAAGGATGACACGGTCTATGCCTTGTGTTTAATATAGACATAAGGGCAAAAGGGTAATTGTACGCATAAGTATCATCACAAAAGGATTTGTCATATCACATGACATTTTCGTGTCTTGTGTAGCAGTAATGTATTGCTAGATACCGCTCACAATTTATTATGTTAAATACGTGATTTAATATAATTGCCAATGTCGCGAAAACCTACAGGGTCACACATAAAAGGACGGATTGATGAGAGATAAAGTAACTAAGGAACACCGTAAGGTACGGTGCACTTAAGTGAATTGTAGAACATCGTAAGGTACGGTGTACTTAAGTAGAATATGAAATATGGTAAGGTACCACACGCTTAAGTGATTTTGGCATATTATAAGATATGGGCCACATACACTTAAGTGGGCTTTTTAGCTTGCACCCCACACAAGTGGTTCTATAAATAGAACCCTTGTGCAGAAGCATTTACGTAGTTGCAATTTCGTTTCTCTCTCTCTCTCTCTCTCACTCAAAGCCTTCATTCGTAGCAGCTAGAACTGAGATTGAATGAATCCGTTCGTGTGGACTGAGTAGAGGCGTTGTCATCGTTCAACGTTCATGATCGCTTCATAGATCTGCATCAAAGGTTCCGATCGTCACAAGAGGTAATGATTCCATCACTGATCATGTCCATTCGTAAGGATCACTAAAGGAGAATTTTTTTAAATTCCACTGCATTTTGGATCGCCCTTCTCCTTCAGTGGTATCAGAGCCACTTACGAAACCATGCATCTGATAGCTGTTTATTTTCTGTATTTTCTGTATTAATATGATTAAAAGACAGAATGAATCAAAGAATAAACGAGTAATTAAATTTGGCATCATGCGTGTACGATTTGGATGGTTGATGTTGACTATGCTTCGGAATCCAACATTAGTATGGTGAAGCAGTGATAGATCGATCGTCCATAGGTTACGTAATTGAGATCGATAAAGTTATATATATGATATAAGTAATCCTGATGCAAAATACGGTATATATGATATATTGTGTCTGTTTCATTCATTCAAACACTTAATGGTTGTTTTCCTTTGAGCGATCAATGGTCATTTGCTTCTTGATCTGACATTAGTATGGTAAAGCAATGACGTGTTGATCAATCATACTGAATTAACAATCGAGGTGTGTTTGACGGTCTGAAATTGGTGCATTAGGGTTAATGATGGCACAAGGGTTGTGCTGTGAAAGAGTTATGCGATTAGGGTTGTGACTACGTAAGAGTTATGCTTTAAAGTATCAAGTGTTGATGCGAAAAACGACGTCGATTTCAAATGAATTGCTCATTAACATTTGAGTCCAGCGGAACCCCCGGCTAACTCTGCGTAGTGTGATCGGTCGCTGAAATTTAATTTGGTTTTAATTAATTAAACAGAATTTAAATTAATAATAATAATGTGTTTATTATTATTGTCTTGTGGTTATCAGTTATGGCCTTAGTTTTCCTTTATTTTGTTTTGGGATTTTAAAATACGACCTGCGTGTCGTGCCTCTCTTTTAATCTCTTAATGTAACTTCTTTTCTCATCTCACTCCCTCGTATGTAAAACGAGTTTCTTTTATGTAATGTAATGTTATGAAGAAAGAGAAGAATATAATATCAAAGGAGGACAACCTTGAAGATCTTTCTTGGAGAAGCTTAGATCGTTATTAGGTTAGCTTAGGTTCTCTCATTGGCTTGGGAGAACAATTGCGCTAGGGGCCATAACTGTTTCATTATGTATGTTGATGCATGTGAATGTATGTTGATGCATATGAGAGACGATTTATATGATAAATAAGCCGGTAGGATCAGAATAATTACAAATTCCCTCAAATTAAATATTAAGTTTATACTTTCCAAGTTGTAGCACTCATCAAGACTAGTATCAGATACTATAGGTTTCGCCTACGCGAGGTGCATGTTCTATATTAGTAAGGTGCGATTGAATAATTGTAATATCCAATTGCTAAAACAATGGGTCAAACTTAACTAAACAAATTATAATAAGATTATATATGTTTAGAAGCAAGAGTTGGAAATGACCAATGTGATGGATTGGAATAAGGAGTTATTCACCCAACTAAAATATTTGAGAGTTGTATTAGATACAATTGGAAGGAGTTCCTACCTAAATAACCTAGTTTTGTGTAATCCGTCTACGCGGACTTAAAACAAAGTGAAATGTGGATCTCGACCCACTAGAAAATCTTCCAACGAGATTTTTCGAATCAAATGGTGAGGGTCATTTGTTTTGAGTAAAATAGTGGGAGCATATTTAATTAAAGGTCTAATTAAATATTTTATTGATACTTATATTTTCATTATTTTCATGTAGATTACCATGACAACAAACACCTCTAACAACATTTTGCGATCAATCCTTGACAAGGAAAAATTGTCTAGGACAAATTTTCTGGATTGGCACCGAAATCTGAGGATTGTCCTCAAACATGATAGAAAGCTGTATGTCTTGGAGAAACCGGTTCCTAAAGAGGAACCTCCTAGTTCTGCACCTAAGGCAAAAATAGATGCTTATAAGAAGCATGTTGATGATGCCAATGAAACTGCTTGCCTCATGCTAGCTACCATGAACTCAGAGTTGCAAAACCAACATGAGAATATGGCAGTGTTCGATATGATCGTACACCTGAATATGCTCTATAAAGAGAAAGCAAGGCATGAAAGGTTTGAAGTTTCAAAAGCCCTTTTTCAAGGCAAGTTAGCTAAGGGAGCCCCTGTAGGTCCACATGTGCTCAAGATGATTGGGTATGTGGAGAACCTTGAGAGGTTGGGTTTTCCCCTCGGAAAGGAACTTGTGACTGATTTGATCTTGCAATCATTTCCAGATAGATTTAGTCAATTTGTCCTTAATTTCAATATGAATGATATGGACAAATATCTTTCTGAACTACTAGCCATGTTAAGAAGTGTTGAGCAGAATCTGAAGTCAAAAGGGAAGTCCATTCTGATGATCGGAATTTGAAAGAGGCAGAACAAAAGACCCACCAAGCAGGGTGATAAAGGGAAAGGCAAGGAAGTTGTCAAACCCAAACCCACTGTTGCTGCTTTGAAGCCTAGTGGAGGCATAGCAAAGGAAGGAACCTGCTTCCATTGCGGTAAGATCGGACACTGGAAGAGAAACTGCCCAAAGTACCTGGAAGATAAGAAGAATGGAGTAGAGACTTCAACTTCAGATATTTTTGTTATTGAAATTAATTTATCTACTTCTGCATCATGGGCATTAGATACTGGATGCGGTTCTCACATTTGTACCAATGTGCAGGGGCTAAAAAGGAGTAGAGATTTGGCAAAAGGTGAAGTTAACCTACGATTCGGCATTGGAGCAAAGGCTGCTGCTTTAGCCGTAGGTACTTATGTATTGACTTTACCTAGTGGTTTAATAATTCAGTTAGAGAACTGTTATTATGTACCTGCAATTAGCAGGAATATTATTTTCGTTTCTTGTTTGGACAAGTTTGGTTTTTCATTTATGATAAAGAACAATTGTTGCTCAATTTATTTGAATGATATATTCTATGTTACTGCACAAATGAACAATGGACTATATGTCCTTGATCTTGAAATGCCTATTTATAACATTAATACTAAAAGGATGAAACCTAGTGAGTTAAATCTAACTTACCTTTGGCATTGTCGATTAGGCCACATAAATGAGAAACACATTTCCAAACTCCATAAAGAGGGACTCTTAGACTCTTTTGATTATGAATCATATGAGACATGCATACCTTGTTTAATTGGAAAGATGACAAAGTCTCCATTCACAGGAAAAGGTGAAAGAGCTAATGATCTTTTGGCCCTCATACATACTGATGTATGTGGACAACTGAACATACCAACCAGAGGAGATTTTCAGTCATTCATCACATTTACTGATGATTTCAGTATATATGGTTATGTGTATTTAATGAAACACGAATCAGAGTCCTTTGAAAAGTTCAAGGAATTCAAGAATGAAGTACAAAACCAACTAGGTAATAATATTAAAACTCTTCGATCAGATCGAGGTGGTGAGTATTTAAGCCTAGAGTTTGATGACCATCTGAAAGAGTGTGGGATCCTATCCTAACTTACTCCTCCTGGAACACCCCAATGGAATGGTGTATCTGAGAGAAGAAATCGAACCTTGTTAGACATGGTCTGATCCATGATGAGTCACATTGATCTTCCAAACTCCTTTTGGGGACATGCACTATTGACATCACCTTACACACTTAACCGTGTTCCATCCAAAAAGGTTGAGAAGACACCATATGAGATATGGAGTGGTAAGAAACCATATATGTCTTACATGAAGATTTAGGGTTGCGAAGTTTATGTGAAACGACAAATTTCAACTAAGCTTGAGCCCAAATCTGACAAATGCTTATTTGTGGGGTATCCTAAAGAAACAAGAGGGTATTACTTCTACAATCCTTCTGAGGGAAAAGTGTTTGTCGCTCGAACTGGAGTTTTCCTAGTAAAGGATTTTATTTACAAAGGAATCAGTGGGAGGAAATTAGAGCTTAAAGAAATTCAAGAATCACAAATCTTTGATAAACCTATGGAGGAATTAGAGCAGGAAACACGAGTAGTTGTGGAAGAGCAACCTGCTCAAGTAGAACAAGACCAACGTATGTCAAGCAGGATACGTCACCTACCTGAGAGGTATGGATATCTCATAACTGATCAAGGTGATGTATTACTCATGGATCAAGATGAGCATGTGACCTACCAAAAGGCCATAACTGGTCCCAAGCCTGAGAAGTGGCTAGAAGCCATGAAATCTGAAATGGATTCCATGTACACAAACCAAGTTTGGACCTTGGTAGAGCCTCCTGTAGGAGTTAACATTATAGGATTCAAGTGGGTCTTTAAAAAGAAGACTGACATGGATGGTAAGGTACATACCTATAAGGCAAGACTGGTTGCAAAATGATATAAACAAATTCATGGGGTTGACTATGATGAAACCTTTTCACCAGTTGCAATGCTTAAATATGTTCGGATTTTACTTGCTATCGCTACATATCATGATTATGAAATATGGCAGATGGATGTCAAAACTGCTTTTCTTAATGGGAATCTTCTTGAGGATGTGTACATGACACAACCTGAAGGATTTGACATACCAGACGAAGCCCAAAAGATATGTAAGTTACAAAGATCAATCTATGGATTGAAGCAAGCTTCCAGAAGCTAGAATCTTCATTTTGATGAAACAGTAAAACAATATGGATTCATCAAGAACGAAGATGAGCCTTATGTCTACAAGAAGGTTAGTGCGAGCATGACCATTTTCCTGGTATTATATGTAGATGACATATTACTCATTGGAAATGATGTCCCTACCCTACAACAAGTAAAGTCTTGGTTGGGGAAATGCTTTTCTATGAAGGACCTAGGTGAAGCAGCCTATATATTAGGAATTAGGATCTATAGAGATAGATCATAAAAACTGCTTGGCGTAAGTCAGAGTACATACATACACAAAGTGCTGAGACGCTTTAATATGCATGATTCCAAGAAAGGATTCATACCTATGCAACATGGTCTGTGTCTATCAAAAACACAATCCCCTTCAACTAAGGAAGAAAGGGATCGCATGAATAAGATTCCATATGCATCTGTAATAGGATATATCATGTATGCCATGTTATGTACTCGACCAGATGTCTCTTATGCTTTAAGTGCAACGAGTAGGTACCAATCTGATCCCGGTGATGCTCATTGGGCAGCTATCAAGAATATCCTTAAGTATTTGAGAAGGACTAAGGATTCATTCTTGATATATGGAGGTCAGGAAGAGCTTGCTTTAATTGGATACACCGACGCTAGCTTCCAGACAAATAAGGATGACTTTAGGTCGCAATCTGGTTATATGTTTTGCTTAAACGGTGGCACTGTGAGCTGGAAAAGTTCAAAGCAAGATACAGTTGCTGATTCTACAACCGAGGCCGAGTATATTGCTGCCTCAAGTGCAGCAAAGGAAGCTGTTTGGATCAAAAAGTTAATTAGTGAACTTGGCATAGTTCCTAGCATTGTGGATCCCATTGTTCTCTATTATGATAACAGTGGTGCTATCACACAAGCTAAGGAGCCTAGATCTCACCAACGATCCAAACACATACTTAAGCATTATCACCTCATTCGAGAGATAATAGATAAAGGAGATGTGAAAATATGCAGAGTACCTACACTTGAAAATATTATTGACCCACTGACAAAGCCTCTTGCGCAAAAGAAGCATGATGGCCATACTAGATCTATGGGCATTAGGGGTATGCCTGATTGGCTCTAGTGCTAGTGGGAGATTGTTGGTGTAAGCCCTAGAGGCCAATACTTTTGGTACTTGTATCGAATTATTTATTAATAATAAAAGGCTTTTTCTTTATTATGTTTGTTTAATAAAGTCCCTAGAATAGCTAGTCCGTTTAATGTATCAAGTGTGACTTAATCATGAGGTCGCATTAAACATAAGGACATTATTCTTAAAGTATTCGTAGTCGAGCTTTATTGTGAAGTGGGATAACATTAAAGCATTAAGACTATTATGTATATAGACTGATGATCACATCTCATGGATCATGGATAAGTAGTTATCAAGTCTTAAACATAGGTATGAATATTAAGAGTAATATTTATACTGGGTTGACCCGCTATGAGAATACTATATAGAATGTTATGCAAAGTGTCATAAGTTATTCTCATGGTGATAATGGTGTATACCACCCTTCGACCTGAAACCACTATGGACCCTAGATGTAGAGTCAATTACCTTATTGCTGATCAAATGTTATCCATAACTAGATGACCATAAAGACAGTTGATGGGTACTCCACGAAGCATGTTGAGGGACATGAGTGACCTAGATGGAATTTTCCCATCTTGCGTAACAGGACAAATGTCTATGGGCCCAATATTGAACTGGACAAGGATGACACGGTCTATGCCTTGTGTTCAATATAGACATAAGGGTAAAAGGGTAATTGTACACATAAGTATTATCACAAAAGGATTTGTCAGATTACATGACATTTTCGTGTCTTGGGTAGCAGTGATGTATTGCTAGATACCGCTCACTGTTTATTATGTTAAATACGTGATTTAATATAATTGCCAATGCCGCGAAAACCTACAGGGTCACACACAAAAGAACGGATTGATGAGAGATAAAGTAACTAAGGAACACCGTAAGGTACGGTGCACTTAAGTGAATTGTAGAACATCGTAAGGTACGGTGTACTTAAGTAGAATACGAAATATGGTAAGGTACCACGCGCTTAAGTGATTTTGGTATATTATAAGATATGGGCCACATACACTTAAGTGGGCTTTTTAGCTTGCAGCCCACACAAGTGGTTCTATAAATAGAACCCTTGTGCATAAGCATTTGTGTAGTTGCAATTTCGTTTCTCTCTCTCTCTCTCACACACTCAAAGCCTTCATTCGTAGCAGCTAGCATTGAGATTGAAGGAATCCGTTCGTGTGGACTGAGTAGAGGCATTGTCATCGTTCAACATTCGTGATCGCTCCGTAGATCTGCATCAAAGGTTTCGACCGTCACAAGAGGTAACAATTCTATCACTGATCATGCCCATTCGTAAGGATCACTAAAGGATAATTTATTTTAAATTTCGTTACGTTTTGGATCGCCCTTCTCCTTCACTTAATTCATCCAATCTATACCATCTTTTTGAGATCAATCATATTTCTCCTTGGACTCCTTGTCTATCCTTTTAGGACGTCTTAATGATAATCCATCTCTTCAATCGAGAGTTGTTTGGGCTACAACCCCAAACATTTAATTCAGTCTTTCTTTTTGGCTTTACCTTATAGTGGCGACCTGCTAGTCCACATATTGGTAAATGCCTATCTTGCTCTCTAATTCAGAGTATATCTCTTTCATGGATCCAAGATGTTATTCTTACTTGATCTCGAACTGTGTCTCCCCAGTAAGTGATACGCTCGTACCATCCAGTACTACAATCATACCTTGAAGTTGTGTTTGTCTTGTGAGCCCCTGTTGCTTAGGAAAATGTCTCTCTCTCTCTCTCTCTCTCTCTCTCTCTCTCTCTATTCTCGTGGTTCCGAACTACAATTTCTCTGAATTTTTCATTGCACAATGAGAATACGTAGGCACGAGGATGTGACTCCTAGGAGAGAATACTTTAATTATTCATTGTTTCGCCTTAGGGCATCATTCATATCTTTCATTATCCAGTGTCTACCTTCGATCATAAATCGTTCATCCAGTGACATACTGTCTCCTGGACATCGAAATACACTTTCTTTGGATATCCATATACATCCTTTTAGGACATATAATGTAGTCCGTCTTTCTACCTAGAATTGTTTGGGCTACAACCTCAAACATTTAATTCCTTCTTTTTTGGCTAAACACCCTCTAGTGGCGGCCTGCTGGTCCACATAGCGGTTAAAGTTGTTTCCCTCTATGGTAGAAATCTTATTTCTCTTATGGATTCCAATACACTATCACCATTCGATTTCAAATAATACTTCTTCAGTCACTTATCACTAAGTATTCGATTTCGTGACTTTGGTCACTTCGCTCCATTCATCTCCACGATGCTTTCATATGCTACCTTCCTTCACTTCATGTGATATACCAGTTATCTTTGAGCCAAATACACTACCTCGTTGTGCTCCTTCTTACGTCACCTTGTGAACCAAGAGATGTTTGGGACTGTGCCCAAACACCTATTTCTTCATCTTTTGGGCTTTACCTTATAGTGGTGGCCTGCTGGTCCACGTATTGGTAATAGCCACCTTACTATTGGGTTCATCTTTTCACCCTTGCTGGAGTTCAAAACACTATTATTTGGTTCAAACCATACCTTTATCACAATCCTTTTCATCTCCCGCCTCTAGTTCCTTGAACTACGAAGCTCTGAATTCCTCATTGCACTATGAGGATACGTAGGCATGAGGGCATTAATCCTCACCGAGCACTTTATCTATTTCTTTTTCTTTTCCCATTCTTTTTGCGAGTAATCTTAGATATAACACCTATTCGAGCGAGAGCAATCAAAACAGTTTCCATGGATTACCATGGATGTTTGGGGTGCTAATACCTTCCCCTTGCATAACCGACTTTCTTATCCAGTATATCTCTTTTCCCCGGGGTTTATCGATGTTTTCCCTTCCCTTTGGGAATAAATAAAGTTCGATAGCGATTTTGTTGTATGTTCGAGCGTGCAATACGTTCAGGTATATTTCCGCTAGCTTCAGACATGAATTCGAATCCTAACACCTACAATTTTGTTTTATTTTATTTTATTTTTAAGTCACTTTTTACCTTCCAACCGTGGTGAAAAGTGACACATGGTCAAGAACTTGAATCCTAGCACCTATGTATTGTTTTTTATTTATTTTAAGCCATTTTTTACCATGGTTGGAACTTCCAACCTTGATGAAAAGTGGCGCATGGTTATGAGTTTGAATCCTATTACCCATAATTTTGTTTTTATTTATTTTTACGCCATTTTTTACCATGGTTGTAACTTCCAACCATGGTGAAAAGTCACTCAGGGTCATGAGGAAATATAAACATGTTTATTGAGTTTCTTCACCGTCCTTAAGCAAATATTTACTGCCCATTTAGGGAGTATCAACGCTTAAGATACTACCATTAGTGATTCGTGTGAAACCTAAAACTTAGATGAACTTCCAACTTAGACGAACTTATTCTTCTACCTCCAAATATAATCTTCCATTTAAGACACTATATTTCTCCTTGAAAACATCATTCCTTCCATAAACAAAACTCAAAAACATCATTTCTTTCATTAACAAATTTCATAACTCCATCACCCCTTCTCTAACTTGAATGAGACAAGGAAAACATGGATTCAAGTTAGTAATGTTAGTTATTGTTGTTGTTGTTGTTGTTGTTCTTTTTGTTGTTGTTGTTGTTGTTGTTGTTATTCTTGCTCTTGTTCTTGTTCTTGTTCTTGTTGTTCTTATTGTTATTCTTGTTCTTGTTGTTGTGGTTCTTGTTATTGTTGTTGTTGTTGTTGTGGTTATTGTTGTTGTTATTATTGTTGTTATTGTTGTTGTTTTTGTTATTGTTCATGTTCTTGTTGCTCTTGTTGTAGTTCTTTTTGTTCTACTGTTGCATTTTTTTATTTTATTAAAAGACATACAACAACGGTTGTTTAAAATAACTATTGTGATAAGTTGTGACATACAACAACGGTTGTTTAAAATAACTATTGTGATAAGTTGTGACATACAACAATGGTTGTTTAAAGTAACCGTTGTGATAGGTTACGCACTACTTGGCTTATAATCGCAGTCGCACGATCGTATGGAAAGAATCATACATACAATCACATATTATCTTACAATGGTTGGTTATACGTGGTTGTATCCCTTTTCCAACCGTTATGAGAGGGATTTTCCATAGTAATGGTGATTTAGTTCTTTAGTTTCTTTTTCTCTTTGTATTTGGGTTGAACACCCTTGTGCTCATTCTTAGTACATCTTGGTTTATAAAAAAAAACAATTTTATAATAAAAATCAATATTGATTTTTATTCTGAACCCTTCCCTTCAAGCAACAATCATTCACACGTTAAGAACAAAGCAATATTATTGCATA
The DNA here is from genome assembly GCF_024323335.1 of Lathyrus oleraceus. Classification (NCBI taxonomy): domain Eukaryota; kingdom Viridiplantae; phylum Streptophyta; class Magnoliopsida; order Fabales; family Fabaceae; genus Lathyrus; species Lathyrus oleraceus. The sequence continues at coordinate 226,246,589 of NC_066584.1, forward strand.
ACTATCAACTAGAGCCTGGTCATATTTGTTTTAGATTTTTAAATTAAAAAAATGATTTTTATAATATAATATAATTTTATGTAAAAAAAATTATAAAGAAATTTTTCATAAAAACTTCAAATAAAATTGTTGTTTGAATAATTATTAAAATGCAATTTTAGATATTATCATTTTATTAAAACATATATGAATATTAAATTTTTTAAAAATCACTTAATTTTGAAGTTTTTCAAATAACTTTAAATAAAAATCATTTTTAAAATACAACTCTTTGAAAAAAATATATAATCTCAACTGTGTTTTGATTTTCAATAATATATGTTTATGTTATAAGATATTAAAATTATTCTTTTAATATAGAAAAAAAGAATATAAAAACTTATAATATTTTAAAAAATGATTTTATAAAATTGATTCTTAAAAATACAAAAAAAAATCATTTTTTAAAAGTTAAAACAAATAATCAAACATCCTATCGGTCAAATGAAGGAAGATGATTCATAAAGTATTCATTATTACTTTCTCAATCACAATTATAGAAAACACATAGAAACACATTTTTTTTACAATTTTTTTCAAAGTCTAATACATATGTTAAAATTGCAGGTAGTTCAGAAATGTTGGAGCAATGTTTGAATCTTGCATTCAACTGAATTAAGGATTTATAAAAAAACAAGGTATAATTATCATATATAGTGAATTGTCTTTTGATTGGTAATGGAAAATCTACATTATTTGTTTGAAATGATTAAGTTAAGCATGCAACTATACTTTTTACCAATCTCACGTCACCATATATAGTATTATAACTCAACATATTTAAATTATTTATTTGCCAAAATATAGTTGGGGGTTGAAATGAATAATTATGTCCACTGCCTCCTTTCTATTGGCTAGGTCAGTGGAGTATTAAAATAATTCAGCCGTAAGATAATTAATGTTATGCATGATTTGTAATAAATCAATAAGAATATCAATTCTTTATACATTTAGTTGTACAAGAAAATGATTGTAAATAATTAAAGTGGGCTAAGAAAATGGGCCCCACTAAATCCCACTATATATTATATAAAATATAATTAAAAAATTGATTCAAATATATCAAAATACATTAAAAGAGAGTTTTTCATTGGGTAAAGTGATGCATGATATGAGTAATTTCCAATGGGTGAATTATTTTATGGATTTGGGATAAAAAGAGAATTTTAAAATCTTGAATTATGGTGTGGATTTGGAATAAGAGGTGAATTTCTAAAATATGAGGTGTTTTGTTGATTTGGGATACAAAGAGGACTTCCATCATTTTGCATAAAATTGGAGCATGTGTTATGTTGATTGAGGTTCATTTTCAAATGAAATGTGTACACACAAAAATTAAAATTAAATAAAATAAATTGTTCAAATTTAGACTAGATGTGAGTGAAAAATGTGATAAAATAAATTACCTATTTATACTACTAAAAAATATTACCGTTATTTTATTGTTGTTGCAATCTTATCATTCCAAAATGAAATCAATATCCTGAAATCAAATTAGTTATTATTGTAGTTTTTTAAGGTTGTGGACAGGTTTTGAATCATCACTTCCTAAAAGATTGCGGGCAGGTTTTGTATAAACCCAGTTTTTTAAGGACCAAAGAACTGTACGAAGTTAAATCATTTTTGTTGCTGGACTTATTTCTAACAATTTTAACTAAAATTGTGAACCTTTTGTTTCAATATCTTTTGTTGCATTAAACCTTACTGTATCAATTGCAATTAATTTCAACATTTGGTAGTATTCATTACTATATTTTAAAACAAATGAGGTTCTGGTATTTCTTTTACATGGTTTATGTATTTTGGTTAAATAATCATTTATTATGAATGTTAATATTTGCGCTTTTATACCTCAAATTAGTAACAGATTGGAAAATTTCATCCATTATTAAATAAATATATTTTTATTTCTTATGTCTAAAATCTCAATGATAAATGGAATGTTTATTCATAACATTAACAATGAAATGTTTATTATATATCAATATATCAATAAATTATAAAAATATTTTTGTATTATATTTTTTGATTATTTCCTTAATATAGTATACAAAAAAATTAAGCAAATTATATTACTATAAATTAATAATGTTTTACTTTATTATGTCCCAAACTGGAAAAAGTTATTTGTGGAAATTTTTTGAACCCATTTATTCATCATTTAACATCCATTATATTAAAAAAAACTCTTATGCAATAAATTTGTGTACGTTGATCCAATTATATATATATATATATATATATATATATATATATATATATATATATATATATATATATATATAAACAAAAAATATATTATATTTTAATTTTTTTAAAATAAATTATTGCACTTGCACGACCCGTGCGAACGCACGGGTCCTTTGCTAGTTATAAACAAAATTAATAACTTTAACATCAACGAGAAAATTAATTAACTATAATTAATTTTCTTGATGATTATATATACATTCTCCATTCATTATTATAAGAAAAAAATATTTTTAAATTCATTGGATGAATAATGTATCTGATCATTATTATATATGAAATACATCAATTATTCAATGAATTTAATTTTTTTGTGTGCTTATAATAGTGATCAGAGGGTTACTATCAAAATAAAATTTATTATAATATTAACTATTAATATTAAATACTTTTAAATTAAATAAAAAATACTAATAATATAAATATTAGTTAAAAAAATAATGACTTTTATTATTCTAAGAGTGATTAAGATTTAAAGTCACTTTTTTATAATAATGATTGGAAGGAGTAACATACAATTATTTTTCATCCAAACCATCTCGCATCCACGCACTGACAAATTGAATTAATACATTTCAGAAATAGAGTAGGACTACACATATTTAGTGGACAATCGATGTAACTTTTACACTGCCATTCTGCCAATTCAAATAATAATAAAGCATTATTATTAAAAGGTTATGAAAATAATGTATACCATAAAGAATTAAATGCAAAAATAATGTTTAATATTACTTACGCGCATTGTCTGCAACAAGAAATAGAGAAAGAAAAATGATAGCGTAAACAAATTTGAAAATTTGATCCATATTTCCCCTCATTTACATGTATTAAATGATTTTTTTTCAACTTTATATAAGTACAAGATTTCCTCTATTTTAACTTCAATTTAATAGTGTTTAGCTCTCAAGTGTTGCAAGATACCATTAATAAATTAAAGTTGTTATTAAATGTCTCTAAGATATATTTAAGTGTTGCATTTATCCTTTAGATGACTCGAGTGTTAACTTAACCATCGTAAAACACTACAAGAAAAACTTAATCTTTGTAAAGATCTTGAATAAGAATTTTAATGTTTATGAAAGATTTATTAGAATTACAAAATATATTTTTAGCTTTTCATGATAGAGAAAAGCAAATTCCTAAAAAGTAAATAATAGAGATGATTAATGGGGAAAATGTTTTAGAGATAATAAATCAAGATTATTTAAAAATTAAGAGTACCATAAAATAAATTGTTTTCTTGACAAAACTTTAGGATCAAAGTTTTGACGCCTTAAACCCAAGATAAAATATTTGATATTTACAATTGATTAATGAAGTTCATTTGTATAAGAATACAAGTTTTCAAAATATTTGAACTAAGGCAAGAGATATCACACAACCAAATGCTTAAAAATTTCACAATAATAAAACTTGGCTTAATGCACAATATTTAAGAAGAATAAGATCTTACAAATTCAATCATCACTACTATAATAAAATTATCATACACTTATTCCAGCTTTTATTAAGCAAAGTTGAAAGTTATATATTTATATTCCAATTATGTTGACACCCCAATGTATCATGGGTCCTATACATTTACTTCAACTTGTTGTAACATTTTAGAGTGGAAAAATCTCAAAATAAAAGACATTTAACATTGATGTTTGACAAATAATAGATAACCGGTATAATTTACATAAACCATATTCATTACTCCAACTTATGGAACGTTTGCACCATCACAAATGGCAAACACAAATTGTACTAGAAAAGTACACCGGTATACTTTATTAGGGGGAGTCTTTAAATTTCAGTTATATAGTGAGTTAATTTTCTTATCTTATATTCTTTTATGATCACTTACTCTCTACGTCTCATAATAACAATATGTGTAGTTGAGATTTTCATATTTTTTAAGATAATAATGAATTGTGTTGATTTCAATGATAAAACAAATATAATTTATTAAAATAACCTTATTCATAATAGATGTGTGTGTTAAAAGGGGTCAATTGTGGTATTCAAAAATCAAGATTAATTTAAATTTAATTACTTAAAACAGTAGTTTGTGTTAGTATAATTAAAAAATTGAGATAAAAGCAGTGAAAAAGGAAAGACGAAAATATAAAGGAAAGAAAATAAAAGAGAGAAAAATTAAAGAGAACCTATGAGTTATCTTGTATTTCAGAAGTTACTCTTATACTTTTATAATACTTTGGTCATTCAGACAGGCAATAAGTGCAAAAATAGATGAACTTTCACACTTACTCTCTTTTACAACTCTAAAGCTTCAAGTTCCTTCATAGACACACCAATCTCTTAGCACTTCAACTACTCTCTTTTAGACTGTGTGCGTGCGTGCGTGCGTATGTGTGCGTGTGCGTGTGTGTGTGTGTGCGTGTGCGTGTGCGCGTGCGTGTGCGCGTGTGCGTGTGTGTGTCTGTGCGTGTGCGTGTGCGTGTGCGCGTGTACGTGTGTGTGTCTGTGCGTGTGCGTGTGCGTGTGCGTGTGCGTGTGTGTGTGTCTTTCATGAGTATTCTTGAGTTTAAGTTAGATCATTATTTTAGGTGAGTGCTAAATTGTAACTTAACAAGAGTGTAATATCTCTTTGTAAACTATCCTTTCGTAGGAAGTTCTTAGATCTCGGGCTAAGCTAGTAAAAACTCTTGTATTTTTGGGGATTATCTTAGGAAGTCCATGTTTGGTTCGTAAGTTTTTCCTTGAAGAATTTTTTTTTGTTTGATAAGACTAACCAATAAATTATCCACGACCATTCTTTTAAACTGGGTCGGTCATTAAACCGGTAAGGATGCTGAGTCACTGGTTCATTGGTCGAACCATTAGGTCACTAGTTGAACCGTATGGATAAATCAGATTAAACCGGATAAATAAGTTGAATAAGATGACTCAGTCTAAAACAAATTACAACACCTACAAAATTTCAAAATATCATACTTGATCCAACAATTAGATCAGGCCGATAACCCCTCAGGTTCTCGGTTCAACTGGCTCGACCGGCCGGTTCCGTCCGATTTATAAACATGGTCCATAACGATTCTTGAGCCCATCTTGGTTAAAAATCTAGTAGTTCGATATCAACCCAGTTAAAATCTAACTTGGTTCTTGAGTTCATCTTAGTAAAAGTTCAGTCTGCTCAAGATTAGGCAATATAAAATCTCACCTCGGTTCGTGGTCAGCCTATTCAAAACCTCGGTTCGATTTGGAGGATATCCAACTCAACACTCCAACTTAGTTTGATATCAGTTATTGGAAAATTTATTTTGGTTTGGAGGATAACCACTTTAAGTCTTGTTTGTTATTTGGTTAGAAGTTAGCCTGGAAACTTTATTTTCTTGTATAAGGAGGTTTGTGGGTAAATCCTTCTAAAATCTCTCAAGTTTATTGGTTACTCTCAAGAATAATCCTTGGGGACACTGGTAGATCATTCAAGGCCAGACATGTATAATTCTATGGTGTTCGTCTCTTTCCCTTATCTCTTTTACTTTCCAATAATTTTCAATCCTTTGGTTTTTCGCTGCCTATTTATTTATTTATTTTACAAAATATTTTCAAACTCTGATTTTGCAAATGATTTTGTTTTAAACCAAAATTTTCAAATCTCCATAATTCACCCCCTTTTATGTATTGAGTCACATGTCCAACACGAGGTCAACTTGTATAAAACCCGATTCGGTTTGGAGGATAGACAATATAAAATTCCATCTCGGTTAGCACCATAGCCAGTGTAAAACTCCATTAATGTCCGAGATCAACCCGTGCAAAATCTCTATTTGGTTCAGACGAGAAACTATGTTTGTTGTTTGGTTGGAAGTTAGCCATTAAACTTCAAATGCTTATGAAAGGAGGTTTGTGAACATATCCTTTTAAAAGCTCTCAAGATAGTGAAAACTATCAAATAGAATTCTTGGGAAGATGATTAAACCAATTTAGGTTGAACCTGAATACATTTCTGGTGTCTTTCTCTCTCATTTATATCTTTTACTTTATTTTCTTTCTGTTGGTTTTCCATCTTTTCTTTTTCCGTTGCATATATACTTATTTGCTTTAAAGTGTTTTTAAACTCTGATTTTACTAAAGATTTTGATTTCAATAAACATTTTTCAAACCTAAAAAATTCACCCCCTCCCCTTTTTTTTGGAGTCACATATCCAACAGAAGGTTCCCCGTAAAGTTCTAGCATATACCCCAAAGCGAGTCGTTCAAAGGCAAAAAAAAATCCAAGAGGGTTCTAGTATATACCTCAAAGGGAGTTTCCTATGGGGAAAATGTTCCTGAGAGGGTTCCATCATATACCCCAAAAAGGAGTTGCTTCTAGGCATAACGTTCCTCTAAGGGTTCCAACATATACCCTAACGGTATTCTTATGTAGGTGCAAGGTTCCTTATAGGGTTTCAGCGTATACCTCGAAGGAAGTCACCTGTAGGAGCAAGGTTCCCTAGAGGGTTCCAACATATACCTTAGAGAGAGACCCATAAGCGCGAGCTTCTCTAGAGTATTTCAGCATATACCATGAGGCAATCGCTCGTGGGATGAAGGTTCCATGTAGGGTTCTAGTACATACCCCAAAGGGAGTGGCTTATATGTGAAAGGTTAACCTAAGGGTTTCAACTATACAAGGGAGTCTACCATAGGCGTAAGGTTCCATGTTGGGTTCCAACATATACCTTGGAGGGACTCTTTTTAGGTGCAAAGTTACTTAAAGGGTTCCAACATATACCATGACAGGAGTCGCCTACAGACGTAAGGTTCCCCGATGGGTTCCAATATACACCTCAAAGGAGTCACTAATAAGCACAAGGTTCCTTGTAGGGTTTCAACATATACATTTAAGGAAGTTACCCATTTATTGAATGTTCTCTAAAGAGGGACAAGATCTACCCCATGGGAGTCGCTTGTAGGCGCAAAGTTACCTTAAGGGTTTTAGCATATACCCCGAAGGGAGTCTCATATAGGCGGAAAGTTCCTTATATGGTTTTAAAATATACCCCGAAGGAAGTCTCCCCTGGGGGAAAGGTTCCTCGAAGGGTTCCAACATATACCCAAAGGGAGACCCATAAGTGCAAGGTTCTTTGGGGGATTTCGACATATACCTTGAAGGGATCATGCCATGGGTTCAAGGTTCCACGTAGCATTCGAATATATACCATAAAAGGAGTGGCTTGTAGGCGAGACGTTCCCCTAAGAGTTCCAATTATACCATGAAGAGAGTCTCCCGTAGGCACAATGTTTCTTGTAAGGTTCCAACATATATCTTGAAGGGAGACTCCCATAGGCACAAAGTACTTGAAGGATTCCAAAATATACCACGAAGGCAGTCACCCATAGACACAAGGTTCCCCGATAAGTTCCAACAAATAAGTTAAGGGAGTCGCTCATAAGCGTAATGTTCCTCATAGGATTTCAACAAATACCCTGAAGGGATTTGTCTGTAGGTGGAATTTTTTCCAAAGGGGTAAAACATGTACCCCATGAGAGTCGTCTATAGGCGCAAAGTTACATGAAGGGTTTTAGAATATACCCCTAAGGGAGTCGCTCATATGTGCAAGGTTCTTTGGAGAGATTCAAAATATACATGAAGAGAGTCCCTCATAAGCGCGAGGTTTCCTAGACGATTTTAGCAGATACCCTTAAGGGAGTCGCCCGTATGTGGAATGTTCTTCAATGGGTTACATACATACATTCACACTACTAAAGATAATAATGTACTCTACTATATAAGATATGTTCTACTTCAAATTTTATATTGAATACTATCGCTGCCCATTAATACTATACCCACAAATAACACCAGAAGCCCTCATGTCTTTCACTAATATTTTTGAAGGTGCACCCAATACTTAACACACATGTGTTTTTTTGTAGGTATCATTTTCCACTAAATTTATTTATACAGTTCATCGATAATAAATAAATCACATTAACTTATATATTATCACACAAAAAATACCTCAAAACGTAATTCAAAATGAGTAACTCCTAACCTTTGAAAGTGATAGTGTTCGGTGTGACTTGGCTGGTGGTATGAAGATTAATGGGCTCATGGTTCATAAATTGCGTAGATGTCGTGTATATTTCACTACTACGTAAAGGCCCTTTCACCACTGTTGGTAAAGTGATACCATCATAGTAGACTAAACACGGTAAGGTAAGTTGTTGTAAGTATGTTGATTTGCACCATCGGTGTGCATGTTAGCTTGAAAATTCTAGTAGGTGAAAAGTTAACAAAGAATGGTAATATCTACGTTAAAAATTCTAAGTGTCAAGAAATTTAACCAAAATCTTCAACATATTAACTATTCTGACTAAGTGGTTCGACTAACTTGTCATATGAGTCGAGGCAAAGAATGGTTTGGAGGAGTCTCAGGAACAGATCCACAAGATTAGGATCACTCTCTTCCAAACATATTCAAAATCTTTAAAAGGGGTTTGACAAGTTAGACCTTCGATGATGACTCCTAAATTGGGATTTTGAGCCATTTTTATTAAGGTTGAGTTTAACGCTTTTTTTACAATGAACTCTTGTGATTCTCTTAGAGATACTTATATTTTAGAATCAATAATGAATGATTTTTGAATTTTTACAATGAACTCTTGTGATTCTCCTAAATTGGGATTTTGAGCCATTTTGATTAAGGTTGAATTTAAGGTTTTTTTTTACAATGAACTCTTGTGATTCTCTTAGAGATACTTATATTTTAGAATCAATAATGAATGATTTTCGAATTTTTAATGGTGAATGGATGTATTGGTGAATTTTGTATCGAGGTAATGGAAAGAGGAAATGGATGGAATTTTTAGACAAGAGATGTGCCACTCTTCTAATCCTAGAAGAAGATAAGCCTTATGGAAGAATGATCACCACAAGAATTTTGAATTCTTGATAAGACCATTGTTGGTTCAATCCAAAACCAAAGATGAGTTTAACTCACTATTCTCAAAGAGAAATATTTTACTAAAATTCAACTTACTTTATTTTCTGAATTTCTGCCATATATATGGACTTGTACATAGAATTCTTGTCTTGCTTTACATGTAGAAAGTCAGTAAGTACAGGAAGGAAAAAAACAAAAATTGTAAAGGCAAAGGGCACAAGCATCAAATGCAAACTTAATCACTACATAGGATACAAAATAAATGAATAAAAGAAACATTAATTGAGGGTGGCTAATTATTGTAGATTTGAATGGTGGGAGTTACTTGTTGGAGACAATAAATTCAAGGAGGAGACAATGCATTGAATGACATTTTCTCCTTTGTTCCCTCTTCTTTGACTTGTTGAAGCTTTTCCCTTTTTCTTTCTATCTTCATTCTTAGTCTTGTAACTTTATTTACTTATTTAAAAAAACGAAATTTAAATACTGTCCATGTCACTTGCCTCATTTAAATGAAGGCTTGTGATTGGCTTACAAAAGAAAACACACTTATGCATGGTTTGTGCCTTATTAACACAAACTCTTTATTTTTAGTTCATAAATAAGTAGAACTAAGTTAGATGGGCAGCATGGTATGCTCCCAATCCATCTCCCAATGGACAAATGGAAATGACCATTTTGCCCACCAAGTCCTCTAATTTTGACCTTGCTTTTATAATGGCTGTCACTACTTATTTTAAGGTCTCCTTAGCCTTCTTGGCACGTGCCCTTGTCATTGGTCCACCTAGTCCTTGAATTTCTTCACTAGAATCCTTGATAATGATGTCCTCAACATCCCATCCCCCTTGAAGAGAATTCGACCTCAAATTGAAATCTTCTTCACCTACATTAAAATGAGATAAGTCAGCAACATTAAAAGTAGCACTCACACCGTACTCATCAGGTAGATCAATCTTGTAGGAATTGTCATTGATCCTTTCAAGCACTTGGAAAGGTCCATCACCCCCTGGTAAAAGTTTAGACTTCCTTTGAGTTGGAAATCTTTCTTTCCTCATATGTATCCATACCCAATCACCGGGTTCAAAAACCGCTCTTTTCCTCCCTTTGTTTGCATGCTTAGCATAACCCTCATTTTTCTTCTCAATTTTCAACTTTAGTTGCTCATGAAATTTCTTCACAAATTCTGCCTTAGCTTTCCCATCTTTATTCTTCAAAAGAGAAGTGCTAGGCAAAGGCAACAAATCAAGTGGAGTTAGTTGGTTAAAACCATAAACAATTTCAAAAGGAGAGAATTGTGTTGTACTATGCACTACACAATTATAAGCAAACTCAACATGCAGTAAACATTCCTCCCACATTCTCAAATTATTTTTAAGGACACTCCTAAGAAGAGTAGAAAGAGTCCTATTCACTATCTCAGTTTGTCCATCTGTTTGTGGATGACAAGTTGTAGAGAAAAACAATCTTGTCCTACCTTACTCCATAAAGTCCTCCAAAAATGACTAAGAAATTTGGTGTCACTATCTGAAACTACGCTTCTTAGAAGACCATGAAGGTGCACCACTTCCTTGAAAAATAAATTTGCCACATGACTTGTATTATCCACCTTCTTACATGCAATGAAATATGCCATCTTTGAGAACCTGTCAACAATAATAAAAGTAGAATCTTTTCCGTCCGTTGTCCTAGGTAAACCCAAAACAAAGTCCATGAAAATGTAAATCTAAGGAAAATCAGGGGTAGGCAAAGGTGTATAAAGACCATGAGGCAAAATCTTTGATTTAGCCTTTTTTACACACAATGCATCTTTCACAAAACTTTTTAACATCACTATTTATGTGGGGCCAATAAAAATGTTCATGCATCAACTCTAAGGTTTTGACAACCCCAAAATGACCCATTAAACCTCTTTCATGTGCCTCTCTTAAAAGTAAATCTCTAATAGAACATTTGGGCACACATAGTCTTTTTTTCTTTAAACAAATAACCATTGTGCCTAAAATATCCATTAATGGCAGCATGTTCACAAGCTAAAAATTTGGAAGAAAATTCAAGATCATTCTCATACAATTCTTTAATGTAATCAAGACCAGAAACTTTTGTTTCAAGGATGGAAAGCAAAGCATATCTTCTAGATAATGCATCTGCCATTATGTCTGCTTTTCCTTTTTTATGCTTGATCACATATGGAAATTGTTCAAGAAATTCAACCCATTTAGCACGCCTCTTGTTCAACTTACCTTGCCCTTTTAAATGTTTCAAAGATTCATGGTTACTATGAATGACAAATTCTTTGGACAAAAGATAATGTTGCCAAGTTTGTAAAGCTCTAAATAAGGCATACAATTCCTTATCACAAGTAGAGTAATTAAGGGCAACCCTTTTTAATTTCTCACTAAAATAAGATATTAAATATCCTTCTTGCATCAAAACAACCTCAATTCCAATATTAGAAGCATCACACTCAATTTCAAAAGATTTGGAAAAATTTGGTAATGCTAAAGTTGGTGCTTTGGTGAGTTTTTCTTTAAGTGCAACAAATGCTTGTTCTTGTTTCTCACCCCATTTAAAAAAACATTCTTTTTAATAATTTCATTAAAAGGTGCAACAATGGTGCTAAAATCTTTCACAAACCTCCTATAGAAACTTTCTAAACCATGAAAACTTCTTACCTCAGTTGATTTTTTGGTGGCGGTCAATCCTTGATTGCTCTCATCCTTTCTTCATCTACATGGATTCCTTTGGAGCTCACGACAAAACCTAGAAAATAACATGATATGTGCAAAAGACACATTTTTATAAATTTTCAAATAAATGTTCTTGTCTTAGCACTTCCAAAACAACCCTTAGATGATGACAATGATCTTCTAAATTTTTGCTATAAATTAAGATGTCATTAAAATAAACAACAACAAAATTTCCCAAGAATTCTCTCAAAACATGGTTCATTAATCGCATGAATGTGCTTGGTGCATTGGTTAAGCCAAATGGCATGACCATCCACTCATATAATCCATATTTTGTTTTAAAAGTTATTTTCCATTCATCACCCTCCCTAATTCTTATTTGATGGTAACCGCTTTTTAAATCAATTTTTGAAAATAGGCATGCGCCAAATAATTCATTAAGTAAATAATCTAACCTAGGGATATGGTTCCTATATTTAATGGTAATGTTGTTGATGGCTCTACAATCAGTGCACATCCTATAACTACCATCCTTTGTAGGGACTAAAATAACTGGAATAACACAAGGGCTTAAGCTTTCTCTTACTCATCCTTTACTTACCAACTTAGATACTTGTTTTTGTATCTCTTGCATTTGTTGAGGGTTGCTCCTTTAGGTTGGACTATTAGGAAAAGATGCTTCAGGACTCAAGTCAATGTGATGTTCTATTCCTCTTATAGGTGGCAACCCACTTAGTACCTCCTTAGGAAACAAATCCTTAAAATCTTGCAAAAGAAACTCAACACAACTTGGTAAATTTTGAGTTTTAAAAATGTTAGTTAATAAAGCCAACTCTTTGCAAATAAGTAAATATAGGGGTTGCTTTCTCATAAAAATTTTATGTGACTAACAAGTTAGTTAATAAAAATTGGTGATTTCTTGATCAAAATTGGCAATACATCACATAAAATAGAATCTTCATATATTCCAATTTTTAAAGACACCTCTACTTGTTTGTTGCAAGACCCCAATTTTGACCAAAAGATCCCTCATGCTATCTCATTATATGCATTGGCATTGGGATCACACATTAGCATTCTCCTTACCCTTCATTCATTGGGTTTGCATTGGGAGAGATCACCAAGCATATTTTTGATTGTATCATGCTTTTTTTTTTCATTATTTACTAACCAAAATACCAAAAATATGTCAATGCATAGTTTAACTCTTTTGTAGGGAATATGTGTGCTCACCTATGCTCCATCAAGCTCATACATAGGGTTTAAGGACCTCGATACAAGGAGTGCAATCAAGAATTGGTTTTCATTGGTTCTAGGAATCATATATGGGTCCCCATGATCTCCACATATAATTTTGATCAAGAAATCACCAAGAGTTTGAAACTTGTCTGCCTTGGAAACCCTAGTTCATCTGGGTATCTTGTGTGACTTCTTCAACAAGTTTCTTCAACATTTGATCAAATATTTCAATAGATACTTCATATTTCATAATCTTACGCATATATGATCCTCCATGAGTCCTAAAATTCAAGAGAACATCAAGCTAGCAAGTTGGTTCATGGTGGTTGACCAGAGAAAGTCAACTAGTAAAAACTAGAGTTCTCTAGACCCTATCTCCTACACGTTTTGTCGTATGAAAATGATTCTAAAAGAAATGTTACTCAAAATGAAATTCCAAACAACTTTCATGTTAAAGTCAAGATCTAGGTTTGCTTGTAAAATCATTTTTTATGGTGAAAGATTCTAGGTCATTTTGTTTGAACCCTAGTTTGGAGGTCAACTTCCCAAGACCATAACTTGCTCAATATTTATTAGATGAAAGCCATTAAAATTCCATGATCAAATTCAGGATGTCTACTTCAACTTTTATGTTTGAATGAAGTTCAAATTCAACTTGTAAACGCATGTGCCAAGAGAAAAGATTATAGGTCATTTTGGTCCACTACCATTGAACAAGTGATTTTCCTCAACTTCTGAAATGCATAACTCCTTCATGCCAAATCCAAATGACGTCAAATTGGTGACTAAATTGAATAGGTTTTAAATATATACAACTTTAATGAAGGAACGTTTCTCATTTGAAGTCCATAGAAAAAGTTATCCAAGATGGAAGATGTGAACATTTGACTCAGGACTTCGAAAATTTTCAAATATGTTTGATTTGCCAAACTTCCACCTCAAACTTTATCATGATACAAGCTTCAAATGAAAAACTTTCCAACATGAAAGATGTTCCCCTTGATCTAACCTTTCCAAAAAGTCCAAGATTACCTCATTTTTCCAAAGAATGAAGGACTTGCGCATGGGTGCAATGTGAGGAACCATTTGGATGATTTTCACTTCCACATTTCATACACAAGTGCATGGGCTTTCAACATGATTTCAGCATGATTCCCACTCATTTTTGGACCTGAATACATCACTTAATGGGCCTATGACGTGCCCATTCAAGGATGCAAGAGAATTACTCAAAATTTCCATTTTTAGAAGTGTGTGGAAATGAATCTGTTTAGCTATAAATACAACCCTCATTGCTTAGAATTAAGGACCTCATGCCAAGCTTTGAACCTACAATCCAAACCCTCTCCATTAAAGGATAATCTGGAAGGTTTTCTTTTGAAAGTCGAGGTTCAAATCTCCATCTGTTTTGAGACTGAAACTCCAAGAGTCCAGACCATTTCTTGATCCTAATCACTTCCAACAAGCTTCTGAAGCAAGGCCAAGCACAATTAGAATCAAGATCGAGCAAGTTTGAAGCTCCATTGAAGGTGAATTTTCAGAAACTTCATCTCTTCGATTCTCCCTCAATTCTTCACCATTCTTTGTGATTTTTGATTGTCTGAAGTTTTATCAATGTAGGCAAGAAGATTGAGTTGCTTTGAGGTCAAGTCGAAGCAACTCAGCTCATGATCCTCAAAATTCAAATTCCCGTATCTTTTTATATACTTGGAATTGGAAAAAGTTGAGGCCATATTCATGCTCCTGAGCATTTTTCCTTCAAATTAGTGTATTCACTTTTCATTTTCCATGGAGTTGAGTCTGAACCAGACCGATGGTGATCACCGGAGAAGATGACCGAAGCTAGGGCTCCGGTGGTGCGCTGGATCAATCCAGACCATTTGATCTGGTTCTCATGTTCTAATCTCACGCGTCCAAAGTGATTACCATGCGTGTGCATGCATGACTGAAGTGTTTGGTGGAAGCGCACACTTGGCCATCAGATCTGCCACCTCAAGTAATGAGGGAGATCTAATGACCCTTGTTTTTTTGATTTTTTGATTTTTATGTTTAATCTCTTTATTTTAATTAATTCATCTTAATTTCATTTTTAATCAAAAAAATATGGGACTTTCACCAAAAATATTTAAATATTTTCCTCTTTCATTTTCTGAATTGAAATTATTTTTTGGATTAATTTTGATATTTTTCATGAATTAATTGTTTTTTTACATATTTTTAATTGTTTAAAAATACTTCTGACTTTTCAAAAATTATGAAATTTTTTCTCTAAGGTCCTTTGACCTTGTTTGACCTAGGATAAATCTCCTGGCCATTTATTTGGTGTTTTGAAGAGGTTTTACGTTTTGACCAAACTAAATTTAATTTAAATGCATTTTTAATTTGATTTTTAATTGATTAATTGTGTATAAATTATGTTGACCATTTTTATTGACTTGTGAAGTTTTACTATGTGTTTGGGCCTTGGTTAAGGTTGATCTTACTTTTGTTGAGTTAAAATCATTGGATTTAGGGGATTGATGAAATGGACATTTCATCTCCCAAAATGAATGAATGATTTTAATTTGATAAAATTCCTCCCATGACCAATTTGTGTTTCTCTTATCTCCCCTCTCTCTTCATTTTCAATCTCATTCTGTCCCATCCTTTTCCATTGACCAATGAAATCTCAAGATCCTAAGGCTAATTGGTTCATCAATAACTTTGTGTTAGATGAACCAATACAAGTATGGATGGGATAGGTCCATCCTTCGATCTTTTTCTTTTTTGTGTGTGGTATTTTTTAGGAGTATGGTTCATTATACCATATCTCTAACATGCATTAACACCAAAATTTATATTGTTCGACCTTTAGATAGTTGTGACTTCTACATAAGCCCAGTTATGGTTGCTTAACATAAAGCTAAATTTTGACCCTAAAGGCATAACATTCTAGTAAGTGATATTATAAGTCTCCCCCCTTTCATGGTATTGTGTGGAAATTTGGCCTTTTTTCATTCCTTTGGAAGATGTCTTGGTTCAAGTATCCATGCTTGTGAATAGAGGGTTGAGTGTTCTCCAAAGAATGACTTAATCAATTGAAAAGCAAAACATCACTAACATCTAATCAACTAACATTTGACTAACTTTTATTATTATTTCTTTTATTTTCAAGTCATTTACTTTATGCAATTTAAATTCAAGTCATTTACCATTTCATTTGTCATTTACACATCATTTAACTTGTTTATATTCATGTCATTTTCACTTTGCTCACTTGAGCCATATATTATGTTTGTATATATTTGCTTGTGTATTTTGTTTGTGTTTGTAGGATCTTAAAATACTTAATAAACAACAAAAACCCTAAAAAAAATTTGGTGTGGACTGTTGGGTTTGATCTGAGCTTTTGGACTTAAAATTAAGCAACATTCCATATGCAAAAGGACTTGGCCAATGCCAACTTTTCTGAGACCAAGTTATTGTGATTTGAGCTTTCATCTGATGCAAGTATTGGGATCCTCATGAATCCATCTGCTACATGGTCTTGATGCAACGGTTACTTTGAACCTGTGTCTAATGCCTTATTTCGAGCTAATCAAGGAGTATGTCATCTGATACATGAGGAGACAAAGAAGATTGTTAGCTGTGAAGTTGTTTGTTTGGATGTGACTATCTTTATTTGATGCCTTGCTCTTCATATTGCTAATTATTTGCTGATTATTGCTTGATTCAAAGTCCAAAGGAAAAATGGGTTTTCTATATGACATTCTTGTCTGTTGGATTGCATCCCATTGGTCAGATCATTTCAACTCTTAACTTTTAATTCTATGCTTAGGATTAGTCTCTTCATCTCCTCCCACTTCTTAAATTTCAAAATCTCTCCCCCTTTTGAAAAACTTTCTTTGCTTGTGATTTCAAACTTAGACTCTTTTGCAAATTAGAAACTTTGGCCTAATGCCATTGCATTTTTTAAACTCTTTTCTTTATCAAACTTGTAAATGAACTTAACTATATTGACTTAAATTTTCAAAAAAAAAAAGAAGAACTAACACTCATTCAAACTCTTTTAGGCTCCTTTATCCCTCTTTTAAACTTAATATTTGATTAAAAGCAATCCACTCATTTTGAAATTGATACCACGAACTACGAGGTTTTTATCCCTCATTTTTATGTTGGTACGTAGGCACAAGTCCGAAGGTCTTGTCAAGCACAAAAATATAATTAATGAATTCTTTTCTCATCTTCACATTTTATTTATTGCAAACATCCTTTATACCAAAAACACATACACACATAAAAAAGGGCTCCCTAGGAGTACCTAGGACACTTTGGGTGCTAAAACCTTCCCTATGTGTAACCAACCCCCTTACCTGTAATCTCTGGCATTTTATTAGTTTTGATTTGAAAACTTCTTATCTTTGGGTTTTATTCGTACTTTTCCCTTTTCCTTTGGAAACAATAAAAGTACGGTGGGTGACTCTGGTTTTATTGACGTTAAGTTTACTCATAGCTTAATTGTCATGAATTTACCGCTACAGAAATTAAGTGGCGACTCTGCTGGGGAGTAGTCCTCAGTAGGTTTTGCCTACTTTTTTATGTGTATATAATTGTATATTTAATTTTTTATATTTTTTTGTATGATATAATCTGCTTGTTGTGCTTGGTGATCTCTGAGTGGTGAGATAAGTTCTAACCCGAACTTTAGTGCAATTAAGATATGAGGATGGTATAGTCATGTTCGACTTGTGTGGAGTAGTCCTTAATAAGTTGGATTTAGACCCATCTACTTAGTGGAGACCCTTTTGGAGCTATTGATGTCACACAAATTATTTGTGGTTAGGCATTACTTTCTCTGATTTGGGGTCCGAGAAGCTGAGGACTGTAGAACATTTAACCCAACTTGGCCTATTTAGGACGTGCTGCAGAGACTGTTTAGGTGTAGACTTGATAACAGTTGTTACACGATACTACACTCAGACGAGTTTCTCTTGAGAATATTATGGATTGATGAGTCAGTCATCCTAACCTATAATATCCGATAGATGGAATTAATACTCTGGGAAATTTTTAGAACATTATCTACAGGTTTTTATCCTTAGTTCACTCCTTTGGGATGGTTCTTACCCAGACTCCATGCTCGTAACTTACAACAAACCCTTGGTTCTTGGTTGATCCAATCAAGTATTGTCAATATCAATGGAACTTGGGTGTTGATAAGGTGAAAACCATAATCCACCAAAATGGATGATTGATCTTGATAATGACTTGATTCATCCCTTGAACTCTATTTGTGTTTGCCTTGTGTGTGATCCCTTGTTTGTGATTGTTGCATTCATGCATTGATATGCATCATAACATTCATCACACGAAAAATAACTTCAAGGAATTGAGTCTTTATTTGCAAATATTTTCAGACCATGGATTGTGGACGAAGGAACACTAAGAAGTACAGTTTCAAATGTCCTAATTTGAAAGAGCTAAGGAAGTTGTCATCCTTTGTATTAGATCCCTTGGACTTCAAGCAACGTCATGGGAAGCTTTTGTCTGTGTTATCTACTGATGTGGTTGAAGAACTCTTGAGTGTGTTGATTCAGTTTTATGATCCTCTCTACCGTTGCTTCACTTTTCCCGATTATCAGCTTGTGCCTACATTAGAGGAGTATGCCCATCTTTTGGGAATACTCGTTTCTGACAAGGTGCCTTTTAGTGGATTGAAGGAGATTCCCAGATCTCACATCATAGCTGAAGCTCTTCATCTGAAGAAGTCTGAGATTGAAGCTAATTGGGTAAAGAAAGGAGGTATTTTTGGGTTGACTTCTGAGTTCCTCATTGGAAAAGCTACTGTCTTTTCTCAAGTCGGTAGTACGGACGCTTTTGAAGCTATCTTTATGTTGCTCATATATGGTTTAGCTTTGTTCGCTAACATTTATGGTTTTATTGATGTTAATGCCATTAGAATCTTCTTGACTGGAAATCATTTTCCTACTCTTTTGGGTGACATGTATTTTTCTTTGCATTTGAGAAATTCTAAAGGCGGTGGGACTATTGTGTGTTGTGTTCCTCTTTTATACAAGTGGTTTATTTTGCACTTGCCTTAGATGCTTGCTTTTGTGGAGAACAAACAATGTCTACGGTGGTCTCAGAGACTTATGTCCCTCACTAATGATGATATTGTTTTGTATGACTATGCATTTAGTAGCTTGGATATTGTTGATAGTTGTGATGAATTCTCTAATGTGTCTCTTATTGATACACAAGGAGGAATCAACTACAACCCAACTTTGGCTCGTCGTCAACTTGGTTTCCCCTTGAGAGACAAGCCTAATAACACTCAGTTAGAAGGTCTTTTCTATCAAGAGGGTAAAGATCCCCAATGTTTGAAACAAAAAATGATACATGCTTGGCATAATGTGCATAGGAAAGGAAGATCTGAGCTTGGTCCATGCAACTGTGTAGCTTTGGAACCTTACACTACTTCGGTGAAGAAGAGAGCTTTGGAGTTGAAGATGTCATATGCTTATGAGAGACCTATGTCTTTGGTTATGGCTGAGCCATCAACTCTCCTTAACCAAGATGTAGAGGAGTTGGAAGACGCATTCACCAAGATGAAGCAAGAGAGAGATTTGTGGGAAGAGCGCTTCCATGCTTTGAGCCGAAAGCATTAGGAGTTGCAGCTTGAGTCAAAGGATAAAAATGCGCTTATTGAACTTCTTGAAGACCGAGAAGTGAAGAGACAGAGAGAGCTAGAGGCTCCATCTTCCTCTAGTATGCCTCAGCCTTCCGATGCTTGGAAGAAGATTGTTGATCAGCTTGTCCTTGAGAAGGCTCAGATGAAGATATCTTTTGAGACCGAGATTAGACGCATCCGAAGGAAGTACGCACCTGTAGCCAAATCATCTGACACCGTTGTTAGGGGATCCTTAGGATGAGTAGTTTCCTTTTCTCTTGTGTTTGTACTTTGGTTTCTGAAATTGTACTCAGTTTAAGCCTTCCAAATTATATGAATAAAAGAGATTTTTTTATGGTCAATCAAATTGTTATTATTGTTATTATATATTTATAAATAAAATAGTATGTTCCTTGAAATTAAATAAACAAAAACATTGCATTTCATGCATCATTTGCATGACAGGTTTTCTTCCTCCAGATGTCTTATTGGTTATTCTTCCGTGCTTCAACCAAGCTAACTCATTGATACAACACTCGCGCCAATCAACCCAGAATTATGGAGCATTTGGAACAAGAGAACAGAGAGCTGAAGGATGAGATTTCCCGACTGACTGCAATGATGGAGTCTGTTCTTGCTACGTAGAATCGGTCTTCCCCAACTCCTGCAACTCCTCCTCCCTAGAGGACTGTCATCTCCGAGGTTGCTACCTCAACCATGCCTGTTGTTGCTACTCAATACGCTCCATCTATGCCGGCTGGATTCCCGTGGGGAATGCCACCGAATTTCATGCCTTAAGGGTTTGCACCTACCTTTTCCTCTATGTCGGTATCTATCCCGGTCATGTCTATGCCACCTCCAGTTGTTCATACCTCGCCTCGTTTTAAGGATACCATCTACCATTCTGAGCCGTCTGAGGGCACAGATGTTTATGAAAAGATGGATGAGATGAAGGATCAGTTCCTTGAGCTGTGAAAGGAATTGAAGACTCTGAGAGGAAATGACTTGTTTGGTAAGAGTGCTATTGAACTCTGCTTGGTACCAAATGTGAAGATCCCGATGAAGTTCAAAGTCACTGACTTTGAAAAGTATAAGGGAAAAACTTTTCCGTTAAGCCACCTTGTTATGTACGCCAGAAAGATGTCAACTCAAACTGATAATGATCAGTTACTGATTCACTACTTTCAAGACAGTTTGACTGGTGCTGCTCTGAGATGGTATATGGGGTTAGACAGTTCAAGTGTTCGCATGTTCAACAATTTGGCAGAAGCTTTTGTGAAACAATACAAGTATAATATGGACATGGCGCCTGATAGAGACCAGCTGAGGTCTATGTCTCAGAAGGACAAGGAGGCATTCAAAGAGTATGCCCAAATGTGGAGAGAGCTTGCCGCTCAGATTAATCCTCCGTTGGAAGAGAAGGAGATGCCGAAGATTTTCCTAAAGACCATGAGTTCGTTTTATTACAAACGCATGATTTCCAGTTCCCCCAGTGACTTTACCGAAATGGTAAACATGGGGATGCGGCTAGAAGAAGGAGTCCGTGAGGGACGTATAAGGAAGAGGTGTCATCTAGTAAGAAGTATGGAAGTTGTTTTACCAGAAAGAAGGAAGGAGAAACCAATGCAGTGTCTGTAGGGAGGCAGAGGAGGCCTCATGTCAGAAGAAACCCTCAACCGCGTCAGCATCAACATCAATTTTCATCAGTAATTCCAGTGTTTTCAAACAATTCCAACAATCAATCAGTGCCAATTCAATAACAACGTCAGCAACAACCGCAACAAAGAACCAACTACAACGGCAACAACACCAATAATCAACAACAAAACTTCGAGAGGAGAAAGGTTTCTTTTGAACCTATTCCTATGTCATACGCCAAACTCTACCCATCTTTGGTTCTCAAGAACCTACTTCAACCAAGAAATCCACCACAAGTTCCCGAGCCACTTCCATGGCGATATAAGCCTGAACTCCGTTGTGCCTTTCATTAAGCAGCTCCCGACCATGATATTGAGAACCGTTACCCGTTGAAGTATGAGGTATAAAAACTTGTGAAGAGTGGAATGGTGTGCTTTAAGGAGCTAGAGGCGAATGTGAAAGCCAATCTATTGCCCGCTCATGGTAACTCCTCTATCAACATGGTAGATGGTTGTTCAGGAGAATATAAGGTTTATGATGTTCGCCATATCAGACAATCTTTGGTTGCAATTTATAGAGATATCTGTTTGGTCAGTGAGTGTGAGCATGACCATGATGGTTGTGTGGTATGCAGTGTGAACCCTCGAGGATGTGTCATTGTCAAGAGGGACATTCAAAGATTGATGGATGAAGAGCTTATCCAAGTTTGTCAATCAAGGGAAGTAGATGATGTCAATGTAATAGTACCAGTGTTTAAGACCCCTGAGCGGGTAGTCATTCAATTTGATAGTAGCAGCAACAACAACGTTGACAAATCGGTATCTCCGTTAGTGATACGGTTAGCGGGTCTCATCCCGTATGCATCCGATAAAGTTGTTACTTACTAGTATAATGCTAAGATGGTGGAGAATGGTCAAGAGGTTCCATTTCCTATGACCAATTTTGTTGTGAATATAGCTGATGTTGTGAAGGTGACCCGTAATGGTCGTGTATTTGGTCCGGTTTTTCCAAAGGAGGTAGAGGATGTTACGATCAGTAAGAAGATGGATATGCCAGTGATAAATCTGGTTAGTGCTCCAGTATGTCAGTCTGGTGAGTTCAGTAAGCTGAAGAATAATGATGATGATGAAGTGTTAAGGTTAATCAAGAGAAGTTAGTTTAATGTGGTGGAGCAGCTACTCTAAACTCCGTCGAAGATTTCAGTGTTATCTCTGTTAATGAATTTTGAAGCGCACATAGAAGCATTGCAAAGAGTGTTGAAGTAAGCCTACGTTGAGTACGATGTTACCGTGGATCAATTTGACCACATTGTGGCTAACATTACTTCTTGTGACAATTTGAGTTTTTATGATGAAGAGCTTCCTGAGGAAGGAAGAAATCACAATCTGGCGCTCCATATTTCGATGAATTGCAAGGAGGATGCACTGTCAAATGTGCTAGTTGATACCGGTTCTTCTCTGAATGTACTCCCAAAATCAACTATGTCCAGATTATCCTATCAAGGAGCCCCAATGAGGTATAGTGGCGTGATTGTCAAAGCGTTTGATGGTCCTCACAAACCGTCATTGGAGAAGTGGACCTTCCAGTGACTATAGGTCCGAGTGATTTTCAAATTACTTTTCAAGTAATGGATATCCACCGGACCTATAACTGCTTGTTGGGAAGGCCATGGATTCATGAGGTCGGAGCTGTAACATCTACTCTGCACCAGAAGTTGAAATTTGTGAAGAATGGAAAGCTTGTCATCATTGGTGGAGAGAAAGTGCTTTTGGTGAGCCATTTGTCATCTTTTACGTATGTTGAAGCTGAGGAGGTGGTTGGAACTCCATTACAAGCCTTGTTTATTGCTGAAGTGAGGAAAACTAGGGCGCCCATGTCTTCTTTAAAAGATGCTCAGAAAGCTATTGAGGCAGGCAATACAGATCAGTGCGGCCGAATGGTAGAAGTTGCAGAGAACAAGAAAAGGGCCGAATTAGGATTTCAGCAAGGGCCGTTTAATGTCAAAACTGAAGAAGTGCAACCAAGTTTCCGTAGCGGAGGGTTCATCCGTGGTAATGAACAACACTCAGCTGTCGTAATCGAGGGTGATGAAGATAAAGACAACACCAACTTTGTGACGCACGACAAGACTTGCAACAATTGGGTTGCTGTTGATGTTCCCGTTATTGTCCATCACTCTAAGTAATTTGTTTTTTCATTGTTTTAAGAAAAATTATTCTCTTATGCCTAAGGGAGAAGTGAACATTGTTAGGCATTTCAATTATCACCAATAAAATGCAATTCTATTCATCCACATCTATGATGTTTTATTTTTACTTTTCTCTTTTCTGAAAAATGGTAATCATAAAAAACATCAATAACTAATTAATAATTGTCCATCTGCGTAATATTTGGTCACAATTCATTTCTCTAAAATCAAAATATCAAATCATTATACAGGTTGGTTCTCAAACCCTTTGAATACAATGATCCTACTCCCTTTCCAAACTTTGATTTCCCTGTGTTTGAGGTTGAGGAAGAGACTGATGAAGAAGTATCTGATGAATTATCTCGTCTACTCGAGCATGAGGAAAAAGCCATTCAACCGTTTGAAGAGTAGATTGAGTTAGTCAACTTGGGTTCTGAAGATGATGTGAAGGAAGTCAAGATTGGGTCTCAACTGTGTCTAGAGGCTAAGAAGGGGTTGATTGATCTTCTTCGAGAATATTCAGATGTTTTTGCTTGGTCCTATCAAGACATTCCTGGTTTGGATTCTGAGATTCTGGAGCATAGATTGCCGTTGAAGCCAGAATGCCCGTCAGTCAAGCAGAAGTTGAGGAGGACTCACCCTGATATGGCAGTAAAGATCAAAGAGGAAGTGCAAAAACAAATTGATGATGGTTTTCTTGTTACCGCTGAATATCCGCAATGGGTGGCAAATATTGTGCCTGTTCCAAAGAAGGATGGAAAAGTCCGCATGTGCGTCGATTAAAGAGATTTGAATAAAGCTAGTCCGAAAGATGATTTCCCTCTGCCACACATTGATATGTTGGTAGACAATACAACTAAATTTAAAGTCTTTTCATTTATGGACGGATTTTTCAGTTATAATCAGATCAAGATGGCACCCACAGATATGGAGAAGACGACATTCATTACACCCTAGGGAACATTCTGTTATAGAGTGATGCCTTTTGGTTTAAAAAATGTTGGTGCAACATACCAGAGAGCTATGACCATTCTTTTTCATGATATGATGCATAAAGAGATTAAGGTTTATGTTGATGATATGATTTCTAAATCAAGTGATGAAGAAGAACATGGTAAGCATTTGTTGAAGTTATTCCAGCGTTTGAGGAAATACAAGTTCCACTTGAATCCCAATAAATGTACTTTTGGTGTTCGTTCTGGTATGTTGTTGGGCTTTATTGTCAGCGAGAAGGGTATTGAAGTTGATCCTGCCAAGGTCAAAGCAATACAAGAAATGCCTGCGCCCAAAACTGAGAAGCAAGTCAGAGGTTTTCTCGGCCGCTTGAACTATATCTCAAGATTTATATCGCATATGACTGCCACATGTGCACCTATATTCAAGCTTCTTCGAAAAATCAGTCTTGTGATTGGACCGAAGATTTCCAAAAAGCTTTTGACAATATCAAAGAGTATCTGCTTGAGCCTCCTATTCTGTCTCCGCCTATTGAAGGAAGACCTTTGATCATGTATTTGACTGTACTTGAAGAAAGTATGGGTTGTGTTCTTGGTCAACAAGATGAAACTGGAAAGAAAGAATATGCTATTTACTACCTCAGTAAGAAATTCACCGACTGTGAGACTCGGTATTCTATGCTTGAAAAGACTTGTTGCGCGTTGGCTTGGGCTGCTAAGCATCGGCGTCAGTATATGTTGAATCATACTACTTGGTTGATATCCAAAATGGATCCAATCAAGTACATTTTTGAGAAGCCTGCTTTAATTGAGAGGATTTCCCATTGGCAAATGTTGCTTTCTGAGTATGATATCGAACACCGATATCAAAAAGCTATCAAAGGTAGTGTCTTGGCTGACCATTTGGCTCACCAACCGATTGAAGATTATCAGTCAGTACAATACGATTTTCCTGACGAAGAGATTTTGTACTTGAAAATGAAAGATTGTGATGAACCATTGCTTGAACAAGTGCCATAACCTGGTTCCCATTGGGGCATGGTATTTGATGGTGCTGTCAATCAATATGGTAATGGCATTGGGGTAGTGATTATTACTCCTCAAGGCACTCATTTTCCGTTTACAGCCATATTAACTTTCAAGTGTACAAACAATATGCCTGAGTATGAAGCTTGCATTATGGGGATTGAAGAGGCCATTGATCTTAAAATCAAATATCTTGACGTCTACGGAGATTCAGCTTTGGTTGTGAATCAAATCAAAGGTGAATGGGAGACGAATCAACCCGGTTTGATACCATATAGAGACTATGCGAGGAGGATTTCAACTTCCTAAGATAATCACTTGCTCAATTTTTATGAGATGAAATCCATTCAAATTCCATGATCAAATTCAGGATGTCTACTTCAACTTTGGTGTTTGGAGTTAAACTTGTAAATGCATGTGCCAAGGGGAGACATTATAGGTCATTTTGGGCCACTACCATTGAACAAGTGATTTTCCTCAACTTCTAAAATGTATGACTCCTCCATGCCAAATCCAAACGAGGTCAACTTTTTAACAAAATTGAAGAGGTTTGAAAGAGATACAACTTTGATGAAGGAACTTTTCTCATTTGAAGTCCATAGAAGAAGTTATTCAAGGTGGAAGAAGTGAACATTTGACTTGGGACTTAGAAAGTTTTCAAATATGTTTGATTTCCCAAACTTCCACCTCAAAATTCATTATGAGCCAAGCTTCAAATAAAAATGTGTCCAACATGAAAGTTGTTCCCCTTGATCTCACCTTTCCATAAAGTCTAATATCACCTCATTTGGCCAAAGAATGAAGGAGTTGCACATGAGTGCAATATGAGGAACTATTTTGATGATTTTCACTTCCACATTTCATACACGAGTGCATGGCCTTTCAACATGATTTCAGCATGATTCTCACTCATTTTTGGACCTGAATACATCACTTGTTGGGCCTTTTACACGACCATGCAAGCATGCAAGAGAACTACTCAAATTTTGCCTTTTTTGGAAGTGTGTGGAAATGAATCTCTTTGGCTATAAATACAACCTTCATTGCTCAGAATTAAGGACCTCATGCCCAAGCTTTGAACCTGCAATCCAAACCCTCTCCATTAAAGGATAATTTTGAAAGTTTTCTTTTGAAAATCGAGTTTCAAATCTCCATCTATTTTGAGATTGAAACTCCAAGAGTCCAGACCATTTCTTGATCCTAATCACATCCAACAAGCTTCTGAAGCAAGGCCAAGCACAATTGGAATCAAGATCGAGCAAGTTTGAAGCTCCATTGAAGGTGAATTTTCAGAAACTTCATCTCTTGGATTAATCCAGGCCATCTGATCTGGTTCTCATGTTCTAATCTCACGCGTCCAAAGTGATTATCATGCATGTGCATGCATTGACTGTAGTGTTTGGTGGAAGCGCACACTTGGCCATAAGATTTGCCACCTCAATTAATGAGAGAGATCTGATGGCCCTTGTTTTTTTGATTTTTTGATTTTTATGTTTAATCCCTTTATTTTAATTAATTCATATTAATTTCCTTTTTAATCCAAAAAATATGGGACTTTCACCAAAAATCTTTAAATATTTTCCTCTTTCATTTTCTGAATTAAAATTATTTTTTCGATTAATTTTGATATTTTTCATGAATTAATTATTTTTGTAAATATTTTTAATTGTTTAAAGATACTTTTGACTTTTAAAAAATTATGAAATTTTTTGCCTAAGGTCCTGTGACCTTGTTTGACTTAGGATAAATCTATTGGCCATTTATTTGGTGTTTTGAAGAGGTTTTACGTTTTGACCAAACTAAATTTAATTTAAATGCATTTTTAATTTGATTTTTAATTGATTAATTGTGTAGAAATTATGTTGACCATTTTTATTGACTTGTAAAGTTTGACTATGTGTTTGGGCCTTGGTCAAGGTTGATTTGACTTTTGTTGAGTTAAAATCATTGGATTTAGGGGATTGATGAAATGGACATTTCATCTCCCAAAATAAATGAATAATTTTAATTTGATAAAATTCCTCCCATGACCAATTTGTGTTTCTCTTATCTCCCATCCATCTTCATTTTCAATCCCATTTTGTCCCATCCTTTTCCATTGACAAATGAAATCTCAAGATCCTAAGGCTAATTGGTTCATCAATAACTTTGTGTTAGATGAACCAATACAAGTATGGATGAGATAGGTCCATCCTTCGATCTTTTTATTTTTTGTGTGTGGTATGTTTTAGGAGTATGATTCATTATACCATATATCTAACATGCATTAACACCAAAACTTATATTGTCTGACCTCAGATAGCTGTGACTTCTACATAAGTCCAATTACGATTGCTTAACATAGAGCTAAATTTTGACCCTAAAGGCATAACATTCTAGTAAGTGACATTGTAAGTCTCCCCCCTTTCATGGTATTGTGTTGAAATTTTGCCTTTTTTCCTTCCTTTGGAAGATGTCTTGGTTCAAGTATCCATGCTTGTGAATAGAGGGTTGAGTGTTCTCCAAAGAATGACTTAATCAATTGAAAAGAAAAACATCACTAACATCTAATCAACTAACATTTGACTAACTTTTGTTATTATTGCTTTTATTTTCAAGTCATTTACTTTATACAATTTAAATTCAAGTTATTTACCATTTCATTTGTCATTTATACATCATTTAACTTGTTTATATTCATGTCATTTTCACTTTGCTCACTTGAGCCATATATTGTGTTTGTATATATTTTTTTGTGTATTTTGTTTGTGTTTGTAGGATCTTAAGATACTTAATAAACAACAAAAACCCTAAAAAATGTTGGTCTGGCCTATTGGGTTTGATATGATCTTTTGGACTTAGAATTAGGCAACATTCCATATGCAAAAGGACTTGGCCAATGCCAACTTTTTTGAGACCAAGTTATTGTGATTTGAGCTTTCATCTGATGCAAGTATTGAGATCCTCATGA
Source organism: Lathyrus oleraceus (assembly GCF_024323335.1). Classification (NCBI taxonomy): domain Eukaryota; kingdom Viridiplantae; phylum Streptophyta; class Magnoliopsida; order Fabales; family Fabaceae; genus Lathyrus; species Lathyrus oleraceus. Next base: position 226,275,089 of record NC_066584.1, read on the forward strand.
ATCCATCTGCTACATGGTCTTGATACAACTCTTACTTTGGACCTGTGTCTAATGCCTTATTCTGAGTTAATCAAGGAGTATGTCATCTGATACATCAGGAGACAAAGAAGACTGTTAGCTGTGAAGTTGCTTGCTTGGATATGGCCATCTTTATTTGATGTCTTGCTCTTCATATTGCTAATTGCTTGCTGATTATTGCTTGATTCAAAGTCCAAAGGAAAAATGGGTTTTCTATATGACATTCTTGTCTGTTGGATTGCATCCCATTTGTCAGATCTTTTCAACTCTTAACTTTTAATTTTATGCTTAGGATTAGTCTCTTCATCTCCTCCCACTTCTTAAATTTCAAAATCTCTCCCCCTTTTCAAAAACTTTCTTTGCTTGTGATTTCAAACTTAGACTCTTTTGCAAATTAGAAACTTTGGCCTTATGCCATTGTATTTTTTAACTATTTTCTTAATCAAACTTGTAAATGAACTTAACCATATTGACTTAACCATATGAACTTGTAAATGAACTTAACCATATTGGCCAGATGGTAGTCCTCACCCAGTAGGATTTTTCATGGCAGCAACGGAAGCTCTTCCTTAAAAGTTCTTTGATGTGGATACCGACGAGTCAAAGTCTATCTTTCCCCAGAACACCCTTATCTTGCTATCCAATATCGCATTATATACACATCATAAAAATAAACAGTTATGCATTGCAATCATACAATCGTGCATATCGAGCATTCAATTTGTAGCTGATCTATCTCCCCAGTGGAATATTTCAGTTTATCCTCAGCAGATTAAATTAACTAGTTTATTTATTACTCTTTGCAACTCCCTTTTCTCGGGAAAATTTTTGGTTACTTTTTGTAAGACCCCAATTTTGACCCTAAGATCCCTCATGTTATTCTCATCATATGCATTAACATTGGGATCACACCTTGGTGTAGCCGGAAATTCCTGATCATCAAGCTATTGACAAGCTAAAGATCAATTAAAAAGAGTCGCCACCGCGCTTTTATTGTTTCCAAGGGAAAACGGAAAAAGTACAAACAAAACCCAAAAGTAAGAAGTTTTCAAATAAAAACTAATAAAAGTCAGAGATCACTAGTAAGGGGGTTGGTTACACAGAGGGAAGGTGTTAGCACCCAAAGTGTCCTAGGTACTCCTGGGGAGCCCTTTTTGTGTGCATATGTATTTTGTACAAAGTAATGTTTACAAGCAAATAAAATGGGGGGATGAGAAAATAATTCGTTAATTATATTTTTTGTGTTTGACAAGACCTTTGGTCTTGTGCCTACGTACCAACATAAAAATGAGGGATCAAAACCTCGTAGTTCGTGCTACAAATTTCAAAGTGGATGCCTTGATTTTAACAAAATTTAAATTTGAAAGGCACAAAGGCCTAAAAATGATTTGAATGAGTTAGTTCCTTTTGGCTTTTTGAAAGTTTAAGTCAAGTATAGTTAAGTTTATTTATAAGTTTGATTTAAGAAAAGAAGTTTGTAAATGCAATGGCATAAGGCCAAAGTTTCTATCTTTTTGCAAATGTGGTCAAAGTTTAGAACAAAAGTAGTTCACACAAGGAATATTTTTAAAAATGGAGGGAGAGATTTTGAAATTAGAGAAATGGGGAGAAGATGAAGAGACTACCCTATGCACAAAACTTAAAAGATTAGAGTTGAAAAGATCTGACCAAATGGGTAGCGATCCAATAGACAAATATGTCAATAGAAACCTAGAATTCCCTTGGACTTTTTAGAACCAAACAACACACAAATGCACAAATATGACATCTTGAAGAGCAAGGCATCAAATAAAGATGACCTAATCCAAGCTTATCCATTTCATGATCTTCTTCAAAAATAGCCCATGCAACAAATAAATTCCACAAGTCACAGGTTCAAAATGACAGCTTCACAATGATCAAATTGCAGATGAACTAGAGAGGTCTTCAAAGATGTATTAGATGAATTTCAAATTTGCAAGAACTTGGTTATTCAACAAGTTGGCATTGGCCAAGTCCTTTGGCTTAGGGAGGTTGCCTAGATTCTAAGTCCATTTGTCCAAGATCAAGACAATAGTCCACACAAAAGGTTTTTAGGATTTTTGTTATTATTATGTACATTAATGGTCAAAGACCACACAAACAAGCAAAGTATACACAAACAAAATATATCACACAATATGGTCCAAATGGACAAAGTGAAATTTGCATTAACATAAACAATTAGGATGATATGAACAATGGCAAATGAAATAAAGTGCTAAAAGTAAATTGCATTAAAGTAAATTGCATTAAAGTAAAAGCTTGAAATTAAAAGTTAATAGTTAGTAAGTTAGAAGTTAGTTTTGTTTTGTTTTGTTTTTTATTTCAAGACATTCTTTGGAGAATACTCAACCCACTTATCATAAGCATGGATCCTTGAACCAAAACATCTTCCAAAGGAAGGAAATAAGGCCAAGTTTCCACACAATACCATGAAAGAGGGGAGACTTACAATATCACTAACTAGAATGCTTATGCCTTTTATATCACAAAATTTAGCGCTATGTTAAGCAATCGTAATTGGACTTAGGTAGAAGCCACAACTATTTGAGGTCGGGCAATAAACTTTTGGTGTTAATGCATGTTAGAGACATGGTATTATGAACTATGCTCATGAAACATACCACACAAAAAAAAAAATGTAAAAGGTGTGGCCTAATCTCATCCATACTCATGTCAATCTTTCAATCAACTAGCATTAGGACTTTGAGATGTCATTGGCCAAATGGAAATGAATGAATGAAGAAGAGTGATGAGATGAAGTAGGAAAGGGATGAATGAGATCACAAATTGGTCAAAGGAGGACTTTTACCAAATTAATATCATTCATTCATCTTGGGAGATGGAATGTACATTCCATCAATCCCCTAAATCCAATGATATTAATTTGACAAAGTCAAATCAACCTTGACCAAGGCCCAACAAGAAACAAGCAAACTTAAACAAGTCAATACAAATGGTCAACAAAATTTAATGGCATTTATTCAATTAAAAATAATAAAATAATGCATTTAATTCAAATATGGTTTGTCCAATTCCTAAAATCTCATTAAAACACCAAAGAAATGGCCATGAGATTTATCATAGGTCAAACAAGGTCAGAGGACCTTGGAGAAAAAATTTCATAATATTTGGACATTTCAAAATATTTTTTAACAATTAAAAACTAATGCAAAATCAATTAATTCCTGAAAAATATTAATAATGATCCAAAAAATAATTTTAACTCAGCATATGAAAGAGAAAAATATATGACTTTTTTTGATGAAAGTCCCATATTTTTTGGATCTATATTGAATTTAATATGAATTATTGAAGAAAATGCAATTAAAATAAAATTTTAGAAATTCTAAATTACGTGGACCATCAGATCTCCCTCATTAATTGAGGTGGCAGATCTGATGGTCCCTAGCACGCGTTCCACATGGATGTTAGTCAACTGCGTTGTACAAATGGTAATTAAAAGGGACAATCAAGATTAGAACATAACACATGGATCCTGTGGTTCAGATGCAAGACAACTCATCGCCGAAGCCAGTGCTCCGGTCATCTTCTCCGATGGACCTCACCAGACTGGTCCACCATGAACCATCACCATAATGAAAAACAAGGACATGATCTTAAAGAAAAAATGGCATTGAGCTCGAATCTGACCTCCATTCACTCTAATTCCAAATATATTGAGAGATATGTGGAATTATAATTTGAGGTACGTGAACTGAGTTGCTTCGATTTGACCTCAAAGCAACTCAATCTTCTTGCCTACATCGGTAGGACTTCAGACAACCAAAGAATCAATAGAATTGAGCAAGAATTTTAGAGAATCGGAGAGTTTAAAATTTATGGAAAATACCTTCAATGGAGGTCTGGATTCGATGGATCTTGATCTTGCTTGTGCTTGGACTCACTCCACTTGCTTGCAGGAGAAGGATTGAATGGTTTAGAAGCAATGGATTCCCGGAGAATTGAATTCCAAAATAATGGAGATTCAAGCTCAAATTCAAACGAATTTATCAGGTTTATCCTTTGAGAATGAAGGGTTTTCAATGGGGGATCAAAGTTGGCGCCAATGTGTCTTCATTTTTGAGCAATTGAAGCTCTATTTATAGCTGAATTGGTTGATAATTGCACACTCTCTTTCACTTTCCAATTTTGGCAAATGATGATGCAAGTGTGCATGGGCGCGCATAGGCCCATGAAATGATTGCTAGAGGTCCAAATTTGAAGATCAGATGCTTTGATGTAAGCTTGGATTGCAAGGCAACTGGACATTGATACTTGAAGATTGATCCATGCCAAATGATATCATCCTATTTAAGCCATGCACAGCCTATGCATTTCAAGTCCAAAATGAATGAATTTGATCTCTTTGGAAAGTTGAGATCAAGAGGAACAAGTTTTATGTTGAACACTTTTTCATTTGGAGCTTGTAACTTGGAGAAATTTGAGGTGGCAGTTTGGAAAGTTTTGACATATCAAAATTTTTCTAAGTGTCAAGCCACATGTCTCAATATTCCACCTTGCTTAACTTTTTATGGGAGCTTCAAATGAGAAACGTGTCTTCACCAAAGTTGTAGATATCTCAACCAACTTCAAAATGGTCACCAATTTAATGTCATTTGGATTTGAAATGATAGAGTTATGCATTTTTGGAGTTTGGAAAAATCACTTGATGAATGGTATAGGTCAAAAGTGACCTATAATGTAGCCTCATATCACATGCTCAAAAAAGTTGAATTAGCTCCCACTCCAAACATCAAAGTTGAAGTAGACATATTTAATTTGATTTTGAAACTTTTAAATCTTCCATATCATAAAAATTGAGCAAGTTATGGCCTTGGGAAGTTGACTTTCAAATTAGGGTTTAGACAAAATGACCTATAATGTTTCAACATAGAAAATGATTTTCCAAGGAAAACTAGCTCTAGGTCTCAACACGAAAGTTGTTTAGAATGTAATTTAGAGTAAGTTTTAGCTTGGAATAATTTTCATATGGTGAAAATTGTAGGAGATAGGGTCTAGGGAGACCCAGTTTTGATCAGATGAATTCATCTGGCCAACCACCATCAACCAACTTGCTAATTTCCAATTCTATTGACTTTCTTGGCTCATGGTAGATAATATATGCATAAGATGATGAAATTTGAAGTGTCCCTTGAGAAATTTGATCAATTGGTGAGATAGCTTGTTGGAGAAGTTACTTAAGATACCCAGTCAAACTAGGGATTCCAAGGCAAATCACCCTCAAACTCTTGAAGCAAACTTGATCAATATAACATGTAGAGAACATTGGGACTCATATATGATGTTCATAAACATTCTTGAGTCAATTCTTGGTTGTGCTCTTTGTTCATGAGGGTCTCAAACCCTAGATGTGATCTTGATGAATCAATGAGATCATGCCCTTCCTACAAAAGAGTTAGGAAAATACAAAGACATATTTTTGGTATTTTGGTTAGTGAAATGATAAAATAAAAGTATGATATAATCACAAAGTTCTTGGTGATCTCTCCCAAAACAAACCCAATGAAAGAGGGGTAAGGAGGATGCCAAGGTATGATCCCAATGCTAATGCTTATGATGAAATTGCATGAGGGATCTTAGGGTCATAATTGGGGTCTTACACTTGGCATACTCCTTACCCCCCTCATTCATTGGGTTTGCATTGGGAGAGATCTCCAAGCACTTTTGATTATATCATACTTTGTTTTTCATTATTTACTAACCAAAATACCAAAAATATGTCAATGCATAGTTTATTGCTTTTGTAGGTAGTGTACATGCTCACCTATGCTCTATCAAGCTCATATCTAGGGTTTGAGACCCTCATTGCAAAGAGCTCAATCAATAATTGGTCTACTTTGGATCTAAGTATCATATATGAATCCTCGTTGAAATTCTGGTGTAGTCAGAGTTCAAATGTTCTACTCCAAGTAATGACATCTGATCCAACATTGTTACTACTACAGCAAGACAGTTATACAAATTAAAACCCAGTACTGATATGCACACCTTCACAGATGTCACGACATCTGCTACTATATCACCATAGAGTGGAAGAACACCCAGTTCTGTCCATCTGGAACAAGGACACAGTAGAGATCAAACATAGCACTTACTTCTGCTGAGCCTGCACAGTTATCAGCATGATGTCTCAACATTGATTTGAACATCACCTGTTACAGCATTACAGGTGGACCTTATTTTATAACAGACAGAATTATAACGTGCAGAAGGTAAAAACACAAGTAATTGTTAACCCAATTCGGTGCAACATCACCTACTCTGGGGGCATACCAAGCCAGGAAGAAGATCCACTATCAGCAGTATTAATTCAGAGTTAAACTCCCCCGTTTACAACTCTTCACTTAATCCCTACCCAATGCAATCTCTACCTAGGAACTCCTAGATAGAAACCTCCAGTTTCCATTCCTATCACTACAAATCCACTGTAATGCTAAACAACTTGAACTTGCTTCACAACTTCGTTCAAGATCATAACAAACTCTCACCTATAGGCTTTGAGTTACAAATAATCTCATGCCTTCAAGCACTGAGAAGCACACGGTAACCATCCCACAGGTTGGGAGGTTTACCTCACACACATCCCTCATTTTTACATTATTTGAGGCTTACAAAACCTAGGTTACAATCTGCTATTTATAACCTAAACACCCAACTGGATTTGGGCCTTCAGAAATCGCAGCAAATCTCTCCTTTGTTGTTGCAAAGCCAGCAGAAACCTTCTGCTACAATCAAGGTCTTCAATCTTTTAGTTCCTAAAATATCTCCATATATATCTCCATATTTAGAAACTGTATATTCACCAAATATTCTGATTGAGTCTTCAAGACCTCCACAAATAACGCCACATAGGATTATAATTAATCTCAGACTATTGAATCAGTTAACACATAACAGAATTAACTAATTCAGTTTTATACACAGGCGTGATGTCACAGTCACGATGTTGTGACATCCTACATGACATGTTGGTCCAGATGTTGAACTTCTTCAACCCAACATATTAAAACAACAGAGGTGATTACATTATTTTTTTTACAAAATTAATTCCAATCCTAAGGTACTAACACCCGTGTTCTTCACATATTATTTTGATCAAGAAATCATCAAGAGTTTGGAGTTTGTTTACCTTGGAAACTCTAATTCATCTAGGTATCTTGTGTGACTTCTTCAACAAGTTTCTTCACCAATTGGTCAAATGTTTCAAGGGATACTTCACATTACATCATCTTATGCATATATGTGAAGGAGAATAGCCATCCAAGGCGCAGCGGAATTTAAAAATTTCTCCATTTAGTGATCCTTACGAATGGGCATGATCAGTGATAGAATCGTTACCTCTTGTGGCGATTCAAACCTTTGGTGCAGATCTCTGATAATGATCAAAACCTTTGATACAGATCTACGGGGCGATCACGAACGTTGAACGATGACAACGTCTCTACTCAGTCCACACGAACGGATTCCTTCAATCGCAGTGCTAGCTGTTATGAATGAAGGCTTTGAGTGAGAGAGAGATACGAAATTCCAACTCTTCAGTTGTGTTGTATTCCCTTACAAAGCTTCTGCACAAGAGCTCTATTTATAGAACCACTTGTGTGGGCTTCAAGCCAAAAAGCCCACTTAAGTGCATTTTGGCTCATATCTCATAATATGCCAAAATCACTTAAGTATTTGGTACATTACCATATTTCGTATTCTACTTAAGTACACCGTACCTTACGATATTCCTTAATTATTCTATCTCTCATCAATCCGTCCTTTGTGTGTGACCCTATAGGTTTTCGCGACGTTGGCAATTATATTAAATCACGCATTTAACATAATAAACAGTGAGCGGTATCTAGCAACACATCACTGCTACCCAAGTCACGAAAATGTCATGTGATCTGACAAAACCTCCTGTGATAATAATTATGTGTATAATTACCCCTTTGCCCTTATGTCTATATTGAACACAAGGTATAGACCGTGTCACCCTTGTCCAGTTCAATATTGGGCCCATAGACATTTATCCTGTTACGCAGGATTGGCAAATTCCATCTAGGACACTCATGTCCCTCAGCATGCTTTGTGGAGTACTCATCAACTGTCTTTATGGTCATCCAGTTACGGATAACGTTGGATCAGTAATAAGGCACTCAACTCTACATCTAGGATCCATAGTGGTTTCAGGTCGAAGAGTGGTATACACTATTATCACCATGAGAATAACTTATGACACTTTTGCATAACTTTCTATATAGTATTCTCACAGCGGGTCAATCCGGTATAAATATTACTCCTAATATTCATACCTATGTTTAGGACTTGATAACTCTTTATCCATGATCCATGAGATGTGATCATCAGTCTACAAACATAATAGTCTTAATGCTTTAATGTTATCCCACTTCACATTAAAGCTCGACTACGGATACTTTAAGAACAGTGCCCTTATGTTTAATGTGTTCTCATGATTAAGTCACACTTAATACATTAAACGGACTATCTATTCTAGGGACTTTATTAATCAACCATAATAAAGAAAATGCCTTTTATTATTAATAAATAATTCGATACAAGTACCAAAAGTATTGGCCTCTAGGGCTTACACCAACAATATGATCCTCCATGAGTCCCAAAAGTTAAGATATTGCCAAGCTAGCAAGTTGGTTCATGGTGGTTGACCAGAGGAATTCAACTAGTCAAAACTGGGGTTCCCTAGACCCTATCTCCTACAACGTTTATCATATGAAAATTATTCCAAGAGAAACTTTACTATAAATAACATTCCAAACAACTTTCATGTTGAGGTCAAGAGCTAGTTTTTCTTGGAAAGTCATTTTTTATGGTGAACGATTATAGGTCATTTTGTTTAAACCCTAATTTGGAGGTCAACTTCCCAAGACCATAACTTGATCATTTTGTATGATATGAAAGCCATTAAAATTTCATTATCAAATTCATGGTGTCTAATTCAACTTTTATGTTTGGAGGAAGTGCAAATTCAACATGCAAATACATGTGCCAAGATGAAATATTATAGGTCATTTTGGGCCAATACCATTGAACAAGTGATTTTCCTCAACTTCTAAAATGCATAACTCCTTCATGCCAAATCCAAATAAGGTCCAATTTGTTACCAAATTTAAGGGATTTGAAATATATACAACTTTGATGAAGGAACTTTTCTCATTTGAAACCCATAGAAAAAATTATTCAAGGTGGAAGAAGTGAACATATGATTTGGTACTTAGAACTTTTTTTGATATGTTTGATTTTCCAAACTTCCACCTCAAAATTCATCATGATCCATGCTTCAAATGAAAACGTGTTCAACATGAAAGTTGTTCCTCTTGATCTAACGTTTCGGAAAAGTCCAAAATCATCTCATTTGGACAAAGTATGAATAACTTGCGCATGGCTTAAAGGTGAAGGACCATTTGGATAATTTGAAGTTCCACTCAAATACATGGCTTGTCAACATGATTTCAACATTGCTTGCATACAATTTTGGACCTAAGTGCATCATTTGATCGGTCTATCACACGCCCATGCAAGCATGCAAGTGAGATTTTCAACTTTGGCCAAAAATGGAAGTGTGCAATTATCAATCTCCTTGGCTATAAATAGAAGTTCTCTTGCTCATAATTGAGGACCCTTGCGTGCAAGCTTTGAATCAACAACCCTAAACCCTCACCATTAAAGGATAAGCTTGAAGATTTTCTTTGAAAATCGAGTTTGAATCTCCTATTTTTTTTGAGATTGAAACTCCAAGAGTCCATCCCTTTCCTTGATCCATTTCCATTCCATCAAGCATCTGAAGCAAGGCCAAGCATATTTGAGAGCAAGATCGTGCCAATCTGAAGCTGCAGTGAAGGTGATTTTCAGAATTTTTCATCTCTTTGATTCTCACTCAATTCTCCAATATTCTTGTTGATTTTTGGTTGTCTGAAGTCCTACCAATGTAGGCAAGAAGATTGAGTTGCTTTGAGGTCAAATCGAAGTAACTCAAATCATGATCCTCAAAATTCAACTCCTTGTATCTTTCTATATACTTAGAGTTAGACAAAATCGAGGCCAGATTCGAGCTCCTGTGCATTTTTTCTTTAAATTCATGTCTCCCTTTTTCATTTTGGTGATGGTTGAAGGTAGACCAGTCCGGTGAGGTCCACCGGAGAAGAAGACCGGAGCTCTGGCTCCGGCGATGTGTTGGCATGTCTTTTAACAACATGATCCATTCATTTTGTTTTAATCTCAGGCGTTGGTTTTGATTACCACATGTGCATCGTTGTTGACTAAAGACCACATGGAACACGCGCTAGGGACCATCTGATCTGCCACCTCAACTAATGAGGGAGATCAGATGGTCCACATATTTTTGTAATTTCTAATTTTCATTTTAGTTGCTTTATTTTCATTAATTCATATTAATTTTAATATTGATCCAAAAAATATGGGACTTTCACCAAAAAATTTCAAATATTTTTCTCTTCCATTTTCTGAATTAAATTATTTTTTGGATCAATATTAATATTTTTCATGATTTAATTGTTTTTGTGCATATTTTTAATTATTTAAAAATACTTTTGCATTTGCAAAAATAATGAAATTTTTTCTCCAAGGTCCTTTGACCTTGTTTGACCTATCATAAATCTCTTGGCCATTTATTTGGTGTTTTAAAGAGGTTTTAGGTTTTTGATCAAACATAATTTGATTTAATGCATTTTAATTGTGAATAAATTGTGTTGAGCTATTTTTATTGACTTGTAAAGTTTGACTATTGCGTTTGGGCCTTGGTCAAGGTTGATTTGACTTTGTTGGATTAAAATCATTGGATTTATGGGATTAATGAAATGTACATTTCATCTCCCAAAATGAATGAATGATTTTAATTTGATAAAATCCTCCCCTTATCCAATTTATGTTTGTCTCATTTCCCCTCCCTCTTCATCTTTATTCCCCTTCTATCCCATTCATTCCATTAACCTATGATATCTCTATATCCTAAGGCTAATTGGTTGATAAACCAATACAAGTATGGATGAGATTAGGTCCACCCTTTTGCCATTTTCTTTTAAGTGTGGTATGTTTTAGGAATATGATTCATTATACTATATCTCTAACATTCATTAACACTAAAATTTCTATTGTCCGACCTCAGATAGTTGTGACTTCTACATAAGTCCAATTACGATCGCTTAACACAATGTTAAATTTTGACCCAAAAGCATAACATTCTAGTAAGTGAGCTTGTAATTCTCCCCCCTTTCATGGTATTATATGGAAACTGGCATTTTTTCCTTCCTTTGGAAGATGTCTTGGTTCAAGGATCCATACTTGTGAGTAGAGGATTGAGTGTTCTCCAAAGAATGACTTAAATAATTGAAAAGAAAAAGAAATACTAACATCTAATCAACTAACATTTGACTAACTTCTAATTTCAATTCATTTACCTTATGCACTTTAAATTTAAGCCATTTATCATTTGCCATTATACATATCATTTAACTTGTTTATGTTTATGCCATTTTCACTTCGCTCACTTGAGCCATATATTATGATTGTATATACTTGTCTTGTACCTTGTTTGTGTTTGTGGTCTTAGGACCTTAATGTACATAATAACAGCAAAAAACCCTTAAAAATATTTGCGTGGACTGTTGGATTTGATTTGAGACTTGGACTTAGAATTAGGCAACACTCCCTATGCAAAAGGACTTGGCCAATGCCAACTTTTCTGAAGCCAAGCCATTGTGAATTGAACTTTTATCTGATGCAAGTATTGAGATCCCTTTTGAGTTCATCTGCTACATGGTCTTGATGCAGATGTTACTTTGGACCTGTGTCTAATGCCTTATTCTGAACCATAGGGAAGATTATGAAGTTTCTAGCTTGGATGTGGCCATCTTTATTTGATGCCTTGTTCTTCATCTTGCTTGCTTATTGATATTGCTTGATTTAAAAGTCCAAAGGAAAAGTGGATTTCTATATGACATTCTTGTCTATTGGGTTGCATCCCATTGGTCAGATCTTTTCAACTCTTAACATTTAAATTTTTGCTTAGGATTAGTCTCTTCATCTCCTCCCACTTCTTAAATTTCAAATCTCTCCCCTATTTCAAAACCTTTTTTGCTTATGATTTCAAAACTTAGACTTTATTGCAAATTAGAAACTCTGGCCCTATGCCATTGCATTTTTGAACTCTTTTTCTTAATCAAACTTGTAAATAAACTTAACCATATTTGACTTCAATTTTCAAAAGACAAAAAGAACTAACACTCATTCAAACTCTTTTAGGCCTTTTGTGCCTATTTCAAACTTAAATTTTTGTTAAAAGTAATCAACTCAATTTGAAATTGATACCACAAACTACGAGGTTTTGATCCCTCATTTTATGTTGGTACGTAGGCACAAGTCTGAAGGTCTTGTCAAACACAAAAATATAATTAATGAATTCTTTTCTCATCTCCCCACTCTATTTATTGCAAACATCGTTTATGCCAAAACACACACACACATAAAAAAAGGACTCCCTAGGAGTACCTAGGACACTTTGGGTGCTAACACCTTCCCTCTGTGTAACCAACCCCCTTACTTGTAATGTCTCGCATTTTATTAGTTTTGATTTGAAAACTTATTATCTTTGGGTTTTGTTCATACTTTTCCCTTTTCCTTTGGAAATAATAAAAGCGCGGTGGAGACTCTGGTCTTATTGACGTTAAGTTTATCCATAGCTTAATGGTCATGAATTTACCGCTATAGAAATTAAGTGGTGACTCTACTAGGGAGTAGTCCTCAGTGGGTTTAGCCTACTTTTTTATGTGTATATATTAGTATATTTGATGTTTGTATATTTGTTTGTCTGATATAATCTGCTTGTTGTGCTTGGTGATCTCTGAGTGGTGAGATAAGTTTTAACCCGAACTTGAGTGCAATTAAGATAGGAGGATGGTATAGTCATGTTCGACTTGTGTGGACTAGTCCTTAACAAGTTGGCTTGAGACCCATCTACTCAGCGGAGACCCTTTTGGAGTTATGAATGTCACACAAGTTATTTGTGGTTAGGCATTACTTTCTCTAAATTGGGGTCCGAGAAGCTGAGGACCATAGAACTTTTGACCCAACTTGGCCTATTTAGGACGTAGTGCGGAGACTGTTCAGGTGTAGACTTGATAACAGTTGTTACACGATACTACACTCAGATGAGTTTCTCTTGAGAATATTATGGGTTGATGAGTCAGTCATCCTAACCTGTAATATCTGATAGATGGAATTAAGACTCTGGGAACTTCAGGATGGTTCTTAACCTGACTCCATGCTCGTGAATCACAATAAACCCTTGATTCTTGGTCGATCCAATCAAGTCTTGTCAATATCAATGGAACTTGGGTGTTGATAAGGTGAAAACTATAATCCACCAAAATGGATGATTGATCTTGACAATGACTTGATTCATCCCTTGACCTTTGTTTGCCTTGTGTGTGATTCCTTATTTGTGATTGTTGCATTCATGCACATCATAACATTCATCACACGAAAAATAACTTAAAGGAGCTGAGGTTTTATTTTGCAAAATTTTCATACCATGGATTATGGATGAAGGAACACTAAGAAGTACAGTTTCAGATGTCCCGATTTGAAAGAGCTAAGGAAGCTATCATCTTTTGTATTAGATCCCTTGGACTTCAAGCAACGTCATGTGAAGCTTTTGTCTGTCTTATCTACTGATGTGGTCGAAGGACTTTTGAGTGTGTTGGTTCAGTTTTATGATCCCCTCTACCGTTGCTTCACTTTTCCCGATTATCAGCTTATGCCTACGTTAGAGGAGTATGACCATCTCTTGGGAATACATGTTTCTAACAAAGTTTCGTTTAGTGGATTGGAAGATATTCCCAGATCTCATATTATAGATGAAGCTCTTCATCTGAAGAAGTCTGAGATTGAGGCTCATTGGGTGAAGAAAGGAGGAATGTTTGGGTTGACTTCTGAGTTCCTTATTGGGAAAGCTACTTCCTTTGCTCAAGCAGGTAGTGTGGATGCTTTTGAAGCTATCTTTGTTTTTCTCATCTATGGTTTAGCTTTGTTCCCTAACATTGACGGTTTTGTTGATGTTAATGCCATTAGAATCTTCTTGATTGGGAATCCCGTGCCTACTTTGTTGGGTGATATGTATTTTTCTTTGCATCTAAGGAATTCTAAAGGTGGTGGAACGATTGTGTGATGTGTTCCTCTTATTTATATAGCGGTAAATTCATGACCATCAAGCTATAGATAAGCTAGACGTCAATAAAACCAGAGTCGCAACCGCACTTTTATTGTTTCCAAGGGAAAAAGGAAAAGTACGAACAAAACCCAAAAATAAGAAGTTTTCAAATCAAAACTAATAAAATTCCAGAGATTACAGGTAAGGGGGTTGGTTACACAGAGGGAAGGATTTAGCACCCAAAGTGTCTTAGGTACTCTTAGGGAGCCCTTTCTTGTGTGCATGTGTGTTTTTGTACAAATGATGTTTGCAAATAAAAAGAGTGTGGCGATGAGAAAAGAATTCATTGATTATATTTTTGTGTTTGACAGGACCTTCGGACTTGTGCCTACGTACCAACATAAAAATGAGGGATAAAACCTCGTAGTTCGTGGTATCAATTTCAAAGTGAGTGTATTGCTTTTAACAAAATTTTAAGTTTAACAAGGGCACAAAAGGCCTAAAATGATTTGAATGAGTATTAGTTCTTTTTGGCTTTTGAAATTTTAAGTCAAGTATGGTTAAGTTTATTTACAAGTTTGATTAAGAAAAGAAGTTTGAAAATGCAATGGCACAAGGCCAAAGTTTCTAATTTGCAATATGGTCAAAGTTCAGAAATCAACAAACATAAACAAAGAAGAATTTAAAAGGAGGGAGAGATTTTGAAATTAAAGAAGTGGGGAGGAGATGAAGAGACTAATCCTAAGCATAAATTTAAAAGTTAAGAGTTGAAAAGACCTGACGAATGGGCTGCAATCCAATTGACAAGAATGTCATATAGAAACCCAAATTTCCCTTGGACTTTTGAATCCGGCAACAAACAATACACAAATAGAAAGTTGAAGAGCAAGACATCAAATAAATATAGCCACATCCAAGCTTAGAAACTCCATGATCTTCTTCAAAATTTCCCATGTATCAGATGACTTCAAAGATGGTATAAGTCACAGGTTCAAAATAACAGCTTCACAGTGATCATGATACAGATGAACTCAAATGGATCTTCAAAGTTTTATCAGATGAATTTTCACTTCACAAGTACTTTATTACATGAAAATTGGCATAGGCCAAGTCCTTTACATAGGGAGTGTTGCCTAAATTCTAAGTCCAATAGTCTCAGATCAAGAGAGATATCCATAAGTTGATGGATGAGAATGTAATCCAGATTCAACAATCTAGGGATATAGGTGATGTCAACGTAATAGTTTCAATGTTCAAGACCCCTGAGTGGGTGGTAATTCAGTTCGATAGCAGCAGCAGTAACAACAACAATAGATCGGTATAGCCGTTAGTGATACGGTTAGCGGGCCCAGTCCCGTATGCATCCGATAGAGCTGTTCCTTATCAGTACAATGCAACAATGGTGGATAATGGTCAAGAGGTCCCATTTCGTACTACTGATTTTGTTGTGAATATTTCCGACATAACAAAGGTGACCCGTAGCGGTCGTGTTTTTGGTCCCGTTTTCCCGAAGGATATAGAGGATGGTGGTAAGAAGGTTGAAGTGCCTGTAGCAAATACAGTTAGCGCTCTAAAGTGTCAGTATGGTGAATCCAGCAGTTTGAAGCCTAATGATGATGATGAGGTGCTTCGTTTGATTAAAAAGAGTGAATTCAATGTGGTGGAGCAGCTGCTCTAGATTCCTTCCAAAATTTCAGTGTTGTCTCTGCTTATGAATTCTGAAGCGCACAGAGAAGCATTGCAAAAGGTATTGGAGCAAGCTTATGTGGAACATGATGTAACTGTGGATAAATTTGACCATATTGTGACTAACATTACTTCCTATAACAACTTGAGCTTTTGTGATGAAGAACTTCCCGAGGAAGGCAGAAATCACAACCTAGCATTGCACATATCGATGAATTGTAAGGAGGATGTGATATCCAATGTATTGGTTGATACCGGTTCGTCGTTGAATGTACTCCCTAAGTTAACTTTGTCAAAATTATCCTATCAAGAAGCTCTGATGAGATATAGTGGCGTGATTGTCAAAGCTTTTGATGGTTCTCACAAGACCGTTATTGGTGAGGTGGACATTCTAATGGAAATAGGTCCGAGTGATTTCCAAATTACTTTCCAGGTAATGAATATCCATCCGACCTATAGCTACTTGTTAGGAAGGCCATGGATACATGAGGCAGGAGCTGTGACGTCCACTCTGTATCAAAAGTTGAAGTTCGTGAAGAATGGTAAGCTCGTCATCGTGGGAGGAGAGAAAGCGATGTTGGTGAGTCATCTGTCATCTTTCTCATATGTTGAAGCCGAGGATGATATTGGAACTCTGTTCCAAGCTCTATCTATTGCTGAAGAAAAGAGAGTTAGGGCACCTATGTCCTCTTTTAAAGATGCTCAGAAGATTGTTGAAGATGGTAGTTCTGATCAATGGGGTCGAATTGTAGAGCTCACCGAGAACAAGAATCGTGCTGGTCTGGGATTTCAACAAGGGTCGTCTGCAGTGAAAGTTGAAGATATGCAGCCTAGTTTCCGTAGCGGGGGGTTCATCCATGGTAATGAACAACACTCAGCTGCAGTGATTGAGGAAGATGAAGATGAAGACTGCACCGATTTTGTGACGCATGGAAAAGCTTGCAACAATTGGATCGTTGTCGATGTTCTTGTTATTGTTCATCGCTCTAACTAATTGTTTTATTATTTTTGGAAATCCTTCTCCTATGCCTAAGGGAGAAGTGAACATTGTCAAGAATCTTTCAATTTGATCATTAATAGAATGCAATTCTATTCATCCCCATCCATGATGTTTTATTTTGCTTTTTTTGCTTTTCTGAAAATGGTAATAACAAAAAACATAAATAAATAAATAATAATTGTCCATCTGCATAATATTTGGTCATAATCCACTTCTCTAAAATCAAAATATCAAATCATTATGCAGGTTGGTTTCTAAACCCATTGAATACAATGGTCCTACTCCTTCTCCAAACTTTGAATTCCCTGTGTTTGAGGTTAAGGAAGAAAGTGACGAAGAAGTGTCTGATGATTTGTCTCGTCTACTTGAGCATGAGGGAAAAACGATTCAGCCGTTCGAAGAGAAGATTGAGTTAGTCAACTTAGGTTCCAAAGATGATGTGAAGGAAGTCAAGATTGGGTATCAACTGCGTTCAGAGGTTAAGAAGGGGTTGATTGATCTTCTCTGAGAGTATTCAGATGTGTTTGCTTGCTCCTATCAAGACATGCCTGGTTTAGATTCTGAGATTGTGGAGCATAGATTATCGTTGAAACCAGAATGCCCGCCAGTCAAGCGGAAGTTGAGAAGGACTCATCCTAATATGGCAGTGAAGATCAAAGAAGAAGTGAAAAAGCAGATTGATGTTGGTTTCCTTGTTACTACTGAGTATCGGTAATGGGTGGCCAACATTGTGCCTGTTCCGAAGAAGGATGGAAAAGTCCGTATGTGGGTCGATTATAGAGATTTGAACAAAGCTAGTCCGAGAGATGATTTACCTCTGTCACATATTGATATGTTGGTAAACAATACAACTAAATTCAAAGTCTTTTCGTTTATGGACAGATTTTTCGGATATAATCAGATGAAGATGGCACCCGAGGATATGGATAAGACCACAATCATTACACCCTGGGGAACATTCTGTTATAGAGTGATGCCTTTCGGTTTAAAGAATGCTGGTGGAACGTACCAGAGAGCTATGACCAATCTTTTTCATGATATGATGCATAAAGAGATCGAAGTCTATGTTGATGACATGATTGCTAAATCCAGTGATGAAGAAGAACACGTTGAGCATTTGTTGAAGCTATTCAAGCGTTTGAGGAAGTATAAACTCCGCTTGAATCCCAATAAACTTTCTTTTGGTGTCCGTTCTGGTAAGTTGTTAGGCTTTATTGTTAGCGAGAATGGTATTGAAGTTGACCTTCCCAAGGTCAAAGCAATACGAGAGATTCTTGCGCCCAAAACTGAGAAGCAAGTCAGAGGTTTTCTCGGTCGCTTGAATTATATCTCAAGATTCATTTTGCATATGACTTCCACATGTGCGCCTATATTCAAGCTTCTTCTGAAAGATCAGTCTTAAGATTGGACTGAAGACTGCCAAAAAGCTTTTGACAGTATCAAGGAATATTTGCTTGAGCCTCCGATTCTGTCTCCGCCTATTGAAGGCAGACCGTTGATCATGTATTTGACTGTGCTTGATGAGATTATGTGTTGCGTTCTTGGTCAGCAAGACGAAACTGGAAAGAAAGAATATGTTATTTACTACCTGAGTAAGAAATTCACCGACTATGAGACTCAGTATTCTATGCTAGAAAAGACTTGTTGGCATTGGCTTGGGCTGCTAAGCGTCTGCGTCAATATATGTTGAATCATACCACTTGGTTGATATCCAAAATGGATCCAATCAAGTATATTTTTGAGAAGCCTGCTTTAACTAGGAGGATTGCCCGTTGGCAGATGTTGTTATCAGAGTATGATATTGAATACCGATCTCAAAAAGCTATCAAAGGTAGTGTCTTGGCTGACCATTTGGCTCACCAACCGATTGAAGATTACCAGTCAGTGCAGTATGATTTCCCTGATGAAGAGATCTTGTACTTGAAGATGAAGGATTGTGATGAACCATTGCTTGAAGAAGGGTCAGGGCCTGGTTCCCGTTGGGGAATGGTATTTGATGAAGCTGTTAATCAGTATGGTAATGGCATTGGGGCAGTGATTATTACTCCTCAAGGCACTCATTTTCTGTTTACAGCTAGACTGACTTACAAGTGTACAAACAATATGGCTGAGTATGAAGCTTTCATTTTGGGGCTTGAAGAGGCCATTGATCTCAGAATCAGGTATTTAGACGTCTATGAAGATTCAGCTTTGGTTGTGAATCAGATCAAAGCTGAATGGGAGACTAATCAGCCCGGTTTGATACCATATAGAGATTATGCGAGGAGGATTTCAACTTTCTTTACAAAGGTTGAATTTCATCATATCCCTCGAGACAAAAACCGGATGGTATATGCTCTTGCAATGTTGGCTTCAATGATTATGGTGAAGTATTAGAACAAAGTTCCCAATTTAACCGTGATGCGTCTTGATAGGCCGACTCATGTGTTTGTTGTTGAAGAGATCAAACATAAGAAGCCGTGGTATTTTGATATCAAGGGTTTTCTCCAAATTCAGATTTAACCACCTGGGACATCTCTGAAAGATAAGAAGACTTTGATAAGATTAGTCGACAACGTCTACCTGAATGATGATGTGTTGTACAAAAGAAACTTCAATATGGTTCTGCTCAGAGGCGTGGATAGACACGAAGCAGACACGTTGATGAATGAAGTCCATGAAGGTTCCTTTGGTACTCATTCCAATGGACATGCTATGGAAAATAAGATGTTGAGAGCAGGTTACTATTGGTTGACAATGGAATCTGACTATTGCAAGTTTATGAAGAAATGCCACAAGTGTCAAATTTATGCAGATAAAATTCATGTTCGTCTGACACTATTGAACGTCATTTCCTTCCCATGGCCCTTCTCCATGTGGGGAATTTATATGATTGGCATGATTGAGCCCAAAGCTTCGAATGGACATCGTTTCATTTTGGTGGCTATTGATTACTTCACAAAGTGGGTTGAAGCAGCATCGTATGCAAATGTAACCAAGCAAGTTATTGTGAGGTTTATCAAGAATTAGATAATATGCCGGTATGGTGTGCCAAGTAAGATCATTACTGATAATGGATCTAACTTGAATAGTAATAGGGTGGAAGATCTTTGTAAAGACTTCAAGATTGCACACCATAATTCTTCTCCCTACAGACCTAAGATGAATGGGATTGTTGAAGCTGCAAACAAGAACATTAAGAAGATCATTCAGAAGATGGTTGTGACGTACAGAGATTGGCATGAGATGCTCTCATTTGCTTTGCATGGGTATTATACATCCATCCGCACTTCAACAAGGGCAACCCCTTTCTCACTTGTTTATGGCATGGAAGTTATGGTCCCAGTAGAGGGTGAGACCCCATCATTGCGCATCTTGATGGAAGCCAAGTTGATTAAGGCTGAGTGGTGTCAAACCAGGTATGACCAGCTGAATTTGATTGAAGAGAAGAGGTTGACTGCCATGTGTCATGGTCAGTTATACCAGCAGAGAATGAAGAAAGCTTTTGATAAGAAGGTTAGTCCTCATGTATTCAGAGAAGGTGACCTTGTGCTCAAGAAGATTCTATCTTTCAAACCAGATTCTAGGGGCAAATGGACTCCTAATTATGAAGGCCCATATGTTGTTAAGAGAGCCTTTTCGGGAGGTGCTTTGATTCTTACAACTATGGATGGTGAAGAGTTCACGCGTCCTGTGAATGCCGATGCAGTCAAGAAATACTTCGCCTAAAAAAGAAAAGAACAGCTCGCTAAGTTGAAAACCCGAAAGGGCGACTTAGGAAAAAATGAGCGTCTCGGTGGATTAAAAACCCGAAAGGGCGATCCAGTAAAAAGTTAGAGACATAAAACAGAAGATAATTATCCCAATAAATTGAGTACCCCACCTTGGGGAAATTTATGCAAAAATAAGGGATTATGGCAAGTAACTGCATCATGACTTTCTTGAGCACAACGTTGGGTTCTGATTCACCTTCAGCCAAAGCCAAGAGCACAGTGGATATTGAAGGCGGTAGAAGGATTAGTGATCATTGTATTCAATGTAGCCCTTTTCCATGTAAATTACCATTTTTCAACTTTTGTAAAGATCTATGGAGTCTTGTCATTTACAGATTACCATCATATAAAATAAAGTTGAGCTTTTTATCCAATTGTTTCTACTCTTATTTATTCATCTAAACAGAATTAAATTTTATTGTGATCATTTTGAAATTAAAAATTTAAAATAAAAATCATGTTTTTCTTAAATAATAAAAATAATTACTTTTTAAAGAGCAATCAAATTCATTTAAGGGATGTCTACAACGGTCCGAGAACAAGTAAGCCCTAAGATGCGAAACATTGTTGGTTTCCCCCAAGCAGTTGGTGTGATCTCTGTTTCTTCCCCAACAGCATTTCAGTATCTCCATCCAAGTTTTGTTGGTTTCCCCACCTGAGTTCGTAATTGCCTCCCTCGAGTTGTAGGCGCGTTATCACAGCAGGTTGCATAGATTCAACAAACTTTGTTTCCCCTCAAGTCGCCAGCAGAGTTATCCCTGACCCCTGTTAGCCCTGATTCTTGAGCAGTACTTTCAATCCTCTGCAAGGTTGTCTCCCATTTGATATGGTGTTGACCTAAAATTCCCCCCAGAGTTGATAGTGCAGGTTTTCGGTAAACCTTTTCCTTGTTCCCAACCAGGGTCGGGCCTTTGAGATAAATGATTCTCGTTCATCCTTCGCTACCCTTTCTCTCTAGCAGATTCTTCCCTCCTGTGAGGATTGGATGAGTATTGTATTAGTGATGCAGACCAGTGACATTTGTATCCTTTATGATCGTTTTGTCAGCATAATTATCATATATACATGTACATATACATACACATTCATAGATTTCATCATTGCATTAATAATACACTTTGTGTTTCATTGTTTCCCTGATCCTCTGCTACGGTGGTGTCTTTCCCCCGCGCAGATTTGGTATGCTTGTCCTCTTTCAATTATAGAGTGTCAGCCTCTTAAGCAGAAAGAGTTTAACCTTTCTCATTCCCCGCTGAGTTAATTCCTCGTGGATGATCATTATTTTAGCTTCCTCCATAGTTGATTGTCTGGATAGAATCACTCCCCCTGAGTTATATCTTCATTGGGTTGAGTCTTTGATTGACCATTTCTTTCTAGATCTTACCTAGATATATGCTTTTGGTCCCCTGAGAGTCTATTACCCAATAACTGGTAATATTCTTCTCAATGTGCAAGTATTTCACTTCTGCCCCGATATCCGGCAAAAGTATCCCTTTTTCTCCCCAGTGGATTCGTTTTCACGTCTCGAAGGAAGTTTATCCTTGATATGTTCATCATAACCGGTGACGGATATTTTCTTCCCTCCCTTTGAGTCTATCCTTGATATGTTCACTTTAACCAGTGACGAATATTCTCTTTCTTTGTGGTATTCTACCCAGTAAAAAGGTAGTTGTAATCCCTATTTTGTTTCCCAGAAGGGTAATTGTAATCTCTTTCTTTGTGGTCTTCTTCCCAGTAACCGGTAGTTGTAAATCCAATTTAAATTGGTCCTTTCCCCAGCGAGTCATCCTTGATATGTTTACCCTAACCGGTAACGGATGTCCTCTATGACAGATTTTGTTATCCCTTTACCTAGTACCCGGTAGTGGATAATATACTTCTGTCACTCCTGTGTTGAAGATTATTTCTTCCCCAGTTGAGTTTGAGTGCGTATTTCCTCTGTGAGATCTCCATTTTCCTGTCCGGTTCGAGTATTTCAGTTATGTTCTGATCTACCAGTTTCCCCTACAGATGTTCCTTTTATTTCCCGGCTGATTCTTTCCATTGATTTATTTTCATGGAATCCCTCGAGTCCCCCAGCAGTTTTTAAGTCGTAGCCTGGCCTACGCGCGACCATTTTTATCTCCCAGAGTCTCTTTCTCCCTAGTGAGTTTTCCTTGTGGAATGCTTTATGCTCATGCGGACTTTCAGTCTCTCCAGATTATTTTCCTTTGTGGCAATACTTTCCCCACAAAGATTACTTTTAACATTTCATATCATATGCATCATGAGGTCTCTTAGCGACCAAAATTCGTTTCTATTGTTATTATTTCAAGACCCTATATCCTACAAATTGTATCATATGAAAATTATTCCAAGAGAAAAGTTACTATAAATGACATTCCAAACAACTTTCATGTTGAGTTCAAGAGCTATTTTTTCTTGGAAAGTCATTTTTTATGGTGAAAGATTGTAGGTCATTTAGTCTAAACCCTAATTTGGAGGTCAACTTCCCAAGACCATAACTTGCTCATTTTGTATGATATGAAATCCATTCAAATTTCATGATCAAATTCAAGATGTCTACTTCAACTTTTATGTTTGGAGTAAATTCAAACTCAACTTTTAAATGCATATGCCAAGAGGAAACATTATAGGTCATTTTGGGCCAATACCATTGAACAAGTGATTTTCCTCAACTTATAAAATGCATAACTCCTACATGCCAAATCCAAATGAGGTCAAATTTGTGAAGGAACTTTTCTCATTTGAAACCCATAGAGAAAGTTATTCAAGGTGGAAGAAGTGAACATATGGATTGGTACTTAGATTTTTTTTGATATGTTTGATTTTCCAAACTTTCATCTCAAAATACATCATGATCGAAGCTTCAAATGAAAAAGTGTTCAACATGAAAGATGTTCCTCATGATCTAACCTTTCCAAATAGTCCAATATAACCTCATTTGGACAAAGTATGAATGACTTGCGCATGGCTTAAATTTGAAGGACCATTTGGATAATTTGAAGTTCCACTGTTCATACACGAATGCATGGCTTGTCAACATGATTTCAGCATTGCTTGCATACAATTTTGCACCTAAGTGCATCATTTGATGGGCCTACCACACGCTCATGCAAGCATTCAAGTGAGATTTTCAACTTTGGGCAAAAATGGAAGTGTGCAATTATCAATCTCCTTGGCTATAAATAGAAGCTCTCTTGCTCAGAATTGAGGACCTTGGCGCGCATGCTTTGAATCAGCAACCCTAAACCCTAACCATTAAAGAATAAGCTTGAAGATTTTCCTTGAAAATCGAGTTTGAATCTCGTACTATTTTTGAGATTGAAACTCCAAGAGTCCATCCCTTTCCTTGATCCATTTCCATTCCATCAAGCATCTGAAGCAAGGCCAAGCATAATTGAGAGCAAGATCGTGCCAATCTGAAACTGTAGTGAAGGTAATTTTTATAATTGTGCATCTCTTCGATTCTCACTTAATTCTCCACTATTCTTGTCGATTTTTGGTTATCTGAAGTCCTACCAATGTAGGCAAGAAGATTGAGTTGCTTTGAGGTCAAATCGAAACAACTCAGATCATGATCCTCAAAATTCAACTCCCTGTATCTTTCTATATACTTGGAGTTAGATAAAATTGAGGTCAGATTCGAGCTCTTGAGAATTTTTTCTTTAAATTCATGTCCTACTTTTTCATTTTGGTGATGGTTGAAGGTGGACCAGTTCGGTGAGGTCCACCAGAGAAGAAGACCGGAGCTCTGGCTCCGGCGATGTGTTGGCATGTCTCTAAATCACACGATCCATTCATTTTGTTTTAATCTTAGGCGTTGGTTTTGATTACCACATGTGCAGCACTGTTGACTCAAGACCACATGGAACGCGCGCTAGGGACCATCTAATTTGCCACCTTAATTAATGAGGGAGATCAGATGGTCCACGTATTTTTGTAATTTCTGATTTTCATTTTAATTGCTTTATTTTCATTAATTCATATTAATTTTAATATTGATCATATGGGACTTTCACCAAAAAATTTCAAATATTTTTCTCTTTCATTTTCTGAATTAAAATTATTTTTTAGATCAATATTAATATTTTTCCTGATTTAATTGTTTTTGTGCATATTTTTAATTGTTTAAAAATACTTTTGCATTTCCAAAAATAATGAATTTTTTTCTCCAAGGTCCTTTGACCTTGTTTGACCTATGATAAATCTCTTGGCCATTTATTTTGTATTTTGAAGAGGTTTTAGGTTTTTGATCAAACATAATTTGATTTAATGCACTTTTAATTGATTTTTTAATTGCTTAATTGTGAATAAATTGTGTTGAGCTATTTTTATTGACTTGTAAAGTTTGACTATTGCGTTTGGGACTTGGTCAAGGTTGATTTGACTTTGTTGGATTAAAATAATTGGATTTAGGGGATTGATGAAATGTACATTTCACCTCCCAAAATGAATGAATGATTTTAATTTGATAAAATCCTCCCCTTATCCAATTTGTGTTTGTCTCATTTCCCCTCCCTCTTCATCTTCAATTCCCTTCTATCCCATTCATTCCATTGACCTATGATATCTCTATATCCTAAGGCTAATTGGTTGATAAACCAATACAAGTATGGATGAGATTAGGTCCACCCTTTTGCCATTTTATTTTAAGTGTGGTATGTTTTAGGAGTATGATTCATTATACTATATCTCTAACATGCATTAACACTAAAATTTCTATTGCCCGACCTCAGATAGTTGTGACTTCTACATAAGTCCAATTACGATTGCTTAACATAGCGCTAAATTTTGACCCAAAAGCATAACATTCTAGTAAGTGAGATTGTAAGTCTCCCCCCTTTCATGGTATTGTGTGGAAACTTGGCCTTTTTTCCTTCCTTTGGAAGATGTCTTAGGTCAGGATCCATGCTTGTGAATAGAGGGTTGAGTGTTCTCCAAAGAATGACTTAAACAATTGAAAAGGAAAAGCAATAATAACATCTAATCAACTAACATTTGACTAACTTCTAATTTCAAGTCATTTATCTTATGCACTTTAAATTCAATCCATTTATCATTTGCCATTATACATATCATTTAACTTGTTTATGTTTATGCCATTTTCACTTTGCTCACTTGAGCCATATATTGTGATTGTATATACTTGTCTTGTACCTTGTTTGTGTTTGTGGTCTTAGGACCTTAATGTAGATAATAACAACAAAAAACCCTTAAAAATGTTTGTGCGGATTATTGGATTTGATCTGAGACTTGGACATAAAATTACGCAACACTCCCTATGCAAAAGGACTTGGCCAATGCCAACTTTTCTGAAGTCAAGCCATTGTGAATTGAACTTTCATCTGATGCAAGTATTGAGATCCCTTTTAAGTTCATCTGCTACATGGTCTTTATGCAAATGTTACTTTGGACTTGTGTCTAATGCCTTATTCTAAGCCATTCAAGGAGTATGTCATCTGATACATGGGGAAGATTATGAAGAAGACTATGTAATTGCTAGCTTGGATGTGGCTATCTTTATTTAATGGCTTGTTCTTCATCTTGCTTGCTTATTGATATTTCTTGATTTTAGAGTCCAAAAGAAAAATGGGTTTCTATATGACATTCTTGTCAATTGGGTTGCATCCCATTGGTCAGATCTTTTCAACTCTTAACTTTTAAATTTTTTCTTAGGATTAGTCTCTTCATCTCCTCCCACTTCTTAAATTTCAAATCTCTCCCCTCTTTCAAAACCTTCTTTGCTTGTGATTTCAAAACTTAGACTTTATTGCAAATTAGAAACTCTGGCCCTATGCCATTGCATTTTTGAACTCTTTTTCTTAATCAAACTTGTAAATAAACTTAACCATATTTGACTTAAATTTTCAAAAGACAAAAAGAACTAACACTCATTCAAACTTAAATTTTTGTTAAAAGCAATCAACTCACTTTGAAATTGATACCACGAACTACGAGGTTTTGATCCCTCCTTTTATGTTGGTACGTAGGCACAAGCCCGAAGGTCTTGTCAAATACAAAAATATAATTAACGAATTCTTTTCTCATCTCCCTACTCTATTTATTGCAAACATCTTTTATGCCAAAACACATACACACATAAAAAAGGGCTCCCTAGGAGTACCTAGGATACTTTGCGTGCTAACACCTTCCCTCTGTGTAACCAACCCCCTTACTTGTAATCTCTGGCTTTTTATTAGTTTTGATTTGAGAACTTCTTATATTTGGGTTTTGTTCGTACTTTTCCCTTTTCCTTTGGAAACAATAAAAGTGTGGTGGAGACTCTGGTTTTATTGACGTTAAGTTTATCCATAGCTTAATGGTCATGAATTTACCGCTACACTTTTGTATTTACTCCTCTTTTACCTTGGATACCCTAAAAGCTAACGCAATTAACACCTTTAGGTTAAAGATGATTAAATATGGGTAGTTTAATACCCCAAAATTTACCATCCCTTTTTTTTATTTTTTGCATAGCTTATTTTCATACATCAAATCATATCATGCATGACCATGGCATTTGGTCATGGAATCATAAGCATGGCCACATTGTGTATTATATCTTAACATTAGGTTTTTATTTTGTTTTACTTATCAACTAACCCTAACTTCATTGATAGATGGTACTTGGTTGTTCTTTTTACTCATGTAGGTGATCATGCTTCAAAACAAGGCAAGACAAAGGTCTTTTGATCAAGGGAAATGCAAGTTTGCTCCATGTGATTCAAAGGTGGTTCATGTGTTTATTTCCATGCCACATTAGTCAATTTTCAAGCTATCTTCAATATCACTCAAGCCCTAATAAATTTTTCATCATGGGTCGCTCATTCTATGATCAAGGTGGCTTGAAATGCATGAAAACATCAAATTTGCATAAAGGGGTACAAGTTGGTTTGACCTAGTTTGCAAGTATGTCATGCCTTTGGTCCAAACTCCAGAACTCCTTCAATCTTTATCCAATTTCCAAGCTTGCTTGATCCAATTGTGCCTTTTGAGATCCTCTACAACTTTTCTTCAAGGGTCAAACATCAATTCATTCATTAAGGACCTCATTTGTGCAAAGGATCAAGTTGCCAAAATGGCCCAAAACCTTGCCATGACCCCTACTTTCCACCCTGGCCATTTTTCAGCTTAAGCACTCTTTTGATTCCATTACTTTTTCATCTTGTTAAGCTTATGTAAAAGATCATTTTGCCCAAGTTTAGCTGAAAATGTACGAGGGAATCAAAAGTTATGGTGTCATTAACTTAGGACCTCAAAATGACCAAACGTGCCTCAAACTGCTTGACCAATTGCCTGGCCAAAACCTTAGGTCACAACCCCAACTTCCCAAGCATGTAACTTCCACCTCAAACATCCTTTGGACTTGGTTCTTTTTGCATCATGTTCTACTCTATGAAGGATCATTTGGCTCAAAGAAAATTGGAAAACGCACGAGTGGATTGGAATTGGCCTAAGCATGAACATGGCAACCTGAACTCTGTTTTGGCACGAACCCAAAAGTTGCAATTTTAGGTAATTCTATTTTTTGGGACCACTTGCATATGTTCAAACATTTCATGGTGTTGAAAAGCATGCAAACAAGCTAGAAACGGCTTCATTTCATCAGCAAATCACACTTTTCATGTTTCATTTCACATGGATTGAAAACCTGAAACCTCAACCTTAATTCACACGAGTTTGCCTCTATTTCTCATGAACCATGATCCCATTTCATTTCCTATAAATATGGTGTTGATTTTCCTTCATTTCCAAGCTTCAAGATCCAAGAAATCTCTACCTCACTGAAACTCGAAATCACCTAAAAACCAGTCACCCTCTTTTCCGATTCAAGTCTTGTTGCTTCAAAATTTATGCCCATAATCCTTCATCAGCATCATCTGAAGCTATCTGAAGCATTATCGTGAATTGAAACTTCCTGCAACCTTGCTTCTAGTTCCACCATTTTTGACCTAGAGCTTCAATTTGGACAAGGTAGTTACGAGTAAAATTACACTTCAAGTAAGTTATCATTCTCTTCGTGTGGTTCCACTGATTGAAATCCCTCATATACCTTTAATTAATCTTTTGATTTGGTCCTTTAATTTAACTTTTAAGAACTAGAGTTCTTCACAGGTTTATACAGAAGAACGACGCAACATAGGAAGCCAACAAGAACATCAAAGAGATTATCCAAAAGATGGTAAAAACCCTATAAAGATTGGCACGTGATGCTCCCTTTCACACTACATGGTGTAACACCTCAAAATTTGCCCTCCTCTCTTGGGACTAGCTTAGAATATTGCATTTCATTTTCAGGACATTAGTCATTGCATCTTTGCATATCATGTGGAAACAATAAGCAAGTCATCCTCCTAGGTCTTGCTCAGAAGATGGAGAGGTTAAAAGATTCAAGCCTGAGGGTCTCATGAATTGATCACTAGCCATCTGAGGGTTTGTGCTTCAATTAGGGTTTCTTGGTTCCTCAAGGAGATTGATCATTATCTTGGTTGAAGTGGTACATCACCATCATCATGGTCTTATCATCACCAAGAGGTTCATTGTGCCTGATTAGTTCCTTGGAATTAGGGTTTTGACCTCTGGTCAATCCTAATCAGCTGTATTATGCTAATCAGGGTTTCTCAAGGAGAAGAGGTATTTCATGAGATGGGGATCATTACAGGGTTTTATGGAGCTTGTGTAAGCTAGGGTTTCATTTTGGAGCCATTTCATCAAGAGGTTGGGGCTCAAATTCATCTGTGCATGACCAAGTCATCTATCAACTACAAAAGTCAACCAAAAGTCAACTGTTGGATTTGGAGGTGGGAAGTGGTTAGAAATACTTCATTCATGTTCAAACAAGTCTCATTTGACATTTCAAACATCAACATTGAAGAAAATAAAGTCAGGACAAAACTTTCCAAAAATAGTAAGTGACTTGTAATTTGAAATTGCCAAAAATGGAAAGGTTTTCAACTCAATATTACATCATCAAGAAAGCTTCAAATGAAATTTTGTTGAGCATGAAAGTTGTAGATCTTGTTCTCCCATTTCCAAAAAGTCCAAGATCATGAATTTCTCATGTACGGTTAAAGAGATATGGATCAATCTTGGTCAAATGAACATGGAACTTCAAATTGGCATAACTTCTTAACCAAATGTCCAAATCATGTGGCTCTTTTTGCAACATTCTTGTTTTAACTTCTAGTTTCCAAAATTGGCATTACATGGCATGCATTCCATTCACATAAAAATATGAAAATTCAATTCATTTTTGGAGGGAAAAATTCAAGTTCAAAATTGGTGAGTTATTTGCACATGCTACTATCACCATTGGCCTTAAAACATTATTTTTAGTGAAGTCAAGGCCAAAAACATGCACTATTCACATGCCATGTCCATGCATAAGGTGAAAAGTTCAATTTTGCAAAACACCTCCAAACTTAACCATTTTTCATTAACACTTGGTTTAATTTAATTAATCATGATTAGTGAAGCATATATAACACAAATCATAACAGAATTTTCACATTTTCCAATTCTAGATCTAGAATTCTCAAAGTCTCTCAAAATTCTCTCTCATTTTTTTTCCAAATTTCTTCACATCTCATGCATTTTTCTTGATCAATTCATCACCTGGAATCATCATAGAGCAAGATTAGAAGAAGATCTAGTGGAATTCGTGCACATTGAAGCATGTGCAAGCTTGAAGAACAACAATGGTGAAAGCAAAATTCTGTGGATTCGAGCACAATTGGACCTCAATCTCCATTCCAAACACTTGTACAAGCTTGCTAGAGGAAGATTGAAGCATTGCACGGCCTGGAACACACGAATTACAAAGCTGCACTTCAAGAGGTCAAAAATTCGTGTCTCTTATTTCTTGAAATTGTTATGTGAATCTTGTAGATCTTGCAATGCTTGTGATTCTGAGCTTTGAACCACTGAATTCCATGCATTATTGAACAAGTTATGTTGATTTAAAGTTTCATGTGCAAAACTTAATTTGATCGATTCTCTTTGGATATGATGTTATATGCTTAGCCATTAGTTGGTTCATGCTCTCCATTGAAAGATCTAGCTATTCATGTATTCAATTTAAAAAGCTGAGAAATTTGTTCATCATGATGATGATGATATTACTATTCACGTGCGCGCATGAAGAAGATGGTGATGAACAAGCTTTGGCCACGCTTTGATCTTGTGTAAAACCGTTCTCTAATGTTTTGATAAAGCTGGACGCTGATTGGCTGCATGTAATTGCCATGCAGCGCACCAAAATCAAATTCAAAAGGGCGCCTGGTTCAATTCCAGGCGGGGACCTTATTTCAAATGCCATTTTTCATTTTTTCCTTTATTCCTCATATGTTCATGTATATACTTCATGCATTTTTTTTTATTTTTTCTTTAATTTTTGAAAATTCATAATAAATCAAATAATGATCCAAAAAATATGGTTGTTTTTGCATTGTGTCACATTTTGTGTCTAGTTTTTTATCATTATTTTTCCAGAAATTTTGCATGGACGGAAATTTATTTTGCCTAGGGTTTGTGTACATGTGTGCATTTTGAACATTGCCTTGCCATATGCTTTGTGAAATGATGGTTGTTTATCCAATGCCTATGAAATTTGACATGCTTAAACTAGACTTATGGCTGGACATTTTGGTGTTGTGTTTGCATTTTTATCATATGCCATTGCTGAGTTATGGTTTTTCTAAGTTAGGTGTGACAATTTGTGTCACACCTTGTGATGTCTAATTTGATTGATTTCTTTGCCATGCCAAATAAATTCCAATTGATGTGATATTTTGTATGGTGATTCTTGTGGATGTTGTCAATGCTCTTGAATTTTCTTGGAATTTTTGGATTCATTTATGATTTGTTTGAGATTTTTCCCTCTGGATGGTCATTTGTGCACTTTTGAATGGTCTTGAATTTCAGTCATTTGTGAAATGCTTGTGCTTTATCATATGAATGTGAAACTTTTCATACTCTTTCTAGATATGCTTAAGTTTGTTGTGGCTTTGATTGGACTTATTTACCATGTACCAATTCTGTTTTAGGCTGGTGTTAAGTTGATGTATCAAATTGTGCCCCATTTGAGCTTGTTTTGATTACCTTGCATTATGCAATTTGATTACCATGCCTAATGTTGCTCAAATGCCCTAATTTTTGCTGTGTTGATCATGTGGTGTGTTCTGTTTAGCCATGATTTTTCTTGAGATTAATTGAATCATTTTGGAATTGATGTGCATTTGTTCATTTTGTTGTCTCAATGTGCTTTCAACTTGCATACTTTGCCATGATTGGTTTGTGAAATGAACTTGGTGCATGATATTGACATGAGGATTTTTGGATTATGTTCTTAATGGATTGAGGTTGATTCATGTTGAAATTCATGTTCTGTTTTGAATTTTTTCTCCCTCTTTGACCCTAGGCCTTGCTCTAGTGGTTTGCCTCTCATGTTTGAGCTTTGTTTTCAGGTTAAGAAGCACATGGCCATGATTGGATTGATTCACTTGCTTGAGTTGACTAATTGGTTAATGTTGACTAATCTTGAGTTGTTTTGTAGGTTGATGCCAAGACATTTGTATTTGAGCTTGTGCCTTGCACATTGTTGCATTGCTTGTTTGACTGTGTACTGTTGATTGTTGACTATTGGTTGTCTGTTTGACTTTTTGAGTTGTAAACTGATTGAGTTAGATTTTTTTTCAGGTACATTAGTTGCTTGAGTTCTTTTGAACTTGCATTTGCTTTTGTGGGTTGCTTAACCTAGGTATAATTTCTCTGACTTCATGTAGTCTGGAAGACCTGTCCTGTTACTGGGGCTGGCACCTGTCTGAAGTCCTCCTTAAGAGACAATGCTTGTGATTGTTTATCTTTGTCCCTATACATATCAAAGACCTCCTAAGCGAAGAGGCATTGGCAGATAAAAGAGATGTGTAGTCCATCTCCTGCTATTCTGTGTGTCATTCACTTTGCTCACACACCTTGTGTTGATGCATTGTGGATATTAACCCAAGATCCATGTTGTGTCAGTCATGTGGAGTAGAGTCCCACTTTCTGGACTCCCACACTTTCATTTGTCTGAAGCTCTCCCAGGCCAGGGATAAGAGCTGTGGAGTCTTATCTTCACTTCCCATTTCTTCTGCTTCACCCTAACTCTCAATGTTAGGGTTAAGAGCTAACATCACCCTAATACAGTGGCTTGTTTGTCGAGGTTGACATGACCCCTCGACTAAAGCCTAGCCATGTGTGAGCCCATCTGTTTGTATATAGTGTGTGTGCTTGCTTTGTGCTTTTGACTGTTTGTGTTGTTTAAGATAGCTTGCTGCCTGTGCAAGTTAGATAGAAACCTCAACCTAGGACCATGGTGGATTACATGATAACTATTAGGCTCGAGTTAGTCTCCCTTCTAGTTTGTCATTTCCCAGTCTCTGGTTAGGAGAAAGTTTCTCCCCTGTTCAGGGGAACTACGTTGCCCTGATCCTCATACCAGATGAGGTACGTAGGCAGGAGGTCGCACGAGATCTTTCCGGGCACCCTTTTTCTTTTTGTGTGTGTTTGCTTGACAGTTACTAGGCTCGAGTGCCAGACTCCTTAGTAACTTTTTTGCTTGTTAGCTTTCTTGTGTGTGTTAGGAGATGGATGTAAGCCCAGCGATTGGCATTCCGTATCCTATTGTTGTATGCTTGGAGTCCGATATGAGTCCAGCAATTGGCGTTTGGTTTCCAGTGTGCGTTTGTTGGTTCGGAGTCGGACGTAAGCCCAACCATTGGCAGTCTGTTTCCGCTTGTTTGTTTGCTTTGACGTCTCAGCGTCTGTGCGTGTGTTTTGTTTGGCATGCGTGAGCCGAACTATGGTAGCTCTGATTCTCATTCCAGATGAGATACGTAGGCATAGGATGCGATATCCTATCGAGCACGTTTCCCCTTGTCCCGAACTACGTTGACTCTGATGTTTGTTTCTGACAAACTACGTAGGACCAGGATGCGATATCCTGTCGAGTTACCTTCCTCCGCTCTCCATCCTGTGCTTTGTTCCGGTGTGTGTGTGTGCATTCTTTGAGCAGTTTCTTTTAGCAACCTTATCCTATCTTTTTGAGCGTGGATCCCATTGAGTACGACGGACGTGAGGGGTGCTAATACCTTCCCCTTGCGTAACCGACTCCCGATCCCATCTCTCTTTGGTCGCGAGACCATGTCTTTCACAGGTTTACTTCGAGCATTTCCTTTCCCTCTTTTAGGATAAATAATGCACGGTGGCGGCTCTGTTTGTTTTGTTTTAGCCCGCCGGTTGTTTTTCGCGGATGCGACAGCTGGCGACTCTGCTGAGGACTAAGAAGTTGACCTATTGCTGGTCTATCTTCCCTAAGCGAGTCTCTCCTAGCGTTCTCTAGGATAGTCTAGGTTGCTTGTGCTGCTCTATTTATTGCATTTATTATTATACAGTGCATATGTATATTTGCATAAATATTTGCATGCATCATACTATCATGTTGCTGTCCTCTGTACAGGTGGTTCCTATGATTTGGGGTGGGTGTTCTGAGTGGGGCTAAAACCCAGGCCCGAGTATACACCTAGGATTAGTGTGGTCTCACGTTTCCTCACTTGCTTTATCAGCATGTTGTTGCGACGTGACATACCACAAGCCGGACGAGGTTCATCTAAGAGAGCTCTTCCATTATGGAGTACTCCACTTTGGTCTAGTTATCTCTTTTGAACTATTGACTTCGGTGACCGTTCTTTCCCGGATCTTTGGTTTAGACGATCTCATGAGAGCTGCAAAGGCACACCCGAAAGGGCAAACCCGTTGAGTATCTTTGCCCGATTGTCGAGACCATTATCCGCCTTAGGATAACCTGATTAGAATTTACCTGTGAGGGGCGGGGTGATTCTTACAGATGCAGGTTCTGATGGTGACTTTGATGGTGACTATTGGTTCAGCCGTTGATCAGAGTCCTATTTATAAGTCGGATTTATGGATTTATTTCCGAGACGCCGGAGTTCTGTCCGTGGTATTTATCAGTGGGGATCCGTTTATTTCAGGATTCCCCAGGCTGGTTCAGAGGTCTTGTGGTTGTCTGTTCAGAGGATTGTCTAGTGATGATGGTGATGTACCCTTCAGTTCCGTTTATTTCGGAATTCTTGAGTCAGATTTGTGGTTACTCAGTACCTCAGGTGGTTGTGATCAGTTTAGAGACCAGAACCCAGTATAGTTGATGTTCAGATGACTGGGAGGATCCACAATGACTTGCATTCATGCATCCACATCATTCCCATCTTGCATTCATCTGCATCCAACCCATGTCTATCCATATGGGGAATATATCATTGATTGAGATTCTGGTTGAGAGACATCCTGATGTCAGAATGTTATTGTTGAATTTTTTTTATCCGTCTCGATGAAGCCAGAATCGAAGGAAAGAGTGTTCCTCATATGGATAAACATTACATTCATGCGTGAGTCATAATAACCTGTCTTCTGTTTTGCAGATGTCAGTTTCTAACGTGTTTGGGTTTACTCAGGAATCATTGCCCGCGCACGCCGAATCATTCCCCTACACGTAGCTCGTCCGCACAGATACCCCACCAGGCGCAACAGACCCAAACTGATGGATGCATCCAACGCAGACATTCTCGAACTGAAAGAGAAGATGAGCAAGTTGATCAATGTTATGCAAGGATTCGCCTTGGGGAAGAAGGCGTTGGTTGAGAAAGTAGAAAAGCTCAAGCGGGCTTCGGCTGCCAACAGTGGTAACAACCTTGAGGGGGTCTCCAACAGTGGTCTTGGTGGCTCAAGGGATGGTGGTGATCCCAGGAGGAAAGCTGCTGATGTGGTGATTAATAACACTGGAGGCTTTGGTTTCGCTGCGGGTGGTGGACCCGGTAATATGGGCAATAATCTGAAGGATGATCAGTTTCCTCCTTTCCTTGAAGTCTTGGAAGATAAAGAAGCAGATCAATTCTCCATGTTGAATGAACCATTTGGTCAATATGGTGTCCAACCATCAAACAAGGAGATTCAGTTGCTGGCAGAGAAAATCAGGGCTCTGGAAAGCCATGCTACTTCGGGGTTTGTTAATATGACAAATATGGGGCTGGTTGAGGGGATTGTGATCCCACAGAAGTTCAAAGCGCCTGCATTTGACAAGTATAATGGGAGTTCTTTCCCGGAAACTCACCTCCAGGCTTTTGTCTGCAAGATTTCTGCTTATACGATGGATCAGAAGTTGTGGATGTACTTCTTCCAGGACAGTCTGTCTGGAGGATCTTTGGAATGGTACACCAAGCTGAAGTCTTCTGACATCAAAAGCTGGCAGGATCTTGGAGATGCATTCTTTAAACAGTACCAATTCAATGCTGACATGGCTCATAGTCGTACCCAGCTGCAGGGTATGTCTCAAAAGCCTAATGAAGGGTTTAAAGAGTATGCACAAAGGTGGAGGGAGTTGGATGCCAGAGTTCAACCTCCGTTGGTGGATCGGGAGATGTCTGATCTATTCATGGGTACCCTGCAAGGGATTTTTGCTGAAAGGATGGTGGGTTGTCCCGTCACTGGCTTGGCAGACATAGTAGTGGTTGGGGAGAGAATTGAAAGCTGGTTGAAGATGGGGAAAATACAGGGAAATGCTCCGTCATCTGGAGTAAAGAAGCCATTTGGGAACGATCAGCGCAAGAATAAGGGTGAATCGAGTGCTGTGTATGCCCAGAGAGGACACGGTAGGGATCGTTACTACCAGCACACTGCTGCGGTAACCACCCCTGCTGGTAATCAGTCAGTATGACAGCAACATTAGCCACCTCAACAGAGAGTCCAGAGAGCCGGGTATCAAGTGAGAGGAAAGGGGATTGATCGTCAGTTCGATAAGCCGCCCGTGACATATGTTGTTTTGTTTAAAAAGTTGATGGATCTTGGGTTGGTTCAGCCGAGGACGATGGCTCCGGTGAGATCAGATCAGAGGCCTCCTAATTATGATGAGAATGCAAAATGTGAATTCCATTCTGGAACACCAGGGCATAACATTGAGGGCTGTAGAGCTTTTAAGCATGTTGTCCAGGATCTGGTAGACTCCAAGGCCATCAATTTTGCACCATCATCGAATGTTAATGCTAATCCCATGCCAGCGCATGGTCAGGCGATGGTGGGTGCAATTGCTGAAGATTCGGATCACGCCTGTGCAATAGGTGAAGAGACTGACAGTGACCGCGAGCTGGAGTCGTGGATAAAATCGTGCGTACCAGGGAACTAGAAGGCCTCAAAGATCATCATTGTCACTCATCCGGAAGAGTAATATTTTCTGTTTTCAGTTTTATTTGCATGGAAGCCATACGTTTTGCCCGAAACGTAATGGTTCATTGTAAGGGCCATCTCACATGTTTCATTTTGCAACATTTTGCATCATTAATAAATGGATGTTTTTCACATTAAAAGCGGTGTTCCCTGTTTTTCATTTATTTTTGCAGTTTTAAAATAAATAAAAATGGCAATGTTTGTTTTCCTTTTTTCCCTTTTTGATTTGTCTCGTTCCGACATCGAAAAGTAATTCTCCGGATCTCATTGATAACAATTCGGTTACACCTCTGTATGACTTCGACAATCCGATCTATCATGCCGAAGAAGAAGGCGAAGAAGATTGTGATCTGCTGGAATTAGCCAGGTTGTTGAAATAAGAGGAGAAGGTGATTTAACCGCACGAGGAGCGAGGCAAGATTGTTATTCCAGACACCGCCGAGGTCAGAAAGGAAGTGAAAATTGGGGCCGCTTCAGAGGCGAGTCGAGAGCCGAATGGTAGCCCTGTTGAAAGAGCATGTGGATACCTTCGCCTGGCCGCGTCAGGATACGCCAGGGTCGGATACCGATGTCGTTGTGCACAAGCTACCATGGAAAGAAGACTGCCCTCTAGAGAAGCAGAACACCGGTGCTACTTATCAGAGAGCCATGGTGACTTTGTTTCATGATATGATTCATCATGAAATTGAATGCTATGTTGATGACATGATAGCAAAGTCCCAAATAGAAGAGGGGCATCTGGCAGATCTGGGCAAGTCGTTTGACCGGTTGAGATAATTCAGATTGAGGTTGAATTCGAATAAGTGCACTATCAGAGTGCGGTCCGGTTAGTTGTTGGGGCTTATTGTGAGCGGAAAAGAGGAATCAAGGTTGATCCTGCTAAAAAAAAAATAAAAAAAAATAAGAGAAATGCCTGAACCGAGAACAAAAAAGGAGGTTCGTGGTTTCTTAGATAGATTGAACTGCATTTCACGGTTCATATACCATCTAACAGCCACGAGTGAACCTATACTCAAGCTGTTGGAAAAAAAAAAGAAGGGATCAAACGGTCAGGAGAAATAATGATTACCAAGAGGCATTAAAAAATAAAAGAATAAGTTGCAGGAGCCTCTGATTCTGACGTCTCCCTGTGGAGGGACGACCATCAATTCTGTACTTGACGGCCCTCGAGGGGTCTACGAGGTGCGTATTGTGTCAGCATGACGAGTCTTGTCGAAAAGAGCATGCAATTTACCTTAGCAAAAAGTTTACCGACTGTGAAACAATACATTCACTGTTTGAGAAAACATGATGTACTTTGGCATAGGCTGCTCGCCGACTGAGACAGTATATGCTGGTTCATACCATTTTGTGGATTTCCAAGATGGATCCGATCGAGTATGTGTTTGGGAAGCCAGCATTGACCGGACGGGTTGTGAGAGTGCAAAAGAATATTGACTGATTTGTGATACTCTCAGAAGGAAATCAAGGGGTGTATTATCTGATTATTTCGCCCAGCAACCCATTGAGGATTATCAACCAAGGAAGTTTGAGTTCCCTGATGAGGACATCTCGAGGTGCTCAAATCGAAAGATTGAGAGTAACCGATCCCGGAGGAGGGGCCGGACCCTAAATCCGAACGGATTCTGATGTCTGATGGGGTTAATATGAAGGAGTTAGTGCTGCTTTGGTTACGCCAAAGGGATCCCACGTTCCCCTCGTTGCCTGGTTAGCATTTGAATGCACCAACGATGGTGGCTAAGTACGAAGTTTGTATCCTGGGTATCGATGCGTGCATCTACTGGGGCAACGTCTTCCTCGTGGGTGTATAGGAAGGAATCGATGCTACTATTGAAGGTCCAGATCTCATCATGGAGAGTCCTGATGGCTGAAATGGGAAAAGGTTAAATGGGTAAGGACCCGATACGAGGAGTTAAGCCTGATTAAGGAAAAGAGGCTGGCAGCCATTTGTCACGGGCAGTTGTACCAGCAACGGATGAAACGTGCTTTTGACCGAAAGGTACGACCTCGTGTGTATCATGTGGGAGATATGGTGCTGAAAAGGATCCTTCCTCCTCAAAACGATTGTAGGGGCAAATGGACACCCAATTATGAAGGTCCATTCGTGGTCAAAAAGGTTTTTTCTGGCGGAGCCTTGTTGTTAACGACCATGGATGGCGAGGATTTTCCATCCCCAGTGAATGCGGACGCAGTTAAAAAATACTTCGTATAAAGAGACCTGCTGGACGGAAAGAATAAAGTAGTCCAGGCAAAAATGGGCATCCCGGCGAACCAAGAAAAAATGATGAAAAGGTTCGGGCAAAAATTAGGGATAAAAAAAAGAAAACTGTACACCCGGCAAGTCGAAAACCTGAAAAGGCGGCTTGGGCAAAAAAGGGTATCCCGGTGGACTGAAAACCTGAAAGGGCGGTCCAGGCAAAAGAGGGATTGAAACGAACAACTGCGTCTGGCATGATCGTTTGCACTTTGGATATGACATGGATAATCCCCAGTAGGGATCAGTCGGAAGCGTCTTGTTCAGAAGGCAGAAAGCACGGAGAGTCTGAGGACATATGGGGTGTAACTAAGTTGGAACTCGATGAGATCGCGGTTTCACATTGCCATTAGGATAGATTTTTCCTTTTGTGCGCAATTACCTCTTTTCAGGAATTGCTTCCTTTGTATTGCTCGGTTTTGAGCCACACTTTTTCAATCAATAAAATGCATATTCAGTCAAATAATTTTGTTTTTTGTTTTCACTACCGCTTTGATTGCAAAAACATCCAGTTATTTTTGATAAAGAATCTTTGCATTTTAAGACATACAGGTCCCTTCCAATGCATGCTTATAAGATTGAAAGCTTGAAATCTTATTTGGAAGGTTGAGTGACCCAAGTGTTGAAATCTTGACACGCCTGGGGCACGTTTTTATCTAACGATCTCTTTTGCAGGTGTTGTTAGACATTTTCACTCACTTGCAGGTTGTGATGTAGAAGCTTTTGACGAAAGATCCCCGTGGAGTCCGATCAGGGACAGATGTATGGGAGAATGGTGAAAAGACGGCGAGAACGTATGACGATCCTGGATAATAATCAAGAAGACTCTTCAAAGTCTGAAGATTAGAAAGTTTGTATGAACCCAGGGAGTTCGATCTCCGTGGAGTACGGAGAAGTCGGGAATACAAGGTGATGAATCAGAAAAGTCCAGACAAGTCTGGGAGCTCTCAAAAGTGGAAAGATGACACTGGATTTGGATGTTGGATACCCGGGTTCGGCAAGTCGACGGGTGTTCTGCGCCAGACTTTCCTCATTTCTCAAGCAGAGTCGAGATGGCTGATTTCCCAGCAGATTCAAGGTCTGTGGCTTCCCTAGCAGGGTCAGGATGGTTATATCCCCAGCAGGTTAGAGATCGGTGTTTCCTCAGCAGCAAGGCCTGAAGGTTGCTATTTCCCAGTGGAGGTGTCTATTGGTAGTGGTTTCTCCAAACAGAGTCGGGATTGTTATATCCCTAACAAGTCAGAGACTGTTGTTTCCCCACAGAGTGCGTTGGTGGTTCTTTCCCCAGCGATGTCCCCAAGCGGATCGGGTGCAAAGGAGGTTATCCCTGGTAAGGGTGGCCTATTTCCCAGCAGCAGTGCTATTCCCCAGCAAGGTGGAGATTGGAGTGTTGGCAAGTTCCTCAGCAGAGTGCCTCGAGCTCCCCGGAAGAGTCCCTTGAGGGGGATACCTTTTATGCATTCATCATATAGATAAGCATAGCATATTGCATAATAAATTGCGTAGCATTTCCATGATTATGGAGCATTACGCTAAAAATCATCATGCATCATCATTGCAAGCATAAGCTAGTCTCAAGCCGTGGTTACCGTTTGAGATTTGGTTCCGCCAATGGGTGAAGATGCTACTCAAGCCGTGGTTACCGTTTGAGAAGTGGTTTCGCTAGTTGGAAAATCAGCATCAGCATAGCAAGCATAAGTTAACCCCAAGCCGTGGTTACCATCCGAGAATGGGTTTTGCCGGTCAGTGAAGATGATACTCTGAGGAGTTCAACATCGTGACGTTGGGTCAACCGTATTCCCCAGTAGCGCGATACTGGAGGAAGATTTCTGTCGTGCGAGACGGAAGTTTGAAGATGTTACTCTGAGGAGTTTAGCATTGTGACGTTGGGTCAATTGTATTCCCCCGGTAGTGCGATATTGGAGGAGGATTTCTGTCGTGCGAGATGGAAGTTGGAATGTGTTACTCTGAGGAGTTCAGCATCGTGATTCTGGATCAACAGCATTCCCCAGTTAGTCCACGGCAAGTGTCTGCCTGGTTTTGACATATGTGGATGTTATCCTTGCGATACCAGTAAGTGTCGTGTCGATCCCCGTAATGTCTGTTTTCTTTGGTGTCAGTAAACATCATTGTTCGATGTCAGTAAACGTCGAGTTCCCTCCCAGTCATTGGTCAATGTCTGGTCGAGTTTTCTTTGGTGTCAGTAAACATCATTGTTCGATGTCCAGTAAACGTCGAGTTCCCTCCCAGTCATTGGTCAATGTCTGGTCGAGTTTTCTTTGGTGTCAGTAAACATCATTGTTCGATGTCCAGTAAACGTCGAGTTCCCTCCCAGTCATTGGTTAATGTCTGGTCGAGTTTTCTTTGGTGTCAGTAAACATCATTGTTCGATGTCCAGTAAACGTCGAGTTCCCTCCTAGTCATTGGTCAATGTCTGGTCGAGTTTTCTTTGGTGTCAATAAACATCATTGTTCGATGTCAGTAAACGTCGAGTTCCCTCCCAGTCATTGGTCAATGTCTGGTCGAGTTTTCTTTGGTGTCAGTAAACATCATTGTTCGATGTCCAGTAAACGTCGAGTTCCCTCCCAGCCATTGGTCAATGTCTGGTCGAGTTTTCTTTGGTGTCAGTAAACATCATTGTTCGATGTCAGTAAATGTCGAGTTCCTTCCCAGTCATTGGTAAATGTCTGGTCGAATACCCTCTGATATGTCGCCATCAGAGTGGTGTTTTTGTGTTATTTCCGACGTTGCCAACGGAATTATCACAAGAAAGTGGAGAGCGGGGTTCAAATGGAGAGAAGGAAGTGCTAGACATTTTCTGGAGAACGGGGTTCAAATGGAGAAAGGGAGACACGGGGTGTTTTCTGGAGAGCGGGGTTCACAATGGCGATCACAAGTTATCGTCAGGCGACTGGGGTTCAAATGGAGAATGGGGTTCATTGTTTGGCAAACAAGTTATCAGGGTTCAACTGCGGTGATCCGGGATCCATTCGCGCGAAAGAAAATTTGTCCGGGGTTTCAAGAAAAGCAAAAGAAAAAAGATTATCAATCGGAAAGTTTCGGGGTTCGAGAAAAGCAAATAAAAAAAGATAATAATCCCCATCGAATGTGCGGCGTTCAGGCCATGGTGGTTCCTGTGTTACTATTTATTTTGGTATACAGGTCAACATTCTGTTTCGGTGTTCAGGCCAACTTTCTCCGTACCAGACGGGTTCTTCTTTTCGAGATTGCTTCTTCGCCAATTCTGACAGGCATTGTTAATTATTTCCCATCAGAGTGCAAATTGTTCGTCTGTTCTTGGTATTCAATCACTCTTCACCCTGATCATCTGAAAGCCGAGGCTGTTCATATCGACGGGTTCACAGTGGATTGAATAGGGGCAGCTGTAACACCTCAAAATTTGCCCTCCTTTCTTGGGACTAGCTTAGCATATTGCATTTCATTTTCAGGACATTAGTCATTTCATCTTTGCATATCATGTGGAAACAATAAGCAAGTCATCCTCCTAGGTCTTGCTCAGAAGATGGAGAGGTTAAAAGATTCAAGCCTGAGGGTCTCATGAATTGATCACTAGCCATCTGAGGGTTTGTGCTTCAATTAGGGTTTCTTGGTTCCTCAAGGAGACTGATCATTATCTTGGTTGAAGTGGTACATCACCATCATCATGGTCTTATCATCACCAAGAGGTTCATTGTGCCTGATCAGTTCCTTGGAATTAGGGTTTTGACCTCTGGTCAACCCTAATCAGCTGTATTATGCTAATCAGGGTTTCTCAAGGAGAAGAGGTCTTTCATGAGATGGGGATAATTACATGGTTTTATGGAGCTTGTGTAAGCTAGGGTTTCATTTTGGAGCCATTTCATCAAGAGGTTGGGGCTCAAATTCATCTGTGCATGACCAAGTCATCTATCAACTGCAAAAGTCAACCAAAAGTCAACTGTTGGATTTGGAGGTGGGAAGTGGTTAGAAATACTTCATTCATGTTCAAACAAGTCTCATTTGACATTTCAAACATCAACATTGAAGAAAATAAAGTCAGGACAAAACTTTCCAAAAATAGTAAGTGACTTGTAATTTGAAATTGCCAAAAATTGAAAGGTTTTCAACTAAATATTACATCATCAAGAAAGCTTCAAATGAAATTTTGTTGAACATGAAAGTTGTAAATCTTGTTCTCCCATTTCTAAAAAGTCCAAGATCATGAATTTCTCATGTATGGTTGAAGAGATATGGATCAATCTTGGTCAAATGAACATGGAACTTCAAATGGGCATAACTTCTTAACCAAATGTCCAAATCATGTGGCTCTTTTGGCAACATTCTTGTTTTAACTTCTAGTTTCCAAAATTGGCATTACATGGCATGCATTCCATTCACATAAAAATATGAAAATTCAATTCATTTTTGGAGGGAAAAATTCAAGTTCAAAATTGGTGAGTTATTTGCACATGCTACTATCACCATTGGCCTTAAAACATTATTTTGAGTGAAATCAAGGCCAAAAACGTGCACTATTCACATGCCATGTCCATGCACAAGGTGAAAAGTTCAATTTTGCAAAACACCTCCAAACTTAACCATTTTTCATTAACACTTGGTTTAATTTAATTAATCATGATTAATGAAGCATATATAAGACAAATCATAACAGAATTTTCACATTTTCCAATTCTAGATCTAGAATTCTCAAAGTCTCTCAAAATTCTCTCTCATTTTTTTTCCAAATTTCTTCACATCTCATGCATTTTTCTTGATCAATTCATCACCTGGAATCATCATAGAGCAAGATTGGAAGAAGATCTAGTGGAATTCGTGCACATTGAAGCATGTGCAAGCTTGAAGAACAACAATGGTGAAAGCAAAATTCTGTGGATTCGAGCACAATTGGACCTCAATCTCCATTCCAAACACTTGTACAAGCTTGCTATAGGAAGATTGAAGCATTGCATGGCCTGGAACACACGAATTACAAAGCTTCACTTCAAGAGGTCAAAAATTCGTGTCTCTTATTTCTTGAAATTGTTATGTGAATCTTGTAGATCTTGCAATGCTTGTGATTCTGAGCTTTGAACCACTGAATTCCATGCATTATTGAACAAGTTATGTTGATTTAAAGTTTCATGTGCAAAACTTAATTTGATCGATTCTCTTTGGATATGATGTTATATGCTTAGCCATTAGTTGATTCATGCTCTCCATTGAAAGATCTAGCTATTCATGTATTCAATTTTAAAAACTGAGAAATTTGTTCATCATGATGATGATGATATTACTGTTCACGTGCGCGCATGAAGAAGATGGTGATGAACAAGCTTTGGCCACGCTTTGATCTTGTGTAAAACCGTTCTCTAATGTTTTGATAAAGCTGGACGCTGATTGGCT
Organism: Lathyrus oleraceus; assembly: GCF_024323335.1. Taxonomy (NCBI): domain Eukaryota; kingdom Viridiplantae; phylum Streptophyta; class Magnoliopsida; order Fabales; family Fabaceae; genus Lathyrus; species Lathyrus oleraceus. The sequence continues at coordinate 226,319,692 of NC_066584.1, forward strand.
GCATGTAATTGCCATGCAGCGCGCCAAAATCAAATTCAAAAGGGCGCCTGGTTCAATTCCAGGCGGGGGACCTTATTTCAAATGCCATTTTTCATTTTTTCCTTTATTCCTCATATGTTCATGTATATACTTCATGCATTTTTTTAATTTTTTCTTTAAATTTGAAAATTCATAATAAATCAAATAATGATCCAAAAAATATGGTTGTTTTTGCATCGTGTCACATTTTGTGTCTAGTTTTTTATCATTATTTTTTCAGAAATTGTGCATGGATGGAAATTTATTTTGCCTAGGGTTTGTGTACATGTGTGCATTTTGAACATTGCCTTGCCATATGCTTTGTGAAATGATGGTTGTTTATCCAATGCCTATGAAATTTGACATGCTTAAACTAGACTTATGGCTGGACATTTTGGTGTTGTGTTTGCATTTTTATCATATGCCATTGCTGAGTTATGATTTTTCTAAGTTAGGTGTGACAATTTGTGTCACACCTTGTGATGTCTAATTTGATTGATTTCTTTGCCATGCCAAATAAATTTCAATTGATGTGATATTCTGTATGATGCTTCTTGTGGATGTTATGAATGCTCTTGAATTTTCTTGGAATTTTTGGATTCATTTCTGATTTGTTTGAGATTTTTCTCTCTCGATGGTCATTTGTGCACTTTTGAATGGTCTTGAATTTCAATCATTTGTGAAATGCTTGTGCTTTATCATATGAATGTGAAAATTTGGATACTCTTTCTAGACATGCTTAAGTTTGTTGTGGCTTTGATTGGACTTCTTTACCATGTACCAATTCTGTTTTAGGCTGGTGTTAAGTTGATGTATCAAATTGTGCCCCATTTGAGCTTGTTTTGATTACCTTGCCTTATGCAATTTGATTACCATGCCTAATGTTGCTCAAATGCCCTAATTTTTGGTGTGTTGATCATGTGGTGTGTTCGGCTTAGCCATGATTTTTTTGAGATTAATTGAATCATGTTGGAATTGATGTGCATTTGTTCATTCTGTTGTCTCAATGTGCTTTCAACTTGCATACTTTGCCATGATTGGTTTGTGAAATGAACTTGGTGCATGATATTGACATGAGGATTTTTGGATTATGTTATTAATGGATTGAGGTTGATTCATGTTGAAATTCATGTTCTGTTTTTAATTTTTTCTCCCTCTTTGACCCTAGGCCTTGCCCTAGTGGTTTGCCTCTCATGTTTGAGCTTTGTTTTCAGGTTAAGAAGCACATGGCCATGATTGGATTGATTCACTTGCTTGAGTTGACTAATTGGTTAATGTTGACTAATCTTGAGTTGTTTTGTAGGTTGATGCCAAGACATTTGTATTTGAGCTTGTGCCTTGCACATTGTTGCATTGCTTGTTTGACTGTGTACTGTTGATTGTTGACTATTGGTTGTCTGTTTGACTTTTTGAGTTGTAAACTGATTGAGTTAGATTTTTTTTCAGGTACATTAGTTGCTTGAGTTCTTTTGAACTTGCATTTGCTTTTGTGGGTTGCTTAACCTAGGTATAATTTCTCTGACTTCATGTAGTCTGGACGACCTGTCCTGTTACTTGGGCAGGCACCTGTCTGAAATCCTCCTTAAGAGGCAATGCTTGTGATTGTTTATCTTTGTCCCTGTACATATCAAAGACCTCCTAAGCGAAGAGGCATTGGCAGATAAAAGAGATGTGTAGTCCATCTCCTGCTATTCTGTGTGTCATCCACTTTGCTCACACACCTTGTGTTGATGCATTGTGGATACTAACCCAAGATCCATGTTGTGTCAGTCATGTGGAGTAGAGTCCCACTTTCTGGACTCCCACACTTTCATTTGTCTGAAGCTCTCCCAGGCCAGGGATAAGAGCTGTGGAGTCTTATCTTCACTTCCCATTTCTTCTGCTTCACCCTAACTCTCAATGTTAGGGTTAAGAGCTAACATCACCCTGATACAGTGACTTGTTTGTCGAGGTTGACATGACCCCTCGACTAAAGCCTAGCCATGTGTGAGCCCATCTGTTTGTATATAGTATGTGTGCTTGCTTTGTGCTTTTGACTGTTTGTGTTGTTTAAGATAGCTTGCTGCCTGTGCAAGTTAGATAGAAACCTCAACCTAGGACCATGGTGGATTACATGATAACTATTAGGCTCGAGTTAGTCTCCCTTCTAGTTTGTCATTTCCCAGTCTCTGGTTAGGAGAAAGTTTCTCCCCTGTTCAGGGGAACTATGTTGCCCTGATCCTCATACCAGATGAGGTACGTAGGCAGGAGGTCGCACGAGATCTCTCCGGGCACCCTTTTTCTTTTTGTGTGTGTTTGCTTGCTTGTTTGCTAACATCCATCTCCTAACACACACAAGAAAGCTAACAAGCAAAAAAGTTACTAAGGAGTCTGGCTCTCCTTAGTAACTTGTTTGCTTGTTAGCTTTCTTGTGTGTGTTAGGAGATGGATGTAAGCCCAGCGATTGGCATTCCGTATCCTATTGTTGTGTGCTTGGAGTCCGATATGAGTCCAGCAATTGGCGTTTGGTTTCCAGTGTGGGTTTGTTGGTTTGGAGTCGGACGTAAGCCCAGCCATTGGCAGTCTGCTTCCGCTTGTTTGTTTGCTTTGACGTCTCAGCGTCTGTGCGTGTGTTTTATTTGGCGTGCGTGAGCCGAACTACGGTAGCTCTGATTCTCATTCCAGATGAGATACGTAGGCATAGGATGCGATATCCTATCGAGCACGTTTCCCCTTGTCCTGAACTACGTTGACTCTGATGTTTGTTTCTGACAAACTACGTAGGACCAGGATGCGATATCCTGTCGAGTTACCTTCCTCCGTTCTCCATCCTGTGCTTTGTTTCGGTGTGTGTGTGTGCATTCTTTGAGCAGTTTCTTTTAGCAACCTTATCCTATCTTTTTGAGCGTGGATCCCGTCGAGTACGACGGACGTGAGGGGTGCTAATACCTTCCCCTTGCGTAACCGACTCCCGATCCCATCTCTCTTTGGTCGCGAGACCATGTATTTCCCAGGTTTACTTCGAGCGTTTCCTTTCCCTCTTTTGGGATAAATAACGCATGGTGGCGGCTCTGTTTGTTTTGTTTTAGCCCGCCGGTTGTTTTTCGCGGATGCGACACATGGCTACAGAACTTCGTCTCGCACTTCAAAAGGAGAAAATCCTTTGTCTCTGGTATATGGTACAAAATTTGTACCCCACATCAAAGTCTAGATCCCCTCTTTAAGAGTCCCGATGGAGACCAAATTAGACGAGGCGAAATGGGTACAAACCAGGTTCGATCAAGTAAACCTCATAGAAGAGAATCACATGGTTGCAGTATGTCATGGACAACTATATCAGTGAAGGCTCAAGAAAGCATTCGACAAGAGAGTTCGTCCTCGGCATTTAGAAGAAGGTGATATAGAGCTCAAAATATTTTTTACCCATCCATAAATATCCCCGCGGAAAATGGACCCCGAACTGTGGAGGGTCGTATGTCGCGAATGAGGCCTTCTTTGGCGGAACCTTGATTCTCACAACCATGGATGGAGCAGAGTTACCATAATCTATAAACTCCGATGTAGTCAAGAAATATTATGCTTAGAAAAAGAGGATAAAAATTCCGCTAAGTCGAAAACCCTAAAGGGAGACTTAGGCAAAAATTAGGGCGTCATAGTGGATTGAAAACTTAAAAAGGCAATCCAGGCAAAAATTAAGGACTTGTATAAAGAAATAAAACCCGATAAGTTGAAAACCCAAAAGGGCGGCTTAGGAAAAAAAGGGTATATTATCTCGGTGAGCTAAGACTCGAAAAGAGTGGTCCAGGAAAAAATTAGAGATATCCAAAAGGCATATGACTGTAGCACCTGGGTCATACTATAACATGAATTCATATGGGAGCAATCAATTCAATCATCGTCAGAAGCAAAGTATTGTGACCTCGAAGACATAGGGATAGTAACATGTGTTGGGTTCAATAAGGACAAGAATAAATCTGTTTTTTTAGTGTCATTTTACATCTTCTTAGATTTTCGGTAATCTCTCCTTATATGAATTACTTATTTATGTACTACTACCCATTTATGTGCCAAATCTCGATAAATAAAATTTGTTTTTTGAATCTCCTTCTTTGCTTTTCAATTTCTCCGCTTGATTACAAAATATCAATTATTTATGAATAATGCATTGAAACATTGGGCATAATAAAAAAGCTTTTAAGAGAAAACATATTTTACTTCTATTTCGAAAACATTAAAGGGATCATGTTCTTCCAACATTATCTCGCAAGCAAAACATGGGGCCCATAAATCTACAGTCACAATCTAACCAATACGAAAGTTTCTTCTTCTTCAAAAGCACATTGCATATTCCCAAATATCAAGAGCATCATGGTTTGTTCCATGGACATATCAAAATCTCAAGGGGTCGGAGAGTCAGAACATCACAAAAATGTTGGTTCCCATAAAATCATATATTTCATTAAAAAAAAAAAAGCAGTGGCCTAAATAATGCATCATATATAAAAATAGACATCAAATAGAAACATGCATACACATGAACATGCATAAATGACATATGATTCATGGCCTCCCTTAGAGGTCTAAACCCCATCTATATCGATACATTTCCCCAAGCAGGGAAACTTATTGGCCTTCCCCATAAGTAAATTCTATAAGCACCTTTTTAATAAAGGACTTTCCCAAAATATATCATGTAGTCGGTCTTCCTGAATGATCGTTATCAACCAGAGAATGGGTCTCCACCTCTCCAATCCCCAACTTATCGACCTATCCCACATAAGGAATATGTTCCATCAAATACACCAGGGTTTTTACCAAAAGTTTTAGGTATTAAGGGATCGTATCAAGGGATTATGACAAAGGGTTTTTATCCAGGAATTATAGCACGGGGGTTTCATCAGGGATCTCATTGAAAGTTTTGTTAAAGATTTTGGTTAAGGGTTTCATCGAGGGTTTCACCATAATTTGGCTCGAATGTCAATAAATAGTTAAAGACCAGTCCATCCTTGCTCATTCCCAGGGTTTACTAACTTTGTGGTCAACATTACTGTCCCTATATATATTTAATCATCTCCACCATGAGAGGACAAAGACTCACCATCATCATCATCTCAGTTTGAAACTGATTAAATAGGGGTAGTTATCGTACCCCAAATTTTAACCACCCTTTCTTTCCTCTTTCAACTGATACTAACATGTCCAGATCCTTTACAAGTAAACCTCCAATGACCTAAAAAGTCAACGGGGACCATTTTAACTTTTCTAAACCCTTGATCCCATTTTGGTCAACTAATACTAATAGGTTAATTTTATCATTAGATACTAAGGGTTATTTGGTTTTTTATAATTTTAGGGTGAATCAATTACTTAATTTTTTATTTAGGGTTTATAAGAAGGTTAATTAAGTTTTGATTAATAAAAAAATTTGAATTGTATTGAGGTTATTAGGTTATTTATTTGAATTATTAGATTATTTAGTTTATAATTAGTAGAATGTTGATTAGTCAAATAATTAGTTTATGTTTGCTGTCTAATAAAATTGTTTATATTATTGGATTAATTAGTTTATAGTAAGATGATTGGACTGTAGCTAAATGCAGTGATTAATTAGGTATAATTTACTTTTTTATTAGTTTTTTTCTTTTTATTTTCGGTATTCTATTATTGGATTTGATTGTTTGAATTTGTAATTGGGCCTAGCCCAGTTAGGTCCTCCATCCCACTTAGGTCAAGGGGATAACCCAAATTCCAACTGGGTCAGAGCATACCCATCCTCATCATCTGAACTGGGTGAAATGTGACTCGTGTTCATTCCCAACATTTCCAGCAGCCCTAAATCGTAAACCCTAAAAAACTTGCACATAGAAACAGAAATAGATCAAACTTTAAATCAAATATTTTCATTTTCATTACATATACATTCAAATTTATTATTATAAACGATTTGGGACCAAGTACATCACAATAAGCTGTTACATTTCAAACCTAATTCTAATTCTAAATCTAATCAGAATTACAATCAATTCTAAATCAATTTACAACCAATTCAATACAAATCAGATTCTCAACTTCCCTAATTACAAACATCTAATTAAAATATTAACCTAAAATTAATCTATAAATACACAAGGAATTTGACATGGAGGGGACGGAAAAAAACCCGAATCTACTGCTGCTACAACCAATCCCTCACAAAAGCTCCAAAATTCTTGATACTTAGGGTTTTACACTAAAACCCTAAGCGTCGGAGTTTAGCTTCAATTACCAAGTACCTTGCACATAAATAAAAGGAGTTAGAGGGAGTAGGACAAGGAGTCAGGGCAGACAAATTAAAAGGAAAAGAGGAAGAGTTTAAAGATTGTTACCTTGCTGACCAGAGAAATTCGCCTCCCCGTAGGTTGGCCGTTAATCCACTTGCCTTCTTTTGTGTTTACCTTGCTATTTCGATTTATCTACTTGCATATTATGTATTATTGATGTTGTTTATGTATGATTCCAATGGGGTTTGGGGTTCATAGATTAGGTTTAGGAATTTTTTGGTTTTGAATATGTTTGGTTGATTGTATGTTTAAAGGTTGAATTCGGGTTCAGAATGAATGGATCTTGAGTTTAGGGTAGGTTTGAGAGGATTTGGAAAAGTTTAAGGTTCTTTCTAGGTTTGTGGGGGTAGGGTTTGGAGGTTAAGGATGAAGATTCATCATGTTCATGATGAACATGATGAAGATTCGAAGAATCTGGGTAACATGAAGAGGTTATAAGGGTTCATCTGAACCCAGTTAGGGTTCTTAGGGTTCTATCTCAGGGTTCTTGGTCTAGGGGGTTTCTGAGTTGAAGATAGGAGTTAGAGTTCATCATATGAACCCTAGGGTTCATCTGGGGAACCCAGGTATGAAGATGAGGGTGGGGTTTCTAGGAAACGGTGGAAGGTTTGAATACTCTAGTTGAAGGTCAACCGGAGTTAGGGGTTAGGTGCGGTGGGTTCTTGGTAAGATGGTGGAGGGGGTGATTTTTGGGGTGGTGATCGGAGAAGGACAGATGGAATTAGAGAGAGAGAGAGAGAGTTGAGAAGAGAAATGAGGTAGAGAGAAAGATAACAGAGAAGTGAGAGAGCTCTGAAGGGAGCTCAATTATATACTCCCTCCGTGTTTCCTCCGATGTGCGCTAAGTGGTGCTCTAGAGGAGCCCATATCAGTTGACTATTTCAGTCAACTGATGATCTCATATACGCAAGAATATTATGGTCTCTAATTTGAATACCAATATTATCCTTCCATTATACATACCCAGGATAGTAAGCCAATCCAACGCCCCTCATATGATCAAATTGACTTCCTAGCCAACTGATCTAACGTCCAAAGGAGAGTCAACCTCTGACTCTCTATTACGTGGACTCTAGCCAACGCCTTGGGCCTCTGGACTCATGGGCCTATATTTTTTGTTTCCCACACCCCCATTTTTGTCGCTCATTGCTTCCATAACTTAAAATACACCCCCTATTTTTTTATTATTTTAGTTAACTAATTACTTAATTAACTATTAATTGTGATTTAGTTATTTAATATTGGGGATTAATTCAATTAAACTAATAATTAGGATTTTCTATTTTAAATTTATTTATTCATGATAACTTATTTTTTATGATTTAATTCGATTAATTAATTATAATAGTCATATTTAATTAATTAGGGATTTATATTAGGGTTAATTAAATCAAGAAACATGAGATAAAATCAGGGATATTTTCTAAGGTTTTAAAGATTGAAAATTAGGGATAAAATTGGGTTAATGGATACATCATATTGCCTCTTATTTAATTTATTTTCTTAATCAAATTAAATTATATTTTTGCCATTGAATGGGATAATAATCAATGGGATAAAAGTTAGGGATAATTCAAGGGATAAAATTCTAGGGATAAAATCAGGGATTAGGGTTATGTCTAATATTCAAGTATAAACACTAATTTATTTTCTTATATAAATTAAATATTATATTTTTGCAAGACGATTAAGGGATAAAAATCAAATTCAACACACCTCAAACTGTAAGTCCTCTACACTAGCACATTGATACATTTTCTTAAAATCAACCACTTCTTCGCCCTGTTGCGTGAGAATTTTCAAGGGATAAAAACAATCAGCAAATAACTTTTTTATACAAGAACTACAGTACTTTATTCCCTCGCCTAATGCGGAGGTACGTAGGCATAGAATTGTAAACTCTAGCAAGTATGACAATAAAAAATCTTTTTTGGTCTCCCGTCTGTTTTAATAAAGTATTTTATCTGTAAATATAGAAAATAACTCACAATTAATCGATCATTAAGAAAGCATCTGTAAGCCTACATTAACCCTATAATTGAAGGATGATCCCATTTAGTACAATGGAGGTAAGGGATGCTTAGTACCTTCCCCTAACTTAACCGACTTCTGAACCTAGCATTTCACCCTTAGTTTATAGGTTTTATCATTATTGTCCTATTCCTTAGGAACGAATAAAGGATGGTGGAGACTCTGTCATTTTTCCAGCCGCGATAACCAACATTTGGCTTCCTTTCAAATTCAATAACCATTCCATCAGTTGTAGCTTTACTTGTTGGATGAACTAATGGAGAGCTTGTGGCCACATAAGTTATTTTACCTGGCTTGAGTTGCTAGAAGTTCAACATTAAGAGGTTGCTCATATAAAAAGAGTTGAATCAGTGTTTGAAGTATAAGTTAGAGTTAAAAGATAAGGTAAAGGAAGTGATAAGATACCTCAGTAATTTCCTGATTAGGAGTTGGGTGAACACTTCCTGGGCAGTTGTCAGGTTAGGGAAATGTTGTTCGACCTCTTTTCTTCTTTGCTAATGGAGGAAATTGGTCTTCTACATGTCCTTCGTAATAAAAAATGACAACAGGCTCTTTTATAATCTTTTTTACAAAGCCCATAAAGGTTGATTTCTTATTTTTCTTCTTCTTCTTCTTCTTTTATTGAAGACCATAAGATCCAGCAGGAGCATTGCTTTCCTCTTCATCTCTAAACTTTGCAGCTACAAATTTGATGACTACATCAGTATGATATTTTGGAGGAATGGATGGATTCGATTGCAGACTTTCATCACTTTCAATTTCGAACTCAGACTCTTCTGGGGAGACTAAGAGGTTTGACAGATGTTAGTAGGATGAAAGTTAAAATTTGAAGAAATGAAAGAAGCCAAGAAGGTAATATGTACCAGTGTTTCTTCATTAACAAAGGTTTCATGTCTTTGCTCCTCTTGTTTTTCTTTGTTGATGGTCCTACAACAGAGAAAGTTATTTCCCTCTTTCTACCCTGGCAGGGAAGAATGGAGATAAAGTAAGTTTATAAAAGACTTAAATGTCTTAGGAAAGTTGAAAGTATAAAAATTTACCTGTTTGGTTTCCTTTGCTGGTTTAAAATTTTCTCCTTCTTGTCTGCTAGAAGTTGGTTGTGGTTCCTTTGATGATTTTGGATTAAGGAGAATAGTTGTAACAGGTTGACAGGAGTAAGAAAAAGGGAACATAAAAGGAAAATATGAAATTTTCCTAAGAGTCTAGTAGTTCACCTTATAAAATGGGTTCCAAGACTTGGACACGTTCGACGTCAATATGAAGGTGACATGTGTAAATGTCCATGTGATGTTTCATCGATACTACTCTATGATGAGGTTTTTTTTAAGTTCATTGTTTAAGGTTGATAATGAACCACATGTGAACCAATCTGGAATTAGGGGTCGAAAAGCCAAACCAAATTCACAGGTTGACAATGACAAGAGTTTAGAAATGTAAAATTTTAAAGCAAAATTATACATGTCTTCGACATGGGAATGAATTTTCAAACTTTGAAGATTTTCAATAACTTTATGTTTTAAAGTTACATCGACGTCATAAACAACTCTACGAATATCACATGGATTATATACAATTTCGAAATATCTGATCCGCTATCGCGCGCGGGTCAAAACGAGTGTTTTTCAAAAACGTAGTACGACGACAATTTTAACTCGGATATCGTTCTCTCAAGGATTCTTGATTATTATTATCCAAAGATAAATCAAATTAAGGGGGGGGGGGTTGTTTGGTTTGGTGTTCGATTAAGAAAAAGTGATTATTAAAAGCAATTCTTGAAATAAGCTGTTATGAAATAAGTGATTATGAAATAATTCAATCTACCGATTCAGTTCCTACTATGATCGATTAATATAATTTTAATACCCTAAGCGGATTGTCTATTCCTATTTGGATACAAACTCAATGACAAGTGCGGTGAAGTTTGTGAGATGTATGATCCTATTGTCCGAATTAAGCAAACAGGATAAGTTTTCATGGATTAAGCAAACATGATTGATCAGACATAAAAACGAATTAAGCAAACGTGACGTGCCTATGTTAGGATCAAATAATCAACCAAATTGAATCAATATATTTCATGCAATTGAATTAAGCATACAAGAACACAAAATATCATTGAAAGGAATTAAACTAAAATTAACATTATAATAATCTCAAGTTTTGGAACCTGAATTACGGCAGATCGAATCAGAGGGATTAGTTCTCCATGGAATTCGTACAAGCTTTCAAATTTTCGTGAATAGTGATATCGTCTACTTTTTTCGGCTGCTTAGGTTATAGGAAAAGTAGAATAAACCTAATTTGATCAAAACATAACCCAGGCCCAAACTAAATAACCGAACACAAAATATAAATCTAGTGCTGAAGGCTTCAACGGATTTTTCAACCATGCTACAGTCCGAATTAGCTTCTGACTTCTTCATGAAAGTCGTATATATTTGTCTTAGCTTTCCAACGACTCGTAGCACGCCTCAATCCGACACTCCTAGCTCCTGTTATGATTTTATTCATACAGACTGCTAATGCTGAAAATAAACTGCGAAAAACAAATAAGTGTAAAAATAAGATAAATTATAAAAACACATTAAAAGGGAAAAATAACCAAACTAAAACATTGAAATGCATAAGTATAAATATAGAAGAATGTGCATCAAAATGCACTGATCAATATCATTGAATGGCTTGAATTTATTTTATGTGCGTACCTTTGATTTTCCTTTCTACGTTCTGCAGAAACAAAAATGTGCCAGTCAGACGTTGGGCCATAAAAAAGACCTTGCACGCCTTGATAGTAGGTGGACCACCATTCTTTGAATTCTTTTTTGTAGTAAAAAGAAGGCTAGATTTCAATAGGGTTGAGTTAAGCTAGCGAAAATATACCTGAACGTGTCGCGCGCTCGAACATACAACAAAGTCGCCATCGAACTTTATTTATCCCCTAAGGGAAGGGAAAACATCGATAAAACCTGGGGGAAAGAGATATGTTGGGTAAGGAAGTCGGTTATGCAAGGGGAAGGTATTAGATCCCCAAACATCCATGGTACTCCATGGGAACTGTTTTGATTATTCTCGCTCGAATAGGTGTGATATCTAAAGATTACTCACAAAAGAATGGGAAAAGGAAAAGAAATAGATAAAGTGCTCGGTGAGGATTGGGCCCCTCATGCCTACGTATCCTAATAGTGCAATGAGGAATTCAGAGGTTCGTAGTTCAAGGAACTAGAGGCGGGAGATGAAAATAAGTGTGATAGAAATATGGTTTGAACCAAAGGATAGTGTTTTGAACTCCAGCAAGGGTGAAATATGAACCCGAGAGTAAACTGGTATGAACCAACAAGTGAGGGCCTACAACAGAATATCACTCTATTGGGACAACCGAAAAAAGAGAGGAATTAGGTGTTTGGTTTACGGGCCAAACAACTCTTGGTTCACAAGAAGGTACAAGATGGAGCATAAAGGTAATGTATTTGGCTAAAAGATAACTGGTATATCACATGAAGTGAATGAAGGTAGATTATGAATGCATCATGGAAATGAACAGAATGAAGTGGCCGAAGCCACAGAAATTGAATATTTGGTGATAAGTTACTGAAGAAGTATTGTTTGAAATTGAAAGGTGAAAGTATATTGAAATTCATAAGAGAAAAGGGATTTGTACCATAGAGATGTTTGGGTAATGATCCAAACAACTCTAGATAGAAATGCGGATTTTATGTGAGGCATCCTAAAAGGATGTATATGGAATTCCAAAGAAAGTGTGTTTCGTTGTCAAAGGAATAATATGTCACTGGATGAACGATTTATAATCGAAGATAGGTAATGGATAATGAAAGATATGGACGATACCCTAAGGCGGAAGAAGGAATAGTTATAAGTATGATTGGCAAGGATTTGCATCCTTGTGCCTACGTATTCTCATTGTGCAATGAGAAAGTCAGAGCAATCGTAGTTCGAAACTATGAGAATAGAGAGAGGGACATATAGTGATGAAAAATATAGCTTGTACCAACAGAATGACATCAAGGGAACCCACAAACGGGTGGAACTTGGAATCAAAGAGTAAACAAGCCTCTTAACCAAAGGACTGAATTGAATGTCTGGATACGAGCCAAACAACTCTTGATTCACAAGATGAACTGGTGTTACAACGTCTCAAAGGTAAGAGCGGGGCCCAAGAGAAAGTATTGTTGTGTACAAGGAAAAAATATATCACTGGATGGGGAACAAACAGTTCGAGATCAAATAAGAATAGTATCTTGGATCTAAGAAAGAGATAGACTTTCAATCGAAGATCAAAGTGGCGTCTTAGCCGAAAAGGATTGAATTAAATGTTTGGGTGAAGTACCAAACAACTTTCGATTGATGAGGTGGATTGTCGCTAAATCATCCTAAGAGGATAGACAAGGAGTTCAAGGAGAAGTATGATTGATCTCAAAAATATGGTATTGATTGAATGAATGAAGATTGATTGATAAATAGGGTAGTAATAGATAAGGTAGAAATAGATAAGGTAGCTCGCAAAGAATCTAGATTCTCCTGCCTATGTATCCTTATAGTGCAATAAGGAAATCAGAGCTTTCGTAGTTCAGCCCACTAGGGATGAAAACAAGGTGATTGGAGGAAAAAGAATGTGATTGAATGATTAATTTGAAGTGAATATAAATGAATAGAATAATTAATTAAGTAAAAGAGTGAAGTGACAAGAGACTTGATAGTCGATTGATAAGAATCACACTAAAGTCTATGAATAAGGGCGAACACCTTAAATATTTGGGGCATACGCCCCATATGCAAAGTCGCTCTAGACGAGGATAGGAGAGACTCTGTCTTATCATTCCTTATTACTTAAGGCTCGTAGCGTATGATACTTCTCTTAACTGACAAGTTGTTGGCGAAGAATCTTCATTGTTGATCCTTGTGTTGATGTTGTTTTTTCATGAAGAAGACTTGGTAGTTTAATCGATTCGTATTGTACTAAAGTCTATGAATAAGGGCGAACACTTTGAATATTTGGGGCATACGCACCATACGCAAAGTCGCTCTAGACGAGGATAGGAGAGACTCCATCTCATCATTCCTTACTCTTAAGGCATGTTTCGTACAATTTGAATCGTATTTACCAAGTGTTGACCTTTGATTTTTCTTGTATAATCCGCTGCTTGATGTGAATGAGGATGCCTTGATTGAAGATCTTGACTTGAGGCCTCGAGCTCCACAACTTAAAAGAAAAGTCTTATTAAGTGACCAAGGGTCTTTTGATCACTCAATTTAGACTGTGGGATTATACAAGTTCAAAGGATTTAATTGATCAAAATTGCTTTTGATCAATTTAAATCGGGGGCTTGAAATGATTTTGAATTTAGGTTAGAACCTAATCTAATGGATAGAGTTAATCAAACCATCCTAAGGGTACATGTCGTTGTTAAGAATTGATTAAGGTCCTATGCAAAATTCTAATCCTAAAGGAGCATGTGATTATATGGATAAAATGCCAAAAACTACCCCTAAAGGGTAAAATGGTCTCTTTACAATTTTGTGAAAATTCTAATTAAACTCAATTAAGTTCTAAACTATTTTATTGCTAAAAATGCCATTAGATTCTAAAATATTCCCATTTCCAAAATTGTTAATATTCTCAAAAATCTCTATTTAAATCTATTTTCAAATCTAAAGCAAGAATTAACAAACCTAGCAATATTTCTAATATTTTTAGAAATCCTAATTAATTGACCTAATTAACCTAAACTCTACTAATCAAAATTAATCTAGTTAACAAAACCAAATAACAAACAAAATAAAGAAAAAGGAATGGGACTTTGTAGAACAGAGGGAGTGTAGGCCCGGTTTGGGTGTATACACTAGGAAAAAGGGGCAGAAATGCATCCAGGCGCATGGGCCTTGGTTAAAAAGCCCAATGCCAAACATGTTTCTGGTAGGGAGGTGTAGCGTGAAACTGGTGTGGGATAGCAATTTCACTTTGGGCTTGGATGAACCAAGACCAATTAGAATTAAACCCAATGGATGGGATTTGACTTAAAAAAATGTCAGCAGAAATTTGCATATGCACGCGCGCTCCTCATGGTAACTCAGACCACCTGCCCCGAACCTCCACCATGGGCCACCGCGTTGGAAATCGCTTATGGCGGCGGTGGCTACCATAAATGAAAAAAAGATCTACCTTCGGCCTTGTCTTGACCTCCTGATCACGAATCCAACATCCAACTTCCCTAATTTCTTGGCCTAAACCCACAACCAATCCCAAATCCTCAAGAACCCTAAGAAACTCAGATCTCTAATTACGCGTCCATAAATGAAATCCATAGCTCATGGTGCTAGTACTTTGAATTACCTCAGTGTAAAGTGCAATATGGAAATCGAAATGCGAAGAAATAAAGAAATGGACCTACCTCCGAAGCTGAGACTAGCCCCGGCGAGTGTTGAACGGAGAAGATGAAGACGGAAAATCACTTGTACAAACAGGTACGGTATTGCCTTTATCTTCTTCTGATTTGCTTGTCTTTCAATTCTTCTTCTTCCAAAATTTTGTAGTGTGATGAGTTGGAGTTCTCTCTTCTTGAAGCTTCAATGGAGTTTTAGAAATTGAGCTTTAAGTGTAAGAAGGAGAGGATTCAGAGAGAATTTAGGAGCTTGAGGGTAATGATTCCAAGGTCCCCAAAATGATGGTGGAAATGTGGCTTTATAATGGTTAGGCTTGGGATTAATGTGGCTTAGAGTTAGTTATTGTCAGGTTAGGAGTCAGTTAGTTTGAACTCAGTAAGTTACTCCCTGAGTTAGTGTCTTATGGCTTTGAAAGTTGTTATAATAGTTGGTTGGTTAATTTAGTGGAATGTGTTCAAGTGATTTCTTATGACTGACTATTGTAGGTTAAAACTTGAATGATGGTCTGTGGTTTAATTGGTTTATGTGCAAGATATAACCAGTAGACTTAATCGTGACTTGCAACTGTAGGTTACAAATGTGTGGTTATGTTGTGCAAACTGTGATTGTGTTGGCATGACAGGAATTTGTATTTTGTAGTGTCTCAGCAGCTTGTAGCATTGTAGTTCTGCAGTAGGTAGGTTGTGGTATGCATTCTGCAGGTATGGGGTCGTGTGTAATGTAGGTGAGATTTGACAACATTGCCTTATGACTATTATGCTCATGGTTTTCTGGTGTTCATGCAGGTGTGCATTTGTTTTGTATAACTGGCTTGTCATTGTACTTGTCTGTACACTTCTGGACTTCAGTTTGGCACACTTGGCTATCTTTGATGATAGGGGTTCATGTTCAACCTACAGGTCTAAATCTCGTAGCAGTGTAACTAGGCCCCATGAGGTTAAACCTGACTTGGTCTATTTGCAAAATTTCATGTAAAACAAGCTATGAGTCGACTCAAACAGGGGATGAGTCGACTTAAATAGAGTTTATTTCAGGGTTGAGTCGACCTACGACTCGACCTGTTCAGACCCGTGGCAACATGGTTCACATGAAAATGGGAAATTAGTCTATGTAAGGAGTGGATGAGTCGACTCATTCAGGTTTCCCAGAATTGAGTCGACTTGTGACTCGACCTGTTCGGACCCGTGGCGACATGGTTCAAGTGAAAATTAGAAATGATTCGACGTAAGGCGTGGATGAGTCGACTCATTCAGGTGTCCTAGAATTGGGTCGACCTGTGAGTTGACCTGTTCAGACCCAAAGGTTTTGCTTCGAGTCATGAGTCGACTCACAGAGTTGAAACTTCCAAAAATGAGTTTTGCAATGTATTATCACATTTTCTTGCATTTTTTTGTATGTAATGAATATTTTATGGATGAAAATGAATGGAATTGGCCAATTGAATGAAAATGGTTTGACTTAATACATGAATATGTCACTTGAAATGGATTGAATTTGGGCTTCTATGATCAGGATTTGAAATTAGGTATGGATAGACATTACCTGTATGAACTAATTTGAAATGGCTTACATAAACTCAAACCCTAGATCTACAACTGACTAATGAAAGAAAGAAACATGACCCTTATCAAGTCCTATGGACCAAGCAATAGTGGCATAATAATGATCAGATGAATGAATGGAGGTGGATGGAAGTTATGAGACCAAGGGCCTGGGTCATGACTAATAGGCTCAAGAACAAATGGTGGAACCAAAACCAAGGAAATAACATGAATGGACCAAGCACAGGAGGCTGAGAAAAACACACACTGAGTGAAAGATCACATAAGATTAGGTTTAGAGAGGCCTCTTAGCCTTGGTGCAAATCCAAGCCAAGTTATTGCACAAACAGACCCTAGCTCCCCAGGTTAAGCATTTAGAATCCATAGCAATGAATGGTGCTTATGCATGAATTATCAATGTATGCAACTGAACCTAGTCAAAGGAGTGCGGAGGAAAATTTTGGGGTACAACAGTTGCCCCTATTTAATCTTCTTGAACCTGAATACAGGAATTGCGACATCTTTTCAAGTATTCGAGGTGGAAGAGGATTAAATACCGACGTATCCAAAATTTGCTTGAACGGGTGGTCACACTATTGTCGAACAGGTCTTTGTATGTAAGGCATCGTGGTAGAGAGTATGCGCGGTGCATGATATATGGTTTACTTTCATGATGCATGCATGTTTTTTTGTAGGTCATTTATGGGGGATATGGTTATTTATTATGAAGGGAACTCTGACTCGTCATCGAAGATCGAAAGGTGAATGTTGTGGGATCCAGGTGGTAACACAGCCGTCCGGGACTCCCCTATCTGATGGAGAACACTAGGGCATAAAAATCAACAGGGCAGTCAATTGGATGTCACAGGTGTTCAAGAAAAACACTTTCGGGCTACTAGTCATCTTTTAAGTTCATCGGGATTTTACAGTAATGCATAATGTTTTCCTTGTAGCTTTTATTATTCTCCAAAATTTTAAGGCATTATGCGGATAAGACAAATCAGTTATTTTGCATACAAAATACAGAAGAAAAGTACTTGATGAAATGGACTGGGTTTTATTGATATGAGAACTGTACATACAGTGCATACAAAGATGCAAACACCCTTCTGAAGGTGTCACCAAAATTGAAAAATAAATGAAATGGCAATGGGAAACAATTTTTGTATGTTTTTTCATTGATTACAACGTTGGCCTTAGTCTAATGTAGAATCTGAATTTCGAGACCTCGCTTCGACTGACGATGATTGGATTGATCTTTGACTATCTGGTATCTAGATTATAGCGTAATGGGATCAAGGGACATAGTCAATGCCTTTATCCCTAACTTTTTCCTGGACACTTTCATTCTTTTCGTCCACCGGGATGCTCCTTTTTGCCTAAGTCTCCCTTTTGAGTTTTTGACTTAGCGAGCTTTATATTTTTTCCCTAACGTTTGCATGGACAATTCATTTTTTGGTCCATCGGGATAGCCATTTTTGCCTAGATCAATCTTGTGAAGATTGATCTAGCGGGCTTTCGTCATTTCTTTTTAGGCATAATATTTTTTGACTATGTCTGCATTCACTGGCAAGGGAAAATATTCCCTATCCATTATTGTGAGGATTAGAGCCCCACCTGAGAAGGCCTTCTTGATGACGAAAGGTCCCTCATAGTTGGGAGTCCATTTGCCTCGGGAGTCTGAGTGAATAGCATAATACGTTTTGAGTACGAGATCCCCTACGCGGTACTCACGAGGAAGAACTTTCTTATCAAAAGCTCGTTTGAGACGTCTTTGGTACAACTGACCATGACAGACGGCCGTCAAAAGTTTTTCTTCGATCAGATTCAGCTGGTCATATCGTGATTGAACCCGTTCAGCTTCATCGAGGTCAGCCTCCATGATGACTCTGAGTGACCGGATGTCGACTTCAATTGGTAGGACATCCTTCATCCCATATACCAACGAGTATGGAGTTGCCCCAGTGGATGTGTAGACTGAGGTTATGTAACCGTACATAGCAAAGGGAAATATCTCATGCCATTCCTTGTATGTCTTGACCATTTTCTAGACGATTCTCTTGATATCCTTTTAGTTGTTTCTACGACGTCATTCATCTTGGGCCGGTATGGTGAAGAGTTGTGGTGCTCGATCTTAAATTCTTCACGCAACTCCTTCATCATGTTATTGTTGAGATTACTGACATTGTTAGTGATGATCCTGCTAGGTATCCCATAGTGGAAGGTTATCTCTTTCTTGATAAACCGGGTGACCACATGTCGAGTGACGTTGGCATATGAAGTAGCTTCGACTCATTTCGTGAAGTAGTCAATGGAGACCATAATGAATCGATGACTGTTAGAAGCTTTAGGCTTTATCATCTCAATCATATCGATACCCCATATAGAAAAAGGCCATGGAGAAGTCAAAACATTCAAGGGAGTCGGTGGTACAATGATTTGGTCACCATATATCTGACATTTGTGACATCTTCTAACAAAATTGAAATAGTCAACCTCCATTGTCGTCCAGTAATACCCATACCGAAGGATCTTCTTGGCCATAGCAGGACCTTTTACATGTACACCCTCGCAACCTTCATGTATGGATTTAGGATCGTACTAGCTTCGTGTCTATCCATGCATCTGAGTAGTACAGAATCATAATTTCGCTTATATAACACATCACCGTTTAGGAAGAGTTTGGAAGAGAGTCTTCTCAGAGCCTTCTTATCAGTAATGGATATACCCTCGGGATACTCTTGTTTCTCTAGGAATGTCTTTATGTTATAGAACCAGGGCTTATCATCAGGATCTGCCTCGATTGCTAGACAATGCGTTGGTTCATCTAAGTGGTTAATATGGATAGTTGGCGCTTCATTCTTTCATTTGACTTTGAACATAGATGCCAATATAGCTAGAGCATATGCTAACTAATTTTCTTACCTAGGAATATGATGAAAAGAGATTTCTTCAAAGTAGGGTACCAGCTTTCTGATATGCTCCTTGTAAGGTATCAACTTGCTATCCCGAGTTGCCCAATCACCTTTTACCTGACTTATTACAAGAGCTGAATCACCGTATACCTCAAGAATCTTGATCCTTAGGTGGATGGCCGTCTCCAAACCATAGATACATGCTTCATATTCTGCCATATTATTGGTGCAATCAAAGCACAACCTAGCGGTAAATGGAAGGTGGAAACCGGTTGAAGAAGTGATAACAACACCTATGCCATGTCCTCGAGCATTGGAAGCACCGTCGAACACGAGCGTCCATCGTGATCCTGTTTCGGGTCCTTCCTCAGGGCTTATCTCGGAGCTTGGCATAGTGAAGTCTCTAATAAACATAATTTCTTCGTCTGGAAAGTCAAATCTCAACGGTTGATAACCTTCGACAGGTAGGTGAGAAAGGTAGTCAGACAGAACACTCCCCTTTATCGCTTTCTGGATCACATACTAAATATCATACTCGGTCAACACCATTTGCCACCGGGAAATTCTACCAGTAACAGCAGGCTTTTCGAAGATATACTTTATCAGATCCATCTTGGATATCAATAAAGTGGTATGGTAAATCATATATTGTCTTAGGCATCAAGCATCTTAAGTCAAAGCACAACAAGTTTTCTCTAAAAGTGAGTATCTGGTCTCGTATTCAGTGAACTTCTTGTTGAGGTAGTAAATAACGTGTTCCTTCTTGCATGTGTCGTCATGTTGAACCAAACGCATCCCATAGATTCATCGAGTCCTATGAGGTACATAATGAGAGTCCTACCAGGAACCGGCGGTATCAGGACTGGTGGTTCTTGCAAGTAGTTTTTTATTTTATCGAATGTCACTTGGCAATCGTCGTTCCACATAATCAATTGATACTTTCTCAATAGTTTGAATATCGGTTCGTAGGTAGCCTTTAAGTGTGATATGAATCTGGAGATGTACTTGAGTCAGCCAAGGAAACCTCGGACCTCTTTTTCTGTTCGGGGAGATGGCATTTCTTGGATGGCTCGAACTTTGTCGGGATCAACCTCAATACCTTTTTGACTGACTATGAAACCCAAGAGCTTACCGGATCGGACCCCAAAAGTGCATTTAGCTGGATTCAGATGCAACTTAAACTTTCGGAGTCTGACAAACAATTTCCTCAGGTTCACCAATTGATCTTCTTCAGTTCTGGATTTGGCAATCATGTCGTCCACGTAAACCTCAATCTCTTCATGAATCATATCTCGAAAGAGGGTTATCATGGCACGTTGATATGTTGCCCCTGCATTCTTCAAGCCGAATGGCATTACTTTGTAGTAGTAAGTTCCCCAAGGTGTGATGAAAGTTACCTTATCCATATCTTCTAGTGACATCTTTATCTGATTGTACCCGGAGAACCCATCCATGAAAGAAAAGACAGAAAACTGAGTTGTATTATCAACCAAAACATCAATATGAGGCAAAGGTAAGTCATCTTTCGGACTCGCTCTATTGAGGTCTCGGTAATCTACACACATTCTGACTTTACCATCTTTTTTCGGAACTGGGACGATGTTAGCAACCCACTATGGATACTCGGAAATGGCCAAAAAGCCAACGTCAAACTACTTCTTAACCTCTTCCTTGATCTTGAGAGTGGTGTCGGGCCTCATCCTTCTGAGTTTTTGCTTGATGGGAGGACATTCAGGCTTGAGCGGCAAGTGATGTTCAACGATGCTGGTGTCTAACTCTGGCATATCTTGATACGACCAAAGGAAGACGTCAACATACTCCTGCAATAACTCTACCAACTCGGAGTGTACATGCTTGGCAAGATATGCCCCAACTTTCACTTCTTCTTTAACAATTTCAGAACCCAAATTGATGACATCCACTAGTTCTTTGCATGGCTGAATCTCTGTTTCTTCATGCTCAAGGAGTCGTGCTAGTTCAATTGTAATTCACAATCTTCCTCACTGTCGTCTTCAGCTTGGTTGATTGGAAATCCAGATTTACAATTGATTTTTTCCATATTGTAATCAATAGTTTTGTTTGCTCTGCATATGATGAGCTTATTTTAGTATGCTTTTTAAGAAAGTGGAAAAAAGAAAAAGAAATCTTTTGCCATTTTGTTGTTTTAGTTAAAAAGTAAAAATAACTGAAAGAAAAGGGAACGCAGGTTTTGCATGCAAAAAGTACTTTTTATTTATTCACATAATACTTTTAAACATGGAGGCTCTTACAAGCTATTCTCTCATCTCGGGCGGGGACGAGGGATTGAGAAAACAAAATGCATTATGTTTTTTCCGAGTACACTATGGGAATCACGGTAGCCGCTCAGTTGGGAAGCTTAAACCCTGGAGGACATCTGCATATGAGGTTAGGCATCTCTGGTTTGTTGCCACTGGATTCTCCAATGACTGCCACAATATGATTATTTTGAAAGCCAATGCTGCTGAATTTGACCAGGTTGAACTGCTTCTTCTTTGGGCTTGCCTTGCGTGTTGCTGGGTGATAATCAATACCAAATTTGTCACGCTTCTCTGCCACGTCAACAACTTTACCCCAACAGGGAAGTGGGCCTTTCTCCAATGTCTGTTTGGCGCTTCTGACTGAAGATAGAATTATTAGTCATGATTAGTGGTAGCATAACTGACTTCTTCAAATTCTAAACAGTGGAGCGGAAACTCAACAATCCCTTCATCTGTCTCAACATATCTGAATGACGAGAGTGCGCTAACCAATAGATCCTCTTCACCACACACAATTACCAATTTATCATCAATCAAGAACTTCAGCCTTTGGTGCAACATAGAGGTGACTGCCCCAGCGACATGAATCCACGACATGCCCAATAAACAACTGTAAGCTAGGTTAATATCCATGACTTGAAAGGTAATGCTGAACTGGTGAGGCCCAACACATATGGGCATATCAACTTCCCCAATAACCTGCCTTCGGGAACCATCAAAAGCTAGGACAATCAATGCGCTGGTCCTCATCTCGGGCCCTTTAAACTATAACTAACTTAATGTATATTTTGGAAACACATTAAGCAAAGAACTAATGTCAACGAAGACTCGAGATAGAAGAGAGTTTGTGCACATGACCGAAATGTGTAGTGCTTTATTATGGGCATTTCCCTCAAGAGGTAGTTCTGCTTCGTTAAACCCTCCATATCTACTGGCAGTGATATTAGCAACCACGTCGTCAAACTGATCGACCGTGATATCTTGCATCACGTGAGCGGTATTCAGAACTTTCAGCAATGCTTTGCGGTGAGCCTCAAAACTCAATAGCAAAGACAAAATGGATATTTTGGAAGGAGTCTGGTTCAACTGGTCGACGATTTTGAAGTCACTCTTCTTGATCAATTTGAGGAATTCTTGGCTTTCCTCAAAAGTGATGCTCTTCTGGTGATCTTCAACTTGCTCATTCTTAACCATCGGCCCTTTACCTTTAGACACTTTTGATTCCTGCAGCTTTGTTGTCAATAACCATCGTTAGCACTAGAACAGTTGTCATGTTCGAAGTGGCAGGTACAGTTGCCCCTGCCTGCGGAGTCGGATTAGGAATGACCTTCTCTTTAGGCGGGATAACTGTGGGTGATGGAGACACCCTAGGAGTGTATTTTGGAGCGAATACACAGCCACTGCGAGTCATGCCTCCCGCTCCAGCGATGTTGATTCTTTTAGTGTCAGGAATATGAATTTCTTTTCCACCCAAATACGCGGTTGTCGCATAGTTCCAAGGCATTGCCTTGGTATTCTGATACGGAAATGGACTGGGAACACAGAAATGAATTGGCTGAATCCTCTTGGGAGGAGCTTTGACCTCTTTCTTCCTATACACAATGGTTATTGGTTCAATTATAGAAACTTCTTCTACTGCCTTGGACTTGGAGAACTGTATCAAACCCTGATCCATCAGCTCTTGTACACAACCCATTAACTCGTCGCAATTGTCTGGATCATAATCACATACTGCGCAATCATCATGTATACCTGCTAGAAACCCGAAATTCTAAAGTCTCTTCAATACAACTGATAGCGGAGTCTTCACATCGTCAGCTCTCAGTACAGATTCAGTTGCTTCCTCTTCGACTACAGTGTTAACTGTTGAACCACCATGATTTGGCAGGGGATTCGTCTTCACATTGGGTTTTTCCTCGGAGAAGGACATTATTTCTTGATCAATTAACTCTTGAATCCTCTTCTTAAGAGCCCAGCAGTCCTCTGTGGAGTGTCCTATATACCCTGCATGAAAGGCGCATGAGGCATTAGGATTAGGATTATGATGAAAGGGATGAGAGGCTGTTGGTAGTTCCCTTGGTACAATAGCCCCTACATGGATCAAATATGGCATCAGTTCTGCATACGGTACCAGAATCTTGTCAATTTGGGGACGATTACCAAAATTGTTCATATTATTCTGACCTCGACCTTGTCCTTTGTTGTTATGGTTGTACTGTTGGTTTTGATTTCTCTGAGCATGTGCTGATTGTTGATTACCTTTCTGTGGTTGATGCTGACATGGCGGTTGTTGATATTGAGTTGCAGCGACATACGGATACGGATAGTATGGCATAGGGGCCATCAAAAATTGATATTGGGGGTGAGCACCTGCCATCACAGCGTTTCCTTCCCATTCCTTCTGCTTTTCGAAACCCCCATGCGACCTCTTGTTCATTGTCTGCTGAGCGGTTGTATTTGTGATCTTCCCTGATTTTAACCCATTCTCTACACGCTCACCGATAGTTACCATATATGCGAAGTTTGTAGACAAACTCCCAATCATCTTCTCATAATACAACCCTCAGAGAGTACCCATGAAGATATCCACAAGTTCATTATCAGACAATGTTGGTCGGACCCTGGATGCCATCTTGCGCCAATGCTGAGTATACTCTTTAAAGGTTCATTGGATCTTTGCGCTTGATTCTGTAACTGAAGCCTCGTTAGAGCCATGTCAAGGTTATACTTATATTGTTTCAAAAATGCCTCGGATAGGTCCCTCCATGACCGGATCTTAGTATGTTCCAAACCCATGTACCAATCCAGAAAAGCTCCGGACAGACTGTCTTGGAAGCAATGGGTCAGCAGGTCATCATTGTCGATATACGACGCCATCTTCTTGTAGTACATGGTGATATGACTACGAGGACAGCTTAGACCTTTGTAATTTGGGAGGTCTGGCACCTTGAACTTTTGCGGAAGCACCACATTCAAGACTAAGCAAAGATCTCGAGCATTGATACCAAAGGCTAAGAAACAATCAATAGCCCTTATTCTGTCGTCCAACAGCTGATAATCTGCAGGTTTGGCCGGATCAACAGTGGGAAGAGCAGCCTGAATGGTTGGTCGAGAGGTTTCAGGAGCTGTCACCTGAGCAGGCAGATTTTGCAGGGCGAACAACATCTGTGGTGGGTACGAGAAACCAGGAGGCATTATCTGAGTGGCATGCACCACGTGAGGATACTGTCTTCCAGCCTGAGCATTAGGGGCCTGAGGTTCCCCTATCTGCACGTACTGGAGTGCAGGATTGGTGGGTGCATAGGTCAACATGGGCACAGAATTTACCCCAGGGTAACCGAATGGAGCAGCTTAATTGGTGCTTGCAGGTTGAGCAACTTGAGAGGGAATCTGAAAGTGGAGGCGCGGGCCTCGGTATTCACCTTCGGCGTCAGGAGTTTCATTAGGGACCTGACCTTGGTTGTCCTCGGGGTTGGCAACATCAACTGGAGGAGTCTGAATAGTAGGTACACCCCAAGGGAAAACAGTGTTTCCAATAGCAGCAAGGGTAGTGAGAGTCGGGTGAGGGAAGAAAGCACCCCCATTGGAAAAATGAGCAGCAAAATTTTGGGGCATTCCCAAAGGGTAGGCAGCAGTAAGCCTATTCATGTCAATAGGGACCAGTTGGCGGTTCCCATTAGTTGGTACTATAGTCTCCATCGGAGTTTCGACGGTAGCACCAGCGGTAGTAGCAGGATTGGTCACCCCAGCAGCATGGGTGGCGTTGTCATCAGCAGGGTTAGCAGAGGCAAGAGTTATCTGAGTCTGGAGGAGTTCCAAGATGGCCTCCATGTTCCCTTGAAAGAGGTTCATTCTGCCCTGGACTTGGGCGAGAGATTCACGGACAACAACGTTGTCAGCTTCAAAATCAGCCATGATCTTGGATTTGTTTGCTCGGGTGAAATAGTGATGATGAGTCGTCGTTTTTGCTGTGGAAAAATGGAGATGGTAAGAATTTTGTTTTTTGGTTAGCTATGTGAAATTAATGAATGTAATAAATGCATGTTTAACAAATAAGAAAAGATTATTTCTAGGGTGCCAGTGTGCCAGTGTGCATGCATAGTTATACAGTGAGCAGGAATAAGACAACAAAAGTATTTCAACAAAATCTCTTTTATTCATTTGAAAGTCAAACACAACCAAATTATTACAACTCGAGATCATTTTGATGAGCTAGAATGGAAGTCGGACTTGATCCTTTCCATGACAACCCTACATACAAATACAAAATGGAAAATGGCCCACAGAGTGTTATGAGGGAACATGTTAGCACAAGCTTTCTTCAACAATCCAAGAAGGTCCTCGAGTGACTGATTAGCAAATTCACCTAGGCGGGCATGTCTATCAGACCAATACTGAGCATCCTTGATGAGGTTGCGCAGTAAGGAATGATTAGGTCCTCTCAGAATATCATGTACAAATTCCTCTTTCTGGTCTAGGAGAACTTGCAAGTGATGACTCTGAATCTCCCATTGGGTAGCTTCCTCTTACAGCTGATTCCTTTCTTCTAAGTTCCGATGGGCTTGATTGTTCAAAGCTCGTATCTCTTCAAACCTTTTGTCGATGTCACTCTGGAGTTGTGCGAGAGTTACTTCTAGCTTCTTGGCACGGGCTTGATCGTCCTTCAACTCTTTCTAAAACTTCTCCAATTGGTCTTGCAGAGTCTTGATCTGGCCTTGGTAGTCAATCTCCCTCTTGCAGGCTCGGTGTTGGGCTTCGGCTAACTCCTTTTTCTTGTTTGCAATGGTCTCAAAAGATCCTTTCAAGGCATCTCCCACCTTCCTCCTTTTGCTTTGTTCAATCTGGATATCAGTATCCGCTTTGTTGAACCTTTCTCTCTTCTGACTGAGACTGACTTTCAGAGTGTTCTGATTAAATCCTTGATTCGGAGGGTGGACTCGATTAAATCCTTCTTCATGCATAAGGCTTGAGCTATATCTGTGGAATCTGGGAAATTATCCTCAATCATGTTGGGAGCTTGGTCTTTAATCGATAACTATAGCAGATGGGCAAACTCTTCTAGTGTTGGGGCTAGAAGGAAGTCCTAGAACGTGAAATAGTGTAGTGTGAGATCATAGAACTGCGCGAAGGTGAACATCAACCCTGAGTCTTCCTTAGTAGACAAAACTCCCAACAGGTTATCATAGGCTTGTTTGAAGGCTACTCGGTAATCTTCAGTCAGGAACTCGCTGAGCTTTCTCAATTCATCGACCTTAGAGTCTCTCAATTTTTACTAATATGTTTTTCTTCGGTATGTCTTATCCATGACTGCACTGACAATAGCAACTGGCACAGTAGGTCCCTGAAAAATGCAAAGGTAACATGTGATGGTTAATGTAATGATGTAATGATGTTATGCGATGCAATGACGGCGGGGTATCATATAATCGGCATTCTGGCATGCTCTGGATAAACCGTATAAATTTTTTGTTGCAAGTTCAAATGTTCGACGCATACACGAGAACACCAGTATGAAGGGTCTTGGTTTCCTGCAAGAAAAACCCAAATTCCCCTCATAGGTATGTTCTATCCTCAAGGGGGTCCTAAAAGGTCCCTAGAGCCAACGACCCAATTTGAGATACCATTGTCTTGGACGAATGACTCATCGGACAATGATGCTCCCAAAAGGATCTACTCTAGGTGTGACGTCTCGTGTCAACCATAATCGCAGAATATTTCCACGGAGGTCAAACACGACTCTAGTCACGTTATTATCCTGTGTGTGTACTCAAGCTCGAGTGTAGAGCTTCTATCTCATGTGTCATCAACCCGACCCAAATAACAACATATACAAATATCCAGGATGCCAAAATGTAATAATAAAGTAAATAGTAAATAATGTAAAGCGAGTAAGGCATAAAGATAAACACCTAAAAACTAGCGAGTAAACAACCTAAACTAGGCTCGCCTCTTTTTAGCGACTAGGAAGTACTCCAAGTAGTAAAGAGTCCCCAACAGAGTCGCCAGCTGAAGCTAGCGGAAATATACCCGAATGTATCGCACGCTCGAACATATAACAGAGTCTTCATCAAACTTTATTTATCCATTAAGGGAAGGGAAAACATCGATAAAACCCGAGGGGAAAGAGATATGTTGGGTAAGGAAGTTGGTTATGCAAGGGGAAGGTATTAGCACCCCAAACATCCATGGTACTCCATGGGAACCATTTTGATTGTTCTTGCTCAAATAGGTGTGATATATAAAGATTACTCACAAAAGAATGGGAAAAGGAAAAGAAATAGATAAAGTGCTCGGTGATGATTGGGGCCCTCATGCCTACGTATCCTGATAATGAAATGAGGAATTCAGAGCTTCGTAGTTCAAGGAACTAGAGGCGGGAGATGAAAAGAAGTGTGATAGAAATATGGTCTGAACCAAAGGATAGTGTTTTGAACTCCAACAAGGGTGAAATATGAACCCGAGAGTAAACTGGTATGAATCAACAAGTGAGGGCCTACAACATAATATCACTGTATTGGGACAACCGAAAAAAGAGAGGAATTAGGTATTTGGGTTATGGGCCAAACAACTCTTGGTTCACAAAGAGGTACAAGATGGAGCACAAAGGTAATGTATTTGGCTCAAAGATAACTGGTTTATCACATGAAGTGAATGAAGGTAGATTATGAATGCATCGTGGAAATGAACGGAATGAAGTGACCGAAGTCATAGAAATTTAATATTTGGTGATAAGTGACTGAAGAAGTATTGTTTGAAACCGAAAGGTGAAAGTATATTGGAATCCATAAGAGAAAAGGGATTTGTACCATGGAGATGTTTGGGTAACGGGACAAACAACTCTAGATAGAAATGCGGACTTTACGAGAGGCGTCCTAAAAGGATGTATATGAAATTCCAAAGAAAGTGTGTTTCATTGTCAAAGGAATAATATGTCACTGGATGAACGATTTATGATCGAAGGTAGGTAATGGATAGTGAAAGATATGGATGATGCCCTAAGGCGGAAGAAGGAATAATTAGAAGTATGCTCACCAAGGATTTGCATCTTTGTGCCTACGTATTCTCATTGTGCAATGATAAAGTTATAGCAATCGTAGTTCGGAACAATGAGAATAAAGAGAGGGACATACAGTGATGAAAATTATAATTTGTACCAACAGAATGGTATCAAGGGAACCCATAAAAGGGTGGAACTTGGAATCAAAGAGTACACAAGCCTCTCAACCAAAAGACTGAATTGAATGTCTAGATACGAGCCAAACAACTCTCGATTCACAAGATGAACTAGTGTTACAATATCTCAAAGGGGTAAGAGCGGGGGCCAAGAGAAAGTATTATTGTGTACAAGAAAACATTATATCACTGGATGGGGAACAAACAGTTCAAGATCAAATAAGAATAGTATCTTGGATCCAAGAAAGAGATAGACTCTTAATCGAAGAGCAAAATGGCAACTTAGCCGAAAAAGATTGAATTAAATGTTTGGGTGACATGTCAAACAACTCTCGATTGATGAGGTGGACTGTCGCTAAATCATCCTAAAAGGATAGACAAGGAGTCCAAGGAGAAGTATGATTGAACTCAAAAAGATGGTATTGATTGAATGAATGAAGAAAGATTGATTGATAAATAGGGTAGCAATAGATAAGGTAGAAATAGATAAGGTAGCTCGCGAAGAATCTGGATTCTCCTACCTACGTATCCTTATAGTGCAATAAGGAAATAAAAGCTTTCGTAGTTCAGCCTAATAAGGCTGAAAACAAGGTGATTGGAGGCAAAAGAATGTGATTGAATGATTGATTTGAAGTGAATATAAATTAATATAATGATGAATCAAGTAAGAGAGTGAAGTGACAAGAGACTTGACAATCGATTGATAAGAATCACACTAAAGTCTATGAATAAGGGCGAACACTTTGAATATTTGGGGCATAAAGTCGATTGTTGATGTTGTTTTTGCATGAAGAAGACTTGGTAGTTTAATCGATTCGTATTGTACTAAATGCCATGAATAAGGGAGAACGCTTTGAATATTTGGGGCATACACCCCATACGCAAAGTCGCTCTAGACGAGGATAGGAGAGACTCCATCTCATCATTCCTTACTACTTAAGGCATGTTTCGTACAATTTGATTCGTATTTACCAAGTGTTGACCTTTGATTTATCTTGTATAATCCGCTACTTGATGTGACTTAGGATGCCTTGATTGAAGATCTTGACTTGAGGCCTCGAGCTCCACAGCTTAGAAGAAAAGTCTTATTAAGTGACCAAGGGTCTTTTGGTCACTCAATTTAGACTGTAGGATTATACAAGTTCAAAGGATTTAATTGATCAAAATTGCTTTTGATCAATTTTAATCTAGGGCTTGAAATGATTTGGAATTTAGGTTAGAACCTAATCTAATGGCTAGAGTTAATCAAACTATCCTAAGGGTACATGTCGTTGTTAAGAATTGATTAAGGTCCTATGCAAAATTCTAATCCTAAAGGAGCATGTGATTAAATGGATAAAATGCCCAAATTTACCCCTAAAGGGTAAAATGGTCTTTTGACAATTTTGAGAAAATTCTAATTAAACTCAATGAAATTCTAAACTATTCTATTGCTAAAAATGCTATTAGATTCTAAAATATTCCCATTTCCAAAATTGTTAATATTCTTAAAATCTCTATTTAAATCTATTTTCAAATATAAAGCAAGAATTAACAAACCTAACAATATTTCTAATATTTTTAGAAATCCTAATTAAACTCCTAATTGACCTAATTAACCTAAACTCTACTAATCAAAATTAATATAGTTAACAAAACCAAATAACAAATAAAACAAAGAAAAGGGAATGGGCCTTTGTAGAACAGGGGGGTGTAGGCCCGGTTTGGGTGTATACACTGGGAAAAAGGGGTAGAACTGTATCCAGGCGCATGTGCATTGGTTAAAAAGCCCAATGCCAAACATGCTTCTGGTTAGGGAGGTGTAGCGTGAAACTGGCATCGGATAGAAATTTCACTTTGGACTTGGATGAACCAAGACCAATTAGAATTAAACCCAATGGATTGGGTTTGACTTGGAAAAAGTTATCCGAAATTTGAATATGCACGAGCGCTCCTCATGGCAACTCAGACCACTTGTGCTGGACCTCCACCATGGGCCACCGCACCGAAAATCGCTTCTGGCGGCGGTGGCTACCAAAAGTGAAAAAAAGATCTACCTCCGGCCTTGTCTTGACCTTCTGATCACGAATCCAACATCCAACTTCCCTAATTTCTTGGCCTAAACCCACAACCAATCCCAAATCCTCAAGAACCCTAAGAAACTCAGATCTCTAATTACGCTTCCATAAATGAAATCCAGAGCTCATGGTTCTAGGGCTTTGAATTACCTCATTGTAAAGTGCAATATGGCAATCAAATTGGGAAGAAACAAATAAAATGGACCTACTTCCGAAGTTGAGACTTGCTCCGACGAGTGTTGATCGGAGAAGATGAAGACGGAAAATCACTTGTACAAACAGGTACAATATTGCCTTTATCTTCTTCTTATTTGCTTGTCTTCCAATTCTTCTTATTCCAAAATTCTGTAGTGTGATGAGGTTGAGCTCTCTCTTCTTGAATCTTCAATGTGAAGCTTCAATGGAGTTATACAAATTGAGCTTTGAGTGTGAGAGGGAGAGGATTCAGAGAGTATCTAGGAGCTTGAGGGTAATGATTCCAAGGTCCCCAAAATGATTGTGGAGATATGGATTTATAGTGGTTAGGCTTGGGATTAATGTGGCTTGGAGTTAGTTATTGTCAGGTTACGAGTCAACTTAGGAGTTAGTTGGTTTGAACTCAATGAGTTACTCCCTGAGTTAGTTTGTTATGGCCATGAAGGTTGTTGTGACAGTTTGTTGGTTAATTTAGTGGAATGTGTGCAAGTGATTGCTTATGACTAGCCATTGCAGGTTAAAACTTGAATGATGACCTATGGTTTAATTGATTTAGGTGCAAGATATAACCAGTAGACTTAATCATGACTTGCAACTGTAGGTTAACCAATCTGTGGTTATGTTGTGCAAACTGTGATTGTGTTGGCATGACAGGAATTCGTATTTTGTAGTGTCTCAGCAGCTTGTAGCATTGTAGTTTTGTAGTAGGTAAGTTGTCATATGCATTCTGCAGGTATGTGGTCGTGTGTTTTGCAGGTGAGATTTGACAACATTTCCTTATGACTGTTATGCTCATGGTTTTGTGGTGTTCATGCAGGTGTGCATTTGTTTTGTATAACTGGCTTGTGATTGTACTTGTGTGTACACTTCTGGACTTCAGTTTGGCACACTTGGATATCTTTGATGACAGGGTTCATGTTCAACCTACAGGTCTAAATCTCATAGCAGTGTAACTAGGCCCCATGAGGTTAAACCTGGCTTGGTCTATTTGTAAAAATTCATGTAAAACAAGTTATGAGTCGACTCAAACAGGTGATGAGTCGACTCAAACAAAGTTTATTTTAGGGTTGAGTCGACATACAACTCGACCTGTTCGGACCCATGGCAACATGGTTCACATGAAAATGGGAAATGAGTCGACGTAAGGAGTGGATGAGTCGACTGATTTAGGTTTCCCAAAATTGAGTCGACCTGTGACTCGACCTGTTTGGACCCGTGGAGACATGGTTCAAGTGAAAATGATAAATGAGTCGACGTAAGGCGTGGATGAGTTGACTCATTCAGGTTTCTCAGAATTGGGTTGACCTATTCGGACCCGAAGGTTTTGCTTCAAGTCATGAGTCGACTCACAGAGTTGAAACTTCCAAAAATGAGTTTTGCAATGTATTATGACATTTTCTTGCATTTTTTTATATGTAATGAATATTTTATGGATGAAAATGAATGGAATTGGCCAATTGAATGAAAATGAATTGATTTAATACGTGAATATGTCACTTGAAATGGATTGAATTTGGGCTTCTATGATCAGGATTTGAAATTAGGTATGGATAGACATGACCTGTATGAACTAATTTGAAATGGCTTACATAGACTCAAACCCAAGATCTACAACTGACTCATGAAAGAAAGAAACATGAACCTTGGCAAGACCTATGGACCAAGCAATAGTGTCATAACAATGATCAGATGAATGAATTGAGGTGGATGGAAGTTATAAGACCAAGGGCTTGGGTCATGACTAATAGGCTCAAGCACAAATGGTAGAACCAAAACCAAGGAAATAATATGAATGGACCAAGCACAGGAGGTTGAGCGAAACACACACTGAGTGAAAGATCACATGAGATTAGGGTTAGGAGTCACCATTAGGGTTTTCATGCTCCGAGGAATGCCATAATGAGGTCTTCATGAAAGTATGTCCCACAAATCAAGAGAATGGGGTTTCCAACATCACCAGATGAAAAGTCAAGCCATGAGGTTCATTAGGACACGTCTTCCTTGATTAAGGTTTAGTGAAGCATAACCTTCAATCCAGGTCTTTGAATCAATGTGCTTCTCAAACAAAGCCAAAGCTCTATGATCCCCATCCTTAGGAGATATGGGGTTTTGGAGGGCCCTTAGCCTTGGTGCAAATCCAATCCAAGTTATTTCACAAACAGACCCTAGCTCCCCAGGCCAAGCATTTAGAATCCATAGCAATGAGTGGTGCTTATGCATGAATTATCAATGTATGCAACTGAACCCTGGTCAAAGGAGTGGGGAGGCAAATTTTGGAGTGCAACATTGAGAAATACAACCTTTTTCTTGAAGAAGTTGATACACTTTTCAAGTCACTTTTCATTTGGATCATTAATGACAATAAAGACAACCTCTTCTTTTGGAATTAGGGATTTAGGTAAGAATTGTCTAAGACCAAATGGCCTAGCTACTAAGTTTGGCAGATAGGTTGCTGCCCTTATGCTTGATTTTGAAGAACAACGTTTGGTCAACAAAGGGGAAGATTGCAAAAATTTAGTAAAATGGAACAAATCTCTCTTTCCTCTATATATGAATAGGATGTGAATGTTTTTAGGACCAGTCAGGTCCATACTTTTGACTGGCGAAAGGTGCCACTGTCGAGACACATGTTTTAGAATGGAAAAACATATACAACTAGTTCTTACAAACTTTATTTGAGGCAAATTTTCCATCATCTGGAGTAATTTGGGCTAGCCTCGAACCTTTGACGCTTCCTTCTAAATTAGGTGGAATGTTGGCTTTGAGGGAATGCTCAAAGATAGCATTAAGCCATAGTTGTAGAAGCCAAATGGGGCTTATACCAAGAGACTTTCAGGATTTTACCGTTCCTTGATGTCACGAGAAGCAAACCCCGGAGATTCATAAAACCCACACATGATCAATTTGTTAAGATAAATTTTTCTCCTTTCATGGAGCTGAGAAACTAAATGTATGAGTTATTTGGCCACTTGAAGAGATCTGGAGAAAAAAATAATGAGAGATCCAATAGGTGAGGAAATTTATGTGCTCCTGGTCACGTAAATTTTCATTCTAAGTGTAATATTCTTCAGGGTATGTGTTATACACAGGGTGAGTAAAGACGAAATGAGGTGTGGTTTGGTGATCCTAGAAGGTTCAAAGGGTTCCCTAGTTGGTCGAAGACCAACAATTTCTGCTATGTTGAAGAGTTTAGGGTTATCATTCCACATGGGAAGTGAAATGTATTAGTTATGGATTCCCAAAAGCACATGGTAGCAACAAGCATTTGAAAGTTTTACCTTGGGCCGACTCTTGAGAGTTGATCAGGTTAAAAATACCATGAGCTTTCCATAGTTATCCTTTCTTTTGTTGGACCTTATCCATCCACCGAATGTATGAGGGGTTGGTAGTATGGGAGATGACCAAAGTACACGGTTCTTCATGAAACTTAAATCAAAGAGTTGATGTACGAACACTATGGGTTCACATGTGGGATAACTTGGGAAGAAATGTTCAAAAGCATGAGGTTTTATAATGTGTCTAGGAAGATGACCCATGAAAGCGCAAGTAGTACTTGAAATCGAATAGGGAATTAGCACCTGAGAATAACAAATTTTCCTCTTCTCCTCTTCAATGGGAGGCTCATGGGACATAGGTACGGTTATCTACGAGTATAGGCCTTCGGATGTCAACAGCATAAGGAATGCTTGGAGCGTGCCTGATAATACGCCCAAAAGCCATTGTTGACCTTTGAGGTCTTTTAGAAAAAGAAGTTTTGAAATGTGAAATATGGAAGTTGCATAAAGCTTTTTCTAGGGTTTAGGAAGGGAAAATGGTGGAAAATAAAAGAGAATGTTGGAGGAACGTATAAATAGACACGAAGAGAAAAACCTTTTTCAATTTCCCTCTAAAGAAATGTTTTACAAGTGTTGATCGTGAGGTGGAGACATGGCATTTATTTTTGATAAAAATGAAATTAAAGGATTTCTTTTAAATGTAATTTAATTTCATGAAATTAAAGGATTTCTTTTAAATGTCATTTAATAGAAACACAAAGGTGTGCTACACCTTCTACCATACAACGCCTCAAACAGTGCCATTCTAATACTCGAATGGAAACTGTTGTTGTAGGTAAACTCTATCAACAGTAAAAATCCATCCCAAACACCTCCCTTCTCAAGCACGCAAGCTCTTAACAAGTCTTCTAAAGATTGGATAGTCCTCTTCGTCTGACCATCCATCTGTGGGTGATAAGTGAAACTCAATCTCAACGTCGTACCCAATGCTTTCTGCAAGCTCTCCTAGTACCTTGAAGTAAAACTCAGATCTCTATCAGATACGACACTGGAAGGATCACCATGCAGATTGACAATCCTTTCAATATACATCTCCTCTATTTTCTCCAATGGATAATCAAGTCTCATCAGAATGAAATGATTCAATTTAGTTAACCTATCGACGATGACCCAAATCGTATCACAACCTTTCATTATCCTCGGAAAACTAGATACAAAATCCATCGAAATGATGTCCCATTTCCGCTATGGAATAGACAATGGTTGCACCAAACCTAACAACTTCTTATGTTCCACCTTTGACTTCTGACAAGTCAAACACGCATACACAAAGTTAGCAACCTACTTCTTCATCCCTAGCCACCAAAAGACCCTCTTCAAGTATTGATACATCTTAGTAGCACCAAGATGAATACGCAAGCCACTTTTGTGACCTTCGTCAAGAATACTCTGCTTAAGCTCTGGCACATTTGAAACACACATGGTCTCCAAATCTTTTCACTCCATTTTCTTCGATTCTTAAATCACCACCCTTATCTTGATTGATTTACACAAGTCGGTCAACCAATATCACATTGGTCTTTTAACCCTCTATGATCTCTTCAAGAGTACCACTCATCGGTTTCAACATGCCCAACTTCACGCTATTAAGAGCCTCTTCACATACCAAACTCATGTCTCTGGATTGCTCGATCAATTCTAACTCTTGAACCATCAACATTGACATATGTAAAAACTTCTTGCTCAATGCGTCAACTACAACATTAGGCTTACCTGGATGGTAACTCAAGCCAAAATCATAATCTTTCAGAAAATAAAGCCATCTCCTCTACCTCATATTCAATTCTTTCTAATCAAATAAATATTTCAAACTTTTGTGATCATTGAACACCTCAAATCTGGAGCGAAACAAATAGTGCCTCCAAATCTTCAACACGAATACCACTTCTTCCAACTCAAGATCATGTGTAGGATAATTCTTCTCATATTTCTAGAAGCATAAGCCACAATTTGTCAATTTTGCATTAACACGCCTCCAAGTCCCATCAAAGAAGCATCATAATACACAACAAAAGACTCAGCCAAAGTCAACAAACTCAGAACAGAAGCCGGTGTTAACTTCTTCTTGAGCTCTTGGAAACTTTCTTCTCACAAAGCATCCTAGAAAAAATCCTTACATTTCCTCATTAGTTACGTTAATAATAAAGCTGTAAGACCCTAATTTTGTCCCTAAGATCCCTCATGGCATCATAATATTGCATTGCCTCAAGGATCATTAGCATCTTGGTTCTCTTTGCCTTTGGGTGGGACTTCTTGAGAGTGGTTTGAGATCACCAATCATGCTTGAATTGTATATCATTTCTTTTCTTATTTTTGTTTACTAACCAAAAGCACAAAAATATGTCACTAACATCTTCTGTTTGTAGCTTGAGCAATCACAAGGTCAAGAGCTTCAAGGAGATCCTTTGTACAAAGATATGGTCAGGAGGAGATGAATAGAAAGCATGGTAATGGTTCCCAAAAGCTCTCATCCATCAAATATGCCTCCCTAGCATCTTAATTCATCATTTTGATCAAAGCAAGCCAAAGGGTTTGAGGTTTGTTTCCCAAGGGAACCCTAATTCATCTGTGTACCACAATGCCTTGCTCATGAAGCTACCTCAGCCCATGGTCAAATACAATCAAGGGAAGTTCTTTAATTCTTAATTTCATGCATGTTTGAACTTATTTGAGTATCCTCAATCATCAATTCATCAAGATATGAGTCATGGACTTGAGAAGTTGATCAGTCAATTCATCTGACTATTCTGAAATGCATTGGGACCTAACTTTTTATATGTTGGTCAAATGGAGATGATTCCAAAAGAAAAAATGTTTTTAAGGACAATATGAACAACTTTCATGTTCATCAAAAATTGACTTGAAGCTTGGAAGGTCATCTCCCATTCCAAGACATTATAGGTCATTTTGACTGAAACCCTAATTTTGGGTCAACTTCCCAAGGACATAACTCATTCATTTTTTATGATTTTGAGGTGGGATCAAATGCATTGGAAATCATAAGATGTTTACTTCAAATGTTATGGTCGACAAAATTTCAAAATCTCAAAGGAAATACATGTGATAATGCAAGACATTATAGGTCATTCTGGGCCAAATGCATTGAAAGGCAAAAAAGTCCAACTTCAAGTGCCCATAACTTCTTCATCAAAAATCCAAATGATGCAAAACTTAAGTCCATTTTTATTTTCTTGAAAAGATATACAACTTTGATGTTGGAGGTTTTTTCATTTGAGGCTTGTATCATCAAAACAGAAGGGCTTGAACATTGGTCAAATTTAGAAACTTTGCCTTTGCATGTTTTACACCTTGCACTTTAAACTCCAATTTCACCAATTTCCACACCTCAAATGGATTTTTGCCCA
The DNA here is from genome assembly GCF_024323335.1 of Lathyrus oleraceus. NCBI lineage: Eukaryota > Viridiplantae > Streptophyta > Magnoliopsida > Fabales > Fabaceae > Lathyrus > Lathyrus oleraceus. The sequence goes on from NC_066584.1 coordinate 226,357,299, forward strand.
ACATAAAATTTTTTCCTTGCATCGAAACCTTTCCAACCATTACCCACATGGTCATGTTTGGATTTGGCAATTGGTATTTTCGAAAAGGGGAAGTTTTTGGCTCAATTATGCATAACATGGTGAAACTTCATATGCAAGCAATTGGAGTGCAAACCACACGTCCAAACCTTCTCCAAATCATTTCAGCATCCATTTGCATTGGCTTTTGGGCCCTCCATGCGCCTGTACAGGCCCATGCATGGAGGCCTTCAACTTTCATGCACACGAAATTCACCTTGCTTGCATCAGGTTTTGCTATAAATAGGGGTGCATACCTTCATCAAAAACCAACCTAAAGGCGCCTGAAACCCTGCTGAAGTGATTCCCCAACCTCACCAAAGAAACTATTTCACTTTTCTTCATTTTTTTTCAGATCCAAAATTCAACTACATCTGGTTGAATCCTTGGATCTAAAGCTTCTAGACCTTCATCCTTTACTCCATTATCTTCTGTTTTGATAAAGAAAGCAAGGAATCAAGCTCAAATCTCCAGAATCCTAGGCTGATCATCAACTGGTTTTCTCTTCGAAACTCATTACTCTTTGATCTATTTGCCTGGCCATTGTGTTTTCTAAAGTCCTCACTCGAGAGGCAATCTAGTGGTAGCTTCAATTTTGTGTTTCATTGAACTGCATTTTTCATACCTGAATCTTCCATCTCAGATTTCTTACTCTATAGGAATCTTGAGTGTGATTCAAGGTTACAGGGGTGATGTACATCACCCCAGCTTTATTTTGATATAAAGATCGTGCAAAATGATGAAGGTTTGAAAACCTGCAAATGTCACCGGATTCTGGCTTCTCACCGGAGAAGAAGGTGGCTCCGGTGGCCGTCTCTTTGCCAGATTGATTCTGAGCCACACGATGCGTTTTCCAGATTTGATCATAGCGCTCCAATGTTATGACTTTTTTAAAGGCTATGTGTGATGCTGTTGACTCAAGTACATCATGCGCGCGCGTCTCCCTGCCTTCAGATATGCCACATCAATTAATGAATCCACATCTGACGCCTCTGGATTTTTGGCATTTTTGATTTTTTGATTTTATTTTCTTTATTTCCTTTTATTTCAAAAATTCATATCTCTTTTATTATTGGTCCAAAAATTATGGGACCAATTGCATTCTTCTCCAAATAATTTCTAGTTTCTATTTTTGATTTTTAATATTTTTTATTTCATCATCTGATATTTTTTGTGAATTTTCTCTTTTCTGGTTGTTTTTAATTCATTTTAAATAGTTTTTGATATTCAAAAAATACAAAAGTATTTTCCTAACCTATTTGAATGATGAAGGATCTATGAAAAATATTCTCATCAATTTTTTAATTGATTTGAGATTTATTTGAGATTTTAGTTCAATTAGGTTATTTTTATTCATTTTTAATTGATTAAAAATAGTTTCTGACTTTAAAAAATGCTGAAATTTTTTGTCAAACTTAGTTTGACCTTGTTGAACTTGGGATAAATCACTTGGACCTTTCAAGGTTGATTTGAAGTGATTTTGAAGTTTGACCTTTCTTTTATTTTTAATTCAAGTTTATTTTAATATTAAAAATGCCAAAAATATTTTGCTTATTGTTTGATCTCCAATCTTCATCTCATTTCTGACTTCTCATTATTTGACTTTGACTTTGAATGTAATTTGGTCAATACACATGGATTGGTACATTTTATTTGACCTTATGCATTTTGATCTTTCCATTTCCTTATCCATTCTTCATCTTCTTCTTCTTCTTCTTCTTCATTCTTTTTGATCAATGAGTTGAAGGTTGATAAGTTAGCATTGATTAGGGAGACTTAATCTTCCTTGATTCAAATATAATTCATCTTGATCAATTGATCAAGTGAATGACTTTGCATTAAGGATAGGTTGTTTTCTAAATCATGCAAAAGGCTTAAACCAATACAAGATCAATTCTCTTTTTCTTTTTGGCATGGCAAGTTGTTGGAACTTGGTTCACTAATCAAGACTTCTAACTTGTGTTGTTGCCTACATTATTATTGACCGGCCTCAGATAGTTGTGACTTCTACATAAGTCCAATTACGATTGCTTAACATAGCGCTAAATTTGCCTTATGGCACACTAACTACTAACACTAACCATTAACTATTAACATTTACTTTTTGCTCTTTACTTTTATGCAATTTACTATTCTTGCACATATTATCCATTTGCTTTTCTCTTTGCTCACTTGAGCACATGTTTATGTTAATGTCATTTTCCTTTTGCTCACTTGAGCATATAATTGTGTATATACTATTCTGCTTGTGTTGTTTTGATTGTTGTGGACCAAATGCAAAGAAATGGACAAATGGACTTAGTTTCTAGGACATTCCCTATGCAAAATTGGAGTAAAAGGACCTTAATGATGAAGATGGATTAGAAGGACCAAATCTCTAAACTCACTCTTGTCCATTACTGATTTACTTTCATGGAACTTTTGATGTGTTTGCTTTTGTGCTAGGGGATTCTATGAGAGCTTAAATTGAAGGACCATTGCCATGTTCATCCAAAGTGAAAGACACAAGATACATTGAGGATCTCTTAAGAGATTTGTTTGATTGCTTGAGCTTACTATTATTGTGATTGCTTATTCCAAAGGATGGGAGCCACTTGGATCATCAATATGATCTCAAGAGAGGAACTCCATTGTGGTTTTGTTTCTTTATCCCTCACCTTTTTGCTTTACTTAGGACTTAGCCATTCTTCTTCTTCCCTCCACTCTAACTCAAGCCAAAACTTTTTGTGCAAACATTTAACCATTGTTTTCAAACATTAGAAACCTAAGCCTTATGCTTTTGATTTTCAAACTTTCTTTTCATAATACTTATTTTGAATTGAACTTTTAAGTCAACTTTGACCATTTTTGTATATACTCCTAATTGGTAAATATAACCCATTCAAATGTCTTTTTGTGGTTCCAATGGCCACTTCCTTAATCAAATCTTTCATAACCTTTAGCTATTAGGTTTGAGTTATCCTTGTGGTAGATGTAATACTCACCTATATCCTTAGTGATGGACAATGAGTCTTCCATGCTTATTATAGGGTTAACCCCTCATTAGCATGTTGAAGCTATCCTCACATGGTGGATTTGTGGTTTGGTTGAGTTTCCTTCCTTTGATAACAAAAGACCTTAAGGCTTTTGGACCAATCAATTCACCAATTTGTTTTGAGATTTTTACCCCGAACTACGAGGTTTTGATCCTAATCTTTTTTAAGATGGTACATAGGCAATGCGTTTATCCATCCAAACAAAAAATGTAAATAAACTTGTATATTCTCTTCTCATCTCTTCAATCATGTTTGCACAAACAAATTTTCATAAAAACAACAACCTTTACAACAAGTGTGAAAAGGCCTCCCTAGGAGTACCTAGGATGTTTTGGGTGCCTAACACCTTCCCATTGCATAACCAACCCCCCTTACCCAGATATCTGTTTCTCTTTTACTTGTTTTTGTTAAAACTTTTAGGTTTTTGTTCGCTTTCTAACCATTCCTTTGGATAAATAGAAGTGCGGTGGCGACTCGACTTGTATGATTTACCTTGGATTTAGTCAATATCTCTAATGGTAACGAATACCCCGCTATAAAAGCTAACTTAGAAAAACCTTCAATAAACTTGCGATAATAACCAGTCAACCTAAGAAAACTTCGAATCTTATTAACAGGCTTCAGAGTCTCCCATTGCAGTACAACATCGGAGTCCCCAAAGTGTCGAAGCACTCTCCTAGAAAAGAAATCTTAAAATGTTCCCAATCCCTGGGAACTCCTTAATTAGTCATAAGTGTTGAAGCACTCTCCCACCGTCGGATAGAAAGACCCCTCATCATGTGAGAAGCAAACACAACCTTATTTTCCTCATTACAGTGCACCATCTGAAAAATTCTATCTATACTGGTTATCCATTCACAAGCTTCCACAGGATCTAATACACCATGAAACTCAAGAGGATTTATATGGAAGAAAACCCATGAAACTATCACCTGTAACTTCTTGTGGAAATACTTGGAGGTGAAGACGACCACCATTCAATTGTTGCATCGTCTGCTCCATGAAGTGGTTTTGTTGTTGCTACATCTGTTGCATAAATTGAGACCATTGAACTTTATCATTCCCAACTGGTAATTCTGGAATCAGATTCTGAGTTCTAGGCCTATCAGAACCTCTACCTCTGTCAGCCATGATCCTAAATGTCATAAAAATATAATTAAGTTGATTAGGCTCAATGCTATAAATATGACATCGAGAACAATGATGATAATACACATATAAAGCAGAAAGAATAACTTATGATATTTCACGGTTGAGTCGAGGATTTGACCTACTATAACGCCAATTTAACACCCACATATAATAGATGTCTAGAATACATATTATACATAGTGTAAGTTTGGTACTGAAATACACAAGAACTTACCGGAAACAATGTACATATATACATGCCCAAAATATTATACAACATAGGCACAATATATACAAAGGTGCCTAAAACAAAACTTGGAACTAGATCATCCTCTGAATGATCTCAAAATAGCTATCTACACAGCGGAACATCATCAAAAATATCAAGTCATCAAGGATATCAAGCCAACTTGCCCTTTCCTTTCACTTGTAAAGAACTACCTGAAAGATAACAACAATAATGGGGTGAGATGATAATCTCAGTGGGTTCCCTATATTATGGGTCCAATCGGCTCTATAGGGTTTCTAATCGATTCTTAGCTTAAGTTATGAAAAGGGAATGAAGACGTAAGTATCGGGGGAGTTCTCGCATTATATGGAAACATGACACTTAAGTTCATATAACTCAATAAATCACTATTCAAATTCACAAAACATCGATTTTTGACCAGACCTGTGTCTAGGGCAAAGCTCGGTTGACACATGCTCGTATGATTCAACTTTTGTGTGGATATCAGGTTCTCCATTGGACTCAAACCCACTTCAAGAACCGTAACTCATATGTGACTCGAACCCATTTTGAGTATCATTCAGCGTATGGGACTCGAAGCCACTTAGGTTTCCACCTCCCCCCCATGGCTCAACCATAGTTGAGACTCAACCCCATTTGAGGCACGAATCATTGGTGCCACATCCCATTTTCTACTTTACATAAGCATCTCAAATATGATGTGAACATTCAAGGGAAAATATATGAATATGTGATTGGATTCCACATAACGTGATTGAATTCGTCAACCAATAGGTGATCTCATTCACCAATGCTCACATCATCACCACTTGTTCCATACAATGCCTATTATTCATAAGTTAAGCGATTACTCGTCCACGGTACACACTGTGTGTAAGACCTTAATTTTGTCCCTAAGATCCCTCAGGGCATCATAACATTGCATTTTGCATTGCCTCAAGGATCATTAGCATCTTGGTTCCCTTTGCCTTTGGGTAGGATCTCTTGTGAGTGGTTTGAGATCGCCAAGCATGCTTGAATTGTATATCATTGCTTTCTTATTTTTGTTTACTAACCAAAAAGCACAAAAATATGTCACTAACATCTTTTGTTTGTAGCTTGAGCAATCACCAGGCCAAGAGCTTCAAGGAAATCCTTTGTGCAATGATAAGGACAAGAGGAGAAGATAGAAAGCATGGTAATGGTTCCCAAAGCTCTCATCCATCAAATATGCCTCCCTAGCATCTCAATTTATCATTTTGATCAAAGCAAGTCAAAGGGTTTGAGGTTGGTTCCTTAAAGAAACCCTAATTCCTTTGTGCACCACAATGCCTTGCTCTTGAAGCAACCTCAGCCCATGATCAAATACAATCAAGGGAAGTTCTTTAATTCATCATTTCATGCATATTTGAACTTATTTGAGTGTCCTCAATCATCAATTCATCAAGACATGAGTCATGGACTTGAGAAGTTGATCAGTCAATTCATCTGACTATTTTTGAAATGCACTGAGACCTAACTTTTTATGTGTTGGTCAAATGGAGATGGTTACAAAATCAAAAATGTTCTTAAGGACAATATGAATAACTCTCATGTTCATCAAAAATTTATTTGAAGCTTGGAAGGCCATCTCCCATTCCAATACATTATAGGTCATTTTGACTAAAACCCTAATTTTAGGTCAACTTCCCAAGGACATAACGCATTCATTTTTTATGCTTTTGAGGTGGGATAAATTGAATTGGAAAGCTTAAGGTGTCTACTTCAAATTTTATGTCGAACAAAATTTCAAAATCTCAAAGGAAATACATGTTATAATGCAATACATTATAGGTCACTCTGGACCAAATGCATTGAAAGGCAGACAAGTCCAACTTCAGGTGCCCATAACTATTTCATCGAAACTCCAAATGATTCAAAATGTAAGTCCATTTTGATTGTCTTGAAGAGATCTACAACTTTGAAGTTGTAGGTGTTTTCATTTGAGGCTCGCATCATCAAAACAAAAGGGCTTGAACATTGGCCAAATTTGGAAACCTTGCCTTGACATGTTTTGCACATTACACTTTAAACTCAAAATTCACCAATTTCCACACTTCAAATGGATTTTTTCCCAACATAACAATTGTTCCTTACATCAAAACCTTTCCAACCATTAATCACATGCCTATGTTTGGATTTTCAAATTAGCATTTTCGAAGAGGTGAATGTTTAGGTTCAATTATGGAATTCACATGAAATCTTGATACACAAGCAAATGCAATCCAAATTACACGTCCAATTCAACTTGGTTTGAGTTCAGCATTCATTTGCATCAGCTTTTGGGCTTTGCAAGGGCCTGTACAGGCCCATGCATGAAGAGGCCACATTCCATGCACACGAGTTTTCTCCTTGCTTGCTTCAAGTTCAGCTATAAATACATGCTCCTCTTCATTCAATTCTCAACCTAATGGCGCCTAAGATGCTGCACAATTGAATCCATAACCATTACCAAAGAAGCTAGTTCATTTTTCTCCAAATTTTTCAGATCCAAAATTCAACTACATCTGGTTGAATCCTTGGATCTAAAGCTTCTAAACCTTCATCCGGCATCTCATTGATCTTCTGTTTTGGCAAAGAAAGCAAGGAATCAAGCTCAAGTTTCCAGAATTCGAGTTTGTTCTTCAACTGGTATATGCTTCGAATCTCTCATCTCTTTGATCTATTTGCTTGGCCAAAGTGTTTTCTGAAGTCCTCACTTGAGAGGCAAGCTAGTGGTAGCTTCAATTTTGTTTTTCTTTGATCTGCATTTTTCATACCTGAATCTTCCACCTCAGTTTTCTCAACCTATAGGAATCTTGAGTGTGATTCAAGGTTACAGGGGTGATGTACATCACCCCTGCTTCATTTTGGTATAAGGATAGTGCCAAATGGTGAAGGTTTGAAAACCTGCAAATCTGGCCGGAATTTGAAAGCTCACCGGAGAAGAAGGTGGCTCTGGTAGCCGTCCATTGCCAGTTTGAATCTGGACCGTTGGATCTCATTTCCAGATTCAATCTCAGCCTTTGTTTGTTATGACTTTTTTTATTCTTTGTGTGACGCGGTTGACTAAGATTCACCATGAGCGCACGCTTCAGGACCATCAGATTGGCCACGTCAACTAATGAACGTGATCCAACGCTTCCTGATTTTCCATATTTTCTTATTTCTGATTTTATTTACTTTAATTCCTTTTTATTTCAAAAATTCATAACTCTCTCATTTTTAATCCAAAAATTATGGGACCAATTGCATTAGTCTCCAAATAAATTCTAGTTTCTGATTCTGATTTTTAATATTTTTATTTTGTCATTTGATATTTTTTGTGAATTTTCTCTTTTCTGGTTATTTTTAATTCATTTTAAATAGTTTTTGATATTCAAAAAATACAAAAATATTTTTCTAACCTATTTGAATGATGATGGATGTATGAGAAATATTCTCATCAATTTTTTAATTAATTTGAGATTTATTTGAGATTTTAGTTCATTTAGGTTATTTTTATTCATTTTTAATTGATTAAAAATAGTTTCTGACTTTTAAAAATGCTGAAATTTTTTGTCAAACTTTGTTTGACCTTGTTGAACTTGGGATAAATTACTTGGACCTTTCAAGGTTGATTTGAAGTTTGACTTTTCCATTATTTTTAATTCAAGTTTATTTTAATATTGAAAATGCCAAAAATATTTTTGCTTATTGTTTGATCTCCAATCTTCATCTCATTTCTGATTTATCATTGTTTGACTTTGACTTTCAATGTCATTTAGTCAATACATATGGATTGGTACATGTTATTTCATCTTATGTATTTTGATCTTTCCATTTCTTTATACATTCTTCATCTTCTTCTTCTTCTTCTTATTCTTCTTCTTTCTTCTTCATCAATGAGTTGAAGGTTGATAAGTTAGCATTGATTAGGGAGACTTAATCTTCCTTGATTCAAATCTAATTCATCCTGATCAATTGATCAAGTGAATGGCTTTGCAATAAGGATATATTGTTTTCTAAATCATGCAAAAGGCTTAAACCAATACAAGATCAATTCTCTTTTTTTCTTTTTGGCATGGCAAGTTGTTGGAACTTGGTTCACTAATCAAGACTTCTAACTTGTGTTGTTGCCTATATTATTATTGACCGACCTCAGATAGTTATGACTTCTACGTAAGTCCAATTACGATTGCTTAACATAGCGCTAAATTCGCCTTATGGCACACTAATTACTAACACTAACCAGTAACAATTAACATTTACCTTTTGCTCTTTACTTTTATGCAATTTACTATTCTTGCACATATTATCCATTTATTTTTCTCTTTGCTCACTTGAGCACATGCTTTATGTTAATGCCATTTGCCTTTTGCTCACTTGGGCACATAATTGTGTATATATTATTGTGCTTGTGTTTTGTTCTGTTTGTTGTGAACCAAATGCAAATAAGTGGACTTAGATTCTAGGACATTCTTTAGGCAAAGAATGGAGAAATGGACTTAGATCCTAGGACTTTCCTTATGCAAAATTGGAGTAAATGGACCTTAATGATGAAGATGGATTAGAAAGACCAAATCTCTAAACTCACTCTTGTCCATTCTTGATTTACTTCATGGAACTTCTGATGTGTGTGCTTTTGTGCTAGGAAATTCTATGAGAGCTCAAATTGGAGAGACGATTGCCATGTTCATCCAAAGTGAAAGACAAGATACATTGAGGATCTCTTAGGAGACTTGTTGGATTGCTTGAGCTTACTATTATTGTGATTGCTTATTCCAAAGGATGAGAGCTACTTGGATCATCAATATGATCTCAAGAGAGGAACTCCATTGTGGTTTTGATTCTTTATCCCTCACCTTTTGCTTTACTTAGGACTTAGCCCTTCTTCTTTTTCTCTCCACTCTAACCCAAGCCAAAACTCTTGTGCAAACTTTTAACACTTGTTTTCAACATTAGAAACCTAAGCCTTATGCTTTTGATTTTCAAACTTTCTTTTCTTAATACTTATTTTGAATTGAACCTCTAAATCAACTTTGACCATTTTTGTATATACTCCCAATTGGTAAATATAACCCATTCAAATGTCTTTTTGTGGTTCCAATGGCCACTTCCTTAATAAATTTTTTTCAGATCTCGAATTCAACTACATCTGGTTGTATTCATAGATCTAATGCTTCTAGACCTTCATTATACACTCCATTGAACTTCTGTTTTGATAAAGCAAGCAAGGTTTCAAGCTCAAATCACCAGAACTCAAACTTGAACTCCAACTGAAATGGACTTAGTTTCTAGGACTTTCCCTATGCAAAGAAATGGAGAATTGGACTTAGATTCTAGGGCCTCCCTTATGCAAATTTGGAGTTAATGGACCTTGATGATGAAGATGGATTAGAAGGACCAAATCTCTAAACTCACTCTTGTCCATTCTTGTTTTACTTCATGGAACTTTTGATGTGTGTGCTTTTGTTCTAGGAGTTCCCATTTGAGCTTGATTGGAGGATCATTACCATGTTCATCCAAGTGGAAGATACAAGATACATTGAGGATCTCTTAAGAGAATTGTTTGATTGCTTATGCTTTGTGATTGCTTATTCCAAAGGATGGGAGCTACTTGGATCATCAATATGATCTCAAGAGAGGAACTCCATTTGTGGTTTTGTTTCTTTATCCCTCACCTTTTTGTTTTATTTAGGACTTAGCCATTCTTCTTCTTCCCTCCACTCTAACCCAAGCCAAAACTTTTTGTGCAAACATTTAACCATTGTTTTCAAACATTAGAAACCTAATCCTTATGCTTTTGATTTTCAAACTTTCTTTTCATAACACTTATTTTGAATTGAATCTGTAAGCCAACTTTGACCATTTTGTATATACTTCTAATTGGTAAACATAACCCATTCAAGTGTCTTCTTTGTGGTTCCAATGGCCACTTCCTTAATCAAATTTTTCATAACCTTTAGCTATTAGGTTTGAGTTATCCTTGTGGTAGATGTGATACTCACCTATATCCTTAGTGATGGACAATGAGTCTTCCATGCTTATTATAGGGCTAACCCCTCACTAGCATGTTGAAGCTATCCTCACATGGTGGATTTTTGGTTTGGTTGAGTTTTCTCCCTTGTATAACAAAAGACCTTAAGGCTTTTGGACCAATCAATTCACCAACTCATTATGAAATTTTTACCCCGAACTACGAGGTTTTGATCCTAATCTTTTTTAAGATAGTACGTAGGCAATGGGTTTATCCATCCAAACACAAAATGTAAATAACTTGTACATTCTCTTCTCATCTCTTCAATCATGTTTGCACAAACAAATTTTCATAAGAGACAACAACCTTACAACACATATGAAAAGAGCTCCCTAGGAGTACCTAGGATGTTTTGGGTGCCTAACACCTTCCCATTACATAACCAACCCCCTTACCCAGATCTCTGTTTCTTTTACTAGTTTTTGTTAAAACTATTAGGTTTTTGTTCGCTTTCTAACCATTCCTTTGGATAAATAGAAGTGCGGTGGCGACTCGACTTGTATGATTTACCTTGGATTTAGTCAATATCTCTAATGGTAACGAATACCCCGCTACAGAAAAGGGGCGACTCTGCTGGGGAGTATTTGCCTAGTGGGTTTTGCCTACTTTTCACATTTGTTGTATTGTATTGTCTTGTGACATATTTTTGTGCAATTTGGGATTACTGTATTGTATGTAATGATTGAATTGCTTGAATATTAATTCCTTGTATGCTTGGTGATCTTTGTGAGATGAGTTCTATACCCGGACTCGAGTGCACTTAGGATAGGAGAATGGCGTAGTCTTGTTGACTTGTATGGAGTTATTCCTTAGCAAGTTGACTTGCAAGTCCATTCACTTGGTGGAGGTCATGTTGGGATCAATAATGTCACACAAGTAAGTTGTGGTTAGACATTACTCTTTCCAATATAGACCCTAGAAGCCAAGGACCTTAGTTTACCAAGCCCATCTTGGCCTATTCTTAGGATGTAGTGCGAAGATCGTTCAAGTGTAAGATTTGATACAATTGTTACGCGATACTACACTCATAAGAGTCTCTCTTGAGAATATTTTTGGAAAACGAGTAGTCGTTTCTCCGATAATATCCGAAAGATGGGATGATGACTATGGGAACCTCTTGTAGAACATGTTTGGCAGGTTTAAACCCTAGTACACTCCCTTTGCGTGGTTCTTAACCGAGACTCCATTCTCGTGACTTGCAGCAAACCCTTGATTCATGGTTGATCCGTTCATGTATCCTTAATATCAACGGAACTTGGGTGTTGATAAGGTGTAAACCACAATCCACCAAAATGGATGATATGATCCATCCCATGACCTTTGTTTGGTGTGCTTTGCTTGATCCTTGAGTGTGATTGTTGCATCCATGCATTCATGCACTCATTTGCATCCATATCATCAATAATGAAGAAAATTTTCAAGGAACTTAAGGGGTTTATTTGCAAATTTTCAGACATGGAAAGACAAAGAAGGATTACAAAGAAGTACAGTTTCAGACAACCAGATTTAAAGGAGTTAAGGAATTTGGCATCCTATGTATTAGATCCCTTGGGTTTCAAGGCTCGTCTTGGAAAGCTTCTTCCTCTTCTGACTACTCAGGTGGATGAAGGGTTGATGAGTGTATTGGTGCAGTTTTATGATCCCTTGTACCGCTGCTTCACGTTTCCGGACTTCCAGCTTTTGCCTATACTTGAGGAGTATGCCTACCTTATGGGTATACCTATTCTAGACCAGTTGTCGTTCAGTGGCTTAGAGAAGGTTCCTACTTCTCAAGAGATAGCTGACATGTTACACATAGACGAATCTCTGGTTGGTGCTCATATGACTACCAAAGGTGGAATTCAAGGTCTTTCCTCTGAGTTCCTCATTTCTCAAGCTATTATGTATGGGAAGGCCATGAGTGAGGATGCCTTTGAAGCCATATTTGTACTTCTCATTTATGGATTGGTTTTGTTCCCCAACATCGATAAGTTTGTGGATGTGAACGCTATTAGGATCTTCTCTACTCTTAATCCCGTTCCGACTCTGTTGGGTGATACCTATTTCTCTTTGCATATGATGAATGTAAAGGGTGGTGGTGCCATTGTGTGTTGTTTGCCTCTGTTGTATAAGTGGTTTATTTCTCACTTACCACAGACGCTCGCCTTTAAGGAGAACAAAAGATGTCTACGGTGGTCCACGAGACTTATGTCTCTCACTAATGATGATATCTTTTGGTACAACTGTGTGTATGATGGTGTGCATATTATTGACTCTTGTGGTGAATTCTCCAATGTACCTCTTCTTGGTACATGTGGTGGGATTAACTATAACCCTATTTTAGCACGTCGTCAGCTTGGTTTCCCCCTAAAGGATAAACCCAATAACATTCTGTTAGAAGGTGTGTTCTTTCAGGAGGGTAAAGATCCCCAAGGCTTGAAGGGCAGAATGGTCCGTGCTTGGCGTAAGATTCATAGGAAAGGAAGGAAGGAGTTGGGTCCTAAGAATTGTGTTGCTATGGAGCCGTACACTGCTTGGGTTAGGAAGAGAGCGTATGATTATCTCATGCCTTACGAGTATCCAAGACCTACACCTTTGGTTATGGCTGGGCCTTCAACCCTCCCTAACCAAGGAGTAGAGGAGTTGAGAGACGAAGACCGATCACGTGCTTGGATCCGTGAAAGAGAGGAGTTGCTGCAGCAGATCCAGGAGAAGAATGCTTTGATAGAGTTCCTCGAACATCAGGTTATTGATGATCCTGATGATGCATGGATTTCTCTACTTCCTCAGTCTTCCAAGTTTTGGAAAAGAAAGTACGATCGACTCGCCAAGGAGAAAGCAGATATGGAGGCAGCCTACGAGAGGGAGGTGAAGAGGCTTCGTGCATCCTATCTTCCTGTGTCCAGAGCATTGGATGATTGTTTCTAGGGATCCATAGGATGATTATTCTCTTTTTCTCTTGTATATGATTGACAATGATGTACTTCTTTTCCCCGATATTATTGGATGAGATATTCCCACATGTGATAAATGCTTAATATTTCCAAAAATTTGCAAATAGAACCCTAAAAGTTCATATGAAATACAAGAAAAAATATCATATGCACGAGCATCGCATGCATCATGTGCATAAGAAGGTTTTGTTCCCGGCTTCTTGTCCTGTGGTCTAACTTTGTGTTCTTCATGCATTTCAAACGGCCATGCCTGCAGCCAGTGCACACTTTGCTCCAACGGCCATGCCAGCCGGATTCCCGTGGGGGATGCCTCCCAATTTCATGCCCGAGGGTCCTGCTCCCACATTTGCTTCTATGCCGGCATCTAGCCCAGTCCTTGTTGTTCCTCCTCCTGTCGTGCATACTATGCCCAGGGTAGACGACACCATCTATCATTCTGAGCCATCTGAAGGCCCAGATGTCTATGAGAAGATGGATGCTATGAACGATCAATTTCTTGAGCTTCGCAAGGAATTGAAAACTCTCAGAGGAAAGGATCTTTTCGGCAAGTCTGCTGCCGAACTCTGCTTGGTTCCTAACGTGAAAATCCCTGTAAAATTCAAGGTCTCTGACTTTGAAAAATACAAGGGAAATACCTGCCCTCTCAGCCACCTGGTCATGTATGCCAGGAAGATGTCGACTCAGACCGATAATGACCAATTGCTCATCCACTACTTTCAGGATAGTCTGTCCGGTGCCGCTCTGCATTGGTACATGGGTTTAGACAGTGTGAACATCCGATCCTTCAATGATCTTGACGAGGCCTTCGTCAAGCAATACAAGTACAATATGGATATGGCTCCCGATAGGGATCAATTGAGGGCCATGTCCCAGAAGGACAAGGAAACATTTAAAGAGTGCACCCAGAGGTGGCGAGAGTTAGCCGCACAGATCGTGCCTCCGCTAGAAGAGAAAGAGATGACTAAGATCTTTTTGAAGACCTTAAGTTCTTTTTATTATGAGCGGATGATTGCTAGCGCTCCTTCTGACTTCACCGAGATGGTGAATATGGGGATGCGTCTAGAAGAAGGGGTTAGAGAAGGACGTCTGACCAGAGAAGAAGGCTCTTCTGCCAAGCGTTATGGGGCGTTTTCAAAGAAGAAAGATGGAGAGGCACATGCAGTGACCTCCCATATGAAACCAAGAAGACCCTCTGTGAGGAGGAAGACCGTTCGTCCCGCCGGTAACCAGCACCAGGTGGCTCACATAGCACCTGTTTTTAGAGATAATCAGCAGTGCCAGCAACATAACACCAATCAGCAACCACATCCGCAATATCAACAACAACAACACCGTCCGCAACAGCAGGCCTACCAGCCTCGGAATAGTAATCAAACCAGCACGAGTTACAAGAGGAAAAGGGTCTCCTTCGATCCTATTCCGATGACGTACGCAGAATTATATCCCTCCTTGATAGAGAGGAAGTTGATTTCTCCGCGAGACCCACTGGCTATACCTGCTAACCCCCAGTGGTGGTACAAGCCTGAATTACACTGTGTTTACCATTCTGGTGCTCCCGGCCATGACGTGGAGAATTGTTACCCTTTGAAAACCAAGGTTCAAGACCTTGTGAGGTGTGGCATTCTGTGTTTTGAGGATGTAGGTCCTAATGTGAAGAAAAACCCATTGCCCGAGCATGGGAAATCTGTCAACATGGTCCAGGGCTGCCCTGGAAAATACAAAGTCAAATATGTCAGTCATATTCGATAGTCTTTGGTCGAGATGCATCGCTTACTATGTGATTATAGTCATTATGAACATGACCACGATAGATGCCAAATTTGTTGTGTCAATCAACGAGGTTGTCGCCGGGTGCGCAAAGATGTTCAAGAAATGCTGGATGAAGGAATTATTGAGATCCTTCAAAACAGAAATGTTGACGAAGATGCTGATGAAGTCAACGTAATTTCTCCAGTATTCCGGATCCCCGGACCTGTTATCATCAAGTATGATGGTAGCAAGCAGAAGGTTTCTCCTGCATTAACCATCAAGCCAGCCGGACCAGTACCATACTCTTCCGAAAGAGCAATTCCATATCGCTACAACGCTGTCGCTGTAGAAAGTGGGAAAGAGGTGTCCTTGCCATCTTCCTCTGTTGTTAACATTGCGATGTTAGTGGTTTGACCCGCAGCGGTCGTGTATTTTCAGCACCCTCCAAGCCCCAAACTAATGCTGATTCTGTTGGACGCCCAATTGGGAATACTGTGAGCACTCCGAATCTGGCACCTGTTGTTAAGCCCTCCTCTACATTAATAACTCCTGCTTCTGTTGGCCCAAGCGGCAATATGAAAGAAGACTACGATGAGATGCTGAAGCTCATCAAGAGAAGCGAGTACAACGTTGTAGACCAGCTTCTACAAACGCCGTCCAAAATATCGGTGTTATCATTGCTTTTGAATTCAGAACCACACCGAGAGGCTCTAGAGAAGGTTTTGGATGTATCATATGTAGATCATGATGTCACGATTGAACAATTCGATAGCATTGTTGCAAACATCAGCGCTTGTAACAACTTGAGTTTCTGTGACTCTGATCTCCCCGAGGAGGGAAGAGACCACAACTTGGCATTACATATATCTATGGGTTGCAAAGACGACGCCATGTCTAATGTGCTGGTGGACACTAGGTCATCATTAAACGTATTTCCAAAAACCACTCTTTCGAAACTGTCATATCAAGGGCCTCCCATGAGGCAGAGTGGAGTAGTTGTGAAGGCTTTCGATGGGTCTCGTAAAACTGTGATTGGGGAAGTTGATCTCCCAGTCAAAATCGGACCAAGTGATTTCCAGATTGCCTTCCAGGTTATGGATATTCACCCATCGTATAGCTGTCTCTTAGGCAGACCATGGATTCACGAGGCAGGCGCCGTGACATCCACCCTACACCAGAAACTTAAATTTGTGAAGAACAAGAAACTGGTAGTGGTAAGGGGAGAAAAGGCTCTCCTGGTTAGCCATTTGTCTTCCTTCTCATACATAGACGCTGAGGATGAAGTTGGAACTCCTTTCCAAGCTTTATCTATTGTTGAGCCTATTGAGAAGAGAACTCCTTCATTTACTTCCTATAAAGATGCAAAGTTGGCCATTGAGTGTGGTGCAATTGCTGGTTTAGGAAAAATGATTGAGCTAGAAGACAACAAGTCTCGGGCTGTCATAGGTTATTCATTTGGAGTTTTCAACACGCAAGGGCTATTCAAGAGTGGAGGGTTCATCCACACCAGCCAGAGCGAGGAAGCTGCTTCCATTCTGGAAGAGGACGAAGAGGATTCTGGCAACTTCGTCATCCCTGGGGGAATCTGCAATAATTGGGTCGCTGTGGATATTCCAACAGTTATCCATAAGTCGAAGTAATGTTCATTGTGTTTAAAAACCCTCCTCCCATGCCAAAAGGAGGAGTGATGACATTGTTGGCGCATAAATACAATGATATGTTCATTCAATAGATTCATGTTAAATGTTTGTTTTTCCAATTATTTTCCCTTTTTGCTTTTTGCATGAAATTGGTGATCACATAAAACCTAAAAAATAGAATAAAATCAATCTTTTCATCTGCATAATGATTTCCTTGTTTGAATTCTAAAGCTTTTCATATCCAAAATCATTATGCAGGTTGATCAAACCCATTGAACATAATGACCCAACACCATCTCCCAACTTTGAATTCCCTGTATTTGAGGCGGAAGAAGATGATGTTTAAGATATTCCTAATGAGATTACCCGTCTACTTGAGTATGAAGGGAAGATCATTCAGCCGCATCTTGAGAATCTGGAAATAGTCAACTTGGGGTCTGAGGATTGTGTTTGTGAAGTAAAGATTGGGGCACTCCTTGAAGAATCTGTTAAGAAGGGGTTGATTGAACTGCTACGAGAATATGTTGATGTCTTTGCATGGTCATATGAAGACATGCCCGGTCTAGATACAGATATTGTGCAACATTTCCTACCTTTGAAACCTGAGTGCGTGCCTGTGAAGCAGAAGCTCAAAAGAACTCATCCTGATATGGCAGTAAAAATCAAAGAGGAAGTTTAGAAGCAAATTGATGCGGGGTTTCTGTTGACTTCTACATATCCTCAATGGGTGGCCAATATTGTGCCCGTGCCTAAGAAAGACGGAAAAAGTCCGGATGTGTGTGGACTATAGAGACTTGAATAAAGCTAGTCCAAAAGATGATTTCCCTCTACCACTTATTGATATGTTGGTAGATAATACAACTAAATTCAATGTCTTCTCGTTTATGGATGGATTTTCTGGATATAACCAGATCAAGATGGAACCCGAGGATATGGAGAAGACAACATTCATCACACCTTGGGGAACATTCTGTTATCGAGTGATGCCCTTCGGTTTGAAGAACGCTGGAGCCACGTATCAACGAGCTATGACCATATTGTTTCATGATATGATGCACAAGGAGATTGAGGTATATGTTGACGATATGATCGCTAAGTCAAGAACGGAAGTTGAACATGTAGAACACTTGTTGAAGCTTTTTCAGCGTCTGAGAAAGTACAAGCTTCGTTTGAATCCCAACAAGTGTACATTTGGAGTCCGTTCCGGCAAGTTATTGGGCTTTATCGTTAGTGAAAGAGATATTGAGGTTGATCCTGCAAAGGTCAAAGTAATAAAAGAGATGCCTGCGCCCAAAATTGAGAAGCAAGTGCGAGGTTATCTGGGCCGCTTGAATTATATTTCCAGATTCATATCCCACATGACTGCCACATGTGCGCCGATATTCAAGCTCCTCCAGAAAGATCAGTCCCATGATTGGACCAAGGATTGCCAGAAAGCTTTTGACAGTATTAAAGAGTATCTGTCTGAGCCTCCGATTCTGTCTCCGCCCGTGGATGGAAGACCTTTGATTATGTATCTAATTGTTCTTGAAGATTCAATGGGTTGTGTCCTTGGTCAGCAGGATGAATCAGGGAAGAAAGAGTATGCTATTTACTACTTGAGTAAGAAGTTCACCGATTGTGAGTCTCGATACTCGATGCTTGAGAAGACGCGTTGTGCTTTGGCTTGGGCTGCTAAGCGCTTACGCCAATATATGATAAATCATACGACTTGGTTGATATCCAGAATGGATCCAATCAAGTACATCTTCGAGAAG
Source organism: Lathyrus oleraceus (assembly GCF_024323335.1). Taxonomy (NCBI): domain Eukaryota; kingdom Viridiplantae; phylum Streptophyta; class Magnoliopsida; order Fabales; family Fabaceae; genus Lathyrus; species Lathyrus oleraceus. The sequence continues at coordinate 226,375,867 of NC_066584.1, forward strand.
CCTGCTTTAACAGGGAGGATTGCCCGTTGGCAGATGTTGTTATCTGAGTATGATATTGAGTATCGAGCCCAGAAGGCTATTAAAGGTAGTATCTTGGCTGACCACTTGGCACATCATCCGATCGAGGATTATCAGTCAGTTCAGTACGACTTCCCAGATGAGAAAATTCTGTATTTGAAGATGAAAGATTGCGATGAGCCTACACTCGATGAAGGGCCAGAGCCTGGTTCCAGATGGAGTATGGTGTTTGATGGCGCTGCAAATCAGTATGGAAATGGTATTGGGGCAGTGATTATTACTCCTCAGGGCACACATATTCCTTTTACAGCAAGGCTAACTTTCAAATGCACGAATAATATGGCTGAGTATGAGGCCTGTATTATGGGATTGGAGGAATGCATTGATCTTAGGATCAAGCATCTTGATGTTTATGGTGATTCGACCCTCGTTGTTAATCAGATTAAGGGTGAATGGGAAACGAATCAGCCTTGTCTCATTCCATATAGAGATTATGCGAGGCGGATTTCAACGTTCTTTACTGAGGTTGACTTCCATCATATTCCTCGAGATGAGAATCGGATGGCAGACGCTCTTGCTACACTTGCTTCGATGATTGTGGTAAAACTGTGGAATGAAGTTCCCAATATCACCGTGATGCGCTTGGATAGACCAGCTCATGTATTTGCAGTAGAAGAAGTGAAAGATGACAAGCCGTGGTATTATGACATCAAATGTTTCCTTCAGAGCCAGGTTTACCCGTTTGGGGCATCTATGAAAGATAGGAAGACTTTGAGGAGATTATCAGGAAGTTTCTACCTCAATGGCAATGTGCTTTATAAGAGAAATTTTGACATGGTTCTGCTCAGATGAGTGGATAGACACGAAGCAGACCTGTTGATGACTGAGGTCCATGAAGGTTCATTTGGTACTCATTCCAATGGACATGCCATGGCTAGAAAGTTGTTGAGAGCAGGCTACTATTGGCTGACAATGGAGTCTGACTGTTGCAAATATGTGAAGAAATGCCATAAGTGTCAGATTTATGCGGATAAGATTCATATTCCCCCGACACTTCTGAATGTTATTTCCTCACCATGGCCTTTCTCTATGTAGGGAATTGACATGATTGGCATGATAGAGCCAAAAGTGTCTAACGAACACAAATTTATTCTCGTAGCAATTGATTACTTCACCAAGTGGGTTGAAGCGACATCGTATGCAAATGTGACCAGACAGGTGGTCGTGAAGTTTATCAAGAATCAACTCATATGCCGTTATGGTGTTCCAGATAAGATCATTACTGATAATGGATCTAACTTGAACAACAAAATGATGAAAGAGTTGTGTAGTGAGTTCTAGATCGCGCATCATAATTCTTCTCCTTATAGACCCAAGATGAATGGGGCTGTTGAAGCTGCTAATAAGAATATCAAGAAGATTATTCAGAAGATGGTTGTCACGTATAAGGATTGGCATGAGATGTTGCCATTTGCTTTACATGGATATCGTATTTCTGTCCTCACTTCAACGGGGGCGACCCCTTTCTCTCTTGTTTATGGCATGAAGGTTGTACTCCCAGTAGAGGTGGAGATCCCATCAATGAGAGTCTTGATGGAGGCCAAGTTGACTGATGCTGAATGGGTTCAGAGTCGTTATGACCAGCTGAATTTGATAGAAGAGAAGAGATTGACTGCCATGTGCCATGGTCAATTATATCAACAAAGAATGAAGAAAGCTTTTGATAAGAAGGTCAAGCCTCGTGTGTTCCGAGAAGGTGACCTTGTGCTCAAGAAAATCTTATCTTTCGTGCCCGATTCCAGGGGCAAGTGGACTCCAAACTATGAAGGTCCATATGTTGTCAAGAGAGCCTTTTCAGGCGGTGCTTTGATACTTACAACTATGGATGGGGAGGATTTCACTCGTTCTGTGAATTCAGATGCAGTCAAGAAATACTTTGCCTAAAAATAAAAACAGAATAGCTCGCTAAGTTGAAAACCCGAAAGGGCGGCTTAGGCAAAAATGAGTGTCTCGGTGGATTGAAAACCCGAAAGGGCAGTCCAGGCAAAAGTTAGAGACATAAAAAATGAATATATGTATCCCGCTAGATTGAGTACCTCATCCTGGGGAAATCTAGGAAAAAATTAAGGATTTGGCAAGTAACTGCATCCTGACAAGACTTTGTTCTACAACTGTCATCCGTCAGAGATTCTTGCCCATTCATCATCAACCGAAGCTTCGAATACATCGAATTCAGAATTGGTGGAGAAATGGTCATTGTGTTCAATGTAGCTCTTTTCCAATATATATCACCAATTTCAAACTTGTAAAGATCTATGGAGTCTTGCCATTTGCAGACTACCATTCCACCAAATAAATTTGAGCCTTTTATCCAATTATTTGCACTCTTATTTGTTTCTATTCGACAAATGTTTTGCATGCTTTAATTGAGAAAATATCATTGTTTTGAATAATCGAATTTTTCATAACTTGTTTTAAACAAAATGAACATTCACAATGACGGAAGGATACTTAGGAGATCCTCAGTGCTCTCCCAAGGATGGTATGATCTCCAACAGGGTAAGACATTTGTTCATATTTCTAGCATGACTGTATCTTCTTCCTCCGAAGCTCTTTGTGGCTTTCCTACTGGACGGAGTATTCACCACTTTTCCCTTCAGCAGAGTAGCGATCTTTTCTCCTCAGCAGATGTGATCTCCTTGGTAGATACGGTACTTGGTGGTTGATCCCCAAAATCCCTTTATCCCTTGGATGGATTCCCCAGTAGAATGGCTTTTGTGGCAGATTTTATCTGTGCAATAAACTTCTGTCCCCAGCCGGATTGACTGGTGATTCATCCCCTGCAGAGATTTTGTTGCTTCCTGGTATCTCTGATCCCCAGCCGGACGTTTGTGTGCTTATTTCGTTGGAGATGCTTGTGTTAGAAATGTCTGTTTGTCAGCATTCATCATACATAAACCATGCATATGTGCATATAATTTTCAAACATTCGGATATTCATGATTGCATTCTTTGCCATATATCTTTGTTTTTTATTCTCTGCTAGTTGGTAATACATTTCCCACGCAGATGTCGGTGTCTGATCTCCCCATGTAGAGTCAGCCCATTAAGCAGAAAGTGTTTATCTTTCCTTCCGCATTCCCCACCGAGTTATAACCTCGTGGATGATGGTTGTTTTCGTTTCCTCCCAACACATATATTGGGATGGGTTCCCCTATTGAGTTATATCCTCACTAGGACGAGTCTTGATTCAGTTTACCTCTTTAGTTTGATCCTAAATTGGCCTCTTGTGACTGTTTCCTGTGTTTCCTCATGGTATAAATGAATAATTGCTCGATAATCAGTAATTATTCATCTTATCCTCGGCGGAGTCTGTGGTTTTCTACCCTTATACCGGTAGTTGTAAACCCTATTTTCTCCCCTTTGTAGAGTTAACCTTTTTGTTCATCCTAATAGATGACGGTTACTCTTCCGTGGTTTTCTACCCAGTATCCGGTAGATGTAATCCCCTCCTTGACGGTTATCATTATCCAATATTCGGTGTTGATATTCCCTTTTTCTCTTGGATAATTGCTCTGATTAGGCAATTTTATCCCCAGCAGGTCATCTTTCATATACCGGTTGTCGGTAATGTTTGTTGCTCCCTTTGATTGGTCATCATTATATACCTAGTTTCGGTATCCCGATGCCTTTCTCTCTCGGTCGATTTATCCTTTATTAACCCAGTAACCGGTTGTGGATAATCTTCCATGCGAGTGTATTATCTACGTTCTGACGGTAATAGATAATATATCTCATGCACTCTTTGGTCGAAGCCTTTTGTTCTTCCCCAGTTGAGTAAGATTCGTATCCCTGTTTTGGAATCGAATGTCCATCCCATAATCGAGTTTGCTTTTTGCCCTCTCTTCGGATGATGAGTGTTTTGGGAATATTCCCTAATTCACGCTTTGGTTGGTCACCTATTATATGCCCAGTAACCGGCATCCCTGGTGTTCTTTCCTTCTGCTCCCTATTATGACTTTTTGTCCCCTGTGGAGTCAGATTTTCCTGAGTTGAGATATACCTTTCTAGGTCTTCCTCAGATGATTTGGGTGATTGATATCTCTCACCCTTATACCGGTCTTAGATATTCATTCTTCCCGAGCATGTTGTTCTCTCACCCTCATACCGGTGTTCAGATCACACGTCTCTTTGAGCTTATTACCCAGTAACCGGTAATACCTCATCCCCTTGCTTCCCCAGGAGATTTCTGTTGGGATATTCCTCAGTTGAGTCCTTAGTGGACATCCCCACCTGAGTCCGGATTTTTATCCGAAGTATCCGTTACGGATAATTTTTTGGCTGTATTGGCATATTCCCCAATACATGCATCTTCGAGTCAGCTCGAGTCCTTCCATTGATTTATTTCATGGATTCTCTCCGTGTCTCTCAGCAAGTCTCAAGTCGTGGCCTGCTCATGCATTTTCACCCTTTACTCCCCCAGAGTCTTTGTCTCCCTAGTGAGTGTATTACTCCTTTGGATTTTTTAGTTTCTCCGGATTCTTTTTTTTTTCTTTTTGTGGACGCATATCCCCACCTAGTTTTACCATTTGCAGGCATACATATGCATCATGAGGTCTCTTAGGGACCAAAATTCGTCTCTTTGTTGTTATTTAAGCCCATTCTACCCCGTCGAGACGAAGACTTTAACCTTCACTTCTCCGGCTAGAATGACCTTAAATAGGGGCATCTGTAAGACCCTAATTTTGTCCCTAAGATCCCTCATGGCATCATAACATTGCATTTTGCATTGCCTCAAGGATCATTAGCATCTTGGTTCCCTTTGCCTTTGGGTAGGATCTCTTATGAGTGGTTTGAGATCACCAAGCATGCTTGAATTGTATATCATTGCTTTCTTATTTTTGTTTACTAACCAAAAAGCACAAAAATATGTCACTAACATCTTTTGTTTGTAGCTTGAGCAATCACCAGGCCAAGAGCTTCAAGGAAATCCTTTGTGCAATGATAAGGATAAGAGGAGAAGATAGCAAGCATGGTAATGGTTCCCAAAGCTCTCATCCATCAAATATGCCTCCCTAACATCTCAATTTATCATTTTGATCAAAGCAAGTCAAAGGGTTTGAGGTTGGTTCCTCAAAGAAACCCTAATTCATCTGTGCACCATAATGCCTTGCTCTTGAAGCAACCTCAGACCATGATCAAATACAATCAAGGGAAGTTCTTTAATTCATCATTTCATTCATATTTGAACTTATTTGAGTGTCCTCAATCATCAATTCATCAATACATGAGTCATGGACTTGAGAAGTTGATCAGTCAATTCATCTGACTATTTTTGAAATGCACTGAGACCTAACTTTTTATGTGTTGGTCAAATGGAGATGGTTCCAAAGGAAAAAATGTTATTAAGGACAATATGAATAACTTTCATGTTCATCAAAAATTGATTTGAATCTTGGAAGGCCATCTCCCATTCCAATACATTATAGGTCATTTTGACTGAAACCCTAATTTTGGGCAAACTTCCCAAGGACATAATTCATTCATTTTTTATGATTTTGAGGTGGGATCAAATGAATTGGAAATCTTAAGGTGTCTACTTCAAATGTTATGTTGAACAAAATTTCAAAATCTCAAAGGAAATACATGTGATAATGCAATACATTATAGGTCACTTTGGACCAAATGCATTGAAAGGCAAAAAAGTCCAACTTCAGATGCCCATAACTCTTTCATAAAAAATCCAAATGATGCAAAATTTAAGTCCATTTTGATTCTCATGAAGAGATATAGAACTTTGATGTTGGAGGTTTTTTCATTTGAGGCTTGCATCATCAAAACAGAAGGGCTTGAACATTGGCCAAATTTGGAAACCTTGCCTTGACATGTTTTGCACATTACACTTTAAACTCAAAATTCACCAATTTCCACACTTCAAATGGATTTTTGCCCAACATAACAATTGTTTCTTACATCAAAACCTTTCCAACCATTACTCACATGCCTATGTTTGGATTTTCTAATTAGCATTTTCAAAGAGGTGAATGTTTAAGTTCAATTATGGAATTCACATGAAATCTTGATACACAAGCAAATGCCATCCAAATTACACGTCCAATTCAACTTGGTTTGAGTTCAGCATTCATTTGCATCAGCTTTTGGGCTTTGCACGCGTCTGTACAGGCCCATGCATGAAGAGTCCAAATTCCATGCACACGAGTTTTCTCCTTGCTTGCTTCAAGTTCAGCTATAAATACATGCTCCTCTTCATTGAATTCTCAACCTAATGGCGCCTAAGATGCTGCACAATTGAATCCATAACCATTACCAAAGAAGCTAGTTCATTTTTCTCCAAATTTTTCAGATCCAAAATTCAACTACATCTGGTTGAATCCTTGGATCTAAAGCTTCTAAACCTTCATCCTGCATCTCATTGATCTTCTGTTTTGGAAAAGAAAGCAAGGAATCAAGCTCAAGTTTCCAGAATTCAAGTTTGTTCTTCAACTGGTATATGCTTCGAATCTCTCATCTCTTTGATCTATTTGCTTGGCCAAAGTGTTTTCTGAAGTCCTCACTTGAGAGGGAAGCTAGTGGTAGCTTCAATTTTGTTTTTCTTTGATCTGCATTTTTCATACCTGAATCTTCCACCTCAGATTTCTCAACCTATAGGAATCTTGAGTGTGATTCAAGGTTACAGGGGTGATGTACATCACCCTAGCTTCATTTTGGTATAAGGATCGTGCAAAATGGTGAAGGTTTGAAAACCTGCAAATCTGGCCGGAATTTGAAAGCTCATCGGAGAAGAAGGTGGCTCCGATGGTCGTCCATTGCCAGTTTGAATCTGGACCGTTGGATCTCATTTCCAGATTCAATCTCAGCCTTTGTTTGTTATGACTTTTTTTATTCTTTGTGTGACGCGGTTGACTAAGGTTCACCATGAGCGCGCACTTCAGGACCATCAGATTGGCCACGTCAACTAATGAACGTGATCCAACGCTTCCTGATTTTCCACATTTTCTTATTTCTGATTTTATTTACTTTAATTCCTTTTTATTTCAAAAATTCATAACTCTCTCATTTTTAATCCAAAAATTATGGGACCAATTGCATTAGTCTCCAAATAAATTCTAGTTTCTGATTCTGATTTTTAATATTTTTTATTTTGTCATTTGATATTTTTTGTGAATTTTCTCTTTTCTGGTTATTTTTAATTCATTTTAAATAGTTTTTGATATTCAAAAAATACAAAAATATTTTTCTAACCTATTTGAATGATGATGGATCTATGAAAAATATTCTTATCAATTTTTTTATTGATTTGAGATTTATTTGGGATTTTAGTTCAATTAGGTTATTTTTATTCATTTTTAATTGATTAAAAATAGTTTCTGACTTTTAAAAATGCTGAAATTTTTGTCAAACTTTGTTTGACCTTGTTGAAATTGGGATAAATTACTTAGACCTTTCAAGGTTGATTTGAAGTGATTTTGAAGTTTGACTTTTCTATTACTTTTAATTCAAGTTTATTTTAATTTTGAAAATGCCAAAAATATTTTTGCTTATTGTTTGATCTCCAATCTTCATCTCATTTCTGATTTCTCATTGTTTGACTTTGACTTTCAATGTCATTTGGTCAATACATATGGATTGGTACATGTTATTTCATCTTATGCATTTTGATCTTTCCATTTCTTTATACATTCTTCATCTTCTTCTTCTTCTTCTTCTTTCTTCTTGATCAATGAGTTGAAGGTTGATAAGTTAGCATTGATTAGGGAGACTTAATCTTCCTTGATTCAAATCTAATTCATCTTGATCAATTGATCAAGTGAATGGCTTTGCATTAAGGATAGGTTGTTTTCTAAATCATGCAAAAGGCTTAAACCAATACAAGATCAATTCTCTTTTTTTCTTTTTGGCATGGCAAGTTGTTGGAACTTGGTTCACTAATCAAGACTTCTAACTTGTGTTGTTGCCTATATTATTATTGACCGGCCTCAGATAGTTGTGACTTCTACATAAGTCCAATTACGATTGCTTAACATAGCGCTAAATTCGCCTTATGGCACACTAATTACTAACACTAACCATTAACAATTAACATTTACCTTTTCCTCTTTACTTTTATGCAATTTATTATTCTTGCACATATTATCCATTTGTTTTTCTTTTTGCTCACTTGAGCACATGTTTATGTTAATTCCATTGCCTTTTGCTCACTTGAGCACATAATTGTGTATATATTATTGATCGCGACTTTATGAGTCTATTAGGGTATTAACTGCAAGTGCACAGTCTAATCGCGTAGTTTTAAAAGATATCGATCCCACTGGGACTTAATGAATCGATATACCGTTTTTCTAGGGTTACTGCGTAAAGCTAAGGCGGATGATACTTTGATGATTAGGGGGGCAAGTAAAACTAAACTTGGATCTAGATTAAATATCAAATAACACGGATATCGGTATGTGGTTCGTCGTAATTAGGGAATCAAATCTTCGTTGGTCTTTTTCTTAATTTAAAATAAGTCTTTTCAGTAGACACTATTAATTGAAAGCCTTTTCCTCAAACTCTCGCTCTGTTGAATCAGACTATGACTTTATATTAACGTACTCTCTCACTATTTCGCTAAATCTAAAATCACTTTTTGAAAACAATAGAATCTATAGAAACTCTTTTTAAGAAAATACTAACCGTTTAAACACCCTCGTCTCAAACTCTCGCTCTGTTGACTTAGATTATATGATTAAACTTAAATGCTTAACTCTCGTCCTCACATTTAACTTTTAAACATAATTTTTGAAAATGATTAGAATTTAATTAACCTTAAAAATTGCTCTCGCCCTGATTTAAAGTTAATGTCCAATTTACATTGTCCAGTTAAAAGCTCAAACTGTCGTTCTATTGATTTTAACTTCTTTATGTCTTTTACTCGCGTACAAAAACTTTGGTATTAACTTTGTAAATTGAGACCAGAAAAGGAGTGACTATATTTTTAAATAAATTTAAACCAACTCAGTTTTGATTCCTTTATTCCGCTTACTTTACATACCGATATCTAAATTAATTAGCCGAACATGCTAGACACGCATAAACAATAATTATGCATAAATACGACCATATCAGACAAACGATATAGATAAACAGCAGCACAGAGCATATATAAATTAAAACAATAACTCAATTAATTAATGAACCTGTAAAATTAATAGAAATCTTGGTTATTCCCTAGCTTCAATGCTTGAACACTCCACCACAAGCCGGTTGGATTTGTTCTTCACAATCTTCGATCAGACAGGAAAATAAACACAAGGAAATAAAATACTATGATTTGACGTAAGGTTAGATCCAGTAAAAATTACACAATAGTTTCCGGTGTAGAAACTATCGTGTGAAAATTAATTGAATGCTTAGAAAATTAAGCTAGCAAAGAAAAGAAAATAAAAAATGCTAAGAAAATAGAATGCTGAGAAAATATATTGTTGTAAAAAATTGCACGGCGAAAAGGAGGAACCCTCCATTGGATCCCTTGAGGTCTATTTATATTCATCCGTAAAGTAACCGTTTTTTCCAAAGTCTCTTCAGTAGGAGAGAACGTGCTTCTGTTACGCGCGTCAATGCCAAAAAATAGGAGTGGGGGGGTGTGACGTTCATCATACCATGTGTTACGGTTGTAACACTAAGTAGAGGGGCGTGACGCTCGACACGTGAGTGTGGCGGTCGTCACAGCCATTTTCCTTGTAGTTGGCGTGGGCTAGGCTTTAGTGAGATGCTTTTCCTACAAAGTCTTCTTTTTGCACCCCTTTTCTTTCTTTTTCACCCATGCTTTAAATAATGACACCTGAAATAAATAATAAGAAAATACCAAGTAATATCGAATAATATAAAATAAATTGAATCAAATAACAATATAATTTAATTAAATCAAGTCCAAAAATATGATATTATTTCATGTTATCAAACTCCCCCACACTTAGACTTTTGTTTGTCCTCAAGCAAGATACAATGTAGAAATCAATTTAAAGTATTAGCCAGATGAAATTTCCAAACACACATCAATTCGTAATAGGTTGAAAGTAAATCTCGTTTAGAAATAACCTGAGCTTAATCTTAACATCAAAAATTACTGTAACAACACTAGATAACTTCACCTTATGCAAACCAGTTCGAGTCATGCTATTATAGCTAGCCTAGTTCTTTTACTCTTATTTCACCCGTTTTCATTCTAGCGAAATCACATTAAGCCCTTTATCTTTTCGCGCACATAGTGGAGTAACCTGTTAGCGATTCTGATCCCCTTTTTAGCTGGAAGTTCTGGTACATAAGTTGGATAACTTCGTTATTTGGTCCATTGCAAATTGCGGGGGATCGGACCGTAGTCTGCCCTACCAAGTTCAGCACCAGAAACCGCTAAACCAACTCACAATGGATCGTTCATACCATGTTTTTGTAGGGTCCGCAACCTTTGGATTAAATGATCGGGTAAGGATCACCTAACTTAATTAGTGCATTTCCTGATTTTTAATATGTTGTTTTGGGAATCATTCACTTGTATTCATCGGCTATCCACGTAGTTTGCTATTAAGATGGTGCCGACTTCTCGTATAAATTACTCGGGGTTACTATAAAACTAAAAGTTCAAGGAATTTGTATAATAGGTACTTAGCCTGATCTAACATGTTGAGGTTTTTAGAGCGTTGGGGCGGTAATACTTTTGTCTTAATTTCACTCAAGTTTGATAAAATAGGCAACCTTTATACTTATTGAGTGTGTTGAAGTTTTGTTATGGCTCAAGAAAATTGAGGGGAATAGATAATGAAAATTTTCACGCTAGGGACTCGACTTAAAATAAATAAATAAATAAATAAATAAATAAATAAATATATATATATATATATATATATATATATATATATATATATATATATATATATATTAATTAATGAAAGGGAAATAACATACTTGAAAGGGAAAAAATTGAAAGGGAAATAAATATTACTGGAACAAAGTTTGCCCCCCTACACTTAAATAAAACATTGTCCCCAATGTTTAAAGAAAAGCGAAAAGAAAGGAAAAATTGGAACCCAAACTCAATTGTGCCTGCGTCCTCTTGTTCTCCGTCCCGGTGAGCGTTGATGTACTGCCAAGTCATCAAACCTGTTGAGCAAGTCAGTGAACCGCTGGTCGGTGATTGCATTCCTCTCTTCTTGTTGTTGTTGCATCTGGCGCATGAGTTACATTACTTCGTTATTCTGCGCATGCATGGCATCAAGTCGTTGGGCTTGATGTTCAATAACATCCATGATGTCATCATTTGTTACAGGTCTTCTTCTTCGACGACGTCGGGAGGATGGACCAGCCACATTATCGGAAGGATTATGTGGGGTCGAATGTTGCTCAGGACCTTGATCGCCATGCTCCATTTCATCAAACTCGTCTGGGGGCGGGTTTGCTTGGGTAGGCTCGGTAGCTTCGGGAGCATTCAGATCGTAGATGAATCGGTTGGGGTTGTTGACATCGGTGAGGGCAATGTTGGGCAAAACAACGCTTGGGACCTCTTGGTTATTCACCATCAGATAATACCTCCCACCTACCCTATTTTTGATTAAGCGGCTGGAGCGACAATAGCTTATATCCATAAAAAGGGGTGGCAAAGATTGCAAATTTTGAAGTCGGTCCCCTAGATTTAAGCTGAGTGCGATGGTGGTTATTAATCCTCCAATCACAAAAGGTTGACGTCCTCGAGCACAAAGGGTACGGATATGGTGAAGCAAGAAAGAGGCGGCATTTACCTTTGTGTCGGTTGAAAAGATGCAGTGCAGGAAGAATAATTCCTTCGCGTTGACTTTGCTGTTGTTGGGTCTTCCAAAAATGGTGTTTTGCAGAATACAGATAAAATACCGGATAATGGGGTTGTGTATGTGCGAAGCAAGTAAGGCATCCCAATTGGTGGTTTCCACACCGGATATTTTTCCAAAAAGGTTGAATGCATTAGTGTTCCACTCTGAGTTTGGAGGGATTCTTGGGTGGACTTGGTCTCCTACAGGAAAGTGTAGCATGGCACTCAACTGGTCCCGAGATAGTGAGTACTCAGTGTTGAACATGCGGAAATTTGCGGTACCGGTTAAGTATTCGTTCTCACCGGTTGGACTGGTGTAGGAATAAGAACTTAAAAACTCCAAGGTGAGTGATGGGTATGTAGGATGATTTTGTGTGCAAAGAAAGTTAAATCAGAAAGCCTAAGTAGTCATTGCACACCTTGAAGTAATCCTAATTCTTGTAAGCAATTTAAATCAGGGTACCTGGTGGATATGACACCGCGTTGTTGGAACCGAACGAACTGCTCCCGTTGATAGTTATCATCTTCAGAGCGGAAAATAATATTTCCGAATTGCACTTCTTGATGTTGGTTCTCCGCAATATTGATAGGTAGGTAGAAAGAAGGAAAAGAGGATGAAATATATTTGTATAGAATGGTTTGTTGGAATGATGTGGTGTAGGAAGAAAAGGATTGTAGGTATTTATAGGAAAAGTTTTGGAATTGGGAAGAGGAGTGGGTGAGAGAAAAATAAATGTGGATGAATGTGAGTGGAATGGAGTAAAGAGGTGAGATGAATGGGGAAATGGAGTAACGGTCATGACCTTAACGGTCAGCAACGTTTACGAGAAATCACGCTGTCACGCTCGTGACAGAAGGTGTTACGGGCGTCACAGGCTGCGTGGCGACCGTGACTGCTGGTGTGACGCTCGTCACGTTGGTGGGCATGCAACGGTCACTACGCCCGTGATAGCATGTTGGTGCTTCATTAATTCTTTTTATTTTATTTTTTTTGTTTTGTTTATTATATTTGCTATTGTTTTATTTTTAATTTGCCATGAATGCTACGCTACTACACCATAGTGTATATATTTTTTTTTTCTAATATGCCATGTAAGTAGTATCATACAATATATCTCATCATTGGGAAATTTAGACAGTGCATAAATCAAAATAAAATTTAATTTAACCAATAATGCCAATAGCTTCATAAAAATAGACATAATGTAATATTTGACTGAAAAATAAATCATGCCAAAAATAAATCCTAAGATTAAAATTTATGTCAAACGAAACTATAAATTTCCTAAAACTAAAACTAGTTAACTGCACTTCTTCTAGCCACTTGTAGAATCTCTCGTCGGAGGAGCAAAGGAATTGACATGGTGGAGCAACTCATGAAATTGATTTGTCATTCTACTCATGTATTCCATAAATTCATGTCCCATCTTAGTTAACTCTTCTCTAATGGAATCTTGTTCTGACATCAAAGCTTGAATGGCGGTATTATAATTAGTTCCGGGCATATGATGTCTAAGATCAGGTATTGCCGATTCTGCGGATGGGATAGGATGAGGTGGAAAGGTAGCATCATGGTAACCAGTTGGTGTCTGTGGATCAGACTCAGCATAAGGAATCTGGTCGTCAAGAATCTCATAATCTTGGATGGTTTCAACAGATCTAACAGGGGAAGGTATTCCATCTAGGTTGTAGAGCCAATTATTTCGGTTATGGACACTAGTCATCGGGCTAGGCATGGTGAATAGGTAAAGAACTTGGTTATTAATTATTAGTTCAAACTCTTCAGGTCCAAGGTTTCCTATAAACATAGTGTTGAAGAGGAAAAGTATATTCATAGGCTCAATGCCACAAAAAGGATTCAAATCAAGCATGGGTTGGCGCAATCCGATAGCATTTGCAATCATAGTTATCAATCCTCCTATTTGAATCGGTGCACGGTCATCTTGAATAAGGAGGTCAAAATTCGCCAACATATAAGTGGCATCATTCACTGGACGGTTCTAGAAAGCACAAAATATTATGAAGAGTTCATCACGTGATACTGTGGTAATGTTTGATCTCTTCCCAAAAAGAGTGTGTCCTAGGATCTTGTGGAAATAACGAAAAGCTGGGTTATGTATGTTTCCAGAAAGAAACTCATGTTCCTCGGGGTCGTCATTTCCACTCAAACTTCCCCAAAAATGCTCAAGCTCTTTATATTCAAAAAGGTCTTCTTGGCTTATGGTGAATGTGTCAAAAGAAGTAGGGAACCCTAAGAGGTTAGTAAATTCTTGAATGTTATACTGATACTCCATATTGAACATCCTGAATTGAATGAAACCTCGGTTAATTCCTTTTCCACGGTTTGGTAAATAAATCAGGGAGCTAAGGAATTCTAGAGTTAGCCTCCGGTAAGTAACAAATTATCTCCGAATAGGAGTGGTTTCCCACCCTATTTGACTCAGCAGATATAAGACACTCTCTCTTAGTCCAAGAACGGTCATTGCCCAATCATCAGCATAAAAGCTTGGGTGCATCTCTCTCTCAGCTAGTTCTTCAAATTTTTGTCTCTGAGCTCTCCCTCGGAATTTGATACCCGTGCGATCAATATGTCCCATCAGGTTAGTGTTAACTAAAGAAAAGAAAAACAAGAATTTAGTCAGGATTTGGCCAGATGCCGAAAGAAGAAAAGAAGAAAAATTTAATAAAATAAAGGATATGAAGAATGAATACTGAATAAAATTAAAAGAATAATCAAAGAAAAATAAAAATTTGTGGGTTGTCTCCCACGAAGCGCTTTGTTTAATGTCGCAAGCTCGACATAAAACTATTAAATGTTAATCTATTAATTTTGGAGACAATACGTCTAAGTGCAGGACCTACGAGTTTTCATTGTTTTCAGCATAATGATAATGTTTTAGACGCTGCCCGTTTACGATAAATGCTTCAATAGATTTTCCTTTAATTTCTACAGCCCCACTAGGAAAGACATTAGTGACTTGGAAAGGGCCTGACCACCTAGAGCGTAGTTTTCCTGGGAATAACTTAAGTCTAAAGTTAAACAATAGGACTACATCGCCTTGTTTGAAAGTTTTCCTTGATATACGTTTATCATGCCATTTTTTCATTCTTTCTTTGTAGACTCTGGCATTTTCGTATGCGTCTTGTCTAAGTTCCTCTAATTCGTTTATATCAAGAATTCGCTTTTCACCGGTGGCCTTATAGTTTAAATTTAAATTTTTAATAGCCCAATAGGCCTTATGTTCTAACTCCACTGGGAGGTGGCAAGATTTACCATAAATAAGCTTAAATGGAGTTGTTCCTATGGGAGTTTTGTAAGCGGTTCGATATGCCCATAAAGCTTCGGGTAATTTTGATGACCAGTATTTCCTCGATGTAGCTACAGTTTTTTCCAATATCTGTTTAATTTCTCTGTTAGACACTTCCACTTGTCCACTAGTTTGAGGATGGTAAGGTGTTGCTACTCGATGTTTTACACCATACTTAAACAATAATTTTTCGAGTATCTTAGATATGAAATGCAATCCACCGTCACTGACTACTATTCTTGGGACACCAAATCTTGGAAAGATTATATTCTTAAAGAGTTTAATTACTACTCGTGTGTCGTTTGTTGGAGAAGCTATAGCCTCAATCCATTTTGATATGTAGTCAACCGCTACGAGTATGTACTTGTTACCAAAAGAAGGTGGAAAAGGTCCCATGAAATCTATTCCCCACACATCGAAAATTTCTACTTCCAAAATGCCTTTTTGTGGCATCTCGTTGTAACACCTCAAAATTTGCCCTCCTCTCTTGGGACTAGCTTAGCATATTGCATTTCATTTTTAGGACATTAGGCATTGCATATTTGCATATCATGTGGCAACGTTGAGCAAGTCATCCTCCTAGGTCTTGATCAGAAGATAAAGAGGTTAATAGATGCAAGCTAAGGGTTTCATTGGATTGATCACTAATCATCTGAGGGTTGGTGTTTCAAATTAGGGTTTCTTGATTCCTCAAGGGAGGTTGAGCTTTATCTTGGTTGAAATGATACATCATCATCATCATGGTTTTATCATCACCAAGAGATTCATTATGCTTGATCAGATTCCTTGAGATTAGGGTTTTGACCTCTGGTCAACCCTAATCATCTGCATTGTGCCAGTCAAGGCTTGTCAAGGAGATGAGGGTTTCAATGGATATGGGGATTATCATATGATTATATTGAGCTTATGGAAGCTAGGGTTTCATGGTTGAGCCATTTCATCAGGAGATTGGGGCTCAAGAGCATCTATGCATGGCCAGTTCATCTATCAGTCAACAAAAGTCAACCACAGGTCAACTGATGGATTTGGAGGTGGGAGAGGGTTAGAGACACTTCATTCATGTCCAAACAAGTTTCATTTGACATTTCAAACATCAACAATGAAGAAAATAAAGTCAGATGGAAACTTTCCAAAAATAGAAAGTGACTTGTAATTCAAAATTGCCAAAAATGGAAAGGTTTTCCCCTTAAAATTACATGTCCACAAATGCTTCAAATGAAATTTTGTTCAACATGAAAGTTGTATATCTTGCTCTCACCTTTCCAAAAAGTCCAAGAACATGGATTTCTCATGTGTGGTTGGCAAGTTATGCATTGATCATTGTCAAGAAAAGTTGAATTTCAAAAGTGCATAACTTTTGATTCATGAGGGCAAATGAAGTGGGACTTTTTGGAGCAAATTTCTTTTGATCTCCTCTATCATAATCAAGAATCACATTTCATTAAAACTCATCACACAAAAAGTGCATTTTTCAAGTAACCTTAATTGGAAAAGTGGAGGGAAAAAGTGAATTTGAGAAATATGCATTTGCCACACTTCCAATCACTTGAACTTGATCTAAAATCACATTTGGAGGGTGTTTGGCTCAAATTTCGTGCACTGTAGCAAGGTTATCATGTGCATAGGGTGTTTTGACCAACATTAGATAACACTTGCATTTTCTTTAATCACTCACTTTTGGCTAATTGAGATTAAGGGAATGATTAATCCACCATATATAAGGCTAATGCTAACAGAATTTTGGATTAACACTTCATTCAAACAGATCTAGATCAAAAAATCACCAATTCTCTCAACTTTTTCTCTTCATTTTTTCTGCAAAATCTTCATAGAACTTGCATTGATCTTTGTTGTTCCAACATACACAAGCCTATTGGAGTTGAGTTGAAGCAAGGAATCGCCACTGTTGAGTAGAATCGAGGACTGTAGCAAGAAGCATCTTCAATGGAAGCTGCACATTTGAGCAAGATCCAAGACACTTGAGCTTTGATTCTTCATTCATTCATCTTCCTAATCAGTATTGAGCTTCTGTTTCAACTTCACAAGGCCAGAAAACCACGAATTCATTTCTGCTCTTCAATTCAGGTTGGATTTCGAATCTTGCAATTCATAAAATGTTGATGTGTTTTTGATAGATCGTGCCATGCTGAGTGTACTGAACCTTATAGTTTTGGTTTTCATTAAGATTTGAGTGAGATATTGTGATTTGAATTTGGTTGTCAAAACTTATTCTGCTCGATCCGAACAATATAGTGAGAATTAAGACAAATCATGTTTGGATTGTTGTTGTGCTTGAGAAGACGAAACTATTGATGTATCATTTGTTAATTTCTGTGAAAATTGTTCATCACCTGGAAATTGTATGAAGAACATGATGAATGTGTGAAGAACCCTAGCCAGAGCGTGTTTGATCTGCATATTCGTTTGTTTGCATGTTTTTGATGTTTGTATGCCATGAGGCCAATCACACTGTGCCACGCACTTAAGTGAAACGCGGCGTTTCACTTAAGTGGCGCTAGATTCAAATATAAACGCGGCTCGAATCCAGGCTTCAGCAGTTTTCAATTTTGGCTTTAGCTTTTTATTCCGTAAGCTTCATATGTTCATATGCTTTGATCTATCATTTATTTATTTTTTCATGCCATTAGAAAATTCATATCTCACAAAATATTTGTCCAATTAATATGAGATTTTTTCCATGATAATCCTTGCCATGTCTACTTTTTTTTTGATGATTTTTATGAAAATTGTGCACGTGTGGAATCTGTTTGGGCTTAGGGTTTATGTGAACATGTCATTTGTTGCACCTTGCTTGCTATTTTGATCATGAAATGATGATGCTTAATTGGATGGAGCTGAAATTTTATATGAATAATCTAGACACCTTGAGGAGCATTTTGGTATATAGTTTGTGATTTTTGCATTTTTGGATTGAGAGATATGACCTGATCATTAGAGGTGTGACAATTTGTGTCACACCATTTCTTGTCTAACTTCCTGATTTTTGTTACCATGCCATATGAACTCAAAATGACCTGAAATTTTGCATGTTGAACCTTTTGGATGTTAAGTTTGAATGTGAATTCTTGTGGATTTTTTGAGTGCATTTCGAATTTGATTGAGATTTTCTCCCCTGTTTGACCAAATGTGGACTATTTGTGAGTCATGATTTTATTTGATTTGTGAAATTCTTGTTGCTTATTGGATGGACTTGAAATTTTACACATGTATTCTAGACATCTTGAAGTGTGTCATGGCTTTGATTTGGTTCATTTATCTTATGCCAATTCTGTTTTGTGCTTGCTTGAAGTTGATGCATGATTTGATGCCTTGTATGAGCTTGTTTGAACATGCTTTGATTTATGGATATTAATTGACTTGCCTCCACTTGTCCAAATGGATTGAAATTTGGTGTGATTGTCATGTTATGAATGCTGTTTGAGCATGAATTTTTTGGTGATTTATTGAGTTGTTTGTGAGTTGATTTGAATTGGATCTTTCTGTTTGGCCCTATGAGGTTTCAAATTGCATGCTTTGTACTCTTTGCCTCATGAAATGAAATTGGTTGATGATATGAATGTGAAACCACTTGGATTTGATTCTTATTTGATTGATCTTGATTTTTGATAAGTTTCATGTTCTGTTTTGGTTTATTGCTCTCATTTTGACCCTAGTCTTGTACTAGTGGTTTGTGCTCTCACATTTGAGCTTTGTTTCAGGTCAAAGAGTACAATTGCTTATACTTGATGATGTGCACTCAATTGGAGTTGGTTTATTGCTTGATTATGACTAACTTTGAGCTTGTTTTGTAGGCATTGAGACTTGTACTTATGCCTTGTGGCTTGCACCTTTGTGCATTGATGCTTGTTATCTGTTTGTGTTGTGGACTTGTAATTTTCTGTTTGACTTCTGTTTGAGCTGTGTAACTGACTGTGTTGGATTGATTTCAGGTACCTTAGTTGCTATAGTTCTTTGAACTTTGCTTGGTTGCTTAACCAACTAGGTATGATTCCTTTGACTTCATGTAGTCTGGAAGACCTGGCCTGTTACTTGGCCAGGAACCTGTCTGAAGTCCTCCTTAAGAGGCAATGCTTGTGCTTGTTTATTTTTGTCCCCAAGCAGGAAAAGACCTTTGTTAAGGCAATTGGCAGAACACAAGAGATGTGCAATCCATCTCCTGCTATTCTTGTTGAGTCATCCCTCTGCTCACACCACTGTGTTGATGCATTGTGGATATTAACCCAAGATCCTTGTACAGTTGTACAGTTGAGTCAGAGTCATAAGTGTAGAAGGGTTCCCACTTTCTGGACCCACACTTCATTTGTCTGAAGCTCTCCCTAGCCAGGGATAAGAGCTGTGAGGCACACCCCTCACTTCCTATTTCATCTGCTTCACCCTAACTCTCAATGTTAGGGTTAAGAGCTAACATCACCTGATACAGTTGGCTTGCTTTTGCAGCCTAACCCTTGTGTGAGCCTACTTTGTCTGTATATAGTGTGTGCTAATTGTGAATGTTTGCTTTGTTTTGATTATGCTTGCATGCTTTGCTTTGCCTGTTTAGGATTAGCTTGCTGCCTGTGCAAGTAGATAGAAAACTCAACCTAGGACCATTGTGGAATACATGATAACTATTAGGCTCGAGTCAGTCTCCCTTCTAGTTGGTCATTTCCCAGTCTCTGGTTAGGAGAAAGTTTCTCCCCTGTTCAGGGGAACTACGTTGCCCTGATCCTCATACCAGATGAGGTACGTAGGCAGGAGGTCGTACGAGATCTCTCCGGGCACCCTTTTTCTCTTTGTGTGTGTTTGCTTGACAGTTGCTAGGCTCGAGTTCCCGACTCCTTAGTAGCTTGTTGCTTGTTTCTTCTTGTGTGTGTAGGAGATGGATGTAAGCCCAGTGATTGGCATTCCGTATCCTCTTGTTGTGTGCTTGGAGTCCGGTATAAGTCCATCAAGTGGCATCTGGTTTCCAGTGTGGGTCTGTTTGGTTCGGAAGCTGATGTAAGTCCAGCGATTGGCGTTCGGGTTCCATGTTTGCCTGTTTGTGTGTGTTTTGTTTCGGCGTGCATGAGCCGAACTACGGTAGCTCTGATTCTTGTTCCAGACGAGATACGTAGGCATAGGATGCGATATCCTAGCGAGCCCTCTCCCCTCTTCTCCCATCTGTGTTGTTTTCAGTGTGTGTGTGTGATGTTTGTTTTAGCAACCTTTTCTTTCTTTTAGAGCGTGGATCCCGTCGAGTACGATGGATGCGTAGGGGTGCTAATACCTTCCCTTCGCATAACCGACTCCCGATCCCATTCTCTTTGGTCGCGAGACCATGTCTTTTCCAGGTTTACTTCGAGCGTTTCCTTTCCCTCTTTGGGATAAATAACGCACGGTGGCGGCTCTGTGTTGTTTTGTTTTAGCCCGCCGGTTGTTTTTCGCGGATGCGACAACTGGCGACTCTGCTGGGGAAAACAGAAGTTGACTTATTGTTGGTCCATCTTCCCTAAGCGAGTCTCTCCTAGCGCTCTAGGATAGTTTAGGTTGCTTGTGTTGCTTTATTTATTGCATTTATTATTCTGTGGTGTATATATTTGCATAAATATTTGCATGCATCATACTATCATGTTGCTGTCCTCTGTACAGGTGGTTCATCTGATTTGGGGGTGGGTGTTCTGAGTGGGGCTAAAACCCAGGCCCGAGTATACACCTAGGATTAGTGTGATCTCACGTTCCTCACATGCTGGTTGGGCATGTTGTTGCGATGTGACATACCACAAGCCGGGCGAGGTTCATCTGAGAGTGCTCTTCCTTTGTGGGGTTTTCCACTCTGGTCGGGTCACCTCTCTTGAACTATTGACTTCGGTGACCGATCTTTCCCGGATCTTTGGTTTAGACAATCTTAAGAGAGCTGCAGCGGCACACCCGAAAGGGCAAACCCGTTGAGTATCTTTGCCCGATTGTCGAGACTATTATCCGCCTTAGGATGACCTGATTAGAATTTACCTGTGAGGGAAGGGTGTTTCTTTCAGATGCATATTCAGATGGTGACTTTGATGGTGACTATTGGTTCCGTTGATCAGAGTCCTATTTATAAATCGGATTTATGGACATTTATTTCTGAGACGCCGAAGTGCTGTCCGAGTTATTTATCAGTGGGGATCCGTTTATTTCAGGATTCCCCGGGCCGATTCAGAGATTATTGTGGGTATCTGCTCAGAGATTGTCTGATGATGATGATGGTGTATCTGTCCGTTCCGTTTATTTCGGAACTCCCAAGTTGGACTTGTGTTTGCTCAGTACCTCAGATGGTTGTGATCAGTTCAGAGATCAGGTTTCAGTGCAGCAGATGATCAGATGACTTGGAGGATGGCAATGCATTGTATTCATTCATCAGCATCATTAACATTTTGCATTTATCTGCATCTAACACATGTTTACCCATATGCATGGACATTTTCGATCGAGATCCTGGTTGAGAGACTTCTTGCTCAGACATGAGGACCGGTCTGAAGGACGATGTTGTCTACAGCTTCTTTGACCCAGAGATCAGTCTGCTGAAGGATATGATAGCATTGATTGCACCCGACCATGTGGGGATGTTCAGAGAATCATACAGAGGTATTCTGAAGATGGTTTTCAGACTCACTGACAGAGATAGGAGCGCCATTCATACTCTTCTCCAGTTCTATGATCCGGGTTTGAGGTGCTTCGTCTTCCCAGATTACTTATTGGGGCCTTTGATGGAGGACTATGCTGGTATCTTGGGCATTCAGATCAGAAATCGGGTTCCTTTCTATGCTACTAAGGATGAACCCGATATTGGTGGGATTTCCCGTGCTCTTTATTTGAGTCCGGAGATGGTAAAGGGGAGTCTGAAAGAGAAGGGGAAGTTGTCTGGTTTTCATCTGAGTTTCCTAGAGGCTAAGGCTAAGGAGCAGGCGGAGTTGGGTAACTGGAAGACGGTCTGTGCCTTGACTGCCATGAGTATTTATGGGATTATTCTGTTTCCTAATCAGAAGAGCTTCGTGGATATTAATGCCATCCGTTTGTTTGTTCAGAGGAATCCCATCCCTACCTTGATCGGAGATGTCTATTACTCGGTCCATAACAGGAACGAGAAGCGACATGGGGGATTGATCCGATGTTGCACTCAGCTGCTATACAAGTGGTTTATGGGATATTTGCCTTCCAAGGGTGCGTTTGTTCTTCTTGACCAGACTGTTAATTGGGCGACCAAGCTGATGGGTTTGCGGGCCAAAGACATAGCTTGGACCCACAGTAGCGGGGTGGGACAAGACTTCATTTGCAGTTGTGGGAGTTTTCCCAACGTGCCACTTATAGGAGTTCAGGGTTGCATTAATTATAACCCTACGCTTCTTAAGAGACAAATGGGATTCGCTATGGAGGTTCCTCCTTTCAAGAGTGAGATTCAGGAAACTTTGTACTTCCCGGTTGAGGGCAATCAGGCCAGGTTGAGACAAGTATCTGATGCATGGCGCAACATTCAAAGGAAAGGCAAGTTTTCTTGGGGTAGAGCTAATAACAGGTCTTTTCCTCCGTTTGATGACTGGCTTAGTAAGAGAGTGGAGCTTACTTGTCTACCGTTTCCTATGGTTGACCCTTGGTATCCGTTGATCGAGGAATCTCCTTCTTCTGTTAGTATGGACGAGTTTCTAGAGATGAAGCGGGAGAGAGATCAGTTGCTTGCAGAGAAAACGGAATTGGAGATGAGTGTCGCTCGGGTTCAGAGGGCTAATCAGGAGATCAGAGGGAAGATGGAAGATCAAGACAAGCGACATGCTCTGGAAGTGTAGCGCTTTGAGATGGATACTGCCTACTATGGGAAGATCAGCCAAGCCTTAGCGTCATCCACCAGGGAGCACGACATCACCAAAGAGAGATTGGCTAGAGCTTCAAAGGTCATTGAAGATGAGAAGAGGAGGCAAATCCTCGTGAGGGATCAGAGGGATGACAAAGTCAGAGTTCTCATCACTGAGTGGGAGGCAAAGCTGAAGGTTAAGGAAACAGAGAATGTGAAGATCATTGCCGAGAGAGATCATTGTATTGCCGAGAGGGATCACTATATTGTTGAGAGAGATCATTACTTCAGGCAGATGAAGATTCACCAGAAGGAGGTAGGGAGATTACAGCAGGAGAACACCGAGCTCAGGTTCGCCGCAGAGTTCGCGAAGATGGTTGATGAGATAGGGCCTTCTGTGGGACCCTCGTCAGGATAGACCTTTTTCATTTGTGTGGATTACCGTCAGGCCTGTTGACGGAATTCACTTGCTTGTATTTTCTTCCTGATTCTGGAGAACTGTATTTGACTTGTATCAGCTTTGATGTATGACTATGGCACTCTTTGTGCATTTTGATATGATGGTTGTTTTCATTCAGTGATCGATCTTCAAGCTTTATTTGCTTTCCTGTATGCACTCACACAGCACATACATGGTTGGGGGGTATTATGCTAAATCATATATCTCTGATCTGTATGATGAAATCAATGATGAATATCAGAATATTGCTGCCGGATTATTATCTGTCTCAATGAAGCCAGGATCGAGAGACAAAGTGTTCCTCATGTGGATAAACACTGCATTCATGCATGATCATAATAACGTGTTTTTATTTTGCAGGTATCAGTTCTAACGTGCTTGATTGTTTCAGGAATCATTGCTCGTGCTCGTAGAGTTGTACCTTTGCACTCAACACGCCCTCACAGATATTTCACTCGACGCAATACTCCCAGACTGATGGATCTCCCAAACACGGATATTCTCGAGCTGAAGGACAAAATGAATGAGTTGATCAACATCATGCAGGGTTTCGCAGTTGGTCAGAAAGCTTTGGCTGATAAAGTTGAAAAGCTCGAGCGGGCTTCTACTGCTAACAGCGGTGTAAACCTGGATGGTGTCTCCAACCAGGGGCTTGGTGGATCCAGAGACGGTGGAAAAAGAGCAACTGTGGGTATGGTGAATAATAATGCTGGAGGTTTCGGTGCTGCTGGTGGTGGTCAACCTGGTCCGATGGGTCAGAATATGAAAGATAGTCTGTTCCCGCCATTCTTTGGGGTTGATGATGACAGAGAGGAAGACAGGGAGGCTGATCAATTCTCTATGCACAACGAGCCATTTGGGCAATATGGCGTCCAACCTCCGAACAAAGAGATACAGTTGTTGGCTGAGAAGATCAGAGCTTTGGAGAGCTATGCCACTCCCGGGGTCGTAAACATGTCAAATATGGGGCTAGTCGAGGGGATTGTGATCCCACAGAAGTTTAAAGCGCCCGCTTTTGATAGATACAATGGGAGTTCCTGCCCGGAAACTCATCTGCAAGAACTCGTCCGTAAGATCTCTGCACACACTATGGACCAAAAGCTTTGGATGTACTTCTTCCAAGACAGTCTTTCTGGAGGCTCTTTGGAGTGGTACACCAAGCTTAAGTCGTCTGATATTAAGAGCTGGCAAGATCTTGGGGACGCATTCTTTAAACAATATCAATTCAATGCTGACATGGCTCCGAGTCGTACCCAGCTGCAGGGTATGTCTCAGAAGTCAAGTGAAGGGTTTAAAGAGTATGCTCAGAGGTGGAGAGTGTTGGCTGCCAGAGTGCAACCTCCGCTGGTGGACAGAGAGATGTCGGATTTGTTCATGGGTACCCTGTAGGGGGCATTCGCTGAAAGGATGGTGGGATGTCCAGTGACCAACTTTGCAGACATCGTTGTGGCTGGTGAAAGGATAGAGAGCTGGCTGAAGCTCGGAAAGATACAGGGTAGTGCTTCATCCTCAGGATCGAAGAAGCCCTTCGGGAACGGCCAGAGGAAGAAAGAGGGTGATACAAGTGCGGTGTACACTCAAAGGGGACCCAGTAGGGATCGTTACTTTCAGCACACTGCTGCAGTAACTATTCCTGCTGATAGTCAGCAGCAGCCTGCACAGCAACAACAACAACAGCAACAGCAAAGACAACCATTTCAGCAGAGGCCGTAGAGGGCTGGATACCAGGTCAGGGGGAGGATAAATGATAGGCAGTTTGACAGGCCACCTGTGACATACTCCTTTTTGTTAAAGAAGCTGAAGGATCTGGGGTTGGTACAGTTAAGAACTCTGGCACCTTTGAGACCTGATCAGAGGCCAGCCAGTTTCGATGAAAGTGCCAAATGTGAATTCCATTCAGGTGCGCCCGGGCATACTGTTGAGGACTGCAAAGCTTTTAAGCACGTAGTCCAAGACCTGGTGGATTCGAAAGCAATCAACTTCGCACCATCTCCCAATGTGAATGCTAATCCCATGCCCGCGCATGGTCAAAGGGGGGTGAATGCTATCTCTGAGGAGGGCCGAATTGGGCTGTCTAGTGTTGATCAGTTGAAGACTCCTTTGGCTGAGGTCAAGAGGCAGTTGTTGTTGAATGGGGTTTATCCGGGCTGTGGAAAGGATTGTGCTGCATGCACTGTTGCTCCTGAGGGATGCGTGTTGTTGAAGGAAATTGTCCAGGGGCTGATGGACGATGGAAGTATTCAGTTTGAGAAGGTTGATTTGGGGAAGGATGATGTCTCCACCATAACGATATACTTTGACCCGGTTGATTTGTCAACTCTGGCTGAGGCGGCTCCAGTTACTATTACGGTACCTGGGCCAATTCCCTACGACAAAGATGATGCCGTGCCATGGCATTATGGTGGAGAGGTATATTGCAATGGGGAGAAAGTAGAGGATCAGACTACGGATGAAACCATTGTTTCAAAGGTGGATAATGCCGGACCTAGCGGTTTCACTCGCAGTGGAAGACTGTTTGCTCCGGATACCCTGAGAGGTGGAGAAGGAGAAAAAGAGAAAAAAGAAAAGGTCGAGGCTTTAGCCAGGGCGAAAGGAAAACAAACAGTGGTGAATGATGGTACTCCCGTGATGACACCGGCGCCTGGAGGGTCGGAGGAAAAACTTGATGATGAAGCAGAAGAATTCTTAAGGATCATCAAGAAGTCTGAGTACAAGCTTGTGGACCATCTGCAGCAGACTCCCTCCAAAATCTCAATTCTATCTTTGATGTTAAGCTCTGAGGGGCATAGAGAGGCTTTGATGAAAATTCTGAAGAAAGCCTATGTTCCTCAGGAGATTACAATCAACCAATTGGAGACGGTGGTGTCTAATGTGCATGCCAGCCATGGGCTGGGTTTCACCGACATGGACTTGACTGTGGATGGTAGGAATCATAACCGGGCTCTACACATTGCAATGGAATGTAAAGGAGCCGTGCTTTCGTATGTGCTGGTTGATACTGGCTCCTCGCTAAATGTGTTGCCGAAGAAGGCTCTGGCAAAGCTGAATTGTGAAGGGTTGATCCTGACACCTACAGATTTGATAGTGCGGGCTTTTGATGGGTCGAAGCGGGCTGTATTCGGAGAGGTTGAGCTCCCGGTGAAGATTGGCCCAGAGGTGTTTAAGTCTGTTTTCTACGTCATGGACATTCAGCCGGCATACAGTTGCCTGTTGGGTCGCCCATGGATCCATGCTGCTGGGGCAGTAACCTCGACTTTGCACCAGAAGTTAAAGTACATCTGGGAGGGGCAGGTTGTCACCGTCTGCGGAGAGGAGGACATCTTTGTCAGCCACCTTTCATCATTCAAGTATGTTGAGATGGACGGCGAAATATGGGAGACGCCGAGTCAAGCATTTGAAACCGTTAAGGTGGAGAATGCTCTGTTTGCAAAAGAAGAGGAGAAACCGTCCATATCTTCATATAAGCAGGCCGCCGAGGTGGTGAAGAATGGAGAGGCTCCCGGTTGGGGTAGGATGATGGATATCTCCGCCAAGAAAGACCGCTTCGGAGTGGGTTACCAGCCAGGCAGAGGCTCGTTGGGACAAGGCAGAGGACGCCGTACGTCAGTCACGTTCACCAGTGCTGGAATGCTGGATCCAGATCACATCTGCATGGTGGGTGACGAAACTGATAGTGACTGCGAATTGGACCGATAGATAAAGCCGTGCGCACCAGGGATGGGAATCCAGAACTGGAAGGCTGAAAAGATCATCACAGTCACTCTACTTGAAGAGTAATAATTTCCTGTTTTCAGTTTTATCTGCATGAAAGCCTTACGTTTTTCCCGAAACGTAATGGTCCATTGTAAGGGCCTCATGTTCATATTTGCAAGTTCTGCATCATTAATAAATGGATGTTTTCAGTTAAAAGCGGTGTTCCCTGTTTTTCATTTATTTTTGCAGTTTAAAAACAAAATAAAAATGGCAATGTTTTCATTTTCTTTTTGATTTGTCTCGCTCCGGTTCTAAAGCAATGCATGAATCAAAATTCATGCAGATGCGATCATTCGCCGGATCTCATTGATAACAATTCTGTTACACCCTCATATGACTTCGACAATCCAATCTATCATGCTGAAGAAGAAGACGAAGAAGATTGTGAACTGCCAGGGGAATTAGCCAGGTTGTTGAAACAAGAGGAGAAGGTGATTCAGCCGCACAAAGAGCAGATTGAGGTTGTGAATCTGGGTACCGACAAGGTCAAGAAAGAAGTGAAGATCGGGGCTGCTTTGGAGGCGAGTGTCAAGAGCAGATTGGTGGCATTGTTGAAAGAGTATGTCAACATCTTTGCCTGGTCTTATCAAGATATGCCAGGGTTGGATACCGATATTGTTGTGCACAAGCTACCGTTAAGAGCAGATTGTCCTCCAGTGAAGCAGAAGTTGCGCAGAACTCGACCTGACATGGCAATGAAAATTAAAGAAGAGGTGCAGAAGCAGTGGGATGCTGGTTTCCTTGCTGTCACTAATTATCCGCCGTGGGTTGCGAACATTGTGCCAGTCCCGAAGAAAGATGGGAAAGTAAGAATGTGTGTGGACTATCGAGATCTGAATAGGGCTAGTCCAAAGGATGATTTTCCATTACCTCACATTGACGTGTTGGTAGACAATACAGCTCAATTCTCGGTGTTTTCCTTCATGGATGGCTTTTCTGGCTATAATCAAATCAAAATGTCGCCAGATGATATGGAGAAAACAACGTTCATCACACCATGGGGCACTTTTTGTTACAAGGTGATGCCATTCGGTCTCAAGAACGCCGGTGCCACTTATCAGAGGGCCATGGTGACTTTGTTTCATGATATGATTCATCATGAAATTGAATGCTATGTTGATGACATGATAGCGAAGTCCCAGACAGAAGAGGGGCATTTGGTAGATCTGGCCAAGTTGTGCGACCGGCTGAGACAGTTCAGACTGAGGTTGAATCCGAATAAGTGCACTTTCGGAGTGCGATCCGGTAAATTGTTGGGGTTCATTGTGAGTGAGAAAGGAATCGAGGTTGATCCTGCTAAAGTAAAAGCAATAAGAGAAATGCCTGAACCGAGAACAGAGAAAGAGGTTTGTGGTTTCTTAGGTAGATTGAACTACATTTCACGGTTCATATCTCATCTAACAGCCACGTGTGAACCAATATTCAAGTTGTTAAGGAAAGATCAAACAGTCAGGTGGAATAATGATTGCCAATTGGCATTTGAAAAGATAAAAGAGTATTTGCAGGAGCCTCCGATTCTGATGCCTCCTGTGGAGGGACGACCGTTAATCCTGTACCTGACAGTCCTCGAGGGGTCTATGGGGTGTGTATTGGGGCAGCATGACGAGTCTGGTCGAAAAGAGCATGCCATATACTACCTTAGCAAAAAGTTTACCGACTGTGAAACAAGATATTCACTGCTCGAGAAAACTTGTTGTGCTTTGGTCTGGGCTGCTCGCCGACTGAGGCAGTATATGCTGGTTCATACCACTTTATTGATTTCCAAGATGGATCCAATCAAGTATATTTTTGAGAAGCCAGCATTGACCGGACGGGTTACGAGGTGGCAAATGATTTTGACAGAATATGATATCCAATATACCTCTCAGAAAGCAATCAAGGGGAGTGTATTGTCTGATTACCTCGCCCAGCAACCCATTGAGGATTATCAACCGATGAAGTTTGAATTCCCTGATGAGGACATCATGTTTCTCAAATCGAAAGATTGCGAGGAACCAATCCCGGAGGAGGGGCCTGACCCTGAATCCGAATGGATTCTGATGTTCGATGGGGCCGTTAACGTGAATGGAAGCGGTGTTGGTGCTGTTTTGGTTACGCCGAAAGGATCCCACATTCCTTTTGCTGCCCGGCTAACATTTGAGTGCACCAACAACGTGGCTGAATACGAAGCTTGTATCTTGGGGATTGAAGAGGCGATTGATTTGAGGATCAAGAACCTTGTCATATATGGAGATTCAGCTCTGGTTGTAAATCAAGTTAACGGAAAGTGGTATATGCATCAATCTCATTTAGTTCCATACCGGGACTATACGAGGAGATTGTTGACGTTTTTCACCAAGGTAAAGATGCATCATGTGCCCAGAGAAGAGAACCCTTTGGCAGATGCTTTGGCTACACTGGCTGCCTTGATTAAGGTGCAATGGTGGAATCAGTTCCCCAGTGTTGAGGTAGGTCGTCTGGATAGACCGACTTATGTATTTGCTGTTGACACAGCGCCTGATGATGAGAAGCCGTGGTATTACGATATCAAGCGCTATCTAGAGTCTCAAGAGTATCCTGAGGGAGCATCCAAGAAGGACCGAAAGACTCTGCGGAGATTGGCCATGGTGTTCTACCTGAATAAGGATGGGGTTCTGTACAAAAGGAATTTTGATTGGGTCTTGCTCAGATGTGTTGATGATAGAGAAGCAAGCCGATTGATGAAAGAGATTCACGAAGAAACGTTCGGTACCCATGTCAGTGGGAATGCAATGGTGAAGAAGCTGCTGAGGGCGGGTTATTATTGGATAACAATGGAGGCCCAATGTTTCAATTACGTGCGGAAGTGTCATAAATGCCAGATTTATGCTGACAAAGTGCACGTGCCCCCAAATCCGTTGAGTTTGATGTCGTCCCCATGGCCGTTTGCTATGTGGGGCATTGATATGATTGGAAAGATTGAGCCTACAGCTTCGAATGGACATCGGTTCATATTGGTGGCTATTGATTACTTCACCAAGTGGGTTGAAGCAGCCTCTTATACGAATGTGACGAAACAGGTCGTTGCCCGGTTCTTGAAGAGAGACATCATTTGCCGATATGGGGTTCCCGAAAGAATCATTACTGATAATGGTTCTAATTTGAACAATAAGATGATGGCAGAATTATGCCGGGAATTCAAGATTGAACATCACAATTCTTCTCCTTATCGTCCGAAGATGAATGGGGCGGTTGAGGCAGCCAATAAGAATATAAAGAAGATTGTGCAGAAAATGGTTGTGACCTATAAAGACTGGCATGAGATGTTGTCGTTTGCATTGCATGGGTATCGAACGTCGGTGCGTACATCCACTGGGGCAACGCCTTTCTCGTTGGTATATGGAATGGAAGTCGTATTACCTGTTGAGGTTCAAATCCCCTCTTTGAGAGTCCTGATGGACGTGAAATTGCAAGAGGCGGAATTGGTAAGGACCCGGTACGAGGAGTTGAGCCTGATTGAGGAAAAGAGGCTGGCAGCCATTTGTCATGGGCAATTATACCAGCAGCGGATGAAGCGTGCTTTTGACCGAAAGGTGCGGCCTCGTGTGTATCACGTAGGTGATATGGTGCTGAAAAGGATCCTTCCTCCTCAAAACGATCGTAGGGGCAAATGGACACCCAATTATGAAGGTCCATTCGTGGTTAAGAAGGTTTTCTCTGGCGGAGCCTTGTTGTTAACGACCATGGATGGTGAGGATTTTCCGTCCCCTGTGAATGCGGACGCAGTTAAAAAATACTTCGTATAAAGAGACCCGCTGGACGAAAAGAATAAAATGGTCCAGGCAAGAATGGGCATCCCGGCGAACCAAAAAGGAAAAATGGAAAATGGTTCGGGCAAAAATTAGGGATAAAAAGAAAAAATGTACACCCGGCAAGTCGAAAACCCGAAAGGGCGGTCCAGGCAAAAGAGGGATTGAAACGGACAACTGCGTCTGGCATGATCGTTTGTTGCTTTGGTTAAAAGCATCATGGATAATACCCGGTAGGGATCAATTAGAAACGTCTTGTTCAAAAGGCAGAAAGCACGGAGAGTCTGAGGACATATGGGGTGTAACCGAGTTGGAACTCGATGAGATCACGGGTTTCACATTGCCATTAGGACATATTTTTCCTTTTGTGCGCAATTACCTCTTTTCAGGAATTGCTTCCTTTGTATCGCTCAATTTGAGCCACACTTTTTCAATCAATAAAATGCATATTCAGTCAAATAATTTTGTTTTTATTTGTCATTACCGCTTTGATTGCAAAAACATCCGATTATCTGTGATAAAGAATTTGCATCTTAAAGACATAGAGGTCCCTTCCAATGCATGTTTATAAGATTGAAAATTTCAAATCTTATTCGAAAGGTTGAGTGACCCAAGTGTTGAAATCTTGACACGCCTTGGGCACGGTTTTATCTAACGATCACTTTTGCAGGTGCTGTTAGGTATTTTCACTCACTTGCAGGTTGTGATGTGGAAGCTTTTGACGAAACAAATCCCCATGGAGTCTGGTCAGGGACGAATGAATAGAAGAACGGTGAAAAGACGGCGAGACGTACGACGATCCTTGGAAATTAATCAAGAAGACTCTTCAAAGTCTGAAAATTGGAAAGTCTGTATAAATCCCAAGAGTTTGCTCTCCGTCGAGCACGAAACGGTTGAGAATACAAGGTGATGAATCAGAAAAGTCCAGACGAGTCTGGGAGTTCTCAAAATTGGAAAGCTGACAGTGGATTTGGATGAGGAATGCCATAGTTCAACGAGTCGACGGGTGTTCAGTACCAAAGTTTCCTCATCTCCCCAAGCAGAGTCGTGAGGACTAATTCCCCCCAACAGATTCAAGGTCTGTGACTTCCCTAGTAGGGTCAGGATGGTTATCCCCGGCAGGTTGTAGATCGGTGTTTCCTCAGCAGCCTGGCCTGAAGGTTGCTGTTTCCCAGCGGAGGTATCTGTGAGGGTTTCCCAAAGCAGAGTCGGGATTGCTGTATCCCCAGCAAGTCAGAGACTGTTGTTTCCCCACAGAGTGCATTGGCGGTTCTTTCCCCAGCGAAGGCCAAGCAGATTGGGTGCAAAGGAGATGTTCCCCAGCGAGGGTTGCCTTTTCCCAGCAGCAGTGCTATTCCCCAGCAGGGTGGAGATCGGAGTGTTGCCGAGTTCCTCAGCAGAGCGCCTCGTGCTCCTCAGAAGAGTCCCTTGAGGGGGATACTTTTTATGCATTCATCATATAGAATAAGCATAGCATATTGCATAATAAATCGCGTAGCATTTCCATGATTATGGAGCATTACGCTGGAAAAAAGATCATGCATCATTATTGAAAGCATGAGCTAGTCTCAAGCCGTGGTTATTGTTTGAGAGGTGGTTTTGCCCGAAGGTGAAGGTGTTACTCCGAGGAGTTTCGCATCGGAATTTTGAATCAACAGCAATTCCCCAGTAGTGCGATACTGGAAGAAAAATTTCTGTCGAGCAGAGATGGGAGTGTCAATCAAGAAATTTCCGGGGGGGTCAAAAAGCAAAACAGGAAAGAATAATCCCCAGCTAAAACGCGAAGTGTTCATTGGCTAGGGTTGGATAGAGAATAGCCGGTACATGGCTTGTTATCCCCAGCATGGGTCGTTGGCACGCGTGCCGTCTCATTTATCACTATTCCTTCTTTGCCGATGCTGATAGGCATGAAGAGTTTCCCGGTGTCCAGACCGAGGCGGGTATTCAGACCGATGTGGCATTCCGGCCAGTTTCCGATTTCCAGATCGAAGAAGTTCTCAATAATCAGGACGAAGAACTTGTGGCATTCCGGCCAGTTTCTGATTTCCAGATCGAAGAAGTTCTCGACAATCAGGACGAAGAACTTGTGGCAGTCAGGCCAGTTTCCCGGTATCCAGGCCGAAGCGGTATCCAGACCGAGGTGGGTATTCAGACCAGTTTCCGATTTCCAGATCGAAGAGGTTCTCGACAATCAGGATGAAGAACTTGTGGCAGTCAGGCCAGTTTCCCGGTATCCAGGCCGAAGCGGTATCCAGACCGAGGTGGGTATTCAGACCAGTTTCCGATTTCCAGATCGAAGAAGCTCCCGACGATTAGATCGATGCAGCTTGCGGCAGTCAGGCCAGTTTCCCGGTATCCAGGCCGAAGTGGTATCCAGACCGAAGTGGTATCCAGACCGAAGTGGTATCCAGACCGAAGTGGTGTTCAGGCCAAAGTGGCGTTCAGGCTAATTCCCTGGGGTTCAAACCGACATCAATACTCTCATATTTTTGTTCCGGTATTCAGGCCGACTTTCTCCGTATCGGACGGGTTCTTCTTTCAAGGTTGTTTCTTTGCCGATTCTGACAGGCATTGTTAATTATTTCTCATCAAAGTGCAAATTGTTCGTTTGTTCTTGGTATTCAATCACTCTTCACCCTGATCATCTGAAAGTCGAGGCTATTCATATCGACAGGTTCATAGTGGATTGAATAGGGGCAGTTGTAACACCTCAAAATTTGCCCTCCTCTCATGGGACTAGCTTAGCATATTGCATTTCATTTTTAGGACATTAGGCATTGCATATTTGCATATCATGTGGCAACGTTGAGCAAGTCATCCTCCTAGGTCTTGATCAGAAGATAAAGAGGTTAAGAGATGCAAGCTGAGGGTTTCATTGGATTGATCACTAATCATCTGAGGGTTGGTGTTTCAAATTAGGGTTTCTTGATTCCTCAAGGGAGGTTGAGCTTTATCTTGGTTGAAATGATACATCATCATCATCATGGTTTTATCATCCCCAAGAGATTCATTATGCTTGATCAGATTCCTTGAGATTAGGGTTTTGACCTCTGGTCAACCCTAATCATCTGCATTGTGCCAGTCAGGGCTTGTCAAGGAGATGAGGGTTTCAATGGATATGGGGATCATCATATGATTATATTGAGCTTATGGAAGCTAGGGTTTCATGGTTGAGCCATTTCATCAGGAGATTGGGGCTCAAGAGCATCTATGCATGGCCAGTTCATCTATCAGTCAGCAAAAGTCAACCACAGGTCAACTGATGGATTTGGAGGTGGGAGAGGGTTAGAGACACTTCACTCATGTCCAAACAAGTTTCATTTGACATTTCAAACATCAACAATGAAGAAAATAAAGTCAGATGGAAACTTTCCAAAAATAGAAAGTGACTTGTAATTCAAAATTGCCCAAAATGGAAAGGTTTTCCCCTTAAAATTACATGTCCAAAAATGCTTCAAATGAAATTTTGTTCAACATGAAAGTTGTATATCCTGCTCTCACCTTTCCAAAAAGTCCAAGAAAATGGATTTCTCATGTGTGGTTGGCAAGTTATGGATTGATCATTGTCAAGAAAAGTTGAATTTTAAAAGTGCATAACTTTTGATTCACGAGGGCAAATGAAGTGGGACTTTTGGAGCAAATTTCTTTTGATCTCCTCTATCATAATCAAGCATCACATTTCATTAAAACTCATCACACAAAAAGTGCATTTTTCAAGTGACCTTAATTTGAAAAGTGGAGGGTAAAAGTGAATTTGAGAAATATGCATTTGCCACACTTCCAATCACTTGAACTTGATCTAAAATCACATTTGGAGGGTGTTTTGGCTCAAATTTCGTGCACTGTAGCAAGGTTATCATGTGCATAGGGTGTTTTGACCAACATTAGCATAACACTTGCATTTTCTTTAATCACTCCCTTTTGGCTAATTGAGATTAAGGGAATGATTAATCCACCATATATAAGGCTAATTCTAACAGAATTTTGGATTAACACTTCATTCAAACAGATCTAGATCAAAAAATCACCAATTCTCTCAACTTTTTCTCTTCATTTTTTCTGCAAAATCTTCATAGAACTTGCATTGATCTTTGTTGTTCCAACATACACAAGCCTATTGGAGTTGAATTGAAGCAAGGAATCGCCACTGTTGAGTAGAATCGAGGACTGTAGCAAGAAGCATCTTCAATGGCAGCTGCACATTTGAGCAAGATCCAAGACACTTGAGCTTCGATTCTTCATTCATTCATCTTCCTAATCAGTATTGAGCTTCTGTTTCAACTTCACAAGGCCAGAAAACCACGAATTCATTTCTGCTCTTCAATTCAGGTTGGATTTCGAATCTTGCAATTCATAAAATGTTGATATGTTTTTGATAGATCGTGCCATGTTGAGTGTACTGAACCTTATAGTTTTGGTTTTCATTAAGATTTGAGTGAGATATTGTGATTTGAAGTTTGGTTGTCAAAACTTATTCTGCTCGATCCGAACAATATAGTGAGAATTAAGACAAATCATGTTTGGATTGTTGCTGTGCTTGAGAAGACGAAACTATTGATGTATCATTTGTTAATTTCTGTGAAAATTGTTCATCACCTGGAAATTGTATGAAGAACATGATGAATGTGTGAAGAACCCTAGCCAGAGCGTGTTTGATCTGCATATTCGTTTGTTTGCATGTTTTTGATGTTTGTATGCCATGAGGCCAATCACACTGTGCCACACACTTAAGTGAAACGCGGCGTTTCACTTAAGTGGCGCCAGATTCAAATATAAACGCGGCTCGAATCCAGGCTTCAGCAGTTTTCAATTTTGGCTTTAGCTTTTTATTCCTTAAGCTTCATATGTTCATATGCTTTGATCTATCATTTTTTTATTTTTTCATGCCATTAGAAAATTCATATCTCACATAATATTTGTCTAATTAATATGAGATTTTTTCCATGATAATCCTTGCCATGTCTACTTTTTTATGATGATTTTTATGAAAATTGTGCACGTGTGGAATCAGTTTGGGCTTAGGGTTTATGTGAACATGTCATTTGTTGCACCTTGCTTGCTATTTTGATCATGAAATGATGATGCTGAATTGGATGGAGCTGAAACTTTATATGCATAATCTAGACACCTTGAGGAGCATTTTGGTATATAGTTTGTGATTTTTGCGTTTCTGGATTGAGAGATATGACCTGATCATTAGAGGTGTGACAATTTGTGTCACACCATTTCTTGTCTAACTTCCTGATTTTTGTTACCATGCCATATGAACTCAAAATGACCTGAAATTTTGCATGTTGAATCTTCTGGATGTTAAGTTTGAATGTGAATTTTTGTGGATTTTTTGAGTGCATTTCCAATTTGATTGAGATTTTCTCCCCTGTTTGACCAAATGTGGACTATTTGTGAGTCATGATTTTATTTGATTTGTGAAATTCTTGTTGCTTATTGGATGGACTTGAAATTTTACACATGTATTCTAGACATCTTGAAGTGTGTCATGGCTTTGATTTGGTTCATTTATCTTATGCAAATTCTATTTTGTGCTTGCTTGAAGTTGATGCATGATTTGATGCCTTGTATGAGCTTGTTTGAACATGCTTTGACTTATGGATATTAATTGACTTGCCTCCACTTGTCCAAATGGATTGAAATTTGGTGTGATTGTCATGTTATGAATTCTGTTTGACCATGAATTTTTTGGTGATTTATTGAGTTGTTTGTGAGTTGATTTGAATTGGATCTTTCTGTTTGGCCCTATGAGGTTTCAAATTGCATGCTTTGTACTCTTTGCCTCATGAAATGAAATTGGTTGATGATATGAATGTGAAACCACTTGGATTTGATAAGTTTCATGTTCTGTTTTGGTTTATTGTTCTCATTTCGACCCTAGTCTTGTACTAGTGGTTTGTGCTCTCACATTTGAGCTTTGTTTCAGGTCAAAGAGTACAATTGCTTATACTTGATGATGTGCACTCAATTGGAGTTGGTTTATTGCTTGATTATGACTAACTTTGAGCTTGTTTTGTAGGCATTGAGACTTGTACTTATTCCTTGTGGCTTGCACCTTTGTGCATTGATGCTTGTTATCTGTTTGTGCTGTGGACTTGTAATTTTCTGTTTGACTTAAGGCTCGTCATGGGAAGCTTCTGTCTATTCTGGCTACTCAAGTGGATGAAGGTCTAATGAGTGTGTTGGTGCAGTTCTATGATCCCTTGTACCATTGCTTCACTTTTCCGGATTTCCAGCTTTTGCCCACGCTTGAGGAGTATGCATATCTTATGGGCATACCTATCCTAGACCAGTTGTCGTTAAGTGGCTTGGAGAGAGTTCCTTCTTCTCAAGAGATTGTTGATCTGTTGCGTATAGATGAATCTATTATTGGTGCTCATATGACTACCAAAGGTGGAATTCAAGGTCTCCCGTCTGATTTCCTCATTGATCAAGCTACTATGTTTGGGAAGGCCATGAGTGAGGACGCCTTTGAGGCCATATTTGTACTTCTCATCTATAGGCTAGTGTTATTCCCCAACATCGACAAGTTTGTGGATGTGAACGCCATTAGGATTTTCTCTACTCTTAATCCCGTTCCTACTCTGTTGGGTGACACTTATTTCTCTTTGCATATGAGGAATGCAAAGGGCGGTGGTACCATTGTGTGCTGTTTGCCTCTTATGTACAAGTGATTTATTTCGCACTTGCCTCAGACGCTCGCCTTCAAGGAGAACAAAGGATGTCTACGGTGGTCCACGAGACTTATGTCTCTCACTAATGATGATATATTTTGGTACAGCCGTGTATATGATGGTGTGCAGATTATCGACTCTTGTGGTGAATTCTCCAATGTACCTCTTCTTGGTACATGCGGTGGAATTAACTACAACCCTATTTTGGCACGTCGTCAGCTTAGGTTCCCCCTAAAGGATAAACCCAATAACATTCTGTTAGAGGGTGTGTTCTTTCAAGAGGGTAAAGATCCCCAAGGCTTGAAGGGAAGGATGGTCCGCGCTTGGCGCAAGATCCATAAGAAAGGAAGGAAGGAGCTAGGTCCGAAGAACTGTATCGCTTTGGAACCCTATACCTCTTTGGTTAGGAGGAGAGCTTCCGAGTACCTCATGCCTTATGAGTAACCAAGACCCACACCTTTTGTTATGGCTGGGCCTTCAACCCTCCCTAGCCAAGGAGTAGAGGAGTTGAGAGACGAAGATCGTTCGCGTGCTTAGATCCGTGAATGAGAGGAGTTGCTTCAGCAGATCAGAGAGAAGGATGCTTTGATAGAGTTCCTTGAGCACCAGGTTATTGATGATCCTGATGACGCATTGACTTCTCTACTTCCTCAGTCTTCCAGGTTTTGGAAAAGGGAGTACGACCGACTCACCAAGGAGAAAGCAGATATGGAGGCAGCCTATGAGAGGGAGGTGAAGAGGCTTTGTGCAGCTTATCTTTCGGTCTCGAGGGCTTTGGACGATTGCTTCTAGGGATCCATAGGATTTTCATTTTCCTTCTCTCTTATATTGTATTTGGTTACCAAGACTGTACTTCTTTGGTGTAAAAACATTTCCAAATATTAATTGACGTGATATTTCCGTATGTGATAAACGTTTAATATTTCCAAAAAATTTGCAAATAAGACTCTAAAGTTCCTCTGATATAAAAATTAAATCATAAGCATTGCATGCATCATGTTTATCTATTCCCAGGGGTTTATATCTTCTTCTTGATTCTAGTCGGGGTTTTCTTACACTGTTTATCTAATGTGAGACTGGAATCAAGGGGTAGAATACCCTTTGAAATTGATAAACATGTCATTGCATTTGCATATTCATTAACATGTCTTGCATAACAGGTACCGCCGCAGTGTTCTCATCTTGTTTGGTATTCCACTATTAGGATAGCTGACTCAGGCATTCACCGATACGGTATCCAAAGGAATCAACAGAGAGCAATGGAAGGTTTACAAGAAGAGCTCGTTGAGATGAGGACTCGCATGAATCAGTTCATGGAAGTGGTCCAAGGAGTGGCTCAGGGACAACAGGAGCTTAGATTGTTGGTACAGAGGAATCCCCCTACTACTCAACCAGAGGTTGTGGCTGATCCTCCAGCTGGAGAGGCTAATGGACCCAATGGACCGGGGCCTATCCCAATCCCACATGGCAACCTTGGTCAACAACCCATCCACGATGATCAGGAGGATCAATTCCCCCTGCTTTAGGAGGACTTTGGCATGGGCCATGGTATGGACCCTATGTTTCGGATACTGGAAGAGAGGTTGAAAGTTGTGGAAGGGCAGAATGCTCTTGGTGTGGATGTTGCTGACTTGGGGCTGGTCCCAGGCGTGAGAGTTCCACCAAAATTCAAAGTCCCCGTGTTTGATAAGTACAATGGCAACTCTTGCCCGAAGACTCATGTGTAAGAACAAAAATAGTTCTACAACAGATTCCAAGATTTTGATGATAACAAAGGATGAAACCAAAAATGGCACTCTAACGAAAAGTTCTAAAGTGTGCAGGACTCTAAACAAAAAGAAAGGAATCTGATCACGTCATCAGATACAGGATCAAATCAGATACAAATTACCAGAAGATCAGAAGCATCTGAAGTGGAAACGCGCTCTAGAAGTTCTGACTCCAAGCAACAGCGGATCAGAATATTAGAAGCATCTGAAGAAGAAGCACGCCCTAGAAGTTCTGACTCTGAGCAACGGTATATCAGAATATCAGAAGCTCTCAATGTCGTCTGAAGACAACACTGGAATTCTAAAAGATCAGGACTATCAGAAGCTCTAAAGTCACCTCTCTAAAGATCTCGGATTAACAGAGTAACGCAGACTCTGAAAATGGTTTCCTTATTCAGAATGAGTAATGACAACTTCAAATGGAAATGGAAAGAAACTATTATTGGAAAGAAGTTATTCAAGGAGACAAAGATGTTTTGGCAAGAAACACAGAATTTATGGCATTAATTTCTAATCAAGACAAAAATATCTTCCATCAAATTCAACGGTCATTTCACCTCTATATAAAGGACAGCAAACAGCATTGAGAGACACACCTGAACACTCTGAAATATTCTCTCTCTCACTCTCAATCTTTCACGAGCTTTTTCTCAGAACGTGAAACATTCTATTTGCTCTTACTGCTGTAATACTTGCTTTATCCTTGAAGCACTCTAGATTACAATTTCTGTTTTTACCTCAAATTGTTTTAATTCCTCAAGTGACTCTGCGCA
Source organism: Lathyrus oleraceus (assembly GCF_024323335.1). Classification (NCBI taxonomy): domain Eukaryota; kingdom Viridiplantae; phylum Streptophyta; class Magnoliopsida; order Fabales; family Fabaceae; genus Lathyrus; species Lathyrus oleraceus. Next base: position 226,416,041 of record NC_066584.1, read on the forward strand.
GTCTGTATACTTGAGAGGACTAAGAGATCTTTCTTTTAGACGTTGGTTGTAATAATCTTTCAAGATTAGTGGATTAAGTCCTTGTTGAAGGCGAAATCACCTTGGCCGGGTGGACTGGAGTAGCTTTGTGTTATAAGCGAACCAGTATAAAATCCTGTGTGATTTTATTTTTGCAAAAGCGCTTATTTTCCAAAACAATTCAAACCCCCCTTTCTTGTTTTTCTCACCTTCAATTGGTATCAGAGCTTCGGCTCTGTTATTGATTTTCCAATCAAACACTTAACCATGTAGAGAGATCCAGAACGAGAAAAACTATGGCCCAGACAAACGAAAGAGACAGTTACAATGCTAAGCCTCCTGTCTTTGATGGAGAGAAATTCGATTACTGGAAAGATAGAATTGATAGTTTCTTTCTAGGCTATGACGCTGATCTCTGGGACATTGTCACAGATGGATACAAACCTCCTGTAACTAATGCTGGAGTTGAAGTTCCCAGAAGCAAGATGACAGATGATCAGAAGCGCGAATTCAAGAATCATCACAAAGCCAAAATGATACTTCTCAATGCCATATCCTATAATGAGTATGAAAAAATCACCAACAGGGAAACAGCTAAAGATATACTTGACTCCCTGAAGATGACTCATGAAGGAAACTCTCAGGTCAAAGAAACAAAGGCTTTGGCTCTAATCCAGAAGTATGAAGCCTTCAAAATGGAGGATGACGAAGCCATAGAGGTAATGTTCTCTAGATTCCAAACTCTTATTACAGGTCTCAAAGTTCTAGACAAAGGATACACAACTGCAGACCACGTCAAAAAGATAGTCAGAAGCTTGCCAAAGAAGTGGAGACCCATGGTCACTGCCCTGAAGTTGTCAAAGGATCTGAACAATATCAGTCTTGAAGAGCTTGTCAGTTCCCTCAGAAGCCATGAGATAGAACTAGAGGAAGATGAGCCTCAGAACAAGAACAAGTCTGTAGCATTAAAGTCCAGATCTGAAAGACGCAAATCTGACAGAAACAAAGCATTCCAGGCCGAAACAGATGTTGATGACTCTGAACAGGAAGATTCTGATGATGAAGAAGAATTGTCCCTCATAACCAGAAGAGTTGAACAACTTTGGAAAAAGAGGAATAATAACTTCAGGAGACCAATACCCAGAGGGGATCGATCAGAATCAACGTCTAAAGGTAAAACTAACAAAGATGTTATTTGTTATGAATGTAAAGAAACAGGTCACTACAAGAATGAATGTCCTAAGTTAAAGAAAGACAGTTCCAGAAAAGAGAGCTTCAAGAAAAATTCCCTCAGAACCAAAAAGGGATTAATGGCTACCTGGGATGATAGCGAGTCTGACTCATCAGAATCTGACTCTGATGAACCTGCCAATGTAGCATTCATGGCTACCACATCCAATAACAGTTCAGATGAAGAATCTGAAGAGGTATTTTCTGAACTCTCTCGATCTGATCTAGAATCATGTTTGTCTAAAACTCTTAGCTCATATCAGAAACTAAAACAAAAGTTTAAGGCAATAAAAGGCTGTCTTGAAGAAAAATTTGAAGAATGTGGCAAACTTGAGATGGCAATTCTAGAACTAGAAGATGAAAACAGATCCTTAACATTACAAAGAGATGCAACAAAGAAAAATTGTTTAAAACTGGAAGAAGCGCTATCTCAAGCCCCACAAACTTCAAATACGATAATTTATAAATATGAAAAAGCCTTTCAAAAGTTTCTGAAAAATGGGATAGGAAGGAGTGTAATGGCATCCATGATTTATGGAGTCAGTCAGAACAATAGAAAAAGAATTGGGTATGATCCTAAGGAAGATAAAACTTCTACTGGTGACCAACTTAAATCTCCATTTTCATATCACTATACACACACACAAGAACAAAAATTTGAAAATGCTAGAAAACCCAAAGTAATAAGAAACTCTAGGAAAACTAATCAGAAAGGACCCAAGAGACTCTGGGTACCAAAAGATAAGATTGTTTATGTTGCAGATATCCAATGCAGCAAAGTTCAAACACCAGTCATGGTACCTGGACTCTTGATGCTCGCGACACATGACGGGAAGAAAGTCTATGTTCCAAAGCCTGGAACTTAAAGACGCTGGATTCGTAGGCTTCGGAGGAGATCAGAAAGGAAGGGTTAGAGGCTCTGGAACTAATGGTAATGGTACTCTTCCCTCTATATCTGATGTCCTTTACATAGAAGGATTAATGCACAATTTGTTATCCATAAGTCAATTAAGTGATAACGATTATGATGTGATCTTTAATCAAAAAACATGTAAAGCCATAAATCAAAACAATGGTTCTGTCCTATTCACAGGCAAGAGGAAAAACAATATTTATAAAATTAATCTTTTTGATTTAAAAGAACAAAATGTGAAATGTCTGATGTCTGTTCACGAAGAGCAATGGGTATGGCATAGACGCTTGGGCCACATTAGCATGAGGAAACTATCTCAGCTAAATAAACTCGAGTTAGTCAGAGGCCTACCTAAACTGAAGTTCTCTTCAGATGCTCTATGTGAAGCATGTTAGAAAGGAAAATTTTCAAAAACATCTTTCAAAAAGAAAACTGTTGTTACTACCTCTAAGCCTCTGGAACTTCTTCACATTGATCTATTTAGTCCTGTGAAAACAGCATCAGTCAATGGAAAGAAGTACGGACTAGTCATTCTTGATGATTTCAGTCGCTGGACATGGGTGAAATTCCTAAAACACAAGAGTGAGTCTCACTCTGTATTCACTAGTTTCTGCTCCAAAGTGCAAAAAGAATTTGACTCTAAAATTGTCAAAGTCAGAAGTGATCATGGTGGGGAATTCGAAAATAAATCCTTTGAGGAATTATTTGACTCTAATGGAATATTCCATGATTTCTCCTGCCCTAGAACTCCACAACAAAATGGAGTTGTAGAGAGGAAGAATAGGACACTCCGAGAGATGACCAGAACTATGACCAACGAAACAAATGTGGCTAAGCACTTTTGGGCCGAAGCTGTAAATACAGCGTGTTACATTCATAATAGAATCTCCATAAGACCTATTCTGGAAAAGACTCCCAATGAACTGCGTAAAGGAAGGAAACCAAACATTTCATACTTTCATCCATTTGGATGTTCTTGCTTTATTTTAAACACTAAAGAACATCTGAACAAGTTTGATTCCAAAGCACATAAAGGTATTATGTTAGGATACTCAGAACGCTCTAAAGGCTACAGAGTATACAATACAGAAACCAAAATTGTGGAAGAATCAATTCATGTCAGATTTGACGATAAGCTTGACCCTGAAAAGTCAAAGCTAGTTGAAAATTTTGCAGATTTAGAAATCACTCTTGCAGGATCTGACAAAGCTCCAGAAGCAACTACCACTCAGAACTCTGAGGAAATTAATCCTCAATTAATCCCAAAGAAAGCTAAAAGTCGCCTCAACGTATCTGAAGAATTGATTCTGGGCAACAAAGACGAACCTGTCAGAACCAGATCTACCTTCAGGACTTCTGAAGAGACTCATCTGGGACTAGTGTCTCTGATCGAGCCTACGTCCTGTGATGAAGCACTTCAAGATAACGACTGGGTTCTAGCCATGCAAGAATAATTAGATCAATTCACAAAGAATGATGTCTGGGATCTTGTTCCCAAGCCCAGAGGCACTCACGTTATCGGAACCAGATGGGTATTCAGAAACAAGTTGAACGAGAAAGGAGAAGTCGTCAGAAACAAAGCTCGACTGGTAGCTCAAGGTTACAGTCAACAAGAAGGTATTGACTACAATGAAACCTTTGCTCCAGTCGCAAGGTTAGAATCTATTCATCTTCTTGTATCTTTCGCTATAAACCATTCTATTAAATTATATCAAATGGATGTCAAGAGCGCATTCCTTAATGGTTATATATCAGAAGAAGTGTATGTCAACCAACCTCCAGGTTTTGAAAATCCAAATTATCTAGAATATGTCTTTAAACTCAAAAAATCTTTATATGGACTTAAACAAGCTCCCAGAGCTTGGTATGAACGTTTAAGTAACTTCCTTCTGGAACATAATTTTATCAGAGGGAAAGTTGACGCCACACTCTTCTGTAAGAACCTTAACAATGATCTCATGATATGCCAGATATACGTTGATGATATTATTTTTGGTTCAGCTAACGCCTCTATTTGTCAAGAATTCTCTGAGTTAATGCAGGCCGAATTTGAAATGAGCTTAATGCAAGAACTAAAGTTCTTCCTAGGAATTCAAATCAACCAGACTTCAGAAGTCACATACGTTCATCAAAGCAAATACATAAAAGATGTTCTGAAGAAATTTGACATGGCTGAATGCAACTCTGCAAAGACTCCCATGCATCCAACATGCATTCTTGAAAAGGAAGAAGTCAGTAAAAAGGTTTGTCAGAAGCTCTATCATGGTATGATAGGCTCTCTTCTCTATCTGACTGTTACTCGACCAGATATTCTCTTTAGTGTCTGTCTCTGTGCCAGATTCCAATCAGATCCTAGAGAAACTCACTTAACAGCAGTTAAGAGAATTCTCAAATATCTGAAAGGAACTCCTAACCTGGGCCTGATGTATGAGAAAACATCAGAGTATAGACTTTCTGGTTACTGTGATGCAGATTACGCAGGAGATAGACTGGAACGGAAAAGCACATCTGGAAATTGTCAGCTCTTAGGAAACAATCTGATATCGTGGGCCAGCAAAAGACAATCAACTATCGCCCTGTCCACAGCAGAAGCAAAATACATCTCAGCATCACTGTGCACGACTTAGATGCTCTGGATGAAGAATCAGTTAGAAGATCTGCAAATCTTCGAGAGTAACATTCCTATCTTTTATGATAATACTGCTGCCATTTGTCTAAGTAAGAATCCCATTTTACACTCCAGAGCTAAGCACATTGAAATAAAACATCATTTTATCAGAGACTATGTTCAGAAAGGAATAGTAACATTGAAGTTCATTGATACAGATCATCAATGGGCAGATATCTTTACTAAACCCTTAGGTGAAGATAGATTCCTCTTTATCTTAGAAAATCTGAACATTCAAAACTGGCCTGAATAAAAATGTGCCTCTGAAGATGTAAAAGAGACTCTGACATAAACAAATGGATTCTGCCTCTGACTCTGATACTTTTACCTAGTTAGAAGTCATCTGAGTTAGAAATCTCCAAGAACAAATCGTTTGGTATTCCTGAAGATCAGATACATCAACACGTGGAGTGACTTGTGTCTAACCTTGGAACTTCTAGACAGCTGTCCAGCTGTAATCAAGGACATACTCTTGAGATCTCCTCGAGCAGTGTGCGAACTGTTGGGATTAAACATCATTAATGAGCCATAATCATTTCTCCCTCTAAACGTGCTAACTTGGTTTTCGTGCTAAACTCTGTTTTTCGTGTCGTTTTGCATGCGTTTCCTTTGGGTATTTAAACACTCCTCTCACACTTTGCACACACCTCACTCTCACGCACTCGTTCAAACCCAGTTCTCTCAGGCATTTCCGCAAACAGTTCATCTTCATCTCAGTTCTTCATCAACAATGGATTCTCAACAACAATCTGTGTTCAACTTCTCTCAGCAAATGAACTCCAGCAACGCAACTCAAAGCACAAGCAATCCTACTCCAACAGTTATAGGCGTAACTACCTCACCAGTATACAAGGAGCCTCACATTCTTGACCTTGAGCCTCATATCAATCTTGCAACTCCTTTCGAGAAACTGGACGTACTGTGTGAATCCCTGGTGGATTTTAACAACATGAAGAGAAACGGCGTAGACCTAACTGAAGAACTTCATAAACAAGGTTGGGAAAACTACTTTCAACGCCTCTATGGCCCTGTTTACCCAAACCTTATTAAGGAATTCTAGAGGTTTGCTGATGATGACGATCATTTCATCGTCTCCTACGTTCTGGGTGTAAAAATTGTGATAACTGAAAAGTCAATCGCTGCTTTGCTGAACATGGAAAAAGCTGGAGGAAGAAGAATTTACAACATAAATCCCAGGACGAAATACATTGCTCATGAAATCAACCCCACAATCTTCAAACTCAACATAGAAGGGAACCCCTCAAAGAACAAGGAACTACATCAGAATCTCCGGGTGAGGCTCAAAATCATTCTGGGAACTATTCATCATCGCCCAGCATCAAACTCATCAGACTACATCAATACATATCAGAAATGCATTCTGTATTGTATTCATAAAGGTCTGAAGCTTTGCCTCCTAGCACTCCTCTTCAAATATCTCAGAGATTCTGTACGGGAAACCAGGAATAACATGAAACCCAGAACCTACATTCCTCTGGGAAGACTCCTCTCAGATGTGCTGATAGAAAATGGTCTCGTGGACCATCTGGTAAAACACAGACTCATGAAGGACTTGGCAATAGAAACCGGAAGGCCTCTGAACTCCAGGAATCTAAAGAGCATGGGGATTCTTGAGAAGATCCATGTTAAACCGTCTCTGGACACCTCATGGGAAGCCTTGAAAGATCAGAGGAAAATTCCCAATGGCCTATGTATGTTCTACAAGGAAGAACCCAAAGAAGCAATTCTCCACTATCTCCAACGTCTAAAGGATGAAGGAGTGGACATCTCTGACTTCGGGTTAAGAGAACTGCCAGATTCAGCTCCAGACTTCGTGAAGTTCAAAAGAGGTCCATCTGAGAAGTCTTCAAAGGCGAAGAAAGCAAAGCTAGGAGAATCTTCTAAATCAAGACCTCCAGCACCTCTGCAAGAATCTTCTGGTAAGTCTGCCTCTCCTGCTCCTTCTGTACAGCAAGTTGCTTCTTCGAATCCTCTACCAACACCCCTCTACACCACATCTGAAACCCTTCCTTCAACGACCAGAACATCTCAACCTCTACCAAAATTCAACCTTGCCAATACCTCCCTACCCATATCTGAAGCTGAACAACTAAATCAAACCACTTCCTCATCCTCAGCCCCAGAATCACCTCCCTACTTTGTCATTTCTTCTAACACAGAACCCTCTGACCCCGCTTCTCCCACTCTTGCCCAACTTCAGAATCTAAACCGTGACTCACAACCACCACAACAACCTCCACCTGAACCTGAAGTAACATCACCACCCACAGAATAACCAACCTTAACTCCATCTGATATTCAACCCTCTGACATTACCCCTCCAGACACTTCCGCTGAACCTCAAACTCTCAACCTAAGCCCTCCAAACTCTCCACCTCAACCATCTGAACCAGAACATTCCCTGCCAACCCTAGAGGAAGCAATTATGCTGTTTGCAGGAGCATCAGTAGAAAAGGTCAAGTCTCTGACCATAAACTTTGGCATCAGTGATGATCCATCCTCTGTAAGGACCCATTGGAACAGAGTCATTGGCTGGATGACCTCTGAAGCCTTTAAGCTGAAGAATCTCTCTGAGCAAGTCAGAAACGACTTTATCAGAGACGCTGAGGCAAGACTACAGGAGCGCTTAGCCAGAGAGGCTGAGGAACAGGCCAGAAGGGAAGAAGAAGAAAGAGCAAGACAAGAAGAAATCCAAAGGGCCAAGGAAGCTGAAGCCAAAGCTCTAGCTGACGCTGCTGCTGCTGCTGCTGCTGAAGCTAAAGCAGCTGAAGAACAGCATGCTCTGACTCAGAGGGATTCCTCTACTTTTGCCCCCCTGGTTCTCAGGACTCTTGAGGAGCTTCAGAAAGAGCAGAAGGAAGTCCGAGCCAGATTGGATCAACAGGACACAGTCAACGCCAACATCCAGAATCTGCTGACTCAACTGCTTCAGAGAATGCCTCCACCTCCCAACCCTTAGGCACTTAGGATTTTTTTTGTTGCTTATTGTTTTGTGTCTCTAATGTTTTTGCTCCTATCTGAATATATCTACATATTTTTCTTCCTGCTTATTATTTTGTTTAAGTCTTTTTGATTCTGACAAAAAGGGGGAGAAATCAAATAGCTCTGATGAAAAAATTGCCTAATTCCTTAAAGCACTTTGCAAACATATTATTCTCTAAAATAAAACTATCTAACACTTGACTTAAGAAATTGCAGAAAGGTATCAAGAAACTTCATTGCTTGGAAGCTCTGGTAAGAACTTCTGAACCTCCTAGCCTATCTCAGGGGGAGAGCTCACTTCTATCTGATCTAATAAACTCTTATTTTTTTAATGTTTCATCTGACATTTGATTTGGTTTTGTCATCATCAAAAAGGGGGAGATTGTAAGAACAAAAATAGTTCTACAACAGATTCTAAGATTTTGATGATAACAAAGGATGAAACCAAAAATGGCACTCTAACGAAAAGTTCTAAAGTGTGCAAGACTCTAAACAAAAAGAAAGGAATCTGATCACGTCATCAGATACAGAATCAAATCAGATACAAATTACCAGAAGATCAGAAGCATCTGAAGTGGAAACACGCTCTAGAAGTTCTGACTCCAAGCAACAGAGGATCAGAATATCAGAAGCATCTGAAGAAGAAGCGCGCCCTAGAAGTTCTGACTCTGAGCAACGGTATATCAGAATATCAGAAGCTCTCAATGTCATCTGAAGACAACACTGGAATTCTAAAAGATCAGGACTATCAGAAGCTCTAAAGTCACCTCTCTAAAGATCTCGGATTAACAGAGTAACGCAGACTCTGATAATGGTTTCCTTATTCAGAATGAGTAACGGCAACTTCAAATTCAAATGGAAAGAAACTATTATTGGAAAGGAGTTATTCAGGGAGACAAAGATGTTTTGGCAAGAAACACAGAATTTATGGCATTAATTTCTATTCAAGACAAAAATATCTGCCATCAAATTCAACGGTCCTTTCACCTCTATATAAAGGACAACAAACAACATTGAGAGACACACCTGAACACTCTGAAATATTCTCTCTCTCACTCTCAATCTTTCACGAGCTTTTTCTCAGAACGTGAAACATTCTATTTGCTCTTACTGATGTAATACTTGCTTTATCCTAGAAGCACTCTAGATTACAATTTCTGTTTTTACCTCAAATTGTTTTAATTCCTCAAGTGACTCTGCGCAGTCTGTATACTTGAGAGGACTAAGAGATCTTTCTTTTAGACGTTGGTTGTAATAATCTTTCAAGATTAGTGGATTAAGTCCTTGTTGAAGGCGAAATCACCTTGGCCGGGTGAACTGGAGTAGCTTTGTGTTATAAGCGAACCAGTATAAAATCCTGTGTGATTTTATTTTTACAAAATCGCTTATTTTCCAAAACAATTCAAACCCCCCTTTCTTGTTTTTCTCACCTTCATCATGTACAAGCTTACTTCCGCAATATGATCGTGTATTCTGATGATGAGAAACTGCTCATGTACTTCTTCCAGGACAGCCTAGCTGGGGCATCCTTGAAATGGTATATGAGGCTGGACAGAGCCCATATTCGCTGTTGGAGAGACTTGGCTGAGGCCTTTGTGAAGCAATATCAGTACAATGCGGATATGGCACCTGACAGGACTCAGCTCCAGAATCTGTCTCTCAAGAGCAACGAGTGCTTCAAAGAGTATGCTCAACGCTGGAGAGAGATGGCTTCCCGTGTTCACCCTCCGATGTTGGAAAAAGAGATGGTCAACATGTTTATGAACACACTACTTGAATCTTATTTGGAGCGTCTGGTGGGTTGCAACGCCTCGAATTTTGCTGATGTGGTCTCTACCAATGAGAGGGTGGAGAACTACTTGAAGACGTGTAAGATCCAAAATGGGGTTGGATCATCTTCGGGGTTAAAGAAACCGTTCTTAGGAGGATAGAAGAGGAGAGAAGGGGATACAAATGTTGTGTCTTCTCATCAGAGCAGGGGTAACCGTAGGAATAACTTTCAGAATTACCATCAACAACCTTATGTTGCAGCAGTGACCATTTCGACTGCAGCACCAGTGCAACAACAACAACCTCAACGTCAACAAAATCAATACCAACAACAACAGGGTAACAGACCTGCTTATCAACAGAGACAGAGGATGATGGATAGGCGTTTCGACACTCTTCCGATGTCGTATGCCCAGTTGCTTCCCAACCTTCAACATATGCAACTTGTGCAGTTACGCACTTTGGCTCCTCCCGTTGGCAGGCTTCCAGTGGGTTATGACGCCAATGCTAGGTGTAATTTCCACTCTGGGGCACCTGGCCACACTATTGAGAACTGCAAAGCTTTTAAGCACGTAGTTCTGGACCTTATTGATTCAAAGGCCATTAACTTTGCGCTGGCACCTAATGTTGTCAACAATCCTATCGCACCTCGAAAAATGGGGATACGACTACAAAGTGAAGCGCAATCGCACGCTCGCAATGATGGACTGAACAGAGTCGCCACCAAACTTTATTTATTCCCAAAAATGGGAAAGGGAAAATATCGATAAAACCCCTAAAAGAAAGGATAAGATATGGTCATCACAACCAATATCAGGGTTCGGGAGTCGATTACACAAATGGAAGGTATTAGCACCCCTCACGTCCGTTGTACTCAACGGGAACCATTAGGTTAGTTGTGTGTGTTAGTGTCAGTTGAAATATTAGGCTTTTCGAATTATTAGGTGGGAAAGAAAGAAAGGATGAGAAGAGAATGTTTTTTGGATTTTTGACGAAGGACTAAACCTAAGTTTTTTATTAGTGGGCCTGACAAGATTTACGAATCCTGCTCCTACGTATCTCAAAAGAGAAATCAAGGCTTACGTAGTTCTGGGTAGAAAAATGTTTGTTTGTTGGTCGATTTTAGCGAAAGCTATATTGTATTAATCGACGAAAACATTATTTTACCCAAAACAGATGAGGAGTAGACGCATACCACACATCGAACGGATTTATAAATCTACATTCGGAAAAGCGTCACTTATCTCGACTCAACAATCGTGGCTGAAACATTGTTTTGCATCACCTTAAGACAAGATACCTTTCGTTTATGAAAAAGGTTCTTTGATTAGTCGCACGGCGGCGAAAAAGAGTTTGATTGGTTGGATGTAGTTTGAGTGATGGCGAGAACTTAGATGAGCGAGATATCCATCTCGAATCCTAGTCTCAGGAGTGCACGGTATACACCATGTTCCATTTCCGTCTTTATTGACAAAAGTGTTTAATAGAGATTAAGTATTTTTAGGTTTGATTGAGAAAGGGGTTTGAAGAAACCGTATTGACAATTTTAGTCGATGGCGAGAGCTAAGATAGGCGAGGCATCCGCCTCGAATCTTATTCTCAGGAGTGCACGGTATACACCATGTTCCATTTCCATCTTTATTGAAAGAGTATTAAGGTAGGAATCAAGTATTTTGGAGTTTGAAAGACGAGCACTTATGACTTGCAAGCTCTTACAGCTTGGGTCTAGTACTCGGGACTACGTCTGGACATTCCACCCAGGCAGTCTGTTTCTTTCCCATTATTGTTAAGAAAATGATTCGAATATTTACGAATGTTTTGGAGGGAAGACGAATATTTATGGCTTGCAAGCTCTTACAGCTTGAGCCTAATATTCGGGATTATAACTGGATATTCCATCCAGGATAATCTTTTTCTTCACGTTTTAATTAGAAAACGATTTGAATATTAAAGTGTGGAAGGGAAGACAAATATTTATGGATTGCAAGCTCTTACAGCTTGAGCATAATATTCGGGATTATAACTGGATATTCCATCCAAGATAATCTTTTTCTTCGTGCTTTAGAAAAGGGTTTGAATATTATGTTTGATTTGTGAAATGATCTTGAAATGATTCACATTTATTTTTGGAATGTATTTTGAAATCGAGGAAAGTTGAAATTGATTAATGATTGAATGTGGAAGGGAAATCAAAGGAAGTTGAATGGATACCCTCACCAGGACTTGATATAAGAGGACCCCAAAATAAGCCGAGCATAAATAAATAAAATAGCTCTTTCTTTTGCACTTAAAAATGAAATGAAAATGAAAATGAAATAAGATCCACAAGTGTTTTAAAATAATTTGAATTAAATGGAGGATATAAAAATGGTTAAGTTAAATTTAGGATAAGAGAAAAGAAAAGTAATTAAAGATGTTTCAATAGTACATGTTAAATAAAATTAAAAAATTCAAGATTGCCAATGCCAAGGATTGACAGAGGACATAGAGGGAAACAATGGATGTTTCAACCACCGGGCCAACAGGTAACTTGTTGAGGGTTAACCACCTCCATGAATATTTAAAAGAAACATATGAAAGACGGAAAGAAAAAAAAAAGATAAATGGATGGGCCCGTAATGGGCCTAATGGAATGGGAATCGGAGCAACGGGTCGTCATCCGACCTGACTTGACTCTAAACCTATTAACCTGGAAAAAAACCCTAATTTCCTTGTGGCCGTTTTCCTCTTTCTCAAACTCAGAAAAAAATGCTCTATGTGAAAACGAAACAAATTCCAATAGCCATGGAAACACATCTCTTTCAAATCACACGAACAAGACATAGCCCTCTATCGAAACCGACACATATTTCATTCTTCTTCGAAATCTAACAACTTTCCATCCGAAATATCACACGACCAAGAATATCAATCCTCAATCAAACAAAACTCCACACCGTTGAACAAATAAAGGAAACAAAAACTCCACATCATTAAACAAAACTCAAAGTCAGAATAAAACATTCATGACCATTACGATCAGATCAATGCAAATACGCGACCATATTGTTACAAACAGCAACATACCGGAAGCATAACGTAAAAGAAAAAGCAACGATTAAGTCAAAAAAAAATTTACCCAGCAGAAGATTCGTGGAGAGATACCTACATGTTTGTGCTTTCTTGACTTTATTGGAGTCGAGTTCCTCCTTCCCTTCTTTATGTGGATTTGGATTGCTTATCAGTTTGTTACTGTGGCTCTTCTTTGCTTGTGGCTACCCCTTTGAAATGCTGTTGGAAATTTCCTCTGTCTCCTCTTTTTTTTTTCCGACCCCTTTGCTTCCCCCAACTGCCCTCTTATGTTAGACTTTTATGGGACCAATGACTTAAAAAGAATTCAGTTTCAACAACTTTTAGATCAAACATAAAGTTTTAACATTTTTGTGTAAACTGTCTCTGTTGTAACACTGGTGTTGTGATATCTTGAAAAGAAATCTTTATCTTTCTAGTTTTGACTCTTAGCCTTGTACCTCTTTTCATAAAACCATGCTAATGTCTGCCATATCTTCTGCTTATACAGGACAAAATTCTACTGCTGGGTTGTTGTTGTCCTCATGGAAAGAGTATTCACTGGACCACCTTGCAAGCTTAGGAGCTTATTTTTATTATTATTATTTTTTTATGAAATTGTATTCATTTTATTATAAAGAAGAGAAAAGACAAAACTTGATGTACAAGGATTAAATGATAATATTAAATCTGTAAAACAAAAATTCATGCTATGTCTAATTTTGAAAACTTGAATTGTTATATGTATATAAAAAAATGCTATCCTAATATTTATGAAAAAAAACTCTTGTTAGAAACTAATTAATTAAAAATAACCAATTAGTTCCTAACTTGAAATTTTAAATATGTATATGTAAAAAATAAGGCAACAAGTAAAGCTTCACCCGATGAAACTAGAATTTCAATGCAAGTGCAAAAAGAATTGTTTTACGTTTTTTCTTTGAAATATCACTGTATAAATTTGACTGTACTAGTTACTACCTAACTGAAATCCCTCTATTTTGTAATGCCTACTGCAAACAACTTGTAATTCCATTGTAATAACTAATATATTGGAAACCAAATTGCTTTATTTATTTAGTTACTATAAAATAAAGTGCAAACATATAACTAAAGATTTCTTCTTCTTTTTTAATTGTTTTTTATGAGGTAGAAAGGAAAAAGTAAAATAAAGACTATTTTTAAAATTTTAATAAGAAATAAATAATAGCTTAATTATAAATGTGACAAAATATTTATTTAAATTCAAATGAAAGAAAAAGGTAAAACAAGTTAAAATTGTGAAACAAATTGTAAAACCAATTGTAAAATAAAATGTAAAACAAATTGTAGAACAAAATACTATATCTATAATTTTTTTAAAATTTATGTCTTAATTTTAAATTGTGAAACAAAAATTGATTTGTATTTTCAATATAAATATAAAAAATGTAATTTATGTAAAGTAGAAGAAGAAAAAAAAACAATATATATATATATATATATATATATATATATATATATATATATATATATATATATATATATATATATATATATATATATATATATATATATATATATATATATATATATATATATATATATATATATATATATATATATATATATTATTTACACTCTCAAAATGAAGATCTTATATATATTTTTGAACCGATGAATAGAAAAAATTAAAATGGAATAAATTATGAATATGAATGTTTATGAATAAAGGTCATGTTTTTTATGTGAATTGATAAATAGAAAAAAAAAATTAATGAAATTTAAATAAATGCCATTGAAATGAAAAAAAAAATGGAATGATTTATGAATGCTTATGAATAAAGATCATGTTTTTTATGTGAATTGATAAATAGAAAAATAAAATCTAATGAAAAATAAATGTCAGTGAAATGATTTTTTTTTAAAAATGGAATAATTTATGTCAATGAGTGGATGCAAATTGATAAACAAATGCTGTGAAATGTGAATGAATACCTTTAGGCGGGGCAAAATTTAGGGTACGACAGTTGCCCCTATTTAAATACTTTTACTAGATGACATGAGTGATGATAATCCTTATGTATCCAAAGTGAAAGGCATTTAAATACAAAAGACCTGAATTTTGCCCCTAGATGCGATGACATGCCATGCTATGAGTTGAAAGACCCTTTTTTGGTTTGCTGGGGATATGATGGACCCTAGCGTGATTTTTATGATGGATGATTGACAACCTGTGGAGAATGATGGAAATATGGTAGCGGTATTTTATAGGAAATGTCAAAGGCAATGGATGAAGACTCATCTGGGATGACAATTTGCTGGGGAAACCAATCCTGGTGGAGAATCAGACACACAATGGGGAGTACTCAAAGTGAAATTTGATAGACGATACTTAGAACACAAGAGATTTCGGTAGTAAGTTCACATATGACTTACTAAACCCGAATAAAGAAAGAAGAAATGCTACAACAGGTTCATATATGACCTGATAACACTGAAACAAAACACAACAACAGGTTCATATATGACCTGACAATAATGGGGAATATCAAGAAGTTCTGGCAGCAGGTTCAGATATGACCTAACAAACTCAGAAAAATTCAAGAAGAGTGTATCAACAGGTTCATATATGACCTGGTAATACTGGAATGAAAGCTCAACAGCAGGTTCATATATGACCTGACAACACTGAAACAGTCATAGAGAAAGACTCTTCAGAACAGGTTCATAATAACCTGATACTGGAATAAAGTTCAACAACAAGTTCATATATGACCTGACAATGCCGAACAACAGGTTCATATATGACCTGACAATGGATTAAAGTTCAATAACAGGTTCATATATGACCTGAATAGCACTTGAACAACAGGTTCATATATGACCTGATAATGGAATAAAGTTCAATAACAGGTTCATATATGACCTGAATAGCACTTGAACAACAGGTTCATATATGACCTGACAATGGAATAAAGTTCAATAACAGGTTCATATATGACCTGAATAGCACTTAAACAACAGGTTCATATATGACCTGACAATGGAATAAAGTTCAATAACATGTTCATATATGACCTGAATAGCACTTAAACAACAGGTTCATATATGACCTGACAATGGAATAAAGTTCAATAACAGGTTCATATATGACCTGAATAGCACTTGAACAACAGGTTCATATATGACCTGACAATGGAATAAAGTTCAATAGCAGGTTCATATATGACCTGAATAGCACTGAACAATAATTGGATTTGAAAATGACTGCGAAAACCGGATGTTGGTTTAAGGGCGCCAAATACAAACTGGAATCAAAGGTCAAAGGATATAGGATCGACAACAAGACCTGTGTCAATGCAAAATGAGCACGAAGAACATTTCGGCTATGCATGATTTGGATTTTTTATGCATGATATATGAATGATCATGATATGCAATGCTGACAATAGGCAGACTGGGAGTTTGTAGGGACTGTTTACAGAGATTCTGATTCCTCAACACCAATAACTCAAACCCGTACAATTAACAGGCGCATCCAGAGGAGAATCTATCATGATTGACAGTTATAAATAACCAAAGGTCCCTCCTTCTAGAGGATTAATAAGTTATATTCCATGGGGACTTTTGTTGGTGATCCAGGAATATTTATGCAACCTTGAGGCTTTCGGGGAAACAAATGATTTTCCTTTGATTTTCACATATATCAAAGTAATTTTGTTCTTTTCACTAAATTTCAAATTCTTTTTCAAGTTTCAAAATTTCATTATTAACAAATAAATGACACTTTGCATAACAAAGAAAAGCATAGACGAACACAACTAACAATGATTGGGAAAACTTGTATTTTATTCAAGAATGGTAGCACACAAATGGCGTAGCTCCATAGAGTGTTACAATTTTTGGAAAATGGCAATAAGGAAAGGTTTACGTTGAATTCAGTGACCACTAACATCCCTACTAGATATGATTCCCCCAAAACCTTGCTTCTAAGGGGAGTGACTGGATTAATCTTCCGCCTCAAATTCTTCGGTGTTAATCAGTAACAACTGATGTAGTTTATGCCTTTTGCCCCTAACTTTTGCCTGGATCGCCCTTTCGGGTTTTCAATCCACCGGGACGCTCCTTTTTGCCTAAGTTGCCTTTTCAGGTTTTCAACTTAGCGAGCTACCATTTTTTTTATTCATCCCTAACTTTTGCCTGGACCGCCCTTTTGGGTTTTCAGTCCACCGGGATACCCTTTTTTTTTGCCTAAATCGCCCTTTCAGGTTTTCGATTTAGCGGGTTTTTGTTAGGCATAGTATTTTTTAACTGCATCAGAGTTCACGGGGTGTGAGAGCTCTTCATCATCCATAGTTGTGCGAATCAAGGCACCTCCGGAGAAAGCTTTCTTCACAACATATGGGCCTTCATAATTGGGAGTCCACTTCCCACGTGAGTCCTTGTGTATTGGCAAGATCTTCTTAAGCACGAGGTCTCCTTCTCTGAATTCTCGAACACGTACTTTCTTGTCAAAAGCCCTTTTGAGTCGTTTCTGGTATAACTGTCCATGGCACAAAGAAGTCATTTGCTTCTCATCTATGAGGTTTAACTGATCAAATCTATTTTGAATCCACTCAGCCTCTTCTAGCTTGGTCTCCATCAATATTCTCATTGAAGGTATTTCCACTTCAATTGGGAGAACTACTTCCATCCCATATACCAAAGAGAACGGGGTTGCCCCTGTTGAAGTGCGGACGGAAGTCTGATACCCATGCAGTGCGAAGGGTAGCATTTCGTGCCAATCCTTATAGGTTTTTACCATTTTATGCAGGATCTTCTTGATGTTTTTATTAGCGGCTTCAACAACGCCATTCAGCTTTGGACGATATGGTGAAGAGTTATGGTGCTCAATCTTGAAGCTCTCGCATAATTCTTTAATGGTCTTATTGTTCAGATTCATCCCATTATCTGTGATGATCCGGCTTGGAATTCCATAACGGCAAATGATCTCTTTCTTGAGGAACCGCGCAACCACTTGTTTTGTCACATTAGCGTAAGAGGCAGCTTCTACCCATTTGGTAAAGTAATCAATGGCAACTAGGATGAAGCAGTGACCATTGGAAGCTTTAGGCTCGGTGGCGCCAATCATGTCGATGCCCCACATTGAGAAAGGCCAAGGTGACGTCAAAACATTTAGTAGGGTCGGAGGCACGTGTACCTTGTCGGCATAGATTTGGCATTTATGACATTTTCTAGCATAATTGAAGCAATCGGATTCCATGGTCAACCAGTAATAACTAGCTCTCAAAATCTTCTTGGCCATGGCATGCCCATTGGCATGAGTTCCAAAGGATCCTTCATGAATCTCCTTGATCAACAGGTCCGCTTCACGTCCATCCACGCATCTGAGCAGAATCATGTCGTGGTTCCTCTTGTATAACACGCCATTGCTTAAGAAGAACTTGGATGCTAACTTCCTCAATGTTTTCTTGTCAAGGGTTGTTGCATCTGTTGGATATTCTTGAGTTTGCAAAAAGCATTTGATGTCGTGAAACCAAGGTTTACCATCGTCTTCCTCTTCAACTGACTGGCAGTAGGCAGGCTCAACTTTCCGCTCGATCTGAATGAGAGGTGCTTCATTATGGAATCTGACTTGGTACATTGAAGCCAACATAGCCAAAGCATCAGCAATTTGATTCTCAGTTCTAGGGATATGAAGGAAAGTGATTTCGTCAAAGTATTTTATTAGTTCCATGACATAGGCACGATAGGGGATCAACTTTGCATCACGGGTTTCCCATTCACCCTTGACTTGGTATATCACCAAGGCTGAGTCTCCACATACTTCGAGGATTTTGATTCGGAGATCAATTGTTGCTTCAATGCCTAGGATGCACGCCTCATATTCTTCTATATTATTTGTGCAATCAAAACACAACCTTGTTGTGAAAGGAGTGTATCCACCATTTGGATTCAACAGGACAGCTCCTATGCCATGCCCCATGTAATTGGATGAACCATCGAACATGAGCTTCCACCGAGATCCAGGTTCAGGTCCTTCAT
Organism: Lathyrus oleraceus; assembly: GCF_024323335.1. NCBI lineage: Eukaryota > Viridiplantae > Streptophyta > Magnoliopsida > Fabales > Fabaceae > Lathyrus > Lathyrus oleraceus. The sequence goes on from NC_066584.1 coordinate 226,434,718, forward strand.
TAAGTCCTGGGATATCACAATCTTTAACTACCATAATGTCTTCATCAGGGAAGTCAAACTTCAACGACTGGTAGTCTTCAACGGGCTGGTTTTCTAGGTAATCAGACAACACGCTTCCTTTAATGGCTTTCTGAGATACATATTGGATGTCATACTCAGATAGTAACATCTGCCAACGGGCGAGTCTTCCAGTCAAAGCAGGCTTTTCAAAGATATACTTTATTGGATCCATTTTTGAGATCAGCAAAGTAGTGTGGCAAATCATGTATTGTCTTAGACGACGAGCGACCCACGCTAAAGCACAACAAGTTTTCTCCAAGAGTGAATATCGGGTTTCACAATCAGTAAATCTCTTACTTAGATAATAGATGGCATGCTCCTTTCGTCCGGTTTCATCATGTTGTCCCAGCACACATCCCATTGACTTTTCAAGCACAGTTAAGTACATAAAGAGTGGTTTCCCCTGAACAGGTGGAATTAGAATAGGGGGCTCTTACAGGTATTATCCGATTTTCTCAAAAGCCATTTGGCAGTCATAGTTCCATTCAACTGCTTGATCTTTTCTGAGCAAATTGAATATAGGTTCACACGTAGCAGTCATATGAGATATAAACCTGGAGATATAGTTCAAACGTCCCAGGAATCCTATAACTTCTCTCTCTGTACATGGTGCAGGCATTTCTTGTATTGCTCTAACCTTGTCCAAATCTACCTCAATTCCTCGTTGACTAACAATGAAACCAAGCAACTTTCCAGATCGGACACTGAAGGTGCATTTAGCAGGATTCAGCCGTAGTTGAAATTTCTGAAGACGCTCGAATAGCTTTTGCAAATGGTCTATATGATCCTCTTCACTTTGGGATTTTGCAATCATATCATCCACATAAACCTCAATTTCCTTATGCATCATGTCATGGAAAAGAGTGACCATTGCTCTTTGGTAAGTTACCCCAGCGTTTTTGAGACCGAATGGCATTACCTTGTAGCAAAATGTTTCCCAAGGGGTGATGAATGTGGTCTTTTCCATGTCTTCCGGATCCATCTTAATTTGATTATAACCCGAGAACCCGTCCATAAAGGAGAAGACCGCGAACTTAGCGGTGTTGTCTACCAGAGTGTCAATATGTGGCAGGGGGAAATCGTCCTTTGGACTAGCTTTGTTTAGACCCCTGTAATCAACACACATCCTGACCTTTCCATCTTTCTTGGGTACAGGTACAATATTGGCTACCCATTGGGGGTACTTTGCAACTGCTAGAAAATCGGCATCAAATTGACATTTCACCTCGTCACAAATCTTCAGAGCCATGTCGGGTCTTGCTCTTTGGAGCTTCTGCTTTATTGGCGGACAATCTGGCTGTAATGGTAGCTTGTGGACAACAATGTCAGTGTCTAAACTTGGCATATCCTGATACGACCAAGCAAATACATCTACATACTCTTGTAGCAACTTGATCAATCTTTCTTTGACGCTTGCCCCAAGTGTAGTCCCAACTTTGACCTCTTTCTTGTCTGATTCGGTGCCAAGGTTGATTGTTTCCACTGGTTCTTGATGCGGATGAAGGGCCTTTGACTCGTGCTCGAGCATCCTTTCCAATTCTTCAGGGCAATCACAATCTTCCTCACTATCCTCTTCCGCTTGGTAGATGGGGAGTTCAAAATTATAGGAAGTAGTGGGGTCATCGAATTCAACTGGTTTATTGATTATTCTGCATGTTTTTTAATGATGGGTTTTTTAGAAAAATGGAAATAAAATGCAAAAGAAATAAAAATATTTTTGTAGTTTTTGAAAGGATTGCCATTTTAAGGAAAGAAAAACAAATGAACGAACGATAAGAATCTGAACAAAATGCTCTTTATTTGTCATAATGATTTTTTTGAAATTTAAAAGGGGCCCTACAAATGATCCATTAGCCTTGGGCAGAGCTAAGGATTTTCAAAAACACAAAGGAAAACACAATTACTTTGACACGGGAAAAACTTCTGGAATCTCAACCGCTTCCCAATTTGTTAGGGCTGCCTCACACCGGTATATCAGGTTTGACGCTTCTCCATCTTCAGTGTCATCTTCAACTGCACCAACTTGATCTCCATGGATAAATCCTGTGCTCAGGAATACTTCTTGTATGCTCCGCACACGGTCCTTTGCAGGGACCATGGCTCCTTCATTAGCAAAAGGCTTGTACCCCAAACCAAAACGATCATTTTTCTCACTGACGTTGATGACTTGCCCCCAACCTGCAGGGCCTCCACTTTCAACTGTTGATCTTGCACTCTTCAAAGAGGCAAGTGATAAACTGGTTTTCTCAATAGGATCCTTAACCTCTTCGAGTGTGGCATTGGATATTTCAAGTGCTTGAAAAGAGGTTTCTAAGGCATCCTCATCATCCTCGATATAACGAAAAGAGGAGAGTTGACTGATGATAAAATCTTCTTCACCCGAAACAATGACGAGCTTGTCATTGACAACAAACTTCATCTTTTGATGCAAAGTAGAAGTTACTGCCCCAACAACATTTATCCATGGGTGTCCCAAAAGGCAGCTATAAGCGGGATTTATGTCCATGACTTGGAAATTGATGGGGAATACATGCGGTCCGATATGTATTGGTAACTCTACCTCCCCAACTAGTGTCCTTTGAGAACCATCAAATGCTTTTACCATAAGCGCACTAGGTTTCAATTCCGAAACTTGGTAAGATAATTTAGCAAGTGGCCTCTTTGGTAGAACGTTGAGGGACGATCCAGTGTCAACTAAAACTCTGGCCAGAGCATCTTCTTGGCACTTTATAGATACATGTAAAGCGCGGTTGTGATTCTTCCCCTCCTTGGGTAGCTCTTCATTGCTGAAACTTAGAGTGTTGCAGGCTGTGATATTGGCGACCACTGTAACACCCCGATAATAATATAATAATTATTTAAATTAAGTTAATAATATTTTTATTAATTTAATTAGATAATTGGATTATTATTATTATTATTTTTGGAATAATAATTATTGGAATAAAATAAGTTGGAATAATAAAAAGTCCCATTTGTGGTAAAAAGGGTTTTCACGTGAAAAGGAACAGAGAAACGGCTGAAAGTGGAAAAAGGCAAAGAGGCAGAGCAAAAGAAGAGGAAAAGCTTGAAGCTAACGGAAGTGCCGGATTAACTCAGGTAAGGGGGATTTATCGTCGGTTAACGGGTATTATATGATAATATGTCATGGGTAGTGATAGACCATTGTTTTACCTCTGATTAGATTGTTGTATGCTGGAAATCTGTTGAATTTTTGGGATGAACGAAATTGGGATTTTTATCGAAGGAATTCGTAGAACTTATATGTAATAATGTTAGGATTGGTGAAGACGAATAAGATATGATTCGTGTAGATGATATGGACGATTATTTTGTGTAATTTGGACTGTGAAAGGTTGGATTGGATAGATCCCGTAGCAGAGAAAGCCATTGCAGATCTGAGAGTTCTGGTTTCTGGTCATACGCGTATGGCACTAGGCAATACGCGTATGAGATGGCTGGTACGCGTATGGAGGAAGCCTTACGCGTATGGGTGACAAAGATGATATTTTGAACGTAAATTGGTCCCTGTTGGTACGCGTATGGGAGATTGTTACGCGTAGCATACGCGTATGAGACAGGTGATACGCGTATGAGTTGGGCGAGGAAAGGCGTAATACGCGTATGAGAGTGGGCAATACGCGTATGGATTTGGTCAAGCGTGGGCAATACGCGTATGGGCATAGGCAATACGCGTATGGGCAGAATTGTGATTTTTCTGAACTGTTGTTGTGCAGTTTTGGCTGTTTAGGCTGAGTGATGTACTTAGCTGATGTATGATGTAGCAGGGATCATTTCCCGTTGTTTTGAGTAGTATAGGTATTAGTAGAGTGTGCTAATACTGTATTTGATTATGTGGCATGATGTGATATGCTTTTGTGATAAAATGTATTAATGATGTGTGATGATATGCATGATGCTGTGAATGTATCAGTCATGTATGCATTTGTGAATAGATTGTTTTATGGCTTAGAGTGTGAGCTTATGTCTATTCTTGAATTGTTGTTGTTGTTGTTGCATTGCTAGGTGATTAGCATGCATATTCTAGCCTTTGGGGCTGTAGCTAATTCCCATGGTGAGGAATTAGTGAGTGAATTATGGTGGAATTGTTGTTGATGTTTGCATGCTAGATGATTAGCTTGCATAGTCTAGCCTTCGGGGCTGTAGCTAATTCCCATGGTGAGGAATTGGTGAGTGAGTCATTAGATCTCAAATGAGTGGGACTAGTGAGCTTAGTAGCCGTATCTGGATTTGATCGGTGAGCTTGAACTGTATGTTCAAGAATAGTCGGTACCGCATGTGTGGAGTCTCATTTCATAATGAATGTATGGCATATAATATGAATGGATGTATTCCAGTATTATATGTGTGTTATGTGTTGTGTTGCTGATGTTGAGTATGGTTGAGATTATACATATGCTATATGTTACTGTTGAATATGATGTTGGAACGGATATTGCCGTTGCTGAGTGCGTAGTCTGATTAGGGTGAATTGATGTGTTATTTACTTAGCATTACATGTTGTTCTATAATGCTTATTATATTGATTGAGGAACTCACCCTTACACTATTTTTCAGGTAACGAGCAGTGAGTTGAGTTGAAGCTAGTGCTATGGAGTCTAGTGTCGTCCTTAGTGGGTCATGCTCTGGTAGATGTAACATCGGGAGGGGATGTTTGACTATGTTTTAATTTAGTTGTTGATCAACTTTACATGTAATGTAGTACATGATTTGAATGTCGATGTTTTGTATCCGCTGCGAATTATACAAAAGAGTCTTATTTTGATTAAATAAATGAGCATGACAGGATATTTTGAGAATTGTTGTGAATTGATTGTGTGACACCCTTCGGGGCATAATTACTCTGATCGATATGTTATTATTTTAATTAAATATTTTGGGGTATTTAGAAGGGTGTTACAACCACCCCATCGAATTGGCCAACCGTTATATCTTGAGTAACATGAGCCTGAGCAAGCACTTTTAGTAGAGCCTCCCTATGAGCTTCGGAATTCAGAAGCAAAGACAAGATAAATATTTTTGATGGTGTTTGATGTAACTGATCAACTATCTTGTAGTCATATTTCTTTATTATCCTTAGGAACTCACTTGCTTCATCTGTTTGCACAGCCGGATGTGCCCCTCCATGCTCTGGGGTAGGATTTGCATTTGCAGGTTCCCTTGTTGGTTCTTGAGGGTTTACATTAGTATTGGGAGTATAAATCCGACCATTGCGGGTCATCCTGCTTGTCCCTGCGATGTTAGTGATGTCGGTGTCAACATTCTCCAAACCTTCCTTACTTTCAGCAGCTTTGGGTTTTCCATCTACCACTCCATCTACCACTGTTATGTCGTACTTCCAGGGTACCGCCTTGGTGCTTTCAAAAGGAAATGGGGTAGGCATGCAAACTACCACGGGTGATGGATGAACAACATCTCTTCTGTGATAAGTTACCTCAAACGGTTCTGGTATATTAAAAACGGGTTCAATGACTGAAACTTCCTCGTTTGTTGTAGGACCATAAATTTGTAAAACACCTTGGTCCATCAAGTTCTGAATGTCATTCCGTACCACTTTACATCCTCTTGGATGAACGGCACATTCCTCACAGTTGTCGTGACATGTATCAATCAATCTAGCCCCCACCAATCCTGCATGAAGCGCTAGCAACGGAGTTTTAACATCTTCCACGTTTTTGATTATACACACATCAGAAGCATCCTCGACGGCATTAACATCACCATGCGCTGGCAAATGGTTACTTTTTACATTGGGTCCGACGTCTCGAAATGAAAGAATCTTCTTCTCAACCAGGTCTCGCACAATATGCTTTAAAGCATAACATCCTTCTAAATCATGTCCAGGGGCACCCCCATGGAAAGGATAATGGGCATCTGGATTGTACCATGGAGGTAAAGGATTTGGTGGAGGACCCAAAGGTTTGGGAGTCACCAACCCTCTCTGTAGTAACGATGGGTACAATTCAGTGTATGTCATAAGGATTGAAGCGAACGGAAGTCTACCTCTTTGTACCCTATTTTGATTTGGAGGATTTTGTGGACGAGGAGCCTGTGCCCTTGGCTGTTGATAAGCAGGCAGCACGGGCGCTTGCTGGTATATTGGTGCTTGTTGGATAGGTTAATAGACAGAAGCTTGTGATTGGTTGAAATTTGGTGTGACAGCTGCCACATATGGTTGTTGAACATATTGTACTAGATAAGTTGGTTGTTGTTGAGCAAATTGGTGTTGCTTCTTCCATGAAAGACTCCTCCTTTGACTAGTTGACACTGCATTTGTATCACCCTCTTTCTTTCTTTGGAATCCTCCAGGAAACTCTTTGGCATTACTACCAGATGTTTCAGAGGTAGTTAGCATTTTTCCATTCTTCAATCCAAGCTCGACCTTTATGCCCATGGCGACCAGGTCAGAGAAACTTGCAGATACACTACTCACCATTCTTTCATAGAACATAGGTTTGACTGTATCCATGAACCAATCTGCTAACTCCTTCTCAGCCAGAGGTGGTTCGACTTGCGAGGCCACTTCCCTCCATCGTTTTGCATATTCCTTAAAAGACTCATTATCTTTCTGGGACATGCTGAACAATTGCCTCCTATCCGGGGCCATATCCATGTTATACTTATAATGTTGGATGAAAGCATCAGATAAGTCTTGGAGACAACGAATCCTACTTTGACCAAGGCTTAAGTACCACTTAGAGGGAGCACCCCTCAAGCTGTCTTGGAAGAAATGTATCATAAGTTTATCATCCTCCACGTGCGCAACCATTTTTCGATAGTATATAATAAGGTGACTCTTAGGAGACGAGTGGCCCTCATACCTATCGAAATCTGGGGTCTTGAACTTCGCAGGAATCACAAGACCTGACACTAAGCACATCTCCTTAGCAGTAGCACCAAAAACTTGGTCACCTTCTATAGCCCTTAACCTTTTCTCAAGAATCTGGAAATTCTCCTTCATCCCTCTTATGTCTTCCTGCCTTTCCTCATCTTCATCTGAAAAGTCTGGAGCATGTTGTTGATCCTCAAAGTGAGGTTGCACATGTGCATGAACGAGAGGTGGTGCGAACGTGTGGACCACTGGATGATTTTCATTGATGGTTGGTAGAGGAGCCATCTGCTGAGTGGATTGTGCAAAACCAGGGGCGCCTTCAACTGTAGGTGTGAAACCGGGAGGTAAACCATAGGTTGGCCAGGTTGTTGGTACTGTCCTCGCAGGTTGGGGTTCAATCGATGGACCGGCGATTTCCGAAACGACCGTCGTTTGGGTGTCCAACTTTGCCCTAATGACCTGTAGTATCTCCATAACTTGACCAATGTTTCCTCGTAGGTCTTCGAGTTCTGAGCTTACTCGCTCCAATTCATGCTCTTGATCTGCCATTCTTTGATGAGCGCTGGCTCTAGTGTTGTAGTGATGTTGAGGACTCAGTGTGGAACTGAAGAAGACACAAAAATGAGTTTTTTTGTTTGAAGAATGACATGAGTGCATGTTATGGGTGCATTTTGTGCAAAGCTCTTAGTTATCTTTATTATTTATTTCAGCAATGTTAGAATATAAGAACAACATGTAACAATTGAGACCCAAAATGACAACTTCCATTAATTAAAATCAAATTCGAATACAAAAGGATTTAACTTCAAGTACACATGATTCGAATACAAAAAGATTTAAACACCAACAATTCAAATTCAAGTACAAGTAAACTTAAGTTTTGTCTCAGCTCTTATGATCGTAGCCAGATCTGTGGTGAGCTCATTCATCATTTTCTTGATAAACTTGACGAAATTGAAAACCTGAGGAGGCATTTTTTCTGGACACATACACCAATCCGCTTCCTGGAGTTTTTCTGGGAGTTCCAACATGTTGAGGTTAACAAACCTAGCTAAGTTGCGGAACTTGCCATTCCATTCAACATAGAGCTCTTGGAGTTTCTGGATGACCTTTTGATCTTCATCTAAGGTTGCTCTAGCCTCTCTATACAACCTTTTCCAGTACACACAATCATTCTTTAGGAGTAAGTAGGCTGCATCACCTTCTTGACTCTCCAAAACTGCAAACCTCCTAGTAGCTTCTTCAAACTGGTACTTGAGATGGTGACAGTTTCTTTCAGCTTCTTCCTTTTGGAGTATCTCACGAGACAACTTTTCCTCGCATTTCTTCAGAGCGTCCCTCAAGTCACGGATCTGTGCCTCAAAGTCGAGCTTAATTTCTTTTTTATCCATAAGAGATTTATCCAACATTCTCCCTAACTCACAGATCCTATACTCAGCTTTCTTGAGCTCTTCCTTCCTGGTTCGGATCACTGATGTGGAACCTCATAGGATATGATCAAGATCATCTTTCTGGTCTTCCAATAGCCTGGCTCTCTTGTTACTATCCTCAAGTTCTTGGGCTTTTCCCTTACGTTCCTCTTTCAAATTCTGATTTTCCAAGATAACTCGGTTCATCTGAATCCGTAATTCAGTATTCTCCAATTCGAGCTCCTTAACCTTAGTAGCGAGTTTCTCCATGTCCTCAGGGAGTATGGGCTTGGGATCAGGAGTTTTAGGAAAAGCTGAAGCCTTTAAGATAAATGGCAACTGGATTTCCCCAACTCTTTCTTTCACCCATTGAATGTAAGGTTCTTTGGCGAGAATGTTTCTTTTTCCAAACTCTTTACCCTTTCTTACAACCTTTAACCAAGCCTTTCGTACTGCTCTTACATCAGGATTTCTTGCTTGGATGTCAGAGAGCACAAATGGCTGTAAGTCCTTTGCGTCAGGAGGACCATCCATGGAGTAACCGTGTTGCATTCGAGATAGCATAGGGTTATAATTGATGCAACCCTTGGTACCCAACAACGGTACATTAGGAAATTCCCCACAGCTGACTATAATGTCTGGGGTTTCCCACTCTCGGATATACCATCTGATGGAACTTGCGGTGAGAGAAGCTAATTTTTTAGGAGACTTAAGTTCTTTTGCCACAAAAGGACCTTCTTCGGGCATGTGTTGCATGAACCAAGTGTAAAGCAAAGGAGCACAACACAACAAAGTTCCACCCCTCTTTTCATGTCGAGCGTGAAGGGCATGGTAAATGTCAGCTAAGAGAAATGGTACTGGATTGCCAGAGAGAAAGACTTCTATGGCTACTTGATCCACAAATTTTTCAACATTTGGGAAGAGCACAATCCCATGGATCAATAAAGCCAACATTTGGGAATTTCTTGTCTGACTTTATTTTCTTCACTGTGGGTGCTTGACATGATATATGAAGCTTGTATAGGCATGAATGAGACCTCTCAGACCAAATCCCATCCTCAAATCACTGATTAAATCCACAGTTGACCAAGTTTGACTTCCTGTTGACTTTTCTAGGGTTTTGCATGATTGAACCACTTCTGATGAATTCCAAACCCTGATTCTTTGATATCTTGATTCCAAACAATGTCATAAGTTATATGAACTCTTGATTATTGATCATGGTGCCCAAATTCTGCAAGAATGGCCACCATCCACTGCTTTGACTGATCAATGACTGACTTTGACCTAATTGCTGATGATTGCTTCAGCTGCAAGCAACAAGGTTAGAATGACAATATTTTTGTACTTTTTGGTTAGTAAACATATGAAAAGCAAAGATATACAAATGCAAAACATGCTTGGTGATCAAGAACCACACTCACAAGGCAAACCACCCACTAGGAGGGAAACCAGGGTATGCAATGATCCTTGAGGCAATGATATGATGTGATATGGGCCATGAGGGATCTTAGGGCCAAAATTGGGGTCTTACAAGTGTTAACCGGTTAACACCCTGGGTTAACCGGTTAACGCAAGACAGAAGCTGTTTCTGCGCTAACACAAGGCAGAATGCAGAATTCTCCGCATTTTCCGCCGTTGGAGGACTTCCGGACCTCCGATTCCAATTCCGTAAAAAGCTATACGTTCGGAAATTCACAACTAACCCAAACACAGATTCAATTACAGCCTAAACACAGTTTATCCAACATAATTTTCCAGCATTCATGATCCCAATTAGGGTCAATTCAACGGCTTATCACTACCCATTACATGCTAACCCATAATACCCATTAAACGACGATAAACCCCCCTTACCTGAGTTAATCCGGCAATCTCTAAGCTCTAAGCTTTTCTCTTCTCCAACCTTTTCCCTTGCTCTTCCCCTTTGCCCTTTCTCCACTTTCCACTTTTCAGCCGCTTTCTCTGTTTCACGTAAAACTCTTTTTACCAAATGGGATTCTTTTTCCTTACTTCACACTTATATATTTTCCAATAATTATTATTCCAAAATAATAATAATAATAATCCAATAATTCCAATTATTTAACTAAATTAATAAATATAATATTAATTTAAATCAAATAATTATCTTATTTTTATTGGGGTGTTACAAATGTCATGCGTAATTTTCAAATTCGTCTTTTTCCCTCCAAATTCAAAACAAGTTCAAGTGAAAAATGCACTTTTTTTGTGATGAGTTTTAATGAAATGTGATGCATGATTATGATAGTGCACATCAAGAGAAAATTGCTCCAAAAAGAACCACATGATTTGGCCATTTGGTGCAAAAGTTATGCCTTGTTGAAGTTCAAAATTTCTTGACAAAGATTTGATCATAACTTACCAACCATACATGAGAAATTCATGTTCTTGGACTTTTTGGAAAGGTGAGAGCAAGATATACAACTTTCATGTTGGACAAAATTTCATTTGAAGCATTTTTGGACATGTAATTGTAAGGAGAAAACCTTTCCATTTTTGGCAATTTTGAATTACAAGTCACTTTCTATTTTTGGAAAGTTTTCATCTGACTTTATTTTTTTCATTGTTGATGTTTGAAATGTCAAATGAAACTTTTCTGGACATGAATGAAGTGTCTCTAACCCTCTCCCACCTCCAAATCCATCAGTTGACCTTTGGTTGACTTTTATTGACTGATAGATGAATTGGCTATGCACAGATGAAATTGAACCTCAATCTCCTGATGAAATGGCTCAACCATGAAACCCTAGCTTCCATAAGCTCAATGCAACCATAGAATGATCCCCATCTCCATTAAAACCCTCATCTCCTTACAAACCCTGATTGGCACAATACAGATGATTAGGGTTGACCAGAGGTCAAAACCCTAATCCCAAGGTATCTGATCAAGCATAATGAATCTCTTGATGATGATAATACCATGATGATGATGATGTACCATTCCAACCAAGATGATGATCAATCTCCTTGAGGAACCAAGAAACCCTAATTTGAAGCACCAACCCTCAGATGGTTAGTGATCCATTCATTGAAACCCTCAGGCTTGAATATTTTAACCTTTTTATCTTCTGATCAAGACTTAGGAGGATGACTTGTCTATGTTACCACATGATATGCAATATGCAATGACTAATGACCTAAGACATGAAATGCAATATTCTAAGCTAGTCCCAAGAGAGGAGGGCAAATTTTGAGGTGTTACAGCCTTGTACCTCTTTTCATAAAACCATGCTCATATCTGCCATATCTTCTGCTTATATAGGACAAAATTCTACTGCTGGGTTGTTGTTGTCCTCATGGAAAGAGTATTCACGGGACCACCTTGCCAGCTTAGGAGCTTATTTTTTTTTTTTTTTTTTTATGAAATTGTATTCATTTTATTATAAAGAAGAGAAAAGACAAAACTTGATGTACAAGGATTAAATGATAATATTAAATCTGTAAAACAAAAATTCATGCTATGTATAATTTTGAAAACTTGAATTGTTATATGTATATAAAAAAGTGCTATTGAAATGAAAAAAAATGGAATGATTTATGATTGCTTATGAATAAAGATCATGTTTTTTATGTGAATTGATAAATAGAAAAATAAAATCTAATGAAAAATAAATGTCAGTGAAATGATTTTTTTTTTTAAAATGGAATAATTTATGTCAATGAGTGGATGCAAATTGATAAACAAATGATGTGAAATGTGAATGAATGCCTTTAGGCGGGGCAAAATTTAAGGTACGACAAATCCCATGCCGCAGCATGGTGGAGCAAATGTTAACATGGTTGAAGGAGAAACCAAACTAGTCAAAGAGGTGTTGAAGCTGAAGACTCCGCTGTTAGAAATCAAAGGATACTTGCTAAAGGCAGATGTTTTCCCCGGTTGTGGGAACGGTTGTTTGGGTTGTGTTGCACAGAGTGGGGGTTGTGTGAAGCTGCAACAGGGTATCCAGGCCTTGCTTGACGATGGTATCCTCCAAGATGAAGACTTATCTGCCTAAAGGTCTGTTGAAGGGGTTGTTGAGAATGCAAATGTTGATCCTCTCTTGTCTGAAGATGTCATTGATGCTGAAGAATTCACAAATGTTGTTCCTGCTGATTTTGTATAGGGGCCGATTACTTTCTCCAGTGTTGGCGTCATTCAGTATGGCCAGATCTCTGCAATCAACAAAGAAGATGAGGATAGTGATTGCGACATTGACAACTGGGTGCGTCCAAGGGTTCCGGGTGAAGTTCTCCGTATTTGGTCTTCTGAAGAGATTATCCAAGTCACTCTTCTTAAAGAGTAATGTTCTTTGTTTATTCATGCATATCCAAGTCTTACGTTCCGCCCAGGGCGTAATGACTCATTGTAGGGCTTATCTATGTGAATACCTGCATTTTTATCATAAATAAAGGACGTCTTTTTGCATTCAAATATTTTGTTCACTGTCTTTCTATTTTTGCAGTTTTCAAAAATCAAAAAAATATATTTGCCAATGTTTTGTTTAGTTTTCACTTCTTGTTCACACTCATAAGCACATACCACCACTCATGCAGATGCACGTCACCGAGTCCTATTGATAACGGTTCTGCTATGGCTCGCTTCGACTTTGAAAATCCAATCTTTCAAGTTGAAGAAGAGGGTGATGAAGACTGTGAACTCCCTGAAGAACTTGCCAGGTTGTTAAAACAGGAGGAAAGGGTCATTCAACCGCATCAAGAGTCTATTGAAGTGATTAATCTTGGCACCGAGGACATCAAGAGAGAAATCAAGATAGGGGTTGATTTGGAAGATAATGTGAAGAAGGGGATGATTGAATTGCTGCAAGAGTATGTTGACATCTTCGCTTGGTCTTATCAGGACATGCCAGGGCTTGACACAAACATTATGGTACATCATTTGCCTCTCAAAGAGGATTGTCCTCCGGTCAAGCAGAAGCTCAGAAGAACAAGACCAGAGATAGCTGTCAAGATAAAGGAAGAAGTGCAAAAATAGTTGGATGCAGGGTTTCTAGCGGTTATAAATTATCCGCCCTGGGTTGCAAATATCGTTCCAGTACCTAAAAAGGATGGAAAGGTACGGATGTGTGTTGACTACCGGGATCTGAATAGAGCTAGTCCTAAAGATGATTTCCCATTACCTCACATCGATGTTTTGGTGGATAACACGGCTCAGTTCTCGGTATTCTCCTTCATGGATGGCTTTTCTGGCTATAATCAAATTAAGATGGCACCAAAAGACATGGAGAAGACAACTTTCATAACCCCATGGGGCACCTTCTGCTACAAGGTGATGCCGTTTCGTCTAAAAATTGTTGGGGCAACATATCAACGAGCTATGGTAACTCTTTTCCATGATATGATTCATCATGAAATCGAGGTTTATGTTGATGATATGATTGCCAAATCTCAGACGGAAGAAGAACATCTGGTGAATTTGCAGAAACTGTTTGAGCGTTTGAGGAAATTCAAGCTGAGGCTTAATCCGAACAAGTGTACTTTCGGGGTGGGGTCTGGAAAACTGTTGGGTTTTATTGTTAGTGAAAAAGGGATTGAGGTGGATCCGGCCAAAGTGAAAGCGATATAAGAAATGCTTGAGCCAAGAACAGAAAAACAAGTTCGTGGTTTCTTAGGAAGGTTGAACTACATTGCAAGGTTCATCTCTCACCTAACAGCCACGTGTGAGCCAATATTCAAATTGTTGAGAAAAGATCAGACTATCAGGTGGAATGATGATTGCCAAAGGGCTTTCGAGAAAATAAAAGAGTATTTGCAGAATCCTCGAATCCTTATGCCTCTAGTCCCAGGGAGACCGTTGATTATGTATTTGACAGTACTAGACAATTCCATGGGTTGTGTTCTCGGTCAACACGACGAGACAGGTAGGAAAGAGCATGCCATCTACTACCTGAGTGAAAAATTCACAGATTGCGAGTCGAGATACTCAATGCTTGAGAAGACATGTTGTGCACTTGCATGGGCTGCTAAGCGATTCGAGATACTTGACAGATTGCGAGTCGAGATACTCAATGCTTGAGAAGACAATACATGCTGACTCACACAACCTTACTGATCTCCAAAATGGATCCAGTCAAGTATATATTTGAGAAGACAACTCTCACCGGAAGGGTTGCTCGTTGGCAAATGGTACTGACAGAGTACGACATCCAGTATACATCCCATAAACCCATCAAAGGGAGTATTCTGTCAGACTATCTTGCTCAGCAGCCGATTGATGCTTATGAGCCGATGAAGTTTGATTTTCCAGATGAAGACATCATGTTCCTCAAGATGAAAGACTGTGAAGAGCCAGTTGTTGAGGAAGGACCTGATCCAGATGAAAAGTGGACTTTAATGTTTGATGGGGCCGTCAATGCCAAAGGAAGTGGAATTGGTGTTGTCATTACCACTCCGAGAGGTGCCCACATGCCTTTCACCGCTCGTCTGACTTTTGAGTGCACCAATAATGAAGTTGAGTATGAGGCCTGTATCTTGGGTATTGAGCAAGCCATTAATTTGAGAATCAAGACTTTGGACATTTTCGGAGATTCAACTCTAGTGATCAATCAAGTGAATGGTGATTGGAATACTCTCCAGCCTAATCTGGTCCCCTACAGAGACTACACGAGAAGACTGTTGACTTTCTTCACAACAGTAAGGCTGTATCATATACCTCGTGATGAGAACCAGATGGCAGATGCTCTTGCTACTCTGTCCTCCATGATCAAGGTGATTCGGTGGAACTATGCTCCTAGGATCGATGTTATGCGCCTTGATAGGGCCGCCTATGTGTTTGCCTTGATAGTGGGTATATAATAGGTGATCTACCGAAAACGTGAATTGGATTTCACTTCCAAAACACTCATCATCCAAAACACAAACTGGTTAAAGGATGGATATTCGATTCTACAAAGAATACGAATTTTGCTCAGCTGGGAAAATCAACAAAGGATTCCAACTAAAGAGCGCATGAGACATATTATTCATTACCGGCAGACCGTGAATAATACACTCGCATGGTAAGAAACACCAGGGATACCGGTTACTGGGTATATAATAGGTGATCTACCGAAACGTGAATTGGATTTCACTTCCAAAACACTCATCATCCAAAACACAAACTGGTTAAAGGATGGATATTCGATTCTACCAAGAATACGAATCTTGCTCAGCTGGGGAAAATCAACAAAGGATTCCAACTAAAGAGCGCATGAGATATATTATCTATTACCGTCAGAACGTAGATAATAAACTCGCATGAGATGTATTATCTATTACCGTCAGAACGTAGATAATAAACTCGCATGGTAAGAAACACCAGTGATACCGGTTACTGGGTATATGATAGGTGATCTACCGAAAACGTGAATTGGATTTCACTTCCAAAACACTCATCATCCGAAAGGAGGGCTTGAAAAAGCAAATCGACTTACAGGATGGGCATTCGAATCCACAACGGGAAAACGAATCTTACTCAACTGGGGACACAAACCCAAAGAGTGCATGAGACATATTATTCATTACCGGCAGACCGTGAATAATATACTCGAAAGGAAAATTATCCTGAACCGGTTACTGGGTTGTTTATAGGATAAAATCCGAAAAGAAAGGCATCGGGATACCAGGATAGGTATATAATGATGACCAATCAAAAGGGAACAACAGACATTACCAACAAAAGAGTAAATGAAAGGCGATCTGCTGAGGATGCATTGATGAAAATCAATGATCCGGGGAACACAATCACTGACAAAAGGTGAAAGGACCCGCTGGGGATAAAATTGCTAGCATACGGCAATTATCCGCAAAAGACTTGCTGGGGATATAAGTGCTGATCTGAGCAACTTATCCAAGCAAAGAAAAATCAACATCAAGAACTAGATGAAGATAACCACAAGGGGGGAATTGTCATCGGTTGGAACGAACAACAAAGTTAACTCTGCAAGGAGAGAACAGGGTTTATAGCTACCGGTTTGTAGGTAGAAAAACCACAAAGATAGGACTTACGACTGCTGGTTTGTAGGCAGAAGGCCAAAAGATGGTGGGGATAACCACAAAATTAGGGTTTACATCTACCGAATACAGGGTAGAAGACCAACAACTCCGCGTGGGGATAGAACAAATCACAAATCCGCACGGGAAACAAGATAGGGTTTATAACAAACCACACACTGCTGAAGAGCAGGAAAATAGGATTTACAACTACCGGGTAGTAGGTAGAAAACCAAAACTCTGGCTGGAGAATAAAAGGTGTATAACCACAAATTCTACCAAGAAAGCCAGGAGAAATAGGACTTATAACTACCGGTATGAGGGTAGAGGCCCGAAAACATTCCGCTGGGGAACAACCCACTGGGAAGCACAAGACATTTGACAAATAGCCAATTCGGGAATAATCCGAAAAGACAGACTGAATCAAGACATGTCCTAATGAGGATGTAACTCAAATAGGAAAATCCATCCCAATATATGTGTTGGGAGGAAGCGGAAGAAACCGTCATCCACGAGGATATATCTCAGTGGGGAACTGCAAAATGAAAGACAAACATTTTCTGCTTATGGGGTTGACTCTATATGGAGAGATTTTAACACCCGACATCTGCTTGGGGAGATCTGTAAAGAGATCTATATCACCATAGCAGGAGACACGACAAACAAAGGATACATGGCGAGAAATGCGACATGAATATCTGAATGTTTATGAATATGCATGAATATGCGTGATTTATGTTTGATGAATGCTGACAAAACAGACGATTCTAACACAAACAGGTTCAGGAACCAAACGTCCGGTATTATACTTCCAGGGGAAAAACCAACTGGAGAGCCAATCTGCGGAGATCTTCATGCTGAGAAGCAAAGATCTGCGGGTACTGCTGAAGGAGCAGAGGATCAGAGATATCAGGAAACAACCCAATCAGGGTACAGAAAGTCACAACGGGCAAAACAGCCACCAAGACGAATCTGTAGGGGAACAAGAGAGATCCCAAAGTATCTGCAGGGGATCCCAGTGTCAACTGGGAAACAAAAAAGTGCGTTGCACAAGCACGAACTGCTGTAGAAGCAAATCCACAAAACTCCACTGGGGAACAACCCACTGAGGGAGAATGATATCATCCAAATAGAATCTAACTGCATAAGCAACTATACTGGGGGAAAAAACTGTCGGCTACTCTCTTGGGGAACAACCCACTGAGGGAGGACAGATCAAACAAGTAGATTCTGCAACGAACCACTCCACTTGGGGAGAATACTCATAGCAAACTGATCACAACAAGTAGATTCTGCAATACAAGCCACTCCACTGGGGATCACAAACAATCAGGAAATCAATCCGTTCACTGGAGCCTAGAGCCATCATCCGACCATACTGGGGATTGAAGGAGTAATCAACAGGCAAAACTGCCACAACAAACATCCTGCAGACTAAGCTGAGGAAAAGATGGGTGCAACACTGGGATGTCAACCCAAATCAACCACCGAGTAGGAAAATAAATCCTGCTCTGCTGAAGAGAAAAACTCTGACGGAGAGATAGCAACAAATCCGCGGACGACTTCGCCGGGGAAAAGGGTAAAGTACCGGGTATCAAACCGCTGACTTACCGCGTCTTCAAAAAGAAAGCGATCGTGCCGAGAAAACAGACAATTCCGCTGGCAACTGCACTGGTAAGAGTGATAACAACTCTGTTCGCAAATCCGATGGGGATATCAATAACAGCTCTACTCATGACTGCTGAGGAGACAAATAAAGTCTGGGGCATACGACCCACTGGAGAAAGTGACGGGGCACCAAGATGACAAACCATCAACCGCCGAAACTTCACAAGAAAATACCCATGCTGGGAAAACTGCTGCTGGAGAAAGCGAAGTCTTCAACAACACTCTGCTTGCGACTATACTGGGGAACAACCCCAACAACAACTTTGTTTGAGGAACAACCTCAACAAAGATCTGAAGAAATAAGATACAACCAAACCAGGAATATGAACAAATGTCTTACCTGTTGGAAATCATGCCACCCTCGGGAGAGCACTGAGATATTCTTGAGTATCCTTTCAATCATTGTGAATGTTCACTTTGTTTAAACAACAATTTTGAAAAATTTGATTTGTTTAAAACAATGACATTTTATCAATTTAAAACATGCAAAACATTTGTTGAATTGAAACAAATAAGAGTGCAAATAATTGGATAAAAAGCTCAAATTGATTTGATGGAATGGTAGCCTGCAAATGGCAAGACTCCATAGATTTGTACAAATTTGAAATCAGTGATATATATTGGAAGAGGGCTACATTGAACATAATGATCCTTTCTTTACCAATTTGAATCTCGATGTATCCGAAGCTTCGGTTGACGACGAATCGAGAATCTTCTGACGAAATGACGACTGATGAACCAGAAAGTCTTGTCAGGATGCAGTTACTTGCCAAATCCCTAATTTTTGCCTAGATTGCCCCAGGGTGAGGTACTCAATCTAGCGGGATGCAAATATTCTTTTATTTTTTTTTCAAGTCTCTAATTTTTGCCTGGATTACCCTTGCGGGTTCTCCACCGAGACGCTCATTTTTGCCTAAGCCGCCCTTTCGGGTTTTCAACTTAGCGAGCTATTCTGTTTTTTCATTTGCATATACTTTTTTTTTTTGGCAAAGTATCTCTTGACTGCATCTGAATTCACAGGACGAGTGAAATCCTCCCCATCCATTGTTGTAAGCATCAAAGCACCGCCTGAAAAGGCTCTCTTGACAACATATGGACCCTCGTAGTTTGGAGTCCACTTGCCCCTGGAATCGGGCGCGAAAGACAAAACTTTCTTGAGCACGAGGTCACCTTCTCGGAACACACGAGGCTTGACCTTCTTATCGAATGCTTTCTTCATTCTCTGCTGATATAACTGACCATGACACATGGCAGTTAATCGCTTCTCTTCAATTAAATTCAACTGATCATAACGACTCTGAATCCATTCAGCATCAGTCAACTTGGCTTCCATCAAGACTCGCATTGATGGGATCTCCACCTCTACTGGGAGAACGGCTTCCATGCCATAAACAAGAGAGAAAGGGGTTGCCCCTGTTGAAGTGCGTACAAACGTACGATATCCATGCAAAGCAAATGGCAGCATCTCATGCCAATCTTTGTACGTGACAGTCATCTTCTGGACAATTCTCTTGATATTCTTATTAGCAGCTTCAACAGCCCCATTCATCTTAGGTCTGTAGGGAGAGGAATTATGGTGTGCAATCTTGAATTCAGCGCACAACTCATCCATCATCTTGTTGTTCAGATTGGATCCATTATCAGTAATGATCCTCTCTGGCACACCATAACGGCAAATCAGCTGGTTCTTGATAAACTTCACAACCACCTGTCTGGTTACATTCGCATACGAAGCGGCTTCAACCCATTTGGTGAAGTAATCAATTGCTACGAGAATAAACCGATGTCCATTGGACGCTTTCGGCTCAATCATGCCGATCATGTCGATTCCCCACATAGAGAAAGGCCATGGTGATGAAATCACGTTCAGGAGTGTCGGAGGAATATGAATCTTATCCGCATAAATTTGACACTTGTGACATTTCTTCACATACTTGCAACAGTCAGACTCCATTGTCAGCCAATAGTAGCCTGCTCTCAGCATCTTCTTAGCCATGGCATGTCCATTGAATGAGTACCAAATGAACCCTCATGGATCTCAGTCATCAACAGGTTTGCTTCGTGTCTATCCACGCATCTGAGCAAAACCATATCAAAATTTCTCTTGTACAGCACTTCACCACTGAGGTAGAAACTGCCTGACAACCTTCTCAAAGTTTTCCTATCTTTCACAGATGCCCCAGGCGGGTAGACCTGGTTCTGGAGGAAATTCTTGATATCAAAATACCAAGGCTTGTCATCTTTCACTTCTTCGATTGCAAATATGTGAGCTGGTCTATCCAAGCGCATCACAGTAATGTTGGGGACATCATTCCACCATCTGACTACTATCATGGAAGCAAGCGTAGCAAGAGCATCTGCCATCTGATTATCCTCTCGAGGAATGTGATAAAATTCAACTTCTGTGAAGAAAGTTGAAATTCTCCTTGCATAATCTCTGTACGGAATGAGACCTGGTTGATTCGTTTCCCATTCTCCCTTGATCTGATTGACAACCAAGGCCGAATCACCATAGACATCAAGATACTTGATTCTCAAGTCAATGCATTCTTCAAGTCCCATTATACAGGCTTCATACTCTGCCATATTATTCGTGCATTTGAAAGTTAGCCTTGCTGTAAACGGAATGTGTGAACCTTGAGGAGTAATGATCACTGCCCCAATTCCATTCCCATATTGATTAACAGCGCCATCAAACACCATCGTCCATCTGGAACCAGGTTCTGGACCTTCATCAAGTGTAGGCTCATCGCAATCTTTCATCTTCAAATACAGAATTTCTTCGTCAGGGAAGTCATACTGAACAGACTGATGATCTTCAATCGGCTGGTGCGCTAAGTGGTCAGCCAAGATACTACCTTTGATAGCTTTTTGAGCTCGATACTCAATATCATACTCAGACAACAGCATCTGCCAACGGGCAATCCTCCCAGTTAAAGCAGGCTTCTCGAAGATATACTTAATTGGATCCATTCTGGATATCAACCAAGTCGTATGATTTATCATGTACTGGCGCAAACGCTTAGCAGCCCAAGCCAAAGCACAGCACGTCTTCTCAAGCGTAGAGTACCGAGACTCACAATCAGTAAACTTCTTACTGAGGTAGTATATAGCAAACTCCTTCTTCCCTGATTCATCTTGTTGACCGAGTACACAACCCATCGAGTCTTCAAGAACTGTTAAGTACATAATCAGAGGTCTTCCTTCCACAGGCGGAGACAAAATCGGAGGTTCAGACAAATAATCTTTGATACTGTCGAAAGCTTTCTGGCAATCCTCGGTCCAATCATGAGACTGATCTTTCCGGAGGAGCTTGAATATCGGCGCACATGTGGCAGTCATGTGGGATATAAATCTGGAAATATAATTCAAGCGGCCAAGAAAACCTCGGACTTGCTTCTCAGTTTTGGGTGCAGGCATCTCTTGTATTGCTTTGACCTTTGCAGGATCAACCTCAATACCTCTTTCACTTACCACAAAACCCAACAACTTGCCAGAACGGACTCCAAAAGTACATTTGTTCGGATTCAAGTGAAGTTTGAACTTCCTCAAACGCTGGAAAAGCTTCAACAAATGCTCAATATGCTCCACTTCCGTCCGGGACTTAGCAATCATATCATCAACATAGACTTCTATCTCCTTGTGCATCATATCATGAAACAAGGTAGTCATAGCTCGTTGATACGTGGCTCCGGCGTTCTTCAAACCGAAGGGCATCACTCGATAACAGAATGTTCCCCAAGGTGTGATGAATGTTGTCTTCTCCATATCCTCTGGTGCCATCTTGATTTGATTATATCCGGAAAATCCGTCCATAAAGGAAAAGACTTTGAATTTGGCTGTATTGTCTACCAACATGTCAATGTGTGGTAGAGGAAAATCGTCTTTCGGGCTAGCCTTATTCAGATCTCTGTAATCAACGCACATACGGACTTTTCCATCCTTCTTAGGAACAGGCACAATATTGGCCACCCATTGAGGATATGTCGAAGTCACCAGAAACCCCGCATCAATTTGCTTCTGAACGTCCTCTTTGATCTTCACTGCCATATCTGGATGAGTTCTTCTGAGCTTCTGCTTCACAGGCACGCACTCAGGCTTCAAAGGCAGGAAGTGTTACACAATATCTGTATCTAAACCCGGCATGTCTTCATATGACCAAGCAAAGATATCTGAATATTCTCGTAGCAAGCTGATCAAATCTTCTTTAACAGACTCTTCAAGAAGTGCCCCAATCTTCACCAGGCGAACACAATCCTCAGACCCCAAGTTGACTGTTTCCAAGTCTTCGAGATGCGGCTGAATGATCTTCTCTTCGTGCTCAAGGAGACGGGTGATCTCATCAGGAATCTCTTCAACGTCATCTTCCTCTGCCTCAAATACAGGGAATTCAAAATTGGGAGATGGCGTTGGATCATTATGTTCAATGGGTTTTAGGATCAACCTGCATAATGATTTTGGTTAAGAAAAACTTCAGAATTTAGACAAACAAATCATTATGCAGATGAAAAATGTTTGCTTTTATTTTTTTGTTTTTATGGTTTTTTGTGATCACTGATTTCATTACGAAAAGCAAAAAGTGAAAACAAAGGAAAAACAAATGTTTAACAATGCAAAAATTGAATGAAAACATCATTGTATATATGCTTTGCCAACAATGTCATCACTTCTCCTTTTGGCATGGGAGAAGGGTTTTAAACAAAGTGAACAATTTACTCTGATCTATGGATAACTGTAGGAACATCCACAGCGACCCAATTGTGGCAGACACCACCAGGAATAACAAAATTGTTCAAGTCTTCTGCATCTTCTTCTTCAATGATAGCAGCAGCTTCCTCTTCTTCAGGTTGGTCAGCATGGATGAATCCTCCACTTGTGAACAAACCTTGCTCATTAAGTGCCCCAGAACAGTAGCCAATGCCAGCCCGGGATCGATTAACCAGGAATAAATCCATCAACAGTACTTGGTCTGGAAAATTCCTCCTCGGAGTTCATAACTCTCTTGCTCAGGATGATCCATCAATCTGGCAGAATCGACTCTGGTATAGTACCGGCGAAGTGCGTCTTCAAAATAAATGAAGATCGCAGGGTCAGACCACAGGACGGGAGACCGGAACAAAACACCTGCTTATGCAAATGATGCATGAAGTGTTTATGCATATGCATGTTTTTTATTTCAAAGAAACTCAAGGGTTTCATTTGCAAACTTTGAAATATTTAGCATTTTGATCATATATGAGAATATCTCATCAGATATATCAGGTGAAAATTTTTTCCCGGTTTTTCATGTTTTGAAATTTTTTGCAAATAAACTCCTTTGAGTTCCTTGAAAATTTTCTTTTTTGATGACATGAATGCGGATGAATGCGTGAATGCATGAATGCAACAAACACACTCAAGGATCAAGCAAAGCACACCACACAAAGGTCGTGGGAAAGCTCATTGTATCCCTAATATCAATCATCCATTTTGGTGGATTTAGGTTTTCACCTTATCGACACCCAAGTTCCATTGATATTAACGGTACATGAACCGGCTCGGACATCCTTAATATCAACCAGCCGCTTTGGTGGATTTTAGGTTTTACACCTGATCCGGGATCCATTGATATTAACAATGTTTGAACGACTCAACCACGAATCACGGGTTTGTTGAGAGTCACGAGCATGGAGTCTCGGTTAAGAACCACCCAAAGGGAGTGTACTAGGGTTTAAACCTGCCATACATGTTCTACCAGAGGTTCCCATAATCATCGTTCCATCTTTCGAATATTATCGGAGGAACGAATACTCGTATTCCAAGAATATTCTCAAGAGAAACTCTTATGAGTGTAGTATCGCGTGACAATCGTATCAGAACTGACATCTGAACGATCTCCGCACTACGGTCCTAAAAATAGGCCAAGATGGGTTTGGTAAACTAAGGTCCTTGGCTTCTGCGGAACATGATTGAAAGAATAATGCCTAACCACAAATAACTTGTGTGACATTATTAGTTCAACATGACCTCCACCAAGTGAATGGACTCGCAAGTCAAGTGGCTAAGGAATACTCCACACCAGTCAACAAGACTATGCCATTCTCCTATCCTAGAGTGCACTCGAGTTCGGGTACAGAACTCATCTCACAGATCACCAAAGCAAACAGCAATTGTATATCAAGCAATTCACACATTACAATCAATACAGTGATCCCAAATTGTACAAAAATATGTCATATAACAAAAAATAATATAGCACAACAAGGGTGAAAAGTAGGCAATACCACCAAGGATCGATGTGTCCCCAGCAGAGTCGCCACTTTTCTGTAGCGGTGTATTCGTCGCTATATGATCTATCGATTAAATCATAAGCAAGAGATACAATGAAATTTCGAGTCGCCACCGCACTTTTATTTATCCAAAGGACTGGCTAAAAAGCGAACAAAAGCCTAAGAAGTTTTACACGTAGAAAACTAATAAAAAGATCAGAGAGTCTGGGTAAGGGGTAAATTACGCAATGGGAAGGTGTTAGGCACCCACTACGTCCTAGGTACTCCTAGGGAGCCCTTTTCACACTTGTTGTAAAAGATTGTTATTTGTTATGACATAAGTATTGTGCAAACATGATTGGGATGATGAGAAAAGAATGTACAAGTTATTATTGGGTTATTGGGTTTGAACGGATGAACCCGCTGCCTACGTACCTTCCATCAAAGGTAAGGATCAAAACGCCGTAGTTCGGCTAAAAGATTTCCAAAAGTTGGTGGATTCAGTTTTAAACACAAGCACTGAGGCTTTTCATTATCAATGGGAGAACACTCGACCAAAAAACAACATCCACCATGCGAGGATAGCTTCGACGTACTAGAGGGGTTAGCCCTGTTTTCAGTACGGAAGTCTTACTGTCGACTCACTAAAGATAAGGTGAGGTTTACATCAACCACAATGATAATTGAAACCTATGGCTAATGCATGAAAAGATTAACAATGGACAAAGCCAAAACAAGTGAATGGGTGAAGTTAATTGATTGTGATTGTGAAAATGAAGTCAAAGTATGATTAAGATTGATTCAAAAGAAGTATTATGAAATGGAGTTTGAAAAAGTCAAGGACTTGGGTCCAGGTTTTTAGTTTGAAAACATGGAGATGTTTGCACAAGATCTATGTCAAGTTTGAAGTCAAAGTGTGAAAAGGTTTAGGACACAATGAGGATGAATGGATGAAGATGGATTGTAAAACTTCTTAGAAGGTTCACCTCTTGAGATCATATGGGAGATGATTCAAGTGTGTCCTTTGGAATAAGTAATGGATAATAACAAACAAACAAGAAAGTCAACAAAAGCGGATATCGGATGCCAATCACTGGGCTTATACCAATCTCCTAAAATAGAAATGGATATCAGAGGCCACTCAATGGACTTACACTAATCTCCTCAAACAAAGAAATAAAAGGTGGATACCGGATACCAATAGATGGATTTACACCAGTCTCCTAAAACAGAAATGGATATCAGAGGCCACTCAATGGACTTACACTAATCTCCTTAAACAAAGAAACTTGGATACCGGATGCCAATCTGTCTGGGCTTACTCCAATATCCAACACATGATCATAGGAAAGCAAATGCCAACTTGCAGGGACTTACAGTTGCATCCTCACATAAACAAAGAAAAGCAAAACAAGGACGTCAGATGCCAATCTATCTGGGCTTACTCTAACCTCCACAGTATGATCCTAGGAATACAAATGCCAACTCGCAGGGACTTATAATTGTATCCTCACATACACAAAGAAAAGCAAAACATGGACGTCAGATGCCAATCTATCTGGGCTTACTCTAACCTCCACAGTATGGTCCTAGGAATACAAATGCCAACTTGCAGGGACTTACAGTTGTATCCTCACATACAACAAACAAATGCAACATTATGGTCATAGGAAAGCAAATGCCAACTTGCAGGGACTTACAATTGCATCCTCACATACAATCAAATGCATCAAGCAAAGATAAGATGAGTGGCCAAGGTGATGGTCTTATACTCACTTCCATATCATAGGAGCAATGGCCAATGGATGGTCTTACAATTGTCCTCAATGGGTAAACAGCAATGACAATATCACAAAGACAAATGAGATGATTGTGCATTAATGAGCAATAAATGATGATAAATGCATAAAGCATACAAGCAAACATGTGCATAT
This sequence comes from Lathyrus oleraceus, assembly GCF_024323335.1. NCBI lineage: Eukaryota > Viridiplantae > Streptophyta > Magnoliopsida > Fabales > Fabaceae > Lathyrus > Lathyrus oleraceus. The sequence continues at coordinate 226,460,882 of NC_066584.1, forward strand.
GAGACAATCAAGCAATCAATGAAGTCAATCAGCACACTCTATAACCATACAATGAGGCTCACACAAAGGGTTAGGCATTGAAGCCAACTGGAATAGGTTGATGGTGCTCTTAACCTTGCCATTGAGGGGCTAAGGTGAAGCAGATGAAAGGAGATGAGGGGTGTGCCTCATTGCTCTTATCCCTGATCAGGGAGAGAATTTGAATATCAGAAAGTGTGGGAGCTCAGAAAGATGGAGCTCTTTCCACATTAGACTCTATAGATCTTGGGTTTTGATCTCAATGCTACAACCATGTAATGGGAGCAAGGAGAAGACTCACAGAATAGTAGGGGATAGGTTGCTTATCCCTTTGATCTACCAATTGCCTTATTTGAAGGACTTTTCCTGCTTGGGACAAATATAAACACACACAAGCATTGCCTCTTAAGGAGGACTTCAGACAGTTGCCTGGCCAAGTAACAGGCCAGGTCTTCCAGACTACATGAAGAAAAAGGAATTATACCTCAAAGCAAATTGCTAAAAAGCAAAGCAAAGCAAGTTCAAAGAACTAAGCAACTAATGGTACCTGAAATAGTCAAACAAATCAGTATACAGTTCAACAGTCAAAGCAAAATGAAGTAGTCAAAACAGATAAGCAAATGTGCAAAGCACAAGGCACAAGGCTTATGAGCCAAGCAACCTACAAAACAAAGAGGTTAGCACATGATAAACAATCAAGCTCAAACAAATTGGATTGTTCTCTTTGAAGCATTTGTGCTTAACCTGAAACAATGAGCTCAAACATAAGCAACAGGACCACTAGGACAAGCCTAGGGTCAAAATGAGATGAGAAAGTCAAAACAGCAAGGGATAGTCAACCAAAATCAAGTTTAAACAATCAAGAAGCAAACTCAATTGGTCCCACATGCATATCATTCATCATCATGATTTCATAAGCAAAGGAAGTCAAAACATGGCAAATGAAAGCTCATAGAAGTCAACAGCAAGACTTGAATCAAAAGCAATCATAAACAACTCCAAAAATCACCAAATAATTCATACTCAATCACAATCCATAACATAGCATGCATATAAAATTTCAGCTCAATTGGATCATGGGAAGATGGTCAATTAAAATCAGGAAGTCAAAACAATTTCAAGTATGCACAAAGAAGTCAAACCAACATGTATCAACTTCAAAAAATCATAACTAAATGAAAACAGATGAGAAATGAATGGGATCAACACCAATGCAACGCTTAAGATGTCTAGTATGCACATGTAAAATTTCATGATCATCCAATAAGGTATGAGAATTTCACAAAGGAAATGGCAAGATGTATCACACAAGTCAACATTTTGGTCAAACAGGGGATAAAATCTCAAACAATTTGGAAATGGCATAATTAATTCCAAGAAAAATCACAAGTCAACTAGACATATAAGAGTAGGATCATGCAAAATTTCACATTAATTGGAAGCGAGGAAGCATGTCAACAAAAATCATGAACTTGCATATCATTGGTGTGACACAAATTGTCACACCCTACTTCAAAAATTCATATCTTAACAACCACATATGATAAATTCAAGAACTCTACATCAAAACAAACATGAATGAGTGTAGATTAACCACAAAAAATTTCAGGGGCATTGGATACATCATCACAATTTCACAATGGTTTTGGCAAAAGGTATCAAATATGCATACATGTCAAGAAACCTAATACCATTTAAAATCCAGCCAACCAAAAATTCAGCAAAAATCATGATAAAATAATAGACATTCATGTGAATATGATGGAAAAAATTTCATGAATTTTGGATTTGGAATGCACAAGTTATGATTTTTGTAAGATTGTGTAACAAAGTGAAATAAATATTGAACAATTAAAATGAACTAATTCAAATAATTGGGACCAATGGCATTATGGTAATTCGGGTGGAAATTAAATGAAACGGTGCGCATGGCTCGGTGAGGTGGCAACTGGCGACAGGCTACATGCGAATGCAACAGGACAATTTCATGCAAAAACACGGGATACAACAGCCAAACGCGTTTCAAAAGATCAAACAAATTCTGGGTTTCAAAAATTTTAGGGTTTCTGGCTACAGTAAACGTGTTCATGATGGTGAAGAAAAAAATGTTCCAGTTTTGGCCAATGAGTACACCATTCCAATCAGCAAATCATGTACATCAAGAATCCCAGCATCATTTTCATCAAATCGGGCCAAATAACACGAATCATGCAAGAACAATAATGAGCAAAAAACTTAAAAGCTAGATTTCTCACACATGGTTCAATCATTTAACACGATTCAAAGTCCACAATACTCAGCAAGGCAAGGTCTACACAAAACATGGCAACATTTAGAGAAATGAGAGATTCGAAACTTTACTTGATTTTGAAGAAAAAGTGAAACAGTGGTTCTTTGGATGCTTCAAGCTCAAACAGGTGGAGATTATAGTTGGAAATGATGAATACTCGAGGAAGCTTAGCTCAGTGATGCTTGGAAACCCTCAAATTGAAATTCACCATTATTGGTCCATGGAGAAAACAGAACAAGATGCTGCAGCACAGTTGGGGTTTGATGCTCCAAAATGCTTCCAAATGTTGGCCAGGTTAAGAAATCAACAAGAGTTGCTCGAGGTTTTTGGAGTTTTTGCTCAGAAATTGCTATATGGTGAAAATGCAAATTGAGAGAGAATGAGGTTTTTGATCTGTGGGAGGCTGCTGCTAGGGTTCCAATTCACAGAAAATGAAGTTATATATCACTGTTTAAGGTTGGTTAATGATGTGCTAAGCAGGGTTAACTTAAATGAAGTGAATTGCCATTTTTGCTAATTTGAACCAATGTGCACATGGAGGTATAAGGTCTGCACGAATTGGGCCTTGAGCATGTTTCAAATACCATCTAAAACAGATCCCAAATGGCCAAATTGTTTAAAAATTGCTAAATCAAAAAGTCAACTTTTGCACACACTTGAATTTAAAGAAGTCAAGTCCAAAAATGGCATTTTGCATGGTGTGGTTTTGGTGAAAGATGAATGCGTTTTTGGAAAGAGGGGAACAAATAGGGCTTGTAGGAAAAAACCCCATCAAAATTGGCCAAATGGTTCATGAGATATGGCCTTTTGAAGTTCACAAATTTTTGAAATTGAATTGATCATAACTTGCCAACCATACATGGGAATTGAGTGTTCTTGGACTTTTTGGAAATGGGAGAACAAGATCTTCAACTTTCATGTTGGGCAAAAATTCATTTGAAGCTTGTATCATGATGTAAGTTTAAGATCAAGAAGTTTCCATTTTTGGCAAATTTGAATTACAGGTCCACTTTCTATTTTGGGAATTTCTTGTCTGACTTTATTTTCTTCACTGTGGGTGCTTGACATGATATATGAAGCTTGTATAGGCATGAATGAGACCTCTCAGACCAAATCCCATCCTCAAATCACTGATTAAATCCACAGTTGACCAAGTTTGACTTCCTGTTGACTTTTCTAGGGTTTTGCATGATTGAACCACTTCTGATGAATTCCAAACCCTGATTCTTTGATATCTTGATTCCAAACAATGTCATAAGTTATATGAACTCTTGATTATTGATCATGGTGCCCAAATTCTGCAAGAATGGCCACCATCCACTGCTTTGACTGATCAATGACTGACTTTGACCTAATTGGTGATGATTGCTTCAGCTGCAAGCAACAAGGTTAGAATGACAATATTTTTGTACTTTTTGGTTAGTAAACATATGAAAAGCAAAGATATACAAATGCAAAACATGCTTGGTGATCAAGAACCACACTCACAAGGCAAACCACCCACTAGGAGGGAAACCAGGGTATGCAATGATCCTTGAGGCTATGATATGATGTGATATGGGCCATGAGGGATCTTAGGGCCAAAATTGGGGTCTTACAAGTGTTAACCGGTTAACACCCTGGGTTAACCGGTTAACGCAAGACAGAAGCTGTTCCTGCGCTAACACAAGGCAGAATGCAGAATTCTCCGCATTTTCCGCCGTTTGAGGACTTCCGGACCTCCGATTCCAATTCCGTAAAAAGCTATACGTTCGGAAATTCACAACTAACCCAAACACAGATTCAATTACAGCCTAAACACAGTTTATCCAACATAATTTTCCAGCATTCATGATCCCAATTAGGGTTAATTCAACGGCTTATCACTACCCATTACATGCTAACCCATAATACCCATTAAACGACGATAAACCCCCCTTACCTGAGTTAATCCGGCAATCTCTAAGCTCTAAGCTTTTCTCTTCTCCAACCTTTTCCCTTGCTCTTCCCCTTTGCCCTTTCTCCACTTTCCACTTTTCAGCCGCTTTCTCTGTTTCACGTAAAACTCTTTTTACCAAATGGGATTCTTTTTCCTTACTTCACACTTATATATTTTCCAATAATTATTATTCCAAAATAATAATAATAATAATCCAATAATTCCAATTATTTAACTAAATTAATAAATATAATATTAATTTAAATCAAATAATTATCTTATTTTTATTGGGGTGTTACAAATGCCATGCGTAATTTTCAAATTCGTCTTTTTCCCTCCAAATTCAAAACAAGTTCAAGTGAAAAATGCACTTTTTTTGTGATGAGTTTTAATGAAATGTGATGCATGATTATGATAGTGCACATCAAGAGAAAATTGCTCCAAAAAGAACCACATGATTTGGCCATTTGGTGCAAAAGTTATGCCTTGTTGAAGTTCAAAATTTCTTGACAAAGATTTGATCATAACTTACCAACCATACATGAGAAATTCATGTTCTTGGACTTTTTGGAAAGGTGAGAGCAAGATATACAACTTTCATGTTGGACAAAATTTCATTTGAAGCATTTTTGGACATGTAATTGTAAGGAGAAAACCTTTCCATTTTTGGCAATTTTGAATTACAAGTCACTTTCTATTTTTGGAAAGTTTTCATCTGACTTTATTTTTTTCATTGTTGATGTTTGAAATGTCAAATGAAACTTTTCTGGACATGAATGAAGTGTATCTAACCCTCTCCCACCTCCAAATCCATCAGTTGACCTTTGGTTGACTTTTATTGACTGATAGATGAATTGGCTATGCACAGATGAAATTGAACCTCAATCTCCTGATGAAATGGCTCAACCATGAAACCCTAGCTTCCATAAGCTCAATGCAACCATAGAATGATCCCCATCTCCATTAAAACCCTCATCTCCTTACAAACCCTGATTGGCACAATACAGATGATTAGGGTTGACCAGAGGTCAAAACCCTAATCCCAAGGTATCTGATCAAGCATAATGAATCTCTTGATGATGATAATACCATGATGATGATGATGTACCATTCCAACCAAGATGATGATAAATCTCCTTGAGGAACCAAGAAACCCTAATTTGAAGCACCAACCCTCAGATGGTTAGTGATCCATTCATTGAAACCCTCAGGCTTGAATATTTTAACCTTTTTATCTTTTGATCAAGACTTAGGAGGATGACTTGTCTATGTTACCACATGATATGCAATATGCAATGACTAATGACCTAAGACATGAAATGCAATATTCTAAGCTAGTCCCAAGAGAGGAGGGCAAATTTTGAGGTGTTACAGCCTTGTACCTCTTTTCATAAAACCATGCTCATATCTGCCATATCTTCTGCTTATATAGGACAAAATTCTACTGCTGGGTTGTTGTTGTCCTCATGGAAAGAGTATTCACGGGACCACCTTGCCAGCTTAGGAGCTTATTTTTTTTTTTTTTTTATGAAATTGTATTCATTTTATTATAAAGAAGAGAAAAGACAAAACTTGATGTACAAGGATTAAATGATAATATTAAATCTGTAAAACAAAAATTCATGCTATGTATAATTTTGAAAACTTGAATTGTTATATGTATATAAAAAAATGCTATTGAAATGAAAAAAAATGGAATGATTTATGATTGCTTATGAATAAAGATCATGTTTTTTATGTGAATTGATAAATAGAAAAATAAAATCTAATGAAAAATAAATGTCAGTGAAATGACTTTTTTTTTAAAATGGAATAATTTATGTCAATGAGTGGATGCAAATTGATAAACAAATGCTGTGAAATGTGAATGAATGCCTTTAGGCGGGGCAAAATTTAAGGTACGACAAATCCCATGCCGCAGCATGGTGGAGCAAATGTTAACATGGTTGAAGGAGAAGCCAAACTAGTCAAAGAGGTGTTGAAGCTGAAGACTCCGCTGTTAGAAATCAAAGGATACTTGCTAAAGGCAGATGTTTTCCCCGGTTGTGGGAACGGTTGTTTGGATTGTGTTGCACGGAGTGGGGGTTGTGTGAAGCTGCAACAGGGTATCCAGGCCTTGCTTGACGATGGTATCCTCCAAGCTGAAGACTTATCTGCCCAAAGGTCTGTTGAAGGGGTTGTTGAGAATGCAAATGTTGATCCTCTCTTGTCTGAAGATGTCATTGATGCTGAAGAATTCACAAATGTTGTTCCTGCTGATTTTGTATAGGGGCCGATTACTTTCTCCAGTGTTGGCGTCATTCAGTATGGCCAGATCTCTGCAATCAACAAAGAAGATGAGGATAGTGATTGCGACATTGACAACTGGGTGCGTCCAAGGGTTCCGGGTGAAGTTCTCCGTAATTGGTCTTCTGAAGAGATTATCCAAGTCACTCTTCTTAAAGAGTAATGTTCTTTGTTTATTCATGCATATCCAAGTCTTACGTTCCGCCCAGGGCGTAATGACTCATTGTAGGGCTTATCTATGTGAATACCTGCATTTTTATCATAAATAAAGGACGTCTTTTTGCATTCAAATATTTTGTTCACTGTCTTTCTATTTTTGCAGTTTTCAAAAATCAAAAAAATATATTTGCCAATGTTTTGTTTAGTTTTCACTTCTTGTTCACACTCATAAGCACATACCACCACTCATGCAGATGCACGTCACCGAGTCCTATTGATAACGGTTCTGCTATGGCTCGCTTCGACTTTGAAAATCCAATCTTTCAAGTTGAAGAAGAGGGTGATGAAGACTGTGAACTCCCTGAAGAACTTGCCAGGTTGTTAAAACAGGAGGAAAGGGTCATTCAACCGCATCAAGAGTCTATTGAAGTGATTAATCTTGGCACCGAGGACATCAAGAGAGAAATCAAGATAGGGGTTGCTTTGGAAGATAATGTGAAGAAGGGGATGATTGAATTGCTGCAAGAGTATGTTGACATCTTCGCTTGGTCTTATCAGGACATGCCAGGGCTTGACACAAACATTATGGTACATCATTTGCCTCTCAAAGAGGATTGTCCTCCGGTCAAGCAGAAGCTCAGAAGAACAAGACCAGAGATAGCTGTCAAGATAAAGGAAGAAGTGCAAAAATAGTTGGATGCAGGGTTTCTAGCGGTTATAAATTATCCGCCCTGGGTTGCAAATATCGTTCCAGTACCTAAAAAGGATGGAAAGGTACGGATGTGTGTTGACTACCGGGATCTGAATAGAGCTAGTCCTAAAGATGATTTCCCATTACCTCACATCGATGTTTTGGTGGATAACACGGCTCAGTTCTCGGTATTCTCCTTCATGGATGGCTTTTATGTCAATGAGTGGATGCAAATTGATAAACAAATGCTGTGAAATGTGAATGAATGCCTTTAGGCGGGGCAAAATTTAAGGTACGACAAATCCCATGCCGCAGCATGGTGGAGCAAATGTTAACATGGTTGAAGGAGAAGCCAAACTAGTCAAAGAGGTGTTGAAGCTGAAGACTCCGCTGTTAGAAATCAAAGGATACTTGCTAAAGGCAGATGTTTTCCCCGGTTGTGGGAACGGTTGTTTGGGTTGTGTTGCACGGAGTGGGGGTTGTGTGAAGCTGCAACAGGGTATCCAGGCCTTGCTTGACGATGGTATCCTCCAAGCTGAAGACTTATCTGCCCAAAGGTCTGTTGAAGGGGTTGTTGAGAATGCAAATGTTGATCCTCTCTTGTCTGAAGATGTCATTGATGCTGAAGAATTCACAAATGTTGTTCCTGCTGATTTTGTATAGGGGCCGATTACTTTCTCCAGTGTTGGTGTCATTCAGTATGGCCAGATCTCTGCAATCAACAAAGAAGATGAGGATAGTAATTGCGACATTGACAACTGGGTGCGTCCAAGGGTTCCGGGTGAAGTTCTCCGTAATTGGTCTTCTGAAGAGATTATCCAAGTCACTCTTCTTAAAGAGTAATGTTCTTTGTTTATTCATGCATATCCAAGTCTTACGTTCCGCCCAGGGCGTAATGACTCATTGTAGGGCTTATCTATGTGAATACCTGCATTTTTATCATAAATAAAGGACGTCTTTTTGCATTCAAATATTTTGTTCACTGTCTTTCTATTTTTGCAGTTTTCAAAAATCAAAAAAATATATTTGCCAATGTTTTGTTTAGTTTTCACTTCTTGTTCACACTCATAAGCACATACCACCACTCATGCAGATGCACGTCACCGAGTCCTATTGATAACGGTTCTGCTATGGCTCGCTTCGACTTTGAAAATCCAATCTTTCAAGTTGAAGAAGAGGGTGATGAAGACTGTGAACTCCCTGAAGAACTTGCCAGGTTGTTAAAACAGGAGGAAAGGGTCATTCAACCGCATCAAGAGTCTATTGAAGTGATTAATCTTGGCACCGAGGACATCAAGAGAGAAATCAAGATAGGGGTTGCTTTGGAAGATAATGTGAAGAAGGGGATGATTGAATTGCTGCAAGAGTATGTTGACATCTTCGCTTGGTCTTATCAGGACATGCCAGGGCTTGACACAAACATTATGGTACATCATTTGCCTCTCAAAGAGGATTGTCCTCCGGTCAAGCAGAAGCTCAGAAGAACAAGACCAGAGATAGCTGTCAAGATAAAGGAAGAAGTGCAAAAATAGTTGGATGCAGGGTTTCTAGCGGTTATAAATTATCCGCCCTGGGTTGCAAATATCGTTCCAGTACCTAAAAAGGATGGAAAGGTACGGATGTGTGTTGACTACCGGGATCTGAATAGAGCTAGTCCTAAAGATGATTTCCCATTACCTCACATCGATGTTTTGGTGGATAACACGGCTCAGTTCTCGGTATTCTCCTTCACGGATGGCTTTTCTGGCTATAATCAAATTAAGATGGCACCAAAAGACATGGAGAAGACAACTTTCATAACCCCATGGGGCACCTTCTGCTACAAGGTGATGCCGTTTCGTCTAAAAATTGTTGGGGCAACATATCAACGAGCTATGGTAACTCTTTTCCATGATATGATTCATCATGAAATCGAGGTTTATGTTGATGATATGATTGCCAAATCTCAGACGGAAGAAGAACATCTGGTGAATTTGCAGAAACTGTTTGAGCGTTTGAGGAAATTCAAGCTGAGGCTTAATCCGAACAAGTGTACTTTCGGGGTGGGGTCTGGAAAACTGTTGGGTTTTATTGTTAGTGAAAAAGGGATTGAGGTGGATCCGGCCAAAGTGAAAGCGATATAAGAAATGCTTGAGCCAAGAACAGAAAAACAAGTTCGTGGTTTCTTAGGAAGGTTGAACTACATTGCAAGGTTCATCTCTCACCTAACAGCCACGTGTGAGCCAATATTCAAATTGTTGAGAAAAGATCAGACTATCAGGTGGAATGATGATTGCCAAAGGGCTTTCGAGAAAATAAAAGAGTATTTGCAGAATCCTCGAATCCTTATGCCTCTAGTCCCAGGGAGACCGTTGATTATGTATTTGACAGTACTAGACAATTCCATGGGTTGTGTTCTCGGTCAACACGACGAGACAGGTAGGAAAGAGCATGCCATCTACTACCTGAGTGAAAAATTCACAGATTGCGAGTCGAGATACTCAATGCTTGAGAAGACATGTTGTGCACTTGCATGGGCTGCTAAGCGATTCGAGATACTTGACAGATTGCGAGTCGAGATACTCAATGCTTGAGAAGACAATACATGCTGACTCACACAACCTTACTGATCTCCAAAATGGATCCAGTCAAGTATATATTTGAGAAGACAACTCTCACCGGAAGGGTTGCTCGTTGGCAAATGGTACTGACAGAGTACGACATCCAGTATACATCCCATAAACCCATCAAAGGGAGTATTCTGTCAGACTATCTTGCTCAGCAGCCGATTGATGCTTATGAGCCGATGAAGTTTGATTTTCCAGATGAAGACATCATGTTCCTCAAGATGAAAGACTGTGAAGAGCCAGTTGTTGAGGAAGGACCTGATCCAGATGAAAAGTGGACTTTAATGTTTGATGGGGCCGTCAATGCCAAAGGAAGTGGAATTGGTGTTGTCATTACCACTCCGAGAGGTGCCCACATGCCTTTCACCGCTCGTCTGACTTTTGAGTGCACCAATAATGAAGTTGAGTATGAGGCCTGTATCTTGGGTATTGAGCAAGCCATTAATTTGAGAATCAAGACTTTGGACATTTTCGGAGATTCAGCTCTAGTGATCAATCAAGTGAATGGTGATTGGAATACTCTCCAGACTAATCTGGTCCCCTACAGAGACTACACGAGAAGACTGTTGACTTTCTTCACAACAGTAAGGCTGTATCATATACCTCGTGATGAGAACCAGATGGCAGATGCTCTTGCTACTCTGTCCTCCATGATCAAGGTGATTCGGTGGAACTATGCTCCTAGGATCGATGTTATGCGCCTTGATAGGGTCGCCTATGTGTTTGCTGCTGAACTGGTAGTTGATAACAAGCCCTGGTACCACGACATCAAGTGCTTTCTGAAGAATCAAGAGTACCCTGCAGTGGCATCCAACAATGATAGAAAGACTTTGAGAAGATTGGCAGGCAGTTTCTTCTTGAACAAAGACGATGTGCTGTATAAGAGGAACTTCGACATGGTTTTTCTCAGATGCGTGGATAGACACGAAGCAGATATGTTAATGCAGGAAGTTCATGAAGGCTCCTTCGGCACTCATGCCGGCGGACATGCAATGGCTAAGAAATTGATGAGGGCGGGTTATTACTGGATGACCATGGAGTTTGATTGTTTCAAATATGCTCGGAAGTGTCATAAATGCCATATTTATGCTGATAAGGTGCATGTGCCGCCAAATCCTCTGAATGTGATGTCTTCGCCGTGGCCGTTTGCTATGTGGGGCATTGATATGATTGGAAAGATTGAGCCGACTGCTTCCAATGGGCATCGTTTCATCCTTGTTGCCATCGACTATTTCACCAAGTGGGTCGAAGCAGCGTCATTTGCAAAGGTCACCAGACATGTGGTTGCCCGTTTCATTAAGAAAGAAATCATTTGTCGTTATGGGATTCCCGAAAGAATCATTACTGATAATGGTTCTAACCTCAATAACAAAATGATGAAGGAGTTGTGTAAGGACTTCAACATTCAATATCGCAACTCTTCGTCCTAAAATGAACGGTGATGTTGAGGCAACAAATAAGAACATAAAGAAGATTGTGCAGAAGATGGTCGTTACGTACAGAGATTGGCATGAGATGCTACCCTTCGCCTTGCATGGGTACCGTACCTCGGTACGTACGTCGACCGGGGCAACCCCTTACTCCCTTGTGTATGGTATGGAAGGAGTCTTACCTGTTGAAGTGGAGATTCCTTCTCTAAGAGTCCCGCTGGATGTCAAGTTAGACGAAGCTGAATGGGTCCGAACAAGGTTCAATGAGTTGAGTCTTATCAAAGAGAAGCGAATGGAAGCCATTTGTCATGGGCAGTTGTATCAAATTCGGATGAAGAGAGCCTTTGATCAGAAAGTGCGTCCTCGATGCTTCCAAGTCGGAGATTTGGTTTTGAAAAGGATCCTTCCTCCTCAGACAGATCACAGGGGCAAGTGGACTCCTAACTATGATGGGCCGTATATTGTCACCAAAGTTTTTGATGGTGGAGCCTTAATGCTTGCAACTATGGATGGTGAAAACTTCACTTCCCCTGTGAACTCAGACGCAGTTAAAAAATACTTCGCATAAAATAGACCCGCTGGACATTAAAAAGAATAGTCAAGGCAAAAATGGGCATCCCGGCGAACCAAGAAAATGAAAAAGGTTCGGGAAAAAGTTAGGGATTAAAAATGAAAAGATTGTACACCCGGTAAGTTGAAAACCTAAAAAGGCAACTTAGGCAAAAAATGGGTATCCCGGTGGATTGAAAACCCGAAAGGGCGATCCAGGCAAAAGTTAGGGATTAAGAGAATGATTGCGTTCTGAGTAGTCCTGAATCTCATCTCGTGTCAATAACTGGAAACTTTCGAAGGATAGGGAACAGTCCAGTCACCTTTTTCAGAAAGCTGATCGTCTAGAGGATCTTGAAGATGAGCGAATCATAGCAGAATTTGAACCCGATAGAAATCCATTTCACATTGCCATTAGAATAATTTCTGTTTTTATCTATTGTGCAATTACCTCTTTCCAGGGATTGCTTCCTGATGTAAATACCTATTCAGAGGCCACTCAATCAATAAAATCATGTTATTCAGTATATCTTTGTGTTCATTTTCATTTTACTGTTTTGTTTGCAAAAATGACGTCCGAATTTTTGATAAACATTGCATCATGAAACATAAGAGCTTTACAGGTACATGCTTGATAAACATTTAAAATTGCTGTAAATTTTAAGTGCTTTGGATCATCTATTCAGAACAGGTACACTCGGGGCATTTCCTTAAGGTCCCCATCAAATGATCGCGGATGTTTTTCCTCAACAGTTGGAATTTGGTATCTTATCCCTGCAGAGCTGGTCCGAGCGTTGGATTCTTCAATCCCCAACAGGCTCTCACTGCTGTACTTCCCCAAGCATTTGTTTCAGATTATACATTCACCAGTAGAGTCGACAGTGTCATACTGTATATCCCCAACGGAGTTGACAGTGCCAGACTATATCTTCCCAGCAGAAGCGGCTGCTTCTTAGAGTTCGATGCCAGATCGATGATCTCGACGCTAGACCCATGGTCTCTTTCCTTGAAGCAGAATCTCGGTACCCTATCGGTGTTTGCTTCCCCTACTGAGTCGTCTCTCTCGCAGATTATGGTTGCCAGAACGACTGTCGCTTTCCTCAGCAGCAAGTTTTCAGTGCCATTCTCTCCCCAGTGAGAGCCTCGGTATTTTGTTATTTGCCAGAACACCGTGTGGCGGGTCATTTCCCCACAGAGTTATTTGTGATGTGCACTCCAACAGCATTGCCTGGACCTAGAAGATTGTGATCATTTCCCCAGCAGAATTCCTTGCCTCGGCTTGGCGTTCTCTCTAATCAAGCATTTCGCATCCCTGCATGTAGAATCATATTATATTGCATCCTCCCAAATTGCGTAGCATTTCCATTTTCATGGAGCATTACACCATTGAAAAATTTAAACATATGCATGTAAAGCATAAGGCATTCTCGGCATCCCAAGTGATAAGCCAAAAGTTGTTTCCAGTACTCAGACTGAAGATTGTTCATGACGTATCTTTATTATTCCCAGCAGGGGTCGTTGGCCCATGCGCCGCCTCATTTATCATTTTCCCTATATCTGCCGATGCTGACAAGCATGAAAGTTTCCGGTATTCAGACCGAGGTGGCGTTCAGACCAGTTTCCCGGTATCCAGACCGAAGTGGCATTCAGGCCAGTTTTTTCTGATGTTCAGATCGAAGAAGTTTCCGACATTCAGGTCGATGCAACTTGTGGCATTCAGGCCAGTTTCCCGGTATCCAGACCGAAGTGGCATTCAAGCCAGTTTTTTCCGATGTTCAGATCGAAGAAGTTTCCGACATTCAGGTCGATGCAACTTGTGGCATTCAGGCCAAGTTTCCGGTATTCAGACCGAAGTGGCATTCAGGCCAGTTTTCCGATGTTCAGATCGAAGAAGTTTCCGACATTCAGGTCGATGCAACTTGTGGCATTCAGGCTAGTTTTCCGGTATTCAGACCGAAGTGGCATTCAGGCCAGTTTCCCAGTGTTCAGACTGATGTTTGATAATCAAGTATCGTCTGATGCTCAGATCGAAGTCATTTCCAGGATTCATATTGATGATTGACATTCAGGCCATGGTTATTTCTGTGTTACCATTTATTTTGGTATTCAGGCTAACATTCCTTGTTTCGGTGTTTAGACCGACTCTCACCGTGCCAGACGAATTCTTTTTCAAGAGCACCTCTTGGTCGATTCTAACAGGCATTGTTACTTTATTTTTTCACTTCAGTGTAAATTTTCGGGCTTTTATCGTATTCAATCACTTGATACCTCGAAAGTGCAAAAGCCGTTGCTATCTTCCTTTCAGGTCTCTTGTTGATTGAATAAGAGAAACTGTAATACCCCAAAATTTACCCTTCATTTTTCCTGGAAGCATGGGATTATGTTTTACACTTCATTAGCATCATATTAGGTCATACTCATTGCATACTGCATTAGTGACATGGAGATCAGGTTTTGATCGATCACTCCTTAACAGAAGGAGCCCAAACAAAGCAAGATTGAGAATTGGACTTCATTTTCGAAGTACACAAGTCTCAAGGTTCTCAAGGGGGTCCAGGTATCTTATTATGGTCCTCAGTTCATCAGTGAAGGATTCAACGCTATCAGAGTGTTCATCTGGATTTAATTAGAAATTAGGGTTTCATGGCTACCTGCAACAGAAAATGTTTGGTTGGAAGTAGAGGAGCTCATCCATGTCATGATTAGAGAGGCATCTTGGCCTAGGAAGATTCACAATTATCTCAGAAAGATCCATTGGCAATCAGTGCAATCAGTTCCTGATCATTTTGCCCTAAAACTAGGGTTTGATATAAAATCAGTTTATTTCTGATTCTTTGGGTGAAACTCTTTTCCATGGCCCTACATATGTCCACAAGGGTCTACATACAAAAAATCAGCTCTTTATTTGAGCTAGAAGTGCTTCAATTGATCAATGGAATCGGGAATCAGACAGTTTGGGAAAAGTCAACTGTGGGGCCAGAAAAGTCAACCCCTGACATTTTGAGAGTGGAGTCTAAAAATACATGCTTATGGGATCCTACATGTGAAATTTGATTAAGGTTGGATCATGTATTCATCATTTAATCAGGAATTGGAAAAGTTACTTAATTTGGAAATGGTTGACTTTCCATTTAGGGCAAGTCTTCATGATCGTTGCACTCACTTTAAGCCTATTTCTCATCAAGATAAAATCTCCATTTGAAAATGTCTCCAACATGAAAGTTGTTCCTCTTCTTCCAAGCTTTCTAGAGATATAAAGTTTGCTCCATTTGGATTAGAATTAAGAAAGTTATGCTTAGTCAAAGTGAGACATTTTTTGAGGACACTTTGAAAATTTTCTAAGTCCAAAATCTTCAAAATTTGTCAAGACTTCTTGGCCAGTTTTCTTGCACTTCAAGGCATTTTTTGAAAATACTTTCTTCATAACAATTGTGCCTTGCCATGTCCTCTTTCACATTCTTTTGGAATCATCTCATTTGGATCCATGGTTTGAGAGATACATTCATTTAAAGTGGGCATCATAACTTGATTTTCTAGGCAGATTTTGGGCCTGGCTGGCCCAATCAGATTTTCTAAGCATGTTGCACAAATCAGTCACGTTTTTTTACCTCTTTTGGCCATGAATTGGACATCCATTCACTTAAGTTTGGCCCAAAATAACAACATTTTACACCTCACTTCACACTTTTATTCTTATGGATAAATCACTTATTAAAAAGCCCATGAGGACACCTAATCCACCCTATTTAAGAAGCTGAAACCCTAACCCTAAAAGGGCATTGGAATTTCGTGGCAAGGAGGCAAAGCTTCATCACATATCATATTCCATTCCACTTCTATTTTCCATTAGGTAATCATCTCTTCCATGATCATGTTTTGATATATCTACGCTTGCTTACCATGTTCATCACCATTAATCCTTCCATTTCCGTATTTCTTTTTCTTATTTAAAATATTGTCTTCGTCCATAAAATTACCCAAAAATATTTTTCCCTTTTCTTAACGTTTTATTAAATTTTATATAATTTTTTTTTTGTATTTTTTAATATTAATATTTTATTTTAATTATTTATTCTAAATGGTCCATTTTAACACACTTTTTTTTATTGATTTTATTTTTATGACTTAAAATTATTTTTAGCATTTGATTTTTAAGATGAAGGTTGACCACTGTCTCATTGTCAACCTGACCTTTTCTTGGAATTTTATTTCACATTTTAAATTTATTTTGGATTTATTTTTGACCTAGTTTGGTTGGTTGACTTTTAATTTGACTTCTGTTTTATTTTAATTAATTCACATACCAATTTTCATAATTTTTAAAATCTTTTTGGGGGATGATGATGTCCTGACCCCACCTTCCTTAGTTAAATTTTTATAATTTCCTTGATTAATTTACTATTTATTCTTGATTTATTTCTAACCTAGTCTTATTAATTGACTTTTGGTTTGACCTATGTTTTGTTTTAATTAATTCACGTGCCAATTTTCATTATTTTTAAAATATTTTTGGGGGATGATGATGTCCTGACCCCACTTTATTTAGTTTAATTTTTCATAATTTTCTTGATTAATTTGCTTTTTATTTGTTATTTTTTAAGTTGACTTGAATTTTCAGTTGACTTCTTTATGATCGATGTTTGACTTAGGGATTGCTTATGGCAATTGAAGAGATCTTTTGATCCTCCCTTGTTCATCTTATATGCCATGTATTAGAGGCCTTTTACGCTGATTTTATTTGGTCCTTACCTCATTTCCTGATTAAATTATTTAGTGGACCCTTCGTATGTATATTTTCATCCGTTTGATTTATCGGTTATCTTTTATACTTGTTTCTCTCATTCATGCTTTCTATTGCTTGATTATTTAACATGTACATACTCCCATGCGTTGTTTAAATGCTCCATTATTTGATTCTTTGGTTTGATTATATATTGTTTATTTATCCGATCTGATTGATAACTGTTGCCTACTTGTATGATGTATGAGGCATATATTCTTATTGTTTGTTTGCCATGAACAATCCTCATTCATAACAAATGTACCCCTCTCCCATAAGGTGTATAATACTTATTTCTTTATTTCTTTATTCACCTGTTAATACAAGAATTAAAACGAACATCCGATAACCATTTCAAAATAAGATCAAAAGCTCGATCCAACGTCGAGTAATCATTTTCAAAACTTAACAGAACCAGCACGCATTCATCCGTCCTCTTGTAAGTTGATTGCCTCAGGCATCGCCATCTACCTGTAAGTCGATTGCCTCCGGCATCGCCATCTACCCTTATCCGTAACTCCTCTCCGCGCTCCATCCGTCGACTCTTGCTCCGTTTAGGTAGCACCCATTAAGTAGAACCCTTTGTATGATAACATAGATAGAATTCCCCTATTCTTTGCATGCTAACATTAGGTAGACGTTCCCCTTTGTAAATCCTAACACATAGGTCCATATTGCATGGCAACTCTAGAGCAGAGCTTCCCCACTTTTAGACCTTCCGTGCGTCTCCGATCTTGTGGCATGTCAGTCTGTTCTATTGCAAAGAGGTAACTGCCTAAGACTCGATTCAGCGAGCTGCGACACCTACTGCTAGGACATTGAACACATTGCCCACCCTCCTTTGACACAGCTGGTGTCCTCTTTTGTAAGTCCATGTTCAGATAGCAATCTGTAACCCCTAGTTAGTCGAACTACGACAACTCTGATTCTCATGTTCAGATGAGATACGTAGGCACGAGACGCGATGTCTTGTCGAGTTTTGACTGATGACTAACAACTAATCCTTGCTTGCTTTCGCCCTTGCTGCGATTCTTTTCTCTCGCCCTCGTTGCGATCGAGACCGTCCCTTTCCTTTACCCTAGTTGCAATCGAGACCCTTGTTCCCGTAGTTAGCCGAACTACGTTTTGCTCTGATTCTCATTCCAAATGAGATACGTAGGCATAATACGCGACGTCTTACTGAGCACATTTATCTTTAACCCATAGGTAGCCGAGCTACGAAGACTCTGATTCTCATACTCAGATGAGATACGTAGGCAGTGGATGCGACATCCTTGCAAGTCATTTTCTTTTAACCTTCCTTTTAGTAAATAGTACTTTAGATATACCTACACCCTTTAGACTAGAACAACACTTATGAAAAGGGCTCCCTAGGAGTACCTAGGATGTTTTGGATGCTTAAAACCTTCTCATTACATAACCAACCCCCTTACCCAGATCTCTGACATTTTTACTAGTTTTTGATTCAATAAAACTTTTAGGTTTTTGTTCGCTTTCTAACCATTCCTTTGGATAAATAGAAGTGCGGTGGCGACTCGACTTGTATGGTTTACCTTAGATTTAGTCAATATCTCTAATGGTAATGAATACCCCGCTACACTTTGCTCTGGAATGTAAAATAGAATTCTTACATAAACATATGGCAGTAGTATTGTCACAAAAGATAGGGATATTACTCTCATATATCTGAAAGTCCTCTAGTTGATTCTTCATCCAGAGCATCTAAGTGCTGCATAAGGAAGCTGAAACGTATTTCGCTTCTACAGTTGAGAGTACAATGGTTGATTGTCTTTTGGTATCCCATGATATGAGGTTTCCTCTCAAAAACTAACAATTTCCAGATGTGCTTTTGCGCTCCAGTATTTCTCCAGCGTAATCTGCATCACAATACCTAGAAATCCTATACTCTGATGTTTTCTTGTACATCAGGCCAAGGTTAGATGTTCCTCTCAAATACCTTAGGATTCTCTTAACAGCAGTTAAGTGACATTCCCTTGGATCTGATTGAAATCTGGCACAGAGACACACGCTAAATAAAATATTTGGACGCGTAGTAGTCAGATAGAGAAAAGAACATATCATACCACGATAGAGTTTTTGACAAACCTTTTGACTTACCTCTTCTTTCTCCAGAATGCAAGTGGGGTGCATAAGAGTCTTTGCTGGTTTGCTTTCTGATATTTCAAACTTCTTCAGAATGTCTTTTATGTATTTGCTTTAATATATAGGTAGCATCTGCTTTTTGATTGATTTGAGTTCCCAAAAAGAACTTTAGCTCTTGCATCAGACTCATTTCGAATTCAGCCTACATTAGCTCAAAAAATTCTTGACAAAAAGTGGGGTTAGCAGAACCAAAAATCATGTCATCAACATATATCTGAAAAATCATAAGGTTGTTTCTGATGTTTTTACAAAAGAGTGTAGAGTCGACTTTGCCTCTGATAAAATTGTTTTCCAAAAGAAACAAACTCAGTCTTTCATACCAAGCTATGGGAGCTTGTTTTAGACCATAAAGAGATTTTTTTAGTTTAAACACGTGTTCTGGATATTTTGAGTTTTCAAAACCAGGAGATTGGTGAACATACACTTCTTCATAAATATATCCATTCAGATACGCACTTTTGACATCCATCTGATATAGTTTGATGGAGTAATTTACAGCAAAGGATACAAGTAAACGAATAGATTCTAACCTGGTGACTGGAGCAAAGGTTTCATTATAGTCAATACCTTCTTGATGACTATAACCTTGTTCCACCAGTCGTGCTTTGTTTCTGACCACTTCACCCTTTTCATTGAGTTTGTTTTTGTACACTCATTTGGTTCTGATCACGTGGGTTCCCTTGGGTTTTGGTATAAGATACCAGACATCATTCTTTGCAAATTGATCAAGTTCTTATTTCATTTCCAGAATCCATTCTTTATCTTGAAGTGCTTCTTCACAGGATGTTGGCTCTATCAGAGATACTAGTCCCAGAAGTGTTTCTTCAGAAACTTTGAATGTTGATCTTATTCTGACAGGTTCGTTCTTGTTTCCTAGAATCAATTCTTTAGAAACATTTTGTATATTTCTTGATCTTTTATGATTGATTGTGACTTCAGGTGCTTCTGACGTTTCCTTTTCTGCTTCTTCAGATTTTTTAGTCTTTTCGTCAGAACCTGCAAGTGTTATCTCTAAATCTCCAAAATTCTCAACTAGCTTTAACTTTTCAGAGTCAAGCTTATCATCAAATCTGACATGTATTGATTCTTCCAAAAAAAATGTTTCTGTATTGTATACTCTATAACCTTTAGAGTGCTCTGAGTATCCTAACATAATACACTTTTGTGCTTTAGGGTCAAACTTGTTCAAATTATCTTTAGTATTTAGGATAAAACAAAAGCATCCAAAAGGATGAAAATAGGAAATGTTGGGTTTTCTTCCCTTACATAGTTCATAATGAGTCTTCTCAAGAATGAGTCTAATAGAGATTCTATTCTGAATATAACATGTTGTATTCACCGCTTCAACCCAGAAGGGCTTAGCTACGTTTGTTTCATTGATCATGGTTCTGGCCATTTCTTGGAGAGTTCTATTCTTCCTTTCTACAACTCCATTTTATTGTGGAGTTCTAGGACAGGAGAAATCATGGGATATTCCATTAGAATCAAAAATCTCTTCAAAAAGTTTGTTTTCAAATTCACCACCATGATCACTTCTGACTCTGATGATTTTAGAGTCAAATTCATTTTGCACTTTTGAGCAGAAGCTAGTAAGCACATAGTGTGACTCATTCTTGTGTCTTAGGAATTTTACCCATGTCCAGCGGCTATAATCATCAACAATGACAAGTCCATACTTCTTACCATTAATTGACAATGTCTTAACAGGTCCAAACAAGTCAATATGAAGAAGTTCCATAGGCTTAGAGGTAGAAACAACATTTTTATTTTTGAAAGTTATTTTAGAAAATTTTCCCTTCTGACATGCTTCACAAAGAGCATCTGAAGGAAACTTCAGCTTAGGTAGGCCTCTGACTAACTCAA
Organism: Lathyrus oleraceus; assembly: GCF_024323335.1. NCBI lineage: Eukaryota > Viridiplantae > Streptophyta > Magnoliopsida > Fabales > Fabaceae > Lathyrus > Lathyrus oleraceus. The sequence continues at coordinate 226,481,635 of NC_066584.1, forward strand.
GTTTATTTAGTTGAGAAATCCTCCTCAGGCTAATGTGACCCAAACGTCTATGCCACACCCACTGCTCTTCATTTACAGACATTAAACATTTTACATTTTGATCTTTTCGATCTGAAAGCTTAATTTTTTAAATGTTGTTCTTCCTCTTACCAGTGAAAAGAACTGTTCCATTGTTCTGATTAATAGCTTTACACATTTTTTTATTGAAGATTATATCATAACCGTTATCACTTAATTGACTTATGGATAACAAGTTATACATTAATCCTTCTACGTAAGGAACATCAGAAATACAGGTAAGAGATACATTACCAATCATTCCAGATCCTCTGATTCTTCCTTTCTGATTTCCTCCAAAACATATTGTAGCGGTAAATTCATGACCATCAAGCTCTGGATAAGCTAGATGTCAATTAAACCAGAGTTGTCACCGTGCTTTTATTGTTTCCAAGGGAAAAGGTAAAAGTACGAACAAAACCCAAAAATAAGAAGTTTTGAAATCAAAACTAATAAAATGCCAGAGATTACAAGTAAGCGGGTTGGTTACACAGAGGGAATGTGTTAGCACCCAAAGTCTCCTATGTACTCCTAGGGAGCCCTTTATTTTGTGCATTTGTGTTTTTGTACAAAATGATGTTTGCAATAAATAGAATGGAGGGATGAGAAAAGAATTCATTAATTATATTTTTGTGTTTGACAAGACCTTCGGACTTGTTCCTACGTACCAACATAAAATGAGGGATCAAAACCTCGTAGCTCGTGGTAACAATTTCAAAGTGAATGAGTTGCTTTTAACAAAATTTTAAGTTTAACAAAGGCACAAAGGGCCTAAAAATGGTTTGGATGGGTATTAGTTCTTTTTCGCTTTTGAGATTTTAAGTCAAGTATAATTAAATTCATTTACAAGTTTGATTAAGAAAATAGTTTAAAAATTCAATGGCATAAGGCCAAAGTTTCTAATTTGCAATATGATCAAAGTTTAGAAATCACAAGCAAAGAAGATTTTAAAAGGAGGGAGAGATTTTTGAAATTAAAGAAATGGGGAGAAAATGAAGAGACTAATCCTAAGAAAAAATTTAAAAGTTGAGAGTTGAAAAGATCTGACCAATGGGCTGCAATCCAATAGACAAGAATGTCATATAGAAACCCAAATTTCCCTTGGACTTTAGAACCAATCAATATCAATATTTAAATAGAAAGATAAAGAGCAAGGCATCAAATAAAGATAGTCACTCCAATCTTAGCAACTTCATGATCTTTTTCAAAATTCCCCATGTATCAAATGACTTCAAAGATGGCATTAGACATAGGTTCAAAATAATATCTTCAATATGATCATATTGCAGATGAACTCAAATGGATCTTCAATAATATATCAGATGAAAGTTCACTTCACAAACATTTGGTTTCATGAAAGTTGGCATTGGCCAAGTCCTTTGCATATGGAGTGTTGCTGTAATACCTCAAAATTTGCCCCCCTCATTCATGCATTCATTTTTAGGTCATTTAACATTTCATATTGCATTTCATCATGTCAATCGGAATTAGATCCAAGAAGCTTGAATATCACCCAAGACACTTTGTGGGTCCTATCTGGGTGATCAGTTAAGACAAGGGAATGGCTTGAGATACTTCCAACATGTTCAAATGGGGTCTATTCATCAGTCAAAACGTTAATCTAGAAGGAGCAAAAGTTTGTTCATGAACTGTCATGCTCGCTAGGCGAACCCCACGTGTTTCGAAAAAAAAAGGAAAAAAAAAGGAAAAAAGAAAATGGAAAAAAAATAAATAAATAAATAAATAAAATATAACAGAAAAATCTTGGACTTGGACCTCTCTCTTTTGAACCCACAAAGTCACAAAAATCAGGTTATAAATTCTAGACTTCCATCTCCCAAAAAACCCTGGGGAAAAAGATAGTGAGAGAAGAGCTAACAGAGTTCAGAGAAACCTCCAGAGACTGAAGGGAACTCATCTGCAAAGAACCAATCCCCTCTCATATAAACCCTAAGATTGTTCTGCAAAGCCAATGGTGCAATTCAATTTCAATCGATCCTCCCCAATCAGGTATGCCCTATTTCCACTACTTTATACTTTGAATTTTGATACCCTTTTGATGCATGTGTTTGACAAGAGGTTTAGGCCCCCTACACTTGGTTGCTTTTTGTAAGCTTTTTTTGTGAATTTTAGTGGCATGATTCATGTGGTTACATTTTGATTTGGGGCAACTCTTGATTGCACCCCATCTTGTCACTCTAACTTGTTTGTTGAGTTTTTTTGTGAGGGCTCACATGACTCCTGAAAGGATAGCTTGCTTGGCATTCCACTTTATTTGTGGGATACCACCTGGAGGTTTATTCCGATTATCTGTGTTGACTTGCTTTCTTTGTTGGTGCCAGCTTGAGAGATCTCTGGGTTTCTTGTGTCGTTAGTTGCTATTACTTCGGATCTTTATCCGTGTGGTACTTTTACATCTTTCCCGCATTTTACCGCTTTCTTAAATAGAAGACCTCAATAGGAGGCAATGTTTTCTTTTGTTTGTTTACTTTTGTGCCCAAAGACCTCCAAGAAGAGGCATCAGTGCTAAAGACCTCCCTCTGAGGCAATTGACGGATAAAAGGGATTAGTAATCAATCCCCCGTTATTCAGTGTGTCGTTCTTTAAGATCACACTACGTGTCGATGCTTCAGAACAAAAGCCCAAGATCTTTTGTCTGGTCAGTCAGTGGAGAGGGTTCCACCTTTTTGAATCCCCACTTTTTGTCATGAGCTCACCCTGTCCATGGTTAAGAGCTATGAGGTCTTATCCTCATTACCCTTTTGATCTGCTCACCCTGACGTTCAATGTCAGTGGTTAAGAGCCCGTTTGATTACCCTTCCATGGCTTGTTTGTCGAGGTTGATATGACCCCTCTTGACTAAAGCTCTACCCATGTATGTTTGAGCCCCCTTGTTGGCGTGTTTACTTTAAGATACATGTTTTGTGTGGTGTGATCGTCTCCCCATAGGGTTGCTAGGCTTCGTATAGTCTCCCGTTTGCATGTCAATTAAGGTAGCGCGGTTCCTTTGTCTAGGACTGCCTTTTTGCATGAGTATCCCTAAAACACCCCAACTCATTGATTTTTCTTCTCCTAAGAACACGTTAACTCCTTCTACTACAGGCGAGTAAGTCTCCAAAGGTCGAGCATCCGGTAGATTACGTAGTAACGTCGTTCATCTAAAAAACACAACCCTTAACCCGTAGGTAGTCGAACTACGGCTTGCTCTGATTCTCATTCCAGATGAGATACGTAGGCATAAGACGCGATGTCTTAGCGAGCACACTCCTCTTTAACCCCTAGGTAGCCGAGCTACGAAGACTCTGATTCTCATATTCAGATGAGATACATATGCAGTGGATGCGACATCCGTGCGAGTCATTTTCTTTTGACCCCCTTTTAGTAAATAGTACATTAGATAAACCTACACCCTTTAGACAAGAACAACAAAAGTGGATCCCGTAGAGTACTACGGATGCATAGGGATGCTAATATCTTCCCTTCGCATAATGGGCTCCCGAACCCAAGATTTGGTTGCGAGACCTTGTCTTTTCCTTTCCTTTTTCCAGGTTTACTTCGAGCGTTTCCTTTCCCTCCTTTGGGATGAATAACGCGCGGTGGTGACTCTTCTGTCATTTCTTTCTCGTCGGTTGTTTTTTTTCGCATTCTTTTTTCAGGTTGCGACAGCTGGCGACTCTGGTGGGGACAATTCTTTTCCCTAGTGAGCCTTTCCTAGCGTTTGGTTGTTTATTGTCTATTGTGTGTTATTTATTTATTGCTTTGCATACTTATCTGCTTGCATTGCATCCTATGTGCGCTTTACTGTCTCATGCATACTGTGTTGGTTGAATATCTGTTTCACTGTTGGGTGGGAGTCACAATAGGTAAAAGGCCCAATACACATGCTATGAGTGAACTTTAGGACACCTAGGAATAGAGTGATTCATGGGAAGCGGGTGGTATGGCGCCACTTAGCGGAACATGGTATCACGAGCAGTTCAGATTCTGATGGGGTATTATCGTTGCACACACACCTGGTGCACATATGATGATATTCTTGAAAGGATTGTTTATCCTGCGTTTCTCTTGACCTTACCCTGGCCTAGATTGCACCCGTGAGTGGGGCGGGAATGATCATTTACAGGTACTGATGGTGACTCGTTCTGTTGGTGACCGTGTCCTGTTGGTGACTTTTGTTTGGTTCTTGTTGGTGACCGTTGGTTCTGAAGTATGGGTTCTAAATTGATGACTGTGTTCTATGGTTCCCGATTCCGAATTCATGCTGAAGTTCTGATCCTGTGCCTCGTGATATACAACCAACCCAGTTTTCTGGAGCAGAGTTTTGATCTTGTAGTACATTCTTCAGTGGGTTTCTCTTCAGACAGTGCAACCCAACAGATATTCAAGCAGATACAGCAACCTTGATTTACATGTCACTGCATTGCATCACATCATTTGCATTCATATCATTTAACACATGTTTATCCATTTCTGTGGGGTTTATATCTTCTTCTTGATTCTAGTCGGAGTTTTTCTGGTACTTTTTAAAAGGGATATTTTATCTGATGAGAGACTGGAATCAAGGGGGTAGAATACCTTTGGAATTGATAAACATATCATTGCATTTGCATATTCATTAGCATGTCTTGCATAACAGGTACTGCCGCAGTGTTTTCAATTGTTTGGTGTTCCACTAGCAGGATAGCTGAATCAGGCATTCACCGGTACGGTACCCACAGAAACCACCAGAGAGCAATGGAAAGCCTACAAGCAGAGTTCGCCGAGATGAAGATCCTCATGAACCAATTCATGGATGTGGTTCAAGGGGTGGCTCAGGGACAACAAGAGCTCAGGCAGATGATGTAGAGGAATCCCGCCACTACTCAACCAGAAACGTTGCCTGATCCTCCAGCGGGAGAGGTTAACGGACCCAGTGGACCGGGGCCTACCCCGATCCTACATGTCACCTCCGGTCAACAACCCGTCCATGATGACCAGGAGGATCAGTTCCCCTTGCTTCAGGAAGACTTTGGTATGGGTCATGGTATGGACCCTATGTTTCGGAGACTGGAAGAGAGGTTGAAGGAAGTGGAAGGACAGAATCCTCTGGGAGTAGACGTTGCTGACTTGGGATTGGTCCCAGGAGTGAGGGTGCCACCGAAATTCAAGGTCCCGATATTTGACAAATACAATGGCAACTCTTGCCCCAAGACGCATGTGCAAGCCTATTTCCGTAAAATGGTAAATGGTTGCGTACTCTGACGATGAGAAGTTTCTCATGTACTTCTTCTAGGATAGCCTAGCTGGGGCATCCCTGGAATGGTATATGAGGCTGGACAGAGCCCACATCCGCTACTGGAGGGATTTGGCTGAAGCTTTCGTGAAGCAGTATCAGTATAATGCAGACATGGCTCCGGACAGAACTCAACTTCAGAATCTGTCTCTTAAAGGCAATGAGTGCTTCAGGGAATACGCTCAACGCTGGAGGGAGACAGCTTCCTGTGTTCAACCGCCTATGTTGGAAAAGGAAATGGCTAACATGTTCATGAACACTCTACCAGGACGTTACTTGGAGCGCCTGGTGGGTTGCAATGCCTCCAACTTTGCTGATGTAGTCTCAACCGGTGAGAGGGTGGAGAATTACCTAAAGACATACAAGATCCAGAGTGGAGTTGGATCTTCATCAGGGTTGAAGAAGTCGTTCATTCAGGGACAGAAGAGGAGAGAAGGGGATGCAGATGGCATATCTTCTTATCAGAATAGGGGTAACCGGAGGAATAACTTTCAGAACTATCATCAACAACTGTATGTTGCGGCTATGACCATTCCAGCTGCAGCACCACTACAACAACAACAACCACAGCGTCAACCAGCTCAGTACCAACAGCAACAACCGGGTAACAGACCCGCTTATCAACAGAGGTCGAGGACGATGGACCGGCGTTTCGACACTCTTCCAATGTCGTACGCTCAGCTGCTTTCTAGTCTTCAACAACTACAACTTGTGCAGTTACGCACTCTGGCTCCTCCCGTTGGTAGACTTTCGATGGGTTACGACGCCAACGCTAGGTGTAGCTTCCACTCTGGGGCACCTGGCCACAATATTGAGAACTGCAAAGCTTTTAAGCACATAGTTCAGGACCTCATAGATTCAAAGGCCATCGACCTTGCACCGGCTCAGAATGTCGTCAACAATCCCATGCCCTATTATGGTGGTGCGAATGTTAATATGATGGAAGGGGAAGCCAGACCCGTCAAAGATGTGTTGAAGTTGAAGACTCCGTTGTTGGATATCAAGGGCTACTTGTTGAAGGCCGATGTTTTCCCCGGTTGTGGGAAGGGTTGTTTGGATTTTGCTACTCAGAGTGGAGGTTGTTTGAAGCTACAGCAGGGTATCTAGGCCTTGCTTGACAAAGGTATCCTCCAGGTTGAAGATTTGTCTGTCCAAGAGTCTGTGGAAGAGGTTGAGGAAGAAGTGTTTGAAGATGCTACTGATGAATTCGCAGATGTTGCTCCTACTGATTCTGTAATCCATGATGATGTATTTAATTTTTCCAATGTGGTTGATTCTGATGTAATTCAACTTGATTCCGATGTTTCAGATGCTTATGTTTCAATGAATGATATTTCAGAGTATGACTATGATGTTGCTACTATCACCATTTTCTACCCAACTAATCAGATCAATGTACTAGAAGCGCAACCGGTGCCACCAGCGCGACCGTCCATTATGACTATCACAACCCCTGGTCCTTTACCTTTCACCAGCGAAAGGGCCATTCCTTGGCATTATGGGGGGAGTGTGTACGCGTACGATCATGGGGTAGAACGGCCACTGAAGGTAGAAGAGGGTTAGAAGTCTGAGCTTGAAGTTGAAGGTCCCGCAGTGGACAATGTTGGTGGAATCGGGCGATTCACAAGGAGTGGTAGACTGTTCTCACCACCCGTTACCCAAACTGATAGTGTTGATGCTGCGGCAAACGCCAAAGGCAAGCAGGTCATGAACGAGGGTGCCTCTGCACCACAGGCTGGTTCTGAGCCTACTTTTGCGAAGGATGTGGACGAGCTTTTGAGAATTATAAAGAGAAGTGACTACAAGGTAGTCGATCAGTTGATTGAGACTCCGTCCAAGATATCCATTCTCTCACTCCTATTGTGTTCGGAGGCACACAGGGAGGCACTGCTGAAAGTCCTAAATATTGTGTATGTGCCTCAGGAGATCTCAGTGAACCAACTAGAAGGGGTCATTGCAAATGTTCATGCAAGCAACGGGTTAGGTTTTACTGATTTTGACTTAACACCAGCTGGACGCAATCATAACAAGGCTCTGCACATCTCGATGGAATGTAGAGACACCGTGTTATTTCATGTTCTGGTGGATACAGGTTCCTCTCTCAATGTGATACCCAAGAGAGCCCTGTCAAGGTTAGAAGTGGAGGGTTTGGTCCTGAAGCCCTAGACCTTATTGTGAGAGCCTTTGATGGTTCTAAGAGGTCGGTGTTCGGAGAGGTAGAAATGCCAATTCTGATTAGATCATAAACTTTCAACAGTATCTTCTATGTGATGGATATCAGTCCTTCCTATAGTTGCCTGCTGGGTCGTCCTTGGATCCACAATGTTGGGGCAGTCTCTTCAACTCTACATTAGAAGATTAAATTCCAAGTCAATGGAAGGATTATCACTGTCTGTGGTGAGGAGGACATTCTGGTCAGTAACCTGTCTACATTCAAGTATGTCGAGGTAGAAGGTGAATTTCATGAGACCCTATGTCAGGCCTTTGAGGCGGTTCAGATCAAGGACGTTGCTCCGGTGGAAGAAGTTAAAGCGGGTGCCTCTATCTCGTCCTTCAAGCAGGCACATGCATTGGTAGATTCGGGTGTTGCTCCCGGTTGGGGAAGTCTGTTGGAGTTACCAATGAAAGAAGACAAGTTCGGGATTGGGTATCAGCCGAGTCTGACTTCTACAACGCCAACACTTCAGACTCGTCAGGGGCCGATTACTTTCTCTAGTGCTGGCATCATTCAGTATGGCCAGGTCTCTGTGGTCAACGATGAAGATGGGGATAGTGATTGCGACATCGATAACTGGTTGCGTCTGAGGATCCTGGGTGAAGTTCTCCGCAACTGGTCTTCTGAAGAGATTATCCAAGTCACTCTTCTTGAAGAGTAATTTTCTTTGTTTATTCATGCATATCCAAGTCTTACGTTCCGCCCAGGGCGTAATGACTCATTGTAGGGCTCATCTATGCGAATACCTGCATTTTTTATCATCAATAAAGGACGTCTTTTTGCATTCAAATATTTCGTTCATTGTTTTTCCATTTTTGCAGTTTTCAAAAATCAAAAAATATTTGGCAATGTTTTGTTTAGTTTTCATTTTTTCACACTCATAAGCACATACCATCACTCATGCAGATGCACATCACCGGATCCTATTGATAACGATTCTTCTATGGCTCGCTTCGACTTTGAAAATCCGATCTTTCAAGCTGAAGAAGAGGGTGATGAAGACTGTGAACTCCCTGAAGAACTTACCAGGCTATTAAAACAGGAAGAAAGGGTCATTCAACCGCATCAAGAGTCTGTGGAAGTGATTAATCTCGGCACCGAGGACGTCAAGAGAGAAATCAAGATAGGGGCTGCTTTGGAAGATAATGTGAAGAAGGGGTTGATTGAATTGCTGCAAGAGTATGTCGACATCTTTGCTTGGTCTTATCAGGACATGCCAGGGCTTGACACAGATATTGTGGTACACCGTTTGCCTCTCAAAGAGGATTGTCCTCCGGTCAAGCAGAAGCTCAGAAGAACAAGACCAGAGATGGCTGTCAAGATAAAGGAAGAAGTGCAAAAACAGTTGGATGCAGGGTTTCTAGCAGTCACAAATTATCCGCCATGGGTTGCAAATATCGTTCCAGTACCTAAGAAGGATGGAAAGGTACGGATGTGTGTTGATTACCGGGATCTGAACAGAGCTAGTCCTAAAAATGATTTCCCATTACCTCATATTGATGTTTTGGTGGATAACACAACTCAGTTCTCGGTATTCTCCTTCATGGATGGCTTTTCTGGCTATAACCAAATTAAGATGGCGCCAGAAGACATGGAGAAGACAACTTTCATAACCCCATGGGGCACCTTCTGCTACAAGGTGATGCCGTTTGGTCTGAAAAATGCCAGAGCAACATATCAACGAGCGATGGTGACTCTGTTCCATGATATGATTCATCATAAAATCGAGGTTTATGTTGATGATATGATTGCCAAATCTCAGACAGAAGAAGAACATTTGGTGAGTTTGTAGAAACTGTTTGAGAATTTGAGGAAATTCAAGCTGAGGCTTAATCCGAACAAGTGTACCTTCGGGGTGAGATTTGGAAAACTGTTGGGTTTTATTATTAGTGAAAAAGGGATTGAGGTGGATCCGGCCAAAGTGAAAGCGATACAGGAAATGCCTGAGCCAAGAACAGAGAAACAAGTTCGTGGTTTTTTTAGGGAGGTTGAACTACATTGCAAGGTTCATTTCTCACCTAACAGCCACGTGTGAGCCAATATTCAAGTTGTTGAGGAAAGATCAGGCTATCAGGTGGAATGAGGATTGTCAAAAGGCTTTCGAGAAAATAAAAGAGTATTTGCAGAATCCTCTTATCCTTGTGCCTCCGGTCCCAGGGAGACCGCTGATTATGTATTTGACAGTACTAGACAATTCCATGGGTTGTGTTCTCGGTCAACACGACGAGACAGGTAGGAAAGAGCATGTCATCTACTACCTGAGTAAGAAATTCACAGATTGCGAGTCGAGATACTCAATGCTTGAAAATACATGTTGTGCAATTGCATGGGCTGCTAAGCGATTGAGACAATACATGCTGACTCACACAACCTTACTGATCTCCAAGATGGATCCAATCAAGTATATATTTGAGAAGCCAGCTCTCACCGGAAGGGTTTCTCGTTGGCAAATGGTACTGTCAGAGTACGACATCCAATATACATCCCAGAAAGCCATCAAGGGGAGTATTCTGTCAGACTATCTTCCTCAACAGCCGGTTGAAGATTACGAGCCGATGAAGTTTGATTTTCCAAATGAAGACATCATGTTCCTCAAGATGAAAGACTGCGAAGAGCCAGTTGTTGAGGAGGGACCTGATCCAGACGAAAAGTGGACTTTGTTGTTTAATGGGGCTGTCAATGCCAGAGGAAGTGGAATTGGTGATGTCATTACTACTCCGAAAGGTGCCCACATGCCTTTCACCGCTCGTCTGACTTTTGAGTGCACCAATAATGAAGTTGAGTATGAAGCCTGTATCTTGGGTATTGAGCAAGCCATTGATTTGAGAATCAAGACCCTGGACATCTTCGGAGATTCAGCTCTAGTGATCAATCAAGTGAATGGTGATTGGAACACCATCCAGCCCAATCTGGTCCCTGACAGAGATTACACGAGAAGATTGTTGACTTTCTTCACAACAGTAAAGCTGTATCATATACCTCGTGATGAGAACTAGATGGCAGATGCTCTTGCCACTCTATCCTCCATGATCAACGATATTCAGTGGAACCACGCTCCCAAGATCGATGTGATGCGCCTCGACAGGGCCGCGTATGTGTTTGCTACTGAACTGGTAGTTGACGGCAAGCCCTGGTATCACGACATCAAGCGCTTTCTGAAGAATCAAGAGTACCCTGCAGGGGCATCCAACAATGATAGAAAGACTTTGAGAAGATTGGCAGGCAGTTTCTTCTTGAACAAAGACGATGTGTTGTATAAGAGGAACTTCGACATGGTTCTGCTTAGATGCGTGGATAGACACGAAGCAGACATGTTAATGCAGGAAGTTCATGAAGGCTCTTTCGGTACTCATGTCGGCGGACATGCAATGGCTAAGAAATTGTTGAGAGCGGGATATTACTGGATGACCATGGAATCTGATTGTTTCAAATATGCTCGGAAGTGTCATAAATGCCAGATTTATGCTGATAAGGTACATGTGCCGCCAAATCCTTTGAATGTGATGTCTTCGTCGTGGCCTTTTGCTATGTGGGGCATCGATATGATTGGAAAGATTGAGCCAACCGCCTCCAATGGGCATCGCTTCATCCTTGTTGCCATCGACTATTTCACCAAGTGGGTCGAAGCAGCATCGTTCGCGAATGTCACCAGACATGTGGTTTCCCGTTTCATCAAGAAAGAAATCATTTGTCGCTATGGGATTCCCGAAAGAATCATTACTGATAATGGTTCTAATCTCAACAACAAAATGATGAAGGAGTTGTGCCAGAACTTCAACATTCAGCATCACAATTCTTCCCCTTACCGCCCTAAGATGAACGGTGATGTTGAGGCGGCAAATAAGAACATAAAGAAGATTGGGCAGAAGATGGTCGTTACGTACAGAGATTGGCATGAGATGCTACCCTTCGCCTTGCATGGGTACCGTACTTCAGTACGTACATCGACCGGGGCAACCCCTTACTCCCTTGTGTATGGTATGGAAGCAGTCCTACCTGTTGAAGTGGAGATTCCTTCTCTAAGAGTCCTGTTGGATGTCAAGTTAGACGAAGCTGAATGGAATCGGACAAGGTTCAATGAGTTGAGTCTTATCGAAGAGAAGCGAATGGCAGCCATTTGTCATGGGCAGTTGTATCAGAGTCGGATGAAGAGAGCCTTTGATCATAAAGTGCGTCCTCGATGTTTCCAAGTCGGAGATTTGGTGTTGAAAAGGATCCTTCCTCCTCAGACAGATCACAGGGGCAAGTGGACTCCTAGCTATGATGGACCGTATATTGTCACCAAGGTTTTTGATGGTGGCGCCTTAATGCTTGCAACTATGGATGGTGAAAACTTCACTTCCCATGTGAACTCAGACGCAGTTAAAAAATACTTCGCATAAAATAGACCCACTGGACAGTAAAAAGAATAGTCCAGGCAAAAAATGGGCATCTCGACGAACCAAGAAAATGAAAAGGTTCGGGCAAAAATTAGGGATTAAAAATGAAAAGATTGTACACCCGGTAAGTTGAAAACCTGAAAAGGCAACTTAGGCAAAAATGGGTATCCCGGTGGATTGAAAACCCGAAAAGGGCGATCCCGGCAAAAGTTAGGGATTAAACGAATGACTGTGTACTGAGTAGTTATGAATCTCATGTCATGTCAATGACTGGAAACTTTTGAAGGATAGGAAACAGTCCAATCACTCTTTTCAGAAAGCTGATCATCTGGAGGATCTTGAAGACGAGCAAGTCATAGCAGAATTGGAACCCAATAGAAGTCCATTTCACATTGCCATTAGATTAATTTCTGTTTTTATCTTTTGTGCGATTACCTCTTTCCAGGGATTGCTTCCTGATGTAAATGCCTATTCAGAGGCCATTCAATCAATAAAATCATGTTATTCAGTATATCTCTGTTTTCATTTTCATTTTACTGTTTTGTTTGCAAAAATGACGTCCGAATTTTTGATAAACATTGCATCATGAAACATAAGAGCTTTACAGGTACATGCTTAATAAACATTTAAAATTGCTGTAAATGTTAAGTGCTTTAGATCGTCTATTCAGAATAGGTACCCTCGGGGCATTTCCTTAAGGTTCCCAGCCGATGATCGCGAATGTTTTCCCCAACAGTCGAAGTTGGTATCTTATCCCTGCAGAGCCGATCAGAGCATTAGATTCTTCGATCCCTAGCAGGCTCTCACTGTTGTACCTCCCCCAAGCGTTTATTTCAGAATATACACTCCCCAGTAGAGTTGACAGTGCCAGACTATATATCCCCAACGGAGTTGACAGTGCCAGACTGTATCTTCCCAGCAGAAGCGGCTGCTCCTCAGGGTTCGATGCCAGATCGATGATCTCGACACCAGATCCATGGTCTCTTTCCTTGAAGCAGAATCTCAGTACCGTATCGGTGTTTGCTTCCCCTGCTAAGTCGTCTCTCTCGCAGATTATGGTTGCCAGAACCACTATCGTTTTCCCCAACAACAGGTTTTCAGTGTCGTTCTCTCCCCAGTCAGAGTCTTGGTATTTCGTCATTGCTAGAACACCGTGTGGCGGGTCATTTCCCCACAGAGTTCTTTGCACTGTGCATCTCCAACCGCCTTTCCAGGGTCCAGAAGATGGTGATCATTTCCCTAGCAGATTCCCTTGCCTCGGCTTGGCATTCTACCCAGCATTTCGCATCCCTGCATGTAGAATCATATTGCATTGGATCCTCCCAAATCGCGTAGCATTTCCATTTTCATGGAGCATTACGCCATTGAAAAATTCAAACATACGCATGTAAGCATAAAACATTCTCGGTATCCCAAGTGATAGGCCAGAAGTTGTTTCCAGTACTCAGACTGAAGATTGTTCATGACTTACCTTTATTATCCCCAGCAAAGGTCATTGGCCCATGCGCCGCCTCTATTATCTTTCCCTTTTTCTGTCGATGCTGACAGGCATGAAAGCTTTCTGGTATTCAGACCGAAGTGGCATTCAGGCCAATTTTCCGGTATTCAGACCGAAGTGGCATTCATGCCCGTTTCCGGTATTTAGACCGAAGTGGCGTTCAGGCCAGTTTTCCGATGTTCAGATCGAAGAAGTTTCCTACGTTCAGGTCGATGCAACTTATGGCATTCAGGCCAATTTTCCGATATTCCGATCGAAGTGGCATTCAGGCCAGTTTTTCGATGTTCATATCGAAGAAGTTTCCGACATTCAGGTCGACGCAACTTGTGGCATTCAGGCCAGCCTCTCGGTGTTCAGACCGATATTAATAATCTCATATCTTCAAATGTTCAGATCGAAGTCATTTCCAGTATTCAGACTGATTAGCGGCATTCAGGCCATGGTTATTTCTGTGTTACCATTTATTTTGGTATCCAGGTTAACATTCTTTTTCGTTATTCAGACTGACTCTCACCGTACCAGACGGATTCTTCTTTCAAGACCACCTCTTTGCCGATTCTGACAGGCATTGTTACTTCACTTCACTTCAGTGCAAATTTTCGGGCTTTTATTGTATTCAATCCCTTGATACCTCGAAAGTGCGAAAGCCGCTGCTATCTTCTTTTCGGGTCTCCGGTTGATTGAATAGGGGCAGCTGTAATACCTCAAAATTTGCCCCCCTCATTCATGCATTAATTTTTTGGTCATTTAACATTTCATATTGCATTTCATCATGTCAATCGGAATTAGATCCAAAAAGCTTGAATATCATCCAAGACACTTTGTGGGTCCTATCTGGGTGATCAGTCAACACAAGGGAATGGCTTGAGATACTTCCAACATGTTCAAATGGGATCTATTCATCAGTCAAAACGTTAATCTTGAAGGAGAAAAAGTTTGTTCATGAACTGTCATGCTCGCTAGGCGAAGCCCACGTGTTTCGTAAAAAAAACGGAAAAAAAAGGAAAAAGAAAAAAAGGAAAAAATAAATAAATAAATAAAATATAACAGAAAAATCTTTGACTTGAACCTCTCTCTTTTGAACCCACAAAGTCACAAAAATCAGGTTATAAATTCTAGACTTCCGTCTCCCAAAAAACCCTGGGGAAAAAGATAGTGAGAGAAGAGCTAACAGAGTTCAGAGCAACCTCCAGAGACTGAAGGGAACTCATCTGCAAAGAACCAATCCCTTCTCATATAAACCCTAAGATTGTTCTGCAAAGCCAACGGTGCAATTCAATTTCAATCGATCCTCCCCAATCAGGTATGCCCTATTTCCACTACTTTATACTTTGAATTTTGATACCCTTTTGATGCATGTGTTTGACAAGAGGTTTAGGCCTCCTACACTTGGTTGCTTTTTGTGAGCTTTTTTTGTGAATTTTAATGGCATGATTCATGTGGTTACATTTTGATTTGGGGCAACTCTTGATTGTACCCCATCTTGTCACTCTAACCTGTTTGTTGAGTTTTTTTGTGAGGGCTCACATGACTCCTGAACGGATAGCTTGCTTGGCATTCCATTTTATTTGTGGGATACCACCTGGAGGTTTATTCCGATTATCTGTGTTGACTTGCTTTCTTTGTTGGTGCCAGCTTGAGAGATCTCTGGGTTTCTTGTGTCGTTAGTTGCTATTACTTCGGATCTTTATCCGTGTGGTACTTTTACATCTTTCCCGCATTTTACCACTTTCTTAACTGGAAGACCTCAATAGGAGGCAATGTTTTCTTTTGTTTGTTTACTTTTGTGCCCAAAGACCTCTAAGAAGAGGCATCAATGCTAAAGACCTCCCTCCGAGGCAATTGACGGATAAAAGGGATTAGTAATCAATCCCCCGTTATTCAGTGTGTCGTTCTTTAAGATCACACTACGTGTCGATGCTTCAGAACAAAAGCCCAAGATCTTTTGTCCGGTCAGTCAGTGGAGAGGGGTCCACCTTTCTGAATCCCCACTTTTTGTCATGAGCTCACCCTGTCCAGGGTTAAGAGCTATGAGGTCTTATCCTCATTACCCTTTTGATCTGCTCACCCTGACGTTCAATGTCAATGGTTAAGAGCCCGTTTGATTACCCTTCCATGGCTTGTTTGTCGAGGTTGATATGACCCCTCTTGACTAAAGCTCTACCCATGTATGTTTGAGCCCCCTTATTGGCGTGTTTACTTTAAGATACATGTTTTGTATGGTGTGATCGTCTCCCCATAGGGTTGCTAGGCTTCGTATAGTCTCCCGTTTGCATGTCAATTAAGGTAGCGCGGTTCCTTTGTCTAGGACTGCCTTTTTGCATGAGTATCCCTAAAACACCCCAACTCATTGATTTTTCTTCTCCTAAGAACACGTTAACTCCTTCTACTACAGGCGAGTAAGTCTCCAAAGGTCGAGCATCCGGTAGATTGCGTAGTAACGTCGTTCATCTAAAAAACACAACCCTTAACCCGTAGGTAGCCGAACTACGGCTTGCTTTGATTCTCATTCCAGATGAGATACGTAGGCATAAGACGCGATGTCTTAGCGAGCACACTCCTCTTTAACCCCTAGGTAGCCGAGCTACGAAGACTCTGATTCTCATATTCAGATGAGATACGTATGCAGTGGATGCGACATCCGTGCGAGTCATTTTCTTTTGACCCCCCTTTTAGTAAATAGTAAATTAGATAAACCTACACCCTTTAGACAAGAACAACAAAAGTGGATCCCGTAGAGTACTACGGATGCGTAGGGGTGCTAATACCTTCCCTTCGCATAATGGGCTCCCGAACCCAAGATTTGGTTGCGAGACCTTGTCTTTTCCTTTCCTTTTTCCAGGTTTACTTCGAGCGTTTCCTTTCCCTCCTTTGGGATGAATAATGCGCGGTGGCGACTCTTCTGTCATTTCTTTCTCGCCAATTGTTTTTTTTCGCATTCTTTTTTCAGGTTGCGACAGTTGCCTAATTCTAAGTCCAATGTCTCAGATCAAATCCAACAGTCCACACAAAAATGTTTTTAGGTTTTTTTTTCTTATTATGTACATTAAGGTCAAAAGACCATAAACAAGTATATACAAACACAATATAATCACAAGATAAGGCTCGAATGAGCAAAGTGAAAATGACATTAAGTAAACAAATTGAATGGTATGAATAATGGCAAATGAATAAATACTTGAAATTAAAGTGCATAAAAGTAAATGGTTTGAAATTAAATGTTAATTGTTAGTTGATTAGAAGTTAGTATTGCTTTTGTTTTTGTTTTGTTTAAGTCATCCTTTGGAGAACACTCAACCCACTTGTCACAAGCATGGATCCTTGAACCAAGACATCTTCCAAAGGAAGGAAAAAAGGCCAAGTTTCCACACAATACCATGAAAGAGGGGAGACTTACAATCCCACTTACTAGAATGCTATGCCTTTTGTGCCACAAATTTAGTGCTATGTTAAGCAATCATAATTGGACTTATGTAGAAGTGACAACTATTTGAGGCCGGGCAATATAATTTTGGTGTTAATGCATGTTAGGGACATAGTATAATGGACTATGCTCATAAAACATACCACACACAAAAAGAATATGCAAAAAGGTTGACCTAATCTCATCCATACTCATGTTGATTTTGCAATCAACTAGTCTTAGGATCTAGAGATATCATAGGTCCATGACATCAATGAATAAAGAAAGGGAATGAGATGAAAACGGAAGGGGAAATGGAATCAACACAAATTGGTCAAAGGGGCACTTTTACCAAATTAAGACCATTCATTCATTTTGGGAGATGAAATGTACATTTCATCAATCCTAAATCCAATGATCTTAACTTAACAAAGTCAAATCAACATTGACCAAAGCTCAATAACACAAGTCAAACTCAACAAGTCAAAATTAGAAGCTCAACATAATTTATTTGGCATTTAAATAATTAAAATCAACTAAAATATGCATTAAATTAATTATGGTTTATCAAATTCCTAAAACCTCATCAAAACACCAAAGAAATGACCATGAGATTTACCATAGGTCAAACAAGGTCAAAGGACCTTGGAGAAAAAATTTCATAATTTTTGGAAACTTAAAACTATTTTTAAACAATTAAAGATATTCACAAAATTAATTAAATCATGAAAAATATTAATAATGATCCAAAAAAGAATTTTAATTCAGAAAATGAAAGATGAATTTATTTAAATTTTTTTGGTGACACTCATATTTTTTGGATCAATATTAAAATTAATATGAATTAATGAAAATAAAACAAATAAAATGAAAATCAAATAATCAGAAAAAACGTGGACCACTTGATCTCCTTCATTAATTGAGGTGTCAGATCAAGTGGCCACAAGCGCGTAATCCACGATAAACTCTAGTCAGCGCACCACAAACTTGGTAATTCTAACCAACACCTATGATTAAATCATTTCAAATGGATCATGTTGCTCTGAACACGCCAACTCACCACCGGAGCTATAGATCCGATCTCCTTCTCCGTTGAGCTTCATCAAACTGGTTCAATCATAACCATCACCAAAATTAAAAAGAAGGATATGCTTTTAAAGTAAAAATGGCACTGAGCTTGAATCTGGCTTTAATTCATGCTAACTCCAAGTATATTAAGAGATACAAGGAGTTGAAATTTGAGGTGCATGATCTGAGTTGCTTCGATTTGACCTCAAAGCAACTCAATCTTGTTGCCTACATTGGTAGGACTTCATACAACCAAGGATCCAAGAGAATTATGGAGAATTGAGTGAGAATCTAAGAGATGAAATTTTCTGAAAAATACCTTCAATGCAGGTCTGGATTCGATTGTTCTTGCTTTGGCTTGTGCTTGATCTTACTCAGAATGCTTGCAGAAGTAGATTAGAATGATCAAAAGGTCTTGGATCCCTGGAGATTTGAATCTCAAAACAGTGAGATTCAAACTCAATTTCCAATGGAAGTTCTCAGGTTTGGGATCAAAGCTGGCGCAAAGGGATCCTCATTTCTGATGCCTAGGGTCTCGATTTATAGCTAATTCAAATGATATTTGCACCCTTGAAGTGAAATTCCAAATTTGGCAATGAGTGATGCATGGGTGCACGGGTGTGTACAGGCCCATGAAATCATGTCATTTGGTCCATAATTGAATGTACACATGTCTGAGATCATGTTGGAATGCTAGGCAAATGTGCATGGAAGTTTAAAGTTCAATCTTGCCAAATGATGATGGGATGTTCAAGCCATGTGCAGCCCATTCAAATCTTTTCCAAAATGGATGAAATTGGACATTTTGGAAAGAGTAGATCAATAGGAACAACTTTCATGTTGGACACTTTTTCATTTGAATCTTGTATAATGATGAATTTTGAGGTGGAAGTTTGGAAAATTAAACATATCAAAAAAAATTCTAAGTGCCAAGCCATATGTTCACTTATTCCACCTTAGCTAACTTTTTATGTGAGCTTCAAATGATAAAATTTCCTTCACCAAAGTTGTAGCTCTCTCAAAGTCCTTCGAAATGGTCATAAATTGGACCTCATTTGGATTTAATATGAAGGAGTTATGCATTTTTGAAGTTGAGGAAAATCACTTGTTCAATGGTATTGGTCCAAAATGACCTATAATGTATCCTCATATCACATACTCATAAAAGTTGAATTATCTCTTCCTCCAAACATAAACATTGAAGTAGACATCTTGAATTTGATTGTGCAACTTGGAAGTATTTCATCTCATAAAAATTGAGTAAGTTATAGCATTGGGAAGTTGACCTCCAAATTAGGGTTTAGACAAAATGACATATAATCTTTCACCATAAAAAATGACTTTCCAAGTAAAACTAGCTCTAAACCGCAACATAAAAGTTGTTTGGAATGTTATTTATAGTAACTTTTATCTTGGAATAATTTTCATATGACAAACATTGTAGGAGATAGGGTCTAGGAGACCCCAAATTTAATCAGATGAATTCCTCTGGTCAAACCACCATGAACTAACTTGCTAGCTTGCAATTATATTGATTTTTGGGACTCATGGGAGATCATATATGCATAAGATGATGGAATTTGAAGTATCCCTTGAAATATTTTATCAATTGTTGAAGAAGCTTGTTGAAGAAGTTACACAAGATACCCAGATGAACTAGGGTTTCCAAGGTAAACCAATTCCAAACTCTTGATGAATTCTTGATCAAAATAACATGTGGAGATCATGGGAATCCATATATTATACCTAGATACATTTTTAGACCATTCTTGATTTAGATCTTAGCAATGAGGGTCTTAAACCCTAGATATGAACTTGATAGATCAAAGGTGAGCATGTGCCCTACCTACAAAAGAGTTAGATATATACAAAGGCATATTTTGGTATTTTGGTTAGTAAAGATGATAAAATACAAAGTATGATACAATCAAATGGTGCTTGGTGATCTCTCCCAATGCAAACCCAATGAGTGAGGGGTAAGGAGTATACCAAGATATGATCCCAATACCAATGCATATGATGAGATAGCATGAGGGATATTAGGGTCAAAATTGGGGACTAATCTGATGGCGACTTGTGGCGAAACAAAGTTCTGTCGAAGCCATGCAAATCGCTGCAATGAAATGCCTACAACTCAAGGGAGACCAATCACAAACTCAGTTGGAGAAGATGAACAACTCGGCTGGGGACATCAAGAAACATCGGGTGATGACATATTGTCGGGGGATGAAGCAGGTATCACGCTAACTGCTTGGGGAGAACCAATAATTCTCCACATTTTGGGCTTACTACTTTCAAACCACTGTTGATATTCCTTTTAAATGAAATCAATTGCTTAAAATTAATGTTTTTATATGTTTAAGAAAAATTTAATTTTGATTAAAAATTTAATTTCAAAAATGATCATAATAAAATTTAAATCTATTTGGCTGAAATAAACAAGAGTAGAAACAATTGGATAAAAGCTCAACTTTATTTAATAGAATGGTAGTCAGTAAATGACAAGACTCCATAGATCTTTATACAAGTCGAAATTTGGTAATTTACATGGAAAAGGGATACATTAAAGACAATGATCACTAATCCTTTTACCAACTCTTGATATCCACAGTGCTCTTGGCGACGGCTGGAGATGACGAACCAGATTTGACAATGCGCTCAAGATAAATCTTCAAAACTGAAAATCAGTAGGTTTTAGTTACTTGCCATAATCCTTATCTTTTGCATAAATTTCCCCAAGGTGGGGTACTCAATTTATCGGGATAATTCTTTCTGTTTTATGTCTCTAATTTTTACCTGGATTTCCCTTTCGGGTTCAATCTATTGAGACGCTCATTTTTGCCTAAGTCGCCCTTTCAGGTTTTCAACTTAGCGAGTTGTTCTTTCCTTTTTTTAGGCGAAGTATTTCTTGACTGCACCTGTGTTCATAGGACGTGTGAACTCTTCACCATCCATAGTTGTAAGAATCAAAGCACCGCCTGAAAAGGCTCTCTTAACAACATATGGGCCTTCATAATTAGGAGTCTATTTGCCCCTAGAATATGGCTTGAAAGATAGAATTTTATTGAGCACAAGGTCACCTTCTCTGAACACTCGAGGTTTAACCTTCTTGTCAAAAGCTTTCTTCATTCTCTACTGATACAACTGACCATGACACATGGCAGTTAACCTCTTCTCTTTAATCAAATTCAGCTGGTCAAATCTGGTCTGACACCATTCAGTCTCAATCAACTTGGCTTCCATCAGCATACACAATGATGGGATCTCAACCTTCATGGGGAGCACATCTTCCATGCCATAAACAAGTGAGAAAGGGGTTACCCTTGTTGAAGTGCGAATAGATGTATGATATGCAAAGCAAATAGGAGCATCTCATGCCAATCCATGTACGTTACAACCATCTTCTGAATGATATTCTTGATGTTCTTGTTTGCAGCTTCAACAACCCCATTCATCTTAGGTCTGTAGGGGGAAGAATTATGATGTGCAATCTTGAAGTCTTTGCAAATAGCTTCCACCATATTATTGTTCAAGTTCGAACCATTATCAGTAATGATTTTACTTGGCACACCATGACTGCATATAATTTGATTCTTGATAAACCTTACAACCACTTGCTTGGTCACATTCGCATATGATGTTGCTTCAACCCACTTTGTGAATTAGTCAATAGCCACCAGAATGAAACGATGTCCATTTGACGCTTTGGGCTCAATCATGCCAATCATATCAATTCCCCACATGGAGAAGGGCCATGGGGAGAAAATGACGTTCAAAAGTGTCGGAGGAACATGAATCTTATCTGCATAGATTTGACACTTGTGGCATTTCTGCACAAACTTGCAATAGTCAGATTCCATTGTCATCCAATAGTAACATGCTCGCAACATCTTCTTTGCCATAGCATGTCCATTGGAATGAGTACCAAAGGAACCTTCATGGACTTTATTCATCAACAGGTCTGCTTCGTGTCTATCCACGCATCTAAGAAAAACCATATCGAAGTTTCTCTTGTACAACACATCACCATTCAGGTAGAAATTGTCGGCTAATCTTATCAAAGTCTTCTTATCTTTCAAAGATGCCCCGGGAGGGTAAATCTGAATTTGGAGGAAACATTTAATATCAAAATACAACGGTTTTTCATCTCTGACTTCTTCAACAGCGAACACATGAGCTGGCCTATCAAGACGCATCACAGTCAAATTGGGATCTTCATTCCAATACTTCACTATAATCATTAAAGCCAACGTGGCAAGAGCATCTGCCATCCGATTTTCATCTCGAGGGATATGATGAAACTCAACCTTTATAAATAAAGTTGAAATCCTCCTCGCATAATCTCTATATGGTATCAAAGCGGGTTGATTCGTTTCCCATTCACCTTTGATCTGATTCACAACCAAAGTTGAATCTCCATAGACGTCCAAATACTTGATTCTAAGATCAATGGCTTCTTCAAGCCCCATAATGCAAGCTTCATACTCAGCCATATTATTTGTACACTTCAAAGTCAATCTAGCTGTAAACGGAAAATACGTGCCTTGAGGAGTAATAATCACTGCCCCAATGCCATTACCATACTAATTAAAAGCTCCATTAAATACCATGCCCCAATGGGAACCAGGTTCTGGCCCTTCTTCAAGCAATAGTTCATCACAATCTTTCATTTTCAAGTAGAAGATTTCTTCATCAGGAAAATCATACCGCATTGACTGGTAATCTTCAATCGGTTGGTGAGCCAAGTGGTCAACCAAGACAATACCTTTAATCTCTTTCTGGGATCGGTATTCAATATCATACTCTGATAACAATATCTTCCAATGGGAAGTCCTCCCAGTTAAAGCAAGCTTCTCAAAAATATACTTGATTGGATCCATTTTGGATATCAACCAAGTGGTATGATTCAACATATATTGACGCAGACGCTTAGCAGCCCAAGTCAATGCACAATAAGTCTTCTCAAGCATAAATTATCGAGTCTCGCAATCGGTGAACTTCTTACTGAGGTAGTAAATAGCATATTCTTTCGTTCCAGTCTCATCTTGTGGACCCAGAACATAACCCATACTCTCCTCAAGCACAGTCAGATACATGATCAATGGTCTTTCTTCCACAGGTGGAGACAAAATTGGAGGCTCAAGCAAATATTCCTTAATACTTTCAAAAGATTTCTGGCAGTCTTTGGTCCAATCACAAGATTGATCCTTCTGAGGAAGCTTGAATATAGGCGCACATGTGGCAGTCATGTGTGAAATGAATCTTGAGATATAATTCAAGCGGACGAGAAAACCTCTCACTTGCTTCTCAATTTTGGGCGCATTCATCTCTTGTATTGCTTTGACCTTGGTAGGATCAACTTCAATACCCTTCTCGCTGACAATAAAGCCCAACAACTTACCAGAACGAACACCAAAAGTACACTTATTGGGATTCAAGCGGAGTTTGTACTTCCTCAAACGCTGGAATAACTTCAACAAATGCTCAACATGTTCCTCTTCATCAATGGATTTAGCAATCATATCATCGACATAAACTTTAATCTCTTTATGCATCATATCATGAAAAAGAGTAGGCATTGCTCTCTGGTAAGTTGCACCAGCATTATTTAAATCGAAAGGCATCACTCTATAATAGAATATTCCCTAGGGTGTAATGAATGTGGTCTTCTCCATATCTTCGGGTGCCATCTTGATCTGATTATATCCGGAAAATCCGTCCATAAATGAAAATACTTTGAATTTAGCCGTATTGTCTACCAACATATCAATGTGTGGCAGAGGAAAATCATCTTTCGGACTGGCTTTATTCAAATCTCTATAATCAATGCATATATGGACTCTTCCATCCTTCTTTGAACAGGTACAATATTGGCCACCCACTGCGGATTCTCGGCAGTCACAAGGAAACTGACATCGATCTGCTTTTGCACTTCCTCTTTGATCTTTACTGCCATATCAAGATGAGTCCTCCTCAATTTCTGCTTGACTAGCGGGCATTCTGGCTTCAACGACAATCTATGCTCCACAATCTCAGAATCCAAACCAGGAATGTCTTGATAGGACCAGGCAAACACATCTGAATACTCTCGAAGAAGATCAATCAACCCCTTATTAACCTCTGGACAGAGTCGAGACCCAATCTTGACTTCCTTCACATCATCCTCGGAACCCAAGTTGACTAGTTCAATCTGCTCTTCGAATGGCTGAATGGCTTCTTCCTCGTGCTCAAGAAGACGAGACAATTCATCTGATACTTCTTCATCACTTCCTTCCTCGGCCTCAAATACAGGGAATTCAAAGTTTGGCAAAGGAGTAGGATCATTGTATTCAATGGGTTTAGAACCCAACGTGCATAATGATTTGGATATTTGATTTTATAGAAGTGAATTGTAACCAAATATTATGCAGATGGACAAGTTATTATTTATTTATGTTTTTTTGTGATTACCATTTTTCAGAATAAGACAAAAAGGGAAAATAAAACATCATATATGTGGATGAATAGAATTATATTTTATTGATGATCAAATTTGAAAATGCCTAAACAATGTTAACTTCTCCCTTAGGCATAGGAGAAGGATTTTCAAAAACAAATAAAAGCAATTACTTAGATCAATGCATAATAATAGGAATATCAACAGCAGTCCAATTATTGCAAGCTTTTCCATGCGTTACAAAATTGGTGCAGTCTTCATCTTCATCACCCTCGATCATGGCAACTAAGTGTTGTTCATTACCATGAATGAACCCTCCGCTACGGAAACTGGGTTGTACATCTTCAGCTCTAACCACAGATGATCCTCGTCGGAAACCCAAATCGACTCTGCTCTTGTTGTCGGCGACCTCTACCATGTGTCCCCACTGATTAGAATTACCATTTTCAACTATTCTATGTGCATCTTTGAGTGAGGACATGAGTGCCCCAACTCTCTTTTCCTCAACAATAGATAAGGCTTGGAATGGGGTTCCAACCTCATCCTCAGCTTCCACATAAGAGAAAGACGACAGGTGGCTTACCAACAAAGCTTTCTCCCCACCAACAATAATAAGCTTTCCATTTTTGACAAACTTCAATTTATGGTGCAGAGTTGAAGTAACGGCTCCTGCCTCATGTATCCATGGCCTTCCTAATAAACAGCTATAGGCTGGGTGGATATCCATTACTTGGAAAGTAATCTGGAAATTACTCGAACCTATCTTTACAGGAAGGTCCACTTCACCAATCACGGTCTTACGAGATCCATCAAATGCTTTGACGATCACGCTACTATATCTCATTGGTGCTACTTGATACGATAATCTTGACATAGTTGATTTCGGGAGTACGTTCAATGAAGAACCAGTGTCAACCAAAACATTTGACAGATTGTCCGCCTTGCAATTCATTGAAATGTGCAACGCTAAATTGTGATTTCTACCCTCCTCGGGGAGTTCTTCCTCACAGAAGCTAAGATTGTTGCAGGAAGTGATGTTAGCCACAATATGATCAAACTGATCCACCGTAACATCATGTTCCTCATAAGCTTGCTCTAATACCTTCTGCAGTGCTTCTCTGTGCGCCTCAGAGTTCATAAGCAGAGACAACACTGAAATCTTGGAGGGGTTTGGAGCAGCTGCTCCACCACATTAAACTCCTTTTTCTTGATTAATTGGAGTACCTCATCATCATCGTTAGGCTTCAAACCGCTGGATTCACCAGACTTACACTTCGGGGCACTAATATAGGATAATTGCCATCCAAGGCGCAGCGGAATTTAAAAATTTCTCCATTTAGTGATCCTTACGAATGGGCATGATCAGTGATAGAATCGTTACCTCTTGTGGCGATCACGAACGTTGAACGATGACAACGTCTCTACTCAGTCCACACGAACGGATTTCTTTAATCTCAGTGCTAGCTGGTACGAATGAAGGCTTTGAGTGAGAGAGAGAGAGAGGGAAACGAAATTCCAAGTCTTCACTTGAGTTTTAGTCTGAGTGATAATGCTTCTACCCAAGGGTTCTATTTATAGAACCACTTGTGTGGGCTTCAAGCAAAAAAGCCCACTTAAGTGTATTTTGGCCCATATCTTATAATATGCCAAAATCACTTATGTATTTGGTACCTTACCATATTTCGTATTCCACTTAAGTGCACCGTACCTTACGGTGTTCCTTAGTTACTTTATTTCTCATCAATCCGTCCTTTGTGTGTGACCCTGTAGGTTTTCGCGACGTTGGCAATTATATTAAATCACGCATTTAACATAATAAATAGTGAGTGGTATCTAGCAACACATCACTGTTACCCAAGACACGAAAATTTCATGTGATCTGACAAAACCTCATGTGATAATAATTGTGTGTATAATTACCCCTTTGCCCTTATGTCTATATTGAACACAAGGTATAGACCGTGTCATCCTTGTCCAGTTCAATATTGGGCCCATAGACATTTATCCTGTTACGCAGGATGGGCAAATTCCATCTAGGACACTCATGTCCCTCAGCATGCTTTGTGGAGTACCCATCAACTGTCTTTATGGTTATCCAGTTACAGACAACGTTGGATCAGCAATAAAGCACTCGACTCTACATCTAGGATCCATAGTGGTTTCAGGTCGAAGAGTGGTATACACCATTATCACCATGAGAATAACTTATGACACTTTGCATAACTTTCTATATAGTATTCTCATAGCGGGTCAATCCGGTATAAATATTACTCTTAATATTCATACCTATGTTTAAGACTTGATAACTCTTTATCCATGATCCATGAGATGTGATCATCAGTCTACAAACATAATAGTCTTAATGCTTTAATGTTATCCCACTTCACAATAAAGCTCGACTACGGATACTTTAAGAATAGTGTCCTTATGTTTAATGTGATCTCATGATTAAGTCATACTTGATACATTAAACGGACTAGCTATTCTAGGGACTTTATTAATCAAACATAATATAGAAAAAGCCTTTTATTATTAATAAATAGTTCGATACAAGTACCAAAAGTATTGGCCTATAGGGCATACACCAACAACTAATTGGATCTACTGTAGGCACTTCCACACTCTTACCAACTGAACAATCTTCTACTTTCTTAGGGAACACCGGCCCAAAGACATGACCGCTACAGGTCACCTTAGTAACATCAGCTATGCTCACAACAGAACTGGTTGTAGGTAAAGGAACCTCTTGGACATTCTCTAACATGGTTGCATTATACTGATAGGGGACAACCTTATCGGATGCATATGGGACAGGGCCCACTAACCTTATTACCAACGGCGATACCGATTTATTGTTGACACTATTACTGTTGCTGCTGTCAAATTGAATCACCACTCTCTCGGGTGTCTTAAATACTGGCACTATTACATTCACATCATCAGCCACATGATGGGACTGGAAAATCTAAATCATATCTTCACCCATTAACCTCTGGATGTCTCTCTTCACAACCATACAACCTCTAGGATTGACACTACAGATTGCACAACCATCATGGTCATGCTCACAATCGCTAACCAAAAAAATATCCTTGTGCATCCTCACGAAGGATCTTCTAATAAAGCGTACATCAAATACCTTGAACTCCCCAGGACAACCATCCACCATATTGACAGAAGGGTTACCATGAGCAGGTAGTGGGTTAGCTTTGACATTTGGCGCACGGTCCTCAAAGGACACCATTCCATTCTTGACCAGCATTTGGACTTCATACTTCAGGGGGTAGCAACTCTTGATATCATGACCAGGAGCTCCTTGGTGAAAGGCACAACGGAGTTCCGGTTTGTACCACCATGGAAGTGGTTCAGGTAACTGTGGTGGATTTCTTGGTTGCAAAAGGTTCTTGAGAACCAATGATGGATATAGTTCAACATAAGTCATAGAATCGGGTCAAAAGAGACTTTCTTCCTCTCAAAGTTTTGTGGTTGTTGATGATTGTTGATATTGTTGTTGTAGGTGTTTGTTCGTTGTAGTGGTTGTTGTTGACGTTGTTGTTGAATTGGTGTTGATTGATTGTTAGAAAATACCGGAATTACAGATGATACTTAATGATGGTGTTGACGAGGTTGTTGACTTCTTTTTACATGAGGCCTTCTCTGCCTCCAAACAGATATTGCATTAGTCTCATTCTCTTTCTTCTTGGCACACCCACTACCATACTTCTTGCTAGACGAAATTTCCTCCTTAGATAACAGTCCCTCTCGGACACCTTCTTCTAGTCTCATCCCCATGTTTACCATCTCGGTAAAATCACTGGGGGCACAGGCAATCATACAATCATAGTAAAATGAGCTCAGGGTCTTGAGGAATATCTTGGTCATCTCCTTTTCTTCCAAAGGAGGAGTAATTTGAGCAGCAAGCTCTCTCCATCGCTGAGCGTACTCCTTGAACGTCTCCTTGTCCTTCTGAGACAATGACCTCAACTGGTCCCTATCTGGCACCATATCCACATTATATTTGTACTGCTTCATGAAGGCTTCACCGAAATCGTTGAACATGCGGATACTCGCACTATCCAAACCCATGTACCACCTCAGAGCGGCACCAGTCAGACTATCTAAGATTGGCTCTAAGCATCCAACACTGACTCCATCATGGCAGTTAGGCGGGTGATCTCGTCCTTCAAATCTTTGTTCTCTTACTTTAGATGTTCCATGATTCTTGAGTGATTGGCGCGGGTATTGTATCGATGAGTCAGCTTGGCTGAAGCACATAAGAAATACCAATAAGACATCTGGAGAAAGAGAAACCTGCTTATGCAAATGATGCATGAAATGCAATGCTTGATTGTTTTTATTTTTCAATGAACTTACTATATTATTTGTAAATATATATATAATAATTGTAACAACTTGATTGACCATAAAAAATATCTTTTATTTATAGAATTGGAAGGATTACACTGAGTACAATTTCAGAAACTAAAATACAAATACAAGAGGAAAGGAAACTAATCATCATAAGGATCCCCTAACAACAGTGGTGTCAGATGATCTGGCTGCAGGCGTGTACTTCCTTCGGATGTGTCGAATCTCGGACTCAAAAGAAGTCTTCATCTGAGCCTTCTCGAGGACAAGCTGGTCAACAGTCTTCTTCCAAGCACCGGAAGGCTGAGGCATACTAGAGGAAGATGGACTTTCTGGCTCTCTCTGTCTTCGTTACTCGGTCTTCAAGAAGCTCAATCATTGCATCCTTGTCCTTAGACTCAAGCTGCAACTCCTCATGCTTTCTTCTAAAAGCATGGAAACGCTCTTCCCACATATCCTTCTCTTGCTTCATCTTGGAGAGTGCGTCTTCCAACTCCTCTACATCTTGGTTAGGGAGAGTTAATGGCTCAACCACAACCATAGACATAGGTCTTTCACAGGCATACAACATCTTCAATTCCAAAGCTCTCTTCTTCACCTAGAGAGTGTAAGCTTCCAAAGCTATACAGTTGCACAGACCAAGCTCGGGTCTTCCTTTCCTATGCACATTATGCCAAGCGTGCACAATCTTCTGCTTCAAATGTTGGGGATCTTTACCCTCTTAATAGAAAATACCTTCTAACAAAGTGTTATTAGCTTTGTCTCTCAAGGGGAACCCAAGTTTACGACGAGCCAGAGAAGGGTTGTAGTTGATTCCTCCTTGTGTACCAATGAGGGGCACATTAGAGAATTCACCACAACAATCAATAATCTCCAAGTTACTCAACAAAGAATCGTACCAAACTATATCATCATTAGTGAGAGACATAAGTCTCTGAGACCACCTTAAACATTGTTTGTTCTCCACAAAAGCGGGCGTTTGAGGCAAGTGCGAAATAAACCACTTGTACAGAAGAGGCACATAACAGACGATAGTTCCACCACCCTTATTATTCCTTAGATGCAAAGAGAAGTACATATCACCTAACAAAGTAGGCACAGGATTCCCAATCAAGAAAATTCTAATGGCGTTAACATCAACAAAACCGTCAATGTTAGGGAACAAAGCCAACCCATAGATGAGCAATACAAAGATAGCTTCAAAAGCATCCACACTACCGGCTTGAGCAAAGGAAGTAGCTTCCTTGATGAGGAACTCATAAGTCAATCCAAACAATCCTCCTTTCTTCACCCAATGAGCCTCAATCTCAGACTTCTTCGAGTGAAGAGCTTCAGCTATAAGATGAGATCTGGGAATCTCCTCCAATCCACTAAAAGGTACTTTGCTAGAAACAGGTATTCCCAAGAGATGGGCATACTCTTCCAACGTAGGCACAAGCTGATAATCAGGAAAAGTGAAGCAACGGTAGAGATGATCATAAAACTGAACCAACACGCTCAAGAGTCCTTCAACCACATCAGTACACAGAATAGACAAAAGCTTCCCATGACGTTTCTTGAAGTCCAAGGGATCTAATACAAAAGATGCTAGCTTCCTTAATTCTTTCAAATCTGGACATCTGAAACTGTACTTCTTAGTGTTCCTTTGTCCATAATCCATGGTCTGAAAATATTTGCAAATAAGACCTCAGTTCCTTGAGATTTTCGTGTGATGAATGTTATGATGCGCATGAATGCATGAATGCAACAATCACAAATAAGGGATCACACACAAGGCAAACAAACAAAGATCAAGGGATGAATTAAGTCATTGTCAAGATCAATCATCCATTTTGGTGGATAATGGTTTTCACCTTATCAACACCCAAGTTCCATTGATATTGACAAGACTTGATTGGATCAACCAAGAATCAAGGGTTTGTTGTGAGTCACGAGCATGAAGTCTGGGTAAGAACCATCCCAAAGGAGTGAACTAAGGATAAAAACATGTAGATTATGTTCTAAAAAGTTCTCAGAGTCTTAATTCCATCTATCAGATATTACAGGTTAGGATGACTGACTCATCAACCCATAATATTGTCAAGAGAAACTCGTCTGAGTGTAGTATCGCGTAACAACTGTTATCAAGTCTACACTTGAACAGTCTCTGTAATACGTCCTAAATAGGCCAAGATGGGTTAAATGTTCTATGGTCCTCAACTTCTCGGACCCCAAATCAGATAAAGTAATGCCTAACCACAAATAACTTGTGTGACATTCATAACTCCAAAAGGGTCTCCACTGAGTAGATGGGTCTCAAGCCAACTTGTTAAGGACTACTCCACACTAGTCGAACATGACTATACCATCCTCCTATCTTAATTGCAATCAAGTTTGGGTTAGAACTTATCTCACCACTCAGAGATCACCAAGCACAAGCAAGCAGATTATATCATACAAATAAATATACATACATCAAATATACAATTATATACACACACACACACAAAATTAGGCTAAACCCACTGGAGACTACTCCCCAGTAGAGTCGCCACTTGATTTCTGTAGCGGTAAATTTATGACCATTAAGTTATGGATAAGATAGATGTCAATTAAACCAGAGTTGCCACCGCACTTTTATTGTTTCCAATGGAAAAGGGAAAAGTACGAACAAAACCCAAAAAAAAGAAGTTTTCAAATCAAAACTAATAAAATGCTAGAGATTACAGGTAAGGGGGTTGGTTACACAGAGGGAAGGTGTTAGCATCCAAAGTGTCATGGGTACTCCTAGGGAGCCCTTTCTTGTGTGCATATGTGTTTTTATGATTGATAAGACCTTCAGACTTGTGCCTACGTACCAACATAAAATGAGGGATTAAAACCTCGTAATTCGTGGTAATAATTTCAAAGTGAATGAGTTGCTTTTAACAAAATTTTAAGTTTAACAAAGGCACAAAGGGCCTAAAAATGGTTTGGATGGGTGTTAGTTCTTTTTGGCTTTTGAAATTTTAAGTCAAGTATAATTAAATTAATTTACAAGTTTGATTAAGAAAAGAGTTTAAAAATTCAATGGCATAAGGCTAAAGTTTCTAATTTGCAATATGGTCAATGTTTAGAAATCACAAGCAAAGAAGATTTTAAAAGGAGGAGATGAAAAGACTAATCCTAAGCAAAAATTTAAAAGTTGAGAGTTGAAAAGATCTGACCAATGGGCTGCAATCCAATAGACAAGAATGTCATATAGAAACCCAAATTTCCCTTGGACTTTAGAACCAAGCAATATCAATATACAAATAGCAAGTGAAGAGCAAGGAATCAAATAAAGATATCCACATCCAAGCTTAGCAACTTCATGATCTTTTTCAACATTCCCCATGTATCAGATGACTTCAAAGATGGCATTAGACACATGTTCAAAATAACAGCTTCAATATGATCATGTTGCAGATGAACAAAAGTGGATCTTCAATAATATATCAGATGAAAGTTCATTTCAAAAGCACTTGGTTTCATGAAAGTTGGCATTGACCAAGTCCTTTGCATAGTGAGTGTTGCCTAATTCTAAGTCCAATGTCTCAGATCAAATCCAATAGTCCACACAAAAATGTTTTTAGGGTTTTTGTTATTTTTATGTACATTAAGGTCAAAAGAACATAAACAAAAACAAGTATATAAAAACACAATATAATCATAAGATAAGGCTCAAATGAGCAAAGTGAAAATGACATTAAGTAAACAAATTGAATGGTATGAATAATGGCAAATGAATAAAGACTTGAAATTAAAGTGCATAAAAGTAAATGGCTTGAAATTAAATGTTAATTTTTAGTTGATTAGAAGTTAGAAGTAAGTGCATAAAAGTAAATGATATTAAATGTTAATTTGTTTTGTTTAAGTCATCCTTTGGAGAACACTCAACCCATTTGTCACAAGAATGGATCCTTGAACCAAGACATCTTCCAAAGGAAGGAAAAAAGGCCAAGTTTCCACACAATACCATGAAAGAGGGGAGACTTACAATCTCATTTACTAGAATGCTATGTCTTTTGTGTCATAAATTTAGCGCTATGTTAAGCAATCGTAATTGGACTTATGTAGAAGTCACAACTATTTGAGACCGGGAAATAAAACTTTGGTGTTAATTCATGTTAGAGACATAGTATAATGGACTATGCTCATAAAACATACCACACACAAAAATAATATGCAAAAAGGTGGACCTAATCTCATCCATACTCATGTTGATTTTGCAATCAACTAGTCTTAGGATCTAGAGATATCATAGGTCCATGACATCAATGAATAAAGAAAGGGAATGAGATGAAAAGGGAAGGGGAAATGGAATCAACACAAATTTGTCAAAGGAGGACTTTTACCAAATTAAGATCATTCATTCATTTTGGGAGATGAAATATATATTTCATCAATCCCCTAAACCCAATGATCTTAACTTAACAAAGGAAAATCAACATTAATCAAAGCCCAACAACACAAGTCAAACTCAACAAGTCAAAATTAGAAGCTCAACACAATTTATTTGGCATTTAAATAATTAAAATCAACTAAAATATGCATTAAATTAAATTATGGTTTATCAAATTCCTAAAACCTTATCAAAACACCAAAGAAATAGCCATAAGATTTATCATAGGTCAAACAAGGTCAAAGGACCTTGGAGAAAAAAATTCATAATTTTTGGAAACTTAAAACTATTTTTAAACAATTAAAAATATTCACAAAATTAATTAAATCATGAAAAATATTAATAATGATCCAAAAAATAATTTTAATTCAGAAAATGAAAGGTGAATTTATTTAAACTTTTTTGGTGAAACTCTCATATTTTTTGGATTAATATTAAAATTAATATGAATTATTGAAAATAAAACAAATAAAATGAAAATCAAATAATCAGAAAAAACGTGGACCACTTAATCTCCGTCATTAATTGAGGTTGCAGATCAAGTGGCCACAAGCGCGCAATCCACGATAGACTCTAGTCAGCGCGCCACAAACTTGGTAATTCAAACCAACGCCTATGATTAAATCATTTCAAATGGATCATATGGCTCTGAACACGCCAACTCACCATCGGAGCTATAGCTCTGGCCTTCTTCTCCGGTGAGCTTCACCGACTGGTTCAGTCATAACCATCATCAAAATTAAAAAGAAGGACATGATTTTAAAGTAAAAATGGCGCTGAGCTCGAATCTGGCCTCAATTCGTTCTAACTCCAAGTATATTAAGAGATACAAGGAGTTAAAATTTAAGGTGCATGATATGAGTTGCTTCGATTTGACCTCAAAGTAACTCAATCTTGTTGCCTACATTGGTAGGACTACAGACAACCAAGGATCCAAGAGAATTATGGAGAATTGAGTGAGAATCGAAGAGATGAAATTTTCTGAAAAATACCTTCAATGCAGGTCTGGATTTGATTATTCTTGCTTTGGCTTGTGCTTTATCTTGCTCAGAATGCTTGCAGAAGTAGATTAAAATGATCAAAAGGTCTTGGATCCGTAGATATTTGAATCTTAAAACAGTGAGATTCAAACTCAATTTCCAATGGAAATTCTCAGGTTTATCCTCTCAAATGGAAGGGTTTGGTATTTGGGATCAAAGTTGGCGAGAAGGGGTCCTCATTTTTGATGCATAAGGTCTCTATTTATAGCTAATTCAAATGATATTTGCACCCTTGGAGTGAACTTCCAAATTTGGCAATGAGTATGCATGGGTGCATGGGCGTGTACAGGCCCATGAAATCATGTCATTTGGTTTATAATTGAATGTACACAAGTCTGAGATCATGTTAGAATGCTAGGCAAATGTGCATGGAAGTTTGAAGTTCAATCTTGCCAAACGATGATGCAATGTTCAAGCCATGTGCAACCCATTCAAATCTTATCGAAAATGGATGAAATTGGACTTTTTGGAAAGGTTAGATCAAGAGGAACAACTTCAATGTTTGACACTTTTTCATTTTAAGCTTGTAATATGATGAATTTTGAGGTGGAAGTTTGGAAAATTAAGCATATCAAAAAAAATTCTAAGTGTCAAGCCATATGTTCACTTATTCCACCTTGGCTAACTTTTTATGTGAGCTTCAAATGAGAAACATTCCTTCATCAAAGTTGTATCTCTCTCAAAGTACTTCAAATGGTCACAAGTTGTACCTCATTTGGATTTAATATGAAGGAGTTATGTATTTTTGAAGTTGAGGAAAATCACATGTTCAATGGTATTGGTCCAAAATGACCTATAATGTATCCTTATATCACATGCTCATAAAAGTTGAATTAGCTCTTACTCAAAACATAAAAGTTGAAGTATACATCTTGAATTTGATTATGAAACTTGTAAATATTTCATCTAATAAAAATTGAGCAAGTTATGGCCTTGGGAAGTTGACCTCCAAATTAGGGTTTAGACAAAATGACCTATAATCTTTCACCATAAAAAATGACTTTCCAAGCAAAACTAGATCTAAACCTCAACATGAAAGTTGTTTGAGTGTAATTTAGAGTAACTTTTATCTTGGAATTATTTTCATCAGATGAATTCCTCTGGTCAACCACCATGAACCAACTTGCTAGCTTGCAATTCTCTTGACTTTTGGGACTCATGGGAGATCATATATGCATAAGATGATGGAATTTGAAGTATCCCTTGAAATATTTGATCAATTGTTGAAGAATCTTGTTGAAGAAGTTACACAAGATACCTAGATGAACTAGGGTTTCCAAGGCAAACCAATTCCAAACTCTTGATGAATTCTTGATCAAAATAGCATGTGGAGATCATGGGGATCCATATACTATACCTAGAGTCATTTGTAGACCATTCTTGATTGAGCTCTTAGCAATGAGGGTCTTAAACCCTAGATATGAACTTGATAGATCAAAGGTGAGCATGTGCCCTACCTACAAAAGAGGTAGATATATACAAAGGCATATTTTGGTATTTTGGTTAGTAAAGATGATAAAATACAAAGTATGATACAATAAAATGGTGCTTGGTGATCTTCCCAATGCAAGCCCAATGAGTGAGGGGTAAGGAGGATACCAAGATGTGATCCCAATGACAATGCATATGATGAGATATTATGAGGGATCTTAGGGTCAAAATTGGGGTCTTACACCTACGAAGCCAACGTCTTTAAGCTTCAGACTTTGGAACATATGCTTTCTTCCCGTCATGTGTCGCGAGCATCCAGAGTCTAGGTACCATGATTGGTGTCTTGACTCTGCTGCACAAGATATCTGCAACATATACTATTTTATCTTTTGGTACCCATAATCTTTTGGGTCCTTTCTGATTAGTTCTCCTAGATTTTCTGGAAACTTTGGGTTTTCTAGCATTATTAAATCTTTGTGTTTGTGCATGTGTGTAATGATAAGAAAAAGGATATTTATGCTTGTCCTCTGCAGAAGGTATTTGCTCATCTTCATCAGAGTCATATCCAATTCCTTTTTTCTTATTGTGACTAACACCATAAGTCATACAAGCCATTTTACTTATTTCAAGCCCATTTTTCAGAAATTTCTAAAACTCTTTTTCATATTTATATATGATGGTGTCAGAAGTTGGTGGAGCATTCGAAAGAGTTTCTTCAAGATTTAAGCATTTTTTAGGAAAATTCATTTTCTTTTTCAAGGACAAAAATGTTTCCTTTAAGTTCAAAAACTTCTTTCTCAAGCTTATCACACTCTTCAACAGTTTCTTCATGGACCCTTTTTAGGATCTTGAATTTATGTTGAAGCTTCTGATACGAGCTTAGAGATTATGATAACCAAGCTTCCAGATCAGAGCGAGAGAGGTCAGAAAATACCTCTTTAGAGTCAGATTCTCTTTTGGATGAACTTCTAGATGTGGTAGCCATAAATGCAACATTTGTCTGTTCCTCTTCAGAGTTTGATTCTGAGGCGTCAGGTTCAGAGTCATCCCAGGCTTCCATGAGCCCCTTCTTGGTTTTGAAGGAGTTTTAATTGAATCCTTCTTTTCTGGAACTATCTTTCTTGAGCTTTGGACATTCATTTATGTAGTGTCCTGGTTCTTTACACTCATAGCAGGTTAACTCTTTGTTTGGTTTGCTTCTGGAAGTTGACTCTGAATGATCTCCCTTTTGTCTGGGTCTTCTGAAGTTGTTATTCCTTTTTTTCCAGAGTTGTTTAACTCTTCTTTATCATCAGAATCATCCTTTTCAGAATCATCGTCATCTTCTTCTTCATCTTGAAATGCTTTGTTCATTTTTGGATTTCGTCTTTCTGATCTGGACTTCAGAGCCACTGATTTACTTTTCTTTTGAGGTTTTTCTTCCTGTAGCTCTATCTCGTGACTCCGGAGGGAGCTGATTAGTTCTTCCAGGCTTATGTTGTTCAGATCCTTGGATAGTTTTAAGGAAGTAACCATAGGTCTACATTTCTTTGGAAAACTTTTGATTATCTTTTTAACATGATCTGTAGTTGTGTATCCTTTGTCCAGAACCTTGAGTCCTGCAATTAAAGTTTGGAATCTATAAAACATTACCTCTAGAGCTTCTTCATCCTCCATTCTGAAGGATTCATATTTTTGGATTAAGGCCAGAGCCTTATTCTATTTGACTCGATTATTGCCTTCGTGAGTCATCTTTAAGGAATCAAGGATCTCTTTCGTTGTTTCTCTGTTGGTGATTTTTTCGTATTCATTGTAGGATATAGCATTCAACAGAATAGTTCTGGCCTTGTGGTGATTCTTGAAATCATGCTTATGATCATCGATCATTTTACTTCTGGTAATGACAATACCAGCATCAGATACAGGTGGTTCATAACCATTTGTAATGATGTCCCATAGGTCAGCATCATGGCCTAAGAAGAAGCTTTCAATTTTGTCCTTCCAATAATCAAATTTTTCTCCATCGAATATTGGAGGTTTAACGTTGTAGCTATCTCTGTTATTGGTGTTGTCCATGATGTTTTTCTCATATTGGATCTTTCTACATTGTTAAGTGTTTAATTCAAAAATCAATAACAGAGTCGAAGCTCTAATACCAATTGAAGGTAAATAAAAACAAGAAAGGGGGGGTTTGAATTGTTTTTACTGCCATAAAAACTTTTGGAAACACCACATGCATAAAGATATAAACCAACAATACAAAAGTTTATCTTGGTTTGCTTGAAATTCAGAGTTACTCTAGTCCACCTGGACAAGGTGATTTCGCCTTCAATAAGGATTTAATCCAATAATCTAGAAAGATTACAACAAACGTCTAAGAGTACGGTGATCTCTTAGCCCTCTCAAGTCTACAGACTTCACAAGTCACTTGAGGAAAGTTACAGCAACTATTTTGGAATACAAGGAAGTGTTTACTGCTTCTAGATAAGCAATATGAACACAGTAAGAGCAAAGATCAAGAATCACACTTAGAGCAACAACTCGTGTGATAACTTAAAAGCAAGAATTTAGAGTATGACTTGATTTTGATGTGTAGAATTCTTATGTTATATCTTTGTGTATTGGTATGATGATAGTTGGGCTTTTTTATAGTACTTGGAGTGAAGGAGAAGAGTGACCCAAAATGCAGCGGAATTTAAAAATTTCTCCTTTAGTGATCCTTACGAATGGGCATGATCAGTGATAGAATCGTTACCTCTTGTGGCGATTGAAACCTTTGATGCAGATCTACGGAGCGATCACGAACGTTGAACGGTGACAATGCCTCTACTCAGTCCACACGAACGGATTCCTTCAATCCCAGTGCTAGCTACTACGAATGAAGGCTTTGAGCGAGAGAGAGAGAGAGAGAGAGAGAGAGAGAGAGAGAGAGAAACGAAATTGCAACTGCACAAATGCTTCTGCATAAGGGTTCTATTTATAGAACCACTTGTGTGGGCTGCAAGCTAAAAAAATCCCACTTAAGTGTATGTGGCCCATATCTTATAATATGCCAAAATCACTTAAGCGCGTGGTACCTTACCATATCTCATATTCTACTTAAGTACATTGTACCTTACGATGTTCTACAATTCACTTAAGTGCACCGTACCTTACGGTGTTCCTTAGTTACTCTATTTATCATTAATCCGTCCTTTTGTGTGTGACCCTGTAGGTTTTTGCGGCATTGGCAATTATATTAAATCATGTATTTAACATAATAAACAGTGAGCGGTATCTAGCAACACATCACTGCTACCCAAGACACGAAATGTCATATGATCTGACAAATCCTTTTGTGATAATACTTATGTGTACAATTACCCTTTTGCCCTTATTTCTATATTGAACATAAGGCATAGACCGTGTTATCCTTGTCCAGTTCAATATTGGGCCCATAGACATTTATCCTGTTATGCAGGATGGGAAAATTCCATCTAGGTCACTCATGTCCCTTAGCATGCTTCGTGGAGTACCCATCAACTGTCTTTATGGTCATCCAGTTACAGACAATATTTAATCAGCAATAAGGCACTCGACTCTATATCTAGGGTCCATAGTGGTATACACCATTATCACCATGAGAATAACTTATGACACTTTGCATAACATTCTATATAGTATTCTTATAGCGGGTCAATCCAGTATAAATATTACTCTTAATATTCATACTTATGTTTAAGACTTGATAACTCCTTATCCATGCTCCATGAGATGTGATCATCAGTCTATATACATAATAGTCTTAATGCTTTAATGTTATCTGTAGCGGGGTATTCGTTACCTTTAGGTTTATTGATTAAACCAAAAGTAAACATACAATTCGAGTCGCCACCGCACTTTTATTTATCCAAAGGAAAGGTTAAAAAGCGAACAAAAACCAAGTAACAAGTTTTATCAAATCAAAAGCTAATAAAAATGTCAGAGATCTGGATAAGGGGGTTGGTTATGAAATGGGAAGGTTTTACGCACCCAAAACATCCTTAGTACTCTAAGGGAACCTCTTTTTGCAAATATGTGTTGTAGGTTGGTATTTGTGAAAATATGTGCAAAAGATTGGGGGGGGTGAGAAGAGAATAGATTATATTTACAATTTTGTTGTTTGAATGGATGAACCCATTGCCTATGTGCCATCACAAAGGTAGGATCAAAACCTCGTAGTTTGGGGTAAAAATCTCAAATATTGGTGAATTGATTTGATCAAAAGCCTTAAGGTCTTTAGTTATCAAAGGGAGAAAACTCAACCTAAACCAACAATCCACCATGTGAGGAGGGCTTCAACATACTAGTGAGGGATTAACCCTATAATAAGTATGGAAGACTTATAGTCCAATCACTAAGGATAAGGTGAGGTTTACATCAACCACTAAGATAACTCAAACCTATGGCTAATGTTTATGAAGAAAAAAAGTTTAACAAAGGTGGCCAGTGGAACCACAAAATCAACTTGAAGTGAGTTGTATTTACAAGTTAGATTTATTTACAAAATAAAGTCAAAGCATGATTAAGATTTGTTCAGAATGAGTATTAATGAAAAGATTTTGAAAAGTCAAAGGCATAAGGCCTAGGTTTCTAGTTTGAAAACAATGTCAAAGTTTGCACAAAAGAGTTTAGCTTGGGTTAGAGTGGAGAGAAGAAGAGAAGGGCTAGTCCTAAAGCATACAAAGATAAGAGAGAAGATAAAACCCTTGGAGTTCCTTTTCTTGAAATCATAGAGATGATTCAAGATGCTCTTTTCCTTTGGACTTAGCACACAATCAAGCAATCAAACAATTACATTCAAGCTCCTAGGATCTCCATTTGGCTTGTCTCTCTTAACTTGGTTATTCATGACATTGGTCCTTCTTACTATCTCAAGATGGAATCCCTATCACACAAGAACAAACATCAAAAAGTTCACAACACAATAAGAGGAATGGACAAAGAATGAGTTTTGGAAAGGAAGTCCTTTGAAGTCAACTTTGAAATTTAGCATTCTAAAGGCATGAGGCCTAGTTGCTCTTCAACAAATTTAGCATTCTAAAGGTATGAGGCCTAGTTGCTCTTGAACTCCTTTAAGCATAGGTATATCCTAATTCTAAGTCCTTTCTCCTTTTTGCATTGGGTTCACACAAACAAACACAAAACAACCACAAGACAACAATATATTTATATACAATAATGAGCTCAAATGAGCAAAAGGAAAATGACATAAACATAAAATATGAGCTCAAGTGAGCAAAATGAAAAACAATATGAATAAATGAGCAAGAAATAAAGTGCATTAAAGTAAATTGCAGTAAATTAAATGCTCAAATTAAAGTTAGTAGTTAGTGTAGTTATGTTAGTTTGTCATAAGACAATTTAGCGCTATGTTAAGCAATCGTAAGTGGACTAATGTAGTAGTCACACCTATTTGAGGTCGGTCAATAAAACTATAGGCAAATAAACATAAGTTAGAGATCATGACTAGTAAGCCAAGCTCCTACAACTTGCCATGCCAAAAGAAAAGAGGAAGGCCTTGTATGGACTTTAGGTTTTTTGCTTGACCAAGAAGCAACCTATCTTGGACACAAAACAACTCACTTGATCTTGGATCAAGTTGAGTTTGATTTGGATCAAAGAAGGTTAAGCCTCTCATATGTCAAGACCAATCATAAGACATTAACTCATTGCCCAAAATGGAAAAAAGAAAAAGATGAAGATGAAATGAATGGAAAGAGAATTAAAGTATCAAATACAATTTGTCAAAAGTGA
The DNA here is from genome assembly GCF_024323335.1 of Lathyrus oleraceus. Classification (NCBI taxonomy): domain Eukaryota; kingdom Viridiplantae; phylum Streptophyta; class Magnoliopsida; order Fabales; family Fabaceae; genus Lathyrus; species Lathyrus oleraceus. The sequence goes on from NC_066584.1 coordinate 226,522,958, forward strand.
ATCAAACCATCATCAACCAATGTTAAACAGAAGAGAAATGAAGATTAGAAGTCAACAAGTCAAACATATTTTTTTGGTATTTTTGGAATTAAAATAAATGCAAAATTAAAATGGACAAAATATGGTCAAACCTCAAATTCAATTCAAATCAACTTCAACAAGGCCAATTGAATTCTCATAGGTCTAACATGGTCAAACAAGGTTTGACAAATTTTCTCAATAATTTTTGAAATCGGAAACTATTTTAAAATAATTAAAAACAATAAAAATAACACAATATGAATTAAAATCTCAAATAAATCTCAAATCATTTAAGAAATTGATGAGACTATTTTTCATTGACTTATCATGATCCATATGTGTTAAGAAAATATTTTTGGATTTTTCAAATATCAAAAAGTATTTTAAAATGCATTAAAACTATTAAAAACCAAATAATTCATAAAAAATATTAAATGAAGTCACAAAAATAATTAAAAATCAAAATATGAAACTAAATTTTTCAAGAAAAATTTTGGCATTGGTCCCATATTTTTGTGACTTCAAATAAAATATTTATGAATTTTAGAAAATAAAATGAATTAGATGAAATTAAAACAGAAATAAAGAAAATAGGAAAAACCAGCGCGCTTGGATCATTCATTAAATGACGTGGCCATGATCTGAGGGCTCAGAGGCGTGGTCATACCATATGCCTTGGTCAAGCGCGTTACATGTTGAATTAAAAGAAGTCAAACAAATGAAAGGCCAAGATTATAACATTTGAACACAATCCAACGGATCTGAGGCTCCCACATGGGGATGATGGTGGAAACCACCATCTTCTCCGGCCAGCCAACTGTTTCCGGCCACCACGCGCAGGGATTTCAACTTCAATGAAAATGAAAAAGCAAAGTATTAAAATGAAGCTGAGGTGATGTACATCACCCCTGTAACCATGGATCCTTCTTAATGTTCCTATTTAGACAGAAACAAGAGCTTGAAGATCATGGTGTTTGATCTGAAATGTCACGACTCATGAAATTAAGATCACCACAGGCCTGCCTCATGCATGAGGACTTCAGAAAACAACAAAAACCAAAGCAATTCACATCATACAACAAGATCTAGATCGAGAAAATTGAGGTTCTACCTCTGAAATGCAGCTTCAGACAGCACGAATTCACCAAGCTTTTGATCCAATCTTTCTCTGGAAGTGTGATGATGATGCAAGGCTAAGGAATTAAGACTTGAAGATCAACTAATGATGTTGAAATTCAAGCTTGAAATTGAAAATGAAAACTGAAATTCCTTTAGGTGATGGTGTGGTTTCAATCGAACAGCGTTTCAGATCTCCTTCAGGTTAATTTTTGAATGAGCATGCACTTCTATTTATAGCTGAACTTGATGCAATGTGGTGCTTTGCTCGTGTGCATGAATTTTGGATCCTCCATGCATGGGCCTATACAGGCGTATGTGAGGCCCAAAAGTGAATGGAAATGCATGTTGAGATCAATTGCAAGTGATTTGGACGTGTAATTGGAGCTGCATTGGCTTGCACATGAAGTTATAAAGTGAATTGCAAAAATGACCATAAACATGTAGCTCTTCGAAACTCCCACATGGAAAATCCAAAAATGGTCATGTCAGTAATGGTTGGAAATCTCTTGGAATGAGGAACAAAATTCATGTTGGACAAAAATTCATTTGGAGTTTGGAAATTTATGAAAACTGGCTGTGAAGTTTGAGGTACAAAACATGTCTAGGTTCCCTTTGAAAATATTTACCAAAAGTAAGCAACTTCAAGCCCCTCTGGTTCAATGATGCAAGCCTCAAATAGAAAAACCTCCAACACCAACGTTGTAGATATTTTCAATATCATCAATTTAGACTCACATTTTGCATCATTTGTATTTTTCATGAGAAAGTTATGGGCACTTGAAGTTGGACATTTTTCAAATTCAATGGCTTAGGTCCAAAGTGACCTATAATGTTTTGTATTATCACATGTGTTTCTTTTAGGATTTTGAAATTTTGTCCAACATAACATTTTAATTAGATATCTTAATATTTCTAATGCATTTGGTCTCACCTAAAAATCATAAAAATTAAGGAAGTTAGGTCCTTGGGAAGTTGACCCAAAATTAGGGTTTCAGTCAAAATGACCTATAATGTTTTGAAATGAATGATGACCTTCCAAGTTTCAAATGGATTTTTTATGAACATTAAAGTTGTTAATATGGTTCTTAAGAACATTTTTTCTCTTGGGGTCATCTTCATTTGACAAACACATCAAACATTGTGTCTCAGTGATCCTCAGTTTAGTCAAATGACTTGACTAGTCAACTTCTCAAAGCCAAACTTCAAATATTGATGAATGAATGATTGAGGATACTCATATAAGCTCATATATGCATAAATTAATTAATTAAATAACTTCCCTTGATTAAATTTGATCATAGGTTGAGGTTGCTTCATGAGCAAGGCACAGTCAATGCACAGCTGAATTAGGGTTTCCTTGGGAAACAATCCTGAAGCCCTTTGGGTTATCTTGATCAAATTGGAAAATTGAGATACTTGGGAGACATATATGATTATTATGAGCTTTGTGGACCATTGTCATGCTTTTTCTCTTCTTCATCTATCCATTTCATTGAGCTTAGGAGCCTCCTAGGAGCATGGGAGCACATGATCACTTGAGCTTCAAAACAAAAAGAGTTAGTGACATATTTTTGTGCTTTTGGTTAGTAATAAAAATAAGAAAAGAAATAATATACAATACAAGCATGCTTGGTGGTCTCAAACCAACTCACACAAGTTTCACCCCTAGGGTTAAGGAGCCACACATGCTAGGATCCTTGAGGCAATGCAAAGAGCAATGATATGATGCCATGAGGGATCTTAGGGTCAAAGTTAGGGTCTTACAGATGCCCCTATTTAAGGTCATTCTAGCCGGAGATATGAAGGTTCAAATCTTCATCTCGATGAGGTAGAATGGGCTTAAATAATAACAAAGAGACGAATTTTGGTCCCTAAGAGACCTCATGATGCAAATGTATGCATGAAAAATAAAATCTTCCTGGTGAATAGTTGCCACGAAGGAAAAGAAATCAGGAGAAACTGAAAATCCATAGGAGTAGCACACCCACTAAGGAGACAGAGACTCTGGGGAGAAATAGGGTAAAAATGCGTGAGCAGGTCACGACTTGAAAACTTGCTGGGAGACACGAAGGATTCCACGAAAATAAATCGATGGAAAGACTCGAGCTGGCGCAAAGATGCATGTATTAGGGAATATGCCAATACAGCAAAACTATCCACAAAGGATACATCGGATAAATATCCGGACTCAGACGGGGATGTCCACAAAGGACTCAGCTAAGGAAGAAAAACGAGATATTACCGATTATTGGGTAATAAACTCAAAGCGAGACATGTTATCAAAACACCGGTTACTGGGTGACTGAAAAACACGCTCATGGATAAAAAATATCTAAGACCGGTATAAGGGTGAAAGATATCAATCATCCGAAACATCTGAGGAGGACCCAAAAGGCACATCTCAACTCAGGAAAATCTGACTCCACAGGGACAACAAGTCATAATAGGGAGCAGAAGGAAGGAACACCAGGGATACTGGTTACTGGGCATATAATAGGTGACCAACCAGGCGTGAATTGGGAACATATCCAAGACACTCATCATCCGAAAGGAGGGCTGAAAAAGCAAACTCGACTTACAGGATGGGCATTCGATTCCACAAGGAAATACGAATCTTACTCAACTGGGGAAGAAAAAGACTTCGGCTGAAGAGCGCATGAGATATATTATCTATTACCTTCATAACATAGATAACATACTCGCATGGAAGATTATCCACAACCGGTTACTGGGTTAATAAAGGATAAATCGACCGAAAAGAAAGGACATCGGGATACCGGTTACTGGGTATAAAAATGATGACCAATCCGAAGGAGAAACAATCATTACCAAACAAGGGTAAGTGAAAGATGACTCGCGGGGGATGAATTGCTTGACAAAAGCAATCATCCAAGAGATATATCATCGGTTACTGGGTGGTATACTCGAAAGTGAAGGAATATCAATACCGAATATTGGATAAAGATAACCATTAAAGAGGGGATTACATCTACCGGTTACTAGGTAGAAAACCACAGAAATAGGACTTACAACTACCGGTTACTAGGTAGAAGGCCACAAAATCCACTGGGGAAGAGATGGACAATTACTGGTTACTGAGCAACAGAACAACTAAACCACAGGGAACTGCAGGGAAAATAACAAGAAAGGAGTCAATCTAGGAACAAACTAGAAAGACACAATCAAACAAGACTCAACCCAATGAGGATATAACTCAATGGAGTAATTCCATCCCAATACACAACTGGGGAGGAAACTGAAACAATAATCATCCACGAGGACATAACTCAGTGGGGAAGAAAGAAGGAAGGATAGACATTTTCTGCCTATGGGGCTGACTCTATATGGAGAGATCAAACACAAACATCTGCTTAGGGAAGAATATTTCACCAATAGCAGGAGATAACAAGCAAAGATATATGGCAAAGAATGCAACATGGATATTCGAATGCTATGATTATGCATGTATATGCGTGATTTATGTATGATTAATGTTGACAAACAGACATATCTAACACAAACAGGCTGAAGAGCCACTGCGGGACCTTCAACTTCAAGCTCAGACTTCTGACCCTCTTCTACCTTCAGTGGCCGTTCTACCCCATGATCGTGCGCGTACACATTCCCCCCATAATGCCAAGGAATGGCCCTTTCGCTGGTGAAAGGTAAAGGACCAAGGGTTGTGATAGTCATAGTGGACGGTCGCACTGGTGGCACCGGCTGCGCTTCTGGTACATTGATCTGATTAGTTGGGTAGAAAATGGTGATAGTAGCAACATCATAGTCATACTCTGAAATCTCATTCATTGAAGCATAAACATCTGAAACATCGGAATCAAGTTCAATTACATCAGAATCAACCACATTGGAAAAATTAAATACATCATCATGGATTACAGAATCAGTAGGAACAACATCTGCGAATTCATCAGTAGCATCTTCAAACACTTCTTCCTCAACCTCTTCCACAGACTCTTGGACAGACAAATCTTCAACCTGGAGGATACCTTTGTCAAGCAAGGCCTGGATACCCTGCTGTAGCTTCAAACAACCTCCACTCTGAGTAGCACAACCCAAACAACCCTTCCCACAACCGGGGAAAACATCGGCCTTCAACAAGTAGCCCTTGATATCCAACAACAGAGTCTTCAACTTCAACACATCTTTGACGGGTCTGGCTTCCCCTTCCATCATATTAACATTCGCACCACCATGTTGGGGCATGGGATTGTTGACGACATTCGGAGCCGATGCAAGGTCGATGGCCTTTGAATCTATGAGGTCCTGAACCACGTGCTTAAAAGCTTTGCAGTTCTCAATATTGTGGCCAGGTGCCCCAGAGTGGAAGCTACACCTAGCGTTGGCGTCGTAACCCATCGGAAGTCTACCAACGGGAGGAGCCAGAGTGCGTAACTGCACAGGCTGTAGTTGTTGAAGATTAGAAAGTAGCTGAGCGTACGACATTGGAAGAGTGTCGAAACGCCGATCCATCGTCCTTGGCCTTTGTTGATAGGTGGGTCTGTTACCCGGTTGTTGCTGTTGGTACTGAGCTGGTTGACGCTGTGGTTGTTGTTGTTGTTGTAGTGGTGCTGCAGCTGGAATGGTCACAGCCGCAACATACGGTTGTTGATGATAGTTCTGAAAGTTATTCCTCCGATTACGCCTGTTCTTATAAGAAGATATGGCATTTGCATCCCCTTCTCTCCTCTTCTGTCCTTGAATGAACGGCTTCTTCAACCCTGATGAAGATCCAACTCCACTCTGGATTTTGTATGTCTTCAGGTAATTCTCCACCCTCTCTCCGGTAGAGACTACATCGGCAAAGTTGGAGGCATTGCAACCCACCAGGCGCTCCAAGTAAGGTCCTGGCAGAGTGTTCATGAACATGTTAGCCATTTCCTTTTCCAACATAGGAGGTTGAACACGGGAAGCTGTCTCCCTCCAGCGTTGAGCGTATTCCCTGAAGCACTCATTGCTTTTAAGAGACAGATTCTAAAGTTGAGTTCTGTCCGGAGCCATGTCTGCATTATACTGATACTGCTTCACGAAAGCCTCAGCCAAATCCCTCTAGTAGCGGATGTGGGCTCTGTCCAGCCTCATATACCATTCCAGGGATGCCCCGGCTAGGCTATCCTGGAAAAAGTACATAAGCAACTTTTCATCATCGGAGTATGCAACCATCTTTCGAAAGTAGGCTTGCACATGGGTCTTCGGGCAAGAGATGCCACTGTATTTGTCAAATATCGGGACCTTGAATTTCGGTGGCACCCTCACGCCTGGGACCAATCCCAAGTCAGCAACGTCTACTCCCAGAGGATTCTGTCCTTCCACTGCCTTCAACCTCTCTTCCAGTCTCCGAAACATAGGGTCCATACCATGACCCATACCAAAGTCTTCCTGAAGCAAGGGGAACTGATCCTCCTGGTCATCATGGACGGGTTGTTGACCGGAGGTGACATGTAGGATCGGGGTAGGCCCCGGTCCACTGGGTCCGTTAACCTCTCCCGCTGGAGGATCAGGCAACGTTTCTGGTTGAGTAGTGGCGGGATTCCTCTGCATCATCTGCCTGAGCTCTTGCTGTCCCTGAGCCACCCCTTGAACCACATCCATGAATTGGTTCATGCGGATCTTCATCTCGGCGAACTCTGCTTGTAGGCTTTCCATTTCTCTCTGGTGGTTTCTGCGGGTATCGTACCGGTGAATGCCTGAGTCAGCTATCCTGCTAGTGGAACACCAAACAACTGAGAACATTGCGGCAGTACCTGTTATGCAAGACATGCTAATGAATATGCAAATGCAATGACATGTTTATCAATTCCAAAGGTATTCTACCCCCTTGATTCCAGTCTCTCATCAGATAAAATATCCCTTTTAAAAAGTACAAGAAAAACCCCGACTAAAATCAAGAAGAAGATATAAACCCCACAGAAATGGATGAACATGTGTTAAATGATATGAATGCAAATGATGTGATGCAATGCAGTGACATGCAAATCAAGGTTGCTGTATCTTCTTGAATATCTGTTGGGTTGCACTGTCTGAAGAGAAACCCACTGAAGAATGTACTACGAGATCAAAACTCTGCTCCAAAAAACCGGGTTGGTTGTATATCACGGGGCACAGGATCAGAACTTCAGCATGAATTCGGAACCGGGAACCATAGAACACAGTCATCAATTTAGAACCCATACTTCAGAACCAACGGTCACCAACAAGAACCAAACAAAAGTCACCAACAGGACACGGTCACCAACAGAACGAGTCACCATCAGTACCTGTAAATGATCATTCCCGCCCCACTCACGGGTGTAATCTAGGCCAGGGTAAGGTCAAGAGAAACGCAGGATAAACAATCCTTTCAAAGAATATCATCATATGCATACCAGGTGTATGCAACAATAATACCCCATCAGAATCTGAACTGCTCGCGATACCATGTTCCGCTAAGTGGCGCCATACCACCCGCTTCCCATGAACCACTTTATTCCTAGGTGTCCTAAAGTTCACTCATAGCCTGTGTATTGGGCCTTTTACCTATTGTGACTCCCACCCAACAGTGAAACAGATACTTAACCAGCACAGTATGCATGATGTAAGACCCCAATTTTGGCCCTAAGATCCCTCATGGCCCATATCATATCATATCATGGCCTCAAGGATCATTGCATGCCTTAGCTTCCCTCCTAGTGGGTAGATTGCCTTGTGAGTGTGGTTTTTGATCACCAAGCATGTCTTGCATTTGTATATCTTTGCTTTTCATATGTTTACTAACCAAAAAGTACAAAAATATTGTCAGTCTAACCTTGTTGCTTGCAGTTGAAGCAATCATCAGCAATTAGGTCAAAATCAGTCAAAGTCAGTCATTGCAGTGGATGGTGGCCATTCTTGCAGAATTTGGGCACCATGATCAATAATCAAGAGTTCATATAACTTGGGACATCATTTGGAATCAAGATATCAAGGAATTAGGGTTTGGAATTCATCAGAAGGTGCTTTAGTCAGGCAAAACCCTAGAAAGTCAAACTTGGTCAACTGTCCATTTAATCAGGGATTTGATGATGGAATTTGGTCTGAGAGGTCTCATTCATGCTTATACAAGCTTCATATATCATGTCAAGCATCCACAGTGAAGAAAATAAAGTCAGACAAGAAATTTCCAGAAATAGAAACTGGACCTGTAATTTTAACTGCCAAAAATGGAAACTTCTTGAGCCCAAACTTACATCATGATACAAGCTTCAAATGAATTTTTGCCCAACATGAAAGTTGAAGATATTGTTCTCCCATTTCCAAAAAGTCCAAGAACTCTCAATTCCCATGTATGGTTGGCAAGATATGATCAATTCATTTTCAAATTTTCTTGAACTTCAAAAGGCCATAACTCTCAAACCATTTGGCCAATTTTGGTGGGGTTTTTTCCTACAAGTCCTATTTAATCCCCTCTTTCCAAAAATGTCATCCTCATGTACCAAAACCTTACCATGCAAAATGGCCTTTTTGAACTTGCCTTAATTAATTTCAAGTATGGTGCAAAGTTGACTTTTTGAATTAGGCATTATTAAACATTTTTGGCCAATTGGAATTTGTTTGGAACATCATTTGCAGCTTGCCCAAGGCCCAAACTCGGACAGAACCACACCCTCCATGTGCACTTGGTGAAAATTAGCAAAAGGTGCAATTGACTTCATTTAAGATAATCACGTTTAGCATTCTTACTTAGCTCATTAAACAGAAGTATAAAGACACATTTTCTGTCATTCAAACCCTAGAGCAGCAGCCATTACACACAGAATATTTCATTTCTCTAAAATCACCATTTCCTCATCTTTGATTTTTCTGCAAAAAAACTCCAAAGAGCCCGAGGATTCCTTTGTTGCTTCATCACCTGGCCATCATTTAGAAGCAATTTAAAGTATCAAACACCAGCTGGAACAGCATTTCAAGTTCTGTTTCTCCATGAACCCAACAATGGTGATTTTCGATTTGGGCGTTTCCAAGAGTTGTTGAGCTACAAGCCATCCTCCAGTCATCATTACCAACCATAATCTTCATCTGTTTGAGCCTACATCACCAAGATAACAACTGTTTCACTCTTTTCTTCAAATACAAGTAAGTTTTCGACCTTCTTTATTTCCAAAATCATGAGGTGCTTAGGATAGATCTTTTGATGCTGATTCCATTGAACTTTGTGTCACTTGAAATGGTTGTTTGTGTTAAGAGAAATCTGGATTTTAAATTCTATGCTCAAACATGTTCTTGCTCGATTTGCTTTGATTGAGATGATTTAATGAAATCTATTGCTGGATTTGTGCTATTCATACTTTGCTGGTTCGATTGGTGTGGTTAATTGTGATTTCTGGGCACTTTGAAATTTTCGATTGAATGAGAGTGATGAAGCTTCACTGTAGCCTTCACAAATCCTGTACTGTAGCAAACCCTAATTATTTCCAGAAACTTGATTTTTTCACGTGTTGCATGTATGTTGTTACTGTTCTATTGGCATGGGCCAATCAGAACATTTCGTTCTGCCCTCCCTAAACGATGCGTTTGGTTTAGTTGGTGTGATATTCACAAAAATGCCACCGGTCAACTCTTTGACCTATCAATCCATGTTTATTTTGTTCATTTATTTCAATTTGATACTCAATCTTACAAAAATCATAACCCGTGCATTTCAAATCCAAAATTCATGAAAATTTTTGCATCTTGTTCATATGAATGTCTACTTTTTTATCATGATTTTTGCTGATTTTTTGGATGACTGGATTTTTAATGGCATTAGGGTTTTGTCCATGTATGCATTTTTTGTACATCTTGCCAAATCCTTTGTGAAATTGTGATGCATTATCCAATGGACTTGAAACTTTTTGTGTGCAAACTAGACTCATTCATGGTTATTTTGGTGTAGAGTTTGTGCATTTATCTTATCTGGTTTGGGAGTTATGAATTTTTGAATTAGGGTGAGACAATTTGTGTCACACCAATGCTATGCAATTTCATGATTTTTGATGACATGCTTCCTGACCTCCAATGGATCTGAATTTTTGCATGAACCTACTCTTGTATGTCTAGTTCACATGTGAATTTTCTTGGAATTATTTGAGGCATTTCCTAATTGTTTGAGATTTTATCCCCTGTTTGACCAAAATGTTGACTTGTGTGATACATGTTGCCATTCCATTTGTGAAATTCTCATACTTTATTGGATGATCATGAAATTTTACATGTGATTGCTAGACATCTTAAGCTTTGTCATGGTGTTGATCCCATTCATTTATCATTTGTTATCACTGACTTATGAATTTTTGAAGATGATACATGATTGTTTGACTTCTTTGAGCATGCTTAAAATTGTTTTGACTTTCTGATTTTCATTTACTATCTTCCCATGATCCAATTGAGCTGAAATTTGATATGCATGTCATGTTATGGATTATGATTGATCATGAATTATTTGATGATTTTTGGAATTGATTATGATTGGTTTTGAGCTAAGTCTTGCTGTTGACTTCTATGAGCTTTCATTTGCCATGCTTTGACTTCTTTTGCTTATGAAATCATGATGATGAAGGATATGGATGTGGGACCAATTGAGTTTGCTTCTTGATTGTTTAAACTTGATTTTGGTTAACTATCCCTTGCTGTTTTGACTTTCTCATCTCATTTTGACCCTAGGCTTGTCCTAGTGGTCCTGTGGCTTATGTTTGAGTTCCTGTTTTCAGGTTAAGCACAAATGCTTCAAAGAGAACAATCCAATTTGATTGAGCTTGATTGTTTATCATGAGCTAACCTCTTTGTTTTGTAGGTGGCTTGACTCATATGACTTGAGTCTTATGCTTTGCACATTCATCTGATTATGTTGACTGTTAATTCTATTCTTATTTTGCTTTGACTTTTGAATGGTGTATTGATTCTGTTTGACTATTTCAGGTACCATTAGTTGCTTAGTTCTTTGAACTTGCTTTGCTTTGCTTTATAGCAATTTGCATTGAGGTATAATCCCTTTTCTTCATGTAGTCTGGAAGACCTGGCCTGTTACTTGGCCAGGCAACTGTCTGAAGTCCTCCTTAAGAGGCAATGCTTGTGTGTGTTTATATTTGTCCCAAGCAGGAAAAGTCCTTCAAATAAGGCAATTGGTAGATCAAAGAGATAAGCAACCTATCTCCTACTATTCTGTGAGTCTTCTCCTTGCTCCCATTACATGGTTGTAGCATTGAGATCCTAACCCAAGATCAATCGAGTCAATAATCTGTGGAGAGAGTTCCTACTTTCTGAACTCCCACACCTTCTGATATTCAAATGCTCTCCCTGACCAGGGATAAGAGCAATGAGGCACACCCCTCATATCCTTTCATCTGCTTCACCTTAGCCCCTCAATGGCAAGGTTAAGAGCACCATTGACCCTATTCCAGTTGGCTTCAATGCCTAACCCTTTTGTATGAGCCTCCTTGTTTGGTTATAGTGTGTGCTGAATGCTTTCATTGATTGATCACTTACTTCATATACACATGTTTGCTTGCATGCTTTGTGCATTTATCATCATTAATTGCTCATTAGTGCATGATCATCTCATTTGTATTTATGACTTGTCATCGTTGTTTACCCATTGAGGACAATTGTAAGACCATCTATTGGCTATTGCTCCTGGGATATGGAAGTGAGTATAAGACCATCACATTGGCCACTCATCTTATCTTTGCTTGATGCATTTGATTGTATGTGAGGATGCAATTGTAAGTCCCCGCAAGTTGGCATTTGCTTTCCTATGATCACATGTTGCTTTGTTTGTTTGTATGTGAGGATACAATTATAAGTCCCTGCAAGTTGGCACTTGTATTCCTAGGACCATACTGTGGAGGTTAGAGTAAGCCCAGACAGATTGGCATCTGACATCCATGTTTTATTTTTCTTTGTTTATGTGAGGATGCAATTGTAAGTCCCTGCAAGTTGGCATTTGCTTTCATATGATCATATGTTGGATATTGGTATAAGTCCAGACAGATTGGCATCCGGTATCCAAGTTTCATTTTGTTTTAGGAGATTAGTGTAAGTCCATTGAGTGGCCTCTGATATCCATTTCTGTTTTAGGAGATTGGTGTAAATCCATCTATCGGTATCCGATATCCGCTTTTGTTTGTGAGATTGGAGTAAGACCATTGAGTGGCATCCGGTATCATTTGCTTGCTTACATTATTATTATCCATTGCCTATTCCAAAGGACACACTTGAATCATCTTCTATATGATTTCAAGAGGTGAACCTTCTAAGAAGTTTTATAATCCATACCCATCCATTCATCCCCATTATGTCCTAAACCTTTTCACACTTTGATTTCAAACTTGACATAGATATTGTGCAAACATCTTCATGCTTTTTAAATTAAAAACCTGGACCCCAAGTCCTTGACTTTTTCAAACCCCATTTCATAACACTTCTTTTGAATCAATCTTAATCATACTTTGACTCCACTTTCATAATCACAATCAATTAACTTCACCCATTCACTTGTTTTGGCTTTGTCCATTGTTAATCTTTTCATGCATTAGCCATAGGTTTCAATTATCATTGTGGTTGATGTAAACCTCACCTTATCTTTAGTGAGTCGACAGTAAGACTTCCGTACTGAAAATAGGGTTAACCCCTCTAGTACGTCGAAGCTATCCTCGCATGGTGGATGTTGGTCTTGGTCGAGTTTTCTCCCATTGATAATGAAAAGCCTCAGTGCTATTGTTTAAAATTGAATCCACCAACTTTTGGAAATCTTTTAGCCGAACTACGGCGTTTTGATCCTTACCTTTGATGGAAGGTACGTAGGCAGCGGGTTCATCCGTTCAAACCCAATAAAAATTGTATATTCTTTTCTCATCATCCCACTCATGTTTGCACAATATTTATGTCAAAACAAATAACAATTTTATACAACAAGTGTGAAAAGGGCTCCCTAGGAGTACCTAGGACGTAGTGGGTGCCTAACACCTTCCCATTGCGTAATTTACCCCTTACCCAGACTCTCTGATCTTTTTATTAGTTTTCTACGTGTAAAACTTCTTAGGCTTTTGTTCGCTTTTTAGCCAGTCCTTTGGATAAATAAAAGTGCGGTGGCGACTCGAAAATTCATTGTATACCTTGCTTATGGTTTAATCGATAAATCATATAGCGACGAATACACCGCTACAGAAAAGTGGCGACTCTGCTGGGGAAAGATCGATCCTTGGTGGTATTGCCTACTTTTCACCCTTGTTGTGCTATATTGTTATCTGTTATATGACATATTTTTGTACAATTTGGGATCACTGTATTGATTGTAATGTTTGAATTGCTTGATATACAATTGCTGTTTGCTTTGGTGATCTGTGAGATGAGTTCTGTACCCGAACTCGAGTGCACTCTAGGATAGGAGAATGGCATAGTCTTGTTGACTGGTGTGGAGTATTCCTTAGCCAGTTGACTTGCGAGTCCATTCACTTGGTGGAGGTCATGTTGAACTAATAATGTCACACAAGTTATTTGTGGTTAGGCATTATTCTTTCAATCATGTTCCGCAGAAGCCAATGACCTTAGTTTACCAAACCCATCTTGGCCTATTTTTTAGGAACGTAGTGCGGAGGTCGTTCAGATGTCAGTTCTGATACGATTGTCACGCGATACTACACTCATAAGAGTTTCTCTTGAGAATATTCTTGGAATACGAGTATTCGTTCCTCCGATAATATTCGAAAGATGGAACGATGATTATGGGAACCTCTGATAGAACATGTCTGGCAGGTTTAAACCCTAGTACACTCCCTTTGGGTGGTTCTTAACCGAGACTCCATGCTCGTGACTCTCAACAAACCCATGATTCGTGGTTGAGTCGTTCAGACACCGTTAATATCAATGGATCCCGGATCAGGTGTAAAACCTAAAATCCACCAAAGCGGCTGGTTGATATTAAGGATGTTCGAACCGGTTCATGTACCGTTAATATCAATGGAACTTGGGTGTCGATCAGGTGAAAACCTAAATCCACCAAAATGGATGATTGATATTAGGGATACATTGAGCTTTCCCACGACCTTTGTTTGGTGTGCCTTGCTTGATCCTTGAGTGTGATTGCTGCATTCATGCATTCACGCATTCATCTGCATCCATATCATCAGATAAAAAGAAAATTTTCAAGGAACTCAAAGGAGTTTATTTGCAAAAAATTTCAAACATGAAAAAACCGAGAAAATTTTTTCACCTGATATGTCTGATGAGATATTCTCATGTATGATCGAAATGCTTAAATATTTCAAAGTTTGCAAATAAAACCCTTGGGTTCCTTTGATACAAAAACAAGCATATGCATAAACACTTCATGCATCATTTGCATAAGCAGGTGTTTTGTTCCGGTCTCCCGTCCTGTGGTCTGACCCTGCGATCTTCATTTATTTTGAAGACGCACTTCACTGGTACTATACCAGAACCAACTCTGCCAGATTGATGGATCATCCTGAGCAAGAGAGTTGTGAACTCAGAGGAGGTATTTTCCAGACTAAGTGTTGTTGATGGATTTATTCCTGGTTAACCAATCCTGGGCTGGCATTGGCTACTGTTCTGGGGCATGCAATGAGCAAGGTTTGTTCACAAGTGGAGGATTCATCCATGCCGATCAACCTGAAGAAGAAGCTGCTGTTATCTTGGAAAAGGATGCAGAGGACCTGAACAATTTCATCATTCCTGGTGGTGTCTGCCACAATTGGGTCGCTGTAGATGTTCCTACAGTCATCCATAGATCAGAGTAATTGTTCACTTTGTTTGAAACCCTTCTCCCATGCCAAAAGGAGAAGTGATGACATTGTTGGCAGCATTTAATGCAATGATGTTTTCATTCAATTAATGCATTGTCAAACATTTGTTTTTCCATTTGTTTTCACTTTTTGCTTTTTTTGCATGAAATCAGTGATCACAAAAAACCTGAAAAACAAGAAAACAGCTTTTTCATCTGCATAAATGATTTGCTTGTTTAAATATCAAAAGCTTTTCATTATCCAGAATCATTATGCAGGGACTTCTAAACCCATTGAACATAATGATCCAACGCCATCTCCCAATCTTGAATTCCTTGTATTTGAAGCAGAGGAAGATGATATTGAAGGGGATTCCTGATGAGATTACCCGACTTCTCGAGCACAAAAGAAGCTCATTCAGCTGTATCATGAGAATCAGCAAAACAGTCAAACTGGGGCATTGCAAATGCAATCAAAAAAAAAAAAAAAAAAAAAAAAAAAAAAAAAAAAGAAAAAAAGAAAGAGGGTGAAAAAAAAAAGATGAAAAAATCAAAAAAACAGGAAAAAATTTTCAAAAATTTTCCAAAGGAAAAAAGGAAATTATACCCTCAAGTCCCTAGTTGACTGATGCTGAATACAGAGTCGTTACGACCAATTGAATTTGATTGAAAAGAAGAGATTGACTGCCATGTGCCATGGTCAGTTATATCGGCAGAGAACGAAGAAAGCATTCGATAAGAAGGTCAAGCCTCGTGTGTTCCGAGAAGGTGACCTCGTGCTCAAGAAAGTTTTGTCTTTCGCGCCCGATTCCAGGGGCAAGTGGACTCCAAACTACGAGGGTCCATATGTTGTTAAGCGAGCCTTTTCAGGCGGTGCTTTGATGCTTACAACAATGGATGGTGAGGATTTCACTCGTCCTGTGAATTCAGATGCAGTCAAGAAATACTTTGCCTAAAAAAAAGAGTATATGCAAATGAAAAAAAATATATAGCTCGCTAAGTTGAAAACCCGAAAGGGCGGCTTAGGCAAAAATGAGCGTCTCGGTGGAGAACCCGCAAGGGTAATCCAGGCAAAAATTAGAGACTTGAAAAAAGAATATATTTGCATCCCGCTAGACTGAGTACCTCACCCTGGGGCAATCTAGGCAAAAATTAGGGATTTGGCAAGTAACTGCGTCCTGACAAGACTTTCTGTTTTCAGTCGTCATTTCGTCAGAAGATTCTCGATTCGTCGTCAACCGAAGCTTTGGATACATCGAGATTCAAATTGGTAGAGAAAGGATCATTATGTTCAATGTAGCCCTCTTCCAATATATATCACTGATTTCAAATTTGTACAGATCTATGGAGTCTTGCCATTTGCAGGCTACCATTCCATCAAATCAATTTGAGCTTTTTATCCAATTATTTGCACTCTTATTTGTTTCAATTCAACAAATGTTTTGCATGTTTTAAATTGATAAAATATCATTGTTTTAAACAAATCAAATTTTTCAAAATTTGCTGTTTTAAACAAAGTGAATAATCACAAGGTTGAAAGGATACTCAAGAATATCTCAGTGCTCTCCCAAGGGTGGCATGATTTCCAACAGGTAAGACATTTGTTCATACTCCTGGTTTGGTTGTATCTTCTTTCTTCAGATCTTTGTTGGGGTTGTTCCTCAAACAAAGTTGTTGTTGGGGTTGTTCCCCAGTATAGTCGCAAGCAGAGTGTTGTTGAAGATTTCGTTCTCTCCAGCAGCAGTCTTCCCTAGCATGGTTGCTTTTATTGTAGAAGTTTCGGCGGTTGATGGTTTGTCATCTTGGTGCCCCGTCACTTTCTCCAGTGGGTCAATATTCCCAGACTTTATTTGTCTCCTCAACGCAGTCACGAGTAGAGCTGTTGTTGATATCCCCATCGGATTCGCGTGCAGAGTTGTTATCACTCTTCCCAGTGCAGTTGCCAGCGGAGCTGTCTGTTTCCTCAGCACGATCGCTTTCTTTTTAAAGACTCGGTAAGTCAGTGGTTTGATACCCGGTACTTTACCTTCTCCCCGGCGAAGTCGTCTGCGGAATTGTTGTTATCTCTCCATCAGAGTTTTTCTCTTCAGCAGAGCAGGGTTTATTTTCCTATTCAGTGGTTGATTGGGTTGACATCCCAGTATATTGCATCCATCTTTTCCTCAGCTTAGTCTGCAGAGTGTTTGTTGTGGCAGTTTTGCCTGTTGAATACTCCTTCAATCCCCAGTATGGTCGGATGATGGCTCAAGCCTCCAGAGAACGGATTGATTTCCTGACTGTTTGTGATCCTCAGTAGAGTGGCTTGTATTGCAGAATCTACTTGTTGTGATCAGATTGCTATATGTATTCTCCCCAAGTGGATTGGTTCGTTGCAGAATCTACTTGTTTGATCTGTCCTCCCTCAGTAGTTTGTTCCCTAAGAGAGTAGCCGACAGTTTTCCCCAATAGAGTTGCCTATGCAGTTAGATTCTATTTGGATGATATCATTCTCCCTCAGTGGGTTGTTCCCCAGAGGAGTCATGTGGAGTTGCTTCTACAGCAGTTCGTGCTTGTGCTTATGCACCTTTTGTTTCTCAGTTAACACTGGGATCCCCTGCAGATATCTTGGGTTTTCTCTTGTTCTCCTACGGATTCGTCTTGGTGGCTGCTTTGCCCGTTGTGACTTTCTGTACCCTGATTGGGTTGTTTCCTGATATCTCTGATCCGCTGCTTCTTCAGCAGTACCCGCAGATCTTTGCTTCTCAGCATATAGATCTCCGCAGATTGGCTCTCCAGTTGGTTTTTCCCCTGGAAGTATAATACCGGGCGTTTGATTCCTGGACCTGTTTGTGTTAGAATTGTCTGTTTTGTCAGCATTCATCAAACATAAATCACGCATATTCATGCATATTCATAAACATTCAGATATTCATGTTGCATTTCTTGCCATATATCTTTTGTTTGTTGTTCCCTGCTTTCGGGTGATATAGATCTCTTTACAGATCTCCCCAAGCAGATGTCGGGTGTTAAAATCTCTCCATATAGAGTCAACCCCATAAGCAGAAAATGTTGTCTTTCCTTCTGCAGTTCCCCACTGAGATATATCCTCGTGGATGACGGTTTCTTCTGTTTCCTCCCAACACATCTATTGGGATGGATTTTCCTATTTGAGTTACATCCTCATTAGGACATGTCTTGATTCAGTCCGTCTTTTCGGATTATTCCCGAATTGGCTATTTGTCCAATGTCTTGTGCTTCCCAGTGGGTTGTTCCCCAGCGGAATGTTTCGGGCCTCTACCCTCATACCGGTAGTTATAAGTCCTACTTTTCCTGGCTTTCTTGACAGAATTTGTGGTTATACACCTTTTATTCCCCAGCCAGATTTGTTGGTTTTCTACCTAACAGTCGGTAGTTGTAAACCCTACTTTCCTGCTCTCCAGCAGTTTGTGGTTTGTCATAAACCCTATTTTGGTTTCCCGTGCGGATTTGTGATTTGTTCTATCCCCACACGGAGTTGTTGGTCTTCTACCCCGTATTCGGTAGATGTAAACCCTAATTTTGTGGTCACCTCCACCCTTTTGGCCTTCTGCCTACAAACCAGCAGTTGTAAGTCCTACCTTTTGGCCCTCTGCCTACAAACCAGCAGTCGTAAGTCCTATCTTTGCGGTTTTTCTACCTACAAACCGGTAGTTGTAAACCCTGTTCTCTCCTTGCAGAGTTAACTTTGTTGTTCATCCTAACCGATGACAATATTTCCCTTGTGGTTATCTTCATCTAGTTCCTGATGTTGATTTTCCTTTGCTTGGATAAGTTGCTCAGATCAGCACTTATATCCCTAGCAAGTCTTTTGTGGATAATTGTCGTATGCTAGCAATTTTATCCCCAGCGGGTCCTTTCACCTTTTGTCAGTGATTGTGTTCCCCGGATCATTGATTTTCATCAATGCATCCCAGCGAGTCTTCTTTCATTTACCCCCTTTGTTGGTAATGTCTGTTGCTCCCTTTGATTGGTCATCATTATATACCTAGTTTGGTATCCCAATTCCTTTCTTTTCGGTTGATTTATCCTTTATTAACCCAGTAACCGGTTGAGGATAATCTTCCATGCGAGTATATTATTCACGGTCTGCCGGTAATGAATGATATATCTCATGCACTCTTCAGTTGAAGCCTTTTGTGTTTTCTTTGTTGAGTAAGATTCGTTATTTCCCTTTGTGGAGTCGAATATTCTTTGTTGTTGGATAATTGCCGGATGCTTGCAATTTATCCCTTTGAGTTGTCTTTCGTTTACCCGGATGCTTGGTATCGATTGTCTCTCTTTTTGGTTAGTCACCTATTATATGCTTCGGCATCTCTGGTGTCTTTTCCTTTCGAGTATATTATTCACGGTCTGCCGGTAATGAATAATATATCTCATGCGCTCTTTAGTTGGAATCCTTTGTTGATTTTCCCCAGCTGAGCAAGATTCGTATTCTCTGTAGAATCGAATATCCATCCTTTAACCAGTTTGTGTTCTGGATGATGAGTGTCTTGGCATATATACCAATTCACGTTTTCGGTAGATCACCTATTATATACCCAGTAACCGGTATCTCTGGTGTTTCTTACCATGCGAGTTTATTATCTACGTTCTGACGGTAATAGATAATATATCTCATGCGAGTTTCTTATCCACGGTCTGCCGGTAATGGATATTGTATCTCATGCGCTCTTTGGGTTTGTGTCCCCAGTTGAGTAAGATTCGTATTCTTTGTAGAATCGAATATCCATCCTTTAACCAGTTTGTGTTTTGGATGATGTGTGTTTTGGCATATATACCAATTCACGTTTTCGGTAGATCACCTATTATATACCCAGTAACCGGTATCTCTGGTGTTTCTTACCATGCGAGTTTATTATCTACGTTCTGACGGTAATAGATAATATATCTCATGCGAGTATTCTTATCCACGGTCTGCCGGTAATGGATATTATATCTCATGCACTCTTTGGGTTTGTGTCCCCAGTTGAGTAAGATTCGTATTCCTTGTGGAATCGAATGTCCATCCTATAAACAAGTCTGCTGTTCTAGCTTTCTTCAGGATGATGAGTGTCTTGGAACACAAACCAATTCACGATTTCGGATTTTATCCTACAAACAACCTACAACCCGGTTCAGGATAATCTTCCTTTGTGAGTATTCTATCCACGTTCTGACGGTAATGGATATTATATCTCGTTCACTCTTGGGTCGATCTTTTGATTGTTTTCTCCGCAGAGTAAGATTCGCATTCCTTGCGGAATCGAATGTCCATCCTATAAACAAGTCTGTTGTTCTAGCTTTCTTCAGGATGATGAGTGTCTTGGAACACAAACCAATTCACGTTTTCGGATCTTATCCTATAAACAACCTACAACCCGGTTCAGGATAATTTCCCATGCGAGTACATTATCTACGTTTTGACGGCTATAGATAATATATCTCATGCACTCTTTTGTCGAACACTTTGTTTGTTTCCCCAACTGAGTAAGATTTGCATTCTTTACAGAATCAAATATACATCCTATAAACAAGTTTGCTTTCGCTCTCTTCAGGATGATGAGTGTTTTGGAACACACACCAATTCACGTCTTTGGTCGGTCACCTGTTACATACCTACAACCCGGTATCCTTGGTGTTCCTTCCTGATGTTTGTTCCCCTTATACCTGGTAACACCTCGTTCTTTGGTGCTTCCTCAGTGAAGTTTTCCTTTTGCTTCTCCCCCAGAAGTCAGCTTGTGTCTCTCCAATGGATTTATTTTCCTTTGGAATTCTTTTCCCCAGTGTGAGTCCTTCACTCCCCAGTGAGGTCTCCAGTCCGTTTTCTGTTTCCCTAATCAGAGTCGTGTATTGTTCACGCTGTGTCAGTTTTGTCTATCCCCAACTAGAGTCTTGTCAGAGTCTCTGTTCCTGGTGAGTGTATTACTCCGATGGATCGTCTTTTCTTCTGTGTGAATCATATTCCCCGCAGAATTTGTGTCTTTTGCATGCATACATTTGCATCATGAGGTCTCTTAGGGACCAAAATTTGTCTCATTACTGTTATTTAAGCCCATTCTACCGCGTCAAGATGAAGATTTCTAAACTTCACTTCTCCGGCTAGAATGACCTTAAATAGGGGCATCTGTAAGACCCCAATTTTGGCCCTAAGATCCCTCATGGCCCATATCATATCATATCATGGCCTCAAGGATCATTGCATGCCTTAGCTTCCCTCCTAGTGGGTAGATTGCCTTGTGAGTGTGGTTTTTGATCACCAAGCATGTCTTGCATTTGTATATCTTTGCTTTTCATATGTTTACTAACCAAAAAGTACAAAAATATTGTCAGTCTAACCTTGTTGCTTGCAGTTGAAGCAATCATCAGCAATTAGGTCAAAATCAGTCAAAGTCAGTCATTACAGTGGATGGTGGCCATTCTTGCAGAATTTGGGCACCATGATCAATAATCAAGAGTTCATATAACTTGGGACATCATTTAGAATCAAGATATCAAGGAATTAGGGTTTGGAATTCATCAGAAGGTGCTTCAGTCAGGCAAAACCCTAGAAAGTCAAACTTGGTCAACTGTCCATTTAATCAGGGATTTGATGATGGAATTTGGTCTGAGAGGTCTCATTCATGCTTATACAAGCTTCATATATTATGTCAAGCATCCACAGTGAAGAAAATAAAGTCAGACAAGAAATTTCCAGAAATAGAAACTGGACCTGTAATTTTAACTGCCAAAAATGGAAACTTCTTGAGCCCAAACTTACATCATGATACAAGCTTCAAATGAATTTTTGCCCAACATGAAAGTTGAAGATCTTGTTCTCCCATTTCCAAAAAGTCCAAGAACTCTCAATTCCCATGTATGGTTGGCAAGATATGATCAATTCATTTTCAAATTTTCTTGAACTTCAAAAGGCCATAACTCTCAAACCATTTGGCCAATTTTGGTGGGGTTTTTTCCTACAAGTCCTATTTAATCCCCTCTTTCCAAAAATGTCATCCTCATGTACCAAAACCTTACCATGCAAAATGGCCTTTTTGAACTTGCCTTAATTAATTTCAAGTATGGTGCAAAGTTGACTTTTTGAATTAAGCATTATTAAACATTTTTGGCCAATTGGAATTTGTTTGGAACATCATTTGCAGCTTGCCCAAGGCCCAAACTCGGACAGAACCACACCCTCCATGTGCACTTGGTGAAAATTAGCAAAAGGTGCAATTGACTTCATTTAAGATAATCACGTTTAGCATTCTTACTTAGCTCATTAAACAGAAGTATAAAGACACATTTTCTGTCATTCAAACCCTAGAGCAGCAGCCATTACACACAGAATATTTCATTTCTCTAAAATCACCATTTCCTCATCTTTGATTTTTCTGCAAAAAAACTCCAAAGAGCCCGAGGATTCCTTTGTTGCTTCATCACCTGGCCATCATTTAGAAGCAATTTGAAGTATCAAACACCAGCTGGAACAGCATTTCAAGTTTTGTTTCTCCATGAACCCAACAATGGTGATTTTCGATTTGGGCGTTTCCAAGAGTTGTTGAGCTACAAGCCATCCTCCAGTCATCATTACCAACCATAATCTTCATCTGTTTGAGCCTACATCACCAAGATAACAACTGTTTCACTCTTTTCTTCAAATACAAGTAAGTTTTCGACCTTCTTTATTTCCAAAATCATGAGGTGCTTAGGATAGATCTTTTGATGCTGATTCCATTGAACTTTGTGTCACTTGAAATGGTTGTTTGTGTTAAGAGAAATCTGGATTTTAAATTCTATGCTCAAACATGTTCTTGCTCGATTTGCTTTGATTGAGATGATTTAATGAAATCTATTGCTGGATTTGTGCTATTCATACTTTGCTGGTTCGATTGGTGTGGTTAATTGTGATTTCTGGGCACTTTGAAATTTTCGATTGAATGAGAGTGATGAAGCTTCACTGTAGCCTTCACAAATCCTGTACTGTAGCAAACCCTAATTATTTCCAGAAACTTGATTTTTTCACGTGTTGCATGTATGCTGTTACTGTTCTATTGGCATGGGCCAATCAGAACATTTCGTTCTGCCCTCCCTAAACGATGCGTTTGGTTTAGTTGGTGTGATATTCACAAAAATGCCACCGGTCAACTCTTTGACCTATCAATCCATGTTTATTTTGTTCATTTATTTCAATTTGATACTCAATCTTACAAAAATCATAACCCGTGCATTTCAAATCCAAAATTCATGAAAATTTTTGCATCTTGTTCATATGAATGTCTACTTTTTTATCATGATTTTTGCTGATTTTTTGGATGACTGGATTTTTAATGGCATTAGGGTTTTGTCCATGTATGCATTTTTTGTACATCTTGCCAAATCCTTTGTGAAATTGTGATGCATTATCCAATGGACTTGAAACTTTTTGTGTGCAAACTAGACTCATTCATGGTTATTTTGATGTAGAGTTTGTGCATTTATCTTATCTGGTTTGGGAGTTATGAATTTTTGAATTAGGGTGAGACAATTTGTGTCACACCAATGCTATGCAATTTCATGATTTTTGATGACATGCTTCCTGACCTCCAATGGATCTGAATTTTTGCATGAACCTACTCTTGTATGTCTAGTTCACATGTGAATTTTCTTGGAATTATTTGAGGCATTTCCTAATTGTTTGAGATTTTATCCCCTGTTTGACCAAAATGTTGACTTGTGTGATACATGTTGCCATTCCATTTGTGAAATTCTCATACTTTATTGGATGATCATGAAATTTTAGATGTGATTACTAGACATCTTAAGCTTTGTCATGGTGTTGATCCCATTCATTTATCATTTGTTATCACTGACTTATGAATTTTTGAAGATGATACATGATTGTTTGACTTCTTTGAGCATGCTTAAAATTGTTTTGACTTTCTGATTTTCATTTACTATCTTCCCATGATCCAATTGAGCTGAAATTTGATATGAATGTCATGTTATGGATTATGATTGATCATGAATTATTTGATGATTTTTGGAATTGATTATGATTGGTTTTGAGCTAAGTCTTGCTGTTGACTTCTATGAGCTTTCATTTGCCATGCTTTGACTTCTTTTGCTTATGAAATCATGATGATGAAGGATATGGATGTGGGACCAATTGAGTTTGCTTCTTGATTGTTTAAACTTGATTTTGGTTAACTATCCCTTGCTGTTTTGACTTTCTCATCTCATTTTGACCCTAGGCTTGTCCTAGTGGTCCTGTGGCTTATGTTTGAGTTCCTGTTTTCAGGTTAAGCACAAATGCTTCAAAGAGAACAATCCAATTTGATTGAGCTTGATTGTTTATCATGAGCTAACCTCTTTGTTTTGTAGGTGGCTTGACTCATATGACTTGAGTCTTATGCTTTGCACATTCATCTGATTATGTTGACTGTTAATTCTATTCTCATTTTGCTTTGACTTTTGAATGGTGTATTGATTCTGTTTGACTATTTCAGGTACCATTAGTTGCTTAGTTCTTTGAACTTGCTTTGCTTTGCTTTATAGCAATTTGCATTGAGGTATAATCCCTTTTCTTCATGTAGTCTGGAAGACCTGGCCTGTTACTTGGCCAGGCAACTGTCTGAAGTCCTCCTTAAGAGGCAATGCTTGTGTGTGTTTATATTTGTCCCAAGCAGGAAAAGTCCTTCAAATAAGGCAATTGGTAGATCAAAGAGATAAGCAACCTATCTCCTACTATTCTGTGAGTCTTCTCCTTGCTCCCATTACATGGTTGTAGCATTGAGATCCTAACCCAAGATCAATCGAGTCAATAATCTGTGGAGAGAGTTCCTACTTTCTGAACTCCCACACCTTCTGATATTCAAATGCTCTCCCTGACCAGGGATAAGAGCAATGAGGCACACCCCTCATATCCTTTCATCTGCTTCACCTTAGCCCCTCAATGGCAAGGTTAAGAGCACCATTGACCCTATTCCAGTTGGCTTCAATGCCTAACCCTTTTGTATGAGCCTCCTTGTTTGGTTATAGTGTGTGCTGAATGCTTTCATTGATTGATCACTTGCTTCATATACACATGTTTGCTTGCATGCTTTGTGCATTTATCATCATTAATTGCTCATTAGTGCATGATCATCTCATTTGTCTTTATGACTTGTCATCGTTGTTTACCCATTGAGGACAATTGTAAGACCATTCATTGGCTATTGCTCCTGGGATATGGAAGTGAGTATAAGACCATCACATTGGCCACTCATCTTATCTTTGCTTGATGCATTTGATTGTATGTGAGGATGCAATTGTAAGTCCCCGCAAGTTGGCATTTGCTTTCCTATGATCACATGTTGCTTTGTTTGTTTGTATGTGAGGATACAATTATAAGTCCCTGCAAGTTGGCATTTGTATTCCTAGGACCATACTGTGGAGGTTAGAGTAAGCCCAGACAGATTGGCATCTGACATCCATGTTTTATTTTTCTTTGTTTATGTGAGGATGCAATTGTAAGTCCCTGCAAGTTGGCATTTGCTTTCATATGATCATATGTTGGATATTGGTATAAGTCCAGACAGATTGGCATCCGGTATCCAAGTTTCATTTTGTTTTAGGAGATTAGTGTAAGTCCATTGAGTGGCCTCTGATATCCATTTATGTTTTAGGAGATTGGTGTAAATCCATCTATTGGTATCCGATATCCGCTTTTGTTTGTGAGATTGGAGTAAGACCATTGAGTGGCATCCGGTATCATTTGCTTGCTTACATTATTATTATCCATTGCCTATTCCAAAGGACACACTTGAATCATCTTCTATATGATTTCAAGAGGTGAACCTTCTAAGAAGTTTTATAATCCATACCCATCCATTCATCCCCATTATGTCCTAAACCTTTTCACACTTTGATTTCAAACTTGACATAGATATTGTGCAAACATCTTCATGCTTTTTAAATTAAAAACCTGGACCCCAAGTCCTTGACTTTTTCAAACCCCATTTCATAACACTTCTTTTGAATCAATCTTAATCATACTTTGACTCCACTTTCATAATCACAATCAATTAACTTCACCCATTCACTTGTTTTGGCTTTGTCCATTGTTAATCTTTTCATGCATTAGCCATAGGTTTCAATTATCATTGTGGTTGATGTAAACCTCACCTTATCTTTAGTGAGTCGACAGTAAGACTTCCGTACTGAAAACAGGGTTAACCCCTCTAGTACGTCGAAGCTATCCTCGCATGGTGGATGTTGGTCTTGGTCGAGTTTTCTCCCATTGATAATGAAAAGCCTCAGTGCTATTGTTTAAAATTGAATCCACCAACTTTTGGAAATCTTTTAGCCGAACTACGGCGTTTTGATCCTTACCTTTGATGGAAGGTACGTAGGCAGCGGGTTCATCCGTTCAAACCCAATAAAAATTGTATATTCTTTTCTCATCATCCCACTCATGTTTGCACAATATTTATGTCAAAACAAATAACAATTTTATACAACAAGTGTGAAAAGGGCTCCCTAGGAGTACCTAGGACGTAGTGGGTGCCTAACACCTTCCCATTGCGTAATTTACCCCTTACCCAGACTCTCTGATCTTTTTATTAGTTTTCTACGTGTAAAACTTCTTAGGCTTTTGTTCGCTTTTTAGCCAGTCCTTTGGATAAATAAAAGTGCGGTGGCGACTCGAAAATTCATTGTATACCTTGCTTATGGTTTAATCGATAAATCATATAGCGACGAATACACCGCTACAGAAAAGTGGCGACTCTGCTGGGGAAAGATCGATCCTTGGTGGTATTGCCTACTTTTCACCCTTGTTGTGCTATATTGTTATCTGTTATATGACATATTTTTGTACAATTTGGGATCACTGTATTGATTGTAATGTTTGAATTGCTTGATATACAATTGCTGTTTGCTTTGGTGATCTGTGAGATGAGTTCTGTACCCGAACTCGAGTGCACTCTAGGATAGGAGAATGGCATAGTCTTGTTGACTGGTGTGGAGTATTCCTTAGCCAGTTGACTTGCGAGTCCATTCACTTGGTGGAGGTCATGTTGAACTAATAATGTCACACAAGTTATTTGTGGTTAGGCATTATTCTTTCAATCATGTTCCGCAGAAGCCAATGACCTTAGTTTACCAAACCCATCTTGGCCTATTTTTTAGGAACGTAGTGCGGAGGTCGTTCAGATGTCAGTTCTGATACGATTGTCACGCGATACTACACTCATAAGAGTTTCTCTTGAGAATATTCTTGGAATACGAGTATTCGTTCCTCCGATAATATTCGAAAGATGGAACGATGATTATGGGAACCTCTGATAGAACATGTCTGGCAGGTTTAAACCCTAGTACACTCCCTTTGGGTGGTTCTTAACCGAGACTCCATGCTCGTGACTCTCAACAAACCCATGATTCGTGGTTGAGTCGTTCAGACACCGTTAATATCAATGGATCCCGGATCAGGTGTAAAACCTAAAATCCACCAAAGCGGCTGGTTGATATTAAGGATGTTCGAACCGGTTCATGTACCGTTAATATCAATGGAACTTGGGTGTCGATCAGGTGAAAACCTAAATCCACCAAAATGGATGATTGATATTAGGGATACATTGAGCTTTCCCACGACCTTTGTTTGGTGTGCCTTGCTTGATCCTTGAGTGTGATTGCTGCATTCATGCATTCACGCATTCATCTGCATCCATATCATCAGATAAAAAGAAAATTTTCAAGGAACTCAAAGGAGTTTATTTGCAAAAAATTTCAAACATGAAAAAACCGAGAAAATTTTTTCACCTGATATGTCTGATGAGATATTCTCATGTATGATCGAAATGCTTAAATATTTCAAAGTTTGCAAATAAAACCCTTGGGTTCCTTTGATACAAAAACAAGCATATGCATAAACACTTCATGCATCATTTGCATAAGCAGGTGTTTTGTTCCGGTCTCCCGTCCTGTGGTCTGACCCTGCGATCTTCATTTATTTTGAAGACGCACTTCACCGGTACTATACCAGAACCAACTCTGCCAGATTGATGGATCATCCTGAGCAAGAGAGTCGTGAACTCAGAGGAGGTATTTTCCAGACTAAGTGTTGTTGATGGATTTATTCCTGGTTAACCAATCCTGGGCTGGCATTGGCTACTGTTCTGGGGCATGCAATGAGCAAGGTTTGTTCACAAGTGGAGGATTCATCCATGCCAATCAACCTGAAGAAGAAGCTGCTGTTATCTTGGAAAAGGATGCAGAGGACCTGAACAATTTCATCATTCCTGGTGGTGTCTGCCACAATTGGGTCGCTGTAGATGTTCCTACAGTCATCCGTAGATCAGAGTAATTGTTCACTTTGTTTGAAACCCTTCTCCCATGCCAAAAGGAGAAGTGATGACATTGTTGGCAGCATTTAATGCAATGATGTTTTCATTCAATTAATGCATTGTCAAACATTTGTTTTTCCATTTGTTTTCACTTTTTGCTTTTTTTGCATGAAATCAGTGATCACAAAAAACCTGAAAAACAAGAAAACAGCTTTTTCATCTGCATAAATGATTTGCTTGTTTAAATATCAAAAGCTTTTCATTATCCAGAATCATTATGCAGGGACTTCTAAACCCATTGAACATAATGATCCAACGCCATCTCCCAATCTTGAATTCCTTGTATTTGAAGCAGAGGAAGATGATATTGAAGGGGATTCCTGATGAGATTACCCGACTTCTCGAGCACAAAAGAAGCTCATTCAGCTGTATCATGAGAATCAGCAAAACAGTCAAACTGGGGCATTGCAAATGCAATCAAAAAAAAAAATATAAACAAAAAAAAAACAAAAAAAAAAGAAAAAAAGAAAGAGGGTGAAAAAAAAAAGATGAAAAAATCAAAAAAACAGGAAAAAATTTTCAAAAATTTTCCAAAGGAAAAAAGGAAATTATACCCTCAAGTCCCTAGTTGACTGATGCTGAATACAGAGTCGTTACGACCAATTGAATTTGATTGAAAAGAAGAGATTGACTGCCATGTGCCATGGTCAGTTATATCGGCAGAGAACGAAGAAAGCATTCGATAAGAAGGTCAAGCCTCGTGTGTTCCGAGAAGGTGACCTCGTGCTCAAGAAAGTTTTGTCTTTCGCGCCCGATTCCAGGGGCAAGTGGACTCCAAACTACGAGGGTCCATATGTTGTTAAGCGAGCCTTTTCAGGCGGTGCTTTGATGCTTACAACAATGGATGGTGAGGTTTACTTCGAGCGTTTCCTTTCCCTCCTTCGAGTGAATTCACAGGACGAGTGAAATCCTCCCCATCCATAGTTGTAACCAACAAAGCACCGCCTGAAAAGGCTCTCTTAACAACATATGGACCTTCATAGTTTGGAGTCCACTTGCCCCTGGAATCGGGCGCGAAAGACAAGACTTTCTTGAGCACGAGGTCACCTTCTCGGAACACACGAGGCTTGACCTTCTTATCAAAGGCTTTCTTCGTCCTTTGCTGATACAATTGACCATGGCACATGGCAGTTAATCTCTTCTCTTCTATCAAATTCAGCTGGTCATAACGACTCTGGATCGATTCAACCTCAGTCAACTTGGCTTCCATCAAGACTCCCGTTGATGGGATCTCAACCTCCACGGGGAGCATATCCTCCATGCCATATACAAGGGAGAAAGGGGTTGCCCCTGTTGAAGTGAGGACGAATGTACGATAGCCATGAAAAGCAAGTGGCAACATCTCATGCCAATCTTTGTACGTAACAACCATCTTCTGAATAATCTTCTTGATATTCTTGTTAGCCGCTTCAACAACCCCATTCATCTTGGGTCTATAGGGAGAAGAATTATGATGTGCAATCTTAAACTCGCTACACAGCTCTTTCATCATCTTATTGTTCAAGTTAGATCCATTATCAATAATGATCTTGTCTGGCACACCATATCGGCATATGAGTTTATTCTTGATAAACTTCACAACCACCTAACTGGTCACATTCGCATACGATGCCGCTTCAACTCACTTGGTGAAGTAATCAATAGCTACAAGAATAAAACGGTGATCGTTCGACGCCTTTGGTTCAATCATGTCAATTCCCCACATGGAGAAAGGCCATGGTGAGGAAATAACATTCAGGAGTGTCGGGGGAATATGAATCTTATCCGCATAAATCTGACACTTGTGGCATCTCTTCACATATTTGTAGCAGTCAGACTCCATTGTCAGGCAATAGTAGCCTTCTCTCAACATCTTCTTCGCCATGGCATGTCCATTGAAATGAGTTCCAAATGAACCCTCATGGACTTCAGTCATCAACAGGTCTGCTTCGTGTCTATCCACGCATCTGAGCAGAACCATGTCAAAATTCCTCTTATAGAGCACATCACCATTGAGGTAGAAACTGCCAGACAATCTTCTCAAAGTCTTCTTATCTTTAACAGATGCCCCAGGCGGGTAAGTCTGACTTTGGAGAAAGCACTTGATATCATAATACCATGGCTTATCATCTTTCACTTCTTCAACTGTAAATACATGAGCTGGTCTATCCAAGCGCATCACGGTAATATTGGGGACTTCATTCCAATACTTCACCACAATCATTGAAGCAAGCGTAGCAAGAGCATCTGCCATCCGATTCTCATCTCGAGGAATATGATGGAAGTCAACCTCAGTGAAGAAAGTTGAAATTCTCCTCGCATAATCTCTATATGGGATGAGGCCAGGCTGATTCGTCTCCCATTCACCCTTAATCTGATTAACAACAAGGGCTGAATCACCATAAATGTCAAGATGTTTGATCCTAAGATCAATACACTCTTCCAAACCCATAATACAGGCCTCATACTCTGCCATATTATTCGTGCATTTGAAAGTTAGCCTTGCTATAAAAGGAAAATGTGTGCCCTGAGGAGTAATAATCATTGCCCCAATGCCATTTCCATACTGGTTAACAGCGCCATCGAACACCATACCCCATCGGGAACCAGGTTCTGGCCCTTCATCGAGCGTAGGCTCATCGCAATCTTTCATCTTCAAATACAGAATCTCCTCATCCGGGAAGTCGTACTGTATAGACTGATAATCCTCAATTGGTTGATGTGCCAAATGGTCAGCCAAGATACTACCTTTAATAGCTTTCTGAGCTCGATACTCGATATCATACTCGGATAACAACATCTACCAACGGGAAATTCTCCCAGTTAAAGCAGGCTTCTCAAATATATACTTGATTGGATCCATTTTGGATATCAACCAAGTCGTATGATTCAACATATACTGGCGCAAACGCTTAGCGGCCCAAGCCAAAGCACATCATTTCTTCTCAAGCGTTGAGTATCGAGACTCACAATTAGTAAACTTCTTACTCAAGTAGTATATCGCATATTATTTCTTTCCTGATTCATCTTGCTGACCCAATACACATCCCATGGAGTCATCAAGCACAGTCAAGTACATAATCAATGGTCTCCCATCAACAGGAGGAGACAGAATCGGAGGCTCAGACAGATACTCTTTGATACTGTCAAAGGCTTTTTGGCAATCCTCGGTCCAATCATGACGCTGATTTTTCCGGAGGAGCTTGAATATAGGCGCACATGTGGCAGTCATGTGGGATATAAACCTCGAAATGTAATTCAAGCGGCCAAGAAAACCTCGGACTTGCTTCTCAGTTTTGGGCGCAGGCATCTCTTGTATTGCTTTGACCTTGGCAGGATCAACCTCAATACCTCTTTCACTGACAATAAAGCCCAATAACTTGTCAGAACGGACTCCAAATGTACACTTGTTCAGATTCAAGTGGAGTTTGTATTTCCTCAAACGCAGGAAAAGCTTCAACAAGTGCTCTACATGTTCAACTTCCATTTTCGACTTTGCAATCATATCATCAACATACACCTTGATCTCCTTGTGCATCATATCATGAAACAAGGTGGTCCTAGCTCGTTGATACGTGGCTCCAGCGTTCTTCAAGCCGGAGGGCATCACTCGATAACAGAATGTTCCCTAAGTTGTGATGAATGTTGTCTTTTCCATATCCTCGGGTGCCATTTTGATCTAATTATAACCGAAAAATCCGTCCATGAATGAGAAGACATTGAATTTAGTTGTATTGTCTACCAACATATCAATGTGTGGTAGAGGAAAATCATCTTTTGGACTAGCTTTATTCAAGTCACGGTAATCCACACACATTCTAACTTTTCCATCTTTCTTAGGCACGAGCACAATATTGGCCACCCACTGAGGATATGTAGAAGTCACTAGAAATCCATCATCAATTTGCTTCTGAACTTCTTCTTTAATCTTCACTGCCATATCAGGATGAGTTCTTCTGAGCTTCTGCTTCACAGGCACACACTCAGGCTTCAATGGCAAGAAATGTTGCACGATATCAGTATCTAGACCAGGCATGTCTTCATATGACCAGGCAAAGACATCGACATATTCTCGTAGCAACTCAATTAACCCCTTCTTAACAGACTCTTCAAGGAGTGCCCAAATCTTCACCTCGCAAACGCAGTCTTCAGACCCCAAGTTGATTGTTTCCAGATTCTCAAGATGCGGCTGAATGATCTTCTCCTCGTGCTCAAGCAGACGGGTAATCTCATCAGGAATCTCTTCAACATCATCTTCTTCTGCCTCAAATACAGGGAACTCAAAGTTGGGAGATGGTGTTGGATCATTATGTTCAATGGGTTTGATCAACCTGCATAATGATTTTGAGTATAAAAGAGATTTCAGAATTCAAACAAGGCAAATCATTATGCAGATGGAAAGATTGATTTTATTATCTTTTTAGGGTTTTATGGTGATCACCAATTTCATGCAAAAAAGGAAAAAGGAAAAATAATTTGGAAAAACAAACATTTAACATGTGATTATTGAATGAATATCATTGTATTAATCAAATATGCCAACAATGTCATCACTTCTCCTTTTGGCATGGGAGAAGGGTTTTCAAACAAAATGAACACATTGTGTGGACTTATGGATAACTGTTGGAACATCAACAACGGCCCAATTATTGCAGATTCCGCCTGGTATGACAAAGTTTCCAAGGTCTTCCTCTTCATCATCTTCAACAATGGCAGCATCTTCCTGATCTTCAACGGTGTGGATGAAACCTCCACTCTGGAACAACCCATGCTCATTAGAAACACCTGAAGAATACCCTATGCTAGCTCGGGATTTGTTATCTTCCAACTTTATCATTTGCCCAAACCAGTAGTTACACCATGCTCAATGGCCAACTTCGCATCATTATAGGAGACAAATGAAGAAAGTCCTTTCCTTGAAGGCTCAGCAATAGACAAGGCTTGGGGCGGAGTCCCAACCTCATCCTCGGCATCAATATAAGAGAAGGAAGATAAATTACTGACCAAGAGAGCCTTCTCTCCCCCTATCACCACCAACTTTTTGTTCTTCACGAACTTCAACTTCTGGTGTAGGGTGGATGTCACGGCGCCTGCCTCGTGAATCCATGGTCTTCCAAGCAAACAACTGTAAGACGGATGAATATCCATGACCTGAAAAGTAATCTAGAAATCACTAGGTCCAATCTTGATCGGGAGTTCTAATTCGCCAATCACGGTTTTACGCGATCCATCAAACGCCTTCATAACCACTCCACTCTGCCTCATGGGAGGCCCCTGGTATGAAAATTTATCCAAAGTGGATTTTGGAAACACATTAAGTGATGATCCTGTGTCCACCAACACATTGGACAAGGTGTCATCTTTACAATTGATTGAAATGTGTAAATCCAAATTGTGGTTTTTTCCCTCCTCGGGAAGATCAGCATCACAGAAGCTCAAGTTGTTGCAAGCGATTATATTTACAACAATGCTATCAAACTATTCTATGGTGACATCGTGATCCACGTATCCCACGTCCAACACCCTCTGCAAAGCTTCGCGGTGCGGCTCATAATTCATCAACAAAGATAAGACAGATATCTTTGAGGGAGTTTGTAGCAGCTTATCAACAACATTGTATTCACTCCTCTTGATAAGCCTCGGCATCTCATCACCATCCTCTTTAAACATGCCAGACTGGCCAACCAGGATAGGAGTGTTATTAACAACAGTAGGGTCAACACCCTTCACAATAGGATTATTCGAAGAAGAAATCCCCACGGGACCGGCAGGATTAACCACAATTCTCTTCACGATATCTTCGTGGGATTTCGGCTACGCCGAGAAAACACAACCACTACGGGTCACACCACTGACGTCAGAAATGCTCACTACGGAAGTTGAGGGCAACGGAACCTCCTTCCCATCTTCCAGCATCACAGCATTATATTTGTAGGGAACAGCTTTGTCGGATGAATACGGGACAGGACCCGCTGGCTTGATCACAAGAGTGGGAGATACCTTCTTCTTACTGCCATCATACTTGACGACAACAGGCTCAGGAATTCTGAATACAGGGGAGATAACATCGACTTCATCCTCATTACGATTATGAAGTATTTCAATCATCCCTTGATCAATCATCTCTTGGATGTCCTTTCTAACTTGTCAGCATCCTCTCTCATTGATAGTGCACACCTGGCACCTATCATGGTCATGCTCATAATGGTTGTGTTCACACAACAGCTTGTGCATCTCGACCAAAGATTTCCTTATGTCATGAACATACAGGACTTTATATTTGCTAGGGCATCCCTGGACCATATTAACAGCAAATTTCCCATGCTCGGGCAATGGGTTCTTCTTAACATTAGGACCTACGTCATCGAAAAACAAAATATCGCTTCTCACAAGTTCTTGCACCTTGGTCTTCAACGGGTAACAATTCTCCACATCATGTCTAGGAGCACTGGAATGATATACACAATGTAGTTCTGGCTTATACCACCACTGAGGGTTGGTTGGTACCGCAGGAGGGTCTCGTGGAGTAATCATCTTTCTGTCTATCAGAGAAGGATAGAGCTCAGCATATGACATCGGAATCGGGTCAAAAGTTACCCTCTTCCTCTCGTAGTTATTGGTGCTGGTGTTATTGTTGTTTCGAGGCTGGTAGGATGGTTGTTGTGGACGATGTTGTTGTTGTTGTTGATGATGATGAACTTCTTTAAAGGCAGGTGCTATATGAGCCACCTGGTGTTGGTTAACGGCAGGACGCACATTCTTCCTCTTCACATAGGGTCTTCTTTTGATATGGGAGGACACAGCATGTGTCTCTCCTGCCTTCTTCTTAGCAAAACTCCCATACCTCTTTGTTGAAGAGCTGTCATCCCTAGACAAACGTCCTTCACGAAAGAGCTCAAAGTCTTCAAGAAGATATTTGTCATCTCCTTCTCTTCTAGGGGTGGCACTATCTGAGCTTCCAATTCGCGCCATCTCTGGGCGTACTCCTTGAAGGTCTCTTTGTCCTTTTGCGACATTGCTCTCAACTGGTCCCTATTCAGAGCTATATCCATATTATATTTGTATTGCTTGACGAAGGCCTCGCCAATATCATTGAAAGAGTGGATGTTCGCACCCTCTAGCCCCATGTACCATCGGAGCGCAGCACCTGATAGACTGTCCTGGAAGTAGTGGATAAGCAGTTGGTCATTATTTTTCTGTGTTAACATATTGCGAGCATACATCACAAGATGGCTGAGCGGGCATGTATTTCCCTTGTATTTCTCAAAGTCAGGTACTTTGAATTTTACAGGGATCTTCATGGTGGGCACAAGGCACAACTCAGCAGCACTTTTACCAAAGAGGTCCTTACCCCTCAGAGTCGTTAGTTCCTTGCGCAGCTCAAGGAATTGGTCTTTCATCTCATCCATCTTTTCATAAACGTCAGGGCCCTCAAATGGCTCGGAATGATAGATGGTGCCTTCCACTCGGGGTAAGGTGTGCACAACGGGAGGTGGCACAGATAGGACCGGGCTAGATGTCGGTAGAGAAGCGAGAGTAGGAGCAAAACCCTCTGGCACAAAATTAGCAGGCATTTCCCAGGGGAAT
This sequence comes from Lathyrus oleraceus, assembly GCF_024323335.1. Classification (NCBI taxonomy): domain Eukaryota; kingdom Viridiplantae; phylum Streptophyta; class Magnoliopsida; order Fabales; family Fabaceae; genus Lathyrus; species Lathyrus oleraceus. The sequence continues at coordinate 226,558,751 of NC_066584.1, forward strand.
CCGGCTGGCATAGACGGAGCGAAATGGGTTGTTGCGACAGGCACAATAGAAGATGTGACCTCTGATATAACCGTCCTCGCGGGAGGAGTTGCAGGAGTTGGCGAAGCTTGGCCCTGGGCAGCCAGCACTGACTCCATCATGGCAGTCAGCCTAGCAATCTCTTCTTTCAATTCCCGGTTCTCTTGCTCTAAATGCTCCATTATCCTTGGAAGATTAGCTCTGGTGTTATACCGGTGCGTCTGCTTGCCTTCAAAATAAATGAAGAGCAAAGAGTTAGACCACGGAATCAGAGCTCAGAACAAAACATGCTTGTGCATATGATGCATGCAATGTTTGTGCATATGATTGTTTTTATTTGAGGAACTTTATAGAGATCCATTTGCAAATATTTGGAAATATTAATCTTTTAAGACATATATGGAATACACATAGCAATAATATTTGGGAAATTTTTACACCAATGAAGTAGTTTTGGTAACCAAATACAATACAAGAGAAAAGGAGAATAAGCATCCTATGGATCCCTAGAAACAATCGTCCAAAGCTCTCGAGATCGGAAGATAAGCTGCACGAAGCCTCTTCACCTCTCTCTCATAAGCTGCTTCCATATCAGCCTTCTCCTTGGCGAGTCGATCATACTTCCTCTTCCAAAACCTAGATGACTGAGGAAGAAGAGAAGTAACCACATCATCAGGCTCATCAATAACCTGATGCTCCAGAAATTCTATCACTGCATCCTTATCTTTGAGCTGCTGAAGAAGTTCCTCACGCTCACGAACCCATGCACGCGACTGGTCTTCATCTCTCAACTCCTCTACTCCTTGATTATGGAGGGTTGAAGGCCCAACCATAACCATAGGGGTAGGTCTCGGATAATCATATGGCATGCGGTACTCGAGAGCTCTCTTCCTCACCCAAGCGGTGTAGGGTTCCAAAGCAATGCAAATCTTCGGACCAAGCTCATTCTTTCCCTTCTTATGAACTTTGTGCCAGGCGCGGACCATTCTGCCCTTCAAATTCTGGGGATCTTTACCCTCTTGAAAGAACACACCTTCCAACAAAATGTTGTTCGATTTATCCTTTAAGGGGAACCCAAGCTGATAGCGAGCCAAAATAGGGTTGTGGTTAATTCCACCACATGTACCAAGAAGAGGCGCATTGGAGAGTTCACCACAAGAGTCAATAATCTGGACGCCATCATACACACGATTATACTAAGAGATATCATCATTAGTGAGAGACATAAGTCTCGTGGACCACCATAGACATCCCTTGTTCTCCTTGAAGGCAAGCGTCTGAGGCAAGTGCGAAATAAACCACTTGTACAACAAAGGCAGACAGCACACAATGGATCTGCCACCCTTTGCATTCCTCATATGCAGAGAGAAATAAGTGTCACCCAACAGAGTCGGAACGGGATTAAGAGAAGAGAAAATCCTAATAGTGTTCACATCCACAAAATTGTCGATGTTGGGAAATAACACTAGCCCATAAATGAGAAGTACAAATATGGCTTCAAAGGCGTCCTCACTCATGGCCTTCCCAAACAAAGTAGCTTGGGCAATGAGATAATCAGATGGAAGACCTTGAATTCCACCTTTGGTAGTCATATGAGCAACAATATCAGATACATCTATATGAAGCATGTCAGCAATCTCTTGAGAAGATGGAACCTTCTCCAAACCACTGAACGGCAACTGATCCAGGATAGGTATACCCACATGATAGGCATACTCCTCAAGTGTAGGCAAAAGTTGGAAATCCGGAAAAGTGAAGCAACGATACAGAGGGTCGTAAAACTGCACCAACACACTCATCAGACCCTCATCCATCTGAGTAAAAAGAATAGACAGAAGCTTCCCATGGTGAGCTTTGAACTCCAAAGGCTCTAATACATAAGATGTCAAACTCCTTAACTCTTTCAAGTCGGGTTGTTTGAAACTGTACTTCTTCGTATTCCTTCTTTGCTTATCCATGTCTGAAAATTTGCAAATAGACCTCTTAAGTTCCTTGAAAATTTTCATTGTTGATGATATGGATGCAAATGAATGCATGAATGCATGGATGCAACAATCACACTCAAGGATCAAGTAAGTCACGCCACACAAAGGTCATGTGATGGCTCACGTCATCGTTAATATCAATCATCCATTTTGGTGGATTATGATTTACACCTTATCAACACCCAAGTTCCATTGATATTGAGGATATACGAGAACGGATCAACCGCGAATCACGGGTTTGTTGTAAGTCACGAGTATGGAGTCTCGGTTAAGAACCACCCAATGGGAGTGTACTATGGTTAAACCTGACAATCATGTTCTAAAAGAGGTTCCCATAGTCATCATCTCATCTTTCGGATATTATCGGATAAAACGACTACTCGTTCTCCAAAAATATTCTCAAGGGGGACTCTTATGAGTGTAGTATCGCGTAACAATCGTATCAAATCTTACACTTGAACGACCTTCGCACTACGTCCTAAAATAGGCCAAGATGGGCTAGGTATCTAAGGTCCTTGGCTTCTAAGGTTTATATCGGAAAGAGTAATGCCTAACCACGACTACTCCAGTGACATTATTGATCCCAACAAGACCTCCACCAAGTGAATGGGCTTGCAAGTCAACTTGCTAAGGAATAACTCCACACAAGTCAACAAGACTATGCCATTCTCATATCATAAGTGCACTCGAGTTCGGGTATAGAACTCATCTCACAAGAAACCATCAAGCATGTAAGCAATTGATATATCAAGCAATTCATACATTACAAACAATACAGTCATCCCAAACTTGCACAAAAAATATGTCACAAATAAAGATAAACATTCAACACACACAAGCAAAAAGTAGGCTAAACCCACTAGGAAGTCTCCCCAGCAGAGTCGCCATTTTTCTGTAGCGGGGTATTCGTTACCTTTAGGTTTATTGATTAAACAAAAAGTAAACATACAATTCGAGTCGCCACCTCACTTTTATTTATCCAAAGGAAAGGTTAAAAAGCGAACAAAAACCAAGTAAGAAGTTTTATCAAATCAAAAACTAATAAAAATGCCAGAGATTTGGATAAGGGGGTTGGTTATGAAATGGGAAGGTTTTACGCACCCAAAACATCCTTAGTACTCTAAGGGAACCTCTTTTTGCAAATATGTGTTGTAGGTTGGTATTTGTGAAAATATGTGCAAAAGATTGGGGGGATGAGAAGAGAATAGATTATATTTACAATTTTGTTGTTTGAATGGATGAACCCATTGCCTACGTACCATCACAAAGGTAGGATCAAAACCTCGTAGTTCAGGGAAAAAATCTTAAAGATTGGTGAATGGATTTGATCAAAAGCCTTAAGGTCTTTTGTTATCAAAGGGAGAAAACTCAACCTAAACCAACAATCCACCATGTGAGGAGGGCTTCAACATACTAGTGAGAGGTTTACCCTATAATAAGTATGGAAGACTTATAGTCCAATCACTAAGGATAAGATGAGGTTTACATCAACCACTAAGATAACTCAAACCTATGGCTAATGTTTATGAAGAAAAAAAGTTTAACAAAGGTGGCCATTAGAACCACAAAATCAACTTGAAGTGAGTTGTATTTACAAGTTAGATTTATTTACAAAATAAAGTCAAAGTATGATTAAGATTTATTCACAATGAGTATTGATGAAAAGATTTTGAAAAGTCAAAGGCATAAGGCCTAGGTTTCTAGTTTGAAAACAATGTCACATTTTGCACAAAAGAGTCTGGCTTGGGTTAGAGTGGAGAGAAGAAGAGAAGGGCTAGTCCTAAAGCATACAAAGATAAGAGAGAAGATAAAACCCTTGGAGTTCCTTTTCTTGAAATCATAGAGATGATTCAAGATGCTCCTTTCCTTTGGACTTAGCACACAATCAAGCAATCAAACAATTATATTCAAGCTCCTAGGATCTCCATTTGACTTGTCTCTCTTAACTTGGCTATTCATGACAATGGTCCTTCTTACTATCTCAATATGGAATCCCTATCACACAAGAACAAACATCAAAAACTTCACAACACAATAAGAGGAATGGACAAAGAATGAGTTTTGGAAAGGAAGTCCTTTGAAGTCAACTTTGAAATTTAGCATTCTAAAGGCATGAGGCCAAGTTGCTCTTCAACAAATTTATCATTCTACAGGCATGAGGCCTAGTTGCTCTTGAACTCCTTTAAGCATATGTATATCCTAATTCTAAGTCCTTTCTCCTTTTCGCATTGGGTTCACACAAACAAACACAAAACAACCACAAGACAACAATATATTTATATACAATAATGAGCTCAAATGAGCAAGGAAAATGACATAAACATAAAATATGAGCTCAAGTGAGCAAAATGAAAAACAATATGAATAAATGAGCAAGAAATAAAGTGCACTAAAGTAAATTGCAGGAAATTAAATGCTCAAATTAAAGTTAGTAGTTAGTGTAGTTATGTTAGTTTGTCATAAGACAATTTAGCGCTATGTTAAGCAATCGTAAGTGGACTAATGTAGTAGTCACACCTATCTGAGGCTGGTCAATAAAACTATAGGCAAATAAACACAAGTTAGAGATCATGACTAGTAAGCCAAGTTCCTAAAACTTACCATGCCAAAAGAAAAGAGGAAGGCCTTGTATGGACTTTAGGTTTTTTGCTTGACCAAGAAGCAACTTATCTTGGACACAAAGCAACTCACTTGATCTTGAATCAAGTTGAGTTTGATTTGGATCAAAGAAGGTTAAGCCTCTCATATGTCAAGACCAACCATAAGACATTAACTCATTGGCCAAAATGGAAAAAAGAAAAAGATGAAGATGAAATGAATGGAAAGAGAATTAAAGTATCAAATACAATTGGTCAAAAGTGAATCAAACCATCATCAACCAATGTTATACAGAAGAGAAATGAAGATTAGAAGTCAACAAGTCAAACATATTTTTTTGGTATTTTTGGAATTAAAATAAATGCAAAATTAAAATGGACAAAATATGGTCAAACCTCAAATTCAATTCAAATCAACTTCAACAAGTCCAATTGAATTCTCATAGGTCTAACATGGTCAAACAAGGTTTGACAAATTTTCTCAATAATTTTTGAAATCAGAAACTATTTTAAAACAATTAAAAACAATAAAAATAACACAATATGAATTAAAATCTCAAATAAATCTCAAATCAATTAAGAAATTGATGAGACTATTTTTCATTGACTTATCATGATCCATATGTGTTAAGAAAATATTTTTGGATTTTTCAAATATCAAAAAGTATTTTAAAATGAATTAAAACTATTAAAAACCAAATAATTCACAAAAAATATTAAATGAAGTCACAAAAATAATTAAAAATCAATATATAAAACTAGATTTTTCAAGAAATTTTTTGGCATTGGTCCCATATTTTTGTGACTTCAAATAAAATATTTATGAATTTTTGAAAATAAAATGAATTAGATGAAATTAAAACAGAAATAAAGGAATTAGGAAAAACCAGCGCGCTTGGATCATTCATTAAATGACGTGGCCATGATCTGAGGGCTCAGAGGCGTGGTCATACCATATGCCTTGGTCAAGCGCGTTACATGTTGAATTAAAAGAAGTCAAACAAATGAAAGGCCAAGATTATAACATTTGAACACAATCCAACGGATCTGAGGCTCCCACGTGGGGATGGTGGTGGAAACCACCATCTTCTCCGGCCAGCCAACTGTTTCCGGCCACCACGCGCAGGGATTTCAACTTCAATGAAAATGAAAAAGCAAGGTATCAAAATGAAGCTGAGGTGATGTACATCACCCCTGTAACCATGGATCCTTCTCAATGTTCCTATTTAGAGAGAAACAAGAGTTTGAAGATCATGGTGTTTGATCTGAAATGTCACGATTCATGAAATTAAGACCACCACTGGCCTGCCTCATGCATGAGGACTTCAGAAAACAACAAAAACCAAAGCAATTCACATCATACAGCAAGATCTAGATCGAGAAAAATTGAGGTTCTACCTTTGAAATGCAGCTTCAAACAACACGAATTCACCAAGCTTTTGATCCAATCTTGCTCTGGAAGTGTGATGATGATGCAAGGCTAAGGAATTAAGACTTGAAGATCAACTAATGATGTTGAAATTCAAGCTTGAAATTGAAAATGAAAACTAAAATTCCTTTTATAGTTGAACTTGATGCAATGTGCTGCTTTGCTCGTGTGCATGAATTTTGGATCCTCCATGCATGGGCCTGTACAGGCGCATGTGAGGCCCAAAAGTGAATGGAAATGCATGCTGAGATCAATTGCAAGTGATTTGGACGTGTAATTGGAGTTGCATTGGCTTGCACATGAAGTTATAAAGTGAATTTCAAAAATGACCATAAACATGTAGCTTTTCGAAACTCCCACATGGAAAATCCAAAAATGGTCATGTCAGTAATGGTTGGAAAGCTCTTAGAATGAGAAACAAAAGTCATGTTGGACAAAAATTCATTTGGAATTTGGAAATTTATGAAAACTGGCTGTGAAGTTTGAGGTACAAAACATGTATAGGTTCCCTTTGAATTTTTTTACCAAAAGTAAGCAAATTCAAGCCCTTCTGGTTTAATGATGCAAGCCTCAAATGGAAAAACTCCAACATCAAAGTTGTAGAAATTTTCAAGTTGATCAATTTATACTCAAATTTTGCATCATTTGGAGTTTTCATGAGAAAGTTATGGGCACTTGAAGTTGGACATTTTTCAAATTCAATGGCTTAGGTCCAAAGTGACCTATAATGTTTTGCATTATCACATGTGTTTCTTTTAGGATTATGAAATTTTTTCCAACATAAAATTTTAAGTAGACATATTAAGATTTCCAATTCATTTGGTCTCACCTCAAAATCATAAACATTAAGGAAGTTAGGTCCTTGGGAAGTTGACCCAAAATTAGGGTTTCAGTCAAAACGACCTATAATGTTTTGAAATGAATGATGACCTTCCAAGTTTCAAATGGATTTTTGATGAACATTAAAGTTGTTCATATGGTTCTTAATAAAAAAAATTCTCTTGGGGTCATCTTCATTTGACAAACACATCAAAAGTTGTGTCTCAGTGATCCTCAGTTTAGTCAGATGACTTGACTCGTTAACTTCTTAAAGCCAAACTTCAAATCTTGATGAATGAATGATTAAGGATGCTCACGTAAGCTCATATATACATAAAATAATGAATTAAAGAACTTCCCTTGATTAAATTTGTTCATAGGTTGAGGTTGCTTCATGAGCAAGGCACAGTCAATGCACAACTGAATTAGGGTTTCCTTGGGAAACAATCCTCAAGCCCTTCGGGTTATCTTGATCAAATTGGAAAATTGAGATACTTGGGAGACATATATGATGATTAGGAGCTTTGTGTACCATTGTCATGCTTTTTCTCTTCTTCATCTAGCCATTTCATTGAGCTTAGGAGCCTCCTAGGAGCATGGGAGCACATGATCACTTGAGCTTCAAAACAAAAAGAGTTAGTGACATATTTTTGTGCTTTTGGTTAGTAATTAAAATAAGAAAAGAAATAATATACAATACAAGCATGCTTGGTGGTCTCAAACTAACTCACTTAAGTCCCACCCCTAGGGTTAAGGAGCCACACATGCTAGGATCCTTGAGGCAATGCAAAGAGCAATGATATGATGCCATGAGGGATCTTAGGGTCAAAATTAGGGTCTTACATTATCCCACTTCACAATAAAGCTCGACTACAGATACTTTAAGAATAATGTCCTTATGTTTAATGTGATCTCATGATTAAGTCACACTTGATACATTAAACAGACTAGTTATTCCATGGACTTTATTAAACAAACATAATAAAGAAAAAGCCTTTTATTACTAATAAATAATTCGATACAAATACCAAAAGTATTGGCCTCTAGGGCTTACACCAATAATGGAGATGATACCGTTGAGAGGAGCATTGATGTTGATATCTTGTCAATGATGGAAATTAAATGACATTAATTTTATTGTCCTTTCCATAGAATTTTAGGAGAGTATTTTATTTTCTCCATATAGAGATTCGTACCAAATTTGGAATACTTCATTGTTAAGTTCTTGATCTGATCAGAGTGCACGGAATTTAGATTCTTATCTTAGATCTTGTATTCTTCAGATAGTTATCTGGTGTGCTTTCTTCAGAAGTTCTTGACTTATCTCTGATTAGACGTTCTTCTGATGTAAGTATCATCATAGTATTCATGTGTGGGAACCTTCAGATGCATAGTTACAGAGTATTTAGATGACAAATGTTGTGGACATTATTGTCTTCAATGTCATAGCGAATACCTTTTGACTCTAAGTCAGCTGTTTTGGACTTTTCTGACATCAGATGTTGTTTCATCAGATTCATGTATCGTTAGAGTCCTACACACTTAAAGAATTTCATTAGGGTAACAAAATGTTCCATCCTTCGTTATCATCAAAATTTAGAGATAAATTGCAGACCCAAAATCTTATTCTAACATATGTACCCCCAAGTTCCTTTGATAGAACCATATATTCAAGGATGCGGTTTTGGTAATCTCATCAACATAGTCTCATACTCGGTTGACTACAAATTCATTCTTTCTTTGTTAGAGAGATGGAGACCCGAGACATACACATTTCACCTTCCTTTTCACTTGAGGTAGTCTACATGTTGTTGGGTCTACATATCGATGGTAAGGCCATAAGTGGTAGAATTAACCAGGATAACTCTATTTGCAATGAATTGTTGGGTGCCCCTTTGTGTGACGACCAAGCTACAGGAGAGACTTCTGGTCAACCTAGGGGTCAAGGTATTAACTTAAAATATCTCAAACAATATTATGCGAGTATAACATTGATCGAAGAGTCTGCTGAGTATGAAAAAATAATAAAAGCTCAGTATTATATTATGATTCTATTCGGTAAATTTTTTTTCTCGAAAGTACTGGTAATACGGTAAATATTATGTATTTACCGTTGTTACGAAACATAAATAAGGTAAGTAAATATAGTTAGGGTTCAGCTGTTTTGGTCCATCTATATAGTGCGTAGTGTAAAAATGCCAAAAAAAAATACTTGTACGTTTTATTCATGAGCATATTTGCTACAAGCATGGGGTTGGTCAAGAATATCGTCACTCGCCTCGGTAAACGATAAGCCATTCATATTCCTCTTTGCAACAAAGTAAGTTTAAAACTTTACCATCTAATTTATTAGACTTTATATTACAACTAACTATAAATAATATTTTTCAAATGTTTTTGATCTAGGTTGTCAGTTAGAGGGATGGACTATAACAGGTGTCTGAAACATGTTGTAGTAATTTATCGCAATCTATTGGACCACATTGGACCAGACGATGTAATACTCCTACACAACTCTATTTTGATTTAAAAATAATTATCAAATTACATATCATCTAATCATGCCATATTCTTGTACAGTTTATCTGGAGGCCATATCTGGGTCTTGATCATCAAGTTAACCATGACGATGGTGTAGTTTGGACAACAAAAACACCAATTATCCTGTTCACTACTGTGGAGATGCACTAGAGTGACCAGGTAAAACTGCAATTTGACATGCAACAACAAATTCCAGAACCCCCGTCGTGTTTGGGAGATTGGCATCAACAAAGAGTTGATGCCCAATGGGATTATTCCGACTGGAGGGACTTCGCAAAAGAGATGTGTCGTCATTGGAGGAATCGACGATAACACATCTTAAACGAACTAGTCATACAGGGTGCTAGACCAACTCAATAGTACATGGCATGATTTAGGTTGGTTACAACGCCATCATTTGTGTCTGAGCCAAGGTATTTGATTGATTCACGCCAACTAGCTTCATCATCATACGCCCAACAACAAATCCCCGTCCAAGAACAATGTCAACCCACCCAAACCCAACGACCAACCTCACACCATCACTCTACCATATACACCCAACACTCAAACACCTAACCTCACAACTCATTCATGCCACACACCCAACCTCAAAACCAAGAATCAAACCCTACCCACCAACAACCATACGCAACCACCACAATAGTCTATAGCCCAGATGATTCATACAATTCATGTCATCCTAGCCCCCCCACCAATGACCACCCAAACATCACATCACCACAACACCCAAACATTGTTTGACTATAGTACACCCCATGAACCATTGATTCGTTTCTAAGCTGATTCAATGTCCCAATTCGGGCAACCATACAGTCCACAATTCACCCAACCACAACGACCCAACTACGACAACATGGGCACCAGACTCAATTACGGAAGCGCCGTTGGCGAGAACCCCCCAGGTATTGAGAACAAATGATGACACATCTATCAAATACCGCTAGACCTTCCACTAGACCTTCACACCAGCCACCATTGGATCATGTCAGCACTCAAAGACCCCAAACACCTCAGAAAAATCGTGGGAGACCTCGAAGACAAACTAGCGCACCTGGATGTACAACATGGGGGCATTTCAATCGGGCGGGTCATTGAATTTCTTGTCTATTCCATGTAATTTTTCATTATAACATAAATATAATTTTTATTTTCAATATTTTTTTAATTAATTATAAAATTAACATTTAAAATTAAAATAAAAAAATTTAAGATGCATGCGCCACATGCATTGACGCATACACTATGTAGTGTATGCATACGCCAATGCATGTGACACCACACATGCATGCGCCTACATGCATTGCATTTGCATGCATGCGTCAAAGCTCTGGGCGCCTCCTCTCTAATTTAATTGGCGTAACAGTTAAAAAAGGTGGTTATTTGTTTTTTTTTTAAATTAATTATTTAAGAATTTAATTTGATAATACTAATTATTTTTTAAAAAAATTGTCACATAGTTCACAATATTCCTTTTACAAGCTTTATAAGGCTAGATTCAACATAATGATTTATTGGGCTTTATTGTGTAAGCCTATTACTCAAGTGGGGACATTATAATGGATGAACAATAAGATATTATTGATGTGTCCAAATTTAATAAATAATAATATTTAATAATCACTGATTAACATCTGGATCACGCCTCCTTTCTAGAATGTCATCGTCGGAATCTAGGGATACGTCAAGTAATATTTAACGTTGAGACACGAGCTTAAGTGTTTCATTTGGACATAAACTGATAAACCTTATCGAATTCATTTGGACATTGAAAAGTATGAGGATTCACTAATAATTGAACCACCATTTCTTATTCTGTAATACATTTCTCACAAATAATGACTATTTTTATTTTAGTAGTCTCCGCCTTGAACTTCGATAAATAAAATTCTATTAATGAATCAATTAATTCTTTAGAACCGTATGAGGGGATTTGAGTCGAGTAATAAATTTACAATATAATTTGCTTTTAAAAATCGACTATGCAATTTAATTTAATTTAATTGTTGATTGAATTCATTAAGTTGTATTTTAATTAGAATTTCCCATCGTCTACCTATATAGTTCATGTATTTTCTAGAAAATAATTTTTAGTTGTTTCTATAAATTTTTTGGATTTATTAGTGCATAATAATTAAAAAAATGTATAACTTTTAAATTACGTGATGATCATGTTATTAACCCTTAAAAAATTTATATTACTTAATATTTCTAACCGAAGTTGTTATGTTGAATAAAAATAGAGTTATTTAATCCAAGGTTGAGATAACTATTTCTCACAATATTTTTTTTAAATAACAACAAATTTTAAATTAATTCCTTAAATAATATCTTTTAAAAAACAAAATCAAAATAATCACTTTTTATAACTGATGCGGTAGTTGACTGACTTATCCAATAAAATTATAAAGGAGGCGTCAGTACCATTGGTGCATGTTCTCAATGGTGGGCAACCTATGCATATATTACATAGTGTATGTATCAATGCATGTGGCGCATGCACTTGTTCAGTTTTTTTTAATTTAAATATTTATTTAAAAAATGTTGAAAATAAAAATTATATATATAAAAAACAAAAATTACACGGAATTAACAAGAAATTAAATGACCCGTCCGATTGAAATGCCCCATGTTCTACATCCAGGTGCGTTAGTTTGTCTTCGAGGTCTCCCACGATTTTCCTAGTGTTTGGGGTCTTTGAGTGCTGACATGATCCAATTGTGGCTGGTGTAAAGGTCCGGTGAAATGAATGGGTTGCGAGGTTGGGTGTTTGTGTGTTTGATGTATATGGTAGGTTGATAGTGTGAGGTTGGTCGTTGAGTTTGCAAAGAAAGCGCATCTTAGACATCGCTTTTAAAAGAAAGCGCTGTCTAAGGTTAAAATTAAAATAAAACACGGAAAATGTTCCAAAAAAATAATGAAACCGCTGTCTAAGACCCCCCCTTAGACAGCGCTTTTAGAAAGCGCTTTTAAATATAGACCTTAGTCAGCGCTTTTGATAAAGCGCTGTCTAAAGTCTTTAAATTAAAAAAAAATTAAAACCAAAAGCGCTGTCTAAGGGGGGGTTTAGAAAGCGCTTTTGGAAAGCACTGTCTAAGGCATACCTTAGAAAGCGCTTTCCACAAAAGCGCTGTCTAAGGTCTAATTAAAATAAAATTTCAGACTCCATTTCAATTTTCGTTCTCTGTTCTTTTGTTTTCCCTCCTGCGAACGTTGAAACCCTATCAGTTCCTCTTCTCTAGCTAAACCACAAAACGCCATAAATTCCTCTTGAAACCTAACCCTAAGCTCCAATCAAGCCAAACGTTGAATCGAAGGTTGCAGCGCAAGGAGATCCTTCGAAGTGGGGGTTTGCTCTTGCGAACGTTGAATCGAAGGTTGCAGCGCAAGGAGATCACTTGAATACGGTACGTTCTGCTCTAATGCTCTTCCTCTTCTTCCATCTTTTGAACTTGTTGTGAATTCTCTGGTAACCACCATTGCTACATTGGAAGAAGCATTGATCACTGGAAATGTGAAAGTGATTCTCTCTGGTGGTTGTTTTGGTGAGTCATTGAGGAAAGAAATCCATTTTTGATCCTCATTGAGAAGAGGATGACCCAGGAATAAAGATGCAACATGTCCATCCGGACCCATACCTAGAAGCATGAGATCAAATTTTGGTAACCCATTGGTTGATGTGGCTATCACATTGCTAGTAACCAAGCGTCTAAGGGTTGTCTCATAAACATCTGCTGCTCCATCAGGTGGTAGGGAATCATCAATAGAATAAACATTGAGAGGGGGAATTGGCACCTAACAGAAGAATGTGATTAGAATAAGAGACATCATTAAACTTAGCACCTATGATATTGTAATAAACAAAGCACATGAATTAACTACCTTGGAGAGAAATCCATCATTGGCAAGCTTATAATTACTTTCTAAGTTATCCTTTGGGACAACCCTCTCGTCAACCCAGAAAACATGCCATTTTGACCAATCTATGGTTTCAGCATATGGCGAATCAACCAATTTCCTGAAATCGAAACATACAATTTTTTTTGACAAAGCGCTTAATGTTCCTAAATTGCTCGATTTAATTTGCTTATATTCAAGATTAGAGAGACAAATTTTACATTGATAATACTCACCTAAGGTACTTGATCAAAGATCCACCAGACAAAGCAACCGTGAAAGCACCTCTTTCTTTGGTAAACTTGGTAGAAAGTTGAGCAACATCATAAGCCAAGGACACAGCAAGATGTTCCTTACTGAAAACCTCAACATTCTTATAACCCTTTTCCCACTTAAGTGATGCCTCTATTTTCCCCACACATCTATTGGGTGAAAACACTTTATTATTCTTCCTTAGAGGATGATAAACAATTTTGTTCCCAACTTGTGTTGGTAAAATTGATGTCCTTAGTGATAGTGGATTTGGTTTTTGTGCACAAAATAAACTACTTTGGAGAGTGCATGAATTAGACAAATGTAGATTGAAATTAAGAAGTTAGTTAGAAATGAAACTATTAGTTGTAAATTCAAATTGAAATGTAAATGTTAATGAATCACTTATGAATAATAGCGAACACGAATACACTTCCATTTTTCGGTTTCAATCATTGAACGTGTTTGAAGAATCGTACGTGTCTCGACATTTGGGTGTTGACTTCGTTTTTCGTTTCTACTGTTCTTCATTTCTTGCGGTATGTTCTTCAATATTTCTTCATTTCTTCGTTTCTACTGTATAATCTTGTTGAGAATGTTGAGAATGTTTATAATCTTGTTGAGAATGTTTATAATCTTGCGGTAGTTTACTAATGTTGAGAATGTGCATAATCTTGTTGACTGAGTTTAGTGTATTATTCTTGTTGAAGTTGTTTTGATTCATAAAAACTGAGTTTAGAAGTTGACAATAGAAAAATGTTGATGTTTGTAAGGAAAACAATAAGGTACATTGTTGTTGTTATGTTTGATTAGAAAACTGAGTTTGTAAAAACTGAGTTCATAAGGTACATTGTTATAGAAAAATTAACGTGTTATAGGTATAGTTATAGGTATATTGTAATAGAAAAAGTTTGATTCTTGTAATATAAGAAATGAAAGTGATGAGGTAATTAAAGTTGGTATATTGGCGTATCGGATACGTTATTGAAGTTTATATTAACATTGGTTATGTATAGGTTTTTGAAGTTTAAAATGAATTGAACTTTATAATTGTTAGGATATTCAAAGATACTACCTTAGTTATGTATTTTCGTCTGGATTAATTGTTTACTTTAATAAGTAGGAAAACCATGGATAAAACATGGATCTGTGCCGATCGAATGACCAAAGAGTACGAGAGTGGGGTTGCGTAATTCGTTAAGTATGCTGTTCAACACGCTGAAAACCCCAGACGAATGCATTGTCCTTGCTTGAGTTGTTGTTATATTGGTAAGGTTGACGCACATGGATTGAAATCGCATTTGCTGAGGCATGAAATTGATCAAAGTTATCAGTGTTGGATATTTCATGGTGAGAAAATTAACGAGAATGTTGAATCGAGTGGAAAAAGTAATACGACCTATGCTTCATACGACAAAGACACGGAAACATACGATTGTGATCGAGTTGAAGAGATTGTAGAAGCACTGGAAGAAGATCTTCATGATTGTCCTGAAATGTTTGAGAGGATGGTAAGCGATGCAGAGAAACCGTTGTACAAAGGTTGCACTAAATTCTCAAGACTTTCTGCGGTATTAAAGTTGTACAACTTAAAGGCGGGCAATGGATGGTCGGATAAAAGTTTCACAGAGTTGTTGGCCCTTATGAGAGAAATGCTACCGGATGATAATCTTCTTCCTAATCGAACCTATGAGGCAAAAAAAATGTTGTGCTCTATTGGCATGAGCTATGATAAGATACATGCTTGTCCTAACGATTGCATTTTGTTTCGTAACGAATATGCAATGTTAACTGAGTGCCCTAAATGCGGTTTGTCTCGATATAAGAAAAGATTATCTCCCGCAAAAGTCTTATGGTATTTTCCGATAATTCCGAGATTTAGGCGCATGTTTCGTAGTGAAACCGATGCAAGACATCTTACTTGGCATGCAGATGAAAGAATTATTGATGGAAAGTATCGGCATCCGGCTGATTCACCACAGTGGTCGAAGATTGATAATGATTATCCTGAGTTTGGATCAGAAGCAAGAAACCTTCGATTGGCATTATCTACTGATGGAATGAACCCACATGGTCTTCAAAGTATCTCACATACCACATGGCCTGTGATTCTTATGATTTATAACCTACCTCCGTGGCTATGTATGAAGCGTAAGTACATGATGTTATCTATGTTAATCTCTGGGCCTAAACAACCAGGGAATGACATAGACGTATACTTGACACCTCTGATCGAAGATTTAAAGATTTTGTGGGAGAACGGTGTGGAGGTTTATGATGGATATAGGAAAGAAAGTTTCAATTTGAGGGCGATGTTGTTTGGCACAATTAATGATTTTCCAGCATACGGGAATCTATCTGGGTATAGCATTAAAGGTCAACGTGCGTGTCCTGTTTGTGAAGACGGAACCGATACGATTCGATTGGAACTTTGCCAGAAGAATGTGTTTCTCGGTCATCGTAGATTCTTACATTCTAAACATCACTACCGTGGGTGGAGAAAAGCATTCAATGGAGACACCGAACATCGTAGAGCTCCACCCGCATTGTCAGGTGAACAAGTTTTTGAAAAGGTGAAAGATGTGCGTACTGAGTTTGGCAAGCCTTTTGCACATAAGATTGTGAAAGGTGGGTGGAAGAAAAGGTCGATATTTTTTGAATTGCCATATTGGAAGTCTTTGTACGTGAGACATTTTCTCGATGTTATGCATATTGAAAAAAACGTATTTGAAAGTGTTATCGGTACATTACTCAATATAAAAGGCAAGTCTAAGGATGGCCTTAAAGCAAGGGAGGACATGTTAAAAATGGGAATGAGAACTGAATTAGCACCCGTGAAGAAAGGAAGACGAACATATCTACCACCTGCTGCTTTTACTTTATCTAGAAAGGAGAAAAAAAATTTGTGTAAGTCTCTGAGTGAAGTTAAGGTTCCAGAAGGATACTCATCTGATATCAGAAGACTTGTTTCTATGAAAGACCTCAAGTTGAAGAATTTGAAGACACATGATTGCCATGTTATAATGGAACATTTTCTACCGATAGGTATACGTTCTATTTTGCCAGAAAAAGTAAGAAGTGCCATAACTAAATTGTGTTTTTTCTTTAGGTCAATTTGTAGTAAGGTGATCGATCCCGAGATCTTACCAACACTACAAAAAGAGATTGTAATTACCTTGTGTGAGCTTGAAATGTATTTTCCTCCGTCTTTTTTTGACATAATGGTTCATTTAGTTGTTCATCTTGTGAAAGAGACACAGTTGTGTGGACCAGCTTATATGAGATGGATGTACCCTGCTGAACGGTATATGAAAATATTAAAAGGGTACGTGAAATCCCGAAGTCGACCAGAGGGTTGTATTGTTGAACGATACATTGTTGAAGAAGCTGTTGAGTTTTGTACTGAATATTTGTCTAACGTTCAATCGATTGGACTCCCCAGAGCTCAGATTTTCGACAAAATGGAAGGTAAAAAATTAATTGGGAATAAAATTGTGACAATATCAAGGGATGAACGGGATCAAGTTCATTTGTATGTTCTGCACAATAATAATGAGGTTGAGCCATATGTTGAAATGCACAAGGATGTACTCCGAAGGTTAAATCCGAACAGAAATGAAAATTGGATAGTTATAGAGCACAATCAAAGTTTCATACAATGGTTGAAGGATCATATTTATTTGAAGCGCTCTTCAGATCCTTCTTCGGTAACAGAAAGGTTGAGATGTTTGGCATATGGTCCAAGTTTGCATGTGTTTTCTCATAGCGCATATTCAATTAATGGATACACATTTTATACCAAAGAAAAAGATGATAAGAGTACTATGCAAAATAGTGGTGTCACCGTGCTAGCTGAAGCAATGCATATATCAAGTATGAAGGACTTAAACCCCAAATATGCAAATTTGTCATATTTTGGAGTTATTGAGCACATTTGGGTGTTTGATTACGAGAAGTTTCAGATTCCCATCTTTGGTTGCAAGTGGGTGAATAGTAGTGGCATACGAATGGATAAGTCTGGATTTTTGCATGTTGATCTTACTAGGGTGGGGTACAAAGATGAACCTTTTATTCTAGCATCTCAAGCTAAACAAGTGTTCTATGTGAATGACCCGAAGAGTACAAAATGGTCTATAGTGCTTTTCTCTAACAAAGTGACTGATGATAGCGGTGTCGATCAATGTGATATTGATGTTGAGAATGAGTCATGCATTAGACGGAATGAGTTGAATAGAAATGATGAAGTTGAGGATCTTATACCGGATGAGTCATATATAAGAAACGATCATAATGAGGGAATTTGGATCAATTCATCCGTACGCATTGCTAAGAAACAAGTGATTAATATTCCAAATAAAAGAAAGAGATGTTAGTGACTTAGGTAAATTATCCATGGTTTCTTTATTTATTTTTTCAATTGTTTTGATTATAAGTTATATGTGATAATGCATGATTTCATTATATTTTTGTTTTCAATTACTTTGATTATAAGTTATATCTGATAATGCATGATTTCTTTATTTTTTTGTTTTCAATTGCTTTGATTATAAGTTATATCTGATAATGCATGATTTCGTTATATTTTTGTTTTCAATTGCTTTGATTATAAGTTATATCTGATAATGCATGATTTCTTTATTTTTTTGTTTTCAATTGCTTTGATTATAAGTTATATTTGATATTTGATGGTTTCCTTGGTTTATTACAGGTTAGACATGGCTGATGACCAACATGAGGAAGTTAGTAAAAAAGTATCCGCGGAAGAAGAAATTCGAAGAGGCATCACAGTAATGAGAAGGGTGGTCCAAGGAAGATCTCGAGGCATCATACTAGATGTCTATTGGAACAACCAGGGACAGCTTATAGAACCTAATGGGCATACCTTAACTAGTTTTATCGGTGCACTAGTAAGGAATGAAATTCCCATTACATGTGATGATTGGAGAAACAAAGAGCTGAATGAGTCCAAAGAAAAAATTTGGAGTGAGATAAAGGTACAATCATTTGGCCCTTAATTATACGGTATCAATTATTTTTTTTCAATTACCGATACTAACTATCAATCTGTATGTTTTTCTTAGCGATGTTTTAACATCGAAGAAGAAAGAAGAGGTTTTTGTATGAAATTGGCCGGAAAGCTTCTAAGAGGGTTTCAGACATTTTTATCATCCAAGTTCCTTAAGGATGCGGATGGTAATTTTGTAGATGCGGAGCTTCCTAAAAAATATGAAAGTTTGATATCGGCTGAAGAATGGGAAGCTTTCAAATCCAAAAGACAAGACCCGGTTTTTCAAAGAATAAGTGCTACAAATCGGGAAAGAGCATCAAGTCCCGCATATCCGTACCGAAAAGGACGTGTCGGATATGGACGCTTAGAACAATCCATGATAAGTATTTATAAATTGCGATAACAAATTTGTTCATCATATATTAGTTTTATCTGATCAAATTGTATGACTTAATGTGTAGCTGCAGAAGGAGGAAAGTTCAGAAACATCTCTTCCTGCACATGTTTTGTGGAAGGAAGCCCGTGTGGGCAAATCTGGAGTTCCTCAAGAAGAAGTTTTACACGTATACCAGAAATGTGTAAGTATAACATTTTTTCATTAATTGAATAACATTTTTATACACAAATATTTGACAAGTATACGGTATTCATCTGATTTTTCAGGAGGAGCTATCTCAGTCTTTATCCCCCGATGATACTAAGGGCATACTTAGTCGGGCATTAGATGTCCCTGAGTATTATGGTCGGGTGAGGGGTAAGGGATTTGGAGTCACTCCGACCTCCTTGAGTATTAAAAAAGGAAAGGCTCCTAGTAATCGGGAGCTTCATGCAAGATTGGAAGCCATGCAAGCTGAGCTTGATGCATTGAGGAGAGAAAGAGAGGCTAGCGCATCAACAGTATACAGAGATGCTTCGGACAAAGACAGTATCAACTGTACCTTTCAGCCGAACATTCCAGAGGTAATTACATATAATTGTCTTAAATTGAACTATTTGCTTAAATTATGTATTTGACATATATACACATTAACGATTTCTTGTTATTATTGGTTTTAGGGCATTTCCCATTGTCAGCTGTATTTGTCGTCACCATACTATCGGATGGTTGGCAAGGGAAAAGTGCATAACGTTAGCGGAGTATTACTCCACACTAGAGAGCTCCCTGCTGGATGTTTGAAGGTATCAGTTGATATTGCAGTTGAGCCGAATGCAGCATTACCATATCCTA
The DNA here is from genome assembly GCF_024323335.1 of Lathyrus oleraceus. Taxonomy (NCBI): domain Eukaryota; kingdom Viridiplantae; phylum Streptophyta; class Magnoliopsida; order Fabales; family Fabaceae; genus Lathyrus; species Lathyrus oleraceus. The sequence continues at coordinate 226,578,525 of NC_066584.1, forward strand.
GCGATGATTCGGATGCAACAACGGTGCACGAAGCAGTAGGTTCGTTTGTTGCATGGCCGACAAACCTCATATGCGTAGGATATGAGGTATGCTTAAAACTTATGTTAACTTTAATGTGTATATTCAAAGTTTAAAATTTATGCTTAAAATTTTACTTACATATTTTCCTTGGTTATGTTAAATAGACTCCCACAAAATCCAAATCAAAAGATAATGCGATTCCACGGCATACCGAGTCCACGGTTTCAAGAAAAGAGGTAATATACAATTATATGACATATATTCATGGAAGTTGTTACATTCTTAATTTGATCTAACTATTTATATGACATGTAGCTTCAAGAAAATGAGGTTAGCAATGCCTCCGCACAACAAAAAAAGGAGGTTAGCAACGCCTCCGCACGGGTAAAAAGTTCTGGTGCTAAGAAGACCGTAGCTAGGAAAAAAACTACCACCAAGTATAGGTCGTGCCTCAGGACATTTCTAGAGATGACCGATATACCGACCGGAGGTGTTCGGACCCTACATATGGAGGTAGGGATTTTCGGCTTTGATTACGACCAAATGATTGGTAATGAAGACTTCATGCAAGTTTTTAGTCATGAAGAAATCGGCGTCACCGTTGTCAATACATATATTAGGTAAATCCGGTCTACTTTGTTTTATTAATTAAACAACTTATGTTAATGATGTTTACTTTATGTTAATCCGGTTTACTTTATGTTTCAAAAGAGGTGTTAATGATGTTTTTATATTAGGTCTTTGTATGACAAATTGATGCGCCCCAATGGTTTGGACGTGTCATTCGGATTCTTAGCACCCGCGACCGTCAACTTAGTTTTAATCTTAAGTAGACCGGATACCGTGACGGAGTACGTTCTTCGGATCCTCATGGACAATAAAGATGCGGAGAAGTTGTTTTTTATACCGTTTAATACCGGGTTAGCATTTCATTCTAAATTCATCTATTATAATTATTTTCCAAGTTACCATCTAACATTTGCCTAATCATTACAGTGGACATTGGTTGTTGCTCGCAATCAATCCTATCCGAGAAATTGTGTATTATCTTGACTCGTTAGAAAATGATTGGACAACATACCCGGATATGAAGGTCCTAATTGACACGTAAGTGAGAATGTTCAAAAATTTTCTTAGTTTATGTGAATTGTTCTAATTGCTTCATTTTTATTTTATTAGCGTCCTACAAGCTTTTCGGGCCCAACGAGATATCCAAACCTCAAGGAGGGGCGCCAACTCCATTACATGGATTAAAGTGGCGGTATATTTTTAATTACCACATTTTTTATTATATTAGTGATGACACTTGATAAAACTTAGGATTTATAATCCATATTTTTTTTTCATATGTAGTGTCCTCAACAACGTAATCAAATAGATTGCGGGTATTTCATGTTGAGGTTTATGCGAGATACTCTTGCTTTGGGCCGATTAAAGATTCCCACCGATGTATGTATTTCTAACTTATGAGTTATTTTTATATTTACACATATCTCATATAATTAAATAGTTGGAATTAATTCAAAATATGTTATATTATTATGTAGTACTTTGAGGAATTCAAGTGTGCATTTTATACAAAGGATCAAGTGGACGAAATCAAAGAGGAGTGGTGTCAATTCATGATAGAGCTCAATGTTTGTTCATAAATTTGTGTAATTAATGTGTACATTTGTAGTATATGTAATGACTTGTAAATGTGTACATAAATTTGTATATATTTTGATACATTTAAGGCAAAATTGGTTTGAATTGGTATATATATATATATTTGTTAGCCAAAAATTGGTAGAAAAAAGGCCAAAATGGCATATATAAAATGTGATAATTGTCTGTCAAAATCTGGTTGAAAACAGGTAGAAATTCTGGTTTATAAACCTGGAAAAAATGTGGTTTAAAACAAAAGCTTCAAAAATTTTCGTATACCTTAGACAGCGCTTTTGTAAAAAGCGCTGTCTAAGGGGGGGGGCTTAGACAGCGCTTTTTGAAAAGCGCTGTCTAAGGTATACCTAAAAAAATTAAAATAGGAGGGTCTTAGAAAGCGCTTTTGGCCAAAGCGCTGTCTAAGGGGGTGGGGCTTAGACAGCGCTTTTCAAAAGCGCTGTCTAAGGTATACCTAAAAAATTTAAAATAAGAGGGTCTTATAAAGCGCTTTTGGCCAAAGCGCTGTCTAAGGGGGGGGGGCTTAGACAACGCTTTTAAGATTTAAAAAAGCGCTGTCTAAACCTTTAGCAGCGGAGGTTTAGACAGCGCTTTAAAGCGCTGTCTAAGGCTAAAAAAAGCGCTGTCTAAGGTCTTGTTTGTTGTAGTGAATTGGGTGGTTTGACATTGTTCTTGGACAAAGACTTGTTGTTGGGCGTATGATGACGAAGCTAGTTGGCGTGGATCAATTAAATACCTTGGCTCAGATACAAATTTTTGTTGCATGGCGAACTGCAGTTTTACCCGGTCACTCTAGTGCATCTCCACAGTAGTGAACCGGATAATTGGTGTTTTTGTTGTCCAAATTGCAGCATCATCATGGTTAACCTGATGATCAAGACCTAAATATGGCCTCTAGATAAACTGTACAAGAATACGACATGATTAGATGATAAATAATTTGATAATTATTTTTAAATCAAAATTGAGTTGTGTAGTAGTTTTACATCGTCTGGTCCAATGTGATCCAACATGATTCACCTAGATCAAAAACATTTGAAAATATTATTTACAGTTAGTTGTGATATAAAGTCTAATTAATTAGATGGTAAAGTTTTAAACTTACTTTGTTGCAAACGAGAATATGAATGACTTCTCGTTTACCGAGGCGAGTGATGACATTCTTGACCAACCTCATGCTTGTAGCAAATATGCGAATGAATAAAACGTACAAGTATTTCTTTTTCCATTTTTACACATCGCACTATATAGATGGGGCAAAACAGATAAACCCCAACTATATGTGCTTACCTTATTTATGTTTCGTAACAACGGTAAATACATAATATTTACCATATTACTAGTACTTTCGGAAAATAAAAAATTACCAAATAAAATCATAATATAACACCGAACTTTAATTATTTTTTCATACTTAGTAGATTCTTCGGTCAATGTTATACTCGCATAATATTGTTTAAGATATCTTAAATTAATACCTTGCCCCCTAGCTTGACCAGATGTCTCTCCCGCAGCTTGGTCGTCACACAGAGGGGCACCCAACAATTCATTGCAAATAGAGTTATCTTGGTTAACTCTACCACTTACGACCTTACCATCGATACGTAGATCCAACAACATGTAGGCGTCCTCAAATGTGACGGTACACTCACCGAAAGGAAGGTGAAATGTGTGGGTCTCGGGTCTCAATCTCTCCAACAAAGTAAGAATAAATTTGTAGTCAACCGAGTACGAGACTATGTTGAGGAGATTACCAAAACCGCATCCTCGAATATATGGTTCTATCAAAGGATCGTGGGGTACATATTCATGTACACGACATCGAAATTGTTTTAGGTCCTAGTAAAACATAAGGAAGAAATAAAATAAGAAGAAGTAATATACAATAAAAACATAAATAAGAAATAAATACGAAATAAATATGAAATAAGTAAGAAGAAGTAATAACATACAAATGTCGAGATATTGTCGATTGTTCCTCGATGTTCATCACCCATAGTCAATAGAGACATAATGTTGCAGAGGTTGAGTGTTGCAGAGGTTGAGTGTGGTAAAGGTGGAGTGTTGCAGAGGTTGATTGTTCCTCAAGCCATTGAATTCTTCTAATCCTTTCACCATCTAATCAAAAGTTCAACGTCTGATTAAGACGTTCAAACAAATCTATATTCAAAAGTTGAATCTTTATCGGAGGTGTGACTGCTGAAAAAATTAAATCGACATTTCTCTTGTGAATGTATTCAGACATGGTTAAAGAACAAAAAATTGAAGGAGATTGAAGTAGAATGAAAGAAAATGAGGTTGGGAGGGTAAGAAGTAGTCTGCAAAAATATGGGAGATGCGCATGTTATTTATAGATGAACCATGAAATGCATGCGCCAAAGCCCTAGGCATCACACACACAAGCACATGCATGCGCCAGATGCATGGGCGCATTTACTAAACCACACATGCATGCGCCAGTTACCATGGCGCCTACATGCAATGCTATTGGGAGCATGTGTCATTGGAGTTGGGACCTCCTTTGAAAATTTATTGGATGCACCAGTTCAACTTGCGCATTAATTTAAAAAGTTGATTATTTTGATAGTTATTTTGAAAAATTGATTATCTTGGTATTTAAATTGAAAAACATGGTTATTTTAAAAAAAATCCACAATATTCCTTTTTACAAACTTTATAAGGGTAAATTCAACATAATGATTGGTTGCGTAAGCCTGTTACAAAAGTGGGGGCATTAAAATTATGGAACAATAAGATATTATGTGATGTATCAAAGTTAATTAAATAGTAATATTTAACAATCAATAATTAGACTTGAATCACGCCCCCTCTCTAGAATCTCATTGTTGGACTCTAGGGGTACGTCAAGAAATATTTGATGCTGAGACACATGCTTAATTATTTCATGTTATCTGACTTACCATAGCATAAAGCATAAACCTTGTAGAGTTCATTGGAACTTTCAAAAGTAGGTGGATCCACTAATGATTGAAGCATCATTTCTTATTATATATTTCTCACAAATTACGACTATTTTTATTTTAGTAGTCTCTGACTTGAACTTTGATAATGATCGATGTAATTCTATTTATATTTTGAAGAGTTGTTTTTTCATAATTTTTCAAATGGGGAGATTGTTGTTCCTATTGGATTGGTTGCATTTGATAAAAAAAACAACTTGAATAAGTGTCCAAGTATTCAAGAATGGTCTAACTTGCTAAAGTTGTATGAATCTGCATAAGTGACACATGCTGAGCGCGACGCTCCAGCATGTTGGTACGACATCTAGGTTTTGTGCAATAGAACGCCAGATTATTGCATTTTGAAGTGTGTTATGTAGAAAATTTGTTAAAGATTTTATTGTTATTTATATTATTAGGTGATTTGTTTGACAATTGTATGAAGATTAACTCAGATTTAATTGAATATTTAAATTTGAATTTAAATTAAATTAAATCATATCTTGTTAGAGATATTCTACGAACAAATCAAATATCCAACGAATTATGCATTAATTCTGGACGAAATTGAAGATATTATCAAAGGAGAAAATTCCATAGTTATTTTTATAAAAGGACCTCAAACCTACATTGGGAAGCAAACACTCCATTGAAGATCTTAGAGTGTTAGGGTTTACAAGAGTCTTTGTTATGTTTATGTACCTCTATGTTCTTGTAACTTTGCATAAAAGGTTTGTCTAGTTGAGTTGTAAATTCAACATTGTTATGTATACCTCTATGTTTTAGGAACTTGGCATAGAAATGTTTATCTAGTTGAGTTGTAACAATCAATATTCTTTCATCTTGTTAAGATTGAAGTTGATCACTAGGATTTAATGATTATTTAATTATGCCATTGGTTTTGTGGCAGAGAAGAAATTGAGTAGGTTCTCATGTTTAGAGGGATGCTCTAAATAGAAAGTCATCAGAAGGTGTTAGGAAAAGGCATTGGACAACATAGGGTTTGTTGTTGCTTATAAGGCTAATTGTACTAAACTGCTAATAATTGATTTTCCTTTCTTGGATTGTGGACTCAGCCCCTCAGACGTAGGTGTAGTTTCACCAAACTGGGTAAACAATTGATTGTGTTGTTTATTTTTTTTCTGCTACATCATCTAGTAATTATTATTATAATGGTTCTTATGTATATTGTCGAACCTGTTATCGGAGCATCGTATTCGACATTTGTCCCCCGAGGAATTGAATTTCAACTTTAGTCTGGTGTTAGAACTCCGGTCCGCTATTTTAGGACTTCGGTTCGATGTTTTAGGATTTCAGTAAAATAACTCTGAATTCAGCGATGGTACCACATGTGTGGGAGTATAGGAGACGAGCATTGCATAACTATTCTTGTATTTGTTTTGTGATATTGTGTGAGTGTGATTAATTGTGAATGATGTGTATTTATGTTAAATTTTATCCTTGGTGTTATTATACCATGTAATTTTAAAGAATGTATTCTCACCCCTTTTGTGTTTTGTGCCCCACTATGTGAAACCTTTTGCAGATTAATCTCGGGTTGAGACTAAGGAGTCATTGTTGCTTTTTATTTATGAAAGATGGTGTAGATAGTCACTTCGATTGCTTGCTTCAATTTTATGTTTCACCTAACCTTAAGTTAGATATTAGTTTATTTTGGAATTACATCTATGATATTGTAACATCAGGGCTAGGATTGTTTTGATATGTTCTCTACTTTGTATTAAATCGAATAATCATACCTTATGGTTATGTTTTGAATTTTAATTTTAATTTCGAGTAAAGAGACAAGCATTATGTTGGTGTGACACCCTTGTCTCATATTCTTATATTTTTCATTGTGTTATAAAGAAAGAAATATTTTTACCATGAGTTTAGGGTGTTATATAGTTGCCATCAGAGCAGGTCGGTCCATTCGGCCTTAGGTGTTAAGCATTTATTTTACCCTTGTGTACAATATGTGTGTTAACAATTACTGTATCCCTTAAGCGTTATTTACTTTACTATTTACAATCAGTTTTTATGTTTGGTTGTGCAGGAAGAAATGTGTGCTCACAGGCTCTGGCTTTTCAAGGAGCTCAGAATTTAGTGAGCTTAAGAAGCAACTAGAAGAGCTATTAAAGAAGAAATTGGAATGACTTAGCGTATCGCTTTGAGGTTGTGCGTGGATTATCAATAGTTGAATAATGTTACTATTAAGGATACATATCTTCTTCCTATAACTGGTGATTTTATGGATTAGTTGATGGGAGCTTAAGTGTTTAGTAACATAAGTTTGAAATCAGGTTACCACCATATTCGAGTAAAGTCGGAAGATATCCCTAAGACACCGTTTAAGACTCATTATGATCTATATTAGTATTTAGTCCTTCATTTCAGTGTGACCAATGCGGAAGGAGTGTTCATGGAGTATATGAATAGGATTTTCAATCTCTATTTGGATTTCTTTGTCGTAGTGTTTATAGATGATATTTTGGATATCCTAAGCTGGAAGAAGAGCATGTAGATCATATGAGAATAGTATTGCAAACTGCCATACCTCAAATTTGTCCGGATATTTTTACTATTATATGAGTTTTTGTCGCATTCTATTTAGAATAAATGAGATAACTCATTTGATAGTAAAGAGAGTATTCAGAAAGTTGCAAGTGTGAGGTCACGGATTTGAATCCTATTATACCTCCTTTTTGCATTTATTTTATTTTTTATCCAAAATAAAAAAAGTTGACTTTTCATTTATTTTTATTTAATTTTCATTTTTTATTATTATTAAATTTTTTACTATTTTATTTTTCCTTTTAAAAATCTCAAATTCATTAAAACAATAAAAAAAGGTTAATTTTTATTATTTCTTTTAAGGATTTAAAATCATTTTCGTTTTTACTTTTAATAGAAAATTAAATTTCAATTTTTATAATTTTTATTCATTTTTGACAACTTTACTCATTTAAAGATCATTAAAAAACAAAAACAAAAAAATTCTTGCACAAAATCATTAAAAAATATATATTATTTTAATTAAAAATCTTTGACTATAAATTTTTGCTTTTTATTTTTTTATTTACTCTTAATTGGTCAATTAATTAGTTAACCTAAGTATTTTCACTATAATTATAGCATCATTTTCTAACATTCGGGAGACCCGATCTTAACCCTTTTTTTATCATGATCAATTCTCACATCTAATTTCTAACTCTAACAAATACACAACCCGTCAAACCACCATACATGATACACACTTAAAAAAATCACACAAATAACAAAAGCCACTAACAATCTCATATCTCTTCTCTCAAATTGCTTTAAACCCCAACCTTCCATCTCTAATCACAAACTCACCTTTAAATACAAAATTCAACCACAACCAGATTACCTTTCACAATCATTCAAACACACACCAGTTATCTAACAATCTACTAACAAAAACATCACTTTATCACTAACAACACTCCAACAATAAAAATTCACAAACTCATAACTCAAACATGATTTACATTTAGGGGTGTACATGGATCATAAACCAAACCAAATTAAACAATATATATGGTTCGATTTGGATCTTAAAACTATCTTCATAAAACCAACTTATTTTTTTAAAACCAGATTATAAGTTGATCGGTTCGGTTTTAAATCGGTTTTTAAAAAAAAATAGTTTAAAAAAATAGTTTTAAATCAATTTCTTTAAAACCAATTTTTTATTTTCTTAAAAAAATCAATTTTAAAACCAATTTTTTTTTTAAAATAATTTTTAAAACTATATTTTTAAAAAATCAATTTTATATCAAAAATAATTTTATTTTCTTTTAACTAACTTTTTTATTTTCACTAGTTATAAAACTATTTTATATAAAAAAATATTTATTTTAAAAAATTACTTTAAATTTATCTTTTATAATCTACACAAATAATATCTCGATTAAAAACAATCTCAAAGTATGGTGTGCTACATAAAAACGGTCATAAAATAAAATAATTACGAATCATATCTCTATAAATCATAATTGTTCATAAAATAAATAATTCATCAAAAAAATTGTTCAATCTTCTAAAATCTCTCATAATTGTTCATAAAATAAATTATTTGTCAAAAAAATTGTTCAAGCTTCCAAAATCTCTGATGTAGGTGGAAGAGTTGAAACCGTATTCTCGGATGTTGCGTACGTTGACACCTTTAAAAAATTCTATAAAAAGTAAAAATTAAATGAACTTATATAAAATTTTAATTTCTTCACTTTGGAAAATATTAATTTTTCCATGGAACTTAAATGTTAAAAATATAACTTGAAAACCAATATTCTCTACTAATATCGCTAATACATTTAATTTATAGACTAATTAGAAACAAATTTCAAAGTCTAGGATGGAGCTTTATATTATAACAAACTATGAATTATATTGAAGATGATAAGCTCCGAAAAACTCCTATAGCTTATCGGCTGCAATATTTCTAGATCTTATTCTGAACAATATTGTGGTGGTATGCATTTGGAATATAATTATTTTCAAAATATAATATTTTTTTTGTAAATAGAAAAAAATGGAAATCAAAAATAAAAAAATTCTGAAAATAAAAAATAATTTCTATTCTGAAATTATAAAAAAAAATTATTACTTTTTTCTAAAAATAATTCTTTTTTATTCTGAAAATTTGAAAAAATAACCTTTTTAAAAATTAAAAAAAATTATTAAAAAAATATATTTTAAAAAAAATCTAAATTTTTTTATAAAAGAATTTTTTTACTGAAGAAAGATACAAATATTTTTGATAAAAAATATTTCTTTTATTTAGAAAAAAACAAATAATTTTATTTGAAAAAAATATCAAATATAATTTATTCGAAAAAAAGTCTAAATATAATATTTTTCGTGAAAAGAAAATAAAATTCTAAATTTTATTTTTAAAATAATTTTTTTTATAAAATTTAAAATATAAAATTGATTTATAATAGGATAAAAAAAAACAAATATAAAAATTTAAAGAATAGTAAAACTTGGATATCTAATAACAAAACCAAATTTTTATAAGACATTAATTGAAATATATTTTCAGTGTAAAATGATTTTACACCATCAGTTAATTATAGACGTTGAATATTAAAAGAAGTTTGACTTTTATTTTAAAAATCTATAAAGTAATACAAACGGGTGACGATGATGAATCGACGATGTAAAACTTTTTATAGTGACAGTGTATGTGATGCTTGCTGTTGTATTTGATTTCATTAAGGGAAAAAGAGTTCTAAGAAAAAGCTTGAAAACATAAGAGAGGGGAATAGCATATTGAAAGAGAGATAAAGAAGTTGGTTTCTTATTTTCTTATTGTTCTTTTTCTGGGTTCATATGTCAGCTTGTTTATTTATTTAAGTAAAACATGCCCATGTGTCAATAACACATTGGCTGCTCTTTATTTAAAAGAGAAAATTTCACTTTGGTTAATTTTATGAACAATAGGCATCGTTGGAATTCTCAGGTGCATATACATCGTAGAAAATAATGGCAGCATATACTTTAGAGATTTAAAAATTAAGTTTGAATTTTTGTGTTTAATAAGTTTTATATTCTAATAATAAATAAATAAATATTGTGAAATACAAAAATATCATTTCATTATAATTTGGTTTTGGTTAATTAATTTAATTATTAGGTTTTCTCTCTCTTTTGGTTAGTCTTGTAACTATCGACACAAAATTCAAAATCGACACAAAATTCAAAATACACCCCATTTTAGTTTCTAATTTAAATTATTTTTGTTTAGTTATTAGTTTATTTTATCCTTTGATTTTAATTCCTAATTTAGGTACTTAATTTGGTTATTTTGCTTTGACCTAATTTTTAATTTAATTTTTTATTTAATCTTCTAATTAGTTAATTTCAACTTGGGCTTTAATTTAGATGTTAATTAATTTAATTAAGTTTTCAAAATTAGTTTAGTCATTTTAGTTAGCCCATTCAATTTACAAAAATGATTCATAAACACAAAAATATTTCTTTTATTGTAAATCAAAAACACAAAAATTTGTTCCTTTTTATTCTACTTATTTTTTTAAATCTTTTTATTATTTAAATGCAAAAAATATTTCTTTTTTCAATTAAAATAAAAAATACCAAAAACAAAACTCACCACATGGAAATAATATTATACTCTTTACATAATCACACACTTTTGTAAATCAGAAAGAGCAAATGCTTTTTCTAAAATAAAAAGAAATCGGGTCAAAATACTTTGGGGAGGTATCTCCTATTAGGTTTATGAACATTCGAATACAAGTTGTATCGCTTGGTTAGTCAAATGCTTATTGCCCGTCTTAAAATCAATCTCAAACACACCAAACAATCTTTTCCACCCCCGTGTATTGAGACCTTTTTCAAATTTATTCTTTTTTCCGCCCTGTGCATCGAAACTAAAATCAACCAACACATACACATTTTCTACGAACTATGATGCTCTGATTTTCTCATTGCATTATGAGAATACGTAGGCATGATGTTTTAGAACTTTGGCGAGCACAATAATTATAAAAAAAACTTTTTTCTTTTCTTTTTGTAAATAATTTCTCTTTTTGTAAATATCTAAATAAATAAAATAAAATAAAACAAACACTTGTAAGCAAACCCTTAACCCTAAAACTATAGGAGGTTCCCGTTGAGTACAACAAATGTGAGAGATGCTAATACCTTTCCCTCACATAATCGACTCTCGAACCCTAATTTAGTTGCGATGACCATTTTATTCTTTTCTTTCTCTTTGGATTTTATCGTCATTTAATAAATAAAGAAAAATTGTAGCTTTATTAATCCGCCCGTGAATGTGCGATACGCTTCGGGAGGTCGTGTTTTTCGAGATGGGATAGTTGGCGACCATGTTGGAGATTGTCTTTAAAGATGGTTAAATCTATCTTTTGATTCTAGGGTTGTTTGGTTTGTTTGATTTGTTTTAGTCTTATTTTATTTATTGTCTTTATTTCTTTATTATTATATATATTATTTTTCTATTTTGTGGGTTTTAATTTTTGGTTGAGTGAGACTTTACACCCGAGTCTTAGAAAAAAAACATAAGCTAGTAGGTGGTTGCATGGTGTGGACCAACATGATGTATATCTTGTTTGAAAGGCATAAAAATATTGTCCAGAGTAGATCCACTTGAAAGTGCTATTGTCCTATAAGTATTTGTAATGGTGGTAGTATCAATCAAGAAGATCTTTGACTTTGGCGGCCTTTTCTAAGGATCTTTAAACCTTATTATTGATTCCAATGGTCTACCCAGAATATATCCGCTCAAGGGTATCGTCATCCTACAAGTATTTATAGTGATGATAGTCCCCTCGACCCATATCCATGACTTTGGAAACCTATTCAGATACCTTATCTAAGGAAACTTTAGAACATACATGTGAGGGGATTGTGTGTTAAATATTTAGAACCGACCTATCGTAGGGAGCCTTCCAAAGTAAGGTGCTCCTATCTTTTCTATCTCTAAACCCATATGTGTTTTCTTATGCCTGACACTATCCTAAACCCGCATGTGACACGTACATTTCATCTGCATAAATTTTTTTAGCATACCAAAACATAAAATCTTTTTGCATACTCATGCATTTTCAGGCATCCGCATACATGCACCTACATTTGCATACCGTGAAACAAAAATCATATTTATTCCCCTTTACCCAACATGATCCCCGCTAATTGAATTCCCGATACTCACCAACTAGCTCGAAGCATGCCTTCATAAGCCATAGAGGAACTCAAGAGAGGCCAAGGCCCAAAACCTGATCAGGGACAAACAATTAACTTGCGAAGGAGGAATCCCATTGATGAATGGTCCCCATTACTTTGACTAGTGAAAGAACATCAAGAAGCATCTCCTAAAGTCAGTGGTTCAACAAGGAGACTCATCCCTAGGATCATTAGGCCTTTTTTTCAATTGTAATTTCTTTCTTGCTAAGTATTGTTTGTATTCAAAATTTGTATTATTGGACTAACAATTTTAATAAAATGACCATGCATGTTTTTGGAATCAATTCTTTCGTATTCACTCGCCATATACATAAATTTCAAACACTTTTTCATCTCACTTTTTTGTCTGTTAACAAATTTATAGGAAAATGATGTAAATGAAACAACTGAATTTGCTTATGTATGTTTTTATTAGTAATACCTAGCTGAAGATTTAAGGTATGGTTCCACTTCCTAAACACTAGAGAAATAAGGAGATAATTTATAGTATATCCTCTCTAGCCTGAAGTTGTTATTATTTCTATTTGTAAAAAACACTTAATCTTAAGCAGAGACATGGTAGATTTCAATTAATTCAATGATGCATTCTAATCTCAAAGAGAACTATTCCATCTAATCACCCTGATAAGAGGATCAATCACATCCTCTTCCTCGCACATATCATCCAAAGTTGAGGAACTAGAGAAAGGATAAAACTCACAATAATTGTCCTCTTACACCATCAATATGGAAGTCATAATCTTTTTGAATCAAAAGCAAAATCTCACAAGATTTATTCCAAAAAAAAAGCTCGCTAAGTCAAAAAGCTTGTAAAAGTTGACTTAGGCAAAAGTTAGGGTATCCTGATTAGCCGCAAATTCAAAAGAATCGGTCCATGCGAAAATTGGGATTTTAAAGCAAAAATAATGAAAACAACTTGTAAACTGAAGTAGGTGATTGCAACCTCAAGAATCTCATAAAGTGCTTGAACCACTAGATGTATCTCCATCATCATGACTACCAAATATATACTTAGCATCAAGAAACTTTAAAAAATAACCTGATCAGAGGCATACCGCCTCATGACGCTTGTGACTAGGGGAAAATCACTTGGGATCCTGCCAATCAGGAACAAATTCTTATTGTCGCGGTTGGAAAAATCACAGAGTCGCTATCATCCTTTATTCGTTCCTAATGAACAGGGAAGTAATGATAAAATCTATAAGTTAAGGGGAAAGACTAAGGTTCGGGAGTCGATTAAGTAAGGGGAAGGTATTAGGCATCATTTACTTCTATTGTACTCAATGGGATTCTCCTCTAATTCTAGGGTTAGTGTGTGTTTCAAAGGAAAACTCTGCCTATGTTACTTATTCTTGCTTAAGTTATTTATTTACAATGGATTAATTTATTATTCAGAGAAAAAAGTTTGATTAATAAAGAAGGACAAAAAAAAGGTTTTGATTATTGTACTCGCTAGGGTGTTACAACTCTATGCTTACATACCCACAAGTTTATTGAAGGATCATAGCACCGTAGTTCTTCAAGAAAATGTTTGTTTGTTTGTTGTTTTTAGATTTTGAAATTTCTCAACACATCGGAGCGGAGAAATGTTTGATTTGAAAACGCCTCAATGCATAAGGGCAAAGGACTTAAGATTTGACTGTATTAAAGTGATTTTAATTGATTTCAATTGATTGCAAAAAAAAAAGGATATGATTAGCTTAATTTAGAACTTAGGTCCATAAAATATATATATATATATATATATATATATATATATATATATATATATATATATATATATATATATATATATATATATATATATATTTGAATAAGAAAATTGGATAAGTTATATATAAAAAAGGGATTGATTAATGTTATATTTTTAATATTTTTATTTAATTATTTAAACCTAGTTATTGATTATTTTAACTAACCTAATGTTGATCTAATTAAACTCTGACATTAGCTTAACATCATAATCCTAATTAACTAATCATTTAATCACTTAATTAAATAATATTAATATTTTTTATATTTTTATTAATTTGTTCTAATGGAATAGGAGATCACATTTTTTAATTATGATATTGCTATTCATTTTTGTAATTTAATTAGATATTAAATATAACATCTTTAGATTTTTGATTAGATTAGGTGTGTGGGGCACAAAAAGAGATTTGAGTTGTATGAATTTCAATTGTTTAGAATTGTAAAATAAAAATGTTAAGTTAATTTGATGGTGAATAATTGTTAATAAAAAGAGTTTTATTTTCTTAATATATTCTAAAAATTTAATAGAATAGAAAAATATTCGGTAAGTACAAAATTATTATTTTATTTATGATTGATAGGAGAAACCTAATTAAAGGAGAATAACTAATTTTAGCATTTTTTAAATTTTAAACTTAAAACTTATTTTTGATATTTTTATGTTTAAAATTGATGAGATTGAATCATAGTAAATATTTTTGTTATATTTAATTAAAGGAAATATTCTTGTATGATTTTTATATTAATAATGAAACTCGACAAACTAATTGATTTACATAAAAAAAAATAAAAGCTAAATCAATTGAAACTAAATTTAATTTTTTTTTTTTGTGATAAATTGAATATCAATAAAATGTAAAAATAAATAAATTGTAATTTTATGTTAATAACTAAGATTGAATAACTTAAATTAAGTTAATTAAATTTATTGACCAAACTTAATTATTTGCAAATTTGATATTTTTTATTACTTTTGTGTGTTTTGAAATATGACTAAAATAATTTAAATTAAAAAAAACTTAATAACTAAATCAATTTAAATAAAGTTAATCTAACAATAGGAAACTATTTTTTTTTATGCAATGAAAAATATGAAACATACCTTCTTTAAAATAAAATAGGTAATCCCAAACCAAATAAAACACGTAAATAAAACACAAAAACAAATTCGAGAACCTAAAAAAAACCAAACATGCAAACGAATCACAACTCAAACAATAATAAACTTTAACCTACATAAAACACGACATTCAGACATATGTTCAAAGGTATGAAAATGAAATTATCAACCTGGAGTGTTGTGACCAATATAAGTTGTCTTCTCTCTTCTTTCTCTTCCATTCTTCTTTGTTTCTCTGCAACTAAAAAACACAATCATGATTTCCCCGAAACAAATAAATAATAACGACATCTCACTTTTTTCCTTATTTATTTATTTATTTATTTATTACATAACAACAACATAAACAAAAATAACTAAGTAACTTCTAAACTAAAAAATGGAGGTGAGATTGTGATAGTGTTTATGGTTGGTGATTCAAAGTTTGTAGTGATTTCAAAGATGACAAGAGTTTTTGTCAAACGTGAGTTTTGACTATTTGATAAAAAAAAGGTTTTTTAGAGTGAAAGTATATTAGAAATTGTTTAAAAATCAAGGGTTTTCTAAAAAAAAAAAGCGTAATTGTGTGTATAACTTTAAGACTTAAAAATAAGGGTTTTGGTGGTGGAATTTAGAAAAATGATGTAGTAGTGTAAGAATTGGGGTAGTGGCTTTGGAAGAATTTGGGGGGAGAGAGTATTAGAATGTGTGTCCAGTTGTGTGAAAGTCGTGTCCTATTTATAGTGTTAGAAATTAGGTTAAAAGGATAAAAAGGCAAAAAAAAAAATATTAAATAACCATTTGATATCATTTGATCTTTCTTGGCCAATAAACTGACAAATTATGATAAAAAAATCAAATCGGATATTATTTGCATCATGAATATCATGCAAAAATATGATCAATTTCGTTTCTTGATCACCAAGATAAAATCAAATTAAAAGTAAAATATCTTTTTGTAATTTTTAAAATATATTAAGTAATAATCAAATGAAATTATACTAATTAAAGAATAAATCAAATTAGGTAATCAAATAAATCAACTTAATCAAATCAAATCAAATTAAAATCAATAAATTTAAAATTAAATGAGACTAATCAAATAAAACTAACCTAATCAAAGATAATTAAACTAATTCAAATCAAATCAAATCAAATTAGACTAATCAAATCAAATCAAATATAATTAAACTAATTCAAAACAACTCAAATATAATTAAACTAATTCAAAACAAATCAAATCAAATTAGACTAATAAAATAAAATCAACCTAATCACATCTAATCAAATTAAAATAAGTCAAATTAGACTAATCAAATAAAATCAATGTAATCAGATGTAATTAAACTAATAAATCAAATATGCCTTTAAAGTAAGATTTTTTTATAAATAAATAATTAAACTAATAAATCAAAAATAAATAAATAAATAAAATATTAAAAAAGCCTAATTAAAAACGAAAATAATATTAAGTAAAACGAAAAAGTCAAATTTTGATTTTTTTTTTTTAACTTTTGACCTTTTAATTTTCAGTATTACACATAACAACTAATAGAAAACAATTGTGACAAAAATAGAAAAGACTTGATATTTTTCATGTTCTTTGGACTCTTTTTGATTTAAAAAAATAAAATAATTATTTAAAAAGTTCTTAGTAAAAAACAATAAATAAAAATAAAAATTTCATTTTAAACAAAAAAATAACTCTAAAACTGGGAAATGTGGGATCCTAATTTTTCTATTAACAATAATAAAATTTTTCCTAATAACTACCTAAATTAATAACTTAATAATTAACACAAGATCTTTTATTTTTTTATAATATTAAATAATAATTCAACAATAATAATTATAATAATAGTAAAGAGAGAAAGAATAGATAAAAAGTAAATAAACCAAAAAATAAAAATGAGATAAAATAACATAAAGGGTTTCGGTAGGATTTAAATTTAGGATCTCATCCTTACCCATCTCATTACACTACCAATTGAGTTATCTTATTCATTTGAGATAAAATGTCACTGAAACCCATATAATAGTAAAGAGGTGGGCAAAATTTAGGGTACTACAACTACCCATATTTAATCAGCTTTAAATTGGGAGGATGATGACGGTGATCCTTCATCTTCTCGAGGGAGAGATGATTAAATATATAGAGAGACCCTAATTTTGACCACGAAGTTAGTTGACTTTGAGAATTAGTAAGGACTTGAACAACCCTTGATGTTCTGTTGGTATCCAAACCAACTTTCGATGGAACCCTGGTGAAAATCACATAATTACCTTGATGGAACCCTAATGGTACCCTGGTAGAACCCTTTTAATCAGTTTTAACCCCTCCGGGTGAGACTTACATATGATTCCCATGATCATCCGATAATTTTGGGACTTTGGTAGGACTATGACGATCCTTCTATCGTTGCAATTCCTATGATCATCCGGTCATTTTGGAATTTGGGTAAGACTACGACGATCCTCCGATTGTTGTAATTCATATGATCATCTGATCATTTTGGAATTTGGGTAGGACTATGACGATCCTCCGGTCGTTGCAATTTCTATGACCATCTGATCACTTTGGAATTTTAGTAGGACTATGACGATCCTCCAGTTGTTGCAATTCCTATGATCATCCGATCATTTTGGAATTTTGGTAGGACTCTAACGATCCTTGGGCCTTTGTAATTCCTATGATCGTTCGATCATTTTGGAATTTCGGTAGGACTCTGACGATCCTCCAGTCGTTGAAATCCCTATGATCATCCGATCATTTTGGAATTTTGGTAGGACTATGATGATCCTCCATTCATTGCAATTCCTATGATCATTCGATCATTTTAGAATTTTGGTTGGATTCTAATGATCCTCCGATCATTGCAATTTCTATGATCATCCGATTATTTTGGAATTTTGGTAGGACTCTGACTATCTTTCGGTCGTTATAATTCCTATGATCATCCGATCACTTTGGAATTTTGGTAGGACTCTGACGATCCTCCGGTCGTTGCAATTCTTATGATCATCCGATCATTTTGGAATCTTCGTAGGATTCTGACGATCCTCCGGTTGTTGCAATTCCTATGATTATTCAATCATTTGGAATCTTGGTAGGACTCTGACGATCCTCCGATCATGGTTTGATAAAACCCGATGTATTTGATGGAACTTATCCCATGTGTGGGATATGTTGCTAAGCTAGAGGTGTAAGAGATGAACACATGTTCACTGGCTGATGACGATTATTCGGGATGGCCGATTTTACTGGATACATTCTTGTGAAGACTCATGGTGATTAAGCTTACTAGGGAGATCCTTTGTTAAAAGGTTCTGTTAGACGGTGTGGCTAGTGATCGAGAGGGGGGGGGGGGGGGTGAATAGATCACCTCTTTAAAATTTAACGGATTTAAAGTTTTATCAGAGTTTTTAAAGTTGGCGGAAAATATCAGTCCCGAATCGACTTCCGTCTATTCTGAACCGCTACTAGAAAACCGGACACACGAGTTTAATGCTGGATTTGAATAAGAATGACAGAAACTATCAACACCAGAATTTTAGCTAATTGAATGCACTTATCATTAACGTCTATTTTCAATGAATAAAACCTAGCTAACAATTTTTTCAAACAGTTGGTGTGTATGTGATCAATGATGAACAGCAGTGGAATTTAGTTAAAGAAGTTTTCTTGCCACTGCTATCTTGCAAAGGTGCAATCACAACACACTAACTGAAATTGCGAAAACTATTTGAAACGTAAAGAGGATTAAGGTAAGAATACAATACGCAGAGATTTGGTAAGGAAGTTCCCCACGTCGTCCTCGCGTGTGGGTACGTCTCCCTCTCAATTTCAAATGAAATTGAGAACTTTGATTATCAATTATTACCGAATTCGTTGATACAAGGTTATGATACAAAGACAGAATTCTAAATTCCAAGAACTTCTTCTTGTATGAACCTCCACTTGATCTGAGCACGATCAAGAATTTCCTGCACGAAATTGCAAACAATTCACCGGTTCCACGACCTGCTTGCGAAATCCCCCGATCTCCAAACGCAACGCTGCGGCTGAATCTGTTCTGCAAACGTGACTCACAAACCCTCAAGAACACTCCAGTTCTTGAAGGACAAACCAGTAGGTTTTTCCTCGAAACCCCCTTCAATCTTCAACTCAGCTAGATCCTCGATCGTTCCACTGAAAACCACAGCTAGATCCTTGATCGTACCACTGAACGTTATCTCGTTGATCCTTTTGTCCGACGAACAACAATGATTATGTGTTGATGTTCTTGAAGAAAAACGATTGAGAAGATGAATAAGATGAAGTCTCTTTCAGGTTTCTGAAATGCTCTGAAACAACTGCTGCTACACTGCTTTGATCTTGTGTACAATTGTTTTTCCCTCTAAGAATTCGTATTTTGCACTGCTGTCATAACATCTCTTATATATGCTGAAAACAGAAACTGTTAGAACATAAAACAAAATTATGCATTGATACATGAGGGTATGCATCGATGCATACTGTAAGATATATGAGTTTTTGGTGAAATGAATTAAGCATGTATCGATGCATAATTCGTATGTATTGATGCATATGACATTTCCACTAACATGGATCGATGCATAATACACATGCATTGATACATAGGATGTTTCAACTGATCATGGATCGATGCAAGGCTCGTATGGATCGATCCATAGAGCATTTTGCCTGCTCATGTATCGATACATGACTCGTGTGCATCGATGCATACTGAACAAAAAAGTTTTGTAATTTGCAACATACTGTATGGATCGATGCATAGGCTTATGTGTTGATGCATACTGACACAAAATGGATTTTATGAGTTATTTAAAGAGATGTATCAATGTAGATCTTTATGTACAGACATGCAACAATAGAATGGGATAAAACACACTAAAAACACTCATGTGTCATGTATGGTAATGCACAGCCATCATTAGGATGGTGATCACATAATTTGCTATCATTCAAAATCTATTCAAAGTAAAGAATTTTCTCACAAACTCCCCCTTTTTGATGATGGCAAATTTTTGGCAAGATGTGTGATACTCCCCCTGAGTTTGTGCATATCTGCATTTTCTCCCCCTTTGTCAACATCAAAAAGAGGAAAAAACAGGTTTATCAAGGTAGCATGTTGTAGCAGGACATGGCAAAAAATTGATAAAAAGCTATCAATCACAAAGAAGGAAGCTTCAAAGTAAAGAATCATTCACAAAGAATGACGAATAAGGGCAATAACAATAGAGATAAACAGAAAGTGAAAAGCATTTAAAGATTCGAACGAGTTTAAGAATTACATAAGCTAAACCATATATTGTGCAACAAAATAAAACTTGAGCAATATGAGATGAAATGCAGTGAGATGAAATGATGGTGGGTTAATTGGGATTGTGGCCACCACAGGACTCCTCATCATCTCTGGCAGGATCTCTGTAGCTTGGCGGAGGCGGAGGAGGAGGCATTGTGTCTGGATTTTGGCCCATGAAGAAGTATTGCCTAAATCGGTCCTGAACTTCAATACTTCTAAATCTATCCATAATACCAGGATTTTCGCGGCAGTCGTCCATAAAGCCAGACATTTCATTGTAGAAAACTTGGTGCCACTTAACCAAGTCTTGGTGCCAAGCGTATTGATTCTGATACATCCGTGTATGCTCATCATGCCAATCACGATGCTCCTTGTGCCACTCAGTTTGTTGTACATTCCAATACCGTGCCTCTTCATGACGTTCTTTGTTGGCAATTTCCATCTATTGAAGCATATGAGTGATGTCCGCATTAGGTATTGAGGATGAAGTACCACCGGAGAACGGAGGGGCTGTAGGTTCAGGTACATAGTTGGTAGGAGACCACCTTCGTGGCACCCAATCACCCCAACCAGCATTGGCCTCAGCTTGAGGCACATCTTCTTCAGGCGCATCCTGCATTTCTTCATCAGGCTGATCTTCAACGACATAGATTCGTTCAGAAGGCTCATCAAAGTTGTAGATTCTTGTTTTGGATTTTCTTTCAAAGAAGTAGAAGCATTTACGGTCCTTATCCCACCGATATCCCATATGCGATAGAGTGGAAGAGTCAAACTCTTGAGCAACAGATGGAGATAGGAGAGGAACTAGAGGTATTGCAACATTCCAAAACTTAAGAATTTTCATTATTTGAGAGGCATAACCTAGAGCAACATTCTTGGAGCTGTTGCGCGCGAAAAATAGACGTTTTACAAAGTAGTTTGCCCAATTTAAGAGAACCTTATTTTGCAGAATGTAGAGAAGGTGTATGCTTGCCCTGTCCAACCGAGAATGGCCACTGTTTGTTGGACGCAGAATGTGTGTGATAATCCAATGAAGAATGCGCAGAGTTTGCTTTATCATACCGGACGTGACGTGTTCATCCTCATTCAGCGGTCTGTCTATCTTTAAGATAGATGGAGTAAAGTCCTTCATGTCAAACTCAGTATCAAATTTCAGGTCATGCCAGGACTTGAAATTCATCGACGGAGGCGGAATTTGAAACACCGTTTCCCAATCAGAGGCTTCAAAGGTATATGTTTTGACACCGATAGAACACCGGAACATATAGCCTCTACCAGTTTGTAAACCAGCATAAAAGGCCCGGATGAAATCCTCATGATAATCATCCTTTGTAGATAGAAAGGACCCAAGTCTTTGTGCATGTAGAAGTTCAACCACATCATGTAGATGCAGGTGAATATCATCTGTTTTATCAAAGACATGGGGTTTCATAACTAACCTTGTCTTGAAGGATTCCTCAAATTCAGCAGCAATAGCAGGATGAAGTAAGTCTAAGGCATTTGGAGGAACATCTGGTGGTTGCTGAGAAGTACCGGCTGTTTCCTTTCCTTTTCCTTTTCCTTTTGCTCTGGCTGGAATAGTGCGTGGAGGCATGGTGATGTGAGATTTAGGGTTTTTAGAGAGAGTGAAGATGAGGAAGATTAGGGTTAGCCACTGGTTTTGGGGTTTTTGAGGACAGATGATATGAAGTCTTGAGATAGGAAGTGATAGGGTTGGCTGATGTGTCGATGCATGAGAGAGAAAAAAAATGCATTTAATTCAAATAGCATCAGTATGTGTCGATGCAAATGGCCATGGATCGATGCCTATCATTCATTTTTGTTTATAACAGGTCTGTGTATCGATACATGCGATGGATGCATCGATGCATCCTGAACCAGTTGTTTAAAAGAAGTTGAAATCCAGAATATATGGATCGATGCATACATGTTTTGTGTCGATGCATACTGATGCCAAACCAGATTTTAATGAATTTTGATGCAGTATGGATATGCATTATGCACTATGTCATGATGGTTATGCCCAAGAAAGATTCATAAGTCATATTTTTAATGTGCAAACAATATAGGCAAACAATATATGCAACCAAATTTATATCAACGAGAGTAAGAACATTTGTTCTAACATACACAACCACTTAGCAGTAAGAGAATTGTAGAAAGGAGTGATATTACCTCTGTTGGCGTAATCTTGTGATGGATAATTGACATCTAAAACGTATCTTATCAACCAAGGTGAGGCATAATATAATTAAGAGCCAACATGCTTAAGACATCAAATGAGAAAGATCTAAGATCCCTAATTCACGACGAATGTTGAAGAAAGGTTCCGTTGCCAAAGGTTTAGTGAATATATCAGCAAGCTGATTTTTGGAGTCAACGTGCTCAAATACAACGTCTTCTTTTTCAACATGGTCACGAAGAAAGTGATGTCTAATCTCTATGTGTTTAGTGCGTGAGTGTAAAACAGGGTTTTTAGTAAGGTTTATGGCACTAGTGTTGTCACATTTTATAGGAATACGTTTGAGTTGAATGTTAAAATCTTGAAGTTGCTGCTTCAGCCATAAAATCTGAGCGCAACAACTACCAGCTGCAACGTATTTTGCCTCTGCAGTTGACAAAGCCACAGAAACCTGCTTTTTGCTATGCCAACTTACCAAGGAATTTGAAAACAGGTGACATGTACCACTTGTGCTTTTCCTATCTGATTTGCAGCCAGCAAAATCAGAATCGGAGTACCCTACTAAACTACAATCACTTCCTTTGGAATACCAAAGCCCATATTTAGGTGTTCCGTGAAGATATCTAAATATGCGTTTAACAGCTTTTAGGTGTGATTCCTTAGGATTTGATTGATAGCGTGCACACATACAAACACTAAACATGATGTCAGGTCTAGAAGCAGAAAGATACAAGAGAGATCCGATCATACCTCTGAACTTTTTGACATCTACACACTTACCATGCTCATCCTTATCTAGATTTCCGTTGGTAGGCATTGGAGTGTCAATTGATTTTGAGTCATTCATTCCAAAGCGCTTGAGTAGTTCTCTGCAGTATTTTGTTTGACATACTGCTGTACCCTCATCAAGTTGCTTAATTTGCAGTCCTAGGAAGTAATTCAACTCCCCCATTAGACTCATCTCAAATTCACCCTGCATAACCTTAGAAAATTCTTCGACCAAGTGTATGTTAGTTGAACCAAAAATTATATCGTCTACATAAACTTGAACTAAAAGAATGTGCTTCCCTTTGTGTTTAATAAAGAGAGTATTATCCACTTTACCTCTTGAATATCCATGATCAATTAGAAATTTTCTAAGCCTTTCATACCAAACCCGAGGGGCTTGTTTAAGACCATACAAGGCTCGTTTTAATTTGTAAACATGATCTGGATTTTCAACATTTTCAAAACCAGGAGGTTGTGAAACATATACCTCTTCATTTATGACACCATTAAGAAAAGCACTCTTTACGTCCATTTGGTAAAGCTTAAAATCATTAGAACACGCATAGGCAAGCAAAAGACGTATAGTTTCAAGGCGAGCAACTGGAGCATAAGTTTCCTCATAGTCTATGCCCTCCTCTTGGTTATACCCTTGTGCTACTAAACGTGCCTTGTTCCTAGTAATCACTCCGTTTTCATCAAGCTTATTTCTAAAAATCCACTTAGTGCCTATGATATGATGATCTCACGGACGAGGGACAAGTTCCCAAACATCATTTCTTTTAAATTGATTAAGCTCTTCTTGCATGGCCATTAGCCAAAATTCATCAATCAAGGCCTCTTTGGCATTTTTAGGTTCTACTTGTGAAACAAACGCGAAGTGAGAACAAAAATTACTTATCTTAGAACGGGTCATTACTCCCTTTGAAATGTCTCCCAAGATGTTGTCAATGGGATGGTCTTTTGAGGATTTCCAAGCTGTTGGAAGATCATTCACTTCAGCTGTCTTTTCTTCCTCTTTTTCTTCATGACTAGTATCTCCCTCCTTCTCATGGGCAGCTGTTTTGGATTGATCAGTTTCCTCAACAGCTTCCTTGAGTATGTCTTTTGTAGATACACCTGCGTCATCAAAAGAAATAGCTTTTCCGACATTTTTCGGATAAGACTCATCAAAAGAAACATGAACAGATTCTTCAATAGTAAGTAAACGCTTATTATACACTCTATATGCTTTACTTGACAGTGAGTAACCAAGAAAGATACCTTCATCCGCTTTTGCATCAAACTTCCCAATATTTTCCTTACCGTTATTCAAAACAAAACACTTACAACCGAATACGTGAAGATGTGACAAGTTTGGTTTTCTTCCTTTCAAAAGTTCATAAGGAGTTTTATTTAAAATAGGGAGAATTAAGATTCTGTTTAAAACATAACAGGTTGTGCTGACAGCATCAGCCCAAAAGTATTTTGGTAATCCACCCTCATTAAGCATTGTTCTTGCCAACTCCTCTAAAACACGATTTTTACGCTCCACAACGCCATTTTGTTGTGGAGTTCGAGGAGCTGAAAAATTATGCTCAATACCATACTTGTCACAGTACTTCTCAAAGTGATAATTTTGAAATTCACCACCATGATCGCTACGAATTGTAACTATTTTGGAATTCATTTTGTTTTGGGACAGATTTGCAAAATTCTTAAAAGCAGAAAAAGTTTCATCTTTGCTATGAAGGAATATAGTCCAAGTAAATCTAGAATAGTCGTCAACGATTACAAAACCATAGTAATTTCCACCTAGGCTCTTTGTCCTAGAAGGTCCAAAGAGATCCATATGGAGAAGCTCAAGAGGTCGTGAAGTTGAAATTACATTTTTAGATTTAAAAGAGACCCTCGTTTGCTTTCCCATTTGGCACGCGTCACATAGGTGGTCTTTTGAAAATTTTATTTTTGGTAGACCGACTACTAGATCCTTAGATACAACCTTATTAAGCAAATCGAAATTAACATGCGCTAAACGTCTATGCCAAAGCCAAGAATCATCATTCAAGGTGACTAGACATTTAGTACTTGTTAAAGGTACATCAAAAAGGTCAAGCATATAGATATTGTTTACTCTTACACCCTTAAACACAATGTTCTGTTCAGCATGTTCAATTATGCAGCAAGTTTTTGTGAACGAAACTTTATAGCCCATGTCGCATAGTTGACTTATGCTTAACAAATTGTGTTTAAGTCCCTCTACTAGATGGACATTTGAAATAGTAGTGGTGGAGGGATTACCTACACTACCTTTGCCGAGTATAGCTCCTTTGTTATTGTCTCCATAAGTAACATATCCCTTCTTCTTTGCCTTGAAGTCTATAAAAAGCGATATGTCACCGGTCATGTGCCTCGAGCAGCCGCTGTCAAGAAACCACCTTCTATCTGCGGAAGCAAGGCACTCATCCTACAATATCAAAAGAGAGAAGTTGGTACCCAATTTTCATTGGGTCCAAGTGGGTAAGTGCTAACATGGTTGCCCTTTGGCTTCCATTGATAAATACCTTTAGGAACAAGAAATCTCCTAAACTTGCATTTTTCAATGGTATGGCCAGCATGACAACAATAATGACATAAACCATGATGATGCGTTTGTTGTTTCTTGTTCATTAAATCCTTTAGAATAAAAGAGTATTTTGCATATGGTGGATTTAATGACTTCTTAAACAACCTAGAGTCAACGACATAAGTAACCTTAGGTTGTAACGCTTTTTCTAATTTGACCTTGAGAGTGTTTACCTCTTTTTGCCAAATATGACAAGCATCACAATACCTAACTTTACTACATCCATCAATGTCAATATATTTTGAATTTTCTGCAATACTAGCTTTTAATGATTCTAAAGCATTTTCAGCTTTGTATACTTTACCTTCCAGAAATGAAAAAATTTGTTTATCGGAAGATAATCTTTTAAAAGCATCTACAGCTTCGTTATGTAGTTTTTCAAAAGCTATTTTCAGTTCAGAAAAAGACATAGAAGAGAAATTATTATAATAGGCTTGTTTTACCTTTTTGTCATTGATTTTCTTCTTGTGGTAGGGCAGATTTTTTGTGTGAGCCATTAGGCACAGATTTGCGGCTCCATCACTATCACTTGAGCTTTGTATGCTTGATGAATCACTATCACTTTCCCATGCGATGTACGCTCTTCTTTGTTTGCTGTACCCTTTTGTCGCATCCGCGAAAAACAACCGGCGGGCTGAAACAAAACAACACAGAGCCGCCACCGTGCGTTATTTATCCCAAAGAGGGAAATGAAACGCTCAGAGTAAACCTGGGAAAGACATGGTCTCGCGACCAAAGAGAATGGGATCGGGAGTCGGTTATGCGAAGGGAAGGTATTAGCACCCCTACGCATCCGTCGTACTCGACGGGATCCACGCTCTAAAAGAAAGAAAAGGTTGCTAAACAAACATCACACACACACACACTGAAAATAACACAGGTGGGAGAAGAGGGGAGAGGGCTCGCTAGGATATCGCATCCTATGCCTACGTATCTCGTCTGGAACGAGAATCAGAGCTACCGTAGTTCGGCTCACGCACGCCAAACAAAACAAACACACAAGCAGGCAAACATGGAACCCGAACGCCAATCGCTAGACTTACATCAGCTTCCGAACCAAACAAACCCACACTGGAAACCAGATGCCACTTGATGGACTTATACCGGACTCCAAGCACACAACAAGAGGATACAGAATGCCAATCACTAGGCTTACATCCATCTCCTACACACACAAGAACACACAAGCAACAGGTTACTAAGGAGTCGGGAACTCGAGCCTAGCAACTGTCAAGCAAACACACACAAAAAGAAAAAAAGGGTGCCCGGAGAGATCTCGCACGACCTAAGTCAAGGTTTCTAGCTAACTTGCACAAGCTGCAAGCTAATCCTAAACAGGCAAAGCAAAACATGCAAGCATAATCAAAACAAAGCAAACATTCACAATTAGCACACACTATATACAGTCAAGGTGGGCTCACACAAGGGTTAGGCTGCAAAAGCAAGCCAACTGTATCAGGTGATGTTAGCTCTTAACCCTAACATTGAGAGTTAGGGTGAAGCTGATGAAAGGAAGTGAGGGGTGTGCCTCACAGCTCTTATCCCTAGCCAGGGAGAGCTTCAGACAATGAAGTGTGGGTTCAGAAAGTGGGAACCCTTCTACACTTATGACTCTGACTCAACTGTACAACTGTACAAGGATCTTGGGTTAATATCCCAATGCATCAACACAGTGGTGTGAGCAGAGGGATGACTCAAAAAGAATAGCAGGAGATGGATTGCACATCTCTTGGGTTCTGCCAATTGCCTTATCAAAGGTCTTTTCCTGCTTGGCACAAATATAAACAAGCACAAGCATCGCCTCTTAAGGAGGACTTCGGACAGGTGCCTGGCCAAGTAACAGGCCAGGTCTTCCAGACTACATGGAGTTAGGATGTTATACCTTAGTGCTTAAGCTACCAAGCAAAGCCAAGCAAGTTCAAAAAGGAACTATAGCAACTAAGGTACCTGAAATCAATCCAGCATAATCAGTATACCAGACAAACAATAAGCAAACAGACAATGGTCAACAGTTAACTATACAGTCAAACAACAGTCAATGCACAAAGGTGCAAGCCACATGGCACAAACTCAAGTTTCAAAACCTACAAAACAAACTCAAAGTTATTCATAAACAAGCAACAAGCCAACTCCAATTGAGTGCACATCATCAAGCATAAGCAATTGTGCTTTTAACCTGAAACAAAGCTCAAATGTGAGAGTACAAACCACTAGTACAAGACTAGGGTCAAAATGAGAGCAAAAATCCAAAACAGAACATGAAACTTATCAAAAATCAAGATCAATCAAATAAGAATCAAATCCAAGTGGTTTCACATTCATATCATCAACCATTATCATTTCATGAAGCAAAGAGTGCAAAACATGCAATTAGAACCTCAAAGGACCAAACAGAATGATTCAACTCACATCAACTCACAAACATTTCAATAAATCACCAAAAAATTCATGATCAAACAGCATTCATAACATGACCTACATACCAAATTTCAACTCATTTGGACCAAGGGAAACAAGTCAATGAAATTCATAAAGTCAACACATATTCAAACAAGCTCATACAAGGCACCAAATCATGCATCCACTTCAATTAAGCACAAAACAGAATTGGCATAAGATAAATGAACCAAATCAAAGCCAAGATACACTTCCAGATGTCTAAAACACATGTATAAAATTTCAGGTCCATCCAATAAGAAACCAGAATTTCACAAATCATATAAAATAATGTATCACAAGAAGTCAACAATTGGTCAAGCAGGGGAGAAAATCTCAATCAAATTGGAAATGCACTCAAAAAATCCAGGAAAATTCACAAACATTCGCAACATCCCTAAGCATCAACATGCAAAATCTCAGCTCATTTCAAATTCAATAGGCATGGCAACAAAAATCAGGAAGTTGCACAAGAAATGGTGTGAAACAAATTGTCACACCTCTAATGATCAGGTCATATCTCACAATCCAGGAAAGCAAAAATCACAAACCATATATCAAATGACCAGGAATGAGTCTAGAACATACATGCAAAATTTCAAGATTTTCCAATTAAGCATCATCATTTCATGATCCAAACATCAAGCAAGGTGCAAGCAAACACATGTTCATACAAACCCTAGGCCATTCCAAAAACCACACGTGCACAATTTTTGCAAAAATATCCATTAAATTGTAGAGATCACAAGGATTATGGCACAAAAAATTTCATTCAATTTGGACAATTATTTCATGAGATATGGATTTTAGAAGTAATGGAAAAAATAAAAAAAAGTATGGAATGGCATGTGAAGTCATGTGAACATATGAAAATAAATGTCCAAAAGCCAAAATGAGAAAGTGCTCTAGCAAGGAATCGAAGGCGGTACAGTTTTGAAAAGTGGCGCGCTAACACCAACAGCATGTACAGTACGCGAAAATGTGGATCAAACGCTATTTTCTGGAAAATTTTCAAAGCTTCATCATGTTCTTCATGAGTTCATAGGTCCAAGAACAAATCTCCACAAAATCACACAAACCTTATATCAATGGAAAGGTCTCACTACGTACATCATGAATATCACATCCATTAAGCCTAATTCTTGCTAATTTAAGAGAATCGAATCAAAACATATTTGAGCACAAAACTTCAAATCAACATAACTTGTTCGTTTCTCAACCAAATTCAGTGAAACAAATTGCAGAATGATCTACTAAGAAAGATCTACAAGAATCATCAAACAATTCCAAGAATCATTGAAGTCGAAAACTCACCTTAATTTGAGGACAGTTGCGAAATTGACGTCGTTTGGCCTTGGAACACAAAAACAGATGTGCTATGATGATGTGGAAGATGAATGGAACAAAGTTTGTTGCTCAATTACGCACGATCTAGCTCAAATCTTGAATTGCCATTGATGCACCTCTCTTTAACAGTCCATGAATTTGCTTGATAGTGATGATTCCTTGCTTCAATTAGCTTCAACAATGATTGTAGATGATGAAACAATGAAGATCTTGGCTAGGCTTGTGAAGAAATTGCAAAAAAGTGAAGATGAAAAGTTGAGAGAATTTTGCAATTTTGGATCTAGATCTGAGATGAATGAATGTTAATCTGATTTTCTGTTATGATTAACCATTTATATGATGCACTAATCCATTTTGTTAATCAAGTTTAGCCAAATGTGAGTGATTAGTGAAAATGCACTTTTATGCTAAATGGTAATTAGCCAATCCACCCTCACTTATGCCAAACCAATGCAACAGTGCCAATTTCTGGTTTGAGCAACTTTCAAATGGTATCTGTGAGCTATTGCAAGTGGAATCATGTGAAAACAAGGCTTAATTCTCAAAATCACCTTTTTCCCTCCCTTTTTCAAAATTGGTCCACTTGAAAAATGGACTTTTTATGTGATGAGTTTTCATGACAGGTGATGCTTGTTTTGGATAGAGGGCATCAAAAGAATTTTGCTCAAAGAAACCTCACTCCATTTGGCCTTGTGAATCAAAAGTTATGCAACTTTGAAATTCAACTTTTTGGACAATGATCAATCCATAACTTGCCAACCACACATGAGAAATTCATGTTCTTGGACTTTTTGGAAAGGTGAGAGCAAAATCTACAACTTTCATGTTGGACAAAATTTCATTTGAAGCATTTTTGGACATGTAATTTTGAGGAGAAAAACGTTCCATTTTTGGCAAATTTGAATTACAAGTCACTTTCTATTTTTGGAAAGTTTTCATCTGACTTTATTTTCTTCATTCTTGATGTTTGAAATGTCAAATGAAACTTGTTTGGACATGAATAAAGTGTCTCTAACCCTCTCCCACCTCCAAATCCATCAGTTGACTTGTGGTTGACTTTTGTTGACTGATAAATGAATTGGCTGTGCACTGATCAACTTGAGCCTCAATCTCCTGATGAAATGGCTCAACCATGAAACCCTAGCTTCCATAAGCTCAATAAAATCATATGATGATCCCCATATCCATTGAAAACCTCATCTCCTTGACAAGCCCTGATTGGCACAATGCAGATGATTAGGGTTGACCAGAGGTCAAAACCCTAATCCCAAGGAACCTGATCAAGCATATTGAATCTCTTGGTGATGACAAAACCATGATGATGATGATGTACCATTCCAACCAAGATAAAGCTCAACCTCCTTGAGGCACCAAGAAACCCTAATTTGAATCACAAACCCTCAGATGGCTAGTGATCAGTTCAATGAAACCCTCAACTTGAATCTCAACCTCTTTATCTTCTGATCAAGACCTAGGAGGATGACTTACTTGTTGTGGCCAAATGATATGCAAAGATGCAATGACTAATGACCTACAAAATGATATGTAATATGTTAAGCTTGTCCCAAGAGAGGAGGGCAAATTTTGAGGTGTTACAGCTGCCCCTATTCAATCCACTGTGAACCTGTCGATATGAATAGCCTCGACTTTCAGATGATCAGGATGAAGAGTGATTGAATACCAAGAACAGACGAACAATTTGCACTCTGATGGGAAAATAATTAACAATGCCTGTCAGAATCGGCGAAGAAGCAATCTTGAGGAAGAATCCGTCTGGTACGGAGAAAGTCAGCCGGAATACCGAAACAAATACGTCGACCTGGATACCAAAATAGATGGTAACGCAGGGATAACCATGGCCTGAATACCACATCCGCTGGGGATTATTATCTCTTTTTTGCTTTTCTTGAACCTCGAAAACTTTTTTTTTAATTAATAATCTCTTTTTGCTTTTCTTGAACCCTGAAACTTTCTTTTCTGATAATCTCTTTTTCGTTTTCTTGAACCCCGAAACTTTCTTTTCTGATAATCTCTTTTCGTTTTCTTGAACCCCGAAATTTTCCTTCCTGATAATCTCTTTTTCGTTTTCTTGAACCCTAAAATTTTCCTTCGCGCAAGTGATCCCGGATCACTGCATTTGAACCCCGACATCTTGTTTGCCAAAATAATGAACCCCATTCTCCATTTGAACCCCAATCGCCTGACGATAACTCGCGATCGCCATTGTGAACCCCGTTCTCCAGAAAACACCTCGTGTCTCCTTTTCTCCATTTGAACCCCGCTCTCCAGAAAATGCCTCAACATTTCCCTTTCTCCATTTGAACCCCGTTCTCCAGAAAATCCCTCAACATTTCCCTTTCTCCATTTGAACCCCGTTCTCCAGAAAATGCCTCAACATTTCCCTTTCTCCATTTGAACCCCGTTCTCCGTTTTCTTGTGATAATTCCGCTGGCAAAGTCGGAAATAACACCAAACACCACTCTGAGGGCGACATATCAGAGGGTACACCTTCACAAAAGGAAGGTAACATGTGCATCTCTTCCTCAGAAGACACCCATAACGACCTCTGTTGGCCTCAGCCAAAGTCTAAGGTGACACATGAACAGAAGATAATCCTGAGGACCTCATCCCGGATACAATCTTCAACTCCAATCTCCATTTGGACCCCGTTCTCCAGAAAATGCCTCAACATTTCCTTTTCTCCAATTGAACCCCGATTGTCGCGCTGATCGCGTAACGTCCTTTGATTTCATTTCCATCTCCGCCCGACGGAAAAATTTCCTCCAGTATCGCACTACTGGGGAACATTGCTGATCTGACATCATGATGCTAGACTCCTCAGAGTAACATCTTCACCTTCTGTCTCGCACGACAGAAATCTCCTCCAGTATCGCACTACTGGGGAATATTGTTGATACAGTACCAAAGAAAACTCGACCAGACATTAACCAATGACCGGGAGGGAACTCGACGTTTTCTGGACATCGAACGATGATGTCTACTGACACCAAAGAAAACTCGACCAGACACTTACTGATGACTGGGAGGAAACTCGACGTTTACTGGACATCGAACGATGATGTTTACTGACACCAAAGGAAACTCGACCAGACACTTACTGATGACTGGGAGGGAACTCGACGTTTACTGGACATCAAACAATGATGTTTACTGACACCAAAGAAAACTCGACCAGACACTTACTGATGACTGGGAGGAAACTCGACGTTTACTGGACATCGAACAATGATGTTTACTGACACCAAAGAAAATTCGACCAGACACTTAGTGATGACTGGGAGGAAACTCGACGTTTACTGGACATCGAACAATGATGTTTACTGACACCAAAGAAAACTCGACCAGACACTTACTGATGACTGGGAGGAAACTCGACGTTTACTGGACATCGAACAATGATGTTTACTGACACCAAAGAAAACTCGACCAGACACTTACTGATGACTGGGATGAAACTCGACGTTTACTGGACATCGAACAATGATGTTTACTGACACCAAAGAAAACTCGACCAGACACTTACTGATGACTGGGAGGAAACTCGACGTTTACTGGACATCGAACAATGATGTTTACTGACACCAAAGAAAATTCGACCAGACAGGGATCGACACGACACTTACTGGTATCGCAAGGACGACATCCACATATGTCCAAACCAGACAGACGATTGCCGGGGAATAACTGGGAAATACTGTTGCTCCAGAATCACAATGTTGAACTCCTCAGAGTAACACCTTCCAACTTCCATCTCGCACGACAGAAATCCTCCTCCGATATCGCACTACCGGGGAATACCATCGACCCAACATCACGATGCTCAACTCCTCAGAGTAACATCTTCACTGACTGGCAAAACCCATTTTCAGATGGTAACCATGGCTTGGGGTTACTAATACTTGCAATACTGCTGATCCTCCAGCTAGCGAAACCACTTCTCAAACGGTAACCACGGCTTGAGACTAGCTTATGCTTGCGATGCTCATGCATGATTGATTTTTTAGCGTAATGCTCCATAGTCATGGAAATGCTACGCGATTTATTATGCAGTATGTTATGCTTATCTACATGATGAATGCATAAAAGTATCCCCCTCAAGGGACTCTTCTGAGGAGCGCGAGGCGCTCTGCTGAGGAACTCGTCATTGCTTCAACTCCACCCTGCTGGGGAATAACACTGCTACTGGGGAATGGGCAACCCCTGCTGGGGAAAAACCTCCTTTGCACCCGATCCGCTTGGGGACATTGCTGGGGAAGTATCCACCAACGCACTCTGTGGGGAAACAACGGTCTCTAACTTGCTGGGGATATCAATCCCGACTTCGCTTGGGAAACCACCGCACACAGATACTTTTGCTGGGGAAATTGCAACCTTCAGGCCTGGCGACTGAGGAAGCATCGATCTAAAACCTGCTGGGGAATTAGTCCTCACAACTCTGCTTAGGGAGATGAGGAAAGTCTAATAATGAACATCCGTCGACTCGTCGAACCAGGGCACTCAATATCCAACTCCAGTGTCAGCTTTCCAATTTTGAGAACTCCCAGACTCGTCTGGCCTTTTCTGATTCATCACCTTGTACTCCCAACTGCCCCGTACTCGACGGAGAACGAACTCCTGGGATTGGTACAGACTTTTCAATCTTCAGACTTTGAAGAGTCTTCTTGATTAATATCCAGGATCGTCGTCCGTCTATCGTCTTTTCACCGTTCTTCAATTCATTCGTCCCTGATCGGACTTCATGGGGATTTGTTTTTGATTCAACAGCTTCCACATCACAACCTGCAAGTGAGTGAAAATATCTAACAACACCTGCAAAAGAGATCGTTAGATAAAATCGTGCCCCAAGCGTGTCAAGATTTCAACACTTGGGTCACTCAACCTTCCGAATAAGATTTCAAATTTTCAATCTTATAAACATGCATTGGAAGGGACCTGTATGTCTTAAAATGCAAAATTCTTTATCAAAAATATCTGGATGTTTTTGCAATCAAAGCAGTAATGAAAAACAAAAACAAAATCATTTGACTGAATATGCATTTTATTGACTGAAAAAGTGTGGCTCAAATGAGCAATACAAAGGAAGCAATTCCTGAAAAGAGGTAATTGCGCACAAAAGGAAAAATCTATCCTAATGGCAATGTGAAACCCGTGATCTCATCGAGTTCCAACTCGGTTACACCCCATATGTCCTCAGACTCTCCGTGCTTTCCGCCTTCTGAACAAGACGCTTCTGATTGATCCCTACCGGGTATTATCCATGATGCCTTAATCAAAGCGCAAACGATCATGCCAGACGCAGTTGTTCGTTTCAATCCCTCTTTTGCCTGGACCGCCCTTTCGGGTTTTCAGTCCACCGGGATACCCTTTTTGCCCAAGTCGCCTTTCCAGGTTTTCGACTTGCCAGGTGTACATTTCTTCCTTTTTATCCCTAATTTTTGCCCGAACCTTTCTTCTTTCTGTTTTTTGGTTCGCCGGGATGCCCATTTTTGCCTGGACTATTTTGTTCTTTTCGTCCAGCGGGTCTCTTTATACGAAGTATTTTTTAACTGCGTCCGCATTCACAGGGGATGGAAAGTCCTCGCCATCCATGGTCGTTAACAACAAGGCTCCACCAGAGAAAACCTTCTTAACCACGAATGGACCTTCATAATTGGGTGTCCATTTACCCCTACGATCGTTTTGAGGAGGAAGGATCCTTTTTAGCACCATATCACCCACATGATATACCCGAGGTCGTACCTTTCTGTCAAAAGCACGCTTCATCCGCTGCTGGTACAACTACCCATGACAAATGGCTGCCAGCCTCTTTTCCTCAATTAGGCTTAACTCTTCATACCGGGTCCTTACCCATTCAGCCTCTTGCAACTTCACGTCCATCAGGACTCTCTGCAATGGGATCTGGACCTCAGTAGGTAATATCACTCCATACCTGAGTGAGAAAAACGTTGCCCCAGTGGACGCACGCATCGAGGTTCGGTACCCGGGATACAAACTTCGTACTCAGCCACCATTGTTGGCGCATCCAAATGTTATCCGGGCAACAAATGGAATGTGAGATCCTTTTGGCGTAACCCAAGCGGCACTAACTCCTTCACACTAACCCCATCAGACATCAGAATCCGTTCGGATTCGGGGTCAGGCCCCTCCTCCGGAATCGGTTACTCTCGATCTTTCGATCTAAGCACCTCGAGATGTCCTCATCAGGGAACTCAAACTTCCTTGGTTGATAATCCTCAATGGGTTGCTGGGCGAGATAATCATACAATACACCCCTTGATTGCTTTCTGAGAGTATCACAAATCAGTCAATATTCTTTTGCACTCTCACAACCCGTCCGGTCAATGCTGGCTTCTCAAACACATACTCGATCGGATCCATCTTGGAAATCCACAAAGTGGTATGAACCAGCATATACTGTCTCAGTCAGCGAGCAGCCTATGCCGAAGTACAACAAGTTTCCTCGAGCCGTGAATGTATTATTTCACGGTTGATAAACTTTTTGCTAAGGTAAATTGCATGCTCTTTTCGACAAGACTCGTCATGCTGACCCAATACACCTCGTAGATCCCTCGAAGGCCGTTAAGTACAGATTAACAATTGCTCCTTCCACTGGAGGTATCAGAATCAGAGGTTCCTGCAACTTATTTTTTTATTTTTCAATGCCCCTTGGCAATCATTATTCCACCTAACCGTTTGATCCTTTTTTTTCAACAGCTTGGATATGGGTTCACTCGTGGCTGTTAGAGGAGATGTGAACCATGACATGTAGTTCAATCTACCTAATAGACCACAAACCTCTTTTTCTATTCTCGGTTGAGGCACTTTATTATTTTTTTTATTTTTATTTTTAGCAGGATCAACCTTGATTCCTCTTTTACAATGAACCCCAACAATTTACCGGACCGCACTCTGATAGTGCCCTCATTTGAATTCAACCTCAGTCTGAATTATCTCAACCGATCAAACGACTTGCCCCGGTCTGCCAGATGCCCCTCTCCTGCTTGGGACTTTGCTGTCATGTCATCAACATAGCATTCAATTTCATGATGAATCATATCATGAAACAAAGTCACCATGGCTCTCTGATAAGTAGCACTGGCGTTCTGCTTCCCTAGAGGACAGTCTTCTCTCCCTGGCAGCTTGCGCCCAACGACACCGGTATCCGACCCTGGCATATCCTGACACGATCATGCGAAGGTATCTATATGCTCTTTCAACAGGGCTACCATTCTGCTTTCGACTCGCCTCTGAAGCGGCCCCAATTTCACTTCCCTTCTGACCTCGGCGGTGCTTGGATTCACAATCTCAATCCGCTCCTCATGCGGCTGAATCACCTTCTCCTCTTATTTTAACAACCTGGCTAATTCCAGCAGATCACAATCTTCTTCGTCTTCTTCTTCGGCATGATAGATCGGATTGTCGAAGTCATATGAGGTGTAACCAAGTTGTTATCAATGAGATCCGGAGAATTATCTTTGAAGTCGGAACAAGCCAAATCAAAAAGGGAAAAAATGAAAACAAACATTGCCATTTTTATTTATTTTAAAACTGCAAAAATAAATGAAAAACAGGGAACACCGCTTTTAATTTGAAAAACATCCATTTATTAATGATGCAAAATGTTGCAAAATGAAACATGAGGTGGCCCTTACAATGGACCATTACGTTTCGGGCAAAACGTATGGCTTTCATGCAAATGAAATTGAAAACAGAAATATTACTCTTCCGGATGAGTGACAGTGATGATCTGTTTTAGACCTTCCAGTTCCCTGGTACGCACGATTTTATCCACGACTCCAGCTCGCAGTCACTGTCGATCTCTTCACCCATTGCATAGGCGTGACCCGGATCTAGCATTCCAGCACTGAAAAAAGTGAACGACGGACGACGTCCTCTGTTCTGCTCAGACGAGTCTTGATCTGGCTGATAGCCAACCCCAAACATATCCGCCTTTACCACAATGCCTATGATCTGTCCCCAACCTGGGATCTCTCCATTTCTCACTACTTCCACTGCCTGTTTGTAAGAAGAAATGGTCGGCTTTTTCTCTTTCTCAACACCAATGGCATTTTCCACCTTGACGGTTTCAGCTGCCAGACTGGGTGCTTTACGTCTTACATCGTCCACTTCTACTTTCATCATTCTCTGGATCGTTTCCCCAATCACTACACACCCCTTTGTGGCGACGGCCGCACAACAATCATCAACTCTAGGGAAAGCTCCATCCTTCATCAGAGGTTTTGGGACCACAGACATTGGAACTTTTAACTGATCCTCCTCAGTCACCTCAATCCCTCTCTTGTCCTTCGACATCACATTCATCCTCATAGGGCCATGCATCGGCATAAGATGAGCATTCACCTTTGGAGACGGTGCAAAGTTAATTGCCTTAGAATCCACCAAGTCCTGGACCACATGCTTAAAAGCTTTGCAATCCTCAATGTGATGTCCGGGTGCCTCGGCATGGAACTCACACCTGACATTCTCATCATAACTGGCAACCCTCTGATCCGATTTCCCTAGAACCAATGTCCTTCGCTGCACCAACCCCAAATCTTTCAACCTTTTAAACAGAGAGGCGTAAGTCACGGGCGACTTTTTGAAATGACGATTTGTCGTCCTTCTTCTCACTTGGCCCCCAGCTCTTTGTGTCCTCAATTGAGGTGACTGTTGTCGTTGTGGTGCAGGCGAATCACCAACAGGAATGGTTACGGTGGCAGCATAAGGGTGGTAACGATCCTTACCGCATTCTCTCTTTGCCTTCACACCAACTGATTCAACTTCCTTCTTGAGTTGATCATTGCCAGGGGGCTTCTTTACTACGGATGACAGAGCCTTTCCCTGAACTTTCTCCGCTTCCAACCATTTCTCAATCTTCTCCACCTTCTCAGCAATTACCTTCTGCCCCAAGGCGAGCCCCTGCACGACTTTGAACAACTCTCTCATCATCTCTTTCAGTTCGAGAATGTCGGCGTTGGGCGGATCCATCAGTTCGGATTTGTTGAGTCTAGGAGGGTATCCGGGCGGAAAAGCTGTGCGCATCGGTTAGATACTGACACCTACAAAACAGCAAACAGGTTAACATGACTCACAGATGCAACGCCTATCCACATGAGGAAAATTCCGTCCTTTGATTCTGGTTTCATCGAGACGGATAATATTTCACCAATAACATTCTGACATCCGGATGTCTCTCAACCAGATTCTCAATCCATAATACTCCCCATATGGCTAGACGTAGGTTTGATGCAGATGAATGCAAAATGAGAATGATGCAGATGTATGAATGCAATGCACTGTGCCACCCTCCAAGTCATCTGAACATCTTTTGCACTGAAGCCTGGTCTCTGAACCGATCACAACCATCTGAAGGAATATGTAACCACAGATCCGACTCAAGGGTTCCGAAATAAACGAAACTGAAAGATACATCACCATCATCACCAGGCAATCCCTGAGCAGACAACCATAACATTCTCTGAATCGGCCCGGGGAATCCTGAAATAAACGGATCCCCACTGATAAATATCACAGACAGCGCTCCGGCGTCTCGGTAATAAATGACCATAAATCCGACTTATAAATATGACTCTGATCCACGGAACCAATAGTCACCAACAAAGTCACCATCTGAACATGCATCTGAAAGAATCTCCCTCCCCTCACAGGTAAATTCTAATCAGGTCATCCTAAGGCGGATAATAGTCTCGACAATCGGGCAAAGATACTCAATGGGTTTGCCCTTTCGGGTGTGCCATTGTAGCTCCCTTAAGATCGTCTAAACCAAAGATCCGGGAAAGAACGGTCACCAGAGTCAATAGTTCAGATGAAGTAACTCAACCAGAGTGGATACTCCACAAAGGAAAAGCTCCCTCAAAAGAACCTCGTCCGGCTTGTGGTATGTCACGTTGCAACAATATGCTGATAAAGCAAATGAGGAACGTGAGACCACACTAATCCTAGGTGTATACTCGGGCCTGGGTTTTAGTCCCACTCAGAACACCCCCCCCCCCAAAAAAACAGAGGAACCACCTGTACAGAGGACAGCAACATGATAGTATGATGCATGCAAATATTTATGCAAATATATACACAACAAAATAATAAATGCAATAAATAAAGCAACACAAGCAACCTAAACTATCCTAGAGCGCTAGGAGAGACTCGCTTAGGGAAGATGGACCAGCTAGAGGTCAACTTCAATATGTCTCCAGTGGAGTCGCCAGCTGTCGCATCCGCGAAAAACAACCGGCGGGCTGAAACAAAACAACACAGAGCCGCCACCGTGCGTTATTTATCCCAAAGAGGGAAAGGAAACGCTCAGAGTAAACTTGGGAAAGACATGGTCTCGCGACCAAAGAGAATGGGATCGGGAGTCGGTTATGCGAAGGGAAGGTATTAGCACCCCTACGCATCCGTCGTACTCGACCGGAGCCACGCTCTAAAAGAAAGAAAAGGTTGTTAAACAAACATCACACACACACACTGAAAACAACACAGGTGGGAGAAGAGGGGAGAGGGCTCTCTAGGATATCGCATCCTATGCCTACGTATCTCGTCTGGAACGAGAATCAGAGCTACCGTAGTTCGGCTCACGCACGCCAAACAAAACAAACACACAAGCAGGCAAACATGGAACCCGAACGCCAATCGCTGGACTTACATCAGCTTCCGAACCAAACAAACCCACACTGGAAACCAGATGCCACTTGATGGACTTATACCAGACTCCAAGCACACAACAAGAGGATACGGAATGCCAATCACTGGGCTTACATCCATCTCCTACACACACAAGAACAAACAAGCAACAGGTTACTAAGGAGTCGGGAACTCGAGCCTAGCAACTGTCAAGCAAACACACACAAAAAGAAAAAAAGGGTGCCCGGAGAGATCTCGCACGACCTCCTGCCTACGTACCTCATCTGGTATGAGGATCAGGGCAACGTAGTTCCCCTGAACAGGGGAGAAAGACTAGCTTAACCAGATAACAGAGGGAGACACAACTAGGGAGACTAACTCGAGCCTAGATGTTATCATGCAAATCATCCCTAAGTCAAGGTTTCTAGCTAACTTGCACAGGCTGCAAGCTAATCCTAAACAGGCAAAGCAAAACATGCAAGCATAATCAAAACAAAGCAAACATTCACAATTAGCACACACTATATACAGTCAAGGTGGGCTCACACAAGGGTTAGGCTGCAAAAGCAAGCCAACTGTATCAGGTGATGTTAGCTCTTAACCCTAACATTGAGAGTTAGGGTGAAGCTGATGAAAGGAAGTGAGGGGTGTGC
This sequence comes from Lathyrus oleraceus, assembly GCF_024323335.1. Classification (NCBI taxonomy): domain Eukaryota; kingdom Viridiplantae; phylum Streptophyta; class Magnoliopsida; order Fabales; family Fabaceae; genus Lathyrus; species Lathyrus oleraceus. The sequence continues at coordinate 226,619,754 of NC_066584.1, forward strand.
CTCACAGCTCTTATCCCTGGCCAGGGAGAGCTTCAGACAATGAAGTGTGGGTTCAGAAAGTGGGAACCCTTCTACACTTATGACTCTGACTCAACTGTACAATTGTACAAGGATCTTGGGTTAATATCCCAATGCATCAACACAGTGGTGTGAGCAGAGGGATGACTCAAAAAGAATAGCAGGAGATGGATTGAACATCTCTTGGGTTCTGCCAATTGCCTTATCAAAGGTCTTTTCCTGCTTGGCACAAATATAAACAAGCACAAGCATCGCCTCTTAAGGAGGACTTCAGACAGGTGCCTGGCCAAGTAACAGGCCAGGTCTTCCAGACTACATGGAGTTAGGATGTTATACCTTAGTGCTTAATCTACCAAGCAAAGCCAAGCAAGTTCACAAAGGAACTATAGCAACTAAGGTACCTGAAATCAATCCAGCATAATCAGTATACCAGACAAACAATAAGCAAACAGACAATGGTCAACAGTTAACTATACAGTCAAACAACAGTCAATGCACAAAGGTGCAAGCCACATGGCACAAACTCAAGTTTCAAAACCTACAAAACAAACTCAAAGTTAGTCATAAACAAGCAACAAGCCAACTCCAATTGAGTGCACATCATCAAGCATAAGCAATTGTGCTTTTAACCTGAAACAAAGCTCAAATGTGAGAGCACAAACCACTAGTACAAGACTAGGGTCAAAATGAGAGCAAAAATCCAAAACAGAACATGAAACTGATCAAAAATCAATATCAATCAAATAAGAATCAAATCCAAGTGGTTTCACATTCATATCATCAACCATTATCATTTCATGAAGCAAAGAGTACAAAACATGCAATTAGAACCTCAAAGGACCAAACAGAATGATTCAACTCACATCAACTCACAAACATTTCAATAAATCACCAAAAAATTCATGATCAAACTGCATTCATAACATGATCTATATACCAAATTTCAACTCATTTGGACCAAGGGAAGTAAGTCAATGAAATTCATAAAGTCAACACATATTCAAACAAGCTCATACAAGGCACCAAATCATGCATCCACTTCAATTAAGCACAAAACAGAATTGGCATAAGATAAATGAACCAAATTAAAGCCAAGATACACTTCCAGATGTCTAAAACACATGTATAAAATTTCAGGTCCATCCAATAAGAAACCAGAATTTCACAAATCATATAAAATAATGTATCACAAGAAGTCAACAATTGGTCAAGCAGGGGACAAAATCTCAATCAAATTGGAAATGCACTCAAAAAATCCAGGAAAATTCACAAACATTCTCAACATCCCTAAGCATCAACATGCAAAATCTCAGCTCATTTCAAATTCAATAGGCATGGCAACAAAAATCAGGAATTTTCACAAGAAATGGTGTGAAACAAATTGTCACACCTCTAATGATCAGGTCATATCTCACAATCCAAGAAAGCAAAAATCACAAACCATATATCAAAATGACCAGGAATGAGTCTAGAACATACATGCAAAATTTCAAGATTTTCCAATTAAGCATCATCATTTCATGATCCAAACATCAAGCAAGGTGCAAGCAAACACATGTTCATACAAACCCTAGGCCATTCCAAAAACCACACGTGCACAATTTTTGAAAAAATATCCATTAAATTGTAGAGATCACAAGGATTATGGCACAAAAAAATTCATTCAATTTGGACAATTATTTCATGAGATATGGATTTTAGAAGTAATGGAAAAAATAAAAAAAAGTATGGAATGGCATGTGAAGTCATGTGAACATATGAAAATAAATGTCCAAAAGCCAAAATGAGAAAGTGCTCTAGCAAGGAATCGAAGGCGGTACAGTTTTGAAAAGTGGCGCGCTAACACCAACAGCATGTACAGTATGCGAAAATGTGGATCAAACGCTATTTTCTGGAAAATTTTCAAAGCTTCATCATGTTCTTCATGAGTTCATAGGTCCAAGAACAAATCTCCACCAAATCACACAAACCTTATATCAATGGAAAGGTCTCACTACGTACATCATGAATATCACATCCATTAAGCCTAATTCTTGCTAATTTAAGAGAATCGAATCAAAACATATTTGAGCACAAAACTTCAAATCAACATAACTTGTTCGTTTCTCAACCAAATTCAGTGAAACAAATTGCAGAATGATCTACTAAGAAAGATCTACAAGAATCATCAAACAATTCCAAGAATCATTGAAGTCGAAAACTCACCTTAATTTGAGGACAGTTGCGAAATTGATGTCGTTTGGCCTTGGAACACGAAAACAGATGTGCTATGATGATGTGGAAGATGAATGGAACAAAGTTTGTTGCTCAATTACGCACGATCTAGCTTAAATCTTGAATTGCCATTGATGCACCTCTCTTTAACAGTCCATGAATTTGCTTGATAGTGATGATTCCTTGCTTCAATTAGCTTCAACAATGATTGTAGATGATGAAACAATGAAGATCTTGGCTAGGCTTGTGAAGAAATTGCAAAAAAGTGAAGATGAAAAGTTGAGAGAATTTTGCAATTTTGGATCTAGATCTGAGATGAATGAATGTTAATCTGATTTTCTGTTATGATTAACCATTTATATGATGCACTAATCCATTTTGTTAATCAAGTTTAGCCAAATGTGAGTGATTAGTGAAAATGCACTTTTATGCTAAATGGTAATTAGCCAATCCACCCTCACTTATGCCAAACCAATGCAACAGTGCCAATTTCTGGTTTGAGCAACTTTCAAATGGTATCTGTGAGCTATTGCAAGTGGAATCATGTGAAAACAGGGCTTAATTCTCAAAATCACCTTTTTCCCTCCCTTTTTCAAAATTGGTCCACTTGAAAAATGGACTTTTTATGTGATGAGTTTTCATGACAGGTGATGCTTGTTTTGGATAGAGGGCATCAAAAGAATTTTGCTCAAAGAAACCTCACTCCATTTGGCCTTGTGAATCAAAAGTTATGCAACTTTGAAATTCAACTTTTTGGACAATGATCAATCCATAACTTGCCAACCACACATGAGAAATTCATGTTCTTGGACTTTTTGGAAAGGTGAGAGCAAAATCTACAACTTTCATGTTGGACAAAATTTCATTTGAAGCATTTTTGGACATGTAATTTTGAGGAGAAAAACTTTCCATTTTTGGCAAATTTGAATTACAAGTCACTTTCTATTTTTGGAAAGTTTTCATCTGACTTTATTTTCTTCATTCTTGATGTTTGAAATGTCAAATGAAACTTGTTTGGACATGAATAAAGTGTCTCTAACCCTCTCCCACCTCCAAATCCATCAGTTGACTTGTGGTTGACTTTTGTTGACTGATAAATGAATTGGCTGTGCACTGATCAACTTGAGCCTCAATCTCCTGATGAAATGGCTCAACCATGAAACCCTAGCTTCCATAAGCTCAATAAAATCATATGATGATCCCCATATCCATTGAAAACCTCATCTCCTTGACAAGCCCTGATTGGCACAATGCAGATGATTAGGGTTGACCAGAGGTCAAAACCCTAATCCCAAGGAACCTGATCAAGCATATTGAATCTCTTGGTGATGACAAAACCATGATGATGATGATGTACCATTCCAACCAAGATAAAGCTAAACCTCCTTGAGGCACCAAGAAACCCTAATTTGAATCACAAACCCTCAGATGGCTAGTGATCAGTTCAATGAAACCCTCAGCTTGAATCTCAACCTCTTTATCTTCTGATCAAGACCTAGGAGGATGACTTACTTGTTGTGGCCAAATGATATGCAAAGATGCAATGACTAATGACCTACAAAATGATATGCAATATGTTAAGCTAGTCCCAAGAGAGGAGGGCAAATTTTGAGGTGTTACACCTTTTGGTGAAGCTTTTCCTTGATTCTTATACTTCATAGGACAGTCTGTTTTATAATGTCCAGATTTACCACAATTAAAACAAGATCCTCTTCCTCTATTCTTCTTATTCTCTTCCTGTTTTGAATCTGTAGATTGTCTTTGAAACTTCATGAGATTTTTGTCGGAATGCTTGACTCCGTTCTTTCGAATGAATCTATTGTATCTCCTTACAAACAGTCCCATTTCCTCATCATCCGAGTCTTTGTCACTACTTGAATCATTGTTGCTTTGCTCTTTTCGTGAGGACTTAGAGCTAGAGGCCACAAGAGCTATTGGCTTCTTCTCTCCCTCTTTGTCTCTTTTCTTCTCCTTTTCCTTTTTACTTTTGTTCTCGTATTTTTCAAGACTTTCCAATGCTTGCTGATGTTCTTCCAGCTTTCCAAACAGAGTTGTAATCGTAAGTCTCGTTAGATCGTTGGCTTCCTTAATTGCTGTTACTTTAGGTTGCCACTCCCTGCTAAGACACCTCAGAATTTTATTAGTAGAAATTTCATTGGAAATAGGTTTTCCAAGCGCATTCAACCGGTTAGTGAGATGAGTGAATCTCTTTTGCATGTCGGAGATAGATTCTCCTTGTTTCATGCGAAAGAGCTTAAACTCTTGATTGAGTGTGTTAATGCGGGACTGTTTTACTTCAGTGGTACCCTCATGGGCAACTTCTAAAGCATCCCACATTTCTTTAGCTGTCGTGCAATGGGATACTCGATAATACTCATCAACACCAAGTGCTGAAATTAGCATGTTTCGAGCTCTCCAATCACACGACCACTTTTTCTCATCTTTCTCATTCCAATCATCTTCTGGTTTAGGTACTATGGCGCCAGCCGCATTTGTCATAGTAATTTGAAACGGACCATTTTCAATGGCAACCCATACTAGCCTATCCACGGAATTTATATGAACTCGCATGCAGTCTTTCCAGTAGCCGTAATTTTCACCGTTGAAAATAGGCGCTCTATTATACGCCCCCTTTGGTTCAGAATCCATACTGTTACAGGCAGCCACAGAGCACCAGCGAACCAGGCTCTGATACCACTTGTTAGACGGTGTGGCTAGTGATCGAGAGGGGGGGGGGGTGAATAGATCACCTCTTTAAAATTTAACGGATTTAAAGTTTTATCATAGTTTTTAAAGTTGGCGGAAAATATCAGTCCCGAATCGACTTCCGTCTATTCTGAACCGCTACTAGAAAACCGGACACACGAGTTTAATGCTGGATTTGAATAAGAATGACAGAAACTATCAACACCAGAATTTTAGCTAATTGAATGCACTTATCATTAACGTCTATTTCCAATGAATAAAACCTAGCTAACAATTTTGTCAAACAGTTGGTGTGTATGTGATCAATGATGAACAGCAGTGGAATTTAGTTAAAGAAGTTTTCTTGCCACTGCTATCTTGCAAAGGTGCAATCACAACACACTAACTGAAATTGCGAAAACTGTTTGAAACGTAAAGAGGATTAAGGTAAGAATACAATACACAGAGATTTGGTAAGGAAGTTCCCCACGCCGTCCTCGCGTGTGGGTACGTCTCCCTCTCAATTTCAAATGAAATTGAGAACTTTGATTATCAATTATTGCCGAATTCGTTGATACAAGGTTATGATACAAAGACAGAATTCTAAATTCCAAGAACTTCTTCTTGTATGAACCTCCACTTGATCTGAGCACGATCAAGAATTTCCTGCACGAAATTGCAAACAATTCACCGGTTCCACGACCTGCTTGCGAAATCCCCCGATCTCCAAACGCAACGCTGCGGCTGAATCTGTTCTGCAAACGTGACTCACAAACCCTCAAGAACACTCTAGTTCTTGAAGGACAAACCAGTAGGTTTTTCCTCGAAACCCCCTTCAATCTTCAACTCAGCTAGATCCTCGATCGTTCCACTGAAAACCACAGCTAGATCCTTGATCGTACCACTGAACGTTATCTCGTTGATCCTTTTGTCCGACGAACAACAATGATTATGTGTTGATGTTCTTGAAGAAAAGTGATTGAGAAGATGAAGAAGATGAAGTCTCTTTCAGGTTTCTGAAATGCTCTGAAACAACTGCTGCTACACTGCTTTGATCTTGTGTACAATTGTTTTTCCCTCTAAGAATTCGTATTTTGCACTGCTGTCATAACATCTCTTATATATGCTAAAAACAGAAACTGTTAGAACATAAAACAAACTTATGCATTGATACATGAGGGCATGCATCGATGCATACTGTAAGATATATGAGTTTTTGGTGAAATGAATTAAGCATGTATCGATGCATAATTCGTATGTATTGATGCATATGACATTTCCACTAACATGGATCGATGCATAATACGCATGCATTGATACATAGGATGTTTCAACTGATCATGGATCGATGCAAGGCTCGTATGGATTGATCCATAGAGCATTTTGCCTGCTCATGTATCGATACATGACTCGTGTGCATCGATGCATACTGAACAAAAAAGTTTTGTAATTTGCAACATACTGTATGGATCGATGCATAGGCTTATGTGTTGATGCATACTGACACAAAATGGATTTTATGAGTTATTTAAAGAGATGTATCAATGTAGATCTTTATGTACAGACATGCAACAATAGAATGGGATAAAACACACTAAAAACACTCATGTGTCATGTATGGTAATGCACAACCATCTTTAGGATGATGATCACACAATTTGCTATCATTCAAAATCTATTCAAAGTAAAGAATTTTCTCACAGGTTCTTGTGGAAAGGTTACTTACTTAGGAAGGCTAGTAAGTATCCCGACTCGGGGAATTGTACTGGTATAGTTGGGGATTTGACTTCTATGAGCGGTCACAATTCCTATGTTATGTTATGTTATGTATGTTCATGTGGATGTGTGTTTTAAGATGATGTATGTCTCCTGAGACAATGTATGTCGTTTATGCATGATTCATTATTTGATATGACGCATCTTTTATGGTATGTGTGTGAAATATGTGGAAGTGTGGAAACCAATGTCTTTTGTAACATTCTGACTCTCCGACCTTTGAGACTTTGATATGTCCATGGAATGGGCCATGATGCTCTTGATGTCTGGGAATGTGTTATTAAAAGTAAGAAACTTATGTGCTGGTTAAATTGTGATGTTGATTAGGGACCCTGTGTCTTGCTTGGGATGCATCGCTGGAAGACTATGATCCCTTTAATGTTTTGAAATCGAAGTAAGAGACGTTTTCAAAAAATCTTTTTATTATGCCCGATGTTTCAATGAATTATTAAAAAATAATTGATATTTTGTAATCAAGCGGAAAAAGTTGAAAAACAAGGAATAAGGCTTGGAATGAATTGGGTCCCTTACTTGGATGTAGTGAGGGCGCCAAAGGGAGCGGGATGGATAAGTGTCCTAAAGTGAATGAAATATTCTGGACAAGGCCAAAGATGATCGAAGTGTTCTGGATAGACCATGGATGATTGAAATGATTAGGGACGACCCAGAGATAATGAAAAAGGTGTCGGGCGGACCAGATGGACGGACCCGATAATGAAATTGTAAAAGTGGTGTCCTAACCAAGAGCAGTAATTTGTGAAAGGTGCCTAAACCAGGGGATTAACAAGGCAACATAGGGTAGAAGTTTTCCTAGACAAGGTAGCATGGAAATAGATTGCCTATACCAAAGGATTAACAAGACATAATGGATAAAGTTTACCTAAACCAAGGGATTAACAAGTTAAACAGGAAAGAAGTTGCCTATACCAATGGATTAACAAGGAAGCATGGAAATAAACTGCCTATACCAAGGGATTAAGAAGGCAAAATGAAAGAGTTGTTGTGGGTGTGTGAGGTTGCTCACACTTGTAGGGATGCCTACAAATGAAATGTTGATGGAATATGCATGAAATGTAGTGATTTTTCAATGCATGTATGCGGGCCAATTGGTATTGAACCTTTAGGATAAGCAGAGTTGAACCACTAGAGTTTGGGATTTTTGAAGCAAGGTTGGGCTTTGGACTGTAGTTGTTGGGTGCCAAGCAAGGTTGGACTTTTTTTGGGCAAATGTAAAGTGATATTGGGATTTTTGTAGATGTTAGATTCATGCTATGGGAATGTGCTACATGGATGAGATGATATGCATGGTTTGATGCTAGAGCATAGCGACATGATTAATGCACAACAATGATTTAGTTGTTTCCACAAGTGCCCCTGTGGTGTGTTAGATACTGTTAGGGCTTAAAGAGGTTGTTCGTGTAACCAAGATATTTGTCAAAAGGTGGTAGGGTATTATGTCAAAATGACTTCTCCATCCTTGTTTCAAACTTGACGATTTTTTGATGTACGATAGAGCTTGTATGTGCATCTTGAAAGTATTGAAAGGGCTATGCTCTTCTTGTAACTTATCCTTGCCCTAGTCTGTTGGGTCTTTGAAGAGATTTTCCTTAATATAGGTTTTGAGGAAGCTTGGTCATACTATGCACTTGAGGTGGCCTGCCATTATATTATCCTTGGAGAGATTCGCCCTTGACTAATCGACCCTTGGAATGATATTCCCCAGATGAACCGTTCTTTGAAGTGGTTTCTTTTGATCAATCCTTGTAGTGATCTGCCCCATATTGCTTGCCTTGCAGGGTATTTCCCCTTTTCATAGATCTTCTAAAGGATTTCCTGAAAAGGAACTTGGATTCCACCATGCTTTGATATGACCTTGAGACGAATTGCCCCAGTATGTGAATCTTTGAAAAGTATGCCCCTGATTAGATTAATTTTGGAGTGATTGGCCTCACTATGCCCTTGAGTTGGTGTGCCCCGGTATGAAAGTCTTGAAAATCATGCCTCTGATCATTAGGTTTATAGAAGTGATTTGACATAGGTGTGTTAAATCTTGAAATGTTTTTCCCCTAATCAGTAGGATCTTCAAATGATATGCCCATGATTATAGGGATTTTCCCCCTAATTGTAAGTATCCTTAAGGGACTTTCCCCTAGTCATAAATGTCTCGAAGTGGTGTGCCCCTGATCAAACCATTGTTGATATTTCCTTGGTGCTAAGTATTGATTTGTGAGAAAAATGTTCTTTTTGAAAAGTAATTCTAACGCCATGCTCATGCAAGTTTTTGAAATCGAAAATTATTATGGAAGACGGGTAAGGTGTATACATATGATATATGGCCATGAGGTTGGCACAAATGAAGACGTTAAAATGTGGTTAGTGATGATTTAACAAACATTCGGAGTCAGTTTAACGCAAATTTTGCTGAGTGTGCTTTCGTAGTGAACCTAGCTTCAATTAGGACTTTTAAAGGTTATAACGTGGCCTGGTTCACGGTTTATGAAACAAAAGGATTATAAGGCTCAAATTTTGATTAAGACCCAACTCTTATTCTTGATGATCTTCATTCTTAAATCCAATTAATTCAACGAATGCATTTAGTCTGCAAGAGAATTTTGATAGATAATGATGGAGGTAAATGTAATGATTCAAGCACTGATGAGATTCTTGAGGTGACACTCACCTACTTTCACTTACAAGCTTGTTTCCGTTTTTTTTCTTCTTTTGAATCCTTATTTTTGCATGGACCAATTGTTTTGAATTTGTGATCAATTGTGATGCCCTGACTTTTGCCAAAGTCAAATCCTTTTTAATTTTTTACTTAGCGGGCTCTTATTGAAACATGATGCCCTAACTTTTATCTAAGTCAAATTTTCAGGTTTTCTTTTTGACTTAGCGGGACTTTTTTTTTAAACAACTCTTGTGATATTTGATTTTGTTTTTGAAAGTTGTGATTGCCATGTTAGTTATCATGAGATTTGTATTTTCTCAGGTTCCTCGATGTTGGATGATGTATGCGAGGAAGAAGATGTGCTTGAAACTTTTATCCTTGTGATTAGATGGAATAATTATCTTGAGATCAGAATGTATTATTAACTAATTGAAAAACTACCTTGTCCCTGGTTAATATTAAGGGTTTTATTAATTGAAAAAAGAAACACTAACTTCTGGTTCGAGGGGGTTGACTATGAATTATCTCCTTATTTCTCTAGTGTTTGGGGAGTGAAATAATGCCTTACATCGTTAGCCACATCTTACTATTAAAAGCATACGTCAATTAATTCGGTTATTTTATTTACATCATTCTCCTCCTAAGTTTATTAATAGGTGAAAAACGAAACAAAAAGACATTGGTTTTTTTAATGATTTTTATGATGGCATAAGAATGAGTGACAACGAATGGATTGATTCAAAAAATATGCATGCTTGTTTTTATTAAAATTACTTTTTGAAGAGTATAAATTTTTAATACAAACAAACTTAGCAAAATGAAATTACAACTGAAAATGATAAAGTCTATTGATCCTAGGGTTGAGCTTCCTTGTTGATCCACCGACTTTAGGAGAAGCTTCTTGAAGTTCCTTCACTTGTAAAGATAAGGGGTGTCCGTTCACCAATGGGACTCCTCTTTCGAAAGTCAACTGCAGGTTTATTAGGCCTTGAACTTTGTATTCATACCGAGCATTCTCATCATAACTTACAGAATTTTGACGAGGAGGAGGATCAAGTGATTGTAGTTTCACTATGGCATCTCCGAGTAAGTCAAGAGACATTAGTATAAGATCTAGTTTCCTTCCAAGCTTCATTTGTCGTGATTAGTGAAGCACACGAGGATACAACTGTAAATTTTATTGTGGAGGCATCATCCAGGGTTGTTGTAATTGAAGCATTGGGTAGGCATGCAGCTAGCATGACAAAGGGTTGCCCTCTCTCTTCAATGGTACTTTCCCCTCTATAGTTTATTGGGACATATGGCAAGTTTGTTTGTGAGTATCAGCAAGTCTGCTAGCTAGATAGTTGGAGGAAGGTCGAAAGTGGAAAGGGTGTGCAACTGTATGTGTATGTATGCAAATGCATGAAAATGCATGGGCATGAAAAAATATATATCCTTCATTTTTTAGGTATGCTAAAAGTGTTTTCATGGAGATGCAATGCAGGGTTAGGATAAAGATAGGCCTAAGGAAACCCAAACGAGTTTATGGATAATGATAGACATATGGAAACCCCTAAGAGTTTAGGGATTGTGACAAAAAAAAGGAAATTCTTACGAGTTTAGGATAGTGATGGATAGAGAACCCACATATGTGTTTAAGAATAATGCCAACTATAAGGATACCTTGTTTAAGAAGACTCCTTATAGATAAGGATAATGATCGGCATGGGAAACCCAAACGGGTTTAGGGATAGGTAAGGTAATATGTAAGCATGTCCTAGCTAAGGTAGTCTTCCTATGACAAGTTAGTTTTAAATTTAGACTAACCAATCCCCTCACTTGTAAGATCTAGAGTTTAAGATAGTAGACATAGAGTCATGGACCACACCCTTGTTTTACCAAGAGAAGGATCAAGCTTTCTTATGGTAATCCTTTGGGATAAATCTCATCTAGGGTAGGACCCTAGTAACAATCCTTAGAGGTTGATATCATAAGGTCACCATGAGTGGAATGGGTTCTAAATAATGGTTCTCAGAGTGATGGATCACATCCAAATCATCAACATATTATGGGTTAGCCGTACTATGATGATATCTTTGGGGGTTTATTATGAGTGTAACTTCCATGTATCTTTGAGATGTGGCATCTCACAATTTTTTTTATAGTTCTACTTTTTAACTTAGGGTTTTTCTCAAGCCTGGATTTTTAGCTTCTCACATAGTAATAGTCCCAACCAATGATGTGCCAACATAAATAATGTAATAAAATGAAATAATAAAAAGCATAAAATATAGAAATGAAAAGCAACTAAATAATTGAGAAGCAGAAAAATAAATGAATAAAGAAAATATAGAAATAAAACACACAAAACCCTAGAACTAGAGGTTAGGATGATCTCTCTATAGGGAATGTTAATTCCCAAGCAGAGTCGTCAGCTGTCGCGGTTGGAAAAATCACAAAGTTGTCATCATCATTTATTCGTTCCTAATAAACATGGAAATAATGATAAAATCTATAAGTTAAGGGGAGGACTAAGGTTCAAGAGTTGGTTAAGTAATGGGAAGGTATTAAGCACCCCTCATGTAACACCCCGATAATAATATGGTAATTATTTAAATTAAGTTAATAATATATTTATTAATTTAATTAGATAATTGGATTATTATTATTATTATTTTGGAATAATATTATTGGATTTTATTATTGGAGTATATAAGTGGGAATAATAAAAAGTCCCAATTTTTGGAAAAAGGTTTTCACGTGAAAAGGAAAACAGAGCAAGCGGCTGGAAGTGGGAAAGGGCAAAGAGGCAGAGCAAGAGAAGAGGAAAAGCTTGAAGCTAACGGAATTTGCCGGATTAATCAGGTAAGGGGGGTTTATCATCGATTAATGGGTATTATGGGATAATATGTGATGGGTAGTGAGAAACCATTGATTTGCCTCTGATTGAATGATGTATGATGAATTTGTGAACTTTTGGGATGAACGAAATTGGGATTAAAATTGAAGAAATTCGTAGGAATTAGAGGTAGAAAGGTTAGAAATTTGTGAAATCGAAAGTGTATGATTCGTGTTAGACGAGATGAATGAATTGTGTGTAAAATTTGGACTGTGGAAGGTTGAATTGGATAGATCTCGTAGCAGGAGAAGCCATTGCAGATCTGGAAATTCTGGTTTCTGGTCATACGCGTATGGCACTAGGCAATACGCGTATGATATGGCTGGTACGCGTATGGATGAGGCCTTACGCGTATGAGTGAAAAAGATGATGTTTTGAACGTGAAATTGTCTCTGTTAGTACGCGTATGAGAATGTGGTACGCGTAGCATACGCGTATGGGAATGGGCAATACGCGTATGGATTTGGTCAGGAATGGGCAATACGCGTATGGGCATAGGCAATACGCGTATGGGCAGACTTGTGGTTTCCCTGAACTGTTGTGGTGCAGTTTTTGGTTGTTTAGGCTGAGTGCTGTAACTTAGCTGATGTATGACGTAGTGGGGATTATTTCCCGTTGTTTTGAGTGGTATAGGTATTAGTAGAGTGTGCTAATACTGTGTTTGATTATGCGGCATGATATGATATGCTTTTGTGATAAAATGTGTTGATGATGTGTGATGGTATGCATGATGCTGTGAATGTATCAGTTATGTATGCATTGTGAATAGACTGTTTTATGGCTTAGAGTGTGAGCATATGTCTATTCCTGAGTTGTTGTTATTGTTGCATTGCTAGATGATTAGCATGCATATTGTGGCCCATTTGGGGTGGTAGCTAATTCCCATGGTGAGGAATTAGTGAGTAAATCATTTTGATTGTTGTTGATGTTTGCATGCTAGGTGATTAGCGTGCATAGCATGGCCCATTTGGGGTGGTAGCTAATTCCCATGGTGAGGAATTAGTGAGTGAGTCACTATGTCTCAAATGAGTGGGACTAGTGAGCTTGGTAGCCGTGCCTGGATTTGGACGGTGAGGTTGAACTATATGTTCACAAATAGTCGGTACCGCATGCATGGAGTCTCATTGCATAATATATGTATGGCGTATAATATGAATGGATGTATTCCAATATTATACGTGTGTTTGTGTTGGTGTTGAGTATTATGTTGAGTTGATGTGCTGTTACTGAATACATGTTTGGATTAGGGTGATGAAGTGTGTTAAATTACTTAACATGACATGATATTTTATAATACTTATTATATTGATTGAGGAACTCACCCTTACAACTATTTTTCAGGTAACGAGCAATGAGTTGAGTAGAAGTTAATGCTTGGAGTCTAGTGTAGTCTCCTTAGTGGGTCGTGCTCTGATAGATGTAACATCGGGATGGGTTGTCTTAACTTGTTGTAAATGTTTTATTGTTGGTTGAGAACCATTTTACATGTAATGTTTTACATGATTGATGAAATTTATATCCGCTGTGTTTTATGCGAATGTTTATTTGATTAAATAAAAGAGCATGACCGTTATATTGTTGAATGGTGTGGAATATTGTGTGACACCCTTAAATGGCATAATTACTCTGATGTTGTATTTTGATTTTTAATTTAAATTATTGGGGTATTTTAGAAGGGTGTTACATTAGTGGTATCAGAGCATAGTCGGTCGAGTCGAGTCGTAATTATTCTGTTTCCCCTGTACGGGATAGGTGTTGTGTAACCCTATCAGTACTTATTGTTTTAGTTTGTTGGGTTTTCAGAATAGAGATGGCTGGAAGAGGTAGAGATGATGCTGCAATTGCTGAGGCTCTGGGTATGCTAGCTGGAGTACTTGGAGGAAATCCGAATGTTGTGGGAATGGGAGCTGCTCGTCAACTGAGTGAGTTCCAGAAGAACAATCCTCCAATGTTCAAGGGAGCATACGATCCAGATGGCGCTCAGAAGTGGTTGAAGGAAATCGAGAGGATCTTCCGAGTGACTGAGTGTGCCGACAACCAGAAGGTCAGGTTCGGTACGCATATGCTGTCAGAGGAAGCAGATGATTGGTGGGTTGCTACCCGCACTGAGTTGGAAACTGCTGGGAATGCTGAGATCACTTGGGCTTTGTTCAGAGAGAGATTCCTGAGGAAGTACTTTCCAGAGGATGTCAGAGGAAAGAAAGAGATAGAGTTCTTGGAATTGAAGCAGGGCAACCGGTCGGTTACTGAATATGCTGCTAAGTTCACAGAGCTGTCGAAGTATTACACTCCCTATAACGAGGCTACTGAGGAATTTTCGAAATGTGTGAAGTTTGAGAACGGGTTGCGTCCCGAGATCAAGCAGGCTATTGGATATCAGCGGATCAGAGTGTTTTCTGACTTGGTTGACTGTTGCAGGATTTTTGAACAGGATTCCAAAGCCAGAGCAGAGAGCTATCAGCAAAGGGTTGATAGGAAAGGCAAGAATCAGAATGATCGTGGAAAATCGTATGCAGCTGGCAAAGGTTTCCAGAGACAGAGTGGGATGAAGAGGCCTAGTGGGGGAGACTCTAGTGCCCCTGCTAAGTGTTACAGATGTGGTCAGGCTGGACATCATATCCATGAGTGTACCAGTAATGAGAAGAAGTGTTTCAAGTGTGGAAAAGGTGGTCACTTGGCTGCAGACTGCCGGTTGAAGACTGTGACTTGTTTCAACTGTGGAGAGTTGGGTCATATCAGTCCACAGTGTCCTAAGCCGAAGAAGGAGAACCAGTCAGGAGGCAAGGTCTTTGCTTTATCGGGTTTTGAGACTTCTGCAGATGATCGTTTGATCCGAGGTACGTGTTATATTAATGGCTTTCCTCTTGTAGCTATTATTGACACCGGTGCTACTCATTCCTTTATATCCTTGGATTGTGCTGTGAAACTTAAGTTAGAGATATCTGAGATGCGTGGAAGTATGGTGATTGATACTCCAGCGAAGGGTTCAGTGACTACTACTTCAGTTTGTTTAAATTGTCCTTTGAGTATTTTTGGTAGAGACTTTGGGATGGACCTTGTGTGTCTTCCACTAGTACAGGTTGATGTTATCCTGGGTATGAACTGGTTGGTGTTTAACCGAGTCTATATCAACTGTTTTGATAAGACTGTGAATTTTCCTAAGATTGAGGAAGGAAAGAGTTTGTTTCCATCTGCAAGGCAGGTGAATGAGGAAGTAGCAGATGGGGCAGAGTTGTTTATGCTGTTAGCGACTTTGGAAGCTAAAGATAAACTGGTGATTGGTAATCTAGCCGTGGTATGTGATTTTCCTGATGTGTTTCCTGAAGAAGTGAATGAATTACCGCCAGAGCGTGAAGTTGAGTTCTCGATCGATTTGGTACCTGGTACTAGGCCGATATCGATGGCTCCGTACCGTATGTCTGCTGTTGAGTTAACTGAATTGAAGAGTCAGTTGGAAGATCTGTTGGATAAGAAATTTATTCGTCCGAGTGTGTCACCGTGGGGTGCACCAGTGTTATTGGTTAAGAAGAAAGAAGGTACTATGAGGTTGTGTGTGGACTACAGGCAATTGAATAAAGTGACTATCAAGAATCGGTATCCTTTGCCGAGGATTGATGATTTGATGGATCAATTGGTTGGTGCGAGTGTGTTCAGCAAGATAGATTTGAGATCTGGGTATCATCAGATACGTGTGAAAACTGAGGATATTCAGAAGACTGCTTTCAGAACAAGGTATGGACATTATGAGTATTCTGTAATGCCTTTTGGCGTGACTAATGCGCCTGGAGTATTTATGGAATACATGAATAGGATTTTCCATCCGTATCTAGACCAGTTTGTTGTGGTGTTTATTGATGATATTTTAGTATATTCGAAATCTGAAGAAGAGCATGCTGAGCATTTGAGAATGGTTTTAAGAGTTCTACGAGGAAAGAAGTTATTTGCTAAACTGTCTAAGTGTGAATTTTGGTTAGAGGAGGTTAGTTTTCTTGGTCATGTGATTTCAAGAGGTGGTGTTGCTGTTGATCCTTCTAAGATAGAAGCGGTATCTAAGTGGGAAGCTCCGAAGTCAGTTTCTGAGATAAGGAGTTTTCTTGGACTTGCAGGTTATTATAGGAAGTTCATTGAGGGATTTTCTAAGTTGGCGTTACCGTTGACGATGTTGACTAGAAAGGGGCAAGCGTTTGTTTGGGACTCAAAATGTGAAGAAGGTTTCCAAGAGTTAAAGAGAATGTTGACTACTGCTCCTATTCTGATATTACCGAGTTCGTCGGAATCATTTGAGGTTTACTGTGATGCTTCATTGTGGGGCTTGGGTGGTGTGTTGATGCAGAATAAGCAGGTTATAGCTTATGCTTCGAGACAACTGAGGGTTCATGAGAGGAACTATCCGACACACGATTTAGAGTTGGCAGCTGTGGTTTTTGTTCTGAAGTTATGGAGGCATTATCTATACGGGTCAAGATTTGAGGTTTTCAGTGACCATAAAAGTTTAAAGTATTTGTTTGATCAGAAAGAGCTGAATATGAGACAGAGGAGATGGTTAGAGTTTCTGAAGGATTATGATTTTGGTTTGAATTACCATCCGGGTAAAGCAAACGTAGTGGCGGATGCATTGAGTCGGAAATCATTGCATATGTCTATGTTAATGGTTAAGGAATTAGATTTGATTGAGCAGTTTAGAGACTTGAGTTTGGTGTGTGAGAGTACTCACAATAGTGTTAAATTGGGAATGTTGAAGTTAACGAGTAATATTTTGGATGAGATTAGAGAGGGTCAGAAATCCGATATGCTTTTGGTTGATAAGTTGACTTTAGTGAATCAAGGTCAAGGTGGTGAATTCAGAGTTGATGAGAGTGGTGTTTTGAAATTTGGTAATCGGGTATGTATTCCGGATGTTACCGAACTTAAGAAGAGTATCCTGGAGGAAGGACATCGTAGTGGCCTGAGTATTCATCCTGGAGCTACGAAGATGTATCATGATTTGAAAAAGTTATTTTGGTGGCCGGGAATGAAAAGAGAAATTGCGAGTTTTGTTTATTCTTGTTTGACTTGTCAGAAGTCAAAGATTGAGCATCAGAAGCCGTCTGGGCTAATGCAACCGTTGGCTATTCCAGAGTGGAAGTGGGATAGTATCAGTATGGATTTTGTGTCTGGTTTGCCGAGGACAAATAAGAATTTTGAAGCTATTTGGGTGATTGTTGACAGATTGACGAAATCGGCTCATTTCATTCCGATCAGAATGGATTATCCGTTAGAGAGATTAGCTGAGCTGTATATTGAGAAGATTGTAAGTTTGCATGGTATTCCGTCTAGTATTGTTTCGGACAGAGATCCTAGATTTACATCGAAGTTCTGGGAAGGTTTGCAGAGGGCTTTGGGAACTAAGCTGAGATTGAGTTCTGCATATCATCCGCAGACGGATGGTCAGACTGAGAGGATGATTCAATCACTAGAGGATCTTTTGAGAGCTTGTGTTTTGGAAAAAGGAGGTGCTTGGGATTGTTACTTACCTTTGATTGAGTTTACCTACAACAATAGTTTTCATTCGAGCATTGGTATGGCACCGTTTGAAGCTTTGTATGGTAGGAGATGTCGGACACCTTTATGTTGGTATGAGTCCGGTGAGAGTGCTGTGGTTGGACCTGAAATTGTTCAACAAACTACGGAAAAGATTAAGATGATTCAGGAGAAGATGAGAATTGCTCAGAGTCGTCAGAAGAGTTATCATGACAAGAGGAGGAAGTCACTTGAGTTCCAAGAGGGAGATCATGTGTTTCTTCGTGTTACTCCGATAACTGGAGTTGGTCGAGCTTTGAAGTCAAAGAAGTTGACACCTCGATTTATTGGTCCTTATCAGATTTTGGAGAGGATAGGAGAGGTAGCCTATCGTATCGCTTTATCGCCGTCGCTTGCGAATTTGCATGAGGTTTTTCATGTGTCTCAGCTGAGGAGGTACATTCATGATCCGTCGCATGTAGTCCAAATAGATGATGTACAGGTGAGAGATAACCTGACTGTTGAAACATCACCTATGAGGATTGAGGATCGAGAGTTGAAGCAGTTGCGGGGTAAAGAGATTGCCTTGGTGAAGGTAGCTTGGGGAGGACCAGCAGGTGGCAATGTGACTTGGGAACTGGAGAGTAAGATGAAGGAGTCTTACCCAGAGTTGTTCGCTTGAGGTACGTTTTCGAGGACGAAAACTCTTTTAGTGGGGGAGAGTTGTAACACCCCGATAATAATATGGTAATTATTTAAATTAAGTTAATAATATATTTATTAATTTAATTAGATAATTGGATTATTATTATTATTTTGGAATAATATTATTGGATTTTATTATTGGAGTATATAAGTGGGAATAATAAAAAGTCCCAATTTTTGGAAAAAGGTTTTCACGTGAAAAGGAAAACAGAGCAAGCGGCTGGAAGTGGGAAAGGGCAAAGAGGCAGAGCAAGAGAAGAGGAAAAGCTTGAAGCTAACGGAATTTGCCGGATTAATCAGGTAAGGGGGGTTTATCATCGATTAATGGGTATTATGGGATAATATGTGATGGGTAGTGAGAAACCATTGATTTGCCTCTGATTGAATGATGTATGATGAATTTGTGAACTTTTGGGATGAACGAAATTGGGATTAAAATTGAAGAAATTCGTAGGAATTAGAGGTAGAAAGGTTAGAAATTTGTGAAATCGAAAGTGTATGATTCGTGTTAGACGAGATGAATGAATTGTGTGTAAAATTTGGACTGTGGAAGGTTGAATTGGACAGATCTCATAGCAGGAGAAGCCATTGCAGATCTGGAAATTCTGGTTTCTGGTCATACGCGTATGGCACTAGGCAATACGCGTATGATATGGCTGGTACGCGTATGGATGAGGCCTTACGCGTATGAGTGAAAAAGATGATGTTTTGAACGTGAAATTGTCTCTGTTAGTACGCGTATGAGAATGTGGTACGCGTAGCATACGCGTATGGGAATGGGCAATACGCGTATGGATTTGGTCAGGAATGGGCAATACGCGTATGGGCATAGGCAATACGCGTATGGGCAGACTTGTGGTTTCCCTGAACTGTTGTGGTGCAGTTTTTGGTTGTTTAGGCTGAGTGCTGTAACTTAGCTGATGTATGACGTAGTGGGGATTATTTCCCGTTGTTTTGAGTGGTATAGGTATTAGTAGAGTGTGCTAATACTGTGTTTGATTATGCGGCATGATATGATATGCTTTTGTGATAAAATGTGTTGATGATGTGTGATGGTATGCATGATGCTGTGAATGTATCAGTTATGTATGCATTGTGAATAGACTGTTTTATGGCTTAGAGTGTGAGCATATGTCTATTCCTGAGTTGTTGTTATTGTTGCATTGCTAGATGATTAGCATGCATATTGTGGCCCATTTGGGGTGGTAGCTAATTCCCATGGTGAGGAATTAGTGAGTAAATCATTTTGATTGTTGTTGATGTTTGCATGCTAGGTGATTAGCGTGCATAGCATGGCCCATTTGGGGTGGTAGCTAATTCCCATGGTGAGGAATTAGTGAGTGAGTCACTATGTCTCAAATGAGTGGGACTAGTGAGCTTGGTAGCCGTGCCTGGATTTGGACGGTGAGGTTGAACTATATGTTCACAAATAGTCGGTACCGCATGCATGGAGTCTCATTGCATAATATATGTATGGCGTATAATATGAATGGATGTATTCCAATATTATACGTGTGTTTGTGTTGGTGTTGAGTATTATGTTGAGTTGATGTGCTGTTACTGAATACATGTTTGGATTAGGGTGATGAAGTGTGTTAAATTACTTAACATGACATGATATTTTATAATACTTATTATATTGATTGAGGAACTCACCCTTACAACTATTTTTCAGGTAACGAGCAATGAGTTGAGTAGAAGTTAATGCTTGGAGTCTAGTGTAGTCTCCTTAGTGGGTCGTGCTCTGATAGATGTAACATCGGGATGGGTTGTCTTAACTTGTTGTAAATGTTTTATTGTTGGTTGAGAACCATTTTACATGTAATGTTTTACATGATTGATGAAATTTATATCCGCTGTGTTTTATGCGAATGTTTATTTGATTAAATAAAAGAGCATGACCGTTATATTGTTGAATGGTGTGGAATATTGTGTGACACCCTTAAATGGCATAATTACTCTGATGTTGTATTTTGATTTTTAATTTAAATTATTGGGGTATTTTAGAAGGGTGTTACATTAGTGGTATCAGAGCATAGTCGGTCGAGTCGAGTCGTAATTATTCTGTTTCCCCTGTACGGGATAGGTGTTGTGTAACCCTATCAGTACTTATTGTTTTAGTTTGTTGGGTTTTCAGAATAGAGATGGCTGGAAGAGGTAGAGATGATGCTGCAATTGCTGAGGCTCTGGGTATGCTAGCTGGAGTACTTGGAGGAAATCCGAATGTTGTGGGAATGGGAGCTGCTCGTCAACTGAGTGAGTTCCAGAAGAACAATCCTCCAATGTTCAAGGGAGCATACGATCCAGATGGCGCTCAGAAGTGGTTGAAGGAAATCGAGAGGATCTTCCGAGTGACTGAGTGTGCCGACAACCAGAAGGTCAGGTTCGGTACGCATATGCTGTCAGAGGAAGCAGATGATTGGTGGGTTGCTACCCGCACTGAGTTGGAAACTGCTGGGAATGCTGAGATCACTTGGGCTTTGTTCAGAGAGAGATTCCTGAGGAAGTACTTTCCAGAGGATGTCAGAGGAAAGAAAGAGATAGAGTTCTTGGAATTGAAGCAGGGCAACCGGTCGGTTACTGAATATGCTGCTAAGTTCACAGAGCTGTCGAAGTATTACACTCCCTATAACGAGGCTACTGAGGAATTTTCGAAATGTGTGAAGTTTGAGAACGGGTTGCGTCCCGAGATCAAGCAGG
The DNA here is from genome assembly GCF_024323335.1 of Lathyrus oleraceus. NCBI lineage: Eukaryota > Viridiplantae > Streptophyta > Magnoliopsida > Fabales > Fabaceae > Lathyrus > Lathyrus oleraceus. The sequence goes on from NC_066584.1 coordinate 226,640,900, forward strand.
CTATTGGATATCAGCGGATCAGAGTGTTTTCTGACTTGGTTGACTGTTGCAGGATTTTTGAACAGGATTCCAAAGCCAGAGCAGAGAGCTATCAGCAAAGGGTTGATAGGAAAGGCAAGAATCAGAATGATCGTGGAAAATCGTATGCAGCTGGCAAAGGTTTCCAGAGACAGAGTGGGATGAAGAGGCCTAGTGGGGGAGACTCTAGTGCCCCTGCTAAGTGTTACAGATGTGGTCAGGCTGGACATCATATCCATGAGTGTACCAGTAATGAGAAGAAGTGTTTCAAGTGTGGAAAAGGTGGTCACTTGGCTGCAGACTGCCGGTTGAAGACTGTGACTTGTTTCAACTGTGGAGAGTTGGGTCATATCAGTCCACAGTGTCCTAAGCCGAAGAAGGAGAACCAGTCAGGAGGCAAGGTCTTTGCTTTATCGGGTTTTGAGACTTCTGCAGATGATCGTTTGATCCGAGGTACGTGTTATATTAATGGCTTTCCTCTTGTAGCTATTATTGACACCGGTGCTACTCATTCCTTTATATCCTTGGATTGTGCTGTGAAACTTAAGTTAGAGATATCTGAGATGCGTGGAAGTATGGTGATTGATACTCCAGCGAAGGGTTCAGTGACTACTACTTCAGTTTGTTTAAATTGTCCTTTGAGTATTTTTGGTAGAGACTTTGGGATGGACCTTGTGTGTCTTCCACTAGTACAGGTTGATGTTATCCTGGGTATGAACTGGTTGGTGTTTAACCGAGTCTATATCAACTGTTTTGATAAGACTGTGAATTTTCCTAAGATTGAGGAAGGAAAGAGTTTGTTTCCATCTGCAAGGCAGGTGAATGAGGAAGTAGCAGATGGGGCAGAGTTGTTTATGCTGTTAGCGACTTTGGAAGCTAAAGATAAACTGGTGATTGGTAATCTAGCCGTGGTATGTGATTTTCCTGATGTGTTTCCTGAAGAAGTGAATGAATTACCGCCAGAGCGTGAAGTTGAGTTCTCGATCGATTTGGTACCTGGTACTAGGCCGATATCGATGGCTCCGTACCGTATGTCTGCTGTTGAGTTAACTGAATTGAAGAGTCAGTTGGAAGATCTGTTGGATAAGAAATTTATTCGTCCGAGTGTGTCACCGTGGGGTGCACCAGTGTTATTGGTTAAGAAGAAAGAAGGTACTATGAGGTTGTGTGTGGACTACAGGCAATTGAATAAAGTGACTATCAAGAATCGGTATCCTTTGCCGAGGATTGATGATTTGATGGATCAATTGGTTGGTGCGAGTGTGTTCAGCAAGATAGATTTGAGATCTGGGTATCATCAGATACGTGTGAAAACTGAGGATATTCAGAAGACTGCTTTCAGAACAAGGTATGGACATTATGAGTATTCTGTAATGCCTTTTGGCGTGACTAATGCGCCTGGAGTATTTATGGAATACATGAATAGGATTTTCCATCCGTATCTAGACCAGTTTGTTGTGGTGTTTATTGATGATATTTTAGTATATTCGAAATCTGAAGAAGAGCATGCTGAGCATTTGAGAATGGTTTTAAGAGTTCTACGAGGAAAGAAGTTATTTGCTAAACTGTCTAAGTGTGAATTTTGGTTAGAGGAGGTTAGTTTTCTTGGTCATGTGATTTCAAGAGGTGGTGTTGCTGTTGATCCTTCTAAGATAGAAGCGGTATCTAAGTGGGAAGCTCCGAAGTCAGTTTCTGAGATAAGGAGTTTTCTTGGACTTGCAGGTTATTATAGGAAGTTCATTGAGGGATTTTCTAAGTTGGCGTTACCGTTGACGATGTTGACTAGAAAGGGGCAAGCGTTTGTTTGGGACTCAAAATGTGAAGAAGGTTTCCAAGAGTTAAAGAGAATGTTGACTACTGCTCCTATTCTGATATTACCGAGTTCGTCGGAATCATTTGAGGTTTACTGTGATGCTTCATTGTGGGGCTTGGGTGGTGTGTTGATGCAGAATAAGCAGGTTATAGCTTATGCTTCGAGACAACTGAGGGTTCATGAGAGGAACTATCCGACACACGATTTAGAGTTGGCAGCTGTGGTTTTTGTTCTGAAGTTATGGAGGCATTATCTATACGGGTCAAGATTTGAGGTTTTCAGTGACCATAAAAGTTTAAAGTATTTGTTTGATCAGAAAGAGCTGAATATGAGACAGAGGAGATGGTTAGAGTTTCTGAAGGATTATGATTTTGGTTTGAATTACCATCCGGGTAAAGCAAACGTAGTGGCGGATGCATTGAGTCGGAAATCATTGCATATGTCTATGTTAATGGTTAAGGAATTAGATTTGATTGAGCAGTTTAGAGACTTGAGTTTGGTGTGTGAGAGTACTCACAATAGTGTTAAATTGGGAATGTTGAAGTTAACGAGTAATATTTTGGATGAGATTAGAGAGGGTCAGAAATCCGATATGCTTTTGGTTGATAAGTTGACTTTAGTGAATCAAGGTCAAGGTGGTGAATTCAGAGTTGATGAGAGTGGTGTTTTGAAATTTGGTAATCGGGTATGTATTCCGGATGTTACCGAACTTAAGAAGAGTATCCTGGAGGAAGGACATCGTAGTGGCCTGAGTATTCATCCTGGAGCTACGAAGATGTATCATGATTTGAAAAAGTTATTTTGGTGGCCGGGAATGAAAAGAGAAATTGCGAGTTTTGTTTATTCTTGTTTGACTTGTCAGAAGTCAAAGATTGAGCATCAGAAGCCGTCTGGGCTAATGCAACCGTTGGCTATTCCAGAGTGGAAGTGGGATAGTATCAGTATGGATTTTGTGTCTGGTTTGCCGAGGACAAATAAGAATTTTGAAGCTATTTGGGTGATTGTTGACAGATTGACGAAATCGGCTCATTTCATTCCGATCAGAATGGATTATCCGTTAGAGAGATTAGCTGAGCTGTATATTGAGAAGATTGTAAGTTTGCATGGTATTCCGTCTAGTATTGTTTCGGACAGAGATCCTAGATTTACATCGAAGTTCTGGGAAGGTTTGCAGAGGGCTTTGGGAACTAAGCTGAGATTGAGTTCTGCATATCATCCGCAGACGGATGGTCAGACTGAGAGGATGATTCAATCACTAGAGGATCTTTTGAGAGCTTGTGTTTTGGAAAAAGGAGGTGCTTGGGATTGTTACTTACCTTTGATTGAGTTTACCTACAACAATAGTTTTCATTCGAGCATTGGTATGGCACCGTTTGAAGCTTTGTATGGTAGGAGATGTCGGACACCTTTATGTTGGTATGAGTCCGGTGAGAGTGCTGTGGTTGGACCTGAAATTGTTCAACAAACTACGGAAAAGATTAAGATGATTCAGGAGAAGATGAGAATTGCTCAGAGTCGTCAGAAGAGTTATCATGACAAGAGGAGGAAGTCACTTGAGTTCCAAGAGGGAGATCATGTGTTTCTTCGTGTTACTCCGATAACTGGAGTTGGTCGAGCTTTGAAGTCAAAGAAGTTGACACCTCGATTTATTGGTCCTTATCAGATTTTGGAGAGGATAGGAGAGGTAGCCTATCGTATCGCTTTATCGCCGTCGCTTGCGAATTTGCATGAGGTTTTTCATGTGTCTCAGCTGAGGAGGTACATTCATGATCCGTCGCATGTAGTCCAAATAGATGATGTACAGGTGAGAGATAACCTGACTGTTGAAACATCACCTATGAGGATTGAGGATCGAGAGTTGAAGCAGTTGCGGGGTAAAGAGATTGCCTTGGTGAAGGTAGCTTGGGGAGGACCAGCAGGTGGCAATGTGACTTGGGAACTGGAGAGTAAGATGAAGGAGTCTTACCCAGAGTTGTTCGCTTGAGGTACGTTTTCGAGGACGAAAACTCTTTTAGTGGGGGAGAGTTGTAACACCCCGATAATAATATGGTAATTATTTAAATTAAGTTAATAATATATTTATTAATTTAATTAGATAATTGGATTATTATTATTATTTTGGAATAATATTATTGGATTTTATTATTGGAGTATATAAGTGGGAATAATAAAAAGTCCCAATTTTTGGAAAAAGGTTTTCACGTGAAAAGGAAAACAGAGCAAGCGGCTGGAAGTGGGAAAGGGCAAAGAGGCAGAGCAAGAGAAGAGGAAAAGCTTGAAGCTAACGGAATTTGCCGGATTAATCAGGTAAGGGGGGTTTATCATCGATTAATGGGTATTATGGGATAATATGTGATGGGTAGTGAGAAACCATTGATTTGCCTCTGATTGAATGATGTATGATGAATTTGTGAACTTTTGGGATGAACGAAATTGGGATTAAAATTGAAGAAATTCGTAGGAATTAGAGGTAGAAAGGTTAGAAATTTGTGAAATCGAAAGTGTATGATTCGTGTTAGACGAGATGAATGAATTGTGTGTAAAATTTGGACTGTGGAAGGTTGAATTGGATAGATCTCATAGCAGGAGAAGCCATTGCAGATCTGGAAATTCTGGTTTCTGGTCATACGCGTATGGCACTAGGCAATACGCGTATGATATGGCTGGTACGCGTATGGATGAGGCCTTACGCGTATGAGTGAAAAAGATGATGTTTTGAACGTGAAATTGTTTCTGTTAGTACGCGTATGAGAATGTGGTACGCGTAGCATACGCGTATGGGAATGGGCAATACGCGTATGGATTTGGTCAGGAATGGGCAATACGCGTATGGGCATAGGCAATACGCGTATGGGCAGACTTGTGGTTTCCCTGAACTGTTGTGGTGCAGTTTTTGGTTGTTTAGGCTGAGTGCTGTAACTTAGCTGATGTATGACGTAGTGGGGATTATTTCCCGTTGTTTTGAGTGGTATAGGTATTAGTAGAGTGTGCTAATACTGTGTTTGATTATGCGGCATGATATGATATGCTTTTGTGATAAAATGTGTTGATGATGTGTGATGGTATGCATGATGCTGTGAATGTATCAGTTATGTATGCATTGTGAATAGACTGTTTTATGGCTTAGAGTGTGAGCATATGTCTATTCCTGAGTTGTTGTTATTGTTGCATTGCTAGATGATTAGCATGCATATTGTGGCCCATTTGGGGTGGTAGCTAATTCCCATGGTGAGGAATTAGTGAGTAAATCATTTTGATTGTTGTTGATGTTTGCATGCTAGGTGATTAGCGTGCATAGCATGGCCCATTTGGGGTGGTAGCTAATTCCCATGGTGAGGAATTAGTGAGTGAGTCACTATGTCTCAAATGAGTGGGACTAGTGAGCTTGGTAGCCGTGCCTGGATTTGGACGGTGAGGTTGAACTATATGTTCACAAATAGTCGGTACCGCATGCATGGAGTCTCATTGCATAATATATGTATGGCGTATAATATGAATGGATGTATTCCAATATTATACGTGTGTTTGTGTTGGTGTTGAGTATTATGTTGAGTTGATGTGCTGTTACTGAATACATGTTTGGATTAGGGTGATGAAGTGTGTTAAATTACTTAACATGACATGATATTTTATAATACTTATTATATTGATTGAGGAACTCACCCTTACAACTATTTTTCAGGTAACGAGCAATGAGTTGAGTAGAAGTTAATGCTTGGAGTCTAGTGTAGTCTCCTTAGTGGGTCGTGCTCTGATAGATGTAACATCGGGATGGGTTGTCTTAACTTGTTGTAAATGTTTTATTGTTGGTTGAGAACCATTTTACATGTAATGTTTTACATGATTGATGAAATTTATATCCGCTGTGTTTTATGCGAATGTTTATTTGATTAAATAAAAGAGCATGACCGTTATATTGTTGAATGGTGTGGAATATTGTGTGACACCCTTAAATGGCATAATTACTCTGATGTTGTATTTTGATTTTTAATTTAAATTATTGGGGTATTTTAGAAGGGTGTTACACCTCACATCCATTGTACTCAATGTGATCCTCCTTTAATTCTAAGGTAAGTGTGTTTTTCTAAGGAAAAGTTTGTCTATGTTACTCATTCCTGCTTAAGTTATTTATTTACAATGGATTAAATTATTATTCAGAGAAAAAAAGGTTTGATTAATAAAGAAGGACAAAGAAACAGTTTTTGGTTATTGTACTCGCTAAAGTGTTATAACTATATGTCTATGTACCCTCAACTTTATTGAAGGATCGGAGCACCGTAGTTCTTCTAGAAAATGTTTGTTTGTTTGTTGTTTTTAGATTTTGAAATTTCTCAACGCATCGGGGCGGAGAAATATTTGACTCGAAAACGCCTCAATGCATAAGGGCAGAAGACTTAAGATTTGAATATGTTAAAGTAATTTTAATTGATAGAAAAAAAAGAGGATATGATTAGCTTAATTTAGAACTTAGGTACAGTAATATATATATATATATATATATATATATATATATATATATATATATATATATATATATATATCAAACATTAAGTATAGAATTTGACAAAAAAAAGATAACAATAAAAAAATTATTATTCCAAATAAAAATTGAATTGAAATAAATTAGACTAATAAAATAAAATCAACATAATCACATCTAATCAAATTAAATTAAATCAAATTAGACTAATAAAATAAAAATAACCTAATCAAACATAATTAAACTAATAAATATGCATTTAAAATAATATATTTTTTAAAATAAATAAATAAATATTTAGAAAAAGCATAATTAAAATACAAAAATAATATTAAGTAAAACGAAAAAGTCAAATTTTGACTTTTTTGTTAACTTTTGACCTTTCAAATGTCACTATTGCCCAAATTTGATATTTTTCATAATTTTTGGACTTTTTTTTATTTAAATAAATAAAATAACTATTTAAAAAATTCTTAGTAAAAAAATCAAAAATTAAAAATCAAAATGTTATTTAAAAAAAACTCTAAAACTAGAAAGATGGGATCCTAAATTTTCTAATAAGAATAATAAGATTTCTCCTAATAAATACCAAAATTAATAAATTAATAATTAACAAAATATCTTTTGTTTTTTTATAATATTAAAGAATAATTCAACAATTATAATAGTAAAAGATAGAAAGAATGGATAAAAAGTAAATAAACCAAAAATAAAAATGAGAGAAAATAACATAAAGAATTTCAATAGGATTTGAATCCAGGACCTCATGCTTACCCATCTTATTACACTACCAACTGAGATATCTCATTCATTCAAGATAAAATATCACTGAAACCCATATAATAATAAAGCGGTGGACAAAATTTAGGGTACTGCACTTATAATCATGGACAAATCATCTGAAGGTCCTGTTAACTAGGGGCAAAACATTCCAAGCATTGACCAACCTAGATCAAATCACCCATGGACCCTAATGATCAAGGGAAGACCTTTCAAGATTCAGATTCTATGGCAATCCATATCAAGATCATATCATAACATGGTGGGGTCCAAATTCCTTTTCAGGAAACTCCTTCAAAAGGTCCTACCAACGAGGAAAATCGTTTGAAGACACCGTTGATCAGGGGAAAATATCTTCAAAGCTCAGTTAAATACTGGGGAAGATTGAAGGAGAAGAGCGATCCAAAACACAACGGAATTTAAAAATTCTCCTTTACTGATCCTTACGAATGGGCATGATCAGTGATAGAATTGTTACCTCTTGTGGTGATTGTAATCTTTGATGCAGATCTACGGAGCGATCACGAACATTGAACGATGACAACGCCTCTACTCAGTCCACACGAACGGATTCCTTCAATCTCATTGCTAGCTGCTACGAATGAAGTCTTTGAATGAGAGAGAGAGAGAGAAACGAAATTGCAACTGCACAAATGCTTTTGCACAAGGGTTCTATTTATAGAACCACTTGTGTGGGCTGCAAGCTAAAAAACCCACTTAAGTGTATGCGGCCCATATCTTATGATATGCCAAAATCACTTAAGCGTGTGGTACCTTACCATATTTCTTATTCTACTTATGTACACCGTGCCTTACGATGTTCTACAATTCACTTAAGTGCATCGTACCTTACAGTGTTCCTTAGTTACTCTATCTCTCATCAATCCGTCCTTTTGTGTGTGACCCTGTAGGTTTTCGCGACATTAGCAATTATACTAAATCACATATATAACATAATAAACAGTGAGCGGTATCTAGCAACACATCACTGCTACCCAAGACACGAAAATGTCATGTGATCTGACAAATCCTTTTGTGATAATACTTATGTGTACAATTACCCTTTTGCCCCTATGTCTATATTGAACACAAGGCATAGACCATGTCATCCCTGTCTAGTTCAATATTAGGCCCATAGAAAATTGTCCTATTACGCAGGATGGGCAAATTCCATCTAGGTCACTCATGTCCCTCATCATGCTTCGTGGAATACCCATCAACTGTCTTTATGGTCATCCAGTTACGGACAACGTTTGATCAGTAATAAGGCACTCGACTTTACATCTAGGATCCATAGTGGTTTCAGGTCGAAGGGTGGTATACACCACTATCACCATGAGAATAACTTATGACACTTTGCATAACATTCTATATAGTATTCTCATAGCGGGTCAATCCAATATAAATATTACTCTTAATATTCATGCCTATGTTTAAGACTTGATAACTCTTTATCCATGATCCATGAGATGTGATCATCAGTCTATATACATAATAGTCTTAATGCTTTAATGTTATCCCACTTTACAACAAAGCTCAACTACAAATATTTTAAGAATAATGTCCTTATGTTTAATGGGATCTCATGATTAAGTCACACTTGATACATTAAACGGACTAGTTATTCTAGGGACTTTACTAAACAAACATAATAAAGAAAAAGCCTTTTATTATTAATAAATAATTCGATACAAGTACCAAAAGTATTGACCTCTAGGGCTTACACCAACACAGATTGCTGCAAGGTTCAGACAAAAGAAACCATTCCAAGAGTCGATCAGCCGAAGGCAAATCTCTTCAAGGCCCATGCTAGGGCAAGCCTCCTTAAAAGCACGGTAAATAAAACCCTTCAAAGATCGGTCAATTTTAGGCAAATTGTTCCAAGGCCCAATTAATCATGGGCATAATGCTGCAAGAACCAAGATATTGGGGAAAGCCGTCTCAAAGTCATCTTGTGGAAAGACTACTTCAAAAGCTCATACTAAGACAAATTTCTTGAGAGACTCAGCAGATTGGGGGCAAGATAGGCTACAGGGGAAAATGATCTCCATACTTTCAAGTTGCTCAATCAAACTCTGTCGTACCTCAGCAACAGTCGAGTTCGACATGAGTATCGGGAAGTCGTGCTAGCATAACACCCTACCACCTTTTGACAAATAACCTTGCTACACAAACAATCTCTCTAAGCCTTAACCTCCCACGACCCACCCCATTGAGACTTGTTGAAACATTCAAGTCATCACATAAATCATCTTCATGCATCAATCGTGTTTGCATCAAACCATGCTCATCATCTCAGTCATCTGGCATTTATCCCTCACAAAAATCCCAATCTTACTTTATCCCTCACAAAAAGCCCAATCTTACTCGGCCCCTCATAAAAAGCCCAATGTTGCTTGGAACCTTACAAAATCCATATCCCACTTGACACTTACCATGAAACCTAATATTCATTGACAACATGTCTGCCATCATACTTCATGCATTTCTAACATATATCGCATAATCAATCATCCTAATTCATGCATAAAAATAAGTCTTAATCATCATGCATTGCATGATTCATGTGGAGCACTCGCCATCATTCCTAAAGACCATTTGTCATCGGCACTACGTAAATCCATCAAAGACCAAACATCATTTGGCACCCGCAAAGCCCAGTTCTCATCTAGAAAATCATTTCAAAGCCCAACTATCGTCTGACAAATCATTTCAAAGCTCATTTCCCATTTGATAAATCATTTTTAAATCCCAATTCTCGTTCGGAAAATCATTTTGAAGTCCAGTTCTCGTCTGGCAATCAAACATCGCATTCATGGCATACAAAGGGTCAGGATACCTGAGTAAATCCAAAATTAACCCCCAACTAAGTCGGTGATAGATCTCTGTTTGAGCTTATCACAAACTCTGTTCATCCAAATGAGTCTATCATACAAACATTCCTCAGCTAAATGATTACAATCCCCAAATAACCATATTTAAAAAAATAGGCATATTAGCTTTCCCAATAGAATTCCCCATGAAGTCTCATTTGAAAGATGCATCCCAATAATTCTTTCCCTAGTGAATTCTTCTGGAAACTTCCCCTGTGAAGAATTTTTCTAAAAAGACCCCCATTAACTCAATTGTATGTGCCGACCTTACGTATCTGCATCAAATAAGTTTTTCGCACACTAATCCCCGTATTAGTAACGATCTGCCTATTCCAATCCCCACGTTGGTCATTCTTACTCCAACCCCGAGTCAGCCACCTCTCCTTTTCAGTTCAACCTAGACACCAATCCCCGTGTTGTTAGACACTTCAATTTTACTCTGGCCCCATCCATAACATCTTCTTATATCTGGTCTGTCTAGGACCCTTTTCATTATCTGATTCATCCAGATATTTACCATCATACATGGTCCGTTCAGAACTTTTTCATCACCTCTGGTCCATTCAGAAACTTTTTCATTTATCTCTGGTCTGTCCAGAACTTCTTCGTAACCTCTGCCCCGTCTAGAACCCTTTTCATTGTCTGGTACCTCAGTAATTCCTTTACTATATCTGGTCCATCCAAAATATTTCCATTATGTCTTGTCCGTCCAGAATATCACCATTACATCTGACCCATCCAGAATCCTTCTTCATTATCTCTGGTTCATCCAAAAACCTTTTCATCATTTCTGGTCCGTCCATAATTATTTCATTATTTCTAGTCCATACATAATATTTCCTCATTTATGGTCCATCCATAACCTTTTCATCATCTCTGATCCGTCCTGAATCATTTTGTTATCTATGGTCCATCCGGAACACTTCAGTTATCTCTGGTCCGTCCGAAACATCATATCTTCTCTGGTCCGTCCATAATATGTCATCCTCTCTGGTCCGTCCATAGTTTGTTATCTTCTCTGGTCCGTCTGGAGTATCTCATTCCCTTTGGCCTCGTTCAGAATATTTCACTCTCTCTATAATAATTTCTCATCATGTTCTCTTTGGCATCCTCGCCACATTAAAGTAGATGACCCATTTCATTCCAGGTCCTACCCAAGGATCATTAAGGTAAAATCAATACTCGAAGGTAAAACGTTAACCTGTGGATGAGTGCCTACCAACATATCCTCAATGAAGTTAACTTCCATACATTTTCTCTTAAAGAGACAAAATCGGGGTCCTCTTGTATTCAATTATCCTCTACTAGGAGCGTGCGAAGACTTCCTCTTTCGCACTCTCAAGTCGAAGGGTAATTAAATAGTGACAATTATCATACCCCCATATCACACAGAAGAGGTGGTAGCAGCAACAAAGCAGGAGAAGATCTTTTTCCCAAACACATACACAACCCGGTCAAACCTCCAAACATGTAAAAAAACCACACAAATAACAACAACCATTGACACAACCATAAACTCAACCATCTCAAATCTCTTCCCCCATATTGCTTTAAACCCCAGCCTTCAATCTCTAATCACAAACTAACCCGTAAATACAAAATTCAACCACAACCAAATTACCTTTCACAATCATTCAAACACTCACACCACTTATCTAATAATCTAACAACAACAACAACATCACTTTATCACTAACAACACTCCGACATTAAAAATTCACAAACTCATTAATTCAAACATGAGTAACAATCACCACTAAGATTTACCATACACAAACTAAAAAATGAAAGGGAAGGAGAACGAAATATGGAAATAAACAAACACTTTCTCCGCCGCCAGAAACGCAAGACCTCTCGACCATCACATTGTCACCAATGACGGAAGTGAAGCCCGACCAACCACACACAACTGTGCACGAATCTGGCCGGTCTCCATCTCAGTGCCACTTTAATCCCACTCATAACCTTCATAACCGTAGCAAACTCCGATGACAAGAAATTCAACCACCGAACCATGACCGTCGTACCTCATTAGAGTTAGGTTGGTGTGCTTCTTTTGTTTTTTCTATTTATTTTTCATGTGATGCTTGCTGTTATATTTGATTTTACTTGGGGAAAAGGAAAGTTCTAATAAAAATATTGAAAACATAAGAGAGGAGAAGAGCATATTGAGAGAGAGAGAGAGAGAGAGAGAGAGAGAGAGAGAGAAGTTGGGTTCTTATTTTCTCATTATTCTTTTTCTGGGTTCATATGTCATCTTGTTTAAGTAAAACACGACCATGTGTCGATAACACATTGCTGCTCATTTTTTAAAAGAGAAAATATCACTTTGGTTATTTTTATGAATAATAGGCATGGTTGGAATGTCTAAGGGGTATATATTGTCCCTCACCTTTTTACTCAAATACCCCAGTTTTTCAAAACAAATTCCAAAATAACACAGTTTTCAAAATAATTCTCAAAGTACCCCAGTTTCAAAAAAAAAATGTAGGGCATAGGCGTTAGACCAATTGGCGTCTATCCTTAAACATTAAGTGGAGACGCCAATTAGATTGAGTACAACACATGGTGCTGCCAATCCAATTGGCGCCCATGTGTTATTTGGAAGAGGAGGCCCCAATTGGTCTGGCGCCTCAATGTAATGTGCAATTTTTTTGGTTATAAATAGAGGTGTTATATGAATCATTTTCCACATCTCATTTTGTCATATTTCAAACATGTTTGGTGTTCGTCGCCACTATGGAAAAGTGATTTATTCGAGAGACAAACCTCCGATGTTGATGCTCTTCTGGAACATCTGTAGTTTCGATCAACTGAAGAGGGAACTGGTTCGTTGGTTAGATGGAAAAATACTAGAAGGGGAAAAATTATAAGTATTGAGAGACTCGACAGTATATTTGGTTGGGTGCGAGCCAAAACTGATAAGGATGCTAGGGAAATGATGTTTGGACGAGATGACATCAATTTGATTATTGTAATCAGTTAGAAATATTCTGTTTTAAGTTTGCTTATGTTGTAGTGATATTTGTTGTTAACTTTGTTGTAACAAAAAGATAATGATATATAAAAATCCAAGGTTACAAAAATTAAAAGGAGATACTATCTTATGATGCAGATGTTGCTCCTAGATTGGGAGAGTTGTTCTTATTGTGTCCTGGTTGACGACATATACTACATAGTCTTATCATTTTATCAGTCATATCCATTTCTTTTCTAATATGCATGCTGTTTGACCGTCCTTTTTCTTTCTTCGCATCTCATTGTTGTGCCAAACTATGTCACCTTCATATGGAGGCCAGTATTCCTCCATTGGTAGCACTGAGAAGCTTTTGTTATACACATTCATGACGGTAATGGCATTGTAAACATCAGATAGATGGTTGTAAGCGTCCAGGAGAGTATGTGTGCATGCCGCAATGACACGGGAGCAAGGAATACGGAAGGCTTGGAACTTTCCACAATCGCACCAACTTCTGTTTAGTTTGACAACACAGGATAAATTTGGCCTCCCCTCATTGTGGTCCATTATTTCCTGTACACTGAAATTTTGCCTATGATGGTCGAAGACTATAACCGTGTGTATGCTAGCTTTGATACTTTCCTCTTTCATCACTTTCATACAACATTCACTGAATATTTGACTCGACATTAACACTTCACTCTATCTTTCACCTCTGGTTGCGAAGGTAGAAGCTAACCTATAATAGGTTGTTCTGACCAAAGCGGTTATTTGTAGATTTCTAATGCCTTTAAGTATGCCATTCATGCATTCCACAAGGTTTGTTTTCATGTGGCCCCATAGACAACCTCCATCAAATTCCCTTGTCCACTGCTCTACTAGTATGTTATCCACCCATCTTCCTGCATCTGCATTAGATAATCTAATTTCATCACGGTAATGTTGAAATGACGGCTGAGTTAGAGCATACCCAACATTCACCACTTTTTTGCGAAGGTTCTTATCTTTGATTGTACCCATGAAGTTTTGTGAGATATGTCTAATGCAATAGACATGAGTAGAAGGGGGATCATGCCATCTGTTATCATGGTTATCGTAAGCACTCTCAATGGCAGCATGTCTATCTGAAATCAAACAGAGATTGGCTTGTGGAGCGACGTGTGTTCTGAGATGTCGAAGAAAGAAACCCCAACCACCAGCGGTTTCACCTTCAACCAGAGAAAAGGAAATGGGAAAGACATTGTTGTTGCCGTCTTGTGCAACATCCATAAGCAAAGTACCCTTGTATTTGCCGTATAACCATGTTCCATCAATTTAAATAATAGGTTTGCAGAATGCAAAACCTTTGATGCACGGTTCAAACGCCCAAAAGAGGCAGTGAAAGATTCTATTTCCAGCAACACAGGTTTCGTATGGTGTAAATGTTGGCAATGTCTCCATAATTGCAACAATTCATGGTACGTATGTTTTTAGGGCCCATAAAAACCGTGGCAATTCTTTGTATAAACCCTCCCAGTTGCCGAATACATGTTCAACAACCTTTGTCCTTGAAATCCATGGTTTCTTGTAAGATGGAGTATAATTATATCTTGTGACGATATGAGATATTATTATACTCACCTTCACTGATGGGTCTTTGTTAACAAGCGGCAAAATGTCTTGACATATAAATGCAACGCTTAATTTACGGTGATCTTGTTCAACATTAGTTGCAATGCAACTGTGAGGTGGGTCTATAGAAGTTATCTCCTAAGATTCGCTTCTCTTTTTGTAAGACGCAGCCAACCGAAACTTGCAAAGGATGTTACAATATTCGATGATACCTTCTCGAATCAGTGAGTTTCACAGTGAAATCAACAGAGTTATTTATGTGAAATTTTTTGATAGCTCGCACACATTCTTCTTTAGTGCGGAACATGTCTCCCACTTTTAACTCACCCTCTGATCATGGATACGAGTTATAAAAAACACTGTTGGATGTTTCATCGTCATGCAGATCCATGTTTGTCATATGTTGAGGCATATTATATACATGACTTGGAGGTAATGGCGCTAGATGATCGTCAACTTCAATGTTGTTGTTCAACATATGATCTACCTTTGTCTCGGTCTCTTCTTCTTCTTCATCAACGATGTTGACTTCTGCTTCTGCTTCTGGGTCAGCGTCATATGAGTTTTCTGAATCAAATTCATCAGATTCAACTTGATTAGTTATATGAGATTGCTGAGATGGTATACTTGGTTGAAGAGTAATATATAACTCGATAGAGTTGCAACCAGAATGTTTGTGACTAACAAACATGTATTCAACACTTCATCATCCCGTACCTTCAGCGGGAAAAATTTGCATTGACTGTTCTAAAAATAATTGGATTTTGATACGTGATCTGTGACACAAGACCAGATCCTATGCAGGATTCAATTCGTTTTTTCAAATGCAAGAAATTTGAATTTCTCTTGATCGTAAATTGGATAGTATCGATGTTTCGAAAACAAAACCCGTATAAATCACACTAATGTGTCTCATAATTACAATGATCATTGATAGTATATTTTGGTGCAGATGATATTGTAATATTTCTTATGCAGATGAAAAGTAATTTTTGGGTGCAGATGAATTTGTGTTGATTGTTGGATGTAGATAGTAAGACACTTAAATAGGTAAGTGATGTGTAAAGCATGCAAGCTAGAGGGAAGTGATGTGTTAAGCATGCAAGCAAGACGGAAGTGATGTGTCAAACATGCAAGCTAGAGGGAAGTCATGTGTCAATCATGTAAGCCCTAGCGTCATTCCAATTGGCGCTAGCTTGTATCTCTTGTACATGGGCGTCAGTCCAATTGGTGTTACCTTGTCTTCCATGCAGACCTCGAAACTAAGCATGCAGAGCCATGAATGCTCCATACTAGGTTATGATGAAGCATGCACGCAAGCCTAGGAGGCGTTACTTTGATTGTCGCTAGCATGTGACAGTTTCACATGGGCGCCTAACTATTTGGCATGAGCATGAAATTACCACTATCCATGCATTCATACTTTTGCATGTCACATATTATAAATAACAAAGCAAGTCTCAAATTTATTCCTCACTAACAATCACTTCTTCCTCAACAACAACAACTCTTTCACCTGCAACAACCATTGTTTCAAATATTTACTCCGACAAGATGTCTCTCCTCACAATGGGTGAATCACACAGAGGCACAGTTGCAAACATAGCAACTTATGTAAGCGTTTAATTCTTCTATTATTTGTCTAGAATATTTTTTAATAACGATACTTAATTTTGTTTATCTTTTATAGGATGTTTCTAGGTTTCCAATTCGGGTCCACGGATTTGTACACATGGACCCGATGATTCAACTGTATGTCGAACTCTCCAGTTTTGGACATATAAGCAAAATAATATCTTTGTCGGTGGATAATAAATTTATTCTTGCGTTATGTGAAAGATGGTGTACCGAGACACACACATTCTGTTTTCCAACCGGTGAATGTACCGTGACGTTAGAAGATGTCTGCATGTTATTGGGACTGCCTATCGAAGGTAAGACGGTAAATGGTAAAACCAACTATGCGAATTCAAATTGCATGGACCTCTTGGATGCTGATTTGTTAGATGATAACTTGAGAGGTCAAGGTATACTCCTTTCACGCCTTAAAGCATAATATAATAGCTTACAGTTAGATGAGAATTCTACCAAAGAGACTCGAATAATAAAAATTAGGCGTTACATTATGCTTTTAATTGGTTCATTTTTATTTCTCGAAGGTAGTGGTTCTAGTATGCATGTTATGTATTTACCTTTACTAAGACATGTAGATAGAATAGGAAGTTACAGTTGGGGGTCCGCTTGTTTGGCTTATCTTTATAGCTCTTTATGTAAAAATGCACACAAAGACACATCTACATTTTCTGGATGTGCTCTTTTGCTCCAAGCATGGGGTTGGTCCAAACTACCGTCCCTAGCACCCGTCAACAACAACACATTCACATTCTCGTATACACAAAAGTAAGTTCTTAAAAATAGACTATATTTACTTACTTTACCGATTATTATCTCTAAATAATATTTTTACTTTTATGGTGCAGATGGTCGGCACGTGGTATGAGTTATAACATATATCCTAAACACTGTATTACCCAATATCGCAATCTCTTATATCACCTTCGATCGACAAATGTATGGACATTAACCTAATTATTTCATAATAATTTGTTAATTTCTTCTACCAAATTTATAATGTAATATATGTTCACATTTCAGTTCATTTGGCGTCCATATCTAAATTTGGATCATGACCATGAAATCAACGAACAAGACGCAACCGTTTGGACTGCATGCACACCGATCATAAGATTCACCACTGTGGAGATGCACAATAGTGATCATGTTAAATTGCAGTTCGGTATGCTTCAACACATCTCAGATCCCCCGACAAACCTAGGAGAATGGCATCTACGCAAACCTAACGACCAATGGAACTTTAACCCATGGCAAAGCTTCGCTAGATCTGAGTGTCGCAAATGGAAGCACCGCCAAGACCATGTCTTAACAAACACTGTGATGCCAACTGAAGAAAAACCAAGTCGTAATTATATGGCTTGGTACAAATCGGTTGGATTTGAGTTCATCGCCGAAGATATGTACCTATACGACCCACATCAGGAAACTTACGCACCAGAAGGCTCAACATCTAACCCCCAACAACATTGTCAGACCGGCTACTTAGACCCCTTATCCATCAAACTTTTCGATCCACAAATACACAAACATACAACCCTAACATGCCATACACCCAACCACAATACCAAGAGCATACCTTGTACCACCACAAACAACTAGATCATCACCAAAAGACCCAACATCACTATGCACCTAACACATCACCCTACCATAACCGCCTTAGCCAAAATACTCAACGATCATTTAACATCAGCCGTCCCTCCTCCTACCATAGCCAAGAAGCCCAAACATCTCAAAACCAAAACCTTCAACAACCATATGTCTACCAAACACCACAACAATCATTTCAACCTTTCCTCGACGCATCATTCACACCAATGTCTCCCTTCAATCGTCCTGGTCGCCCTCCAACAACTCAAACACAACCTAACTACTCTGGCATGGGTCATAACCTCAACTATGGCGGTACCCCTTTGATGCATACACAAGACTAAGCTGATTTGTATGACTATCTGAGGCAATCTCCTGCAGTTGGTGGTGATGTTCCTGGCCCCTCAGATACTCAAACACCTGGGGTGAATCATCAACATGGGTTAGGGCCACGAGTTCGGGTAGCTAGGGGATGTGGGATCAGAGGTCCGTTAGGTGATCCCAGTCATCGACATTAGTCTTTTTTGTGTAAACGGGTATTAATATTAAAATGAATTGGTCTGATATCGACTTTATCTATCATGTACATTGTTTTTCAAAAAAATAAATACAAAACACACATAGGTGCCAAACCAATTGGTGTCTCATTTAAAGCTTAACACATAGACGCCAATTGGATTGACAACACAAGGAGAACTAGTCAATCCAATTGACGCCTCCTCTCTAAGTTTAAGAGTAGACGCCAATTCATCTGGCGTCTCCTCTTCAAAGTGGAGTAGATTGAGAATTTTTTTGAAAACAAAGTTATTTTGGAATTTTTTTTTTTTAAAACAAGGATATTTGGATAAAAAATTCTTGTTTTTTTTTTCTAAATTTTAAATTAATGATAACATAATACGAGAGAATTGAGTACATAATAAAAAATAATTAATGTCAGTATATGCTTCAGAGATTTAGAAATTAATTTTGAATTTTTGTGTTTAGTAAATTTTTTATCCTAATACTAAATATATAAATATTATGAAATACAAAAATATCATTTTATTATGATTTGGTTTTGGTTAATTAATTTAATTATTAAGTTTTTCTCTCTTTGGGTTAGTCTTGTAATTATTGACATGACTTGTGGGGGAGTCTTGGCTGGGCTTTAGATTGCTTGGAGGGGTGGCTACAAGAAGGTGCAAATTCAAGTTGATAATAATAAGGTGGCCACTATATTGCAAGATGTAGATCTGTACCAAAGTTTAGTTTTAATTTGTTAATGCATATTAAGAAACTTGATAACAACTTTGTTGAGATTGCAGTGGAGTTTATCTATCGTGAAGCTAATTGAAGTGTGAATTTGTTGGCTAAGCGAGGTCGGCAAGGTTTGTGTAGGATTTATGATGATAGTCTTAGGCGCTTGCTCCATTTGATTCAAGAAGATCTTTATGCTTCTTTTGTAAGGCTGTCTCGATAGTTGTCTCGTGTTTCTAGGCTTTTGCCCTCTCAGTTTAAAAAAAAAAATACAAAACACTCTCCATTTTAGTTTTTAATTTAAATTGTTATTAATTTATTTTACCCTACTTAACTTGGTTATTTAGTTTTGACCTAATTTTTAATTTAACTTTTCATTTAGTCTTCTAATCAACTTGGGTTTTAATTTAGATGTTAATTAATTTAGTTAAGTTTTCAAAATTAATTTAGTCTTTTAGTTAGTCCATTTAATTTACAAAAATTATTCATAAACACGAAAATATTTCTTTTATTCCATGTAAATCAAAAACACAAAAACTTGTTGCTTTTTATTCTACTTATTTTAGTTTAAGTCTTTTTATTATTTAAATACAAAAAAATACTTATTTTTTCAATTAAAATAAAAAAATACCAAAAGCAAAACTCATCACATGTAAATAATATTATACTCTTTACATAATCACACACTTTTGTAAATAAGAAAAAACAAATCATTTTTCAAAAGACTTTGGGGATATATATCCTCTTAGGTCTCTGAACATTCGAATACAAGTTGTATTTGTGGTTAGTTGAATGCTCATTGTCCGTCTTAAAATCAATCTTAAACACACCAAACAATCTTTTCCGCCCCCGTGCATTAAAATCTTTTTCAAACTTATTCTTTTTCCACCCTCGTGCGTCGAAACTAAAATCAACCAACACATGCTCATTTTTTACGAACTATGATGCTCCGATTCTCTCACTGCACTATGAGAATACGTAGGCACGAGATTTTAAAATCTTGACGAACACAATAATTAAAAAAAATATTTCTTTCTTTTCTTTTTGTAAATATCTAAATAAATAAAATAAAATAAAACAAACACTTGTAAACAAACCCTTAACCCTAAAACTATAGGAGGTTCCCATTGTGTACAACGAATGTGAGGGGTGCTAATACCTTCCCCTCATATAACCGACTCCTGAATCCTAATTTGGTTGCGATGATCATCTTATCATTTTATTTCTCTTTGGATTTTATCTTCATTTCCCCTTTCCTTAGGAATAAATAAAGAACGACGATGACTCTGTTAATCCATCCATGATCGTGCGATGTGCTTCGCAAGGTCGTGTTTTTCGAGATGCGACATAAACCTTAAAAGATAAGAAATTGTATGTGAAGTTTTTGAAGCGTGAGTTGGTTGAAAGAAGTTAGTTTCCACAAGCATGTAATTTCAAGTCGTGGAATAGCAATCACTACAACAAATGACGCTTTTTATGACGAAACTTTCACCACAAACAATATAAAACCGAGGGTGTATGTAACAGGAGTGCCTTGTTTTTTTTATAAAAAGAACAATCTGTTATCTCAGTTTTTTGAAAAGCCGACATAAATATATACTCAGGGTTTGAGATTCGATTCCTAGATCCTGCAGTTTTATGTTTTACATGGGACCAAAAAGGCGCCTTTAATTTTTATAGATTTTAAGTCGGATATATTACCTTGGTTTTCATGAAAACCGAGATAAATACTCTCTAATTTTTTATTCTTTTTGGAACCAAAAAGGAGCCTTTATTTTTTTTAAAGATTTTACGTCGGATATGTTACCTCATTTTTTATTATAACCGCGATAAATATTCTTTACATTTTTTATTCCCTCAGTGTCTACCTTATTCACTTCTCGAGTCCTGGCGAAAGAACACTTATTCTCCAAGGATCCCTAGCGAACGAAAAAACTCTCTCACTATTATTCTCTGGTATGTTATTATTGTTGTTGTTGTTCTTGTTGTTGCTTTGGTCCATTATTGTTGTTCTTGTTATTCTCCATTACTGTTGTTGTTGTTGTTGTTGAGAAGCTTTATTTTTGTTGGTTGTGTACTATCTTTATATTTTATTTTCAGAAGCTTTATGTGGTTATGGGTCGTACTTGGTGTAGCGGTAAATTCATGATCATCAAGCTATGGATAAGCTAAAGATCAAATAACAAGAGTCACTACCGCGCTTTTATTGTTTCCAAGGGAAAAGAGAAAAAGCACGAACAAAACCCAAAAGTAAGAATTTTTCAAATCAAAACTAATAAAATGTCAGAGATTACAGGTAAATGGGTTGGTTACATAGAGGGAAGGTGTTAACACCCAAAGTGTCCTAGATACTCCCAGGGAGCCCTTTTTGTGTGCATATGTATTTTGTACAAAATGATGTTTACAAACAAATAGAATGGGGGGATGAGAAAAGAATTCATTAATTATATTTTTATGTTTGGCAAGACCTTCGGTCTTGTGCCTACGTAACAACATAAAAATAAGGGATCAAAACCTCGTAGTTCGTGATACAAATTTTAAAGTGGATGCATTGCTTTTAACAAAAATTAAGTTTGAAAGGCACAAAGGCCTAAAAATGGTTTGAATGAGTTAGTTCTTTTTGGCTTTTTGAAAGTTTAAGTCAAGTATAGTTAAGTTTAGTTACAAGTTTGATTAAGAAAATGAAGTTTAAAAATTCAATAGCATAAGACCAAAGTTTCTATCTTTTTTGCAAAGTGGTCAAAGTTTAGAACAAAATAAGTTCAATCAAATAAGATTTTGAAAAAAAGGGGGGAGGGATTTTGAAATTAAAGAAATGAGGAGAAGATGAAGAGACTAATCCTATGCACAAAATTAAAAGTTAAGAGTTGAAAAGATCTGACCAAATGGGTAGCAATCCAATAGACAGGAATGTCAATAGAAACCCAGAATTCCCTTGGACTTTTAGAATCAAGCAACACACAAATGCATAATTATATTATTTTGAAGAGCAAGGATTCAAATAAAGATAGCCACATCCAAGCTTTAGTCATTCCATGATCTTCTTAGAATTAGCCCATGTAACAAATGAATTCCACAAATCACAGGTTCATAATGACAGCTACACAATGATCATGTTGCAGATGAACTCAGAGGGATCTTGAATGATGTATCAGATGAAGTCTCAAATTGCAAGCACTTGGTTTCTCAATAAGTTGGCATTGGCCAAGTCCTTTAGCATAGGAATGTTGCCTAAGTTCTAATTCCACTTGTCCAAGATCAAGCGAACAGTCCACACAAAAGTTTTTTAGGGTTCTTGTTGTTATTATGTACATCAATGGTCAAAGACAACACAATCAAGCAAAGTATACACAAACAAGCAAAGTATACACAAACAAGATATATCACACAACATGGTCCAAATGGACAAAGTGAAAATTGCATTAACATAAACAATTAGAATGATATGAACAATGGCAAATGTATAAAAGCTAGAATTAAATGACATTAAAGTAAATGACTTGAAATTAAAAGTTAATTGTTAGTGAATTAGAAGTTAGTATTGTTTTGCTTTTTGCTTTTTCATTTTTAGACATTCTTTGGAGAACACTCAACCCACTTATCACAAGCATGGATACTTGAGCCAAGACATCTTCCAAAGGAAGGAAAAAAGGCCAAGTTTCCACATAATACCATGAAAGACGGGAGACTTACAATCTCACTAACTAGAATGTTATGTCTTTTATGTCACAAATTTAGTGCTATGTTAAGCAATCGTACTTGGACTTATGTAGAAGTCACAACTATTTGAGGTCGGGTAATAGAATTTTGGTGTTAATGCATATTAGAGACATAGTATTATGGACTATGCTCATGAAACATACCACACACAAAAAGAATATGCAAAAGGTGTGGCCTAATCTCATCCATGCTCATGTTAATTTTTCAATCAACTAGCTTTAGGACTTTGAGATATCATAGGCCAAATGAGATGAATGCATAAAGAAGGGGAATGAGATGAAGTGGGAGGGGAATAGATGAAAACTCAAATTGGTCAAAGGAGGACTTTTATCAAATTAATATCATCCATTCATTTTGGGAGATGGAATATA
Source organism: Lathyrus oleraceus (assembly GCF_024323335.1). NCBI lineage: Eukaryota > Viridiplantae > Streptophyta > Magnoliopsida > Fabales > Fabaceae > Lathyrus > Lathyrus oleraceus. Next base: position 226,663,986 of record NC_066584.1, read on the forward strand.
CATTCCATCAATCCCCTAAATCCAATGATATTAACTTGATAAAGTCAAATCAACCTTGACCAAGGCCCAACAACAAGAGTCAAGCTCAAACAAGTCATCACAATTGGTCAACAAAATTATTTGGCATTTATTCAAGTTAAAAATACTAAAATAAGGCATTTAAATTAAATATGTTTTGTCAAATTCCTAAAACCTCATTAAAACACCAAAGAAATGACAATGAGATTTATCATAGGTCAAACAAGGTCAAAGGACCTTGAAGAAGAATTTTCAGAATTTTTGAAGACTTAAAAGTATTTTTAAGCAATTAAAAACAAATGCAAAATCAATTAAATCATGAAAAATATTAATAATGATCCAAAAAATCATTTTAATTCAGAATATGAAAGAGGAAATTTTTTAAATTTTTTTGGTGAAACTCTCATATTTTTTGGATCAATATTAAAATTAATATGAATTAATGAAAATAAAGCAATTAAAATGAAATTCAAATAATCAAAAAAAATGTGGACCACTTGATCTCCCTCATTAATTGAGGTGGCAGATCAAATGGCCACCAGCGCGCGTTCCATGGTGGACTTGAGTCAATGAGGCACAAGCTTAGTAATTAAAAATAACGCATGAGATTAAAACAATTTGAAAGGGATCAATGACTCTGAACCATGCGAACACATCACCGGCGTCCAAAGGCCGATCATCTTCTCCGGTGACCCTGGCCAGACTGGTTCACTCATCACCATCAAGAAAATGAAAAAAGAGGACATGATCTGAAAGAAATAATGGCGTAGAGCACGAATCTGACCTCAATTTTAACTAACTCCACATATATAGAAAGATATGAGGAGTTGAGTTTTGAGGTGTGTCAACTGAGTTGCTTCGATTTGACCTCTAAGCAACTCAATCTTCTTGCCTATATTGGTAGGACTTCAGCAACCAAAGATCCAAGAGAATTGAGTGAAATTCAGAGAGAATCAAATAGATGAAATTTTCTGGAAAATACCTTCAAGGTAGGTCTAGATTCAACTGTTCTTGCTTTGACTTGTGCTTGATCTTGCTCAATATGCTTGCAGAAGTGGATTAGAATGCACAAAAGGTCTTGCATCCCTGGAGTTTTGAATCTCAAAACAGTGAGAATTCAACTCAATTTCTAATGGAAATTCTCAGGTTTATCCTCTCAAATGGAAGGGTTAGGGGTTTAGGATCAAAGCTGGCGCGAATGTCTGTTGATATATGAGCATATGGAGCTCTATTTATAGCTGGATCATGTGATATTTGCACCTTCCAAATGACTTTCCAAAATTGGCAATTAGTGATGCATGGGTGCATGGGCGTGTACAGGCCCATGAAATCATTCCATTTGATCCACAATTGAGTGTGAGCAAGTTTGAAAGTGAATTGGAATGCAAGGCAAATGTGTATGGAAGTTTGAAGTTTGATCTTTGCCACTTGATGATATCATGTTCAAGCCATGCGCAACCCTAGCAATTCTTGTCCAAAATGGATGAAATTAGACTTTTTAGGAAGGTTAGATCAAGAGGAACAACTTTCATGTTCAACACTTTTACATTTGAAGCTTGTATCATGATGAATTTTGAGGTGGAAGTTTGAAATTTTCAACATATCAAAAAAAAAATCTAAGTGTCAAGCCATATATCTCAATATTCCACCTTGTTTAACTTTTTATGTAAGCTTCAAATGAGAAACATGTCTTCATAAAAGTTGTAACTCTTTCAAATACCTTCAAATGGTCACTAATTTCATGTCATTTGGATTTAGAATGATAGAGTTATGTATTTTTGAAGTTTGGAAAAATCACTTGTTCAATGGTATAGGTCAAAAGTGACCTATAATGTAACCTCATATCACATGCTCATAAAAGTTGAATTAGCTCTCACTCCAAACATCAAAGTTGAAGTAAAGATCTTGCATTTGATTTTGCAACTTGGAAATCTTTCATATCATAAAAATCGAGCGAGTTATGGCCTTGGAATCATTTTTATATGGTGAAAATTGTAGGAGATAGGGTCTAGGGAGACCTAGTTTTGATCAGATGAATTCATCTGGCCAACCACCATCAACCAACTTGCTAACCTTCAATTCCTTTGACTTTATTGGCTCATGGTAAATCATATATGCATAAGATGATGACTTTTGAAGTGTCCCTTGGGAAATTTGATCAATTGGTGAGATAGCTTATTGGAGAAGTTACTCAAGATTCCCAGTCAAACTAAGGTTTCCAAGGCAAATCACCTCTAAGCTCTTGAAGAAAACTTGATCAATATAACATGTAGGAATCAATAGAACTCATATATGATGCTCATAACCATTCTTGGATCAATTCATGGTTGTGCTCTTTGTCATGAGGGTCTCAAACCCTAGATATGAACTTGATAGATCAATGGAGATCATGCCCTACCTACAAAAGAGTTGGGCAAATGCAAAGAAGTATTTTTTTTTGGGTTAGTAAAATGATAAAATACAAGTATGATACAATCACAAAGTTCTTGGTGATCTCTCCCAAAACAAACCCAATGAAAGAGGGGTAAGGAGAATGCCAAGGTATGATCCCTATGCTAATGCTTATGATGAAATTGCATGAGGGATCTTAGGGTCAAAATTGGGGTCTTATAGCTGCCCCTATTTAAGGATATTCTAACTGAGGAGGTGAGGGTTAAAATCTTCATATCGACTCAGTAGAATGAGCTTAAATAACAACACATAAACAAATTTTGGTCCCTAAGAGACCTCATGATGCAAATGGTATGAATGCAAAAGTAAATTCTTTGTGGGGGATATGGCCACAAAGGAAAAGAAATCAGAGAGACCGAAAAGTCCGCAGGAGTATAATGCATTCCATAAGGAAAACTCACTGGGGAAACATAGAGACTCTAGGGGATAAATGAGGTATGTGTAGGCCATGCTACGACTTACAACTACTGGGGGACTCGAGGAATTCCATACAAACATGGAAAAGACTCAGCCGGGGAACAACAACATCTACAGGGGATACGAGTAAGTTAGGATAAAACTGAAGTACTTGAATCATGCAGGAAAAGCAATTTCACTAAGGAAATGCACACTTAACTCGATTGGGGAAGAAATAAACTTCAACACAGGAGGAGCAGAAATCTATTATCTACTACCTGCTACTGTGTGAGGAGATAATAAAGATATGACAGAGAGAACATCTGTCATCGGTTAGGATGAACATATCAAGGATGACTCGCTGGGAACCCACGGGAGGGAGAATTCATTATCGGTTACTGGGTAAGAATAGCCTTGCTGGGGAAAACTACAGAGAATAGGATTTACAACTACCAGTTACTGGGCAGTAGACCAAAGATGAGAGTATCCGTCATCGGTTAGGATGAACATATCAAGGATAAACTCAACAGGGAAGAAAATCCGTCATCGGTTAAGATGAACATATCAAGGATAGACTTGCCTGGGAAATGTCAAGGAGGATACCCGTTATCGGTTAAGATGAACATATCAAGGATATACCAACTGAACACCAAAGCAGGAATTACATCTATTGAATGCTGGATAGAAGACCATCAAAGAGAAAATCCGTCACCGGTTAAAGTGAACATATCAAGGATAGACTCTGAGAGGGGAGAAAATAGGAATTACATCTATCGGTTACTGGATAAAATACCAAGAGAGAGAATCCGTCACTAGTTAAAATGAACATATCAAGGATTAACTCTGCGGGGGGACAAAAGTAGGATTTACAACTACCGGTTACTGGGTAGAAGACCACAAAGAGAAGGAAACCCGTCATCGGTTAGGATGAACATATCAAGGATTAACTCTTTGGGAAACAAGAGTAGGGATTACAACTACCTTTTTACTGGGTAGAATACCAAAGATGAGAATATCCGTCACCGGTTAGGATGAACATATCAAGGATAAACTTAGGCAGGGGAGAGAAAGATATTTGTCGCCGATTAGGGTGAGCATATCAAGGATATACTTTCTGGGGAATAGATCCATTGGGGACTCTACTGAGGGAAAACTGGGATACTTTTGCCGGGTATTGGGCAAGAAGTAACAAACTTCAAACTAAGAAGAATATTACCACTTACTGGGCAATAAACTCTCAGGAGACTCGAAGCATCTATCTAGGTAAGAGCTAGAAAGAAACAATCAATTAAGACTCAACCCAATGAGGATATAACTCAAGGGGAGTGATTCCATCCAGATAAACAACTGGAAAGGAAACTAAAATAATAATCATCCACGAGGAAACAAACTCATTGGGGAAGAGGAGAAAGGTTAAAGTATTTCTGCTTAAGGGGCTGACACTCTACAATTGAGGGAGGACAAACACCGAAATTTGTATGGGGATAAAGTACTGCCATACAGAGAATGAGAATCTCAAATCAACAAGTTAAACAAGTATGCTGGTGCAAATATGCAAATTATGAGATTATGTGAATGTATATGTATATATCTATGATGATTATGCTGACAAAACGATCACAAAGGATACAAAGGTGTCGCAAAGAAATTGAATCATCGGTACAATCCCTGATCAATCCACAAAAAGAGGGAGACAACTGCCGGAGAACAGAGAAATCACAAACCAGAGGCTCTGATTAGTGCATTTTGATGCACGTTCTTCCATGTTTGTACTTAAACATTTCTTCGGTTTGCTTTGATTATTTTTATGTTTTAATGTTTTTTCATAATTTATGTTATTTTTGCACTTATTTAATTTTCGTATTTGATTTTCAGCATTAGCAGCTTTCGTGAGAAAAATCATATCTTGAGCTAGGAGTATCGGATTGAGACGTGCTACTAGTCAATGGAAATCTAAGAAAAAGATCTACAACTTTTGTTCAGAAGTCAAGAGTTGAATCAGACTGTAGCAGGGCCAGCAATTTCGTTGAAGCTGCTGCATTATTTTTATATTTTGATTGGGTTAGTTGTATTGGACCCGGATCGTACATTTGACCCGGTTGAGTTGTGAAATGGGTTTGGGTGTTTTTACCTAGGTTAGGCAGCCAAAAACAGGGTTACGTTTTTCTGTTCATGTACAATTTTTTGAGAGCTAGCAAGATGACTATGGAGAACTAATCCCTTTTGAATCAACCTGCTGTAATTCAGAATCCGCTTTGAGGTTTTTATTAATTCCAATTTGTTTCCTTTGAATTCTTCTTATAATTCCAATTATTTGCTTAATCTAATTGTTGCTATAGGATAGAATCCTTAAATTCGATTGATGAATGATGATCCCGAATCAATTTCGTGTTAACATAGCTTTTATTTTATCACGAACGATCAAGTTGCATCTGCTTAATTCGCAATAGTTTTTAATCCGTTTGCTTAATTCGGAATTTGGGAATATTACTCGCATAATTTCCTTTACGCTTGTTAATGGTAATTGTAATCGAATAGGAGCAGACCCGTTAGGAATTTGGAATTCTATAAGAATCAATGATAAGTCGGAAGATGATGCAGTAGGTTGGTTCGTGTCAGCTTATTCTATAATCACTTTTTTTAATCACTTTTCATAATCACTTATTCTAAATCGAATTGAAACCCCCATATTTTGTTTTCATACTTGGTTAATTTGTCAAGAGTCCTTGCGATACGATACTCGAGGTGTCGCTTTCCGTTTACTATATGATATTACTCGTTTTGACCCGTGTGCGACAACGGATCAAATTGGCGCCGTTGCCGGGGACTCTTGTAGATCTTAACCATTATTATAATTTTAGGTATTGTGTTTTAGCATTTTTTTCTCTAAACTTCTTGTGTCTTGGTCTTTTTGTGGTTTAGGATTAAAAAAATCTGTTTTTAAACAAATTGTCTCAGATTATTCTGACTTTTTGTCGATTCATTAGGAAAAAATCAGTAAATTCTGAAAAAATTCTCAAAATTCTTAATTGACGTTATTAGATTAATTTTCGTATTTTTGTATTTTTTTAATTTTCTATTTTAATCGTTGTTTTCGTATTTCAATTATTTTTACTTAATAGGGACATTGTCGGTATTTTCCTATTTGTTGCTGCATTGCTGAATTAGTTGTGTTTTCTCATTGTTTGTTGATTTTTTTCTATTGAGTTTAACATGGATGACCAAAGAACTCTCAGAGAACTTGTTGCCCCTGATGTTAATTATAATGCTTTATGTATTGAGTATCCTGTTACTGCCAAATCTTTGATTGAGAACATGTCACTTAACTCCCAACAGTTCATAACAAGGGATAATTTTATGGTCCAAGCAAAATGTGTGAATGAGATTCAGGTTTCTTCTTCCAACAAGGCTCTAGAAACCAGAATTGATGAACTTACCTCTTTAGTGAAACAATTGATGCTACCCATTCCACCACCACCACCATATAACTCTCCACAAGTAACCACTTATTCACCTTCTGAACCTTCACTAGAGGAACTTGTCAAACAAATGGCCGCCAACAATCTCCAATTCCAACAAAGGACCGATTCTAGCATTCAGACCTTGAACACGCAAATGGGACAACTTGCTACTCAAATAAATAACATGCAAGCCCAAGGGTTAAACCAGCTTCCAGCCCAAACAGTTGTCAATCCAAAGGATTCTAATGCTAATGTGAGTGCGACTTCATTGAGATCTGGAAAGGTTACAGAAACAGCCCCAGAAAAAAATAAAAACATTGTTAGTGTAACACATGAAAATAAACCTGAACCTTATATTGTTGTCAAGGTTGAAAAAAGTATGTATCATCAATCCCTTTCTCGCAAGGAGTACTAAAAAATAAGAAGATTGACGAGGAAGAGCATTCTGTTTTTCAAATAGAGTTGGTTTCTGAAGTTGTTGATGAAGTTTATTCTAATTTGTTTTCAGCTGATTTTCCAACTTTATCTGGTTTTGATGATATTTACTCATGTGATGATTGTACTAACACTAACCTTTGTGTTATTTGTGCTGAGATTGATGCTGCTTTACAGGGTGACAGTGTAAATGAAGTTGTTTATGTAGCTGAAGCTCTTGACATTCCGGCTGCCCCAAACATACCATCCATTGAACAACCACATTATGTAAAGCCTAAACCACTTCCCAAAGATTCATATTATTCATCAAAGCTTCAACTTAAGCAGAAACATAAGAAGGGAATTGGATGGACCATGGCTGACACTCGTGATCTTAACCCATCCATATATATGCATAGGATCTTACTTAAAGATGAAATAAAAGTAGTGAGGCAGCCCCGTAATCCTTTGATTCTTGATGTTGTGAAAAAGGAGATCACTTTCACGCGCCCATTCAACACTTTTACTTATCAAAGATTCTTCTTTGATCCTGGAATACAAGGCGAATGCACTAATCAAAATTTCAAGGTCAATGGACACTACCCAAAGCTACTACATGAGAACCCGACTCTGGAAGAAGAGACTGTAGAAGAACTCTCTTTGGTAAAGGCTGCTTATGCAATCATTTATCCTCCTTGACTTCTCGGGTGTGTTCTTTCCTTTCTCTCACTCTTATTTTATATTTATGCTCTTTCATTGAGGACAATGTATGTTTTAAGTGTGGGGGAAGGAACCATTTATTCGTTTGTTTCGTTTGTTTTCCTTGTTTTTGTTAGTGTTTTGTTTGTTTTCAGTAAAAAAAATGCATCTTTTTGAAAGTTTTAGGCTATAGACTGACTAATTTGAGATTAGTTTGCAGAGACTTGGGAAAAATTCACAAGATCGGTATCGTATTAACACCGTAAGTCTCCTGCATATGGAAATTGATTCGAATTCTTATTATGTTTTAGCCTTAAATTCTCATTCTCTGACAGCTCTTGAGTAGTTTATTTCAGCAGTCAGCACCATCTCACACACACTCTACGCAGCGAAGACGATGAATATAAGTGAGTGTTCCGAAAAAGAAAAAAAAGAAAGAAAAAAAAAGGAATGCACCTTCTAAGTTTGGTGACCCTCACACAGTCACTTAACCCAACGGATGTAGAACCTTAAAAAAAGTTGGAAATAAGACTCTTTTGTAGTTGGTTCAGCGGTTTCTAGTGCTGAACTTGGTAGGGCGGATTACGGTCTGATCCCCCGCAACTACAATTGAGTAAGCAAAGGTTTATGCCACTTAAGTACCAAAACCCCGTGCAAAAAAGGATCAGAGTCACTAACCGGTCGCCTTGCTATGAGTGTGTGGAGATAACGTGCTTAATGTGATTGCGCCTGAATGAAAAAGAGCCAAAGAAGGATGAGTAAGTTAGGCTTTAATATAATAACATGATTCGAGTTGATTTGTGTATTCAGGAGGTTTATGTCTGCATAACTGTGGATTAGTGTTCTTACAATGTCCTTAGTGTGCAAGTTTAGTACCTATCGAAGCAAACTTAACCGAAGATGACTTGTAGCCTAGAATGAGTAACCGTTGACGTGACTGTGTTTTGTTTTGTTTTTCATTTTGCTCGGAGTGCAAAAGTTCAAGTGTGGGGGAATTTGATCAGTTCATTTTGATGCACGTTCTTCCATGTTTGTACTTAAGCATTTCTTCGGTTTGCTTTGATTATTTTTATGTTTTAATGTGTTTTCATAATTTATGTTATTTTTGCACTTATTTAATCTTCGTATTTAATTTTCAGCATTAGCAGCTTTCGCGAGGAAAATTATATCTTGAGCTAGGAGTATCGGATTGAGACGTGCTACCAGTCGATGGAAAGCTAAGAAAAAAATATACAACTTTTGTTCAGAAGTCGAGAGCTGAATCAGACTGTAGCAGGGCCAGCAATTTCGTTGAAGCTGCTGCATTATTTTTATATTTTGTTTGGGTTAGTTGTATTGGGCCCGGATCGTACATTTGACCTGGTTGAGTTGTGAAACGGGTTTGGGTGTTTTTACCTAGGTTAGGCAGCCAAAAACAGGGTTACATTTTTCTGTTCATGTACGATTTTTTGAGAGCTAGCAAGATGACTATGGAGAACTAATCCCTTTTGAATCAACCTGTTGTAATTCAGAATCCGCTTTGAGGTTTTTATTAATTCCAATTTGTTTCCTTTGAATTCTTCTTATAGTTCCAATTATTTGCTTAATCTAATTGTTGCTATAGGATAGAATCCTTAAATTTGATTGATGAATGATGATCCCGAATCAATTTCGTGTTAACATAGCTTTTATTTTATCACGAACGATCAAGTTGTGTCTGCTTAATTCACAATAGTTTTTAATCTGTTTGCTTAATTCGGAATTTGGGAATATTAATCGCATGATTTCCTTTACGCTTGTTAATGGTAATTGTAATCGAATAGGAGCAGACCCGTTAGGGATTTGGAATTTTATAAGAATCAATGATAAGTCGGAAGATGATGCAGTGGGTTGGTTCGTGTCAGCTTATTCTATAATCACTTTTTTTAATCACTTATTCTAAATCGAATTGAAACCCCCATATTTTGTTTTCATACTTGGTTAATTTGTCAAGAGTCCTTGTGATACGATACTCGAGGTGTCGCTTTCCGTTTACTATATATTATTACTCGTTTTGACCCGTGTGCGACAGCGGATCAGGCTCAAATCTAGCCGAGGGAAGAGATCTGTTGAGGAGAGGAGAAGTTATCGAGTCTGCAAGGAATTTTAGGTCAACATCATATTAAATGGGAGACAACCATGTAGAAGATAAACACAAAATAGTTGCTCAGAAACCAGGAGGAAACTCTAACTGGGAGTGAGTCGGATGGCGACTGGTGAGGAAACCAATGCGATCTACTGGAGAAAAGACCTTACTCTGCTGAAGATCAACCCTGTTGGGGAATACAGAAACACTGCCGGGAAATAACAAACCGCAAGGTACTGAATCAACCAACTTAGCTGTGGAAAGGAAAATGGCGCTCTACTAGGGGATAAACACTTTGCAGGGGAACCGGAACAACACAAACAACTAGGGACACCCGAAGGGTTAACTGCTTAGGGAACCTCTGATGCTTAGCACTTAAGGACTTGCTGCTCTTTGAAGTGCTGTTGATACTTCTTTTTTAATTTGTTTTGAAAAATTCTTGCTTTTATATGCTTTAAGAAAAAGATTTTGATTTAAATTTTAAATTTTCAAAATGACCATAATAAAATTTAAACTATTGGCTGAAGTAAATAAGAGTAGAAACAATTGGATAAAAGCTCAACTTTATTTAATGGGATGGTAGTCTGTAAATGACAAGACCCCATAGATTTTTACAAAGTTGAAAATGGTAATTTACATGGAAAAGGGTTACATTGAATACAAATGATCCTTGGTCCTTATACCAACTCTTGATATCCACTGTGCTCTTGACCGCTGTTGGGATGATGAATCGACGTCAACCCTTGTGCTCAACCAAGTCTCCAAAATTTGAAGATCAGCAGAATGCAGTTACTTGCCATAATCCCTAATTTTTGCATAAGTTTCCCCAAGGCGGAGTACTTAACTTATCGGGAAATTCTTTCTGTTTTCTATGTCTCTAATTTTTGCCTGGATCGCCCTTTCGGGTTTTCAATCCACCGAGACGCTCTTTTTTTCCTAAGCCGCCCTTTCGGATTTTCAACTTAGCGAGTTGTTCTTTTTATTTTTAGGCGAAGTATTTCTTGACTGCATCTGCGTTCAGGGGACGAGTGAACTCTTCACCATCCATAGTTGTAAGAATCAAAGCACCGCCTGAAAAGGCTCTCTTAACAACATACGGGCCTTCATAATTGGGAGTCCATTTTCCCCTAGAATCTGGTTTGAACGATAGAATCTTCTTGAGCACAAGGTCACCTTCTCTGAACACACGAGGTCTGACCTTCTTATCAAAAGCTTTCTTCATCCTTTGCTGATATAACTGACCATGGCACATGGCAGTTAATCTCTTCTCTTCAATTAAATTCAGCTAGTCAAACCTAGTCTGACACCATTCAGCCTCAGTCAACTTGGCTTCCATGAGCACACAAAATGAAGGAATCTCAACCTCTACGGGGAGAACTGCTTCCATACCATACACAAGTGAGAAAGGGGTTGCTCTTGTTGAAGTGCGGACAGATGTACGATATCCATGCAAAGCAAATGGGAGCATCTCATGCCAATCTTTGTATGTGACAACCATCTTCTGAATAATCTTCTTAATGTTCTTATTCGCAGCTTCAACAACCCCATTCATCTTAGGTCTGTAGGGAGAAGAATTATGGTTTGCAGTCTTGAAGTCTTTGCAAAGAGCTTCCATCATATTGTTATTCAAGTTCTATCCATTATCAGTAATGATCTTACTTGGCACACCATAACGACATATGATCTAGTTCTTGATAAACCTCACAACAACTTGCTTGGTTACATTCGCATACGATGTCACTTCAACCCATTTTGTGAAGTAGTCAATTACCACCAAAATGAAACGAAGTCTATTCGAAGCTTTGGGTTCAATCATCCCAATCATATCAATTCCCCACATGGAGAAGGGCCATGGGGAAGAAATAACATTCAATAGTGTCGAAGGAACATGAATCTTATCAGCATATATTTGACACTTGTGGCATTTCTTCACAAATTTGCAATAGTCAGATTCCATTGTCAGCCAATGGTAACCTGCTCGCAACATCTTCTTCGCCATTGCATGTCCATTGGAATGAGTACCAAAGGAACCTTCATGCACTTCAGTCATCAACAAGTCTGCTTCGTGTCTATCCATGCATCTGAGCAAAACCATGTTGAAGTTTCTCTTGTACAGTATATAACCATTTAAGTAGAAATTACTGGCTAATCTTGTCAAAGTCTTCTTATCTTTCAAAGATGGCCCAGGCGGGTAAATCTGACTTTGGAGGAAACATTTGATATCGTAATACCACGGCTTCTCGTCTTTGATCTCTTCAACAGCAAACACATGAGCTGGCCTATCAAGACGCATCACAAACAAATTGGGAACTTCATTCCAATATTTCACTACAATCATTGATACCAACGTTGCAAGAGCATATGTGTTAGGGACCAATTGGTACTACTTTTTATATCATTTTATTGGTCCCTTTTACCAAGTTTTGATGTAATTACACACTTTTATTCTCACTATTTTGTATAAATGCAATTAGGTTTAATTTATTTTGTTTTGAATAGTTATTTCACATATTTGTTAGTTTTGTAGAATTTTTGGATGAGAAAGCTTTGGATTGCAGCATCATAATATGGAAGATTTTGGATGAAGCTTGCAAAGCAAGGAAACTAAGGCAGCTTCAGTTCGCCCCGCGAACAGTGAATGGCAGAACCAATTTTTTTGAAATTCCCTTCAGTTCGCCCCGCGAACAAAGTTTGCCCCGCGAACTGAAAAAAAAAAAAACTTTTGTTTTATGTCATTTTCGTTTCATTCCTATTTTCACGAACTTAGGAGATTCTTTCAACAACCTCGCTACTCCACGTCCAAACCTCCAAATTTCAAAACTTCCCCTCTCCATTCCCTTCATAAGAGGATTTTGTTGATTATGCTAAGTGGCCTGAGGGCAGGCCAAATTTTTTGGGGGGTGTAGGAGGTGGTGCAACCCCTGGCGATGAAATGAAGGAAGATTCAGGAGTTTGTTGAATTTTAGAGTTTGTTTTTATTTTGAGTTTTCTGTGTATTATTACTGTTTTTGTTGAATTTTGAAATTTGGTTTGTTAGTTGTTTTGATAATTGCATGAATAATTTTTGAAATTTAAGTGTGTTACAATCAAATTGGTTTACCAACATTTTTGTTTAATTGTCTTACTCTTAAGTCAAGCTTAAAGCAACCAAGAAATGTTCGCAAAGAAAGAAGCATAGGACACTTCGAGTGGTGATGATAAGAATTAGTGTTGGCATTTCAAGGTACACTTTATCGCTTTCTAGACTTAACATGAGTAGTTTGATGGTGTGTGCAAATTCCATGTCATAAATTCATTGAAGTATATGTCATTTTTGAATCAAAAATAGGACTTAACCAATTGTGAGGAGGCTTTCCATTGTACACTAAAAAGCGGGAAACCGAGCATTATTTTAACTCATTCTTATCATGCTAAATCATGCATCAATCTATTTTTGTGTGAAATTTTTGAAAATGATAGAGGCATTGTTTGTGAGAAAAACCACTTGACCAAAAATTTTGAATCAACTACCTTGTGAGGAATAATCCTTAGTTAAACCCCTTTGAGCTTATTTTAGGATTCATTTGATTGATCATTGTAAAATCAATTGAAAATTGTGGAATAAATGAATCCTAATTTCTTTCGTATCAGTTGAAACCTCAAACCGAGTTGTTTGCAAAAAAAAAATTCCTTTTGCTTATGTCTAAGTAGGGAGCATTATTGAATAAATTTGGTTTTGGAATCTAAAGTTGGGGAGAGTAAAGTGAAAAGTTGATTAGAAACTTGGAAAAGTGAGTTTTTATGGAAGGGTAAAAATATGAAAAGAAACAAGAAAAAGAAATCACCCTTGAAACCATAGAGCAAAGAAAAAAAAAGAAAAAAAAAGAAAAAAAAAAGAAAGCAATGAAAATGCTCATGGTTGTGTGGATTTGAAAAGAAAAAGAAAAAAGATAGGGATCAAAGAAAGGGAAATTGTGTAGAGTTGAATATTTGGGAATGCTTCCTTAGGATAGGCAATTTGGTTGGATTCTCTTAATCATATCCTTTCTTGTAACCTAAGCCACATTACAACCCTTGAAAGACCTCTTGATTCTCATTTTTCACATGATTTGGTACTTGTTGTGATAACCGCATGATTTAAGTTGTTATTGATTTAATTGCTTGGATGAGTGAAAGTAACCCTTCATGTTATTCATCATTATTATGATGTGTGTGTAAGCTTGATTCAATTTTGACATATATGGCTTTGAATTCCTTGGAATGATTTTTGCACTTTACCATTTCCCTTATTCATGTTTTGTCTAGAATTGAGATAGGTGAATTGAGAAAATGCCAAACACTTTTGAACCATTTGAATGTTCTTGGTAAATCCTTGTTTCAATCTTTTGTGTCATTGCTTTGGTTGTAAGGGTGGAAACTTTTGTTTAGGGACAAACAAAATGCTAAGTTGGGGAGAGTTGTTAGGGACCAATTGGTACTACTTTTTATATCATTTTATTGGTCCCTTTTACCAAGTTTTGATGTAATTACACACTTTTATTCTCACTATTTTGTATAAATGCAATTAGGTTTAATTTATTTTGTTTTGAATAGTTATTTCACATATTTGTTAGTTTTGTAGAATTTTTGGATGAGAAAGCTTTGGATTGCAGCATCATAATATGGAAGATTTTGGATGAAGCTTGCAAAGTAAGGAAACTAAGGCAGCTTCAGTTCGCCCCGCGAACAAAGTTCGCCCCGCGAACAAAGTTCGCCCCGCGAACAAAGTTCGCCCCGCGAACTGAATGAGACAGCATCAGTTCGCCCCGCGAATAAGGTTTGCCCCGCGAACCCTGCGAATCCAGCAAACTGATTTTTGGGTCAAAAGTGTTGTTTTGAAGGCCAGTTGGTTTTGCCATTTTGGAGTCTGCCTTGGGATAACTTTTCTGCTTTGGATGGAAATGAGCAATTAAGGAAATGTCAACTCTTTTAGGAGAGAAAATACATTATTCTAGGCATTCATTCATTATCATTCACACATTGAGATTTTTGTAAGAGAGAAAAACAGTTTTTCTTCTTTAACTTTCTGCTTTGTAACAATGATGATGAGGAGCTAAACCCCCTTTTGTCAAGATTGGAGGTAGTAGCTATTCTCATCTGTTTATGTATTCACTTTGATTTATATATATGATAAAGATTGTTGATGTATTGAATACTGTTTTTGCTCTAAGTTGAAAACCAGATTTGAGTAGTTGTCGAGAGAGATTACTTGAGTTTAGACATAAGACAGATTTTCAAGTAGTGAATAAGTTGTAGAGATAGATTTATTCAGTACTCTTCTTTGGTATTAAACATTAAAGATTGCTATATTGATAGTTAGGTGGAGAGATCGTCTAAGGATCAATATAGTGATTATCACAATATCATTTAGACATAAATGACGTTGAGAGGATACTTGAACATCATCAATAATCTTGAATCTATGCATTTATCATAAGGAATCATAAACACTTGAAATAGTGAACTCCAATCTTGCCAAGCTTTTATATTTGACTAAAACCATTTTACAGTTTTTATTAACATTTACTCACAAGATAATTTTACAAACAAAACAACCTTGTTACTTTATAAACTTATAACATTTGGATTATAGAACGGCGGTAATATCAACCAATCTCTGTGGATACGATACAAAAATATTTGCCGAAGATATACTTTTCAACAATATGCCATCTGGTTTTCATCTCGAGGGATATGATGAAACTCAACCTTTGTAAAGAAAGTTGAAATCCTCCTCGCATAATCTCTATATGGTATTAAACTGGATTTATTTGTCTCTCATTCACCTTTGATCTGATTCACAACCAAAGCTGAATCTCCAAAGACATCGAAATACTTGATTCTGAGATTCATGGCCTCTTCGAGCCCGATAATGCAAGCTTCATATTCTACCATGTTGTTTGAACATTTGAAAGTCAATCTAGCTGTAAAGGGTAGATGTGTGCCTTGAGGAGTAATAATCACTGCCCCAATGCCATTTCCATATTGATGAACAGCTCCATCAAATACCATGCCCCAACGGGAACCAGGCTCTGGCCCTTCTTCAAGCAATGGTTCATCACAATCTTTCATTTTCAAGTACAAGATCTCTTCATCAGGACAGTTATACTGTACTGACTGATAATCTTCAATTGGTTGGTGAGCCAAATGGTCATCCAAGATACTACCTTTGATTGCTTTCTAAGATCGGTATTCAATATCATACTCTAATAACAGCATTTGCCAACGGGCAATCCTCCCAATTAAAGCAGACTTCTCAAATATATACTTGATTGGATCCATTTTGGATATCAACCAAGTGGTATGATTTAACATATACTGACGCAGACGCTTAGCAGCCCAAGCCAATGCGCAACAAGTTTTTTCAAGCATATAATACCGAGTCTCACAATCGGTGAACTTCTTACTGAGGTAGTAGATCGCAAATTCTTTCTTTCCAGTCTCATCTTGCTGACCAAGAACACAACCCATACTATCTTCGAGCACAGTCAGATACATGATCAACAGTCTTCCTTCAACAGGTGGAGACAAAATCGAAGGCTAAAGCAAATATTCCTTGATACTATCAAAAGCTTTCTGGCAATCTTCGGTCCAATCACAAGATTGATCTTTTCGAAGAAGCTTGAATATAGGCGCACATGTGGCAGTCATGTGGGAAATGAATCTGGAAATATAATTCAAGCGGCCGAGAAAACCTCTGACTTGCTTCTCAGTTTTGGGCGCAGGCATCTCTTGTATTGCTTTAACTTTGGCAGGATCAACTTCAATACCCTTCTCGCTGACAATAAAGCCCAACAACTTACCAGAACGAACACCAAAAGTACACTTATTGGGATTCAAGTGGAGTTTATACTTCCTCAAACGCTAGAATAACTTCAACAAATGCTCAACATGTTCCTCTTCATCAATCGATTTAAAAATCATGTCATCGACATATACTTCAATCTCTTTATGCATCATATCATGAAAAAGAGTAGTCATTGCTCTCTGGTAAGTCGCACCAGCATTCTTTAGACCGAAAGGCATCACTCTATAACAGAATGTTCCCCAAGGTGTAATGAATGTGGTCTTCTCCATATCTTTGGGTGCCATCTTGATCTGATTATATCCGGAAAATCCATCCATAAATGAAAAGACTTTGAATTTAGCAGTATTGTCTACCAACATATCAATGTGTGGTAGAGGGAAATCATCTTTCGAACTGGCTTTATTCAAATCTCTATAATCGACACACATGTGGACTTTTCCATCTTTCTTCGGCACAAGCACAATATTGGCCACCCATTGCGGATACTCAACGGTTACAAGGAAACTGGCATCAATCTGCTTCTGCACTTCCTCTTTGATCTTCATAGCCATATCAGGATGCGTTCTTCTCAACTTCTGCTTGACTGGCGGGCATTCTGGCTTCAACGACAATCTATGCTCCACAATCTCAGAATCCAAACCAGGCATGTCTTGATAGGTCCAAGCAAACACATCTGAATACTCTCGAAGAAGATCAATCAACCCCTTCTTGACATCTGGACACAGTCGAGACCCAATCTTGACTTCCTTCACATCATCCTCGGAACCCAATGACTAACTCAATCTGCTCTTCGAACGGCTGAATGGTCTTTTCATCTTGCTCAAGAAGACGGGATAATTCATCACTCACTTCTACATCACTTTCCTCCTCGGCCTCAAACACAGGGAATTCAAAATTTGGAGAAGGAGAAGGATCATTGTATTCAATGGGGTTAGGAACCAACCTGCATAATGATTTGATATTTTGATTTTAGAGAAGTGGATTTGTGACCAAATATTATGCAGATGGACAATTATATTGTTTATTTATGATTTTTGTGATTACCATTTTTCAGAATAAAGCAAAAAGTAAAGATAAACATCATAGATATGGATGAATAGAATTAATTTTATTAATGATCAATTTGAAAATGCCCAAAGAATGTTCACTTCTCCCTTAGGCATAGGAGAAGGATTTTAAAAACATATAAAAGCAATTACTTAGATTGATGCAAAATAACAGGAATATCAACAGCAGCCCAATTGTTGCAAGCCTTTCCATGCGTCACAAAATTGGTGCAGTCTTCCTCTTCGTCATCCTCTAGCACAACATAAGTGTTGTTCATTGCCATGAATGAACCATTCGCTACGGAAGCTAAGTTGCATATCTTCAGACCTTGCAGTTGTTGAACCTTTCTGGAACCCCAAACTAGTTCTGCCTTTGTTGTCGGAGACCTCTACCATGCACCCCCACTGATCAACATTGCCTTCTTCCACAATCTTCTTAGAATCTTTCAATGAGGACATAGGTGCCCCAACTCTCTTTTCAACAGTAATAGATAAGGCCTGGAACGGAGTTCCAACCTCATCCTCAGCTTCCACGTAAGAGAAAGATGACAAATGACTAACCAACAACGCTTTCTCTCCACCAACAATCACTAGCTTGCCATTCTTCACAAGTTTGAGTTTCTGGTGCAATGTGGAGGTAACAGCTCCTTCCTCATGGATCCATGGCCTTCCCAACAAGCAACAGTAGGTCGGGTGGATATCCATTACTTGGAAAGTAATCTGAAAATCACTCGGACCTATCTTAACTGGGAGGTCCACTTCACCAATAACTGTCTTGCACGAACCATCAAAAGCTTTGACGATTACACCATTGTACCTCATAGGCGCTCCTTGATAAGATAGCTTTGACAGAGTTGACTTAGGAAGCACATTCAATGACAAACCAGTGTCAACAAGCACATTAGACAAAGCATCCTCTTTCCAATTCATATAAAGGTGCAAAGCCAGATTATGATTTCTGCCCTCCTCAGGGAGTTCTTCATCACAGAAGCTAAGATTATTGCAAGAAGTGATGTTAGCCATGATATGATCGAATTGATCCACTGTAACATCATGTTCTACAAAAGCTTATTCTAGAACTCTCTGTAGTGCTTCTCTGTGCACTTCAGAATTCATGAGAAGAGACAACACTGAGATCTTTGATGGGGTTTGGAGCAGCTGCTCCACCATATTAAACTCACTTCTCTTAATCAATCGAAGTACCTCATCATCATCGTTGGCCTTCACATTGCTGGATTCACCAAACTTACCCTTTGAAGCACCAACCGGATCTACAACAGACACTTCTACCTTCTTACTCGCAATTGATTCCTCCTTATCTTTTGGGAACACCAACCCAAACACCCGACCAGTGCGGGTCACCTTGGTAACATCAGCAATGCTCACCACAGAGCTAGTCGTAGGTAACAGAACCTCTTGACCACCCTCTATCATTGTAGCATTATACTGATATGGTACAACTTTATCAGATGAATACGGGACTGGGGCCACTAACCGTATTACCAACGGCGATACTGATCTGTTGCTGATACTGTTATTGTTGTTGTTGTCGTACTGGATTACCAATCTCTCTGGCTGCTTGAAAATGGGCACTATGACATTCACATCGTCATCTACATGATGGGATTGAACAATTTAAATCATGCATTCATCCATCAGTCGTTGGATGTCCCTTTTCACAACTTCACAACCTTTTGAATTAATACTGCAAACAGCACAACCATCATGGTCATGCTCATAATCACTTACCAAACAAACATCCTTATGCATCTGCACTAAGGACCTTCTGATGAAACGCACATCAAAAACTTTTAATTCGCCAGGACAACCATCCACCATATTCACAGAAGAGTTCCCATGAGCGGGCAACGGGTTTGCTTTCACATTCAGCACATGATCCTCGAAGGACACCATTCCACCCTTCATCAGCTTCTGAACCTCATACTTGAGTGGGTAACAGTTCTCTATATCATGTCCGGGTGCCCCTTTATGAAAAGCACAACAGAGTTCAGGTTTATACCACCAAGGAAGTGGCTCCGGAATCTGTGGAGGGTTTCTTGGTTGAATCAGGTTCTTGAGAACCAGGGATGGATACAATTCTGCATAAGACATAGGAATCGGGTCGAAAGAGACCTTCTTCCTCTCAAAGTTTTGTTGATGATGATTGTTGTTGGTATTGTTGTTGTTGTAGGTGTTTGTTCGTTGTTGCGGTTGTTGTTGTTGACGTTGTTATGGTTGAACTGGTGTTGATTGTTGATTAGAAAATACTGGGATAATGGAAGATACTTGATGATGATGATGTTGACGGGATGTTGGATTCCTTCTGATCTGAGGCCTCCTCTGCCTCCCATTGCTTATTGCATCCGCTTCATTGTCCTTCTTCTTGCTAAAACTACTGCCATACCTCTTGCTTGTTGACGCCTCATCCTTTGACAAACGTCCCTCTCGGACTCCTTCCTCAAGCCTCATCCCCATGTTTACCATTTTGGTAAAGTCACTGGAGACACTAGCAATCATTCGTTCATAATAAAATGAACTCAGGGTCTTTAGAAAGATCTTTGTCATCTCTTTTTCCTCCAAAGGAGGAGTGATTTGGGCAGCCAACTCCCTCCATCTCTGTGCGTACTCTTTAAATGTCTCCTTATCTTTTTGAGACATAAACCTCAGCTGGTCTCTATCAGGCACCATGTCCACATTGTACTTATATTGCTTGACAAAAGCCTCTCCCAGGTCATTGAAAGTGCGAATGCTTGCACTATCCAACCCCATATATCAACGGAGCGCATCACCGGTTAGAATGTCATGGAAATAATGAATCAACAGTTGATCATTATCGGTCTGAGTAGACATCTTGCGAGCATACATCACCAGATGACTGAGCGTACAAGTATTCCCCTTATACTTTTCAAAGTCAAGCACTTTGAACTTCACCGGGATTTTGACGTTGGGCACTAAACACAACTCATCAGCACTCTTCCAAAACAAATCCTTACCCCTCAATGTCTTCAATTCCTTGCGCAGCTCAAGAAACTGATCCTTCATTTCATCCATTTTCTCATAGACATCCGGTCCCTCACACAGCTCAGAGTGATAAATGGTATCCTCTACACGAGGTAAGGTGTGCACAACGGGAGGTGGCATGGACATGACCGGGCTAGATGCCGACATGGAAGCAAAAGTAGGCGCAAAGCCTTCAGGCACAAAGTTGGACGGCATTCCCCACGGGAATCCGGTAGACATAGTAGGCGCAAAGTGAGCGGTGGCAGCATGCATGGTAGAGGTAGCCACCTCTGAAATAACCGTCCTCGCAGGAGGATTTGCAGGCGTTGGAGACGATTGATTCTGAGCAGCAAGAACTGACTCCATCATGGTAGTCAGGCGGGCGATCTCTTCCTTCAACTCTCTGTTCTTTTGCTCTAGATTCTCCATAATTCTGAGATGATTGGCGCGGGTGTTGTACCGATGAGTCAGCTTGGCTAAAGCACAGAAGAAACACCAATGAGACATCTAGCGAAACAGAAAACCTGCTTATGCGAATGATGCATTAAATGCAATGCTTGATTTATTTATTTTTGTTTTCGCAGAACTTACTATATCATTTGCAAATATATATATATATATATATATATATATATATATATATATATATATATATATATATATATTATATATATATATATATATAGATATATATATATATATATATATATTATATATATATATATATATATATATATATATATATATATATATATATATATATATATATATATATCGACAATTGCAATAATTTTTATATGACCAAAAAAATATCTTTTCATTTATATAATTAGAAGGATTACACTGAGTACAATTTCAGAAATCAAATGAAAAAAATACAAAGGGAAAAGGAGACTAGTCATCCTAAGGATCCCTAACAACATCAGAAGATATGGCTGAAGGCGCGTACTTCCTCCGAATGCGACGAATCTCAGTCTCTAAAGAAGCCTTCATCTGAGTCTTCTTGAGGACAAGCTGGTCAACAATCTTCTTCTAAGCAACGGAAGGCTGAGGCATGCTAGAAGATGAAACCTCTGGCTCTATCTGTCTCTTCGTCACCCGGTCTTCAAGTAGCTCAATAAGTGCATCTTTTTCCTTAGACTCCAACTGCAACTCTTCATGCTTCTTGCTCAAAGCACGGAAACGCTCTTCCCACATATCCTTTTCTTGCTTCATCTTGACGAGCGCGTCTTCCAACTCCTCTACATCTTGGTTAAGGAGAGTTAATGGCTCAACCACAACCTTAGACATAGGTCTTTCACAAGGATAAGGCATCTTCAACTCCAAAGCTCTCTTCTTCACCCAAAGAGTGTAAGCTTCCAAAGCCACAATTGTGCGGACCAAGCTCAGATCTTCCTTTCCTATGCACATTATGCCAAGCATGCACAATCTTCTGCTTCAAATGTTGGAGATCTTTACCCTCTTGATAGAAAAGACCTTCTAACAAAGTGTTATTAGGTTTGTCTCTCAAGGGGAACCCATGTTGACGACGAGCCAAAGCAGGGTTGTAGTTAATTCCTCCTTGTGTACCAATGAGAGGCATATTAGAGAATTCACCACAACTATCAATAATCTTCAAACTGCTTAAAGACGGATCATACCAAACTATATCATCATTAGTGAGAGACATAAGTCTTTGAAACCACCGTAGACATTGTTTGTTCTCCACAAAAGCAGGTGTCTGAGGCAAGTGCAAAATAAACCACTTGTACAGAAGAGGAATGCAACAGACAATAGTTCCACCACCCTTAGAATTCCTTAGATGAAAAGAGAAATACATATCACCCAACAAAGTAGGCACATGATTCTCAATCAAGAAAAGTCTAATGGCGTTAACATCAACAAAACCATCAATGTTAGGGAACAAAGCTAATCCATAAATAAGCAACACAAAGATAGCTTCAAAAGCATCCACACTACCGGCTTAAGCAAAGGTAGTAGCTTCCTTGATGAGGAAATCAGATGGCAACCCAAATAATCCTCCTTTCTTCACCCAATGAGCCTCTATCTCAGACTTCTTCAAGTGAAGAGCTTCAGCAATAAGATGAGATCTGGGAATCTCTTCCAATCCACTAAAAGGCACTCTACTAGAAACAGGTATCTCCAAGAGATGAGAATACTCCTCCAATGTAGGCACAAGCTGAAAATCTGGGAAAGTGAAACAACAGTAGAGAGGATCACAGAACTGCACCAATACACTCAAGAGTCCTTCAACCACATCAGTAGACAGAATGGACAAAAGCTTCTCATGACATTGTTTGAAGTCCAAGGGATCTAATACAAAAGATGCTAACTTCCTTAACTCTTTCAAGTCAGGACATCTGAAACTGTACTTCTTAGTGTTCCTTCGTCCACAATCCATGGTCTGAAAATATTTGCAAATGATACCTTAGTTCCTTGAAAATTTTCGTGTGATGAATGTCATGATGTGCATGAATGCGTGAATGCAAAAATCATAAATAAAGGATCACACACAAGGCAAGCAAACAAAGGTCAAGGGATAAATCAAGTCATTGTCAAGATCAATCATCCATTTTTGGTGGATTATGGTTTACACCTTATCAACACCCAAGTTCCATTGATATTGACAAGACTTGATTGGATCAACCAAGAATCAAGGGTTTGTTGCAAGTCACGAGCATGGAGTCTGGGTAAGAACCATCCCAAAGGAGTGATCTAAGGATAAAAACCTGTAGATCATGTTCTAAAAAGTCCTAGAGTCTTAATTCCATCTATCGGTTATTACAGGTTAAGATGAATGACTCATCGACCCATAATATTCTCAAGAGAAACTCGTCTGAGTGTAGTATCGCGTAACGACTGTTATCAAGTCTACACTTGAACAGTCTCCGCACTACGTCCTAAATAGACCAAGAGGGGGTAAATGTTCTACGGTCCTCAGCTTCTCAGACCCAAATTAGAAATAGTAATGCCTAACCACAAATACTTGTGTGACATTTCCAAATCCAAAAGAGTCTCCACTTAGCAGATGGATCTCAAGCCAACTTGTTAAGGACTACTCCACACAAGTCGAACATGACTATACCATCCTCCTATCTTAATTGCACTCAAGTTCGGGTTAGAACTTATCTCACCACTCAGAGATCACCAAGCACAACAAGTAGATTATATCACATATATATATATATATATATATATATATATATATATATATATATATATATATATACAAACATCACATATATACAAATATATTCACACAAAAAGTAGGCTAAACCCACTGGAGACTACTCCCCAGCAGAGTCGCCACTTAATTTTAGTAGCGGTCAATTCATGATCATCAAGCTATGGATAAGCTAGAGATCAAATAACAAGAGTCGCCACCGTGCTTTTATTGTTTCCAAGGGAAAAGGGAAAAAGTACAAACAAAACCCAAAAGTAAGAAGTTTTCAAATCAAAACTAATAAAATGTCAGAGATTACAGGTAAGGGGGTTGGTTACACAGAGGGAAGGTGTTAGCACCCAAAGTGTCCTAGGTACTCCTACGAAGCCTTTTTTGTGGGCATATGTATTTTGTACAAAATGATGTTTACAAAAAAATAGAATGGGGGAATGAGAAAAGAATTCATTAATTATATTTTTGTGTTTGGCAAGACCTTCGGTCTTGTGCCTACGTACCAACATAAAAATGAGGGATCAAAACCTCGTAGTTCGTGATACAAATTTCAAAGTGGATGCATTGCTTTTAACAAAAATTAAGTTTGAAAGGCACAAAGGCCTAAAATTGGTTTGAATGAGTTAATTATTTTTGGCTTTTTGAAAGTTTAAGTCAAGTATAGTTAAGTTTATTTACAAGTTTGATTAAGAAAAATAAGTTTAAAAATTCAATGGCATAAGGCCAAAGTTTCTATCTTTTTTGCAAAGTGGTCAAAGTTTAGAACAAAATAAGTTCAATCAAAGAAGATTTTGAAAAAAAGGGGGAGAGATTTTGAAATTAAATAAATGAGGAGAAGACGAAGAGACTAATCCTATGCATAAAATTAAAAGTTAAGAGTTGAAAAGATCTGACCAAATGGGTAGCAATGCAATAGACAAGAATGTCAATAGAAACCCAAAATTCCCTTGGACTTTTAGAATCAAGCAACACACAAATGCACAATTATATTATTTTGAAGAGCAAGGCATCAAATAAAGATAGCCACATCCAAGCTTTAGCCATTCCATGATGTTTTTCAAATTAGCCCATGTAACAAATGAATTCCACAAATCATAGGTTCATAATGACAACTACACAATGATCATGTTGCAGATGAACTCAGGGGGATCTTGAACGATGTATCAGATGAAGTCTCAAATTGCAAGCACTTGGTTTCTCAATAAGTTGGCATTTGCCAAGTCCTTTAGCATAGGAATGTTACCTAAGTTCTAAGTCCATTTGTCCAAGATCAAGCGAACAGTCCACACAAAAGTTTTTTAGGGTTCTTGTTGTTATTATGTACATTAATGGTCAAAGACCACACAAACAAGCAAAGTATACACAAACAAGATATATCACACAACATGGTCCAAATGGACAAAGTGAAAATTGCATTAACATAAACAGTTAGAATGATATGAACAATGGCAAATGTATAAAAGCTAGAATTAAATGACATTAAAGTAAATGGCTTGAAATTAAAAGTTAATTGTTAGTGAACTAGAAGTTAGTATTGTTTTGCTTTTTGCTTTTTCATTTTTAGACATTCTTTGGAGAACACTCAACCCACTTATCACAAGCATGAATCCTTGAACCAAGACATCTTCCAAAGGAAGGAAAAAGGCCAAGTTTCCATACAATACCATGAAAGAGGGGAGACTTACAATCTCACTAACTAGAATGTTATGCCTTTTATGTCACAAATTTAGCGCTATGTTAAGCAATCGTAATTGGACTTATGTAGAAGTCACAACTATTTGAGGCAGGGCAAATTTTGGTGTTAATGCATGTTAGAGACATAGTATTATGGACTATGCTCATGAAACATACCACACACTAAAAGAATATTCAAAAGGTGTGGCCTAATCTCATCCATACTCATGTTAATTTTTCAATCAACTAGCTTTAGGACATTGAGATATCATAGGCCAAATAGGATGAATGCATAAAGAAGGGGAATGAGATGAAGTGGGAGGGGAATAGATGAAAACTCAAATTGGTCAAAGGAGGACTTTTACCAAATTAGTATCATCCATTCATTTTGGGAGATGAAATGTACATTTCATCAATCCCCTAAATCCAATGATATTAACTTGACAAAGTCAAATCAACCTTGACTAAGGCCCAACAACAAGAGTCAAGCTCAAACAAGTCATCACAATTGGTCAACAAAATCATTTGGCATTTATTCAAGTAAAAAATACTAAAATAAAGCATTTAAATTAAATATGTTTTGTCAAATTCCTAAAACCTCATCAAAACACCAAAGAAATGGCCATGAGATTTATCATAGGTCAAACAAGGTCAAAGGACCTTGGAGAAAAAATTTCAGAATTTTTGAAGACTTAAAAGTATTTTTAAATAATTAAAAACAAATGCAAAATCAATTAAATCATGAAAAATATTAATAATGATCCAAAAAATAATTTTAATTCAGAATATGAAAGAGGAAATTATTTGAAATTATTTGGTGAAACTCTCATATTTTTTGGATCAATATTAAAATTAATATGAATTAATGAAAATAAAGCAATTAAAATGAAATTCAAATAATCATAAAAAACGTTGACCACTTGACTCCCTCATTAATTGAGGTGGCAGATCAAGTGGCCACCAACACGCGTTTCATGATGGACTTGAGTCAACGCAACACATGCTTGGTGATTAAAAACAATGCACGAGTTTAAAACAATTTGAAAGGGATCAATGGCTCTGAACCATGCCAACACATCACTGACATCCAAAGGCCGATCATCTTCTCCGGTGACCCTGGCCGGACTGGTTCACTCATCACCATCAAGAAAATGAAAAAAGAGGACATGATCTAAAAGAAAAAATGGCATAGAGCACGAATCTGACCTCAATTTTAACTAACTCCACATATATAGAAAGATATGAGGAGTTGAATTTGGAGGTGTGTCAACTGAGTTGCTTCGATTTGACCTCTAAGCAACTCAATCTTCTTGCCTACATTGGTAGGACTTCAAACAACCAAAGATCCAAGAGAATTGAGTGGAATTAAGAGAGAATCGAAGAGATGAAATTTTCTAGAAAATACCTTCAATGTAGGTCTGGATTCAACTGTTCTTGCTTTGGCTTGTGCTTGATCTTGCTCAGTATGCTTCCAAAAATGGATTAGAATGCACAAAAGGTCTTGGATCCCTGGAGTTTTGAATCTCAAAACAGTGAGAATTCAACTCAATTTCCAATGGAAATTCTCAGTTTTATCCTCTCAAATGGAAGAGTTAGGGGTTTATGATCAAAGCTGGCGCGAATGTCTGTTGAATTTTGAGCATATGGAGCTCTATTTATAGCTGGATCATGTGATATTTGAACCTTCCAAATGACTTTCCAAAATTGGCAATGAGTGATACATGGGTGCATGGGCGTGTACATGCCCATGAAATCATTCCATTTGATCCACAATTGAGTCTGAGCAAGTCTGAAAGTGAATTGGAGTGCAAGGCAAATGTGTATGGAAGTTTGAAGTTTGATCTTTACACTTGATGATATCATGTTCAAGCCATGCGCATCCCTAGAAATTCTTGTCTAAAATGGATGAAATTGGACTTTTAGGAAAGGTTAGATCAAGAGGAACAACTTTCATGTTAAACACTTTTCTATTTGAAGCTTGTATCATGATGAATTTTGAGGTGGAAGTTTGGAAATTTCAATATATCAAAAAAAAAATTGAAGTATCAAGCCATATATCTCAATATTCCACCTTTCTTAACTTTTTATGGGAGCTTCAAATGAGAAAAATATCTTCATCAAAGTTGTATCTCTTTCAAATTAGGGTTTAGACAAAATGACCTATAATGTTTCAACATAGAAAATGATTTTCAAAGCAAAACTAGATCTAGGTCTCAACATTAAAGTTGTTTGGAATTTCATTTAGAGTAACTTTTCTCTTGGAATCATTTTCATATGGTGAAAATTGTAGGAGATAGGGTCTAGGGAGACCCAGTTTTGATCAGATGAATTCATCTGGCCAACCACCATCAACCAACTTGCTAACCTTCAATTCCTTTGACTTTCTTGGATCATGGTAAATCATATATGCATAAGATGGTGAATTTTGAAGTGTCCCTTAGGAAATTTGATCAATTGGTGAGATAGCTTGTTGGAGAAGTTACTCAAGACACCCAGTCAAACTAGGGTTTCCAAGGCAAATCACCTCTAAACTCTTGAAGAAAACTTGATCAATATAGCATGTAGGAATCAATGTAAATCATATATGATGCTCATAACCATTCTTGGATCAATTCATGGTTGTGCTCTTTGTCATGAGGGTCTCAAACCCTATATATGAACTTGATAGATCAATGGAGATCATGCCCTACCTATAAAAGAGTTGGGCAAATGCAAAGACATATTTTTTTTATTTTGGTTAGTAAAATGATAAAATACAAGTATTATACAATCACAAAGTGCTTGGTGATCTCTCCCAAAACAAACCCAATGAAAGAGGGGTAAGGAGAATGCCAAGGTATGATCCATATGCTAATGCTTTTGATGAAATTGCATGAGGGATCTTAGGGTCAAAATTGGGGTCTTACAGTTGGATGAAATCCAATAGATTAAGTATAGAGTATGAGAATGGATTGAAACAATTTCTTGATCTCGCTGAAAAGAACCTTCCTGACAATAATGAGATTTTTTGGTGTCCTTGTAAAAACTGCTTTAATAAGAAAAAACATCATAGAGATGTTATATTCAATCATTGTGGTTGTGATGGAATTATTCAAAATTACAAGAAATGGGTATGGCATGGTGAAGCGACAAAAAAGAGAGACCCATGTCACATATAGTTGAAGATGATGAACTTATGAATGATACTCTAAAAGATATCATTTGTGATATTGGAGTTGATGCTTTCAAGAATACTAATGTGGTAGATACTTTGTGAAGAAACATGGAAGATTCATTGTATCTGGGATGTAAATTTTTTACAAGATTGTCAATCGTGTTAAGACTATTTAATCTTAAGGCAAGAGGTGTGTGGACAAATAAAAGTTTTACTGAATTGCTTGAATTGTTGAAAGAAATGTTTCCCAAAGGATTCCACTGGATGAATGAAAAATGGTTGTTGAGAGAGCATAACAAAACTTTCATAAATCAGTTTAATGAAAGTATTTTTCTAAAGATAATAATGCATCAGATCTTTGCAAATGGTTGTCACGTATACCTAAGTTTAATGTAGTTACTTAGAGTGCATACGAAGTTTCTAAATATTCATTCTATACAAAATTAAAGGATCATCATAGTACCATGCAAAATAATGGTGTTATGGCTGAGGCTGAATCAATGTACTTTTCTAGTTCCAAAGATAACAATCATGTACTAGTATCTAGGGCATATTTTGGGGTTGTCGCAACCGAATGGTTTCGGAGTGAGGAATCGGGACTTAACTAAATAATTCCCCTTACCCTTAAAGGGAGAGTATCGTACCCTAATTTTTAACCCTAATATCCCACATCTCATTTGCATCTTTTGTATACAAGCAAGGTCACATCTTGACCCTTCCCTTTACCATCTTTGGGTTTGCTTCTTGCAGGGATTACCAAGCACCTCTTTATTTACCTTTGTGTTCATATGATTAATTTCTTATCTAACCACTTATCAAAATAACAAAAAATATGTCTTGTTTCGCATAAGTTTATTGTGCAAGGTAGGGCTTCTCAAATCAAGAGCATCTCAAAGTTTTATGGCTTACTTCTCAAGGAAAGTCAAAAGGTTCATGTGTTTATTTCCATGCCTTCTTCAACAAGCAACTTCAAGCTTTAAGCTATCTAATCAAGAGTCAATCAAGGACACCTCATCTTGAGTTCATATGATCACCCATATGCTTTTGAATGCAAGAAAAGTCCAAGTGTACAAGCTTGTTCCAAGTGGTTTGACCTAAAAGTCAACATTTTGAAGTCAAGGTTCTAAGAATCACAACTCCTTCAATTCTCAACATTTTTGAATGCCCCTTTTTGTATATGACTCTTCTCAACATCCTCTACAACTTATTTTCACATGACAAGAGCCAATTATGCTTGGAGGATCATCAAATGTTTGGAGACATTGTAGGTCATTTGTGTACTTAGTGAAATTTGACCTATTTTCAAGTGACTTTTTGCCAACTTTCAAAGATCATAACTTCTTCAATTTTTAACATATGAAGCTGATTCATTTTTCACAATGTCATTGGTGATACACTCTACAAGTTTTCTTCAAGGACCAAGGCCAAAATATACTTGGAAGGCCATGGAATTCATTGGAACATTATAGGTCATTTTCAGCCATGAAGCACTCAAATTTTTCTAAGTTATGGAACCATTATTTTATGCCAACTTCAACACATCATAAATTTGTGCTCAAACGTCCAAATGCAACCTTTCTTAGCTCATTGTAATCTTGGCCATGAGGTTAACACATTGCAAAAAGAATGGGATTATAAAGCCTCTTGAGTAGGATGCCCCATTGAGTTGAACATGGTGACTCGAAACTGAAGAAATCATCATTTCTCGAAATTTTATCATGACTAAACTCAACTCCAAGCCAAATTAGCAAGTGTTTTGATCCTAAACATGTTTAATCAAGTCTCCAGAAGTTAATTGACACTTACACATCATTTGACTGAGTTTTGAGGAGTTTCAAGTCACACTTTTCACACACTTGGATCAAATTCGTTTTACACGAATTTTGCATCATTTCACACATATTTGGATCCAAACACATTCCATATAAATAGAGGAACCTGTTGCCTTCATTTGCAAGCTCTGGAGAGCCAAGAAACCTCTGTTGCAACTTGAAATTTTCCCAAAAAATTTAACTGTCGTGTTTTGAGTTTCAGCCCGTTTCAATCCATTTTCTTGATTCTATTAGCTCCATCGGCATCCTCTAAAACTTTTGCAACAATCCCCAAGATCTAAGACCTTATGAATTGCTCCAACCAGATCGAGCTTCATCAACTTCTGATCACCATCTGGACAAGGTAGTTATGAGCATCATTTGAACTCAAACAAGTTACCACAATGTAGTCCTTCATTCTTTGATGCTTTCCCCTAACTTATCTGGTGTTGATTGATCGTGTTCATCATTTAATTTAATTTTTCGTTGCTTTCTTATTTCTGAAACTTATTTGAAATTCTCTCTACTCAGTTCAGATAAATGAATTTGAGACATAAGGTTGAATTCGGGATGAAAAGAGGATCACAATGGTGGTGGTCTCGTGTCTTGAATTTACCAAACGATGAAACTCCAGTGAGAGCGCACCGGAGAAGATGATCGAAGTATTTCTCAAGTGGTCTGAGTTTGAACCAGACACGTTGGCATTTTGAAACGTTTTGATTGGTTCAATTCAAATTGGATCCTGTGATCTGATTGCAGCGTGTTCCATCGTGTTTCTCATCATTTGGAGTGTTGGATCTGCCATGTCAATTAATGAGGCATGATCCAATGCTCCTGGTTTTTCTGATTTTTATTCTTTTTCTTTTATTATTTTAAATTAATTTTTCTTTAAAAATTCGTAGTGATTTCATTTTTTATCCAAAAATATCCCAAAATAATTTCTAAAATTCTCTTTTATCTTTCTTCATTTGATTTTTATTTTTTCACATTTTATTTCATTGATTTTCTATTTTCACGAGTTTTCTCTTTTCTCCTTTGTTTTAATTGGTTTACAAATACTTTTTTGCATTTTTAAATTCCGAAAATTTTATTTTATGGTTCTCATTTTATTTCCAGCCTTCCATAATATTTTTGACCATTTATTTGGTGTTTTAAAGGACTTTGTGGATTTTCCATTTTATTTCCATTTTAAAAATCATTTAAAAATACCTTTTATGCATTTTTATTTTATTTAGTTGCATTTTAAATTTGTTTGACCTTGTGGACTTATGTTGACCTTGGATCATGATGATTTTGACTTCAAGTCTCATCAAACTCAATGGATCTTGGGTGTTGATGGGGTGAAAACCTTAATCCACCAAAATGGATGATTGATTTTGATGATGACTTGATCAAATTTGTGATTCAATTTGGATTTGATCTCTCTTGTCCCCTTTCTTCTTCATCCCCTTCTTTTCCCTTTAATCAATTGAATGGATTTGTGTCCATCTTGTTCATGATGTGTGGCTTGGTGCTTGATGAACTTTCATCATTTCAAACCTACCTTATAAGTGATTATGAATCATTTAGGGTACTTTGGATTGATGCATAAGTTTGTCTTAAGTGTCATGAAATGTGGATTGAAGTAATGGACCATCCTCCTAGCCTTTGTTCTTGATCATCCGCTTTCTTTTTCTTTTCTTGTGTGGCATAGCTTTAGGAGGATGATTTACATATCATTTCTCTATCATTTCAAAACCTTCTTGTTTTTAACTTGAACCACTTTCTCAATAAATCTTGACTTTTGTCAAGTGATTTCCAAAACCTTTTTCTTAATAAATGCTAATCCATCTTAAGCATACTCAGACCAATTTCAAAAGACTAAAAAATTCCTAACTCATTCAAACCATTTTATGCTCTTTGTTCACTTTTCCTTTTAAACTTTTTCTCAAGGAATTAGACATGATTCATTTCTATAGTTGACTTATAATTCTCCTATCTCCATAGTATTGATGATAATTCTTTTCCATCTGTGGGAGCTAGTGGCATACTTGTTGATCCTTATCCAAGTTGGAGCCCTTCTCATGATGATGCAAAGTTCTCATACTTGTGGGTGACTAGTTGAGTATTCTCCTAAAAATGAAAAAATGTCTTTTCCATAAAAAAATGAATCAAAACAAACTCCTTATGTTATTTATACCATGAACTACGAGGTTTTGATCCTCCATTTCACTTTTGTTGGTACGTAGGCATGAGACTTTAAAAGTATTGGCAAACACCAAATCATAATAAAAATGCTTCTTTTCCCATCCCTCCAATCTTTTAATAAACAACACCGTTTTCAAACCAAAATGTGCATATTTTCAAGGAGGTTCCCATGAAGTACCATGTATGTTTAGGGTGCTAGTACCTTCCCTTTGCATAACTAACCCCTAGACCCTTGTTCTCTTTTATTAGTTTTGTTTTTAAAAATTCTTTGGGTTTTATTCATACTTTTTCCTTTTTCCTTTGGAAACAATAAAAGTACGGTGGCGACTCTTTCTTTGCGAGTTAAGTTAATCAATAGCTTAATCTCAAAAAATTTACCGCTACAGAAAAATGGCGACTCTGTTGAGGAGTAGTCCCTAGTGGGTTAAACCCATCCTTGTTTTGTGCATATATTATGTTTGTTGTTATTTGTTATTGCTTGTTCTATCTGGTGCTTGGTGATCTTTGTATGGTGAGATAAGTCTTATACTCAGACTTGGGAGCTCTTATGATAGGAGGGTGATATAGTCATGTTTGGCTTATATGGAGTTAATCCTTAATAAGTTGACTTGAGATCCCCCGCTCAGTGGAGGCCCCTTTGGGATTACTGATGTCACACGAGTAGTCGTAGTTGGCATTACTTTTTTCGACCTGGGAGCCCGAGAAGCTAAGGACCTTAGAACCCTTAACCCATATTGTCCTTTTAGGATGCAGTGCAGTGGCTATTCAGGTGTAGACTTGAATTAGTTGTTATGTGATACTACACTCAAACGAGTTTCTCTTGAGAATATTATTGGCTGACGAGTAGTCGTTTAAGTCGGTAATATCTAAAAGATGGAATTACGACTCTGGGAACTTTTTAGAACCATATCCTACAAGTGATTATACCCTTAGCACATACATTGTGGGTTAATTCTTACCCTTGGCTACATGCTCGTGACTCCGAAACTGGACCTTGTTTGTGTGCTTTGTGTGACCTTGTTTGTGATTGTTGCATCATACACTCATGGCATTCATAAGAATTTTACTCCATTTTCAAGGGACTTAGAAGCTCTTGTTGCAAACATCGCAAATATTTTGATCATGGATATTGGAAGAAGGAATACTCGGAAATACAATTTCAGATGTCCCAATCTCGTGGAATTAAGGAAGCTAACATCTTTTGTGGATGACCCTAAAGTTTTCAGAGACCGTTTTGGAAGACTTTTATCTGTGCTATCTATTGATGTTAAGGATGGTCTTCTCTGTACTTTGGTCCAGTTCTATGATCTTGTCTACCGGTGTTTCACTTTCCTTGATTATCATCTATTGCCTACCATGGAGGAGTATGCTCATCTTTTGGGTCTACCCATTTCTGATAGAGTTCCTTTTAGTGGGGTGGAAGGAATTCTTGAATCTCGGGTTATTGCCGAAGCCATTCATCTGAGGAAGTCTGACATATATTCCAATCTCACTGTCAAAGAAGGTGTCAGAGGGTTGACTTCAAAGTTTCTATTTGAGAAAGCCTTTTCTTTTGCTAATGCTAATAGTATGGTGGCATTCAAGACTATTCTTGCCTTACTCATCTATAGTTTGGTCATGTTTCCTAACATTGACAATTTTGTTGATGTTAATGCTATGAGGATCTCCTTGATTAAGAATTTGGTTCCAACTCTGCTCGGTGCTACTTATTTCTCCATTCATCTTAGGACGTCTAAAGGAGGTGGATCTATAGTTTATTGTGCACCTTTAGTGTACAAGTGGTTTATTTTACCTTGAAAAGAGGTTTTCGGTGTGATGCCCTAAGGTGAAAAAATGAGTTTGATGAGTTGATGTTGTTTTTGTGGTTTATGAAAAGATTGTTTATGATTAGATTGCACTAAAGACAATGGGCGGATGCGAATATTTCAGATAAGCAAGTCAAACGTCTTGTGTCCAAAATAAATAGAGTAAGGATATGAGAGCTCCATCCTTACTCATTCCCCACCACTTAAGGCTCGTTGCGCATAATACTAATCATATTTTTATTTTATTTTTGGATTTGATTGGGAAAATGCCACTTGACGTTTACTACATTCTCTTTTAATGTTGTTTATTTCAAACTCGTGTTACTTCAATTCAAACGTAATTTTCTTTGAAGTTTATTCACTAACTGTCTGTGACCAGACAATCTTGATTACGTCTTACACGCACGTCACATCACATTTTTCACACAAAACTGATCCTGGGATTTTTCAAGTTAATCTCAAAGACTTTCAAACTCGTGATTGTTCGCTAAAAACACTTGCGAACAAAAGAAAAATCGAGCAACCATCGAAAGAGCTTCACACCCTCTCATCCAGACCTACTGGTAGAATCTCCCAATCCAGGAGATTGCCAACCATGATGTCGGCTTCAGTCATAATGTCGATGGTGTTCTAGACAGGGTGAGTCCCAATTAGTTTGGCAGCCACCAAATGGTATTTTTTTTAGCATTGGTCAGCTTTATTATTCGAAGACCCTTACGGGTCAATACATCAGCTCTATGATGGTCCCCCGGGACTGAACCAGGATACGACAACGGGCCACCACTGGCACTCTATATGGAAAGAAATTTCAGCATCATTAGGGTCATTGACCAGTCACTTCCCGATATGTTTTGACAAAGCGATCAACACGTTCCTTCCTTTGATAAGCAACCGCTATTTCTGCCTCGGACAAGACAAAATGAGGCATAGGTCTACAGTCAAGGTTTGCACCCCCGTCGAAATTCGCCAGAATCAAAGTCTCTGAAGCATCCCTGGAAAGAACTTCGTTGGAAAGAGATTCTCTAGATGACCCTTCCATATTTGAGTCATTACTCAAAAAGATGACTTCTTATTCAAAGTTCCTAGTGACAGAGGGGAAAGGATGTGATTTAGACCACATTCCCATTTTTGAAGACGAAGAAACATTACCCTCTGAATCACTCTCGACAATAATAGGGTTACCAATCATCGTAACCAAAATTCGATAAATACTTGAGTAAAAGATGAGGTGAAGATGAGGTACCTTGAAATATGAGGGTGAAAGCTTTAATGCTTTAAAATTATGAACGTTCAACGATAGTTATTCTATAAGAGAAGTGCTACAGATAAGAGGGAATTACTCAAAGAGACAGCGGACAATCAGCCTACGAGATGGCTAAAACATTTCTCCAAGATCTCTCCCCATCTTTATATAAAGAAAGGAAATTGAACGGATCAGATCAAAAGCAAAGAACAATGGTAAATCAACTGTCAGAATTCATCAGGGAAAGACAAATGTAATCGAGTGTACTTGAGTACACGGGAAGATGCATGACATCACCCCATACCTTTTTAGGTCACAAGTCAAAGAAAAATGGTGATATGTTTCAATAATGAATTACATTTAATGCTCACATACCAATCACGCTTTGACAAAACCAAAGTGTTGCATGCCAGCCGACGCCTCCACAAACATCCTTAAAGGCCAATCACGATTATTGGAAGACTCCCATAGCATCAGACATGCCCAACGAGTCTTAGAGGAAACTATTTCGTGCTAGCCAAAGACTCGGGAACCACAGCTTCGGTCGACCAAAGGTCCAATAGCACAGACCCATTATCCAACTTAGCTCATCAGACCCAAGGTATAAATACCTTCGAAAATGATTTTCAAGTACATCATCTCTAATGTCCACTTTCACTACCACTATCTTGAACCCCGAACTGACTTGGGAGTTGGAGTAATAACCATGCAGATACCTCATAGGTCCACCGTATCGGAGATAACAAACATCAGTTAACAACATCACATAAAGATTGATACCTCTGGTTTAAGAAGCATCGTGACTGCAACCTTCGATCCACAGTGTCACATCGACGTAGTGCATCGGAAGACTCGCTCCGTCGTAGTTTCTTTAAATGGTTGCGCAACGGAACATTATTCAAAATAATAAGAAAAATAAGTTTGTTGTCTAATATTCTAAAATAAAACAACAATAATATTCTAAATTTCTTTTGTCTTGATTGATCTCATTGATTCTCCTTCAACATTTCCATAACTTAAGAACTATCAACACTATTTTAAAATTCAATTCAAAAGCAACACACGCACGTGCATATATATATATATATATATATATATATATATATATATATATATATATATATATATATATATATATATATATATATATATATATATATATATATATATATATATATATATATATATATATATATATATATATATATATATATATATATATATATATATATATATATATATATATATATATTCAAAATTATATAACATAGAGATTATAAAATCTATTTGTTAAAATTATAAAAAATGTTAATAAATAATATATTTGATATAATATATTATGACATAGAGTAAATTTATAATTAATATTATTAAATAAGAATAATCGATTATGATTGAAACAAATAAATAATAAAAATAATTAGATTAAAATATACTAATAAATAGTATTAGAAAATATGTGTACAGTAATCAAATTTGGTCAAATCATCCTGCAATATTGTTGAGAAAACTTATTACTTGATATTGTACCAAGTTTTGGATGGTTTCTGTTTATAACTATTCATGCTCATCCATTTTATTTGCCTGTTCATCTTTAATTCTGTAAAACAAGAAAACAATTAACAATATAAATAATCATGCCATAAACAGCCTAATATTGAAATCACAAGGTTCCTCTCTTTAATTCTATATTCTCATCAATTCTCTCCATTTTAAACAAATATTCTCGCCTTTTCACTAAACTAGTATGACAAATTTTCTCAATCAAGCATACAACCACATCCATAGAAGGTCTTTTATCAGGATATTGATCAGTACATTTAAGAGCAAGCCGCAAAAGTTTCACCATTTCGTCCTCCGCATGTAGGCACAACAGAAGCTCCATGTCGAAAACCTGAGTGTTCCACTCATCCTGAATGATCGACTGGACCCATCTTGGTAGGTCTACTCCCTCATTCAGCAAAGAACGAGTAGGATCTTTACCTGTGATAAGCTCCAGAAGCATAATGCCAAAGCTGTAAACGTCTGCCTTTTGGGATACTCTACGGGTATCGGTGACCTCTGGCGCACGGTAACCAGAAACTCGATTGGGTGCAGCACTTGGAAGAGCAAGATATGCGAGGCCAAAGTCGGAGACACGAGACTCGTAACATTCTGTGAGAAGGATGTTTGATGACCTGATGTTTCCATGGCAAAATGTTGGACTTTGTGAGTGTAGGTATGCAATCCCTTGTGCAGCACCAAGGGCTATGGTTGACCTAGTTTCCCAATTTAGTGGAGTCCTTGCAGTTCCATTACGTCCTATAACATGAAAATAGCAACAAGTATGTAAATTTATTAAAAAATCAATATATCTAAATTATATGTTATTCAGATATATTGATTATCTCTGATAATTCGAGGAGTAATATCTCTAATTCTTAATATAATAAAAAGTTTACTTTTTAGATTCATGGAAAATCAGATATGACAAACACATACCATGCAAGAGTGTAGATAAGCTTCCCATTGGCATGTAATCATACACAATAAGGTTTTTATCTCTCTTATAATAATAAGACCTAAGTGGGACCAGTTTCTCATGAAAGAGTTTTCCTAACTCCACTATTTTCTCCTTGAATTCTCTTTCACTTGCAGTAACATCCTTCAAGCTTTTCACAGCCACAGTCACTCCCATCTCCAATGCTACCTTATAAGATTTTCCAAATGTCCCTTTTCCTAAATCTACCGCAGGGCCTTTTAACAAATCATCTAAACTAAACTTTCTACTCACATTCTCACCAAACACCAAACTCTTTTCAGAAGCTCTTAACAAATCATCTAAAATGGCCGAAGTTGAAATCCAAGCCGAACCAGAATCTGCATTACTCACATCACCATCACCGGTGCCACTTTCAACATCAACACTCTGGGCACTTTTTCTACACAAGGACACCAAAAGAACCAGAATCAGCAAAAGACCAAAGACACAACCAATTACCATGCCAGCAATAGCTCCACCAGATAAACACACCGTAAAATGAAGCAGAAAAATATTTTTCATGTTTGAGAAGAATTTGGGTGGAAGGAAAAGGGAGAGAAAAAGAAAACAAGAGAAAATTTTATGATCAAAAGTGAGAGTGGCAGGTTTCTCGTATTTATATCAAAACCTTTCGCAATGATAGCATCAATTTTGCATCAGAAAACGTGCCAAAAGTTCTCAGCATATCAATATTTACTTTAATTAGAATTTTGCCAATGCGATGCACAATAATCTTATATAATTTTTGTGACATTTAATTAGAAATAATTATAATTTAAAGAAACAAATTAAAATTAAAACGAGTTATGGTTGTCCTTTATAACATAGAACAAGTATAAAAGAAAATAAGATAGGCTCTAATAGATAATTTATAGTGTTAACAAATTAGTATAGTATGTTCTATCGAATAAAGTTTAAATTTTCAAATTATTAATATGATGTGATAGAGTTATAAATTCTGTAAAATTATTTTATATTCATAGTATACTTTTATCAAACTCTAAGTGTATAGATGGTTTTTATAATTTTAATTAAATTTTATTTAATTAATTTATTCGAATGGTAGTAATTATAGATTTTTTTTTTGTTTTTTTAATCAATAGATGATTTTTGTTTAAAATTTACAGATTAGTTAATGGAGTTAATGGACATATAAATATTATTAATTAATTATTATTTAATTTATCATTATTATTACTATTTATATAAAAAAATTGACAGCAAGTTTTAGT
Organism: Lathyrus oleraceus; assembly: GCF_024323335.1. NCBI lineage: Eukaryota > Viridiplantae > Streptophyta > Magnoliopsida > Fabales > Fabaceae > Lathyrus > Lathyrus oleraceus. The sequence goes on from NC_066584.1 coordinate 226,703,203, forward strand.
TGGAATAATGATATAATTATAATTTAGTATGATATGATATATGAATTAAATAAATACATAAATTTTTATTGACTCAAATATCTTTTATAAAAAGACCGAAAAAATATTGTTTTATGACTATTTAATTTTTGTGATATTGTGATTTAAGGTTTTCAGTGGACCCCACATGTTGTTAAGTAAAAAGGGATCCGATTTGATGATGACGTGTCTTAGTGAGTACTCTTTGAATCCCGTAAGTTTTTTTATTTTACTCACCGGAATTATAGTTTAAAATAAGTTGGGATTTTTTTTTATATAAATATATATTTAAAAATTTATGAGATTAATTACTATACACTGTCAGTGTAAAAAGTTTTTCACCGTCAGTTCATCACCATCACCCGTTTGTATTACTTTATAGATTTTTAAAATAAAAGTCAACTTCTTTTAATATCCAACGTCTATAATTACGTGATGGTGTAAAATCCTTTTACACTGACAGTGTATTTCAATTAATCTCAAAATTTATATACAATCTAGTCCAATATAGTTTTTTTAATTTATTATTTTAGAGAAGCGGGATATTGTCGAATTAAAATTTCATCATTTCAATCAATCAATAGGATATTTAGAAGAAATTAATTTAACAAAAAATAATAATAAAAATTAGGTAGTAATTTCCATGAACCAATTTTAAATCACAATCTTTTCTTTTGACTATGTTATGATTTTAAAAGAATTAGGGCATTGAATCAGTTTTGTTTTGTAATTTTGAAAATATATTTTGTAAAATAGTTTTTGAAAAGAGTTATAAAGAAGAGAACAAAATAAAATTTAGTTTGGTAATACAATTTTTTAAACCAGTTTTCGAAATGAAAAATTATTTGGTAAACTAACTAGTTTTCAAAACTAACTAGTTTTCAAAAACAGTTTTAGTTGTAAAACATACATTTTGGTAAATTGAATTTTTAAAATTATTTTGTTAATTAATATAAATGAAAAGTATTTTTATTATATTCAATACTCAAATTTTGAATTATATAAAATTTAATATACAAATATACAATTTAGTCACTAAATAAAATCCAGACAAAACTTATAATTTTGATAAAGTTATCTAAAATGAATTTTTTTATGATAATTAATTATTAAACTATTTGTTGTTAAATATACAATTTTATCACTAAATAAAACCAAAATATTAAATTTTTATAATTAAATATATAATTTAGTTTAATTATATAATAGTAATTGTTAAAAGAAAATTTTATTGTTATTAATATTATTACAATAAATTTAATTGAAATACACTGATAGTGTAAATGAATTTTAGATCATCAATTAATTCTAGACGTTGAATATTAAAATAAGTTTGACTTTTATTTTAAAAATCTATAAAATAATACAAACGAGTAATGATAATAAATGGACAGTGTAAAACATTTTACACTGAAAGGAAATAGTAATTAATCTCTATTACAATATAAAATATATAATAATTATACCTACTTGAATTATTAAAATTAGTTTACCAAATAATCTTGCTGTCTTATTTTATTAAATTTTAAAACTCTTCTATTTATTTACTAAATTGCCAATCAATTATTAAAATTTAAAACCCTCCTATTAATTTACTAAATTGCCATTCATGAAACCTTATCAATTTCACGTGTTTTCAATTTGAAAAGAGTATCCTTTGCTCCGATTTTCAATATAGGAGTACTGAAAATCAAAACAGCATACATTAGTTTTCAATTCCTATTCCGAAAACACAATTTTGGAAACAATTTTAATAAACAATTTTCAATAACAAGTAAATCAATTTTTTTTATAATTTTAAATTTTTTAAAAAAAGAATATTGTTTTCCAAAAATCAAACAAACAGGCTTTAAGTTAATACATTAACTAAAATTTCATCAATTTTCAGATATCAGTATTTTAAAAATGCCTAGTATTAAAATCATAATAAAACATTTTAATAAAGTTGCTAATATTACTTGTACCAAAAGAAAAAGAGAATTGCTAACTATACCAAAAGACGAAAAGAATTGTTATATGTTATTATCACAAATTAATTATTTTACACAAATTAAAAAATGTTATAAATAGAAGAGAGAATTGTATTTTTATCAAACTATGCTTGTTTATTATTGATGTATTCGAATAATCATAAATGTGAAAGGAGAGAATAATAAATTGAGAATATTAATTAAAAGATATTAAAGAATTATTTATAATTAAACCAAATAATTCTACAAGTAAAAGAATAATTTCCACACTTATTAAAAATGATAGTTAAATGCATTTATTTTTGCAATCGTATAAAAAACCAACATAATTATTAATATAAAACATCAAAGAACTAAATAGGATGAACGATTTCAGGTTAAAATGAAGAAAAATGAGATTTCCTCCTGCTTGCAAGGTATTTGATGTAATGTCTCAATGGACTCCTTTCATCTTTTCGCTTCTGGTTTGTTGCTGTTGATTTCTATTGCTTGTTGTGATGATTATGCTCAAAATGCAGCTTGTGAATTGGTTGTAGTGTTGTCATTATTGTCGTTTTGTGATTTTCTCACCACATGCTTGATGAAATGCCTATGTCTGTTTCTTCTTTTCTTCTTTTTTTTCTTGCTTTGTAATCGTGTGATTTGTTATTGTTAATGGTGTTGAATATTGAATGTTGTTGTTATTTTATTTTGAATTCTTGAGGTGATGATGATAATGGATAAAAAGAGGTGATGATGGAGGTTGAAGATTGATGACGATGAAGATTTTTGAAGGTTGAAGTTTAGTTGAAGAATGAAGATGAAGATGGATAAATTTGAGGGTGAGTTTGTCAATTGTGATCTTGGTATTGATGGAGAATTGTGGTTATATGGTGAGAATGATGAAAATTGTGAGTGAATTTGTAAATTGTTATCGGCCTTTCATGGTGATGATGAGTGAAGTTTAAATAAGAATGAAATGGAGGGAAAGGTGGTTAGGGTGCAATCATTAATGGTCATTGGATTGTGATTCATGTGAGAGGTTTAAGAGAGGATGAGATTGGATTTTCAAGTTAGTTGGAGATTGTGTTAGTTTGAGTGATTAAAGTTGTTAGAGGTAGTTATGAAATGTAAATGAAACTTTGATGAAATTTGTTATTGTAGAAATTAAATTTCATTTGGTTTACTTGGAATTGCATTCCATTTGGTTTGCTTGAAATTGTATTTTATTTGGTTTTAGTTTGTAAGAAATGAAATGTAAAATCAAATATCATGTAAATGCAAATGTGTAATAAATTCAAATTGAAATACAAATTTGAAATGTAAATGAAAAATGCTAATTTAGTTGTAATATGTAAATAAATGTGAAATTCAAGGATGTGATGCAAATTGGAATTAAAGTGTGATCTTATGTACAAGGTCTGAAATGTGAATTTGACTTCAAAATGATTGAAACTAAAACAAAAACAAATCAACTTGAAATGAAATAAAAAGAACAAATAATTTTACTAAAAATATATGGATTAAAAATGAAGTTTTGACTTTTTGAAATAAGACTAACACAATGCAATTTGTTTTATTTTATTTTCTTATGTTAAAAATTAATTAAAACAATGCAAATGAATTAGCAACAAAAGTCATCAAAGTTAAACTTTGATTTTTAACTTTTATTTCAAAATATGTTGATGAATGACAATAATATAGATGAATTATGAATAGAGAATCAAATGCAAATTATCCACTCTTGGACCATTTGCATGTAGTACTTAAATATAAAGATAACGATGTTTTTCAAAGAAACGTATGACATTAAGTACTCTTGACTGTTCACACATTTGGTCTCTGAATAATGTAATGAATGGCTTATGGGCAGGGTCGGCCCAATCATATCGGAGGCTCCATTCTAATTTTAAAAATGGGCCCAAATTTTTTTAAAATACAATTATAATAATTAAAAAAAATATATCAAAAATGCAATTATGTATTAATTAAAAATAAATTTAATTAGAATTATTTTGAGTTTTGATCCATCTTGATTTTTGCATGTATTGAGTTTTTATCATAACATTTCTTTCAATTAATGGGTTTTTTAATAATATTTTATTTATTTTTATTAATATTTATGAAAAAAATTGAAAATTTTAAAAGTTGGGACCCTATAATATTTGGGGCCCTGTTCTGTAGCACATGCTGCACTTGCACAGGGTCGGCCCTGGTTATGGGATGCCTGACCAAATGGAATGCATGCCATATTTATGCAGATAAAAAATCTTAGGATAAAATTTAGGGTATGACAGATGTTACAACTTTTAAATAGTTGGTGGACTCATTGAGATATCTCTGCAATACCAGACCTGACATCTGTTATGCAGTTGGAATGGTGAGTAGGTTTATGAATAAATTAAAGTGGTCACATTACCAAGTTGTTATTAGGATATTGAGGGAGATGAAGGGAACTCTAAAGTATGGAGTTTTATTCCATTCTAGTGATGAATCTGATTCAGATCTGATATGCTATTCAGACTCTGATTAATGTGAGGACAGAGTTGACAAAAGAAGTAATTCTGAGTATTTCTTCAAGTATCTGGGAGGTCCTATTTCTTGGTGCTCGAAGAAGCAACCAGTGGTTACATTGTTAACATGTAAAGTTGAGTATATTGCAGGTGTTTTGTCTGCTTGTCAAGCTGTTTGGATTTTGAACATGTTGCAGGATCTGAAGATCAAGGTGAGCAAGCATGTGAAGTTGATGATTGACAATAAATCAGCTATAAATCTTGCCAAGAGTCGAGTGTTGCATAGAAGGAGTAAACACATTGACATAAAGTTTCACTTTTTCATAAATCAAATTCTGAGTGACGTGCTTGAAGTTGTTCACTGTAGCAATCAGAAACAACTAACAGATGTTCTGACCAAAGCAATCAAGACGGAACACTTTATCCATTTGAGAGATGAAATTGGTGTTGTTGATTTTAGTCTTATTTGTGGATTAAGGGATGTTGTTAAAGTGTAATCCAAATTCAAGTAATTAGTTGCATATTATTTAAGTGTCATTTAAATTTAGATTTTGCATTTGAGTTTTATTTCATATTTGAAATTTGTATATACACCGAATTTACATTCAATTAGACTCATTTTTGCAAGAGACCCTGAAAAATTAGTTACAATTTTTTCTCGCCCATTTTCATCTTCTTCATCTTCAATTTGTGCACCAACAATTTTGAATAAAAAATTATAATATGGTTATTATTCTTAATTTCTACAATGAGGGGAAACCGTTTGACATTTTTTGCATTTTCCAGAGTTAATAATTATGCTTTTCTAAGAATCTCTATGATATGCATTCACCGTTGTTGCCCAATCAATATGACGAGGGAATGCTTTTCTACAAGAAGAGGAAACTCTTTGACATATTTTGCATGGTACTTTATATGAAGTTCCACATTATTTGGATTATATTTACTTTGAGTATACGTATATAGCTGCACAAAGATGATTATGTCCATGCTTGTGGACTAGAGAGAGGAGCCTTAAGCCCAAATAGTTTTTTTGATATTTTTATTAATTAATTTTTAAAAAATATTAATTGAAATTATGAATTATTAATTTATTATGTAAAAAAATATTAATTAATAATTTATTACAAAATTACTTGAATAATAAAAAATCAATAAATCCCATTTCACATGATCAAAAAAGGTGCCGCATGTTTAAAATAATTACACCTCAACGTTTTCTTGACAAAAATTGGAGATAAAAACTAAAACCGTCCAAAATCAAAATAGAATAGTGGACCAAAACTTCAACTTAACCTATAAATAATTAACATAATTATACATATTAATAAAATTAGTTTTTAAACTATAGACACCAAAACTTTAAAAAAAATAGCAAAACCAAAATTGAAAAAAAAAAGGATCAAGATTGGAATTCAATTATAATTATGTCAAAAAATAAACATATAAAAATTAATTTTTCGGATCAAGAAACTCATCACATGGGTACATGGTTAACCAAACCATGTGATTCAACTATATTTTATGATTTTGGTTTGTAATCAAGTTTGACATACTCCTGTTGCATTGGATTATTGTCAAAATTCCTTACAGGAAACCAAAGAATTGGGGCAAAGTTAATGATAATGATCTTTACTTTATGTGGGATCTTTTGACTGAAAATGGAACAAATTGGGTAACCTTCATCATATAGAGGATGATTCATTGCAGGGACAACCCAAAGACACCTCTGTTTTTCTCTTCCTTTGTGCATATGATCCTTGGGATTAATAGAATCACTTCAAAAGAAGAAGATCTTACTGAGGCTCCAAAAATTCTTGATTATGGTGATGTTTCTAAGAGATATTATAGGGACTCCAATGGTGACTACTACTACCTTGAAGAATCTGGTCGAAATATTTATGATGATAAAGTTGTGCAGTCTGCTGATAACATGAAATTATATCACATTTTAGGACTTAATTCAATTAGATTATATTATCATTTACTTTAATTTATCTCATTTTATCAGATATTATGCGGTATTTCCTTTCTATTTATGTCAGGTATCCATTTTGAAGCAAAAGTGAAAAAGGGAAGAAAAGGAGGTGTAAGAAGGAATAAAAAGGAAACAAATAACAAAGACCAAGCCCAGCCCAAAGAAAGCGCACGTTGTGCCTGTGACGGGCGTCACAAAGGTTGTGACGAGCGTCACACTAAGCACACTCCTGTGACGAGCGTCACACATGGTGTGACGGACGTCACACCTTTCCCCTATATTTTTGGCACTAGGAACGCAACTGACCACATTGAAAGCTATTTCCACGCTTGACCCTCGGAACGAAAAGACCGCGTATACGGAAACCCTTGGAAAGCAGTTACACAATTAGCAGTATAAATAGCAGCTAATTGGGAAAGCTCTCGGGTCGGAGATTTTCCACGCCTTTTGCCGTTTTCGCATTTTTTTTCTTCTTCCAGCAGTTTAGGCTTATATTTTTATAGTATTACTTTGCAGAATTTTTATTGTTTTACCTTTTTGCAATTCTATTTTCTTTTCTAGCATTTAATTAATTCTTTTCGCACAATAGTTTCTACACCGGAAACTATTGTGCAACTTTTACCGGATCTAACCTTACGTTAGAATCTAGTTTTTATTTCCTTCGTTTTAATTTGTTGTTTAATTGAAGAATCCAAGAACAAATCCTACTGGCTTGTGGTAGAGTGTTCAAGACTATTGTTTAACGCATTCAGGTTCTTTAATTATTATTTAATGCTTTGTTTTATTACTTATTTATATTATCTGCCTGGGACGAGTCTGTTTATGCATGATATGTATTTTTGTTTGTTTAGCATGTCTGGCTAATTCGCCTAGATATCGGTATGTAAAGTAAGCGAAATAAGGGATCAAGACTAAGTCGGTCTAATTAAACTTAAAATTAAAATCAATCTTTTTACGGTCTCAATTTACAGGTTTAATAACAAGAATTTTTACAAAAGTAAAAGACATAAAGAAGTTAAAATCAATAGAGCGAGAGTTTGAGGTTTTAACTGGACAGTGTAAATTAGGCATTAATTCTAGATCAGGGCGAGAGCAAGTTTTAGAGTTAATTAAATTCTGACCTTTTCCAAAAAGTATTCTTAAAGATTGAATGTGAGGACGAGAGTTAAGCATTCGGGTTTAATTGTATAACCTAAGTCAGCAGAGCGAGAGTTTGAGATAAGGGTGTTTAAAACGGTCAGTGTTTTCTTAAAAAGAGTTTCTGCAACTTTATTGCTTTCAAAAAGTGGTTTTTGACTTAATTATAAGTGACAACTACATTAACATAAAATCATGGTTTATTCAACAGAGCGAGAGTTTGAGATAAAACCTTTAATCAATAAAGTTAACTGAAACGATTTATTTTAAAACCAAGAAACCGACAAAGAATTGATTCCCTAATTACGACGAACTACATACCGATATCCGATTTATTAATATTTAATCTAGATCTTAGTTTAGTTTTTAGCTTCGCCCCCAAACAATCAACCATTATTCACCTTAGCTTTACGTAGTAACCTTAGATAACGGTATATCGATTCGTAAGTCCCTGTGGGATCGATATCTTTTAAAACTACGCGATAGAACTGTGCACTTGCAGTTTGTATCCCAAATTCGACTCATAAAGTCACGATCAAGTTTTTGGCGCCGTTGCCGGGGACTTTTATTTAATCGATATCGTAACTCTTCCGTTACGCTGTAGAGACTAAGGTTTCTTTTTCTTCTATTCTTTCTTTCGTTGATTTGTATGCCACGCACTCGCTCACAAGGCGAACCGCTCTATTTACGAATCAACGATATCGAACTATATCTCCGAGTCTTACGACGAATTCGGGAATATCGTGCTGCAAACAATCTCCCTCCTATAGAACTTCCTGATTTCAAAAACCTTTCTCCTTCGATAACCGAGATGGCAGAACCAGCTCGTGCTCTTAGAGATTACGCCGCTCCATCGCAAGATGAGCCGCATTCAAGTATTGCTCCGCCCGCAATCGAAGCAAACAACTTCGAACTTAAACCTTCGCTGTTGCAGGCGGTGCAACAGAACCAATTCTCTGGAAATCCTACCGAGGATCCAAACCTTCATTTATCCGTATTTGTCCAATACGCTGATACTGTTAAAGCTAATGGTGTCACTTCAGAGGCAATTCGACTTCGTCTTTTTCCTTTCTCATTAAGAGATAGCGCTAGAAGATGGCTTCAATCTCTCCCTTCCAACTCAGTCACCACATGGAACGAGTTGAAGAAAGTTTTTCTTGCCCGATACTTTCCGCCAAGCAAAACAGCTATGTTAAGAGCCCAGATAAACGGATTTAAACAGAAAGACAACGAGTCTCTTTTCGAAGCATGGGAAAGATATAAAGACATGATGAGACTTTGCCCACACCATGGTTTGGAAGACTGGTTAGTAATTCACACATTTTATAATGGTCTCTTATACAACACAAGGTTAACAATAGACGCCGCTGCAGGTGGTGCATTAATGAACAAACCTTATGCTGATGCTTACCAGCTTATCGAGAGCATGGCCCAAAACCACTATCAGTGGGGAACCGAACGAACAACGGTGGAAAAACCTCAAACAAAAACTGGCATGTACGAGATAAGTAACCTTGATCACGTTAACGCAAAAGTGGATGCTTTGGTCCAGAAAATTGAAAGTTTAAACGTATCACCTCCAGCCGCCGTGGTTGCTATAACTCAGAATTGCGAGGTCTGTGGAATCCAAGGCCACACTCCTACGGACTGTCAACTCTTGACAGAAATCCAAGCAGAGCAAGTAAACTATGCTCAAGGAAGCCCCTATTCGAACACCTATAACTCAAATTGGAAGAACCATCCAAACTTTTCATATAAGAGCAATAACGCTTTGTACGCACCTGGACAGTCTCCAAATCAAGCCCCAGCTATACCTCCGGGATATCAGAAACCGAACCCATCCATGCCTAACAATAACGCCCCTAGGAAATCCAACTTGGAAATCATGATGGAAAACTTTATAGCTTCCCAACAACAAACCAATAAAGATTTCCTAAACCAGAATGTACACACTGGCGAACAACTTAAACAACTAGCAAGCAAAGTAGATGCCTTGGCTACCCATAACAAAATGCTGGAAACACAAATATCACAAGTAGCCCAACAACAAGCACCTACTGCTGCCCCAACTGGTACATTCCCTGGACAGCCCCAACCTAACCCGAGAAGCCACGCTCATGCAATTATATTAAGAAGTGGAACGGAAGTGGAAGGACCGTCTGATCCAAGGATAGAAAACCAAAACCCTAAGAAATCAACTGAGGAAAGTGAACCTAAGGAAAAGGAAGAGAGTAATAAGGAAACCCTAGAAAAGAAGGAACCTTATGTACCTCCACCACCTTACAAACCACCTATACCTTACCCTCAAAGGCTTGTTAAAACCAAAGATGCGGGCCAATTTAGAAAATTTGTTGATCTCCTTAAACAATTAAACGTTACAATTCCGTTCACCGAAGCTATTACGCAAATGCCCTCATTGTAAGAACAAAAATTGTGATACAACAGATTCCTTGATTTTGATGATAACAAAGGATGAAACCAAAAATGGCACCCTAACGAAAAGTTTCTAAGTGTGCAGGACTCTGATGACATCATCAGATAGAGTACCAGATCAGAAGTATATTATCAAATGATCAGAAGCTCTGAAGAAGAAACAAGTTCAAGAAAGTCAAACTCTGAACTAAACAACAAGTATCAGAAGCATCTTAACAGGAAGTAAGTCCTAGAACCTCTGACTCTGAACAACGCTTTCTGAAGAATCTATTTAGATCAACATCAGAAGCAAGATTCCAAGGTTCTCCAGAAACACAAATACTCTGATTATGGATTTGCTAATCATGAAAGAGTAACGTTGAAGACAAGTAAAGATTTTCAAATGGATTTCCTAATTGAGAAAGAGACGTTAATCTCCAATCTCAATAAAGAAAATACTACTTGTGGTAAGTAGTCATTTCAAGAAGAAAAATTCATCCTGCATTAGCTAATTATGTGATGGCGTAACTTCATCTCAATATCCACCAGTTTCAACTACTACTTCAACTGATCTATATAAAGGATTGAAAATCAATTTTCAGTAACACACATATACGAGGAAAAATCATACTGAAACATCAACAAGAAAAACACTCTTGCTCTCTATCTTCACGAAGCTTTTGCTTATTACGTGAAAAACTCTTGTTCTTAATTTTGTAATACTTGCTTTCTTAGAAGCACTCTAGTTTACATAAATCCTTCTTCTATTGTTTGTTGATTTCCTCAAGTGACTCTGTGTAGTTTGTATACTTAAGAGGGCTAAGAGATTTTGTATCTTAGACGTTGTTTGTAATCTTTCAAGATTAGTGGATTAAGTCCTTGTTGAAGGCGAAATCACCTTGGCCGGGTGGACTGGAGTAGCTTTGTGTTATAAGCGAACCAGTATAAAATCCTTGTGTGAGTTTCATTTTGAAAAGCGCTTATTTTTCAAAACAATTCAAACCCCCCCTTTCTTGTTTTTCTCACCTTCAATTGGTATCAGAGCTCCGGCTCTGTTATTGATTTTCTAATCAAACACTTAACCGTGTAGAGAGATCCAGTACGAGAAAAACAATGGCCCACTCAAATGAAAGAGATTCTTACAATGCCAAGCCTCCTGTTTTTGATGGAGAGAAATTTGACTACTGGAAAGATAGAATCGAAAGTTTCTTTCTGGGTTATGATGCTGACCTCTGGGACATTGTCACAGATGGATACAAACCTCCAGTCTTAAATGGAGCTGAAGTTCCCAGAAGTAAGATGTCAGAAGATCAGAAACGTATTTTCAAAAATCACCACAAGGCCAGAACAATACTTCTAAATGCTATATCATACAATGAATATGAAAAGATCACCAACAGAGAGACTGCCAAAGATATACTTGACTCTCTGAAGATGACCCATGAAGGAAACTCCCAAGTCAAGGAGACGAAGGCTCTGGCACTTATCCAGAAATATGAAGCCTTCAAAATGGAAGACGACGAAGCTATAGAGGCTATGTTTTCTAGATTTCAAACTCTTATTGCAGGTCTTAAAGTGTTAGACAAAGGATACACGACTGCAGATCATGTTAAGAAGATAGTCAGAAGTCTGCCAAAGAAATGGAGACCTATGGTTACTGCTCTAAAGCTGTCAAAGGATCTGAACAATATCAGCCTTGAAGAACTTGTTAGTTCTCTCAGAAGCCATGAGATAGAACTAGAGGAGGATGAGCCTCAGAAAAGGAACAAGTCCGTAGCGCTTAAGTCCAGATCTGAAAGACGGAAGCCTGACAGAACCAAAGCTCTCCAGGCAGAAGCTGAAGATACTGACGATTCTGAACCAGAAGACTCTGATGATGAAGAAGAGTTGTCCCTACTAACCAGAAGAGTCAAGCAACTCTGGAAAAAGAGGAACAACAACTTCAGAAGACCAAGACCCAGAGGGGATCGATCAGAGTCAACTTCAAAAGGTAAAGCTAACAAATACATTACCTGTTATGAATGTAAAGAAACAGGTCATTACAGAAATGAATGCCCCAAGTTGAAGAAAGACAACCCTAGAAAAGAAAGCTTCAAGAAAAACACCTTCAGAACAAAGAAAGGACTGATGGCTACCTGGGATGACAGTGAATCTGGATCATCAGAATCTGACTCTGACGAACAAGCCAACGTAGCACTTATGGCTACCACATCCAGCTGTTCAGACGAAGAATCTGAAGAGGTATTTTCTGAACTTTCTAGATCTGACTTAGAATCATGTTTGTCAGAAACTCTTACTTCTTATCAGAAATTAAAACAAAAGTTTAAAAACGTTAAAGGTTGTCTTAAAGCAAAATTTGAAGAGTGTAGTGAACTTGAGATAACAATTCTATCACAAGAAGATACAATCAAATCTTTAATGTTAGAAAGAAATGAAGCAAAAATAAAATTAGAAGAAACGTTATCTCAAGCACCACAAATCTCAAATAAAGTTATTTACAAATATGAAGAAGCCTTTCAAGAATTTCTGAAGAATGGGATAGATAGGAGTATTATGGCATCCATGATTTATGGAGTAAGTCAGAACAATAAAAGGGGAATTGGGTATGATCCTAATGAAGATAAAACTTCTGCAAGTGATAAAATTAAATCTCCTTTTTCATATCACTACACACACACACAAGAACACAAATTTAAAAATGCTAGAAGACCCAAAGTTGTAAGAAACTCTGGGAAAACTAATCTAAAAGGACCCAAGAGATTCTGGGTACCGAAAGATAAGATTATCTATGTTGCAGATATCCTATGCAGCGAAGTTCAGACACCAGTCATGGTACCTGGACTCTGGATGCTCGCGACACATGACGGGAAGAAAGTCTATGTTCCAAAGTCTGGAACTTAAAGACGCTGGATTTGTAGGCTTCGGAGGAGATCAGAAAGGAAGGATCAGAGGCTCCGGAACTATTGGTAATGGTACTCTTCCCTCTATATCTAATGTTCTTTATGTAGAAGGATTAATGCATAACTTGTTATCCATAAGTCAATTAAGTGATAACGGTTATGATGTAATCTTCAATCAAAAAACATGTAAAGCCATTAATCAGAACGATGGCTCTGTCCTTTTCACAGGCAAGAGGAAAAACAACATTTACAAAATAAATCTTTCTGATTTAAAAGATCAAAATGTTAAATGTCTAATGTCAGTTCACGAAGAGCAATGGGTATGGCATAGACGCTTAGGCCACATTAGCATGAGGAAACTTTCTCAGCTAACTAAACTCGAGTTAGTCAGAGGCCTACCTAAACTGAAGTTTTCTTCAGATGCTCTGTGTGAAGCTTGTCAGAAAGGAAAATTTTCAAAAACATCTTTTAAAAAGAAAAATGTTGTTTCTACCTCTAAGCCTCTGGAACTTCTTCACATTGACTTATTTGGTCCTGTGAAAACAGCATCAGTTAATGGAAAGAAGTATGGACTAGTCATTGTTGATGATTACAGTCGCTGGACATGGGTAAAATTCCTAAAGCACAAGAGTGAGTCTCACTCTGTATTCACCAGTTTCTGTTCCAAAGTGCAAAAAGAATTTGACTCCAAAATTGTTAGAGTCAGAAGTGATCATGGTGGAGAATTTGAAAATAAAGATTTTGAAGAATTATTTTATTCTAATGGAATATCCCATGATTTCTCCTGCCCTAGAACTCCACAACAAAATGGAGTTGTAGAGAGGAAGAATAGGACACTCCAAGAAATGGCCAGAACCATGATCAATGAAACTAATGTAGCAAAGCACTTTTGGGCAGAAGCTGTAAATACAGCGTGTTACATTCAGAATAGAATCTCTATAAGACCTATTCTAGAAAAGACTCCCTATGAACTGTGTAAAGGAAGAAAACCCAACATCTCATATTTTCATCCTTTTGGATGCTCTTGTTTTATATTAAATACTAAAGAACATCTGAACAAGTTTGATTCCAAAGCACAGAAAGGTATTATGTTAGGATACTCAAAACGCTCTAAAGGCTATAGAGTATACAACACAGAAACCAAAATTGTGGAGGAATCAATTCATGTCAGATTTGATGATAAGTTTGACCCTGAAAAGTCAAAGCTAGTTGAAAAGTTTGCAGATTTGGAAATCACTCTTGTAGAATCTGAGAAAACTCCAGAAGCAACTGTCACTCAAGACTCTGAAGAAATTAAATCTCCAGAAATTCCAAGGAAAGTTAAAAGTCGTATTAACGTATCTGAAGATTTGATTTTGGGAAACAAAGATGAACCTGTTAGAACCAGATCTACCTTCAGAACTTCTGAAGATATTCCTCTGGGACTAGTGTCTCTGATTGAGCCTACGTCCTGTGATGAAGCTCTTCAAGATAACGATTGGGTGGCAGCTATGCAAGAAGAATTAGATCAATTCTCAAAGAATGATGTCTGGGATCTCGTTCCTAAACCCAGAGGCACTCATGTCATTGGAACCAGATGGGTTTTCAGAAACAAGCTGAACGAGAAAGGAGAAGTTGTCAGAAACAAAGCACGACTGGTAGCTCAAGGTTATAGTCAACAAGAAGGTATTGATTATAATGAAACTTTTGCTCCAGTCGCGAGGTTAGAATCTATTCGTCTTCTTGTATCTTTTGCTATTAATCATTCTATCAAATTATACCAAATGGATGTCAAGAGTGCATTTCTTAATGGTTATATTTCAGAAGAAGTGTATGTCAATCAACCTCCAGGTTTTGAAAATTCAAACTTTCCAGAACATGTTTTTAAACTTAAGAAATCCTTATATGGACTTAAACAAGCTCCCAGAGCTTGGTATGAACGCTTAAGCAATTTTCTTCTGGAACAAAATTTTATCAGAGGGAAAGTTGATTCTACACTCTTCTGTAAAAACCTTAATAATGATCTCATGATATGCCAGATTTATGTTGATGATATTATTTTTGGTTCTGCTAATATCTCTGTTTGCCAAGAATTTTCTAAGTTAATGCAGGCAGAATTTGAAATGAGTTTAATGCAAGAACTAAAGTTCTTTCTGGGAATTCAAATCAATCAAACTCCAGAAGTCACGTACATTCATCAAAGCAAGTACATTAAAGACGTTCTGAAGAAGTTTGATATGACTGAATGCAACTCTGCAAAAACTCCTATGCACCCAACTTGCATTCTGGAAAAGGAAGAGGTAAGCAACAAGGTTTGTCAGAAGCTCTATCGAGGTATGATAGGCTCTCTTCTCTATCTGACTGCTACTCGTCCTGATATTCTCTTTAGCGTCTGTCTTTGTGCCAGATTCCAATCAGATCCTAGAGAATCTCATTTAACAGCTGTTAAGAGAATTCTTAAGTATCTGAAAGGAACTCCTAACCTGGGCCTGATGTATGAGAAAACATCAGAGTATAGACTTTCTGGTTACTGTGATGCAGACTACGCAGGAGATAGAATAGAACGAAAAAGCACATCTGGAAATTGCCAGCTTCTGGGAAACAATCTAATCTCCTGGGCTAGCAAAAGACAGTCAACTATTGCTCTATCAACTGCAGAAGCAGAATACATCTCAGCATCACTGTGCACAACTCAGATGCTCTGGATGAAGCATCAGCTAGAAGATCTTCAGATATTTGAGAGTAACATTCCTATCTTTTGTGATAATACTGCTGCTATTTGTTTAAGTAAGAATCCCATTCTACATTCCAGAGCCAAACACATAGAAATAAAACATCATTTTATCAGAGACTATGTTCAGAAAGGGATAGTAACATTGAAGTTCATTGATACAGAACATCAATGGGCAGATATCTTTACTAAGCCTCTAGCTGAAGATAGATTTCTTTTTATCTTAGAAAATCTGAACATTAAAAATTGCCCTGAGTGAAAAATGGCTCTGAAAAATGTAAAATGTGAATCTGATGTAAACAAATGTACTTCTGCCTCTGACTCTGATACTTCTACAAGTTAAGAAGATATCTGAGTTAGAAATCTTCAGAAACCAATCCTTTGGTATTCCTGAAGATCAGATACATCAACACGTGGAGATTTAAACGTCTAACCCTAGAACTTCTAGACAGCTGTCAAAAGAAATCAAAGGTCAGAACGTTTGAAATCTCCTAGAGCAGTGTGCGTACTGTTGGGATTAGACATTCATTTATTAGCTGTAATCATTTTTCCCCCCAAACGTGCTATTTTGATTTTTGTGCTAACGCTGGAATGTGTGTCGTTTTGCATGTGTTTACTTAGAGTATATAAACACTTTCTCTCACTTTTCACACTTATCACTCTCACTCACTCTAAAACCCTAAACCCTCTCTCAAAGCATTCTCTGCAAGTTCTTCATCAATCTTCATCTTCTTCTTCATGGATGCTCAACAACAAGAAGTTTTTAACTTCTCTCAACAGATGGAATCAAGTTCTAATCCCCAAACCTCAAACACTCAAACACCAACGGTTACTGGTGTCACCATAACCCCTGTTTACAAAGAACCTCACGTTCTTGACCGTGAACGCCACATTAACCTTTCAACCCCCTTTGAAGGCTTGGATGTGTTGTGCGAATCGTTGGTTGATTTCGACAACCTAAGAAGAAATGGCGTTGATCTAACTGGAGAACTGCGTCAACAAGGGTGGGAGAACTATTTCCAAAGGTTGTATGGTCCAATTTACCCACTTCTGGTCAAGGAGTTCTGGAGACATGCAGATGCAGATGACAACTTCATCGTCTCATTTGTTCTGGGAGTGAAGATAGTTATCACAGAAGGATCCATTGCCTCTCTGTTGAATATGGAAAGAAGTGGAGGAAAAAGGATCTACAACATTCCTCCTAGGTCAAAGCGCATAACAGATGTGATAAACCCAACAATCTTCAAACCAAATGTTGAAGGAAACCCATCTAAGAACAAGGAGCTACACCAGAACCTCAGAGTGTGGCTGAAGATTATTCTGGGAACTATCCACCACCGTCCAGCCTCCAACTCTTCTGATTACATTAATGCAGACCAGAAATGCATTTTGTACTGCATCCAGAAGGGTGTGAAGATCAACCTCCCTGCTCTCCTCTTCAGATATCTGAGAGATTCAGTCAGAGAAACCAGGAATAACATGAAGCCCAGATCCTACATTCCTCTGGGAAGATTGCTATCTGACGTCTTCATTGAGCATGGACTGGTAGATGAGCTGGAAAAGACCAAGTTGATGGATGATCTGGCAATTGATGTGGGGAAGCCTCTGAATGCCAGAAACCTCAAGAGTATGGGGATAATCAAGAAAATACAAGTCAAGCCAACTCTGGATACAACCTGGGATAGTTTGAAAGATCAGAGGAAGATGCCTCATGGCCTTGCCAGATTCTTCAAGAACGAACCCAGAGACGCTGTTGCTATCTATCTTCAGCGTCTGCTGGATGATGGTATTGACATCTCTGATTTCAGCCTCGATGACTGTCTGGACTCTGAAGAAGATTTAGTCAGATACAAGAGAGGTATTTCTGAGAAGAAGATAGCACCTCCAGCAAAGAAGGCCAGACTTGAAGGAGCTTCTGGAAGCGGATCTTCAGCTCCTCTGCAATTTTCTACTGGTAAGTCTGTTCCTCCTGCTACCTCTGAATTCATGATGGCTTCCTCTAATCCTCTCTCTTCACAACCCATTTATACCACCTCTGACATTACACCCTCAATCACCAGAACCTCCCAACCTACACCAGTTCTAAACATAGCAAGAACTTTCATACCTCCCTCTATACCTGCACAAACTCACCAAAGCACTTCATCCTCATCATCCTCAGCACCAGAATCACCCCCATATGTTTCCCTCTCATCTGACCCTGAATTTTCTGACCCTGAATCCCCAACTATAGCCACACTTTACGCTCATAGACTTGCTTCACAACAAACACAAACCACAGAACCTGAAATAACTTCACCACTACAACAAACAACCACCATCCCCTGTGAAACTCAACCCTCTGAAATTCAACCATCTGATCCCCACACCTCTGATATCACCCCACCAAAAATTCCCGCTGCACCTGAAGCAGAATCTGAACCCTTAGACTTAAACCCTCTTTACGCTTCATCCCAATCTTCTGAACCTCAACCTGAACCAGAAATTGAACCAGAACCTCTCACTTTAAATCTCAGCCCTCCAAACTCTCCACCTCACACCTCTGAACCAGAACCTGAACCTGAGCTTTCTAAACCTACCCTTAAGGAAGCCATCTTTATGATTGCAGAGGCTTCAGCTCGAAAGGTTGATTCTCTGGTCACTAACTCTGAAATCAGTGATGATCCTGAATCTGTAAGGACACACTGGAACAGAGTCATTGGCTGGATGACATCTGAGTCCTTTAGGCTGAAGAGCATATCTGAACAAGTCAGAAATGACTACATCAGAAATGCTGAGGCAAGACTCCAGGAGAGACTTGCCAGAGAGGCTGAAGCCAGAAGGCTAGAAGAAGAGAGGTTGGCCAAGGAAGCTGAAGAAGAAGCAAAAAGGCTAGAAGAAGAAAGACTTGCTAAGGAAGCTGAACTCCTAAGGCAAAAGGAAGCTGAAGCAAAGGCTCTGGCAGATGCAGAAGCTCAAGCTGCTGCTGAAGCTGAAGCTCAGCAAGCTCTGACTCTGGGGGAGTCATCTTCTGTGATTCCTACGGTTCTTCATACTCTGAAAGAACTCAAGCAAGATCAGAATGAACTCCGGGCAAGAATGGACAAGCAAGATACTGTCAACGAAAACATCCAGAACATGCTTGCTATGCTGCTTCAGAGAATGCCTCCGCCTCCGAACCCTTAGGCACTTAGGATTTATTTTGCTTGCCTATTGTTTTTGCTTCTGTCTCCTTTTGACTCTGATGTTTTTCTTGTTCTTTTGAACCTGATGTTTTGTTTGTTGCCTTTGTGCTTCTATCTATGAATTTTAAGTTTTTCTCTTTATCTTTTTTTTTCTCTTTACTTATTTTTACTGTCTTTTTTATTCTGACAAAAAGGGGGAGAAAGTAATTATTAGCTCTGATGAAAATATTGTCTAAAACCATCAAGCATTCTGCAACATCTTTTTTATATAAACAAAATTATCTAACTTGGACTTAAGAAATTGCAGAAAATCTCAGAAACCTCTTTACTTAAGAAACTCTGGTAAGAACTTCAGAACCTCTGAACTCCCTAGTACTATCTCAGGGGGAGCTTCTGTCTATCTGATCTTTTTTTATTCATGTTTCATCTGCTAATTAAAGTTGTTTTGTCATCATCAAAAAGGGGGAGATTGTAAGAACAAAAATTGTGATACAACAGATTCCTTGATTTTGATGATAACAAAGGATGAAACCAAAAATGGCACCCTAACGAAAAGTTTCTAAGTGTGCAGGACTCTGATGACATCATCAGATAGAGTACCAGATCAGAAGTATATTATCAAATGATCAGAAGCTCTGAAGAAGAAACAAGTTCAAGAAAGTCAAACTCTGAACTAAACAACAAGTATCAGAAGCATCTTAACAGGAAGTAAGTCCTAGAACCTCTGACTCTGAACAACGCTTTCTGAAGAATCTATTTAGATCAACATCAGAAGCAAGATTCCAAGGTTCTCCAGAAACACAAATACTCTGATTATGGATTTGCTAATCATGAAAGAGTAACGTTGAAGACAAGTAAAGATTTTCAAATGGATTTCCTAATTGAGAAAGAGACGTTAATCTCCAATCTCAATAAAGAAAATACTACTTGTGGTAAGTAGTCATTTCAAGAAGAAAAAGTCATCCTGCATTAGCTAATTATGTGATGGCGTAACTTCATCTCAATATCCACCAGTTTCAACTACTACTTCAACTGATCTATATAAAGGATTGAAAATCAATTTTCAGTAACACACATATACGAGGAAAAATCATACTGAAACATCAACAAGAAAAACACTCTTGCTCTCTATCTTCACGAAGCTTTTGCTTATTACGTGAAAAACTCTTGTTCTTAATTTTGTAATACTTGCTTTCTTAGAAGCACTCTAGTTTACATAAATCCTTCTTCTATTGTTTGTTGATTTCCTCAAGTGACTATGTGTAGTCTGTATACTTGAGAGGGCTAAGAGATTTTGTATCTTAGACGTTGTTTGTAATCTTTCAAGATTAGTGGATTAAGTCCTTGTTGAAGGCGAAATCACCTTGGCCGGGTGGACTGGAGTAGCTTTGTGTTATAAGCGAACCAGTATAAAATCCTTGTGTGAGTTTCATTTTGAAAAGCGCTTATTTTTCAAAACAATTCAAACCCCCCCTTTCTTGTTTTTCTCACCTTCACTCATATGCTAAATTCTTAAAAGAAATCCTTTCTAATAAGAGGAAACTTGAGGATAGCGAAACCGTTACACTCCCTGCCGAATGTAGCGCTATAATCCAAAACATGCCCCCTAAACTCAAGGATCCAGGTAGTTTCTCTATACCCTGTCACATAGGAAAATTTGTCATCGACAAAGCCTTATGCGATTTAGGAGCCGGAATTAGCGTTATGCCTTTATCCATATGTAAGAAACTGGAAATGGGAGAATTAAGACCAACCAAAATGTCTGTGCAACTAGCAGATCGTTCCATCAAATATCCTGTAGGAATCCTTGAAAACGTTCCCGTACGCATAGGTCAATTCTACATTCCCACTGATTTTACAATTATGGACATTAGAGAATATGATATTACACCCATTATACTGGGAAGACCATTCTTAGCAACTGTCGGTGCAATCATAGACGTAAAACAAGGACGACTCACCTTCGAAGTAGGTGAAGAGAAAATTGAATTCATTCTTTCCCAATTCTTGAAAGCACCTGCAATAGAAGATACATGTTACTTCATGGATATCATCGATGAATGCATAAAAGAAGCAGAGTTAGAAGAAGACAAATCGTCTGACTGCCTTGTAGAAGACAGATCTAACCAATGTTTGGCAATAACACCGGATCCTACACAATGTCTTAACAAACCAACCCCTGACCTGAAAACACTTCCCAAAAATCTGAGATATGAATTCCTAGACTTAGAACTTGAACGACCTGTGATAGTTAATGCAGACCTAGGAAGACTCGAAACAGAAAAACTCCTACATATCTTAAGGAAGTATCCAACCGCACTAGGGTACCACATCACCGATCTTAAAGGAATAAGTCCTTCTATTTGTATGCACCGCATCATGTTAGAAGAAGACTGTAAAACCTCTAGGGAACACCAGAGAAGACTAAATCCGATCCTGAGTGAGGTAGTAAAGAAGGAAATAACCAAGTTATTGGAAGCAGGTATTATATATCCTATATCTGATAGCAAATGGGTTAGTCCTGTGCACGTTGTACCAAAGAAAGGAGGCATAACCGTTATTGAAAACGAAAAAGGGGAAACTATAACTAAACGAATCGAATTAGGATGGAGAATGTGCATTGATTATAGGAAACTAAACAAAGCAACCCGAAAAGATCATTTCCCTTTACCATTCATTGACCAAATGTTAGAACGATTAGCAAAACATTCACATTTCTGTTATCTAGACGGTTATTCAGGCTTCTTTCAAATACCAATTCACCCTGATGACCAAGAAAAGACAACGTTCACGTGCCCTTTTGGTACCTTTGCTTATAGACGAATGCCGTTTGGTCTGTGCAATGCCCCTGCAACCTTTCAAAGATGCATGATGGCAATTTTCGCCGACTTTCTCGAAAACATCATGGAAGTATTTATGGATGACTTTTCTGTATACGGACAAAGTTTCGAAGAATGCCTTGAAAACCTGGAAAGAGTTCTTGAGCGATGTGTAAAAGTAAACTTAGTACTTAATTGGGAAAAGTGCCACTTTATGGTACAAGAAGGAATTGTTTTAGGACACATCATCTCGAACAGAGGAATTGAAGTAGACAAAGCCAAAATAGAGGTAATCGAAAATCTTCAACCCCCAAGAACCGTGAGAGAAGTACGAAGCTTTTTAGGACACGCCGGTTTTTACCGACGATTCATCAAAGACTTCTCTAAGATAACTAAACCTTTAACCGGACTGTTGATGAAAGATGCCGAATTCATATTCGACGATAACTGTTTAAAAGCATTTCAAACGCTTAAGCAAGCATTGATCTCCGCACCCATAATGCAGACACCAGACTGGAATGAACCATTCGAAATAATGTGCGATGCCAGCGATTATGCTGTAGGTGCTGTTTTAGGACAACGAAAGGATAAAAAGCTTCACGTTATATATTACGCAAGCAGAACCCTGGATGAAGCGCAAATGAATTACGCCACTACCGAGAAAGAACTCCTAGCAGTGGTATTTGCGCTAGATAAATTTCGTTCTTACTTGGTTGGAGCTAAAATAATAGTTTACACTGATCACGCTGCTATCAAGTACCTTTTAACAAAAAAGGATGCTAAACCTAGACTCCTAAGATGGATCTTGTTGCTACAAGAATTCGACTTAGAAATCAAGGACAAGAAAGGAACTGAAAACGTAGTAGCAGACCACCTCTCTAGACTTGAGAACCTTGAACCGGAAAGAACATCAATTAATGATGATTTCTCGTATGACAAACTTATAGCTACTTTGGAAGAGAACAACTCCGACATGCAAGTAGAAACCACCTTAGCTATATCTGCCACACCATGGTACGCTGATCTAGTCAATTATTTAGCTGCCGGAATAGTTCCACCTACTTTATCTTACCAGCAGAAGAAACGATTCTTCTACGACATAAAACACTATTACTGGGATGATCCCTTACTTTTCAAAAGAGGCCCCGATGGTATTTTCCGTCGATGTACACCCGAAGAAGAGGTAGAAAATATAATCCAACACTGCCACTCCGCTCCTTATGGTGGACACACAAGTACATCCAAGACCTGCTCTAAAATCCTACAAGCCGGCTTTTATTGGCCAACTATATGGAAGGACGTACATGCGGCTATTAAGGAATGTGACAGATGTCAACGCACGGGAAACATATCTAGACGTGACGAGATGCCACAAAAAGGTATTTTGGAAGTAGAGATCTTCGACGTGTGGGGAATAGACTTCATGGGACCTTTTCCATCCTCTTTCGGTAACAAATACATACTCGTGGCAGTTGACTACGTATCAAAATGGATCGAAGTTGTAGCCTCCCCAACAAACGACACCCGAGTAGTAACTAGACTCTTTAAGAATATAATATTTCCGAGATTTGGCATCCCAAGAATAGTAGTCAGTGATGGTGGATCGCACTTTATATCCAAGGTACTCGAAAAATTATTATTTAAATATGGAGTGAGACATAGGATAGCGACACCTTACCACCCTCAGACCAGTGGACAAGTGGAAGTATCTAACAGAGAAATCAAGCAAATACTAGAAAAAATGGTCGCCACTTCAAGGAAAGATTGGTCATTGAAATTACCAGAAGCTTTGTGGGCATACCGAACTGCTTATAAAACCCCCATAGGGACGACCCCATTTAAGCTCATTTATGGAAAATCCTGTCACCTCCCGGTAGAATTAGAACATAAAGCCTATTGGGCTATTAGAAATCTGAATCTAAACTATAAAGCCGCCGGTGAAAAGAGAATCCTTGACATAAACGAATTAGAAGAACTCAGAAGAGACGCCTATGAAAATGCCAGAATCTATAAAGAAAGAACAAAACAATGGCATGACAAGCGTATATCAAGGAAAATCTTCAAGCAAGGCGACGCAGTCCTTTTATTTAACTCTAGACTAAAGTTATTCCCGGGAAAACTACGATCCAGATGGTCAGGACCTTTTCATATCACTAACATCTTCCCCAGTGGAGCAATAGAAATTAAAGGCAAATCCACAGAACCGTTTACCGTAAACGGGCAACGTCTAAAACACTATCATTATGCGGAAACCAATGGAGATTCGCAAATCCTACACTTAGACGAAACGCCCCCAGGACCTATAGATTATACTTAACAGTTTCTTTGTCGAGCTTGCGACATTTAAACAAAGCGCTTAGTGGGAGACAACCCACAATTATTTTCTTATTCTATTATTATCATTTTCCTATTTTTCTTTCCTCAATTATTCTTTTAATTTCTGTTTAGTATTAATTCCTGATTCATTTTAATTCAAAAGAAAAAAAAAATAATAATAATAATTTTTTCTCCTTTCGGCATTTGGCCAAATCCTGACTAAAACTCATGTTTTCTTTTCTCTAGCTGACACTAACCAGATGGGACATTTTGATCGTATGAGTATCAAATTCAGAGGAATGGCTCAGAAACAAAAGTTTGAAGAACTAGCCACTAGAGAGATGCTACCTAGTTTATATGCTGATGATTGGGCTATGACTGCCCTTGGACTTAGACAAAGTGTCCTGTATTTGCTGAACCAGATAGGATGGGAGACATCCCCTATCCTGAGACATTTCACCACCTACCGGAGACTCACACTAGAATTCCTTAGCTCATTAATCTATCTACCCAGCCATGGAAAAGGAATTAGCAGAGGTTTTATCCAGTTCAGAATGTTCAATATGGAGTACCAATTTAATATTAGAGACTTTACCAATCTTTTGGGTTTTCCTACCTCCTTTGACACATTCACAGTAAGCCAGGAAGAACTTTTTGAACATAGAGAACTTGAACACTTTTGGGGTAAGCTGACTGGAAATGATGAGCCCGAAGAACATGAGTTTCTCTCTGGAAACATACACAACCCGACCTTTCGCTATTTCCATAAGATCCTGACCCACACTTTATTTGGGAAGAAGCCAAATAGTACTTCAGTTTCACGTGATGAACTCTTCATCATATTTTGTGCTTCCCAGAACCGTCCAGTAAACGGTGCCACTTTTATGTTAGCTAATTTGGACCACCTTATCCAGGATGAGCGAGCACCCATTAGAATAGGCGGTTTGATAACTATGATAGGTAATGCTATTGGATTACGTCAGCCTATGCTTGACCTAAACCCTTTTTGTGGCATTACTACTATGAGTATACCCTTCCTCTTCAACACTATGTTTATAGCAAACCTAGGGTCTGACGAGTTTGAGCTTATTATTGATAACCAGGTTCTTTGCCTATTCACCATGCCCAATCCTAGGACTAGCATTCATAACCGCAGTAACTGGCTCTATAACCTGAACGAAACTCCCACTCCTGCTAGATCCACTGAATCCATCCAGGACTATGAGATTTGTGATGACTATGAGACTTATGATGACCAGATCCCTCATGCTGAATCTGACCCTCAGACACCATCCGACTATTATGATATTGACCCTCCTCCTCAGCCTGTTCAGACCGAAGAATCAGCCATATCCGACCTCCGGCATCATATGCCCGGAACTGATTATAACACCGCCATTGAAGCTTTGATGTCAGAACAAGACGCCCTCAGAGGAGAATTTACTAACATGAGACACGAAGTTCTAGGATACATGAGCAGTATGACAGATCAGTTTCACGAGTTGCTACATCGTGTTAACTCTTTTACTCCTCCGGCCAGAGATCGTACAGAGGGATAGAATTTAGTTATTTTTCTAAGTTATTTAGTTTTAAGTTAGATTATTCATTAATGTTATTTGAATTCATGTTCACATTTATTTCTCTTTCATTTCATTGTTTTCCTTTCCTGTATTACATTATGATCATTTTATTGAAGTTGTTTATTTAATTTTATTATGCAATAGCTATTATGCTCTAATGTTGCTACCTATGACTTATTATTATACAAAGCAGATTAAGCGTGCACGATAAATTAAATTGCAAAATAAACCAATCATAAGCAAAACAAAACAAAATAAATAACAAAAATAAAATCCTTTACCAAATTGATTCTGTGAAACGCTACTGAAGCCTTGCCAAAATGGAATGTGTGACGAGCGTCACACAAATCCATAACGGACGGCACACCAAGTGCCTGTTACGAACGTCACACCCGTGTGACGAGCGTAACACCCTTCAGACTAGTGAACGTTAAGGAGCCGTTGGAGACGAACGTTACACCTTTTTAATTTTTACCTTCCCCATTAATTTCCATTCAACCACACTTAATTACTTTTCAACCACTTCTTCTTTCCAACTTCCAAATTCTTCTCCTATAAATACCCACCAAACCTTCCTTCATTCACCACAAACCATTCTCTCCTATCAAATACATTTCTTTTCTTTCCAAATCACCCCTTCAAAATTCATTCATCACAATGGCGGGAAATCAGAATTTTGGAAATATCATCTTCCGATCCGAAGATGAAAATTATCAAAGGGAGCAATTCGAGCGTTTCCAACAGCGAGGCGTCGTTTCCACCAGGTACCCCGATTTAACTTGTTTACAACAATTAGGATTACTCCAAGGTATCGAATGGATGCTCCGTCAAGCCAACTTAACCTTCCTTTGCACTCATAATCAACCCACCTACCCATCCCTAACCTTAGAATTCTTAAGTTCATACGACTACACCACTCCCGCCAGTGAAGACGAATTTTTAACCGGTACCGCAACCTTCCGTATGTTTAACACCGAGTACTCCTTAACCCAAAACCAATTGAGTACCATGCTACAATTCCCCATAGAAGGTCTGCTACACCCCAGAATCCCTCCAAACTCAAACTGGAACACAGTTGGCGTTTTCGGCCTTTTTAAGAAAATTTCCGGTATAGATACCTACAACTGGGAAGAGCTCCTTCTCTCCCATATACATAACCCCACTATCCGGTACTTTATCCGCATCTTGCAAAACACAGTTTTCGGAAGACCAAACAACAGCAAGGTCAACTCAAAGGAGCTATTCTTCCTCCAGTGCGTCTTCGAACCAGATACTCAGGTAAACGCCGCCTCCTTTCTATTTCATCATATCCGCACCTTATGTGCTAGAGGCCGGCAACCTTTTATAATTGGTGGATTAATCACCACCATAGCACTTGGCCTAAACCTAGGGGATAAACT
Source organism: Lathyrus oleraceus (assembly GCF_024323335.1). Taxonomy (NCBI): domain Eukaryota; kingdom Viridiplantae; phylum Streptophyta; class Magnoliopsida; order Fabales; family Fabaceae; genus Lathyrus; species Lathyrus oleraceus. The sequence goes on from NC_066584.1 coordinate 226,730,099, forward strand.
CCAAACTTTAGAATCTCTACCTCCCCTATCTATGGATATCAGCTACTGTCGATCCAGCCGCTTGATTAAGAACAGAGTAGGCGGAGGATATTATCTTATGGTGAACAACCAGGCAGTCCCAAACGTTGTTCTACCCAATATCGCCCTAACTGATGTCACAAACCCCGACCGCCACCTCTATGATCTAAACGCTCCCGAAGCCACCGAGCCTTCACAAACAAACCCGCACACAGACGAGTTTGAAGCAATGGAGCAAGGTGATCATCCGCCTACACAACAGTCAGTCCCGCTCAACCCTTCCGGCAATGCAACTGGCCCATCCTCCCAACGTCGTCGACGAAGAAGGCCTGCAACCAACGACGACATCATGGACGCTATTGAGGGTATGCAGGCACAGAATGTCGAGATGATGCAGATAATGCACCAAATGCAACAACAACAGGATGCTAGGAATGCCATAACCGACCAGCGGTTTACTGAGTTGTTCAGCAGGTTCGACAACTTAGACTTACGTCCGAGATCACCAGGTCCAAGAACCAGAGGCGGAAGACAACCTTAGTTGTAGTTCCTCTTTCCTTTCCATATTGTATTTCATTTCTTTAAAACATTGGGGACAATGTTTAGTTTAAGTATGGGGGGAAACCATGTTCTTTCTATTTCCATTTCTTCAAGTATGTACCTTTCCTTTCATTGCTATTTCAATTATTATTTGTTTTTAATTACTAAAAAAAAAAAAAAAAAAAAAAAAAAAAAAAGAAAAAAAAAATCTATTATCTTAAGTTAAGTCCCGAGTGTGAACAAAAATTTCCATTATCTATTCCCTCAAACTTTCATGAGCCACAACAACAAAAATTCAACACCCAATAAGTATAAAGGTTGCTCATCTTATCGATCTTGAGTCGAATCAAGACAAAGACTACTACCGCCAAACACTCTAAACGAACCTCAACACGTTAAATCAGAATAAGTACCTATTATACCAATTCCTTGAACTTTTAGTTTTATAGTAACCCCAAAGTAGTTTATACGAGAAGTCAGCACCATCTTAATAGCAAACTACGTGGAGAGCCGATGAATATAAGTGAATGATTCCCAAAGTAAAAAATATATATATATATATATATATATATATATATATATATATATATATATATATATATATATATATATATATATATATATATATATATATATATATATATATATATATATATATCAGGAAATGCACTAATTAAGTTAGGTGATCCTTACCAGATCATTTAATCTAAAGGTTGCAGATCATACAAAAACACAATATGAAAGATCCATTATGAGTTGGTTCAGTAGGTATCTGGTACTGAACTCGGTAGGGCGGACTACGGTTCGATCCCCCGCAATTTGCATTGGACTGAATAACGAAGTTATCCGACTTATGTACCAGAACTTCTAGCTAAAAGGGGATCATAATCACTAACCGGTTACTCCACTATGTGCGCGAAAAGATAAAGGGCTTAATGTGATTTCGCTAGAATGAAAACGGGTGAAATAAGAATAAGGGAACCAGGATAGCTATCATAGGGTACTCGAACTGATTTGCATAAGGTGGGGTTATCTGAGATTGTGACGGTGTCGTTAATGTCGAGATTTAACTCAAGCCACTTTTAAACAAGGATTGCATGCGACCTAATACGAATTGATGTGTGTTGTGAAATTTCATCTGGCTAAAATTTTCAAAACAAGTTCTATACTGAATTTTGCTTGAGGACAAGCAAAGATCTAAGTATGGGGGAGTTTGATAACAATAAATTATATCACATTTTAGGACTTAATTCAATTAGATTATATTATCATTTACTTTAATTTATCTCATTTTATCAGATATTATGCGGTATTTCCTTTCTATTTATGTCAGGTATCCATTTTGAAGCAAAAGTGAAAAAGGGAAGAAAAGGAGGTGTAAGAAGGAATAAAAAGGAAACAAATAACAAAGACCAAGCCCAGCCCAAAGAAAGCGCACGTTGTGCCTGTGACGGGCGTCACAAAGGTTGTGACGAGCGTCACACTAAGCACACTCCTGTGACGAGCGTCACACATGGTGTGACGGACGTCACACCTTTCCCCTATATTTTTGGCACTAGGAACGCAACTGACCACGTTGAAAGCTATTTCCACGCTTGACCCTCGGAACGAAAAGACCGCGTATACGGAAACCCTTGGAAAGCAGTTACACAATTAGCAGTATAAATAGCAGCTAATTGGGAAAGCTCTCGGGTCGGAGATTTTCCACGCCTTTTGCCGTTTTCGCATTTTTTTTCTTCTTCCAGCAGTTTAGGCTTATATTTTTATAGTATTACTTTGCAGAATTTTTATTGTTTTACCTTTTTGCAATTCTATTTTCTTTTCTAGCATTTAATTAATTCTTTTTGCATAATAGTTTCTACACCGGAAACTATTGTGCAACTTTTACCGGATCTAACCTTACGTTAGAATCTAGTTTTTATTTCCTTCGTTTTAATTTGTTGTTTAATTGAAGAATCCAAGAACAAATCCTACTGACTTGTGGTAGAGTGTTCAAGACTATTGTTTAACGCATTCAGGTTCTTTAATTATTATTTAATGCTTTGTTTTATTACTTATTTATATTATCTGCCTGGGACGAGTCTGTTTATGCATGATATGTATTTTTGTTTGTTTAGCATGTCTGGCTAATTCGCCTAGATATCGGTATGTAAAGTAAGCGAAATAAGGGATCAAGACTAAGTCGGTCTAATTAAACTTAAAATTAAAATCAATCTTTTTACGGTCTCAATTTACAGGTTTAATAACAAGAATTTTTACAAAAGTAAAAGACATAAAGAAGTTAAAATCAATAGAGCGAGAGTTTGAGGTTTTAACTGGACAGTGTAAATTAGGCATTAATTCTAGATCAGGGCGAGAGCAAGTTTTAGAGTTAATTAAATTCTGATCTTTTCCAAAAAGTATTCTTAAAGATTGAATGTGAGGACGAGAGTTAAGCATTCGGGTTTAATTGTATAACCTAAGTCAACAGAGCGAGAGTTTGAGATAAGGGTGTTTAAAACGGTCAGTGTTTTCTTAAAAAGAGTTTCTGCAACTTTATTGCTTTCAAAAAGTGGTTTTTGACTTAATTATAAGTGACAACTACATTAACATAAAATCATGGTTTATTCAACAGAGCGAGAGTTTGAGATAAAACCTTTAATCAATAAAGTTAACTGAAACGATTTATTTTAAAACCAAGAAACCGACAAAGAATTGATTCCCTAATTACGACGAACTACATACCGATATCCGATTTATTAATATTTAATCTAGATCTTAGTTTAGTTTTTAGCTTCGCCCCCAAACAATCAACCATTATTCACCTTAGCTTTACGTAGTAACCTTAGATAACGGTATATCGATTCGTAAGTCCCTGTGGGATCGATATCTTTTAAAACTACGCGATAGAACTGTGCACTTGCAGTTTGTATCCCAAATTCGACTCATAAAGTCGCGATCATCTGCTAAGGATCCATTTGTTGAGGCTCCTGGTTCTTCCTCATCTTTTACTATAATTTCTTCTGATTTGAAATCCTACCTTTATGAGTTATTTGGGAGGATTTTTTATGACAACTTGATAAGGGTAAAAATGATTATTTCACAGATTGATAGTGTGGCCAAGGAAAGTTGAGAAAACCGGGAAAAGCTGAAGGGTGAATTAAAAGTTGAGATGCATAATTCTGAGGCTTGAGTGGTTGCTCAAGTGGAGTATGTGAGAGGTGTTGTTGACCATCCGAGTATATCCAACGTCATTATTAACATTGGTTCTCCTGATCTTAACGCAGATACTAATTTCACAACTATTGCACCATCTTCTGATAGTGATGCTACCTTTCCATGATTTCATTATCTTTTGTCTTTCATGCATAACATAACATATCATATATGGATATTTATGTTATTTTTATTTTTTGGTTATTTTGTGACTTTTGAATACTATTTTGGGATATGTATTTTGTGACAAGTTTAGTCACGTATGTAGGATATTTATGTTATTCACTATATGTTATCTTATTCTTGTTATTTTTGCTAAATTGCGTATTTGCGATAGTTAATTTCTTATGTGATTGGTATGGTGTTTGTTTAGTTCACTAAGAATGACATTTTACTTTTGAATTTTGCTTTATCTTAGATTTAGTTGTTTGTGTGTGCTCCCTCTCTATCGCTTCTCTCTTTTTGATATTTATCAAAGGGGGATAAGGTATCGAGATAATATTAATATTCACGTGCATTAAGTGTTTAATGCATGGGGTTTTACATATTTTACAACTCAAGCGAAGTATTGTACACTAGTTCACCGGATTCATTTCATCCATCAAATTCCAAATAACACTTCGAATAAATGATCAACAATAATATCGCAAAATTTCCAAACATAAAAAAAAAGGGAGGCTGAAAGTGCATCCACGGTATTGTATGGTATCACTCATGTATTTTGATGTTTTTATCAATTTGAATATAGTTGCTTTACTCTATATGAACATTTGTAATTTTCCTCTTATTTAATATTTATGTGCTTGTACGTTGTTCATATTTCAATTATTTTGTAATCGCTTTGGCTATTGTGATATGTGCCACTAAGAACCATCATTGCTCAATTGAATAAGAGTTTGTTTTGATCCATGATATTGTTTCTTTTTTAGCCTAGCAAATTGCTACTTTGTCATTTCATCAGGTGTAACTTGAATCACAAGTTAGAATTCTTAAAATATGGATTTTCAGTTGCTTGATTTAAATCAAGTGTAAAACATGATTTGAATCATAAGCTGTGAGAAAATTGGGGATTGCCTCTAAACCATTTGATATGAATCACAAATTGATCATGATTTGAATCACAGCCTCATGTGATCCGAATCAAGTGTAAAAATTGATTCTAAAGCTGTCATTTTGAATCCATATTTGGGCTTTGCTCAAATTGATTTGAATCATAGTTTCTTCTTGATTCGAATCAAAGCTTCATAAGACCCATTTCCATCCTTGATTTAAATAGTTGTTTCTTTGGTAAAAGAAAACAAGTGCGTGAAACATATGGGCAAAAACCCATAGAGACATAGATGTAATTTTGTATTCCCTTCTTAATGTGTCTATGCCATCGCTGTGAATCTTTCTCTTCTTATCTAGAACAACTTCTTAAGTGTAATCAATGTCAGATTCACCATTTTGTTTCATCTTATTCTTGTGCAGTCTGTTGTTGTTGCTTGTGATTTAGGAAGAGTGAGTTGATTAATCTTGTGTGTTTATCATGATTGATCAAGCTCATGATAACAATTAAGAACCAAGACCCATTTACCCGAAAATTTGAGAGAACCTTGTGTGTGTGTTCTTCTTTCATATCCTTCTAATCCCTTGAATAACAACTTGTGTTTTTAGATTGGTTTTTGATATATTATGGAAATGTTCATCCTTTTCATTCTTAGTCTATTCCATTGTTGAGGACCTTCATCTTTAAAGATTGAGTGATTGAAGGAGACTAGTGGTACATTAGGATATCTAATATTTTTTTTGTGAAGTTTGTTGTTTGTAACAGGCGTAGATATCATTTTTTGAATGAAATTTGGTTCTCTTTGTTATTATTCGAGAATAGAGTTTTTCAATATAGTCCAAGATAGACTTTGGCGAGATCAAGTATCAACAGTCCGTAAGGCGGAGTTGGAAGTTATACTTCTTTAGTGGTGTTGAAGAAATATTGATCGTTGACAAAGTTAGGAGTTGTCCAATATACGCTCAGTTAATAGCAATCGCTCGGACAAGAAATCCATGGGATCAGGGGGATTTCCACAAACAAATACTTGGAGAAGGTTATTATGGATAATGAGGTTATTGGATCAAGATCTTGATGGGTATTATTTTTGTTAGCAGTTTGAGTTTCTACATCAACATATGGAATTATTGTGTGATAGTTCGTTGTAACCAAAATGCTTGTATCAAACTTATCAAAATAATGGAAGATCGTGATTATTTTCCAGTGGTTAATTAACACCATTGAAGAGTGGAGTAGGAAAAGCAAGGATTAATGTCGAACCACTATATATCTTTGTGTATCTTTTCTTCTTCCCTTAACTCTTTTATTTTACTAGCAACCATTAATATTGATATTGCATATATTGCATAATTGGATTGATTGTATGCCACATAAGATAGACTTTGCTCATAGAGATTTCATGTATAAGTTTAGGTATGTGGTATATCAATCTTATAGAATATCATGAATCCAATTATGTCTTTATGGACTATCTATGTGAAGAGTTTTTAAATTGCTTTGTTTAAAGTAGTTTTGGTTGTCTTGTGATTGACTTGCATTAGAAGAAATCAAGCCCTTAGTAACATCCTGCACTATTTCTCTTGGTTTAATTCATTGATATGCTTCCAAGCTCTCTTAATTTTTTGTTTTACTTTCGTGCTTCTTAAAATCTCGGATTTCGTTTATAGGACCTAAAATATTTTTAAAGTTGTCTTAAGGGAAAATGGTATATTTAACACCCCCCCCCTTCTAGACCTCTTTTTATCCATATTGTCACCTAACATAAGTGTGTTACTGAAACATCCAAATCGTCTCTAAACCGAAGTCCTACTCGTCACTAGACCGAAGTCTTACTCGTCACTGGACCAAAGTCCTAACTCATCACTGGACCAAAGTCCTACCTATCTCTGATATACATGATACGTGAATTCTACACAAATATCTACAATACTCTTCTCAACCTCCAACTTCAATACTCTTCATTGGTTCCTCTTGAACCTAAAACTCAATATATATCATCACCAATGCAAGACTACGTAATTGGTTCCACTAAACCGAAATCTTAGCATAAACTCAACACTTTTCCTCTTCATGATACATTCATCACAATCTCGTCATAACAATTAAAAGTATATATGATTTCTCATCAATACTCATCAAACAACATCAAGCAATCTTTGAAAACGGAATCCACTCGAAAATTTGATCTGAACGACTCAAAATAGTCAACATAGGGGTTGACGATCAACCCCTCGCAGGTCTGACAGTTGTCACCCTCCCTTATCAAGTCGCTCGTCAGCTTCCTTTGACTCGGCTTCCATTGCCTCAGCTTCCTTCAACTACCCACTAATTACTTTTTCATACATTTAAGCAAGCACTTCTTCACTCTCGTCTACAATGTAATCATGATCTACTTATATGTCATCAAGGGGACCATCATAATACTCAAGATGAGACAAAGGGCGTTGAATATAAATATCAACACTTAGATGCACCCTATAAAGATCAACAATCTCTAAGACACCTTTGTCATCAACCAACATAATCATCCCAAATGTGGGGTCTTTGAAATATAGTCTCAAATTCCCTATAACCTAACTCTTTGAAGCAACCTAACAACTCAAAATAATTCCACCTGTCAACCTCTACTTTCAAATCATCAACTATTCCTCCTTTGTACACATTAAATTCCTCATCAATGAATTCACCACTATGATGGATTCTGATATGTAAATATTTGTTCATTTCAACACAAACCCTCAACACATAAACCATAAACATTAATCACATAAACCCTAACAACAGAAACTCTAAAAACTACAACAGTTTACAATTGCAGAAAGATTTCGTGAAACAAACCAGTAATAAACAATGTTGTCTTCGATTTCACCTTCAAACAAGCTTTCGATTTCGCCTACTCTCCTCCTTTCGCAAATCACCATTGAATCCTCCTTCGTGAATCGCCTTCAGTTTCTCTCCTAGGGTTCATATGTCTTTCGTGTTATTTCTGAACAAAATCCTTTTAGTTTCGTTTTTAATATAATCTCATATCCACCTCAACGACATGTTTACGTCATTTGTACCCTAATTTTGACTTTTAAGTAACGAAGCAAACAAAAAGGACTAACGCGATGTTGTTTGAAGAATTATATGATCAAATTGACCTTTTTAAAAATTAAAATACCAAAATAGACCCCAAAATAAAATTAAAAGACCAAAATATATATTTTACTTTTATTATACTATTAAACAATTTTAGGCAATCTTATCAACTTATATTCTAAAGAATCACCTCTATTGAATTTTTTTAAGGAATCTATATATATATATATATATATATATATATATATATATATATATATATATATATATATATATATATATATATATATATATATTGACAAGGGGGCTCTTGCCCCCACAAAAGAAAAAAAATAGCACATTAAAAAGTCAATTAGTTTATATATTACCTTTACCTTGAAAAAATAGTAATTATCGTAACCATAAATTAAATTTTAAGAAAATAAATATGTGTGATAATAATTTTAAAACGTTGCACATTTTAATTATTTACTTTTTAAAAAATTTATACGTTTGTGGTTTTCTTGAATATCTCAAATTTCGTGTTTAGTCCTTCAAAGAATTATTCTCATAAAAATTTGAATCCACACTTTTGATCTCTAATACTAAAACCGTCACTAATTCAGTCGTTAATCAACAAATCATCGCTAAAACCGTCGCTAATTATGTTGCTAAGTTGTAAAAATCGTCATTAATTTTGTCGCTAAATTATAAAAACCGCCGCTAAATTGCAAGAAGGACAAAAAAATATGGATGAAAAATTTAAATAAAACTATTCTTTTAAAGAAATATTAAACTAAATATAAAATTTGAGATATTTAAAAGAACCACCAACATATTTAATATTTTTTTATAATTCTATTAACGTTAAGTATGTATACAAATAAAAAAAAACATTATCTTTAGACAGAGTACATACTACAAAATAATGATATCTTAATTTATATGGCCAAATCTTAAAAATACAAATTTAATAAATGGAGTGGGTAAATAGGAATGCTAGATCAAAGCAAATAGAACAAAAAATGAAGAGCACCAATTGATATTGAGAATAAGAATATAGATGAATTTATTAAAAAAATAACATATAAAGAAGAAAATCACTTCCTTTGCTGTTGAAGATGATAGCCTTCTAGACAATAATTGATAGCCTTCTAGACAATAATTGATAGCCTTCTAGACAATAATTGATAGCCTTTTAAACAAGAGAAAATTAATACCTTAAAATATTGACTTGACACCAATGCATTCCATTTAATTTTCTAGTTCTAGTGATTCAATGATAACTTGTTTGATATGTGATATCTTGGGCCAATCCTGTCCAACTTTGGGCTGATATCTTCTGCATAATCCAGGACATCCTTTCATTTTCAAATATTCAAGGTTTGCCAGGTGATGGACATCATCCGGGAGTGAAAGCAGTCCTGGACAATTTTCAATTGAAAGTGTTTTGAGACAAAACAGAGTTGACAACCACATAGGAAGCTCATCAAGATTGTCACAATCAACAATTACCAAGGACTGTAATGTTTCCGCACAACCTCGCAACCACTGAGGAAAAGTCGCCAGCTGGGGCAAAGATTCGAGATACAATAACTTTAACCTCAACTTGGCAATTTGGTTGTCATCATGGCCCATTGACAATTTCAACTTATTGCAGCCATCAATAGACAAACTCTCTAAGTTTGGAATAACATGAAGAGGCACATATCTCAGACTCCGACAAGAACCAATATCCAAATATTTAAGACTAGGGAGCTCTATTCCTTCAAACAATGACTTCAATTTGTCACAAGAAACAAGAGTTAATATCTCCAGGGAAGTCAACTTTGCAATCTCTTTGTCTGGAAATTTAGATTGCCTTGTGGTTATGTGTAGTTGTTGAAGGCTGATTAGGTTTCCTATTCCATTGGGCAATTCTTGTAGCTCTATGCATCCACTGAGATTCAAATTTATTAAATTTTGGAGTTTGCACACCGAATCAGGGAGACTCTTGAGTTCTTCATTATCTTCAAGATTGAGATATCGTAAGTGTTTTAACTTACCAATGGAGTGAGGCAAACTCTCATATCCAGAATTATTTATTTGCAAAACCCGCAAGTATTTGCATCTTGACACCAAAGTATTCAAGAAAGCTTCATTGTTGACTCCAACAGGAAAAAGTATGGTTCTCAAACCTAGGGGAAAGTCGGTTTTTCCAAGCAAATGACTTTTAGTATACGACAAATGTAAGGCATTCTCAGATATGTTTTCACTAGAGGAGCTCAACAATTGAAACTCGTCTCTTGAAACATACAATGCAAGATCATGCACTAAATCGTGCAATTTGAATTTGTAAGCACTGCCATAGTCAATAAAATCCTGAAGAAAAGATCTTGACTGTAATTCATGTAAATATTGATTGCCAATATCTTTCAATGTTTCACCCTTATGTGGTGATTGAAGAAAACCAAGTGCCTCCCAAAGTACAATAGTATGAAAACTGTTGAATTGGAAGTCTTTCTCAAAGAGGGAGAAACAAGCAAAGCATCGCTTCAAATAAGAAGGTAACTGATCATAACTTAACTTGATAGCATGCAAAATGTCATCTTCTTTTTGTGGTAAGTTCCAAATCTCATTGTCCCGCACAAACATCCATTCTCGTACATCAACTTTTAAGAAAAGTGAACTCCCTAATGTTCTTAGCGCCAACGGAACTCCTCCGCATTTATCTACAATACATTTCCCAATCTCCATCAATTCAGGATGTCTTTTTTCCTCTCCTTCTTTGAAAGCCCATTTGTAAAACACAGACAAAGAATCCTCTCGAGAAAGACCTTGCAAATCAAGAGACGACGAGTGAGTGCCCATCATCTCGGCAACTTTTAGGCTCCGCGTCGTCACTATGACTTTACATCCTTGACCACCAATTTGAATTAAATCTTTCAATTCTTCCCATTTGACACGATCCTCATTCCATACATCGTCCAACACGAGTAAGAACTTTTGACCAGCAAGCGCATTCCTTACTTTCTTTAGCAGTTGTTCCAAACCAAGGTTTCGAACATTCTCGTGGTGATTTTGGCTAGGAACAGAATTGATGATCTTAACAACCAGATTCTCAAAATCAAAATCATTGGACACACATATCCACATCTTCAATGGAAAAAATTCAACTACACTCTTATCATTAAACACAGCTTTTGCAAGCGTTGTCTTCCCCAAACCCCCAATTCCCACAATAGTAACAATAGATAGTTTTTCACTATAACTATCCTCCAATAATAGCTTTACAATTTTCTGTTTATCTTTTCCCCTTCCTATCACATCAGATTCATTTACACCAGAATGAGTTTCGCGCCTTTGCACAACACGGTTATCACTGTCAATGATTTGAAGGCCAAACTTATCTCTAATTTCCGCAACTTTATCTAATCTTTCTTTGATATCTTTGATACGATGCGCCATTTTAACGCGATAAATAAGAGGATTTGAACTCGAAACAAAATGCCTTACCTTCCTTCTGACGCTGCCGGAGGTGTTGACGACTTGTTTCCTTAGTGCTTCGCATTCGAAATCGTCAATAACGTCTTCGGCGGTTGATAAGATGCGCTTAATCTGTTTCAACCATTCGCCAAGCTCGTTGTTTTGCTTCTGCTTTTGCTCGGCGTCCAGCAACACTGCTTTGATGAATGAGACTTTGTTTTGGATCTCAAGTAAATCTTGTTTGACACCGAGAGCTAGAGAAAGTTCTTCGGCGGCAAGAGAAGCGAGTTTGTCGATGAAGAACTGTGCGATTCCGAAGAGAGAAGATGGATCCATGTTTTTGTGGAGAATGAAGGAAAGGTTTCAGTTTTCAGAACTGGAGAAGAAGCTAACAGAAAATTGTGGAAATGATAGGGTCAATGGTAAGTCGTTACTCGTTATCCTAGGCACACCTTACAGGAGATTACCAAAATACCCTCCTTCGTATATTGCAGCACGCACTAAAATTATTTTTCAATGAATATAGATTACTACTTGCAAAGAAAAATAAATAGGATTGATATGTTGAAGAGGTGTGGTTAAATATCAATGTAAAATAACTTCACATGACAATCGGGAAATTTTTAGATGAAAAAAGTATAACAAATAGTTTTATATATAGTTAATTAAAAAAATATATAAATTAAAAAATAAAAATAAATTTCTCTCTCTCTCTACAATGTACGAACGTTGGAGAAGTAATTGTTATCGACGGTTATTGATGTGTTTAGTATTGAAATCGATTTCATTCATTTAATAAAAGTTCATAATTTTTATTAGTATTCTCTATAGAATCCGAGTATCAAAGTCACATAGAGAAAAAAATTTGTGAAAAAAAATATATGATTTTGCGTCCTTTTTTAAATTCCTTAATCCAACAATTTTTATTTAATTATTTTTATTGTCTTCTTCATATTACTTTAGTTCTTAGAACAATTCTACAATGTTCTTTTTGGGATTTCTATCCAATTTCCATACATTCGAACATTAATAGTCAAACACAAACACATTTCATCAAATTGTTTTGCATAAGCTATCCATAGGATTTTTTCGAGTTTAATCCCTTTAGTGAATGAAAACTTGTGATTTGATTTACCAAATACAACGGTAAACAAATTGGCACGCCTAGTGGGACCCTTTTGTGCAAGAAATTTAAACTTGTGGAGAAAAATGTTTGTACTTTTATTATTTGGTTTGTTCTTCATACATGAAATGTTTACAATGCCTTAGTGTTTATGCATCTGAGGAGTGGTAAAACTCTTGTTGAGATGGAACGACCAAAAAACTATTTTCTTCCCCAGAACGATGCTTGTGATAAAGAAGAGCAACCAATCGGAACAACGGTTAGTAGTGCAGGAACTTCAATCTCTGTTGGAGTAACCGTTCCTATTATAAGCCAAATGTCAGTTTCGACGGTATTATCAGAGGTGGTGGCTCCCTCACCATGAGTAACGAGTATTCTAACTACTCATAGGATCACACAAACTGTTATAGGAGACCCTAAGACTTCTTTTCTTCCAAGCTTTACGCTACCCTATGGTAGTAGGGAAACCCTTATGGCATGTCAACTGCAATGGTGACAGACCTCCAAACTAGTGCATCTACGTATGCAGATAATACAATGACTATTACATCTCCTTTTAATTCACACTTAGCATCAGGATCGACTATAAGCAATCCTAGTCGAATGGCACAACCACAAAGAGGATTAAGAAATATCCCTTAAGTTATGCCACCCCTAACCACTAGTTCCCTCTTGTTTGTGAGGCAACAAATGGATGGAAGTAACCATGGTATGGTGAATATGCTTACACAGCAAATTGGTATTGTGTTTAATCCTTTGATCCAAAACATAAACTATACTTACCAACAATCGGCGCATCAAATGGGTCGAATTGCTTATTTATTTGGTGTTCCTCAAGTTCCTATTCAGCTAATCCCTCAAGTCCAAGAAGTTAGGGTAATTCAAAATCCAATAATATCAAACAATGAAGGTCTCCCTAATAATTAAGGGCAACAACAGGTTATGCCTTAACAAGTCGAACAACCCATACCCAGGGTAGTCGAAGTAGACATATGTCAAAATAACCCATAGGTGGTATTGGTCGATAGAAATCAGAATATTGATCAAGAAATTAGGATAGTCTAACAAAACAATTTTGGGGGGCAAAATAGAACAACCAATGTGGTCGAACAAATCTTAGCCCAAAATGGCTGTAATGTGGGTCTTCACAGACCAAACTTTGTTTTTGCCTTGTCTGAGTATGTATTGCAGACTGAATTCCCAAGGAGTTGGAAAATCTCTAAGTTCACTAATTTTGTAGGAGATACTAATGAGTCTACGGTCGAGTACATTGCTTGATATCAAGTAAAGGTGAGATATTTGGCCAATAATGAAAACTTTAAGATGAAATACTTCCCTAATTCTTTGACCAAGAATGTGTTCACATGGTTCACCTACTTACCTCCAAATTTTATATGTAATTGAAATCAGTTAGAAATGGTGTTCCATGAGCAGTTTTACATGGATCATTCGAAGATCATCCTGAAAGAATTAGCCAATGTGAAGAGAAAATTCTCTGAGTCAATATATGATTATCTCAATAGATTTAGGTTAACAAAGGCAAGATGCTTTACTCAAGTGCATGAACTTGAGTTAGTTGAGATGGTTGTAGGTGGATTAGACTATTAAATGAGGAATAAGTTAGATAGTCAATACCTTAGGGACATGGCCCGATTAGCATACAAGGTTCAAAAAGTCGAACAATTGAAGATTGAAAAGTCCAGATCAAATCGACACACCAAAAAGGAAAAAGTTGCTTATGTAGACATAAATGAAAACAATCAAGAATCCGAAATAGTTTATGAATATGTTGAATAAAATGATAATAACCTAGAAGAGTTGCATCCAAGGCCTCCGTATATTTGTAAGTTCATAAGACCCTCTAATGTAAAAATCATGTCGAACCTAGTAAAAATGAAAAATTCATTACAAAAAACTATACGTTTGACATAACAAAATGTGATGAAATTTTTTATCTTTTAGTTGCCGATGGTAAAATCATAGTGTCATAAGGCCTAAAAAAACCAATATTGGAACAAAGAAAGAAAAAAGGTTTTTGTAAGTATCACAATTTTCTTGGTTATAAAACCTCTCAATGTGTTCTTTTCAGGGGTCTAGTACATAATGCTTTTAAATACGAAAGGTTGAAGTTTGGTGACAAATCCAAGCAGCCAATGCATGTTGATATTGGCTTTCTCAAAGTTCAAGAAAAATATCTGGTGGAGTCTGTCAAAATCTTGATGGTTGAAACATCCATGGATATCAATGAGAAGATCGAAGAAGTAAGTGTGTTGGACTATACTGGGAAGATTAAAGTGGTGTATCTGAAGTTTTAAGAGGACTTGATTGCTTTCCTAAACCGCTGCAAAATTAAGGGTTTTGAAGTTATTTTGTACCCTTGTTGTAGTGTTGTTTTTTACAAGGATGCCACCAAAGACCTTGAAAATGTAAGACCTGGACAACCAAAGAGAAATAGTTGGAGTGATGGGAGGCCACAATCGCTTTCGACAAGAGAGGAGTCCCCTATTAAAAAATACCAAGTGCATACAAACATATGGAGAAGTCAAAGGAAGACTTACGTCCCACCTTTTGTAGTTCCCTCTGGTTAATGGATTCGACTAGTAGTCAAACCAAACTCTGATCAACAAAAGTGGAGGGTAGTCGTAGTTGGCGCCGGTTCTTCCTATCAGGACAATTCTTAGTCTATTTACGTAAAACGCTAATGACTAGAAGTTAATGGAGACGGTACCAAAAAAAGGAGGTTATGGAGGCTGCAAATTCTAGTAATAATGGAAAATCCCCAACATTGATTAAGGATCGAATGTCAAAGAAGCCCATGTGTCACACCCTAATATCCCACATATCATTTGCATCCTTACATACAAACAAGGTCACATCTTTGTCCTCTCCCTCTCATCTTTGGGTTTGCCTTTTGCAGGGATCACCAAGCACCTTATTGTTGGTGTTTTACCTTTGTGTTTATATGTTCATTAATTATCTAACCACAAATCAAAATATAAAAAATATGTCTTATTTTCTTTAAGTTTATTGTGCAATATAGGGTTTCCCATCAAGAGTACCAAGCATGGCTCCTCAGCTAGGGTTTTGTTGATTCCTCAAGTCAAAGTATGCTCAACTATTGATTCTCAAGGGGCTTATCTTTCAAGACATGATATCTAACATTCTCAAGTACCTTTCAAGCTCATATTGATCAAGAGTATTTCAAAGTTTTATGGCTTATTTCTCAAGAAAAGTCAAAGGTTCGTGTGTTTATTTCCATGTCTTCTTCGATAAGTTACCTCAAACTTTGAGCTATTCAATAAATATACATTCAAGGAAACCTTATTTTGAGTTCATATGATCATCCATGTACCTTGAAATTCAAGGAAAGTCCAAGTGCACAAGTTTATCTCAAGTGGTTTGACCCAAAAGTCAACATTTGAAGTCAAAGTTCAAAGGATTAGAACTCCTTTAATTCTCAACATTTTTAATGCTTATTTTTTGCATATGACTCTTCTCAATATCCTCTACAACTTCTCTTTACATGACGATAAGAGCTAGTTATGCTTGGAGGATCATCTAAAGTTTGAAGATATTATAAGTCATTTGTGGACTTGATGAAATTTGACTATTTTCAAGTGACTTTTTCTCAACTTCTAAGATTCATAACTTATTCAAATTTCAACATTTGAGGCTGATTATTTTTGTACAATATCATTTTTTATTCCCTCTACAAGTTTGCTTCAAGGATCAAAGTCAAATTATGCTTGGAAGGCAATGGAATTCTTTGAGACATTACAAGTCGTTTTCAGCCATTTGGGACTTAGAATTTTCTAAGTTACATGACCAGATTTTCGTGCCAACTTCAACATGTCATAAATTTGTGCTCAAGCATCCAAATACGACATTTCTTGGCACATTATGATCTTTGGTATGATGTCAACACATTGCAAGAAGAATGGGATCAAAAAGCCTCATGAGCAAGATGCCCCATTGAGTTGAACATGGTGACTTGGAACTGAAGAAATCACCATGATCCGAAATTTGAACTTCACTAATCTCAATTACAAGTCAAATTACCACACATTTTGGACCTTAACGTGTTTAATCAAGTCTCCAGAAGTTAATTGACTCTTAAAACGCATGATTTGGCTGAGTTTTGAGGGATTGCAAGTCATACTTTCCACACATTCTGGTCAAATTCATTTTGCACGAATTGAGCTTGATTCCACACGTATTTGGATCCCAACACATTCCCTATAAATAGAGGAAGCTACTGCATTTATTTCCAAGCTTTTGAGAGTCAAGAAACCCCTGCTTCAATCTGGAATTTTCCAAAAAAAAACAACTCTTGTGTTTTGAATTTTAGCTTGTTTCAAACCAATTTCTTGATTCCATTAGCACCATCGATCTTCTCTAAAGCTTTTGCAATGATTCACAAGCTCTATGACCTTTTGAAGTGCTCTAACCAGATCGAGCTTCATCAACTTCTGATCACCATTTGGACAAGGTAGTTTTGAGCATCATTTGAACTCAAATAAGTCACCACAATGTAGTCTTTCACTCTCTGATGCTTTCCCCTAACTTATTTAGTGTTGATTAATCATATTCATCATTTAATTTAATTTTTCATGGCTTGCTTTCTTATGAAACTTCTATGAAATTCTCCATGCTTAGTTTAGATAAATGAATTTGAAGCATGAGGTTGAATTCGTGATGAGGAGGCGATCACATTGGTGGTGGTCTTGTGGTCTGAATTTACGAAACGATGAAACTCCAGGGAGGGATCGTCGGGGAAGATGATCAGAGTTTATCTCAGGTCATATGAGTTTGGATACACGTTGGACATTTGAAATATTTTGATTGGTCTAATTTAAATGCAATCATGTGTTTCATTTTTGCTAATTTCCATCGTGCGCCCCAACCTGAGGATTGTTGGACTTGCCACATTAATTAATGAGGACAGATCCAACGCTCCGTGTTTTTTCTGATTTTATTTCTTTTTCTTTTTCTTTTTTTTTAAATTGAATTTTCTTTTAAAATTTATAGAAAATTCATTTTACATCAAAAAAATTCCAAAATAATTTCTAAAATTTTCTTTTATTTTTCTTCATCTGATTCTTATTTTTTCATATTTTACTTTTATGCATTTTAAAATTCCGAAAAATTTATTCTATGTCTCTTATTTTATTTTCAACCTTCCATAATTTTCTTGACCATTAATTTAGTATTTTTAAGGGCTTTATGGATTTTATCTTTTATTTCCCTTTTAAAATTCATTTTAGAAATGTTTTTGATGCATTTTATTTTATCTTTTTGTATTTTATATTTGTTTGACCTTTGTTGACTTCTGTTAGCCTTGGATCTTAGTTGATTTGATCATAGGTCTCACAAACTCAATGGACATTGGGTGTTGATGGGGTGAAAACCCTAATCCACCAAAATGGATGATTGATTTTGATGATGACTTGATCAAGTATTTGATCCAATTTGGGTTTGATTTCTCTTGTCTTCTTCTTCTTCTTCTTCTTCACCTCTTTCTTTTTCTTTTGATCAATTAGATGGCTTGTGTTCATCTTGTTCATGATGTGTGGATTGGTGCTTGATGAACTTTCATCATTTCAAATCTACCTCCTAATTAATCATGGATCATTTAAGGTACTTTGGATTGATGCATAGGTTTGTCCTAAGCATCATGAAGTGTGGATTGAAGTAATGGACCATCCTCCTAGCTTGTGTGCTTGATCCATCCTCTTTTCTTTTTTATGTGACATAACTTTAGGAGAATGATTTACATATTATTTCTCTAGCATGTATTAACACAAACATTATTATTGACTGGCCTCAAATAGTTGTGACTTCTATATAAGTTCATTTACGATTGCTTAACATAGTGCTAAATTTGTCCCGAAAGTAAGTCATTTTCATAAGTGAGATTGTAAGTCTACTACTCCTCATGGTATTGTGTAAAAAATATTGTTTCCTTTTCACCTAAGAGAGCAAGTGGCATACTTGTTGATTTTATCCAAGTTAGAGCCTTTCAAATAGGTGATGTAAAGGTCCATATTTTCATACTTGTGGATGAATAGTTGAGTGTTCTCCAAAGAATGACCAAATAATCCTTCATTTTTTATTACTAACACAACTTACTAACATATTATTGTATTAACTTTACTTTAATGTCATTTATCTTTTGTTCTTTATTTCTTTTATCATTTACTTTATGCTTTTATTTTAGCATCTCATATCATATTGTATGTGCTTATGCTATTTTCTCTTTGTCCATTTGGACTTCTTTTTCTTTCAAAGACATTAATAAAGGAAAACCCCCTAAAAGAAATTAATTATCTTGATTCTTGGACTTAAGGTTACTATCATTGGAATTATTGTGGAGTTATGGACTTAGAACTAGGACCTTGACCCTTGCTTTTGAAGTTTATTATTTGAGACCTTGGGATTCATCGGGTACCTTTGACTTTGGGTTTCTTTTGAAGACTTGGCTTGGTTATCCTGGTTTCATCTGATACATGAATTATTCTTTGCTTATTTAGCTTACTTAGGGCTTAATCCAAATGAGGGAATTCTTGTTTGACTTATGTCATGAAGCTTGCTATCTCTTGGTTAAATCTTTCCTCCCAAGATTTTACTTTATGTTCTAGGATAGTCTATTCTTATCCTCCATTTTCTTTAATTTTCAAAATCTTCTCTCTTCTTTTCAAAACTTCTTGTTTTCTAACTTGAACCACTTTCTCAATAAACCTTGACTTTTGTCAAGTGATCTTAAAAATCTTTTCTTAAATAAATGGTAACACATTTTAAGCATATTCAAAAGCAATTTCAAAATACCAAAAAATACATAACTCATTCAAACCATTTTGTACCCTTTATGCACTTTTTCTTTTAAAAACTTTTCTCAAAGTTTAGACATGAGTTATTTCCATAGTTGAGATATAATTCTTCTATCCCCATGGTATTGATGATAATTCTTTTCCACCTAAGATAGCTAGAGGCATACTTTTTGATCTTTATCCAAGTTGGAGCCATTCTCTATGGTGAGGCAAAGTTCTCATACTTGTAGGTGACTAGTTGAGTATTCTCCTTAAAATGACGAAACGTCTTTTCAATAAAAATAAATATAAACAAACATCTTTGTTCCTTTTACCACGAACTACGAGGTTTTGCTCCTCCATTGCATTTTGTTGGTACGTAGGCATGAGACTCAGAAAGTCTTGGCAAACACAAAAATTATAAAGAAACATTTATTTTCTCATCTCCCCAATCTTTTGCAAACAACACCATTTTTAAGCAAACATGTGCAAATTTTCAAAGAGGTTCCTATCATTGGAATTATTGTGGAGTTATGGACTTAGAACTAGGACCTTGACCCTTGCTTTGGAAGTTTATTATTTGAGACCTTGGGATTCATCAGGTACCTTTGACTTTGGGTTTCTTTTGAAGATTTGGCTTGGTTATCCTAGTTTCATCTGATACATGAATTATTCTTTGCTTATTTGGCTTGGTTAGGGCTTAATCCAAATGAGGGAATTCTTGCTTGACTTATGTCATGAAGCTTGCTATCTCTTGGTTAAATCTTTCCTCCCTAGCTTTTACTTTATGTTCTAGGATAGTCTATTTTTATCCTCCATTTTCTTTAATTTTCAAAATCTTCTCTCTTCTTTTCAAAACTTCTTGTTTTCTAACTTGAACCACTTTCTCAATAAACCTTGACTTTTGTCAAGTGATCTTCAAAATCTTTTCTTAAATAAATGCTAACACATTTTAAGCATATTCAAAAGCAATTTCAAAAGACCATAAAATACATAACTCATTCAAACCATTTTTCCTTTATGCACTTTTTCTTTTAAAAACTTTTATCAAAGTTTAGACATGAGCCATTTCCATAATTGAGATATAATTCTCCTATCCCTATGGTATTGATGATAATTCTTTTCCACCTAAGATAGCTAGAGACATACTTTTTTATCTTTATCCAAGTTGGAGCCAATCTCTGTGGTGATGTAAAGTTATAATACTTGTAGGTGACTAGTTGAGTATTCTCCTTAAAATGACGAAACGTCTTTTCAATAAAAATGAATCAAAACAAACATCTTTGTTACTTTTACCATGAACTACGAGGTTTTGATCCTCCATTGCATTTTTTTGGTACGTAGGCATGAGACTCAGAAAGTCTTGGCAAACACAAAAATTGTAAACAAACATTTCTTTTCTTATCTCCCCAATCTTTTGCAAACAACACCATTTTTAAGCAAACATGTACAAATTTTCAAAGAGGTTCCTATAGAGTACTATAGATGCTTATGGTGTTAATACCTTCCCTTTTCATAACTAACCCTCGAATCGTTATCTCTTTTTATTAGTTTTATTTTAAAACTTATTTTGGGTTTTGTTCGTGCTTTTTCCCTTTCCTTTGGAAATAATAAACGCGCGGTGGCAACACTTGCTTTGTGAGTTAAGTTAATCAACATCTTAATCTCAAAAAATTTACCGCTACACCATGTGGAAAATAATTGTTCCTCCTTTTCCAGCAATAGTTAAACTAAATGGCAAGGTTGCCTTGCCAAATGAAGATGACGAGATGCTGACAGACAATTTCGACCCTGGATCAGATAATGATTTTGATGTTATATGTGTTAGAACAAGATTTTAGTTCTGCAATATATCTCTAAGTTTTTATGATAACAAAGAATGAAACAAATTGGTACCCTAATAATTTTCTCTAAGTGCGCAGGTTTCTAAGTCAAAATGACTCTGAGGAACACAAAGATCTGACATCCTTGAAAGTCCAGAAAAGTTGAACCAGCACAAAGAGAAATCTGATCTGACTCCAATGCATCTGAGGAAGTAATTACCTAAAGAATTTGACGCTATAGAACAACTCTGATATCTGAATACTGCGAGAAATATATTCAAGCTCTGCAAGAGAATCTATCTGAAGACTGCAAACAAACATCTGAAGACTATTCAAGAGAATATCTGAAGACTCTGCAAAAGTACACCTGAAGACTATTCAAGAGAATCTATCTGAAGACTATTCAAGAGAATCTATCTGAAGATTATTCAAGAGAATATATCTGAAGACTATTCAAGAGACTATCTGAAGACTCTACAAAAGTACACCTGAAGATTATTCAAGAGAATATCTGAAGACTTTGCAAGAACATTTGAAGACTACAAAAGAATATCTGAAGACTGCAAGACTCTGATCATGCTCACTCTGATACACGCTAAACACTTTAACTGATATCACCAGATCAAAAACTTAATCAAGAAGCATTCTAAGTGTAGTACAAATCTTTTTAAGGAAACAAAGGATTATGTCCAAGACTGCTATGGAAAGGACAAGAATTTTAATACCTTTAATTCCCATAGCTAGCACGAAATATCCTTTGATTTCTCTCCAATGGTATCATCTCAAAGTACTATATAAAGGCATCATCATAACATGCCTAATATAACACCTTGATCTACAACACTCGATACACAACAATTTTTTTTATCTTTCATTGTAATATTCAGTTTTCACATAAGAGTTGCTGATCAATTGTGTGGTCATTGTTTCATTGTTCTTAAACGTGTGTTTATGCTGCTTATCTATAAGCATCTAGTCAAACACTTGTATTCCTAAAACTCTTTGTATTTCCTCAAGTGACTTGTTTAGGTCTGTATACTTGAGAGGGCTAAGAGGTTGTCAAACTCTTAGACATTTTTGTAATTTATTGATATTATTGGATTAAGTCCTTATTGAAGGCGAAATCACCTTGGTCGGGTGGACTGGAGTAACTTTGAATTTCAAGTGAACCAGGATAAACTCTCTATGTTGTTAGCATTTATTTTCGTATGTGTGTGTTGCAAAAAGTTTTTGATTACTGTGAAAACAATTCAAACCCCCCTTTCTTGTTTTTTTCTACCTTCAATTGGTATCAGAGCTTAGGCTCTGTTATTGATTTTTGAATCAAACACTTAACCATGTAGAGAGACCCAGGGTGAGAAAAACTTCATGGTTAACACAAATGAAAGAGATAGCTATAATGCAAAACCTCCAGTTTTAGATGGAGAAAAATTTGACTACTGGAAGGACATAATTGAAAGTTTCTTCCTAGGTTATGACGTTGATCTATGGGATATTGTTATAAATGGTTATGAACCACCCATTTATGCAATTAATATTTCTATTCCAAGAAGCAGAATGAGTGATGATCAGAAGCGTGACTTCAAGAATCACCATAAAGCAAGAACCATTATGTTAAACGTTATTTCCTACAAAGAGTATGAAAAAATAACCAACAGGGAAACTGCCAAAGAAATTTTTGACTCTTTGAAGATGACGCATGAAGGCAACAATCAAGTTAAAGAGACTAAGGCTCTGGCCTTAATCCAGAAGTATGAAGCCGTCAGAATGGAAGATGAAGTTGTTGAAGTGATATTCTCAAGGTTCCAAAACTTAGTTGCAGGACTCAAGGTTCTGGACAAAGGATATACTATAGTAGATCACGTCAAGAAGATAATCAGAAGTCTTCCCAAGAAATGGAGACTTATGGTTACTGCTTTAAAGTTATCCAAGGATCTTAACAACATAAGTCTTAAAGAACTTATCAGCTCCCTCAGAATTCATTAAATAGAGTTAGAAGAAGATGGACTTCAGAAGAAAAGAAAATTTGTTGCTCTAAAGTCTAGATAAAAAAGAAGAAAGCCAGAAAGGAACAAAGCCTTTCAAGCTTAAGAGGAAGAAGATAATGACTCTGAGAATGAAGATTTTGATGATGAAGAAGAATTATCTCTTCTTTCCAGAAGAATAAAATAGCTCTGGAGAAAAAGACAAAACAACTTTATAAGGCCCAAAAAGAAGGGAGATCATCCAGATTCAACCTCCAGAGGCAGACCCAACAAGGAAGTGACATGTTATGAATGCAAAGAGCCCAGACACTACAAAAATGAATGTCCAAAACTAAAGAAGGATAGCTCTAGAAAGAAAATATTCAAGAAGAAATCTTTCAAAGCAAAGAATAAAGGACTCATGGGAACATGGGACGACTCTGAATATGAAGCTTCAGAACCTGATTCTGAAGAGGAGCAAGCAAACATAGCATTCATGGCCACTACCTCTGGAAGTTCATCTGAAAGAGAGTCTGACTTTGAAGAGGTATTCTCTGACTTTTCTCGTTCTGATCTGGAGACATGTTTGTCAGAATCTTTGAGCTTGTATCAGAAGCTTCAATAGAAATTTAAGAACCTGGAAAAGGTTCATGAAGAGACTATTGAAGAGTGTGATAAGCTTGAGAAAGAAGTTTCTAAACTTAAAGAAAATAATTTTATTCTTGAAAAATAAAATGAATTTTCAACCAAGAAATGTTCAAAACTTGAAGAAACTCTTTCTAAAGCTCCACCTACTTCTGACATTATCATATACAAATATGAAAAAGCTTTTCAGAAATTTATGAACAATGGACTTGAAAGAAGAAAAATGGCTTCTATGATCTATGGTGTTAGTCATAATAAGAAAAGAGGAATTGGTTATGACTCTGATGAAGATGATATAAAACCTTATATAGAAAACAAATCTAAATATCTTGTTTCTTATCATTATACACCTACACAAACACAGAAGTTTAATAACGCTAGAAAGCCCAAAGTTTTCAGAAACTCTGGGAGAACTAATCCTAAGGGACCCAAAAGATTATGGGTACCAAAAGATAAAATAGTGTATGTTGTAGATATCTCGTGCAACAGAGTTAAAACACCAATCATGGTACCTGGACTATGGATGCTCGTGACACATGACATGAAGAAAGCATATGTTCAAAAACCTAGAATTTAAAGATGATGGCTTTATAGGCTTTAGAAGAAACTAGAAAGGAAGAATCAGAGGATCTAGAACAGTTGGTAATGGATCTCTTCCTTCTATTTCAATGTCCTTTATGTTGACGGATTAATGCACAACTTGTTATCCATAAGTCAATTAAGTGATAACGGTTATGATATAATATTTAATCAAAAAATGTACAAAATTGTTAATCAGAAAAATGGAACAGTCCTTTTCACTGGAAAGAGGAAGAACAACATTTATAAAATAAAGCTTTTAGATTTGAAAAATCAAAATGTAAAATGCTTGATGTTTCTGAAGAAAGAGCAATGGGTGTGGCATAGACGCTTGGGTGACATTAGCTTGAGGAGGATTTCTCAGCTAAATAAACTTGAGTTAGTCAAAGGCCTACCTAAGATGATGTTTTCTTCAGATACTCTTTGTGAAGCATGTCAAAAAGGTAAATTGTCTAAAACCACTTTCAAAACCAAAAATGTTGTTTCTACCTCCAGACCTCTGGAACTTCTGCACATTGATCTCTTTGGACCTGCTAAGACAATGTCAACCAATGGTAAGAAGTATGGACTTTTCATTATTGATGATTATATTTGTTGGACATGGGTGAAATTCTTAAGGCACAAGAATGAGTCACATTCTACATTCACCAGTTTCTGTTCAAAAGTGCAAAATGAATTTGACTCTAAAATCATCAGAGTCAGAAGTGATCATGGTGGCGAATTTGAAAACAAAATTTTTGAAGAACTTTTTGAATCTAATGGAATATCCTATGATTTCTCCTGTCCTAGAACTCCACAACAAATTGGAGTTGTAGAAAGGAAGAATAAGACTCTCCAAGAAATGGCCAGAACCATGATCAATGAAACTAATATGGCTAAGCACTTCTGGGCAAAAGCTGTGAATACAACATGTTACATTCAGAATAGAATCTCTATCAGACCTATTCTAGAGAAGACTCCTTATGAACTGTGCAAGGGAAGAAAACCCAACATTTCTTATTTTCATCCTTTTGGATGTTCTTGTTTTATTTTGAACATTAAAGATAATCTGAACAAGTTTGACTCTAAGGCACAAAAGTGTATTATGTTGGGATACTCAGAATGTTCTAAAGGATATTGAGTATACAATACAGAAACAAAAATTGTAGAAGATTCAATACATGTCAGATTTGATGATAATCTTGACTCTGAAAAGTCAAAGCTAGTTGAAAAATTTGCAGATCTGGAGATCACACTTGCAGGTTCTGACGAAAAGAACAAAGAATCTGAAGAAGTAGAAATAGGAACTTCAGAAGCACCTCAAAGCACAATCAATAAGAAAAGACAAAGAATTAGGCATAATGTTTCTGAAGAACTGATTCTGGGAAACAAGGATGAACCTGTCATAACAAGATCAACATTTAAAGTTTCTGAAAAAACACTTATGGGACTAGTATCTCTGATAGAGCCAACATCCTATGAAGAAGCTTGATCGTCCACCATTTCCATTGAATTCCCGCCGTTAATCCGACATATTTTCATCACTTTGGTAAGATTTATGTTGATTTTTAGTTGCTTTGTAGACAATTATCATGTTTTGTTGATTTGGTATCGCATTGCATTTGATTACAAGTTTATGTCAAAAAGATCTCGTTTATGCTTCGTTTGGTAGTGTCATTGTTACAGGCTATTGCACAGGTTTAAAAGCAAGAATGGTGAAGTTATGGACACTCTAAAAGGCAAAAATATGAAGAAACAACACGTCAACACGGGCACCCATGTGCCACAAAACTGCCCGTGTTGTTGGTCAGGCAGGGAAAGAGAGGAGAAGAAAAACAGAGATCGACACGGGCACCCGTGTTCCACCACACGGCCGTGTTGATTAAAACAGTGCATCAACACGGGCACCCGTGTGTAGGAACACGGCCCGTGTTGTTGCCTCTGTAGCTGATGCTGAAAATAATTAACTATGGTGATCAACACGGCCACCCGTGTGGTGACACACGGCCGTGTTGATTGGGCGCAGCATGGAAAACCTAATTTTTGCTTTGTGAACCAATTCTACTCATTAAGGGTAGTTTGGACCTTTTGCTTGGTAGAAAGTGATCTGAAACTATAAGAAGGCCTGGAAGAGAACGAAGAGGGTACCTTTTGACAGACGAACGAAAGCATTGCATTGGAGAAGATAGCAAATACGACGGATTTGAAGACGGCGAGATTCAAGGGTATCAACCATTGAAGATCAAACTCTCCTAATTCTTTGTAATGTCTAATCTTTACATTATGAGTTCTTTAAGTACTATGAGAGGCTAAACCCCCTGATGCTAGGGGGTGGTTCTGATGTTATCACATGTTATGAATTCGAACCAATGATTTCTTGATTACTATGTTACGTATTTCAATTCAATTGTGTGATGTTATTATGCTTTTGTATCGGACAAATACAAATTGATCTATGACTTTCAATAACAGGACTGTGATTGTTAGGGTTTTCACACAATTAGGTTTATGAATGCATCATCTAGGACTAGTAACTTTCGTAAATCACCGTAAACCTTGATATTTTGTATGATTAAAACCAATGATTAATTGAATGGACATTTGAGTAAGAATTGGTAGTTTAATAGCTTCTTCCTTAAGGACTTAAGTAAGAACATTCTGAGGTTAGGTGATTGAATGTTTCATATGTATTACAGAAATCTTGACTGAATTCATAACCGATTAACTCAACCATTCACCCTAGCATCTTTTATCGTAATCAATTATTTTTACTATTTTTGTGTTTACTATTATAAATTCCAAAACAACCAAACCATTATCTTTTTGCTCTGATAGAATCAAATTAAAATAAGTATTTCCTACGCAATCCTTGAGATCGATACTTGGAAATAAAACTCCTTATTACTACATCGGTAAAAATAGTACACTTGCTATTTTTCCGAGCAAGTTTTTGACGCCGTTGCCGGGGATTGCCAAAATACCTATTTTAATTTTTATTCTATTGAAATTTTGTTGCTCGTCAACCAGAAATTTTATCTGTGACAATCTTGTTAGTCAATTCTGATATTTGTCTAACTTGTGTATGCGAGGTAAGGCCTCAGCAGAACTCTTCGCGCTAGACTAAGACAAGCTAAGAGAAAGAAACTGGAATTAGCAGAGAAAGCGGAGGGAGAAGTTGTTTCAGTGCACTCAGAGAATTCCGATTCAGACGCGGAAACAGTTCCTGAAATCATGGCTGCGAATCCACCACCACCAGAGAGACTCCTCGGTGACTATGGTGGAACCAACACCCCGGGTGGTCCTATGACAATTGTCAACCAACCGGTTAATGTGGAACAATTTCAGCTGCATCCCAGCACCATCAATCAACTTGAAAGACGGTCCTTCTCTGGAAGAGTGAATGAAGATGCCAACAAGCATCTGCAAAGATTTTTAACCATGAGCACAACACTGAAAATGCTTGGACATAGCGAAGAAGCAGTCCGACTTCGTATGTTCCCCTTCACTTTAGCAGATGAGGCTGAAGAGTGGTTCTATTCCTTACCTGCTGGTAGTATCACTTCATGGGAGCACATGGAAACAGCATTCTTGCAGGAGTATTTTCCCGCATCGGTGTCATTGCGGAAAATATATGAGATCCTAAACTTCAAACAGAAGGAGGGTGAGTCACTAGGAGATGCCTACAAACGATTCAAGAGAATCCTAGTGGCTTGTCCTACTCACAACATGGATGAAACTGAACAAATGCAAATGTTTGTCAATGGTCTTCGAATTCAAACAAGACAAATCCTTGATTCAGCAGCTGGTGGCTCAGCCAACTTTGCAACAACCACCGGTATGAAAAAGATAATTGAAGCTATTGCCTCGAACGAGCATTTAGAGTTATATGACAGGGTATCAAGCAAATCTGCAGTTATTGACTTGAAGCTTGAAACAAATAGACAGGTGAAAATTGAAGAAGCTGTTGCTGCAGAGGTAGAGAAAAGGTTGAGAGCACTAAACATAGGTGCTCAGAAAGTGGCTCAAGTGCAACAGGCACCGAGTGAAGTGTGTGACATTTGCAATGGACCACACAATACTGTTCATTGTTTTGCAACACCGCAACAGATCGAAGATATAAATTTTTTAAAGCAAAACAATCCCTACTCCAACACATACAATCCGGGGTGGAAAAATCATCCCAACTTTGCATGGAAAGATCAAAGAGGGAACGTGCAACAGCAGGCACAGGGTCAATATCAAAATCAATATCAGCAGCATCAACAACAGGTACCTAAGAAGGCAGATTGGGAGATTGCAATTGAAAAGATGGCAGCTCAAAATATGCAATTTGAAGAAGAGACTAGAAACAATCAGAAGAATACCACCGCCTCCCTAAGGAATCTCGAAGTTCAACTGAGACAGATAGCACAGCAGCTGGCAAGTTCTCGAACACCAGGTTCCCTACCAAGTGAAACAGTTCAAAATCCGAGAGGTCAGGAGAATGTTAATATTGTCACGACAACAGAGAAAAAGGTTTCTAAAAAGAAAAAAATTATATCACCGAGCGAGCCGACTAAAGAAGAAACTACAAAAGAAACTAAACCGGTGATTAAGTTGCCCTACCCTCAGAGAGTGACAAAGAAGGAACCTAGTGAGTCAGACTTGGAGAAATTCATGACAATGTTTAAAAGAATTGAGGGTCATATGGCCTTGTTTGAAGCACTTGAAAGGATGCCCATGTACAAGAAATTCGTGGAAAAGGTAATGGCTGAAAAGAAACCAACCACTGAAGAACAGGTATCTGGTAAGGAACAATATAATGCAAACTCCTTGGAGCAGAACATTCCTAACAAACAGAAGGATCCAGGAACAGTCACAGTACCATGCACAATCAAAGAAAGAACCTTCAAAAAGGTACTCATAGATTCAGGAGCTAGTGTGAATCTGATGCCATTATCGGTCTATCACAGGCTGGGTATTAAAAACATCAGTGATATAAAGACCAATCTGAAGTTTGCGGATCACTCAAGAAAAGATGCATATGGTATAGCTGAAGATGTGCTGGTAACAATAGCGGACTTGACTTTCCCAGTCGATTTTGTAATCCTAGACATACCTAAAGACAATGAGGCACCCATCATTATGGGTCGACCTTTCATGAAGACGAGTCGATGCAAGCTCGACATGGATGAGTGCACGTTAACCTTGAATGTTCACAACAAGGAAATAACATTGAATGCTATTGAAAACCAAAAGATGGAGGAAGATACAAAATCTCAGTATCAAGTAGGCTTAATCAGGACATTGAATACTATCAAAGGCTCACCACTGCCAGTAGCCACCCGAAATGGAAAGATTCTGAACACTGAAAGGATAGTTAAAAAGGAATCGTGGCATAAAGGAGTCCACACTGATAAAAGAGACAGCGTCCGTGTTGTAGACAAGAGGTGCAACGAGGTTTTGAACCTGAAATACCCCCCATGATAAGGGAAATGAACCGTCGAGCCATGCGACGTTAAACAAAGCGCTTCGTGGGAGGCAACCCACGCGTTTGATTTCTAATTTATTTCGTTTTTATTTTTCTTTGTGTGTGCTAAAATTTTGTGTAGGGGAGGAGGAGAATTAAAAGGGCAAAGCCACAAACACCTCCAAATGGAAGGAAACCACACAAGTGCAGTAAACCAACAGTAGTCGCTGTGAGTCCCCTTTGTATCAGGATTTAAACATTGAGGTCAATGTTTAGTTCAGGTGTGGGGGGTTTTCCTTTCATGTTTTATTTCCATCGCTTTTGTTTTGTTGTCGTCGTATTGTTTTTGTTTGTTTTCGTTGTTTACTTGTGTGTACAGGGTGATGAGAAACGGTTGGACGAGGCCGGGATCAATGGTAGTGGATGAATGACACCCCTCAAACTTAGGCTGATAAGGCACCCCGGAAGTTGATGCAACCTTGAGAAAAGAAGCCGGACACATTTTGGGGACACCGGACCAAGAAAGCGGTATGGAAAGACCAAGTCAGGAAAGAACCACATAACACGAAGAGACTTCAGAGCTTGCAAGCTAACCAACATGGTGAGATCACAAAAAGCCAAACACGAAATATCAACATGAGAGTTCAGCCAGGTATGACTTTATCACTCTGATTTTGGGTATGTCCTGTTGACACGTCACAGCATGACAACACACACTGAGGCAAGTTGTTTGTTTATCCAGGGCCTTTCTAGCCATCCCTTTATGTATGTTTCCCTTCGTAAACCCCGTTGAGCCTTAGCCATTTTATTCATCGTAAACCAATGTGAATGTTTAAGCATTATACATCATAAACCCCCTGTTAACTTTTAATCATTCAGTTCCTTTTGTGTCATAACTCGGTATGATTGTGTGAATTGCAAGATGTGCAATAAAACTAAGTTTGGGGTGGAAGTCTTGAAAGAGAAGGCAAGTGCATAAGATGAGATCATACAAAAAGAAAAATAGTATGTATTTTCTTTAAAATAAAAAAAAATCTTGAAAGAGAAAAATGCACTTGCCGAGACCTAAGACTCTAAAAGATATAAAATGCTCGGAAAATTTGAGTAGAAAAAGAGTCAAAAGAGTGAAATTAACCCCCAGAGTATACGTGATGCACGAAAAAAAAAGAGAAAGAAAAATCACACAACATGACTACCGAGTTCAAAACCCTTTGTTATCCAATTTTTTTTGTTTATCCCACCGTACCCAAGCCCCGTTACAACCTAAAAAGACCTCAAAAAGTGTGTGGAATCTGCTGTGGTAGTGACATTAGAATGTATTCAAAGTTAAGAGTTTGGTATTGCATACTGTGCTGTGAGTGTACACACCTAACCCTGAGAGATATTGTGAGTGTGTGAAAAGCTTGCAGGTGAAGAGGTTTCTGATGTGGAAATGTGGTAAACTGCCTGAATCGGAGAGACCTGAAACTCGATTGGAAAGGAAGAACACAAATGGTGAAAGACTAGGTTGCATGGTGGAAAATGAAGTCGGGGGTGACCTTTGTTTGGACTCAATACATCACTTGAGGACAAGCAACGAGACAAGTTTGGGGTTGTGATCGGCCACCATTTCCATTGAATTCCCGCCGTTAATCCGACATATTTTCATCACTTTGGTAAGATTTATGTTGATTTTTAGTTGCTTTGGAGACAATTATCATGTTTTGTTGATTTGGTATCGCATTGCATTTGATTACAAGTTTATGTCAAAAAGATCTCGTTTATGCTTCGTTTGGTAGTGTCATTGTTACAGGCCATTGCACAGGTTTAAAAGCAAGAATGGTGAAGTTATGGACACTCTAAAAGGAAAAAATATGAAGAAACAGCAGGTCAACACGGGCACCCGTGTGCCACAACACTGCCCGTGTTGTTTGTCAGGCAGGGCAAGAGAGGAGAAGAAAAATAGAGATCGACACGGGCACCCGTGTTCCACCACACGGCCATGTTGATTAAAACAGTGCATCAACACGGGCACCCGTGTGTAGGAACACGGCCCGTGTTGTTGCCTCTGTAGCTGATGCTGAAAATAATTAACTATGGTGATCAACACGGCCACCCGTGTGGTGACACACGGCCGTGTTGATTGGGCGCAGCATGGAAAACCTAATTTTTGCTTTGTGAACCGATTCTACTCATTAAGGGTAGTTTGGACCTTTTGCTTGGTAGAAAGTGATCTGAAACTATAAGAAGGCCTGGAAGAGAAAGAAGAGGGTACCTTTTGATAGACGAACGAAAGCATTGCATTGGAGAAGATAACAAATACGACGGATTTGAAGACGGCGAGATTCAAGGGTATCAACCATTGAAGATCAAACTCTCCTAATTCTTTGTAATGTCTAATCTTTACATTATGAGTTCTTTAAGTAATATGAGAGGCTAAACCCCCTGATGCTAGGGGGGTGGTTCTGATGTTATCACATGTTATGAAATTGAACCAATGATTTCTTGATTACTATGTTACGTATTTCAATTCAATTGTGTGATGTTATTATGCTTTTGTATCGGACAAATACAAATTGATCTATGACTTTCAATAACAGGACTGTGATTGTTAGGGTTTTCACACAATTAGGTTTATGAATGCATCATCTAGGACTAGTAACTTTCGTAAATCACCGTAAACCTTGATATTTTGTATGATTAAAACCAATGATTAATTGAATGGACATTTGAGTAAGAATTGGTAGTTTAATAGCTTCTTCCTTAAGGACTTAAGTAAGAACATTCTGAGGTTAGGTGATTGAATGTTTCATATGTATTACAGAAATCTTGACTGAATTCATAACCGGTTAACTCAACCACTCACCCTAGCATCTTTTATCGTAATTAATTATTTTTACTATTTTTGTGTTTACTATTATAAATTCCAAAACAACCAAACCATTATCTTTTTGCTCTGATAGAATCAAATTAAAATAAGTATTTCCTACGCAATCCTTGAGATCGATACTTGGAAATAAAACCCCTTATTACTACATCGGTAAAAATAGTACACTTGCTATTTTTCCGATCAAGTTTTTGGCGCCGTTGCCGGGGATTGCCAAAATACTTATTTTAATTTTTATTCTATTGAAATTTTGTTGCTCGTCAACCAGAAATTTCATCTGTGACAATCTTGTTAGTCGATTCTGATATTTGTCTAACTTGTGTATACGAGGTAAGGCCTCAGCAGATTTTTCTTTTGACGCAGATCCCGAAAGAACTCTTCGCGCTAGACTAAGACAAGCTAAGAGAAAGAAACTGGAATTAGCAGAGAAAGCGGAGGGAGAAGTTGTTTCAGTGCACTCAGAGAATTCTGATTCAGACGCGAAAACAGTTCCTGAAATCATGGCTGCGAATCCACCACCACCAGAGAGACTCCTCGGTGACTATGGTGGAACCAACACCCTGGGTGGTCGTATGACAATTGTCAACCAACCGGTTAATGTGGAACAATTTCAGCTGCATCCCATCACCATCAATCAACTTGAAAGACGGTCCTTCTCTGGAAGAGTGAATGAAGATGCCAACAAGCATCTGCAAAGATTTTTAACCATGAGCACAACACTGAAAATGCCTGGACATAGCGAAGAAGCAGTCCGACTTCGTATGTTCCCCTTCACTTTAGCAGATGAGGCTGAAGAGTGGTTCTATTCCTTACCTGCTAGTTGTATCACTACATGGGAGCACATGGAAACAACATTCTTGCAGGAGTATTTTCCCGCATCGGTGTCATTGCAGAAAAGATATGAGATCCTAAACTTCAAACAGAAGGAGGGTGAGTCACTAGGAGATGCCTACAAACGATTCAAGAGAATCCTAGTGGCTTGTCCTACTCACAACATGGATGAAACTGAACAAATGCAAATGTTTGTCAATGGTCTTAGAATTTAAACAAGACAAATCCTTGATTCAGCAGCTGGTGGCTCAGCCAACTTTGCAACAACCACCGGTATGAAAAAGATAATTGAAGCTATTGCCTCGAACGAGCATTTAGAGTTATATGACAGGGTATCAAGCAAATCTGCAGTTATTGACTTGAAGCTTGAAACAAATAAACAGGTGAAAATTGAAGAAGCTATTGCTGCAGAGGTAGAGAAAAGGTTGAGAGCACTAAACATAGGTGCTCAGAAAGTGGCTCAAGTGCAACAGGCACCGAGTGAAGTGTGTGACATTTGCAATGGACCACACAATACTGTTCATTGTTTTGCAACACCGCAACAGATCGAAGATATAAAATTTTAAAGCAAAAAAATCCCTACTCCAACACATACAATTCGGGGTGGAAAAATCATCCCAACTTTGCAAGAAAGAATCAAAGAGGGAACGTGCAACAGCAGGCACAGGGTCAATATCAAAATCAATATCAGCAGCAGCAACAACAGGTACCTAAGAAGGCAGATTGGGAGATTGCAATTGAAAAGATGGCAGCTCAAAATATGCAATTTGAAGAAGAGACTAGAAACAATCAGAAGAATACCACCGCCTCCCTAAGGAATCTCGATGTTCAACTGGGACAGATAGCACAGCAGCTGGCAAGTTCTCGAACACCAGGTTCCCTACCAAGTGAAACAGTTCAAAATCCGAGAGGTCAGGAGAATGTTAATATTGTCACGACAACAGAGAAAAAGGTTGCTAAAAAGAAAAAAATTATATCACCGAGCGAGCCGACTAAAGAAGAAACTACAAAAGAAACTAAACCGGTGATTAAGTTGCCCTACCCTCAGAGAGTGACAAAGAAGGAACCTAGTGAGTCAGACTTGGAGAAATTCATGACAATGTTTAAAAGAATTGAGGGTCATATGGCCTTGTTTGAAGCACTTTAAAGGATGCCCATGTACAAGAAATTCGTGGAAGAGGTAATGGCTGAAAAGAAACCAACCACTGAAGAACAGGTATCTGGTAAGGAACAATATAATGCAAACTCCTTGGAGCAGAACATTCCTAACAAACAGAAGGATCCAGGAACAGTCACAGTACCATGCACAATCAAAGAAAGAACCTTCAAAAAGGTACTCATAGATTCAGGAGCTAGTGTGAATCTGATGCCATTATCGGTCTATCACAGGCTGGGTATTAAAAACATCAGTGATATAAAGACCAATCTGAAGTTTGCGGATCACTCAAGAAAAGATGCATATGGTATAGCTGAAGATGTGTTGGTAACAATAGCGGACTTGACTTTCCCAGTCGATTTTGTAATCCTAGACATACCTGAAGACAATGAGGCACCCATCATTCTAGGTCGACCTTTCATGAAGACGAGTCGATGCAAGCTCGACATGGATGAGTGCACGTTAACCTTGAAAGTTCACAACAAGGAAATAACATTGAATGCTATTGAAAACCAGGAGATGGAGGAAGATACAAAATCTCAGTATCAAGTAGGCTTAATCGGGACATTGAATACTATCAAAGGCTCACCACTGCCAGTAGCCACCTGAAATGGAAAGATTCCGAACACTGAAAGGATAGTTAAAAAGGAATCGTGGCACAAAGGAGTCCACACTGATAAAAGAGACAGCGTCCGTGTTGTAGACAAGAGGTGCAACGAGGTTTTGAACCTGAAATACCCCCCATGATAAGGGAAATGAACCGTCGAGCCATGCGACGTTAAACAAAGCGCTTCGTGGGAGGCAACCCACGCGTTTGATTTCTAATTTATTTCGTTTTTATTTTTCTTTGTGTGTGCTAAAATTTTGTGTAGGGGAGGAGGAGAATTAAAAGGGCAAAGCCACAAACACCTCCAAATGGAAGGAAACCACATAAGTGCAGTAAACCAACAGTAGTCGCTGTGAGTCCCCTTTGTATCTGGATTTAAACATTGAGGTCAATGTTTAGTTCAGGTGTGGGGGGTTTTCCTTTCATGTTTTATTTCCATCTCTTTTGTTTTGTTGTCGTCGTATTGTTTTTATTTGTTTTCGTTGTTTACTTGTGTGTACAGGGTGATGAGAAACGTTGGACGAGGCCGGGATCAATGGTAGTGGATGAATGACACCCCTCAAACTTAGGCTGATAAGGCACCCCGAAAGTTGATGCAACCTTGAGAAAAGAAGCCGGACACATTTTGGGGACACCGGACCAAGAAAGCGGTATGGAAAGACCAAGTCAGGAAAGAACCACATAACACGAAGAGACTTCAGAGCTTGCAAGCTAACCAACATGGTGAGATCACAAAAAGTCAAACACGAAATATCAACATGAGAGTTCAGCCAGGTATGACTTTATCACTCTGATTTTGCGTATGTCATGTTGACACGTCACAACATGACAACACACACTGAGGCAAGTTGTTTGTTTAGCCAGGGCCTTTCTAGCCATCCCTTTATGTATGTTTCCCTTCGTAAACCCCGTTGAGCCTTAGCCATTTTATTCATCGTAAACCCATGTGAACGTTTAAGCATTATTCATCATAAACCCCCTGTTAACTTTTAATCATTCAGTTCCTTTTGTGTCATAACTCGGTATGATTGTGTGAATTGCAAGATGTGCAATAAAACTAAGTTTGGGGTGGAAATCTTGAAAGAGAAGGCAAGTGCATAAGATGAGATCATACAAAAAGAAAAATAGTATGTATTTTCTTTAAAAGAAAAAAAAAGCACTACGCCAAAAAGGACTATTAACAGCGCATCTTAGACAGCACTTTTAAAAGAAAGCGCTGTCTAAGGTTAAAATTAAAATGAAGCGCTGAAAATGTTCCAAGAAAATAATGAAAGCGCTTTTAAATATAGACCTTAGACAGCGCTTTTGAAAAAGCGCTGTCTAAAGTCTTTAAATTTTAAAAAAAAAATAAAACCAAAAGCGCTGTCTAAGGGGGGGTTTAGAAAGCGCTTTTGGAAAGCGCTGTCTAAGGCCCCCCTTAGAAAGCGCTTTCCCCAAAAGCGCTGTCTAAGGTCTAATAAAAATAAAATTTCAGACTTTAGCGCTTTCGTTCTCTGTTCTTTTGTTTTGCCTCTTCACTCACCAGCAACCTTTCACTCACCTCACAGCGCTTCCGCCGCACTCGTATTCCCCTCAATCTCCAGCAACCTTCCACTCTAAAAGACGACAGCACACAACATCACGCCTTCCACTCCAAAACACGAAAACCCTATTTTCCTTCAACTTCCGAAAACCCTTTTATCCGCCGTCGAGGGTCCCTCCGCCGTCAACGAAACATTCGACCGCCGCACTCGCCTCTCACGGTACGTTCTGCTCTAAAAATGTGCTTGTTTGATTGTAATGCAATGAGTTCAAATGTGCTTGTTTGGTGTTAGCATATGGCTGTCCTGTTTGAATCTACACTCAATGCTTGTGGTTTGTCCATTGCCCTGTTGCAATCTTGATCAAATTTTTACTATCCACCACAACTGTCATTGTTAATGGTTTTGCTATTGCCCTGTTGAAATCTTGACCAATAAAAATGTTATTGAAATATTTAGTTTATTGACTGCACTTGTTAGGGTTAACCTCCAAACCAGTAACTTGAGAAAACTCGTTGAATTTCTGCATGACCAACTTAATAGATGTTGGATATCCCCTGGTAAAAATTAGCAAATGCCTTGGAGGTTGGTTGCAGTGGAGCCAACTAAATTGCTATAGAACCTCATAATTTCACTTTCAAACTCTTCATGCTTAGTTAAGATATTAGCATACTCCATAGTCATGGAACTAATATTACTTTGATTTTGCTTACTTTTGAGAGAAGCATAGAAGTACTTATTATTACTATCTCCCAGTTTGAGCCAGTCCACCTTCGATCTTTGTTTCAACATGGTTTTTCAATTAACTTAGAAATATATTAGAAATAGAGACTACAATATAATCAATTAATAAAAGAAGAAAAATTTAAGAATTCGCTTGATTAAATTATGAATTTGCACAAATATTTCACTAACAATAAAAATAACAAATATTTCACTTTTATCTTATGTATATTATGATAAACTTTAATCACAAAATATCTTATCTTCCCTTTTATCTTATGTATGTTATGATCCATTTTTTATGCCATCATAATATTATCATGAATATTTCTCCCTAATACAAAGCGTGATTGAAAAGGAGAGATAGTTGGAGGAATAATAATCTTCAACCTATTTACAACCACTTTGTTAATAATTTTATACGACATGGTTTAATTGTTTACTTTAATAAGTAGGAAAACCATGGATAAAACATGGATCTGTGCCGATCGAATGACCAAAGAGTACGAGAGTGGGGTTTTGGAATTCGTTAAGTATGCTGTTCAACACGCTGAAAACCCCAGACGAATGCATTGTCCTTGCTTGCGTTGTTGTTATATTGGTAAGGTTGACGCACATGGATTGAAATCGCATTTGCTGAGGCATGGAATTGATCAAAGTTATCAGTGTTGGATATTTCATGGTGAGAAAATTAACGAGAATGTTGAATCGAGTGGAAAAAGTAGTACGACCTATGCTTCATACGACAAAG
The DNA here is from genome assembly GCF_024323335.1 of Lathyrus oleraceus. Classification (NCBI taxonomy): domain Eukaryota; kingdom Viridiplantae; phylum Streptophyta; class Magnoliopsida; order Fabales; family Fabaceae; genus Lathyrus; species Lathyrus oleraceus. Next base: position 226,768,247 of record NC_066584.1, read on the forward strand.
ACACGGAAACATACGATTGTGATCGAGTTGAAGAGATTGTAGAAGCACTGGAAGAAGATCTTCATGATTGTCCTGAAATGTTTGAGAGGATGGTAAGCGATGCTGAGAAACCGTTGTACAAAGGTTGCACTAAATTCTCAAGACTTTCTGCGGTATTAAAGTTGTACAACTTAAAGGCGGGTAATGGATGGTCGGATAAAAGTTTCACAGAGTTGTTGGCCCTTATGAGAGAAATGCTACCGGATGATAATGTTCTTCCTAATCGAACCTATGAGGCAAAAAAAATGTTGTGCTCTATTGGCATGAGCTATGATAAGATACATGCTTGTCCTAACGATTGCATTTTGTTTCGTAACGAATATGCAATGTTAACTGAGTGCCCTAAATGCGGTTTGTCTCGATATAAGAAAAGATTATCTCCCGCAAAAGTCTTATGGTATTTTCCGATAATTCCGAGATTTAGGCGCATGTTTCGTAGTGAAACCGATGCAAGACATCTTACTTGGCATGCAGATGAAAGAATTATTGATGGAATGTATCGGCATCCGGCTGATTCACCACAGTGGTCGAAGATTGATAATGATTATCCTGAGTTTGGATCAGAAGCAAGAAACCTTCGATTGGCATTATCTACTGATGGAATGAACCCACATGGTCTTCAAAGTATCTCACATACCACATGGCCTGTGATTCTTATGATTTATAACCTACCTCCGTGGCTATGTATGAAGCGTAAGTACATGATGTTATCTATGTTAATCTCTGGGCCTAAACAACCAGGGAATGACATTGACGTATACTTGACACCTCTGATCGAAGATTTAAAGATTTTGTGGGAGAACGGTGTGGAGGTTTATGATGGATATAGGAAAGAAAGTTTCAATTTGAGGGCGATGTTGTTTGGCACAATTAATGATTTTCCAGCATACGGGAATCTATCTGGGTATAGCATTAAAGGTCAACGTGCGTGTCCTGTTTGTGAAGACGGAACCGATACGATTCGATTGGAACTTTGCCAGAAGAATGTGTTTCTCGGTCATCGTAGATTCTTACATTCTAAACATCACTACCGTGGGTGGAGAAAAGCATTCAATGGAGACACCGAACATCGTAGAGCTCCACCCGCATTGTCAGGTGAACAAGTTTTTGAAAAGGTGAAAGATGTGCGTACTGAGTTTGGCAAGCCTTTTGCACATAAGATTGTGAAAGGTGGGTGGAAGAAAAGGTCGATATTTTTTGAATTGCCATATTGGAAGTCTTTGTACGTGAGACATTTTCTCGATGTTATGCATATTGAAAAAAACGTATTTGAAAGTGTTATCGGTACATTACTCAATATAAAAGGCAAGTCTAAGGATGGCCTTAAAGCAAGGGAGGACATGTTAAAAATGGGAATGAGAACTGAATTAGCACCCGTGAAGAAAGGAAGACGAACATATCTACCACCTGCTGCTTTTACTTTATCTAGAAAGGAGAAAAAATTTTGTGTAAGTCTCTGAGTGAAGTTAAGGTTCCAGAAGGATACTCATCTGATATCAGAAGACTTGTTTCTATGAAAGACCTCAAGTTGAAGAATTTGAAGACACATGATTGCCATGTTATAATGGAACATTTTCTACCGATAGGTATACGTTCTATTTTGCCAGAAAAAGTAAGAAGTGCCATAACTAAATTGTGTTTTTTCTTTAGGTCAATTTGTAGTAAGGTGATCGATCCCGAGATCTTACCAACACTACAAAAAGAGATTGTAATTACCTTGTGTGAGCTTGAAATGTATTTTCCTCCGTCTTTTTTTGACATAATGGTTCATTTAGTTGTTCATCTTGTGAAAGAGACACAGTTGTGTGGACCAGCTTATATGAGATGGATGTACCCTGCTGAACGGTATATGAAAATATTAAAAGGGTACGTGAAATCCCGAAGTCGACCAGAGGGTTGTATTGTTGAACGATACATTGTTGAAGAAGCTGTTGAGTTTTGTACTGAATATTTGTCTAACGTTCAATCGATTGGACTCCCCAGAGCTCAGATTTTCGACAAAATGGAAGGTAAAAAATTAATTGGGAATAAAATTGTGACAATATCAAGGGATGAACGGGATCAAGTTCATTTGTATGTTCTGCACAATAATAATGAGGTTGAGCCATATGTTGAAATGCACAAGGATGTACTCCGAAGGTTAAATCCGAACAGAAATGAAAATTGGATAGTTATAGAGCACAATCAAAGTTTCATACAATGGTTGAAGGATCATATTTATTTGAAGCGCTCTTCAGATCCTTCTTCGGTAACAGAAAGGTTGAGATGTTTGGCATATGGTCCAAGTTTGCATGTGTTTTCTCATAGCGCATATTCAATTAATGGATACACATTTTATACCAAAGAACAAGATGATAAGAGTACTATGCAAAATAGTGGTGTCACCGTGCTAGCTGAAGCAATGCATATATCAAGTATGAAGGACTTAAACCCCAAATATGCAAATTTGTCATATTTTGGAGTTATTGAGCACATTTGGGTGTTTGATTACGAGAAGTTTCAGATTCCCATCTTTGGTTGCAAGTGGGTGAATAGTAGTGGCATACGAATGGATAAGTCTGGATTTTTGCAAGTTGATCTTACTAGGGTGGGGTACAAAGATGAACCTTTTATTCTAGCATCTCAAGCTAAACAAGTGTTCTATGTGAATGACCCGAAGAGTACAAAATGGTCTATAGTGCTTTTCTCTAACAAAGTGACTGATGATAGCGGTGTCGATCAATGTGATATTGATGTTGAGAATGAGTCATGCATTAGACGGAATGAGTTGAATAGAAATGATGAAGTTGAGGATCTTATACCGGATGAGTCATATATAAGAAACGATCATAATGAGGGAATTTGGATCAATTCATCCGTACGCATTGCTAAGAAACAAGTGATTAATATTCCAACAAAGAAAAGAAAGAGATGTTAGTGACTTAGGTAAATTATCCATGGTTTCTTTATTTTTTGTTTTCATTTGTTTTGATTATAAGTTATATGTGGTAATGCATGATTTCATTATATTTTTGTACTCAATTGCTTTGATTATAAGTTATATCTGATAATGCATGATTTCTTTATTTTTTTGTTTTCAATTGTTTTGATTATAAGTTATATTTGATATTTGATGGTTTCCTTGGTTTATTACAGGTTAGACATGGCTGATGACCAACATGAGGAAGTTAGTAAAGTATCCACGGAAGAAGAAATCCGAAGAGGCATCACAGTAATGCGAAGGGTGGTCCAAGGAAGATCTCGAGGCATCATACTAGATGTCTCTTGGAACAACCAGGGACAACTTATAGAACCTAATGGGCATACCTTAACTAGTTTCATCGGTGCACTAGTAAGGAATGAAATTCCCATTACGTGTGATGATTGGAGAAATAAAGAGTTGAAAGAGTCCAAAGAAAAAATTTGGAGTGAGATAAAGGTACAATCATTTGGGCCTTAATTATACCGTATCAATTATGTTTTTTTCAATTACCGATACTAACTATCAATCTGTATGTTTTTCTTAGCGATGTTTTAACATCGAAGAAGAAAGAAGAGGGTTTTGCATGAAATTGGCCGGAAAGCTTCTTAGAGGGTTTCGGACATTTTTATCATCCAAGTTCCTTAAGGATGCGGATGGTAATTTTGTGGATGCGGAGCTTCCTAGAAAATATGAAAGTTTGATATCGGCTGAAGAATGGGAAGCTTTCAAATCCAAAAGACAAGACCCGACTTTTCAAAGAATAAGTGCTACAAATCGGGAAAGAGCATCAAGTCCCGCATATCCGTACCGAAAAGGACGTGTCGGATATGGACGCTTAGAACAATCCATGGTAAGTATTTATAAATTGCGAAAACAAATTTGTTCATCATATATTAGTTTTATCTGATCAAATTGTATGACTTAATGTGTAGCTGCAGAAGGAGGAAAGTTCAGAAACATCTCTTCCTGCACATGTTTTGTGGAAGGAAGCCCGTGTGGGCAAATCTGGAGTTCCACAAGAAGAAGTTTTAAACGTATACCAGAAATGTGTAAGTATAATATTTTTTCATTAATTGAATAACATTTTTATACACATATTTGACAAGTATACGGTATTCATCTGATTTTTCAGGAGGAGCTATCTCAGTCTCTATCTCCCGATGATACTAAGAGCATACTTAGTCGGGCATTAGATGTCCCTGAGTATTCTGGTCGGGTGAGGGGTAAGGGATTTGGAGTCACTCCGACCTCCCTCAGTGTTAGAAAAGGAAAGGCTCCTAGTAATCGGGAGCTTCATGCAAGATTGGAAGCCATGCAAGCTGAGCTTGATGCATTGAGGAGAGAAAGAGAGACTAGCGCCTCAACGGTATACAGAGATGCTTCGGACAAAAACAGTATCAACTGTACCTTTCAGCCGAACATTCCAGAGGTAATTACATATAATTGTCTTAAATTGAACTGTTTGCTTAAATTATGTATTTGACATATATACACATTAACGATTTCTTGTTATTATTGGTTTTAGGGCATTTCCCATTGTCAGCTGTATTTGTCGTCACCACACTATCGGATGGTTGGCAAGGGAAAAGTGCATAACGTTAGCGGAGTACTACTCCACACTAGAGAGCTCCCTGCTGGATGTTTGAAGGTATCAGTTGATATTGCAGTTGACCCGAATGCATTATTACCATATCCTAGCGATGATTCGGATGCAACAACGGTGCACGAAGCAGTAGGTTCGTTTGTTGCATGGCCGACAAACCTCATATGCGTAGGATATGAGGTATGCTTAAAACTTATGTTAACTTTAATGTGTATATTCAAAGTTTAAAATTTATGCTTAAAATTTTACTTACATATTTTCCTTGATTATGTTAAATAGACTCCCACAAAATCCAAATCAAGAAAAGAGGTAATATACAATTATATGACATATATTCATGGAAGTTGTTACATTCTTAATTTGATCTAACTATTTATATGACATGTAGGTTCAAGAAAATGAGGTTAGCAATGCCTCCGCACAACAAATAAAGGAGGTTAAGAACGCCTCCGCACGGGTAAAAAGTTCTGGTGCTAAGAAGACCGTAGCTAGGAAAAAACCTACCACCAAGTATAGGTCGTGCCTCAGGACATTTATAGAGATGACCGATATACCGACCGGAGGTGTTCGGACTATACATATGGAGGAAGGGATTTTCGGCTTTGCTCACGACCAAATGATTGGTAATGAAGACTTCATGCAAGTTTTGGTCATGAAGAAATCGGCGTCAACGTTGTCAATACATATATTAGGTAAATCCGGTCTACTTTGTTTTATTAATTCGGTTTACTTTATGTTAATCCGGTTTACTTTATGTTTCAAAAGAGGTGTTAATGATGTTTTTATATTAGGTTTTTGTATGACAAAATGATGCGCCCCAATGATTTGGACGAGTCATTCGGATTCTTAGCACCAGCGAGCATCAACTTAGGTGCAATCTTAAATAACCCGGATTCCGTGACGGAGTACGTTCTTCGGATCCTCAATGACAATAAAAATGCGGAGAAGTTGTTTTTATACCGTTTAATACCGGGTTAGCATTTCATTCTAAATTCATATATTATAATTATTTTCCAAGTTACCATCTAACATTTGCCTAATCATTACAGTGGACATTGGTTGTTGCTCGCAATCAATCCTATCCGAGAAATTGTGTATTATCTTGACTCGTTAGGAAATGATTGGACAACATACCCGGATATGAAGCGCCTAATTGACACGTAAGTGAGAATGTTCAAAATTTTTCTTAGTTTATGTTAATTGTTCTAATTGCTTCATTTTTATTTTATTAGCATCCTACAAGCTTTTCGGGCCCAACGAGATATCCAAACCTCAAGGAGGGGCGCCAACCGCATTACATGGATTAAAGTGGCGGTATATTTTTAATTACCACATTTTTTATTATATTAGTGATGACACTTGATAAAACTTAGGATTTATAATCCATATTTTTTTTTCATGTAGTGTCCTCAACAACGTAATCAAATAGATTGCGGGTATTTCGTGTTGAGGTTTATGCGGGATACTCTTGCTTTGGGCCGATTAGTGATTCCCACCGATGTATGTATTACTAACTTATGAGTTAATTTTATATTTACACATATCTCATATAATTAAATAGTTGGAATTAATTCAAAATATTTTTTGCTTCATATGTAGTACTTTGAGGAATTCAAGTGTGCATTTTATACAAAGGATCAAGTGGACGAAATCAAAGAGGAGTGGTGTCAATTCATGATAGAGCTCAAAGTTTTTTCATAAATTTGTGTAATTTTGTAGTATACTTGTAATATATGTAATGACTTGTAAATGTGTACATAAATTTGTAGTATAGGTAATGACTTGTAAATGTGTACATAAATTTGTATATATTTTGATACATTTAAGGCAAAATTGGTTTGAATTGGTATATATATATTTGTTAGCCAAAAATTGGTAGAAAAAAGGCCAAAATGGCATGTATAAAATGTGATTCTGTCTGTCAAAATCTGGTTGAAAACAGGTAGAAATTCTGGTTTATAAACCTGGAAAAAATGTGGTTTAAAACAAAAGCTACAAAAATTTTCGTATACATTAGACAGCGCTTTTGGAAAAAGCGCTGTCTAAGGGGGGGCTTAGAAAGCGCTTTAGGCAAAAGCGCTGTCTAAGGGGGGGGGGGCTTAGACAGCGCTTTATGAAAAGCGCTGTCTAAGCCCCCCCCTTAGACAGCGCTTTTGGCAAAAGCGCTGTCTAAGGTATACCTAAAAAAATTAAAATAGGGGGGCTTAGACAGCGCTTTTCAAAAAGCGCTGTCTAAGCCCCCCTATTTTAATTTTTTTAGGTATACCTTAGACAGCGCTTTTGCCAAAAGCGCTGTCTAAGGTATACCTAAAAAAATTAAAATAGGAGGGTCTTAGAAAGCGCTTTAGGCCAAAGCGCTGTCTAAGGGGGGGGCTTAGACAGCGCTTTTAAGATTTCAAAAAGCGCTGTCTAAACCTTTAGCAGCGGAGGTTTAGACAGCGCTTTAAAGCGCTGTCTAAGGCTAAAAAAAGCGCTGTCTAAGGTCTTGTTTGGCGTAGTGAAGAAAGAAAAGAAAAGAAAATCTTGAAAGAGAAAAATGCACTTGCCGAGACCTAAGACTCTAACAGATATAAAATGCTCGGAAAATTTGAGTAGAAAAAGAGTCAAAAGAGTGAAATTAACCCCCAGAGTATACGCGATGCACGAAAAAAAAAGAGAAAGAAAAATCACACAACATGACTACCGAGTTCAAAACCCTTTGTTATCCAATTTTTTTTGTTTATCCCACCGTACCCAAGCCCCGTTACAACCTAAAAAGACCTCAAAAAGTGTGTGGAATCTGCTGTGGTAGTGACATTAGAATGTATTCAAAGTTAAGAGTTTGGTATTGCATACTGTGCTACGAGTGTACACACCTAACCCTGAGAGATATTGTGAGTGTGTGAAAAGCTTGCTGGTGAAGAGGTTTCTGATGTGGAAATATGGTAAACTGCCTGAATCGGAGAGACCTGAAACTCGATTGGAAAGGAAGAACACAAATGGTGAAAGACTAGGTTGCATGGTGGAAAATGAAGTCGGGGGTGACCTTTGTTTGGACTCAATACATCACTTGAGGACAAGCAATGAGACAAGTTTGGGGTTGTGATCGGCCACCATTTCCATTGAATTCCCGCCGTTAATCCGACATATTTTCATCACTTTGGTAAGATTTATGTTGATTTTTAGTTGCTTTGGAGACAATTATCATGTTTTGTTGATTTGGTATCGCATTGCATTTGATTACAAGTTTATGTCAAAAAGATCTCGTTTATGCTTCGTTTGGTAGTGTCATTGTTACAGGCCATTGCACAGGTTTAAAAGCAAGAATGGTGAAGTTATGGACACTCTAAAAGGCAAAAATATGAAGAAACAGCAGGTCAACACGGGCACCCGTGTGCCACAACACTGCTCGTGTTGTTGGTCAGGCAGGGCAAGAGAGGAGAAGAAAAACAGAGATCGACACGGGCACCCGTGTTCCACCACACGGCCGTGTTGATTAAAACAGTGCATCAACACGGGCACCCGTATGTAGGAACACGGCCCGTGTTGTTGCCTCTGTAGCTGATGCTGAAAATAATTAACTATGGTGATCAACACGGCCACCCGTGTGGTGACACGGCCGTGTTGATTGGGCGCAGCATGGAAAACCTAATTTTTGCTTTGTGAACCGATTCTACTCATTAAGGGTAGTTTGGACCTTTTACTTGGTAGAAAGTGATCTGAAACTATAAGAAGGCCTGAAAGAGAAAGAAGAGGGTACCTTTTGACAGACGAACGAAAGCATTGCATTGGAGAAGATAGCGAATACGACGGATTTGAAGACGGCGAGATTCAAGGGTATCAACCATTGAAGATCAAATTCTCCTAATTCTTTGTAATGTCTAATCTTTACATTATGAGTTCTTTAAGTACTATGAGAGGCTAAACCCCCTGATGCTAGGGGGTGGTCCTGATGTTATCACATGTTATGAATTTGAATCAATGATTTCTTGATTACTATGTTACGTATTTCAATTCAATTGTGTGATGTTATTATGCTTTTGTATCGGACAAATACAAATTGATCTATGACTTTCAATAACAGGACTGTGATTGTTAGGGTTTTCACACAATTAGGTTTATGAATGCATCATCTAGGACTAGTAACTTTCGTAAATCACCGTAAACCTTGATATTTTGTATGATTAAAACCAATGATTAATTGAATGGACATTTGAGTAAGAATTGGTAGTTTAATAGCTTCTTCCTTAAGGACTTAAGTAAGAACATTCTGAGGTTAGGTGATTGAATGTTTCATATGTATTACAGAAATCTTGACTGAATTCATAACCGGTTAACTCAACCACTCACCCTAGCATCTTTTGTCGTAATTAATTATTTTTACTATTTTTGTGTTTACTATTATAAATTCCAAAACAACCAAACCATTATCTTTTTTCTCTGATAGAATCAAATTAAAATAAGTATTTCCTACGCAATCCTTGAGATCGATACTTGGAAATAAAACTCCTTATTACTACATCGGTAAAAATAGTACACTTGCTATTTTTCCGATCAAAGCTCTTCAAGATAAAGGATAGATTCTGGCAATGAAAGAAGAACTTGATCAGTTTTCCAAAAATGACGTTTGGGATCCTGTACTAAGACCAAAGGGAACCCATGTGATTGGAACTAAATGGGTTTACAAAAACAAGCTAAACAAAAAGGGTGAAGTTGTCAGAAACAAAGCACGGCTGGTATCACAAGGTTATAGTCAACAAGAAGGAATTGACTACAATGAAACCTTTGCTCCAATCGCAAGGTTAGAATCTATTTTTTTCCTTGTATCTTTTGTTGTAAATTATTCTAGTAAATAATATCAGATGGATGTCAAAAGCGCGTTTCTGAATGGTTATATTTCTGAATAACTGTATGTCCATCAACCTCCTCGCTTTGAAAACTCAAAACTTCCAGAACATGTTTTTAAACTTAAGAAATCTCTTTACGGTTTGAAACAAGCTCCCAGAGCAAAACCCCTACAGGGACAACCCCATTTAAATTTGTTTGCGAAAAATCTTGTTGCCTACCTTCCGAATTAGAACATAAAGCCTATTGGGCTATCAAAGCCCTGAATATGGACTATTTGACAGCCGGTGATAAACGTATACTGGATATCCATAAACTGGATTAACTATGTCGTGATGCCTATGTAAATTCCATAACTTACAAAGAACGAACAAAATCCCGTCTTTCGAAATTACGCAGGTGGCATTCACCATGAAATGGTGGCAATTGCCACGGGTCTTGGAACGTCAAAAATGGGACAGAAATGGAAAATTCATTGTTTCCCCATTTTCAACCTATCTTCATCTTCCCAAAACCCATTATCTTCCCTCATTAACTCACAAAAAAATCCCACTCACTCAAATTTACTCTCCATTACTCCACTTCCCACTACCTTCTCCATAAATCTACCAAATTCCTCAATCTCATTCTCACAATTTCACCAAAATACTCCATTTTTCATAAAATCCACAATAATGGAAGCAATGGGTGATGGACATATCATTTTTCGACAAGGAATGGATGGCACCAGGTAAAGGAAGAAATATGAAGATTTGTTGAGTCGGGAGATCTTCTCCACAAGGTATGTTGACAACGCTTGCTTGCACAGGTTAGGAATTGACAATAGTGTTTATTATTTGGTATGGACATTAGGATTGCAAGATCTATTTGAACTTAGAGATTATACTTACGTGAATCTGACACGGGAGTTTCTTAGCTCCCTTATCTACTCCGTAAATCCAAACACAGTAAGCACTGCAGACACAATTAAATTTCGTATGTTTAATATAGAATACGAATATACTACTGATCAACTTACAACATTATTAGGATTTCCTCACGGGGAAGGTGTCCCGTGTAAAGCACCTATAGAAATTGATTGGGCATTTGAGGTAGGTATATTTTGGCCGAATTAATAGGTTTTCCTACGAACACCTTTGAGGGTAACTTGGCTTCGAAAATTCATAACCCGACCATCCGTGTCTTTTGCCAAATGTAGGAAGACACAATTTTTGGCCGAAAATACAAAAATAAGTTTAATGCCAAAGAGATATTCTATCTTTAAGTTGTATTCACACAGAGACCATTAAACTCGTCCCCATTCATGGTGGCCCACATGTGTGTAGTTTTGAAAAAGAAAGGAGCCATTTATTTTGGAGGGTTGATTACCTCCATTGCCCGTGCTCTGGGGCTCGATCAGGAACTAGATATAGTAGAACCTCTACTGCCCTGCACCATTGACCTGCAATTTCTCAAAAACCAGTGGACGTGTAGAGTTAGAAAGACGGGAGGATACCACCTAATGGTTAACAACAAAGACATTGAGAGTGTTGTTTTGCCTTGTCCCGATCATAGCAACATCAGAAGGAGAGAAGATTGGACTTATGATTTGCTTTTCCCCCGCCACTTACCAGGTACCCCAAAACATCCTTTAGGATGATACCACTGACGATGATACCGATAACAAATATGATCGGAGAAATATGCCTCCCATTCATAACCCTCATCCCCCTCATTTTTCACATGCACACATTACACATGTGTCTTCTAACCCTTTTGCAGGTACCTCCTTTGGTTTCTATTATGACAAAGAGATGTTATGGGAACAGAGAGCTCGTGAGGAGGAGCGTGATGACTTGTTTTACACCATGTATGAGCAACAATAAGATATGATGGAGTTCATGCGGGAATCACAACGCCAAATAGACCGCTCCCTGAGATCGGTGATGGAAACCAAAGCTACCATGGCAGCCCAACAGATGCGTCTGCAAGCTTCACAGGCACGTGATTTTGCTCTTGTGCAAGCTAACTAGGCATCTATAATAGGGAACCTCAAGAGTCTACATGTATCCAACGCCTTGCTATCGGCACGAGTCTAGTAGCTCCAAATTTCCCAGAGTTCACGTCACCGAAACCGAAGCCGCCATCCACGGCACCAGGACCAGACATGAGAGGGCAGTGGAGGCCATCAGTAGCCTATCGTCCAGGTTCTACCGTTTCTTTTTCACCTTTTATCAAAACATTGAGGACAATGTTCAGTTTTTTAAGTGTGGGAGAGAAACGTTACTGTTTTCATTTTTTTATTATCGTTTTTAGCTAGATTTATTATTTTAGTATATTGCTTAGGATTTTTATTCACTAGTTTAGTTTGTCTGTTGTGTCATTTCATGTGTTGTCGAGTCTTTATGCGTGGTTTTATGATGTTTATTAATTCTTCCATTTCGTGAGCCATACCAAAAAAATGAAAAAGAAAATAGGTGTTTAATTTGAAATTTTAGGCTATTAGACAAATTAAAGATAGGTTATAGAGACATTCTATGAATCATGGTAACTAACATGTTCGTTTGCCATGTGTGAATAGATAACGGGCTTAATGTGATTGCGCCTGAATGGAAAAGGATGAAAAATGGGATGAGTAAGCTAGGCCTAGACATAATGACTTAATGTAAATTGGTTTGTATAGGAATGAGATTTATGACCGCAAATGGGGAATGTGTTGTTATGATACCCTTAGTTTGCGAGTTAGTACCTATCAATATGGGCTTGAGTGAATTAGAGTCTTTAGCCTAGAATAATTACATGAGCACCATTGTGTTTCTTCTTATGAGAAAGAACGTCTACTTGAGGACAAGCAATGGTTTAAGTGTGGGAGACCTTGATAACTCTAAAACACACCGCATATTTGGCTCGATTTGCACATGTTTTACTGTTGTTTTGATTTCATTTTCAGTATTATGTTGATATTTTGTATGGATTTCAGGTACTTAACCATGTGGAAGCCATACGCGAAGAAATGAGGCAAATCGGATGGGAAACAGAGAAAAATGCACATTTTGCACTCACGGCGACCTGCATGACGATCGCCATGGAGCTAGCCATGATGTGGCTGACGTATCCCATGACCCAACTGTCACAAAGACCAAGTCCCCGCAATTTATGAAGGTGGCGTTCGCCACAGGGGGTATGGTGATCGCCATCCCCTATAAGAGTGAAGCGGTCAAAGGGCTGAAGCATTCTCCCCACTTTCCCCTTTTTTCTCTCACACGAATTTAGCCATATTGACTTGGTTTCCAGGGTTTTGTAACACTACAAATAGAGGTTAAATTTCACATTTTAAGGGATCCAAGCTTAGTACAACTTAAGCCATATATTCATATTTTCGAGAGCTTTAATTCTTCACATCGGAGGATTATCGCATTGCGGTTGCTATTAAGTTTGGAGCAATTTATTTTGGAGCACTTTTAGTTTTATCTTGCCAGCATTTACTTTCCCGTTCAAGTTTTCCTTCGATTTATTTCTTATTATTATCAACTTTATTTATCTCTTTTGTCTATTACTTATTACTATCAACATTATTTATTTATTTTGTTCATTTACGTTATATGCTCGTTATTTTTCTTACCTTACTTTAAAGTCGAAGTTAAATTTATTTCACTGCCCATTCGTAATTTTAATTGAATCGCTTGTTATGTTTAATTTGCAACCCCTCACTTTATTGTTTACTATGACCATGTCCAGCTAATCTACTAGTGCTGGAATGTGAGGACCGTTGATTCGATGGTACTAGATCTGTTATTTCTTTAGGATCAGTATCATTGTTGTTTTGGTTTTTATCTCAATTTTTTAAAAACTAAATTGGTTAGGTTACTACGAGAGTATGATCATAGATACGTCGGGTAAGATCGAAATTCGTCTGGTACCTAAGAAAAAATTGTTAAGTTTTTTATTAATAAACACCGCGAGAGAACTTTGTTAACTAATTAGGAAAAGTTGATCTTTCTAGAAACTGATTTTAAAACTATTTTCGGACGTGTTTATAAGTTTAAATTCCGGTTATCCGAGCAAAAGTCGGGAACCCTTTAAAGTCAAATTTTTCAACCAAAATTACTTTTTTTTATAAGCAACATAATCTAATTTCTAAAAAAAGGTTTTAACACAAAGCGCACCGAGCGCGAGAGCGGATGGTATAATTTAGAGTGTAAAACTCGGTTCTGAATACGCGAGAGTGATGGTTCCCTTTAAATTAGTTCTTTTACAAGGAAGAAAACATTGCCCCGTAAGTAGTTCTACTTAGGAATGATAAGAGTACGACTGATCGATGAGAGTCACATTCCGGTATTGCAATTCTGAATTTATTCAAGTCTATTATTTTTACTTTGTAGTTCTTATTCCTAATATCTTACGATCGCCTTAGATAAACACTGTAGCAGTAGAAAACAATAGATTGACCATTAGGTCTCTATAGGTTTGATAACCTTTTATATTACTTTGATGCACTCTATATACTTGAGGAAAACATCCATCACCATACAACAATACCAAAGTAATTATGAAGCGAAGAACCTTCTTCTTTTATATTGGATTTGTCAACCCCTACCATAACCACACACAATTCAAAAATAATTCAAAAGAACCTTCTTCTTTTTTACTACTTTAACACAAAGCGCACCGGGTGCGAGAGCGAACAATATAATTTAGAGAGTAAACTCGATTCTGAATACGCGAGAGTGACGGTTCCCTTTAAATTAGTTCTTTTACAAGGAAGGAAACATTGCCCCGTAAGTAGTTCTACTTAGGAATGATAAGAGTATGGTTGATCGATGAGAGCCACATTCCGGTATTGCAATTCTGAATTTATTCAAGTCTATTATTTTTACTTTGTAGTTCTTATTCCTAATCTCTTACGATCGCCTTAGATAAACACCGTAGCAATAGAAAACGATATATTGACCATTAGGTCTCTATGGGTTTGACAACCTTTTGTATTACTTTGATTCACTCTGTATACTTGCGGAAAACACCCATCACCACACAACATTACCAAAGTAATTATGAAGTGAATAACCTTCTTCTTATCCGTTGGATTTGTCAACCCTTACCACAACCACACACAATTCAAAAAAAAAAACCTAAAATCTCAAGAAATCTTCAAATGAAACATTAATTACAATAAAAGTCTTCCTCACAAATCTCACACCTTAAAGATGAGAGTTAGATCCAAACGAAAATGGATAAAACAAAAGGTAAAAGATGAACGATTTCGTTTGCAAAACTCAAAAAATGAATCAAAACCTTTTTGAAATTTGATAGAAAGAGTGTGTTGAGAATTCTAAATCAATAGTGGAAGTCCATACACACGCTTTTTCTGAAGTATATATTTTATGTATATAGTTTTTGTAAGCACACATAGAGTTTTTACTCGTTACTGTGTGACAAATCCATTGTATTAAACATGTGTTAATCTTCTTTCTTAGAAGCAATATTGTAAACACAGTCTTGTAAATCTCAAATTGTTTGAGTGATTTCCTTGAGTGACTAGGTTTTAGTTAGATAGACTCAAGAAGACAAAGACGGCTTGTCTTTCGTTGTCTGTAATCCGCTTCAGTTATAGTGAATTAAATCATTGTTGGGAAGGCAAAATCACCTTAGTATGATGGACTGGAGGTAGCTTCGTTAACAACGAACTAGTATAAAAATAACTTTGTTATTTTTCTTGTTCGTGTTATTGTTTGATTGAGTTAGTTTTGAAAAATCTTTCATTTTTAGAAACCCAATTCAAACCCTCATTTCTTGTGTTTCTTGCCACCTTCATATCTAACTATAGAAAAATTCAATAATTGATTCTAAACACTATGAAAGCATTTTTTATTAATTAGGAAAAAACCATTTTTTAAAAAGGTGATTTAAAGAGTATAAGAGGACACGCGAAAGAGGATGTTTATACGCTTAAAATCCGGTACCAATCATGTGAAAGCGGACATTACCTTTAAATTAAATTTTCTACCTTAAGCAACTTTTTGAGTAACTAAAATCAATTATTTTCCAAAAGGAATTTTACATTGTAACATGTTGGATACACGAAAGCGGGTAGTTAGAATACATAGCTAAAATCTGGTGTCGGTCATGGAAAAACGGGCAATACCTTTAAACTAATTCTTTTTTTACAAGAAAATATTGTCTCATTATAAATATAAGTAATGACTTTGTGGGCGCTGTCATACCCCAAAATTTTCCCTACTTTTTTTCTCTTCATTTTTCACCTAACTTATGGTTTTATTAATTTGCATATACTTGTCTATTTGATCATGCATTTAGGTTATTCATCAGCATTAGCATGTTTTAACAAGTTCAGACCAAAGGTTCGGTAATAATGAATTTGTTCTTCGAGGTAGATATGATTTGGTAATTATTCAGATTTATTTCCCGTATTACTCGTGGTGCATATCATCTCTTTATTTGAGATTCATGGTTATCAAGGCGATTGAAATCATCGTCACTTAATTCGGGGGTTTGTTTGGATTCCAAGGAAAGGTAAAAATTGGAATAAAAGGAAGATTTCATTCATTTATTGGAAAATAATGGATTACAAGGAAAGAGGATAAAAAACTATCTCTTTTGGTACAATTAACTTTTTGGTCAAACATTGACTTTTTGGTCAACTGTTAACTTTTAGTCAATTGTCGACCAAGACTCAATTTTGACTCCTGAGTTTTGCTAGACCTATTCTACAAGCATTTGATCAATGGATTCATTATCATTCATCATAAATGACTTGTGTCATGATTACATCAAGTGTTAATTTCCAACAAATTCTATCTTCCATCAAGCTTCACTTCAATACTTATTTTTCAACACTTTCCAACATTGTTTCAAGCCCAAAAAAATTCATAATTTGATTCATTAATGCTTATTTTCAACATAAAATCACTTATTAAAAACACTTAAAACCATGGGTTAAGTCACTCAAAATTCAAGGCAAAGGTGGTAAAAAACCAAAAGTAAAAGCATTCAAATTCAAGTTAATTACTACTGACTATTTTCCTTACATCCTAACTTGGTACTTTTTCTAAACTCAAACAACATTGGTCTTTAACTACCTCATTCCTCACAATCATTCAATTACTCAATTAACCCTTAACTACCATAACTTCCAAACTAACACAAGAACATTGTGTGGAGAGCATTTATGACTCCTACAATGATGTCCTTCAAGATCAAGACTGGGACGAAAGGGTATAGGTTCATAAATTACCAACCCAACCTGGTGGCTCGATAATTCGGTCTAAGCCCAATGCTACTAAAATCTTTAGTGTCTCATTCTTCTGACATCATGTGGGTTGGTTGACAATTGAACTCCAACGACCATGTGGCTTGCCTAAACTTCCACACAAAAACTCAACAACTTGAGCTTCCTGTATTCAAATTCCAACATTCCTTCTTCACCACCGAAGACCTTGACAAGTGGTGGATGCATATCAATGTCAATAATTCTCCATCTAAATGTTTATGCTGAAACTAGTTAATGCCTTTTCCATCTTAGCTGGCGAACCATTGACTGACAAACCCACTCCAACTGATCCTATTGAGGATGCCTAAATCATTGACGATGTTGAGACTCCTTCTAAAAAGGTAATCACTATTTTCCTGGAATTTCTTTTATTCATTAGGAAAACAAACTGACTATTTGGTGAATTTGCTTTCTAGGGTCAGAAACGTGTCCGAGTTACATCAGCCCTAAATAAGCCCAAAAAAAAACCAAAAGCAACAGTTGCTGAAGGTGGGGTTCTGATACCAACATGCATTCTCATACTCTACCTTCTCCGACCGTTCCAAACTCAACTCCATCCACCCCTCTTAAAAAGAAGAAAAAGGTTCCAACTAAAAAAACGGCTCAAAAAGTTGTTTCTTCGAGCGTTGCAAGGACTTATACTCTCGACAATCTCTCTGAGATTTTTAAACATATTGGTCATGAAGAGCCTACTCCAACTTCTCCTCCCAAACCTCCAACTCCTAAGGTATTGGACACTTCTCCTCGTCTATTTTTTGTGTAATTCTCCCTTGATACTAATTCTGCGTTCTTTCCTTAGGGTTCTCCGGCTAAGTCGACTTGTATTGCAAATGTTGATGATGCAACCGTAGTTGTGGATCTGACGGAGATTATTGATCCCTTGAGACCCCAAAGGTAAGATGAGTTTCAAAGCATGTCGATTGAAGGCAATCAAGATCCCGACACGCATAAGATTCAGGGTCCTTCAACTGCTACTGGTGGCGAGACCCATTCGGCTGATAAAGGAAAATCAACTCCCCTAGCCTTTGAGAAAGGTGCCCCCTTATGCAAGATAAAAGTTCCAATAGTTTTCTTAATTCGGAGGAGATTCTCTCTTTGAAACAACAAAATCTAGCAGAGACTTTGAGAAGGCTGCAGAAGCTTCGCCAAGTGTCGATTGATGCTCAACCCTCTAGCTCGACTGCCATAAATGGATGCTTCTGTCATTCTCAAAGTCCAACAGCTGAAAACCTATTTGTTTGAGCGTGAAATTTTGGCCATCATCGCAGAGGAAGAGGCCTTGGGGGTCAACGTCCTCAAAATGCTTGACGAGATTTCTCGACACAAGCTTCCTACTCCTGTGGCAAAGTACCTGATTGAATTTGAAGCCTTCTTCACTCAACTTGTCAAAGACCTCACTCTTCGTCGACACTCTAACTTCCAAATTAAAATAAAACCCAACAAGATGAGACAAGAATGGGACTTCGGTGAAATTTATGAGAGGAAACTCAATGATTTTGAGGCCAAGAAGCAAGAACGTTTCAACAAGCAGCAAGCCTTCGACCAACAAATCTCATACTATCAGGCTTAAGTAGCTAAACTTACCAAGAAAATTGTTGAAGTTTAGGAACAAAAAGCTTCCTTGGACTCAACTGAAACTCTTCCAGCTCAAGACATTGTTGATCAGGATATTCTCAAAGGAATTTCACATGGTGAGAAAGCCCTTAAAACTAAAACGAGGATTAGCCAACTGCAGGAAAAGATGGACCTTCTCAACAACATGATTGATCATGAGAAGACTCTTTTTGAAGGATTTAAGTCTAGATTTCCTGCCTAATGTACTTTTCCTTGTCGAGACAATGTAACTCCGTCCAGAGATTTTGTATGCCATCTTGGCTTTGATAATTGATGACAAGTTTTATTACCTTTTGATTTGAATCTCTTGGAGCATAGGTTTATATTTTTTCAAATATTTTCCATTTACCCTTAAGATTCGTCGATCAATACCCAGCTCTTGAATTTCATAGGCATTATTCGTAAACATTTGGATTACTTGAAATGGTCCCTTCCGATTTGGTGACCATTTTCCTAAAGTTCGATCTCTTTGATCCATAGGTAAGATCACCTTCCAAACGTAATCATTTATTGCAAAGGTTTTTGTCTTAACCTTTTTATTGTACGCTTTGGCCACACACACTTTTTATCGTAACAACATGTCTATTGCAGCCAACCTTTCTTCGTCTAAATCGGTCATTTCGTCGAACATCAGTCTCCAATATTGTTCCGAAGGAATGTCGTTTTGCCGATGCGCCCTAACTGATTGTAAACAGGTTTCTGCTGGAAACATGGCATCATGCACAAATGTCAAACGAAAAGGCGTTGAATTGGTTGCCTCCTTTGGGGATGTTCTACAAGCCCATAAAATTTGATATAATGTTTTATGCTAATTCTTAGGTTTCTTGGCAACATGTTTTTTGATTAACCCAATTATCACTTTATTGGCTGCCTCGACTTGTCCATTTGCTTGGGCATAGTGAGGTGTGGAAGTAACCAACTTGAATCCCGTTTCAGCAGCAAACTCTTGCATCTTTTGACCAACGAAAACTAAACCTTGATTTGTAGTAATGGTTTCAGGAATTCCAAACATATACACAATGTGTTTTTGAATGAACTCGATCACAACCTCTTGATCCACTTTTATCAAAGGGGTAACTTCTATCCATTTTGTGAAATAGTCTATACCTACCAAGATAAATTTTTGTTGTTTTGACGAGGCTGGTTGAATCTCACCGATGACATCTAACGCCGAACCTCGAAAGGGTCGAGGCTTGATGATTGCATGAAATTCAATAGCTGGCACATATTGAATGCTTGCATGTATCTGACATTCTTGACACCCTTTGTCAAAGTCAATACAGTCTTTTAACACACTTGGCCAGTAAACACCTTGTCGAAATAATAACCATTTCCTTTTATGGCCAGCTTGGTGAGCTTCATATATTCCACTGTGTACCTCAGACATTGCCAAGTATGTGATAACGAGAAATTGTATCATGTTTTTAGGCTTATGTCGCATGTTATTTGCATTTATTTCAATATTTTTTATCACCTTTTAGTTTATTTTTATTCGTTTTGTAGTTGTTAGCGAGTTTCAGTGCGGATTCGAAAGCAAATCGAAAAAGGAGAAAAAGAGCAAGATTCTGCCCATCTTACCCCAATGGCATTTGCCATGTGTATATGGCATTCTCCATTGGCCTTGCCTCCCACGTCATTTAATAACCAAGGCAATGGTGTTTACCATTATCATGCAAACAACGGTTCTGTGGAAATGGGCGGTTTTGTGCAATTTTCTCCAACTTCTTTTCCCTCCACTTTGCTTGTACGATCAAGGGGAGTTACATGGATGAAGACCTCTATAAATAGAACTCTTAGGGGTGTTTCATGGTATCCAAGTTATGCGAAAGCTCTATTGAAATTGCTTCGTAGTCTTAGGCATAAATTCACATGTAAAAGTGACAATAACTCACATTGAGGGAATGTCACACTTGTTTTCTTTTAACTTTCATTGTACTCTTGGATCAAGAAAGGGCTTGTCAGAATTTTCAATTCAATTCAAGTTTCCGTTTTCTTTAATTTCAGGTTTTTACTGCTTTATTATTTATACTTGTTATTGCCTTTACTACATCACATGCCATGTTGTTTTTAAGTTTAGTTGCTTTGATCATGTTGTTTTTAATTAAAATTGTCTTGCTAAATATTCTTGAGTCCGATGTATGAGGACTGTCGTTACTGACGGGACTCGGTAGAAACAATAGGCGTGAAATTGTGATTAAATTTTGTTTTGGTTTTAGCTTCCAATTGTATGTTTCATTGTTTTGATACGAGAATGAAGAACAAACTAAGGTTCTAGCTGATAGCGCGAGAGTGTGAGGAAGGAACCAAATAGTGGAAACTAGGCATCGATCCTAAAAATAGCGAGAGCGCTTTAGGAATCATTTAGAATCTCATTGGTTTTCAAAATATGCTTTCTAATTGAAACGGACGAGTGAGAGCAAAATCATGTGGTTAGAGGTGTGGTTTTAGTCAATAGCGCGAGAGTGTGAGAGAGAGTCTTTAAATCAATATTTTCTATAGAATGTAATAAAATCGTAATTAGTACTTGAATTCTACCTAATCCTTTAGGAACACGGAATCCATATTCCGGCCTCGTTTTATCGTCATTCTCAAACCTCTAGACTTATATTTCCATTCATATCCTTTTAACCCTTAGCCTTAGCTTTGCAATTGCAACGATAGATAACATTAGTTTGATTATTAGTCTTTGTGAGTTTGACAATCTTTTAAAACTACACGATAAACTATATACTTGCAGTTGTTTTCCGACAGACACGTCCGTCGCGATCGGTATTTGGCGCCATTGTCGGGGACTAATTTAGGCAATATTGTGCTTCAGTTTTTGTGCAGTATAGACTAAGGAAACTTTTATTTTATTTACCCTTCTAAACCGTCAATTGTATGCCAAGCACTCGCTCAAAAAGCGAAGAGCTAGAACAACCAGTTGACGAAGTCGAGGGTTT
The DNA here is from genome assembly GCF_024323335.1 of Lathyrus oleraceus. Classification (NCBI taxonomy): domain Eukaryota; kingdom Viridiplantae; phylum Streptophyta; class Magnoliopsida; order Fabales; family Fabaceae; genus Lathyrus; species Lathyrus oleraceus. The sequence continues at coordinate 226,789,498 of NC_066584.1, forward strand.
TATTAATTTACAACGTCGAGTTCACAATTTTTGAATTAAGTATAATCTTCCTTTTCCCAAACAAAAATCAGAATCTAAACCAGTAATGGTTGAAGGACCACAAAATCGTCCTCTTAAGTATTATGTTGTTCCTTCACAGGAGGAACCACACAACAACATTGTTGTCCCTGCCATCAACCGAAACAATTTCGAGTTAAAACCTTTGTTGTTATCAGTCGTTCAACAAAACCAATTTTCATGCAGTCCTACAGACGATCCAAACTTACATTTGTCAGTGTTTGTGTAGTACACAGACATAGTGAAAGCAAATGGTGTCTGAAGCTAACGAAAATATACCAGAGCGTATCGCACGCTCGAACATACAACAGAGTCACCATTGAACTTTATTTATTCCAGAAGGAAAGGGAAAACATCGATAAAACCCGGGGAAAGAGATATGTTGGGTAAGGAAGTCGGTTATGCAATGGGAAGGTATTAGCACCCCAAACATCCATGGTACTCCATGGGAACCGTTTTGATTGTTCTTGCTTAAATAGGTGTTATATCTAAGATTACTCGCAAAAGAATGGGGAAAGGAAGAGGAAAAGATAAAGTACCCAGTGAGGATTGGAGCCCTCATGCCTACGTATCCTCATAGTGCAATGAGAAATTCAGAGCTTTGCAGTTCAAGGAACTAGAGGCGGGAGATGGAAAGAATTGTGATCAAAGTATGGTCTGAACCATAGAATTGTGTTTTGAGCTCCAACAAGGGTGAAAAGATGAACCCAAGAGTAAGGTGGCTATTACCAGTACGCTGGCTAGTAGGACCACCATTATAGGGTAAAGCCAAAAAGACGAAGAAATAGGTGTTTGGGCACAGTCCCAAACATCTCTTGGTTCACAAGGTGACACGAGAAGGAGCGCAAAGAGAGAGTTTATCTAGCTCAGAGAATAGGTATATCACATGGAGTGAATGAAGATAGAATATGGATGTATCATGGATATGAACGGAATGAAGTTACCTAAGTCACAAAATTGAATATTTGGTGATGAGTGGTTGAAGAAGTATTATCTGAGATTGAAAGGTGAAAGTGTATTAGAATCCGTAAGAGAAATGGGATTTGTACCATAGAGGGAAACGACTTTAACCGATACGTGGACTAGTAGGACCGCCACTATAGGGTGATTAGCCAAAAAGGAGGAATTAAGTGTTTGAGGGTGTAGCCCAAACAACTCTAGGTAGAAATGCAGAGTATTCACCATACGTCCTAAAAGGGTATGTATGGAATTCCAAAGAAAGTGTATTTCGATGTCAAAGAAATAGTATGTCATTGGGTGAACGATTTATGATCGATGGAAGGTAATGAATAGTGAAATATATGAATGGTGCCCTAAGGCGGAAGAAGGAATAATTAGAAGTATGCTCGCCAAGGATTCGCATCCTCGTGCCTACGTATTCTCATTGTGTAATGAGAAAGTCAGAGCAATCATACAATGACGAAGAGTATAATCTGTACCAACAGAATGGTGTCAAAAGGTATTGGTCTAAGCAACAGGGACTCACAAGACAAACCCAATTTCAAAGATTAATTGCCATGAAACAAGGAGAGAGAGAGAGAGAGAGAGAGAGAGAGAGAGAGAGAGAGAGAGAGAGAGAGAGAGAGAGATTTGTCTAAGCAACGGGGACTCACAAGACAAGCACCACTTCAAGGAATGGTTGCAGTACTGTATAGTATAAGGAATAGTGTATCACTGGACGGGGAATAAATAGTTAGAGATCAAATAAGAATAGTATCTTGGATCCAAGAAGGAGATAAACTCTAAATCAAAGAGTAAGGTAGGAATTTACCAGTACGTGGGCTAGTAAGACCGCCACTATAGGGTAAAGCCAAAAAGAAAGACTAAATTAAATGTTTGGGCACAGTCCCAAACAACTCTCGATTGATGAGGTGGACGGTCGCTAGATCGTCCTAAAAGGATAGATAAGGAGTCCAAGGAGAAGTATGACTGATCTCAAAAAGATGGTCTTGATTAAATGAATGAAGAATGATTGATTGATAAATAGGGTAGATTGATAAATAAGATAGCTCGCGAAGAATCTGGATTCTCCTGCCTACGTATCTTATAGTGCAATAAGGAAATCAAAGCTTTTGTAGTTTAGCCCACTAGGGTTGGAAAAAAAGGTGATTGAAGGCAAAAGAATGATTGAACGGTTTAATTGAAATGATTAGAAATGGAGAATGAGTAGACATGATAGTTATAGGATAAGAATCACACTAAAGTCTATTAGTAAAGGTGGATACGATAAGCAACGAGTCAAATGTCTCGCACCCAAAGATACCCAGAATAACTGTAGGAAAGCTCTAGTCTCATTCCTTCTTTACTGCTTAAGGCTCGTGGCATGCAATTCTCATCATGGAGAAAGAAGAGTCTTTGTTGTTGTTTCTTGTAATGATTAAGAGAGAAAGACTTGACAATTGATTGATAGGAATCATGCTAAAGTCTATGAATAAGGGTGAACGCTTTGAGTATTTGGGGCCTACGCCCCATACGCAAAGTCGCTCTAGACAAGGATATGAGAAACTCTGTCTTATCATTCCCTATTACTTAAGGCTCGTAGCGCATGATACTTCTCTTAACTGACAAGTTGTTGGTGAAGAATCTTCATTGTTGATCCTTGTGTTGATGTTGATTTTGCATGAAGATGACTTGGTAGTTTAATCGATTCGAATTGCACTAAAGTCTACGAATAAGGACGAACACTTTGCATATTTGGGGTCTACGCCCCATACGCAAAGTCGCTCTAGACAAGGATGGGAGAAACTCCGTCTCATTATTCCCTATTACTTAAGGCTCGTTTCGTACAATTTGGATCGTGTTTACCAAGTGTTGACCTTTGATTTATCTTGTATAATATGCTGCTTGATGTGACTGAGGATGCCTTGATTGAAGATTTTGACTTGAGGCTTCGAGCTCCACAACTTACAATAAAAGTCTTATTAAGTGACCAAGGGTCTTTTGGTCACTCAATTTAGATTGTGGGATTATACAAGTTCAAAGAATTTAATTGATCAAAATTGCTTTTAATCAATTTGAATCGGAGGGCTTGAAATGATTTGGAATTAGGTTAGTCCTAATCTAAAGGTGAGAAATTAAGTCAAACTAACCTAAGGAATCATGTTATAGTTGATTGAAAATTCTATGTTAAAGATCCTAGGGGAATATATTAATGTTGGTAAAAAATCTTGATTAAAAATCTATGTTAATTCTATTCCTAAGGGAGCATGTGATTACATGGTGCAAATAACCAAAATGGCCTCTAAGGGGTAAAATGATCAATTTACAAATACCCAAATATTAACACCAATTGAATTCTAGTTAAAATCTAACTATAGCCTAAAATCGATTAATTCCTAAAGCTTGATTTTAACCTAATTGTTTAGGGATTAACTAAGTTCTAAAAACCACTAAAAATCTCTATTTTATCTAGTTAGGACTATATTGAAATCCATGAAAAACTATATAAGATTCAATTAATAGCTAAACTCTAATTAAATCTAATTGCCTAAATTCTAGTTTTTCTAATCAAAATTAAATTCTAAAATTTCTAATTAAAATAAAATCAAAATCCTAATTAAAACTAAATTCTAATTCTAATTAAATATAAATCCAATTACCCTAATCAAGATAATTAACAAGGTCTAATCTCAATATTAAGGTCTAATTGAAATTATTAACAAGATATGCCCAAATAAACAGGGGGTGCAAACTTGGCAGGGAAAGTGTGAACAGTAATGGAGTGACGAATGGGCTTTAGGCCCTAAGTCTTCTCAAAAAGGCCAAAAAACCAAAGCTTGGACTCAGTGGGGGTGTGGTAATGAAGAGAGATGGTGTGTTACCAAAGAAATAATGGTGGGCCTTGGATTCAACAGATTTCCCCGACCCAAACTTCTTGAACTAGGTCGTATATGGCGCCTCTTAACACAAATGGGAGAGAGAAGATTCAGCATTTTGACGTTTCACTTGGCACAGACTTGCGTTTCATGTGTTATTACCGTTTGTCGTTGGCATGCTGCAGTTGTTGGTGTGCGCTTGGCTTTGCTTTTCTGCAGCTTGCACTTGCTTGGAAGCTGCTTGGAGCTTGTGGCCATGTAGTTTCTACTACCGATCTTGTTTTCCGTTTTCCTTTCTTGTCTTGATATGCACTGAACAAAGAATGGGCCCATGGCTTATGTAATGTAACAAAGGATTTTTAGTCAATAGATTTGGATTATGTATGGATAATGAAACAGAATATTGAATGGATAATGGTTAATTGATTTAGAAAATGGATAGCATGTAAAATGGTTGGTAAAAATGGATAGTTGGATTATAAAAAAAATGGATTAATTTGGTTACTTGGATGATGAATGGTTTGGGCTGCATCTATTGGGCTTAATGCATGTTAATGCTGAAAAACAGAAAATTTTACCTTGTACCCCTACGATTAATCCCATACCCCTACAAAAATTTAAAAATTCCCATTTTACCCTTAATTGGTTTTAACCAATTTACCATTTCATTTTTACCATTCAGTTGAAAATTCCAAAAATTACACTTTCACACCCCTCGCACCGGAACACTTGCAAAAAGACTTCCGGTATGTATTTTTGCAAACCGGAAGACTTATGGGAAGACTTCCGGAACACAAAAAAAAACAAACCGGAACACTTAAGGAAAGAGTTCCGGTTCACATAAAAAAATTTCAAAAAAAATTTGCATACCGGAACTCTTTGGAGAAGAGTTCCGGTTTGCTTTTTTTGTGTACCGGAAGTCTTTCTTTAAGTCTTCCGGTACGTGTTTTTTTTTTTTTTTTTTTTTTTTTTTTTTTTTTTTTTTTTTTTTTACAGAAATGGAAAATCTTCCCAAAATATGTGTAGATACTACTGATGCGTTTATGACGACGGAAAGATTTGGTACACGAGAAGAGGTTATCAGATGGATTAAAGAGGTTGGAATCGACAATAAAGTAACTGTTATTATCAGTCGTTCAGATACTAAAACGGGGAAGAGAGGGAGAAGTAACAAAATAATATTTGGCTGTGATAAAGGTGGGAAACACAAGATTAGTGATAGTGGTACCCAAAGTGCGTCCAAGAAATGTGGATGTCCATTTAAAATCAAGTCGACTCCGGCGAAAGATGGATCTGGTTGGAAGATTGATGTAAAATGTGGGTTACATAATCATGGTTTACCTGATAGATTAGAAGGTCATTCGTTTATTGGTAGGTTGACCACAGATGAGAAGCAACATGTCGCTGATTTGGCAAAGAGACATGTAGCACCTAGAAACATTTTGCTTTCCTTGCAAGACAAGTTTCCTGAGAATGTCACTCGTATTACGCAAGTATACAAGCATAAGAGTGTGATAGAAAAAGAGATAAGAGGTCCAAGGAGTGAGATACAATTATCAAAGAAGCAACCACAATTCATTGTTCAATTTCCTAATCATATTAGGTCATACATTGAAGATGTAGTTAATGTTGAATCAGATGGTAATTGTGGATTTAGAGTCATTGCATCATTGCATGGATATGGTGAGGATGGTTGGTCAATGGTTCGCAGAGAGTTGGGGTTGGAATTAATAGACAAGGATAGGTCAACTTTGTATGACAAGTTATTTTCTAATCGGTTGTCAGCTGTGAGAGAATCTTTGATGATAGAATCGTTTGGTTCACAGCCACCTGAAAAATGGATGAGTCTACCAGATATGGGTTACTTGATAGCCAATCGTTATAATGTTGTACTTGTTTGTTTAGGCAATCCGTGCATCACTTTCTTTCCGATGACAAGTTCACATTCACCAAATGTCTCTATTTATTGCATTGGTTTTGTTAACCAGAATCATTGGGTTCAGGTATGTATTTTTATGTCTAAATATTTTAATTATTCCAGTTAATATTTTATGTTATATGACTTAATCTTTTAATTATTTTACTTTATCAGGTTAACATGAAAGAGGGGTTTCCATTGCCACCGGTCACATTAGATTGGAAGAAATTTCGTTCTCATATAGCAACTACTTGGATGCTAGGATTTGCAGGACGTATGCAACATTGGCAATTACTTACACCTGTATTAGCATGATTATGTAATCAAAACATAAATATGTAATCAAAACATGAAATCTATATTATTATGTCTATTATATTCAAAGCTTAATACATATAATCAATGTGAACGAGAAATATGCAAAGCTTCAAATAAATCAGAAAACTGTGGATCTTCCTCTTCAGCATTAACCTGTCTCAGATAGCGACGAATCAATGTAGATACACGAGCCCAATCAGGATCAGATGGCCCGGCGTCGTATACAGGAACGGGTACCTCTCTAGGAGCGTCACGATGGGGAGGGACCAACCGTGGATGGGAAACACGATAATACCACTCCAGATAACCGTCTACTACCTCAGATGGAGTGGTGGCCACGGAAGATGAACCGATCACATCGACAACACTCTGATGGTAACTGATCCAATCAACATCAATATCCGTCGCCATCATACAATCCAGTGGTGGGGATGGAACATACTGTCTATACCCGAACTGACGTAAACATCTATCAGGCAAGTATGGAACAACTGTTTCATCCCACTTCAAACAGCCCCTGTAAAGACATATCTCATCAAATACACGCCATGCTCTATGATCCTCAAATGGTCGCCAGATGACGTCGGTAGGTGTCAACTCGTCCAAAATAGGTCGTAAATCATCGACCTTCAGGACTCCCTGTCTATATGACCATCTCATCGCTCGGGGAAGACCACAGTTTCCAGCAGGATTCCAATTCTCCCCTCTTTTTCCAACAGTTGGAAAATACTCGTGAATCCAACACTGTTACAAAATAAAAACATAATAAATAAAACAAATTAAGTTACAATATTTTATAAAATGAATCCAACACTTAATTAACAAAATTAAATTATATACCTGTAGGAGAGTAGGATATCCACCTAGCTGTTTGCAACTGTACATGGACGCATCTCCAAGATATCGGTAGAGGGTAACTAGTGCAGCTGCTCCCCAACTATATCCTGAACATCCATCCAAGTCCCTAAACAGGAGGAGGTATCGTGCCTCTACAAGTGTAAAGGTCTTATCAGCAAATATGGTGGAACCCACCAACATCAATAGATATGCTCTAGTCGCATATGCCCAGCTGGAAGCAGCCCTATGATGTACGAATATATCATATAACCACTCCAACTTGTAATACGACCCCCTGCAGCTCCGAACATGTGACTGTGCCTGACTCTGTGACACTCCTAGGTAGTCCACAGCAAGTTCAACAGCTAGCTCTTCAGTCACATCCTGAGGACTCCAAAAGATACCCCTAATGGGCAAGTGAAGTAGACATGCGACATCATCTAAAGTAATGCTCATTTCACCAAACGGCATGTGAAATGAAGATGTCTCTAGATGCCATCTTTCCACAAATGCAGAGACAAGATTTGTGTCTATCTTGTTCAGACTCGTTCTCTGCAGTGAAGCTAAACCGGATCTAGATACCCAACTCTCCATCTGTGGTGGAAGAGCCAATGGAACCCTAGAATTCAACTTCAGTCCATGTCCGGCAACCTTCAACTCTTTCTTTGGTCCTCTTTCCTAAAAACAATTAAAACACATATTAGAAAACAAATTATAAAATATTCAACTATTATTCATTTTCAAATATAGTCCGTTTACTTACCTCACCGAACCATATATGTCGAGCAACATGATGCTCGTACTTCACCAAAAGCGATGTATCGTACGGCCCTCCTGGATATCCAGTCGGCTCAGCTGCAGCTGCAGATGAAGATGCACCCCGGTCTAACGTGCGGACTGGAATCCGGCCATCTGCACCTCTTCTTCGAACCACTGCAAAAATAATGTAAAAAAAAATAATTAAAAAAAAAAAAAAAAAAAAAAATTACGTACCGGAACACTTCAAAGAAGAGTTCCGGTACACATCATCCAAACCGGAAGACTTGAAGAAAGTGTTCCGGTATATAAGTATACAAACCGGAAGACTTTCTAGAAGACTTCCGGTTCAGTGTCCAAAAAAAACAACAAACCGGAACACTTAAGAGAAGTGTTCCGGTATACAATTTTCAAACCGGAAGACTTACTCTTAAGTGTTCCGGTATACAATGCAAAAACGCCAAAAAATTTTCTTCTCCGGAAGTCTTCAACGAAAATGGTAAAAAAATTTTGAAACGGAAAATATACCCTATTTATATGAGGGTATTTTGGTCAAAAAATTTTAAATGTAGGGGTATGGGTACAATTGTAGGGGTATAGGGTAAAATTTTCTGAAAAACAATGATGAATAAATGGGTCAACTCTCGAATAACACATTCATGGCCCATTAGTAAAAAAAATGATTCTAAAAATTGATTTGAATTTCAAAATTAATTTGATTTATCAAAAATTAATTTGAATTTCCAAAATCAACCTGAATTTCCAAGATTAGCTTGAATTTCCAAAAATTAACTTGAATTTCCAAAATCAATTTGAAACAATGATGAAATGGTTATATACATATATGCTAAATGCAATGATCAAGTATGGCAAGTTGAGTTGACCAAAAAGTCAACAGTTGACCAAAAGTCGATTGATGCAAAAGATGATGAAATGGACTTCTCTGATTAAGAATGTGTGTTTAAGAGGGATTCATGAACCAATTAGAACCAATGTATTTTGCGAATAAAAGACAGTGACACCTAGTGATCATGCCATGACTTGATCAAACTGAGTCAATGAACTTGGGATCAAAGAAGCTCAATGGAATTAATGGATGAAATGACTTGGGTCAAATGTGATCAATGACCTGATGCAGTGGTATGTGAATGCAAGCATGCTTGGAACCAACAAAAACAAACCATGTACTAAGGGTTTAGCTAGCCAAAATTCAAATCTAAATAATCAGCCAAAGGCCTCAAACTAAAAAGTAACCAGCATAAGCAATGTGTCATTGTCAAGAACCGCAGTTAGGGTTTCCAACCCTCCTCAAGACGTACTGTTCGCCAACCTCCAGGTCAATGATTAGGGTTTCAACCCAAGCATAAAGCTACACAAGCATAATCTCAAACCATGGGCCTACTATCAGGGTTTAGAAGCCAAGTCAGATGCATAGAAGGTCAGACACCCGATCCTATAAGAAGAAAATCAGGGATTAGGGTTTCGATCCATATGACGTGCAACACCATAATTTTCAGGCCAAACCTGATTTTATCAACCGCGAACCTTAAATGTATGATACTTATTAGAAAATGTTAATCATGGATGAATGATGAGTATGCATGAGTATATACGGGTCTCAAGTCATAGGTCAGATAAAAAAGAAAAATGAAGGGCAAATTTTGGGGTACAACAATGTCAATCCCGAAGCAATTAGACTACGCCTTTTCCATTTTCCTTAAGAGATATAGCTAGAGCTTGGCTCCAGTCTCTACCTTCGAACTTTGTAACCACATGGCACAAGTTGAAGAAAGTCTTTTTTGCCTGATATTTCCCACCAAGCAAGATGGCTATGCTAAGAGCTCAAATCAACGAATTTAAGCAAAAAGAAAGCGAATCTCTTTTCGACGCTTGGGAAAGATACAAGGACATGATGAGACTTAGTCCACACCATGGACTTAAGCAATGGTTGATTATCCATATTTTCTATAATGGTCTTTTGTACAACACTAAAATGAATTTGAGTGTTGCAGCTGGCGGTGCTTTAATGGACAAACCTTATGATGAAGCCTATGAACTCATCGAGAACATGGCTCAAAATCACTTCCAATGGGGAGGTGAACGTGCTATTGTAGAAAAACCAACTCCAAAAGGCGGAATGTACGAAGTTAATGGCATAGACTGCGTCAATGCTACAATGGATGCACTTACTCAAAAGATCGAAAGCTTAGCCATAACACCAGAAGCTACCATAGTTGCAGTAACACCAAACTGTGAATTGTGTGGAACCCCTGGGCACACTAATGTTGATTGTTAGTTATTGGCTGGTATTCCTACCGACTGGTATTCCTACCGACCAAGTAAATTATGCTCAAGGAAACCCATATTCCAATACCTATAATCCTGGCTGGAGAAATCATATGAAATTTTCTTATAAAAATTAATAATGCTTTATTTCCTCCAAACCCAACACCTGTTATTCCACCTGGGTATCAGAAAGGAGCCCCTGTTGCTCCATAAGCATCTAGAAAGTCAAATTTAGAGATCACGATGGAAAACTTTATGAATGCTCAAGCTCAACAAAACAAGGATTTCACAAATCAAAATGCTCATACTAGCAAACTGGTGAAGCAAATGTCAAGTAATCTTGATGTTATGGTTACCCATAATAAAATGTTAGAAACACAAATTTACCAAGTAGCTCAACAACAAGCAACAATAGCAACCCCAACCAGAGCATTTCCTGGTCAACCACAACCAAACCCAAAAGTTCATGCTAATGCTATCACATTGCAAAGTGGGACAAAATTAGATGAACTGGTTGACCCAAGACTCCAAAACCCATCCATGTATCAAAACTCTGGTAAAGAACTAAAAAGGTAAACGAACCAACCGAAAATGGAAAGGAAGACAAAAGTGGAGAAGCAAGAGATAAAGAAACACCTTATGTGCCTCCGCCACCATACAAACCACCTATACCTTATCCTCAAAGACTTGCTAAGTCTAAAAATGAAGGACAATTTAAGAAATTCGTAGAACTTCTGAAGCAGCTTAATATCACTATACCATTCACAAAAGCCATTACACAAATGCCTTCATATGCTAAATTCCTTAAAGAGATCTTATCTAATAGGAAAAAGCTGGAGGATAACGAAACCTTTATGCTTACTGCTGAGTGTAACGCTATTATTCAAAACAACATGCCTCCTGAGCTGAAAGACCCAAGTAATTTTCCCATACCATGTGTAATTCGAAATTTTATCATAGACAAAGCTTTATGAGACTTAGGAGCCAGTGTTAGTTTAATGCCTTTATCCACATGCAAGAAACTCAATTTAGGATAACTAAGACCAACGAAGATGTCTCTACAACTAGCTTACCGTTTTGTTAAATTTCCAATAGGTATGCTAGAGAACATTCCCATTTGTATAGGTCAATTCTACATTCCCACCGACTTTGTAATAATGAATATTGTCATACCCCAAAATTTGTCCATTAATCTTGCAAAACATTTCTCGAAGCACTCCAACTTATTCTACGAGGCACTGACCTTAAAGGAACAAAAGCCCAGCTCACAATAGGCCCAATCCAGAAAAAGGCCCAAACTAGCTTGCTCGCTAGGCAAGCAACTCCTTCGCCTAGAGAAGCTTGCGAATACCAGAATTATTGGGCTTCATTCTGAGCCCATTAGGTCACAGATGGCCTGCTCGCTAGGCGAGCAAATCCTTCGCCTAGCGAACCCTTCGCTACAACGCCCGCCTAGCGAAGCTTGCGATATATCAGAATTTTGGGCTTCATTCTGAGCCCATTAGGTCACAACAAGAGCATTATAAATAGCCAAGCTTCAGTCAAAAAAAGGGGGGATGAAAAACGGGAGAGAAAGAGGAAGACGGACGGAAACCCTGACATAGAAACCCGGGAGATCAACTCAGAGTATTCCGAGTAAAGAAACCCTGAAAGCCGCTCATCCGCGCCGAAGCTACCGCCGCCCAACTCCATTCGATACCAAGCTCAGTTACAAACAGGTTTGCGTATCACTAATGTTTTATGCTTTTAATCGATAATCTTTACATATATAAGGCATCATGATTAAATTTTCGGATATGTAACATGATTCCATGTATGAATTTAAGTATGCCTGAATATCCTGAATGTTTGTCCATGCTATTCCCATAATTAAATGCCATGAAGGTCAGGGTTCCGGAGATCATGCTGCTGTCAAACTCAAAATCCGTCGCCGCTCGCTAGCACATCGCTAAGCGAGCCTGGAGCGAGCCCTCGCTAAGCCTTCGCTAGGCGAAGCAGGAGCGAACAAGACAGTGGCTGTTTTGTTTCTTTTCTGTTCTGCCTTATATTTATCTAATCAAGATTCATTATAATCCTGCATTATCTGGCCTGACTTTATGACTGTTATGTTTATTTTGTGGTGCAATTTTCAATTGTACTTTACCTCGATGCTCTAACCCGTGTGCTGAATTGTGTAAAGGCTTACACATTCCCGAAGAAACGGCCTGCTAAGTATTCCACTTTATTTGTGGGATACCCTTATGGAGATGGATTCTGAATTACTTAATTTTAATGTGGAGATACATCCTAAATTATCTAGCTGATTTTAATGTATTGATTTCATCGATTTTAATGTGGACCTAATTACTTAATCGATTACGGCTATCTAATTAATTGTAAAACTTTGCCTTTAAATATGCGATCTTGGACCTCTCTTTGTTACCCTACGATATTACGGCATTACGGTCATGTCCCGCGAATGTGGGGATGCACTTAGCAAAGACCCTTCGGTTAAATCATCATAGTCCCTCGAATGTTGCCTTTGTCCCTCGATGACCCTTCGGTGTAGCTTACGGTTAAATGATGATAGTCCCTTCGAATGCTAAGGTATCCTCACAACTGTTGCCTTCAATGACCAATCGATGACCCTACGATGACCCTTTCACATCCAAAGGATAAAACTACTTACTTCTCAATAGTAAGGACAGTTTTACCCTCATAAGGATAGGAAATGCCCGGAAAGACCTCGGATAGGTATAACCCTTAATTGCTCATTCATAACCTAAAATACTTTTCACACCTCACACATTTCCAAACATCTTTTTTTAGAAAATAACCACTTGGCATACATCCGCACTAGGATCATTGCCGAGTTATATTTTTCTGAACAACTTTCAAAACTAAACGAGATAACCACTTTGTATACATTCATACAAGAATCATTACAAAGTTAAATTCTCCTTTTCAAAACACTTTCTACACATTTTTCAAACACTTTTTTTTAAACGAGAAAAAGACATAAATGATTGAGCAATTAAGAGCCCATGGATAACCATGGATGCAAAGGGTTCTAACACCTTCCCTTTGTATAATGTACCTCCCGAACCTAAGAATCTAAATTAAGGTCTTTCCTGTTCTTTTCCGCCTTTCCTTATGGGATAAAAGAAAAGTCGGTGGCGACTCTTGCTAACCGCGACATTGCGATTAAAAAACACACTAAAGTCAGTTCACTGTGTGACAAAACTGGCGACTCTGCTGGGGATAAAAAAGAGAGGTCACCTTAAAAAATCATTTATGTTTTCAAATTGTTCCTTCTTTTAAGGGTATTTTTGAGTGAAAGATCCTACACCCGGATCTAGTGTACCTTAGGTAAGTAGCAATAGATCATCGCGATTATCCGGCGTATACTGGAATGGTTAAAATGATGGCTACGGTTAATGTGACACTTTAGATGTCCTGATGTTCCTCATGTTTACTTGAGGAAAAATTTGGCTTCCGCGTGGTGTCATCAAAGCATTAACCAGACCTTTAGAACCCTAATTGACTCATCCTAGCCATTAGAAAGTAGTGAGATAACTGACTTCAGTTCCGACTGGGGTTGGTTGAGACTCGATACTACACTCTTTGAGATTGGACTTTAGGGAAGCTTCGGTCAACCACTTGGTGTTGCACTGAAGTGGACTTAAAGGAAGGTCGATGATTTGAGATCCTTCTAGAACCCGGTTACTATTCTAGGACAGGTTGAACCAACCAAACTTCAGTGGGGAGGGTACTTACCCATGGAACTCATGCAAGCCTTAAAACTCAGGAATGATGGTTGTGTGGCTTGCTTGTGCTTGTTATTAACATCATAACCTCATAACATCATAACATCATGGCATTGTACTAACCATTCCAAGGACTCTAAACATTGAAAACATTTCATACATTGCATAGCATAACATAACATTGCATAACAGGTACTCTAAAGGGATCAATGTTCTCACGGTTTTCCTCCAATCAGAAAAATGGACCTCGAACAAGCCGTCAAAGATCTCCAGGCTCAGAATGCTCAACTCCAGGAGATGATCTTGAACTTATCCAAGGGGCAGGAGGAACTAAAGGCTCTATTGCTCGAGAAGAAAGACAAGAAACCTGTGAGTTACATTAACCCGGGAAGAAGGCTTAAAGGACAGGCTACGGGAGTCAAGATCAGACTTCCAAAGGATCAAGAAGAGGAGACAGAAAATGATTCGGAAGATGAGAATGCTAATCCTCTCAACCAGGAGGACGACGATGAAGATTATGAAAATGAACTGTACTCTCCAAAAGATGCTAAATATAAGTTGCTGGAAGAACGCATGCTAGCTATGGAGGGTCAGAAGGCGCCCGGTTTGGATTTCGAAAGCTTGGGTCTGGTCTCCGATGTGGTCATTCCTCGCAAATTCAAGATCCCCACTTTCACTATATACGATGGGGCATCTTGTCCTCAGATGCATCTGAGAGCTTATGTGAGAAAGATTCAGCCGTATACCACTGATAGGAAACTATGGATCCATTTCTTCCAAGAGAGTCTGTCTGGCACACAATTGGAATGGTATTATCAGCTCGAGAGCTCTAACATCCACACCTGGAGTGATTTAGCGACAGCTTTCTACAAGCACTACCAATACAATTCTGAATTGGCGCCTACTCGGCTACAGTTGCAGAATATGACTATGGGCTCTAAAGAAAGCTTCAAAGAATATGCTCAAAAATGGAGAGATTTGGCTGGCAGAGTCAAACCCCCCATGACTGATCGAGAATTAGTGGACATGTTCATGAGCACACTGACTGGCCCATTCTACAGCCATCTATTGAGAAGTTCCTCATCGGGTTTCACTGAACTTATATTGACAGGTGAGCATGTGGAACGCGGCATTCGAAATGGAAAGATACAGGCGGCTACCTCTGATCCTCCAGAGACTCCTAATGACATCGCTGCCCCTCTGCCTAACCATGACGAGACTGTCAATGCTGTGGAAGATGCTGATAGCGATTGCAACCTGGATAGCTGGATTTTCCCAACAATTGGTGACAGACTTAATAATTGGAAGGCTGAAGACACTATCCCGATTTCCTTTAGTCAGGAATAATTGTTATTGCTTATTTAGTGTATCAAATTTGGTTAAATGTCTTGTCATTTTCATAAGCATATTCATATTCAATAAATCAATGGACTTTTTGCATTCAAATATTGCGCTCTTTATCTTTCCTGTCATTTTTTTCAAACAAGCTATGTTTTCTTGCACACACTCACGTAACAATTTGCCGATCCATATCCACTCTGGATCCTGTTGGTAATAACTCTGCTACTGTTCATTATGACTTTGAAAATCCGATCTACCAAACCGACGATGGGAGTGAGGAAGATTGTGAAGTCCCTGGAGAACTTGCCAGACTGGTACTGCAAGAAGAAAAGACTATACAGCCGCATGAGGAATCAACTGAATCTAGGTACTGAAGTAGACAAGAACATTACTAAGGAAAAATCAAGAGATAATATGGAATGATGAATGTCAAGAAGCTTTTGACAAAATCAAGAAGTATCTCCAAGAACCTCCAATTCTGATGCCACCAGTTGAAGGAAGACCTCTAATCATGTATTTGACCATGTTAGAAAATTCAATAGGGTGTGTGTTGGGGCAACATGACGAGTCTGGTCGAAAAGAGCATGCAATATACCATCTTAGCAAAAAGGTACCGACTGTGAAACAAGATATTCATAGCTCGAGAAAGCTTGTTGTGCTTTGGCCTGGGCTGCTCGCCGACTAAGACAGTATATGTTGAATCATACCGCTTCATCTTAAGATGGATTCTATCAAAGATCTATTTGAGAAACCTGTTGTCTCCTGAAAGAGCTATCACTGATAATGGTGCTAATCTGAACAACAAGATGATTACTGAACTCTGCATGCAGTTCAAAATAAAACACCATAATTCCGAAGTGGCGGCTTGGTAATAAAGCGTATCATTCTACCACAAGGTGATTCTAGAGGCAAATGGACTCCCACATACGAAGGGCCATTTGTAGTTAGGAAGGTATTCTCTGGTGGATCCATGATACTTGCTACAATGGATGACGAAGAATCCCCGCATCCCGTGAACACGGACATAGTTAAAAAATACTACGCATGTACACCCGGCAAGTCGAAAACCTGAAAAGGCGGCTTGGGCAAAAAGGGGTATCCTGGTGGACTGAAAACCTGAAAAGGCGGTCCAGGCAAAAATTAGGGATTAAAGTGTATGACTATGTCCCGTTCTCGGTCAGCTTCACCCAAATCAAAGGGGTTGAACAAGCCAATCGCTTTTATCCGACAGCAGGAGATGAGAGGCTTGAAGACGTAATGACAGTAGTGGAATTAAAATCGATGGGACTTTTTCTGCATAGCTTTCTCTTTGTTTTCTGGACGGCTTCCTCTTACTAGGATTTTTGTCTCCTTGTACTCAAATTGCCTATTTATAGGCTCTCTTTCAAAGTCGATACCATTTCATCTTCCAAAAAGATGCTTTTGTTTTACTTTCTCTGTTTTGTTTGCATAAACGTCCATTGATTTAATTTGAATTGATATATGCATTTGAATATGATTGATGTTTACCGAAAAAACATGCATGAAATAGCAATAACAGTTACTGAAAGACTTTAGGGTCGAAGATAAGGTCTAACCATGCTTTCTAACAAGTCCGGTTACAAATCCTGTTCCCCAACAAAAACTGGTTATTTCCAGAAGAGGTCGGCATCACCAGACAGACTGGTCATCTCTTCTATCCCCAGCCGGGCTCCGTTGAGTATTTCCACCATCAGACAAAAATCAAGTACCCCCAGCTGAGAAAGGGTCATCGATACAAATATCTCCAACCAGAATATGGGGATTTATTTTTCCCCGGCAAAAGTTTCAGACACATAATCCATTCATGCATCATTTCGCATCATATACATGCATACAATGTTCGCATTTATTTCAGACGCATAACTCATTCATTACATCATTTCACAGCATCCGCATGCATACATTGTAAACATAAAATATCTCATGCATCATGACATGGCACGAGACTAACTTTGTTTTTCAGGTTAATTATCCTCCTGATACAGTCAAAGTAAAGATCCATTCAGACGGACATCTTTATCAATTACATTCCAGATTTAACTACATCTTTCAGATATACTCCATGTCGACATTCATTCTGACATCCTCCTAACGATGGCATCTATAAGCCCACCTCAGACATTTATCGCAAATACAACATATACAAATATTATCAGATATCGCCTAGCGTACGGTTCATTCTGATTCAGCTCAACACATGACTCCTTCAACTCAGATACGATCTAGCGTACGATCCATTCTGACCGTCATTCTGCTCAAATACGGTCTAATGTACGACCCAGTTAGACCTTCATCTCCTCAAATGCTACCTAGTGTACGGTACATTTCTGAAGCGTAGTCTAGCATATGACTACCCCTTTCATCATCAGATTCAGCCTAACGGACGGCTCATTCTGCTTCAATACGGTCTAATGTACGACCCAGTTAGACCTTCATCTCCTCAGATGCTACCTAGTGTACGGTACATTTCTGAAGCGTAGTCTAGCATATGACTACCCCTTTCATCATCAGATTCAGCCTAACGGACGGCTCATTCTGCTCAGAGACGGTCTAGCGTACGACCCGTTTGGATGTTCATTCCCTCAGATGCTACCTAGCGTACGGTACATTTCTGAAGTGTAGTCTAGCATATGACTACCCCTTTCGTCATCAGAAACAGCCTAACGGACGGGTTATTCTGCAACTCAGATACGATCTAGTGTATGATCCATTCCGATCTTTCATCCCCGATAAAGTCACCCGCCTAATGAACAACTCACTCTACTATTCAGATACGGTCTAGCGTATGATCCATTCTGATTTATCCCCAGCAACGTATAACACACTCTGACTCCCCAGCAAAGTCGATAGCATAATGGATGACTTACTATACGGTCTAGCGTATGACCCGGTGTGACACCCATGTCTTCAGATATCGTCTAATGTACGACGCACTCTGAAGCTCTCATCATCAAACTTCCTGGATGGCATCTTTAAGCCCATCTCCATCAAGACTAATTGACAAGTGCAAATTTTCGGGGCATTCTAGTGTTCAATAATCTTCCACCTCCAGACCACGAACGGCATACTTGCCATCCTAACTCTCTCGGTTCAAGAATATTGAACAGGGGCAGCTGTCATACCCCAAAATTTGCCCATTAATCTTGCAAAACATTTCTCGAAGCACTCTAACTTATTCTGCGAGGCACTGACCTTAAAGGAACAAAAGCCCAGCTCACAACAGGCCCAATCCAGAAAAAGGCCCAAACTAGCTTGCTCGCTAGGCGAGCAACTCCTTCGCCTAGCGAATCTTGCGAATACCAGAATTATTGGGCTTCATTCTGAGCCCATTAGGTCACAGATGGCCTGCTCGCTAGGCGAGCAAATCCTTCGCCTAGCGAACCCTTCGCTACAACGCTCGCCTAGAGAAGCTTGCGATATATCAGAATTTTGGGCTTCATTCTGAGCCCATTAGGTCACAACAAGAGCATTATAAATAGCCAAGCTTCAGTCAGAAAAAGGGGGGACGAAAAACGGGAAAAAAAGAGGAAGACGGACGGAAACCCTGGCATAGAAACCCGGGAGATCAACTCAGAGTATTCCGAGTAAAGAAACCCTGAAAGCCGCTCATCTGCGCCGAAGCTACCGCCGCCCAACTCCATTCGATACCAAGCTCAGTTACAAACAGGTTTGCGTATCACTAATGTTTTATGCTTTTAATCGATAATCTTTACATATATAAGGCATCATGATTAAATTTTCGGATATGTAACATGATTCCATGTATGAATTTAAGTATGCCTGAATATCCTGAATGTTTGTCCATGCTATTCCCATAATTAAATGCCATGAAGGTCAGGGTTCCGGAGAACATGCTGCTGTCAAACTCAAAATCCGTCGCCGCTCGCTAGCACATCGCTAAGCGAGCCCTCGCTAAGCCTTCGCTAGGCGAAGCAGGAGCGAACAAGACAGTGGCTGTTTTGTTTCTTTTCTGTTCTGCCTTATATTTATCTAATCAAGATTCATTATAATCCTGCATTATCTGGCCTGACTTTATGACTGTTGTGTTTATTTTGTAGTGCAATTTTCAATTGTACTTTACCTCGATGCTCTAACCCGTGTGCTGAATTGTGTAAAGGCTTACACATTCCCGAAGAAACGGCCGGCTAAGTATTCCACTTTATTTGTGGGATACCCTTATGGAGATGGATTCTGAATTACTTAATTTTAATGTGGAGATACATCCTAAATTATCTAGCTGATTTTAATGTATTGATTTCATCGATTTTAATGTGGACCTAATTACTTAATCGATTACGACTATCTAATTAATTGTAAAACTTTGCCTTTAAATATGCGATCTTGGACCTCTCTTTGTTACCCTACGATATTACGGCATTACGGTCATGTCCCGCGAATGTGGGGATGCACTTAGCAAAGACCCTTCGGTTAAATCATCATAGTCCCTCGAATGTTGCCTTTGTCCCTCGATGACCCTTCGGTGTAGCCTACGGTTAAATGATGATAGTCCCTTCGAATGCTAAGGTATCCTCACAACTGTTGCCTTCAATGACCAATCGATGACCCTACGATGACCCTTTCACATCCAAAGGATAAAACTACTTACTTCTCAATAGTAAGGACAGTTTTACCCTCATAAGGATAGGAAATGCCCGGAAAGACCTCGGATAGGTATAACCCTTAATTGCTCATTCATAACCTAAAATACTTTTCACACCTCACACATTTCCAAACATCTTTTTTTAGAAAATCACCACTTGGCATACATCCGCACTAGGATCATTGCCGAGTTATATTTTTCTGAACAACTTTCAAAACTAAACGAGATAACCACTTTGTATACATTCATACAAGAATCATTACAAAGTTAAATTCTCCTTTTCAAAACACTTTCTACACATTTTTCAAACACTTTTTTTTAAACGAGAAAAAGACATAAATGATTGAGCAATTAAGAGCCCATGGATAACCATGGATGCAAAGGGTGCTAACACCTTCCCTTTGTATAATGTACCTCCCGAACCTAAGAATCTAAATTAAGGTCTTTCCTGTTCTTTTCCGCCTTTCCTTATGGGATAAAAGAAAAGTCGGTGGCGACTCTTGCTAACCGCGACATTGCGATTAAAAAACACACTAAAGTCAGTTCACCGTGTGACAAATATAAAGGAGGATTCCCACATCCCTATTATTTTAGGAAGACCCTTTATAGCCACACCTGGAGCCATCATAGATGTCAAGAAAGGAAAGCTAACTTTTGAAGTTGGTGAAGAAATAGTCGAATGTGTGAAAGAAATGGAAAGGGAACCATTTAAGTATACTGAAGTACTAAAGATTCCACCTCCTCCTACATTCGAATACGATAATTGGCGTGAGCCATACGTAGATGACAGTCTGAGGGAATGTCTATCACTAACACCCAATCCAATGTTATGCCCAAAGAAACCTTCTGTAGAACTTAAAACACTACCCAAAGACCTAAGGTATGAATTCCTAGACACCAAGCTTGAACGACCAGTAATAGTCAAAGCTGACTTAGGACAGATAGAAACCAAAAAATTACTTCATGTCTTAAGAAAGTATCCAACAACTTTAGGCTATAACATCTCAGACCTAAAAGGAATAAGTCCCTTTCTTAGGACATGTCAGTTTCTATCGACGATTCGTTAAAGATTTCTCTAAAATAACCAAACCACTAACATGCTTACTAATGAAAGACGTTGAATTCATATTCGATAAAAAGTTCTTTAAAACGTTCGAACATATGAAAAATGCTCTTATTATCGCACCCATTATGCAACCACCTGATTCAAGTAAGCCATTTGAAATAATGTGTGACGCTAGTGACTATGTCGTTGGTGCTGTCTTAGGACAAAGAAAGGATAAAAAGCTTCATGTGATTTACTACACAAGTAGAACCTTAGACCATGCACAGATGAACTACGCCACCACAATAAAGGAACTCATGGACGTTGTGTTTGCTTTGGATAAGTTTCGTTCCTACTTAGTGGGAGCAAAGATAATTATCTATACCGACCATGCCACAATTAGATATCTGTTAAGTAAGAAGGATGCTAAACCAAGACTTTTAAGATGGATTCTGCTTTTACAAGAATTTGATTTAGTCAAAGATAAGAAAGACACTGAAAATGTGGTAGCATATCATCTCTCTAGGATTGAGAACCTAAAACCCGAATAAGTGCCCATCAATGACGATTTCCCCTACGATCAACTTGCAGCCTAGTTAGAAAGTGAAAGTGAAACAGTCAAATGTTCTTTGGTGTATAATCACACAGAAACTAATGAAGTTGTGGAATCGATTTGCACCAAAATCACGCTGCCATGGTATGCTGACTTTGTCAACTACTTAGCAGCTGGAGTACTTCCACCATACTTAACTTATCGGCAAAAGAAGAAATTATTCCATGATCTTAAACATTACTATTGGGATGAACCATTAATCTTCAAGAGGGGCGCCGATGGTATCTTTCATCGATGTGTCCCTGAATCGGAAGAAAATGATATTATATCTCATTGTCACTTTGCGTCCTATGGAGGGCATGCAAGCACCTCAGAGACTTGTGCGGATATCTTACAATCTTGTCTCTTTTGGCCTAATCTTTGGAAAGATATCCACGACGCGGTTATAAATTGCGACCGGTGCCAACACACTGGTAATATCTCTAGACGCGATGAGATGCCACTGAAAGGTATCTTAGAAGTAAAAGTCTTTGATGTTTGGGGTATAGATTTCATGGACCCTTTTCCATCTTATTTTGGTAATAAGTACATACTCATTGCAGTCAATTACGTATTGAAATGGATCGAGGCAGTAACCTCTCCTACTAATGATACACGAGTAGTCATCAAACTTTTCAAGAATGTAATTTTTACTAGATTTGGTGTACCAAGGATTGTCATTAGAGACGGTGGCTCCCATTTCATTTCAAACATCTTTGAAAGACTGTTGCTCAAATATGGAGTCCGACATCGAGTAGCAACGCCTTACCACCCTCAAACAAGTGGGAAAGTTGAGGTTTCCAATATAGAAATTAAGAAAATATTAAAGAAAACTATTGCTACTTCTAGGAAAGATTAGTCTGCGAAACTTCATGAAGCTCTATGGGCTTATAGGACAACTTATAAAACTCCGATAGGAACCACTCCATTTAAACTGGTTTATGGCATATCATGTCACCTGCCTATAGAACTCGAACATAAAGCTTATTGGGTCGTTAAGACCCTAAACATGAATTACATAGTTGCAGGAGAGAAAAGAATCTTAGGTATCCATGAACTAGAAGAACTTATATTAGATGCCTATGAAAATGCTTGGATTTACAAGGAAAGAACCAGACGGTGGCATGATAGACGAATAACAAGGAGAGAATTAAACTAGGGTGACATAGTCCTTCTCTTTAATTCTTGACTTAAATTATTTCTAGGAAAACTTAGTTCTAGATGGTTTGGCCCTTTTGAGATCATAAGAGTTTTCCAAAGCGGAGCTGTAGAAATAAGAGGTAAATCCAATGAGACATTCGTCGTAAATGGGAAGCGACTTAAGCATTACCAAAGTGTAGAAAACAAGGATTTTTGCATGAGTTACAAATTAGAAGAGTTGCTCTCTCTTTCAAAAGAATAACCCATTTCTGAATTAATGTCGAGCTTCCGACAGTAAACGAAGCGCTACGTGAGAGGCAACCCACGATCTTAAGTTTTTATTTTCACTTATTATAGTTGTTACTAGTATATTTTACTTTTATTTTTATTTTTACTTTTATTCTTATTTTTCTTATTATTATTACTATTATTATCTCTTTTAGCACTACTTGCGGTTCAATTAACTAATAACATAATCTTCATCTACTTTCAGGCTAACGTAGCTTAGGATAACTCGATACTAACTTAGGAGAATGCAGCTTGTTGATGACATGGAGGTTGTCCTTAGGAATAAAGCTCAAAGGAGATGTTTCGAAGTTTTAGCTCAGAGAGATATGGCATTATCTATTTATCCTGATGGACTCACCATGACCACCTTAGGAATCCGAGACAGTGTGATGTACCTTCTTGACTAGATAGGTTGGGATAACTTTGCTGTGAGGAAGAGGTTTAGGCCGTATCGTAGGCTTACCCTTGAGTTTTTGAGTTCCCTTTACTATGAACCTAATAGAGGACTTGGATTTGGGAGAGCCCTGGCTACTTTTAGACTTTTTGGGACCAAATACCATTTCACCCACCATGACTTTTTGGGACCAAATGGTGCCTTTACCAACCTTGACCTTGACTATTTCTTGGGAACCATAATCAGAAACTACCACCCTGAGCCACACACTATATTTTCCGAAAACATTCACATCTCTGTTATCCGCTACTTCCACAAAATCCTAGCCCACACTCAGTTTGGTAAGGAAGAAAACATTACCTTTGTTTCTAGAGATGAGTTGTTCATCATGTATTATGCCTCCCAAGGTAGACCCGTGAATGTTGCTACTTTTATGTTCATTGCTAATTTAGGACCTGCTGAATTTGAGTTATTAATTGATAACCAAATGGTCCTTAACTTTACACTACCTAACCATGAGAAAACAAATGTTTACAACCAGGATAATTGGCTGTATAATTTGGAGGGTCAAAGTGAGTCTCCCACACCACCTGACAGTCCTCAGCCTTATGAAAACCGAAATGCCAATCTCCCTGATGTTGCTTCACACGTCTCTGCTGTTCATCGTATTGATCCTCCCATTGATTTCGACACTGCTATCCATGCTCTACAATATGAAGTTGATTTTCTTAGAGGAGGACTTACTTCTCTTCGAGTTAATCTCATTGGATTTATGGACGTTGCTAATGAGCAGTTCAACCATGTGTTCCAGCAAGTTTATTCCTTGTGACGTTCCTCAGAGCTTAATATTAGACGTCGTGATGGCTAGTATTGTTGATTGTACCGTTGCTTCCCTTCTTTCTAGTTTATAATGTTTATTTTTCATCAGTATTTTCCCTTTGTTGTTGTTTTTCAGTATATGTTTACTTTACCATCGAAATATCGACGAGAACATATGTTATTTCTCTTTTTCAATTAATGTAATTTCCCTTTCAGTTGTTTATTTTTATTTATATATTGTATATCCCTTTAGTTTCGTGTGTTTTTATGTTTCAGATTAAGTCCTTATGCAACTATTATTTCAACTAGCAGTAGTATGCCCTTAAGAGCATAAAACTTCTTTATTTTTAAGCCAAAATTCCAAAATTGTGCATTTTAGGCACTTGGGTTCGCCATTATGCTAATGGTGTTCTCCATTAGCCTCTTTTTAAAAATACCTATGTTTTAGGCATATGGTGTTTGCCATATACCTAATGGCGTTCGCCATATCAGGAAAACATAAGGTTTTCTGTTTTTTTCATTTCCCTCCTACGCGAATTCCAAAAATTCCTCATTCAAATCTCTTAACTTCCTACTCTAACCACCATTTTTTCTCATCTCAAATTCATATTTCCTCATTCTTTCCTCTTCACAATATCCATACCCCTTTTTTTCCAACTTTCTCATTCTCATTCATTTACCATGCCTCATAGATTAGCAAGGCCGAGAAGAGAGATTGATTACATGGGTATCACATTTGCAGAGGGTATCGTAGGCGAGAATCAAATGAGCAATTATCACAGAGTTTCTGGTCTCAGGCTAAAAGAAGAAGAAAAATTATGATAAGATATGTCCCTTCTAAGTTAGGTGATCCTCACCCGATCATTTAGCCCAACGGTACAAACTCTTAAAAATTCAGCTGATGCTTAAGAAAATTTGCTAAGTAAGTGCAAAAAATAAAAATAAAATATGAAAACAGGACCATAGTCACTAACAGGTTCGTCTACCACGAATGTGTACGGATAACAGGCTTAATGTGATTGCGCTAGAATGAAAGAGAGGTGAAAAATAACAAAGAGTGTAGGTCGAGTTATAATGGTATGATTCAAATTGGTTTTGCATAGGGGGAGTTTTTGTCCGTGTAATGCGAATATGTGTCATTATGGTATCCTTATTGTCGATATCTAGTACCTATCTATCTAACATTGGCCTAGAAGCCTCTTACTTGTTAGATTTTTATCGTGCCTATGTCTCAGACGTTGTACTTCATTGTTTTTCATTTGCGTTGGATGATTGCTTGAGGACAAGCAATAGTCTAAGTGTGGGGGAGTTTGATAATGAGAAATTGTGTCATGTTTTTAGGCTTATGTCGCATGTTATTCGGATTTATTTAAATATGTTTTATCACCTTTTAGTTCATTTTTATTCATTTTGCAATTGTTAGCGAGTTTCGATACAGATTCGAAAGCAAATCAGAAAAGGAGCAAAAGAGCAGCAAAAAAGAAAGATTCTGCCCCAATGGCGTTCGCCGTGTGTATATGGAATTCGCTATTGGCCTTGCCTGCCACATCATTTAATGACCAAGGCAATGGTGTTCACCATTATCATGCAGACAACGGTTCTACAAAAGTAGGCAGTTTTGTGCAGTTTTCTCCAACTTCTTTTCCCTCCACTTTACTTGCACGATCAAGGGGAGTTACATGGATGAAGACCTTTATAAATAGGGCTCTTAGGGGTGTTTCATGGTATTTAAGTTGTGCGGAAGCTCTATCGAAATTGCTTCGTAGTCTTAGGCATAGATTCACCTTTAAAAGTGACAATGACTCACATCGAGGGATTGTCACACTTGTTTTCTTTTAACTTTCATTGTACTCTTGGATCAAGAACAAGCTTGCCGGAATTTTCAATTCAATTCAATTCAAGTTTTGATTTTCTTTAATTTCAGGTTTTTATTGCTTTATTATTTATACTTGTTATTGCCTTTACTACATTACATGCCATACTGTTTTTAAGTTTAGTTGCTTTGATCATGTTGTTTTTAATTAAAATAATGTCTTGCTAAATATTCTTGAGTCTAGCGTATGAAGATCATCGTTATCGACGGGACTCGATAGAAATAATAGGCTCGAAATTGTGATTAAATTCTATTTTGGTTTTAGTTTCCAATTGTATGTTTCATTGTTTTGACATGAGAGTGAAGGACAAACTAAGGTTCTAGCCGATAGCGCGAGAGTATGAGGAAGGAACCAGATAGTGGAAACTAGGCATCGATCCTAAAAACAGCGAGAGCGCTTTAGGCATCATTTAGGATCTCATTGGTTTTCAAAATATGCTTTCTAATTGAAACGGGCGAGCGAGAGCAACATTCTGTGGTTAGGAGGTATGCTTTTAGTCAATAGCGCGAGAGTGTGAGACAAAGTCTTTAAATCAATATTTTCTACAGAACATAATAAAATCGTAATTAATACCCGAATTCTACCTAATCCCTTAGGAACACGAAATCCAGATTCCCACCTTGTTTTATCGTCATTCTCAAACCTCTAGCAATTAGCATTTATATTTTCGTTCATATCCTTTTAACCTTTAGCCTTAGGTTTGCAATTGCAATAATTGATAACATTAGTTTGATTATTAGTCTTTGTGGGTTTGATAATTTTTAAAACTACCCGATAAACTTATTACTTGCAGTTGTTATCCGATAGACACTTCCGTCGCGATCAGTATGCTTCTATATCCCCGAGACACTTGAGCAACACTCTTTTTAGAGTCTTTTTCAATAACTCATTTCCCAGACATACATTGCTTAGCGCTCTATACTTGATTTTCTTGTTAGTGCTTTTGGATGGATTTTCTAAGTACTCCATAATTGGTTTTCTCCAATCTGACTGCGACAAATTGTCAATGACAAAAGCTTCATGTCTTTCAAAAAATTTCCTTAAGATATCTGCCCCCCCTCCCCCCCCACACACACAGTTTTGGGGATTACCATTTTGGGTGATGACGAGACGTTCGACACCATCTTTTATTTCACCTCAATAAAGTCCTTGAGCCTATCTTTCGACACTTTATACCCAAATGCAATTTGTGTTAAATCGTTAGCTTCTTGATTCTCTATTATAGGCACATGTGTGATTCTGACAACCTTGAAATATTTTAATAGGCGTTTCTCCATTGCGAAATACATTAGGAGATTTTCTTTAATGCACTTATATTCTCGCGTGATTTGTTTGATCACTGGCTCACAATTACCCTTTATCTCGACCTTCTTGGATCCTATATCCCTCAAGATTTTGAGCCCAATGATTAGGGATTCGTGTTCTGCTTCATTATTGGAACAATTTCCGTCGACTTTACATTTGAACTTCATCGGAGTGCCTTGTGGGGATAATATTAAGATCCCAACACTTGTTCCATTTTTGTGACTTGGCCCATCAAAGTATAACCTACATGGGTTTGTGTCGACCATGTTTAGTGATGGTTCGACTATTGCATGGTCTATAATAAAATTTGCCACTATTTGGCCTTTTATAGCCCTCAAAGGCATATATGTTAAAGAAAATTCAGTTAATGCTAGTGCCCATTTCCCAATTCAACTATGTAGAATGGGTTTAGACAACATATGGTGAATAACATCAAAATGAGACGAAACATAAACATCAATTGGTTTTATATATTACTTTAATTTCATACATGAGAAGTACAAGCATAAATACATTTTTTCAATCATGTTGTACCTAGTTTCAGCATCTATTAAAATTCGACTGAGGTAATAGATGGGTCTTTCGACACCACTGTCATCCTCTTGTGCTAACATACTTCCTATGGTAGTATCCGATGCAGCAATATATAACCTCATATTCTTATTCATACTAGGTGGAAATAAAATGGAAGGCTTTGTGAGGTACTCTTTGATGGCGTTGAAAGCCTCATGTTGCTCTCGTTCCTAGTGAAAATCACTTTCCTTCTTGATCTTGAGCAATGGCAAGAAAACCTTCGTCTTGCCACTTAGATTTGATATAAATCTTCTCAAGAAGTTTATCTTCCCTAACAAAGACTGGAGTTGCTTCTTTGTTGAAGGAGTCTTGAGATCCAAAATTGCTTTTGTTTTGTTTTGGTTGATCTCGATGCCTTTTTTGTGCACCACGAAACCCAAGAAGTCTCATGCATGTAAACCAAAAGCACATTTTAATGGATTCATTTTTAATCCCTATTTTCTCATCCTCTCAAATGAGCGTCAGAGATGGTCCAAATGGCCATTTTCAGATGAAGACTTTATCATAATATCAACAATGTATACCTGCGTAAGTTTTCAATAAAATCATGGAATATGGCATTCATGGCTCTTTGATAGGTTGCTCTAATGTTTTTTAAACTAAACAACATCAAAACCCATTTGTATGTTCCCAAACTCCGGGGCATCGAAACACCGTTGTAAGACCCCAATTTTGACCCTAAGATCCCTCATGCAACTTCATCATATGCATTAGCATTGGGATCATACCTTGGCATCCTCCTTACCCCTCTTTCATTGGGTTTGTTTTGGGAGAGATAACCAAGCACCATGTGATTGTATCATACTTGTATATTATCATTTTTACTAACCAAAATACCAAAAATATGTCTTTGCATTTGCCTAACTCTTTTGTAGGTAGGACATGATCCCCATTGATCTAGCAAGCCCCTATCTAGGGTTTAAGACCCTCATGGCTAAAAGCATAACCAAGGATGGATCCACAATGTCTCTAATCATTTTATATGAGTCCTCGTGATCTTCATATGTTACTTTGATCAAGTATTCTTCAAGAGTTTGGAGGTAGTTTGCCTTGGAAACCCTAGTTTGTCTGGGTATCTTGAGTAACTTCTTCAACAAGCTTCCTCACCAATTGATCAAATTTCTCAAGGAACACTTCAAATTTCATCATATTATGTATATATGATCTACCATGGTCCTAAAAAGTCAATATAATTGGAGGTTAGCAAGTTGGTTGATGGTGGTTGGCCAGATGAATTCATCTGATCAAAACTGGGTCTCCCTAGACCCTATCTCCTATAATTTTCACCATATGAAAATTATTCCAAGAGAAAATTTACTCTAAACTACATTCCAAACAACTTTCATGTTGAGACCTAGAGCTATTTTGGCTTGGAAAATCATTTTATATGTTGAAATATTATAGGTCATTTTGTCTAATCCCTAATTTGAAAGTCAACTTCCCAAGGGCATAACTTGCTCAATTTTTATGAGATGAAAGATTTACAAGTCAAAAAATCAAATTAAGGATGTCTACTTAAACTTTTATATTTGGAGTGAGATCTAATTCAACTTTTATGAGCATGAGATATGAGGATACATTATAGATCATTTTGGCCCTATACCATTGAACAAGTGATTTTCCTCAACTTCAAAAATGCATAACTCTATAATTATATATCCAAATGACATAAAATTGGTGACCATTTTGAAGGTATTTGAAAGATATATAACTATGTTTAAGACACGGTTCTCATTTGGAGCTCACATAAAAAGTTAAGTAAGGTGGAATATTGAGATATATGACTTAACACTTAGAAAAAATTTCAACATGTTGAAATTTCCAAACTTCCACCTCAAAATTCACCTTAATCCAAGTTCCAAATGAAAAAGTGTCCAACATCAAAGTTGTTCCCCTTGATCTAATATTTCCAAAGAGTCCTACATCAAGTGGAAAAATCAAATGTCCAAAACTTCACATTGCATTGCCTTGCCATTCAAGCATCATTTGAACTTCAATATAGTTGGAATTGGATCAAAATGGATTGCTTCGTGGGCCTGTACATGCCCATGCAAGCTTGTGCATGACATTGCCAAATTTAGCAAAATTTTAAGTGTGCAATTATCAATCCCAAATGCTATAAATACATGGCCTCTGAGCTCATTTCAAAGGGACCTTGTGCGCCAGCCTTGCCCTCTCTTTTCAAACCCTCACAATTTAAAGGAAAACCTGAGAATTTTCAACTTGAAAATTGAGTTTGAATCTCACTGTTTGGAGATTCAAAAACTCCAGGATCCAAAGCTTTGTTCCATTGCCAAACTACTTCTGCAAGCTCCTCAAGTGTGATCAAGTCAAGTTTGAAGCAAGAAAGATCCAATTCTACACAACATTGAAGGTATTTTTCAGAAATCTTCTTCTCTTTGATTCTCACTCAATTCTCATCAATTCTCTTGGATCTTTGGTTGTCTGAAGTCCTGCCAATGTAGGCAAGAAGATTGAGTTACTTTGAGGTCAAATTGAAGCAACTCAGTTGACACACCTCAAAATTCAACTCCTCATATCTTTCTATATCTGTGGAGTTAGTTAGAATTAAGGTCAGATTCGTGTTCTATGCCATTTTTTCTTTCAGAACATGTCCTCCTTTTTAATTTATGTGATGGTGATGACTGAACCAGTTTGGTGGGCCTCGCCTGAGAAGGTGACCGGAGTTTCAGCGCCGGTGGTGTGCTGGACAGCTTCTGAGCCATTGATCTTGTTTAAAATATTTTAATCTCACGCGTTGGTTTTGATTACCATTCCTGTGGCGCATTGACTTAAGTCCATGATGGAAAACGCGCTGATGACCACTTGATCTGCCACCTCAATTAATGAGGGAGATCAAGTGGTCCACGTCTTTTCTGATTATTTGAATTTCGTTTAATTTGTTTTATTTTCATTAATTTATATTAATTTTAATATTGATCCAAAAAATATGAGAGTTTCACCAAAAAAATTTAAATAAAATCCTCTTTCATATTTTGAATTAAAATTTTTTTTTGGTTCATTATTAATATTTTTCATGATTTAATATATTTTGTTAATATTTTTAATTTTTTAAAAATACTTTTAAGTCTCCAAAAATTCTGAATTTTTTTCTCCAAGGTCCTTTGACCTTGTTTGACCTATGGTAAATCTCATGGCCATTTCTTTGGTGTTTTGATGAGACTTTAGGAATTTGACAAACCATATTTAATTTAATGCATTATTTTTAGTATTTTTTAAATTGAATAAATGCCAAATAATTGTGTTGATCCATTTTGATTGTTTGTATAAGTTTGACTTGTGTTGTTGGGCCTTGGTCAAGGTTGATTTGACTTTGTTAGGTTAAGATCATTGGATTTAGGGGATTCATGGAATGTACATTCCATCTCCCAAAATGAATGAATGATCTTAATTTGGTAAAAGTCCTCCTTTGTCCAATTTGAGTTTTGATCCATTCCCCTCCCTCTTCATCTAATTCCCCTTCTTTATGCATCCATTTCATTTGACCTATGATATCTCAATATCCTAAGGCTAATTGATTGCAAAATCAACATAAGTATGGATGAGATTAGGACACCTCTTTTGCATGTTCTTTTTGTGTGTGATATGTTTCATGAGCATAGTCCATTATACTATGTCTCTAACATGCATTAACACCAAAATTCTATTGCCCGACCTCAAATAGTTGTGACTTCTACATAAGTCCAATTACGATTGTTTAACATAACGTTAAATTTTTGACACAAAAGGCATAGCATTCTAGTTAGTGAGATTGTAAGTCTCCCCTCTTTTATGGTATTGTGTGGAAACTTGACCTTTTTTCCTTCCTTTGGAAGATGTCTTGGTTCAAGTATCCATGCTTGTGATAAGTGGGTTGAGTGTTCTCCAAAGAATGACTTAAACAAAAAAAAGCAAAAGCAATACTAGCTTCTAACTCATTAACAACTAACATTTAATTTCAAGTCTTTTACTTTTAATGCATTTTATCGTTAAGCTTTATTCATTTGCCATTGTTCATTTCATTCTAATTGTTTATGTAAAAGTCGTTTTCACTTTGTCCATTTGGACCATATTTTGTGATATATTTTGCTTGTGTATATTTTGTTTGCTTGTGTGGTCTTTTGACCATTAATGTACATAATAAGAACTAAACCCCTAAAAAACTTCTTGTGTGGACTGTTGGTTTGATTTGAGACAATTAGACTTAGAATTTAGGCAACACTCCCTATGCAAAGAACTTGGCCAATGCCAACTTTCATGTAACCAAGTGCTTGTAATCTGAAACTTCATCTGATACATCATTGAAGATCCCTTTGAGTTCATCTGCAATATGATCATTGTGAAGCTGTTATTTTGAACCTGTGACTTATGGAATTCATCTGTTACATGGGCAAATGTGAAGGAGATCATGGAGTGGCTAAATCTTGGATGTGGCTATCTTTATTTGATGCCTTGCTCTTCAAGTTAATATTGTGTGCATTATTTGTTGCTTGATTCTAATATCCAAGGGAATTTGGGGTTTCTATATGACATTCTTGTCTATTGGATTGCAACTCATTGGTCAGATCTTTTCAACTCTTAACTTTTAAATGTATGCTTAGGATTAGTCTCTTCATATCCTCCCCATCTCTTTAATTTCAAAATCTCTCCCTCCTTTTAAAAACTTCTTTGCCTGTGCTTGTCTTTTTTTAACTTAGACCCTTTGCAAATTAGAAACTTTTGCCTTATGCCATTACATTTTCAAACTTTTTTTCTTAAATCAAACTTGTAAATAAACTTAACTACACTTGACTTAGAATTTTCAAAATCCAAAAAGAACTAACTCATTCAAACCATTTTCTAGGCCCTCGTGCCTTTCAAACTTAATTTTTGATTAAAAGCAATGCATCCACTTTGGAATTTGTATCACAAACTACGAGGTTTTGATCCCTAATTTTTATGTTGGTACATAGGCACAGGTCCGAAGGTCTTGTCAAACACAAAAATATAATTAATGAATTCTTTTCTCATCCCCCCATTCTATTTGTTTGTAAACATCATTTTGTACAAAATACATATGAACACAAGAAAGGGATCCCTAGGAGTACCTAGGACACTTTGGGTGCTAACACCTTCCCTCTGTGTAACCAACCCCCTTACCTGTAATCTCTGGCATTTTATTAGTTTTGATTTGAAAACTTCTTATTTTTGGGTTTTGTTCGTACTTTTCCCTTTTCCCTTGGAAACAATAAAAGCGCGGTGGCGACTCTTGTTATTTGATGTCTTGCTTATCCATAGCTTGATGATCATGAATTTACCGCTATCAAAATTAAGTGGCGACTCTGCTGGGGAGTAGTCTCCAGTGGGTTTAGCCTACTTTTTTATGTGTATATAATTGTATATATGTGATGTATGTATATTTGCTTGTGTGATATAATCTGCTTGTTGTGCTTGGTGATCTATGAGTGGTGAGATAAGTTCTTACCTGAACTTGAGTGCAATTAAGATAGGAGGATGACATAGTCATGTTCGACTTGTGTGGAGTAGTCCTTAACAAGTTGGCTTGAGATCCATTTGCTCAGTGGAGACTCTTTTGGATTTGGAAATGTCACACAAGTATTTATGGTTAGGCATTTACTATCTCTAATTTGGGTCCGAGAAGCTGAGGACCGTAGAACATTTATCCCCTCTTGGCCTATTTAGGACGTAGTGCGGAGACTGTTCAAGTGTATACCTGATAACAGTTGTTACACGATACTACACTCAGACGAGTTTCTCTTGAGAATATTATGGGTCGATGAGTCAGTCATCTTAACTTGTAATATCCGATATATGGAATTAAGACTCTGGGAACTTTTTAGAACATGATCTACATGTTTTATCCTTAGTTCACTCCTTTGGGATGGTTCTTACCCAGACTTCATGCTCGTGATTCACAAACCCTTGATTCTTGGTTGATCCAATCAAGTCTTGTCAATATCAATGGAACTTGGGTGTTGATAAGGTGAAAACCATAATCCACCAAAATGGATGATTGATCTTGACAATTAATTGATTCATCCCTTGACCTTTGTTTGTTTTCCTTGTGTGTGATCCCTTATTTGTGATTGTTGCATTCATTCATTCATGCACATCATAACATTCATCACACGAAAATTTCAAGGAACTGAGGTATTATTTGTAAATATTTCCAGACCATGGATTGTGGACGAAGGAACACTAAGAAGTACAGTTTCAGATGTCCCGACTTGAAAGAGTTAAGGAAGCTAGCATCTTTTGTATTAGATCCCTTGGACTTCAAACAATGTCATGGGAAGCTTCTGTCTATCTTGTCTACTAATATGGTTGAAGGACTTCTGAGTGTATTGGTGCAGTTCTATGATCCTCTCCACCGTTGCTTCACTTTTCCTGATTATCAGCTTGTGCCTACGTTGGAGGAGTATACCCATCTCTTAGGGATACCTATTTCTAGTAGAGTGCCATTTAGTGGGTTGGAAGAGATTCCCAGATCTCATCTTATTACTGAAGCTCTTCACTTGAAGAAATCTGAGATAGAGGCTCATTAGGTGAAGAAAGGAGGATTGTTTGGGTTGCCATCTGATTTCCTCATCAAGGAAGCTACTACTTTTGCTCAAGCCGGTAGTGTGGACGCTTTTTAATCTATCTTTGTGTTGCTCATTTATGGATTAGCTTTGTTCCCTAACATTGACGGTTTTGTTGATGTTAACACCATTAGAATTTTCTTGATTGGGAATCCTGTGCCTACTTTGTTGGGTGATATGTACTTCTCTTTGCATCTAAGGAATTCTAAGGGTGGAGGAACTATTGTCTGTTGCATTCCTCTTCTATACAAGTGGTTTATTTCGCACTTGCCTCAAACGCCTGCTTTTGTGGAGAACAAACAATGTCTACGGTGGTCTTAGAGACTTATGTCTCTCACTAATGTTGATATAGTTTGGTATGATCCCTCTTTGAGCAGTTTGGAGATTATTGATTGTTGTGGTGAATTCTCTAATGTGCCTTTCATTGGTACACAAGGAGGAATTAACTACAACCCTGCTTTGGCTCGTCGTCAACTTGGGTCCCCCTTGAGAGACAATCCTAATAACGCTTTGTTAGAAGGTCTTTTCTATCAAGAGGGTAAAGATCCCCAACATTTGAAGTAGAAGATTGTGCATGCTTGGCATAATGTGCATAGGAAAGGAAGGTTCGAGCTTGGTCCATGTAACTGTATAGCTTTGGAAGCTTACACTCTTTGGGTGAAGAAGAGAGCTTTGGAGTTGAAGATGCCTTATCCTTGTGAGAGACCTATGTCTATGGTTGTGGTTGAGCCATTAACTCTCCCTAACCAAGATGTAGAGGAGTTGGAGGACGCACTCGCCAAGATGAAGCAAGAGAAGAATATATGGGAAGAACGTTTACGTGCTTTGAGCAAAAAGCATGAGAAGTTGTAGTTGGAGTCTAAGGACAAAGATGCACTTATTGAGCTACTTGAAGATCGAGTGACAAAGAGACAGAGAGAGCCAGAGGTTTCATCTTCTAGCATGCCTCAACTTTCTGTTGCTTGGAAGAAGATTGTTGATCAGCTTGTCCTCGAGAAGACTCAGATGAAGGCTTCTTTTGAGACAGAGATTCGACGCATTCGAAGGAAGTACGCACCTACAGCCAGATCTTCTGACGTTGTTGTTAGGGATCCTTAGGATGACTAGTCTCCTTTTCTCTTGTATTTTTCATTTGGTTTTTGAAAATTGTACTCAGTGTAATCCTTCCAATTATATAAATGAAAAGAGATTTTTAGTCATATCAAATTATTGTAATTGTTGTTAAATATATATATATATATATATATATATATATATATATATATATATATATATATATATATATATATATATATATATATATATATATATATATATATATATATATATATTTGCAAATAATATAGTAAGTTCCTTGAGAAAAAAATGAATAAACAAGCATTGCATTTCATGCATCATTTGCATAAGCAGGCTTCTCTTTCGCCAGATGTCTCATTGGTGTTTCTTCTGTGCTTCCGCCAAGCTGACTCATCGGTACAACACTCGCGCCAATCACTCCAAAATCATGGAACATCTTGAGCAAGAGAATAGAGAGCTAAAGGACGAGATCGCCCGCCTGACTGCCATAATGGAGTCAGTTCTAGCCGCACAGAGCCAGTCTTCTCCAATGCCCGCAACTCCTCCTCCTCAGAGGACCGTTATTTCAGAGGTGGCTACCTCTACCATGCCTGCTGCTACCGCTTATTTCGCACCTGCTATGCCTGCCGAATTCCCGTGGGGAATGCCACCGAACATCGTGCCTTAAGGCTTTGCGCCTATATTTGCTTCCATGTCGGCATCTAGCCCGATCATGTTTGTACCACTGCCTGTAGTGCACATCTTACCTCACGTAGAAGACACTATTTATCATTCCGAGCCATCTGAGGGTCCAGACGTTTATGAGAAAATGGATGAGATGAAAGATCAATTTCTTGAGTTGCACAAGGAGTTGAAAACTTTGAGAGGTAAGGACCTTTTTGGGAAGAGTGCTGCTGAATTGTGTCTGGTGCCGAATGTGAAGATTCCAGTGAAGTTCAAAGTGCCTAACTTTGAAAAATACAAAGGGAACACATGTCCGCTCAGTCACTTGGTGATGTATGCCCGCAAGATGTCTACCCAAACTGATAAAGATCAGTTGTTAATCCACTACTTTCAAGACAGTTTGACCAGCACTGCGCTAAGATGGTAAATGGGGTTGGATAGTGCAAGCATCCATACTTTCAACGATTTAGGAGAAGCATTTATTAAGAAGTACAAGTGCAACGTTCATATGGCTCCCAAACAAGATCAGTTAAGATCACTATCTCAGAAGGACAAAGAAACGTTTAAGGAGTACGCACAGAGATGGAGAGAACTCGCTGCTCAGATCACCCCTCCTTTAGAGGAAAAGGAGATGACCGAGATATTTTTGAAGACCCTTAGCTCATTTTATTATGAGAAGATGATCTCCAGTGCCCCCAGTGACTTTACCGAAATGGTAAATATGGGGATAAGGCTTGAAGAAGGTGTTAGAGAAGGACGGTTGTCGAAGGAGGAGGTATCATCTAGCAAGAGATACGGCGGCAGTTTTACTAAGAAGAAGGATAATGAAGCCAACACAATCATTAGTGGGAGGCAGAGGAGGCCTCAGGCCAGAAGAAGTCAAACACCCCGTTAACACCATCATCAAGTATCATCAGTAATCCCAGTATTTTCAGCAAATCAATCAACACCTATTCAACAACAACAGCGTCAATAACAACAACCACAACAACGAACAAACACCTTCAACAACAACAAGACCAACAATCATCAACAATAAACTTTTGAGAGGAAGAAGGTCTCTTTAGACCCAATTCCTATGACATATGCAGAGCTTTATCCATCATTGGTTCTTAAGAACCTGTTATAACCAAGAAATCCGCCACAAATTCTTGAACCACTTCCATGGTGGTACAAGCCTGGCCTCCATTCTGATTTTCATCAAGGAGCACCCGGACATGACATTGAGAACTGCTACCCGCTCAAATATGAAGTTCAAAAGCTAGTAAAAAGTGGAATAGTGTCCTTTGAGGACCACACACCTATTGTGAAAGCAAACCCACTGCCAACACATGGAAATTCATCTGTTAATATGGTAGACGATTGTCCTGGGGAGTTCAAAGTGTTTGACGTCTGTTTCATAAGGAGATCCTTGGTGACGATGCACAAGGATATTTGCTTGGTTAGTGAATGTGAGCATGACCATGATGGTTGTGCTATTTGTAGTGTTAATTCAAGGGGTTGTGAGATTATGAAAAGAGACATCCAATGGTTGATGGATGAGGGTATGATTAAGATTGTTCAATCCCGTCATGTAGATGACGATGTGAATGTTATCGTTCTAGTGTTTAAGAACCCCGAGAGGGTGGTGATTTAGTATGACAATAGTAACAGTAACAGTAGCAGTATTAGTCAAAGATCAGTATCGCCGTTGGTCATACGGTTAGCGGGCTCAGTCCTGTATTCATCCGATAAGGTTGTTCCATATCAGTATAATGCAACTATATTGAAGGATGGTCAAGAGGTCCTGTTACCTACAATCAGTTTTGTTGTGAGCATTGCTGATGTTACTGTAAGACCCCAATTTTTGACCCTAAGATCCCTCATGGCATCATAGCATCTCATAACTTAAGCTTCAAGGATCATTGAGCATCTTGCTTCCTTTACCTATGGTTGGGATCTCTTTGTGAGTGATTGTTGATCATCAAGCATGGTTGCATTGTATATCATTGCTTTTCTCATTTTTTGTTTACTAACCAAAAGCACAAAAATATGTTATCTAACCTTTTGTTTTGTAGCATCAAGCAAGCACAGGTCAAGCACTTCAATAGCATCCTTTGTAGAAGAGCTGATGGCATTTTTCTTGAAATGAAACAACATGATCATTACAAGAGCATATATGAGCTATTGGTTCCATTTTGGAACAATTTCCCCAAGTGGTGGAGGCCTAAATTCATCAGACATGTCAAGGTCATCTGAAGACCTATACAATCAACTGTGCAGTCAATTGAGGACTATGAGTTGGGGATATGGATTTAAACACCTCATTCATGTTCGAAAGAAGTTCATTTGTCATTTCAAACACCTACCTTGAAGATTTTGAAGTCATGGCAAAAGTTTCCAAAAATGGAAAGTGACCTGTAATTTCAAGTTTCCAAAAATGGCAAGTTTTTGGTCCACATTCAACTTGACTTTCCAACATCAAATAAGCTTCAAATAGATTTTTAGTGAACATGAAAGTTGAAGAACTTTCTCTCCCATTTTCAAAAAGTCCTATATCATGTCCATATGATAATTGGTTGAGAAGTTATGGCCAAATAATCACAAAGTATGCATGGAAGTTCAACATAGCATAACTTTTGATTCAAAACTCCAAATTGGTCCACTCTTTTTGCAAAATGCTCCTTGTGACCAAGACTTTCCAAATCAACCTTTGCCTTGCATGAAAGAAGTTCATATGACCACTTGTGCATACATGTGCATTTTGGAGGGAAAATTGATAATTCAAAATTGGATGATCATACAAGCCAATTAACACTTCCATGATGATTATTGAATGATTTTAAGTGGATTTGAACCTTGCATGGGAACTGTTCACGTGTGGGAAGGCCATGCTAAGCACACTTGCCAATTTTTCAAAACACCTCATATTTCTCTAATCAAGTTTAGCCAAGGCAAATTGAGATTAGCACAGTCATTAACACATGATATATGAGGTTTGGATGTTCAAAATGTTTTGCCTCGATCCGTTTGATTCATGAGGTTTTAGTTTAAATGAACATGATATTCGTGATCTACGTGAGAAGATCTTTCCAACCATGTATGGTACGATGATTTCTGGAAAATTTGTTCTTGAAGCTCCACCGCAGACGGCCGGAAAAGACGGTTGCTCCGCCGTCTGCAACTGGTTCTGTTGGCTAGGGTTTTTGTCCACATGTGCGTCCACGTGAGCGTATACTCGGCGTTTCCATTGGACCTCGCTCGCTTGACCAAGCCACGCGTGTTTGACCATGCTTATGTGGCTGCCAGCGCAATAAATGAAACGTTGTGTTTCATCAGGCGCCTTTCATCCTCCCTCGCGCGAGTTCGAGCCTTGGCATTACATGTTTCAGAATTTATTTCTTTGAATTCTCCTTTGACCTGGTGTGCGTGAGTTCAATACTTGGCTCATGCAGTTTTGTAAATTTAATTTGCATTATCATTTTACCTTGCCATGCGTGGGTTCGAATCTGGCTTTGCGCATTTTGCTGATTTTGTTCAAATTCCATTTTCCACATTATTTCATATTTTTTCATTTATTTCATTCAACTTTAAAAAAATCATTAAAAATAGTAGGATAATACAAATTGATCCCAATTTTTTTTCACATTCTTGTTTTGATCTCTAGATTTTTATAGGGTTTATTGCATGATTTGTTTGATTCTGGATTTTTAATTGTGATCTTGTGATTGAACATTATGCCAAATTGATATGTCATGATAAATGCTTTGTGAAATGATCATCTTTAATCCAATTGCTTTGAAATTTGGCATGCTTGATCCTCACATGTGATATGATTTTTGAGAATTGGTTTGGCATTTTTATCATATGTTATCACTGTTTTGGACACATGGAGATATGTTGTGACAATTTGTGTCACATTTTGGATGTTGCATTTGTGCATTTTTGTTTACCTATCATATGAACTCTTATGGATCTAATTCTTTGCATGATGTTTGTTCATGACATGTTGAGTTCACATAAAAAAAATTTCATGATCATTGGATGCTTTTCTGTTTTGATTTGGATTTTCTAACTTGGATGTCCATTTTGTGCACCTTTGCTTGCCCTTGCTTTACATTGATCACTTGATGCCTTTGCCATGTGAATTGATCTTGGTCCTTTTGAGGACATCTTATGACATGTTTGAACTTGCTTTATGCAAAAGATTGACTTCTGTTTTCATCATTTGATTTGGTTTTGAACCTAGTCTTTGTACTAGTGTTTTGTACATAAACTAATCGTGCTT
Organism: Lathyrus oleraceus; assembly: GCF_024323335.1. NCBI lineage: Eukaryota > Viridiplantae > Streptophyta > Magnoliopsida > Fabales > Fabaceae > Lathyrus > Lathyrus oleraceus. Next base: position 226,829,811 of record NC_066584.1, read on the forward strand.
TGTGTTTCAAGTTTGGACATTTAGCATTGATGATTGGTTTGGTCTCACTTTGTGAGATACAAATGATTTGAATTCTAACACATTGCTGTTTTGTAGGATTATAATTGATAGGCTTGAGCTCATTGCTTCATTTGATTGCTTGATCATTGCTCATTGACTTGTATAACCATTGGACTGTTTGCCTGTTTGTTTTCTGTCTGAGATATTAACTGTTTAGCTTTTGTACAGGTACACTAATTGCTAGCTTTTAGCTCTTGCTTGAGCTTTGGATTATGGTTGATACACCACTTAGGTAGCTACTCTCTTACTCCATGTAGTCTGGAAGTCCTGTCACCTTTTTGGCAGGCATTTGGCTGAAGTCCTCCTTAAGAGGCTTTGTTTGTGATTGTTTACATTTGTACCAAAGACCTCTAAATGAGGCATGTTACTTGACAAGTCCTCCTAAGTGAAGAGGAAATTGACAGATAAAAGGGATTAGCAATCAATCCCCTGTTATTCAGTGAGTCTTTCATTATGCTCGCACTACGTGCTGATGCTTTTGAATAAACACCCAAGATCTTTGTATAGAGTCGGTCAAGTGGAATAGGGTCCCACATTCTGGATCCCCATGTTTTCATTATCATTGAGCTCACCCAGGCCAGGGTTAAGAGCATGAGGTCTCATCCTCATTTCCATCTTTGACCAGCTTCACCTTAACTCTCAATGTTAGTGGTTAAGAGCTACAACTACCTTGTACAGTTGGCTTGTTTGTCGAGGTTGATATGACCCCTCTTGACTAAAGCCCACCCTTTGCTTGAGCCACCTTGTATGTATATAGTGTGTGCTTGTTTGCTTATTTGTGCACCCTTCATGTGTTTGCATTTGCATGTTTGTTTTGAGGAGTTAGATATAAGTCCATATATTGGCATTTTGTTTCCTGTTTCATTTTTAGGAGTCAGATCTAAGTCCGTATATTGGCATTCTGTTTCCATTTTGCTTTCAGGAGTTGGATGTAAGTCCATTGATTGGCATTCTGTTTCCTCTTTCTGTGGTTCTCTTATGAGACTTGCTTATTGCTTTTACCTTGTGTTGCCTAATTCCAAAGGAACTTACTTGGATCATCTCTATGATCTTGAGAAAGGAACTCCTATTGTGGCTTTATTCCTTTATTCCCTACCTCTTGCATGCTTAACCTTGATCCTTTTTCATCCTTAACCCAAACCCAAAAACTAATTGTGCAAACATTTGACTTGTTTTCAAAACTAGAAACCTAAGCCTTAGGCTTTTGATTTTCAAACTTTCTTTTCATAATACTCATTTTGAATTGAATCTTTAAATCAACTTTGACCATTTTGTACATACTTCTAATTGGTTAATCTAACCCACTCAAATGTGTTTCTTTTGTGGTTCTCATATGACCATATTCTTAATCAAACTTTTCATAAACCTTTTGCTATTAGGTTTGAGTTATCTTTGTGGTAGATATAATACTCACCTTTGTCCTTAGTGATTGAATTGTAAGACTTCCATGCTTATTATAGGGTTAACCCCTCACTAGCATGTCGAAGCTATTCTCACATGGTGGACTTGTGGTTTTTCAGGTCGAGTTTTCTCCCTTTGATAACAAAAGACCTTAAGGCTTTTGGACCAATCAATCTACTCATTTGTTTTCGAAATCTTTTAGCCGAACTACGAGGTTTTGATCCTTATCTTTCATGAGAGGGTACGTAGGCAATGGATTCATCCATCCAAACACAAAATGTAAATAAACTTGTATATTCTTTTCTCATCTCTTCAATCATGTTTGCACAAATAAATTTCATAAACAATAACCTTTGCGACAAGCGTGAAAAGGGCTCCCTAGGAGTACCTAGGATGTTGTGGGTGCCTAACACCTTCCCATGACATAACCAACCCCCTTACCCAGATCTCTGACCCTCTTTTACTAGTTTTGTTTGTAAAACTTTATAGGTTTTTGTTCTCTTTCTAACCATTCCTTTGGATAAATAGAAGTGCGGTGGCGACTCGACTTTGTATGATTTACCTTGGATTTAGTCAATATCTCCAATGGTAACGAGTACACCGCTACAGAAAAGTGGCGACTCTGATGGGGATAAAAGTTCCTAGTGGGTTTTGCCAACTTTTCACACTTGTTGTGTTATATTGTTATGACATATTTTTGTGCAATTTGGGATTATTGTATTGTTTGTAATGATTGAATTGCTTGATATATCAATTGCTTGCTTGCTTGGTGATCTTTGTGAGATGAGTTCTATACCCGAACTCGAGTGCACTTATGATAGGAGAATGGCATAATCTCGTCGACTTGTGTGGAGTTATTCCTTAGCAAGTTGACTTGCGAGTCCATTCACTTGGTGGAGGTCATGTTGGGATAATAATGTCACACAAGTAAGTTGTGGTTAGACATTACTATTTCCAATATGTGCCTTAGAAGCCAAGGACCTTAGTTCACCAAACCCATCTTGGCCTATTTTTAGGACGTAGTGCGGAGGTCGTTCAAATGTAAGATTTGATGCGATTGTTACGCGATACTACACTCATAAGAGTCTCTCTTGAGAATATTTTTGGAATACGAGTAGTTGTTTCTCCGATAATATTCGAAAGATGGGATGATGACTATGGGAACCTCTGATAGAACATGTTCGGCAGGTTTAAACCCTAGTACACTCCCTTTGGGTGGTTCTTAACCGAGACTCCATGCTCGTGACTCACAACAAACCCGTGATTCATGGTTGATCCGTTCAGGTATCCTTAATATCAATGGAACTTGGGTGTCGATAAGGTGTAAACCATAATCCACCAAAATGGATGATTTATATTAAGGAGGGTTGAACCGTTCATATGTCATTAATATCAATGGAACTTGGGTGTTGATAAGGTGAAAACCATAATCCACCAAAATGGATGATTGATATTAAGGATAATATGAGCCATCCCATGACCTTTGTCTTGTGTGCTTTGCTTGATCCTTGAGTGTGATTGTTGCATTCATGCATTCATGCATTCATTTGCATCCATATCATCAGATAAAAAGAAAATTTTCAAGGAACTTAAGGGGTTTATTTGCAAAATTTTCAGACATGGAAAGACAAAAAAGGCATACAAAGAAGTACAGCTTCAGACAACCCGATCTGAAAGAGTTAAGGAACCTGACATCCTATGTACTAGATCCCTTGGGTTTCAAAGCTCGCTTCGAGAAACTTCTTCCTCTTCTAACTACTCAGGTGGATGAAGGGTTGATGAGTACGTTGGCGCAGTTTTATGATCCTCTGTACCGTTGCTTCTCTTTTCCAGACTTTCAGCTGTTGCCTACCCTTGAGGAGTATGCTTATCTGGTGGGTATACCGATTCTGGATCAGTTGCCGTTCAGTGGCTTGGAGAGTATTCCTACTTCTCAAGAGATAGATGACATGTTGCACATAGATGAATCTCTGATTCATGCTCATATGACGACCAAAGGTGGAATTCTAGGTCTCCCTTTTGAGTTCCTCATCGCTCAAGCTACCGTTTATGGGAAGGCCATGAGTGAGGATGCCTTTGAAGCCATATTTGTACTTCTCATCTATGGATTGGTATTGTTCCCCAACTTCGACAAGTTTGTGGATGTGAACGCTATTAGGATCTTCTCTGCTCTTAATCCCGTTCCGACTCTGTTGGGTGATACCTATTTCTCTTTGCACCTGAGGAATGCAAAGGGTGGTGGCGCTGTTGTGTGTTGTTTGCCTCTGTTGTATAAATGGTTTATTTCTCACTTACCGCAGACGCTTTCCTTCAAGGAGAACAAGGGATGTCTACAGTGGTCTACGAGACTTATGTCTCTCACTAATGACGATATCTCTTGGTATAATCGTGTATATGATGGTGTGCAAATTATCGACTCTTGTGGTGAATTCTCCAATGTGACTCTTCTTGGTACATGTGGTGGGATTAGCTACAACCCTGTGTTAGCACGTCGTCAGCTTGGGTTCCCCCTAAAGGATAAACCTAATAACATTCTGTTAGAGGGTGTTTTCTTTCAGGAGGGTAAAGATCCCCAAGGCTTGAAGAGCAGGATGATTCGCGCCTGGCGCAAGGTGCATAAGAAAGGCAGGAATGAGTTGGGTCCTAAGAACTGCATTGCATTGGAACCGTATACTGCCTGGGTAAGGAAGAGAGCATCTAAGTATCTCATGCCTTACGATTATCCGAGACCTACACCTTTGGTAGTGGCTGGGCCTTCAACCCTCCATAACTAACGAGTAGAGGAGTTGAGAGACGAAGACCTTTCACGTGCCTGGATCCGTGAAAGAGAAGAGTTGCTTCAACAGATTAAGGAGAAGGATGCTCTGATTGAGTTCCTCGAGCATCAGGTCATTGATGATCCTGATGATGCAAGGACTTCTCTACTTCCTCAGTCTTCCAAGTTCTGGAAAAGGAGGTATGATCGACTCGCCAAAGATAAAGCAGATATGGAAGCAGCATATGAGAGAGAGGTGAAGAGGCTTCCTGCAGCTTATCTTCCGGTGTCCCGAGCTTCTAGGGATCCATAGGATGATTATTTTCCTTTTCTCTTGTAATATGATTGACAATGTTGTACTTCTTTGCTTTGATATATTTGATGAGATATTTCCAAATGCAAACAAACACTTAATATTTCAAAAATTGCAAATAAAACCCTATAGTTCCTTTGAAATAAAAACAAATCATATGCACAAGCATTTCATGCATCATATGCATAAGAAGGTGTTGTTCTCAGCCTCTGGTCCTGTGGTCTAACTTTGTGCTCTTCATTTATTTTGAAGACAAGCTGACTCACCGGTACTACACCAGAGCCAACTCTTCCAGATTGATGGATCATCTAGAGCAAGAGAACTGTGAACTCAGGAGAAAAGGCTCTCCTGGTTAGCCACTTGTCTTCCTTCTCATACATAGATACTGAGGATGAAGTTGGAACGCCTTTCCAAGCTTTATCTATAGCCGAGCCTGTTGAGAAGAGAACCCCTTCATTTGCTTCCTATCGAGATGCGAAATTGGCCATTGAGTGTGGTGCAATTGCTGGTTTAGGAAAAATGGTCGAGCTAGAAGACAATAAGTCCCGGGCTGGCATTGGCTTTTCTTCTGGGGTCTTCAACGAGAAAGGGTTGTTCAAGAGTGGAGGTTTCATCCACGCTGGTCAGAGTGAAGAAGCTGTTACTGTCTTGGAAGAGGATGCAGAGGATTCTGATAACTTTGTCATCCCTGGAGGGATCTGCCACAATTGGGTCGCTGTGGATGTTCCTACAGTTATCCATAAATCAAAGTAATAATCACTTTGTTTAAAAACCCTTCTCCCATGCCAAAAGGAGAAGTGATGACATTGTTGGCAGCATAAATACAATGATATTTTCATTCAATAAATTCATGTCAAATGTTTGTTTTTCCAATTGTTTTCACTTTTTGCTTTTTGCATGAAATTGGTGATCACAAAAAACCCTAAACAAGAACAAAAGCAATCTTTTCATCTGCATAATGATTGCCTTGTTTGATTTCTAAAAAGCTTTTCATATCCAAAATCATTATGCAGGTTGATTTATAAACCCATTGAACATAATGATCCAACGCCATCTCCCAATTTTGAATTCCCTGTATTCGAGGCAGAGGAAGATGATGTTGAAGGGATTCCTTACGAGATTTCCCGTCTACTTGAGCATGAAAAGAAGATCATTCAGCCGCATCTTGAGAACTCGGAAACAGTCAAATTGGGGTTTTACAAATGTAATATCAAAAAGGGGGTGAAAAACAAAAGCAAAATAATCAAAAATCAAAAAAAAAATGTAGAAAAAATAAAGGAAAAAATGGCACCCTCAAACCCCAAGTTGACTGATGCTGAATGGGTTCAGAGTCGTTATGACCAACTGAATTTGATCGAAGAAAAGATTGACTGCCATGTGCCATGGTCAGTTATATCAGCAGAGAATGAAGAAAGCATTCGATAAGAAGGTCAAGCCTCGTGTGTTCCGAGAAGGTGACCTTGTGCTCAAGAAAGTTTTGTCTTTCGCGCCCGATTCCAGGGGCAAGTGGACTCCAAACTATGAAGGTCCATATGTTGTCAAGAGAGCCTTTTCAGGCGGTGCTTTGATGCTTACAACTATGGATGGGGAGGATTTCACTCGTCCTGTGAATTCAGATGCAGTCAAGAAATACTTCGCCTAAAAAATAATAAAAACATAATAGCTCGATAAGTTGAAAACCCGAAAGGGCAGCTTAGGCAAAAATGAGCGTCTCGGTGGATTGAAAACCCGAAAGGGAGATCCAGGCAAAAGTTAGAGACATAAAAAAAATGATATTTGCATCCCGCTAGATTGAGTACCTCATCCTGGGGCAAGTACCTCATCCTGGGGCAATCTAGGTAAAAATTAGGGATTTGGCAAGTAACTGCATCCTGACAAGACTGTGTTCTACATCTGTCATCCGTCAAAGATTCTTGTTCATTCGTCGTCGACTGAAGCTTCGAATACATCGAATACGGAATTGGTGGAGAAATGGTCATTATGTTCAATGTAGCCCTTTTCCAATATATATCACCAATTTCAAACTTGTAAAAATCTATGGAGTCTTGCCATTTGCAGGCTACCATTCTATCAAATAAATTTGAGCCTTTATCCAATTATTTGCACTCTTATTTGTTTCTATTCAACAAATGTTTTGCATGTTTTAATTGATAAAATGTCATTGTTTTAAATGAACAAATTTTTCACAAATAATTTTTAAACAAAGTGAACATTCACGATGATCAAAAGATACTTAGGATATCCTCAGTGCTCTCCCAAGGGTGGTATGATTCCCAACAGGGTAAGACATTTGTTCATATCCCTGGCATTTGATTGTATCCTTTTCCTCTGGAACCTTTTGTGGTTTTTCTCTCAAGCAGGTTACCTTTCTTGGCTTTGTTCCCTCGCCAGAGTGTTGAGACGATTTATTCACACTCCAGATCTCCCGCAGAGCAGTAACTTTCTCTCCACGGATGTGTTATCTCTGGAAGATTTGTTCTGGTAGTGGGCCCCCAGAATCTCTTTATCCATCGGGTAGACTCTCCAGTAGAGCTGCTCATGTGGTAAAAGAGGTCTCATATTAACTCCTATCTCCGGTTGGAATGTTCATTGATTCCTCCCCTGGTAGAAGAGCAGTGGTAGTTCTCTCTTTAGCAGATGTGTGCCCTCGTTGGAAGGTCCAGTACTTGGTGGTTGCTCCTCAGTGTTTCTTCATTTCCTCGAATAGATCCTCAACGGAGTTGTTGGTGTGTTGGATCTTATCTTTTATGATGTTATCCCCTGCCGAGATATCGCTATTTCCTGGCATATCTAAATCCCCAACAAGAGTGGTTGGTCTGTTGAATCTTATCTTTTGATGATGTGATCCCCTTCAGAGATATTGTTGTCTCTCTGATCCACAACAAAGTTTTGGTGGAGGATTTTATCTGTGATAATTCATCCCCCAAGCAGAGTTGTTGATACGGTGGATCTTACCTGTATTGATAGTTCCCCTAACCAGAGTTGCTTTTGTGGCAGATTCTACTTGCGCAATTAAGCACTTCTCCCCAGCTGAGAATGATGATTCATCCTTGCGATGATTTTGTGATTTCACTGCGCCCTGATCTTTTTTTCCCCGCAGCAGAGTGACAATATTTTCTCCTCAGCATGCGTGATATCCTTGGCGAGTTTGGTACTTGGTGTTTATTTCACCAGTGTCCTCTTATCCCTCAGTGGATTCCCCAATAGAGTTGCTACAGTATCCCCAGTAGAGTTGCTTGTGTGGCAAATTCTACTCGTGCGATCCTGTTCTCCTCAGCAGTGTCTGCCTGTGCAGTGGACTCCTTTTCCTAGACGGATTGATTGATGATCCATCACTCAGAGATTTTGTGATTTCCTGATATCTCTGATTCTCTAGCAAGATCTTTGCTTCCTAGCATCTGGGATCTCCAGCAGATTGGATACTCTCCATCGGAGTTCCTGGCTTTCTCTCTCGAGATGTAGTATCGGACGTTTGATTCCTGGACCTGTTTGTGTTAGATATGTCTGTTTGTCAGCATTCATCATACATAAACCACGCGTATACATGCATAATCATTAACATTCAGATATTCATGTTGCATCTTTTGCCATATATCTATTGTTTGTGTCTCCTGCTAGTTGGTGATATACATCTCCCCAAGCAGATGGGTGTGTCCTTCAATATAGAGTCAGCCCCTTAAGCAGAAAGTGTTATCTTTCATGCCATTTCCCCACTGAGTTCTATCCTCGTGGATGACGGTTGTTTCCGTTTCCTCCCAATACACACATTGGGATGAGTTCCCCTATTGAGTTATATCCTCATTAGGATGAGTCTTGATTCATTTCGCCTTTTTGGTTTGACCCTAAATTGGCCCTTTGAGACTGTTTTTGGTGTTCCTCAGTATGGTCACCAATTTTATTCACCTTATCCTCAGTGGATCTTTTTGGTCTTCTACCCAGCGTCCGGTAGTTGTAAATCCTACTTTCATCCCCTAGCAGAGGTAACCTTTGTGGTTCATTCTGGTTGATGGCGGATTTTGTGGTCTTCTACCCGGTATTCGGTAGTCGTAAATCCTATTGTTTTCTCCCCATCGGAGTTTGTGCTTCCCCGGGGTATAAATGAATATTCTCTCAGTAATCGGCAATTATTCATCTTATCCCCGGCTGAGTCTTTGGTCTTCTACCCAGCATCCGGTAGTTGTAAACCCTATTTCTCTCACCTTGCAGAGTTAACCCTTGTTGTTCATCTCAATCGATGACGGTTACTCTTCCGTGGTTTTCTACCCAGTCTTCGGGTGATGTAATCCCCTATTTGTTTGTTATCACTCCAGTATTCGGTATTGATATTCCTTCCTTCTTGTGGATATTTGCTCCGAGTAAGCAAATTTATCCCCAGCGGGTCCTCTTTCATTTACCGTTTGCCGGTAATGTTTGTTGCCTCCCCTTTGATTGGTCATCATTATATACCTAGTTTGGTATCTCGATGCCTTTCTTTTCGGATGATTTATCCTTTGTTAACCTACAACCTGGTTGTGGATAATCTTCCATACGAGTATATTATCTACGTTATGACGACAATAGATAATATGTCTCATGCACTCTTCAGTCGAAGTTTTGTCTTTCTTCAGTCGAGTAAGATTCGTATTCCTTGTGGAGTCGAATGTCCATCCTTTAACAAGTTTGCTTTTGCTCTCTTCCAGGATGATGAGTGTTTTGGAACACACACCAATTCACGTTTCGGTCGATTTATCCTTTGTTAACCTACAACCCGGTTGTGGATAATCTTCCATGCGAGTATATTATTTACGTTATGACGGCAATAGATGATATATCTCATACACTCTTCGGTCGAAGCCTTTTGTGTTTCCCCAGTTGAGTAAGATTCGTTATCCCTTTGCGGAAGCGAATATTCATGCTCCCCTTCTTTTGGATAATTGCTTTGTTACGCAATTCATCCCCAGTGAGTCATCTCTCGTTTGCCCTGTTGTTGCTGGCAACGTTTGTTTCTCCTGTGATTGGTTATCATTATATACCTGTTTTGGTATCCCGATGCCGTTCTTTTCGGTTGATTTATCCTTTAACAGCTTACAACCCGGTTGTGGATAATCTTTCATGCGAGTATATTATCTACGTTATGACGGTAATAGATAATATGTCTCATGCATTCTTCAGTCGAAGTTTTGTCTTTCTTCAGTTGAGTAAGATTCGTTTTCCCTGTTTCGGAATCGAATGTCCATCCTTTAACAAGTTTGCTTTTGCTCTCTTCCAGGATGATGAGTGTTTTGGAACACACACCAATTCACGTTTCGGTCGATTTATCCTTTGTTAACCTACAACCCGGTTGTGGATAATCTTCCATGCGAGTATACTATCCATGTTCTGACGGTAATGGATAATGTACCTCATGCGCTCTTTGGTTGAAGCCTTCTGTCCTTCCCCATTCGAGTAAGATTCATTTTCCCTGTTTCGGAATCGAATGTCCATCCTTTAACAAGTTTGCTTTTGCTCTCTTCCAGGATGATGAGTGTTTTGGAACACACACCAATTCACGTTTCGGTCGATTTTTCCTTTGTTAACCTACAACCCGGTTGTGGATAATCTTCCATGCGAGTATACTATCCACGTTCTGACGGTAATGGATAATATACCTCATGCACTCTTTGGTTGAAGCCTTATGTCCTTTCCCATTCGAGTAAGAATCGTTTTCCCTGTTTCGGAATCGAATGTCCATCCTTTAACAAGTTTGCTTTTGCTCTCTTCCAGGATGATGAGTGTTTTGGAACACACACCAATTCACGCCTCGGTCGGTCACCTATTATATACCCAGTAACCGGTATCCCTGGTGTTCCTTCCTTTCTGCTCCCTATTATGACCTCGGTCCCCTGTGGAGTCAGATTTTCCTGAGTTGAAACATACCTTTGTCAGGTCTTCCTCAGATGATTTGGTCGATTAATATCTCTCACCCGTACACCGGTCTTAGATATTCATTCTTCCTAAGCTTGTTACCCAGTAACCGGTAACACCTCACCCCTTTTGCTTCCCCTGGAGAGATCTTTGTTAGGTTTCCCCAGCGGAGTATCTGTTGTAATTCACCCTTTTGTTGTGTTGGCATTTCCCCAATACGTGCATTATTCCCCGGCAGGAAGTTTCTGTGTGAATCTCTCCCCAGCCCGAGTCCGGATTTTTATCCGAAGTTTTCCTCAGCTTGAGTCTTTCCATTGGATTTCTTCCCTTTGGAATTCTTTTCCCAGTTTCAAGTCGTGACCTGCTCACGCATTTTTTCTCTTTTGTTCCCCAGTAAAGTCTCAGCTTTGGGTTATGATTTGTTCACGGTTTTTCTTTCCTCTTATCCCCATGAGAGTCCCGTTTGAGTCTCTATTCCTAGTGAGTGTATTACTCTAATGGATTGTCTGTTCTCCGGATGTCTTTTCTTCTTTGTGGACGTATATTCCCACAAAGTTGTTTGTTTTGAATTCATACATTTGCATCATGAGGTTGAAGGAGAATTGCGGTCCAAAACGCAGCGGAAATTAAAATTTTCTCCTTTAGAGATCCTTACGAATGGTCATGATCAGTGATAGAATATTTACCTCTTGTGACGATTGAAACCTTTGGTGCAGATCTCTTGGGACGATCAAAACCTTTGATGCAAATCCACGAAGCGATCACGAACGTTGAACGATGACAACGTCTCTACTCAGTCCACACGAACGGATTCCTTCAATCTCAGTGCTAGCTGGTACGAATGAAGGCTTTGAGTGAGAGAGAGAGAGAGAGTGAAAACAAAAAGAATGCAACCGCAAATTTTTGCTTCTGCACAAGGGTTCTATTTATAGAACCACTTGTATGGGCTTCAAGCTAAAAGCCCACTTAAGTGTATTTTGGCCCATATCTTATAATATGCCCAAAATCACTTAAGCTCATGGTACCTTACCATATTTCGTATTCTACTCAAGTACATCGTACCTTACGATGCTCTATAACTCACTTAAGGGCACCGTACCTTACGGTATTCCTTAGTTACTCTATCTCTCATCAATCCGTCCTTTGTGTGTGACCCTGTAGGTTTTCGTGACGTTGGCAATTATATTAAATCACGCATTTAACATAATAAACAGTGAGCGGTATCTAGCAACACATCACTGCTACCCAAGACACGAAAATGTCATGTGATCTGACAATTCCTTATGTGATAATACTTATGTGTATAATTACCCTTTTGCCCTTATGTCTATATTGAACACAAGGCATAGACCGTGTCATCCTTGTCCAGTTCAATATTGGGCCCATAGACATTTATCCTGTTATGTAGGATGGGCAAATTCCATCTAGGTCACTCATGTCCCTCAGCATGCTTTGTGGAGTACCCATCAACTGTCTTTATGGTTATCCAGTTACGGACAACGTTGGATCAACAATAAAGCACTCGACTCTACATCTAGGGTCCATAGTGGTTTCAGGTCGAAGAGTGGAATACACTATTATCACCATGAGAATAACTTATGACACCTTGCATAACTTTCTATATAGTATTCTCATAGCGGGTCAATCCGGTATAAATATTACTCCTAATATTCATATCTACGTTTAAGACTTGATAACTCTTTATCCATGATCCATGAGATGTGATCATCAGTCTACAAACATAATAGTCTTAATGCTTTAATGTTATCCCACTTCACACTAAAGCTCGACTACGGATACTTTAGGAATAGTGTCCTTATGTTTAATGTGTTCTCATGATTAAGTCACACTTAATACATTAAACGGACTATCTATTCCAGGGACTTTATTAATCAACCATAATAAAGAGAATGCCTTTTATTATTCGATACAAGTACCAAAATGTATTGGCCTCTGGGGCTTACACCAACAATCTCCCACTAGCACTAGAGCCAATCTGGCATACCCCGTATGCCCATTGATCTAGTATGGCCATCATGCTTCTGCTGCGCAAGAGGCTTTGTCAGTGGGTCAACTATATTGTCAAGTGTAGGTACTTTACATATTTTCACATCTCCTCTATCTATTATCTCTCGAATGAGATGATAACGCCTAAGTATGTGTTTGGATCGTTGGTGAGATCTAGGCTCCTTGGCTTGTGCGATAGCACCATTGTTATCATAATAGAGACCAATGGGATCCACAATGCTAGGGACTACGCCAAGTTCACTAATGAACCTTTTGATCCAAACAACTCCCTTTTCTGCATATGAGGCAGCAATATACTTGGCCTCGGTTATAGAATCAGCAACTGTATCTTGCTTTGAACTTTTCAAGCTCGCAGCGCCACCATTTCAGCAAAACACATAACCATTGGAATCATTCATATTAAAGCGTCTTAGCACCTTGTCTATGTACTCTGACTTAGGACAAGCATTTTATGATCTATCTCTATAGATTCTGATTCCTAATATATAGGCTGCTTCACCTAGGTCCTTCGTAGAAAAGCATTTCCCCACCCAAGACTTTACTTGTTGCAGGGTAGGGATATCGTTTCCAATAAGTAATATGTCATCTACATATAATACCAGGAATACGATCATGCTCCCACTAACCTTCTTGTAGACACAAGGCTCATCTTCGTTCTTGATGAATCCATATTGTTCTACTGTTTCATCAAAACGAAGACTCCATGAGTAATACATCACCTTGATCAGATATCCATATATCTCAGGTAGGTGACGTATCCTGCCTGACCTACGCTGGTCTTGTTCTACTTGAGCAGGTTGCTCTTCCACAACTTCTTGTGTTTCCTGCTCTAATTCCTCCATAGGTGTATCTATGCTTTGTGATTCTTGAATTTCTTCAAGCTCTACTTTCCTCCCACTGGTTCCTTTGGAAATACAACTCCTTTTCTAGGAAAACTCTAGTTCGAGCGACAAACACTTTGCCCTCAGAAGGATTGTAGAAGTAATACCCTCTTGTTTATTTAGGATACCCCACAAATAAGCATTTGTCAGATTTGGGCTCAAGCTTAGTTGAAATTTGTCGTTTCACATAAACCTCGCAACCCCAAATCTTTATGTAAGACATATGTGGTTTCTTACCACTCCATATCTCATATGGTGTCTTCTCAACCTTTTTGGATGGAACATGGTTAAGTGTGTAAGCTGCTGTCAATGTCCCAAAAGGAGTATGGAAGATCGGCGTGACTCATCATGGATCGGACCATGTCTAACAGGGTTCGATTTCTTCTCTCAAATACACCATTCCATTGGGGTGTTCCAGGAGGAGTGAGTTGGGATAGGATCCCACACTCTTTCAGATGGTCATCAAACTCTAGGCTTAAATACTCACCACCTCGATCTGATCGAAGAGTTTTAATATTCTTAGCTAGTCGGTTTTAACTCGTTAGGTTTCACCCTTTTAGTATTAATGTTATTAATAGGCATTTCGAGATCAAGGACATACAGTCCATTGCTCATTTGTGCAGTAGCATAGAATATATCATTCAAATAAATTGAGCAACAATTGTTCTTTATTATAAATGAAAAAACCAAACTTGTCCAGACAAGAAATGGAAATAATATTCCTGCTAATTGCAGGTACATAATAACAGTTCTCTAACTGAATTATAAGACCACTAGGTAAAGTCAATACATAAGATCCTACGGCTAAAGTAGCAACCTTTGCTCCATTGCCAACTCGTAGGTCAACTTCACCTTTTGCCAAATCTCTACTCCCTTTCAGCCCCTGCACATTTGTACAAGTGTGAGAACCGCATCCAGTATCTAATACCCATGATGCAGAAGTAGATGAATTAATAACAAAAATACCTGAAGTTGAAGTCTCTACTCCATTCTTCTTATCTTCCAGGTACTTTGGGCAGTTTCTCTTCCAGTGTCCGGTCTTACCGCAATGGAAGCAGGTGCCTTCTTTTGCTATGCCTCCATTAGGCTTCAAAGCATCAACGGTGGGTTTGGGTTTGGCAACTTCCTTGCCCTTCCCTTTATCACCATGCTTAGTGGGCCTTTTGTTCTGTCTCTTTCCATTTCCGATCATCAGAATGGACTTCCCTTTTGACTTCAGATTCTGCTCGGCAGTTCTTAACATGGCGAGCAGTTCAGGAAGAGATTTGTCCATATCAATCATATTGAAATTTAGGACAAATTGACTGAAACTATCTGGCAACGATTGCAAGATCAAATCAGTTGCAAGTTCCTTTTCGAGGGGAAAACCCAATCTCTCAAGGTTTTCCACATACCCAATCATCTTGAGTACATGGGGACCTACAGGGGCTCCCTCAGCTAACTTGCTTTGAAAAAGGGCTTTTGAAACTTCAAACCTCTCATGCCTTGCTTGCTCTTGATAGAGCAACTTCAGGTGTTCGATCATATCGAATGCTGACATGTTCTCATGTTGATTTTGCAATTCTGAGTTCATCGTAGCCAGCATGAGACAAGCAGTTTCATTGGCATCATCGACATGCTTCTTATAAGCATCTCTTTCTGCCTTAGGTGCAGAACTAGGAGGTTCCTCTTCAGGAACAGGTCTCTCCAAGACATACAGCTTTTTATCATGTTTGAGGACAATCCTCAGGTTTCGGTGTCAATCCAGAAAATTTGTCCCAGAAAATTTTTCCTTGTCAAGGATTGATCGCAAGATGTTGTTAGAGGTGTTTGCTGTCATGGTTATCTACATAAGGATTAAGAAAATATAAGTATCATTGACATATTTAATTAGGCCTTTAATCAAATATGCTCCCACTATTTTACTCAAAACAAATGACCCTCATCATTTGATTCGGAAAATCCCGTTGGAAGATTTTCTAGTGGGTCGAGATCCATATTTCACTTCGTTCTAAGTCCGCGTAGGCGGATTACACAAAACTAGGTTATTTAGGTAGGAACTCCTTCCAATTGTATCTCATATAACTCTCAAATATTTCAGTTGGGTGAATATCTCCTTATTCCAATCCATCATATGGATCATTCCCAACTCTTGCTTCTAAACATATATATAATCTTATTATAATTTGTTTAGTTAAGTTTGATCCATTGTTTTAACAGTTGGATATTACAATTATCCCATCGCACCTTACTAATATATAGATCATGCACCTCGCGTAGGCGAAACCTACATTATCCATTACTAGTCTTGATGAGTGTTAAAACTTGGAAAGCATAAACTTAATATTTTAATTTGAGGGAATTGCAATTTTATGATCTCACCGGCTTATTTATCATATAAATCGTCTCTCACATGCATCAACATACATACACATGCATAAACATACATACACAATGAAACAGTTATGGCCCCTAGCGCAATTGTTCTCCCAAGCCAATGAGAGAACCTAAGCTAACCTAATAACGATCTAAGCTTCTCCAAGCAAGATCTTCAAGGTTGTCCTCCTTTAATATTGAATTCTTCTCTTTCTTCATAACATTGTCTTCTTCTCTTTCTTCATAACATTACATTCCAGAAGAAACTCGTTTTACATACGAGGGTTTGAGATGAGAAAAGAAGTTACATTAAGAGATCAAAAGGAGAGGCACGACACGCAGGTCGTATTTTAAAACCCAAAACAAAATAAAGGATAACTAAGGCCATAACTGATCACCACAAGGCAATAATAATAAACACATTGTTATTATTAAATTTTAATTCCTTTAATTAATTAAAACCAAGTTAAATTTCGGCGACCGATCACACTACGCAGAGTTAGCCGGGGGTTCCGCTGCCCGGTCAGCGGACGGTGGTTCCAAAATTTGCATTTGGAATGGACATTGTTTTGCATGAACACAACCCTTGCGTAGTCACAAAACAGGAACCCCAAAATTTTGACTCTAGGAGTGTGACGACCGTCACAGGCGTGCGACGACCGTCACAGGCAATGTGAGTGTAACGACCGTCATGGGCGTGTTACGACCGTCACGCATCCAGTTTGTTACGCCTGTTACGCTCGTCACACGAGCTTCACGCGGCCAAACTAATAGGACTTTGAAACAGTCTACGGACCTCTTCCAAAAAGCCCTAAATTCACAACTCCTTGAGGCACAACCCTTGCGCCGTCACCAACCCTAATGCGCCAATTTCAGACCGTCAAACACACCTCGATTGTTGATTTAGTATGATTGATCAACAGGTCATTGCTTCACCATACTAATGTCGGATTCCGAAGCAAATGACCATTGATCGCTCAAAGAAAAACAATCATTTAGTGTTCGAATGAACGAAACAGAAACAGTATATCACATATACCGTATTTTGCATTAGGATTACTTATATCATATATAAGTTGATCGGTCTCAATTGCGTAACCTATGGACGATCGATGTATCGCTGCCTCACCATACAAATGTCGGTTCCGAAGCATAGTCAACATCAATCATCCAACTCGTACACTCATGACGCCAAATTTAATTACCCGTTTAATAAATTGATTCATTCTGTCTTTTAATCATATTAATACAGAAATTAAACAGCTATCCGAGTCATGGTTTCGTAAGTGGCTCTGATACCACTGAAGGAGAATTGCGGTCCAAAACGCAGCGAAAATTAAAATTTTCTCCTTTAGAGATCCTTACGAATGGTCATGATCAGTGATAGAATATTTACCTCTTGTGATGATTGAAACCTTTGGTGCAGATCTCTTGGGACGATCAAAACCTTTGATGCAAATCCACGAAGCGATCACGAACGTTGAACGATGACAACGTCTCTACTCAGTCCACACGAACGGATTCCTTCAATCTCAGTGCTAGCTGGTACGAATGAAGGCTTTGAGTGAGAGAGAGAGAGAGAGAGAGTGAAAACGAAAAGAATGCAACCGCAAATTTTTGCTTCTGCACAAGGGTTCTATTTATAGAACCACTTGTGTGGGCTTCAAGCTAAAAGCCCACTTAAGTGTATTTTGGCCCATATCTTATAATATGCCCAAAATCACTTAAGCTCATGGTACCTTACCATATTTCGTATTCTACTCAAGTACATCGTACCTTACGATGCTCTATAACTCACTTAAGGGCACCGTACCTTACGGTATTCCTTAGTTACTCTATCTCTCATCAATCCGTCCTTTGTGTGTGACCCTGTAGGTTTTCGTGACGTTGGCAATTATATTAAATCACGCATTTAACATAATAAACAGTGAGCGGTATCTAGCAACACATCACTGCTACCCAAGACACGAAAATGTCATGTGATCTGACAATTCCTTATGTGATAATACTTATGTGTATAATTACCCTTTTGCCCTTATGTCTATATTGAACACAAGGCATAGACCGTGTCATCCTTGTCCAGTTCAATATTGGGCCCATAGACATTTATCCTGTTATGCAGGATGGGCAAATTCCATCTAGGTCACTCATGTCCCTCAGCATGCTTTGTGGAGTACCCATCAACTGTCTTTATGGTTATCCAGTTACGGACAACGTTGGATCAGCAATAAAGCACTCGACTCTACATCTAGGGTCCATAGTGGTTTCAGGTCGAAGAGTGGAATACACTATTATCACCATGAGAATAACTTATGACACCTTGCATAACTTTCTATATAGTATTCTCATAGCGGGTCAATCCGGTATAAATATTACTCCTAATATTCATATCTACGTTTAAGACTTGATAACTCTTTATCCATGATCCATGAGATGTGATCATCAGTCTACAAACATAATAGTCTTAATGCTTTAATGTTATCCCACTTCACACTAAAGCTCGACTACGGATACTTTAGGAATAGTGTCCTTATGTTTAATGTGTTCTCATGATTAAGTCACACTTAATACATTAAACGGACTATCTATTCCAGGGACTTTATTAATCAACCATAATAAAGAGAATGCCTTTTATTATTCGATACAAGTACCAAAATGTATTGGCCTCTGGGGCTTACACCAACAGAGGTCTCTTAGGGACCAAAATTTGTCTCTTTGTTATTATTTAAGCCCATTATACCTCGTCGAGACGAAGATTTTAACCTTCATTTCTCTGACTAGAATGACCTTAAATAGGGGCATCTGTAAGACCCCAATTTTTGACCCTAAGATCCCTCATGGCATCATAGCATCTCTTAGCTTAAGCTTCAAGGATCATTGAGCATCTTGCTTCCTTTACCTATGGTTGGGATCTCTTTGTGAGTGTTTGTTGATCATCAAGCATGGTTGCATTGTATATCATTGCTTTTCTCATTTTTTGTTTACTAACCAAAAGCACAAAAATATGTTATCTAACCTTTTGTTTTGTAGCATCAAGCAAGCACAGGTCAAGCACTTCAATAGCATCCTTTGTGCAAGAGCTGATGGAATTTTTCTTGAAATGAAACAACATGATCATTACAAGAGCATATATGAGCTATTGGTTCCATTTTGGAACAATTTCCCCAAGTGGTGGAGGCCCAAATTCATCAGACATGTCAAGGTCATCTGAAGACCTATACAATCAACTGTGCAGTCAATTGAGGACTATGAGTTGGGGATATGGATTTAAACACCTCATTCATGTTCAAAAGAAGTTCATTTGTCATTTCAAACACCTACCTTGAAGATTTTGAAGTCATGGCAAAAGTTTCCAAAAATGGAAAGTGACCTGTAATTTCAAGTTTCCAAAAATGGCAAGTTTTTGGTCCACATTCAACTTGAATTTCCAACATCAAAGAAGCTTCAAATGGATTTTTGGTGAACATGAAAGTTGAAGATATTTCTCTCCCATTTTCAAAAAGTCCTATATCATGTCCATATGATAATTGGTTGAGAAGTTATGGCCAAATAATCACAAAGTATGCATGGAAGTTCAACATAGCATAACTTTTGATTCAAAACTCCAAATTGGTCCACTCTTTTTGCAAAATGCTCCTTGTGACCAAGACTTTCCAAATCAACCTTTGCCTTGCATGAAAGAAGTTCATATGACCACTTGTGCATACATGTGCATTTTGGAGGGAAAATTGATAATTCAAAATTGGATGATCATACAAGCCAATTAACATTTCCATGATGATTATTGAATGATTTTAAGTGGATTTGAACCTTGCATGGGAACTGTTCACGTGTGGGAAGGCCATGCTAAGCACACTTGCCAATTTTGCAAAACACCTCATATTTCTCTAATCAAGTTTAGCCAAGGCAAATTGAGATTAGCACAGTCATTAACACATGATATATGAGGTTTGGATGTTCAAAATGTTTTGCCTCGATCCGTTTGATTCATGAGGTTTTAGTTTAAATGAACATGATATTCGTGATCTACGTGAGAAGATCTTTCCAACCATGTATGGTACGATGATTTCTGGAAAATTTGTTCTTGAAGCTCCACCGCAGACGGCCGGAGAAGACGGTTGCTCCGCCGTCTGCAACTGGTTCTGTTGGCTAGGGTTTTTGTCCACATGTGCGTCCACGTGAGCGTATACTTGGCGTTTCCATTGGACCTCGCTCGCTTGACCAAGCCACGCGTGTTTGACCATGCTTATGTGGCTGCCAGCGCAATAAATGAAACGTTGCGTTTCATCAAGCGCCTTTCATCCTCCCTCGCGTGAGTTCGAGCCTTGGCATTACATGTTTCAGAATTTATTTTTTTGAATTCTCCTTTGACCTGGTGTGCGTGAGTTCAATACTTGGCTCATGCAGTTTTGTAAATTTAATTTGCATTATCATTTTACCTTGCCATGCGTGGGTTCGAATCTGGCTTTGCGCATTTTGCTGATTTTGTTCAAATTTCATTTTCCACATTATTTCATATTATTCCATTTATTTCATTCAACTTTAAAAAAATCATTAAAAATAGTAGGATAATACAAATTGATCCCAATTTTTTTTCACATTCTTGTTTTGATCTCTAGATTTTTATAGGGTTTATTGCATGATTTGTTTGATTCTGGATTTTTAATTGTGATCTTGTGATTGAACATTATGCCAAATTGATATGTCATGATAAATGCTTTGTGAAATGATCATCTTTAATCCAATTGCTTTGAAATTTGGCATGCTTGATCCTCACATGTGATATGATTTTTGAGAATTGGTTTGGCATTTTTATCATATGCTATCACTGTTTTGGACACATGGAGATATGTTGTGACAATTTGTGTCACATTTTGGATGTTGCATTTGTGCATTTTTGTTTACCTATCATATGCACTCTTCTGGATCTAATTCTTTGCATGATGTTTGTTCATGATATGTTGAGTTCACATAAAAAAAATTCATGATCATTGGATGCTTTTCTGTTTTGATTTGGATTTTCTAACTTGGATGTCCATTTTGTGCACCTTTGCTTGCCCTTGCTTTACATTGATCACTTGATGCCTTTTCCATGTGAATTGATCTTGGTCCTTTTGAGGACATCTTATGACATGTTTGAACTTGCTTTATGCAAAAGATTGACTTCTGTTTTCATCATTTGATTTGGTTTTGAACCTAGTCTTTGTACTAGTGTTTTGTACATAAACTAATCGTGCTTTGTGTTTCAAGTTTGGACATTTAGCATTGATGATTGGTTTGGTCTCACTTTGTGAGATACAAATGATTTGAATTCTAACACATTGCTGTTTTGTAGGATTATAATTGATAGGCTTGAGCTCATTGCTTCATTTGATTGCTTGATCATTGCTCATTGACTTGTATAACCATTGGACTGTTTGCCTGTTTGTTTTCAGTCTGAGATATTAATTGTTTAGCTTTTGTACAGGTACACTAGTTGCTAGCTTTTAGCTCTTGCTTGAGCTTTGGATTATGGTTGATACACCACTTAGGTAGCTACTCTCTTACTCCATGTAGTCTGGAAGTCCTGTCACCTTTTTGGCAGGCATTTGGCTGAAGTCCTCCTTAAGAGGCTCTGTTTGTGATTGTTTACATTTGTACCAAAGACCTCTAAATGAGGCATGTTACTTGATAAGTCCTCCTAAGTGAAGAGGAAATTGACAGATAAAAGGGATTAGCAATCAATCCCCTGTTATTCAGTGAGTCTTTCATTATGCTCGCACTACGTGCTGATGCTTTTGAATAAACACCCAAGATCTTTGTATAGAGTCGGTCAAGTGGAATAGGGTCCCACATTCTGGATCCCCACGTTTTCATTATCATTGAGCTCACCCAGGCCAGGGTTAAGAGCATGAGGTCTCATCCTCATTTCCATCTTTGACCAGCTTCACCCTAACTCTCAATGTTAGTGGTTAAGAGCTACAACTACCTTGTACAGTTGGCTTGTTTGTCGAGGTTGATATAACCCCTCTTGACTAAAGCCCACCCTTTGCTTGAGCCACCTTGTATGTATATAGTGTGTGCTTGTTTGCTTATTTGTGCACCCTTCATGTGTTTGCATTTGCATGTTTGTTTTGAGGAGTTAGATATAAGTCCATATATTGGCATTCTGTTTCCTGTTTCATTTTTAGGAGTCAGATCTAAGTCCGTATATTGGCATTCTGTTTCCATTTTGCTTTCAGGAGTTGGATGTAAGTCCATTGATTGGCATTCTGTTTCCTCTTTCTGTGGTTCTCTTATGAGACTTGCTTATTGCTTTTACCTTGTGTTGCCTAATTCCAAAGGAACTTACTTGGATCATCTCTATGATCTTGAGAAAGGAACTCCTATTGTGGCTTTATTCCTTTATTCCCTACCTCTTGCATGCTCAACCTTGATCCTTTTTCATCCTTAACCCAAACCCAAAAACTAATTGTGCAAACATTTGACTTGTTTTCAAAACTAGAAACCTAAGCCTTAGGCTTTTGATTTTCAAACTTTCTTTTCATAATACTCATTTTGAATTGAATCTTTAAATCAACTTTGACCATTTTGTACATACTTCTAATTGGTTAATCTAACCCACTCAAATGTGTTTCTTTTGTGGTTCTCATATGACCATATTCTTAATCAAACTTTTCATAAACCTTTTGCTATTAGGTTTGAGTTATCTTTGTGGTAGATATAATACTCACCTTTGTCCTTAGTGATTGAATTGTAAGACTTCCATGCTTATTATAGGGTTAACCCCTCACTAGCATGTCGAAGCTATGCTCACATGGTGGACTTGTGGTTTTTCAGGTCGAGTTTTCTCCCTTTGATAACAAAAGACCTTAAGGCTTTTGGACCAATCAATCCACTCATTTGTTTTCGAAATCTTTTAGCCGAACTACGAGGTTTTGATCCTTATCTTTCATGAGAGGGTACGTAGGCAATGGATTCATCCATCCAAACACAAAATGTAAATAAACTTATATATTCTTTTCTCATCTCTTCAATCATGTTTGCACAAATAAATTTCATAAACAATAACCTTTGCGACAAGCGTGAAAAGGGCTCCCTAGGAGTACCTAGGATGTTGTGGGTGCCTAACACCTTCCCATGACATAACCAACCCCCTTACCCAGATCTCTGACCCTCTTTTACTAGTTTTGTTTGTAAAACTTTATAGGTTTTTGTTCGCTTTCTAACCATTCCTTTGGATAAATAGAAGTGCGGTGGCGACTCGACTTTGTATGATTTACCTTGGATTTAGTCAATATCTTCAATGGCAACGAATACACCGCTACAGTTACTAAGGTGACCCGTAGCGTTCGAGTGTTTGGGTCAGTGTTCCCAAAAGGTATAGAAGATTCAATAGTTGGTAAGAAGGTGGAAGTACCTGCAGTAGATCCGATTATCACTTCAAAGCGTCAGTCTGGTGAATCCATCAATTTGAAGACTAATGATGATGATGAGGTACTTAGGCTAATAAAGAAAAGTGAGTTCAATGTGGTGGAGCAGTTGCTCCAAACCCCCTCAAAGATTTCAGTACTGTCTCTGCTTATGAATTCAGAAGCGCATAGAGAAGCACTGCAAAGAGTTCTAGAGCAAGCATTTGAGGAACATGATGTTACGGTGGATCAGTTTGATCATATTGTAGCTAACATCACTTCCTGCAATAATCTCAGCTTTTGTGATGAAGAACTCCCTGAGGAGGGTAGGAATCATAACTTGGCTTTGCATATCTCCATGAATTACAAAGATGACGCTTTATCCAATGTATTAGTTGACACCGGGTCTTCGCTGAACCTGTTGCCAAAGTTAACTCTTTTAAAGTTATCATATCAAGGAGCGCCCATGAGATATAGTGGTGTAATCGTCAAAGCTTTTGACGGTTCACGCAAGACAGTGATAGGTGAAGTGAACCTTCTGGTGAAGATAGGTCCGAGTGACTTCCAAATTACTTTTCAAGTAATTGATATCCACCTGGCCTAGAGTTGTCTATTGGGAAGGCCGTGGATCTATGAGGCGGGAGTTGTTACCTCCACGTTGCATCAGAAACTCAAATTTGTTAAGAACGGAAAATTAGTCATTGTTGGTGGGGAAAAGGTGTTATTGGTTAGCCACCTGTCATCTTTCTCTTACGTTGAAGCTAGGGATGAGGTTGGAACTCCATTCTAAGCCTTATCTATTGCTTTTGAAAAGAGAGTTGGGGCACCTATGTCCTCATTGAAAGATGCAAGGAAGATTGTTGAAGAAGGAAATATGGATCAGTGGGGACGCATGGTAGAGGTCTCTAACAATAAGAACATAATTGGTCTGGGTTTTCAGCAAGGTGCATCAATTGCTATATTAGAGGATATGCAACTTAGCTTCCGTAGCGGAGGGTTTATTCATGACAATGAACAACACTTAACTGTAGTGCTAGAGGATGACGAAGAAGATGACTGCACCAATTTTGTGACGCATGGAAAGGCTTGCAACAATTGGATTGTTGTTGATATTCCTGTTATTTTGCATCGATCTAAGTAATTGCTTTTATTTGTTTTAAAAAAATCTTTCTCCTATGCCTAAGGGAGAAGTGAACATTGTTAGGCATTTCAAATTTGATCATCAATAAAATTAACTCTATTCATCCACATCTATGATGTTTTGTTTTTACTTTTTGCTTTATTCTGAAAATGGTAATCACAAAAAACATAAATAAACAAGAAACTTGTCCATCCGCATAATATTTGGTCACAATTTCACTTATCTAAAATCAAAATATCAAATCATTATGCAGGTTGGTTTCTAACCCCATTGAATATAATGATCCTTCTCCTTCTCCAAATTTTGAATTCCCTGTGTTTAAGGCCGAGGAGGAAAGTGATGGAGAAATGACTGATGAATTGTCTCGTCTTCTTGAGCATGAAGAAAAAGCCATTCAGCCATTCGAAGAGCAGATTGAGTTAGTCAACTTGGGTTCCGAGGATGATGTGAAGGAAGTCAAGATTGGGTCTCGATTGTGTCCAGATGCGAAGAAGGGGTTGGTTGATCTTCTTTGAGAGTATTTAGATGTGTTTGCTTGGTCCTATCAAGACATGCCTGGTTTGGATTCTGAGATTGTGGAGCATAGATTACCGTTAAAGCCGGAATGTCCGCCAGTCAAGCAGAAGTTGAGAAGAACGCATCCTGATATGGCAGTAAAGATCAAAGAAGAAGTGCAAAAGCAGATTGATGTCGGTTTCCTTATGACCGCTGAGTATCCGTAATGGGTGGCCAACATTGTGCCTGTGCCAAAGAAAGATGGAAAAGTCCGCATGTGTGTTGATTACAGAGATTTGAAAAAATCCAGTCCGAAAGATGATTTCCCTACACATTGATATGTTGGTAGATAATACTTCTAAATTCAAAGTCTTTTTGTTTATGGATGGATTTTCCGGATATAATCAGGTCAAGATGGCACCCGAAGATATGGAGAAGACCATATTCATTACACCTTGGGGAACATTCTGTTATAGAGTGATGCCTTTCGGTTTGAAGAATGCTGGTGCAACTTACCAAAGAGCAATGACTACTCTTTTTCATGATATGATGCATAAAGAGATTGAAGTTTATGTTGATGACATGATTTCCAAATCGATTGATGAAGAAGAACATGTTAAGTATTTGTTGAAGCTATTCCAGCGTTTGAGGAAGTATAAACTCCGCTTGAATCCCAATAAGTGTACTTTTGGTGTTCGTTTTGGTAAGTTGTTGGGCTTTATTGTCAGCGAGAAGGGTATTGAGGTTGATCCTGCCAAGGTCAAAGCAATACAAGAGATGCCTACGCCCAAAATTGAGAAGCAAGTTAGAGGTTTTCTCGGCCGCTTGAATTATATCTCGAGATTCAGTTCACATATGACTGCCACGTGCGCGCCTATATTCAAGCTTCTTCGAAAAGAGCAGTCTTGTGATTGGACCGAAGACTACCACAAAGCTTTTGATAGTATCAAGGAATATCTGCTTGAACCTCCTATTTTGTCTCCACCTGTTGAAGGAAGACCGTTGATCATGTATTTGACTGTGCTTGAAGATAGTATGGGTTGTGTTCTTGGTCAGCAAGATGAGACTGGAAAGAAAGAATTTGCAATTTACTACCTTAGTAAAAAGTTCACTGACTGTGAGGCTCAGTATTTTGTGCTAGAGAAGACTTGTTGCGCATTGGCTTGGGCTGCTAAGCGCTGCGTCAGTATATGTTGAATCATACTACTTGGTTGATATCCAAAATGGATCCAATCAAGTATATTTTTGAGAAGCCTGCTTTAACTGGGAGGATTTCCCGTTGGCAGATGTTGTTATCAGAGTATGATATCGAATACCGATCTCAAAAAGCGATCAAAGGTAGTATCTTGGATGACCATTTGGCTCACCAACCAATTGAAGATTACCAGTTAGTGCAGTGTGATTTTCCTGATGAAGAGATCTTGTACTTAAAGATGAAAGATTGTGATGAACAATTGCTTGAAGAAGGGCCAGAACCTGGTTCCCGTTGGGGCATGGTATTTGATGGAGTTGTTAATCAATATGGTAATGGTATTGAGGCAGTGATTATTACTCTTCAAGTCACGCATTTTCCGTTTACAGCTAGATTGACTTTCAAGTGTACAAATAATATGGCCGAATATGAAGCTTGCATTATGGGGCTTGAAGAGGCCATTGATCTCAGAATTAAGTATTTAGACGTCTATGGAGATTCAACTTTGGTTGTGAATCATATCAAAGGTGAATGGGAGACGAATCAACCCGGTTTAATACCGTGTAGAGATTATGCGAGGAGGATTTCAACTTTCTATACAAAGGTTGAATTTCATCATATCCCTCGAGATGAAAACCGGATGGCAGATGCTCTTGCAACGTTGGCGTCAATGATTGTAGTGAAGTATTGAAATGAGGTTCCCAATTTGACTATGATGCGTCTTGATAGGCCAGCTCATGTGTTTGCTGTTGAAGAGGTCAAAGACGAAAAGTTATGGTATTATGACATCAAGTGTTTCCTCCAAAGTCATATTTACCCGCCTGGGGCATCTTTGAAAGATAAGAAAACTTTGAGAAGATTAGTCGGCAACTTCTACCTGAATGGTGATGTGCTGTATAAGAGAAACTTCAATATGGTTCTGCTCAGATGCGTGGATAGACACGAAGGAGACCTATTGATGACTGAAGTCCATGAAGGTTCCTTTGGTACTCATTCCAATGGACATGCGATGGCAAAGAAGATGTTGCGAGCAGGTTACTATTGGCTGACAATGGAATCTGACTGTTGCAAGTTTGTGAAGAAATACCACAAGTGTCAAATATATGCAGATAAGGTTCATGTTCCTCTGACACTGTTGAACGTCATTTCCTCTCCATGGCCCTTCTCCATGTGGAAAATTGATATGATTGAGCCCAAAGCTTTGAACGAACATCGTTTCATTTTGGTGGCAATTGACTACTTCACAAAATGGGTTGAAGCGGCATCGTATGCAAATGTAACCAAGCAAGTGGTTGTAAGGTTTATCAAGAATCAGATTATATGCCGATATAGTGTGCCAAGTAAGATCATTACTGATAATGGATCTAACTTGAATAATAATATGATGGAAGCTCTTTGTAAAGACTTCAAGATTGCACATCATAATTCTTCTCCCTTCAGACCTAAGATGAATGGGGTTGTTGAAGCTGCAAACAAGAACATCAAGAATATTATTCAGAAGATGGTAGTGACATATAAGGATTGGCATGAGATGCTCCCATTTGCTTTGCACGGGTAGTGTACATTTATCCGCACTTCAACAGGGGCAACCCCCTTCTCTCTTGTATATGGTATGGAAGCAGTGCTCCCCGTAGAGGTTGAGATTCCTTTGTTGCGTATGCTCATGGAAGCCAAGTTGACTGAGGCTGAATGGTGTCAGACCAGGTATGATCAGTTGAATTTAATAGAGGAGAAGAGATTGACTGCCATGTGTCATGGTCAATTATATCAGCAGAGGATGAAGAAAGCTTTTGACAAGAAGGTAAGACCTCGTGTATTTAGAGAAGGTGACCTTGTACTCAAAAAGATCTTGTCGTTCAAACCATATTCTAGGGGCAAATGGACTCCTAATTATGAAGGCACATATGTTGTCAAAAGAGCCTTTTCAGGTGGTGCTTTGATTCTTACAATTATGGATGGTAAAGAGTTCACTCGTCCTGTGAATGCAGATGCAGTCAAGAAATACTTCGCCTAAAAAAGAAAAGAACAACTTGCTAAGTTGAAAATCCGAAAGGGCGGCTTAGGCAAAAAATGAGTGTCTCGGTGGATTGAAAACCCGAAAGGGCGGTCCAGGAAAACGTTAGAGACATAAAACAGAAAGAATCATCCTGATAAATTGAGTACCCCACCTTGGGTCAATTTATGCAAAAATAGGGATTATGGCAAGTAACGGCATCCTGCTGATCTTCAGTATTGGGAAACTTTGTTGAGCACAAGGGTTGACGGTGATCCATCACCCCGGTAGCGGCCAAAAGCACAGTGGACGTCAAGAGTCGGTAGAAGGATTAGTGATCATTTGTATTCAATGTAACCCTTTCCCATGTAAATTATAATTTTCAACTTTGTAAAAATCTATAGAGTCTTGTCATTTACAGACTACCATTCCCTTAAATAAAGTTGAGCTTTTATCCAATTGTTTCCACTCTTGTTTATTTCAGCCAAATAGTTTTAAATTTTATTATGATCATTTTCGAAATTGAAATTTTAAAATCAAAATCGTTTTTCTTAAACATATAAAAGCATTAATTTTAAAGCAATAAAAACGAATGTCAAGAGCAGTTCGAAAGCAGTAAGCCCTAAGTGTGGAACACTGATGGGTATCCCAAGCAGTTGATTCTTTGTAATCCCCAAGTCGAGTTGTTTAGTTCATTTCCCCAGCGGAGTTTGTGTTTGTTACCCAGCCAATTTTTATCTCCAGCAGAGTAAGGGAGGTGTCCTCCGCAGTTCGTATGGTTACGGTAGAGCTTTGGTTTCCTCACCAATCACCATCAGATTCGCTCCCAGTCAGAGTTTCCTCCTGGTTTCTGAGGGTTGTCTCCCATTTGATATGGTGTTGACCTAAAATTCCTCGCAGACTCGATAATGTTTTTTCAGCAGATCTCCTCTTTCCCCAGCTAGGTTTGAGCCTTTGGGATGTTGATCTCTCTTTTCTCCGGCATTTGTCTCCCTCTCTTGTGGATTGATCAAGAATTGTACCGATGAATCAAGATTGTGACACCTTTGTATCCTTTGTGATTGTTTTGTTAGCATAATCATCATATACATATACATATATACACTCATATAATTTCATAATTGCATAATTATGTGTTCACAATGGTTGATTCATTCCTGTGATTATTATTCTCTGTTATGGCGATACTTCACCCTATATGAGTTTGGTGTCTGTCCTCCCTCAATTGTAGAGTGTCAGCCCCTTAAGAAAAAAGACTTTAACCTTTCTCTTTTCCCCACTGAGTTATTTCCTCATGGATGATTATTGCTTCAGTTTCCTTTCCAGTTGATTATCTGGATGGAACCACTTCCCTTGAGTTATATCCTCATTGGGTTGAGTCTTGATTGACCGTTTCTTTCTAGCTCTTACCTAGATAGATATTTTGGGTCCCCTAAGAGTTTATTACCCAGTAATTGGTAATATCCTTCTTAGTTTGCAGTTTGCTACTTCTTGCCCAATACCTGGCAAAAGTACCCATGTTTTCTCCTTGGTGGATTCATTTTTGTGGCTCCCCAGGAAGTATATTCTTGATATGTTCATCCTAATCGATGACGGATATTTTCTTCCCCTTTTTGAGTTTATCCTTGATATGTTTATCCTAACCAATGACAGATGTTCTCACCTTTGGTATTCTACCAAGTAAAAAGATAGTTGTAATCCCTATTTTGTTCCCCAGAGGGTTAATCCTTGATATGTTCATCCTAACCGATGACGAATTTCCTTCTCTTTGCGGTCTTCTACCTAGTAACCAGTAGTTGTAAATCCTGCTTTTTCTCCCCTTTGTAGAGTATATCCTTGATATGTTCACTTTAACCGGTGACGGATATTCTCTTCGATGGTAGTCTATCCAGTAACTGATAGATGTAAACCCTATTTCTCTCCTCGCAGAGTCTATCCTCGTTATGTTCATCCTAACCGATGACGAATTTTCTCTTTGTTGGTTTTCTATCCAGCGTTCGATAGATGTAATTCCTACTTTTTGTTTAGTGGGTTTATCCTTGATATGTTCATCTTAACCGATGACAAATATCCTCCTTAACATCCTCAGGCAAGTCTATCCTTGATATGTTCATCCTAACCGATGATGGATTTTCTTTCCTTTGAGTCTATCCTTGATATGTTCACTTTAACCGGTGACGGATATTCTCATCTTTGGTCTTCTGCCTAGTAATTGGTAGTTGTAAATCCTATTTCTGCAGTTTTCCCCCAGCAAGGTTATTCTTACCCAAGTAACTGGTAATGAATACTCCCTCCTACTGGTGATTACCAGTGAGTCATCCTTGATATGTTCATCCTAACCGATGATGGTTGTCCTCTCTGTCAGATCTTTATTATCTTCTTACCCAGTAACCGGTGGTGGATAGTAGATTTCTGCTCCTCTTATGTTGAAGATTATTTCTTCCCCAAGATGAAGTTGAGTGCACTTTTCCTTAGTGAAATCGCTTTTCCTGTATAAATTAAGTATGTCAGTTTTATCCTGACTGGCTTGTTTCCCCTGCAGATGTTTTATTTCCCCGGATGAATCCTTCCATTTTCATGGAATTCCTCTAGTCTCCCAACAGTTTTTTAAGTCATAGCCTGGCTTACGCATAACTCTTTTATCCCCCCAGAGTCTCTATTTCCCCAATGAGTTTTCCTTATGGAATGCATTGTGTCCCTGCGGACCTTCAGTCTCTCTGATTTCTTTTCCTTTGTGGAAATATTTCCCCATAGAGAATTCGCTTTTACATTCATATCATATACATCATGGGGTCTCTTAGGGACCAAAATTTGTTTCTATGTTGTTATTTAAGCCCATTCTAATGAGTCGATATGAATATTTTAACCTTCGCCTCCTCAATTAGAATGTCCTTAAATAGGGGCAGCTGTAAGACCCCAATTTTGACCCTAAGATCCCTCATGCAACTTCATCATATGCATTAGCATTGGGATCATACCTTGGCATCCTCCTTACCCCTCTTTCATTGGGTTTGTTTTGGGAGAGATCACCAAGCACCATGTGATTGTATCATACTTGTATATTATCATTTTTACTAACCAAAATACCAAAAATATGTCTTTGCATTTGCCTAACTCTTTTGTAGGTAGGGCATGATCCCCATTGATCTAGCAAGCCCATATCTAGGGTTTAAGACCCTCATGGCTAAAAGCATAACCAAGGATGGATCCACAATGTCTATAAGAATCATATATGAGTCCCCATGATCTTCATATGTTACTTTGATCAAGTATTCTTCAAGAGTTTGGAGGTAGTTTGCCTTGGAAACCCTAGTTTGTCTGGGTATCTTGAGTAACTTCTTCAACAAGCTTCCTCACCAATTGATCAAATTTATAAAGACAAACTTCAAATTTCATCATCTTATGCATATATGATCTACCATGAGCCTAAAAAGTCAAGAGAATAGGAGGTTAGCAAGTTGGTTAATGGTGGTTGGCCAGATGAATTCGTCTGATCAAAACTGGGTCTCCCTAGACCCTATCTCCTATACTTTTCACCATATGAAAATGATTCCAAGATAAACATACTCTAAATTACATTCCAAACAACTTTCATGTTGAGACCTAGAGCTATTTCTTCTTGGAAAATCATTTTCTATGTTGAAACATTATAGGTCATTTTGTCTAAACCCTAATTTGAAAGTCAACTTCCCAAGGCCATAACTTGCTCAGTTTTTATGAGATGAAAGATTTCCAAGTTGCAAAATCAAATTCACGATGTCTAATTCAACTTTGATGTTTGGAGTGAGAGCTAATTCAACTTTTATGAGCATGAGATATGAGGATACATTATAGGTCATTTTTGCCCTATACCATTGAACAAGTGATTTTCCTCAACTTCAAAAATGCATAACTCTATCATTCTAGATCCAAATGACATGAAATTGGTGACCATTTTGAAGTAATATGAAAGAGCTACAACTTTTATGAAGACACTTTTCTCATTTGGAGCTCACATAAAAAGTTAAGTAAGGTGGAATATTGAGATATATGACTTAACACTTAGAAAAAATTTCAACATGTTGAAATTTACAAACTTATACCTTAAAATTCACCTTGATCCAAGTTCCAAATGAAAAAGTGTCCAACATAAAAGTTGTTCCCCTTGATCTAAGATTTCTAAATAGTCCTATTTCATGCATTTTGGATAAGGTTTGCTAGGGCTTTGGATGGTCTTAACAGGTCTGCATCAAGTGGAAAAATCAAATGTCCAAAACTTCACATTGCATTGCCTTGCCATTCAAGCATCATTTGAACTTCAGTATAGTTGGAATTTGATCAAAATGGATTGCTTCATGGGCATGTACACGCCCATGCAAGCTTGTGCATGACATTGCCAAATTTAGCAAAATTTCAAGTGTGCAATTATCAATCCCAAATGCTATAAATACATGGCCTCTGAGCTCATTTCAAAGGGATCTTGCGCGCCATCTTTGCCCCCTCTTTTCAAACCCTCATAATTCAAAGGAAAACTTGAGAATTTTCAACTTGAAAATTGAGTTTGAATCTCACTGTTTGGAGATTCAAAAACTCTAGGATCTAAAACTTTGTTCCATTGCCAAACCACTTCTGCAAGCTCCTCGAGTGTGATCAAGTCAAGTTTGAAGCAAGCAAGATCTAGTTCTGCACAACTTTGAAGGTATTTTTCAGAAATATTCTTCTCTTCGATTCTCACTTAATTCTCATCAATTCTCTTGGATATTTGGTTGTCAGAAGTTCTACCAATGTAGGCAAGAAGATTGAGTTGCTTTGAGGTCAGATCGAAGCAACTCAGTTGACACACCTCAAAATTCAACTCCTCACATCTTTCTAGATATGTGGAGTTAGTTAAAATTGAGGTCAGATTCGTGATCTACGCCACTTTTTCTTTCAGATCATGTCCTCCTTTTTCATTTATGTGATGGTGATGACCGAACCAGTCCGGTGGGCCTCGCCTGAGAAGGTGACCGGAGTTCCAGCGTCGGTGGTGTGTGTAACACCCCTTTTTCTACCCCAAAATACTTAATATATAATCAGAGTAAATAAGCACGCATATAAACAAAAGGGCGTCACATCGACGTTTTCAAAAACTAAAAGCTTTCAAAAACCAAACATCATTCATCATCAATATACAATTCACCTGGTCATTTAAAATAACACCTTTCAATTATCATGAATATTCAAGAATATGCGTTTGCAACGGAAAATAATGAATACTCATGCATTTCATCAAATGATCCATGTCCCATACCATGATCATCTCTCAATCATCTTTTCAAAATAAACGGAAACCATAATTAGAATATTTGGCACTATGGCCTTTCAACAGCAATTGCAAATAAGCAGGTTCGCAAGTAATAACATAATACTTATCCAAATAGGATACGAGTTCAATACTACTAATCTACCCAGTGTTACATGACCAGAGAATTGACTCATTACCTAGTCTTCAAACTAAAATACGGGAACTCTCCAGCTAATCTCGAGCGAGTTACCGTCCACTTACTTCAACGCTACTACTCCTGAGTATCTGCGCGATACCCATGTAAAGGTAACATTCAAACATAAAGGGTGAGAATTCAAATCATTATGAAGAAGTATAATCAAGCACAATGATTAAATCAACAATTAAAGGAATTCATCACACTTCATATAACCATGTAAATAATATTCATCAACATCTATTTCACATGTTTCAAACATCCACAAACTCAAGGAGTACAATATTAAAATCCAATATGATATTCTCAAATATACACATAACTACAATTATCACATAATCACATATGTTGTCAAGTTATGTATCAAAACATCATCAAATTCAATTACCATATCTCATACACACATCACAATCACAATAATGCATACACTCAATTATCACATAACTCTAATGTGACTCAATGCAAGACATGTGACTCTATGCATGCGGTACCTTAATGTGAACCCAACGTTTCACCGCTTTCCGATTCAATATCTAGAATCCAAGCCACCACGTCTATTTCCAATTAAGGATCAACGTCTGCTATGCCTATTTCCAATTAAGGATCAACGTCTATATGGACCCAACGTTCCACCGCTTTCCGATTCAACATCTAGAATCCAAGCCACCACGTCTATTTCCAATTAAGGATCAACGTCTATCTACCACGCCTATTTCCAATTAAGGATCAACGTGTGCTACCATGTGAACCCACCGTTTCACCGCTTCCACTATGAAGCCGATCATGCATGCCATGAATGAATGTACAAATACCAATACATATGCAATTAAGATCATCTCTACCATCTTAACATTCCACATATCACCATAATTCAAATCTATGAATTATCCACCAATGGTACATATACACATTCATAACAATATATCATTCAAAATCCACCAATGGTACATATACACATTCATAACAATATATCATTCACAATCCACCAATGGTACATAAACACATTCATAATAATATATCTGTCGCAACCTGAAAAAATACAGTACGCGAAAAAACAAACGGCGAAAGAAAATGTTAGAAGAGTCGCCACCGTGCGTTATTCATCCCAAAGGAGGGAAAGGAAACGCTCGAAGTAAACCTGAAAAAGGAAAGGACAAGACGGGGTCTCGCAACCAAATCTTGGGTTCGGGAGTCGGTTATGCGAAGGGAAGGTATTAGCACCCCTACGCATCTGTAGTACTCTACGGGATCCACTTTTGTAGTTCTTGTCTAAAGGGTGTGAGTTTATCTTGTGCTGTTTACCAAAAAAAAGGGTTAAATGAAAATGACTCGCGCGGATGTCGCATCCACTGCATACGTATCTCATCTGAATATGAGAATCAGAGTCTTCGTAGCTCGGCTGACCTATGGGTTGGGGGGATGTGTGCTCGCCAAGACATCGCGTCTTATGCCTACGTATCTCATCTGGAATGAGAATCAGAGCAAGCCGTAGTTCGGCTAACTACGGGGTTATGGATTGGGTTTTGGACGAACGACGTTACTACACAATCTACCGGATGCTCGACCTTTGGAGACTTACTCGCCTGTAGTAGAAGGAGTTAACGTGTTCTTAGGAGAAGGAAAATCAATGAAGGGTTAGGGTTTGGGATGCTCAAGGGCAAAAAGGCAGTCCTTGACGAAGGAACCGCGCTACCTGCAGGGATACGAACACATACAAAACAAACATGTATAAAGTAAATGTGCCAACAAGGGGCTCAGAAGTAAATAAACAAAAGAAAACAAATGCCTCCTATCGAGGTCTTCCAGCTAAGAAAGCGATAAAATGCGGAAAAAGAGGTAAAAGTACCGCACGGATAAAGATCCGAAGTAACAGCAATTAAAGGAGTAAGAAACCCAGGGATCTCCCAAGCTAATGCCATCAAAGAAAGGTGAGTCAGTACATGTAATCAGAATGAACCTCTAGGGGGTATCCCACAAATAAAGTGGGAAAACCACGCAAACCATCTCTGCAAGAGTCTGTGAGCCCTCACAAAAACTCAACAAAAGGGTTAGTGAAACACGATAAGCATTTTTTTCATGGATAATAGTATGGTTTCAGAAACCTCAAACCCTGTGGCATACATTTCAGAAATCATGTGATTAAACATTCAAGGCATAGGTTTCACCCATTCATGCATAATTAAACCCGTGGGCAAAAACATAATGAAATTCATCCATCATACCTCATACATTCAGATGATCCAAATTAAGAGCATAAAATCATGGGAATGAGGCAAACCTGATGGGAGAGACCGGTTGAAATCAAATGGCACGGCTGGGTTTGCAAGGCAATGTTAGGGTTTGCGTGAGATGAAAGTGTGTGAGTCAGATTGACTTTTTCAGAGCTGCCTGGGGGTTGCTCTGAGTTCTCTGTCAGGTTTCTCTCCAGGTTTTGTCAAGGGTTTTGTTTCAAGGAAACCTCAGAGTATTTTGCTTCTCTTCCTTTTTCTGTCTGATCTCCTTCTTTTATAACCTGATTTTCATGGCTTTGTGGGCTCAAATGAGAGAGGTCAAAGTCCAAGTTTTTTCTATTATATATATATATATATATATATATATATATATATATATATATATATATATATATATATATTATATATATATATATATATATATATATATATATATATTATATATATATATATATATATATTTTATTATTATTATTATTTTTTTTTATTTATTTATTTATTTATTTTTCGTTTTTTTTTTTTTTTTGGATCTAATTCTGATTGACATGATGAAATGCAATATGAAATGCTAAATGAATGCATGAATGAGGAGGGCAAATTTTGGGGTGTTACAGCTGCCCTTATTCAATCATCAGCTAACCCGAGTAGGATGAAAGCGAACAGCTTATCAGACAAACGGGGTGAGCTGTGATTGAATACCAAAGACATACCGAAAATTTATGCTTCGAGAACACCACAAAAACGCGGAAATACACCGCGCTGTTTATTTTTCTTCCGATCCTCTGACTGGATCTGAATCAGTCTTCTGGCTTAATCTGGAGTTTCGATCCTCTGGCTGAACCTATACTCAATTTAGTCCTCTGGTTGGATATTAATTTTGATCCTCGGGATGGATACGATTTTGATCTTCTTGCTAGATCTTCTTCGATCTTCTGGCTAGATCTCCTTCGTTTCGATTCTCTGGCTGAATCTATTTCCTTTGATTCTCTGGCTGAATCTACTTCGATCTTCTGGCTAGATCTGAATTGTTTCGATTCTCTGGCTGAATCTATTTCCGGTCTTCGGGCTAGACCTGACTTCGATCTTCTGGCTAGATCTTCTTCGATCTTCTGGCTAGATCTCCTTTGTTTCGATTCTCTGGCTGAATCTATTTTCTTTGATTCTCTGGCTGAATCTACTTCGATCTTCTGGCTAGATCTGAATTGTTTCGATTCTCTGGCTGAATCTATTTCCGGTCTTCGGGCTAGACCTGACTTCGATCTTCTGGCTAGATCTGGATTGTTTTGATGATAAATTCCCATCATTAGGATCTCGCATCTGAGGCATGCGCTGGTTGACCCTCTTTTGAAATCTACACCCAACCTTCATATTAGATATGCAGCTTCGAGAATATTCCACTTTTGGGCTTCGTACATATTCTTCGGGCTAGAACATGTTGTAACGACTCCTCAATTAGACTTGGGCTTGCTGGGGAAATAAAGCTTGTAGGCGACTTCACTGGGGAATCTTCAAATTGAGCCTTAGGCTGGCTTACTGGAACACGATTCTCAGGCTGAATCTTCGAAATGATCCTCAGGCTGGATCACTGGAACACGATTCTCAGGCTGAATCTTCGAAATGACCCTCAGGCTGGATCACTGGAACACGATTCTCAGGCTGAATCTTCAAAATGAACCTCAGGCCGGAACACTGGAACACGATTCTCAGGCTGAATCTTCGAAATGACCCTCAGGCTGGATCACTGGAACACGATTCTTAGGCTGAATCTTCAAAATGAACCTCAGGCCGGAACACTGGAACATGATTCTCAGGCTGAATCTTCGAAATGACTCTCAGGCTGGATTACTGGAAAACGATTCTCAGGCTGAATCTTCAAAACGACCCTCAGGCTGGATCACTCACGCTTGATCCTCTGGCTGGATCTCATGACCTTGGTTGTAAAGTAATTCTTCAGTCTGCTTGGAAGAACCTGTTTATCAGCTTATGTGTATGCTTGATATGATATGCATGCAAATGCAAATGTTATGCATGGTGTAAAAAGAAATCTACTTGGGGAAGCAAACTCCGGTAGGGAACAGATCGCTGTATCAATCCTTGAATGCTCTATGGGGAATGATCCGTCTGCCGGGACCAATGAGCCACCAAAAATAAATTGGCTGCTTGAAAAGTTGACCTTGCGGGGGGAGTATTAACTATGGAAACTTTGTTCGGCGAGGCTCTGTGAGGAGAGTCTGTGGGGAAAACACTTCCTGGGGAAATGTCGTAGGAAACGACCTTTGCTGGGGATATGAACTTGCTAATCGCCCTCAAGCTGGGGATTAACAAATCTGTTAAAAATAATCTGCTGGGGAATGAGATGAACACTGGGAACACCACCCTCTCATCTGTTGGTTATGCAACCACTCCGCTGTTGCTAGGAAGATACAGTCCGACACTGTCAACTCCGCTGGGGATATATAGTCTGGATACTGTCAACTCTGCTGGGGAACATGCTCTGCTGAGGAGAGACTTTGTCAACCGCTTGGGGATGAGGATTCATGACTTGGCATCCGGTTCCTGTGACCTGCAACAAAAAATACACGTATGCCTCGGGGGAATTACTCGGTTTGAATTCACCGTCCGGGATTAAGCACATTCAAAGCAATTTTAAATGTTTTCCTGTGCAAATCATCTGCAAAAGCCACCATTATGTTCATATGCAATATGTTTTATCAAAAATTCGGACATTTTTGCAAACAAACTGATAAATGAAAAATAAAGAGGCTCTTTAACTGAATTATTCGACTCTTACTGGGGAGAAAATTTGTGCCAGGAATAGGCGAGGGTATCAGGAAGCTGATCCCTGAAAAGAGGTGATCGCTATAAAAAGAGAACTATCCTAATGGCAATGGGGATACGGGGTCCCATCGAGTTTCGACTCTGTTATGGCTCGTATGTCCTCAAGACGCTCTGCTCATCTTGCTTTCTGAAGTGGATGATTAGTCGATCTTTAACCTTCGAAGATTGCCGGATTGAATGAAATGGTGATATAACACTGATGAACTCAGATCACAGTCATTCGCTTATTCCCTAACTTTTGCCTGGATCACCCCCTTTTTCGGGTTTTCAATCCACCGGGATACCCATTTTTGCCTGAGCCGCCCTTTTGGGTTTTCGACTCACCGGGTGTACTCTTTTTTATATCCCTAATTTTTGCCCGAACCTCTTTATTCTCTTTTTTTTTGGTTCGTCGGGATGCCCTTTTTTTTGCCTGGACTATTCTTTTTATCGTCCAGCGGGTCTATTTTATGCGAAGTATTTTTTTTTAACTGTGTCTGAGTTAATAGGGGACGGGAATCCTTCGCCATCCATGGTTGTTAGCATCAAAGCTCCGCCATAGAAAATTCTTTTAACCACGTACGGACCCTCATAGTTCGGTGTCCATTTGCCCCTGTGATCTGTGTTGGGAGGAAGAAATCTTTTGAGTACCAATTCACCGACTTGATACCCCCGAGGGCGCACTTTCTGACCAAATGCTTTCTTCATTCGTCTCTGACCGAGATATGTCAATTCTGGGTACGTAGTTCCAGCATAGCACCTTAATCATCGAAGACAAGGTAAACAAAGCATCAGCAAATTGGTTTTCTTCAAAAGAAAGTCAACAATCTTCTCGTGTAGTCTCTGTAAGGAGCCAGATGAGGCTGAGGTGTATACCATTTCCCGTTGGTTTGATTGATGACCAAAGCTGAATCCCCGTATACATCCAGGGTTTTAATCTGTATATTGACGGCTTCCTCAAGTCTTAGGATACAAGCTTCGTATTCGGCTTCATTGTTGGTGCAAGGAAAAGTTATTCTGGCACCAAATGGCATATGAATCCCCTTCCGATGTGATCAACGCTACACCAACTCCGCGATCATTGACGTGGACCGCCCCATCAAACATCATAACCCATTTGGATTCAGGGGCAAGCCCCTCCTCCGGGAGTGGTTCCTCTCAATCTTTCGATTTGAGAAACATGATGTCCTCATCAGGAAAGTCAAACCTCATAGGTTGGTAATCATCAATCGGTTGCTCTGCAAGATAGTCTGACAAGACACTTCCCTTGATGGCTTTTTGTGAAGTGTATTGAATGTCATACTCTGTCAGTATCATTTGTCACCTAGTAACCTTTCCGGTAAGTGTTGGCTTTTCAAAAATATACTTGACTGGATCCATTTTTGATATCAATAGAGTCGTGTGAGTCAACATATACTGTCTTAGTCGGCGAGCAGCCCATGCCAAAGCGCGGCAAGTTTTCTCGAGCAATGAGTATCTTTGTTCACAGTCGGTAAACTTTTGCTAAGGTAGTATATTGCATGCTCTTTTCGACCTGACTCGTCATGCTGACCGAGCACACAACCCATTGACCTTTCTAACACAGTCAAGTACATGATCAACGGTCTTTCCTCTCGGCCTGTAGACTTGCCCCGATCTTGATATCTTTCTTGTCGTCTACGGTACCGATGTTGACGGTCTCAATCACCTTCTGATAAGGTGTAATAGCTCGGTCCTCCTGTTTCAACAATCTGGCTAACCCTTCAGGCAATTCACAATCTTCCTCAACCCCTTCTTCGGCTTAATAAATAGGATTGTCGAAGTCATACTTGGCCATAGCAGTGTCGTTAGTAGTGAGATCCGGGTGGTCCGATCTGCATGATGGAGGATCATGCTTTACCTTAGAATGAGAGATTTTTTTTTGGAAAGAAAGAAAAAATGAAAAAAGAAACATTGCCATTTTTTTTGTAAAAGTAGAAAAAAACTGAAAGAAAGAGAACACAAAATTGTTTGCAAAAGCCGTCCTTTATTGATGATAAAAATAATTGCGAAATGTAACTAAATGGGTGGCCCTACAAATGAGCCGTTACACCTTGGGCCAAGTGTAAGACTTTATTATGCATGTAATAAAGGAAAACAATAAAAATCACTCTTTCAGTAGAGTAACCCGGACGGTTTTTTCAGACGACAAATTGTCAAGCTTTTCTCCCAGGACACACGGGCGAATCCAGCTATCTAAGTCACAGTCGCTGTCAGCCTTGTCTTCATCTGCAGCATTGACGATGTGGGGAGAAACCAAACCCCCGCTGGAGAGAGTACCGGTTTCATTCTTCTAGGATCCCGGAGCATACCCCAATCCAAACTTGTCTTCTTTGATGACTGGCTCCACAAATTTACCCCAACCTTAGGCATTACCAGCTTTAACCACTTCGACAGCTTGCTTGTATGAAGAGATAGAAGTCCCGACCTTCTCAAACTCAGGTGAAAAGACAGCTTCGGGCGCGACCTCGTTGATGTTTATGGCTTCGAAGCCCTGACACAGCATCTCGTGCATCTCGCCGTCCATCTCTACATACTTAAATGTAGACAGGTGGCTAACAAAAATATCCTCTTCACCACAGACAGTGACGACCTGGCCTTCTAGTTCATATTTGAGCTTCTGGTGGAGGGTAGAAGTAACAGCACCGGCAACATGAATCCAAGGCTGACCTAACAGACAACTGTAGGCAGGCTGGATATCCATCACATAAAAGGTGCTCTTGAACACCTGCGGTCCAATCTTAACTGGCAACTCAACTTCGCCAAAGACAGCTCTCTTAGAGCCATTAAAAGCCCTCACAACTAAGTTACTTGGCCTCAGGATGGTGTCATCGCAATCCAACTTCATTAAGGCTTTCTTTGGAAGAACATTCAGAGAAGAGCCTGTATCAACCAAAACATGGGAAAGCATCACCCCTTTGCACTCCATTGTGATATGCAAGGATTTGTTGTGATTCCTGCCCTCAGATGTCAGGTCATTATCGGTGAAACCTAGCCCCCGGCTAGCGTTTACATTGGAAACTACCGACTCCAGCTGGTTAACAGTTATCTCTGGTGGAACATAGGCCATATTCAGTACTTTCAACAAGGCTGCTCTGTGCGCCTCAGAGCACAGCAATAGTGAGAGAATGGAGATCTTTGAGGGTGTCTGATTTAGCTGGTCGACTACCTTGTAGTCACTTTTCTTGATAATCCTCATAAACTCATCCACTTCCTTCTCAAATGCGGTCTTAGGAGGATCTTCCTCAGTAGTAACCTCTTCGGAGGCCATCTGTTTCCCTTTAGCCTTGGCAGCTGCCTCGGCTTCAGTATTCGCGCGTAATGTTGATGGTGCAAATAGGCGTCCACTGCGAGTGAAGCCACCAACCCCTTCAACATTGTCTACAGCTGAGCTACCAATGTCAATGTCTTCTTCGTTAACTTTCTGCCCCTGGCAGTAGATATCGGCCCCATAGTGCCACGGGATAGCACTGTCTTTCTCATACGGAACGGGTCCTGGTATTGTGATGGTGATCGGACCAACCAAAGTCGGTTGAGGGCTGTCAGAGTAAATTGCAACTGGTGTTGAACTTTCGATGTTCACCGCTGCTGGTTCTGTACTTTCTGGGAAATATATTGTTGTCGGAGCGAGTCTCTCGGGAACATATATTTCTTCAGGAGTGAAATAAAACGTCACCGTCGATACATCATTCTTCATTGGACGGGCCTGATCGAACTGAAGACAACCTTCATCTATCAGTTGCTGAATACCCCTTCTCAAACTGTCACATCCGTTTTCGGCAGCTTGATAATTTCTGCATTCTTCCCCACAGCCCGGGAAAATCTGTCCTTTCAGAAGTCGGTCTTTAACCACCGATAGCGAAGTCTTCACCTTAGTCACATCAGAAACCAAATTCAAAGTTTCCCCACTATCAACAACATTAATCCTCTGCCCGCCGTGAGCCAGCATCGGGTTCTGGATAACATTAGGCACCGGAGAAAAATTAATAGCATGGGCATCTCTCAAATCTTGTACCTTTAGCTGGAGAGCCTTGCAATTATCTGTAGTATGGCCAGGTGCGTTGGAGTGAAAAGCACATCTGGCGTTGACATCATAACCTCTAGGCAAATTATTGGGATCGATTGGTGGGGCCAGAGTTCTCAACGTAACCAGATTCATGTCAATCAGCTTGGGAAGTAATACTGAATAAGGCATTGGGATTGGCTCGATGACCCGGTCCGTCTGCCTTGGACGTTGTTGATAGTGTCTCTGCTGACCCGGATTACCTCCTTGTTGTTGATTGTTGTACCTGGGTTGTTGTTGCGGATGATATTGCGGTTGAGGAACAGGTGTTGGAATAGTGACTGCGGCCACTTGATCTTGATAATAATTAGGGCGTCCTCTACCCCTGCCTCTACCGGCATACACAACGCTTGCCTCGCCTTCTTTTCTTTGCTGACCGTTACCAGCAAACGGTCTCTTGGGACCTGATGAGTTGGAAGCACTATTGTCTTGAATTGGGCCCATCTTCAACAGACTCTCGATTCTTTCTCCAGCAATTACTATCTCTGCAAAGCTGATTGACGGGCAAGCAGCCAATCTCTCAATATAATTGCCTTGAAGAGTGTTCATGAACATGTCCGCCATCTCCCTTTCAGACATAGGGGTTGGACGGACGCAGCAATCTGTCTCCAACGCTGAGCATACTCTCTAAAGGTTTCCTTGGCAGTCTGAGACATACCTTGCAACAAGGTCCGATTTGGAGCCATGTCCAAGTTGTATTGATATTGCTTGACAAAAGCCTCTGCCAAGTCTTTCCAGCTCTTGATGGTAGTACGAGACAAATGAGAATACCATTCACGAGAAGCTCCAGTTAGACTGTCTTCAAAATAGTACATCCACAACTTTTCATCTTCCGTGTGAGCTCCCAACCTTCTCAGATAAGATTGGAGATGAGTGCGTGGGCAAGAAGCCCCGTTGTATTTCTCAAAAGTAGGGGGTTTGAACTTGTGAGGAATCCTTACTCCCTGAACCAAACCAAGATTTGTGACATCAAAGCCTAAGGAATTTTGAGACTCCAAAGATTTGAGCTTCTCAGCAAGCTCATCCATACGGCGAGTGGTCTCGAGGGCCTCGTCGTGCAAAGAAAATTGATCATACTGGTAATCTTCAGTAACGGGGCGCCCGTTAATCCAAATTCCTTGATTCACATTATACCTTCCGCCAATACCATTTCCAACATTCCCTGTGTTGCCAACATTACCCGGGTTTCCATCAGCATTTGCGTTACCCGCGTTACCAGTGTTCATAGGGTTATCAGCGTTCCCAGGGTTACCAGGGTTTCCCTCAGCATTTGGTATCTCCACCTCCGGATCGGGTCTCGGTTGCTCAACCAATTCCCTCAGCTTTTCCTGGCCTTCTGCCATACCAGTCATCAATGTCATGAACTGATCCATCCTTTCACGCATATCAGCCAGCTCTTTCTGTACTTGGTCCATCGCTAGCTGTGGACGATTTTCCTTTGTCGGGTACCTGTGGACTCGCTTGGGACCAATAACTTCCTGATGCAGGGAACAAACATTAGACACTGCGGTGACACCTGCAAAACAGACAAGGGTTAATATGCATGGTATGCGATGCACTGCTTGTTCAGTTTTAAGGCACCCCCGTTTTGAAAGGGAATACCCTGCAAATGAATAAGCATGAGATGTTGAATGCAA
This sequence comes from Lathyrus oleraceus, assembly GCF_024323335.1. Lineage (NCBI taxonomy): Eukaryota > Viridiplantae > Streptophyta > Magnoliopsida > Fabales > Fabaceae > Lathyrus > Lathyrus oleraceus. Next base: position 226,873,924 of record NC_066584.1, read on the forward strand.
ATATGCAAAGGCATGTCAATCAGAATTGATGGATCCGCTTGAACATCTGTCAGGTTGCACTGCCTGGAGAGAAATTCACTGAGGAATATAATACAAGACCAAAACTCTGCTCCAGAAAACCGGGTTGGTTGGAGGTTAAGGTTTCTTGAATTTAGCCCGCCCCTCACTGGTAGGTTCTAAGAACAGAAGTTCGTCAGCTTCAACCCTTCAGTCGCGAATAATACGTTTACCACTGAAGGTTTGGTATTATTACGGGACAAAAGACCTCCATTGACTCCCCTCAACAGGACATCCTAATAGAAAGTTCCCAGTCTCGGGATCCTCGGATTGAGCAGCGAGAATGCGCCCACCAGAGCTAACATAATCACGTCTCGGAGGAGAGGCCTCGACTGAGTTCTCGAGAAATGGTCACCAGAGTCGACGATTTCTAGAGGAACATCCTGTCGTTACGGAACACCCGTAAGACATAATATATCCAAAAGAAACCTCGTCTGGGTGTGGTTCTTCACGAACGACTTAACGTAGCAACACGCCACGCAAGCCTCATGATTATCCACTCTAAAACCTGTGTGTACACTCAAGCCTGGGTAATGGGCTTATCTCTCATAGAACACCCCATCCCAACAAACAAACAAACAAATCCAATAGATACAACAGATGCATGCAAGCAGGTAAGCAAATAAAGGTACAAAAGCATGAACACCCAATAAACAAGAAATCACACAAGCTAGGAGGGACTCGCTTAGGGAAGATGGACCAGCAAGAGGTCAACTTCTTTCACTCCCCAGCAGAGTCGCCAGCTGTCGCAACCTGAAAAAATACAGTGCGCGAAAAAACAACCGGCGAAAGAAAATGACAGAAGAGTCGCCACCGTGCGTTATTCATCCCAAAGGAGGGAAAGGAAACGCTCGAAGTAAACCTGAAAAAGGAAAGGACAAGACGGGGTCTCGCAACCAAATCTTGGGTTCGGGAGTCGGTTATGCGAAGGAAAGGTATTAGCACCCCTATGCATCTGTAGTACTCTACGGGATCCACTTTTGTAGTTCTTGTCTAAAGGGTGTGAGTTTATCTTGTGCTGTTTACCAAAAAAAAAAGGGTTAAATGAAAATGACTCGCGCGGATGTCGCATCCACTGCATACGTATCTCATCTGAATATGAGAATCAGAGTCTTCGTAGCTCGGCTGACCTATGGGTTGGGGGGATGTGTGCTCGCCAATACATCGCGTCTTATGCCTACGTATCTCATCTGGAATGAGAATCAGAGCAAGCCGTAGTTCGGCTAACTACGGGGTTATGGATTGGGTTTTGGACGAACGACGTTACTACGCAATCTACCGGATGCTCGACCTTTGGAGACTTACTCGCCTGTAGTAGAAGGAGTTAAAATGTTCTTAGGAGAAGGAAAATCAATGAAGGGTTAGGGTTTGGGATGCTCAAGGGCAAAAAGGCAGTCCTTGACGAAGGAACCGCGCTACCTGCAGGGATACGAACACATACAAAACAAACATGTATAAAGTAAATGTGCCAACAAGGGGCTCAGAAGTAAATAAACAAAAGAAAACAAATGCCTCCTATCGAGGTCTTCCAGCTAAGAAAGCGATAAAATGCGGAAAAAGAGGTAAAAGTACCGCACGGATAAAGATCCGAAGTAACAGCAATTAAAGGAGTAAGAAACTCAGGGATCTCCCAAGCTAATGCCATCAAAGAAAGGTGAGTCAGTACAGGTAATCAGAATGAACCTCCAGGGGGTATCCCACAAATAAAGTGGGAAAACCACGCAAACCATCTCTGCAAGAGTCTGTGAGCCCTCACAAAAACTCAACAAAAGGGTTAGTGAAACACGATAAGCATTTTTTTCATGGATAACAGTATGGTTTCAGAAACCTCAAACCCTGTGGCATACATTTCAGAAATCATGTGATTAAACATTCAAGGCATAGGTTTCACCCATTCATGCATAATTAAACCCGTGGGCAAAAACATAATGAAATTCATCCATCATACCTCATACATTCAGATGATCCAAATTAAGAGCATAAAATCATGGGAATGAGGCAAACCTGATGGGAGAGACCGGTTGAAATCAAATGGCACGGCTGGGTTTGCAAAGCAATGTTAGGGTTTGCGTGAGATGAAAGTGTGTGAGTCAGATTGAATTTTTCAGAGCTGCCTGGGGGTTGCTCTGAGTTCTCTGTCAGGTTTCTCTCCAGGTTTTGTCAAGGGTTTTGTTTCAAGGAAACCTCAGAGTATTTTGCTTCTCTTCCTTTTTCTGTCTGATCTCCCTCTTTTATAACCTGATTCTCATGGCTTTGTGGGCTCAAATGAGAGAGGTCCAAGTCCAAGTTTTTTCTATAATATTTTATTTATTTTATTATTATTATTATTATTATTTTCTTCTTATTTTTTTTCAATTAGTTTTCGTTTTTTTTTTTTTTTTTTTTGGATCTAATTTTGATTGACATGATGAAATGCAATATGAAATGCTAAATGAATGCATGAATGAGGAGGGCAAATTTTGGGGTGTTACAATATCATTCACAATCCACCAATGATACATATACACATTCATAACAATGTATCATTCACAATCCACCAATGGTACATATACACATTCATAACAAATACACCATTCACCTAATATCTATTAGAGTCACATTTCTAATGCTTTAAACCCCAACCCAAAATGATTCACGAGTTGAAAGTTATGAATAAAACCGTACACGAAGGCGTTACTAAAAAGTTGTTATTTTCTAAATTTTCCAACATAATTTTCATCTTCTTCAACCCCAAACATGTCCATGAAATAATCTCCAAAATTATTTTATTCCTGAAACAAATTTATAGCCTTCTGTTTCAGCTATCCAACGCTTCAAACGGCACTCAATTTGGACTTACGGATCAAACGTTATGACCAAAACGATTTCGACAATAAAACATAAAAAAGGGCCGCGATTGTGACGGACAGCATGCAGAATTTTCTACGGTTTTCATCGTTGGAGGACTTCCGGACCTCCGATTTCGATTCCGTAAAAAGCCACACGTTCAGAAAATTATAACTCATACAATACTCTAAATATATAATGTTAATTTGCAGTTTTAACACAATTAATCACCACAATCGAGCATACTCATCAAAATCTAACAATTACAAACAACCATACAAAATTAGGGATTTTAACCTAAACATACATCTACCCATTGACCCAATCATACTAACCCATAACAATAAGGTTTCTCCCCTTACCTCTTCAATTTTCTGGAAACCCTCGTGTAACACCTCAAAATTTGCCCTCCTCTCTTGGGACTGGCTTAACATATTGGCATATCATTTTAGGTCATTAGGCATTGCATATTGCATATCATGTGGTTACATTGTGCAAGTTATCCTCCTAAGTCTGGGTCAGCAGATAAGAGGTGGAGATGCAAGCCTAGGGTTTTATTGACTGATCATTAGCCATCTGAGGATTGGGCTATAAATTAGGGTTTTTGATTTCTCAAGGGGATTGGTCTTGATATCATCCAAGAAGATTCAAGTGTTTGATCAAGATACCTTGAGATTAGGGTTTTGACCACTGGTCAACCCTAATCAGTTGCATTGGGCCAATCAGGGCATGGCAAGGAGATGGGGTCTATGATGGATATGGGGATCATTTCATGATTGTATTGAGCTTATTGAGGCTAGGGTTTCACCATTGAGCCATTTCATCAGAGGATTGGGGCTCAGCTGGATCAGTGCATTGCCAAATTCATCTATCAGCTGAAAAAGTCAATTGTGGTCAACTGTGCTTGATTTTATGGATTTGGAGGTGGGAAAGAGTTGGATACACTTCATTCATGTTGAAACAAGTTTTATTTGACATGTCAAAGCTCAAGAAGGAAGAAAATAAAGTCAGGACAAAAATTGCCAAAAATAGAAAGTGACTTGTAATGGAAGTTTCCAAAAATGGAAAGTTTTTCATCACAAAATTACATGTCCAAAAAAGCTTCAAATGAAAATTTGTTCAACATGAAAGTTGTAGATCTTGGTCTCACCTTTCCAAAAAGTCCAAGAACTTGAAATTCCCATGCATGGTTGGAAAGTTATGGTCCATTCATTTTCCAAAAATGCCTAAAATCAAAGTGGCATAACTTCCACATGGAATGTCCAAAATGGTTGATCTTTTTATGAGCAAACTCCATTTCACATGTACTTTCATGGTGCATAATCAGAATTCATCAAAAATGGTCAATGCAAAAGGTCAATTTTCAAGTGCACTAATTAAAATCCAAGGGCAAAAGGGTCCAAGTTGAGAAATACATGGAATTTTGGAATGAGGATTTTTGCAACATATCACAAATGCCAAATAGAAGTTGTTTGAGCTGTCATGAGCTGTCATGGTTCAATATTTGGCAAGGGCATTTTGGAACTTGCACTTAAGTTTCATATTATGCTAATCACGTGAGTTTTTGCTAATTGGTGATTAAGAAAGTGATTAAGCTGGAGTATAAAAGTTTAATCATAACTGAATTGCAAAGAATAATCACAATTCTCAAGAATCTAACAAACTTTCCCTCCAAATTCACAAAAACTCTTCAATCTTCATCAAACTTTTTTGATCCAAACTCCTTCAATTCTCAACCAAATTGGAAAATTCTTCTTGATTCGTGCTCCTTACATCTTCCTCTCCAACTGTTTGGACAAATCCATTGCCAACAACATCAAAATCGTGACTGTTCATAAGGAGCTTAACAATGGCATTTTGCAATTTCTTCCAATTGAAGCAACATTGAGCTTGGTTGATCACTCCATTAAACTTCCTATACCTCGTGCTCCATCTGTTTTTGGTTTTTTGTTCAAGGAAGCATCAAAATCCATGGCTGCCATCTCCAAGGTACCAAAATTCGATTCTCACTTTTGCTTAAATTATCATATGCTTTTGAAAGATCGTTCAATGTAGATCAACATGCTATGCTTAGTTTTCGATTTGGTTGACTATTGAGAGAGATATCTTAAATTAAAGTTTAGGTGCACAAACTTATTTCCATTGATTCGTAGTGTACATGAATTTCTGGACGATTTCGTAGTGATATTTGTGACCTACACGCTTAGACCTTTCTATCCATATGGAGTTTGTGTATTTTGGTGAGGAAATGACCGAAACCGAATTTGAAGAAGAAGAACGCATGAACGATGATGAACACGAGCAATTTCTGGAAAAACCTGCATTTTGATCCATTCACTTCGCCTGGCCATTTGAAATTCTGTTTGCCGCCAAATCCAGCGAATGGAGCGCTGACACCGCATAAATGACACTACGTCGTTTTGGCCTGGCTGGTGGTAATTACAATCGTGCCACTGCAGTTTAATTAATTCATTTAAACCTTAAATAATTATTTCACTAATTTAACAAAACTTCAAAAAATCCAAACAAATTCATTTCTAATCCAAAATTAGTGGAAGTTTTTTTGTTAGATTCATAATTCAATCTAGTTTTTTATAGGTATGATAACTCAAGTTGTGCTTGGAGGATTTTTGGATTGGCCTATTGATTTTGTTCATGTGTACATTTTTGTATGTTTTGCCAAAACCATCATGAAATGCTCATACCTTTAAAGAAATGGGTGAAAATTTTTGTGCTTATTCTGGACATGTTGATGGTGATTTTCATGTAGAGTTTGTGATTTTTGGATACTTGGTGTTGGAGATATGATTTTTTGAATCTAGGTGTGACAATTTGTGTCACACCAAGCTAGGTCAACTTTCTGATTTTATTTGCCTGGCCTAGGAATGTTGAATTGCTCTAATTTTTTGCATGAATGTTCATTGATATGTCAAGATAACATGTGATTTTTTCTGGAATTGTTGATGACATTTTCTAATTGATTGATAATTTTCTTCCCTGTGTGCTCATTTGGTAACATTGTGTGACACATGTTGGCATTTTGTTTGTGAAATTCTCATATTGTACTGGATGAAGATGAAATTTGGTATGAGCATTCTAGACACATTATAGGACATTATGGTTTTGATCCCATTCATTTCTAATATGTTGTCACTGTTTTATGATTTATTGAAGATGATGCTTGTGTGGATGCCTTGTATTGGCTTGTATAAATGTGTCTGGACTTCTTGATTTTCATTGACCTACTTTCTTTTGTCCAATTGAGCTGAAAATTGACATGCTATACCTTGAATGTGTCCTGTTTAGGTGTAAATTTTTGTGGAATTAATTGAATTGTTTTGATATGGATTTGATTGAGATATTTCTGTTTGGTCATTTGAAGTTGTAAATTACATGATTGATGTTAAATTGTGCATGAAATGATAATGGTAATTGGTATGAGCATGGGACCAATTGTATTTGCTTTTAATTTGTTTGAATGTGATTTTGGTTGGTTTGCACTTGCTGTTTAGAACTTTTTATCCCCTTTGGACCCTAGGCTTGGCCTAGTGGTCTAGTTTCTCACATTTGGTGTGGATTTTCAGGTTGAAATGCAAAAGGCTCAAGGAGATAAATGCAAGTTGCAAATTGAATTTGTTGGATGTTGTCCACTAACATGATTTTGTTTTGTAGGCTTGATGCTTGAGCTTGAGCTCATGGCTTGCACTTATGTGCATTAACTTGTGTTGTCTCTATAGATTGACTTTTGCTGTTTATTGTTGGTTTGTCTGAGTACTGATGATACTTGATTGATTTCAGGTACATTTAGTCGCTTACAGTTCTTTAAGAACTTGCTTGCTGTTGCTTGGTTTTTAAACCAGTTGAGGTAGACTCTCTTGTCTTCATGTAGTCTGGAAGACCTGGCTTGTTATTTAGCCAGGCAACTGTCTGAAGTCCTCCTTAAGAGGCGATGTCTGTGATTGTTTACTTTTGTGCCAAGCAGGTAAAGACCTCTATGAGGCAATTGGCGGAATCCAAGGGATATGCAATCTATCCCCCGCTATTCTGTTGAGTCGTCCCTCTGCTCACACCACTGTGTTGATGCATTGGGACACAAACCCAAGATCTTGTACTTTGTACAGTTGTGTCAGAGTCTTGAGCGTAGAAGGGTCCCTCCATTCTGGACCCACGCTCCTTTGTCTAAAGCTCTCCCTGATCAAGGATAAGAGCTGTAAGTCTAATCTTCACTCACCTCTCATCAGCTTCACCTTAGCCTCTCAATGGCAAGGTTAAGAGCTAACTCTACCCTTGTACAGATGACTTGCCTCGGCAGTCCACCCTTGTTTGAGCCTCACTTGACTGGATATAGTGTGTGCTTTGTGAATACTTGCTTGAAATGTTTGTTTTATTTTGTTTGATGCTTGCATGCTTGCTTTCTTCCTAGATAGGATTAGCTTGCTGTTGCGCAAGTAGGTAGAAACCACAACATAGGGCAATGATGCATGATAACACTAGGCTCGAGTACAGCTCCCTGGTAGTTGAAGGTGAGAAAAACAAGAAAGGGGGGTTTGAATTGTTTGAAAAATAAGCGCTTTTGCAAAATGAAATCACACAATGATTTTATACTGGTTCGCTTATAACACAAAGCTACTCCAGTCCACCCGGCCAAGGTGATTTCGCCTTCAACAAGGACTTAATCCACTAATCTTGAAAGATTACAAACAACCCCTAAGAGAGAAGAAAATCTCTTAGTCCTCTCAAGTCTACAGACTACAAAGAGTCACTTGAGGAAATCAAATAAAAAATAGATACAAGATGTGTAATCTAGAGTGCTTCTAAGAAAGCAAATATTACAAACTTAAGAACAAATTTTTCACTTGATAAGCAAAAGCTTAGTGAAAATCTTTGAAGAACAAAGATGTTTTTCTGAGCGTGATATGATTTCAGTATAGTTTTGGCTAGTGATTTCTTCATGTTTACTGAATGAGATTTCTTCTCTATTTATAGGAGTTGAAGTAGAGTTGAAGTAGCGTTGAATCTGTTGGATATTGAGATGTAGTTACGCCATTCCATTAATAGCTTCTGCAGTAGACTTTTTCTCTTGGAAGTGACTACTTACCACAATTAGTATCTTCTCTCTTGGAAGTGGAGATTAACGTCTCTTTTCTGATTGAGGAAATCCATTTGCAGAACTTTAACTTGGCTTAAACGTTACTTCATCATGATTAACAATTCTGATTAGAGTCTTTGTGTATCTGGAGAAACTGGCTTCTGATGTTATCTCTTGAAAGTTCAGATGGCGCTGATAACTTCAGAATTTACAGAAGACATTTGTTCAGAGTCAGAGCTTCTAGACTTTACTTCATGTTCAGATGCTTCTGATACTTTGCAGTTTTGTCCAGAGTCAGAGCTTCTTGAAACGAGATTCCTCTTTAGATGCTTCTGATACTTGAGATATTGCATCTGATCTTGTTTTGCATCTGATGACATCATCAGATTTATTTCTTCTTTCTTTAGAACCCTGCACACTTAGAAACTTTTCGTTAGGGTGCCATTTTTGGTTTCATCCTTTGTTATCATCAAAATCATGGAGTCTGTTGTAGAACACTTTTTGTTCTTACAATCTCCCCCTTTTTGATGATGACAAAACAAATAAAATTATCAGATGAAACATGAAAAATATTAGATCAGATAAACAAAAGCTCCCCCTGAGTTAGTACTAGGGAGTTCAGAAGTTCTTACCAGAGCTTTCCAAGCAATAAGATTTCTGAAAACTTTCTGCAATTTCTTAATTTTAATGTTAGAGTTATTTAATCAGAGCTATTATTTAATCAGAGCTATTTATATCAGAACTATTTCTATAATTGTTGCAGAATGCTTAAGGTTTTAGACAATTTTCATCAGAGCTATTTAATAATTTCTCCCCCTTTTTGGCATAATCAAAAAGGCATAAAAAATAAAAAAAAGAATAATAAAGAGAAAAACACTTCATTAAAAAGCACAAAGGCAATCAACAGTCAAAACATTAGATTCAACAGAATATCAGAGCTAAAAAAGAAGACAGAAGCAAAAACACTAGGCAAGCAAACAAAATAAATCCTAAGTGCCTAAGGGTTTGGAGGTTGAGGAAGTCTCTGAAGCAACATGGCAAACATGTTTTGGATGTTTTCATTCAGGGCATCTTGTTTGTCCATCCTGGCACGAAGCTCATTCTGATCTTTCTTGATCTCTTGCTGATCTTGCTTGATCTCCTTCAGAGTGTTAAGAATCAGAGGGATCGCAGAGGAAGACTCCCCCTGAATCAGAGCTTGCTGAGCTTCAGCTTCAGCTGCAGCTTGGGCTTCTGCATCTGCCTTAGCCTTGGCTTCAGCTTCCTGAATCCTTAGAAGTTCTGCTTCCTTTGCCAGGCGTTCTTCTTCCAACCTCTTAGCTTCTTCTTCAGCTTCCCTAGCCAATCTTTCTTCCTCTAACCTTCTGGCCTCAGCTTCTCTAGCCAGTCTCTCTTGGAGCCTTTCCTCAGAGTCTCTGATGTAGCCATTTCTGACTTGTTCAGAGATACTCTTCAGCCTATAAGACTCAGAGGTCATCCAACTAATGACTCTGTTCCAGTGTGTCCTAACAGATTTAGGATCATCACTAACTTCAGAGTTTTTAGCCAGAGACTTGATCTTCTGGACTGAGGCTTCTGCAACCTGTATAATGGCCTCCTCAAGGGTAGGTATGGTAAGTTCAGGTTCAGGTTCAGGTGAATGAGGTGGAGAGTTTTGAGGGCTGAGATTTAGAGGTTGAGGTTCAGTTTGTTGAGGTTCAGATTGTTGAGGTTCAGATTGTTGAGGTTCAGATTGTTGAGGTTCAGATTCTGCTTGAAGTTCAGAATCTGCGTCTGGTTGAAGACTAGGGGATGAAGCATATAGTGGATTTAGGTCTAAAGGGTCAGAGTCTGGTCCAGGTACAGCGGGAATAATTGGTGGAGTGATATTAGAGGTGAAGGGATCAGATGGTTGAGTTTCAGATGGTAAGGTTGTTGTTTGTGGTGGTGGAAGTGAAGTTTGGAGGGGAGAGGTTACTTCAGTTTGGGTTGAGGGTTGTGGAGCGAAATTTTTAGCATAAATTTCAGCTATTGTTGGGGAGTTTGGGTCAGAGTGTTCTTGATCAGAGGACTCATGATCAGATAACTCTTGGTCAGAAGAAGGGGAAAGGTAAGGGGGTGATTCATATTCAGAGGATGAGGAGGAGCTGTGGTGATATAGTTGATTAGGGTCAGAGGTTGTTGTGAAATTTCGAGCAATTTTTAGAACAGGTGGAGGTTGAGAGGTTCTGGTGATTGAGGGAGGGATTTCAGAGGTAGTGAATATGGGAGGTGTTGGGAGAGGAGTAGAAGAAGCCATTACAGGTACAGAAGTAACAGGAGGAAGGGACTTACCAGAAGAAACATTCAGAGGTGCTGAAGCTTTGGTGCCAGAGGTTTCTCCAAGTCTGGCTTTCTTTGCCTTCCTTGCTTCCTCAGCTATCTTCTTCTCAGAAAGACCTCTTTTGTATCTGACCAGATCTTCTACAGAGTCCAGACAGTCTTCAAGGCGGAAATCAGAGATATCAATGCCTTCATCCAGACGATCCTGAAGGTAGATAGCAATGGCATCTCTGGGTTCATTCTTGAAGAACCTTTCAAGGCCATGAGGCATCTTCCTCTGATCCTTCAGAGCTTCCCAGGTTACTTCCATAGTGGGCTTGACTCTGATGTCTTTGATGATTCCCATACTCCTCAGATTTTTGGCATTCAGAGGCTTTCCCACATCAATTGCCAGATCATCCATACATCTGGTCTTCTCCAGAGCATCTACCAGCCCATGCTCAATGAAGATGTCAGAGAGCAATCTACCCAGAGGAATGTAGGATCTGGGCTTCATGTTATTCCTCGTTTCTCTGACTGAATCCCTCAGATATCTGAAGAGGAGAACAGGGAGGTTGATAGGAATACCCTTCTGAATACAGTAGAGGATGCATTTCTGATCAGCATTTATGTAATCTGAAGAGTTGGAGGCTGGACGATGATGGATTGTTCCCAGAATAATCTTCAGCCAAACTCGGAGGTTCTGATGAAGCTCCTTGTTCTTAGATGGGTTTCCTTCAACATTTGCTTTGAAGATTGTAGGGTTAATGACTTCTGTGATGCGCTTGGACCTTGGAGGAATGTTGTAAATCCTCTTACCTCCAGCTTTCTCCATATTCAGCAAAGAAGCAATAGACGCTTCTGTGATAATGATCTTCACTCCCAGAACAAAAGAAACAATGAACTCGTCATCAGCATCTGCACATCTCCAGAATTCTTTCACCAGAAGAGGATAGATTGGACCATACAATCTGTTGAAGTAGGTTTCCCAACCTTGCTTGTGAAGATCTTCAGTAAGATCAACACCATTTCTTCTTAAGTTCTCAAAATCCACCAGCGATTCACACAGTACATCTAAACCTTCAAAGGGAGTTGAAAGGTTTATGTGTTGTTCGCGTTCCAAAATGTGAGGTTCTTTGTAGACTGGGGTTGTGGTAACGTCTACAACCATGGGTGTTTGAGTGTTTGAGGTTTGGGGATTAGAAGCGGCTTCCATTTGTTGGGAGAAGTTAAAAACTGCTTGCTCTTGAGGATTCATGACGAAGATTGATGAAGAAGATGAAGAACTGAGAAGGTTGCAGAGAAAACTTCGAGAGAGGGTTTAGGGTTTAAGAGTGAGTGAAGAGTGATAAGTGTGTGAAATGTGAGAAAAGTGTTTATATACCTAAGGGTAAAACACATGCAAAACGACACATTTAATTGCGTTGGAACAGAACACAAGATTTGCACGCTAGGGGAGGAAAAATGATTATAGCTAATAAATGAATGTCTAATCCCAACAGTAAGCACACTGCTCGAGGAGATTTCAAGCGTTCTGACCTTTGATTTCTTTTGACAGCTGTCTAGAAGTTCTAGGGTTAGACGCATGTTCCCCACGTGTTGATGTTTCTGATCTTCAGGAATACCAAAGGATTTCTGAAGATTTCTAACTCAGATATCTTCTTAACTTGGTAGAAGTATCAGAGTCAGAGGCAGAAGTGTATTTGTTTTTATCAGAGTCTCATTTTACATGTTCAGATTTTCTAAGATGAAAAGAAATCTATCTTCAGCTAGAGGCTTAGTAAAGATATCTGCCCATTGATGTTCTGTATCAATGAACTTCAGCGTTACTATCCCTTTCTGAACATAGTCTCTAATAAAATGATGTTTTATTTCTATGTGTTTGGCTCTGGAATGCAAAATGGGATTCTTACTCAAACAAATAGCAGCAGTATTATCACAAAGGATAGGAATGTTACTCTCAAATATCTGAAGATCTTCTAGCTGATGCTTCATCCAGAGCATCTGAGTTGTGCACAGTGATGCTGAGATGTATTCTGCTTCTGCAGTTGATAGAGCAATTGTTGACTGTCTTTTGCTAGCCCAGGAGATTAAGTTGTTTCCCAGAAGCTGGCAATTTCCAGAAGTACTTTTTCGTTCTATTCTATCTCCTGCATAATCTGCATCACAATAACCAGAAAGCCTATACTCTGATGTTTTCTCATACATCAGGCCCAGGTTAGGAGTTCCTTTCAGATACTTAAGAATTCTTTTAACAGCTGTTAAATGAGATTCTCTAGGATCTGATTGGAATCTGGCACAAAGACAGACGCTAAAGAGAATATCAGGACGAGTAGCAGTCAGATAGAGAAGAGAGCCTATCATACCTCGATAGAGCTTCTGACAAACCTTGTTGCTTACCTCTTCCTTCTCCAGAATGCAAGTTGGGTGCATAGGAGTCTTTGCAGAGTTGCATTCAGACATATCAAACTTCTTCAGAACATCTTTAATGTACTTGCTTTGATGAATGTACGTGACTTCTGGAGTTTGATTGATTTGAATTCCCAGAAAGAACTTTAGTTCTTGCATTAGACTCATTTCAAATTCTGCCTGCATTAACTTAGAAAATTCTTGGCAAACAGAGATATTAGCAGAACCAAAAATAATGTCATCAACATAAATTTGGCATATCATGAGATCATTTTCATGATTTTTACAGAAGAGTGTGGAATCAACTTTCCCTCTGATAAAATTTTGTTCCAGAAGAAAATTGCTCAGACGTTCATACCAAGCTCTGGGAGCTTGTTTAAGTCCATATAAGGATTTCTTAAGTTTGAAAACATGTTCTGGAAAGTTTGAATTTTCAAAACCAGGAGGTTGATTAACATACACTTCTTCTGAAATATAACCATTAAGAAATGCACTCTTGACATCCATTTGGTATAATTTGATAGAATGATTAATAGCAAAAGATACAAGAAGACGAATAGATTCTAACCTTGCGACTGGAGCAAAAGTTTCATTATAATCAATACCTTCTTGTTGACTATAACCTTGAGCTACCAGTCGAGCTTTGTTTCTGACAACTTCTCCTTTCTCGTTCAGTTTGTTTCTGAACACCCATCTGGTTCCAATGACATGAGTGCCTCTGGGTTTAGGAACGAGATCCCAGACATCATTCTTGGAGAATTGATCTAACTCTTCTTGCATAGCTGCCACCCAATCGTTATCTTGAAGAGCTTCATCACAGGACGTAGGCTCAATCAGAGACACTAGTCCCAGAGGAATATCTTCAGAAGTTCTGAAGGTAGATCTGGTTCTAACAGGTTCATCTTTGTTTCCCAAAATCAAATCTTCAGATACGTTGCTACGACTCTTGACTTTCCTTGGAATTTCTGGAGATTTAATTTCTTCAGAGTCTGGAGTGACAGTTGCTTCTGGAGTTTTCTCAGATTCTACCAGAGTGATCTCTAAATCTGCAAACTTTTCAACTAGCTTTGACTTTTCAGGGTCAAGCTTATCATCAAATCTAACATGAATTGATTCCTCCACAATTTTGGTTTCTGTGTTGTATACTCTGTAGCCTTTAGAGCGTTCTGAGTATCCTAACATAATACCTTTCTGTGCTTTGGAATCAAACTTGTTCAGATGTTCTTTAGTATTTAATATAAAGCAAATGCATCCAAAAGGATGAAAATATGAAATGTTGGGTTTTCTTCCCTTACACAGTTCATAGGGAGTCTTATCCAGAATAGGTCTAATAGAGATTCTATTCTGAATGTAACACGCTGTATTTACAGCTTCTGCCCAAAAGTGCTTTGCTACATTTGTTTCATTGATCATGGTTCTGGCCATTTCTTGGAGTGTCCTATTCTTCCTCTCTACAACTCCATTTTGTTGTGGAGTTCTAGGGCAGGAGAAATCATGGGATATTCCATTAGAATCAAATAATTCTTCAAAATCTTTATTTTCAAATTCTCCACCATGATCACTTCTGACTCTAACAATTTTAGAGTCAAATTCTTTTTGCACTTTAGAACAGAAACTGGTGAATACAGAGTGAGACTCACTCTTGTGCCTTAGGAATTTTACCCATGTCCAGCGGCTGTAATCATCAACGATTACAAGTCCATACTTCTTTCCATTGACTGATGCTGTTTTCACAGGACCAAATAAGTCAATGTGAAGAAGCTCCAGAGGCTTGGAGGTAGAAACAACATTTTTCTTTTTAAAAGATGTTTTTGAAAACTTTCCTTTCTGACAAGCTTCACACAGAGCATCTGAAGAAAACTTCAGTTTAGGTAAGCCTCTGACTAACTCAAGTTTAGTTAGCTGAGAAAGTTTCCTCATGCTAATGTGGCCTAAGCGTCTATGCCATACCCATTGCTCTTCGTGAACTGACATTAAACATTTAACATTTTGATCTTTTAAATCAGAAAGATTTATTTTATAAATGTTGTTTTTCCTCTTGCCTGTGAAAAGGACAGAGCCATCGTTCTGACTAATGGCTTTACACGTTTTTTGATTAAAGATTACATCATAACCGTTATCACTTAATTGACTTATGGATAACAAGTTATGCATTAATCCTTCTACATAAAGAACATCAGATATAGAGGGAAGAGTACCATTACCAATAGTTCCGGAGCCTCTGATCCTTCCTTTCTGATCTCCTCCGAAGCCTACAAAACCAGCGTCTTTAAGTTCCAGGCTTTGGAACATAGACTTTCTTCCCGTCATATGTCGCGAGCATCCAGAGTCCAGGTACCATGACTGGTGTCTGAACTTTGCTGCATAGGATATCTGCAACATAGATAATCTTATCTTTCGGTACCCAGAATCTCTTGGGTCCTTTCAGATTAGTTTTCCCAGAGTTTCTTACAACTTTGGGTCTTCTAGCATTTTTAAATTTGTGTTCTTGTGTGTGTGTATAGTGGTATGAAAAAGGTGATTTAATTTGGTTACTGGTAGAAGTTTTATCAGAATCAGAATCATACCCAATTCCCCTTTTATTATTCTGACTTACTCCATAAATCATGGATGCCATAATACTCCTATCTATTCCACTCTTCAGAAACTTCTGAAAGGCTTCTTCATATTTATAAATAATTTCATTTGAAGTTTGTGGTGCTTGAGACAACGCTTCTTCTAATTTTAAGCTTTTTGTTTTAGCTCCATCTCTTTCTAACGTTAAAGATTTGATTGTATCTTCATGTGCTAGAATTGTTGTCTCAAGTTCACTACATTCTTCAGATTTTGCTTTAAGAAGGCCTTTAATGCTTTTAACTTTTTGTTTTAATTTCTGAAGAGAGGTAAGAGTTTCTGATAAACATGATTCTAAGTCAGATCTAGAAAGTTCAGAAAATACCTCTTCAGATTCTTCATCTGAGCTGCTGGATGTGGTAGCCATGAATGCTACGTTGGCTTGTTCATCAGAGTCAGATTCTGATGATCCTGATTCACTATCGTCCCAGGTGGCCATTAATCCCTTCTTTGTTCTGAAGGCATTTTTCTTGAAGCTTTCTTTCTTAGAGTTATCTTTCTTCAGCTTGGGGCATTCATTTCTATAATGACCTGTTTCTTTACATTCAAAACAAGTAATATCTTTATTAGGTTTACCTTTTGAAGTTGACTCTGATCTATCCCCTCTGGGTCTTGATCTTCTGAAGTTGTTGTTGTTCCTTCTTTTCCAGAGTTGCTTAACTCTTCTGGTTAGTAGGGACAGCTCTTCTTCATCATCAGAGTCTTCAGGCTCAGAGTCATCAGTGTCTGCAGTTTCTGCTTGAAGAGCCTTGGTTCTGTCTGACTTCCGTCTTTCAGGTCTGGACTTCAGCGCCACTGACTTGTTCCTTTTCTGAGGCTCATCCTCCTCTAGTTCTATCTCATGGCTTCTGAGAGAACTAACAAGTTCTTCAAGGCTGATATTGTTCAGATCCTTTGATAGCTTCAGAGCAGTAACCATTGGTCTCCATTTCTTTGGCAGACTTCTGACTATCTTCTTAACATGATCTGCAGTCGTGTATCCTTTGTCTAGCACTTTAAGACCTGCAATAAGAGTTTGGAATCTGGAAAACATAGCTTCTATAGCTTCGTCATCTTCCATCTTGAAGGCTTCATATTTCTGGATCAACGCCAGAGCCTTCGTCTCCTTGACTTGGGAGTTTCCTTCATGGGTCATCTTCAGAGAGTCAAGTATATCTTTAGCCGTCTCTCTGTTGGTGATCTTTTCGTATTCGTTGTATGATATAGCATTTAGAAGTATTGTTCTGGCCTTGTGATGATTTTTGAACTCACGTTTCTGATCTTCTGACATTTTGCTTCTGGGAACTTCAGCTCCATTTAAGGTTGGAGGTTTGTATCCATCTGTGACAATGTCCCAGAGGTCAGCATCATAACCCAGAAAGAAACTTTCGATTCTATCTTTCCAGTAATCAAACTTTTCTCCATCAAAAACAGGAGGCTTGGCATTGTAAGAATCTTTCTCATTTGAGTGGGCCATTTGTTTTTCTCGCACTGGATCTCTCTACACGGTTAAGTGTTTGATTTGAAAATCAATAACAGAGCCGGAGCTCTGATACCAATTGAAGGTGAGAAAAACAAGAAAGGGGGGTTTGAATTGTTTGAAAAATAAGCGCTTTTGCAAAATGAAATCACACAATGATTTTATACTGGTTCGCTTATAACACAAAGCTACTCCAGTCCACCCGGCCAAGGTGATTTCGCCTTCAACAAGGACTTAATCCACTAATCTTGAAAGATTACAAACAACCCCTAAGAGAGAAGAAAATCTCTTAGTCCTCTCAAGTCTACAGACTACAAAGAGTCACTTGAGGAAATCAAATAAAAATAGATACAAGATGTGTAATCTAGAGTGCTTCTAAGAAAGCAAATATTACAAACTTAAGAACAAATTTTTCACTTGATAAGCAAAAGCTTAGTGAAAATCTTTGAAGAACAAAGATGTTTTTCTGAGCGTGATATGATTTCAGTATAGTTTTGGCTAGTGATTTCTTCATGTTTACTGAATGAGATTTCTTCTCTATTTATAGGAGTTGAAGTAGAGTTGAAGTAGCGTTGAATCTGTTGGATATTGAGATGTAGTTACGCCATTCCATTAATAGCTTCTGCAGTAGACTTTTTCTCTTGGAAGTGACTACTTACCACAATTAGTATCTTCTCTCTTGGAAGTGGAGATTAACGTCTCTTTTCTGATTGAGGAAATCCATTTGCAGAACTTTAACTTGGCTTAAACGTTACTTCATCATGATTAACAATTCTGATTAGAGTCTTTGTGTATCTGGAGAAACTGGCTTCTGATGTTATCTCTTGAAAGTTCAGATGGCGCTGATAACTTCAGAATTTACAGAAGACATTTGTTCAGAGTCAGAGCTTCTAGACTTTACTTCATGTTCAGATGCTTCTGATACTTTGCAGTTTTGTCCAGAGTCAGAGCTTCTTGAAACGAGATTCCTCTTTAGATGCTTCTGATACTTGAGATATTGCATCTGATCTTGTTTTGCATCTGATGACATCATCAGATTTATTTCTTCTTTCTTTAGAACCCTGCACACTTAGAAACTTTTCGTTAGGGTGCCATTTTTGGTTTCATCCTTTGTTATCATCAAAATCATGGAGTCTGTTGTAGAACACTTTTTGTTCTTACAGTAGTGTGTCTCCCCTTGGTTTCTGGCTAGAATTTCTTTCCCTTTCAGGGGAACTACATCGCCCTGATCCTCGTTCCAGACGAGGTATGTAGGCAGGAGACCGTGCGAGGTCTCTCCGGGCGCTTTTTTTTCTTTTTGTGTGTGCTTGACAGTTATAGGCTCGAGTTCCCGACTCCCTATTAACTTGTTGGTTGTTGTGTGCTTGGAAGCTGATGTAAGTCCATCGAGTGGCATTCGGGTTCCAGTGTGCGTGTGTTTTGGTTCGGATGCCGATGTAAGTCCGGTGATTGGCGGTCGGGCTCCACGTTTGCCTTCTTGTGTGTGTTTTGGTTCGGATGCTGATGTAAGTTCAGTGATTGGCATTCAGGCTCCATGTTTGCCGGTGTGTTTATTTGTTTGTTTGGCGTGCGTGAGCCGAACTACGGCAACTCTGATTCTCGTTCCAGACGAGATACGTAGGCATAGGATGCGACGTCCTATCGAGCTCTCTTCTTCTTAACCCCACCTGTGTTGTCTTAGCGTGTGTGTATGATGTTTGTCTGTTTATTTTAGCAACCTATTCTTTCTTTTAGAACGTGGATCCCGTCGAGTACGACGGACGTGAGGGGTGCTAATACCTTCCCCTTGCGTAACCGACTCCCTTACCCTTTCTCTTTGGTCGCGAGACCATGCTTTTTCCAGGTTTCTCTGAGCGTTTCCTTTCCCTATCTTGGGATAAATAACGCGCAGTGACGGCTCTGTGTTTTTTTGTTTTAGCCCGCCGGTTGTTTTTCGCGGATGCGACAGCTGGCGACTCTGCTGGGGAATTGGACTGGGATGTTGACCTGTGCTGGTCCATCTTCCCTAAGCGAGTCCTTCCTAGCGTTCTAGGATAGTTTAGGTTGCTTGTTTTGCTTGATTTATTGCATTTATTATTCTAACAGCATATATATTTGCATAAGTATTTGCATGCATCATACTATCATGTTGCCGTCCTCTGTGCAGGTGGTTCCTCTGTTTGGGGTGGGTGTTCTGAGTGGGGCTAAAACCCAGGCCCGAGTGTACACCTAGGACTAGTGTGGTCTCACGTTCCTCATTTGCTATATTAGTATATTGTTGCAACGTGACATACCACAAGCCGGACGAGGTTCCTTGGAGAGCTCCCCATTGTGGAATATTTCCCTTTGGTTGAGTCACCTCTTTTGAGCTATTGACTCTGGTGACCGATCATTTCCCGGATCTTTGGTTTAGACGATCTCAGGAGAGCTACAATGGCACACCCGAAAGGGCAAACCCATTGAGTATCTTTGCCCGATTGTCGAGACTATTATCCGCCTTAGGATGACTTGATTAGAATTTACCTGTGAGGGGAGGGTGTTTCTTTCAGATGCATGATCAGATGGTGACCTTGATGGTTACTTTTGGTTCCGTGGATCAGAGTCATATTTATAAGTCGGATTTATGGTCATTTATTGCCGAGACGCCGAAATACTGTCCGTGGTATTTATCAGTGGGGATCCGTTTATTTCAGGATTCCCCAGGCCGATTTTATCAGTGGGGATCCGTTTATTTCAGGATTCCCCGGGCCGATTCAGATGGTTATGGGTATCAGCTCAGAGATTGTCAGATGATGATGATGATGTATCTGTCTTCCGTTTATTTCGGAACCCGTGAGTCAGATTTGCGGTTACATTTTCCGTCAGATGATTGTGATCAATTCAGAGGCCGTGACTCAGTGCAACAGATGATCAGAGGACTTGGAGGATGGCAATGCATCGCATTCATACATCTGCATCATTCCCATTTTGAATTCATCTGCATCGAACCTATGTCTAGCCATATGGGGAGAATTATTGATTGAGATTCTGGTTGAGAGACATCATGAATTTTAGAATGTGGATGCCGGATTATTATCTGTCTCGATGAAACCAGAATCAAAGGACAGAATCTTCCTCATATGGATAGACGTTGCATTCATGCATATTAACCTGTTTGCTGTTTTGTAGGAATCATTGCTCGTGCTCGTAGAGTTGTACCTTTGCACTCAACACGCCCGCACAGATACTTCACAAGGCGCAATACTCCCAGACTAATGGATCTTCCGAACACGGATATCCTCGAGCTGAAGGACAAGATGACTGAGCTGATCAACATCATGCAGGGTTTTGCAATTGGTCAGAAAGCTTGGGCTGACAAAGTTGAGAAGCTCGAGCGGGCTTCAGCGGCTAATAGTGGTGTAAACCTGGATGGTGTCTCCAACCAGGGGCTCGGTGGATCCAGAGACGGTGAAAAAAGAGCGACCGTAGGTATGGTGAACAATAATGCTGGTGGATTTGGTGCTGCTACTGGCGGTGGGCCTGGCCTGGGGCATAATCTGAAGGATAGTCTGTTCCCGCCTTTCTTTGGGGTCGAGGATGACAGGGAGGAGGACAGAGAGGCTGATCAGTTCTCTATGCTGAATGAGCCATTCGGTCAATATGGTGTTCAACCACAAAGCAAAGAAATTCAGTTACTGGCAGAGAAGGTAAGGGCTCTGGAAAGCCATGCTACTCCGGGATTTGTCAACATGTCGAATATGGGGCTGGTTGAGGGGATTGTGATCCCACAGAAATTTAAGGCGCCCTCATTTGATAAATATAAGGGGAGTTCCTGCCCGGAAACTCACCTCCAAGCTTTCGTTCGCAAGATTTCTGCCTATACGACGGATCAGAAGCTATGGATGTACTTCTTCCAGGACAGTCTGTCCGGAGGATCTCTGGAATGGTACACCAAGCTGAAGGCTGCTGACATCAAGAGTTGGCAGGATCTGGGTGACGCCTTCTTTAAACAGTACCAATTCATTGCTGATATGGCTCCGAGTCGTACTCAGCTGCAGGGTATGTCTCAGAAGTCAAGTGAAGGGTTTAAAGAATATGCTCAGAGGTGGAGGGAGTTGGCTGCCAGAGTGCAACCTCCACTGGTGGACAGAGAGATGTCTGATCTCTTCATGGGTACTCTGCAGGGGGCATTTGCTGAAAGAATGGTGGGTTGTCCCGTCACTAACTTTGCTGACATTGTGGTGGCGGGGGAGAGAATTGAAAGTTGGCTGAAAATGGGGAAGATCCAGGGTGGTAATGCTTCGTCATCAGGATCGAAGAAGCCATTCGGGAATGGTCAGCGCAAGAATGAGGGTGAATCGAGTGCTGTGTATGCCCAGAGAGGACACGGTAGGGATCGTTACTACCAGCACACCGCTGCGGTAACCACCCCTGCTGGTAATCAGTCAGTACGACAGCCACGTCAGCCACCTCAACAGAGAGCCGGGTATCAAGTGAGGGGTAAAGGGGTTGATCGCCATTTTGACAGGCCACCCGTGACATATGCTGTTTTGTTCAAGAAGTTGATGGATCTTGGGTTGGTGCAGCCGAGGGCGATGGTTCCGATGAGATCAGATCAGAGGCCTCCTAACTATGAGTGTGAATTTCATTATGGAACACCGGGGCATAACATTGAGGGCTGTAGAGCATTCAAGAATGTTGTCCAGGATCTGGTAGACTCCAAGGCCATCAATTTTGCGCCATCACCGAATGTTAATGCTAATCCCATGCCGGCGCATGGTCAGGCGATGGTGAGCGCAATTACTGAAGATTCGGATCACGCCTGTGCAGTAGGTGAAGAAACTGACAGTGACTGCAAGTTTGATGGTTGGGTAAAGCCGTGCGTACCAGGGAACTGGAAGGCTTAAAAAGATCAGCACCGTCACTCATCCTGAAGAGTAATAATTTCTTGTTTCAGTTTTATCTGCATGAAAGCCATACGTTTTGCCCGAAACGTAATGGTTCATTGTAAGGGCAACCTCATGTTCATAATTTGCAACATTTCTGCATCATTAATAAATGGATGTTTTTCAGTCAAAAAGAGGTGTTCCCTGTTTTTCATTTATTTTTGCAGTTTAAAAACAAATAAAAATGGCAATGTTTATTTTCATTTTTCCTCTTTTGATTTGTCTCGTTCCGATATCGAAACAAAATAATTCTCCGGATCTCATTGATAACAATTTGGTTACACCTCATATGACTTCGACAAACCGATCTATCATGCCGAAGAAGAAGGCGAAGAAGATTGTGATCTGCTGGAATTAGCCAGGTTGTCAAAACAAGAGGAGAAGGTGATTCAGCCGCATGAAGAGCGGGTTGAGATTGTTATTCCAAGCACCGCCGAGGTCAGGAAGGAAATGGAAATTGAGGCCGCTTCAGAGGCGAGTCGAAAGCAAAATGGTAGCCCTGTGGAAAGATATGTGGATACCTTCGCCTGGCCATGTCAGGATATGCCAGGGTCGGATACCGATGTCGTTGTGCACAAGCTACCATGGAAAGAAGACTGTCCTCTGGAAAAGCAGAACGCCAGTGCCTGTATCAGAGAGCCATGGTGACTTTGTTTCATGATATGATTCATCATGAAATCGAATGCTATGACATGATAGCAAAGTCCCCAAACAGAAGAGGGGCATCTGGTTGAGATAATTCAAACTGAGGTTGAATTCGAATGAGTGCACTATCAGATGCGGTCCGGTAAGATGCTGGGGTTCATTGTGAGCGGGAAAGAGGAATCGAGGTTGATCCTGCTTTAAGAAAAAAAAAAAATAATAATAAGAGAAATGCCTGAACCGAGAATAAAGAAAGAGGTTCGTGGTCTATTAGGTAGATTGAACTACCTGTCATGGTTCACATCTCATCTAACAGCCACGGGTGAACCTATATTCGAGATGTTGAAAAAAAAAAGGATCAAACGGTCAGGTGAAATAATGATTGCCAAGGGGCATTGAAAGAATAAAAGAAAAAGTTGCAGGAACCTTCGATTCGGATGCCTCCCTATGGAGAGAGACTGTTAATCTGTACTTGACAGCCTTCGAGGGGTCTGTGAGGTGTATTGGGGCAACATGACTAGTCTTGTTGAAAAGAGCATGCAATTTACCTAAGCAAAAAGTTTACCGACTGTGAAACAGTACATTCACTGTTCGAGAAAACTTGATGTACTTTGGCATAGGCTGCTCGCCGACTGAGACAGTATGTGATGGTTCATATCACTTTGTGGATTTCAATATGGATCTGATCAAGTACATATCTGAGAAGCCAGCATTAACCGGACGGGTTGCGAAAGAGTAAAAGAATGTTGACTGATTTGGGATACTCTCAGAAAGCAATCAAGGGGTGTATTGTCTGATTACATCGCTCCGCAACCCATTGGGGGTCATCAACCGATGAAGTTTGAGTTCCCTGATGAGGACATCTCAAGGTACTCTAATCGAAAGATTGAGAGTAACCGATCCCGGAGGAGGGGCCGGACCCCGAATCCGAACGGGTTTTGATGTCTGATGGGGTTAATGTGGACGAGTTAGTGCTTTGGTTACGCCAAAGGGATCCCATGTTCCCTTCGTTTCCCGGATAGCATTTGAATGCGCTGACAATGTGGCAAGTACGAAGCTTGTATACCGGGTATCGAACCTCGGTGCGCCTACTGGGGCAACGCCTTTCTCGTTGGTGTATGGAATGAAGCCGTGCTACCGGTTGAGGTCCAAATTCCCTCTTTGAGAGTCCTGAGGGACGCGAAATTGCAAGAGGCGGAATGGGTAAGGACCCGGTACGAAGAGCTGAGCCTAATTGAGGAAAAGAGGCTGGCAACCATCTGTCATGGGCAATTGTACCAGCAGCGGATGAAGCGTGCTTTTGACAAAAAGGTGCGACCTCGGGTATATCACGTGGGTGATATGGTGCTGAAAAGGGTCCTTCCTCCTCAAAACGATCGTAGAGGCAAATGGACACCCAATTATGAAGGTCCATTCATGGTCAAGAAGGTTTTCTCTGGTGGAGCCTTGTTGTTAACGACCATGGATGGCGAGGATTTTCCATCCCCTGTGAATGCGGACGCAGTTAAAAAATACTTCGTATAAAGAGACCCGCTGGACGAAAAGAATAAAATAGTCCAGGCAAAAATGGGCATCCCGGCGAACCAAAAAACAGAAAGAAAGGTTCGGGCAAAAATTAGGGATAAAAGTGAAAAATGTACACCCGGCAAGTCGAAAACCTGAAAAGGCGACTTGGGCAAAAATGGGTATCCCGGTGGACTGAAAACCCGAAAGGGCGGTCCAGGCAAAAGAGGGATTGAAACGAACAACTGCGTCCAGCATGATCGTTTGCGCTTTGGTTAAAGCATCATGGATAGTACCCGGTGGGGATCAATCAGAATCGTCTTGTTTAGAAGGCAGAAAGCACGGAGAGTCTGAGGACATATGGGGTGTAACCGAGTTGGAACTCGATGAGATTACGGATCTCACATTGCCATTAGGATAGATTTTTCCTTTTGTGCGCGATTACCTCTTTTCAGGAATTGCTTCCTTTGTATTGCTCAATTTGAGCCACACTTTTACAATCAATAAAATGCATATTCAGTCAAATAATTTTGTTTTTTGTTTTCATTACCGCTTTGATTGCAAAAACATCCGATTATTTTGATAAAGAATCTTGTATTTTAAGACATACAGGTCCCTTCCAATGCATGCCTATAAGATTGAAGCTTGAAATCTTATTCGGAAGGTTGAGTGACCCAAGCGTTGAAATCTTGACACGCCTGGGGCACGGTTTTATCTAACTATCTGTTTTGCAGAAACTGTTAGATATTTTTCACTCACTTGCAGGTTGTGATGTGGAAGCTTTTGATAAAAGAAATCCCCATGGAGTCTAATCAGGGATGAATGAATGTGAAGGGATGACGAAGAGACGTTGAGACGTACGACGATCCTTGAATGATATCAAGAAGACTCTTCAAAGTCGGAAGATTGGAAAGTCTGTGGAAATTCCCCGCAGGGTCTAATCCGGGACGAATGAATGGATAGAGAAGTGATGAGAGACGTCGAGACGTACGACGACCCTTGGAATTAATCATGAAGACTCTTCAAAGTCGGAAATTGAAAAGTTTGTATAGTCCCCAGGAGTTCGCTCTCCGTTGAGTACGGAGCGATTGGGAATACAAGATGATGGAGCAGAAAAGGTCCAGACGAGTTTGGGAATTCTCAAAAGTGGAAAGTCGGTACGAGATTGGGAGGTGGATACCATGGTTCGACAAGTCGACGGGTGTTCTGTACCAACTTTTCTCATTTCCCCAGCTAGGTCCCCAAGCAGAGTTGTGAGGACTAACTCCCCAGTAGATCCAAGGTCTGTGGATCGCCTAGCTGAGTCAGGATGGTTATCCCCGGCGGGTTTAAAACGGTGTTTCCTCAGCAGCCAGGCCCGAAGGTTGCTATCCCCGAGTGGAGCGGGTTTCAATGAAATATATCTTCAGCAGTGTTCATCCTACCAGTGGATTGGATGAGTTTCCGTAGCGGACTGATATTTGCATCCCCAGCTGGGTTGATTCTACCTATGGATTGCATGGGTTGTCCCAGCGGAGTGGCATTTGCTTCCCAAAGCAGGGTCAGGATGGTTATCCCCAGCAGGTGTCAGATCGATGCTTCCCCAGTTGCCAGGCCTGGAGGTGGCTGTTTCCCAGCAGAGTATCTGTGAGCATTTCCCCAGTGAAGTCGTCAGGTATCTGTGAGGTTTCCCCAAAGCAGGTTCGGGATTGATATCCTCAGCAAGTCAAAGACTGTGGTATCCCCACAGGGTGTTGGTGGTTCTTATCCCCCAGCAGTTTCCCGAGCGGATTGGGTGCAAAGGAGGTTCTTCCCCAGTCAGGGTTACCTTTTCCCAGCAGCGGTGTTATTCCCCATCAGGGTGGAATCGGAGTATTGACGAGTTCCTCAGCAGAGTGTCTCGAGCTCCCCAGGAGAGTCCCTTGAGGGGGATGCTTTTTATGCATTCATCATGTAGAATAAGCATAGCATATTGCATAAAAGATATAATAAATCGCGTAGCATTTCCATGATTATGGAGCATTACGCAGAAAAAGTCATGCATCATTGCAAGCATAGGCTAGTCTCAGGCTGTGGATACCGTTTGAGAGGTGGTTTCGCCAGAATTTGGAAGGTGCAGATGTTACTCTGATGGGTTTAGCATCATGATGTCAGATCAGCAATATTCCCCAGTAGTGCGATGCTGGAGGAAACTTTTCCGTCGGACAGAGATAGAAATGTTACGCGATCAGCGCGACTCGAGCCGTGGTTACCGCTTGAGATTTGGTTTTGCCGGACAGTGAATAAGATACTCTGAGGAGTTCAGCATTGTGAGTTTGGAGCAGCAGTGTTTCCCAGTCATCAGTAAGTGTCTGGTCGAGCTTTCTTTGGTGTCAGTAAACATCATTGTTCGATGTCCAGTAAACGTCGAGTTATTTCCCAGTCATCAGTAAGTGTCTGGTTGAGTTTTGTTTGATGTCCTGTCAACATCATTGTTTGATGCCTGTAAACATCATTGTTCGATGTCCTGTCAACATCATTGTTCGATGTCCTGTCAACATCATTGTTCGATGCCTATAAACATCATTGGTTGATGCCTGTAAACATCATTGTTCGATGCCTGTAAACATCATTGTTTGATGCCTGTAAACATCATTGTTCGATGCCTGTAAACATCATTGTTCGATGTCCTGTCAACATCATTGTTTGATGCCTGTAAACATCATTGTTCGATGTCCTGTCAACATCATTGTTTGATGTCTGTCAACATCATTGATTCGATATCCTGTCAACATCATTGTTTGATGTCTGTCAACATCATTGATTCGAGGTCCAATAAACGTCGAGTTTCTTCCCGGTCATTGGTTAATGTCTGGTCGAAGGTGTACCCTCTGACATGTCGCCCTCAGAGTGGTGTTTGGTGTTATTTCCGACGGTGCCAGCAGAATTACCACGCGAGATGGGAGAACGGGGTCCAAATGGAGAAAAGGAAATGTTGCAACATTTTCTGGAGATCGGGGTTCAAACGGAGAAGGGGAGATGTTGAGGCATTTTCTGGAGATCGGGGTTCAAATGGAGAAAAGGAGACACGAGGTGTTTTCTGGGGATGGGGTTCACATTGGCGATCGCAAGTAATCGTCAGGCGACTGGGGTTCAAACTGGAGACTGGGGTTCATTATTTTGGCAAACGGGAGAACGGGGTTCAAATGCAGTGATCGGGGATCATTTGCGGAAAAAGAAAATTTCGGGGTTCAAGAAAATAAAAAAAAAGGGGAGAAATCATCAGGAAAATTTCGGGGTTCAAGAAAAGCATAAAAAAGAGATAATAATCCCCAGCGGATGTGGTGTTCAGGCCATGGTTATCCCTGCGTTATCATTTATTTTGGTATCCAGGTCGACATTGTTGTTTCGGTGATCAGGCCGACTTTCTCCGTACCAGACGGTTTTTTTCTTCAAGATTGTTTCTTTGCCGATTCTGACAGGCGTTGTCAATTATTTTCCCATCAGAGTGCAAATTGTTCGTCTGTTCTTGGTATTCAATCACTCTTCATCCTGATCATCTGAAAGCCGAGGCTATTCATATCGACAGGTTCACAGTGGATTGAATAGGGGCAGCTGTAACACCTCAAAATTTGCCCTCCTCTCTTGGGACTGGCTTAACATATTGGCATATCATTTTAGGTCATTAGGCATTGCATATTGCATATCATGTGGTTACATTGTGCAAGTTATCCTCCTAAGTCTGGGTCAGCAGATAAGAGGTGGAGATGCAAGCCTAGGGTTTTATTGACTGATCATTAGCCATCTGAGGATTGGGCTATAAATTAGGGTTTTTGATTTCTCAAGGGGATTGGTCTTGATATCATCCAAGAAGATTCAAGTGTTTGATCAAGATACCTTGAGATTAGGGTTTTGACCACTGGTCAACCCTAATCAGTTGCATTGGGCCAATCAGGGCATGGCAAGGAGATGGGGTCTATGATGGATATGGGGATCATTTCATGATTGTATTGAGCTTATTGAGGCTAGGGTTTCACCATTGAGCCATTTCATCAGAGGATTGGGGCTCAGCTGGATCAGTGCATTGCCAAATTCATCTATCAGCTGAAAAAGTCAACTGTGGTCAACTGTGCTTGATTTTATGGATTTGGAGGTGGGAAAGAGTTGGATACACTTCATTCATGTTGAAACAAGTTTTATTTGACATGTCAAAGCTCAAGAAGGAAGAAAATAAAGTCAGGACAAAAATTGCCAAAAATAGAAAGTGACTTGTAATGGAAGTTTCCAAAAATGGAAAGTTTTTCATCACAAAATTACATGTCCAAAAAAGCTTCAAATGAAAATTTGTTCAACATGAAAGTTGTAGATCTTGGTCTCACCTTTCCAAAAAGTCCAAGAACTTGAAATTCCCATGCATGGTTGGCAAGTTATGGTCCATTCATTTTCCAAAAATGCCTAAAATCAAAGTGGCATAACTTCCACATGGAATGTCCAAAATGGTTGATCTTTTTATGAGCAAACTCCATTTCACATGTACTTTCATGGTGCATAATCAGAATTCATCAAAAATGGTCAATGCAAAAGGTCAATTTTCAAGTGCACTAATTAAAATCCAAGGGCAAAAGGGTCCAAGTTGAGAAATACATGGAATTTTGGAATGAGGATTTTTGCAACACATCACAAATGCCAAATAGAAGTTGTTTGAGCTGTCATGAGCTGTCATGGTTCAATATTTGGCAAGGGAATTTTGGAACTTGCACTTAAGTTTCATATTATGCTAATCACATGAGTTTTTGCTAATTGGTGATTAAGAAAGTGATTAAGCTGGAGTATAAAAGTTTAATCATAACTGAATTGCAAAGAATAATCACAATTCTCAAGAATCTAACAAACTTTCCCTCCAAATTCACAAAAACTCTTCAATCTTCATCAAACTTTTTTGATCCAAACTCCTTCAATTCTCAACCAAATTGGAAAATTCTTCTTGATTCGTGCTCCTTACATCTTCCTCTCCAACTGTTTGGACAAATCCATTGCCAACAACATCAAAATCGTGACTGTTCATAAGGAGCTTAACAATGGCATTTTGCAATTTCTTCCAATTGAAGCAACATTGAGCTTGGTTGATCACTCCATTAAACTTCCTATACCTCGTGCTCCATCTGTTTTTGGTTTTTTGTTCAAGGAAGCATCAAAATCCATGGCTGCCATCTCCAAGGTACCAAAATTCGATTCTCACTTTTGCTTAAATTATCATATGCTTTTGAAAGATCGTTCAATGTAGATCAACATGCTATGCTTAGTTTTCGATTTGGTTGACTATTGAGAGAGATATCTTAAATTAAAGTTTAGGTGCACAAACTTATTTCCATCGATTCGTAGTGTACATGAATTTCTGGACGATTTCGTAGTGATATTTGTGACCTACACGCTTAGACCTTTCTATCCATATGGAGTTTGTGTATTTTGGTGAGGAAATGACCGAAACCGAATTTGAAGAAGAAGAACGCATGAACGATGATGAACACGGGCAATTTCTGGAAAAACCTGCATTTTGATCCATTCACTTCGCCTGGCCATTTGAAATTCTGTTTGCCGCCAAATCCAGCGAATGGAGCGCTGACACCGCATAAATGACACTACGTCGTTTTGGCCTGGCTGGTGGTAATTACAATCGTGCCACTGCAGTTTAATTAATTCATTTAAACCTTAAATAATTATTTCACTAATTTAACAAAACTTCAAAAAATCCAAACAAATTCATTTTTAATCCAAAATTAGTGGAATTTTTTTTGTTAGATTCATAATTCAATCTAGTTTTTTATAGGTATGATAACTCAAGTTGTGCTTGGAGGATTTTTGGATTGGCCTATTGATTTTGTTCATGTGTACATTTTTGTATGTTTTGCCAAAACCATCATGAAATGCTCATACCTTTAAAGAAATGGGTGAAAATTTTTGTGCTTATTCTGGACATGTTGATGGTGATTTTCATGTAGAGTTTGTGATTTTTGGATACTTGGTGTTGGAGATATGATTTTTTGAATCTAGGTGTGACAATTTGTGTCACACCAAGCTAGGTCAACTTTCTGATTTTATTTGCCTGGCCTAGGAATGTTGAATTGCTCTAATTTTTTGCATGAATGTTCATTGATATGTCAAGATAACATGTGATTGTTTCTGGAATTGTTGATGGCATTTTCTAATTGATTGATAATTTTCTTCCCTATGTGCTCATTTGGTAACATTGTGTGACACATGTTGGCATTTTGTTTGTGAAATTCTCATATTGTACTGGATGAAGATGAAATTTGGTATGAGCATTCTAGACACATTATAGGACATTATGGTTTTGATCCCATTCATTTCTAATATGTTGTCACTGTTTTATGATTTATTGAAGATGATGCTTGTGTGGATGCCTTGTATTGGCTTGTATAAATGTGTCTGGACTTCTTGATTTTCATTGACCTACTTTCTTTTGTCCAATTGAGCTGAAAATTGACATGCTATACCTTGAATGTGTCCTGTTTAGGTGTGAATTTTTGTGGAATTAATTGAATTGTTTTGATATGGATTTGATTGAGATATTTCTGTTTGGTCATTTGAAGTTGTAAATTACATGATTGATGTTAAATTGTGCATGAAATGATAATGGTAATTGGTATGAGCATGGGACCAATTGTATTTGCTTTTAATTTGTTTGAATGTGATTTTGGTTGGTTTGCACTTGCTGTTTAGAACTTTTTATCCCCTTTGGACCCTAGGCTTGGCCTAGTGGTCTAGTTTCTCACATTTGGTGTGGATTTTCAGGTTGAAATGCAAAAGGCTCAAGGAGATAAATGCAAGTTGCAAATTGAATTTGTTGGATGTTGTCCACTAACATGATTTTGTTTTGTAGGCTTGATGCTTGAGCTTGAGCTCATGGCTTGCACTTATGTGCATTAACTTGTGTTGTCTGTATAGATTGACTTTTGCTGTTTATTGTTGGTTTGTCTGAGTACTGATGATACTTAATTGATTTCAGGTACATTTAGTCGCTTACAGTTCTTTAAGAACTTGCTTGCTGTTGCTTGGTTTTTAAACCAGTTGAGGTAGACTCTCTTGTCTTCATGTAGTCTGGAAGACCTGGCTTGTTATTTAGCCAGGCAACTGTCTGAAGTCCTCCTTAAGAGGCGATGTCTGTGATTGTTTACTTTTGTGCCAAGCAGGTAAAGACCTCTATGAGGCAATTGGCGGAATCCAAGGGATATGCAATCTATCCCCCGCTATTCTGTTGAGTCGTCCCTCTGCTCACACCACTATGTTGATGCATTGGGACACAAACCCAATATCTTGTACTTTGTACAGTTGTGTCAGAGTCTTGAGCGTAGAAGGGTCCCTCCATTCTGCACCCACGCTCCTTTGTCTAAAGCTCTCCCTGATCAGGGATAAGAGCTGTAAGTCTAATCTTCACTCACCTCTCATCAGCTTCACCTTAGCCTCTCAATGGCAAGGTTAAGAGCTAACTCTACCCTTGTACAGATGACTTGCCTCGGCAGTCCACCCTTGTTTGAGCCTCACTTGACTAGATATAGTGTGTGCTTTGTGAATACTTGCTTGAAATGTTTGTTTTATTTTGTTTGATGCTTGCATGCTTGCTTTCTTCCTGGATAGGATTAGCTTGCTGTTGCGCAAGTAGGTAGAAACCACAACATAGGGCAATGATGCATGATAACACTAGGCTCGAGTACAGCTCCCTGGTAGTGTGTCTCCCCTTGGTTTCTGGCTAGAATTTCTTTCCCTTTCAGGGGAACTACATCGCCCTGATCCTCGTTCCAGACGAGGTATGTAGGCAGGAGACCGTGCGAGGTCTCTCCGGGCGCTTTTTTTTCTTTTTGTGTGTGCTTGACAGTTATACGCTCGAGTTCCCGACTCCCTATTAACTTGTTGGTTGTTGTGTGCTTGGAAGCTGATGTAAGTCCATCGAGTGGCATTCGGGTTCCAGTGTGCGTGTGTTTTGGTTCGGATGCCGATGTAAGTCCAGTGATTGGCGGTCGGGCTCCACGTTTGCCTTCTTGTGTGTGTTTTGGTTCGGATGCTGATGTAAGTCCAGTGATTGGCATTCAGGCTCCATGTTTGCCGATGTGTTTATTTGTTTGTTTGGCGTGCGTGAGCCGAACTACGGCAGCTCTGATTCTCGTTCCAGACGAGATACGTAGGCATAGGATGCGACGTCCTATCGAGCTCTCTTCTTCTTAACCCCACCTGTGTTGTCTTAGCGTGTGTGTATGATGTTTGTCTGTTTATTTTAGCAACCTATTCTTTCTTTTAGAACGTGGATCCCGTCGAGTACGACGGACGTGAGGGGTGCTAATACCTTCCCCTTGCGTAACCGACTCCCTTACCCTTTCTCTTTGGTCGCGAGACCATGCTTTTTCCAGGTTTCTCTGAGCGTTTCCTTTCCCTATCTTGGGATAAATAACGCGCAGTGGCGGCTCTGTGTTTTTTTGTTTTAGCCCGCCGGTTGTTTTTCGCGGATGCGACACCTAGCTCCTCTCCGGTTCTTCCCCTCTTCTCCTTACTTTTCCTCTTCTTTTTCTCTATTGCCTCAAATGATCAAATAAATCCTAATTCTCACTCTCCTCACCTCTTATATACTAGTATTCTATTTGGGCTTAAAGCATGATACTTCTAATTTAATTAATAGTCCCAATAAGATCTAATATTTAAATATCTCTAATTAGTTCAATTAAATTAAACTAACACCACATACACACTAAGTTAATTAATACAATTATTTAATTATATCTCATATCAACTAAATAATTAATTAACACACCAAATTAATTAATATAATCAATTATTATACTACCTAACAACCAATTAATTAATTAACACTCCACATAATTAAAATAAAATATAATAATAATAGTATAATAAATAAATAGTAAAATTGGGTTGTTACAACTCTCCCCCACTTAAAAGATTTTCGTCCTCAAAAATGTACCTCAAACAAACAACTCCGGATATGATTCCTTCATCTTATCCTCGAGTTCCCAAGTAATATTGCCATTGGCGACTCCGCCCCATATCACTTTCACCAAAGCAATCTCCTTACCACGAAGCTTCTTCACTTCTCGATCTTCAATTCGCATAGGTGATGTATCAACCGTCAAATTATCCCACACTTGCACATCATCTAATGGAACAACATGCGATGGATCCGCAATGTACCTCCTCAATTGAGACACATGGAACACATCATGAAGATTAGAAAGTGACAGTGGTAATGCAATCCGATATGCCACTTCACCTATCCTCTCGGAAATCTGATAAGGACCAATGAAACGCGGCGTCAACTTACGCGACTTCAAAGCTCTACCAACACCCGTTATTGGCGTAACTCGAAGAAACACATGCTCATCTTTCTCAAACTCAAGAGCTTTCCTCCTCTTATCATGATAACTCTTTTGACGACTCTGAGAAGCCTTCATCTTCTCTTGGATCATCTTAATCTTATCCGTAGTCTCTTGAATCAACTCGGGTCCAACCACAACACTCTCTCCCGATTCGTACCAACATAAAGGAGTTCTACACCTTCTACCATAAAGAGCCTCAAAAGGTGCCATTCCAATACTCGAATGGAAACTGTTGTTATACGTAAACTTGATCAAAGGCAAGAAACTATCCCAATTTCCTCCAATCGCATCCGCGAAAAACAACCGGCGGGCTAAAACAAAACAAACAGAGTCGCCACCGTGCGTTATTTATCCCAAAAGAGGGAAAGGAAACGCTCGAAGTAAACCTGGAAAAGACATGGTCTCGCGACCAAAGAGAATGGGATCGGGAGTCGGTTATGCGAAGGGAAGGTATTAGCACCCCTACGCATCCGTCGTACTCGACGGGATCCACGCTCAAAAAGATAGAACAAGGTTGCTAAAACAAACATCACACACACACACTGAAAACAACACAGGTGGAGGAAGAGGGGAAAGGGCTCGCTAGGACATCGCATCTTATGCCTACGTATCTCATCTGGAATGAGAATCAGAGCTGCCGTAGTTCGGCTCACGCACACCGAAACAAAACACACACAAACAGGCAAACATGGAAACCGAATGCCAATCGCTGGACTTACATCAGACTCCGAACCAAACAAACCCACACTGGAAACCAAATGCCACTTGATGGACTTACATCGGACTCCAAGCACACAACAATAGGATATGGAATGCCAATCGCTGGGCTTACATCCATCTCCTAACACACACAAGAAGAATAAACAAACAAGTTACTAAGGAGTCTGGCACTCGAGCCTAGCAACTATCAAGCAAACACACACAAAAAGAAAAAGGGTTCCCGGAGAGATCTCGTGCGACCTCCTGCCTACGTACCTCATCTGGTATGAGGATCAGGGCAACGTAGTTCCCCTGAACAGGGGAGAAACTTTCTCCTAACCAGAGACTGGGAAATGACCAACTAGAAGGGGGACTGACTCGAGCCTAATAGTTATCATGTATTCCACAATGGTCATAGGTTGAGTTTTCTATCTACTTGCACAGGCTGCAAGCTATCCTAAACATGCAAAGCAGAGCATGCAAGCACAATCAAAACAAAGCAAACATACACAATTAGCACACACTATATACAGACAAAGTGGGCTCACGCAAAGGTTAGGCTACAAAAGCAAGCCAACTGTATCAGGGTGATGTTAGCTCTTAACCCTAACATTGAGAGTTAGGGTGAAGCAGATGAAATAGGAGGTGAGGGGTGTGCCTCACAGCTCTTATCCCTGGCCTGGGAGAGCTTTAGACAAAGGAGGTGTGGGTTCAGAAAGTGGGAACCCTTCTACACTTATGACTGACTCAACATGGATCTTGGGTTAATATCCACAATGCATCAACACCAGTTGCGTGAGCAAAGGGAGGACTCAACTGAATAGCAGGAGATGGATTGCACATCTCTTGTATCTGCCAATTGCCTTATCAAAGGTCTTTTCCTGCTTGGCACAAAGATAAACAAACACAAGCATTGCCTCTTAAGGAGGACTTCAGACAGGTGCCTGACCAAGTAACAGGCCAGGTCTTCCAGACTACATGGAGTTAGTGAGTTATACCTCAATTGGTTAAGCAACCAAGCAACAGCAAAAGCAAGTTCAAAAGAACTATAGCAACTAATGTACCTGAAAACAATTTAGCTCAGTTAGTATTCAACTCAAACAGTCAAACAGACAAACTAATGGTCAACAGTTAACTGTACAAACAGACAACAAGCAATGCATCAAGCAAAGCACAAGCTCAACTCAAAGGAGCTAATCCACCTACAAAACCACTTAATGTTAATCAACATCAACCAAATATCAATCCAAATGAGCAAATGAATCAAACTCCTCAAGGCCATATGCTTCTTGTCCTGAAAACACAACTCAAACATAAGCACTAACCACTAGGACAAGGCCTAGGGTCAAAGAGGGAGAAATAATTCAAAACAGAACATGAAAATTGGCATAAATTAAATTAAACCAATCAAGAACATCATCCAAGTGGTCTAATGTCCATAACATTCACCAAAATCATTTCATAAGGCAAAGAAGGCAAAGCACGCAATTTGAAAGCTCATTGGACCAAACAGAATGAATCAATCCAAACTAACTCAAACATAATTCAATAAATCCCAAGAAAAATCATGGCTAAACAACATTCATCACATGATCATCATACCAAAATTCAAGTCATTTGGACAAGTGGAAGCATGTCAAATAAAATCCATAAGGCAAGGCAAGGCAAAACTAGCTCAAAGGAAGCACAAATTCATGCATCAACTTCACACAAGAATAAAACAGAATCCAAACATGATATGGACATCAAACCAAAGCCATGGCAAACTTCAAGGTGTCTAGAATACATGTGCAAAATTTCAGCTCCATCCAATAAACATGAAGAATTTCACAAATCATTTAAGATCAACACTCATTAAAAGTCCAATTATGACCAAACAGAAAAGAAATTCTCAAACAAATTGGAAATGCACTCAAAAATTCCATAAAACTTCACAAGCATTCCTAGCATCCAGAAGAATCAACATGCAAAAATTCAGAGCATTTGAAGTTCATATGGCATGGCAAATAAAATCAGCAAATTGGACAAGAAATGGTGTGACACACATTGTCACACCTCCAATGAACAGAGCATATCTCATCAACCAGAAATGATAAAATCACAAACTCAATGCCAAAATGTCCCTAAGGATCTCTAGTTTACACATGCAAATTTTCAGCTTCATTGGATTAAGCATCACCATTTCACAACCAAAATAGCAAGCAAGGTGCAAGAAAACACATGTAAACATAAACCCTAAGCAACTTTAAAATCCAACCGAGCACAAATCTTGTAAAAATCATCAAAAAATAGTAGAGATCATGAGGAACACAATGGAAAAAATCTCATCTCATTTGGACAATCCATCAATGAGTTATGGTTTTTTGAATGAAGGAAAAAAAATTAAAAATCAATGGAACAATGCATATGAACATGGATGAATAATGAACTAAAAAATCCAAAGGCCAAATGCGAATTGCTGGAGCGGAGAATCGATCCATGTGCATGTTTAAATCTGGCGCTACTTAAGTGAAACGTCGCGTTTCACTTAAGTACACATGGAAATGGGAGCGCGCCTGGACCAATCAACTGGACACGTTGGATCCACTTGTACCAATGCATGGCAAAAAACAAGGAAACACATGCAGCATGCGCAAAAGAAGATCAAACACGCATTCTGGAATGAAAACCTAATTTGTTCATCGCGTTCATCATCAAAATTCCAGGTCAAGAACAAATGTCACCAAAATCAACAAACAATACACCAATAGCTTCGTCTTAGCATGCACATCAACAATCTAAGATCCATTTGCCCTAACTCTCACTATCATGCTTGGATCGAGCAAAAGAAGTTTTGAACATCAAACTTGAAATCCACATAACTTTCTTAATTCTCGATGAAATTTAAAACTACACAGCTCAGCATGCTCATGGATCAAAGATCTACAAAACGCCTATAGTCATTGCATGAATTATAGAATTCGATTCCTGACCTTGTTTGAAGTGCAGAGTTGGATTTGAGGTTTTCAGAACTTGTAAGGTTGAAACAGATCTTCTTCAACTCCTAACTGGATGAATGGATGATGAACAACAGCTCAATCGCGCCTAATCTTGATGAAATCTCCAACTGCCATTGATGGTGCTTGCTTTAACAGTCCAAGATTCTGCTCGAAAATGGTGATATCTTGCTTGCAGAAGATCCAATAATGCTTGTAGATCAAGGATGAATCAAGAACTTGGCAAGGTCTATGAAGAATTTGCAGAAAAAATGAGAGAAAAAGTTTGTGAAGAAAATGCAATTTTGATCTAGATCTGAAATGAATGAAATGTTAATCCGTTTTCTGTTAGGATTAGTCTATATATATGATGCACTAATCATTTTCTTAATCCCAATTAGCCAAATGTGAATGATTAATGAAGATGCAAGTGTAAGAGCTAATTGGTCAATTCACCTTGCATGCATGAAAACCTTGCTACAGTGCACGAAATTTGAGCCAAATGCACTCCAAATGATGTTTAAGACCAAATGCAAGTGATTGGAAGTGTGGAAAATGCTTACTTTTCAAATTGCACTTTTTCCCTCCAAATTCAAATTCAATTCTCATGGAAAAATGCAATATTTTTGTAATGAGATTTGATGAATGGTAATGCATGATTATTATAACTCATGTTAAAACAAGATTGTAGCAAAAAATCCCACTTCATTTGGCCTTGTGGTGTGAAAGTTATGCACTTTTGAACTTCAAATTTTCTTGACAATGAATGATCCATAACTTCTCAACCACACATGAGAAATTCATATTCTTGGACTTTTTGGAAAGGTGAGAGCAAGATCTACAACTTTCATGTTGGACAAAATTTCATTTGAAGCCTTTTTGGACATGTAATCTTAAGGAGAAGACCTTTCCATTTTTGGCAATTTTGAATTACAAGTCACTTTCTATTTTTGGAAAGTTTTCATCTGACTTTATTTTCTTCATTGTTGATGTTTGAAATGTCAAATGAAACTTGCTTGGACATGAATGAAGTGTTTCTAACCCTCTCCCACCATCAAATCCATCAGTTGACTTCTGGTTGACTTTTGTTAACTAATAGATGAATTGGCTATGCACAGATGAATTTGAGCCTCAATCTCCTGATGAAATGGCTCAAACATGAAACCCTAACTTCCATAAGCTCATTAAAATCATATAATGATCCCCACCTCAATAAGAACCCTCATCTCCTTGACAAACCCTGACTGGCACAATGTAGATGATTAGGGTTGACCAGAGGTCAAAACCCTAATCCCAAGGAAAATGCTCAAGCACAATGAACCTCTTGATGATGATAAGACCATGATGATAATGATGTATCATTTCAACCAAGATGATGATCAATCTCCTTGAGGCACCAAAAAACCCTAATTTGAAGCACACACCCTCAGATGGCTAGTGATCAATTCAATGAGACCTTCAGCTTGAATATCTTTAACCTCTTCATCTTCTGACCAAGACT
Source organism: Lathyrus oleraceus (assembly GCF_024323335.1). NCBI lineage: Eukaryota > Viridiplantae > Streptophyta > Magnoliopsida > Fabales > Fabaceae > Lathyrus > Lathyrus oleraceus. The sequence continues at coordinate 226,912,240 of NC_066584.1, forward strand.
TAGGAGGATGACTTGTTTAATGTAGCCACATGATATGCAAAGATGCAATGACTAATGCCCTAAAAATGCAATGCAATATGCTAAGCTAGTCCCAAGAGAGGAGGGCAAATTTTGAGGTGTTACAGCTGCCCCTATTCAATCCACTGTGAACCTGTCGATATGAATAGCCTCGGCTTTCAGATGATCAGGGTGAAGAGTGATTGAATACCAAGAACAGACGAACAATTTGCACTCTGATGGGAAAACAATTAACAATGCCTGTCAGAATCGGCAAAGAAGTAATCTCAAAGGAAGAATCCGTCTGGTACGGAGAAAATCGGCTTGAATACCGAAACAGAAATATTGGACTATATACCAAAATAAATGGTAACACAAAGATAACCATGGCCTGAATGCCGCTCGTCAGTCTGCATACTGAGCACCATAATATGAGAGTATCAATGTCGGTCTGAACACCGGGAGATTGGCCTGAACACCACTTTGGTCTGAACACCATTTCGGTCTGGATACCGGGAAATTGGCCTGAATGCCGCAAGTTGCATCGATCTGAACTTCTGAAGCCTCTTCGATCTGAAAATCGGGAACTGGCCGGAATGCCGCTTCGGTCTGAATACCCGCCTCGGTCTGAGCACCGGAAGATTCGCCTGACTGCCACAAGTACTTCAACATGATTTGTTGGAAACTTCTTCGATCTGGAAATCGGAAACGGGCCTGAGCGCCACAAGTTCTTCGCCCTGATTGTTGAGAACTTCTTCGATCTGAACATCGGAAACTGGCCTGAAAGCCATAAGTTCTTCATCCTGATTGTTGAGAACTTCTTCGATCTGAACATCGGAAACTGACCTGAATGCCACAAGTTCTTCATCCTGATTATTGAGAACTTCTTCGATCTGAACATCGGAAACTGGCCTGAATGCCACAAGTTCTTCATCCTGATTGTTGAGAACTTCTTTGATCTGAACATCGGAAACCGGCCTGAATGCCACAAGTTCTTCATCCTGATTGTTGAGAACTTCTTCGATCTGAACATCGGAAACTGGCCTGAATGCCGCATCAACTGGCCTGAACGCCACTTCGGCCTGGATACCGGGAACTTCTCCATGCCTATCAGCATCGGCAAAGAAACACAGTGATAAATGAGTCAGCACGCGTGCCAACGACCCATGTTGGGGATAACAAGCCACGAACCGGCTATTCTCCATTCCATCCTTAACCAACGAACACTTCGCGCTTAACTGGGGATTATCTCTTTCTTGTTTTACTTTTTTGCTTTTGTTTGAACCCCGGAACTTCTTTGATTAACATTCTCATCTCTGCTCAACAGAAACTCTTCCTCCAATATCGCACTACTGGGGAATACCTTCAATTCAAAATCATGATGCTAAACTCCTCGGAGTAACACCTTCACCTTCGGGCAAAACCACCTCTCAAACGGTAACCACGGTCTGAGACTAGCCTATGCTTGCAATAATGATGCATGCCTTTTTAGCGTAATGCTCCATAATCATGGAAATGCTACGCGATTTATTATGCAATATGCTATGCCTTTCTACATGATGAATGTATAAAAAGTATCCCCCTCAAGGGACTCTTCTGGGGAGCTCGAGACACTCTGCTGAGGAACTCGCCAACACTTCAATCTCCACCCGGCTGGGGAATAGTAATGCTGCTGGGAAAAGGCAACCCTTGCTGGGGATAACCTCCTCTGTACCCGATCCTCTTGGGGACCTCGCTGGGGTAAGAACCACCAACGCACTCTGTGGGGATACAACGGTCTTTGACTTGCTGGGGATATAACAATCCCGACTCTGCTTGGTAAACCACCACCCACAGATACCTCTGCTGGGAACTAGCAACCTTCGGGCCTGGCTGCTGAGGAACTATCAATCTCAAACCTGCTGGGGGATAACCATCCGGACCCTGCTAAGGAAGTCACAGACCTTGGATCTGCTGGGGAACTAGTCATCCTGACTCGGGGAGATGAGGAAAATCTGATACGGAACACCCGTCGACTCGTCGAACCTTAGTATTCATCATCCGACTCCAATGTCAGCTTTCCAATTTTGAGAACTCCCAGACTCATCTGGACTTTTCTGATTCATCACCTTGTATTCCCGACCGCTCCGCACTCGACGGAGAGCGAACTCCTGGGATTTATACAGACTTTTCAACCTTCAGACTTTGAAGAGTCTTCTTGATTAAAATCCAGGATCGTCGTACGTCCTTAGCCGTCTCTTCACCGTTTCTCAATCCATTCTTCTATTCATTCGTCCCTGATTGGATTCCACGGGGATTGTTTTGTCAAAAGCTTCCACATCACAACCTGCAAGTGAGGGAAAAGATCTAACAGTACCTGCAAAAGAGATCGTTAGATAAAAACGTGCCCCAGGCGTGTCAAGATTTCAACACTTGGGTCACTCAACCCTCCGAATAAGATTTCAAGTTTTCAATCTTATAAGCATGCATTGGAAGGGACCTGTATGTCTTAAAATGCAAAGATTCCTTATCACAAACAATTGGATGTTTTTGCAATCAAAGCAGTAATGAAAAACAAAAACAAAATTATTTGACTGAATATGCATTTTATTGATTGAAAAGTGTGGCTCAAAGGAGCAATACAAAGGAAGCAATTCCTGAAAAGAGGTAATTACGCACAAAAGGAAAAATCTATCCTAATGGCAATGTGAAACCCGTGATCTCATTGAGTTCCAACTCGGTTACACCCCATATGTCCTCAGACTCTCCGTGCTTTCTACCTTCTGAACAAGACGCTTCTGATTGATCCCCACTGGGTATTATCCATGTGCCTTAACCAAAGTACAAACGATCATGCCAGACGCAGTTGTTCGTTTCAATCCCTCTTTTGCCTGGACCGCCCTTTTGGGTTTTCAGTCCACCGGGATACCCTTTTTTGCCCAAGTCGCCTTTTCAGGTTTTCGACTTGCCGGGTGTACATTTTTCATTTTTATCCCTAATTTTTGCCCGAACCTTTTCTATCTGTTTTTCGGTTCGCCGGGATGCCCCCTTTTTCCTGGACTATTTTTATTCTTTTCGTCCAGCGGGTCTCTTATACGAAGTATTTTTTAACTGCGTCCGCATTCACAGGGGATGGAAAATCCTCACCATCCATGGTCGTTAGCAACAAGGCTCCGCCATAGAAAACCTTCTTGACCACGAATGGACCTTCATAATTGGGTGTCCATTTGCCCCTTCGATCGTTTTGAGGAGGAAGGATCCTTTTCAGCACCATATCACCTACGTGATATACACGAGGTCGTACTTTTCGGTCGAAAGCGCGCTTCATCCGCTGCTGGTACAACTGCCCATGACAGATGGCTGCTAGCCTCTTTTCCTCAATCAGGCTCAACTCTTCGTACCGGGTCCTTACCCATTCAGCCTCTTGTAACTTCACGTCCATCAGGACTCTCAAAGAGGGAATTTGAACCTCAACCGGTAGCACGGCTTCCATTCCATATACCAACGAGAAAGGCGTTGCCCCAGTAGATGTCCGCACCGAAGTACGATACCCATGCAACGCAAATGGCAACATCTTATGCCAGTCTTTATAGGTCACAACCATTTTCTGCACAATCTTCTTTATATTCTTATTGGCTGCCTCAACCGCCCCATTCATCTTCGGACGATAAGGAGAAGAATTGTGATGTTCGATCTTGAATTCCCGGCACAGTTCTGCCATCATCTTATTGTTCAAATTAGAACCATTATCAGTAATGATTCTTTCGGGAACCCCATATCTGCAAATGATGTCTCTCTTGAGAAATCTGGCAACGACCTGCTTTGTCACGTTCGTATAAGAGGCTGCTTCCACCCATTTGGTGAAGTAATCAATAGCCACTAATATGAACCGATGCCCATTCGAAGCTGTAGGCTCAATCTTTCCGATCATATCAATGCCCCATATAGCGAACGGCCACGGAGACGACATCAAACTCAATGGATTTGGAGGCACGTGCACCTTGTCAGCATAAATCTGACATTTATGACACTTCCGCACGAAATTGAAACATTGGGCCTCAATCGTCATCCAGTAATAACCTGCCCTCAGCAGCTTCTTCACCATTGCATTCCCACTAACATGGGTACCGAACGACCCCTCGTGAACCTCTTTCATCAACTGGCTTGCTTCTCTATCATCAACACATCTGAGCAAGACCCAATCAAAGTTCCTCTTGTACAGAACCCCATCCTTATTCAGATAGAACGCCATGGCCAACCTCCGCAGAGTCTTTCGGTCCCTTTTGGATGCTCCCTCAGGATACTCTTGGGTTTCTAGATAGCGCTTGATATCGTAATACCACGGCTTCTCATCATCAGGCGCTGTGTCAACAGCAAACACATAAGCCGGTCTATCCAGACGTCCCACCTCAACACTGGGGAACTGATTCCACCACTGCACCTTGATCAAGGCAGCCAGAGTAGCCAAAGCATCCGCCAAAGGATTCTCCTCTCTAGGCACATGATGCATCTTCACCTTGGTGAAAAACGTCAACAATCTCCTCGTATAATCCCGATATGGCACTAAATGAGATTGATGCGTATACCATTTTCCGTTAACCTGATTCACAACCAGAGTTGAATCTCCATATATGACAAGGTTCTTGATTCTCAAATCAATTGCCTCTTCAATCCCCAATATGCAAGCTTCGTATTCAGCCACGTTGTTGGTGCACTCAAATGTTAGCCGGGCAGCAAAAGGAATATGGGATCCTTTCGGCGTAACCAAAACAGCACCAACACCGCTACCATTCACGTTAACGGGCCCATCAAACATCAGAATCCATTCGGATTCAGGTTCAGGCCCCTCCTCCGGGATCGGTTCCTCGCAATCTTTCGATCTGAGAAACATGATGTCCTCATCAGGGAACTCAAACTTCATCGGTTGATAATCCTTAATGGGTTGCTGGGCGAGGTAATCAGACAATACACTCCCCTTGATCGCCTTCTGAGAGGTATACTGGATATCATATTCAGTCAAAATCATTTGCCACCTCGCAACCCGTCCGGTCAATGCTGGCTTCTCAAAAATGTACTTGATTGGATCCATCTTGGAAATCAATAAAGTGGTATGAACCAGCATATACTGCCTCAGTCGGCGAGCAGCCCAGACCAAAGCACAGCAAGTTTTCTCGAGCAGTGAATATCTTGTTTCATAGTCGGCAAACTTTTTGCTAAGGTAGTATATGGCATGCTCTTTTCGACCAGACTCGTCATGCTGCCCCAATACATACCCCATAGACCCCTCGAGGACTGTCAGGTAAAGAATTAACGGTCTTCCCTCCACGGGAGGCATTAGAATCGGAGGCTCCTGCAAATACTCTTTTATCTTTTCAAATGCCGCTTGGCAATCATCATTCCACCTGACCGTTTGATCTTTTCTCAACAATTTGAAAATTGGTTCACACGTGGCTGTTAGGTGAGATATGAACCGTGAAATGTAGTTCAATCTACCTAAGAAACCACGAACCTCTTTCTCCGTTCTCGGTTCAGGCATTTCTCTTATTGCTTTTACTTTAGCAGGATCAACCTCGATTCCTTTCTCACTTACAATGAACCCCAATAATTTACCGGACCGCACTCCGAAAGTGCACTTATTCGGATTCAACCTCAGTCTGAACTGTCTCAGCCGGTCGAACAACTTGGCCAGATCTACCAAATGCCCCTCTTCTATCTGGGACTTTGCTATCATGTCATCAACATAGCATTCGATTTCATGATGAATCATATCATGAAACAAAGTCACCATGGCTCTCTGATAAGTAGCACCGGCATTCTTGAGACCGAATGGCATCACCTTGTAACAAAAAGTGCCCCACGGTGTAATGAACGTTGTTTTCTCCATATCATCTGGCGACATTTTGATTTGATTATAGCCTGAAATTCTAGTTATCAGACTTTGGATGTCACACTGGTTGTTATGACATCCAATTCTGCACAGACAGGGATTATGCAGAACTTAATTGTAAGTGCAGTAAATAACACAAGTAATTGTTCACCCAGTTCAGTCCAACATGACCTACATCTGGGGGCTACCAAGCCAGGGAGGAAATCCACTATTAGTAGTATCAATTCAAAGCTAAACTCACCCGTTTACAACTTATCACTTAATCCCTACCCAATGCAATTTCAATCTTAACCTAAGATCAGAGTTCCTACTCACTCCCCCTCAATCACCTCAGTGATATTAAAAACACTTTGAAGTCACACTTCAAAAACAACTCTTGGTTATGCTTCACAACTTAAACCAAGATACACAGCACTCACGCTTAAAAGCTTCGAGTGACACAACACTTACAACTCAATGAACACCCTATGCCAAAGCAATCATCTATTTGATAATGACTTGGCTTACAAGATACGTCTAATTCTAGACTTACAAAAATACAGCAGTGAAGTAAGATGGACACACTAAATCTTCACGCCTCAAAATCCCTGAAACTGAATGGAGGAATGCCTTCCTTTTTATATTGCAGCACCTGGGCTTTTGCACCTGTATTTTCCTGAATTTTAGGTCACATAAGTTCCCACAAATTCAATATTTAGGTTGCTAACAAATAGGCTATTTGTTAGGTTCATTGAATGTAGCTTGGTTGTTGATTTCCTGGATTTTCTCTAAGCTGTTGACTTCCTAAAGAATAGCCTGAGAAAGCTGTAACAGAAAACTGAACAACCTACAATCTAGCATATGCTGTCAGGAATGAATGTCACGACATTCAGCTTGACATCAAGGTCCATATGCTGAGTCTGTTTTCCCAGAAAACAGACTGTACAAATCTGTTGACCTGTACATGATCAATATGACCATACTACAGTACCAGCTTACATTAGTAAATGTCAAAGTGTCCAACTTAACATTTACACAATTGGCCTTAAGTTAGTTCTGTAATTCTCCTGAAGAACAAACTAACTAATATGCTGAAGTATAGCAGAACACCACTCTGCCTAATCTTCACCAGCTGCTGTTAATGATGAATGTCACAACATCCAGTTTGACATTCAGTCAGTAGGCCTTATGCCAGGTCTGGTTCTTCCTTGATAACCAGACTGCAAATGAATACTAAGTTCTAACAGAGCTTCTGTTCCTTAGTATCTGTTGACAGGTATGAATGTCACAGCATTCAATAATCCTGTGTTAGCTAGTCCTGCAGTAACTATAATGTAGTTACATATACATGTCATGACATCAGTCAAGACATTAGTGTTTTACCATACAATGCAGCCAATTAAACACCTACAAACTCCCCCTTTGGCAAATTTTTGGCTAAAACACTTTGATCCCCATAACAGAGTTCATGGCAGCGGAATAAAACTAGCTAATACACTCAGAGTGGCAGCACGCTCACACACATGGAAGTTAAATAAAAACTTCACATAGCAGCACACATATATTCGAAGTTGCACCTAAACTTCAACATCAGCTGCAAGGGGGGAATCTTCAGATCTGTCATGAGAGTCTGTTGTAGAGACCCACTCTGTTTGTCAGGGGTATTGGTGGTTATTACTCCCCCTTTTTGTCACAAATGTTGCCAAAGCCAACAACATAGTCAGAGCACAATGACAGAGTTCCAGACTTGGTTTTACTTCACAGTTTCAACCAAGTTCACATCCACTTGATCTTGCTTCACAGCTTCGATCAAGTGATCACCCACTTTTGCTTTACAGTAGGTACCACCATATCAGATGCCATGATGTTGTTTCTGACATCCAGAACCACTCCTGCATGAACAGCATCCTTGAACTCCTGCAGGTACAGTGGCCTTCTCTCTGTAGGGTGCCTCCTTACCCTCTTGTATCCACCCTTGTTGCAAGCAGCATAGCTATGATCTGTTGACCAATCATAGCCTAGTACAAATTGTTTAATAGGCAGAGATATTAAACAGTTTATCCCAAACATCAGTGATTGCTATAATGTCTCAGAGAGACATATTCCCAGTTTGCTCCTTAAGTTTTCAAACTGAGTAGCATCCAGAGCCTTTGTAAATATGTCAGCCAGTTGAAGATCCGTGGCTACATGTTCCAAAGTGATCACCTTGTCTTCCACCAGATCTCTGATGAAGTGGTGCCTAATGTCAATATGTTTGGTCCTGCTGTGTTGGATGGGATTCTTGGAGATGTTGATGGCACTGAGATTATCACAGAACAATGTCATGACATTTTGAGTGACATTGTACTCAGTGAGCATTTGTTTCATCCAAACCAGTTGGGAGCAACTGCTTCCAGCCGCTATGTATTCAGCCTCTGCAGTGGACAGAGAGACACAGTTCTGCTTCTTGCTGAACCACGATATGAGGTTTTCTCCTAAGAAGAAGCATCCACCTGATGTGCTTTTTCTGTCATCAGCACTTCCAGCCCAATCAGCATCACAGTACCCAGATAGGACAGGCTCAGACCCATGTGAGTACAACATCCCATATTCACATGTCCCATTGATGTACTTGAGGATCCTTTTGACTTGATTCAAGTGACTCACCTTGGGCTCTGCTTGATATCTGGCACAAACTCCAACTGCATAGGAAATGTCAGGTCTACTTGCAGTTAGATACAGCAGACTACCTATCATGCTTCTGTACAGGCATTGATCAACACTAGGTCCTCCATCATCTTTGGTTAACTTCAGATGAGTAGGAGCTGGAGTCCTCTTGTGCCTGGCATGATCCATACCAAACTTCTTAACTATGTTCTTGGCATACTTGCTTTGGGAGAGAAACATAGAGTCCTCCATTTGGTTTACTTGCATTCCAAGGAAATAGGTCAGTTCTCCCACTAGACTCATTTCAAACTCAGATTGCATCTGGTGAACAAATTTTTTAACCATTTGTTCTGACATTCCACCAAAGACTATATCATCCACATAGATTTGAGTTATCATGATTTTGCCTTCTTCATCCTTCACAAACAAGGTTTTATCTATGCCACCCTTTCTGTACCCATTTGTGGTCAGAAATTCGGTTAACCTTTCATACCAAGCTCTGGGTGCTTGCTTCAACCCATACAAGGCTTTCTTCAGCTTGTATACATGCTCAGGTTGGTTAGGATCACAAAACCCTTTGGGTTGTTCCACATAGACTTCTTCATTCAGGTAGCCATTCAAGAATGCACTCTTCACATCCATTTGAAATAGCTTAAACTTCAGGATGCATGCTACCCCCAACAGCAATCTGATGGACTCAAGTCTAGCCACAGGAGCAAATGTCTCATCAAAGTCTACTCCTTCAACTTGAGTGTATCCTTGAGCTACTAGTCTTGCTTTATTTCTAGTAATTACTCCTTTCTCATCAGATTTGTTTTTGTAGATCCACTTGGTACCAATGATGTTGGACCCTTCAGGTCTTGGAACCAGCTCCCATACTTCATGCCTTGTGAACTGCTCGAGTTCCTCTTGCATGGCAATGATCCAGTATTCATCAGTCAGGGCTTCTTTCACATTCTTTGGTTCAACCTTGGAAACAAAGCAGGAATTTGAGTTTATTCCTCTTGACCTGGTAGTTACACCACTGGTGGGATCCCCTATGATAAGATCCTTAGGGTGGTCTTTCTGAATTCTGATAGATGGCACTTTGGTGGGTGCTTCTACTTCACATTCAGGAGGAGGTTCCTGTACTTCTTCAGGCTTGACTGGACTGTCAGTTGGACTATCAAGGAATGTTTCAACATCCTCCATGACATCGGTTCCTTCCTCATTATCATCCACAATGACATTTATGGATTCCATCAGGACATTGGTCCTGTAGTTGAACACTCTATAGGCTCTGCTGTTAGTGGAGTATCCCAGAAATACGCCTTCATCACTTTTGGGATCTAGCTTCCTTCTCTGTTCACGATCTGTGAGAATGTAGCATTTACTTCCAAAAATATGAAAGTACTTCACAGTGGGCTTTCTACCCTTCCATATTTCATACAGAGTGGAGGAGGTTCCTTTTCTCAAGGTGACTCTGTTGTGAACATAGCACGCTGTATTCATTGCTTCAGCCCAAAAGTGCATAGGGAGCTTCTTTGCATGAATCATTGCTCTGGCAGATTCTTGAATAGTTCTATTTTTTCTTTCAACTATTCCATTCTGCTGAGGAGTTATAGGGGAGGAGAACTCATGGCTTATTCCTTCAGATGAGCAGAACTCATCAAACTTGGAATTCTTGAATTCAGTGCCATGATCACTTCTAATCCGGACCACACAACTGTCCTTTTCCCTTTGAAGTCTTATGCACAGATCCTTGAAGACATCAAATGTATCTGACTTCTCTCTGATGAAGTTTATCCACGTGTATCTGGAATGGTCATCAACCACCACGTAGGCATACTTCTTCCCGCCAAGACTTTCAACCTGCATAGGTCCCATTAGGTCCATGTGCAGCAGTTCCAGAACTCTGGAGGTTGTGGAATGTCCCAGCTTTGGGTGTGACATCTTGGTTTGCTTGCCCACTTGGCATTCTCCACAGACTCTTCCTTCATCAATCAGAAGCTTTGGCATTCCTCTGACTGCTTCCTTGGATATGATCTTCTTCATTCCCCGTAAGTGGAGATGGCCGAGTCTTCTATGCCACAGCTTCACCTCCTGTTCTTCCTTGGCTGAGGAGCATGTTGTGGAAAAGTTAGAGAGATCAGGTTCCCACAGGTAGCAGTTGTCTTTGGACCTGGTTCCTCTCATAACTTCCTGATTGTCACCATTTGTCACAATGCACTGCTCCTTAGTAAACTGAACATGAAAACCTTGATCACACAGCTGACTTATGCTGATGAGGTTTGCAGTTAGTCCTCTTACTAACAGCACATTGTTCAGTTTTGGCACTCCAGAACAGTCCAGTTTGCCCACACCTCTGATTTTTCCTTTGGCACCATCACCAAAAGTCACATAGCTGGTGGTGTGAGGTTGAATGTCTACCAGTAGATTTTCCAAACCAGTCATATGTCTTGAGCATCCACTGTCAAAGTACCAGTCTTCTCTTGAAGTAGCCCTTAGGGCAGTGTGTGCTATCCTAGCATACCATTGTTGCTTCTTACTGGGAACACATCGCTTGCGTGTGTTATGCTTAGGTCTGACAGGTGAGGCTCTGTTAGGGAAGCCATGAATCCAGTAGCAGAAGGCTTTTATATGTCCAAGCCTGCCACAGTGGTGACACCTCCAATTCTGGAATATTTTCTTCTGATGATCATTCATCCTAGCTCCTCGATGTTGAGACATCGGCTTTGACATCTGCTTGAACTTCTGAACTTTAGCCTTTGGGCGTCTGTGTTCAGCTCTTTTTCCAAATCCTAGCCCAGATTTGGTTCCAGACTGCTGTCCCACTTTTAGAATTTCTTCCAAGGTGTCAGTTCCCTTATTCATCATTCTGATGGATTTGGTCATCTGGTTCAGCTTGGAGGTCAGCAGGGCTATCTCATCATTTAGCCCTTCTATGGCAGACAGTTGTTTCTGTCTCTCATCCTCCAGTTCCTTGATGAGTTTCTTCTGCTTTTCACCTTGTGCACGCACTTCTGCACTGGTGGTGCACAGCTTCTTATATGCTGCAGCAAGTTCATCAAAGGTCAGCTCATCTGCACTTGTGTCATCTTCAGAGACACACACACTAGTTAGTGCAGTGACATGTTTGGCAGATTCTCCTTCAGATTCACTTTCAGAATCTCCTTCAGACCATGTGATAGCTAGCCCCTTATTTTGCAATTTGAGGTAAGTAGGACATTCAGCTCTGACGTGTCCATACCCTTCACAACCATGACACTGGATTCCCTTCCCATGGTTGAACTTTTCTTCAGAAGTTGATCTTTTCTTAATGTCAGACGGGATGTTCTTGACATTGGGTCTACCTCTTTGATCAATCTTCTTCATGAACTTGTTGAATTGCCTTCCAAGCATGGCTAAGGCTTCTGATATACTTTCATCACCTCCAGTATATCCTTCTTCTGCCTCCTCTTCAGCATTAGATACAAAGGCTATGCTTTTCTTCTTCTCAGCATACTAACCTAAGCCCATTTCAAAGGTTTGGAGAGAACCAATGAGCTCATCTACCTTCATATTGCTGATGTCCTGAGCCTCCTCTATGGCAGTGACCTTCATAGCAAACCTCTTAGGCAAGGACCTGAGAATCTTTCTTACAAGTTTCTCTTCAGTCATTTTCTCACCTAGTCCACCAGAGGTATTTGCAATTTCAAGAATATTCATGTGGAAGTCATGAATAGTCTCATCCTCTTTCATCCTCAGATTTTCAAACTTGGTTGTCAACATCTGAAGTTTTGACATCTTCACCTTGGAAGTACCTTCATGAGTTACCTTGAGGGTATCCCAAACTTCCTTAGCTAGTTCACAATGGTGCACCAGCCTGAAGATGTTCTTAGTGATTCCATTGAACAGTGCATTCAAGGCTTTGGAATTTCCAAGAGCTAATGCCTCTTGTTCCTTGTCCCAATCTTCTTCAGGAATCTGCACACTGACTCCATCTTCATCAGTCCTCGTTGGATGTTCCCATCCCTTGTTGACAGCTCTCCAGACTTTGCTGTCTAGAGACCTTAGGAAGGCTATCTTGCGAGGCTTCCAGTCATCATAATTAGATCCATCCAACATGGGTGGTCTGTTTGAGTGTCCTAAATCCTTGTCCATGGTACTAGAAAGTAACTTCCCTAGATCTCACCCAGAACTTCACAGGCAGGGTGCCTGCTCTGATGCCAATTGAAATTCTAGTTATCAGACTTTGGATGTCACACTGGTTGTTATGACATCCAATTCTGCACAGACAGGGATTATGCAGAACTTAATTGTAAGTGCAGTAAATAACACAAGTAATTGTTCACCCAGTTCAGTCCAACATGACCTACATCTGGGGGCTACCAAGCCAGGGAGGAAATCCACTATTAGTAGTATCAATTCAAAGCTAAACTCACCCGTTTACAACTTATCACTTAATCCCTACCCAATGCAATTTCAATCTTAACCTAAGATCAGAGTTCCTACTCACTCCCCCTCAATCACCTCAGTGATATTAAAAACACTTTGAAGTCACACTTCAAAAACAACTCTTGGTTATGCTTCACAACTTAAACCAAGATACACAGCACTCACGCTTAAAAGCTTCGAGTGACACAACACTTACAACTCAATGAACACCCTATGCCAAAGCAATCATCTATTTGATAATGACTTGGCTTACAAGATACGTCTAATTCTAGACTTACAAAAATACAGCAGTGAAGTAAGATGGACACACTAAATCTTCACGCCTCAAAATCCCTGAAACTGAATGGAGGAATGCCTTCCTTTTTATATTGCAGCACCTGGGCTTTTGCACCTGTATTTTCCTGAATTTTAGGTCACATAAGTTCCCACAAATTCAATATTTAGGTTGCTAACAAATAGGCTATTTGTTAGGTTCATTGAATGTAGCTTGGTTGTTGATTTCCTGGATTTTCTCTAAGCTGTTGACTTCCTAAAGAATAGCCTGAGAAAGCTGTAACAAAAAACTGAACAACCTACAATCTAGCATATGCTGTCAGGAATGAATGTCACGACATTCAGCTTGACATCAAGGTCCATATGCTGAGTCTGTTTTCCCAGAAAACAGACTGTACAAATCTGCTGACCTGTACATGATCAATATGACCATACTACAGTACCAGCTTACATTAGTAAATGTCAAAGTGTCCAACTTAACATTTACACAATTGGCCTTAAGTTAGTTCTGTAATTCTCCTGAAGAACAAACTAACTAATATGTTGAAGTATAGCAGAACACCACTCTGCCTAATCTTCACCAGCTGCTGTTAATGATGAATGTCACAACATCCAGTTTGACATTCAGTCAGTAGGCCTTATGCCAGGTCTGGTTCTTCCTTGATAACCAGACTGCAAATGAATACTAAGTTCTAACAGAGCTTCTGTTCCTTAGTATCTGTTGACAGGTATGAATGTCACAGCATTCAATAATCCTGTGTTAGCTAGTCCTGCAGTAACTATAATGTAGTTACATATACATGTCATGACATCAGTCAAGACATTAGTGTTTTACCATACAATGCAGCCAATTAAACACCTACATAGCCAGAGGAAGCCATCCATGAAGGAAAACACCGGTATTGTCTACCAACACATCAATGTGAGGTAATGGGAAATCATCCTTCGGACTAGCCCTGTTCAGATCCCGGTAGTTCACACACATTCTTACCTTCCCATCTTTCTTCGGCACGGGCACAATGTTTGCGACCCAAGGCGGATAGTTAGTGACAGCAAGGAAACCAGCATCCCACTGCTTCTGCACTTCCTCTTTAATCTTCATCGCCATGTCAGGTCGAGTTCTGCGCAACTTCTGCTTCACCGGAGGACAATCTGCTCTTAACGGTAGCTTGTGCACAACGATATCAGTATCCAACCCTGGCATATCTTGATAAGACCAGGCAAAGATGTCGACATAATCTTTCAACAATGTCACCATTCTGCTCTTGACACTTTCCTCCAAAGCAGCCCCAATTTTCACTTCTTTCTTGACCTTGTCGGTACCCAGGTTCACAATTTCAATCTGCTCTTCGTGCGGCTGAATCACCTTCTCCTCTTGTTTCAACAACCTGGCTAATTCCCCTGGCAGTTCACAATCTTCTTCGCCTTCTTCTTCGGCATGATAGATCGGATTGTCGAAGTCATACGAGGGTGTAACAGGATTGTTATCAATGAGATCCGGCGAATGATCGCATCTGCATGAATGTGGATTCATGCATTGCTTTAGAACCGGAGCGAGACAAATCGAAAAAGAAAAATGAAAACATTGCCATTTTTATTTTGTTTTATTTTTTTAAACTGCAAAAATAAATGAAAAACAGGGAACACCGCTTTTAATTGAAAAACATCCTTTTATTAATGATGCAAAATTTTGCAAAAATGAACATGAGGTGGCCCTTACAATGAACCATTACGTGTCGGGCAACACGTATGGCTTTCATGCACATAAAATTGAAAACAGAAATTATTACTCTTCGAGTAGAGTGACCGTGATGATCTTTTCAGCCTTCCAGTTCTGGACTCCCATCCCTGGTGCGCACGGCTTTATCCACTGATCAATCTTGCAGTCACTGTCAACTTCATCACCCACCATACAGATGTGAGCTGGATCCAGCACTCCAGCACTGGTGAATGTGACTGGCGTACGGCGCCCTCTGCCTTGTCCAGAGCCTCGGCCCGGCTGATAACCCACTCCGAAGCGATCTTTCTTGGCGGAGATGCCCATCATCTTACCCCAACCAGGAGCCTCTCCATTCTTCACCACCTCGGCGGCCTGCTTGTACGAAGATATGGACGGCTTTTCCTCTTCTTTTGCAAAAAGAGCATTCTCCACCTTAACGGTTTCAAATGCTTGACTCGGGGTCTCCCATATTTCACCGTCCATTTCAACGTACTTGAAAGATGAAAGGTGGCTGACGAAGATACCCTCTTCTCCACACACGGTGACGACCTGCCCTTCCCAGATATACTTCAGTTTCTGGTGCAAAGTCGAAGTCACTGCCCCTGCAGCATGGATCCATGGGCGACCCAATAGGCAACTGTATGCCGGCTGAATATCCATGACATAGAAAACAGACTTAAACACCTCAGGGCCAATCTTCACCGGGAGCTCTACCTCTCCGAACACAACCCGCTTTGACCCATCAAAAGCCCTTACTATCAGATCAGTAGGCGTCAGGATCAAACCTTCACAATTCAGCTTTGCCAAGGCTTTCTTCGGCAACACATTTAATGAGGAGCCGGTATCAACCAGCACATGCGAAAGCACGGCTCCTTTACATTCCATTGCGATGTGTAAAGCCCGGTTATGATTTCTTCCATCCACAGTCAGATCCATATCAGTGAACCCTAGCCCATGGCTGGCATGAACGTTAGACACCACCGTCTCCAGTTGATTGATTGTGATCTCTTGAGGAACATAGGCATTCTTCAAAATTTTCAACAAAGCCTCTCTATGCCCCTCAGAGCTCAGCAATAACGATAGGATCGAAATCTTGGATGGAGTTTGCTGCAGATGGTCCACAAGCTTGTACTCAGACTTCTTGATGATTCTTAAGAATTCTTCTGCTTCGTCATCAAGTTCTTTTTCTGACCCCACAGGCGCCGGTGTCACCACAGGAGTACCTTCATTAATCACTTGTTTTCCTTTCGCCCTGGCTAAAGCCTCAGCCTTTTCTGTTTTCTCTTTTTCTCCTTCTCCTCCCCTCAGAACATCAGGAGCAAACAGTCTTCCACTGCGAGTGAAACCACTAGGTCCGACATTATCCACCTTTGAAACGGTGGTTTCACTTGCAGTCTGATCCTCCACTTTCTCTCCATTGCAATACACTTCCCCACCATAATGCCACGGCACGGCATCATCTTTGTCATAGGGAATTGGTCCAGGTACCGTGATAGTAACTGGAGCCGCCTCAGCCAGAGTTGACAAATCAATCGGGTCGAAGTAAATCGTTATGGTGGAGACATCATCCTTCCCCAAATCAGCCTTCTCAACCCTAAGACTTCCATCGTCCATCAGTCGCTGGACAGTTTCCTTCAACAGTGTACACCCCTCAGGAGTAACAGTGCACGCAGCACAATCATCACCACAACCCGGATAGACCCCATTCAACAACAACTGCCTCTTGACCTCGGCCAAAGGAGTCTTCAATTGATCAACATTCACCAGCCTGATTCTGTTCTCCTCAGAGATAGCATTCACCCCCCTTTGACCATGCGCGCGCATGGGATTAGCGTTGACATTTGGGGAAGGAGCAAAGTTGATAGCTTTTGAATCCACCAGGTCTTGGACTACATGCTTAAAAGCTTTGTAGTCCTCTACAGTATGCCCAGGAGCACCTGAGTGGAATTCACATTTCGCATTCTCATCAAAACTGGCCGGCCTCTGATCAGGTCTCAAAGGTGCCAAAGTTCTCAGTTGTACCAACCCCAGATCTTTCAGCTTTTTCAACAGGAAAGAGTAAGTCATAGGCGGCCTATCAAACTGCTGATCATTCATTCTTCCCCTGACTTGATATCCAGCCCTCTGTGGCCTCTGCTGAAATGGTTGACATTGTTGTTGCGGTTGTTGTTGTTGCTGCTGTGCAGGCTGACTATCAGCAGGAATAGTTACCGCAGCGGTATGCTGAAAGTAATGATCCCTACTCTGCCCTCTTTGAGTGTATACTGCACTGGTATCACCCTCTTTCTTCCTCTGGCCATTTCCAAAGAGCTTCTTCGATCCTGACGATGAAGCATTGCCACCCTGGATTTTTCCGAGCTTCAGCCAACTCTCTATCCTTTCACCGGCCACGACAATGTCTGCAAAGTTGGTCACTAGACAATCGACCATCCTTTCAGCGAATGCCCCCTGCAGGGTACCCATGAACAAATCTGACATCTCCCTGTCCATCAGTGGAGGTTGCACTCTGGCAGCCAACTCCCTCCACCTTTGAGCATATTCTTTAAACCCTTCAGTTGACTTCTGAGACATACCCTGCAGCTGGGTACGACTAGGAGCCATGTCAGCATTGAACTGGTATTGTTTAAAGAATGCGTCACCAAGATCCTGCCAGCTTTTAATGTCAGAAGATTTCAGCTTGGTGTACCATTCCAGGGATCCTCCAGACAGACTGTCCTGGAAGAAGTACATCCACAACTTCTGATCCATAGTGTACGCAGAGATCTTACGGACGAAGGCCTGAAGATGAGTTTCTGGGCAGGAACTTCCATTATATTTATCGAATGCGGGCGCTTTGAACTTCTGTGGGATCACAATCCCCTCAACCAGCCCCATGTTCGACATATTTACGACCCCGGGAGTGGCATAGCTCTCGAGAGCTCTGATCTTCTCTGCCAGCAACTGAATCTCTTTGTTGGGTGGCTGGACACCGTACTGCCCAAACGGCTCATTGTGCATAGAGAACTGATCAGCTTCCCTGTCTTCCTCTCTATCATCATCAGCCCCAAAGAAAGGCGGGAACAGACTATCTTTCATGTTATGACCCATCGGACCAGGTTGACCCCCTGTGGCAGCACCAAAACCACCAGCATTGTTTACTACACCCACAGTCGTCCTTTTTCCGCCTTCCCGAGAACCACCAAGCCCCTGGTTGGAGACACCATCCAGGTTGACACCGCTGTTAGCAGCTGAAGCACGCTCGAGCTTCTCAACTTTATCAGCCAGTGCTTTCTGACCAACTGCAAACCCTTGCATGATGTTGATCAATTCGTTCATTTTGTCCTTCAGCTCGAGAACATCCGCGTTTGGTAGATCCATCAGCCTTGGAGTGTTGCGTCTGGTAAAATATCTGTGAGGGCGTGTTGAGTGCAAAGGTACAACTCTACGAGCACGAGCAATGATTCCTGAAACAATCAAGCACGTTAGAACTGATACCTGCAAAATAAAAACAAGTTATTATGATTATGCATGAATGCAGTGTTTATCCACACGAGGAACACTCTGTCTCTCGATCCTGGCTTCATCGAGACAGATAATAATCCGGCAGTAATATTCTGACATGCAGTATTTGACTTTATCATACAGATCAGAGATATATGATTTAGCAAAATACCACCCAACCATGTGTGTGCTGTGTGAGTGCATACGGTAAAGCAAATAAAGCTTGAAGATTGATCACTGAATGAAAACAATCATGCATATCACAAGTGCACAATAAGCGCCATAGTCATACATCAAAGCTGATTCAATTCAAATACAATTCCCCATAATGAGAAAGGAAATACAAGCAAATGAATTCCGTCAACAGGCCTGACGGTAATTCACACAAATAAGAAAGGTCTAGCCTGACGAAGGTCCCACCGAAGGCCCCATATCATCAACTATCTTCACAAACTCTGCGGCGAACCTGAGCTCGGTGTTCTCTTGCTGTAATCTCCCCACCTCCTTCTGGTGAATCTTCATCTGCCTGAAGTAATGATCTCTCTCGGCGATGATCTTCGCTTTCTCCGCTTCCCATTCCGCAGCAAGGACTCTGGCTCTGGCATCTCTATGATCTCTCACGATGATTTGCCTCCTCTTCTCATCTTCAATGACCTTTGAGGCTCTGGCTAGCTTCTCTTTAGTGATGTCGTGCTCCCTTGTGGATGACGCTAAGGCTTGGTTGATCTTCCCAGAGTAGGCAGTATCCATCTCAAAGCGCTTTGCTTCCATGGCATGTCGCTTATCCTGATCTTCCATCCTCACTCTGATCTCCGCTTGCAACTGATCTCTGGCTCTCTTCATCTCGAGGAATTCTTCCATACTGACAGAAGAACGCGGACCCTCAATCATAGGACACCAAGGATCACCTCCCGGAAATGGTAGATGTGTGATCTCTATCCTCTTCCGAAGCCAATCATCAAATGGAGGAAAAGACCGACTGTTAACCTTGCCAAAAGGAACTTTGCCCTTCCTCTGAATGTCACGCCACTCATCCAACACTTGCCTCAACTTGGCCTGATTGCCCTCAATCGGGAAGTAGAAGGACTCCTGAATCTCTCGCCCGAGAGGAGGACCCTCCACAGCAAACCCCATCTGTCTCCTAAGAAGCACCGGGTTGTAATTAATGCAACCCTGAACTCCTATAAGAGGTACATTGGGAAGACTCCCACAACTGCATATGAAATCTCGTCCTGCCATACCATTATGAGTCCAAGCTATATCAGTGGCTCGCAAACCCATCAACCTAACTGACCACTTGACCGTAGGATCGAGAAAGACGAAAGCACCTCGGGAAGGCAAATACCCCATAAACCACTTGTGCAATAGCTGAGCACAACATCGGATCAGTCCTCCATGCCGCTTCTCGTTCCTGTTATGAACCGAGTAGTAGACATCTCCAATCAGAGTAGGAATGGGATTCCTCTGCATGAACAATCTGACGGCATTATGGTCCACAAAGCTCTTCTGATTAGGAAACAGAATGGTCCCATAAATACTCACAGCAATCAAGGCACAGACTGTCTTCCAATTACCCACAGCAGCATGTTCCTTGGCTTTGGCCTCCAAGAAACTCAAATGAAAACCGGGTAACTTTCCTTTCTCCTTCAAACCCCCTTTTGTCACCTCCGGGCTCAAATAAAGAGCACGAGAAATTTCCATAACATCAGGCTCCACCTTAGTGGCAAAGAAAGGAATCTGATCTCGGATCTGAATACCCAGGATGCTGGCATAATCCTCCATCAAGGGCCCCAACAAATAGTCCGGGAACACGAAACATCTCAAACCCGGGTCATAGAACTGGAGAAGTGTATGAATGGCGCTCCTGTCACTGTCTGTGAGCCTGAAAACCAACTTCAGAATACCACCGTATGCCTCCCTGAACATCCCCACATGGTCGAGTGTAATCAATGTTATCATATCTCTCAACACACTAATCTCTGGGTCAAAGAAGCTATAGACAACATCGTCCTTCAAACCGGTCCTCATGCTTGAGCAGAGAAGTCTCTCAACCAGGATCTCAATCAAAATGTCCCTGCATATGGATAAACATGTGTTAGATGCAGATAAATACAAAATGTGAATGATGCTGATGTATGAATGCAATGCATAGTGCCATCCTCCAAGTCATCTGAACATCTGTTGCATTGAAGCCTGATCTCTGAACTGATCACAACCATCTGAAGGAATATGTAACCACAAATCCAACTCGGGAGTTCCGAAATAAACGGAACTGAAAGATACATCACCATCATTACCAGACAATATCTGAGCAGATAACCTCAACAATCTCTGAATCGGCCCGGGGAATCCTGAAATAAACGGATCCCCACTGATAAATAACACGGACAACACTCCGGCGTTTCAGCAATAAATGTCCATAAATCCGACTTATAAATAGGACTCTGATCAACGGAACCCATTAGTCACCATCACAGTCACCAACAGAACATGCATCCGTAAGAATCACCCTCCCCTCACAGGTAAATTCTAAACAGGTCATCCTAAGGCGGATAATAGTCTCAACAATCGGGCAAAGATACTCAACGGGTTTGCCCTTTCGGGTGTGCCGTTGCAGCTCCCTTAAGATCGTCTAAACCAAAGATCCGGGAAAGATCGGTCCCCGAAGTCAATAGCTCAGATGAGGTAACTCAACCAAAGTGGATACTCCACAAAGGAAAAGCTCCCTCAAAAGAACCTCGTCCGGCTTGTGGTATGTCAAGTCGCCAAGATCATGTTGACCTAACATGAGGGAGGCAACCTGAGACCACATTAATCCTAGGTGTATACTCGGGCCTGGGTTTTAGCCCCACTCAGAACACCCACCCCAAAACAGAGGAACCACCTGCACAGAGGACAGCACGATGACAACATGATGCATGCAAACATTTATGCAAATATATACACAACAGAATAATAAATGCAATAAACAAAGCAACACAAGCAACCTAAACTATCCTAGAACGCTAGGAGAGACTCGCTTAGGGAAGATGGACCAGCAATAGGTCAACTTCTAGTCCCCAGCAGAGTCGCCAGCAGTCGCATCCGCGAAAAACAACCGACGGGCTAAAACAAAACAAACAGAGCCGCCACCGTGCGTTATTTATCCCAAAAGAGGGAAAGGAAACGCTCGAAGTAAACCTGGAAAAGACATGGTCTCGCGACCAAAGAGAATGGGATCGGGAGTCGGTTATGCGAAGGGAAGGTATTAGCACCCCTACGCATCTGTCGTACTCGACGGGATCCACGCTCAAAAAGATAGAACAAGGTTGCTAAAACAAACATCACACACACACACACTGAAAATAACACAGGTGGAGGAAGAGGGGAAAGGGCTCGCTAGGACATCGCATCCTATGCCTACGTATCTCATCTGGAATGAGAATCAGAGCTGCCGTAGTTCGGCTCACGCACGCCGAAACAAAACACACACAAATAGACAAACATGGAAATCGAATGCCAATCGCTGGACTTACATCAGACTCCGAACCAAACAAACCCACACTGGAAACCAAATGCCACTTGATGGACTTACATCGGACTCCAAGCACACAACAATAGGATATGGAATGCCAATCGCTGGGCTTACATCCATCTCCTAACACACACAAGAAGAATAAATAAACAAGTTACTAAGGAGTCTGGCACTCGAGCCTAGCAACTGTTAAGCAAACACACACAAAAAGAAAAAGGGTGCCCTGAGAGATCTCGTGCGACCTCCTGCCTACGTACCTCATCCGGTATGAGGATCAGGGCAACGTAGTTCCTCTGAACAGGGGAGAAACTTTCTCCTAACCAGAGACTAGGAAATGACCAACTAGAAGGGGGACTGACTCGAGCCTAATAGTTATCATGTATTCCACAATGGTCCTAGGTTGAGTTTTCTATCTACTTGCACAGGCTGCAAGCTATCCTAAACAGGCAAAGCAGAGCATGCAAGCACAATCAAAACAAAGCAAACATACACAATTAGCACACACTATATACAGACAAAGTGGGCTCACACAAAGGTTAGGCTGCAAAAGCAAGCCAACTGTATCAGGGTGATGTTAGCTCTTAACCCTAACATTGAGAGTTAGGGTGAAGCAGATGAAATAGGAGGTGAGGGGTGTGCCTCACAGCTCTTATCCCTGGCCTGGGAGAGCTTTAGACAAAGGAGGTGTGGGTTCAGAAAGTGGGAACCCTTCTACACTTATGACTGACTCAACATGGATCTTGGGTTAATATCCACAATGCATCAACACCAGTTGTGTGAGCAAAGGGAGGACTCAACTGAATAGCAGGAGATGGATTGCACATCTCTTGTATCTGCCAATTGCCTTATCAAAGGTCTTTTCCTGCTTGGCACAAAGATAAACAAACACAAGCATTGCCTCTTAAGGAGGACTTCAGACAGGTGCCTGACCAAGTAACAGGCCAGGTCTTCCAGACTACATAGAGTTAGTGAGTTATACCTCAATTGGTTAAGCAACCAAGCAACAGCAAAAGCAAGTTCAAAAGAACTATAGCAACTAATGTACCTGAAAACAATCTAGCTCAGTTAGTATTCAACACAAACAGTCAAACAGACAAACTAATGGTCAATAGTTAACTGTACAAACAGACAACAAGCAATGCATCAAGCAAAGCACAAGCTCAACTCAAAGGAGCTAATCCACCTACAAAACCACTTAATGTTAATCAACATCAACCAAATATCAATCCAAATGAGCAAATGAATCAAACTCCTCAAGGCCATATGCTTCTTGTCCTGAAAACACAACTCAAACATAAGCACTAACCACTAGGACAAGGCCTAGGGTCAAAGAGGGAGAAATAATTCAAAACAGAACATGAAAATTGGCATAAATTAAATTAAACCAATCAAGAACATCATCCAAGTGGTCTCATGTCCATAACATTCACCAAAATCATTTCATAAGGCAAAGAAGGCAAAGCATGCAATTTGAAAGCTCATTGGACCAAACAGAATGAATCAATCCAAAATAACTCAAAAATATTTCAATATATCCCAAGAAAAATCATGGCTAAACAGCATTCATCACGTGATCATCATACCAAAATTCAAGTCATTTGGACAAGTGGAAGCATGTCAAATAAAATCCATAAGGCAAGGCAAGGCAAAACTAGCTCAAAGGAAGCACAAATTCATGCATCAACTTCACACAAGCATAAAATAGAATCCAAACATGATATGGACATCAAACCAAAGCCATGGAAAACTTCAAGGTGTCTAGAATAAATGTGCAAAATTTCAGCTCCATCCAGTAAACATCAAGAATTTCACAAATTATTTAAGATCAACACTCATTAAAAGTCCAATTATGACCAAACAGAAAAGAAATTCTCAAACAAATTGGAAATGCACTCAAAAATTCCATAAAACTTCACACGCATTCCTAACATCCATAAGAATCAACATGCAAAAATTCAGAGCATTTGAAGTTCATATGGCATGGAAAATAAAATCAGAAAATTGGACAAGAAATGGTGTGACACACATTGTCACACCTCCAATGAACAGAGCATATCTCATCAACCAGAAATGATAAAATCACAAACTCAATTCCAAAATGTCCCTAAGGATCTCTAGTTTACACATGCAAATTTTCAGCTTCATTGGATTAAGCATCACCATTTCACAACCAAAATAGCAAGCAAGGTGCAAGAAAACACATGTAAACATAAACCCTAAGCAATTTTAAAATCCAACCGAGCACAAATCTTGTAAAAATAATTAAAAAGTAGTAGAGATCATGAGGAACACAATGGAAAAAATCTCATCTCATTTGGACAATCCATCAATGAGTTATGGTTTTTTGAATGAAGGAAAAAAAATTAAAAATCAATGGAACAATGCATATGAACATGGATGAATAATGAACTAAAAAATCCAAAGGCCAAATGTGAATTGCTGGAGCAGAGAATCGATCCATGTGCATGTTTAAATCTGGCGCTACTTAAGTGAAACGCCGCGTTTCACTTAAGTACACATGGCAATGGGAGCGCGCCTGGACCAATCAACTGGACACGTTGGATCCACTTGTACCAATGCATGGCAAAAAACAAGGAAACACATGCAGCATGCGCAAAAGAAGATCAAACACGCATTCTGGAATGAAAACCTAATTTGTTCATCGCGTTCATCATCAAAATTCCAGGTCAAGAACAAATGTCACCAAAATCAACAAACAATACACTAATAGCTTCGTCTTAGCATGCACATCAACAATCTAAGATCCATTTGCCCTAACTCTCACTATCATGCTTGGATCGAGCAAAAGAAGTTTTGAACATCAAACTTGAAATCCACATAACTTTCTTAATTCTCGATGAAATTTAAAACTACAAAGCTCAGCATGCTCATGGATCAAAGATCTACAAAACGCCTATAGTCATTGCATGAATTATAGAATTCGATTCCTGACCTTATTTGAAGTGCAGAGTTGGATTTGAGGTTTTCAGGACTTGTAAGGTTGAAACAGATCTTCTTCAACTCCTAACTGGATGAATGGATGATGAACAACAGCTCAATCGCACCTAATCTTGATGAAATCTCCAACTGCCATTGATGGTGCTTGCTTTAACAGTCCAAGATTCTGCTCGAAAATGGTGATATCTTGCTTGCAGAAGATCCAATAATGCTTGTAGATCAAGGATGAATCAAGAACTTGGCAAGGTCTATGAAGAATTTGCAGAAAAAATGAGAGAAAAAGTTTGTGAAGAAAATGCAATTTTGATCTAGATCTGAGATGAATGAAATGTTAATCTGTTTTCTGTTAGGATTAGTCTATATATATGATGCACTAATCATTTTCTTAATCCCAATTAGCCAAATGTGAATGATTAATGAAGATGCAAGTGTAAGAGCCAATTGGTCAATTCACCTTGCATGCATGAAAACCTTGCTACAGTGCACGAAATTTGAGCCAAATGCACTCCAAATGATGTTTAAGACCAAATGCAAGTGATTGGAAGTGTGGAAAATGCTTACTTTTCAAATTGCACTTTTTCCCTCCAAATTCAAATTCAATTCTCATGGAAAAATGCAATATTTTTGTAATGCGATTTGATGAATGGTAATGCATGATTATGATAACTCATGTTAAAACAAGATTGTAGCAAAAAATCCCACTTCATTTGGCCTTGTGGTGTGAAAGTTATGCACTTTTGAACTTCAAATTTTCTTGACAATGAATGATCCATAACTTCTCAACCACACATGAGAAATTCATATTCTTGGACTTTTTGGAAAGGTGAGAGCAAGATTTACAACTTTCATGTTGGACAAAATTTCATTTGAAGCCTTTTTGGACATGTAATCTTAAGGAGAAGACCTTTCCATTTTTGGCAATTTTGAATTACAAGTCACTTTCTATTTTTGGAAAGTTTTCATCTGACTTTATTTTCTTCATTATTGATGTTTGAAATGTCAAATGAAACTTGCTTGGACATGAATGAAGTGTTTCTAACCCTCTCCCACCATCAAATCCATCAGTTGACTTCTGGTTGACTTTTGTTGACTGATAGATGAATTGGCTATGCATAGATGAATTTGAGCCTCAATCTCCTGATGAAATGGCTCAAACATGAAACCCTAACTTCCATAAGCTCATTAAAATCATATAATGATCCCCACCTCAATGAGAATCCTCATCTCCTTGACAAACCCTGACTGGCACAATGCAGATGATTAGGGTTGACCAGAGGTCAAAACCCTAATCCCAAGGAAAATGCTCAAGCACAATGAAACTCTTGATGATGATAAGACCATAATGATGATGATGTATCATTTCAACCAAGATGATGATCAATCTCCTTGAGGCACCAAAAAACCCTAATTTGAAGCACACACCCTCAGATGGCTAGTGATCAGTTCAATGAGACCTTCAGCTTGAATATCTTTAACCTCTTCATCTTCTGACCAAGACTTAGGAGGATGACTTGTTTAATGTAGCCACATGATATGCAAAGATGCAATGACTAATGCCCTAAAAATGCAATGCAATATGCTAAGCTAGTCCCAAGAAAGGAGGGCAAATTTTGAGGTGTTACACCTCCTTGTTCCAAAATACAAGACCTTAAAAGATCTTCAAGTGACTGAATAGTCCTCTCCGTTTGACCATCAGTTTGCGGATGATATGTCGAACTCAAACGCAACTTCGTACCCAAAGCACTTTGCAAACCTTCCCAAAATCTCGAAGCGAACCTTGGATCTCTATCTGAAACAATGCTCGACGGAATACCATGCAAACACACAATCCTCTCGATGTACAACTTAGCAAGTCTCTCCATCGAATAATCCATCCTTATCGGAATAAAATGAGCACACTTCGTCAACCTGTCCACAACGACCCAAATCGCCTCACAATTACTCAATGTCCTCGGAAAGCCCGAAACAAAATCCATAGAGATACTATCCCACTTCCACTCTAGAATAGATAACGGTTGCATCAAACCAGACGGATTTTGATGTTCAATCTTTGACTTTTGACAAGTCAAACATGAATACACAAATTCCGCTACATCCTTCTTCATACCTTGCCACCAAAACATCTTTCTCAAGTCTTGATACATTTTAGTAGCACCAGGATGAATACTCAGACCACTTCTATGCCCTTCCTCAAGAATCCTTTTTCTCAAATCCGCAACATCCGGAACACAAACTCGATCACGACACCTCATGATACCATTCTCATCAATCCTAAAGTCACCACCTTTACCTTGGTTAATCAATGTCATAACATCAACTAATTTCAAATCTGACTTCTGACCTTCTCTAATCTCGTCAAGAATGCCACACGTAAGCGTCTAAATCCCAAGCTTAACACATGAAGACGTCGCTTCAAGAACCAAACTCAAATCTCTAAATTGCTCCAACAATTCAAACTCTCGAATCATCAATATAGACATGTGCGATGACTTCCTACTCAATGCATCGGCTACAACATTCGCCTTTCCAGGATGATAATTCAAACCAAAATCATAATCTTTCAAGAATTCTAACCATCTCCTTTGCCTCATGTTCAATTCCTTCTGATCGAACAAGTACTTCAAACTCTTGTGATCACTAAACACATCAAATCTCGATCCAAATAAATAATGTCTCCAAAGCTTCAACACAAACACAACGGCGGCCAACTCTAAATCATGCGTCGGATAATTCCTCTCATGAACTTTAAGTTGCCTTGAAGCATATGCTACCACTTGCCCTTTTTGCATCAAAACACCTCCCAAACCCAACAAAGAAGCATCACAATACACAACGAAAGGTTCTAACGGATCCGGTAAAATTAAAATAGGAGCCATAGTCAATCTTCTCTTAAGCTCTTGAAAATTTGCTTCACACTGCGAAGTCCAAATGAAAGCTTGACCTTTCCTAGTCAATTGCGTCAATGGTAACGACAACTTAGAAAATCCTTCAATGAACTTCCTATAATAACCAGCCAAACCAAGGAAACTTCTAATCTCAGCAACAGACTTAGGAGCTTCCCATTGAGATACAACTTCAATCTTCGTAGGATCCACAGAAATACCACCACTCGAAATCACATGTCCAAGAAAACTTACTTCACTCAACCAAAATTCACATTTAGAGAGTTTAGCAAACAACTTCTTCTCTTTCAACACTGATAACGCAACCTTCAAATGCTCGACATGATCCTTTTCACTCTTAGAATAAATCAATATATCATCGATGAACACAACAACAAACTTATCCAGATAATCATGAAAACTCCTATTCATATACTCCATAAATACACCAGGTGCATTGGTCACACCAAAAGGCATCACGGAGTACTCGTAGTGACTGTACCTTGTCCGAAAAGCAGTCTTTTGAATATCTTCAGCCTTTACACGAATCTGATGATACCCAGACCTCAAATCAATCTTGCTAAACACACAAGCTCCAACCAGCTGATCCATCAGATCATCAATCCTCGGAAGTGGATACTTGTTCTTAATCGTCACTTTATTCAGTTGTCTATAATCAACACATAATCTCATAGAACCTTTTTCTTCTTGACCAACAGAACAGGTGCACCCCACGGCGACACACTAGGACGAATAAACCTCTTCCTTAGCACCAACTTCAGGAAAATAACCGTCTTCTTGAAATAGTTGATATACATCCGATTAACTTCTAACCAACACCATCCTCGAATCCGACCTCTCTTCGGGTTCAGGAAAAGCACAACATTCTCAAACAGGTTAACTAGCCAACACTGCACTCTTGCATGCAACAACATAATGTCCAAGCTCGATACAATTGGAACATCCAAGATAAGTAGACGCTTCTCCCCCACTTATTTCATTCCCAACCTGCAAATGGAAAATAAAACAAGCATCGACAGTATTCTCACACACATGTCGCATACTAGGGAACAAACCTAATTAAACAGTCTGGCCGAACCGACCGACCTACTCTGATACCACTAATGTAACACCCCTTTTTCTACCCCAAAATACTTAACATATAATCAGACTAAATAAGCACGCATATAAACAAAAGGGCGTCATATCGACGTTTTCAAAAACTAAAAGCTTTCAAAAACCAAACATCATTCATCATCAATATACAATTCGCCTGGTCATTTAAAATAACACCTTTCAATTATCATGAATATTCAAGAATATGCGTTCGCAGCGGAAAATAATGAATACTCATGCATTTCATCAAATGATCCATGTCCCATACCATGATCATCTCTCAATCATCTTTTCAAAATAAATGTAAACCATAATCAGAATATTTGGCACTATGGCCTCTCAACAGCAATTGCAAATAAGCAGGTTCGCAAGTAATAACATAATACTTATCCAAATAGGATACGAGTTCAATACTACTAATCTACCCAGTTTTACATGACCAGAGCATTGACTCATTACCTAGTCTTCAAACTAAAATACGGGAACTCTCCAGCTAATCTCGAGCGAGTTACCGTCCACTTACTTCAGCGCTACTACTCCTGAGTGTCTGCGCGATACCCATGTAAAGGTAACATTCAAATAGAAAGGGTGAGAATTCAAATCATTATGAAGAAGTATAATCAAGCACAATGATTAAATCAACAATTAAAGGAATTCATCACACTTCATATAACCATGTAAATAATATTCATCAACATCTATTTCACATGTTTCAAACATCCATCAAACTCAAGGAGTACAATATTAAAATCCAATATGATATTCTCAAATATACACATAACTACAATTATCACATAATCACATATGTTGTCAAGTTATGTATCAAAACATCATCAAATTCAATTACCATATCTCATACACACATCACAATCACAATAATGCATACACTCAATTATCACATAACTCTAATGTGACTCAATGCAAGACATGTGACTCTATGCATGCGGTACCTCAATGTGAACCTAACGTTTCACCGCTTTCCGCTTCAATATCTAGAATTCAAGCCACCACGTCTATTTCCAACTAAGGATCAACGTCTGCTACGCCTATTTCCAATTAAGGATCAACGTCTATATGAACCCAACGTTCCACCGCTTTCCGATTCAACATCTAGAATCCAAGCCACCACGTCTATTTCCAATTAAGGATCAACGTCTACTACGCCTATTTCCAATTAAGGATCAACGTCTATATGGACCCAACGTTCCACCGCTTTCCGATTCAACATCTAGAATCCAAGCCACCACGTCTATTTCCGATTAAGGATCAACGTCTGCTACGCCTATTTCCAATTAAGGATCAACGTCTATCTACCACGCCTATTTCCAATTAAGGATTAACGTGTGCTACCATGTGAACCCACAAATTCACCGCTTCCACTATGAAGCCGACCATGCATGCCATGAATGAATGTATAAATACCAATACATATGCAATTAAGATCATCTCTACCATCTTAATATTCCATATATCACCATAATTCAACTCTATGAATTATCCACCAATGGTACATATACACATTCATAACAATATATCATTCACAATCCACCAATGATACATATACACATTCATAATAATATATCATTCACAATCCACCAATGGTACATAAACACATTCATAACAATATATCATTCACAATCCACTAATGGTACATATACACATTCATAACAATATATCATTCACAATCCACCAATGGTACATATACACATTCATAACAATGTATCATTCACAATCCACCAATGGTATATATACACATTCATAACAAATACACCATTCACCTAATATCTATTAGAGCCGCCTTTCTAATGCTTTAAACCCCAACCCAAAATGATTCACGAGTTGAAAGTTATGAATAAAACCATGCACGAAGGCGTTACTAAAAAGTTGTTGTTTTCTAAATTTTCCAACATAATTTTCATCTTCTTCAACCCCAAACACGTCCATGAAATAATCTCCAAAATTATTTTATTCCTGAAACAAAGTTATAGCCTTCTGTTACACCTATCCAACGCTTCAAACGGCACTCAATTTGGACTTACGGATCAAAAGTTGTGACCAAAACGATTTCGACAATAAAACATAAAAAAGGGTCGCGATTGTGACGGACAACATGAAGAATTTTCTGCGGTTTTCATCATTGGAGGACTTCCGGACCTTCGATTTTGATTCCGTAAAAAGCCACACGTTCAGAAAATTATAACTCACACAATACTCTAAATATATAACGTTAATTTGCAGTTTTAACACAATTAATCACCACAATCGAGCATACTTATCAAAATCTAACAATTCCAAACAACCATACAAAATTAGGGATTTTAACCTAAACATACATCTACCCATTGACCCAATCATACTAACCCATAACAATAAGGATTCCCCCCTTACCTCTTCAATTTTCTGGAAACCCTAGCTCCTCTCCGGTTCTTTCCCTCTTCTCCTTACTTTTCCTCTTCTTTTTCTCTATTGCTTCAAATGATCAAATGAATCCTAATTCTCACTCTCCTCACCTCTTATATACTAGTATTCTATTTGGGCTTAAAGCATGATACTTCTAATTTAATTAATAGGCCCAATAAGACCTAATACTTAAATATCTCTAATTAGTTCAATTAAATTAAACTAACACCACATACACACTAAGTTAATTAATACAATTATTTAATTATATCTCATATCAACTAAATAATTAATTAACACACCAAATTAATTAATATAATCAATTATTATACTATCTAACAATCAATTAATTAATTAACACTCCACATAATTAAAATAAAATATAATAATAATAGTATAATAAATAAATACTAAAATTGGGTTGTTACAGTGTGCTGGACAAGTTCTGAGCCATTGATCTTGTTTAAAATGTTTTAATCTCACGCGTTGGTTTTGATTACCATTCCTGTGGCGCATTGACTTAAGTCCATGGTGAAAAGCGCGCTATTGACCACTTGATCTGCCACCTCAATTAATGAGGGAGATCAAGTGGTCCACATTTTTTCTGATTATTTGAATTTCATTTAATTTGTTTTATTTTTATTAATTCATATTAATTTTAATATTGATCCAAAAAATATGAGAGTTTCACCAAAAAAAATTTAAATAAAATTCTCTTTCATATTTTGAATTAAAATTATTTTTTGGATCGTTATTAATCTTTTTTATGATTTAATTGATTTTTTGAAATTTTTTAATTATTTAAAAATACTTTTAAGTCTCCAAAAATTCTGAAATTTTTTCTTCAAGGTCCTTTGACCTTGTTTGACCTATGATAAATCTCATGGCCATTTCTTTGGTGTTTTGATGAGATTTTAGGAATTTGACAAACCATATTTAATTTAATGCATTATTTTTAGTATTTTTTAAATTGAATAAATGCCAAATAATTGTGTTGAGCCATTTTGATTGTTTGTATAAGTTTGACTTGTGTTGTTGGGCCTTGGTCAAGGTTGATTTGACTTTGTTAGGTTAAGATCATTAGATTTAGGGGATTGATGGAATGTACATTCCATCTCCCAAAATGAATGAATGATCTTGATTTGGTAAAAGTTCTCCTTTGTCCAATTTGAGTTTTGATCCATTCTCCTCCCTCTTCATCTAATTCCCCTTCTTTATGCATCCATTTCATTTGACATATGATATCTTAATATCCTAAGGCTAATTGATTTCAAAATCAACATAAGTATGGATGAGATTATGCCACCTCTTTTGCATATTCTTTTTGTGTGTGGTATGTTTCATGAGCATAGTCCATTATACTATGTCTCTAACATGCATTAACACCAAAATTCTATTGCTTAGCCTTAAATAGTTGTGCCTTCTACATAAGTCCAATTACGATTGCTTAATATAGCGCTAAATTTTTGACACAAAAGGCATAGCATTCTAGTTAGTGAGATTGTAAGTCTCCCCTCTTTCATGGTATTGTGTGGAAACTTGACCTTTTTTCCTTCCTTTGGAAGATGTCTTGGTTCAAGGATCCATGCTTGTGATAAGTGGGTTGAGAGTTCTCCAAAGAATGACTTAAACAAAAAAAAGCAAAAGCAATACTAACTTCTAACTCATTAACAACTAACATTCTATTTGTTTGTCAACATCATTTTGTACAAAATACATATGCACACAAGAAAGGGCTCCCTAGGAGTACCTAGGACACTATGGGTGTTAACACCTTCCCTCTGTGTAACCAACCCCCTTACCTATAATCTCTGGCATTTTATTGGTTTTGATTTGAAAACTTCTTATTTTTGGGTTTTGTTCGTACTTCTCCCTTTTCCCTTGGAAACAATAAAAGCGCGGTGGCGACTCTTATTATTTGATGTCTTACTTATCCATAGCTTGATGATCATGAATTTACCGTTATAGTCGTCTTGGGAACGTCATCTTCTGCTATGAGAATCTGATTATAGCTAGAATAACCATCAAGCATGCTCAATTATTCGAAGCCTGCGGCTGAATCGACTAGCATTTCTGCTCCTGGCATCGAATACTCATCTTTTGGAGTTGCATTATTTAAGTCTCTAAAATCTATACAAGCTCTAAGTGTTCCATTTTTCTTGACAACATGTACTATGTTAGCTAACCATTCCACGTACCTTGCAGTTATGAGGAACCGACTTTTTGAGCAGTCTCTCGATGTCCTTCTTAATCTTTAATGTGATTTCTGAAGCAAACCGTCGAGGGCGCTGCTTTACTGGCTGTTTTCCTATCTGAATAGGCAATCAATGTTCTACTACACTTCGATTTATGCCAGGTATTTCACCATAGTCCTAGGAAAAACAATATATGTACTCTTTCAATACTTCGATCAGTTTAGCCTTCATCTTAGACCCAACTTTAGTGCTTAAATACGTTGGTCTTTTTATGACCCCGTCTCCTAGATCTATCTCCTCTATTGGGTCTTGCACTTGCATTCTCTGCAACTCATTTAATGGGTCTTTCTCAAACCCCAAAGGCTCATTGTCATAAATGCAATCTAGCCTCCGGCTTTCTGAAGCTGTTGTTTGGCCTTGTTGGTCATCTTCACATTCTACAACTCTAACTTCGATAGCCAAATCTTGTAGTTTCTCGGCTTCTAGTGCCGATTTTCTTTTATTCTCAGCCAAATAGGCAGAAATTCAAGCCAAACTTTCTGACTCAGTGGTCATCTTCATCGACTGTAGGCCACCCCGTAGGTGGATTTACCACTTTAGGCCCCATTGCCTCTTTAACATCCCAGATAAATCCATAATCAGGATCTAGATTCAGGACATGGCATGTATTGACAGAAGTGTAAGATCCTGAATCATCATCACAAGGTGCGATGTTCACCAAATGTTGGTCGAAGGATTTCTTCGCGCCTTTGGCCTCGTCGATCTTGTAATAACTCTGATCAGCTTTGATATTCTTAACAATGCCATCTTTCCTCCAGATAATTAACCTTTGGTGTAAGGTTGATGAGACCGCCCCTATTCCATGGATCCATTCCCATCCCAAGAGCAAGTTAAAATTCGCTTTAGAGTTTATCACCACGAAAAGCGTCGATCGTGTGGTTGTACCAACGACTAGTTCAACTTGGATAACCCTAAGAATGTTATTGGTTTTACCTTCATAATTAGATAAAACCATGTTGTGTTGTCGGAGATCAGCATCATATTTTCCCATTTTCTTAAATAAAGTATGAGGCATTAAGTTGACAGTTTCTCCTCCATCCACGAACATTTTATTCACTGTTACTCCGTCGACCTTTGCCCTTATGAATAATTGTTTCAAATGATACATCATTCCTGGACTAGGCTTTTCAAATATAGTCTTTTGTTCCTCCACCATGCCACTGTTCATAACATAGTAGCATAATGGTTTGTCTTCAGCAGTTTCATCTGGTACGAAATCCCTGTCTGCTTTAGAGACTTCCGACACCATATCATATTCGGCAGGTGATACTGACACGATGTCACAGTTAACGACAAAACCTTCACCATAAGTATCAACATTAGTATCATTATACATATCGCCATCTGGTGACAGATTGTATTCTTCATCAGACTGGGGGGAATACTCAGGTTCTTCCACATCCAATTGAGGAGAATATCCAAGTTCCTCCTCATTCGACTGAGGAGTGTATTTAGGTTATTTATTATCCTCGACCATAGATGTGCATTTTATGCTTTGGATTGATATTATTTCTTTCTCTTCTGAAGAGTCCATGGTCATGGCCATTGTCTATTTTGCCACGATTTTCCCTTTTTCAACCCACATTCCTTTTGGATATTGTCTTTTATGTCCAGAGTTTTTGACAGGTTTCAGCTGTGAAGTCGAAGCCTCTTTCCCACCTTTCTTGTTTCTCTGATAACTCCTCCATTGCATTCTTGTCATAGGGTTTTTCCCTTGTAATTAGGGGAACCACATAACCTACGGGTTCGTCCCTCTTCTCTGAAGTATTTGCTTTTTCTACAGATCAAGCATTTTCCATTTTGGCCTTTTGCTCCCCTTCTGATTCACAGGTTCGACCCACTTCTCTTGTGGGATATCCGATAGAGGACAAACGATCTTTGGTCGAGGCTGTTGGAATTTCCTTCTGTACTCTTCATTTTGACGAGGTGCCCCACTTTTGTCGAACACAAATCTTAGGATGTTGTGTGTTTCCTCTTCCAGTGCCTTCTTCTTATCAGCTTCATACTTTTTAGCGGCTTTCTCATCGAAAAAAGCACTGCACCTTGGACATAGCACCACCTTCGACCCACTCACTCTGCATTTTTCCTGGAAATCAGTCAAGTCTTCTCTAGCTTGAGGATAAATTGTCTCTAATTCGTCTTTAGTATTTTTGTCAAAACCATCAGTAGTTTTAACCATCATGCATTCAAAAGATTCAGTAGCCAAAGACTCATTGAGACCATTAGTAGTCTCAACCATCATACATTCGAAAAGCTCAGAATATAAGGCTTCTTCGACCTTCAAAGGGTTTGTGTCTACTTGCATCTTTAGCCTTTCTCCAAAATGAAGTCTACCCTCCTTCAAAGCTTTCTGCACCAAATCCCTGAAAAGAACAGATTGAGATGTTTTATGACCAAGAAAATTATGAAACTTACAAAATCCCCTTTTCTTTTTCTGCTCTAATGGGGGATCTTTTAAACCTTGAGGAATAATAATTTTACCACCTTTAACTAACAAATTGAATATCTCGTCACATTTAGACACATAGAAAGTGTAAGTTTTAGCAACATATTTATCTGTTTTCTCCGTTTCGACAGAACTTTACCTGTTTGATGGTTTCAACAATTTACACATGTAAGGAGGTCCTGGCTTGAGCTCAGCCACGTTGACCTCGCTTTCATCGACAAGCTCTTCATCGTCACTAGAGTATTCGTCAACTTTTACATAAGACACTTTCTCTTTCTTATGGTATCTACATGTTTTGGTTTTTCTAGCTTTCAAGCGTTCGATCTGTCGAACTCTATCAGCTAATTCCGCCATATCCCTAAGATATTGTGTGTCTAACTTTTTTTTCCTGATAGAATAGTCTAAACCACCTGCAGCTATTTTGACTAATTCGTGCTCAGGGACTTAAGTAAAGCATCTTGCTTTTAAAAGTCTAAACCTGTTGAGATATTGGTCGACTGACTCAGTGGTCTTTCGTTTGACGATGGTCAGTTCTTTCAAACTTATTTTCGACTATCCCATGTAGAATAATTCATGGAACAATCTCTCTAATTGCGTCCATGTATGGATGGATTATGGAGGTATCATCGTAAACCAAGTGAACGTATTCTTTGTGAGGAAATTAGGGAAATATTTCATTTTCAGGTCCTCATTGTTTGTTATGTCACTAGCTTTGGTTTAATATTTGGCAATATGTTCGATAGTGGACTCTTCAATGTCTCCGACGAACTTGGTGAACTTTGGAACCTTCCATCCCCTAGGTAATTTTGTATGTAAAACAAAGTCTGGTAATAGAGACAAATACGTTGGCCTTTGAAGGCATGGGTTTACCCCATTTCGAACTATGATTCGTTCGATAACAGTCTCTAAATTTTATTCCCCAACCATTGCATCTTGTCGAACCTCCCTGACCACATGGTCGGGATCTTGATTTCTATTGACTAACACAACGGGAGGTCGTTGGGCCACCCTGAGTATTGGTTCGACCACCTGGTGTTCTAGGTCAATCATTTCATCGAACAACTCCTCATGTCGGACTGAGGTTTCCGGTCAAGGTGAAGGTGAGGGAGTCTGTCGAACTTGTACTCTGGGAGCCCCTTGGAAATCCCATATTCGGGTCATTTGAGTTGCCATTTGTTCGTAACTCTGAGTCGAATATTAAATTAACAGTCTAAGTATGGTACCATTTTCTGAGTCAGCATATGGACCATTTCATGATTACTTTCGGCCATCTGTTGTGTCATGAATGCGACAGAGCTTGATGTGAAAGTTGGCATCGACTAAGATGAAAAACCTAAAACTGGGGGACAACTGAGTTGGTTTGCCAAAGGTCCTAACCCATGGTAGCGTGGGAATGGAGACAATGTATTTTCACCAAACATCGAATTGCTACCAAACATCGAATTGCTATTATGTATACTTGCCATAAATTTGGTTGTCATTCCTAAGGTTCGATGCATGGGCACTGTGAAACTGGGCATATATTTCCCTGAAGTTCCTATCATCATCGACCTTAGAGTCTCAGGCTGACGTGGTGTCAATATTGGTCCATTATTTGCAGTCGAAACCACAGACACAGTGCTAGAACCAGCATCAATTATTTGCGACACAACTATACTTCCTTCTAAAGACGGTTCTTTGTTTGGATTTGGATGTGGTGTTACCATTTTACCACTAAATGATTGCATATACTTAACACAACGGGTCCCACTAGGTGTGCCAATTTATTCGCACGGATTTTCTTGTGAACGATCTCTAGCCTCCTAATGAGGTTTACTTGCAGGATCGGCTACAAAATCCTAGACTAGGTGTTATGTTTATGGGATGTTTTGTTTAAATGTTTGGATTAAGAAAACGGTAAACAGGAAATGCTTGTAAAAGGTGAGATTAAAATAGATGAACGAAAGACAAGATAAACCATAAACGACAAAGTAGATAAAAAGACTTGGTAATTTAAATTGCTTAAAGGTAAATATGGACGCAAGCATACATTTTTGTAGGAATGAACTCTTTTCCCTAAACGCTTGATACTTTTAGTGTTTTCCCTCTACAATGTTACCAATGCGACCCTTAAAACTAGAAATCAAATCTACTTAAATAATAATGAGAAATAATTGCTATATTTTTGTTGGCTATCTACAACGTGCCATGCATCTAAGCCTGGAGCCCCACGTCTTTTGTAACTTCCCTCACATTCTGCTCAACTGATTATCTTATTTTTGCTTGTTTGGCTTCGAATTCGATTGCCTCATTCCCTATCGACATCCTTTCGACCTAGCCTATGTCCTTCAGCCCATCTTTCTTGTCAAAACTCTCGCTCTTGCTCCTTCTTTTTCTCTAGTCAAAATTTATTGGTTAACAGTAGGCCACTAACCATGTATCTTACCGTGTTAGATGAATCAATAGGTTGTGTATTGGGCCAATATGATGACACGAGCCAAAAAGATCATGCAATATATTACTTAAGCAAGAAGTTCACCGAGTGTGAGACCAAATACTCACTATTGGAGAAGACTTGTTGTGTTTTTACTTGGGCATCTCAATGCCTAAGACAGTATATAATTTGCCATACAACTTTGTTGATACCCAAAATGGATCTGATAAAGTACATTTTTGAGAATCCCATTGTCAGTGGAAGAATTGGTCGGTGGAAAATACTATTAACCGAGTACGACATCCAATATGTAACACAGAAAGATATCAATGGGAGCATCTTGTTTGACTACCTTGCACATCAACCTGTGGAGGGTTATCAACCTATGAAGTTTGACTTTCTTGATGAGGAAATCATGTTCATTAGAGATTGTAATATTCTAGGCCTTAACAAAGGACCCAAACCAGGATCACAGTGGACGCTCGTGTTCGACGGCGCCTCTAATGCAAAGGGTCATGGGATAGGAGCAATCATCACATCTCCGACTAGTTTTTATATTCCATCCACCGATAGATTATGCTTTGACTACACCAATAATATGTCAGAATATGAGGCATGTGTCTACGGTATTGAAGCAACTATTGACTTAAAAACCAAGATTCTTGAAGTGTATGGAGACTCTGCTTTAGTGATCAGTCAAGTTCGAGTATACTGGGAAACTCGAGATAAGAAGTTGATTCCATAAGAAAACATGGGGTGAAGTTGATTCCCTATTTTGATGAAATCACTTTTCATTATTTTCCAAGGGAAGAGAATCAGTTAGCCGATGCTCTAGCTACTTTGCAATCCATATTTAAAGTCAAGTGAAAGAATGAAGCACCTATCATCCGCATTCACCACTTGGATGAACCAGCGCACTGTATAGAAATGGAGGTCGAATATGACAATAAGCCTTAGTTTTATGACATTAAGAGATGTATGGAAAAACAAGAGTATCCCGAGAAAGCATTCATCACTGATAAGAAGACTTTGAGAAGATTTTCTGCTAAGTTCTTCCTGAATGGGGATTTGTTGTATCAGAGGAATTATGATTTTGTACTACTAAGATGCGTGGGTAGACAAGAAGCAAGCATGATCTTAAGGTTCATCCATGAGGGTTGTGAAGGTTTACATGCTAAAGGGCCCGTCATTGCCAAGAATATCCTTCGGGTTGGTTATTATTGGACAATCATGTAAGTTGATTGTTACAACTTTGTCAAGAGATGTCACAAATGCCAGATATTTGGTGACAAGATCCACGTTCCTCCAACTCCATTGAATTTTTTGACTTGTCCTTGGCCCTTCTCTATGTGGGGTATTGACATGATTGGTATGATTGAACCAAAAGCTTCTAACGATCATCATTTCATCCTAGTTACCATTGACTACTTCACAAAGTGGTTTAAAGTTGCTTCCTATGCGAATGTTATAAGACAAGTGGTTACACGATTCATAAAGAAAAAAAGAATTTATCGCTACGGTGTGCCTAGCAAGATTATTACTGAATATTCCAGTAACCTCAACAACAAAATGATGAGTGAGTTGTGCCAAAAATTCAAGATTGAGCATCACAACTCTTCACCATACTAGCCCAAGATGAATGGCACCTTCGAAGCAGCTAACAAGAACATCAAGAGAATTTTCCAAAAGATGGTCTAGACGTATAAGGACATGCATGAGATGATTCCTTTTGATTCTCATGGCTATAGAACTTCAGTGTGCACTTCTACTAGGGAAACTCCTCATTCTCTTGTATATAGAATGGAGGTCGTTTTGCCTATTGAAGTTGAAATCCCTTCCCTAAGAGTCATCATGGAAGCAGACTTCGATGAAGCGGAATGGGTGAAATCCAGATATGATCAGTTGGACCTCATTGAAGAGAAGCATTTGGTGGCTGTCTTCCATGGTCAGTTGTACCAAAGACTCTTCAAAAGAGCTTTTGATAAGAAGGCTCTCCCTCGCGTATACCAAGCATGTGAGCTCGTGCTCAAGAGACACTTTCCTATTCACTCGGATCCTTGAGGAAAGTGGACTCATAACTATGAAGTACCCTTCATCATCAAAAAGGCATTCTTAGTAGGGGCTCTTTTTCTCACCATAATGGATGTGGATGACTTGTCGATGCTGGTGAACTCAGATACAGTCAAAAAATATTATGCCTAGAAAAAATGATGATGAATCCCACTATATTTGGATCTGCAAATAACCAATCTATGAAAAATGTTTATCCTGGTGGACCCAAAAAAATAAATGTCCATGCAAAAGTTAGGGATAAAACAAAAAAATATACAATCCCGCTAACTTGAAAACCCGAAAAGGCGATTTAGTAAAAAATGGGTATCCCGGTGGAGAAAAGTGAAATTCTGGTATCAGATATGAGATGTCGAAGGTAATGTCATGACACTAATATCTGAACAATACAAACAGGATAAAAGATAGAGAACAGTAATGGAAGAGACACAAGCAATTGTTAACCCAGTTCGGTGCAAACTCACCTACGTCTGGGGGCTACCAAGTCAGGAAGGGAATCCACTAAATATAATCAGTTCAAAGAGTCTCAGTAAACAACACAAGTTATAGTCTTTTTCACCTAATCTCTCCCCATGTGACTTCTATCTAAGAACTCTTAGATATGAGATCCCACTCACTCCCCCTCAATCACACCAGTGATATAAAACAAGAATTACAATGAAAAGAAGACACTCTTCAAAGACACACACTTGATCTTACTTAACAGATTCAATCAAGTAGACACACACTCATGCTTAAAAGCTTAGAGTGACAAATTACAACTCAAAATCAGACCAATTCAATCATCTATGGATGAATTGAATGGCTTACAATTCACACGACCACACAAGACTCAAACCCTTATTCTCTCTCAATATTTCGTTTGTTATTTCTTGTGTATAAAACCAGGTTTTCCATGTCCTATTTATAGAATCGTTTGGCTGGGCTTGGACATCATGAAACCCTAAAACTATTTTCCATTCATATCTTCTCATGACAGTTGATTATATCTCATTGGAAAATAAGTCAATCTGGTTGTAATTACTGATTAAATAGCGCGTTTAATCATCTCTTCAATCATACACAGATTGTCATTAAAAACGCAATCACATAATACATAACATTCAGACTGAATGTTCTATATACAGATGTCATGACATAAGATCTGACATCTCAGTAAAATCCTGCATAATCACATTTTAAACATCTAGCAGGTACAAGTTATCTTATGTTAAGACAACACATGTGACATCTTGTGAACACTCTAGGTTTTACCAAAATTGCTGCCAATACTTAGAACCAACAAACTCCCCATTTGGCAAACTTTGGCTAAAACATATATCAATCTATTTGTTCACAAGAGTAAAAACATATCAGTAGTTAAACAGCAACAGAAGCAATAACCACATAATTACTAGCTATAATGGCAACTAGTAATAAACACACAATAAACACATAGGTGCTTCTTCTCCCCCTAAGTTTGTTCAACACAGACATCTCCTTCAACAACAACAACAACACCTGTAACATTCAAAATCACACACTAACATCTCCTTCAACATTAGCACCTGCACAGCACAGAACATTATTCTGTTCATCTCCTTCAACATCAGCACCTGTACAGCTGTTTAGCCTAACTACTTCAGCACATATTAACTGCAGCTCTCCATATCTCCACACATTAACTGCAGCTCTCCACATATTAACTTCTCCCCCTTTTTAGTCAAAATAGACCAAAGTGACTAATTAGACAAAATAAATGTCAATCAGTCCAGCAGAGAATGTCACAAAGGATGTTATAACATATAAAATGTTAAAACAAAATGTCAGGTGGTACAGAACCATAATTATACACATCTACATTAGCTGAGATAATCAGAAATCCAGGGAACTCATAAAGAGCCCAAAAATTACATCATGGCATCAAAAAGACTGCCAAAAAAACTACAAACATTAAACAGAAACCATCAAAGTATCCAAGCATCCAAAACAGCATCCAGAACACATATCATTATAACAGGGGGACCATCATCACCACAACACAGTCTGAGGAGGTAGCATCTTTATCACCTTCAGATCCAGAACTGCCACTAGATTGATCTTGAGAATCAGACCTCTCACTTGAGGTGT
This sequence comes from Lathyrus oleraceus, assembly GCF_024323335.1. Lineage (NCBI taxonomy): Eukaryota > Viridiplantae > Streptophyta > Magnoliopsida > Fabales > Fabaceae > Lathyrus > Lathyrus oleraceus. The sequence goes on from NC_066584.1 coordinate 226,954,780, forward strand.
GGGCATCTGTTTCCTTGGCTTCACCAACATTATCCATCTCTCCTTGCTCCAAGCTACTAATTAGAACCTCTAAAGCCTCTTTCCTAGCCTTAGCCACCCTAATACCAGTTTCCAACTCCTTACAGGTTTCTTTCAATTGAGCAATCAGGCCACCTTAAGAGGTTGGCTTCTTCATTGCAGATGTCATGATAATGTCATTGACATGACTGCCTTCAAATAACTTGTAATGAATTGACAATGAAGGCTTCCTTCTATTAGGGATATCAATGGTGCTCAAAATACCAGGTTGTTGACTTAGAATTATCCCACAATGATGGAAAGGCAATTGGTAGCTTCACTGCATTAGTGGAAGCTTGTCTAACAATTTGTTCAAACATGAACCTTCCATAATCAAAGTTGAGCCTGGTTCCAATAATATATATTATCCTTCTAAGAGCATTGGAGATTGTTGAGATGTGGTTTGTTGGTACCCATTTGGCTGATCCTATCTTTTGAAAGATAGCATATTTTACAATTAATTTGCCATCCGAGAGATGCTTTTTGCTTGGCCATTCCTTGACTTGACAAACAGTGATTGTCCTACAGACTTCATTGTCTGTGGCCTCTAACTCAACAGCTCCTTCTGTTCCTCTTCCTAGGAACTTATTGATTATAGTTGGGGAGAACCATACACACCTTCCTCTCACAAACACTTTGCAAAACTCCTTGATGTTCTTGTCAGCAATATCCTCTGGGATGTTAACCACAAACTCCTTCACTAGACCTTCAAAACATTGGGGTAATGCACTTACTATTTTCATTAAACCGGCAGACTTGATCAACTCTATAACCTCCTTCACTTCCACATCATCTTTCCCTAGTTCCCTCTCCACAACAACTCTCCTTTGCATAACAAATTTCCACTTGGCTGCACCATCTTCCAGATTAAAGGAAATGTTGTCCAAATGCACAGCAGCAACCTTAGCTGGAGATTTTCTAACAGTTTGGTTTTTAACAGGAGAGATGCCTGGGACATCGTCTTCGACATCATCTTCAGAATCATAACTTTCTCTGACCTTTCTCTTCTTGACCTCTACTTTACTCCATGATTTTGAAGGACCTACAGTAGCAGCCTTCTTACTAGTTATGGTTGTCATCATCTCAGCCACATACCTACCTTTCCTGGTCTTCATTTTCTTTGCAACACTTGGTTTCAAGTGATGAACCAAGGTGTCGTCTTTCTCATCTGAACTCTCTTCCTCCAAATCAATCACTTTTTCAGCAGAGTCATGCTTCTTAGATTGAGAAGCATCTACAGGTTTCTTACTAGGCAAGGTTTTACCTGGAGAACACAGTCCCTCAGCAGCAATATCTTTCTCTGACCTAGATGAATCATCATCTTTCTCATTTTGAGGTTCCACCTCAGGTGAGGGGTCCCTTCTAGACAGAGGAGTCGAAACTCCCTTGACTGAGTGTCCTTCATTTAGGATCCTTGTGACCAGATTCCTAATGACACGATCTGTATAATGCATGTCATCCTTAGGAGGAGGGTTGTCAGAATTCTTACCTTGATTGTTTCCTGTAGTGGAAGATGGACCTGGGGCGTCGCCTGGGATTACTGAAAGAGGAATAACTTCCAAAACATCTTCATCCAGAAAATCCATGGAGGGAGTTCTTGCTTTGTGAGTGGATTTTGAACCAGAAGATGACAGAGGTTGTGCGATTTTGTTGAAGTTGTGAAAATATTTTTGTTGGCCTAGCAGATATGGTCGATACTGTTTGATGAAGATGGAAGTGGTTGTGTTGAGGTAGCGTGTGAAAGTGGTATAGATGGTAGTTCCAATACTAGGTAATGATTTACCATAAATGAGGCATTTTCTTTTAAGTGGGCATACAATATTTTTATTATCTTTTCCACTCTAAATTAATTGCTATAAATTCTCATGAATGCAAATCCCCAATTTCCCTCTTAAACATTCAAACTGATTAGCATCCAAAGCCTTTGTAAATATGTCAGCTAATTGCATTTCAGTAGTAACATGCTCTAGTGCTATGATTTTCTCTTCCACAAGTTCTCTAATGAAGTGATGACGAATATCAATGTGCTTTATCCTGCTGTGCTGAATATGATTCTTAGAAATATTTATAGCATTCAGGTTGTCACAGTATAATGTCATGACATCTTGTATGACATTGTATTCAGTCAACATTTGTTTCATCCAAACTAGTTGAGAACAACTACTTCCAGCTGCTATGTATTCAGCTTCAGCAATTGATAGGGACACACAATTTTGTTTCTTGATAAACCATGATATCAAGTTATTCCCCAAGAAGAAATATCCTCCTGATGTGCTTTTCCTATCATCAGCACTTCCAACCCAGTCAGCATGGATCCAGAACCATGAGTATATAACATTCCATAGTCACTGGTGACATTGACATATTTCAGTATCCTCTTCAGTTGGTTTATGTGGCTGACTTTTGGTTCAGCTTGATATCTAGCACAAACACCTACAGCAAAGGCAATGTCAGGTATGCTTGCTGTGAGATATAGCAGACTTCCTATCATGCTTCAGTATAGACTTTGATCTACACTAACACCATTTTCATCTTTGGAGACTTTCAAATGTGTAGGAGCAGGTGTTCTTTTATGACTTGCATTCTCCATGCCAAACTTCTTAACAATGTTCTTGGCATATTTGCTTTGAGATAGAAAGGTAGAATCTTCCATCTGCTTGACTTGTAGCCCAAGAAAATAGGTCAGCTCTCCAACAAGACTCATCTCAAACTCAGACTGCATTTTTCTAACAAAATGTTCTACCATCTGATCTGACATCCCACCAAACACAATATCATCCACACATATTTGAGCCACCATGAGCTTTCCTCCTTCATTTTTCAAAAATAGGGTCTTGTCAATACCTCCTTTCCTGTATCCATTGTTAGTGAGAAACACTATGAGTCTCTCATACCAAGCCCTAGGAGCTTGTTTCAAACCATAGAGGGCTTTCTTCAATCTGTACACATGCTTTGGAAGGTTTGGATTTGTGAATCCTTTAGGTTGTTCAACGTATACTTCCTCATTTAAGTAGCCATTCAAGAAGGCACTTTTCACATCCATTTGGAACAGTTTGAACTTCAGAATACATGTCACTCCAAGTAATAGTCTAATGGATTCAAGGCGATCTACAAGAGCAAATGTTTCATCAAAATCCACTCCTTCAACATGAGTATATCTTTGTGTTACTAATCTTGCTTTGTTCTTAGTAACCACCCCTTGTTCATCAGATTTATTCTTATACACCCACTTTGTACCTATGATATTTATTCCTTCAAGTCTAGGAACCAGTTCACATACTTCATTCCTCTTGAATTGACCTAACTCCTTCTGCATGGCATTGATCACGAACTCAACAGTCAAGGCTTCCTTGACATTCCTAGGCTTAATCTTGGACACAAAGCAGCCATGTGAGATCACTTCCCTTGATCTAGTTGTGACCCCTTTATTTGGATCTCCTATAATGAGATCTTTGGGATGATCCTTCTGAATTCTGATGGAGGGTCCCTTGTTGATTTTGTCATCTTCAGGTTCAACTTAGGGAGGTTCACTCTCCTTATTTTTGTTTGAGAAATCAGCTGGGGGATCATTCAGAGATGTCTCAACATCGTCTGTGACATCAATCTATTGGTCATCAACCACAACATTAATAGATTCCATCATTACTTTAGTTCTGGAATTAAAGACTCTATATGCTCTACTATTTGTTGAGTAGCCCAGAAATATTCCTTCATCACTTTTGGGAGCCATCTTCCTTCTTTGTTCACGATCAGTCAAGATATAGCATTTACTACCAAACACATGGAAGTATTTGATTGTAGGTCTTCTCCCTTTCCAGACTTCATATAAAGTTGTAGGAGTCCCTTTCTTCAAGGTCACTCTGTTGTGGACATAGCAGACTGTGTTCATGGCTTCAACCCAAAAGTGGTAGGGCAATTTTTTGGCATGAATCATAGCTCTGGCTGATTCTTGAAGGGTTCTATTTTTCCTTTCCACCACACCATTTTGCTGGGGAGTAATGGGAGATGAGAACTCATGATGAATTCCTTATGAAGAGCAAAATTCAGCAAATTTGTTGTTCTCAAATTCCTTCCCATGATCACTTCTAATTTTGATAACTGGACTTTCCTTTTCTCTTTGAAGTTTTAGACAAATATCTTTGAAGACTTCAAAAACATCAGATTTTTCTCTTATAAAATTGATCCAAGTGTATCTGGAGAAGTCATCCACCACTACATATGCATACTTCTTCCCACCAAGGCTTTCCACCTGCATGGGTCCCATCAAATCCATATGGAGGAGTTCCAGAACTTTGGAAGTGGTGTCATGTCTGAGCTTCTGGTGTGACATCCTTGTCTGTTTTCCAATCTGACATTCTCCACAGACTTTTCCTTCATCAATCTTCAAGTTGGGAATTCCTCTAACAACTTCAACAGATATAATCCTCTCCATACCTTTATGATGCAGATGGCCCAATCTTTGATTCCATATCTTCACTTCTTCTTCTTTGGCTAAAGTACACATTGAAGAATAACCAGTTTCTTGAGAACTCCACATGTAACAGTTGTCTTTAGACCTGACTCCTTTCATGATCACTTCATTTTCTTTGTTAGTAATTAGACGTTCAGTTTTAGTGAAGTTTACATTTAGACCTTGGTCACACAATTGACTGATGCTTATTAGATTTGCAGTCAATCCCTTAACAAGTAGGACATTGTCAAGGTCAGGAACTCCAGGGCAATCAAGCTTACCAATCCCCTTGATTTCGCCCTTTGCTCCATCACCAAAGGTTACATAGCTTGTGGCATGAAGATGAAGGCCAGTTAGCAGGTTTTTGTTTCCAGTCATGTGTCTGGAGCATCCACTGTGAAAATACCAATCTTCTTTGGCTGAAACTGTGAAGGAAGTGTGAGCTATCAGACTTGTAACATTTGTCCTAGGAACCCATTGCTTTTTGTTGACAGGTTTGTGATGTTTGGGTCTAGGTTGATGATGAGCAGGACTAGGATAACCATACAACTTATAGCAGAAAGGCTTTATGTGGCCAAATTTTCCACAGTAATGACATCTCCATTTTTGGTGTTTCCCTTTCTGTGGTCTTCCTTTATGATGTTGTGACATCTCAGGCTTAGATTCATTGAACCTAATGCCAGATTTGTCTCCTGTTATTTGTCCAGTCTGGAGAATTTTGTCTAAGGTGTCAGATCCATTGTTTAACATTCTTACATACTTGGTCATCTCATCCAGTTTAGAATTCAAGAATATAACTTCAGTCTTCAACTTGGAGATGGTTTCCACATGTTCTGCCTTCTCATTCTCCAGCTGTGCTATCACTTTCTTCTGGATTTCAACTTGTTGACACACTTCTGCACTTCTGTGACACAACTTTCTGTAGGTAGTGGCCAACTCTTCAAAGGTTACTTCATCATCACTTGAGTCTTCATCAGAACCCCATCTTCCAGTCAAGACAGTCACAAGATTTGCAGACTCTTTTGTTTCACTTTCATCAGACTAATTGGCAGCAAGACTCCTCTTCTGTTTCTTGAGGTAGGTTCCACATTCAGTTCTAATGTGTCTATAACCATCACATTCATTGCACTGAACTCCTTTTCCTTCTTTGGGATTTTCATCTGACCTTGTTCTTCTTCCAGCATTGTTGGATTTACTGATGTCAGATGAGATGTTCTTGACATTAGCCTTAGATCTTACATCCATCTTTTTTAGAAGTTTGTTGAAATGTCTTCCCAGCATTGCTACATCATTAGCCAGATCTTCATCAATATCTTGACCACTTTCCTCCTCTTTTTCCTCAATGTTTGACATGAAGGCTATGCTTTTGACTTTCTTTTCAGATCCATCACACATTCCCATCTCAAATGTTTGAAGGGATCCAATTATCTCATCTACTCTCATATTGGAAATGTCTTGAGACTCTTCTATGGATGTCACTTTCATGGCAAATCTCTTAGGGAGTGACCTGAGTATTTTCCTCACCAATTTTTTATCTGACATCTTCTCACCCAGGGCTCCTGAGGCATTAGCAATTTTAAGAATATTCATATGAAATTTATGAATATTTTCATCTTCTTTCATCCTTAAAATTTCAAACTTGGTAGTGAGCAGCTGCAGTCTAGACATCTTCACTCTAGAGGTGCCTTCATGAGTGGTTTTGAGAATGTCCCATGCAAGAGACACAAGCAATTGTTAACCCAGTTCGGTGCAAACTCACCTACGTCTGGGGGCTACCAAGCCAGGAAGGAAATCCACTAAATAGAATCAGTTCAAAGACTCTCAGTAAACAACACAAGTTACAGTCTTTTTCACCTAATCTCTACCCGTGTGACTTCTACCTAAGAACTCTTAGATATGAGATCCCACTCACTCCCCCTCAATCACACCAGTGATATAAAACAAGAATTACAATGAAAAAATACACTCTTCAAAGACACACACTTGATCTTACTTAACAACTTCAATCAAGTAGACACACACTCATGCTTAAAAGCTTAGAGTGACAAATTACAACTCAAAATCAGACCAATTCAATCATCTATGGATGAATTGAATGTCTTACAATTCACATGACCACATAAGACTAAAACCCTTATTCTCTCTCAATATTTCGTTCGTTATTTCTTTTGTATCAAATCAGGTCTTCCATGTCCTTTTTATATAAGCATTTGGCTGGGCTTGGACATCATAAAACCCTAAAACTATTTTCCATTCATATCTTCTCATGACAGTTGATTAGATCTCTTTGGAAAATAAGTTAATCACGTTGTAATTACTGATTGACAGCGTGTTCAATTAACTCATGAATCATATATAGATTGCCATTAAAAACGCAATTACATAATACATAACATTCATACTGAATGTTCTGTATACAGATGTCATGACATCGGGTCTGACATCTTAGTAAAATCCTGCATAATCACTTTTTAAACATCCAGCATGTATAAGTTATCTTATGTTAAGACAACACATGTGACATCTTGTGAACACTCTAGGTTTTACCAAAATTGCTGCCAACACTTAGAACCAACAAAAAGAATAAAAATTACACGGAAAAGTTAGGGATAAAAGGCATTTAACTGTGTCTCTTGAGAATATCTTATCATTAGTTTGATCTCAGACAGTATCTGACCAATCCAATTATCGTCAACTGAAGTAAAGTGTTGGAGCCTAGTGCTACAATGAATAACAACCAATATTGTAATCAGTGGAAAATCAAACAAATTTCCCATTGCCATTTACTTTGTTTTTCAATTTTTTCAAACTCCTCTTTAAGGACTTTTGCATCCTTGTACACACCTCATATGTACAAAATTTTCACAATTAATAAAGCTCAGTTGTTATTCAGTTACTTCTTTTTGTCCTCATGCACTTTGTTTGCAAAATAACTGCCAATCTTGATTGCATAATGTTATAAAACTTTGAGAATAATAAAAGCTAAATCAAAAGAAACACTATATGCATTACTTCAATTATTGAAAGTTCCCCAGTGGATGATCGGTAGTCTACAGTAAGCACTTATCGCATGAACACTTGACTGCTCGGTTAGACCAAAAATATTTGTCCCCAAGCAAAGTCAGATGGAAGTCCCCAGCCGATTGAGATGTTCCCCAACAACAGTGATAACGTGAAGCTTTTTCTTGCAGGTTCTCTGGTGTGAACACCGACGAGTCAAAGTCTACCTTTCCCCAAAGAAAAGCCTCACCTTGCTACCCTAATAATTCGCATTGCATACGCATCATGAACAAAGAATCGTATATTGCATCCATCATGCATGTCAAGCATTCCTTTTACAGTTGATCTATCTCCCCAACAAAATATTCCAGTCACTCCTCAACAAATCAAACCAGCAAGGTTACCTGCTACACCTTTCAACACAACTCTTCTACCTCGAACACCCGAAACGTTAACACAATTCGCACCTTCAGGTTTAAGACGATTAAATATGGGCAGTTGTCATACCCCCAAAATTTACCCTCCATTTTCTTACCTTTTGCTTTGCCTAATTCTCATACATAGGATCATATTATGCATTATCATAACATTAGCATGGCCATTGCATTTGGTCATGGATACACAAGCATGGTCATATTCTTTGGTTTGATCTTTACATTAGGGTTTTCACTTTGTTTCACTTTTCAACTAACCATAACATCATAAGAGATGTTATTTGTTTGTTCCCTTATTCATGTAGGTGGTCATACCTCAACTCAAGATAAAACAAAGGTTACTTTGGTCAAGGAAGATGCAAGTTGTGGTTCATTGATTCAAAGGTGGTTCATGTTTTTATTTCCAGGCCATTTCACCCATTCATCAATTTATCCTCAAGATAATTCAAGCACTAATTAATTTTTCTTTAAGGGAGGCTCATTCTATCATTAGTTTGGCTTGGGATGCAAGAAAACTTCAAGTTTGCATAAGTTGGCACAAGTTTGGTTGACCTAATTTGCAAGTATGGCTCACTTTTGGTCCAAACCCCATAACTTCAATTTTTAACAAATTGACAATATTATTTGAGCCAAATGTCCATAATGAGTTCCTCTACAACTTTGATTTAAGGTTCAAGTATCAATTCAACCCCTAAGGACCTCAATTTTGGAAGGGACTAAGTTGCCAAACTAGGCCAAACCTTATCATGACCACCACTTGGCAGCCATGCCATTTTCAACTCAAGTATCATTTTGATCTTATTACTTTTGCATCTTGTTAAGCTTATGTCAAATATCATTTGTCTCAAGTTTGGATCAAAATGCACGAGGGAATCAAAAGTTATGATGTCATGAACTTGGGGCCTTAAGATGCCAAGAATGTGCCAAGACTTCTTGGCCAAATGTCTGACCTAGAAAACATGTCACGACCTCAATTTTCAACACTTGCCATTTTATCCTCAAGCCTCCTTTTGAGTTGGTTCTTTTTGCATTCAATTCATTGCAATGAGGTGAGCATTTTGCATAAATAAAATCACAAAAAGCACGAGTGGATTCCATTTGTCCTAGCTTCAAACATAACATGTTGAACTCTATTTTTCCTGATGCCTAGAACTTTCAATTACAAGTCATTTTGCATATTGGGACCACTTGCACATGTGCAACTTGTTGTTGATGCTAAAACATGTGCAAAGAAACAAAAAAAACAACTGGTTTCAAGCACCAATTCACGCATTTCATGTCTCACTTCACACGTTTTGCAAATCAACAAATGTCTGAGCTAATTCACACGAATTGACCTCCATTTCACACATACCTTGATCCCTACTCATTTCCTTTAAATAGAGGAATATTTTTCCTTTGTTGGAAAGCTTGGATATCCAAATAAACTCTGAAACCATTTAAACAAGATACCTCGAAAAACCAATTAACCATTTCTTTGATTCAAGCTCTTTTGGTTTCAAATCTTCACCCATAATCACTCATCGGCATCTTCTGAAGCTGACTGAAGCATTGCCTTAGCCTGAAACTCCTTGGAACCAGACTTCCAAATCCACCATTATTGACCTCGGAAGCTCCAACAGGAAAGGTAGATATGAGTTAAATCTTTGAGAAAACAAGTTACCACTCTCTTCACCTCACTCCACCGATCAAAAGCCCTCTCCTACCATTAATTTATATTTAGTATTCATCATTTAATTTTACTTTGAAGAACTAGGGTTCTTCATGTTCTTGAGCAAATTATATTTGCTCAGAGCCAATCAAGGGCTCTAAAGCAAATAAACATGAACGATTAAGTGTTGCTAAGCTAGTGTCATGCTTGTGCGTTGCTAAAAACATGAGTTCATGATGTTGCAGAAATCAAAGGGAGGTTGAACATGAAGCTGCTTCGCGCGTAATTCAAATCTCGCAGCCAATGGGGTAGTGCCAATGCATTTTTTTCAAACTACATAGTCGTTGGAAACTTTTTCTTTTATTTGATTTTATTTTATTCCTTTTCTTTTCAATTTAATTTCTCCCTCATTTTATTTCATTTTTGATCCAATTTTTTTACACAAAGTCTCTAAAAATATTTTGCATCGTATACATGTTTCTCTTATTTTTTTTAAATCATTTTTACATTTATTCTTATTTTTATTTCATTTTAATTTTAATTTCCTTTTCCAATTTATTTTTCTAGCATTTCAAAACCTTTTTGCATCCAACTTTTGAGATTTATTCATGTATAATATTTGGGACTTTGTGTAATTTTTGCAACCATTTTTTAACTATTTTAGTCATAGTTTGGGATTTTCTCTTTTATTTCCCTTTTTAATCCTTTTTAAATACATTTTTGATTGATTTTTGATGCACTATATGTTTTGACTTGAGTTTGTTGACTTGGTTGATCAATGCTTCTACATTTTAAGTCATCCATGGATGGACTTGAGGTTGATTCAATATTCTTTGATTCAAACATGTTGATAAATGATCATTTAATTATTTTTGACCCTTTGAATTATGATAGATTATCCCTTATTGAGTCATATGTTTGGGTCCCTTGATTTGATTTATAGTAGATCCTAAGTCAAACACTTGAGTAGCTCACACTTTGAATTTGTTTTCACCCTATTTGACTTTTTTGACTTTGTTGACTTGCTTGATCAAATCTTCAACATTTCAAATCACTCATAGACGGTCCTTTGGTTGATTTAATACTCTTTGACTCAAAATATTGATAGATGGTCATTTTTCCATATTTTGAACACTTTGAGTTATTGATAGATCATCCTTTGGTGTAGCATATGTTTAAGTCCTTTGACTTAATGATAGATGATCCCATTGTTTGACCTTGACTTTTAACATACTAACACCTAACATCTAACTGATAAACCTCTAACACTTTACATTCTTGTCATTTAATTCAATTCATTTACTTTTATGCATTTACTTTATGCAATTTAATTTTATGTCTCATTACTCATCATTTCACTTCATACATTATTCATCTTATCTTATTCATATGTTGTTTCTTATATTGTGTTTGATCTGCTTAACAATCTTAATGAATCAAAATATGATAAAATGAGTTGACTTGATCCTTAAGACCTATGCTTGACTTGGAGTGATGATTCTCACACTTTTGGACCTTGGACTTAGGACTTAGACCTTTGCTTAATATGGAATGACCTAGGAATCGTTGACCTTGGCCACTTTGGCTCTGTCTTACTGTTGAACTTTTGGCTTTGTCATCTTAATTATGGTTCATTTTCCTTGCCTCTACTTATCACATTCACCTGTTTAGGTTAGCACACTTGCACCCACATGGATTTCTCTTGGCATACATAAAAATGAAACCTAGTCTTAGTACACTCTTATGCATACATGTCTTTCTCTTGGGCTACCTAACAATGAAAACCTAGGCTAGTATTTATATGATCATGTATTGTGTGTTTCATTTATCTCATTCCCTCTGATTTAGCTTGATCAAATCCCACTTGATCAACTAGATTCATTGACTTTATGCATCCCTTTGTCTTTATCAAGTGACCATAAGTCTCTTGGTCACTTGATAAGACTTATCTCTGTTACTTTGGAGAATAAACCTCTCAACAAGTACAAGACTTAAAGCATTTCATCATCAGTCATCTGCCTCATCCCCATAAAGCATCTTTGAGAACCTGCTTCAATAACTTGTCAGACATTGACAAGGATTATGTGTCATGAGCCTTAAGCAATAGAGAAGAGGTGAGAGGGAGAATTCCTATCCTCATTCTGAATATTTTGGGTACGGGACGAATGACCCAGTTTCTCATAATATTCACCTTTATTCATAAACTTTAGTGCAATTTCAATCAATTCACTGTCAAGTCTGCAACTAGCCCCTATGGCTCCCCTTTTTAACTCCTTTTGGTTTTAACATCATTACAATTTCCTTTTTGGGACACACCTTTATGGTTAACCCATTTTCTTTCTTGGTTTAAACACCACTTTCCTTTAGTTTAAACACCACAACTTTGGGTTGACACATTCAGTGGTTATACACCCCTTCTTGGTTTAAACACCACATTCATTTGGTTTAAACACCACCCCCTTTCCTCTTTGGTTTAAACACAACAACTTGGGGTTGACACCTTCATTTGTTATACACCCCTTTCTTGATTTTGACACCATTTTTACCTTTCTTTCTTGGTTTAAACACCGCGATCTCTTTCCTTTGGTTTAAACACCGCTTCAATCAGTTTCTAGCTCTTTCCGATTTAAACACCATCCCCAATCATCTTTCTTTCAGTCTTAGTCCTCCGAACTATGAAGCTCAACCTTCCTTATTGCACTATAAGGATACGTAGGCACGAGGACGCGAATCCTTGGCAAGCACTTTTCTTTCTTTTCCCCCTTTCTCTCTCCGGTTCTACGAACTACGAGGCTCTGACTTTCTCATTGCACTATGAGAATATGTAGGCATAAGGTCCCCAGTCCTCCTCGAACACTCTCTTTCTAACCCATTTTATATTTTTCAGGTGCATGAAGATAGCAACATCCATCCAAGCAAGAGCAACCAAAATGGTTCCCATGGAGTACCATAGATGTGAGGGGTGCTAATACCTTCTCCTTGCATAACCGACTTCCTTACCAGTTTCTTTGTCCCCCCTTGGTTTTTATCGATATTTTACCTTCCCTCTTTTAGGATAAATAAAGTTAGATGGCAACTATGTTGTATGCTTGATCGTGCGACACATTTGAGTATATTTTCTGTCCAGTTTCACATGGTTGTTTGCTTCATAAGAGAGATGAAGAGATTCACAAGTATCAATGTCGAAAAGTCAAAGATTGATGCTCCAAAGAATTGATTATGTGTTTCTTTAATGTTTTGGTGTGTTTTGCTCTCAAAATGGGTATGGTAACCTAAAATTATGAAGTATAAAAGTATAAATACTAGGTTGAAAAAGCAGACCACACAAAACCCCGTCAGAGTGCTTAACGCGACTACTTGACAAAAAGGATCAAACCGCCAAAAACCACGATGAGCATGCAACCTCCTGTCTGGCCACCTCTAAGCACACTTTGACCGCACTAAGCGTGCAACCTCTAGCCTGGCCACCTCTAAGCGTGCTTTGACTATGCTAAGCCCAAATTCAACTTCTCGATTTCCAACAGAAATGCATCTTGAAGCTTTTCTTTTGCCTTTTAAGTGCCCAATGCTTCAACTATGTAAGGGAACCTACAAAATGAAATGAACATGATCAAACTCTACGATATTTACATGATAAAACTAAAAACCAATTATCTACTCTAAAGTTAAGGTCTTGCCATGAAATTCCAATTAAACCAAGTGAAAAGGGCCACAAAATACTGTTGATTATATACACAATTTGACCCTTATCAACTCTCCCCAACTTAGAACTTTGTTTGTCCTCAAACAAGAGTCTCAAAAATCTAAGGAAACAAACAACTTCAGAAAATTGCAAGGTCAACAAGATTTGAGAAAAGAAAACAAATGCATGGTTCAAATTCAAAAAGTACAAGAAAATCAATGCTTATCACTATACTACAACAACATCATGATCATGAAACAAGTTCTATCCATAAAAGACATGTCAAACATTCTTAAATGACACAAGTTCAAATATGAATCACACCTAACACACATCTTCAATTTGTGATGAAGAACAAAAATGAGGGGCTTGACTCACACATAACAATCTTGCTAACATCTAAGTCAAGTTATGCATTCATTCAAGCAATTCAAATTAAAAGCATAAAGCATGAATCACAAAGGACTTCAAGGGTTGTAATGTGGCTTGATTAACAAATAAGGGTCAATTCTCAAGGTAATTGAAACAAAGTTGTCAAACCTAATAAAGAATTCAAAAATCATATTCTTTTTCGCTTTACAACTTCATTAACCATTTTTCTTTTGCTCATTGGATATACCCTTAATCACAATTATTAACACAAAAATGTTTGCCACTTTTTCTTTTAAGCACTTTTCTTTATTTCTTCTCTTTTTTTCACAATTTTCTTTCTTTTTCAACCATGTTCTTTTTCAACAACTTAGCAACCAACCTTTTTTCCCCGACTTGAATACAACCAATCATTATAACTAAAATGCTCCCAAACTCTCTAAGGCAAAGGGATAAAATTCCAACCACAATTTATGGTTGATGGTTCAAGTGTTTCAAGAAACAATTTCATAATCCATTCAAAAATCGGTGGTGAACTAATTATTTATGCACAAGTTTCACAGTTCAAAAACCGATATGGATCCTGATATAAAGGCTCAAAGTGGTTAACTAATTCTCTCTCACTCACAGGGTAGGTTATTATTGGTCAAGTGGTTGTGCTCAAAATCAAAACATTTCCTTGATCATTTACATGCTTTACATAATTTAGCTCAAATGCAAGATTAAACATAAGAAAACCGAGTTAAAACAAGCATTATTGGTCTCCTGTGCATATAGTATAAGGGAATGTCTCCTCACAATTAGGCTATGAACTAAAGTGATTCAAAATATGAATAAGAACTGCAAAAGAATGAATGGCATATTATTTGCATAAATTATAAGTTTCATATCCATGCCATGTTTTAGAAAGCAATAAACATTTACCTTGCCTTTGTACATATTTTGAAGCACTATCATTACCATTACATTTGGATGCATCACTATCAATCATGGAAGCAACACCTCTGTTTCTTCAAGTCAATCAAACTTGGAACAAACAAAAAAAATGTAAAACTCCAATGACTTGAATTTAAACTAAACTACATAATAATAAAAAAAACTACACAAATTAAACTAATAACTTAATTGCATTAGACCAAAAACCACCATAAAAATTATGGTGTTCAAAAAGTCAAGGTGACATGTAATGCCACCAAAGTACTATCAACCCTCATCCATATAAAGGATGGACCAAACTCAGTATAAGCAAAAAAGCAAAACATAAAACAAAAGGATTATCCATCATTAGTCACTCATGCTTTCTCCTTCTTCACTTTCTTCTTCAACTGTTTCCCCACTTGTTTCCACTTCAACACCAACTGCTCCCTCCGGTTGAAATAGCCTACCCTCAGGCCAATTAGCATGAGCCCAAAATTCTTCTCGAGTACCAAGGTTATGATCAACATAATTCTCTCTAATTTGTAACTGCAGCTGATGCATGGAATCATGCATAAACATGAAATCTCTTTGGTTAGATTTAAGCATGTCCCATGTGTAGGAATAAGCAACTCTTTTATCAAAAACATGTTACTAAGTAGGAGGGTCCTGTGCATGTCTAACATGTTCTTGCCTTGGCGCACAATACTTCTCTATGTACCTGTCATTTACTTCACCATCAATGGTTTCATGAAACACAAATGGAAGTGAAACACGAGCCTTCTGGCACAATCCCATAATCAGACCTGGAAAAGCTAATATGGAAGGAGTTATGTTACCCAAATGATGACTGCTTGAAGCGATCATTTTCAAATCATTAGAAATTATCCTTGCCACATCAACCTACCTCTCATCAATAATGTAATATAACAAACATGCAATATCCATGGGAGTATAGGAAGTATGACTCTTGGGCCTTGTGTTGTAAAGGACCAAAGTCATTAATACCTTAGTAGCAGTGTTAAGATCATGCATGTTGAATTTTGTAGGACACCCCGAAGCATTAGTAGCATAAGTCCTACCTGGGATCACCAAATCATCCTTAACCAACTCAAAATTCAAATCTCCTTGGGCAAGCCTTTTTGCATACTGACACATCTCATCATATGGCAAGGTGAGAGGGTTTCCTAGGTATTCATTGATCGCATACATAGAAAAAGAAACTTGCCTTCCTCTCACCATGGTTGTGAAGGAGTAAGTCACGCCTTCAATGAGGTGTACATTAGCATAGAACTCCCAAACAATTTCGTAGGTTAAGCTGGTTGGCGGAGTCATCAACTTTTCCCAATTTTGTCCCTCAATAAGAGCTAAACAATCTCTAAACTGACCCTTGGGATTGGATATTAAATGTCCTATCTGACCAAATACTCCGGCTAGACAACTCTCTACACCTAAACTCATGTTCAACCCCTAAAAACTTGATATGGTTAAAAGGACCATCTTCGGGTCTATGTGTAGAGGATGACCTAGCAGTTGTCTTTTTTTCTTTTTGGAAGTGCCGAGTTTAGGACATGTAGCGGTAAATTCATGACCATCAAGCTACGGATAAGCTTAACGTTAATAAAACCAGAGTCGCCACCGCGCTTTTATTTTTTCCAAAGGAAAAGGGAAAATTACGAACAAAACCCAAAGATAAGAAGTTTTCAAATCAAAACTAATAAAATGCTAGAGATTACACGTAAGGGGGTTGGTTACACAGAGGGAAGGTGTTAGCACCCAAAGTGTCTTAGGTACTCCTAGGGAGCCCTTTTTCATGTGTGTATGTGTCTTTGGTATAAAATATGTTTGCAATAAATAGAGTGTGGGGATGAGAAGAGAATTCATTAATTATATTTTTGTGTTTGACAAGATCTTCGGACTTGTGCCTACGTACCAACATAAAAATGAGGGATGAAAACCTCGTAAATCGTGGTATCAATTTCAAAATGAGTGGATTGCTTTTAATCAAAATTTAAATTTAAAAGAGGCACTAAGGGCCTAAAAGAGTTTAAATGAGTGTTAGTTCTTTTTGTCTTTTGAAATTTTAATTTAATATGGTTAGATTCATTTACAAGTTTGATTTAAGGAAAGAGTTTTAAAATGCAATGGCATAATGCCAAAGTTTCTAATTTGCAATAAAGTCTAAGTTTAGAAATCACAAGCAAATACGGTTTTTGAAAGGGGAGGATAGATTTGAAATTTAAGAAATGAGAGGATATGAAAAGACTAATCCTAAGCAAAAATTAAAAGTTAAGAGTTGAAAAGATCTGACCAATGAGATGCAATCCAATAGACAAGAATGTCATATAAAAACCCATTTTTCCTTTGGACTTTAAGTCAAGCAATATCAACAAGCAAATAACAATATGAAGAGCAAGGCATCAAATAAAGATAGCCACATCCAAGCAAGCAACTTCACAGTCTTCTTCTTAATCTTCCAATGTATCAGATGACATACTCCTTGATTGGCTCAGAATAAGGCACTAGACACATGTTCAAAGTAACATTTGCATCAAGACCATGTAGCAGATGAATTCATGTGGATCCTAATACTTGCATCATATGGAAGTTCCAATCACAATAACTTGGTCTTAGAAGTGTTGGCATTGGCCAAGTCCTTTTGCATAGGGAATGTTGCCTAATTCTAAGTCCAATGCTCAGATCAAATCCAACAGTCCATACAAACATATTTTAGGGTTTTTGTTGTTTATTAAGTATTTTAAGGTCCTAAGACCACAAACACAAACAATATATACAAACACAATATATGGCTCAAGTGAGCAAAGTGAAAATGACATAAACATAAATAAGTTAAATGATATGTAAATGGAAAATGGAATGATAAATGACTTGAATTTAAATTGCATAAAGTAAATAACTTGAAATTAAAAGCAATAATAATAGAAGTTAGTCAAATGTTAGTGGATTAGATGTTAGTGAAGTTTTGCTTTTCAATTGATTAAGTCATTCTTTGGAGAACACTCAACCCTTTATTCACAAGCATGGATCCTTGAACCAAGACATCTTCCATAGGAAGGAAAAAATGCCAAGTTTCCACACAATACCATGAAAGGGGGGAGACTTACAATCTCACTTAATATAATGTTATGCCTTTATGGTCAAAATTTAGCGCCATGTTAAGCAATCGTAATTGGACTTATGTAGAAGTCACAACTATCTGAGGTCGGGCAGTAAATTTTTTGATGTTAATGTATGTTAGAGATATGGTATAATGAACCATACTCCTAAAACATACCACACACAAAAAGAAAATGATCAAAGGATGGACCTAATCTCATCCATACTTGTAGTGGTTCATCTAACACAAAGTTATTGATGAACCAATTAGCCTTAGGATATTGAGACTTCATTGTTCAATGAAAGGGATGAAATAGAATGGGATTGAAGATGAAGAGGGAGGGGAAATGAGATCAATACAAATTGGTCATGGGAGGAATTTTATCAAATTAAAATCATTCATTCATTGTGGGAGATGAAATGTACATTTCATCAATCCCCTAAATCCAATGATTGTAATCCAACAAAAAGTCAAATCAACCTTGACCAAGGCCCAAACACATAGTCAAACTTCACAAGTCAATAAAAATGGCTCAACATAATTTCTACACAATTAATCAATTAAAAATGCATTTAAATTGAATTATGTTTGATCAAAAACCTAAAACCTCTTCAAAACACCAAATAAATGGCCAAGAGATTTATCCTAGGTCAAACAAGGTCAAAGGACCTTAGACAAAAAAATTCATAATTTTTGAAAAGTCAGAAGTATTTTTAAACAATTAAAAATATGCATAAAAACAATTAAATCATAAAAAAATATCAAAATTAATCCAAAAAATAATTTTAATTTAGAAAATGAAAGAGGAAAATTTTTGAATTTTTTTGGTGAAAGTCCCATATTTTTTGGATTAAAAATGAAATTAATATGAATTAATTTAAAATAAGGGATTAAATGAAATAAACAGATAATAAAAAAAATAAGGGCCATATGATCTCTCCCTCATTAATTGAGGTGGGAGATCAGATGGTCAGGAGCGCGCGTTCCACATGCACATGAGTCAAACACGCTGCAGGCATGGTAATTACAATGGACGCGTGAGATTAGAAGATGAGACTCAGATCAGATGGTCCTGGACAAGCCATCACACCACCGGAGCCCTAGCTCCGGTCATCTTCTCCGGTGAAAGCCATCGGTCTGGTTCAAGCTTAACTCAAAGGAAAATGAAAAGTGAATATACTAATTTGAAGGAAAAATGCTCAGGAGCACGAATTTGGCCTCAATTTTCTCCAATTCCAAATATATAAAAAGATACAGGGACTTGGATTTTGAGGATCATGAACTGATTTGCTTCGATTTGACCTCAAAGCAACTCAATCTTCTTGCCTACATTGATAGTACTTCAGACAACCAAAAATCAATAAGAATGGTGAAGAATTGAGGGAGAATCAAAGAGATGAAAATTCTGAAAATTCACATTCAATGGAGCTTCAGATTGGCAAGATCTTGCATTCAACTATGCTTGGCCTTACTTCAGATGCTTGTTGGAAGTGAAATGGATCAATGAAAGGTATGGACTCTTGGAGTTTCAATCTCAAAATAGATGGAGAACTGAAACTCGATTTTTAAAGAAAATCTTCAAGCTTATCCTTCAATGGTGAGGGTTTGGGGTTGCAGGTTCAAAGCTTGGGCATGAGGTCCTTAATTCTGAGCAAAGAGGGTCTTATTTATAGGCCATGAGATTGATTTCCACGCACTTCCAATTTTGGCAACAAAATGAAAATTCTCTTTCCATGCTTGCATGGACGTGTGCTAGGCCCATCAAGTGATGTAATCTGATCCATAATTGAGTGTGAATCATGTTGAAACCATGTTAGAAGTCCATGCAATTGTGTATGAAAAGTGGAAGTGGAAAACATCCAAATGGTCCTTCAACTTACACCCATGCGCAAGTCCTTCATACTTTGGCCAAATGAGGTGATCTTGGACTTTTTGAAAATGTGAGATCAAGGGGGACAACTTTGATCTTGAACAATTTTTCATTTGAATCTTGGATTATGATGAATTTTGTGGTGGAAGTTTGGGAAATCAAACATATTTGAAAATTTTCTAAGTCGCAAATCAAATGTTCACTTCTTCCACCTTGAATAACTTTTCCTATGGACTTAAAATGAGAAAAGTTCCTTCATTAAAGTTGTATCTATTTCAAACCTATTTAATTTGTTCAAAAATTTGACGTCATTTGGATTTGGCATGAAGGAGTTATTCATTTTAGAAGTTGAGGAAAATCACTTGTTCAATGGTATTGGCCCAAAATGACATATAATGTTTCCTTTTGGCACATGCATTTGCAAGTTGAATTTGAACTTTCTCCAAACATAAAAGTTGAAGTATACCTCTTTAATTTGATCATATAATTTTAATGTATTTCATATCATAAAAATTGAGCAAGTTATGGTCTTGGGAAGTTGACCTCCAAACTAGGGTTCAGACAAAATGACCTATAATCTTTCACCATAAAAAATGACTTTCCAAGCAAAACTAGCTCTTGACTTCAACATAAAAGTTGTTTGAATGTCATTTTTAGTAAAATTTCTCTTGGAATAATTTTCATATAACAAAAAATGTAGGAGATAGGGTCTAGGGAACCCCAGTTTTGACTAGTTGACTTTCTCTGATCAACCACCATGAACTGTCTTGCTAGCTTGGCATTCTCTTGACTTTTGGGACTCATGGAGGATCATATATGTGCAGGATGATGTAATGTGAAGTATCCCTTGAAATATTTGATTAATTGTTAAGGAAACTTATTGAAGAAGTTACCCAAGATACCTAGATGATTTAGGGTTTCCAAGGTAAACAAACTCCAAACTCTTGATGATTTCTTGATCAAAATAATATGTGAAGATCACGGGGATCCATATATGATACTTATAGCAAAAGTGAACCAATTCTTGATTGTGCTACTTGCATTGAGGGTCTCAAACCCTAAATATGAACTTGATAGAGCATAGGTGAGCATACACACTACCTACAAAAGCAACAAAGTATACATTGCCATATTTTTTGGCATTTTGGTTAGTAAACAAAGAAAAATGAAGTATGATACAATCAAATATGCTTTGTGATCTCTCCCAATGCAAACCCAATGGATG
Source organism: Lathyrus oleraceus (assembly GCF_024323335.1). Taxonomy (NCBI): domain Eukaryota; kingdom Viridiplantae; phylum Streptophyta; class Magnoliopsida; order Fabales; family Fabaceae; genus Lathyrus; species Lathyrus oleraceus. Next base: position 226,975,551 of record NC_066584.1, read on the forward strand.
AGGGGTAATGAGGATGCCAAGGGGTGATCCCAATGCTAATGCATATGATTAGATAGCATGAGGGATCTTAGGGTCAAAATTGGGGTCTTACAGGACCCATCTGTAAAAAAATCAGAAAAACCAACACAAACCCATCATAAACAAATACAAATCCCTAAAAAAGTCCTTATGCATTCCTTCTCGACAACACATCAAGTCTAAACATCACTAAAAGTACATAAACAAGAAATTGAGCAGCAGCAGGTGTGCTAAGCATCACACTTTGTGCTTAGCTCAAAAACATGCTTCTGTGTACTGTTTGCACAAAGCTTCTCAACCTAAATAGTCTTAACCATAATTACTCAGAAAGCTAACTGTCACATTTAGACTTTAATTTACCCGAAAACAGTTTCAATCTTGAACTGAATAATAGTACCATTTGCTCGGGTTTGGAGTTTTTTCTAACAATTTTCTTGTCATGATACCTCTAAACTTTCTGCTTGTATAACTTATTGGAATCATAGGCTTGAAGTCTTGGTTCATCAATCTCATGCAACCGTAACTTCCTCTTTTCTCCAGATAACTTGGGATCAAAGTTTAAAAACTCCAATGCCTATAATTCTTTATGCTCTAGTTCCACCGGAAGATGACAAGCTTTCCCATAAACCATCTAAAAAGGGGTAAGGCCAATTGGAGCTTTATAAGCGATACAATACACCCACAAAGCTTTATCAAGCTTGAGAGACCAATCCTTTCTTGAAGCAGACACTGTTTTCTCCAAGATTTTCTTTATTTCTCTATTGGACACCTCAGCTTGGCAATTTGATTGCGGATGATATGGTGATGCAACTTTGTGTTTAACACCAGAGTGCTCTAAGGCTTTCTCTAACTGTGAATTACAAAAGTGTGAACTGTTCGTGTAAGCCCTAGAGGTAAATACTTTTGGTACTTGTATCGAATTATTTATTAATAATAAAAGGCTTTTTCTTTATTACGTTTGTTTAATAAAGTCCCTAGAATAGCTAGTCCGTTTAATGTATCAAGTGTGACTTGACAGTGAGATCACATTAAACATAAGGACACTATTCTTAAAGTATCCGTAGTCGAGCTTTATTGTGAAGTAGGATAACATTAAAGCATTAAGACTATTATGTATATAGACTGATGATCACATCTCATGGATCATGGATAAGGAGTTATCAAGTCTTAAACATAGGTATGAATATTAGGAGTAATATTTATACTGGATTGACCCGCTATGAGAATACTATATAGAATGTTATGCAAAGTGTCATAAGTTATTCTCATGGTGATAATGGTGTATACCACCCTTCGACCTGAAACCACTATGGACCCTAGATGTAGAGTCGAGTGCTTTATTGCTGATCAAACATTGTCCGTAACTGGATAACCATAAAGACATTTGATGGGTACTCCACGAAGCATGTTGAGGGACATGAGTCACCTAGATGGAATTTGCCCATCCTGCATAACATGATAAATGTCTATGGCCTAATATTGAATTGGACAAGGATGACACGGTCTATGCCTTGTGTTCAATATAGACATAAGGGTAAAAGGGTAATTATACGCATAAGTATTATCACAGAAGGAATTGTCAGATCACATGACATTTTCATGTCTTGGGTAGCAATGATGTGTTGCTAGATACCTCTCATTGTTTATTATGTTAAATGCGTGATTTAATATAATCGCCAATGTCACAAAAACCTACAGGGTCACACACAAAGGATGGATTGATGAGAGATAGAGTAACTAAGGAACACCGTAAGGTACGGTGCACTTAAGTGAATTGTAGAACATCGTAAGGTACGGTGTACTTAAGAAGAATACGAAATATGGTAAGGTACCACACGCTTAAGTGAATTTGGCATATTATAAGATATGGGCCAAATACACTTAAGTGGGCTTTTTAACTTGAAGCCCACACAAGTGGTTCTATAAATAGAACCCTTGTGCAGAAGCATTCATTGCGGTTGTATTATTTTCGTTTTCTCTCTCTCTCTCTCTCTCACTCAAAGCCTTCATTCATAGCAGCTAGCACTGAGATTGAAGGAATCCGTTCGTGTGGACTGAGTAGAGACGTTGTCATCGTTCAACGTTCGTGATCGCTCCGTAGATATGTATCAAAGGTTTCAATCATCGGAAGAGATTTACATCAAAGGTTTCAATCGTCACAAGAGGTAACCTTTCTATCACTGATCATAGGCTTGAAGTCTTGGTTCATCAATCTCATGCAACCGTAACTTCCTCTTTTCTCCAGATAACTTGGGATCAAAGTTTAAAAACTCCGATGCCTATAATTCTTTATGCTCTAGTTCCACCGGAAGATGACAAGCTTTCCCATAAACCATCTAAAAAGGGGTAAGGCCAATTGGAGCTTTATAAGCGGTACAATACACCCACAAAGCTTTATCAAGCTTGAGAGACCAATCCTTTCTTGAAGCAGACACTGTTTTCTCCAAGATTTTCTTTATTTCTCTATTGGACACCTCAGCTTGGCAATTTGATTGCGGATGATATGGTGATGCAACTTTGTGTTTAACACCAGAGTGCTCCAAGGCTTTCTCTAACTGTGAATTACAAAAGTGTGAACCTCCATCACTAATTAACACTCTCAGAGTACCAAAACGGGTAAACATATTTTTCTTTAGAAACTTGATCACTGTTTTTCCATCGGCCTTTTATGAAGCAATCGCTTCAACCCACTTGGAAATGTAATCGAATGCCACCAAAATGTACTCATTTGAGAAGGACACAAGAAATGGACTAACAAAATCAATACCCCAACAATAAAAAACTTCCACCTTCAACATGCTTTGTAAAGGCATTTCATTTTGTTTGCTTATTCCTCCGACCCTTTGACAACTATCACATTTCTGAGCATGCATATGTGCTTATTTTGAATAAGGGAGGCCAATAAAAGCAATTAAACAAGCATTATCAAAAGCAATTATTATGGGTTCAGTTACCAGTTACCAGTTTTCCAATCAGAAGCAATTATTATGGGTTCAGTTACCAGTTTTTCTTTTAAGTCCTCAAAAGCAATTAAACAAGCATTATCAAAATCAAAATACTTATCTTTGTTGAGCAGGTTGCTCGACGATTGGAAATTTTTGAGAAGTCTTTGATGAATTTCTGATAGAATTATGCATGTCCCAAAATTCTTATGATTCCTTTGACATTCAATGATGGTGGAATCTTCTCATCACTTCAACCTTTTCTTTGTCAACTTCAATGCCTCTGAAAGAGATCTTGTGACCAAGAATTATGCCTTCAGTGACCATAAAGTTGCATTTCTCCCAATTTAGAGCCAGATTAGTTTCCACACACTGCTTTAGTATGGTGTCCAAATTTCTCAAACATAATTCAAAAGAATGACCAAATACAAAGAAGTCATCCATGAAGACTTCATTCAATGCATTTCTCGATTAAATCAGAAAAGATGGCTTGCATGCATCTTTGAAAAGTTGCAGGAGCATTACATAACCCAAAAGGCATTCTTCTATAAGAAAAAACACCAAAAGGACATGTAAAAGTCGTATTCTCATGATCTTTTGGGTTGACGGTAATTTGATTATACCCGGAATAAACATCCAAGAAAAAATAGAATTCTTGACCAGAGAATCTTTCAATCATTTGATCCATAAACAATAAGGGAAAATGGTATTTTCTAGTGGCTTGATTAAGCCTCTGGTAATCTATACACATCCTCCATCCCGTCACAGTTCTTGTCAGAATCAACTCATTATTTTCATTTGTAATCATTTTCATCCCTCCTTTCTTGGGTACCACTTGCGTATGACTCACCTAAACAATATTCGAAATAGGATAAATCATGTCGGCCTCCAATAATTTCACTACTTCTTTCCTTACTACCTTTTTCATAGTAGGATTCAAACGAAGTTGTGGTTGAGCTATCGACTTGTAATCCTCTTCCATCATGATTTTATGCATACAATAAGCTGGACTTATTCTTTTCAAGTCGAAAAGTTCCAACCCATAGCCTTTTGATTTTTCTTCAAAAGTTCAATCAATATTTTGTTTTTCATTGTTAGAGACTCGAACTGCTGACATCCGCCACAGGGTAAATCACCGCCTCTCAAGCCCCAACTGATTCTACCATAGAGGCCAACGATAGACAATAACCCTCCGAACACATCTTACAACTTTCATCGTACTGTGCTCTCTAAAGAGAAACTCTTCTCGAAATATCAAAGGGTGCTGAGTTGGAATCCCATTCAAACAAGGATTCTTGTGGTTGCGGAAGATCCAGCTACAGGAGAACCGAGAACGAAAAGCTTCTCCCCCCCTTTATCCGCCCGACTCTTTGCTCTTAAGAATGTTGGTTTAAATTTAAGAATGAGTAAGCACTGCTAATAATCACAAGTTTGTGAGCACCCTTTTCCAGAAACACATACTTCAAATGTGAGGGTAGCATCTTCAGTGCAAGTTTAGAGTCATCTTTCTTTAACTCATCTTTCAATTCTTCAACTTTGGCTTCAAGAGGAAGAACTTCTTCCAATGACTCAAGTTCTCTTAAGCCTTCTTAAATCTATTTTTCTTCATCTTCATTAAGAACTTTGAGTGAATCAGTAATATTTTTCTCAAGTGGAGTGGATAAATGAACTTGTCTTTTCACATCCATTATGGCTTTATCGGTGGAATCCATCCGGAAACAATCTCCTTTATCTTTTGAGTGTTTCATGGCTTCAAAGAGGTTGAAACACATTTCTTCATCTTGAACTCTAATCTTCATTAAGCCATCATCAATATCAATCACCATTCTTGTGGTTTTCATGAAAGATCGACCTAGAATCAAAGGTGCATCATCATCTTCTTCCATGTCTATAACAACAAAATCAATAGGAAACAAGAACTTTTCCATCTTAACTAAAACATCTTCAGCTACTCCATGCAGACGAGTGATAAACTTGTTGTCCAATTGTAATGTCATGTTTGTTGATTTCATTTCAGTGTTACCTAACCTTTGAATTGCAAACAACGAAATCAAGTTTATGCCAGAACCCAAGTCAATTAGTGCTTTGCCAATGTATACATTTCCTATGGTGACATGTAATGTAACCCTCCTAAGATCGGTTTCTTTCTGTGGGAGAGTTCTTTGAATGGTGGCACTATAACTAGCATCGAGTTTGATGGTTTCTTTATCCGTGTACCTCATTTTCTTTGTGAGAATTTCCTTCATAAACTTAGCATAAGTTGGCATTTGTTCAAGATCTTCAGAAAATGGAATATTTATCTACAAACGACTAAATATATCCAGAAACCTTACATAATTCCTTGCGTTGTCTTTCTTGGAAGGAACATGTAGATAAGATAGGTGTTGAACCAGAATACTCTTCATCTTTTCCTTCTCCTTTTGATTTTTTTTCTTCTTTTCCTCTCTATTTTTCTTTTCTAACTCTTCTTTTTTAAGTTTCTCACTTTCAACGAATGCTTCCTCTTTATTTTTGTCTACTCCAACCTCATCTTTTTCTTCTTCTATTTCTACCACAACTTCCTCATTCTCAACATCATCACCAATGCCTTTGCCAATTTCTCTACCACTACAAGATAGAATCGACTTACAATGCTCTTTCAGAATTATCTTGAGTATTTTAAGAAAATGTTCCTTTTTGTTGATAAGCTAATTTCTTAGCTAATTAACCAACTTAAGTTTCAAGATTCTTGATGGTCTCCTCATTGCTCTTTTGATTTTCCATAGACATCTGCATGAATTGATTCAAAGTATCCTCAATCTTAGAAGGTCTTTCTTAGAGTGGTATCTTGATCAACCAACTCCACCCTTGGCCATATTGTGCATTATTTCCTCTCTGTTGATAACCGAATTTATTTTGATACAGTGCTTTCCTTTGTTGGTATTGATTTTGATTTCCCATATAATTCACCTCTTCATTAACCGGAGAACAATAACCAGTTGGATGACCTCCATTGCACAATTCACAAAAAGAAACTTGTTGATGTTTGATAGGAAGCTTGTGCACCTCTTCGAGTTATTGTGGAAGCTTTGACATTTCCTTTGTAAGTTCTTACACTTTTTAAGATAACAACTTATTTTGCACCAAAATTGCATTATTTGTCCCCAATTCAATAATTCCAACTTTCTTTTGTGTAGGCCCTCTATTGTGTTTCCCTTGGTGATCCTTTAGTGCCATTAGATTAATAATTCCTATTGCATCTTATGCATTCTTAGACATCAAAGAACCACTCGCAGTCGCATCCAAAAGAAGTTTTGGTTGCGGTTGAATTCCATTGCAAAATATATGGATTTAAGTAAGTTCATCAAAACCATGGTTGAGACATTTTCTTAGCATTGACTTGTACCTATCCCATGCTTCATTGAGAGATTCACTTGAACCTTAAGAAAATACCGCAATTGAAGTCTTGGCCTCCATAAATCTGTTGTGTAGAAAGAATCTATCAAGAAATTTCTCCTCTAGCATATTCCAATTTGCCATTGTTTGAGTTGGTTAATCAAGATCCCACTCTTTCACTTTTTCGATCAAAGAATGAGGAAACAATCTCATGAACACTTGTTCCTCCTTAGCTTCTAGAGCACCAAGTGTGCCGTCAATCTCATAGAATTTGTTGAGATGAGTATATGGATCTTCATGGTCAATACTGGTAAAAGGTTCTGTCTTTATTTTGAGACCATTAACAAACATTTACATCTGTTCAGTCTGATTCATATTATGAGTTGGGCAAGCCACCAGGACCCTTTTGAATCTTTTGTAGGCATCTCCCAAAGACTCACCCTCCTTCTGTTTGAAGTTCAAGATTTCATACCTTTTTCTCAGAAATACTGATGCTGGAAAATACTCATTTAAGAAAGCCTTTTCCATCTCTTCCCATGATGTAATACTGCCAACTAGGAGAGAATATAACCATTCTTCTGCCTCTTCAGCTAAAGTGAACGGGAACATTCTTAACTTCTTTGCTTCATCAGTATGACCATCAATTTTCAAAGTAATACTTATGGTCAGAAATCTCTGCAAGTGTTTGTTTGCATCTTCATTCACCTTTCTGGTGAAAGATTTTCTTTCAAGTTGATTGATTGTGCTTGGATGTAGTTGAAAATTAGTCACATTCACCGGTTGGATGACAATTGTTAATCTATCACCCTGTGCATTTGCACCTCCATAGTCACCAAGGAGCCTTTCTGGAGGTGGAGGGTTTTCAACCATTGTTTTTGTTTCTGAGTCTGAATCTGAGTGAACTTCCTCTTCAGAATTCAGTCTAGCCAATCTAGCTTGTCTGAGTCTCTGGTGAAGGGTTCTCTCGATTTTTGCGTCAAAAGGAAATCCAGCTGATGGATCTCCTCGCATAAACATATTAGACAAATTAGTGAATGAAATTATATAAATGACAGAAAAATAATTTTATTGCAAAGCAACACAATTTTAATTAAACTAAAACCAAACTCTATATTTTGGCAGTCCCCGACAATGGCGCTAAAAACTTGATCAGAAAAATAGGAAATGTATTATTTTGCCTCTTGCAGTAGTAATAAAGGAGAAATTCTCTGAATGTCGATCTCAAGGACTGCGTGTTAATATCGAGTTCGAATAATCGTTCAATTAAACAAAAACTAGTGTTGGGGGTTTTAGATTCAAATTTATAAAAATAATGGAAAATAAAATAAATAATATTGTAAAAAGGGTTTTCAAGGTAAACGAACATGCCATGGAAGGTATGTAATTTGTCTCTGTAACAACTCTGAGGCACTATTGCATCAACAAATATCAATTAATTACTACCAGTCCTCAAGGGTATTTTTTCCCAAGGCCTTGGTGAGAAAACCTTTAATCGTTCAACCCTAATCTCCATGTCCATAGAATATTACCGGTGAAATTAAGCCTTAATATATAGAGAATCATCTGGTTCATATAGGGTATCCCTAGTCCTAGGTGATATCTACTGCAGAAATCTTATGAAAGCATTATCAATGGCGGTCTAGTCTAATTGATAATAATACAACAATCTCACTTGTTCCGAAAGAGAAAGCATTAAACACATCAAAAGGTTATGGTAATTCTGAAAAACAATATTGTCATTGCAAATGTAAACTCAAAGTCATTATAGATTCAAATCAGGGACACCCCCATAGCATTGAGGGGTTTAGCTACTCATATTGTTAAAAATAAATTCAAGTTAAAAATTAGACATTACAAGTGATTGAATAACTTGGATCTTCAATTGCATCCGCTCATGAAAATCTCCCGCTCTCTGAATTCCTTGATCTCTCCAATTTTTAATCGTGTAAAAATTCTTCGTCCTGGTTCCTCATCCCCTTCATTCCTCGTAAACACTCTCCTAAATAGTGAAAATCCATTGGCACTGGTTGGAAATCCTCAAAACACCCTTTCAGCTCAATACTTGAAAAAAAATAGAAGAGCAAAAAGAATAAGCGGGTCAAAGGGTGGTATACATCACTATCACCATGAGAATAACTTATGACACTTTGCATAATATTCTGAATAGTATTCTCATAACGGGTCAATCCAATATAAATATTACTCCTAATATTCATACTTATGTTTAAGACTTTATAACTCTTTATCCATGATCCATGAGATGTGATCATCAGTCTATATACATAATAGTCTTAGTGCTTTAATATTATCCCACTTCACAACAAAGCTCGATTACAAATACTTTAAGAATATTGTCCTTATGTTTAATGGGATCTCATGATTAAGTCACACTTGATACATTAAACGGACTAGCTATTCTAGGGACTTTATTAAACAAACATAATAAATAAAAAAATCCTTTTTATTATTAATAAATAATTTGATACAAGTACCAAAAGTATTGACCTCTAGAGCTTACACCAACAGTAAATGCGTATGATAGAGTGTGTATTGATCTTACAAGATATAATTTTTTTTTGGAAACTTTTTTCCCACTGCGCACCGCCCCACCTTAAAATCCAAATGATCGTATTATGTGTATTGGGTGGCTTCCAAAATCATGACACTTTGTTCAAGTTTTGAAATCGGGATGCCTTATACCACTTACATTATGGGAGTGGACGACTCATTCAACAATAAAAGTTGAGACTTGGCTGGACCAATTTTTAGAAAGGATGCAAGAGTTCACCAAATTGAGCGACATTGAAAGAGAATCAAATGCATAAAAGTCAAATGGGAGACCACTCATACTTATAGATTTAGCTGGTGAAAAATCTTTCGTTTTGTTTTAGTTTTTCGTCATCAATTAATTGTGTGTAATTATGTATTAATATTAATGAAATGTAATATATACAATTTCAAATATTTCAATACATTTTAATGTTTGTCAAAAAATTTGTCCATTTTCCAAATAAAACACATAAATTATGTTTTCTGTCTGGTTCAAGAGAGGTTCCGGAGATGCATATCCAGAATAAGACAATAGGGTGGTACCTGAGATGCATAACTGAAACCTCCACTGATACAGGATAGAACTTTTGAGGTCTATATTTGTCTACAACTTCTATAAATATAGGCTAATGCTTTTTATTTCATACAAACATAAGATGTCAAAAATGTCGCAAATGAACATCATCTGGTATGTCACAAATGTCTCATTTTCCAGCGCGACACCCAAGAAAAAAATTTAAGATCAATGAGTACACCTCTTTTGCAAATCTATAATATGAAGTGAAAATCTCCCACCTTACGGAGATAATTGAAAAATTATGAAGTTGTTGGCATGAAATTTCGACATCATGGGTTCAATATAAAAGATCCAGTAAAGTACTTAAAGAAATGGAGCAAAACGCTAGCATTTTGACAGTTGAGATTTTTGGGTCCAAGGGTGATGAAATGTCTATAGTGGATTGAATTTAAGGACTTAGAACACTTTTTAAAGTTAGTTCTCAGGAAGTTCGACAAAGGCAGTTTGAAGCAAAATGTCCCAACCTAATCGTGTAACTGTCTGAGAGTCTTATCCATGCAACAAGACATGTGGAAACATGTCGGTGAGGTCGAAATCAAGTTAGTCGATACATGTCAATTAGTAGGATGAAAGTTGTTATAGACAGTTACTCATGTATTAATATAAATAATGATTCTAGTGTTAGGATTCAGGGTGATAATTTCATTATACAAACACTCAAACACTCAAAGTACCAAGCAATAGAGAGAAATGAGTCACTGAGAGAATGTATGATTTTGCATACCACCATTTACATATTTGATACAATTTCTTATGTTTCTTGTTCTTTACCTTTATTGCCCAGGAAGTCACTTACTTTTTGTCTTCATTTTGCAAGGATTTTGACCTTGTCGAAATCCCTTTATTCCCTTACTTTTTACAAGTTTAATCTTTATTTTTCTATAAAATTAGAAGTTCTTTTACAATTACAACACAATCAAACATCTTTTTTGGATAATTTAAACACTATGTCATAGGATTCACTAGTCAATCCTGTATATTTTTTTCAAAGAGACTAGTGTTTGTTTACTAAATTTAGGGGTAAACAGAAGCTCAGGTACCGTTCACCATCAATTAACAATGAATATAAGATTGAGTTCAATAATTATGATCTCAAGACAGATGCAAATGTAAGGGATACGTGAAATACAATTTTCCGTTGTGAAACAAAAGTTCTGATCGAGGTGGAAACAACGATTTTAAGACCGATCAAAGATATTGTGAAGATGTTGAAGCGTCCACCTGGATGTTGAAATGTAATGTCTGATTTTATGTTAACATCACATATATAATGCTGATTTTATATTAGGAATAATAATTTTATTTGTCAAAATACAATTTTTTGATTTTCTACTTCTGTATTTGTTTCAGTATGCTACGGAGATGCATCTACATACAGATTTCGAAGATACATCTTCGGATAAAAACAACACATTCCTAGGACGTGACTCAGAATTGACCTAGGATGTGTGTATTTGAGGTGCATCTTCGAAATCTAGGAACATTTTTATATTTTTACGCGGTACCTTAATAATATATAAGATGCATTAAAATATCTCCTCTGGATTATGCCCTCACAAAAAAAACCACTTATTATATTTGAATTCACATGAGAGAGTAGTTTATTCTAAATAATTTTATAAAATTGATTTTAATTAAAATAAATTAAATTATATCCGTCTCATAAAATTTGTTTTATTTACACATTTTCTCTCTCTCTCTCATTTATGATATTAATGCAATATTTATTATTATTTTTTCCTATTATACTACACTATTTTTGAACTTTCACATTATTTATCTACTAATTAATAAGAATATTTTAATAAATTATATTAATTTTACTATTAAAATCAACATATTAATCATTTTCTTAAAAATAGAGGGTTTCAAATAAAACATTTTTATTAGAAGGATGGAAATTTAGAATGAATTCGAGAGACTCCAAACTAGAACCAAGCTGAATCAAACTTTCAAAATCGCGTTCTGTTAATTTCATTCAATTCTTCGCACCATTGCTGCTGGCTTTTCTCACATTCATTCATTCCCCCAATCGCGCTTTCATTGCTTTGAGAACAATTCTCAAACAACGCAATTCAAAACCTTTAGGTTAGACTCACTCATGGACGGTAAAGATGAACCACATTCATCACTTCCATGGCACTGGATAATTGAATCCCTAGCAGGTTTCAAAGAAACTCCCTTATCCACTCTACAAGGTTCTATCCAATCCAATTATTTTCTTAATTTTAACTATTTTGTTTTTAAATTTTCAGATTGGATTATTAAATTCACAATTCGTCCTTTTTTTCTAGGTTTGATTGATGCTGCACCTATTAGGCATGATGATTTTTGTGAAAATACAAAGGAATTGGTTGCTTTGAGGTGTTTGGAGGAACTTTATGCTCCGTTTTCTTCTTCAACATTGGATTCTTCAGTTGAACTTGATTCTTCACGATCTTGTGAAGATGTTCTTCGAGAAATATTGCATGAGGTAAACAATTTAAAATCTTCATTCTTATTTTTATGTTTGATTTAAGGGAAAATTGCATGGACCATTGTTAAACTATGTAAAAATGTCACTCTAGGTTTGGATTGATGGAATGAAATAGTATGAAATGAGATTCCATTGTTTGGATCAATTAAAATCGGATGGAGCGGAATGGAGTGGTATGGATTCCATTCCATTCCATCACTTACCATCATATTTCTTCTCTCTGATTTGGTCGGAATGGAGAATTTGTCTTGCTCCGTCCTAAAATACCCAAAAGAAGGAATGAAACTTTGGTTCCTCTCCACTCCACTATGTTTCTTTCCATTCTGCTCCATTCATTTAATGATATCCAAACATAGCCTGTCTAGTTTTCAAATGACGGTTAACCTTCATTATTTGTATTTTTAGTTTACATAAATGACACTTATTAAGTATGTGTTTGTTTCTGCGTTCAATTGCCGTATCACCGCGCGTGTAGCATATTCAACAGTTCCTAGCTTAGTAAAATTCACGTTAAAGTGGCATCACTGCGCATCCAGCATAGTCAACAATTCCTAGCTTAGTAAAATTCACGTTAAAGTGGCATCACTGCGCATCCAGCATAGTCAACAATTCCTAGCTTAGTAAAATTCAAGTTGAAGTGGGGTTGGGACGTGCGAATTTAATCGCAAATGCCAAACCAAACAAGTAATAAAATGTCACTCATGCTCCCATTTGTTTTCAGATGACCTACCTTATTTGGGTTCGTTGTTGACAATGTTTTAAATAAAAGTATGCTGCTGCAATATGGACCACAGCATCATGGTATTTGATGTTTCTGACTACAATGTAGGAGTACCACAATTTAGGCCACATTTGACCACGATTATCTGCTTTATCGAAGACTGTGATTCCGATTTGAAACCTTTCTATCATTTTCGTAACATAGAATTTTAAACGCTCTGCCTGCCTTTTCTTGTAAGCAGTAGCAATCGTGGCCTTACCTGCAGTCAGAGAGGTGTCTCATATGGATTCAGTTCATACTCTCCTGCAATGAGTAGCGTTTTCTTTTTTTTATGCAGAATATCATAGATGGTTCCGTTTAGCCTGTATATGTAGCTATAAAGAATTAGACCATAATCTTTTCTTCATCAGAAGGATCTTATGCGGCCAATAATAATGTATCAAACACTTGGGTTAATTAGCCTCCATAAATTTGTTTAGAAGGGACAGAGAACTTTCATCAATAGTGATATGGACTCTGCTTAGATTTTCTACCAAAAAACAAAATATAAACTAATATAGTAACACCAACAACAAATATTGAGAATCCAAGTGCTATCATCAAAATTGTAAATTTACTGATGCCTTTCTGAATATTCTTCCAGCTGTTGTGCTTCAAATTTTGAAGAAAAAAATTACTGATAATTGATAAAGCAGAAGTTTGATTCAGCTCTATATAGATCTGTTAGTTGCAGTCTGCAGAGTTGTAATTAGAAACCGTATGTTTTTGGAGTAAAACTTAGTGAAGAGCATGTTATTAGCCTTTTCAATTTTTAAGTCAATGTTTTCTACTGACTAAAACTTCAAGCAATTGCTTGATCTGGGATTGATGCAACGATACTTCTGAAATTATGCTTGCAATATTGTGTTAGAAGCGTTATATATGTGTTTATTACCTTGATTGATATAAGATGTAGGAGCTTTATTCACATGATGTACATATCACCTTACTGTATTTATAATGTATTTACATGAAGTACTATGAATGCTCAAGGATGTGATTGAGCAATCTCTCCTTAATTAGTAGCTAATTGATGTTTCTATACAACTAAGAGATATATTAGTATGTGACTCATTATAACAGTTATGCTAATTAAGTTTGAGACAAAATCTTTTCTTTCTGCTTATATATAAATCAGGTGCCTTTATCAAATCTGAGGATTGCTGGAGGAAAGCTATTGAAATGGGATGTTAACCCATTTATTACAGACAAAAGAGCTGGGAATGTGAAATGTCACTTAGAGAAGGTGATGAGAGTGTCTTTTGTTTTACCTATTGAGAAATATAAAAAGAAAAATAGCTGCTTTGCCCTCTCCCTTTTGAAATTTGTATTGTGTCATTCACGTCTTTTATTTGGTTTGTGCTTCTCATTTTGATGAATAGCTGAAAGAATCAATATTGGAAGGTACACTGCCACTTACCGATCACTTAAAAGAGAGGAGTGGGTTATTTCAAACGAATCGGAATCGGCCTCATACAGTATGTGTGAATGATGGTAAATGCAATGATCATTCAGTGAAGGATGATGGGAACTCAACTTATGCAGAAGACATGGGAGCAAAAGAAAACTCAGTGTCCATAGTATTAGAGGATGGCAACAAATCTTCGAAAGAAGATTTACCTAATAATAAACGTTTATCCTCTAAGAGGAATAGGGTTTACTCGGCTGATAAGCATTTAATGAGTTGCTTTAATGAAAAGCAGGCTTGTATAAATGAGCGTGATGAACTCTTAACTACAAAAAAGATTAAACATTGGGCATCGACAAATTTTGATTCCAAGAAAGAAAAGCAAGTTTCTCGACTTGAAAAAGAAGTGTCAGAAAACTCGACTGAAAAAGTTCTAATTTCTGAGAGTGTAGGGCATCACACCGAAAAGAAAAACAGGGAAGCTAAAAGTGGTGGATCCTTAGAGCCTAGTTATAATAGGTGCTCTGCTTCAAATATGTGTCAGTCAAGTGGTCAAAATGAAGCCTTTCATGCTGAATCAGATATTGCCTATAAGGCAACTTTGACGCCTCAGCAGAAAACTTCTGGAGGTAAACCCCAGTCTGAACATGAACTAGATTTGCAACTTAAAGATTTAAATTGTTCCCAGCAGACAGCTAGTAGTGTTAAAGCTCAAGATGATACTGGTAATGGCTGTGGGATAGAGATACCAGGTGATACAGTTGTGTACCCAGGTGAAAAGATTAATCTCGTAATGAAAAAGCACAAAAAGAGAAGTCTTGATACAAAGTGTAGCGAAGGCGGTCGATTACCAGTTTGTGAAGCGGTTACTGGCCCACTATTGGTTCCTGAAAGTTGTATTGGCATGACGACTAATATTTATCCTCAGCATACATCCGGAGTTGATCCTAGCCATAATAAATATATAGATGAAACTAATTATACTGTACATGTTGAGCCCATTCCAACATATGATGGTAATGCAATTAAAATTCAGCATATAACCAATCAATCTCAAATCCAGCAGAAGGAGCCAAATGTTGCATCTTTAAATGTATCTCGGAAGCCAGTTGCTAATGACAAAGTTGTAGTTGATACTGTCAATGATTGTGTAGCAGAGTTATCAAATGATAGTGATGAGTATCACAACGAAAAGATTGATCTTGTAGCCAAAAAAGATGAATTCCTGAACTCCCAGCACACTTTTGGTCAAGATTTGCCAGCAAAGACTGAATCGACCAGACAAAATCTTTGCATGAAGTGCAATGAAGCTGGGCAATTACTGGTTTGTAAAACTACCACTTGCTCATTGATGGTGCATAAAAACTGCCTGGGTGCATCTGCTCAGTTGGATGCAAAGGGAAACTTCTTCTGCCCATTTTGTGCTTATTCTCACACTATTTCAGAATATCTTGAAGCCAAGAAAATAGCTTCATTGGCAAGGAAAGAATTAGCTATCTTCATTAGTAAGGGTATAAGAAAAGAAGCTGTAGAACATGTTTATGAATCAGGTAGACAGGAATGTATTTTTTCAAGAAAGAGTTATAAGTGCGAGCATACTCCATTAGCAGTGAATGAAGAAAATAGAGAAGATCATGCTGGTGAGCATGCAAATAAAGTTGGTAATTTTCCTTTTGAAAGAAGTCAGCAACAAGTTCCTATTTTAGTGGTTCACTCATCATCCTTCAGAGAAAAGGAAAATGTAAATAATGGGTTAGTAGGTGATGTAAGAGAAGAGGATGACTGTGAAATGCTGAATGCAAAGAGCTTAACTGATGAAAGAGTTGAAGACAGAGAAATGGGAACTGATAATGTAGGTGGACATGGCAATGAAATTTTTTCCAGTAAGAAGCTAAAGATTGTGTGTGCTAATGAAAGTAATGAAGAAGTTCTGCAGAATATGACAGAGCACAGTATGGATGGAACAGTAGAGCCAGTTTGGGCTCACAATACTGTAAGAGATGAAATTTCTAAAGATGAATGCAAGAAGCGTATTATTTCTAGATACTCCATGAGATTTCGTATGCATGAAGTTCAGAAGTAAGTTCCTACACTTTCCTACCATATATGATAATTGAACTTCTTATCAATTGAGCTGTTAAGGAGTTCTTATCTGATCATGTGCAGTGTTTCAAAGTTTTTTGGTAAAAATGTATTGATGTTAGCAATTTTGATCCAATTTTCCAATAAATTATTGAAGATGAGTTTACTCAAAGTTTTTCACCTGCATAAATCACTTTAAGGGGGGGTGTTTGGCTCAAGGTCGGTTTTTCATTTCTGACTCTGAGAATGGTATGCATAGGAATCTATCAATTCTATATTTGGTTGACTTTGATCATTCATGGGAATGTCAGCACTATTCCCAGGAATTTGCCTTTTTGGGTTTGAACGGAATTACATATTTACACTATTCTAAAAACATGCCGAATTACTAATCTAGCAAATGAAACTAGGAGGAAAATTGCATTGATGCACACCCATCACAACAAAATCCCGAAGGTTTTCTCAGTTGAGTTCCCTTAATTTGGCCCTGCTTGAAATGGGTTCAACTCCCTTTATTACTTTATCTACGGAATCTTGGCATTGCATTTCAATTTCGACTCTTTAAACTTTTCAATTCTATTCTCCGACGGACATTCTTACCCCTTCAGTCAGTTCATGAGGTACTAAAAAGCTAACTCAATACCGGCACTGTATCTAATACACCATTCTTTGGTCTATTACAAGTACTTTTGATAGCTGGATGGATGGAAATGCGGGAGCAAGATTTGTAAGGAGAGAGAAGGGAAAGAGTGAGTGCTTTGTTAGTCTTTTTGTAGCTTTTTCCCGGGTGGACGTAAGAAAGTTTGTGTGATCAGAGTGACCATTAATCTAAATCTGTTTTTAATCATTTAACATGCTATTTTTCTTGAAGGCAAGAAAGTCTTTAGGTAAAACAAAAACTACTCCAATGCTGGTAAATTGATCTCTAGGAATGATGTTGTGGAAAAACTAATTAAATATGTCTGCATAAGCTAGTTTTGGGATGTAATATTTTTTTGATATTTAAAATCAAATGTGAGAACATGACGTCCCCAACTCAAGATTCCGGGGAATGCAAAAATAGATCATTAACCAAATGCCCCATTATGGTAACAATTACTTTTGAAGGACTGGAACTGTTATGCTCATTCTAATTTGATTGATATTTTGATTCACAGCAAAATCCAAGAAAGCCCTCAGATAAGACGGAAAAAAATCCCATGGACAGCTGAGGAGGAAGAGCTGATACAGGTATTACTTTTCTTCTCTTCATCACTTCTTAGAACTAGTGTGACTTTCTAAACAGCCAAATTGCATTATGAATCTACGTGAATATCATGCTTCATAAATGGATTCCTTTTGCTACCACAACAATTCTTTGATTTAGAAACTTCCTAATACTGCATTAGAAAGTTAAAGGATTTGGATCCTTATGTGTTTCTTCCACCTTGAGCTTTATGTCTTGATATCTAACAGTTACGTATGTTTTTTGTTGTTGTAACAATTGCCTGCTTTCACTGTGTAGGAGGGGGTCCAGAAGTTTGGTTTCAGCGACTCAAAACTGCCATGGAAGAAAATTTTGGCATTCGGTTCTCACTTGTTTGAGAAGAATGACAGACTTCGTACTCCACAGGACCTAAAGGATAAATGGAAAAACATGTGTAAAGCACACTCAAAATTGAAATAAAAGTCTTCATCAGAAGGCGATTTCATATTATTCAGGCAAGTCAGACTGCCTCAGTTTCCCATTATATTCTTATGGCAGCAAGAGGTTGAGAGTTACAGTTAATGACTATTCAGCAGAATTCTTGTTTGCTTCTCTTCTCGTCGATAATATCATCTGCATAATAATAGAGAAGCATATTGTATGTACTTGTTTGCAAATATTTGATGCATTTCTTCTTTTTCTTATCAGAAAATTTGGCAAGTCGGTCAGCTTGATCCATATACAAACGTTGCAACTGATAAAAGAGAATCGTGGAAGTGATGTTAACATGCCATATATATAAATAAATTTGACCATTTGATTGGTGTAAATTTTCATAGAACTGGACCTTTTTGTAAAGGTGTCAGATAATAGTGAAATCTTGATCAAATGTCTTTTTGTTTCGTTTTACCCATCAAATGTTTCGTGTAAATTGTTTTTTCAGTTACTATAAGTTAACATATAGAGTTTTTCAATACATTATAATCCTGTAAATTGTATTAAGACATGTATTAGAAATGAAAAATTTGATGCATATTGAGTCGGTTTGTTATAGACGGGCCAATTGTCCTATTATTCCACTAGTCAAGATGACTCCCCCCTCATTAAGATTAAGATTAGGAATAGGCTGGTCCGAGTTAGGCTTTGCCAAGTTTATGCTTCTAAAAATTTCAAAGTCTAAGTTTGTCCTATAGCTTGCCATAAGCTTTCTTTTAGGTCTGAGTCTGGTCTTTTCGAATGCCTAACTAACCTGATAACCTATTTCAAATCTTATTTTATTTGAACATATATAAATTAGCAATTCAATTAATGTTTATATAGATAAAAAATTAAAAATAACGATACTAAATATTTGTTTGCATTGAACTATCTTAGCTTACTTAGTACCATAAGTTTTGTGAGATTATTTGTTTACAAAAAAATATGAAAACAACTTATTACATTGTTCGTAAGAAGTTTTCATCCTATTTTCATAAGTTCTTTAAGATAATTAAGTTTTTTTTTTTAATTTAATTTAAAGTACAAAATACGATATAATAGTAATAACGCTAAAATAGTCTGTTAGTCCTTATAAGTTAGCGAGTTTTTGATTTTGGTTCTTGTAATTTTTTTTTGTTTGAGTCTCTATATCTCACTTTTTGTGTTGTGGTTTTCCTGCAGATTTTTCTTCGGATTTTCTTACGGATTTTACCTTTAGAGACTAAAACCAACACAAAAGTGAGATGTAAGTGTTAGAACAAGATTTGATTATGCATTTATACCTTGAGTTTTGATGATAACAATGTTGTATTTATGTGAGAACAATTTTGGTACCCTAATGATTTGTTATTATGTAGCTTTAACAACCAGTTCTGGTTATGAGTATATGACGTGCAACATCATCGGTTTCTGAACATTATGTTCTAAATTCTGCTTCTGCGCTAATTATGAGAAGTTCTGAAAGATATCAAGTTGATGCTACAATGATCTTTCTGCTTCTGTGCTGATTCACTCCTGAGAAGTTTCTGAAGAGACGCTAGGTTGCTTCTGCGACGTTCTCTCCACTTCTGCTTCTGGACGTGACTCTAATCGTCAAGCTTCTGAAGAACGAAAAACTTCTGAAATTTTTGTTACTTAGCTGAAGATTCTAAAGATCTCAAGTCAGACGTTGAGGTTATCAAGGTTTTGACAGAAGATTATGAAGATCTCAAGTTAGACTGATGACGTTGTCAATGTTCTGACCAAAGATTCTGAAGTTTATGAATTTAGCTGTATGTTTCTTCATTTCATGCTTCATCAACTTTCATCAGAAGTCAATGAACTTGAAGATAAGATCAAATGCATACATGATCAAATAGTACATAATACAAATCAAATATTCTTTCCACTACCTGATATCGTGGACAAGGACAGTACTATACATCACACATGTCACTGAATTTGTGGGCAAACGACAGTACATAATATCACTACTTTCACCTATCCAATAGTGGACATCCGCTCTATTTGGTATCCCCATTTCCCCTTCCAACGATCTCTTTTCTTATGCTATATAAGTGAGACTTAGAGACTTGAAGTAAAAGTTGAAGCACTACAATAATTTGACAAGTATATTTCTTTGTGAAAAGCAATCAATTTTGTACACAAATTTTCTTTAAGTGTTTGTAATTCATTTGTGTAAAATCTACTTGTGTAGAAGTAACTTGTAACACATAAAATATTATTCAAACTGTTTGTTTGAGTTTTCTTAAGGAGACTAGGGTATAGTCGGATCCTTGAGAAGACAAAGAAAATTGTTCTTTGTGATTCTTTAAGGAGACCAGGGTATAGTCGGATCCTTGAGAAGATAAAGAAAGTTATTCTTTGTGATTATTATAATCAGTTGATTATAGTAGATTAAGTCCTTGTGTATAAGGGAAAATTACTTTGGCGGGTGGACTGGAGTAGCTTTGAGTTTCAAGCGAACCAGGATAAAAATACTTGTGTTTTTTATCTCTTTGTTATTAATGTTTGAGTGGTGTTCTTGAGTTGAGAAAAAACTTTTATTTTTAAAACTCAATTTAAACCCCTCTTTCTTGTGTTTTTCACACCTTCAATTGGTATCAGAGCTCCGATTCTGATTGTGATAAATTTTTTATGAACACTTCACCATGTTCAGTACCGATCTAGTTTGTGTGAGAAACAATGGTCGTTGCTAACATTGTTAACAATAATGAGAGAGATCACTACAATTCTAAACCACCAATCTTTGATGGTGATAAATTTGATTACTAGAAAGATAGAATTTGAAGTTTCTTTCTTGGTTACGATGTTGATCTTTGTGATCTTGTAGTCCATGGCTACGTTCACCTAGTTAATGCTGAAGAAAATAATATAGCAAGATGTGCTATGACAAATCAACAGAAGAAGAATTTCAAAAATATCATAAAGCTAGAACTATATTGCTAAATGCTATCTCTTATATTGACTATGAGAAGATAACAAACAAAGATTCTGCCAAATCCATACTTAGAACTATATTGCAAAATGTTATCTCTTATACTGACTATGAGAAGATAACAAACAGAGATTCTGCCAATCCATATTTGACTCTCTGAGGATGACTCATGAGGGTAATTCTCAAGTAAAGGAGACAAAGGCTTTGGCCTTAATCCAGAAGTACGAGGCATTCAGAATGGAAGATGATGAAACCGTTGAGACTATGTTCTCAAGATTTCGTATGCTTGTTGTAGGATTGAAAATTATGGACAAAGGATACTCTACGGCTGACCATGTCAAGAAGATAATAAGAAGTCTTCCTAAAAAATGGAGACCTATGGTAACTGCTTTGAAGCTAGCAAAGGGTCTTAATAGTATTAGTCTTGAAGAACTTGTTAGTTCTTTGAGAAGCTACGAGATTGAACTCAAGGAAGATGAACCTCAGAAGCGAGGTAAATCTGTTGCTTTAAAGTCTAAGCCTGAGAAGACAAGAGCTTATCAAGCTAAGGAAGAATCAGAAGTTTCTGATGAAGACTCAGAAGATGATGATAAATTGTCTCTGATTTCAAAGAGGGTCAACAGACTCTGGAAGCACAAGCAAAATGGTCAAGGAAAGTTCAAAGGAGCTAAAAGGACAAATGACCGTTCTGATTCTTCGCCTGGACAAAAGAAGCAAGGTTCTGGTAAAGAGGTTATCTACTTTGAGTGCAAGGAGTCAGACTACTACACGAATGAATGTTCTAAGCTGAAAAAGGACAGAAGGCCTAAGAAGAATTTTTCGAAAGGAAAGAAGGGACTGATGGCTACATGGGACGACTCAGAATCAGAAGAAGAAGATTCTGACAAAAAACAAGTCAACGTTGCATTGATGACAACAATAGCTGATCTAGAAGGTTCTAAAGAACTAGAAGATAAGATGTTGTCAGAATCAGAATCAGACTCTGATTTTGAAGAGGTATTTTCTAATCTATCTCGTTCTGATTTAGAGTCACGTCTCTCTAAAATACTGGAAAAGTACCAGAGTCTTCAGAGTAGGTACAAGGACCTTAAACGAGTCCAAGTAGTTGCTTCTGAAACTCGTAGTGAGCTTGAGAAAGATATTTCTTCCCTAAATGAAAAATTATTTTCTTTAGAAAGTAAAAACTCTGCTTTGAAAAAGTAAAATTTCAAAACTAGAGGAAGAAATAGTCTCAGAAGCTTCTGGTACTAATTGCATCATCATATATGACAGAACATTCCAGTACTTTCTGGCTAAAAGCATAGATAGAAGCAAAATGACTTCTTTGATCTATGGAGTTAGTAGAAATGGAAAGAAATGTTTAGGCGGTACAAAAACTTTAAAACCTAACGAAAGTCAGAAGGTTAAACCGAAACCTCTCTATGAGCATTTCGTTCCTGCTAACATGGAGCTTAATTTTTCTACACAGACTCAGAAACCTACAGAGGGTAAGAACTCAGTTCTGAAACCTAAACATCATGCACAAATTCCCCGTGATTATCCTTCTGCACAAAGACCCAAAGTTGTAAGAAACTTTGGGAAAACTAACAAAAGAGGACCCAGAAAGTGGGTACCTAAGGATAAAACAATTTATGTTGCAGACATCCTTAGCAGCTCAGTTGAAACACAAATCATGGTACCTGGACAGTGGATGCTCGCGACATATGACATGCAAAAGGTTTATGTTCCAAGATTTGGAACTTAAGCCTGGAGGCTTCGTTGGTTTCGGAGGAAACCAGAAAGGAAATATCATTGGCTTTGGAACTATTGGTAACGGTAAACTTCCTTCTATTACTAATGTTCTTTTGGTCGATGGTTTGATGCATAACTTATTGTCTATTTGCCAACTTAGTGACAATGGTTATGATATCATTTTTAATCAAAATTCTTGTAAGCCTGTTGATCCGCTGTCGCGCGCGGATCAAAACGATTAATTTTGTAAAAACGTAATACATCGACAATTAAACTCGGATATCGTCTCAAGGATTCTTGTTTGTAATAATTAAACGTAATCGAATGGGGGGGGGGGGGGGTTGATTTGGTGTTCAATTACAAAAATGCATAAAATAAGTGATTATGAAAAGTGATTATTTGAATAAGCTGAAACGAATCAACCCACTATATCATCTTCCGACTTATCATTGATCCCTATAAAATTCCAATTCCCTAAACGAGTCTGATCCTATTCGATTACAAAAGCTACTGACAAGCTGAATAACAATTATACGAAGTATGCCCCTGAATTCCGAGTAAAGCAAACGGATTAAAACTATTGCGAATTAAGCAAACGCAATATGATCGAACGCGATAATGCAAAAGCTACACTAATCACGAAATTGATTCAAAAGCAGACAACAATCAAATTAAAGAATTCTATCATGTAAAAACAATTAAATTAAGCAAGTAATTGTGATTATAGATATAATTCAAAGGAACAGATTAATGGAAAATTATAAAAGAACCTCAAAGTGGCATCCGATTACAGTGAATTGATTCTTGGGAAATTAGTTCTCCATAGTCATTCTTTGCAAGCTCTCAAATTCGTACATGAATCGTGATTTTTCCGTTCCCCTTCCCAATGGTGTACGGCTACTAGGTATATGGAAAACAAGGAATTTGGTTTACAACCCAACTGGGTCGAAAATATAACCCAGGCCCACAACATGACCCAACACTAAAATAAAATTCTAATGCTGTAACTTGAAACGAAATTCTGGAATTTTGAGCTCCGAATCTGACTTCGACTCCAACACGAAAGTCGTAGCTCTCTCTCTTAGCTTTCCGGCGATTTTTAGAACGCCTCAAACGGATTCCCGGAACTCCAGTTATGATCGTTTCCGCACAGACTGCTAAAGCTGAAAAATAAATGCGAAAATTAAATTAAACTAAAAATAAAATAAAATATGAAAACATAATAAAATATAAAAATAAACAAAATAAAATAAAGAAATGCCTAAGTAAAAAGTAGGAGAATTGTGCATAAATATGCACTTATCAAATTCCTCCGGACTTGAACTTTTGCACTCCGAGCAAAATTGAAATAAAACAAAGAAAGCACACACACATCAATAGCTACTCATTCCAGGCTACAAGTCTTCTTCGGTTAAGTTTGCATTGATAGGTACTAATCTTGCACACTAAGGATATTGTAAGAACACTAATCCACAGTTATGCAAACATAAACCTCCTGAATACACAAATCAAATCGAATCATATTATTATACTAAAGCCTAACTTACTCATCCTTCTTTTGCCCTTTTTCATTCAGGCGCAATCACATTAAGCCCGTTATCTCCACACAATCATAGCAAGGCGACCGGTTAGTGACTCTGATCCTTTTCTGCACGGGGTTCTGGTACTTAAGTGGCATAACCCTTTGCTTACTCACTTGTAGTTGCGGGGGATCGAACCGTAATTCGCCCTACCAAGTTCAGCACCAGAAACCGCTGAACCAACTAACAACGAGTCAAAATCTTTTTTTTTTTGAAGGTTCTACAACCGTTGAGTTAAGTGACCGGGTGAGGGTCACCAAACTTAGAAGGGGCATTCCTTTATTTTTTTCTCTTTTTTTTTTCTTTTCGGAACACTCACTTATATTCATCGGCTTCCCTGCGTAGAGTGTGTGTGAGATGGTGCTGACTGCTGAAATAAACTACTCAAGAGTTGTCAGAGAACGAGAATTTAAGGCTAAAACATAATAAGAATTCGAATCAATTTCCATATGCAGGAGACTTACAGTGTTAAAACAATACCGATCTTGTGAATTTTTCTCAAGTCTCCGCAAACTCGACTTCAAATTATTCTATAGCCTAAAACTTTCAACAAAAATGCAATTTTTTTAGAAAGAAAACAAAAACAAAACAAAACAAAGAACAAAAACAAAGGAAATAAAGTATCCCTCCCCCACACTTAAAATATGCATTGTCTTCAATGAAAGAAACAAAACATAAAATAAGAGAGAGAAGAGAGAGGAAAGAACACACCCGAGTAGTCAAGGAGGATAGGTGATCACATATGCAGTCTTTCTCAAAGAGATGTATTCTACATTTTCTTTTTCCAAAGTGGGGCTGTCATGGAATAGCTTTAGATAATGTCCATTGAACTTGAAATTTTTATTAGTATCTTCGCCTTTTATTCCAGGATCAAAGAATTTTCTAAAAGTAAAAGTGTCAAATGGACACATGAAGGTGATCTGATCTGGAATGTCAGCCAATGTCCAACCAAATGCCTTTTTATGCTTCCTTAAAACCTGCAAAAGCTTATTTTCTTGATCGAAATCAAGGTTAGAAGAAATTATAGCCGGTAGTTTTTCATTCATCTCTAAATAAGCATATTTCATATTTTCAGGAAGTTGCTTCAGCTCGAGGGAAGGTGACTGCTCAATAGAAGGAGTGTTTGGGGCAGCCGGGATGTCAAGAGCTTTATCTACATGAACAACTTTATTTGCAACCTCATCTGCAGTAAGAATATCAACTTGCAAGGCAGCCTCAATTTCAGCACAAACAGAGCAAATTTTAGTTTCAGTACAAATATCACAAGAATAAACATCATCAAAATCAGACAATGATGGAAAATCAGATGCAAACAAATCACTACAAGTATCATCAACAATTTCAGAAATCAAATCTATTTGAAAACCAGAATGTTCTTCCAAGGGTTGTTGGTTTGATCCTTGAGCTTGCTGCATGGCATTCACCAAAGTGGCAAGCTGCCCAATATGTGTTTGCAAAGTCTTTAAAGTAGAATCTACTTGTTGTTGAAACTGGAGATTATTTGCAGCCATTTGTTTGACAATATCTTCTAGTGAAGATCCAGAAGGTGTAGAGCACACAACCTCAAATTCCTTCGGATGCTCATGCGGATCCTCACCTGCAAGACCACTAAATCTTGGAAACAAGTGTAATAAACCAGATTTCAATTCAAAAGGAGTGTCAGGTTCAGGATATTCAATACACATGCCATTATAATTCACATCAGGGACAACTAACTGCCTTAAAGTTCTTTGGTCAGCCATAGTCAAAAACAAACACAATGAAGGAAAACGATTAAAATAAAATTAGAAAAATAAACTAACACCGAAATTAATCTAATGACGTTAATTAAGAATTTTGAGAATTTTTTCAGATTTTTTTAAAACTACCAAAACCGAAAATAAATCATAAAAAATAGAAAAATAAGGAATTTCGGTTTTTTAGGGCGGCATCCACTATTTATTTCATAAATAGAGGCTTTTGATTACTGATTTTTTCCTAATGAATCGACAAAAAATCAAAATAATCTGAGACAATTTGTTTAAAAACAGATTTTTTTCCCTAAACCGCAAAAAGAAGACCAATACGTAAGTTGGACGAAACTGCGAGGAAACTAGGACCTATACGCTTAGACACTAAACCTATGACTCTAAAAACGATTAAAAGAAACAAGAATCCCCGGCAACGGCGCCAATTTGATCCGCTGTCGCGCGCGGATCAAAACGAGTGGTTTTGTAAAAATGTAATACAACGACAATTAAACTCGGATATCGTCTCAAGGATTCTTGTTTGTAATAATTAAACGTAATCGAATGGGGGGGGGGGTTGATTTGGTGTTCAATTACAAAAATGCATAAAATAAGTGATTATGAAAAGTGATTATTTGAATAAGCTGAAACGAATCAACCCACTATATCATCTTCCGACTTATCATTGATCCCTATAAAATTCCAATTCCCTAAACGAGTCTGATCCTATTCGATTACAAAAGCTACTGACAAGCGGAATAACAATTATACGAAGTATGCCCCTGAATTCCGAGTAAAGCAAACAGATTAAAACTATTGCGAATTAAGCAAACGCAATATGATCGAACGCGATAATGCAAAAGCTACACTAATCACGAAATTGATTCAAAAGCAGACAACAATCAAATTAAAGAATTCTATCATGTAAAAACAATTAAATTAAGCAAGTAATTATGATTATAGATATAATTCAAAGGAACAGATTAATGGAAAATTATAAAAGAACCTCAAAGTGGCATCCGATTACAGTGAATTGATTCTTGGAAAATTAGTTCTCCATAGTCATTCTTTGCAAGCTCTCAAATTCGTACATGAACCGTGATTTTTCCGTTCCCCTTTCCAATGGTGTACGGCTACTAGGTATATGGAAAACAAGGAATTTGGTTTACAACCCAACTGG
Organism: Lathyrus oleraceus; assembly: GCF_024323335.1. Classification (NCBI taxonomy): domain Eukaryota; kingdom Viridiplantae; phylum Streptophyta; class Magnoliopsida; order Fabales; family Fabaceae; genus Lathyrus; species Lathyrus oleraceus. Next base: position 227,002,558 of record NC_066584.1, read on the forward strand.
GTCGAAAATATAACCCAGGCCCACAACATGACCCAACACTAAAATAAAATTCTAATGCTGTAACTTGAAACGAAATTCTGGAATTTTGAGCTCTGAATCTGACTTCGACTCCAACACGAAAGTCGTAGCTCTCTCTCTTAGCTTTCCGGCGATTTTTATAACGCCTCAAACGGATTCCCGGAACTCCAGTTATGATCGTTTCCGCACAGACTGCTAAAGCTGAAAAATAAGTGCGAAAATTAAATTAAACTAAAAATAAAATAAAATATGAAAACATAATAAAATATAAAAATAAACAAAATAAAATAAAGAAATGCCTAAGTAAAAAGTAGGAGAATTGTGCATAAATATGCACTTATCACCTGTTAGTCAGAAAGAAGGTACAGTTCTTTTTAACTGAAAGAGAAAGAACAACATTTATAAAATCAGACTTTCTGATCTTGAGGATCAAAATGTAAAATGCTTAATGTTTGTTAATGAGGAGAAATGAGTATGGCATAGACGTTTGAGCCATGTTAGCATGAGAAGGATTTCTCAGCTAAATAAGCTTGGATTAGTCAGAGACTTACCCAACCTGAAGTTTTCTTCAGATGCTCTTTGTGAAGCATGTCAGAAAGACAAGTTTTCTAAAACATCTTTCAAAGCGTTAGAACTTATGCACATTGATTTGTTTGTACCAATAAAAAATGCCTCTATCAATGGTAAGAAGTATGGATTGATCATCATTGATGACTATAGTCGTTGGACATGGGTAAAGTTCTTGAAACACAAGGATGAGTCACATTCAGTGTTCTCTACTTTCTGCTCACTAGTGCAAACAGAGATGGGTTGCAAAATAGTCAGAGTCAGAAGTGATCATGGTGGCGAATTCAAAAATAAACATTTTGAAAATATTTTTTATGCAAATGACATTTCCCATGATTTCTCCTATCCTAGAACTCCACAGCAAAATAGGATTGTAGAAAGGAAGAATAGGACTTTGCAAGAAATGACTCGTACCATGATCCAAGAAACTGATATGGCTAAGCATTTCTGGGCAGAAGTAGTTAACACAACTTGTTATATTTAAATTAGGATTTCTATTAGACCTATTCTAGATAAGACTCCCAATGAATTACGGAAGAACAAAAAGCCCAACATTTCTTACTTTCATCCTTTTGGTTGTGGTGTTTTATGTTGAACAGTAAAGAGAATCTTTGCAAGTTTGACTCTAAGGCACATAAGTGTTTATTGTTAGGATATTCTGAACGCTCTAAAGGCTACAAATTTTTTAACACTAAGACATGAATTGTCGAAGAATCAATTCATGTTAGATTCAATGATAAGCTTGACCCTGAAAAGTTAAAGCTAGTTAAGAAATTTGCAGATATGGAGATTAACTTCTCAGAATATGAAGATAAAGACTCAGAAGGAAAAGCAAAGGACGCTAAAACAAAAGACTCAGAAGCGACTCAACCAAAAGCCATTGTTGGTTCAACTCATCAGAAGAAAAGTAGATTAAGAGCCACCCATTCTGAAGAATTGATTCTGGAAGATAAAGACGCACCACTCAAAACTCGATATTCATTCAAACCTTCTGAAGAAACTCTTCTGGGTTTGGTTTCTCTGATATTGCCCACATCTATTGATGAAGCTCTTCTGGACAATGAATGGATTCTGGCTATGCAAGAAGAACTGAATCAATTCACCAAGAATGACGTATGAGATCTTGCTCAGAAACCAAAGGGTTTCCAGGGTTTTCAGAAACAAGCTCAATGAAAAGGGTGAAGTCGTCAGAAACAAGGCTCGACTGGTAGCACAAGGTTATAGTCAGTAGAAGGTATAGACAATACAAAAACCTTTACTCCAGTTGCTAGGTTAAAGTCTATTCGTCTTTTAATTTTGTTTGCAGTTAGTCATAACATCATTCTTTATCAAATGGATGTTAAGATTGAATTCTTAAATGTATACATTTACGAAGAAGTGTATGTGCACCAACCCCTGGTTTTGAAAGTTCTCAAAACCTAGATTTTGTTTTTAAACTAAAAAAGTCGTTATATGGTCTGGAACAATCTCCTAGAGCTTGGTATGATAGACTAAGTAACTTCCTTTTGGAAAATGATTTTACCAGAGGGAAAGTGGACACAACTCTCTTTTGCAAAACCTTTAAGAATGATATTCTTGTTGTGCAAATTTATGTTGATGATATTATTTTTTGTTCTGCTAATGCTTCGTTGTGCAAAGATTTTGCTAAGTCAATATAGGCAGAATTTGAAATGAGTGATGGGAGAACTCAAGTTCTTTATGGGAATACAGATTAATCAACGTTCATAAGGAACGTACATTCATCAGAGCAAATATACAAGGGAACTTTTGAATAAATTTAACTCGTCAGAATGCAAGCAAGCAAAGACTCCAATGCATCCTACATGCATTATAGAGAAAGAAGAGGTAAGCAGTAAGGTAAATCAGAAGCTATTCAGAGGTATGATAGGCTTTCTCCTTTATCTAACTGCTTCTAGACCTGATATTTTATTCAGTGTCTGCTTATGTGCTTGCTTCCAATTAGATCCTAGTGAGACTCACTTAACTATTTTTAAGAGAATCTTTGGGTATCTGAAAGGTACCACTAACCTTGGTTTGTTTTATAGAAAACCAAGTGAATATAAATTAGTAGGCTATTGTGATGCTGACTATGCTGGAGACAGAATAGAAAGGAAAATTACTTATGGAAGTTGTCAAATTTTGGGAGACAATCTGATCTCATGGTCCAACAAGAGACAATCAACAATTGCGCTTTCAACAACCGAAGTTGAGTTATTGCAGCTTCTGGATGCAGCATCAGATACTCCAGATGAAGAGTCAGTTGGAAGATTATCAGATATTCGAGAGTAACATTCCTATTCTCTGTGGTGATGCTTCTGCTATTTGTTTGTCTAAGGATCCTATCTTGCATTCTAGGGCTAAGCATATTAAAATTAAACATCACTTTTTACGTGACTATGTTCAAAAGGGTATTTTTCACTTAAAATTTGTTGATACATACCAACAATGGGCTGATATATTTACAAAACCCCTTGTTGAAGATATATTTGTTTTCATTCTGAAAAACTTATTTATGGATTCTTGTCCAGAATGAAAAGATGAGTTTCAGAATGCTAAGCTTTCAGAACTCTAGATTAGGTTTTGAGAATTTATTTGTTGATTTCGAAACATGAGCTTTCTAAAGTGAGGAAGTTTCATGAATTAGAAAGGTTCTTATTAGAAGAAATCTTATCGATTTGTCTTCTTGATTCATAACAGTTGTGGTATTAAATATTTGTCTTGTCGTTTGATATCATGTGGTTCTTAATGGTGACAGTTGTCCCACTTTCTGAGCATACGTGATGATAGCATGACACATTGGGTTTCGTATTTCTTGGAATTAGGTTAAAATCTTTTACGCTTCCCCCCGTGTCTGCATATTTTTAACTTGTCATTGTTGCAGTTTTTTTATATAAACCCATTTCACTCACATTTTCACACTACGTGCACTTTACTCCCATACTTTCTTCTTTTAAACTATCAAACACTTTCTCTGCAACTGTTCATCGTCACCTTCAATATTCAACAATGGCCGCTCCTCAACAACAACAACTTCTACAACAACAATCTCCTAGTCACTCCATGCCTGATGAAAATCATCATGTTATGGAATGGATCCCTGAATTAACTATCAACATCCCTATTGATGAGCTTACGGTTCTTTGTGAGACCATCGTGGACTTCAAAAATCTGAAGGATAACGGTTTCGATTTCTCTGAGACTTTGGAATTCCAAGGGTGGAAGGGATTTTTTGAAAGATTAACTGGTCCTGTTTATCTAGTGCTTGTGAAGCAGTTTTGGATACATGTTGTTGCTACAAAGGACACAATAACTTCCTTCGTCATGAACAAGAAGATTGTTGTCTTTGAAAAATCCATTGCTGACCTAATTTCTCAGAACGATTGTGGAAAAAGGGTTTACAACATAAAAACTGATGCAAGAAGAGAATATATGGTAGCATATATTATTTTCAAGGAAGGAGTAAAGATGGATAAAGGAAAAGGTCCAAGTGCTAAAGACCTTTCTGATAAGTTAAGGGTTTGGTTTCAGATTATTCTGGGTTGTATTCATCACCGACCTAGTACAAACTCTTATGATTACATCAACTCTAATCATAAGTTTATGATGTTCTTGTTGGAAAAAGGGGTCAGAATGGCACTTCTAGCGATCTTGTTCAAGTTTCTCAGGGATTCAATTAGAGAAACTAAATCTGGAAGTACATCCAACAAAAGAAGGTACATTCCAAATGGAAGGTTAATTTTTCTGACCCTTTGGTTGAAAATGGTCTTGTGAGTGACCTTCTGGTTAGTGATTTAATGGAGGAGGTTGTAAAGGATGCTGGAAAGATCTTCTGGGGGAAGAATCTCAAGAGCATGGGTCTCATCTCCAAGGTAGTCAATCCAAATTTCATTCCTTCAAAGGATGATTGTAAGACCCTAATTTTGACCCTAAGATCCCTCATGCTATCTCATCATATGCATTGACTTTGGGATCACACCTTGGCATCCTCCTTACACCTCATTCATTGGGATTGCATTGGGAGAGATCACCAAGCACACTTTTGATTGTATCATACTTTGTTTTTCATCATTTCCTAACCCAAATACCAAAAATATGTCAATGTATAGTGTGTTACTTTTGTAGGTAGTATGTGTGTTCACCCATGCTATATCAAGCTCATATCTAGGGTATGAGACCCTCAATGCAAGGAGTTAAATCAAGAGATGGTTCACATTGACTCTAGACATCATATATGGATCCCCATGATCTTCACATATCACTTTGATCAAGAATTCATCAAGAGTTTGAAGATTGTTTTCCTTGGAAACCCTAATTCATCTAGGTGTCTTGTGTGACTTCTTCAACAAGTTTCTTCATCAATTGATCAAATATTTCAAGGGATACTTCATATTGCATCATATTATGCATATATGATCCTCCATGAGTCCCAAAAGTCAAGAGAATATCAAGCTAGCAAGATGGTTCGTGGTGGTTGACCAGAGGTAGTCAACTGGTCAAAACCAGGGTTCCCTAGACCCTGTCTCTTACACGTTTTTTCATATGAAAATAATTCCAAGATAAACGTTACTCAAAATGACATTCCAAACAACTTTCATGTTTAAGTCAAGATCTAATTTTGCTTGTAAAGTTATTTTTTATAGTGAAAGATTATAGGTCATTTTGTCTGAACCCTAGTTTGGAGATCAACTTCCCAAGACCATAACTTGCTCAATTTTTATGAGATGAAAGCCATTAAAATTCCATGATCAAATTCAAGATGTCTAATTCAAATTTTATGTTTTGATTTAGTTCAAATTCAACTTGCAAATGTATGTGCAAAGAGGAAACATTATAGGTCATTTTGGGCCATTACCATTGAACAAGTGATTTTTCTCAACTTCTAAAATGCACAACTCCTTCATACCAAATCCAAATGAGGTCAAGTTTATTACCAAATTGAATATGTTTGAAAGAGATACAACTTTGATGAAGTAACATTTTCCATTTGAAGTCCATAGCAAAGGTTATTCAAGGTGGAAGAAGTGAACATTTGACTTGGTACTTTGAAAATTTTCAAACATGTTTGATTTTCCAAACTTTCACTTCAAAATTCATCATGATCCAAGATTCAAATGTAAAAGTGTTAAACATGAAATTTGTTCCCCTTGATCTCACCTTTCCAAAAAGACCAAGATCATCCCATTTGGATCATAATTGAAGGACTTGCTCATGGGTGCAATGTGAGGTACCATTTGGAAGAATTTCATGATCCAATTCAATTCAACAATGCATGGCTTAATGTAACACTTTCAGCATGACATATGCACAATTTTGGACCTTCGCAAATGATTTTCTGGGCTTTGTGCATGCCCATGCTAGTTCATGAAGAAACTTTCTATTTTTGAACTTTTGAATGGAAGTGTGTAAACAACACATGCATTGGCTATAAATAGAGAAGCAATATGATCAGAACTTCATCAAGACCTTGCCCAAGATTTTCCAGACCAATCCATACCCTCTATTGCATAGAATTTATGAAGATTTCTTTTGAAATTGAGCTTGAACTTCATCTTCTGTTTGGAAGTTCAAACTCCATAAATTCACTTCCCTTTTCATCTGAATTGGTTTCTGCAAGCAAGAGGAAGAGAAAACAAGCAAATCCAGATCAAGATCAAGTGAATTTGAATCAAATCGAAGGTGATTTTTCAGAAACTTCATCTCTTCGATTCTCTCTCAATTTTTCACCATTATTTGTGATTTTTGGTTGGCTGAAGTCCTACTAATGTAGGCAACAAGATTGAGTTGCTTTGAGGTTAAATCGAAGCAACTCAGTTCATGATCCTCAAAATTCAAATCCCTATATCTTTTTATATACTTGGAATTGGAGAAAATTAAGGCCAGATTCGTGATCCTAAGCATTTTCTCTTTGAAATAGTGTCATTGTTTGTCATTTTCCATTGAAATGGAGTTGGGCCAGTCCTAATCATGTTTGGATGTTATAATCTGGACCATTGCTTTGCATTACCACACGTACATTAAGTTGACTTGGGCGCATGGTGGAACGCGCGCGTGTGGCTATCAGATCTGCCACCTCAATTAATGAGGGAGATCTGATGGCCTTTGTTTTTTCTCATTTTATTTAATTTCTGATTTTATATTTTAATTAGCTTATTTTGATTAATTCATATTAATTTCATTTTTAATCCAAAAAATATGGGACTTTCACCAAAAATATTTAAATATTTACCTCTTTCATTTTCTAAATTAAAATTATTTTTTAGATTAATTTTGATATTTTTCACGAATCAATTGTTTTTGTGCATATTTTTAGTTGTTTAAAAATACTTCAGACTTTTCAAAAATCATGAAATTTTTTGTCTAAGGTCCTTTGACCTAGTTTGACCTAGGATAAATCTCTTGGCCATTTATTTGATTTTTTGAAGAGATTTTAGGTTTTGACCAAATTAAATTGAATTTAAATGCATTTTTAATTGATTAATTGTGTAAAAATTATGTTGAGCCATTTTTATTGATTTGTGATGTTTGACTATGTGTTTAGGCCTTGGTCAAGGTTGATTTGACTTTTGTTGAGTTAAAATCATTGGATTTAGGGGATTGATGAAATGTACACTTCATCTCCAAAAATGAATGAATGATTTTTATTTGATAAAATTTCTCCCATGACCAATTTATGTTTCTCTCATCTCCCCTTCCTCTTCATCTTAAATCCCATTATTTCCCATCCCTTCCATTGACCAATGAAATCTCCAAATCCTAAGGCTAATTGGTTCATCAATAACCTTGTGTTAGATGAACCAATACAAGTATGGATGAGATAGGTTCACCCTTTGATCTTTTTCTTTTAGTGTGTGGTATGCTTTAGGAGTTTAATTCATTATGCCAAATCTCTAACATGCATTAGCACCTAAGTTTTTATTGCCCGACCTCAGATAGTTGTGACTTATACATAAGTCCAATTACGATTGCTTAACATATAACTAAATTTGACCCTAAAGGCATAACATTCTAGTAAGTGAGATTGTAAGTCTCCCATCTTTCATGGTATTGTATGGAAACTTGGCCTTTTTTTCTTCCTTTGGAAGATGTCTTGGTACAAGGATCCATACTTATGAATAGATGGTTGAGTGTTCTCCAAAGAATGACTTAATCAATAAAAAAATAAAACTTCACTAATATCTAATTAACTTTGACTAACGCTAACTATTATTAACTTTGCTTTTCTTTCAAGTCATTTACTTTATGCAATTTAATTTCAAGTCATTTACCATTCATTGCCATTTTCATATCATTTAACTTGTTTATGTTTATGTCATTTTCACTTTGCTCATTTGAGCCATATATTGTGATTATATATATTTGTTTCTGTATTTTGTTTGTGTTTATGGTCTTAGGACATTAAAATACTTAATAAACAACAAAAAACCTAAAAAATGTTTGTGTGGACTGTTGGGTTTGATCTGAATTTCTGGACTTAGAATTAGGCAACATTCCATATGAAAAAGGACTTGGCCAATGCCAACATTTCCGAGACCAACTTATTGTGATTTGGGTTTTCATCTGATGCAAGTATTTGGATCCACTTGAATTCATCTGCTACATGGTCTTGATGCAACTGTTATTTTGATCTTGTGTCTAATGCTTTATTCTGAGTTAATCAAGGAGTATTTCATCTGATATATGAGAAGACAAAGAAGACTGTTAGCTATGGACTTGGTTGCTTGGATGTGGCCAACTTTATTTGATGTCTTACTCTTTATATTTCTAATTGTTTGTTGATTATTGCTTGATTCAAAGTCTAAAAGGAAAGTGGGTTTTCTATATGACATTCTTGTATGTTGGATTGCATCCCATTGGTAAGACCTTTTCAACTCTTAACTTTTAATTTTATGCTTAGGATAACCTCTTCATCTTCTCCCACTTCTTAAATTTCAAAATCTCTCCCCTTTTCAAAAAATTTATTTGCTTGTGATTTCAAAACTTAGACTTTATTGCAAATTAGAAACTTTGGCCTTATGCCATTGCATTTTAAAACTCTTTTCTTAATCAAACTTGTAAATGAACTTAACCATATTGACTTAAAATTTCAAAAGACAAAAAGAACTAACACTCATGCAAAATTTTGGGCCCCTTGTGCCTCTTTTAAACTACAATTTTGATTAAAAACAACCCACTCATTTTGAACATGATACCACGAACTACGAGGTTTTGATCCCTTATTTTTATGTTGATACGTAGACACAAGTCCGAAGGTCTTGTCAAACACAAAAATATAATTAATGAATTCTTTTCTCATCCCCACACTCTATTTGTTTCAAACATATTTTATACCAAAAACACATACACACATAAAAAAGGACTCCCTAGAAGTACCTAGGACACTATGGATGCTAACACCTTCCCTATGTGTAACCAACCCCCTTACTTGTACTCTCTGGTATTTTATTAGTTTTGATTTGAAAACTTCTTATCTTGGGGTTTTGTACGTACTTTTCCCTTTTTCCTTTGGAAACAATAAAGGTGCGGTGACGACTCTGGTTTTATTGACGTTAAGCTTATCCATAGCTTGATGGTCATGAATTTACCGCTACAGAAATTAAGTGGCGACTCTGCTGGGGAGTAGTCCTCAGTGGGTTTAGACTACTTTTCTATGTGTATATATTTGAATATTTGATATTTGTATGTATGCTTGTGTGATATAATTTGTTTGTTGTGCTTGGTGATCTCTGAGTGGTGAGATAAGTTCTAACCCGAACTTGAGTGCAATTAAAATAGGAGGATGGTATAGTCATGTTCAACTTGTGTGGAGTAGTCCTTAACAAGTTGGCTTGAGACCCATCTACTCAGTGGATACCCTTTTGGAGCTATTGATGTCACACAAGTCATTTGTGTTTAGGCATTACTTTCTCTGATTTGGGGTCCGAGAAGCTGAGGACCGTAGAACATTTAACCCAACTTGGCCTATTTAGGACGTAGTGTGGAGACTGTTCAGGTGTAGACTTGATAATAGTTGTTACACGATACTACAGTCATACGAGTTTCTGTTGAGAATATTATGGGTTGATGAGTCAGTCATCCTAACCTATAATATCCGATAGATGGAATTAAGACTCTGGGAACTTTTTAGAACATGATCTACAGGTTTTTATCCTTAGTACACTCCTTTGGGATGGTTCTTAACCTAACTCCATGCTCGTGACTCGCATCAAACCCTTTGATTCTTGGTTGATCCAATCAAGCCTTGTCAATATCAATGGAACTTGGGTGTTGATAAGGTGAAAACCACAATCCACCAAAATGGATGATTGATCTTGACAATGACTTAATTCATCCATTGAACTTTGTTTATGTTTGCCTTGTGTGTGATCCCTTGTTTGTGATTGTTGCATTCATGCACATCATGACATTCATCACACATAAATAACTTCAAGGAACTAAGGTCTTATTTGCAAATATTTCCAGACCATGGATTATGGATGAAGGAACACTAAGAAGTACAGTTTAAGATGTCCTGATTTAAAAGATCTAAGGAAGTTGTCATCCTTTGTATTAGATCTCTTGGAATTCAAGCAACGTCATAGGAAGCTTTTGTCTGTGTTATATACTGATGTGGTTGAAGGACTTCTGAGTGTGTTGGTTCAGTTTTATGATCCTCTCTACCGGTGCTTCACTTTTCCCTATTATCAGCTTGTGCCTATGTTAGAGGAGTATGCCCATGTTTTGGGAATACCCATATCTGACAAAGTACCTTTTAGTGGATTGGAGGAGATTCCCAGATCTCATATCATAGCTGAAGCTCTTCATATGAAGAAGTCTGAGATTGAGGCTCATTGGATGAAGAAAGGAGGAATGTTTGGATTGACTTATGAGTTTCTCATTGGTAAAGCTACTGTCTTTACTCAAACCACTAGTATGGACGCTTTTGAAGCCATCTTTGTGTTGCTCATCTATGGTTTGGATTTGTTCCCTAACATTGACGGTTTTGTTGATGTTAACACTATTAGAATCTTCTTGATTGGGAATCCTGTGCCTACTCTGTTAGGTGACATGTACTTCTCTTTGCATTTAAGGAATTCTAAAGGTGATGGGACTATTGTGTGCTATGTTCCTCTTCTGTGCAAGTGGTTTATTTCGCACTTGCCTCAGACGCCCGATTTTCTGGAAAACAAACAATGTCTACGGTGGTCTCAGAGACTCATGTCTATCACTAATGATGACATTGTTTGGTATGATTCTGCATTGAGTAGTATGGATATTATTGATAGTTGTGGTGAATTCTCTAATGTACCCCTCATTGGCACACAAGGAGGAATCAACTACAACCCTGCTTTGTCTCTGTAAGACCCGAATTTTGACCCTAAGATCCCTCATGCTATCTCATCATATGCATTAGCATTGGGATCACACCTTAGCATCCTCCTTACCCCTCTTTCATTGGGTTTGTTTTGGGAGAGACCACCAAGCACCATGTGATTGTATCATACTTGTATATTATCATTTTACTAACCAAAATACCAAAAATATGTCTTTGCATTTGCCTAACTCTTTTGTAGGTAGGGCATGATCACCATTGATTTATCGAGTTCACATCTAGGGTTTAAGACCCTCATGGCTAAGAGCACAATCAAATAATTGATCCATAATGTCTCAAAGCATCATATATGAGTCCCAATGATCTCTACATGTCATATTGATCAAGTATTCTTCAAAGAGTTTGGAGGTGATTTGCCTTGGAAACCCTAGTTTGACTGGGTATCTTAAGTAACTTCTCCAATAAGCTATCTCACCATTTGATCAATTTTACCAAGGGAAACTTAAAAATTCATCATCTTATGCATATATGATCTACCATGAGCCTAGAAAGTCAAGATAATTGAAGGTTAGCAAGTTGGTTGATGGTGGTTGGCCAGATGAATTCATCTGATAAAAACTGGGTCTCCCTAGACCCTATCTCCTACAATTTTCACCATATGAAAATGATTCCAAGATAAACATACTCTAAATTACATTCCAAACAACTTTCATGTTGATACCAAGCGCTAGTTTTGCTTGGAAAATCATTTTCTATGTTGAAACATTATAGGTCATTTTGTCTAAACTCTAACTTGAAAGTCAACTTCCCAAGGCCATAAATTGATCAATTTTTATGAGATGAAAGATTTACAAGTTTCAAAATCAAATTAAAGATGTCTAATTCAACTTTTATGTTTGGAGTGGGAGCTAATTCAACTTTTATGAGCATGTTATATGAGGATACATTATAGGTCATTTTTGACCTATACCATTGAACAAGTGATTTTCCTCAACTTAAAAAATGCATAACTCTATCATTCTAAATCCAAATGACATGAAATTGGTTACAATTTTGAAGGTCTTTGAAAGAGATACAACTTTGATGAAGACACTTTTCTCATTTGAAGCTCACATAAAAAAGTTAAGCGAGGTGGAATATTGAGATATATGGTTTAACACTTAGAAATTTTTTCAACATGTTGAAATTTCCAAACTTCCACCTCAAAATTCACCATGATCCAAGTTCCAAATGAAAAATTGTCCAACATTAAAGTTGTTCCCCTTGATATATGCTTTCCAAATAACCCAATTTAATGCATTTTAGATAAGATTTGCTAGGGCTTTTCATGGTCTTAACAGGGCTAAGTCATTGGAGACAATCAAATGCTAAATACTCCACATATCATTGCCTTGCCATTAACGCATCATTTTAACTTCAGTACATATGTAATTAGATCAAATTGGATTGCTTCATGGGCCTGTACATGCCCATGCAAGCTTGTGCATCACCTTGCCAATTTTAGCAATTTTTCAAGTGTGCAAATAACACTCTCAAATGCTATAAATACAACGCCTTGGAGCTCATTTCAAACACACCTTGCGCGCTAGCTTTTCCCCCAATTGAAACCCTCACAATTCAAAGGAAAACCTGAGAATTTTCAACTTGAAAATTGAGTTTGAATCTCACTGTTTGGAGATTAAAAAACTCCAGGATCCAAAGCTTTGTACCATTGCCAAACCACTTCTGCAAGCTCCTCGAGTGTGATTAAAGCAAGTTTGAAGCAAGCAAGATCCATTTCTGCACATCATTGAAGGTAATTTTCAGAAAACTTCTTCTCTTTGAGTCTCACTCAATTCTCATCAATTCTCTTGGATCTTTGGTTGTCTGAAGTCCTACCAATATAGGCAAGAAGATTGAGTTGCTTTGAGGTCAAATCGAAGCAACTCAGTTCACACACCTCAAAATTCAACTCCTCATATCTTTCTATATGTGTGGAGTTAGTTAAAATTGAGGTCAGATTTGTGCTATACGCCATTTTTTCTTTCAAATCATGTCCTCTTTTTTCATTTTCTTGATGGTGATGAGTGAACCAGTCCGGTGGACCTCGCCTGAGAAGGTGACCGAAGGTCCAGCGCCGGTGGTGTGCTGGAGAGGTTCTGAGCCATTGATCTCATTTAAAATGTTTTAATCTTGGGCGTTGGTTGTGATTACCATGCGTGTGGCGCGCTGACAAAGTTCCACCATGGAACGCGCGTTTCCATCCACTTGATCTGCTACCTCAATTAATGAGGGAGATCAAGTGGTCCAAGTTTTTTTGATTTTCTAATTTTCATTTTATTTCATTTGATTTTCATTAATTTATATTAATTTTAATATTGATCAAAAAAATATGAAAGTTTCAGCAAATTTTTTTAAATAAATTTCTCTTTCATATTTTTAATTAAATTATTTTTTGGATCATTATAGATATTTTTCATGATTTAATTGATTTTGTGAATATTTTTAATTGTTTAAAAATACTTTTAAGTCTCTAAAAATCCTGAAATTTTTTCTCCAATGTCCTTTGACCTTGTTTGACCTATGATAAATCTAATGGCCATTTCTTTGGTGTTTTGATGAGGTTTTAGGAATTTGACAAACCATATTTAATTTAATGCTTTATTTTTAGTATTTTAAATTGAATAAATGCTAAATAATTGTGTTGAGATATTTTGATGGTTTGTATAAGTTGGACTTGTGTTGTTGGGCCTTGGTCAAGGTTGATTTGACTTTGTTAGGTTAAGATCATTGGATTTAGGGGATTGATGGAATGTACATTCCATCTTCCAAAATGAATGAATGATCTTAATTTGGTAAAAATTCTCCTTTGACCAATTTGAGTTTTGATCCATTCCCCTCCCTCCTCATCTAATCCCCTTTCTTTATGCATCCATTTCATTTGGTCTATGATGTCTCTAAATCCTAAGGCTAGTTGATTGAAAAATTAACATAAATATGGATGAGATTAGGCCACCTCTTTTGCATATTCTTTTTATATGTGGTATGTTTCATGAGCATAGTCCATTATACTATGTCTCTAACATGCATTAACACCAAAATTTTATTGCCCGACCTCAAATAGTTGTGACTTCTACATAAGTCCAGTTACGACTGCTTAACATCGCGCTAAATTTTTGATACAAAAGGCATAGCATTCTAGTTAGTGAGATTGTAAGTCTCCCCTTTCATGGTATTGTGTGAAAACTTGGCCTTTTTTCCTTCCTTTGGAAGGTGTATTGGTTCAAGGATCCATGCTTGTGATAAGTGGGTTGAGTATTCTCCAAAGAATGACTTAAAAAGAAAAAGCAAAAACAATACTAACTTCTAATTCATTAACAACTAACATTTAATTTCAAGCCATTTACTTTTAATGCACTTTAATTTTTAAGCTCTATCCATTTGCCATTATTCATACCATTCTAATTGTTTATATTAATGCCATTTTCACTTTGTCAACTTGGACCATATTGTATGATGTATCTTGTTTGTATATACTTTGGTTGCTTGTGTGGTCTTTGGCCATTAATGTACATAATAAAAACAAAAACCCAAAATAATTGTGTGGACTATGGGTTTGATCTTGGACAGTTGGACTTAGAATTTAGGCAACATCCCTATGCAAAAGGACTTGGCCAATGCCAACTTTCATGTAACCATGTGCTTGCAATTTGAAACTTCATCTGATACGTCATTGAAGATTCCTTTGATTTCATCTGCTACATGATCATTGTGAAGCTGTTATTTTGAACCTGTGACTTGTGGAAATCATCTGCTATATGGGCAATTTGAAGAAGATCATGGAGTCACTAAAGCTTGGATGTGGCTATATTTATTTGATGCCTTGCTCTTCAAGTCAATATTGTATGCATTGTTTGTTGCTTGATTCTAATATCCAAGGGAATTTGGGGTTTCTATATGACATTCTTGTCTATTGGACTGCATCCCATTGGTCAGATCTTTTCAACTCTTAACTTTTAAATTTGGACTTAGGATTACTCTCTTCATCTTCCCCCCATCTCTTTAATTTCAAAATCTCTTCCTCCTTTTAGAAGCTTCTTTGCATGTCCTTGATTTTTTTTCAAACTTTGACCAGTTTTGCAAACTAGAAACTTTGGCCTTATGCCATTGCATTTTCAAACTTCTTTTCTTAAATCAAACTTATAAATAAACTTAACTATACTTGACTTAAAGATTTCAAAAGCCAAAAAGAACTAACCCATTCAAACCATTTTTAGGCCTTTGTGCCTTTCAAACTTAATTTTTGTTAAAAGCAATACATCTACTTTGAAATTTATACCACGAACTACGAGGTTTTGATCCCTAATTTTTATGTTAGTACGTAGGCATAAGTACGAAGGTCTTGTCAAACACAACAATATAATTAATGAATTCTTTTCTCATCCCCCCATTCTATTTGTTTGTAAACATCACTTTGTACAAAATACATATGCACATAAGAAAGGGCTCCCTAGGAGTACCTAGGACACTTTGGGTGCTAACACCTTCCCTCTGTGTAACCAACCCCCTTACCTGTAATCTCTGGCATTTTATTAGTTTTGATTTGAAGACTTCTTATTTTTGGGTTTTGTTCGTACTTTTCCCTTTTCCCTTGGAAACAATAAAAGCGCAGTGGCGACTCTTGTTATTCGATGTCTTGCTTATCCATAGCTTGATGATCATGAATTTACCGCTATAGAAATTAAGTGGCGACTCTGCTGGGGAGTAGTCTCCAGTGGGTTTAGCCTACTTTTTTATGTGTATACAATTGTATATATGTGATATATGTATATTTGTGTGATATAATCTGCTTGTTGTGCTTGGTGATCTCTCAGTGGTGAGATAAGTTCTAACCCTAACTTGAGTGCAATTAAGATATGAGGATGGTATAGTCATGTTCAACTTGTGTGGAGTAGTCCTTAACAAGTTGGCTCGAGATCCATCTGCTCAGTGGAAACCCTTTTGGATTTGGAAATGTCACACAAGTATTTGTGGTTAGGCATTACTATTTCTAATTTGGGTCCGAGAAGCTGAGGACCGTAGAACATTTATCCCCTCTTGGCCTATTTAGGACGTAGTGCGGAGACTATTCAAGTGTAGACTTGATAACAATTGTTATGCGATACTGCACTCAGATGAGTTTCTCTTGAGAATATTATGGGTCGATGAGTCAGTCATCTTAACCTGTAATATCCGATAGATGGAATTAAGACTCTGGGAACTTTTTAGAACATGATCTACAGGTTTCCTCCTTAGTTCACTCCTTTGGGATGGTTCTTACCCAGACTTCATGCTCGTGACTCACAACAAACCCTTGATTCTCGGTTGATCTAATCAAGTCTTGTCAATATGCATGGAGCTTGGGCATTGATAAGGTGTAAACGATAATCCATTAAAATGGATGATTGATCTTGACAATAACTTGATTCATCCATTGACCTTTGTTTGCTTGCCTTGTATGTGATCCCTTATTTGTGATTGTTGCATTCATGCATTCATGCGCATCATAACTTTCATCACACGAAAATTTCAAGGAACTGAGTATTATTTGCAAATATTTTCAGACCATGGATTATGGACGAAGGAACACTAAGAAGTACATTTTCAGATATCCCGACTTGAAAGAGTTAAGGAAGATAGCATCTTTTGTATTAGATCCCTTGGACTTCAAACAACGCCATGGGAAGTTATTGTCTATCTTGTCTGCTGATGTGGTTGAAGGACTTCTGAGTATGCTAGTGCAGTTCTATGATCCTCTTTACCGTTGCTTCACTTTTCTTGATTTTCAGCTTGTTCCTACGTTGGAGGAGTATGCCCATCTCTTGGGACTACCTATTTCTAGAAAGGTACCTTTTAGTGGATTAGAAGAGATTCCTAGATCTCATCTTATTGCTGAAGCTCTTCACTTGAAGAAGTCTGAGATAGAGGCTCATTGGGTGAAGAAAGGAGGATTGTTTGGGTTGCCATCTGACTTCCTCATCAAGAAAGCTACTGCCTTTACTCAAGCCGGTAGTGTGGAAGATTTTGAAGCTATCTTTGTGTTGCTCATTTATGGATTAGCCTTGTTCCCTAACATTGACGGTTTTGTTGATGTTAACGCCATTAGACTTTTCTTGATTGGGAATCCTGTGCCTACCTTGTTGGGTGATATGTACTTCTCTTTGCATCTAAGGAATTCTAAGGGTGGTGGAACGATTGTTTGTTGCGTCCCTCTTCTGTACAAATGGTTTATTTCGCACTTGCCTCAGACACATGCTTTTGTGGAGAACAAACAATGTATGCGGTGGTCTCAGAGACTTATGTCTCTCACTAATGATGATATAATTTAGTATGATCCTTCTTTAAGAAGTTTGGAGATTATTGATAGTTGTGGTGAATTCTCTAATGTGCCTCTCATTGGTACACAAGGAGGAATTAACTACAATCCTGCTTTGACTCGTCGTCAACTTGGGTTCCCCTTGAGAGACAAACCTAATAATATGTTGTTAGAAGGTCTTTTCTATCAACAGGGTAAAGATCCCCAACATTTGAAGCAGAAGATTGTGCATGCTTGGCATAATGTGCATAGGAAAGGAAAATACGAACTTGGTCCTTGCAATTGTGTAGCTTTAGAAGCTTACACTCTTTGGGTGAAGAAGAGAGCTTTGGAGTTGAAGATGCCTTATCCTTGTGAGAGACCTATCTCTATGGTTATGGTTGAGCCATTAACTCTCCCTAACCAAGATGTAGAGGAGTCGGAAGACGCACTCGCCAAGATGAAGCAAGAGAAAGATATGTGGGAAGAGCGTTTCCGTGCTTTGAGCAAGAAGCATGAAGAGTTACAGTTGGAATCTAAGGACAAATATGCACTTATTGAGCTACTTGAAGACCGAGTGACAAAGAGACAGAGAGAGTCGGAGGTTTCATCTTCCTCTAGCATGCCTCAGCCTTCCGTTGCTTGGAAGAAGATTATTGATCAACTTATCCTCGAGAAGACTCAGATGAAGGCTTCTTTTGAGACCGAGATTCGACGCATTCGAAGGAAGTATGCGCCTACAGCCAGGCCTTTCGATATTGTTGTTAGGGATCCTTAGGATGACTATTCTCCTTTTCTCTTGTATTTTTATTTGGTTTCTGAAAATTGTACTCAGTGTAATCCTTCCAATTATATAAATAAAAAGAGATCCTTAGGATGACTAGTCTCCTTTTCTCCTTTCGATGTTGTTGCAATTGTTCTTATATATATATATATATATATATATATATATATATATATATATATATATATATATATATATATATATATATATATATATATATATATATATATATATATATATATATATATATATATATATATATATATATATATATATTTGCAAATAATATAGTAAGTTCCTTGAAAAAATAAAAATAAATAAACAAGCATTACATTTCATGCATCATTTGCATAAGCAGGTTTCTCTTTCGCCAGATGTCTCATTGGTGGTTCTTCTATGCTTCAGCCAAGCCGACTCATCAGTACAACACTCACGCCAATCACTCCAGAATTATGGAACATCTTGAGCAAGAGAGTAGAGAGCTTAAGGACGAGATCGCCCGCCTGACTGCCATGATGGAGTCAGTATTAGCTGCTCAGAGCCAGTCATCTCCAACACCCGCAACTCCTCCTCCTCAAAGGACTGTTATTTCAGAGGTGGCTACCTTTAGCATGCCTACTGCTACCGCTCATGTTGCGCCTGCCATGCCCGCCAGATTCCCGTGGGGAATGCCACCGAACTTCATGCCTGAAGGCTTTGCGTTTACTTTTGCTTCCATGCCGGCATCTAGCCCGGTCATGTCTGTGCCACCTCCCGTTGTGCACACCTTACCTCGCGTGGAGGCACCATTTACCATTCCGAGCCATCTGAGGCCCCGAATGTTTTATGAAAAATTGACGAAATGAAGGATCAATTTCTTGAGTTGCGCAAGGAATTGAAGACGTTGAGAGGTAAGGACCTGTTTGGGAAAAGTGCTGCTAAGTTATGTCTAGTGCCAAATGTGAAGATTCCGGTGAAGTTCAAAGTGCCTGACTTTGAGAAATACAGAGGGAACACATGTCCGCTCAGTCATTTGGGGATGTATGCCCGCAAGATGTATACCCAAACTGAGAACGACCAGCTGTTAATCCACTACTTCCAAGATAGTCTGACCGATGTTACGCTCAGATGGTATATGGGGTTGGACAGTGCAAGCATCCGCACTTTCAACGATTTGGGAGAAGCTTTTGTCAAGCAGTATAAGTATAATATGGATATGGCGCCTAATAGAGACCAATTGAGGTCTATGTCTCAGAAGGATAAGGAGACGTTCAAAGAGTATGCGCAGAGGTGGAGAGAATTATCTGCTTAGATCACCCCTCCTTTAGAGGAGAAGGAGATGACCAAGATCTTTTTGAAGACCCTGAGTTCATTTTACTATGAACACATGATTTCCAGTGCCTGATAACACGAAATTATATCATATTTTAGGACTTAATTCCATTAAATTCTATGACTATTTATTTCAGTTCACTTCATTTTATAAGATATTACGTGGTATTTTCTTCCTATTTGTCTCAGGTGGTTTATTTTGAAGCACAAGTAAAAATGGAAGAAAAGGAGGTGCAAAAAGGAGAGAAAAAGAACCAAATGCCAAAGCCCAGCCCAAAGCGCAAGACACAAATGCTGTGCCTGTGACGGACGTCACAGAGGGCGTGACGAGCGTCACGCAAAACAGCCTTGTGACGAACGTCACACATGGTGTGACGAACGTCACACATGGTGTGACGAACGTCACACCATTCCCCTACATTTTTGGCGCAAGTAACGCCTCAGAGACTTGAAGAGACGTTGAGGAGTGTTGGGCCCTATATCCACGCCATGCAATTAGCCACGTTGAAGACCTTTTGGAAGCAGGCAGTTACTTAATGACACCAATATAAATAGCCACTAAAAAAACCTAAAGTGGTTCCGAGGCTTTTCCAATTTTTTCTTTTGCCGTTTTTCGCTTTTGCAATTTTCTTTTCCAGCAACTTAGGCATTGTTTCTTTATTTTTTTTTTTTACAAGTTCTACACTATTTCCCTTGCAATCTACATTTTCCTTTTTAGCATTTAGTTAATTCTTTTCGCACAATAGTTTCTACACCGGAAACTATTGTGTACCTTTTTACCGGATCTAACCTTACGTTAGAATCTAGTTTTTATTTCCTTCGTTTTAATTTGTTGTTTAATTGAAGAATCCAAGAACAAATCCTACCGGCTTGTGGTGGAGTGTTCAAGACTATTGTTTAACGCATTCAGGTTCTTTAATTATTATTTAATGCTTTGTTTTATTATTTATTTATATTATCTGCCTGGGATGAGTCTGTTTATGCATGATATATATTTTTGTTTGTTTAGCATGTCTGGCTAATTCGCCTAGATATCGGTATGTAAAGTAAGCGGAATAAGGGATCAAGACTAAGTCGGTCTAATTAAATTTAAAATTAAAATCAATCTTTTTACGGTCTCAATTTACAGGTTTAATAACAAGACTTTTTACAAAAGTAAAAGACATAAAGAAGTTAAAATCAATAGAGCGAGAGTTTGAGGTTTTAACTGGACAGTGTAAATTAGGCATAAATTCTAGATCAGGGCGAGAGCAAGTTTTAGAGTTAATTAAATTCTGATCTTTTCCAAAAAGTATTTTTAAAGATTGAATGTGAGGACGAGAGTTAAGCATTCGAGTTTAATTGTATAACCTAAGTCAGTGCCCAGTGACTTTATCGAAATGGTAAACATGGGGATGAGGCTTGAAGAAGGTGTCCGAGAAGGACGATTGTCAAAGGAGGAAGCATCATCAAGTAAGAGATATGGCAGTAGTTTCGGGAAGAAGAAAGACAACGAAGCTAATGCAATCTCTAGTGGGAGACAGAGGAGGCCTCTGATCAGAAAGAGTCAACCATCCCATCAACACCATCATCAAGTATCCTCAGTAATTCCAATATTTTCAAACAGTCAATCAACACCAATTCAACAACAACAATAACATCAACAACAACCACAACAACGAGTAAACACCTACAATAACAACAATACCAACAATCATCATCAGCAAAATTTCGAGAGGAAGAAGGTCTCTTTTGACTCGATTCCTATGACTTATGCAGAACTTTATCCATCTTTGGTTCTCAAGAACCTACTCCAACTGAGAAACCCGCCACAAATTCCAGAACCACTTCCATGGTGGTACAAACATGAACTCCGTTGTGCTTTTCATCAAGGTGCACCTGGACATGACATTGAGAACTACTATCCGCTCAAGTACGAAGTTCAGAAACTGATAAAGAGTGGAATGGTATCTTTCAAGGACTGTGCGTCGAACGTGAAAGCAAATCTATTGATCGCTCATAGGAATTCTTCTGTTAACATGGTGGATGGTTGTCCCAGAGAGTTTAAAGTGTTTTATGTTCGTTTCATTCAGAGGTCCTTAGTGGCAATGCATAAGGACATTTGTATGGTAAGTGATTGTGAGCATGACCATGAAGGTTGTGCTATCTGCAGTGTCAACCCGAGGGGTTGTGTGGTAGTGAAAAGGGACATCCATCGGTTGATGGATGAAGGCATGATCCAAATTGTTCAATCCCGTCATGTAGATGACGATGTGGATGTCATAGTACCCGTTTTCAAGAATCTGGAAAGAGTAGTCATTCAGTACGACAGCAGTAACAGTAACAATAACAGTCAAAGATCGGTATCACCATTGGTCATACGGTTAGCGGGCCCAGTCCCGTATTCATCTGATAAAGCTGTTCCATATTAGTACAATGCGACGATGTTGAAAGATGGTCAAGAGGTTCCATTGCCTACGACCAGCTCTATAGTGAGCATTGCTGATATTACTAAGGTGACCCGTAGCGGTCGAGTGTTTGGGCCGGTGTTACCAAAAGATAAGGAAGAATTAATTGTCAATAAGAAGGTGGAAGTGCCTACTGTAGATCCGGTTAGTGCTTCAAAATGTCAGTCCGGTGAATCCAACAATTTGAAGGCTAATGATGATGATGATGATGAGGTACTTCGTCTAATAAAGAAGAGCGAGTTTAACATGGTGGAGCAGCTGCTCCAAACCCGCTCAAATATTTCAGTGCTGTCTATGCTAATGAATTCAGAAGCGCACAGAGAAGCACTACAAAGAGTTCTAGAGCAAGCGTTTGTGGAACATGATGTTATGGTGGATCAGTTTGATCATATAATAGCTAACATCACTTCTTGCAATAACCTCAGTTTTTGTGATGAGGAACTCCCTGAGGAGGGTAGGAATCATAATCTGGCTTTGCATATTTCCATGAATTTCAAAGATGATGCTTTGTCCAATGTATTGGTTGTCACCGGGTCTTCGTTGAACATACTGCCGAAATCAACTCTTTCAAAGCTGTCATATCAAGGAGTGCCTATGAGGTATAGTGGTGTAATCGTCCAAGCTTTTGACGGTTCGTGCAAAATAGTGATAGGTGAAGTGGACCTTCCAGTGAAGATAGGTCCGAGTGATTTTCAGATTACTTTTCAAGTAATGAATATCCACTCGGCCTACAGTTGTCTGTTGGGAAGGCCATGGATCCATGAGGCGGGAGCTGTTACCTCCATATTGCATCAGAAGCTCAAATTTATAAAGAATGGGAAGCTTGTTATCATTGGCGGGGAAAAGGCGTTGTTGGTTAGCCACCTGTCATCTTTATCTTATGTTGAAGCTGAGGATGAGGTTGGAACTCCGTTCCAAGCCTTATCTATTGCTGCTGAAAAGAGAGTTGGGGCACCTATGTCCTAATTGAAGGATGCAAGAAAGATTGTTGAAGAAGGCAATGTTGATCAGTGGGGGCGCATGGTAGAGGTCTCCGACAACAAGGGCAGAGCCGGTATGGATTTTCAACAAGGTTCGTCAACTGCTAGATCAGAGGATATGCAACTCAGCTTCCGTAGCAGAGGGTTCATTCATGGAAATGAACAACACTTAGCTGCTGTGATCGAGGATGACTAAGAGGAAGACTGCGCCAACTTTGTGACGCATGGAAAGGCTTGCAACAATTGGACTGCTATTGACATTCCTATTATTTTACATCAATCTAAGTAATTGCTTTTATATGTTTTAAAAAAATCCTTCTCCTATGCCTAAGGGAGAAGTGAACATTGTTGGGCATTTTCAAATTGATCATTAATAAAATTATTTCTATTCATCCACATCTATGATGTTTTGTTTTTACTCTTTGCTTTATTCTGAAAATGGTAATCACAAAAAACATAAATAAATAATATAATTGTCCATCTGCATAATATTTGGTCACAAAATTCACCTCTCTAAAATCAAATATCAAATCATTAAGCAGGTTGGTTCTTAACCCCATTGAATACATTGATCCTTCCCCTTCTCCAAAATTTGAATTCCCTGTGTTTGAGGTCAAGGAAGAAAGTGATGAAGAAGTGAGTGATGAATTGTCTCGTCTTCTCGAGCATGATGAAAAGACCATTCAACCTTTCGTAGATCAGATTGAGTTAGTCAACTTGGGTGCCGAGGATGATGTGAAGGAAGTAAAGATTGGGTCTTGACTGTGTCCAGATGCGAAGAAGGGGTTTGTTGATCTTCTTCGAGAGTATTCAGATGT
Organism: Lathyrus oleraceus; assembly: GCF_024323335.1. NCBI lineage: Eukaryota > Viridiplantae > Streptophyta > Magnoliopsida > Fabales > Fabaceae > Lathyrus > Lathyrus oleraceus. The sequence continues at coordinate 227,026,105 of NC_066584.1, forward strand.
GTTTGCTTGGTCCTATCAAGACATTCCTGGTTTGGATTCTGAGATTGTAGAGCATAGATTTCCGTTAAAGCCAGAATGCCCGCCAATCAAGCAGAAGTTGAGAAGAACACATCCTGATATGGCTGTGAAGATCAAAGAAGAAGTGCAGAAGCAGATTGATGCCGGTTTCCTTGTGATCGCTAAGTATCCGTAATGGGTGGATAATATTGTGCCTGTGCCGAATAAAGATGGAAAAGTCCGCATGTGTGTTGATTATAGAGATTTGAATAAAGCCAGTCCGAAAGGTGATTTCCCTTTGCCGCACATTGATATGTTAGTAGACAATACTGCTAAATTCAAAGTCTTTTCGTTTATGGATGGATTTTCCGGATATAATCAGATCAAGATGGCACCCGAAGATATAGAGAAGACCACATTCATTACACCTAGGTGAACATTCTGTTATAGAATGATGCCTTTCGGTTTAAAGAATGCTGGTGCGACTTACCAAAGAGCAATGGCTAATTTTTTTCATGATATGATGCATAAAGTGATTGAAGTTTATGTCGATGACATGATTGCTAAATCAATTGATGAAGAGGAACATGTTGAACATTTGTTGAACCTATTCCAGCATTTGAGGAAGTATAAACTCCGCTTGAATCCCAATAAGTGTACGTTCGGTGTTCGTTCTGGTAAGTTGTTGGACTTTATTGTCAGCGAGAAGGGTATTGAGGTTGTTCCTGCCAAGGTCAAAGCAATACAAGAGATGCCTGTGCCCAAACTTGAGAAGCAAGCCAGAGGTTTTCTCGGCCGCTTGGATTATATTTCCAGATTCATTTCACACATGACTGCCACATGTGCGCCTATATTCAAGCTTCTTCGGAAAGATCAGTCTTGTGATTGGACCAAAGATTGCCATAAAGATTTTGATAGTATCAAAGAATATCTGCTTGAACCTCCGATTTTGTCTCCACCTGTTGAAGGAAGACCGTTGATCATGTACTTGACTGTGCTTGAAGATAGTATGGGTTGTGTTCTTGGTCAGCAAGATGAGACTGGAAAGAAATTTTTTGCTATTTACTACCTCAGTAAGAAGTTCACCGACTGTGAGACTCGGTATTCTATGCTTGAGAAAACTTGTTGCACATTGGCTTGGGCTGCTAAGCGTTTGCGTTAGTATATGTTGAATCATACCACTTGGTTAATATCCGAAATGGATCCAATCAAGTATATATTTGAGAAGCCTGCTTTAACTGGGAGAATTGCCCGTTGGCAGATGTTATTGAATATCGATCTCAGAAAGCAATCAAATGTAGTATCTTGGCTGACCATTTGGCTCACCAACCGATTGAAGATTACCAGTCAGTGCAGTATGACTTTCCCGATGAAGAGATCTTGTACTTGAAAATGAAGGATTCTAATGAACCATTGCTTGAAGAAGGGCCAGAAATAGTGTCCTTGTTTGTCATTTTCCATTGAAATGAAGTTGGACCAGTCCGGTGGAGGTCACCAGAGAAGATGACCGGAGCCCTAGCTCCGGTGGTGTGTTGGCACACCTCCTGACCATCTGATCATGTTTGAATGTTATAATATGGACCATTGCTTTGTGTTACCACACGTACATTAAGTGGACTTGGACGCATGATAGAACGGGCGCGTGTGGCCATCAGATCTGCCACCTCAATTAATGAGGGAGATCTGTTGGCCCTTGTTTTTTCTCATTTGATTTAATTTCTGATTTTATATTTTAATTAGCTTATTTTGATTAATTCATATTAATTTCATTTTTAATCCAAAAAATATGGGACTTTCACCAAAATCTGTAAATATTTTCCTCTTTCATTTTCTGATTAAAATTATTTTTTGGATTAATTTTGATATTTTTCATGAATTAATTGTTTTTGTGCATATTTTTAATTGTTTAAAAATACTTCTGACTTTTCAAAAATCATGAATTTTTTTGTCTAAGGTTCTTTGACCTTGTTTAACCTAGGATAAAACTCTTGGCCATTTATTTGGTGTTTTGAAGAGATTTTAGGTTTTGATTAAATTAAAATAAATTTAAATGCATTTTTAATTTGATTTTTAATTGATGAATTTTGTAAAAATTATGTTGAGCCATTTTTATTGACTTGTGATGTTTGATTATGTGTTTGGGCCTTGGTCAAGGTTAATTTGACTTTTGTTGAGTTAAAATCATTGGATTTAGGGGATTGATGAAATGTACATTTCATCTCCCAAAATGAATGAATGATTTTAATTTGATAAAATTCCTCCCATGACCAATTTGTGTTTCTCTCATCTCCCATCCCTCTTCATCTTCAATCCCATTCTTTCCCATCCCTTCCATTGACCAATGAAATCTCTAAATCCTAAGGCTAATTGGTTCATCAATAACCTTGTGTTAGATGAACCAATACAAGTATGGATGAGATAGGTCCACCCTTTGATCATTTTCTTTTAGTGTGTGGTATGTTTTAGGAGTTTGGTTCATTATACCAAATCTCTAACATGCATTAGCACCTAAATTTTTATTGCCCGACCTTAGATAGTTGTGACTTCTACATAAGTCCAATTACGATTGCTTAACATAAAACTAAATTTGACCCTAAAGGCATAACATTCTAGTAAGTGAGATTGCAAGTCTTCCATATTTCATGGTATTGTATGGAAACTTGGCCTTTTTTCCTTCCTTTGGAAGATGTCTTGATACAAGGATCCATGGTTGTGAATAGATGGTTGAGTGTTCTCCAAAGAATGACTTAATCAATAAAAGCAAAACTTCACTAACATCTAATTAACTTTGACTAACACTAACTATTATTAACTTTGCTTTACTTTAAAGTCATTTACTTTATCCAGTTTAACTTCAAGTCATTTACCATTCATTGCCATTTTCATATCATTTAACTTGTTTATGTTTATGTCATTTTCACTTTGCTCATTTGAGCCATATATTGCGATTGTATATATTTGTTTGTGTATTTTGTTTGTGTTTGTGGTCTTAGGACCTTAAACAACAAAAAACCCTAAAAAATGTTTGTGTGGACTGCTGGGTTTGATCTGAATTTCTGGACTTAGAATTAGGCAACATTCCATATGCAAAAGGACTTGGCCAATGCCAACATTTCTGAGACCAAGTTATTGTGATTTGAGTTTTCATCTGATGCAAGTATTTGGATCCACTTGAATTCATCTTCTACATGGTCTTGATGCAATTGTTATTTTGATCTTGTGTCTAATGCTTTATTCTGAGTTAATCAAGGAGTATTTCATCTGATATATGAGAAGACAAAGAAGACTGTTAGCTATGGACTTGCTTGCTTGGATGTGGCCATCTTTATTTGACGTCTTGCTATTCATATTGCGAATTGCTTGCTGATTATTGGTTGATTCAAAGTCCAAAAGGAAAGTGGGTTTTCTATATGACACACGAACTATGAGGTTTTGATCCACCATTTTTATGTTGGTACGTAGGCTCAAGTCCGAAGGTCTTATTATACACAAAAATATAATTAATGAATTCTTTTCTCATCCCTACACTCTATTTGTTTCAAACATATTTTATACCAAAAACACATACGCACATGAAAAAGGCTCCCTATGAGTAACTAGGACACTTTGGGTGCTAACACCTTCCCTTTGTGTAACCAACCCCCTTACCTGTAATCTCTGGAATTTTATTAGTTTTGATTTGAAAACTTCTTATCTTTGGGTTTTGTTCTTACTTTTCCCTTTTCCTTTGGAAATAATAAAAGCACGGTGGCGACTCTGGTTTTATTGACGTTAAGCTTATCCATAGCTTGATGGTCATGAATTTACCGCTACAATGATATCTGTGGAATGAGGATTCTGGTTGGCAACTTTCCAATCTTCACCAAGATCGATCCTCCGTAAGTTCTGGAGTATTACCTTGAGAGTTGTCTTAAGGATGGAATTAATCCATTGGTTGACCCATTTAACTTACGAGACACTTACCCAGATGTGCATGGAAAGAGGAAGAAAGAGTCTCGTGAAGAAGGATCTTCAATACCTCAGAAGAAGAAGAAAAAAGGCTGCTGCTTTTCTGGATGAATATGAGGTGCCTCTCAGTGAGCGCAAAAAATTAATACTTCTGAAGGACACGTATGGTGATGTCCAATAGTCTTCCAAAGGTTATGACACTCCTACTTCTGGTAAGCTTCCTAAGGCCAGAAATCTTTTTATTTATGACTCTATTAATTCTGAAAGGGTCTTACCAATTCAACCACCTCCCATTTCACAACCAATTCCATCTTCTTCTCAAAGCATTCCCATTTCACAACCACTTCCCACTTCCCACCTCCATCTTAAACTGTTTCTACTCCATACATTGAAAATCCAAATATAACAACACCCAGAAGATCTCCCTCGAGAGATTCTGGTAACCAAGTGTCTGATGGTACTCCTGAAGGCATGTTCAATTTTGAACCTGAACCCGAAGTATATGATTCGAAAATACACGAGGCTATTCCCCCTTCTCTTCCAACTGTTTATGGTCTGAATCCTCATCTAACCATAACAGATCTTTCTGTTAGAATCCCTAGCCAACCTAAACCTAACCCAAATATTGGTAAGATTCTGAAGAATTTTGAGTCAGACTAAAGAAGATGTCTTCACACTTCTATGAGGACTAGTTGTTTATCAGTTAATCATGCAGAAAGTGACGCGGCTTGGGAAGCCTACAAAAGTTGGATAAACTCCAAAATCTCCAAGGTAAAGAACTTTGGATACAAAGTATCTGAAAGAAACTTTTGTTCTTAGTTTGCACCCCTAATGGAAATCTGGATGTTACCAAATACTCCATTGTGTCTTCCTTCTCCGGAGGTTAAGGGAGTAGTTCAGGAAGCTGAGGTAGATTCTAGTCATCCAGAATGTGTCATGAAGGATATTGCTGCTCAGCCGGTTGATTATGAAGAACAACAAATTTAGGTTTCTAATTATCAACAATCTACTGGAACCTCTTCTAGGGGTATTCATGAAGTGCTTCTGAAGACCACCGAGGATATGAAAGTTGAGAATGCTCTGGTCAAAGAACGTCTGGACATGCATGAAATGATGTTTCAGTTTATACTATCCAGACTTCAGCCGCCGCCGCCTCCTCCTCAGAACCCTCAACACTTATCCAAAATTTTGTTTCTGAAACATGCTTGTACTCTTTTCTGCCTTCTATCATATTTAATGAAAATCTTGTTTTGTTTCTTTCCAAAATCTTTATAATTTTGTCTTTGTTATTTTGATTGATAACAAAGGGGGAGAAATGTATTTAAGGGGAAGAGTCGTAATTGATTTTGATTTACCTATATTCTTGAATCAGAACCCAAACATTATCTTAATGTTTCTGATAACAACGACTTCGAAGAATAGTTTGTTAATTGTTTTGCAGGGATACGTTCAAACATTAGAAGCTCTTGAAGTTTTTCATATCAGAATATGAGTTACCAGTTTTTGAAGAAATGGTCTACTCTCTAGATCTGAAGCTTTCACGCTGCTGTTTGAGAAAGATCTCAACCAGGAATTTTAAGCAAGCATCAAGTCTTCAAGAAATTAAAAACGAGGCTCTGAACTTGGCATCAGGATTTGAAGAATTAAAAATTCGGCATGAAGTTCTGAAGAAGTGTAAATTCCATGGTAATCATACTTGGCAATCAAGCTCTTTAATAAGAATTCGTAACAACCTGGTTCTGAAAGCTCTTTCAAAGATTCAAAGAGATTTTTCAAAGGTAACCAGGCTCTGAAAGAGAATTTCAAAGAGAACCAGGCTCTGAAGCTTCTTCAAAATAGTTCAACCAAGCTTCTGAAGTGAAGTTCATCAGAATGTTGAGTTTGACAACCAGTGCTCTAGATAAGTTCAAGCAACTTCTGAAGACAAACCAGATTCTAACGGAAGATCATTCTGGTACTTCAAAAAGGTTAATGAGGAAAGTGTTCTTTCATTATGATTTTATCTTTTTAGGATTATACATATTAGAGGGAGCTTTGTGATTTTTTAAGATGTATCTTTCTGTGATTACCCTATACAAAATTGTTCCTCAAAATACATGTTTTTGTCATTATCAAAAAGGGAGAGATTGTTAGATAAAGATTTGGGTTTGCATCTATACCTTGAGTTTTGATGATAACAATGTTGTATTTCTATGAGAACATTTTTGGTACCCTAATGGTTTGTTATTGTGTAGCTTTAACAACCAGTTCTGATTCTGAGTATATGACGTGCAACGTCATCATTTTCTGAGCATTGTGTTCCAAATGCCACTTCCGCGCTAATGATGAGAAGTTATGAAAGATATCAAGTTGACACTGCAATGATATTTTTGCTTCTGTGATGATTCACTCCTGAGAAGTTTCTGAAGAGACGCTAGGTTGCTGTTGCAACATTCTCTCCACTTCTGCTTCTAGACGTGACTCTGATTGTCAAGCTTCTGAAGAATGGCAAGCTTTTAAAGTTTATGTTACTTAGCTGAAGTTCCTGAAGATCTCAAGCTAGACGTTGAGGCTATCAAGGTTCTGATTGAAGATTATGAAGATTCTGAAGATAGTGAAGATCTCAAGCCAGATTGCTGACGTTGTCAAGGTTCTAACCGAAGATTTTGAATCTAGCTGTATGTTTCTTCATTTCATGCTTCATCAACTTTCATCAAAAGACAATAAACTTGAAAATAAGATCAAATGGATACGTGATCAAATAATACATAGTACAAATCAAATATTCTTTCCACTACCTGATATTGTGGACAAGGACAATACTATATATCACACCTATCAATGAATTTATGGATGAAGGGAAGTATGTAGCACCACTCCTTTCACCTATACAATAGTGGACAACCACTCTATTTGGTATCCCCATTTTCCCTCCAACAATCTCTTTTCTTATGTGTAGTGGGAAATTTGGGATCATCAAGCTATTGACAAGCTAGAGATCAAATAACAAGAGTCGCCACCACGCTTTTATTGTTTCCAAGGGAAAAGGGAAAAAGTACGAACAAAACCCAAAAGTAAGAAGTTTTCAAATCAAAACTAATAAAAAGTCAGAGATCACAGGTAAGGGGGTTGGTTACACAGAGGGAAGGTGTTAGCACCCAAAGTGTCCTAGGTACTCCTAGGGAGCCCTTTTTGTGTGCATATGTATTTTGTACAAAGTGATGTTTACAAACAAATAGAGTGGGGGGATGAGAAAAGAATTCATTAATTATATTTTTGTGTTTGACAAGACCTTCGGTCTTGTGCCTACGTACCAACATAAAAATGAGGGATCAAAACCTCGTAGTTCGTGATACAAATTTCAAAATGGATGCATTGCTTTTAACAAAAATTAAGTTTGAAAGGCACAAAGGCCTAAAAATGGTTTGAATGAGTTAGTTCTTTTTGGGTTTTTGAAAGTTTAAGTCAAGTATAGTTAAGTTTATTTACAAGTTTGATTTAAGAAAATAAGTTTGAAAATGCAATGGCATAAGGCCAAAGTTTCTATCTTTTTGCAAAAGTGGCCAAAGTTTAGAACAAAAGTAGTTCACACAAAGAAGTTTTGAAAAATGGAGGGAGAGATTTTGAAATTAAATAAATGGGGAGAAGATGAAGAGACTATCCTATGTACAAAATTAAAAGTTGAGAGTTGAAAAGATCTGACCAAATGGGTAGCAATCCAATAGACAAAAATGTCAATAGAAACCCAGAATTCCCTTGGACTTTTAGAATCAAGCAACACACAAATGCACAATTATATTATCTTGAAGAGAAAAGGTATCAAATAAAGATGGCCTCATCCAAGCTTATCCATTCCATGATCTTCTTCAAAATAGCCCATGTAACAAATGAATTCCACAAGTCTCAGGTTCAAAATAATAACTTCATAATGATCATGTTGTAGATGAATTTGGAGAGGTCTTCAAAGATATATCAGATGAAGTTCAAATTTGCCAGCACTTGGTTCTTCAACAAGTTGGCATCGGCCAAGTCCTTTAGCTTAGGAAGCTTGCCTAGATGCTAAGTCCATTTGTCCAAGATCAAGCCAACAGTCCACTCAAAAGTTTTTTTAGGGTTTTTGTTATTATTATGTACATTAGTGGTCAAAGACCACACAAACAAGAAAAGTATATACAAACAAAATATAGCACACAATATGGTCCAAATGGACAAAGTGAAAATTGCGTTAACATAAACAATTAGAATGATATGAACAATGAAAAATGAAATAGAGTTCTAAAAGTAAATTGCATTAAAGTAAAAGCTTGAAATTAAAAGTTAGTAGTTAATAGGTGAGGAGTTAGTATTTTTTTGCTTTTGCTTTTCATTTCAAGACATTCTTTGGAGAACACTCAACCCACTTATCACAAGCATGAATCCATGAGCCAAAACATCTTACAAAGGAAGGAAAGAAGGCCAAGTTTCCACACAATACCATGAAAGAGGGGAGACTTACAATCTCACTAACTAGAATGCTTATGCCTTTTATGTCACAAATTTAGCGCTATGTTAAGCAATCGTAATTGGACTTATGTAGAAGTCACAACTATTTGAGGTCGGGAAATAATATTTTGGTGTTAATGCATGTTAGAGACATAGTATAATGGACTATGCTCATGAAACATACCACACACAAAAAGAATATGCAAAAGGTGTGGCCTAATCTCATCCATACTCATGTCAATTTTTCAATCAACTTGCATTAGGACTTTGAGATGTCATATGCCAAATGGAATGAATGAATGAAGAAATGGAATAAGATGAAGTGGGAGGGGAATGGATTAAATCACAATTTGGTCAAAGGAGGACTTTTACCAAATTAACATCATCCATTCATTTTGGGAGATGGAATGTACATACCATCAATCCCCTAAATCCAATGATATTAATTTGACAAAGTCAAATCAACCTTGACCAAGGCCACTCATCGGTTAAGAATAGGATTTACAACTACCAGTTACTGGGCAGAATACCAAAGATGAGGATATCTGTCACCGATTAAGATGAACATATCAAGGATAGACTTGCCTGGGGATGTTAAGGAGGATATTCGTCATCGGTTAAGATGAACATATCAAGGATTAACTGATGACACTGAATTTCACCGTATTTTCGACTCCGATTTCGCATGCATTTTAGTTGTTTTATTATTATTTTGTTATGTTATTACTATGTTTCTCTTTGTTTTCAGGTTTTCAGTATAATCGGAGCCCCGGTCGAGAAAAGGAGTGAAAATGAGCTAAAAAGACTAAAAATCAGCATTTTGCACTTGTGGCTCCCATTGTGGCTGGCGCCATGGGCCCAACCATGACGTGTCATAAATCAACTTCCCTTAACTGCCACGTCTCCCACTATCTCCACTTGGACGCCATAATTTACCCTTATGGCGGGCGCCATGGTGTTGTGGCGGGCGCCATAAGAAGAAAGAAGTTTCTCTCCCAAATTCAAACTGAAGGGCATCCTTGTCATTTCTATTATTTTCCTTGCTTATAAATAGAGACTCGATTTCATTTGTTTCATCATCCAAACTTAGAACAAACTTAGTTACATTAGGCATATATTCAGTATTGTAAAAGTGGTAATCGCTTCACATTGGGGTGTTGCCGCAATTGTGTGATTGAGTCTGTAATCGAGTTTGGAGCACTTTGGAAGGAAGTTAATCCTGCCGCCATTTTCATTTCCGTTTCGCACTTTATTCAACCCTCCGATTGGAGCAGGTTTTATTGCTTTACCTTTGTCTACTTTACTTTCCCGCACTGCCTTTACTTTATTTATTTCTCGCACTCGCACTACTTTCATTTATTTCTCGCACTCGCACTACTTTATTTATTTCTCGCACTCACACTACTTTCGTTTATTTCTCGCACTCGCACTACTTTATTTATTTCTCGCACTCGCACTACTTTTATTATTTCTCGCACTCGCACTACTTTCATTTATTTCTCGCACTCGCACTACTTTTATTTACTTTCCGCACTCGCACTACTTTATTTAAATTAAAATGCACCTTTACTTTACCATGTCTAGCTAAACCCATAAAGGTTAGAATGTAAGGACCGTAATTGAACCGATAATCCGTACAATTGTTCATAGAAACACTTAAGGGCTATTTTGACTTTCAACTTAAGTTTTCCTGCACTTCATTTCCGTTGGGTAAGATCGAAAGCCGTCCAACATCTTTTTAAACTTAGTTATCTTTAACTATTTCAAATACAGCGAAAGCACTTTGTTTAGTTCATTATGAGTTTTTAACTTAAAAAGAAAAGTGATTTTAAAAACTATTTTCGGACGCGTTTATAAGTTTAGAGTCTGGTTCGTGAGAACCTCTTTTGGTTAAGAAGTCCAGGTTAAAATACTTTTCAACTTAGTCAAGATACTATATTTATTAAAAATAGGTTTACTACTCTAACGCAATGCGCGCCTTTTTTATAAGTGACAATAAGAGGGTTTGATTAGGGAGTACAACTCGGTTCTGAATACGCGAAAGCGATAGTTCCCGTTAAATTGGTTCTTTTCAAACTAGGAAACACTGTCCATAAGTAATTCTATTAGCAAGTACTTGGATTATTAATTGATTATGTAAATTACATTCGAGCCTGTCTTTATTAATTGAATTTAATTTAATACTTTAATTTTCATTGTACACTCTTAAAAACCCCTATTTCGTTTACCTTAGATAAGCACAATAACAATAGATAACGATAGATTGACACTTGGTCTCTGTGGATTCGACAATCTTTTATATTACTCTGACGCGTTCGTATGCTTGCGAAAAGCACGCATCAAGTTTTTGGCGCCGTTGCCGGGGACCAATTTAGTCAAATTTCGTACCCTATTGTTATATCTTTTAGACTTAGGTTGTTACCTGCCGGTCAATGCGAAGAACTCGCAGCACCGGAAGCTTAGTATACCCTCTGGAGGAACCTGAACGTTACACTCGCGCACGTTTATTTTTCCATAGAATTAGGAGAGCTATGGCCGAAGATCAAAACCAAAGACCTCTTAAGGATTTTGCCCAACCATCCAACGAAGAACCTAGTTCTAGTATAGTAAACCCAACCATCCCAGCTAATAATTTCGAACTTAAACCCTCTCTGTTGCAACTAGTGCAACAGAGACAATTCGCAGGTCTTGCTACTGAGAACCCAAACCAACATTTAAAAATCTTTCTCCAATTAGCAGACACTTTTTAAACCAATGGAGCTTCTCCTGAGGCAATCCGTTTAAGATTATTCCCTTTCCCCCTCAGAGATAAAGCCCTATCATGGTTAGATTCCCTTCCACCCAATTCCATTACAACTTGGGACAACCTTAGAAGAGTATTCCTTGCTAGATTCTTTCCCCTAAGTAAGACCGCCGTTCTTCGAAACCATATAACTAGATTTACCCAGAACCAATGAGAATCGTTGTTCGAAGCTTGAGAGAGATATAAAGAGCTGTTAAGAGCATGCCCACATCATGCTTTAGAAAATTGGTTAATCATTCAGACCTTCTATAATGGACTTCACTATAACACTAAGATGACCATCGACGCTGCCTCAGGCGGTGCGCTGATGAACAAATCTTATCCTGAAGCTAGTGCCCTAATCGAAGATATGGCTCAAAACCGTCAATCATGGGGAGTCGAACGAGCAACAGTTGAGAAGAAGGAAGCCCAAGGAGGAGTACATGAATTAAGCTCTATAGACATGATGCAAGCTAAAATGGACGCATTAGCCCTTAAGGTCGAGCATATGTGTGTAAACCCGAATACTGCAGCTACAATTTCGTCGGATTGTGAGATATGTGGAACCAAAGGACACCAATATGAAGAATGCAGTCTATTAAACGAAACCCACTATGAGCAAGTAAACTACACCCAAGGGAACCCATATTCGAATACCTATAACCCTGGATGGAGGAATCATCCGAACTTCTCCTATAAGAACAATAACCCTATCCAAAATAATGCACCTCCGAGAAAAAATAGGTTACCAAGCCCCAAGACCAAATCAACCCATGCAACCTGTACCACCAAAGCCGAGCCTTGAGAAAATTATGGAAAATTTTATCACTGCTCAAACCCAACAAAACAAAGAGTTCATGAACCAAAACATTCACGTTAATAAACTGATTACCCAGTTAGGAACCAAGGTTGACCAAATAGTTACTCACACCAAGATGCTTGAAACCCACATCTCTCAGGTAGCTTTAAACCAAGCCCCCCAGACCACACCTGGAGGACAGTTCCCTAGACAACCTCAACAGAATCCGCGAGGGCAAGCGAATGCCATTACCCAACAAAGTGGGAACGCTTATGATGAGCCACCAAACCCAAGATTGAGTGAACCCAAAACTTCTAAGGAATATACCGAACCCACAGACAAAGTAAAGGAACCAGAGGAATCTGAAAAACAGGAAGGTCAAGAAAAAGGAGAAGAACCTAAAGACAAAACTTATGTACTACCCCCGCCATACAAATCACTGATACCATATCCGGAAAGACTCAAGCAAACCCAGATCAATAACCAATATCAGAAATTTATTAAGGTTATAGAAAAACTTCACGTAGAAATCCCTTTCATAGAAGCCATCACCCAAATACCTTCTTATGCAAAGTTTCTCAAAGACATCCTTACCAACAAACGTAGACTCGACGATCCGAAGCTCTTGGAATGCAATTCTATTTCCGAGAACAAGTTAGCCAAAAAGGATAAAGATCCTGGAAATTTCTCCATTCCTTGTCTTTTGGGAAGTCATGTCATCGAAAAAGCTTTTCTAGACTTAGGAGCTAGTGTGAGATTAATGCCTTTAGCAGTTTGTGAGAGGTTAAACTTAGGAGAATTACAACCTACTAAGATGTCACTTCAATTAGCCGATAGATCTGTCAAGTATCCGATATGCATATTAGAAGATGTCCCTGTTAGGATAGGTCAGTTATTTATCCCTACTGATTTTGTTATCATGGACATCAAAGAGGATAATGATATACCAATCCTTCTAGGAAGACCGTTCTTATCAACTGCAGGAGCCATAATAGATGTCAAGAGAGGAAAGTTGACCTTTGAGGTAGGTGACGAGAAAATAGAATTTATACTTTCAAAATTTCTTATGGCACCTGTGATGGGAGACACATGTTATGCCATAGATATCATTGATGAGTGCGTTAGGGAATTAGAACAAGAAGATATCATAAAAACAATTACGTTGCCATCAACTCTCATACTGGAAGATGATGACTTTAGGAAACCCTACATCGATGATAACCTTTACGAATGTTTATCCCTTACCCCAGATACTATGCCATGCCCTAAGAAACCAACCTTAGAACTTAAGGAACTGCCTAAGAACCTAAGATATGAGTTCCTCGATGAAGAGATGAACCGTCCAGTTATAGTCAGTGCTACCTTGAGCCAAGAGGAAACATACCAGCTCTTAGACGTTTTACTTAGATATCCCTCAACCTTAGGATATAATATCTCTGACCTGAAAGGTATAAGCCCATCCGTATGCATGCATCAGATTTCGCTGGAAGAAGATTCAAAGCCCTCCAGAGAACATCAGAGAAGAATAAACCCTATAATGAGTGATGTTGTTAAAAAAGAAGTTCTTAAGTTACTTGAGGCAGGTATAATCTATCAGATCTCGGATAGTAAGTGGGTGAGCCCTGTGCATGTAGTACCTAAAAAGGGAGGCATCACAGTCGTGCAAAACGATAAAGGCGAACATGTAGCAAAACAGATGGAAGGAGGATGGCGGATGTGCATAGACTACAGAAAATTAAATAAAGCAACCAGGAAGGATCATTTCCCTTTACCATTTATAGACTAGATGTTGGAGCGTCTAGCCAGACACTCTTACTTCTACTATCTAGATGGATACTCTGGATTTTTCCAAACACCTATCCACCCCGAAGATCAAGAAAAAACTACCTTTACATGCCCTTATGGAACTTTTGCCTACAGACGAATGCCATTCGGCCTCTGTAACGCCCCAACTACTTTCCAACGCCGTATGATGTCAATCTTTGTAGATTACCTAGATGGTATCATGGAAGTATTTATGGATGATTTCTCGGTTTGCGGATTTGATTTCCACAATTGTCTTGCTAACCTTGAGAAAATCCTAGAGAGATGCGTGGAGGTGAACCTTGTAATAAATTAGGAAAAGTGTCATTTCATGGTCACCGAAGGGATTGTTTTAGGACATATAGTTTCCAAAAAAGGTATTGAGGTAGATAGAGCTAAGATAGAAGTTATAAAGAACCTAAAACCACCAAAAACTATCAGAGAAGTCTGAAGTTTCCTTGGACATGCTGGATTCTACCGGCGTTTTATCAAGGACTCCTCCAAAATAACTAAACCTTTAACTGGCCTTTTAATGAAAGATGCTGAATTCATTTTTGATGGAAAATGTAATGAAGCATTTAATCTCTTAAAGCAAGCGTTAATATCAACACCTATTATGCAACACCCTGATTGGTCAGAACCTTTTGAGATAATGTGCGACACTAGTGATTATGCCGTTGGAGCCGTTCTAGGACAAAGGAAAGATAAAAAATTACATGCGGTTTATTATTGCCAGTAGAACCCCAGACGCTGCCCAACTCAACTATGCAACAAGTGAAAAGGAATTACTCGCTGTAGTTTTCGCTATACACAAATTTAGATCTTATCTAGTAGGAGCCAAAATTATAGTTTACACCGATCATGCTGCCATTCTTTACCTATTAAGTAAAAAAGATGCCAAACCCAGGTTACTCCGATGGATTCTGTTACTACAAGGGTTTGATTTATATATCAGAGATAAAAAAGGCACTGAAAATGTAGTAGCTGATCACCTTTCTAGGCTAGAACACCTGAAACCAGACTTAGTACCCATAAATGATGATTTTGCCTATGATAGACTGATAGCTAGACTAGAAACCATTGAAGATGATAACCTAGGCCCTCATGAGCACTTCCAAAAATCCTTAGCTATAAGTAACGTACCATGGTATGCAAACTTTGTTAATTACCTAGCTGCTGATATCGTACCCCCTGATCTTGACTACCACCGCAAGAAGAAGTTCTTCAATGATGTGAGAAAATTTTATTGGGACGAACCGCTCCTTTTCAAAAGGGGTAAAGATGGCATTTTTCGCCGTTGCGTTCCAGAATAGGAAGTAAAAAGTATAATTGAGCATTGTCATTCTGCACCCTATGGTGGACATGCGAGCACCTCTAAGACATACGCCAAGATTCTTCAAGCTAGCCTATTCTAGCCTACCATGTGGCACGATGTCCATGCTTGCATCATCAAATGTGATAGATGCCAATGCACGGGAAATATTTCAAGGCGTGACGAAATGCCTCTAAGAAACATTCAGGAAGTAGATTTCTTCGATGTTTGGGGTATAGATTTCATGGGACCTTTCCCACCATCCTTAGGAAACAAGTATATCTTAGTAGTTGTGGACTACGTGTCTAAGTGGATTGAAGCTATAGCTGCACCCACAAACGACACTAGAGTGGTGATCAAGTTATTTAAAAACTATATATTCCCTAGATTTGGAACACCCTGTTTAGTCATAAGCGATGGAGGATCGCACTTCATATCGAGAATATTTGATAAACTTTTAAGCAAATATGGAGTTAGGCATAGAGTAGCAACACCATACCACCCACAAACTAGTGGCCAACTAGAAGTATCCAATAGGGAGATAAAACAAAGCCTAGAAAAAACTGTTTCAATATCTAGAAGAGACTGGTCTCAGAAGCTCTAAGAAGCATTATGGGCCTACCGAACTACTTTCAAAACTCCTATAGGAACAACTCCCTACCAACTAGTCTATGTGTAAGACCCCAATTTTGACCCTAAGATCCCTCATGGCATCATAACATGGCATTTGCATAGCCTCAAGGATCATAAGCATCTTGGCTCCTTACCTTTGGGTGGGATCTCTCTTGTGAGTAGTTTGAGATCACCAAGCATGCTTGAATTATATATTATTGCTTTTCTCATTTTTATTTACTAACCAAAAGCACAAAAATATGTCACTAGCATCTTTTATTTGTAGCTTGAGCAGTCACAAGATCCAAAGCTTATAGGAGATCCTTTGTGGAATGATATGGTCAAGAGAAGATGAAAGCAATCATGGTAATGGTTCCCAAAGCTCTCATCCATCAAATATTCCTCCAAAGTATCTCAATCCATCATTTTGATCAAAGCAAATCAAAATTTTTGAGGCTTGTTTCCCAAGGAAACCCTAATTCATCTGTTCATCAACTGTGCCTTGCTCATGAAGCAACCTCAACCCATGGTCAAATACAATCAAGGGAAGTTATTTAATTCATCATTCAATGCGTATTTAAACTTACTTGAGTGTCCTCAATCATCCATTCATCAAGATATGAGATTTGGACTTGAGAAGTTGATCAGTCAATTCATCTGACTATTTTGAAATACACTGAGACCTCACTTTTTATGTGTTGGTAAAATGGAGATGATCCCAAGAGAAAAAATGTTTTTAAGAACAATATGAACAACTTTCATGTTCATCAAAAATTGATTTGAATCTTGGAAGGTCTTCATCCATTCCAAGACATTATAGGTCATTTTGACTGAAACCCTAATTTTGGGTCAACTTCCCAAGAACATAACTCATTCATTTTTCATGATTTTTAGGTGAGACTTAATGAATTGGAAATCTTAATGTGTTTACTTAAAATGTTATGTTGAGAAAAATTGAAAAATCTCAAAAGAAATACATGTGATAATGCAAAACATTATAGGTCACTTTGGGCCAAATGCATTGAAATGCGAAAAAGTCCAACTTCAAGTGCCCATAACTTCTTCGTCAAAAATCCAAATGGTGCAAAATTTAAGTCCAAATTTATTTTCTTGAAAAGCTATACAACTTTCATGTTGAAGATTTTATCATTTGGAGCTTGCATCATTGAAACAGAAGGGCTTGAACATTGACCAAATTTTGAAATTTCACATAGGCATGTTTTGCACCCTACACTTCAAGCTAAAATTTCATTAATTTCCAAGACCCAAATGAAGTTTTGATCAACATGGCATTTGTTCCTTATGCAATAAGCTTTCCAACCATTAATCATAAGGTTGCATTTGGATTTTGGACATGGCATTTTCGAAAGCTTCAATGAAATAGTGCATTTTATGAAAATCATTCCAATTGCCATGCATGATTCATTAACATCCAATATGCACATCCAATTCTTGTTTGGTGATGTATAGCATTCAATTCCATTCAGAATTGGGCCCTCTATGCGCCTATACAGGCCCACGCATGGAGGCCCTCTTCTCCCATGCACACGAGTTAGCTCATGCATTCAACCATCTCCATCTATAAATACCATGCCATAGCTTCACAATTCTTCAACCTAATGGCGCCTAAGCCTATGCTGAATTGAATCCATACCAATACCAAAGGAACAAATATCAATTTTCTCTAAAAATTTCAGATCTAGAATTCAGTTTCCTCGACTGTTTTCTTAAGATCTAAAGTTCCTAGACCTCTTCACCTTGATCCATTGAAGCTTCTGTTTGCAAAAAAGCTCAAAGATAGTGACTCCATTCATGTCAATTTCAAGGTTTTACTCAACTACATTTTGCTTCGAAACAGCTCATATATTGCTCCATTTGCCTTGATTGTGTGTGATCTGAAGTCCTCTATATAGAGGCATCATTATTGTATTCTTAATTTTTGAAATCAAGCAAGTTCAGTTGAACACCACCAAAGTTCCATCTCTGATTTCTCTCTCAATAGGGATCCAGAGTGGAATTGGGTGGCATAGGAGTGATGTACATCACTTCACCTTTCGAACGGTACCTAGATCGCGCGTTTTGGTGCACATTTGAATCTCTGTAATTTTTGGCCTTCGCCGGAGCTAGCCGGAGAAGACGGTGGCGCTGGCCACCGTCTGGTCTCCAGATTGGATCTGAGCCATCCATCTCAGTTTTCAGATCTAATCTCCTCCACTCATTGTTATGACTTTTTTATAAACCGCGTGTGGTTGCATTGACTTGGATGTATTGTGGAAGCGCGCTGAGAGCCATGTGATATGCCAGCTCAATTAATGAGCCATCATCCAACGCCTCTCCTTTTTTCTAATTTTTAATTTCTGATTTCTATTTTCTTTTATTTCTTTTAATTCCATTTTATTTCTAAAATCCATATCTTTTTCCATATTGGTCCAAAAATTATGGGACCAATTGCATTATTTCTCTTTTAATTTCTAGTTTCCAAAAATGATTTTTAATATTTTTTACTTTATCATTTGATATTTTTTAGTAATTTTCTCTTTTCTGGTTATTTTTAATTCATTTTAAATAGTTTTTGATATTCAAAAAATACAAAAATATTTTCTCAACCTCTTTGAGTGATGATAGATCTATGAAAAATATTCTCATCAATTTATTAATTGATTTGAGATTTATTTGAGATTTTAGTTCAATTAGGTTATTTTTGTGCATTTTTAATTGATTTAAAATAGTTTGTAACTTTTAAAAATTCTGAATTTTTTTGTCAAACTTTGTTTGACCTTGTTGAACTTGGGATAATTCACTTGGACTTTTCAAAAGTTGATTTGAAATGAGTTTGAAGTTTGACCTTTCTTTATTATTTTAATTCAAGCTTTATTTTAAAATGCCAAAAATATTTTGTTTATTTCTTGACTTCTAATATTCATTTTGTTTCTGTTTTCTATTGTTTGACATTGATTTCCCATATCTTTGGTCAACATTTGTTGATGAGTACATTCCATTTCATTTAATGCACTTTAATATTCTTCATTCTTCTTCTTCTTCTTCTTTTTTTTTTTGATCAATGAGTTAAAGATTGGTGGTTAGCATTGATTAGGGAAATCTTCTTTGATTCAAATCTAATTCATCTTGATCATGGATCAAGTGAATGGCTTTGCATTAAGGATAGATTGCTTTCTAAATCATGCAAAGGACCTAAATCAATACAAGATCATTTCTCATCTTCTTTTTGGCATGGCAAGTTGTTGGAGTTTGATTCACTAATCAAGACCTCTAACTTGTGTTGTTTCCTACATTATTATTAACCAGCCTCAGATAGTTGTGAATCTACATAAGTCCAATTACGATTGCTTAACATAGCGCTAAATTTGCCTTATGACACACTAACTACTAACATTAACCATTAACCATTAACCATTAACACTTACTTCTTGCTCTTTACATTTATGCAATTTACTATTCTTGTACATATTATTCATTTGCTTTTCCCTCTTTGCTCCTTTGAGCACATGTTTATGTTAATGCAATTTGCCTTTTGCTCACTTGAGCACATAATTGTGTATAAATTATTGTGCTTGTGTTTTGTTTTGATTGTTGTGGACCAAATGCAAAGAAATGGACAAATGGACTTAGTTTCTAGGACATTCCCTATGCAAATTGGAGTAAAAGGACTTTAAATGTTGAAGATGGATTAGAAGGACCAAACCTCTAAACTCACTCTTGTCCATTCTTGATTTGTTTCATAAAACTCTTTGATGTATGTGCTCTTGTGCTAGGGAATCCTATGAGAGCTCAAATTGAAGAACCATTGCCATGTTCATCCAAATTGAAAGATACAAGATACATTGGGGATCTTCTAAGAAGCTTGTTTGATTGTGTTGATTGTTTGAGCTTACTATTATTTTGCTTGCATATTCCAAAGGATGAGAGCTATTTGGATCATCAATATGATCTCAAGAGAGGAACTCCATTTGTGGTCTTATTTCTTATCCCTTATCTCTTGTCTGATTAGGACTTTAGCCATTCTTCTTCTTCCCTCCACTCTAACCCAAGCCAAAACTTTTGTACAAACATTTAACACTTCTTTTCAAACATTAGAAACCTAAGCCTTAGGCTTTTGATTTTCAAACTTTCTTTTCATAGCACTTATTTTGAATTGAACTTCTAAGTCAATTTTGACCATATTTTGTACATACTTTTCATTGGTAAATACCACTCATTCAAATGTTTTTTTTGTGGTTTCAATGACCACCCTCTTAATCAAAATTTTCATAACCTTTATCTATTAGGTTTGAGTTATCCTTGAGGTAGATATAATACTCACCTATATCCTTAGTGATGGACAATGAGTCTTCCATGCTTATTATAGGGTTAACCTCTCACTAGCGTGTTGAAGCTATCCTCACATGGTGGATTTGTGGTTTTAGTTTGAGTTTTCTCCCTTGGATAACAAAAGACCTTAAGACTTTTGGACCAATCAATTCACCAACTCATTTTGAGATTTTTTACCCCGAACTACGAGGTTTTGATCCTAATCTTTTTAAGATGGTATGTAGGCAATGGGTTTATCCATCCAAACACAAAAATGTAAATAATTTGTATATTCTCTTCTCATCTCTTCAATCATGTTTGCACAAACAATTTTTTCACAAAATACCAACCTTACAACAAGTGTGAAAAGGGCTCCCTAGGAGTACCTAGGATGTTTTGGGTGCTTAAAACCTTCCCATTGCATAACCAACCCCCTTACCCCGATCTCTGACATTTTTACTAGTTTTTGATTCGATAGAACTTTTAGGTTTTTGTTCGCTTTCTAACCATTCCTTTGGATAAATAAAAGTGCGGTGGCGACTCGACTTGGGATTAATGTAGTGGGTTTTGCCTACTTTTCATATTTGTTGTATTGTATTGTATATTGTTGTGACATATTTTTTGTGCAATTTGGGATTACTGTATTGTATGTAATGATTGAGTTGCTTGAATATTAATTCCTTGTATGCTTGGTGATCTTTCTGAGATGAGTTCTATACCCGAACTCGAGTGCACTTAGGATAGGAGAATGGCATAGTCTTGTTGACTTGTGTGGAGTTATTCCTTAGCAAGTTGACTTGCAAGCCCATTCACTTGGTGGAGGTCATGTTGGAATCAATAATGTCACACAAGTAGTTGTGGTTAGACATTAATCTTTCCAATATAGACCTTAGAAGCCAAGGACCTTAGTTTACCGAGCCCATCTTGGCCTTTTCTTAGGATGTAGTGCGAAAGTCGTTCAAGTGTAAGACTTGATACGATTGTTACACAATACTACCCTCATAAGAGTCTCTCTTGAGAATGTTTTTGGAATACGAGTAGTCGTTTCTCTGATAATATCCGAAAGATGGGATGATGACTATGGGAACCTCTTGTAGAACATGTTTGGCAGGTTTAAACCCTAGTACACTCCCTTTGGCTGGTTCTTAACCGAGACTCCATGCTCGTGACTAACAACAAACCCTTGATTCATGGTTGATCCGTTCATGTATCCTTAATATCAATGGAACTTGGGTGTTGATAAGGTATAAGCCATGACCCACCAAAATGGATGATTGATATTAAGGATGACATGATCCATCCCATGACCTTTGTTTGGTGTGCTTTGCTTGATCCTTGAGTGTGATTGTTGCATTCATGCACCCATTTGCATCCATATCATAAAAAATGAGAAAATTTTCAAGGAACTTAAGAGGTCTATTTGCAAATTTTCAGACATGGAAAGACAAAGAAGGAATACAAAGAAGTACAGTTTCAGACAACCCGACTTGAAAGAAATAAGGAATTTGACATCCTATGTATTAGATCCCTTGGGTTTCAAGGCTCGTTTTGGGAAGCTTCTATTTGTTCTGACTACTCAAGTGGACAAAGGATTGATGAGTGTATTGGTGCAGTTCTATGACCCCTTGTACCGTTGCTTCACGTTTCCGGATTTTTAGCTTTTGCCTACACTTGAGGAGTATGCCTACCTTGTGGATATACCTATTCTAGATCATTTGCCGTTCAGTGGCATAGAGAGTGTTCCTACTTCTCAAGAGATAGCTGACATGTTGCATATAGATGAATCTCTGGTTGGTGCTCATATGACTACCAAAGGTGGAATTCAAGGTCTCCCTTCTGAGTTCCTCATTGCTCAAGCTACTATGTATGGGAAGTCCATGAGTGAGGACGCCTTTGAGGCCATATTTGTACTTCTCATCTATGGGCTAGTGTTATTCCCCAACATCGACAAGTTCGTGGATGTGAACGCTATTAGGATCTTCTCTATTCTAAATCCCGTTCCGACTCTGTTGGGTGACACTTACTTTTCTTTGCATATGAGGAATGCAAAGGGTGGGTGTACCATTGTGTGCTGTTTTCCTCTGTTGTACAAGTGGTTTATTTCTCACTTGCCGCAGACGGTCGCCTTCAAGGAGAACAAATGATGTCTACGGTGGTCTACGAGACTTATTTCTCTCACCAATGATGATATCTTTTGGTACAACCGTGTATATGATGGTGTGCAGATTATCGACTCTTGTGGTGAGTTCTCCAATGTGCCTCTTCTTGGTACATGTGGTGGGATTAACTACAACCCTATTTTGGCACGTCGTCAGCTTGGGTTCCCCCTAAAGGATAAACCCAATAACATTCAGTTAGAGGGTGTGTTCTCTCAGGAGAGTAAAGATCCCCAAGGCTTGAAGGGAAGGATGGTCCGCGCTTGGCGCAAGATTCATAAGAAAGGAAGGAAGGAGCTAGGTCCGAAGAATTGTATCGCTTTTGAGCCTTATACTTCTTGGGTTAGGAGGAGAGCTTCCGAGTACCTCATGCCTTACGAGTATCCGAGACCTACACCTTTGGTTGTGGCTGGGCCTTCAACCTTCCCTGACCAAGGAGTAGAGGAGTTGAGAGACGAAGACCGTTCACGTGCTTGGATCCGTGAACGAGAGGAGTTGCTTCAGCAGATCAAGGAGAAGGTTGCTTTGATTATGTTCCTTGAGCACCAGGTTATTGATGATCCTGATGATGCATGGACTTCTCTACTTCTTCAGTCTTCCAAGTTTTGGAAAAGGAAGTACGATCGACTTGCCAAAGAGAAGGCAGATATGGAGGCAGCCTACGAGAGGGAGGTGAAGAGGCTTCGTGCATCTTATCTTCCTGTGTCCAGAGCTTTAGATGATTGCTTCTAGGGTTCCATAGGATGATCATTTTCCTTCTCTCTTGTATTGTATTTGGTTACCAAGACTGTACTTCTTTGGTGTAAAAATATTTCCAGATATTATTGATATGATATTTCCATATGTGATAAATATTTAATATTTCCAATATTTGCAAATAGAACTCTAAAAGTTCCTCTGATAAATAAAAACAAAATCATATGCATTGAATGCATCATGTGCATCAGCAGGTTTTGCTCCAGGCTTCTTGTTCATTGGTCTAATTGTGTGTTCTTCATTTATTTTGAAGACAAGCTGACTCACCGGTACTACACTAGAGCCAACATTTCAAGACTGATGGATCATTTGGAACAAGAGAACCGCGAGCTGAAGGAGGAAGTAGCCAGATTGACTGCCATGATGGAGTCATTCATGGCTGCCCAGAGCCAGTCTTCTCCGACACCTTCAACTCCTCCCCAGAGGACAGTCATCTCTGAGATTGTCTCTTCAACTGTGCCTGCGACCAATGCACACTTTGCTCAACCGGCCATGCCATCCGGGTTTCCGTGGGGGATGCCTCCCAATTTCATTCCTGAGGGTCTTGCACCCACTTTTGGTTCTCTGCTGGCATCTAGCCTAGTCCTTGCTGTTCCTCCTCCTTTCATGCATACTATGCCCAGAGTAGACGACACCATCTATCATTCTGGGCCGTCTGAGGGCCCGGATGTCTATGAGAAGATGGACGCTATGAACGATCAATATCTTGAGCTTCACAAGGAATTGAAAACTCTTCGAGGAAAGGATCTTTTCGGCAAGTCTACTGCCGAACTCTGTTTGATTCCGAATGTGAAGATCCCTGTGAAATTCAAGGTCCCTGACTTTGAAAAGTACAAGGGAAATACTTGCCCTCTCAGCCACCTGGTCATGTACGCTAGGAAAATGTCGACTCAGACCGACAACGACCAACTGCTCATCCACTACTTTCAATACAGTTTGTCCGGTGCTGCCCTGTGTTGGTATATGGGCTTGGACAGTGCGAACATCCGATCCTTCAACGACCTTGGCGAGGCCTTCGTCAAGCAATACAAGTACAACGTGGATATGGCTCCCGATAGGGATCAATTGAGGGCCATGTCCCAGAAGGATAAAGAAACGTTCAAAGAATACGCCCAGAGGTGGGGAGAGGTAGCAACACAGATCATGCCCCCACTAGAAGAGAAAGAGATGACCAAGATATTTTTGAAGACCTTGAGTTCTTTTTATTACGAGCGGATGATTGCCAGCGCTCCTTCTGACTTCACCGAGATGGTGAACATGGGGATGCGTTTGGAAGAAGGAGTCAGGGAAGGGCATCTGACTAGAGAAGAAGGCTCTTCTGCCAAACGGTATGGGACGTTTGGGAAGAAGAAAGATGGTGAGGCACATGCTTTGACCTCCCATGTGAAACCAAGAAGACCCTATGTAAGGAGGAAGACCGTGCGTCCTGCCGGTAATCAGCACCAGGTGGCTCACATATCACCTATTTTCAGAGACAATCAACAGTATCAACATCACAACAATAATCAGCAACAACCACATCCGCAATATCAACAACAACAACACCATCCTCAATAGCAGGCCTACCAGCATCGAAACAGTAATCAAGCCAGTACAAGTTACGAGAGGAAAAGGGTCACCTTTGATCCTATTTTGATGACGTATGCAGAGTTATATCCCTCTTTGATAGAGAGGAAGTTGATTACTCCACGAGACCCACCGGCTATACCTACCAACCCCCAGTGGTGGTATAAGCCTGAATTACATTGTGTTTATCATTCGGGTGCTCCCGGACATGACGTGGAAAATTGCTACCCTTTGAAGACCAAAGTTCAAGACCTTGTGAGGTGTGGTATTCTGTGTTTCGAGGACGTAGGTCCTAACGTGAAGAAGAACCCATTGCCCGAGCACGGGAAATCTGTCAACATGGTCCAGGGCTGCCCTGGCAAGTACAAAGTCAAATATGTCAGTCATATTTGACAATCTCTGGTCGAGATGCATAGACTACTGTAATAGTCATTATGAGCATGACCATGATAGATGCCGAGTTTGTTCTGTCAATCAAAGAGGTTGTCGCCAGGTGCGTAAAGATGTTCAAGAAATGCTGGATGAAGGAGTCATTGAGATCCTTCAAAACAGAAATGTTGACAAAGATGCTGATGAAGTCAACGTAATTTCTCCAGTACTCCGGATCCCCGAGCTTGTTATCATCAAGTATGATGGTAGCAAGCAGAAGGCTTCTCCTGCTTTGACCATTAAGCCAGCTGGCCCTGTATCGTATTCTTCTGAGAAGGCGGTCCCATATCGCTACAATGCTGTAGCATTGGAGAATGGGAAAGAGGTGCCCCTGCCCTCTTCATCTGTTGTTAATATTGCCGACGTCAGCGGCCTGACCCGCAGGGGTCGTGTTTTCTCGGCCCCGCCGAAGCCGCAGGCTGATGTTCGAAGGAATGATACTGTTGATTATGCTGAACGCCCGGTTGGGAATGTTGTGAACGCTCCAAACCCGACACTTGTTGCTAAACCTGCCTCTACGTTGAAAACTTCTGTCTCTGTTGGCCCGAGTGGCAATGCGAAAGAAGACTGTGATGAGATGCTAAGGCTCATCAAGAGAAGTGAATACAACATGGTAGATCAGCTTCTATAGACGCCATCCAAAATCTCCGTACTTTTATTGCTGATGAATTCAGAACCACACCGAGAAGCTCTGCAGAAGGTGTTGGATATGGCGTATGTGGATCACGATGTCATGATTGAACAATTCGCCAGTATTGTTGCAAACATTACCGCTTGTAACAATTTGAGTTTTTGTGATGCTGATCTCCCCGAGGAGGGAAGAGACCATAACTTGGCATTGCACATATCTATGAGCTGCAAAGATGACGCCATGTCCAATGTGCTGGTGGACACTGGGTCATCATTGAATGTGTTTCCGAAGTCCACTCTTGCAAAGTTATCATATCAGGGGCCTCCCATGAGGCAGAGTGGAGTATTCGTGAAAGCTTTCGATGGGTCTCGCAAAACTGTGATTGGAGAGGTTTATCTCCCAGTCAAAATCGGACCAAGTGATTTCCAAATTACCTTCCAGGTTATGGACATTCACCCATCGTATAACTGTCTCTTAGGCAGACCATGGATTCACGAGGTAGGAGCCGTGACATCCACCCTACACCAGAAACTGGAGTTTGTGAAGAATAAAAAGCTGGTGGTGGTAGGGGGAGAAAAGGCTCTTCTGGTTAGCCATTTGTCTTCCTTCTCTTATATAGATGCTGAGGATGAAGTTAGAACGCCGTTCCAAGCTTTATATATTGCTGAACCTATTGAGAAGAGAACTTCTTCATTTGCTTCCTATAAAGATGCAAAGTTGGCCATTGAGCATGGTGCAACTGCTGGATTGGGGCAAATGATTAATTTAAAAGACAACAAATCCCGGGCTGGCATAGGCTATTCTGCTGGTGTCTTCAACAAGCAAGGGCTGTTCAAGAGTGGTGGATTCATCCACAGTGGTCAAGATGAAGAGGCTGCCGCCATTCTGGAAGAGGATGAAGAGGATTTAGGCAACTTCATCATCCTTGGAGGGGTCTGCAATAATTGGGTTGCTGTTGATATTCCAATAGTTATCCATAAGTCAAAGTAATGTTCATTGTGTTTAAAAACCCTTCTCCCATGCCAAAAGGAGGAGTGATGACATTGTTGGCTCATAAATACAATGACATTTTCATTCAATAAATTCATGTTAAATGTTTATTTTTCCAATTATTTTCCCTTTTCGCTTTTTGCATGAAATTGGTGATCACATAAAACCCAAAAATAAGAATAAAATCAATCTTTTCATCTGCATAATGATTTGCCTTGTTTAAATTCTAAAGTCTTTTATATCCAAAATCATTATGCAGGTTGATCAAACCCATTGAACATAATGATCCAACACCATCTCTCAACTTTGAATTCCCTGTGTTTGAGGCGGAAGAGGACGATGTTGAAGAGATTCCTGACGAGATTACCCGTCTAATTGAGCATGAAGAGAAGATCATTCAGCCGCATCTTGAGAATCTAGAAACAATCAACTTGGGGTCTGAAGATTGTGTGCGAGAAGTGAAGCTTGGGGCACTCCTGGAAGAATCTGTTAAGAAGAGGTTGATTGAGTTGCTACGAGAATATGTCGACGTCTTTGCCTGGTCATATGAAGACATGCCTGGTCTGGATACTGATATCGTGCAACATTTCCTGCCTTTGAAGCCTGAGTGCGTGCCTGTGATATGGCAGTGAAGATCAAAGAGGAAGTTCATAAGAAAATTGATGCGGGGTTTCTGGTGACTTCTACATATCCTCAATGGGTGGCCAATATTGTGCCTGTGCCTAAGAAAGATGGAAAAGTCTGAATGTGTGTGGACTATAGAGACTTGAATAAAGCTAGTCCGAAAGATGATTTCCCTCTACCATATATTGGTATGTTGGTAGATAATACAGCTAAATTCAATGTCTTCTCATTTATGGACGGATTTTCCGGATATAATTAGATTAAGATGGCACCCGAGGATATGGAGAAGACAACATTCATCCTGAAAAGATCAAAGCAATACAAGAGATGCCTGCGCCCAAAACTGAGAAGCAAGTTCGAGGTTTTCTTGGCCGCTTGAATTATATTTCCAGATTTATATCCCACATGACTGCCACATGTGCGCCGATATTCAAGCTCCTCCGGAAAGATCAGTCTCATGATTGGACCAAGGATTTCCAAAAGGCCTTCGACAGTATTAAAGAGTATTTGTCTGAGCCTCCGATTCTATCTCCGCCTGTGGAAGGAAGACCGTTGATTATGTATCTGACAGTTCTTGAAGACTCAATGGGTTGTGTTCTTGGTCAGCAGGATGAGTCAGAAAAGAAAGAGTATGCTATTTACTACCTGAGTAAGAAGTTCACTGATTGTGAGTCTCGATACTCAATGCTTGAGAAAACATGTTGTGCTTTGGCTTGGGTTGCTAAGCGCTTACGCCAGTATATGTTAAATCATATGACTTGGTTGATATCCAAAATGGATCCAATCAAGTATATCTTTGAGAAGCCTGCTTTAACTGGGAGGATTGCCCGTTGGCAAATGTTGTTATCTGAGTATGATATTGAGTATCGAGCTCAGAAGGCGATAAAGGGTAGTATCTTGGCTGACCACTTGGCACATCAACCAATTGAGGATTATTAGTCAGTTCAATATGACTTCCCAGATGAGGAGATTCTGTATTTGAAAATGAAAGATTGCGATGAGCCTACGCTCGATGAAGGGCCAGAGCCTGGTTCCAGATGGAGCATGGTGTTTGATGGCGTTGTGAATCAATATGGAAATGGTATTGGGGCAGTGATTATTACTCCTCAGGGCACACATTTTCCTTTTACAGCAAGGCTAACTTTCAAATGCACCAATAACATGGCTGAGTATGAGGCCTGTATTATGGGATTGGAAGAATGTATTGATCTTAGGATCAAGCATCTTGATGTTTATGGTGATCCGGCTCTTGTTGTTAATCAGATTAAGGGTGAATGGGAGACGAATCAGCCTGGCCTCATCCCATATAGAGATTATGCGAGGAGGATTTCAACGTTCTTTACTGAGATTGACTTCCATCATATTCCTCGAGATGAGTATCGGATGGCAGATGCTCTTGCTACACTTGCTTCAATGATTGTGGTTAGACTTTGGAATGAAGTTCCCAATATCACTGTGATGCGCTTGGACAGACCAGCTCATGTATTTGCAGTAGAGGAAGTGCAAGATGATAAGCCGTGGTATTATGATATCAAGTGTTTTCTTCAGAGCCAGATTTACCCGCCTGGGGCATCTATGAAAGATAGAAAGACTTTAAGGAGATTATCAGGCAGTTTCTACCTCAATGGAGATGTGCTTTATAAGAGAAATTTTGACATGGTTCTGCTCAGATGCGTGGATAGACACGAAGCAGATCTGTTAATGACTGAGGTCCATGAGGGTTCATTTGGTACTCATTCCAATGGACATGCCATGGCTAGAAAGATGTTAAGTGCAGGCTACTACTGGCTGACAATGGAGTGTGACTGCTGCAAATATGTGAAGAAATGCCATAAGTGTCAGATTTATGCGGATAAGATTCATATTCCCCCGACACTTCTGAATGTGATTTCATCACCATGGCCTTTCTCTATGTGGGGAATTGACTTGATTGGCATGATAGAGCCGAAAGCGTCCAACGATCACAGGTTTATTCTCGTAGCAATTGATTACTCACCAAGTGGGTTAAAGCGGCATCATATGCAAACTTGACCAAGCAGGTGGTCGTGAGGTTTATCAAGAATCAAATCATATGCCGATATGGTGTGCCAGATAAGATCATTACTCATAATGGATCTAACTTGAACAACAAGATGATGAAAGAGTTGTGTAGCGAGTTCAAGATAGCACATCATAATTCTTCTCCTTACAGACCCAAGATGAATGGGGCTGTTGAAGCTGCTAATAAGAATATCAAAAAGATTGTCCAGAAGATGGTTGTTACGTACAAAGATTGGCATGAGATGTTGCCATTTGCTTTGCATGGATATCGTACATCTGTCCGCACTTCAACAGGGGCAACCCCTTTCTCTCTTGTTTATGGCATGGAGGTTGTGCTCCCAGTAGAGGTGGAGATCCCATCAATGAGAGTTTTGATGGAAGCCAAGTTGACTGATGTTGAATGGGTTCAGAGTCGTTATGACCAACTGAACTTGATAGAAGTGAAAAGATTAACTGCTATGTGCCATGGTCAGTTATATCAGCAAAGGATGAAGAAAGCCTTTGATAAGAAGGTCAAGCCTCGTGTGTTCCGAGAGGGTGACCTTATGCTCAAGAAAGTCTTGTCTTTCGTGCCCGATTCCAGGGGCAAGTGGACTCCAAACTATGAAGGTCCATATGTTGTTAAGAGAGCCTTTTCAGGCGGGCTTTGATACTTACAACTATGGATGGGGAGGATTTCACTCGTCCTGTAAATTCAGATGCAGTCAAGAAATACTTCGCCTAAAAATAAAAACAGGATAGCTCGCTAAGAACCCGAAAGGGCGGCTTAGGCAAAAATGAGCGTCTTGGTGGATTGAACCCAAAAGGGCGATCCAGGAAAAAGTTAGAGACATAAAAAATGAATATGTATCCCGCTAGATTGAGTACCTCACCCTGGGGAAATCTAGGCAAAAATTAGGGATTTGGCAAGTAACTGCATCCTGACAAGACTTCGTTCTATAAACTGTCATCTGTCAAAGATTCCCGCTCAGTCATCGTCAACTAAAGCTTCAAATACATCGGATTTAGAGTTGGTGGAGGAATGGTCATTATGGTCAATGTAGCCCTTTTCCAATATATATCACCAACTTCAAATTTGTAAAGATCTATGGAGTCTTGCCATTTGCAGACTACCATTCCATCAAATAAATTTGAGCCTGTATCCAATTATTTGCACTCTTATTTGTTTCAACAAATGTTTTGCATGTTTTAATTGAGAAATATCATTGTTTTAAGTAAATAAATTTTTCATAACTTGTTATTAAACAAAGTGAACATTCACAATGATAAAAAGATACTTGGGATGTCTTCAGTGTTCTCCTCAGCGTAAGACATTTGTTCATATTCCTCGCATGCTTGTATCCTCTTCCTCTGGAGCCTTTTGTGGTTTTTCTCTCGAGCGGAGTGTTTGGTGAAGATATTCATCCCTTTTTCCTTCAGCAGAGTAGTGATTCTTCCTCCTCAGCGATTGGGTTCTCTTTGGTAGAGCAGTATTTAGTGGTAACCTTGGAAGCTTCTGATTGATGGTTGTTCCCCACGGAGATCCATCCTCCCCTTTGATAATTTCCCCAGTAAAGTTGCTTCTATAGTGGAGTTTATCTGTGCGATGATCCTGTCCCCCAGCTGGAATGGCTGGTGTTTCCCCTACAGAGATTTTTGTTTCCTGGTATCTCTTGCCCCTTATCAGATTGGATGTTTTCCAATGTGCCTGGCTTTCTCTCTCGAGATGTAGTACCAGATGTTTGTTCATAATTTGTTGGACCTGTTTATGTTAGACATGTCTGTTTTGTCAGCATTCATCATACATAAACCACGCATATGCATAATTTTAACATTCAGATATTCATGTTGCATTCTTTGCCATATATCTTTGTTTGTTATCTCCTGCTAGTTGGTAATATATTTCCCCAAGCAGATGTTTGTGTCCGATCTCCCCATATAGAGTCAACCCCATAAGCAGAAAGTGTTTATCCTTTCTTCCATATTCCCCACTGAGTTATGTCCTCGTGGATGATTGTTATTTCAGTTTCCTCCCAGAATGTATATTGGGATGGAATTCCCCCTTTGAGTTATATCCTCATAGGGATGAGTCTTGTTTCATCATGCCTCTCTAGTTTGATCCTAGATTGGCTTCTCGTGTTTTTCCTGCGATTCCCCGTAGTTCAGATGAATGATTGCTCAGTAACCAGTAATTATCCATCTTTTCCTCGGCAGAGTCTGTGGTTTTCTACCCTGATACCGGTAGTCGTAAACCCTATTTTTATCCCCTTTGCAGAGGTAACCTTGTTTTTGTTCATCCTAACCGATGACGGTTACTTTTCCGTGGTTTTCTACCCAGTATCTGGTAGATGTAATCCCCTCCTTGGCAGTTATCTTTATCCAACATTCGGTATTGGTATTCCTTCACCTTCTGAGTATATCTCCTAGTAGCCGGCGATATATCTCCCGGATCATTGCCCTTGTCAATGTATCCCCAGCGAGTCATCTTTCATTTGTCTTTTGTCAGCAATGATCGTTTCTCTCTTTGATTGGTCATCATTTTATACCTGGTTTTCGGTATCCCGATGCCCTTTCTTTTCGGTCGATTTATCCTTTATTAACCCAGTAACCGGTTGTGGATAATCTTCCATGCGAGTGTGTTATCTACGTTCTGACGGTAATAGATAATATATCTCATGCGCTCTTTGGTCGAAGTCTTCTGTTCTTCCCCAATCGAGTAAGATTCGTATTCCTTTTTGCGGAGTCAAATGTCCATCCTGTAATCGAGTTTTCTTCTCAGCCCTCCTTTTGGATGATGAGTGTCTTGGAAATATTCCCCAATTCACGCTTGGTCGGTCACCTATTATATGCCCAGTAACCGGTATCCCTGGTGTTCCTTCCTCTCTGCTCCTTATTATGACTTTTTTTGTCCTCTGTGGAGTCAAATTTCATGAGTCGAGATATACCTTTTTAGATCTTCCTCAGATGTTTTTGGATGTTTGATATCTCTCACCCTTATACCGGTCTAAGATATTCATTCTCCCCGAGCATGTGGCTCTTTCACCCTTATGCCGGTATTTTGATCACATGTCTCCTTGAGCTTATTACCCCGTAACCGATAATACCTCGCCCTGGTGTTTCCCCTGGAGAGTCTTGTTTGGACATTCCTCAGTGGAGTCCCTTAGTGGATTTTCCCTATCTGAGTCCGGATTTTCATCCGAAGTATCCTTTGTGGATAATTCAGTTGTATTGGCATATTCCCCAATACATGCCTCTTTGAGTTAGCTCGAGTCCTTCCATTGATTTGTAAGCATCTTGGCTCCTTACCTTTGGGTGGGATCTCTCTTGTGAGTAGTTTGAGATCACCAAGCATGCTTGAATTATATATTATTGCTTTTCTCATTTTTATTTACTAACCAAAAGCACAAAAATATGTCACTAGCATCTTTTATTTGTAGCTTGAGCAGTCACAAGATCCAAAGCTTATAGGAGATCCTTTGTGCAATGATATGGTCAAGAGAAGATGAAAGCAATCATGGTAATGGTTCCCAAAGCTCTCATCCATCAAATATGCCTCCCAAGTATCTCAATCCATCATTTTGATCAAAGCAAATCAAAATGTTTGAGGCTTGTTTCCCAAGGAAACCCTAATTCATCTGTTCATCAACTGTGCCTTGCTCATGAAGCAACCTCAACCCATGGTCAAATACAATCAAGGGAAGTTCTTTAATTCATCATTTCATGCATATTTGAACTTACTTGAGTGTCCTCAATCATCCATTCATCAAGATATGAGATTTGGACTTGAGAAGTTGATCAGTCAATTCATCTGACTATTTTGAAATACACTGAGACCTAACTTTTTATGTGTTGGTCAAATGGAGATGATCCCAAGAGAAAAAATGTTTTTAAGAACAATATTAACAACTTTCATGTTCATCAAAAATTGATTTGAAGCTTGAAAGGTCATCATCCATTCTAAGACATTATAGGTCATTTTGACTGAAACCCTAATTTTGGGTCAACTTCCCAAGAACATAACTCATTCATTTTTCATGATTTTGAGGTGCAACTTAATGCATTGTAAATCTTAATGTGTTTGCTTCAAATTTTATGTTTAGAAAAATTGCAAAATCTCAAAATAAATACATGTGATAATGCAAAACATTATAGGTCACTTTGGGCCAAATGCATTGAAATGTGAAAAAGTCCAACTTCAAGTGCAATAAGCTAAAATTTCATTAATTTCCAAGGTCCAAATGAAGTTTTGATCAACATGACATTTGTTCCTTATGCAATAAGCTTTCCATACATTACTCATAAGGATGCATTTGGATTTTGGACATGGCATTTTCGAAAGCTTAAATGAAATAGTGCATTTTATGAAAATCATGCCAATTGCCATGCATGATCCATTAACATCCAATCTGCACGTCCAATTCTTGTTTGGTGATGTATAGCATTCAATTCCATTCAGAATTGGGCCCTCCATGCGCCTGTACAAGCCCATGCATGAAGGCCCTCTTCTCCCATGCACACGAGTTAGCTCATGCATTCAGCCATCTCCATCTATAAATACCATGCCATAGCTTCATAATTCTTCAACCTAATGGCGCCTAAACCTCTGCTGAATTAAATCCACAGCCATACCAAAGGAACAAATCTCAATTTTCTCTAAAAATTTCAGATCTAGAATTCAGTTTCCTCGACTGTTTTCTTAAGATCTAAAGTTCCTAGACCTCTTCACCTTGATCCATTGAAGCTTCTATTTGCAAAAGAGCTCAAAGATAGTGACTCCATTGATCTCAATTTCAAGGTTTTACTCAACTGTATTTTGCTTCGAAACATCTCATATATTGCTCCATTTTCCTTGATTGTGTGTGATCTGAAGTCCTCTGTATAGAGGAATCATTATTATGTTCTTAATTTTTGAAATCAAGCAAGTTCAGTTGAACACCACCAAAGTTCCATCTCTGATTTCTCTCTCAATAGGGATTCAGAGTGGAATTGGGTGGCATAGGAGTGATGTACATCACTTCACCTTTGGAACGGTACCTAGATCGTGCGTTTTGGTGCACATTTGAATCTCTATAATTTTTGGCCTTCGCCGGAGCTAGCCGGAGAAGACGGTGGCGCTGGCCACCGTCTGGTCTCCAGATTGGATCTGAGCTGTCCATCTCAGTTTCCAGATCTAATCTCCTCGACTCATTGGTATGACTTTTTCATAAACCGCGTGTGGTTGCATCGACTTGGATGTATTGTGGAAGCGCGCTGAGAGCCATGTGATATGCCAGCTCAATTAATGAGCCATCATCCAACGCCTCTCCTTTTTTCTAATTTTTAATTTCTGATTTTTATTTTCTTTTATTTCTTTTAATTCCATTTTATTTGTAAAATCCATATCTCTTTCATTATTGGTCCAAAAATTATGGGACCAATCGCATTATTTCTCTTTCAACTTCTAGTTTCCAAAAATGATTTTTCATATTTTTTATTTTATCATTCGCTATTTTTTAGTAATTTTCTCTTTTCTGGTTATTTTTAATTCATTTTAAATAGTTTTTGATATTCAAAAAATACAAAAATATTTTCTCAACCTCTTTGAATGATGATAGATATACGAAAAATATTCTCATCAATTTATTAATTGATTTGAGATTTATTTGAGATTTTAGTTCAATTAGGTTATTTTTATGCATTTTTGATTAATTTAAAATAGTTTCTGACTTTTAAAAATGCTGAATTTTTTTGTCAAACTTTGTTTGACCTTGTTGAACTTGTGATAATTCACTTGGACTTTTCAAAGTTGATTTGAAGTGAGTTTCAAGCTTGACCTTTCTTTATTATTTTAATTCAAGCTTTATTTTAAATATTAAAAATGCCAAAAATATTTTGTTTATTTCTTGACTTCTAATATTCATTTTGTTTCTGTTTTCTATTGTTTGACCTTGATTTTCCCCTATCTTTGGTCAACATTTGTTGATATGTACATTCCATTTCATTTAATGCACTTTAATATTCTTCATTCTTCTTCTTCTTCTTCTTCTTCTTCTTTTTCTTTCTTTTGATCAATGAGTTAAAGATTGGTGGTTAGCATTGATTAAGGAGGTTTAATCTTCTTTGATTCAAATCTAATTCATCTTGATCATGGATCAAGTGAATGGCTTTGCATTAAGGATAGATTGCTTTCTAAATCATGCAAAGGACCTAAATCAATACAAGATCATTCCTCTTCCTCTTTTTGGCATGGCAACTTGTTGGAACTTGGTTCACTAATCAAGACTTCTAACTTGTGTTGTTGCCTACATTATTATTGACTGGCCTCAGATAGTTGTGACTTCTACATAAGTCCAATTACGATTGCTTAACATAGCGCTAAATTTGCCTTATGGCACACGAACTACTAACACTAACCATTAACCATTAACACTTACTTCTTGCTCTTTACATTTATGCAATTTACTATTCTTGTACATATTATTCATTTGCTTTTCCCCCTTTGCTCATTTGAGCACATGTTTATGTTAATGCAATTTGCCTTTTGCTCACTTGAGCACATAATTATGTATATATTATTGTGCTTGTGTTTTGTTTTGATTGTTGTGGACCAAATGCAAAGAAATGGACAAATGGACTTAGTTTCTAGGACATTCCCTATGCAAATTGGAGTAAAAGGACTTTAAATGTTGAAGATGGATTAGAAGGACCAAACCTCTAAACCCACTCTTGTCCATTCTTGATTTGTTTCATAAAACTCTTTGATGTGTGTGCTCTTGTGCTAGGGAATCCTATGAGATCTCAAATTGAAGAACCATTGCCATGTTCATCCAAAGTGAAAGATACAAGATACATTGGGGATCTTCTAAGAAGCTTGTTTGATTGTGTTGATTGTTTGAGCTTACTATTATTTTGCTTGCATATTCCAAAGGATGAGAGCTACTTGGCTCATCAATATGATCTCAAGAGAGGAACTCCATTTGTGGTCTTGTTTCTTATCCCTTATCTCTTGTCTGATTAGGACTTTAGCCATTCTTCTTCTTCCCTCCACTCTAACCCAAGCCAAAACTTTTGTGCAAACATTTAACACTTCTTTTCAAACATTAGAAACCTAAGCCTTAGGCTTTTGATTTTCAAACTTTCTTTTCATAACACTTATTTTGAATTGAACTTCTAAGTCAACTTTGACCATATTTTGTACATACTTTTTATTGGTAAATACCACTCATTCAAATGTTTTTTTTGTGGTTTCAATGGCCACCCTCTTAATCAAAATTTTCATAACCTTTAGCTATTAGGTTTGAGTTATCCTTGAGGTAGATATAATACTCACCTATATCCTTAGTGATGGACAATGACTCTTCCATGCTTATTATAGGGTTAACCCCTCA
The DNA here is from genome assembly GCF_024323335.1 of Lathyrus oleraceus. Taxonomy (NCBI): domain Eukaryota; kingdom Viridiplantae; phylum Streptophyta; class Magnoliopsida; order Fabales; family Fabaceae; genus Lathyrus; species Lathyrus oleraceus. The sequence continues at coordinate 227,062,665 of NC_066584.1, forward strand.
CTAGCATGTTGAAGCTATCCTCACATGGTGGATTTGTGGCTTTAGTTTGAGTTTTCTCCCTTGGATAACAAAAGACCTTAAGGCTTTTGGACAAATCAATTCACCAAATCATTTTGAGATTTTTTACCCCGAACTACGAGGTTTTGATCCTAATCTTTTTAAGATGGTACGTAGGCAATGGGTTTATCCGTCCAAACACAAAAATGTAAATAATTTGTATATTCTCTTCTCATCTCTTCAATCATGTTTGCACAAACAATTTTTTCACAAGATACCAACCTTACAACAAGTGTGAGAAGGGCTCCCTAGGAGTACCTAGAATGTTTTGGGTGCTTAAAACCTTCCCATTGCATAACCAACCCCCTTACCCCGATCTCTGACATTCTTACTAGTTTTTGATTCGATAAAACTTTTAGGTTTTTGTTCGCTTTCTAACCATTCCTTTGGATAAATAGAAGTGCGTTGGCGACTCGACTTGTATGGTTTACCTTAGATTTAGTCAATATCTCTAATAGTAACGAATACCCCGCTACACTATGGAAAATCCTGTCACTTACCTTTCGAATTAGAGCATAAGGCCTATTGGGCCATTAAAACTTTGAATTTAGATTACCTGACCGCTGGCGAAAAACGTATCCTTGACTTTCATAAACTAGAAGAACTCCGACAATCTGCCTACGAGAATGCCAAAATATACAAAGAGAGAAAAAAAGCTTGGCACGACAAAAGAATAGTGAAGAAAGATTTCAATATAGGCGACCATGTTCTCCTGTTCAACTCTAGGTTACGACTTTTCCCTGGGAAGCTGCGCTCAAGATGGACTGGCCCTTTCAAAGTATCTAAGATTCTGAGATCCGGAGTTGTAGAAATCAAGAACGAAACCTGTAGTCCATTCATCGTAAATGGACAAAGACTGAAGCTCTACGAAGGAGGAGACATTCCAATAGACTACTCAAGCCACAATCTGATAGATCCACCGATTCCTACTACAGGTGTATAAATTCCGATCGTCAAGCTAATGACGTTAAACAAGCGCTGCTTGGGAGGCAACCCACAGTTTTCTTATCTTGTTTTACCTTTTTTTGCATTTATTTACTTAATTTTATTTTTTATCATATTTTCACCAGGACAAAATATTTGCAATGTTTGTGTTTTCAGGATCCCTTTTCCTAACTTTTATAGGATGCAAGACTTCGACGATATGCACGTAGCTTTTAGAGACGATGCCCAGAGAGAGCGTTACATAGCTCTCTACCAGCGTCCTATGGCCCCTACAGGCTATCCAGACCAGCATTGCATGGAAGCCCTAGGCATATCTCTCTACCAGCGTCCTGTGGCTATTTGGGATTGAGTACTCTTTCAGCCAGAAGGAGTTTGGTGACCTATTAGGTTTTCAGACCACCCCCGACGCTATCCTTGAGACGCCGATGAGATACTTTCTGGGTAAGGAAGTGGACAAATTCTGGAGCGATATCTCTGGTGGAGGGAGTCAGGATCCTTCTACTCAGTTGTCCCAGGCTATACACAACCCTGCTATGAGGTACTTCCAGATGATACTGGCACACTCCTTCCTTGAAAGACCAGATGCTGAGACGTTGCTAAGTGAGGAGGAGATATTCTTATTATTTTGTGCATCCTAGTCTCTCCCTGTGGCATGTGGGAACTTTCTGTTATGTGGCCTCAGCAGTGTTGCCAGATCTTCCGAAGGAGTTATTCATGTAGGAGGGATCATCACACAGATTGCCATCGCCTTAGGTCTATCCCGCAAGCTGCTGCATCTCAGGACCTTCTATGGGTACACTACTATGGATATCGATTTTTGCTTGACCAGAGGATTGATGAGGAGATCCTCCTTCAATCTAAGATAGTTCAGATTGCTGATTGATAGCGAGATGATACACTACTTTACGCTGCCAGATCCGATGATGACCAGTGTTCAGGACCCAGCTAACTGGAGTTATGCTTTGGAGGGTCAGGGAGAGACTATCGAGGAGCCTAGATCCCCACCTGTTACTGAGTATACCCCTACACCACCTTCACCCAGAATTACTGTGCTCTCTAATAATTTATCTTTGCAGATCCCAGACATCCGCAAGCAGATTGCAGAGTGTCGTAGAGAGATTGCCGGGCTTAGGTGGGAGGTGGCTGACCTTACCTTACAGATGGCGGTATCCGATCTTACACATGCTACCGAGGCTGATTGTTTGTACCAGGAGATCGCAGAGCTTCGTCAGGAGATAACCATGCTTCATGGATCTAGTCAGGCAGACGAACCCCCTACTATTTGATTCTACCATTTCGTTTTATTTTGTCTCATTTATGCTTATATCTTTCGCATTTTCGTAACTTGTTTTATATTATTGCATTTGGTATATTTTCTTAACTATGTTAGCACATTGATATTTCCACATCTATATATATATATATATATATATATATATATATATATTTTATGTGTGTTTATTATATTTATATTTTTATTATAGTCTAATTATATTAATTCTTTATTTATTTATTAGTCTAATGTTTAAATTTTATTTGTATAAAATTGTGCAAGCCTTATGTCACTAGGAAAATACAATGCAAACGCTATCCGGACCCCCTGTAACACCTCAAAATTTGCCCTCCTCTTCTTGAGACTAGTTTGGGGCATTGCATTTCATGTTTTAGGGCATTAGGCATTGCATTTTGCATCTCATATGAAAATGAGAAGGTCATCCTCCAAAGTCTTTGCAAAAGATGGGGAAGTTATGTGATTAAAGCCTGAGGGTCTCTATGAATTGATCATCAACCATCTGAGGGTATGGGCTCCAATTAGGGTTTCTTGATTCTTCAAAGGTCTTGAGAATCATCTTATATGCAAGGATATATCACCATCATCATGGTTCTATCATCATCAAGGGTTTCAGAGTTCATCCTTAAGTTCCTCTGGATTAGGGTTGTGACCTCTGGTCAACCCTAATCAATGCAGTTCTTCCAACTAGGGTTTCTCAAAGAGATGAGGTATTTTCTTGGGATGAGGATCACATGATTATTATAAGGAGCTTACATGAGCTAGGGTTTCATTTTGAAGCAATTTCACCAAGTGGTAGAGGCTCAAGTTGATCAAGACATTTCAAGGTCATCTGAGGACCAAAAGTCAACTGTGTAGTCAACTGAGGGCTATGAGGTGGGGAAATGAGTTGATACACCTCAATCATATTCAAATGGGGTCTATTCATCATTCTAAATGTCCATCTTGAAGATTCAAAGGTCATGGCAAAAGTTACTAAAAATGGAAAATGACCTATAATTCAAAGTTTCCAAATTTGGCAAGTTTTTGGTCCACTTTCAACTTGACTTTTCAATATCAAAGAAGTTTCAAATGGATTTTTGGTGAACATGAAAGTTGTAGATCTTTGTCACCCCTTTCCAAAAAGTCCTAATTCATGTCCATATGATGAATGGTTAAGGAGTTATGGTCATTTGATCACAAAGTGTGCGTGGAAATTCAAAATGGCATAACTTTTGATATAATGCTTCAAATTGTTTCATTCTTTTTGCAAAGGGCTTCTCATGTTCAAGGCATCCCAAAATGACATCATTTAACTCAATTGTGAAAGATAAGCCTCAAGGAATCATGGTCAAAAGTCAGATTATTTCACATTTTGTTATAAGGATGATATCATGCTACAAATCAAGATTCACAAAAAAAGCAAGGCAAGGCTTCACTTCAGCTTTCTTCATAGACCACATTTGAGTAAAAATGAGCCCTTGCCATGCATGAAAGAGGCGTGTATGTTCCTTGTTTCACATATGTTCAAAATGAAGGAAATCTTCACCATTCATTCTTGGCTTAAGATGCAAGCAAAACAACCTTCAAATCCTGACCCTTGGTTGCTCTTGAGTGGATTAAAATCCTAGCATGGGGCTGAGCACGTGCATTATGGCCATGGGAACTCAATTTGCATTTTTGCAATTTGCATAACAACTCACTAATCATGATTAGTAAATGGCTAAAATGATTATCAGTGTTATTAGCAAGAAGTATAAGTAGGGAAACCCTAATCACAAGCCTCATAACTGCATTTTAAGATCTAGAATTCAAGAAAACTCTCTCAAACTTTCTCTCTTCGAATTTGCATTTTCTTCACACAAATCTCAAAGATTATTGCAGATTCTTGATCCTCACACTTCACTGATCAAGAATCACCCATCGTTTGGTGTTGTTCCTCAAGAAATCGAGCAGTTCAAGTGCATTATCATGATGATCGGATTTGGAAATTGAGGCACATTCAAGAGGTTTCAGCCATTTCTTTTTGCATAAAGCTTCAAAGGAAGTTCAAAGGAGTTGATCTGGAGCAGCTGAGCTCGTGAGATCGTGATTCCAGAGATCTCCAGTTTCAGGTGACTCCATTTTCACTCTCTTCTTTGACTGTTTTTAGGTTATAGAATAGAAGATCTTGCTGCGTAGGTCATGAATATATGGTTAGAATTGAGATTGAGTGAATATTAAGGATTTCATTGTGACTGGAAGTTTGGATATGAAAACTTCTCTTCTTCGAATTGCAAAACCTAGGAAGAATTAGGAGAATCTAATATGATTTTTGGAATCAACGTGGAAATCTGAGTGGAATGACACTGGTCTGAGGAATTTCTAGAAAATTTTAGGGTGCCGCCACCGTGGGAGCCACCGGGAACTCGCCGAGGAAGACGACCGAAGCGGAGCTCCGGCGTCTGTGTTGTAACTAGGGTTTTGATGAGTGTGTGCCATGTGGTTCAACGCGTGGACGATTGATTGGATGGGATTTGTTTGACTAAGGACACGCAGACGTTGAATGCTGACTGGGGTGGGTGACTCAATTACTGAAACGGTGCATTTCACTAGTTTGAATGTGGACCATTGATCTCAGATGCGCGCCAGATCCAGTGGTCCATGTTTTTCCTGATTTAATTCAAATAATTCGTTTCCCTCCTTTTTCTATTTTTATATTTCAATTATTTTGGTCATTTTGTTTAATTCATAAAAAATCGAAAAATTGTCCAATCGAGTCCCAATTTTTTTTCATAGTTTTGTATTTGTGTCTACTTTTTTATGGTGTTAAATTCAAGAATTTTTGATGTCTGGATCTTTATGTGTGAACTTTTGAATCAATATTGTGCCAAATTGACCTAGTGCATTCAATGTATTGTGAAATCCTCAATTTTGAACCTTTTGATCCACTCTTTTGCATACATGACATTCATACTTGGAATGAATTATTGGTCACTGGTTTGGATTTTTTCTCACATGTTATCATCACCATTTGACACATAGAGAAAAATGTGACAATTTGTGTCACATTTTTGACATTGAATTGGGGCATTTTTGTTCACATAGCATTTGCATCATTTTGGACTTGATCTTTTGCATATTGAACATTCATGGCATAAGGAACTTATACAAAAAATCCCAAAGTAATTGCATGCATTTATGATTTGATATGAATTTTCTAAGTTGGAAGTTCATTTTGTGCATATTTTTGGTCATTACATTGCATAGGCAAGTTGAGATACTTGATCATTGATTTGATGGTGGTCTTTTTGAGGACATTGGAGGGAGTGTTTGAATGTGTGATGTGCAAAAGGATGGGTCCTGGATTGGTCATTTGGTTAGTTTTTGAATCTTGTCTTTGTACTAGGGTTTTGACCCAATTTTAGGGTTTGCTTTTGGTCCATTCTTTGACTTGGTTTGGGGTCTTCTTTGTAGTGTGAGCCTTTGCCTCTTTTGCATTGGTTTGATCCCTGATTTGTGGGTCTTGAGTCATTTGATTGGCGCATTCATTCAAGTCATACATTATTTGGTACTTATTTGAAGGTTGGGAACACAAGTGAATTCTCAAGGAGACTTATAAGGTATTGAGGGAGTGGAGGTTCTTATTGGTATGAGGTGAATTGATGGGCTTATGAGTTGGATTTATGACTCATTAGAGATGATTTTAGAAGCATGATCCTACTGACTTGTGAACTTTGGAATGGTTTGAGGCTTGTGGTGACTTGTTGAAGTGATTTAGGCCTATTTTGGAGCTCTTGAAGTAATTGAATGGTATTTGAAGTAGGGTGGATCTTTGGCCTTGGTGATTGATGTTTAGGGGTTTATAGGTCACATATGATGCTGTTTGGAGGATGGGGTGGTTGGATCAAATTCACTTAGGAGATGATCATCATTTAGGAGTTTATGAGGCCATTTGAGGAGGTGTGAGCAAGTTTTGAGTGCAAGCTTGTTCTACTTGAGTTTTCAAGGGGTTTATGGTTGATTTTGGATCATTGGAGTATGGATTATGGGGTGGTCATTTGAAGGACCCCAATTCTGACTTGGAGCGATCTTGATTCAATTCATCTCATGCCATTGTTTGTTTATGCTTTGTCGTGTTGGTTGGATGTACATAAACTAACTTTGTCTCTTGTTTCAGGTTTGGATACTCATCATTGATGATTGGGTTTGTTCTCACCTTGTGAGATACAAAATGCATTGAGTTCTGACTTATTTTTGTTTTGTAGGGTTTTAATTGATGTGGTGAGCTCATGGGCTCATTTGAGTGCTAGGGCACTTATGCATTGAATTGTGTAACTGTTAGAGGGTTTCACTGCTTGTCTTCTGGTTTTATGACTGAAGTACTAACTGTTTAGTGTTTGTACATGTACCTTAGTTGCTTACTTTCTTTAGCTCTTGCTTGAGCATTGGATTATGGTTGACACACCACTCAGATAGTTAGCTTCTTACTTCATGTAGTCTGGAGTCCTGTCACCTTTTTGGCAGGCATTTTGCTGGTAAGTCCTCCTTCAAAGGCTCTGTTTGTGTTTGTTTAAAATTGTGCCCAAAGACCTCCAAGAAGAGGCATGTGTTATATTGATAAGACCTCCAAGAGAAGAGGCAATTGACGGAAGGTAGGGATCTGTGACCGATTCCCCGTTATTCAGTGTGTCGTTCTATATGCTCGCACTACGTGCTGATGCTTTTGAACATGTGCCCCAGATCTTTTGTCCAGAGTCTGTCAAGTGGAAAAGGATCCCACTTTCTGGATCCCCACACTTTCTATGTCATGAGCTCACCCCGGCCAGGGTTAAGAGCATGAGGTCTCATCCTCATTTAAACTTTGATCAGCTTCACCATGACGTTCAATGTTAGTGGTTAAGAGCTGCAGATTACCCCTTATAGTTTGGTTTGTTTGTCGAGGTTGAGCACTCCCTCTTGACTAAAGCCCACCCATTGTTTGAGGCTCTTGTATGGATATAGTGTGCGATGTTTGTCTACTTGTGTTGGTGTGTTTATTTGCTTTCCTCTTCTCATCTCCATTTCGGTAGGAGTCGTACGATTAACTTCTGAGGAAGTTGAACGTATGTAGAGTTTAGACTTGAGTTGATTCACTTCCAGGATGAGTTAAGTTCTTGTTAGAGACCTCAACTTAGGGATATTAATTGCATGACAACTATTAGGCTCGAGTCTTAGTCTCCCTATTAGTTTGTTGTTTCCCCGGTCTCTGGATAGGAGAGTGTTTTACCCCTGGTAAGGGGAACTACGTCGCCCTGATTCTCATACCATATGAGATACGTAGGCAGGAGGTTGGGGGCAATCTCTTTGGGCACCCTTTTCTTTGTTTTCGTGCGTGTTCACCCTTTAGTTGTTTTCTTTTATATTTGTATTGTTTCCCCTTTCCCTCTTCCATTGTTGAGTCTCTGTTTGTTCACCCTTAGTCTCAACTTGTGTTTACCATTTCGTGCCTTTGTTTCTGGCATTTGTTTTCTTTGGTGTGAGTACCCATTTGTTCAGCGTGTATGTGTGTTGTATGTCCATACCTTGGGGGATTTCTTCTGTTATTATTTGGGGTTCATAGTGGGGTTCATCTTCGGGGTTCATTTGTGACGATTGTTATTCACTTAGGGTTCATCTTCGGGGTTCATTTGTGGTGACTAGTTATATGTATCGGGAGTTTATTCTGGATATTTGGTTACTTTGTTGGGGTTCGTTCTGATAACCTTTTTCTTTGGTGTTCGCTGGTTAGCGTTTGTTATTGTTGGGAGTCGGGTGTAAGTCCATGTATTGGCATTTTGTTTCCTTTTGGGTGTTTCTTTTGACGTCTCAGCGTCCCTTTTTTGGTGTCTTGTTTCAGCGTGCGTTAGCCGAGCTACGAGTGCTCTGATTCTCCTCTGGATAGAGAAGATACGTAGGCGTAGGATGCGATGTCTTAGCGAGCATGTCTCCTTTTCCCGAACTACGTCGACTCTGATGTTTGTTTCTGACAAACTACATAGGCTCAGGATGCAACATCCTGCCGAGTCCACTTCCTCCGTCTTCTTTCTCTCCCTCACCTGTTTATCATTCCAGTATGTGCAGTTTCTTTGAGCAGTTCATTAGCAGCCCTTTCCTTTTATTTGAGCTATCTTTTGAGCGTGGATCCTGTCGAGTACGGCGGACGCGAGGGGGTGCTAATCCTTCCCCTTGCGTAACCGACTCCCGTACCTTGTAATCTCTGGTCGTAAGACCGTTCCTTTCCCTTTCTTAGGTTAGTCATGCGCTCCCTTTCCGTCATAGGATGAATAGCGTCGGTGGCGGCTCTGTATTTTCCCCGCCGGTTGTTTTTCGCATTGCGACACCCCCTAACAGAAAAGAGAATGAGAAGCCCATGCCAAATAAGCAAAAATCCAGCCCAGCCGAAATTGGACTTGTGGCGCCCGCAATGGATGCTGTGGCGCCCGCCACGGGGTCTGTATAAGCTCGGGGAAGACTCACACTTGTCACCATTTTCAAACCTTCAAACCTCCAAAACCCATTTTTTCACCCTCCAAAAACACCCTTGAACCCCATAAAAGCTCCCACATTTCTCATCTTCCCACCATACAAATCATTTTCCCAACTTCCATTTTCATTTTCATCCGTCAATACTCATAAAAATCCCACCTTTATACAAACTCATCTTCATCTTCTTCATCATATTGCAAGAGCTAAATAATGGAGTTCAACGGGTTTATCCTTCGTGAAGGGAAACTGGGGGATAGGTAGAGAAAAATTATCGAAAGGTTGTAAAATCGGGAAATCCTCCCGACAAGGTATGGATGATAATTGTCTTTCACTTTGGGTATCTACCATAACATTTTTTCATTTATTAGATAATTTAGGTTTGCACACTATCTTTTCAAACAGAGAGCCTACCTTTGAGCGATTGACAATCGAGTTTTTAAGCTCTTTGATTTATATTGTCAGTCATAACAATGCTAGCACAGTTGGTACTGTTTGATTTAGAATGTTTGCTGTTGAGTATGAATTTAATACCGACGAACTAGTAGGTTTGTTAGGAATTCCTCATGGGGATGGTGCTATTTGTGAGGCCCCTTTGGATTCAGATTGGTCGATCAAGGTGTTTTCCTTATGGCAGAGATTGTCTAACACTTCAATAAATTCTTTTGAAGGAATTCTTGCCTCGACCATCCATAACCCGGACATCAGAGTTTTTAGATATCTGTTGGCATGTACTATTTTTGGTCGGGAGAATCCAAACAAGGTCAATGCTCGAGAGCTTCTATTTTTGCAAGGAAGCCTCACAAATAGGAGAATTAATTCGGTCCCATTTATGATTTCTCATATGGCTTTAACTCTTAATAAAGCGAGACCTATTGTTTTTGGAGGACTCATTACGTCTATTGCTCGGGCTCTTAACCTGAACAATGAGGTAGCTAACTTAGATCCCTTGGTTCCTCGCACAGTCAACCTAAAATTTCTGCGAGATATGAAATTGTGCCGATTGAGAAGAGAGGGAGGTTATGTGCTTATGATTCATGGTATAACTATCCCATCTGTTGTCTTACCGTGCACTAGATGGACTGATGTACGTAATGAAAGGAATTGGACCTATGTTTTAGATGCTCCACCTGTTTTGGGTCCACTTCCTCCTAATGTTCCTGATGAGGAGGGACACGACACTGATGAAGAGTTTGATCGGAGAGAGCGATCTCCCGTACCTCATGTGTCCCCCCATCACCCTTCACCACCACACACCGCACCATATTCTTCTTTTGCAGGTTCTGCTCCTGGATTTTATATTACAGAGGAGATGTGGCGCGACTACATGGCTAGAGAGCAAAGGCGTGATGACCTACTCTCTACCATTCAGCAACAACTGGCAGACAACATGAGCTTCATGCAAGAATCGTAGCAGAGGACAGATAGATCCTATGAGACTGTTGTACAGTCCCTGCTTACGATTACAAACGAGCAAGCCCGTCAGCAGAACTACCACCGTCAACATTCTGCGCTTATAGAAGCCATTCAAGGTTCCATTTTGGGTAACCTTCGAGAGGTGAGGACTGCTCAGGCTGCTTTACAAGCCAGGATGAATCAGAGAGACCGTCGTCGCAGCCGATCCCGTCGTCCACCTCAGGATGGCGAAGGTACCAGTAGTCAGCAGTAGGATGCCAGGTTACTCTCCCCTTATCTTATTTCGAAACATTGGGGACAATGCTCGATTTAAGTGTGGGAGGAGATTTTATCGCTTTCTATTTTTCTTTGCTGTTTTTAGTTAGATCGTTTATTTTTATTGCTTTTTAGTTGTTTACTTTGTTTCATTTTGCTTTTAGTCCGAGTGTTTTAGATAATGCATGAGTCTGACGAGTCACCAGTATAGTGTATCTTTAGTACATTCTAATCTCCCCATTCCTTTAGCCCTACCAAAAAATTTTTTGCAAAAGAAAACGGTGTTATTTTTAAAGTTTTTGGTCTTTAAGACAGGTTTGAGTTGGGATGTGGTGACTTGGGAGAACTTCTTGAAACATTAGTATCATTTTAGCACCATAGACTTCATGAATATAGGAATCACTCCCGAAACCCCGTAACCATGGCCTTAATCATCATTTCAGTATAGTCCTCAATAGTTTATTCCAGCAGTCAGCTCCGGCCGAAGCAGCCTCTACGTAGGGGACTAATGAACATAAGTGAATGATCCAGTGAAATAAATAAAATAAAAGAAAAGGCAACTCCGGTATAGGTGACCCTCACAAAGTCATTTAAACCAAAAAGTTGTAAAAATTTACTACAAAAGAAAAAGAAAAAGAAAAACTCACCTGCTGTTATTTGGTTTAGAGGTATCTGGCGCTGAACTCGGTAGGGCGGATTACGATCCGATCCCCCACAACTGCAGTTGGGTCAAATAAAAGGGTTTACACAAATTTATGTGCCAGGAACCCCATGTTTGGATCATAATCACTAACAGGTAATTCTGCTATGAAGCATGTATGGATAACAGGCTTAATGTGATTGTTCCTGAAAGAAAAGGAACCAAAAAGAGATGAAGAGGTAGGCCTAGGTATTGTGGGATAATATGAGTTGGCTAATATAGGAATGGAGTTTATGTCCGTGTTTGTGGATAAGTGTCATCACGATACCCTTAGCTCACTCAGCTAGTACCTATCACTGCATCCCGACTTGAACTTAGAAGCCTTTCTATCCCGAATCACTCGTTGACACCAGTTTTTCTTCTATGAGCTTTTTAGTGTTTTGCTTGAGGACAAGCAAGGGTTTAAGTGTGGGAGAATTTGATGACACTGAATTTCACCGTATTTTCGACTCCGATTTCGCATGCATTTTAGTTGTTTTATTATTATTTTATTATGTTATTACTATATTTCTCTTTGTTTTCAGGTTTCCAGTCTAATCGGAGCCCCAATCGAGAAAAGGAGTGAAAATGAGCTAAAAAGACTAAAAATCAGCATTTTGCACTTATGGCTCCCATTGTGGCTGGCGCCATGGGCCCAACCATGACGAGTCATAGATCAACTTCCCTCAACTGCCACGTCTCCCACTATCTCCACTAGGGCGCCACAATTTACCCTTATGGCGGGCGCCATGGTGTTGTGGCGGTCGCCACAAGAAGAAAGAAGTTTCCCTCCCAAATTCAAACTGAAGGGCATCCTTGTCATTTCTATTATTTTCCTTGCTTATAAATAGAGACTCGATTTCATTTGTTTCATCATCCAAACTTAGAACAAACTTAGTTACAATTAGGCATATATTCAGTATTGTAAAAGTGGTAATCGTTTCACATTGGGGTGTTGCCACAATTGTGTGATCGAGTCTGTAATCGAGTTTGGAGCACTTTGGAAGGAAGTTAATCCTGCCGCCATTTTCATTTCCGTTTCGCACTTTATTCAACCCTCCGATTGGAGCAGGTTTTATTGCTTTACCTTTGTCTACTTTACTTTCCCGCACTGTCTTTACTTTATTTATTTCTCGCACTCGCACTACTTTCATTTATTTCTCGCACTCGCACTACTTTATTTATTTCTCGCACTCGCACTACTTTCGTTTATTTCTCGCACTCACACTACTTTATTTATTTCTCGCACTCGCACTACTTTCATTATTTCTCGCACTCGCACTACTTTCATTTATTTCTCACCCTCACACTACTTTTATTTACTTTCCGCACTCACACTACTTTATTTAAATTAAAATGCACCTTTACTTTACCATGTCTAGCTAAACCCATAAAGGTTAGAATGTAAGGACCGTAATTGAACCGATAATCCGTACAATTGTTCGTAGAAACACTTAAGGGCTATTTTGACTTTCAACTTAAGTTTTCCCGCACTTCATTTCCGTTGGGTAAGATCGAAAGACGTCCAACATCTTTTTAAACTTAATTATTTTTAACTATTTCAAATACAGCGAAAGCGCTTTGTTTAGTTCATTAGGAGTTTTTAACTTAAAAAGAAAAGTGATTTTAAAAACTATTTTCGGACGCGTTTATAAGTTTAGAGTCTGGTTCGTGAGAACCTCTTTTGGTTAAGAAATCCAGGTTAAAATACTTTTTAACTTAGTCAAGATACTATATTTCTTAAAAATAGGTTCACTACTCTAACACAATGCGCGCCTTTTTATAAGTGACAATAAGAGGGTTTGATTAGGGAGTACAACTCGGTTCTGAATACGCGAAAGCGACAGTTCCCATTAAATTGGTTCTTTTCAAAGTAGGAAACACTGCCCATAAGTAATTCTATTAGCAAGTACTTGGATTATTAATTGATTATGTGAATTACATTCGAGCCTGTCTTTATTAATTGAATTTAATTTAATACTTTACTTTTCATTGTACACTCTTAAAAACCCCTATTTCGTTTACCTTAGATAAGCACCATAACAATAGATAACGATATATTGACACTTGGTCTCTGTGGATTCGACAATCTTTTATATTACTCTGACGCGTTCGTATACTTACGAAAAGCACGCATCATTAACCAACTGAACAAAAAGTAGGAATTACATATATCGAATGCTGGATAGAATACCATCAGAGAGAATACGCGTCACCGGTTAAGATGAACATATCAAGGATAAACTCTGCGAGGAAGAAAATAAATAGGAATTACATCTATCAGTTACTGGATAGAATACCAAAGAGAGAGTATCCGTCACCGGTTAAAGTGAACATATCAAGGATACACTCTACACAGGGGAGAAAAGCAGGATTTACAGCTACCAGTTACTGGGCAGAAGACCAAAAGAGAAGGAAATCTGTCATCGGTTAGGATGAATATATCAAGGATTAACTATCTGGGGAACAAAATAGGGATTACAACTACCTTTTTACTGGGTAGAGTACCAAAGGTGAGAGTATCCGTCATCGGTTAGGATGAACATATCAAGGATAAACTCGAAATGAGGGAAGAAAATATTTGTCATCGGTTTACTCCCTGGAAACACAAAAAAAAGAATCCAACTGGCGTCTTTGCTGAGGAGAAAACAAAGGTACTTTTGCCGAGTATTCGGGCAAGAAGTAACAAATCACAAACTAAGAAGAATATTACCAGTTACTGGGTAATAAACTCTTAGGGGACCCAAAGCATCTATCTAGGTAAGATCTAGAAAGAAACGGTCAATCAAGACTCAACCCAATGAGGATATATCTCAAGGGGAGTAGTTCCATCCAGATAACTAACTGGGGAGGAAACTGAGATAATAATCATCCACGAGGAAATAACTCAGTGGGGAAAGGAGAAAGGTTAAAGTTTTTCTGTTTAAAGGGATGACACTCTACAATTGAGGGAGTACATACACTACATTTGTATGGGGATAAAGTACCACCATAACAGAGAATTTAAGATCACAAGAATGAAACAATCAATGTGATGTTGCAATAATGGAATTATATGAGTGCATGTATATGTATATGTATATGTGATAATTATGCTGACAAAACTATCGCAAAAGATACAAAGGTGCCGCAAATTTGAATCATCGATACAATCCTCGTTCAATCCACAAAAGGGGGAGACAACCGCTAAAGAAAAGAGAGATTAATCATCCCAAAGGCTCAACTCTAGCTGGGGAAGGAGGAGATCTTCCGAGAAAAACATTATCGAGTCTGCGAGGAATCTTAGGTCAACACCATATCAAATGGGAGATGTAGCGGGGTATTCGTTACCATTAGAGACATTGACTAAATCTAAGGTAAGCCATACAAGTCGAGTCGCCACCGCACTTCTATTTATCCAAAGGAATGGTTAGAAAGCGAACAAAAGCCTAAAAGTTTTATCGAATCAAAAACTAGTAAGAATGTCAGAGATCTGGGTAAGGGGGTTGGTTATGCAATGGGAAGGTTTTAAGCACCCAAAACATCCTAGGTACTCCTAAGGAGTCCTTTTCATACTTGTTGTAAGGTTGGTATTTTGTGAAAATTTAATTGTGCAAACATGATTGAAGAGATGAGGAGAGAATATACAAGTTTATTTACATTTCGTGTTTGGATGGATAAACCCATTACCTACGTACCATCTTTAAAAGATTAGGATCAAAACCTCGTAGTTCGGGGTAGAAGTCTCAAAATGAGTTGGTGAATTGATTGGTCAAAAAGCCTTAAACTCTTTTGTTATCCAAGGGAGAAAACTCAACCTAAAACCACAAATCCACCATGTGAGGATAACTTCAACATGTTAGTGAGGGGTTAACCCTATAATAAGCATAGAAGACTCATTGTCCATCACTAAGGATATAGGTGAGTATTACATCTACATCAAGGATAACTCAAACCTAATAGCTAAAGGTTATGAAATTTTTTTGATTAAGGAAGTGGCTATTGAAACCACAAAAGCATTTGAATGAGTTATATTTACCAATGAAAAGTATGTACAAAATATGGTCAAAGTTGACTTAGAAGTTCAATTCAAAATAAGTGTTATGAAAAGAAAGTTTGAAAATCAAAAGCATAAGGCTTAGGTTTCTAATGTTTGAAAAGAAGTGTTAAATGTTTGCACAAAAGTTTTGGCTTGGGTTAGAGTGGAGGGAAGAAGAAGAATGGCTAAAGTCCTAATCATACAAGAGATAAGGGATAAGAAACAATACCATAAATGGAGTTCCTCTCTTGAGATCATATTGATGATCCAAATAGCTCCCATTCTTTGGAATATTCAAGCAAATTAATAGTAATCTCAAGCAACAATCACACAAGTCTCTTAAGAGATCCTCAATGCATCTTGTCTCTTCCACTTTGGATGAACATGGCAATGGTTCTTCAATTTGAGCTCTTATAGAATTCCCTAGCATAAGAGTACACACATCAAAAGTTTTATGAAAACAAATCAAGAATGTACAAGAGTGAGTTTAGAGGTTTGGTCCTTCTAATCCATCTTCATCACTAAAGTCCTTTTACTCCAATTTGCATAGGGAAAGTCCTAGAAACTAAGTCCATTTGTCCATTTCTTTGCATTTTGGTCCACAACAATCAAACAAAACACAAGCACAATAATATATACACAATTATGTGCTCAAGTGAGCAAAAGGCAAATTGCATTAACATAAACATGTGCTCAAATGAGCAAAGGAAAAAGCAAATGAATAATATGTACAAGAATAGTAAATTGCATAAAAGTAAAGAGCAAAAAGTAAATGTTAATTGTTAATGGTTAGTGTTAGTAGTTAGTGTGCCATAAGGCAAATTTAGCGCTATGTTAAGCAATCGTAATTGGACTTATGTAGAAGTCACAACTATCTGAGGCCGGTCAATAATAATGTAGGCAACAACAAAAGTTAGAAGTCTTGATTAGTAAACCAAGTTCCAACAACTTGCCATGCCAAAAAAGGAAAACAGAGGATCTTGTATTGGTTTAATTCCTTTGCATAATTTAGAAAGCAACCTATCCTTAATGCAAAGCCATTCACTTGATCATTTAATCAAGATGAATTAGATTTGAATTAAGGCAGATTAAACCTCCCTAATCAATGCCAACTTATCAACCTTTAATCAAGATGAATTAGATTTGCATTAAGTAAAATGGAATGTACCAATCCACAAGTGTTGACCAATGACATTGAGGATCATGGTAAAACTATTAAAAACAGAAGTGGGATGAAGATTGGAAGTCAAGAAATGAACAAAAATATTTTTGGCATTTTAATATTTGAAAATAAACTTGAATTAAAATATTAAAGAAAAGTCAAACTTCAAATTCACTTCAAATCAAATTTAAAAAGTCCAAGTGAATTATCCCAAGTTCAACAAGGTCAAACAAAGTTTGACAAAAATTTTCAGCATTTTTAAAAGTCAGAAACTATTTTTAATCAATTAAAGATGAATAAAAATAACCTAATTGAACTAAAATATCAAATAAATCTCAAATCAATTAATAAATTGATGAGAATATTTTTCATAGATCTATCATCATTCAAAGAGGTTGAGAAAATATTTTTGTATTTTTTGAATATCAAAAACTATTTAAAATGAATTAAAAATAACCAGAAAAGAGAAAATTCACAAAAAATATCAAATGATAAAATAAAAAAGATTAAAAATCATTTTTAGAAACTAGAATTAAAAAGAGAAATAATGCAATTGGTCCCATATTTTTTGGACCAATAATAAAAGAGATATGAATTTTTGAAATAAAAGGAAATAAAGAAAATAAAATCAGAAATTGGAAAATAGCAAAAATCAGGGAGCGTTGGATGGATCCTCATTAATTGACCTGGAGGATCTAATGGTCATGGCATGCGCGCGCACCAAAGTCCTCAGTCAATGCAACCACACACTGAATTAAAATAAGTCATATAATTGGAGGGTGGAGATTAGATCTGGGAATTGAGATCAACGATCCACAATAAATCTGGCAATGAGACGGTGGCCAGCGCCACCGTCTTCTCCGGTGAGCTCCGGCGAAGGCCAAAAAACAAAGAGGTTCAAATGCTCATCAAAATGGACGATCCAGGCACCGTTTGAAAGGTGAAGTGATGTACATCACTCCTATACCACTCACTTCCACTCTAGATTCCTATTAAGGGAGAAATCAGAGATGGAAGCTTGATGGTGTTCATCATGAACTTGCTCGATTTCAAAAATTAAGCACACAACAATGATGCCTTTATAGAGAGGACCTCAGACAACACAATATCAAGGCCAATAGATCAAAGAACAAAGAGATTCGAAGCAAAAACCAGTTGATCCACACCTTTGGATTGTGGAGCTTTGAGTCCCTTTCCTTGGTTCCTTTTGCAAAACAGAACTTCAATGGATCAAATGATGAAGGTTTAGGAACTTTAGATCTGAAAATTCAACCAAATGCAATTGAATTTCAGATCTGAAATTTTGAAGAAAGATGAACTTAGTTCCTTTGGTATGGTTGAGGATTCACTCTTGCAGCATTTCATGCGCCCTTAGGTTGGTTCATTATGAAGCATAGCACATGTATTTATAGCTGGAAATGGCTGAGCAAGTGAGTTTACTCGTGTGCATGGCAAATGGATTTCTCCTTGCATGGGCTTATGTGATCATGTGGAAGGCCCAAACTCAATTGCATTTGCATGCTGATGATCAAACAAATTGAAATGGACGTGCAGTTTCCAAGGCATTGGCTTGTGTATGCAAATTTAACATGAAATGCATAATTGGTCACAAAACTTCACCTCTTCGAAAATGCCACTTGAAAAATTGAACCATAGGCATGTGGGTAATGGTTGGAAAGGTATTAACATGAGGAACAAATGTTATGTTGAACAAAAACTCATTTGGAGTGTGGAAATTTATGAAAACAGGCCATGAAGTTCAATGCACAAAATATGCCTTTGAGAAATTTGTCAAAATGAAACAACTTCAAGCCCTTCTGTTTTGATGATGCATGCTTCAAATGGATAAACCTCCAACATTAAAGTTGTATATCTTTTCAAGACAATCAATTTGGACTTAAAGTTTTCATCATTTGGATTTTTAATGAAGAAGTTATGGGCACTTGAAGTTGGATTTTTTTTCCTTTTCAATGCATTTGGCCCAAAGTGACCTATAATGTTTTCCATTATCACATGTATTTTTTTTGAGATTTTGAAAATTTTCTCAACATAACACTTGAAGTAGACACAATAGGCTTTCCAATGCATTTGGTCCCACCTCAAAATCATAAAAAATGAGTGGGTTATGTTCTTGGGAAGTTGACCCAAAATTAGGGTTTCAATCAAAATGACCTATAATGTCTTGGAATGGATGATGATCTTCCAAGCCTCAAATGGATTTTTGATGAACATGAAAGTTGTTCCCTCATCAAGAACATTTTTTCTTTTGGGATCATCTCCATTTGACCAAAACATAAAAAGTTAGGCCTCAGTGCATTTCAAAATAGACAGATGAATTGACTGATCAACTTCTCAAGTCCACAACTCATATCTTGATGAATTGATGATTGAGGGCACTCAAATAAGTTCAAATATGCATGGAATGATGAATTAAAGAACTTCCCTTGATGGTATTTGACCATAGGTTGAGGTTGCTTCATGAGCAAGGCATTGTTGATGATCAGATGAATTATGGTTTCCTTGGGAGACAAACCTCAAACCCCTTGACTTGCTTTGATCAAAATGATGAATTGGGATACTAGGGAGGCATATTTTATGGATGAGAGCTTTGGGAATCATTGCCATGCTTGCTTTCATCTTTTCTTGACCTTATCATTACACAAAGGATCTCTTAGAAGCTTTTAGACCTTGTGATTGCTCAAGCTACAAACAAGAAATGTTAGTGACATATTTTTTTTTTAATAAGTAAAATGAGAAAAACAATGATATACAATTCAAACATGCTTGGTGATCTCAAACCACTCACAAGAGGTCCAAACCCAAAGGTAAAGGGAACCAAGATGCTTAAGATCCTTTATGCTATGCAAATGCAATGTTATGATGCCATGAGGGTTCTTAGGGTCAAAATTAGGGTCTTACAGATGCCCTTATTTAAGGTCATTCTAGCCGGAGTAGTGAAGGTAAAAATCTTCGTCTCGATGAGGTAGAATGGGCTTAAATAATAACAAAGAGACGAAGTTTGGTCCCTAAGAGACCTCATGACGCAAATGTATCCATGCAAAAAGGTAATACTCTGTGGAGATATGTGTCCAGAAAGAGGGAAATAAATCAGGAGAAACCAACAATCCATATGAGTGACACACTCAATGGGACAGAGACACTGGGACTCTTATGGGGATAGAAAAGGGGATAAATTGCGTGAGCAGGGAACGACTCAAAGCTTAAGGAGCAGAATCCCAAAAGAATAAATCAATGGAGAGACCTGTGCTGACTCAAAGGAGCATGTATTGGGGAATATGCCAATACAACGGAATTATCCACCAAGGACACATCGGATAAAAATCCGGACTCAAATGGGAAGAATCCACTAAGGGATCTCGCTGGGGGACATCCAAACAGGATTCCTCTGGGGAAGCAACAGAATGAGGTCTTACCGGCTACTGGGTAATAAGCTCAAGGAGACATGTGATCAAAACACCGGTATAAGGGTGAGAGAACAACATGATCGGGGAGAATGAATATCTAAGACCGGTATAAGGGTGAGAGATATCAAACATCCAGAATCATTTGAGGAAAACCTAAAAAGGTATATTTCAGCTCAGGAAAATCTGACTCCACGGGGGATAAAAGTCATAATAAGGAGCAGAGGGGAAGGAACACCAGGGATACCGGTTACTGGGTATATAATAGGTGACCGACCAGGGCGTGAATTGGGGAATCTTTCCAAGATACTCATCATCCAAAAGAGGGCTAAAAAGCAAACTCGACTACAGGATGAACATTCGATTCCGCAAAGGGGATACGAATCTTACTCGACTGGGGAAGAACAAGGACTTCGATCGAAGAGTGCATGAGATATATCATCTATTACCGTCGGAACGTAGATAACATACTCACATGGAAGATTATCCTCAACCGGTTACTGGTTTAATGAAGGATAAATCGACCAAAAAGAAAGGACATCGGAGATACCAAAAACCAGGTATAAAATGATGACCAGTCAAAGGGGAAACGATCATTACCGACAAACGGCACATGAAAGATGACTCGCTGAGGATACATTGACGAAGGTAATGATCCGAGAGATATACTCAAAAGGGTGGTGAAGGACTTATCAATACCGAATATTGGATAATGATAAACGTCAAGGAGGGGATTACACCTACCAAATACTGGGTAGGAAACCACGGAAACGTAGTCGTCATCGGTTAGGATGAATCAAAGGCTAACCCTGCCAAGGGGATAAAAATAGGGTTTACAACTACCGGTATGAGGGTAGAAAACCAAAGAAATGGGACTTATAACTACCGGTATGAGGGTAGAAGGCCACAGACTCCGCCGGGGAAAGGATGGATAATTACTGGTTACTGAGCAACTATTCATCTAAGCTACGGGGGAGCACGGGAAGCGGACACAAGAAGCCAATCTGGGCTCAGACCAGAGAGGAAATAATGAAACGAGACTTGTCCCTATGAGAATATAAATCAATGGGAAGTTTCATCCTAATATATGTATTGGGGAGGAAGACAGAAACAACCATCATCCACGAGGACATAACTCGGTGGGGAATATGGAAGAAAGGATAAACATTTTCTGCTTATGGGGTTGACTCTACATGGGGAGATCAGACACAGACATCTGCTTGGGAGTATATTTCCAACTAGCAGGAGATCATAGACAAAGATATATGGCAAGGATGCAACATGAATATCTGAATGTTAAAATTATGCGTGTATGTATGGTTCATGTATGATGAATGCTGACAAACAGACATTTCTAACACAAACAAATCCACCGGTCGATTGAGTAAACATGCGGTACTACATCTCAGGAGAGAAAGCCAGGCTCAAAGGAGAACACCCTATCTGCCAGGGGATCAGGAACAAAGGTCTCTGCAGGATAATAAACAACCATTCAAACCGGGAACATGATCATGGCATAGATAAGTTCTGCTGGGGGAAACCACTCCGTCGGGGAAATTATCAAAAGTGGTGATGGATCCTCGTGGGAATATAACCACCAATCAGAAGTTTCCCAGGGTCAACCAAACCAAGAGCTCACACCTGCTGAGGAGGAAGAAGGCTGAAACACCTTTACCATACACTCTGCCCGGGAGGAAAAACACCAAAGGCTCCGGAGGAAGAGGATACAAACATGCTAGGAGTATGAACAAATGTCTTACCCTGTCGAGAATCTTACCATCCTTGGGAGAGCACTAAAGACATCCCCAGTGTCCTTTCGTCATTGTGAATGTTCACTTTGTTTTAAAAACAAGTTTATGAAAAAGTTAATTAAAAACAATGATATTTCTCAATTAAAACATGCAAAACATTTGTTGAGTAGAAACAAATAAGAGTGCAAATAATTGGATAAAGGCTCAAATTTATTTGATGGAATGGTAGTCTCCAAACGGCAAGGCCCCATAGATCTTTACAAATTTGAAATTGGTGATATATATTGGAAAAGGGCTACATTGAACATAATGACCATTTCTCCACCAATCCTGAATCCGATGTATTTGAAGCTTCAGTTGATGATGACTGAGCGAGAACCTCTGACGGATGACAGTTTGTATAATAATGTCTTGTCAGGATGTAGTTACTTGCCAAATCCCTAATTTTTGCCTAGATTGCCCTAGGGTGAGGTACTCAATCTAGCGGGATACATATTTTTTATGTCTCTAACTTTTGCCTGGATCGCCCTTTCGGGTCTTCAATCCACCGAGACGCTCATTTTTGCCTAAGTCGCCCTTTCGGGTTTTAAACTTAGCAAGCTATTCTGTTTTTATTTTAGGCGAAGTATTTCTTGACTGCATCTGAATTCACAGGACGAGTGAAATCCTCCCCATCCATAGTTGTAAGTATCAAAGCACCGCCTGAAAAGGCTCTCTTGACAACATATGGACCTTCATAGTTTGGAGTCCACTTGCCCATGGAATCGGGCGCGAAAGACAAGACTTTCTTGAGCACAAGGTCACCCTCTCGGAACACACGAGGCTTGACCTTCTTATCAAAGGCTTTCTTCATCCTTTGTTGATATAACTGACCATGGCACATGGCGGTTAATCTCTTCTCTTTAATCAAGTTCAGCTGGTCATAACGACTCTGAACCCATTCAGCATCAGTCAACTTGGCATCCATCAAGACTCTCATTGATGGAATCTCCACCTCTACTAGGAGTACAACCTACATGCCATAAACCAGAGAGAAAGGGGTTGCCCCTGTTGAAGTGCGGACAAATGTACGATATCCATGCAAAGCAAATGGCAGCATCTCATGCCAATCTTTGTACGTAACAACCATCTTCTGGATAATTTTCTTGATATTCTTATTAGCAGCTTCAACAGCCCCATTCATCTTGGGTCTATAAGGAGAAGAATTATGATGTGCGATCTTGAACTCATTACACAGCTCTTTCATCATCTAGTTGTTCAAGTTAGATCCATTATCAGTAATGATCTTATCTGGCACACCATACCTACATATGAGTTGATTCTTGATAAACTTCACAACCACCTGCCTGGTCACGTTCGCATATGATGCCGCTTCAACCCATTCGGTGAAGTAGTCAATTGCTACGAGAATAAATCTGTGACCGTTGGACGCTTTTGGCTCTATCATGCCAATCATGTCAATTCCCCACATAGAGAAAGGCCATGGTGATGAAATCACATTCAGAAGTGTCGGAGGAATATGGATCTTATCCGCATAAATCTGACACTTATGGCATTTCTTCACATATTTGTAGCAGTCAGACTCCATTGTCAGCCAATAGTAGCCTGCTCTCAACATCTTTCTAGCCATGGCATGTCCGTTGGAATGAGTACCAAATGAACCCTCATGGACCTCAGTCATTAACAGCTCTGCTTCGTGTCTATCCACGCATCGGAGTAGAACCATGTCAAAATTTCTCTTGTAAAGCAGATCGCCATTGAGGTAGAAACTGCTTGACAATCTCCTCAAAGTCTTCCTATCTTTCACAGATGCCCCAGGCGGGTAAATCTGACTCTAAAGGAAGCACTTAATATCATAGTACCACGGCTTATCATCTTGCACCTCCTCTACTGCAAATACATGAGCTGGTCTGTCCAAGCGCATCACAGTGATATTGGGAACTTCATTCCAAAGTCTGACCACAATCATTGAAGTGAGTGTGGCGAGAGCGTCTGCCATCCGATTCTCATCTCGAGGAATATGATGGAAGTGAACCTCAGTGAAGAACGTTGAAATCCTCCTAGCATAATCCCTATATGGAATGAGGCCAGGATGATTCGTCTCTCATTCACCCTTGATCTAATTAATAACGAGGGCCGAATCACCATAAACATCAAGATGCTTGATCCTAAGACCAATGCATTCTTCCAATCCCATGATACATGCCTCATATTCAGCCATATTATTCGTGCATTTGAAAGTTAGCCTTGTTGTAAAACGAAGATGTGTGCCCTGAGGAGTGATAATTACTGCCCCCATACCATTTCCATATTGATTTACAGTGCCATCAAATACCATACTCCATCTTGAACCAGGTTCTGGCCCATCATCGAGCGTAGGCTCATCGCAATCTTTCATTTTCAAATACAGAATCTCCTCATCTGGGAAGTCATACTGAATTGACTGATAATCTTTGATTGGTTGATGTGCCAAGTGGTCAGCCAAGATACTACCTCTTATTGCCTTCTGAGCTCGATACTCGATGTCATACTCAGATAACAACATCTGCCAACGGGAAATTCTTCCAGTTAAAGCAGGCTTCTCAAATATATACTTGATTGGTTCCATTTTGGATATCAACCAAGTCATATGATTCAACACATACTGGCGTAAGCGCTTAGCAGCCCAAGCCAAAGCACAACATGTCTTCTCAAGCATTGAGTATCGAGACTCACAATCAGTAAACTTCTTACTTAGGTAGTAGATAGCATACTCTTTCTTTCCTGATTCATCTTGCTGACCAAGGACAGAACCCATTGAGTCTTCAAGAACTGTCAGATACATAATCAATGGTCTCCCTTCCACAGACGGAGACAAAATCGGAGGCTCAGTCAAATACTCTTTAATGCTGTCAAAAGCTTTTTTGCAATCTTCGAACCAATCATGAGACTGATCGTTCTGGAGGAGCTTGAATATTGGCGCATATGTGGCAGTCATGTGGGAAATGAATCTGGAGATATAATTCAAGCGGCCAAGAAAGCCTCGGACTTGTTTCTCAGTTTTGGGCACAGGCATCTCTTGTATTGCTTTGACCTTTGCAGGATCAACCTCAATACCTCTCTCACTGACGATAAAGCTCAATAACTTGCCGGAACGGACTCCAAATGTACACTTGTTGGGATTCAGACGAAGCTTAAATTTTCTCAAACGCTGAAAAAGCTTTAACAGGTGCTCTACATGTTCAACTTCCATTCTTGACTTCGCAAGCATGTCATCAACGTATACCTCGATCTCCTTGTGCATCATATCATGAAACAATGTGGTCATGGCTCGTTGATACGTGGCTGCGGCGTTCTTCAAACCGAAGGGCATCACTCGATAACAGAATGTTCCCTAAGGTGTGATGAATGCACGATATCTGTATCCAGACCAGGCATGTCTTCATATGACCAGGCAAAGACGTCAACATATTCTCGTAGCAACTCAATCAACCCCTTCTTAACAGACTCTTCCAGGAGTGCCCCAATCTTTACTTCTCGCACACAATCTTCAGACCCCAAGTTGACTGTTTCTAGATTCTCAAGATGCGGCTGAATGATCTTCTCTTCATGCTCAAGTAGACGGGTAATCTCGTCAGGAATCTCTTCAACATCATCTTCTTCCGCCTCAAATTCAGGGAACTCAAAGTTGGGAGATGGTGTTGGATCATTATGTTCAATGGGTTTGATCAACCTGCATAATGATTTTGGATATAAAAGAGATTTTAGAATTCAAACAAAGTAAATCATTATGCAGATGAAAAGATTGATTTTATTCTTATTTTTAGGGTTTTATGTGATCACCAATTTCATGCAAAAAGCGAAAAGGGAAAATAATTGGAAAAACAAACATTTAACATGAATTTATTGAATGAAAATATCATTGTATTTTTTATGCGCCAACAATGTCATCACTTCTCCTTTTGGCATGGGAGAAGGGTTTTTAACCACAATGAACATTACTTTGACTTATGGACAACTGTCGGAATATCAACAGCGACCCAATTATTGCAGATCCCTCCAGGGATGATGAAATTGCCAGAATTCTCTTCCTCTTCCAAAATGGCAGCAACCTCTTCGTCCTGACTAGTGTAGATAAATCCACCACTCTTGAACAACCCTTTCTTGTTGAAGACCCCAAAAGAATAGCCTATGCCAGCCCAGGATTTATTGTCTTCCAACTCAATCATTTGCCCTAAACCAGCAGTTGCACCATGCTCAATGGCCAATTTCGCATCTTTATAGGAAGCAAATGAAGGAGTTCCCTTCTTAACAGGTCCAGCAATAGATAAAGCTTGGAACGGAGTTCCAACTTCATCCTCAGCATCTATATAAGAGAAGGAAGACAAATGGCTAACCAGGAGAGCCTTTTCTCCCCCTACCACCACCAGCTTCTTATTTTTCACAAACTTCAATTTCTGGTGTAGGGTGGATATCACGACGCCAACCCCGTGAAACCATGGTCTGCCTAGGAGACATCTATACGATGGGTGAATATCCATAATCTGGAAGGTAATCTGGAAATCACTTGGTCCGATTTTGACTGGGAGATCAACCTCACCAATCACAGTTTTGCGAGACCCATCGAAAGCCTTCACAACTACTCCACTCTTCCTCATGGAAGGCCCCTGATAAGGTAACTTCGTAAGAGTGGACTTCGGCAATACATTCAATGATGATCCAGTATCCACCAACACATTGGACATGACGTCATTTTTGCAGCTCATAGATATGTGTAATGCCAAGTTGTGGTCTCTTCCCTCCTCGGGGAGATCAACATCACAAAAACATAAGTTGTTACAAGCGGTGATGTTTGCAACAATACTGTCAATTTGTTCTATCGTGACGTCGTGATCCACATACGCCACATCCAACACCTTCTGCAGAGCTTCTCAGTATGGTTCTGAATTCAATAGCAATGATAACACAAATATTTTGGATGGCGTTTGCAGAAGCTGATCTACAACGTTGTACTCATTTTTCTTGATGAGCCTCAGTATCTCATCATAATCTTCTTTCGCATTTCCACTCGGACCAGCAGAAGCAGGAGTTCTCAACGTAGAGGAGGGCTTAGCAACAAGTGCCGGATTCGGAGTGCTCACAACATTCCCAATCGGGCGTTCAACAAAATCAGCATCAACACTTCCTCGAGCATCAGCTTGAGGCCTCGGCGGAGCCAAAAAAACACGACCGCTGCGGGTCAAGCCACTAACGTCAGCAATATTAACAACAAACGAAGAGGGCAAGGGCACCTCTTTCCCATTTTCCACTGCTACAACATTGTAGAGATAGGGGACCGCCTTCTCAGAAGAGTACGGTATAGGGCCGGCTGGCTTGATGGTCAGAGCAGGAGAAACCTTCTGCTTGCTACCATCATACTTGATGATAACAGGCTCAGGTATCCGGAATACCGGAGAAATTACATTGACTTCGGCAGCATCTTCGTCAACATTTCTGTTCTGAAGGATCTCAATGACTCCTTCATCAAGCATTTCCTGAACATCCTTGCGCACCTGGCGACAACCTCTCTGATTGACAGAACAAACTCGACATCTATCATGGTCGTGCTCATAATGGCTATAGTCACACAGCAAACGACGCATCTCAACTAGCGATTGTCGGATATGACTGACATATTTAACTTTGTACTTGCCATGGCAGCTCTGGACCATATTGACAGATTTTCCATGCTCGGGCAATGGGTTCTTCTTCACGTTCGGACCTACGTCCTCGAAAAACAAAATCCCGCTTCTCACAAGGTCTTGCACCTTGGTCTTCAAGGGATAACAATTCTCCACGTCATATCCGGGAGCACCAGAATGATATACGCAGTGAAGCTCAGGCTTGTACCACCACTGGGGGTTAGCAGGTACAGCGGGAGGGTCTCGTGGAGTGATTAACTTTCTATCAATCAATGATGGATAGAGTTCAGCATAAGTCATTGGAATTGGATCAAATGTGACCCTCTTCCTCTCGTAGTCGGTGCTGACATTGTTGTTATTGTTTCGAGGTTGGTAGGCCTGTTGTTGTGGACGCTGCGGTTGCTGATATTGCTGAGATTCTCTGAAAATAGGTGCTATATGAGCCACCTGATGCTGGTTGTTAACGGGGCGGGCACTCTTCCTCTTCACAGAGGGTCGTCTCTTAACATGGTAAGACACAGCGTCTGCCTCTCCCTCCTTCTTCTTTGCAAAGCTTCCATATCTCTTTGCTGAAGAGCCTTCATCTCGAGTTAAACGTCCTTCACATACCCCCTCTTCCAGTCTCATTCCCATATTCCCTTTTCATAGTAAAATGAACTCAAGGTCTTCAAAAATATCTTGGTCATCTCCTTCTCCTCAAGGGGTGGCACTATCTGAGCTGCCAACTCGCGCCATCTCTGGGCATATTCTTTGAAGGTCTCTTTCTCTTTTTGGGACATTGCCCTCAGCTGGTCCCTATCAGGAGCCATATCCACATTATATTTATATTGCTTGACGAAGGCCTCGCCAAGATCGTTGAAAGAGAGGATGTTCGAACTTTCCAGACCCATGTACCACTGGAGAGCGGCACCGGACAGACTGTCCTGGAAATAGTGGATGAGCAATTGGTCATTATCAGTTTGCGTCGACATCTTGCGAGCATACATCACAAGATGGCTGAGAGGGCAAGTATTTCCCTTATACTTCTCAAAGTCAGGTACTTTGAATTTAATAGGGATCTTCACGTTGGGCACAAGGCACAACTCAGCAGCACTTTTACCAAAGAGGTCTTTCCCCCTCAGAGTTTTGAGTTCCTTGCGAAGCTCAAGGAATTGTTCTTTCATATCATCCATCTTCTCATAAACGTCTGGACCTTCAGATGGTTCAGAATGGTAGATGGTATCTTCAACTCTTGGTAGTGTGTGCACAACGGGAGGTGGCACTAAGAGGACCGGGCTAGATGCCGGCAAAGAAGCAAGAGTATGAGCAAAACCCTCTGGCATAAAATTGGCGGGCATTCCCCATGGGAACTCGGCCGGCATGGATGGCGCAAAATAGGCTGTTGCAGCAGGCACAATAGATGTCACGATCTCAGAAATGACCGTCCTCTGGGGAGGAGTTGCAGGTGTCGGAGAAGACTGGCTCTGGGCAGCCATGAATGACTCCATCAAGGCAATCAGTCTAGCTACTTCTTCCTTCAGCTCGTGGTTCTCTTGTTCCAAATGATCCATCAATCTCGATGAGTTGGCTCTGGTGTAGTACCAGTGAGTCAACTTGTCTTCAAAATAAAAGAAGAACACAGAGTTAGACCATAGGACCAGAAGTCGGGAACAAAACTTGCTTATGCACATGATGCATGCAATGCTTGTGCATATGATTTAGTTTTATATCAGAGGAAATTTAGAGTTCTATTTGCAAATTTTGGAAATATTAAACATTTATCGCATATGGAAATATTTCGTCAATAATATCTGGGAAATGGTTTTACATCAAAGAAGTACATCATGAGTAATAAAATACAAGAGAGAAGGAAAATGATCATCCTATGGATCCCTAGAAACAATCATCTAAAGCTAGAGAGACTGAAAGATAAGATGCACGAAGCCTCTTCACCTCTTCCTCATAGGCTGCCACCATATCTGCCTTCTCCTTGGCGAGTCGATCGTACTTCCTCTTCCAAAACCTGGAAGACTGAGGAAGTAAAGAAGTCCATGCATTATTAGGATCATCAATAACCTGATGCTCGAGGAACTCTATCAAAGCATCCTTTTCTTTAATCTGCTGAAGCAACTCTTCTCGTTCCCGGATCCAAGCACGTGAACGGTCTTCATCTCTCAACTCCTCTACTCCTTGGTCAGGGAGGGTTGAAGGCCCAGCCATAACCAAAGGTGTACGTCTCGGGTACTCGTAAGGCATGAGGTATTCAGCATCTCTCTTCCTCACCCAAGAAGTATAAGGCTCCAAAGCAATACAATTCTTCGGTCCGAGCTCCTTCCTTCCCTTCCTATGAATCTTGCGCCAAGCGCGAACCATCCTGCTCTTCAGGCCCTGGGGATCTTTACCCTCATGAAAGAACACACCCTCTAACAGAATGTTATTGGGTTTATCCTTTAGGGGGAACCCAAGCTGACGACGTGCCAAAACAGGGTTGTAGCTAATCCCGCCACATGTACCAAGAAGTGGTACATTGGAGAACTCACCACAAGAGTCGATAATCTGCACACCATCATACACACGGTTGTACCAAGAGATATCATCATTAGTGAGAGACATAAGTCTCGTGGACCACCGTAGACATCCTTTGTTTTCCTTGAAGGCGACCGTCTATGGTAAGTGAGAAATAAACCACTTATACAACAGAGGCAAACAACACACAATGGCACCACCACCCTTTGCATTCCTCATATGCAAAGACAAATAAGTGTCACCCAACAGAGTCGGAACGAGATTAAGAGTAGAGAAAATCCTAATAGCGTTCACATCCACAAACTTGTCGATGTTGGGGAATAACACTAACCCATAGATGAGAAGTACAAATATAGCCTCAAAGGCGTCCTCACTCATGGCCTTCCCATACACAGTAGTTTGAGCAATAAGGAACTCAGAAGGAAGACCTTTAATTCCACCTTTTGGTGGTCATATGAGCATCAACCAGAGATTCATCTATATGAAACATGTCTTCTATCTCTTGAGAAGTAGGAATACTCTCTAAGCCACTGAACGACAACTGGTCTAGAATAGGTATACCCACAAGGTAGACATACTCCTCAAGCATGGGCAAAAGCTGAAAATCCG
This sequence comes from Lathyrus oleraceus, assembly GCF_024323335.1. Lineage (NCBI taxonomy): Eukaryota > Viridiplantae > Streptophyta > Magnoliopsida > Fabales > Fabaceae > Lathyrus > Lathyrus oleraceus. Next base: position 227,092,897 of record NC_066584.1, read on the forward strand.
GAAACGTGAAGCAGCGGTACAAGGGATCATAAAACTGCACCAGTACACTCATCAATCCTTCATCCACTTGAGTAGTCAAAAGAGAAAGAAGCTTCCCAAAACGAGCCTTGAAACCCAAGGGATCTAGTACATAGGATGTCAAATTCCTTAACTCTTTCAAGTCGGGTTGTCTGAAACTGTACTTCTTTGTATTCCTTCTTTGTCTTTCCATGTCTGAAAATTTGCAAATAGGCGTGTTAAGTTCCTTGAATTTTTTTCTTATTATAGATGATATGGATGCAAATGGGTGCATGAATGCATGGATGCAACAATCACACTCAAAGATCAAGCAAAGCACACAAAACAAAGGTCATGGGATGGATCATGTTATCCTTAATATCAATCATCCATTTTGGTGGATTATGGTTTACACCTTATCAACACCCAAGTTCCATTGATATTAAGGATACATGACCGGATCAACCATGAATCAAGGGTTTGTTGCAAGTCACGAGCATGGAGTTTCGGTTAAGAACCACCCAAAGGGAGTGTACTAGGGTTTAAACCTGCCAAACATGTTCTACAAAAGGTTCCCATAGTCATCATTCCATCTTTCGGATATTATCGGATAAACGACTACTCGTATTCCATAAATATTCTCAAGAGAGACTCTTATGAGTGTAGTATCACGTAACAGTCGTATCAAATCTTACAATTGAACGACTTTCGCACTACGTCCTAAAACAAGGCCAAGATGGGCTTGGTAAACTAAGGTCCTTGGCTTATAAGGTCTATATTGGAAAGAGTAATGTCTAACCACAACTACTTGTGTGATATTATTGATCCCAACATGACCTCTACCAAGTGAATGGACTTGCAAGTCAACTTGCTAAGGAATAACTCCACACAAGTCAACAAGACTATGCCACTCTCCTATCCTAAGTGCACTCGAGTTCGGGTATAGAACTCATCTCACAAAGATCACCAAGCATACAAGGATTTAATATTCAAGCAATTCAATCATTACATACAATACAGTAATCCCAAATTGCACAAAAATATGTCACAAAACAATATACAATACAATACAACAAATATGAAAAGTAGGCAAAACCCACTAGGCAAATTCTCCCCACCAGAGTCGCCATTTTTCTGTAGCGGGGTATTCGTTACCATTAGAGATATTGACTAAATCTAAGGTAAGCCATACAAGTCGAGTCTCCACCGCACTTCTATTTATCCAAAGGAATGGTTAGAAAGCGAACAAAAACCTAAAAGTTTTATCGAATCAAAAACTAGTAAAAATGTCAGAGATCTAGGTAAGGGGATTGGTTATGCAATGGGAAGGTTTTAAGCACCCAAAACATCCTAGGTACTCCTAGGGAGCCCTTTTCATACTTGTTGTAAGGTTGGTATTTTGTGAAAATTTATTTGTGCAAACATGATTGAAGAGATGAGGAGAGAATATACAAGTTTATTTACATTTTGTGTTTGGATGGATAAACCCATTGCCTACGTACCATCTTTAAAAGATTAGGATCAAAACCTCGTAGTTCGGGGTAAAATTCTCAAAATGAGTTGGTGAATTGATTGGTCCAAGAGCCTTAAGGTCCTTTGTTATCCAAGGGAGAAAACTCAACCTAAAACCACAAATCCACCATGTGAGGATAGCTTTAACATGTTAGTGAGGGGTTAACCCTATAATAAGCATGGAAGACTCATTGTCCACCACTAAGGATATAGGTGAGTATTAAATCTACATCAAGGATAACTCAAACCTAATAGCTAAAGGTTATGAAAAAGTTTTGATTAAGGAAGTGGCTATTGAAACCACAAAAGCATTTGAATGAGTTATATTTACCAATGAAAAGTATGTATAAAATATGGTCAAAGTTGACTTAGAAGTTCAATTCAAAATAAGTGTTATGAAAAGAAAGTTTGAAAATCAAAAGCATAAGGCTTAGGTTTCTAATGTTTGAAAAGAAGTGTTAAATGTTTGCACAAAAGTTTTGGCTTGGGTTAGAGTGGAGGGAAGAATAAGAATGGCTAAATTCCTAATCATACAAGAGATAAGGGATAAGAAACAAGACCACAAATGGAGTTCCTCTCTTTAGATCATATTGATGATCCAAGTAGCTCCCATTCTTTGGAATATGCAAGCAAATTAATAATAAGATCAAGCAACAATCACACAAGTCTCTTAAGAGATCCTCAATGCATCTTGTCTCTTCCACTTTGGATGAACATGGCAATGGTTCTTCAATTTGAGCTCTTATAGAATTCCCTAGCATAAGAGCACACACATCAAAAGTTTTATGAAAACAAATCAAGAATGGACAAGAGTGAGTTTAGAGGTTTGGTCCTTCTAATCCATCTTCATCATTAAAGTCCTTTTACTCCAATTTGCATAGGTAAAGTCCTAGAAACTAAGTCCATTTGTCCATTTCTTTGCATTTTGGTCCTCATAAATCAAATAAAACACAAGCACAATAATATATACACAATTATGTGCTCAAGTGAGCAAAAGGCAAATTGCATTAACATAAACATGTGCTCAAATGAGCAAAGGAAAAAGCAAATGAATAATATGTACAAGAATAGTAAGTTGCATAAAAGTAAAGAGCAAAAAGTAAATGTTAATTGTTAATGGTTAGTGTTAGTAGTTAGTGTGTCATAAGGCAAATTTAGCGCTATGTTAAGTAATCGTAATTGGACTTATGTAAAAGTCACAACTATCTGAGGCCGGTCAATAATAATGTAGGCAACAACACAAGTTAGAAGTCTTGATTAATGAACCAAGTTCCAACAACTTGCCATGCCAAAAAAGGAAAAGAGAGGATCTTGTATTGGTTTAAGTCCTTTGCATGATTTAGAAAGCAACCTATCCTTAATGCAAAGCCATTCACTTGATTATTTAATCAAGATGAATTAGATTTGAACTAAGGAAGATTAAACCTCCCTAATCAATGCCAACTTATCAACCTTTAACTCATTGATCAAAAGAAGAAGAAGGAGATGGATAATGGAAATGAAGAACATAAGGTGCATTAAGTAAAATGGAATGTACCAATCCACAAGTATTGACCAATGACATTGAGGATCATGGTCCAACTATTAAAAACATAAGTGGGATGAAGATTGGAAGTCAAGAAATGAACAAAAATATTTTTGGCATTTTAATATTTGAAAATAAACTTGAATTAAAATATTAAAGAAAGGTAAAACTTCAAATTCACTTCAAATCAACTTTAAAAAGTCCAAGTGAATTATCCCAAGTTCAACAAGGTCAAACAAAGTTTGACAAAAATTTTCAGCATTTTTAAAAGTCAGAAACTATTTTTAATCAATTAAAGATGAATAAAAATAACCTAATTGAACTAAAATCTCAAATAAATTAACAAATTGATGAGAATATTTTTCATAGATCTATCATCATTCAAAGAGGTTGAGAAAATATTTTTGTATTTTTTGAATATCAAAAACTATTTAAAATGAATTAAAAATAACCAGAAAAGAGAAAATTCACAAAAAATATCAAATGATAAAATAAAAAAGATTAGATCTGGGAATTGAGATCAATGATCCACAATAAATCTGGCAATGAGACGGTGGCCAGCGCCACCGTCTTCTCCGGTGAGCTCCGGCGAAGGCCAAAAAACACAGAGGTTCAAATGCTCATCAAAATGGACGATCCAGGCACCGTTCGAAAGGTGAAGTGATGTACATCACTCCTATACCACTCACTTCGACTCTAGATTCCTATTAAGGGAGAAATCAGAGATGGAAGCTTGATGGTGTTCATCATGAACTTGCTCGATTTCAAAAATTAAGCATACAACAATGATGCCTATATAGAGAGTACTTCAGACAACACAATATCAAGGCCAATAGATCAAAGAACAAAGAGATTCGAAGCAAAAACCAGTTGATCCACACCTTTGGATTGTGGAGCTTTGAGTCCCTTTCCTTGGTTCCTTTTGCAAAACAAAACTTCAATGGATCAAATGATGAAGGTTTAGGAACTTTAGATCTGAAAATTCAACCAAATGCAATTGAATTTTAGATCTGAAATTTTGAAGAAAGATGAACTTAGTTCCTTTGGTATGGTTGAGGATTCACTCTTGCAGCATTTCAGGCGCCCTTAGGTTGGTTCATTATGAAGCATAGCACATGTATTTATAGCTGGAAATGGCTGAGCAAGTGAGTTTACTCGGGTGCATGGCAAATGGATTTCTCCTTGCATGGGTTTATGTCATCATGTGGAAGGCCCAAAATCAATTGCATTTGCATGCTGATGATCAAACAAATTGAAATGGACGTGCAGTTTGCAAGGCATTGGCTTGTGTATGCAAATTTAACATGAAATGCATAATTTGTCACAAAACTTCACCTCTTCGAAAATGCCACTTGAAAAATTGAGACATAGGCATGTGGGTAATGGTTGGAAAGGTCTTACCATGAGGAACAAATTTTATGTTGAACAAAAACTCATTTGGAGTGTGGAAATTTATGAAAACAGGCCATGAAGTTTAATGCACAAAATATGCCTTTGAGAAATTTGTCGAAATGAAACAACTTCAAGCCCTTCTTCTTTGATGATGCAAGCTTCAAATGGAAAAACCTCCAACAACAACGTTGTAGATATTTTCAAGACAATCAATTTGGACTTAAATTTTGCATCATTTTGATTTTTAATGAAGAAGTTATGGTCACTTGAAGTTGGACTTTTTTCCTTTTCAATGCATTTGGCCCAAAGTGACTTATAATGTTTTGCGTTATCATATGTATTTCTTTTGAGATTTTGGAATTTTGCTCAACATAACACTTGAAGTATACATATTAAGCTTTCCAATTCATTTGGTCCCACATCAAAATCATAAAAAATGAGTGGGTTATGTTCTTGGGAAGTTGACCCAAAATTAGGGTTTCAATCAAAATGACCTATAATGTATTGGAATGGATGATGATCTTCCAAGCCTCAAATGGATTTTTGATGAACATGAAATTTGTTCCTATTGTCCTTTAGAACATTGTTTCTTTTGGGATCATCTCCATTTCACCAACACATAAAAAGTTAGGCCTCAGTGCATTTCAAAATAGACAGATGAATTGACTGATCAACTTCTCAAGTCCACAACTCATATCTTGATGAATTGATGATTGAGGGCACTCAAATAAGTTAAAATATGCATGTAATGATGAATTAAAGAACTTCCTTTGATGGTATTTGACCATGGGTTGAGGTTGCTTCATGAGCAAGGCATTGTTGATGATCAGATGAATTAGGGTTTCCTTGGGAGAAAAACCTCAAACCCCTTGACTTTCTTTGATCAAAATGATGAATTGGGATACTAGGGAGGCATATTTGATGGATGAGAGCTTTGGGAATCATTGCCATGCTTGCTTTCATCTTCTCTTGACCTTATCATTACACAAAGGATCTCCTAGAAGCTTTTAGACCTTGTGATTGCTCAAGCTACAAACAAGAAATGTTAGTGACATATTTTTGTGCTTTTGGTTAATAAATAAAATGAGAAAAGCAATGATATACAATTCAAACATGCTTGGTGATCTCAAACCACTCACAAGAGGTTCCAACCCAAAGGCAAAGGGAACCAAGATGCTTAAGATCCTTGAGGCTATGCAAATGCAATGTTATGATGCCATGAAGGATCTTAGGGTCAAAATTAGGGTCTTACAGGAGACAATCATGCAGGGGATAAACATAAATAGCTGCTCAAAGACCAGGAGGAATCTCTGACCGAGAGTCAAAATTATTGGCATTCCTTTTGATCGCTTTAAAATTCATGCTTTTATACGTTTTAAGAAAAATATTTTGATTTTAATAATTTAAATTTCGAAAATGATCACAATAAAATTTAAACTATTTGGCTAAAATAGACAATAGTAGAAACAATTGGATAAAAGCTCAACTATATTAAATAGAATGGTAGTCTGTAAATGACAAGACTCCATAGATTTTTACAAAATTGAAAATGGTTGACATGGAAAAGGGTTACATTGAATACAATGATAACTAATCCTTCGACCAACTCTTGACGTTCACTGTGCTTTTGGCCGCTACTTGAGTGATGTATCACCGTCGACCGTTGTGCTCAAAAGTTTTCAATAATGAAGATCAGCAGAATGAAGTTACTTGCCATAATCCCCAACTTTTTCTTAAATTTCTCCAAGGTGGGGTACTCAATTTATCAGGATGACTCTTTTCTATTTTTATGTTTCTAACTTTTGCCTGGATCGCCCTTTCGGGTTTTCAATCCACCGAGACGCTTATTTTTGCCTAAGCCGCCCTTTCGGGTTTTCAACTTAGCGAGCTATTATTTTCTTTTTAGGAGAAGTATTTCTTGACCGCATCTGTGTTCATAGGACGAGTGAACTCTTCACCATCCATAGTTGTAAGAATCAAAGCACCACCTGAAAAGGCTCTCTTAACAACATATGGGCCTTCATAGTTAGGAGTCCATTTTCCCCTAGAATCTGGTTTGAAAGATAGAATCTTCTTGAGAACAAGGTCACCTTTGAATACGTGAGGTCTAACCTTCTTATCAAATGCTTTCTTCATTCTCTACAAATATAATTGACCATGACACATGGTAGTCAATCTCTTTTCTTCAATCAAATTCAACTGATTAAACCTGGTCTGACACCATTCAGCCTCAGCCAACTTGGCTTCCATGAGCACATGCAATGAAGGGATCTCAACCTCTACGGGGAGTACTGCTTCCATGCCATATACAAGAGAGAAAGGGGTTTCCCCTGTTGAAGTGCGGATGGATGTGCGATACCCGTGCAAAGCAAAGGGGAGCATCTTATGCCAATCCTTATACGTTACAATCATCTTATGAATAATCTTCTTGATGTTCTTATCCGCAGCTCCAATAGCCCCGTTCATCTTAGGTATGTAGGGAGAAGAATTATGATGTGCAATCTTGGAGTCTTTACAAAGAGCTTCCATCATATTATTATTCAAGTTCGATCCATTATCAGTAATGATCTTTCTTGGAACACCATCACGGTATAGAATCTGATTCTTGATAAACCTTACAACAACTTTCTTGGTTACATTCGCATATGATGCCGCTTCAACCCAGTTTGTGAAGTAGTCAATAGCCACCAAAATGAAACGATGTTCATTCGAAGCTTTGGGCTCAATCATGCCAATCATGTCAATTTCCCACATGGAGAAGGGCCATGCGGAGGAAATGACATTCAACAGTGTCGGAGGAACATGAATCTTATCCGCATATATTTGACACTTGTGGCATTTCTTCACAAACTTGTACAGTCAGATTCCATTGTTAGCTAATAGTAACCTGCTTGCAACATCTTCTTTGCCATCGCATGTCCATTGGAATGAGTACCATATGAACCTTCATTGACTTCCGTCATCAATAGGTCTGCTTCGTGTCTATCCACGCATCTGTGAAAAACCAAATCGAAGTGTCTCTTGTACAATACATAACCATTCAGGTAAAAATTGTCGGCTAATCTCCTCAAAATTTTCTTAGCTTTCAAGAATGCCCCGGACGGGTAAATTTGACTTTGGAGGAAACACTTGATGTCATAATACCACGACTTCTCGTCTTTGATCTCTTCAACGACAAACACATGAGCTGGCCTATCAAGACACATCACGGTCAAATTGGGAACCTCATTCCAATACTTCACTATAATCATTGATGCAACGTTCCAAGAGCATCTGCCATCCAATTTTCATCTCGAGGGATATGATGAAACTCAACCTTGGTAAAGAAAGTTGAAATCCTCCTCGCATAATCTATATATGCTATCAAACCGGGTTGATTCGTCTCCCATTCACCTTTGATTTGATTCACAACCAAAGCTGAATCTCCAAAGACATCTAAATGCTTGATTTTGAGATCAATGGCCTCCTCAAGCCCCAAAATGCAAGCTTCATATTCTGTCATATTGTTTGTGCACTTGAAAGTCAATATAGTTGTAAAAGGAAAATGCGTGCCTTGAGGAGTAATAATAACTTCCCCAATGCCATTACCATATTGATTAACAGCTCCATCAAATACCATGCCCCAACGGGAACCAGGTTTTGGTCCTTCTTCAAGCAATGGTTCATCACAATCCTTCATTTTCAAGTACAAGATCTCTTCATCAGGAAAATCATACTGCACTGACTGGTAATCTTCAATTGGTTGATGAGCCAAATGGTCAGCCAAGACACTACCCTTGATTTCTTTCTGAGATCAGTATTCAATATCATACTCTGATAACAACATCTGCCAACGGGAAATCCTCCCAGTTAAAGCAGGCTTCTCAAATATATACTTGATTGGACCCATTTTGGATATCAACCAAGTGGTATGATTCAACATATACTGACGCAAACGCTTAGCAGCCCAAGCCAATACGCAACAAGTCGTCTCTAGCATAGAATACCGAGTCTCAAGTCGGTGAACGTTTTACTGAGGTAGTAAATTGCAAATTCTTTCTTTCCAGTCTCATCTTTCTGACCAAGAACACAACCCATACTATCTTCAAGCACAATCAAATACATAATCAACGGTCTTCCTTCAACATGTGGAGACAGAATCAGAGGTTCAAGAAGATATCTTTGATACTATCAAAAGCTTTCTGGAAGTCTTCGATCCAATCACTAGACTGATCTTTCCGGAGAAGCTTGAATATAGGCGCACATGTGGCAGTCATGTGTGAAGTGAATCTTGAGTTATAATTCAAGCGGCCGAGGAAACCTCTGACTTGCTTCTCAGTTTTGGGCGCAGGCATCTCTTGTATTGCTTTGACCTTGGCGGGATCAACTTCAATAACCTTCTCGCTGACGATAAAGCCCAACAACTTACCAGAACGAACACCAAAAGTACACTTATTGAGATTCAAGCGGAGTTTATACTTCCTCAAATGCTGGAAAAGCTTCAACAAATGCTCGACATGTTCCTCTTCATCAATTGATTTGGTAATCATATCATCAACATAAACTTCAATCTCTTTGTGCATCATATCATGAAAAAGAGTAGTCATTGCTCTTTGGTAAGTTGAACCAACATTCTTTAAACCGAAAGGCATCACTCTATAACAGAATATTCCCAAAGGTGTAATGAATATGGTCTTTTCCATATCTTCGGTGCCATCTTAATCTGATTATATCCGGAAAATTCATCCATAAACGAAAACACTTTGAATTTAGCAGTATTGTCTACCGACATATCGATGTGTGGCAGAGGGAAATCATCTTTCGGACTGGCTTTATTCAAATCTCGATAATCGACACACATGCAAACTTTTCCATCTTTCTTAGGTACATGCACGATATTGGCCACCCATTGCGGATACTCAGCGGTCACAAGGAAACTGACATCAATCTGCTTTTGCACTTCTTCTTTGATCTTTACTGCCATATCAAGATGCGTTCTTCTCAACTTCTGCTTGGCTGACAGACGTTTTGGCTTCAATGGTAATCTATGCTCCACTATCTCAGATCCAAACCAGGCATGTCTTGATAGGACCAAGCAAACACATCTGAATACTCTCGAAGAAGATCAATCAACCCCTTCTTAACGTCTGGACAAAGTCGAGACCCAATCTTGACTTCCTTCACTTCATCCTCGGAACCCAAGTTGACTAGCTCAATTTGCTCTTCGAATGGCTGAATGGCTTTTCCTTCATGCTCAAGAAGACGAGATAATTCATCACTCACTTCTTCATCACTTTCCTCCTCAACCTCATACACAGGTAATTCAAAATTTGGAGAAGGAGAAGGATCATTGTATTCAATGGGGTTAGAAACCAACCTGCAAAATGATTTGATATTTTGATTTTAGAGAAGTGAATTTGTGACCAAATATGATGCAGATGGACAATTAAATTATTTATTTATGTTTTTTGTGATTACCATTTTCAGAATAAAGCAAAAAGTAAAAACAAACATCATAGATGTGGATGAATAGAATTAATTTTATTGATGATCAAATTTGAAATGCCCAACAATGTTTACTTCTCCCTTAAGCATAGGAGAAATATATTTTTAAAACAAATAGAAGCAATTACTTAGATCGATGCAAAATAACAGGAATATCAACAACAATCCAATTGTTACAAGCCTTTCCATGCGTCACAAAATTGGTGCAGTCTTCCTCTTCGTCATCCTCTAGCACAACTGCTAAGTGTTGTTCATTGCCATGAATGAACCCTCCGCTACAGAAGCTAAGTTGCATATCCTCTGATCTAGCAGTTGATGAACCTTGTTGAAAACCCAGACCGATTCTATTCTTGTTGTCGGAGACCTCTATCACTCGTCCCCGCTGGTCGACATTACCTTCTTCAACAATCTTCCTTGCATCTTTCAATGAGGACATAGGTGCTCAAACTCTCTTTTCAACAATAATAGATAAGGCTTGGAATGGAGTTCCAACCTCATCCTCAGCTTCAACGTAAGAGAAAGATGACAGATGGCTAACCAACAATGCCTTCTCCCCACCATCAATGACCAATTTTCCGTTCTTAACAAATTTGAGTTTATGATGCAACGTGGAAGTAACAGCTCCTGCCTCGTGGATCCATGGCCTTCCCAACAGACAAGTGTAGGCCGGGTGGATATCCATTACTTGAAAAGTAATCTGGAAGTCACTCGGACCTATCTTCGCTGGAAGGTCCACTTCACCAATCACTGTTTTGCGTGAACCGTCAAAAGCTTTAACGATTACACCACTATACCTCATAGGCACTCCTTGATATGACAGCTTTGAAAAAGTTGACATTGGCAGCACATTCAATGATGGTCTCGTGTCAACTAGAACATTGGATAAAGTGTCATCTTTGCAATTCATGGAGATATGGAAAGCCAAATTATGATTCCTACCCTCCTCGGGAAGTTCCTCATCACAGAAGCTGAGATTATTACAGGAAGTGATGTTAGCTACAATATGATCAAACTGATCCACCGTAACATCATGTTCCACGAAAGCTTGCTCTAGAACTCTTTGTAGTTCTTCTCTATGCACTTTTGAATTCATTAACAAAGACAGTACTGAAATCTTCGAGGGGGTTTGGAGCAGCTGCTCTACCACATTAAAATCACTTTTCTTTATCAACCGAAGTACCTCATCATCATCATTAGTTTTCAAATTGTTGGATTCACCAGACTGACGCTTTGAAGCACTAACTGGATACGCTGCAGGCACTTCCCCTTTCTTATTGACTATTGACTCTTCCACATCTTTTGGGAACACCAGCCCAAACACTTGACCGCTACGGGTCACCTTAGTAACACCAACAATGCTCACGATAGAAATGGTTGCATTATACTGATAAGGAACAACTTTATAGGATGCATACGAGACTGGATCCGCCAACCGTATAACTAACGGAGATACCGATCTCTGACTGATATTGTTACTGTTGTTGTTATCATATTAAATCACCACTCTCTTGGGATTCTTAAACACTGGAACAATCACATTCACATCGTCATCTACATGACAGGATTGAACAATCTAAATCATACCCTCATCCATCAACCGCTAGATGTCCCTTTTCATAACCTCACAACCTCTTGGATTAACACTGCAAATAGCACAAACGTCATGGTCATGCTCAAATTCACTAACCAAGCAAATATCCTTGTGCATCGTCACCAAGGATCTCCTTATGAAATGGGCATCAAACACTTTGAACTCCCCACGGAAGTCGTCTACCATATTAATAGATGAATTTCCTCGAGCGGGTAGTGGATTTGCTTTCACATTAGGTGTGCGGTCCTCAAAGGACACCATTCCACTCTTTACTAGCTTCTGAACTTCATATTTAAGTGGATAGCAGTTCTCAATGTCATGTCCGAGTGCTCCTTGATGAAAAGCACAACGGAGGTCAGACTTGTACCACCATGGAAGTGGTTTAGGAATTTGTGGCGGATTTCTCGGTTGTAGCGGGTTCTTGAGAACCAACGATGGATAAAGCTATGTGTATGTCATAAGGATTAGGTCGAAAGAGACCTTCTTACTCTCAAAAGTTTGTTGCTGATGATTGTTGGTATTGTTGTTGTTGTAGGTGTTTGTTTGTTGTTGTGGTTGTTGTTGTTGACGCTGTTGTTGTTGAATTGGTGTTGATTGATTTGCTGAGAAAATGGGAATCACTGAAGATACTTGATGATGGTGTTGACGGGATGGTTGTCTTCTTCTTATTTGAGGCCTCCTCTGCCTCCCACTGGAAATTGCGTTGGTTTCACTGTCCTTCTTCTTACTGAAACTGCTGCCATATCTTTTGTTGGATGATACCTCCTCCTTTGACAACCGTCCTTCTCGAACACCTTCTTCTAGCCTCATCCCCGTGTTTACCATCTCAGTAAAATCACTGGGGGCACTGGCGATCATCTTCTCATAATAAAATGAGCTAAGGGTCTTCAGAAATATCTTGGACATCTCCTTTTCCTCTAAAGGAGGGTTGATCTGAGCAGCGAGTTCTCTCCACCTCTGCGCATACTCCTTAAATGTTCCCTTATCCTTCTGAGACAGTGATCTCAACTAATCTCGGTCTGGAGCCATATCAATGTTGTACTTGTACTGCTTAACAAATGCTTCACCCAAGTCGTTGAAAGTGTGGATGCTCGCACTATCCAACCCCATATACCATCTTAGTGCGGCGCCGGTCAGACTGTCTTGAAAGTAATGGATTAACAACTGATCATTATCTGTTTGGGTAGACATCTTGCGAGCATACGTCACCAAATGACTGAGCGGACATGTGTTCCCTTTGCATTTTTCAAAATCAGGAACTTTGAACTTCATCAGAATCTTCACACTCGCCACCAGGCATAATTCAGCAGTACTCTTCCGAAAAAGGTCCTTACCTCTCAAAGTCTTCAACTCCTTGCACAACTCAATAAATTGATCTTTCATCTCATCCATTCTCTCATAAACGTCCGGGCCCTCAGATGGCTCAGAATGATAAATGGTGTCTTCCACACGAGGTAAGGTATGCACTACAGGTGGTGGCATAGACATGACCGAGCTAGATGCCAACATGGAAGCAAGTGCGGGCGCAAAGCCCTCAGGCATGAAGTTTTGCGGCATTCCCCACGAGAATCTGGAAGGCATGACAGGCGCGAAATGAGCGGTAGCAACAGGCATGGTAGAGGTAGCCACCTCTAAAATAACAGTCCTCTGAGGAGGAGGAGTTGCGGGTGTTGGAGAAGACTAGCTCCGTATGGCTAGAACTGACTCCATCATGCCAGTCAGGCGGGGCGATCTCCTTTTTCAGGTCTCTATTCTCTTGCTCAAGATGTTCCATAATTCTGGAATGATTGGCGCGAGTATTGTATCGATGAATCAGCTTGGATGAAACATAGAAGAAATACCAATGAGACATCTGGGGAAAGAGAAACCTGCTTATGCAAATGACGCATTAAATGCAATGTTTATTTATTTTTATTTTCAAGGAACTTACTATATTATTTGCAAATTTATATATATATATATATATATATATATATATATATATATATATATATATATATATATATATATATATATATATATATATATATATATATATATATATATATATATATATATATATATATATATATATATATATATATATATATATATATATATATATATATATATATATATATATATATATATATATATATATATATATATATAACAACAATTGCAACAATTTGATATGACCATAAAAAATCTCTTTTTATTTATATAATTTAAAGGATTACACTGAGTACAATTTCAGAAACCAAATGAAAAATACAAGAGAAAAGGAGACTAGTCATCCTAAGGATCCCTAACAACGTCAGAAGATCTGGCTGCAGGTGCATACTTCCTTCTAATGAGTCGAATCTCGGTCTCAAAAGAAGCCTTCATCGGAGTCTTCTCGAGGACAAGCTGATTAACAATCTTCTTCCAGGCAACGGAAGGCCGAGGCATGCTAGAAGGTGAAACCTCCGACTCTCTCTGTCTCTTTGTCACTCGGTCTTCAAGTAACTCAAAAAGTGCATCCTTGTCCTTAGACTCCAACTGCAACTCCTCATGCTTTTTGCTCAAAGCACGGAAACGCTCTTTCCACATATCTTTCTCTCGCTTCATCTTGGCGAGTGCGTCTTCCAACTCCTCTATATCTTGGTTAGGGAAAGTTAATGGCTCAACCACAACCATAGACATAGGTCTCTCACAAGGATAAGGCATCTTCAACTCCAAAGCTCTCTTCTTCACCCAAAGAGTGTAAGCTTCCAAGGCTACGCAATTGCATGGACCAAGCTCGGATCTTCCTTTCCTATGCATATTATGCCAAGCATGCACAATTTTCCGCTTTAAATGTTGGGGATCTTTACCCTATTGATAGAAAAGACCTTCTAACAACATGTTATTAGATTTGTCTCTCAAGGGGAACCCAAGTTGACGACGAGCCAAAGCAGGGTTGTAGTTAATTCCTCCTTGTGTACCAATGAGAGGTACATTAGAGAATTCACCACAACTATCAATAATCTCCAAACTGCTCAAAGAAGGATAATACCAAACTATATCATCATTAGTGAGAGATATAAGTCTCTAAGACCACCGTAGACATTATTTGTTCTCCATAAAAGCAGGTGTCTGAGGAAAGTGCGAAATAAACCACTTGTATAGAAGAGGAATGCAACAGACAATAGTTCCGACACCCTTATAATTCCTTAGATGCAAAGAGAAGTACATATCACCCAACAAAGTAGGCACATGATTCCTAATCAAGAAGATTTTATGGCGTTAACATCGACAAAACCGTCAATGTTAGGGAACAAAGCTAATCCATAAATGAGCAACACAAAGATAACTTCAAAAGCATCCACACTACCGACTTGAGCAAACGCACTAGCTTCCCTGATGAGGAAATCAGAAGGCAACCCAAACAATCCTCCTTTCTTCACCCAATGATCCTCTATCTCAGACTTCTTCAAGTGAAGAGCTTCAGCAATAAGATGAGATCTGGGAATCTCTTCCAATCCACTAAAAGGCACCTTGCTAAAAACAAGTATTCCCAAGAGATGGGCATACTCCTCCAATGTAGGAACAAGCTGATAATCAGGAAAAGTGAAGCAACAATAGAGAGGATCATAGAACTGAACCAACACACTCAGAAGTCCTTCAACCACATCAGCAGACAAGATAGATAGAAGCTTCCCATGACGCTGTTTGAAATCCAAGGGATCTAATACAAAAGATGCTAGCTTCCTTAACTCTTTCAAGTCGATACATTTGAAATTGTACTTCTTAGTGTTCCTTCGTCCATAATCCATGGTCTAAAAATATTTGCAAATAACACCTCTTAGTGTTCCTTAAAATTTTCGTCTGATGAATATCATGATGCACATGAATGCATGAATGCAACAATCACAAAAAGGGATCACACACAAGGAAAACAAAGGTCAATGGATGAATAAAGTCATTGTCAAGACCAATCATCCATTTTGGTGGATTATGGTTTACACCTTATCAACACCCAAGTTCCATTGATATTAATAAGACTTGATTGGATCAACCAAGAATCAAGGGTTTATTGTAAGTCATGAGCATGGAGTCTAGGTAAGAACCATCCTAAGGGAGTGAACTAAGGATAACAACCTGTAAATCATGTTCTAAAAAGTTCCCAGAGTCTTAATTCCATCTATCGGATATTATAGGTTAATATGACAGACTCATCGACCCATAATATTCTCAAGAGAAACTCGTATGAGTGTAGTATCGGGTAACAGCTGTGATCAAGTCTACACTTAGACAGTCTCCGCACTACGTCCTAAATAGGCCAAGTGGGGTTAAAGGTTCTACGGTCCTCAGCTTCTCGGACCCCAAATTAGAGATAGTAATGCCTAACCATAAATACTTGTGTGACATTCCCAAATCCAAGAGGGTCTCCACTGAGCAGATGGATCTCAAGCCAACTTGTTAAGGACTACTCCACACAAGTCGAACATGACTATACCATCCTCCTATCTTAATTGCACTCGAGTTCGGGTTAGAACTTATCTCACCACTCAGAGATCACCAAGCACAACAAGCAGATTATATCATACAAACAAATATACAAACCTCAATTATACAATTATATACACACAAAAAAGTAGGCTAAACCCACTGGAGACTACTTCCTAGTAGAGTCTCCACTTAATTTCTATAGCAGCAAATTCATGACCGTCAAGCTATGGATAAGCAAGATATCAAATAACAAGAGTCGCCACCGCGCTTTTATTGTTTCCAAGGGAAAGGGAAAAGTACGAACAATGTAAGTTTAAGGAGTGCCTTAGAGGGGGGTGAATGAGGCACTTAGAGTATTTTCCGGATTTTTGATGGTTTATGACTTTTACTTTCTGAAATGCTTAAGTGATGAAAAGCGGTAAAGTGCGGAAAGTAAATGACACAGCGATGTATAGTGGTTCCCCTAACAGATTGAGAGTACTCCACTCCCCTTTCAACACGAAAGAGAATTTCACTATAATGTTAGATTCGTAGACAAGACACCTTAAGGTCTTTCTATCTATTCTAACACACCAAGAACAATCCTCTTGGATTTACAATGTTTAAAGTCCAATCGAGACTCAATTTCTCACAAATGGACCTCTTGTATCCACACACCAGATAACAAGGATAATACCTTACAAACTTATCCTTAACAATCCTATGAATAAGTTGTAATCAAAGAATATAATTCTGAATAATTTGTATAAGATGAGATAGATGAAAATTGAAGTATATCAATTAAATAATTGATCTTCTCCTTTGTAACACTCAAATCTCACAGTAATTACACAAGTGTTCTTGAATTGGAATGAAACTATAATGCTGAAAAATGAAGGTTTATGCAAAGTTTCACTCTTAAGAAAATATGGATGAACACTTAGAGAGATTGAGAGAATGTGTGTAAATGATTTAAATTTTTTTTTCAAGGAGGTAATTTTGAAATCTGAAAAATGATGTTTATATAATGTCTAAAACACCTCCTCAGATGAATGCAATAATCCAAAAGTTGCCATGTTTCATGATGAAGAGACCATAAGAGTTTTCATGAAAAGATGAAAATATTTTTCATTCTGGATCAGTGGTAATCGGTTACCTTAAATAGGGTAACCGATTACATGCTTTCGACGTTACAAAATAATTTGAAATTTGCTTGAAGTAACCGGTTACCTTAAATTGGATAACCGGTTACATGGTTCCAACATTACAAAAATGTTTGAAAATTACTCAGAGTAATCGGTTACCCTAAAACTGATAACCGGTTACTCTAACACAGTTTTGAAAAATAACTTAAAAAATGAAGTGTGGTGGTTTGTTGATGCATAAAACTATTTTCAATGATTATGATATGAATGCAACATGTTATTAACACTTGTATAATTATCTAGAGTTCACGTGTTACCTTAATCCATGTGAAAGCCGAATCTTCATGTGATTCACCAAGACTTGATCATTTGTTGGAAACTTCATACACGAGCTTTAAACATTGATCAATCTTTTTGTTAATCCGACTTTAGCTATGTAGCAAGGTTTGTCGTCATCAAAATATCTGAGAAGTCATGTCTCCACACAAAAAAACCCAAAGATAAGAAGTTTTCAAATCAAAACTAATAAAATGCCAGAGATTACAGGTAAGGGGGTTGGTTACACAGAGGGAAGGTGTTAGCACCCAAAGTGTCCTAGGTACTCCTAGGGAGTCCTTTCTTGTGTGCATATGTATTTTGTACAAAATGATGTTTGCAACAAATAGAATGGGGGGATGAGAAAAGAATTCATTAATTATATTTTTGTGTTTGACAAGACCTTCGGACTTGTGCCTACGTACCGACATAAAAATGAGGGATCAAAACCTCGTAGTTCGTGATACAAATTTCAAAGTGGATGCATTGCTTTTAATAAAACTTAGGTTTAAAAGGCACAAAGGCCTAGAAAATGGTTTGAATGAGTTAGTTCTTTTTGGCTTTTTGAAAATTTTAAGTCAAGTATGATTAAGTTTATTTACAAGTTTGATTTAAGAAAAGAAGTTTGAAAATGCAATGGCATAAGGCCAAAGTTTTTAATTTGGAAAGGGTCTAAGTTTAGAAAAACAATTACAATCAAAGAAGTTTTTAAAAGGAGGGAGAGATTTTGAAATTAAAAAATGGGGAAGAGATGAAGAGACTAATTCTAAGCATAAATTTAAAAGTTAAGAGTTGAAAAGATCTGACCGATGGGATACAATCCAATAGACAAGAATGTCATATAGAAACCCAAATTCCCTTGGACATCAGAATCAAGCAACAAATAATGAACAAAATATCAACTTGAATAATAAGGCATCAAATAAAGATAGCCACATCCAAGCTTAGCAACTCCATGATCTTCTTCAAATTTCCCCATGTAGTAGATGAATTTCAAAATGCCATAGGTCACAGGTTCAAAATAACAGCTTCACAATGATCATGTTGCAGATGAACTCAAATGGATATTTAATGATGTATCAGATGAAGTTTCAAATTACAAGCACTTGGTTACATGAAAGTTGGCATTGGCCAAGTCATTTGCATAAACAGTCCACACAAGATGTTTTTTAAGGTTTTTGTTCTTATTATGTACATTAATGGCCAAAGACCAAACAACACAATATACACAAGCAAAATATATCACAAAATATGGTCCAAATGGACAAAGTGAAAATGACATTAGCATAAAGAATTAGAATGGTATGAATAATGGCAAATGAATAAGGCTTAAAAATAAAGTGCATTAAAGTAAATAACTTGAAAGTAAATGTTAGTTGTTAATGAATTAGTGGTTAGTATTGCTTTTTCTTTTTTCTTTTTAAGTCATTCTTTGGAGAACACTCAACCCACTTATCACAAGCATGGATCCTTGAACCAAGACATCTTCCAAAGGAAGGAAAAAAGGCCAAGTTTTCGTACAATACCATGAAAGAGGGGAAATTTACAATCTCACTAACTAGAATTCTATGCCTTTTGTGTAATAAATTTAGCGTTATGTTAAGTGTAGCGGTAAATTCATGATCATCAAGTTATGGATAAGCTAGACATCAATTAACAAGAGTCGCAACCGCGCTTTTATTGTTTCCAAGGGAAAAGGGGAAAAGTACGAACAAAACCCAAAAAGTAAGAAGTTTTCAAATCAAAACTAATAAAATGTCAGAGATCACGAGTAAGGGGGTTGGTTACACAGAGGGAAGGTGTTAGCACCCAAAGTGTCCTAGGTACTCCTAGGGAGCCCTTTTTTGTGTGCATATGTATTTTGTACAAAAATGATGTTTACAAACAAATAGAGTGAGGGGATGAGAAAATAACTCATTAATTATATTTTTGTGTTTGACAAGACCTTCAGACTTGTGCCTAAGTACCAACATAAAAATGAGGGATCAAAACCTCGTAGTTCGTGATACAAATTTCAAAGTTGATGCATTGCTTTTAATCAAAAATTAAGTTTGAAAGGCACAAAGGCCTGCAAATGGTTTGAATGAGTTAGTTCTTTTTTTGGCTTTTGAAAGTTTAGGTCAAGTATAGTTAAGTCTATTTACAAGTTTGATTAAGAAAAAAAGTTTGAAAATGCAATGGCATAAGGCCGAAGTTTCTATTTTGCAAAGCGGTCAAAGTTTAGAACAAAACTAGTTCAACCAAAGAAGATTTTTGAAAAAGGGGGCGGGGGAGAGTTTGAAATTAAAGAAATGGGGAGGAGATGAAGAGACTAATCCTATGCCTAAAATTAAAAGTTAAGAGTTGAAAAGATCTGACTGATGGGTTGCAATCCAATAGGCAAGAATGCCATATATAAACCCAAACTCCCTTGGATATTAGAATCAAGCAACAAACAATGCATACAATATTAACTTGAAGAGCAAGGCATCAAATAAAGATAGCCACATCCAAGCTTAGCCACTCCATGATCTTCTTCAGATTAAGCCCATGTAATAGATGAATTCCACAAGTCACAAGTTCAAAATATCAGCTTCACAATGATCATGTTTCATATGAACTCAAAGGGATCTTGAATGATGTATCAGATGAAGTCTCAAATTGCAATCACTTGGTTTCACAAAAGTTGCCATTGGCCAAGTCCTTTAGCATAGGAAGGTTGCCTAAATTCTAAGTCCAATTTATCCAAGATCAAGTCAAGAGTCCACATAAAAGGTTTTTAGGGTTTTTGTTCTTATTATGTACATTAATGGTCCAAGACCACACAAACAAACAAAATATACACAAGCAAGATATATCACACAATATGGTCCAAATGGGCAAAGAGAAAATGACATTAACATTTACAATTAGAATGCTATGAATGATGGCAAATGAATAGAACTTAAAAGTTAAAGTGCATTAACATAAAAGACTTGAAATTAAATGTTAGTTGTTAATGAGTTAGAAGTTAGTATTGTTTTGCTTTTGGTTTTCATTTTAAGTCATTCTTTGGAGAACACTCAACCCACTTATCACAAGCATGGATCCTTGAGCCAAGACAACTTCCAAAAGAAGGAAAAAAGGCCAAGTTTCCATGCAATACCATGAAAAAGGGGAGACTTACAATCTCACTAACTAGAATGCTATGCTTTTTGTGTCAAAAATTTAGCGCTATGTTAAGCAATCTGTAGCGGGGTATTCGTTACCATTAGAGATATTGACTAAATCCAAGGTAAATCATACAAGTCGAGTCACCACCGCACTTCTATTTATCCAAAGGAATGGTTAGAAAGCGAACAAAAACCTAAAAGTTTTATTGAATCAAAAACTAGTAAAAATGTCAGAGATCTGGGTAAGGGGGTTGGTTATGCAATGGGAAGGTTTTAGGCACCCAAAACATCTTAGGTACTCCTAGGGAGCCCTTTTCACATTTGTTTTAAGGTTGGTGTTTTGTGAAAATTTGTTTGTGCGAACATGATTGAAGAGATGAGAAGAGAATATACAAGTTATTTACATTTTGTGTTTGGATGGATAAACCCATTGCCTACGTACCATCTTAAAAAAGAGTAGGATCAAAACCTCGTAGTTCGGGGTAAAAATCTCAAAATGAGTTGGTGAATTGATTGGTCCAAAAGCCTTAAGGTCTTTTGTTATCCAAGGGAGAAAACTCAACCTAAAACCACAAATCCACCATGTGAGGATAACTTCAACATGCTAGTGAGGGTTAACCCTATAATAAGCATGGAAGGCTCATTGTCCATCACTAAGGATATAGGTGAGTATTACATCTACCTCAAGGATAACTCAAACCTAATAGCTAAAGGTTATGAAAAGTTTGATTAAGAAGGTGGCCATTGAAACCACAAAAAGGTATTTGAATGGGTGGTATTTACAAATGAAAAGTATTTACAAAATATGGTCAAAGTTGATTTAGAAGTTCAATTCAAAATAAGTATTAAGAAAGGATAGTTTGAAAATCAAAAGCATAAGGCTTAGGTTTCTAATGTTGAAAACAAGTGTTAAATGTTTGCACAAAAGTTTTGGCTAGGGTTAGAGTGGAGGGAAGAAGAAGAAAGGCTAAAGTCCTAAGCATACAAGAGATGAGGGATAAAGAATAAGACCACAATGGAGTTCCTCTCTTGAGATCATATTGATGATCCAAGTAGCTCCCATCCTTTGGAATAAGCAATCACATAGGCATAAACTCAAGCAAACAACAATCAAATAAACTCGTGGGAAGCTCCTAAATATATCTTGGATCCCTCTCTCTTAGAAGTTCATGGCAATGGTTCCTCAATTTGGCTCAATGTTGGAATCCCTATCACAAAAAACACACACATCAAAAGGTTCTATAAACAATCAAAGAATGGACAAGAGGGAGTTTAGAATATAGTCCTTTCAATGTTCATCTTCATGTTTAAAGCATTCGAAAGGCATGAGGCCTAGTTGCTCTTTGACATTTAAGCACTCTAAATGCATGAGGCCTAGTTGCTCTTCAAACTCCACTAGCTTGGGTAAAGTCCTAAAGCCTTAGCCCATTTTGTTCAATTCTTTGCATTTGGTCAACAACAATCAAACAAAACACAAGCACAAAAGTATATACACAATTATATGCTCAAGTGAGCAAAAGGCAAATTGCATTAACATAAACATGTTCTCAAGTGAGCAAAGGGAAAAAGCAAATGAATAATATGTACAAGAATAGTAAATTGCATAAAAGTAAAGTGCAAAAAGGTAAATGTTAATGGTTAATGGTTAGTGTTAGTAGTTAGTGTGCCATAAGGCAAATTTAGCGCTATGTTAAGCAATCGTAATTAGACTTATGTAGAAGTCACAACTATCTGAGGCCGGTCAATAATAATGTAGGCAAACAACACAAGTTAGAAGTCTTGATTAGTGAACCAAGTTCCAACAACTTGTCATGCCAAAAAGAAGAAGAAAATTGATCTTGTATTGGTTTAAGTCTTTTGCATGATTTAGGAAGCAACCTATCCTTAATGCAAAGCCATTCACTTGATCAATTGATCAAGATGAATTAGATTTGAATCAAGGAAGATTAAGCCTCCCTAATCAATACTAACTTATCAACCCTTAACTCATTGATCAAAAAGGAAAAAGAAGAAGAAGGAGATGAATAATGGAAAATGGAAAAGGAAAGAATAAAGTGCATTAAATGAAATAAAATGTACCAATCAACAAGTGTTGACCAATGACATTGAGGATCATGGTCAAACAATCAAAAATAGAAGTGAGATGAAGATTGGAAAACAAGAAATGAACAACATATTTTTGGCATTTTTTAATATTTAAAATAAACTTGAATTAAAATAATAAAGAAAGGTCAAACTTCAAAATCACTTCAAATCAACCTTGAAAGGTCCAAGTGATTTATCCTAAGTTCAACAAGGTCAAACAAGGTTTGACAAAAAAATTCAGCATTTTTAAAAGTCAGAAACTATTTTTAATCAATTAAAAATGAATAAAAATAACCTAATTGAACTAAAATCTCAAATAAATCTCAAATCAATTAGAAAATTGATGAGAATATTTTTCATAGATCCATCATCATTCAAATAGGTTAGGAAAATATTTTTGTATTTTTTGAATATCGAAAACTATTTAAAATGAATTAAAAATAACCAAAAAAGAGAAAATTCACAAAAAATATCAAATGACAAGATAAAAAATATTAAAAATCATTTTTAGAAACTAGAATTAAAATGGAGAAAAATGCAATTGGTCCCATATTTTTTGAATTAAAAATAAAGAAGTTATGAATTTTTGAAATTAAAGGAAATAAAAGAAATTAAAACAGAAATTAAGAAAATCAAAAAAACCACAGGCATCTGATCAAGCCTCATTAATTGACGTGGTTGATCAGACGGATGTGAGATGCGCGCTTATAGTGAGTCCAAGTCAAACACGTCACACCTGGCATTAAAGCCAGTAATCCAAACGCATGGCTGAGATTAAAACGTGGGAGATGCATTCAACGATCCAGATTGAATCTGGCATGGTGGACGGTGGCCAGCGCCACCGTCATTTCCGGCGAGCACCCAAGCTCCGGCCAGAGTTGCAGGTTCTCCAAACTCAACCAAAACTCACGATCCAGGTACCAAATTAAAGCTGGGGTGATGTACATCACCCTTATGCCATCTATTTCTACTCTAGATCTCCATAGTGAGAGAAATCAGAGGTTGAAACTTGATGGTGTTCATCATGAGCTTGCTTGATTTTGAAAATTGAGCATACAACAATGGTGCCTCTATAGAGAGGACTTCAGACAACACAATAGCCAAGCAAATAGATCAAGGAATAAGGAGTTTCAAAGAGAAAACCAGTTGAAGTAAACCTTTGAATTGTGAAGATCTGAGCTCCTTTCCTTGATTCTTTTGGCAAAATAGAAGTTTAATGGATCATATGATGAAGGTCTAGGAACTTTAGATCTAAAGATTCAACCAAATTCAGTTGAATTTTAGATCTGAAAAATTGAAGAAAATGTGAACTAGTTCCTTTAGGTATGGATAGGTTTTGATTTCTGCATCATTTCAGATTGATTCAGGGTCCTCCTTTATGAAGCATAGCATGTCTATTTATAGATGGAATTGGCTGAGCAAGTGAAAATTCTCGTGTGCATGGCAAGTGGATATTCTTTGCATGGGCTTGCATGATCATGTAGAAGGCCTAAACTCAATTGCATTTGCATGCTGATGACCAAACAACTTAAAATGGACGTGCAGATTGCAATGTATAAGCTTGTGTAATGAATTCTCACATGTTATGCATAATTGAGCTTAAAACTTCACCTCTTCGAAAATGCCACTTGAAAAATTGAATCATAGGCATGTGGGTATTGGTTGGAAAGGTCTTGACATAAGGAACAAATTTTATGTTGGACAAAAAATCATTTGGAGTGGAAATTTATGAAAACAGGCAATGAAGTTTATAGTGCAAAACATGCCTTTGAGAATTTTGCCAAATTGAACCAACTTCAAGCCCTTCTATTTTGATGATGAAAGCCCCAAATGGGAAAACCTCTAACATCAAAGTAGTATATCTTTTCAAGACAATCAAAATGGAATTAAAGTTTGCATAATTTGAATTTTTGATGAAGAAGTTATGGGCACTAGAAGCTGGACTTTTTTGCCTTTCAATGCATTTGGTCCAAAGTGACCTATAATGTTTTGCATTATCACATGTATTTCCTTTGAGATTATGAAATTTTGTTCAACATAACATTTGAATTATACATATTAAGCTTTCCAATGAATTTGATCCCACCTAGAAATCATAAAAAATGAATGAGTTATGTTCTTGGGGAGTTGACCCAAAATTAGGGTTTCAGTCAAAATGTCCTATAATGTCTTGGAATGGGAGATGACTTTCCAAGCATCAAATAAATTTTTGATGAACATGAAAGTTGTTCATATTGTCCTTAAGAACATTTTTGAATTTGGGATCATCTCCATTTGACCAACACATAAAAAGTTAGGTCTCAGTGCATTTCAAAATAGTCAGATGAATTGACTGATCAACTTCTCAAGTCCACAACTCATATCTTGAGGAATTGATGATTGAGGACACTCAAATAAGTTCAAATATGCATGAAATTATGAATTAAAGAGCTTCCCTTGATTGTATTTGACGATGGGCTGAGGGTGCTTCACTAGCAAGGCATTGTGGATGATCAGATGAATTAGGGTTTCCTCGAGAAACAAAACCTCAAACCGTTTGACTTGCTTTGATCAAAATGATGAATTGAGATGCTAGGGAAGAATATTTGATGGGTGAGAGCTTTGGGAAGCATTACCATTCTTGCTTTCATCTTCTCTTGACCATATCTCTGCACAAATGATCTCACTAAAGCCCTTGACCTTGTGATTGCTCAAGCTATAAATAAGAAATGTTAGTGACATATTTTTATGCTTTTGGTTAGTGAATAAAGATGAGAAAAGCAATAATATACAATTCAAGCATGCTTGGTGATCTCAAACCACTCACAAAAGGTCCCACCCAAAGGCAAGGAGAACCAAGATGTTTATGATCCTTGAGGCTTTGCAAATGCAATGTTATGATGCCATGAGGGATCTTAGGGACAAAATTGGGGTCTTACACAATCATAATTGGACTTATGTAGAAGTCACAACTATTTGAGGCTGGGCAATAGAATTTTGGTGTTAATGCATGTTAGAGACATAGTATAATGGACTATGCTCATGAAACATACCACACACAAAAAGAATTTGCAAAAGAGGTGGCCTAATCTCATCCATACTTATGTTGATTTTGCAATCAACTAGCCTTAGGACTTAGAGATATCATAGGCCAAATAAGATGAATGCATAAAGAAGGGGAATGACATGAAGAGGGAAGGGAATAGATCAAAACTCAAATTGGTCAAAGGAGGACTTTTACCAAATTAATATAATTCATTCATTTTGGGAGATGGAATGTACATTCCATCAATCCCCTAAATCCAATGATATTAACTTAACAAAGTCAAATCAACCTTGACCAAGGCCCAACAACATGAGTCAAACTTACACAAATCATCACAATAGGTCAACACAATTATTTGGCATATATTCAAATTAAAAATACTAAAATAAGGCATTTAAATTAAATATGGTTTGTCAAATTCCTAAAACCTCATCAAAATACCAAAGAAATGGCTATGAGACTTATCATAGGTCAAACAAGGTCCAAAGACCTTGGAAAAAATATTTCAGAATTTTTAAAGACTTAAAAGTATTTTTAAACAATTAAAAATAATCACAAAATTAATTAAGTCATGAAAAATATTAATAATGATCCAAAAAATAATTTTAATTCAAAATATGAAAGAGGAAATTGTTTGAAATTATTTGGTGAAACTCTCATATTTATTGGATCAATATTAAAATTAATATGAATTAATGAAAATCAAAGGAATAAAAATTAAAATAAAAAAATCAAAAAAATGTGAGCCACTTGATCTCCTTCATTAATTGAGGTGGCAGATCAAGTGGCCTGAAACGTGCGTTCCATCAAACACACGAGTCAGTGCGCTGTACCAAGGGTAATCACAATGAGCGTTTTGGATTAAAACAATTTGAATGGATCCTATGGCTGGGAGACGTGCCAACGCACCACCGGAGCTGTAACTCCGGTCTTCTTCTCCGGTGAACCCGGACTGGTCCACCCTCAACCATCACCAAAATAAAAAAGGAGGATATGATCTGAAAGAAAAAATGGCGTAGAGCACGATTCTGACCTCAATTTTAACTAACTCCACATATATAGAAAGATATGATGAGTTGAATTTTGAGGTGTGTCAACTGAGTTGCTTCGATTTGACCTCTAAGACACTCAATCTTCTTGCCTACATTGGTAGGACTTCAAACAACCAAAGATCCAAGAGAATTGATGAGAATTGAGTGAGAATCGAAGAGATGAAGTTTTCTGAAAATTACCTTCAATGCTATGCAAAACTTGAGGTTGCTTGCTTCAAACACGATCTGATCACACTTGAGAAGCTTGCAAGGAGTGGTTAGCAATGGTGCAAGGATTTGGATCCTGGAGTTCTTGAATCTCCCAACAGTTGAGATTCAAACTCAATTTTCAAATTGAAAATTATTAGGTTTTCCTTTAGAATGAGAGGGTTTCAATTGGGGGGCAAAGATGGCGCGCAAGGTGTGTTCAAAATGAGCTCAGAGGTCATGTATTTATAGCATGAGGGAATGATATCTGCACACTTGAAAATTTGCTAAATTTGGCAACGTGATGCACAAGCTTGCATGGGCGTGTACAGGCCCATGAAGCAATCCATTTTGATCCAATTGCAATTGTACTGAAGTTCAAATGATGCTTGAATGGCAAGGCAATGTGAAATGGAGTTTTGGACATTTGATTTCCTCCAATGGTGCAACTCGGTTAAAGCCATGTGCAACCCTAACAAACTTCATCCAAGATGCATGAACTTGGGTTCTTTGGAAAGCTTGGATCAAGGGGAACAAATTTTATGTTGAAAACTTTTTCATTTAGGGCTTAGATCATGGTGAATTTCGAGGTGGAAGTTTGGAAATTTCAACATGTTGAAATTTTTTCTAAGTGTTACGCCATATATCTCAGTATTCCACTTTGCTTAACTTTTTATGTAAGCTTCAAATGAGAAAAGTGTATTCATCAAAGTTGTATCTATTTCAAAGGCCTTCAAAATGGTCACCAATATCATGTCATTTGGATTTATAATGATAGAGTTATACATTTTTGAAGTTTGGAAAAATCACTTGTTCAATATTATAGGTCAAAAATAACCTATAATGTATCCTCATATCACATGCTCATAAAAGTTTAATTAGCTCTCACTCCAAACATAAAATTTGAAGTATACATCTTGAATTTGATTGTGAAAGTTATAATTCTTTCATCTCATAAAAATTTAGCAAGTTATGGTTTTAGGAAGTTGACTTTCAAATTAGGGTTTAGACAAAATGACCTATGATGTTTCAACATAGAAAATGATTTTCCAAGCAAAAATAGCTCTAGGTCTCAACATTAAAGTTGTTTGGAATGTCATTTAGAGTAAGTTTTCTCTTGGAATCATTTTCATATGGTGAAAATTGTAGGATATAGGGTCTAGGGAGACCCAGTTTTGATCAGATGAATTCATCTGGCCAACCACCATCAACCAACTTGCTAACCTTCAATTCTATTGACTTTCTAGGCTCATGGTAGATCATATATGCATAATATGATGAAATTTGAAGTGTCCCTCGAGAAATTTGATAAATTAGTGAGATGGCTTGTTGGAGAAGTTACTCAAGACACCCAGTCAAACTAGGGTTTCCAAGGCAAATCACCTCTAAACTCTTGAAGAAAACTTGATCAATATAACATGTAGAGATCATGGGACTCATATATGATGCTTATAACCATTCTTGGATCAAATTCATGGTTATGCTCTTTGTCACGAGGGCCTCAAACCCTAGATATGAACTTGATAAATCAATGTGATCATGCCCTACCTACAAAAGAGTTAGGCAAATGCAAAGACATGTTTTAGGTATTTTGGTTAGTAAAATGATAATATACAAGTATGATACAATCATATGGTGCTTGGTGATCTCTCCCCAAAACAAACCCAATGAGAGATGGGCAAAGAGGATGCCAAGGTATGATCCCAATGCTAATGCTTATGATGAAATTGCATGAGGGATCTTAGGGTCAAAATTGGGGTCTTACATTAAGCAATCGTAATTGGACTTATGTAGAAGTCACAACTATTTCGGGTCGGGCAATAGAATTTTTGGTGCTAATGCATGTTAGATACATAGTTAATGCACTATGCTCATGAAACATACCATATAAAAAAAGAATATGCAAAAGAGGTGGCCTAATCTCATTCATACTTATGTTGATTTTCAATCAACTAGCCTTAGGACATTGAGATATCATAGGACCATGACATGAATGCATAAAGAAGGGGAATAAGATGAAGAGGGAGGGGAATAGATCAAAACTCAAATTGGACAAAGGAGGACTTTTACCAAATTAAGATCATTCATTCATTTTGGGAGATGGAATGTACATTCCATCAATCCCCTAAATCCAATGATCTTAACCTAGCAAAGTCAAATCAACCTTGACCAAGGCCCAATAACACAAGTCAAACTCATACAAACAATCAAAATGGCTCAACACAATTATTTGGCATTTATTCAATTTTAAAAAATACTAAAAATAATGCATTAAATTAAATATGGTTTGTCAAATTCCTAAAATCTCATCAAAACATCAAAGAAATGGCCATGAGATTTATCATAGGGTAAACAAGGTCAAAGGACCTTAGAGAAAAAAATTTAGATTTTTTAGAGACTTAAAAGTATTTTTAAACAATTAAAAATAATCACAAAATAAATTAAATCATGAAAAATATTAATAATGATCCAAAAAATAATTTTAATTCAAAACATGAAAGAGGATTTTATTTAAATTTTTTTGGTGAAACTCTCATATTTTTTGGATCAATATTAAAATTAATATGAGTTAATGAAAATCAAAGGAATAAAATGAAAATCATAAAAATACAAAAAAACGTGGATCACTTGATCTCCCTCATTAATTCAGGTGGTAGATCAAGTGGTCACCCGCGTGTTTTCCACCATAGACTTAAGTCAATGCACCATAGGGATGGTAATCAAAACCAACGCGTGAGATTAAAACATTTTGAATTGATCATGTGGCTCAGAACCTGTCCAACACATCACCGGCGCTAAATATCTGGTCACCTTTTCAGGCGAACCTCGCCGGACTGGTTCAGTCATCACCATCACATAAATGAAAAAGGAGGACATGATCTGAAATAAAAAATGGCATAAAGCACGAATCTGACCTCAATTTAAACTAACTCCACATATATAAAAAGATATGAGGAGTTGAATTTTGAGGTGTGTCAACTGAGTTGTTTCAATTTGACCTTAAAGCAACTCAATCTTCTTGCCTACATTAGTAGGACTTCAGACAACCAAAGATCCAAGAGAATTGAGTGAGAATCGAAGAGAGGAAAATTTATGGATAATCCCTTCAATGTTGTGTAGAACTTGATCTTGCTTGCTTTAATCCTTGCTTGATCACACTTAGGGAACTTGTAGAAGTGATTTGGAAATGGAACAAAGCTTTGGATCCTGGAGTTTTTGAATCTCCAAACATTGAGATTCAAACTCAATTTTCAGATTTAAAATTCTCAGGTTTTCCTTTGAATTGTGAGGGTTTGAAAAGAGGGGGCAAAGTTGGCGCGTAAGGGATCCTTCAAATGAGCTCAGAGGGCTTGTATTTATAGCAATTGGGAATATTATTTGCACACTTGAATTTGCTTCCAAATTTGGCAATGTCATGCACATGCTTGCATGGGCGTGTACAGTCCCATGAAGCAATCCATTTTAGTCCAAATGCATCTAAAATAAAGTTGAAATGAAGCTTGAATGGCAAGCAATGCTATGTGATGTTTTGAACATTTGATCTTTCCACTTGATGCAGACTTGTTAAGACCATGCGCTGCCCTAGCAAACCTTGTCCAAAATGGATGAAATAGGACTCTTTGGAAAGCTAAGATCAAGGGGAACAACTCTAATGTTGAACACTTTTCAATTTAGAACTTGTATCAATGTGAATTTTGATTTGGAAGTTTGTAAATTTCAACATGTTGAAACATTTTCTAAGTGTCAAGCCATATACCTAAATTTTCCACCTTACTAAACTTTTCATGTGAGCTCCAAATGAGAAATATGTATTCATCAAAGTTGTAGCTATTTCAAAGGCCTTCAAAATGGTAACCAATTTCATGTCATTTGGATTTAGAATGATAGAGTTATGCATTTTTGAAATTGAGGAAAATCACTTGTTCAAAGGTATAGGTAAAAAATGACCTATAATGTATCCTTATATCACATGCTCATAAAAGTTGAATTAGCTTTCACTACAAACATCAAAGTTTAAGTAGACATCTTTAATTTGATTTTTCAACTTGTAAATCTTTCATCTCATAAAAATTGAGCAAGTTATGGCCTTGGGAAGTTGACTTTCAAATTAGGGTTTAGACAAAATGACCTATAATGTTTCAACATATAAAATGACTTTCCAAGAAAAATTATCTCTAGACTTAAACCTGAAAGTTGTTTGGAATGTCGTTTAGAGTAACTTTTCTCTTGAAATCATTTTCATATGGTGAAAAGTGTAGGAGATAGGGTCTAGGGAGACCTAGTTTTGATTAGATGAATTTATCTGGCCAACCACCATCAACCAACTTGCTAACTTGTAGTTCTCTTGACTTTTTAGGCTCATGGTAGATCATATATGTATAAGATGATGAATTATGAAGTGTCCCTTTATAAGCTTTATAAATTGGTTAGGAAGCTTGTTGAAGAAGTTACTCAAGTTACCCAAACAATCTAGGGTTTCCAAGGCAAATTACCTCCAAACTATTGAAGAATACTTGATCAAAGTAACATGTAGAGATCATGGGGACTCATATATGATTCTTAGAGACTTTGTGGATCAATCCTTGGTTGTGCTCTTTGTAGCCATGAGGGTCTTAAACCCTAGATATGAACTTGATAGATTAATGGTGATCATGCCCTTCCTACAAAAGAGTTAGGAAAATGCAAAGATATATTTTTGGTATTTTGGTTAGTAAAAATGATAATATATAAGTATCATACAATCACATAGTCCTTGGTGATCTCTCCCAAAACAAACCCAATGAAAAAGGGGTAAGGAGGATGCCAAGGTATGATCCCAATGCTAATGTATATGATGAAATTGCATGAGGGATCTTAGGGTCAAAATTGGGGTCTTACGCAGACAAACTGTCTCATTGATACAATACTCGAGCTAATCAGTTGAAAAAGATGGACCTCCTAGAGCAAGAGAATCTTGAACTCCGTGAAGAGGCGACGACTTTGAGGGTTGGTTACGAAAGGCTTACTACTATGATGGAAGCTTTGGCAGATGCTCAGAATCATCCTCCACCTCCTCCTCCTTAGACTTCGCTTTAGAGGACCGTGGTTTCCGAGATTGTCTCTACGCCCATCTCTGTGGCTCCCATTAGTACTCCGCAACACCACATGCCTTCTAGTTTCCCTTGGGGCATGCCTCCCAACTTTTTTCCTAAAGGCTACCAACCTGAAGTTCTAGTGGCTCAACCTGTGATGTCAGTACCACCTCCCGTGGTCCATGTTGTTCCTTATGTCAAAGAACCTGTTTTTTATGCTGACCAAAGTGAGACTGTCAGTGTTTATGAAAGAATGGACGAGTTCCAAGATCAATTTCAGGCCATGCAGAAAGAGATTCAGGCTTTGAGGGGGAAATATATGTTTGGGAAGAATGCTCATGATATGTGTTTGGTTCCCAATGTAAAGATTCTGCACAAGTTCAAAGTTCTGGATTTTGAAAAGTACAAAGGAAACTCATGTCCTCTGAGTCATTTGGTGACGTACGCTCGTAAGATGTCGACATAGATTGACAAACATCAATTGTTGATCCACTACTTTCAAGACAGTTTGACTGGGGCTACTTTGAAATGGTATATGGGGCTCGACAGTACTCAGATCCGAACATTCAATAACCTAGGTGAGGATTTTGTTCGCCGGTACAAATATAATGTCGACATGGCACCGGACAGGGATCAACTCCGTGCTATGTCCCGCAAGGAAAAAGAAACCTTCAAGGAATACGCGCAGAGGTGGCACGAGATCACTGCACAGGTTAGTCCACCGTTGGAAGAAAAGGAAATGACAAAGCTGTATTTGAAGACGTTGAGTCCGTTCTATTACAACCAGATGGTTGAAAGTGTGCCTAGTGACTTTACTAAAATAGTGAATATGGGTTTGAGATTAGAAGAAGGTGTCTATGAAGGACGGTTAAAAGAAGGTAGTTTGTCTGATGGTAAAGAGAAAGGTAAAGAAGAGAAAAAATATATTTCTTTGAAAGCTTCATCATCAAATGAGAATAAATAAAAGGAAGAAAGTGATATTTCTGATGAAGAAGCTCCTAAATAAGAGTAAATGGGTTTATTTGTTAGGTGCTATAATCGATACTTGAAAAGAAACAAGCTCAATCATTTCGAAAAAGGTTTGGTATACTTAAAAAATTATCATCTACCTAAAAGAGAACACAAGAAAAAGGATGATAATATCACATGTTATGAGTGCGGAAAATAGGGACGTTATAGAACTACTTGTCCAAATCTCACTAAGCATCATAAAAAGAAGGATAAGGAATTCTACAAGACGAAAGGAAAAAGAGCAAAAGGTCTTAAAGCTTATATTGCATGGGAAGAAAAGGATGATAAATCCTCCTCAGATTCTTGCTCAAGCTCATATGAAAAATGTGTTAATCTATGATTAATGGAACAAAATAAAAGTGTAGACTCACTTGTATATCTAATCCTGAAGATGAACCTTCATATAGAGAATTGTCGAAAGCTTTTAATGATAGGTATACAGATTCGATAAACGCTTTTAAGAAAATTTCTCTCTAAAATAAATGATTTTGATGCTTGAAAAGGAGATTAATGATCTTAATAGCGCTTTGGAAATCCTTAAAAGAGGTGCACACATCTCTAGTTGATAAGCGTTTTAATGTTTTTGATACTTTAGTTGAAAAGGTAGAAAAAATATAGTGTGTTATTTGTCTAACTTCAAAACTCGAAATTGAAAATCTCCAAGGACAACTAACACATCATATTTCACTATCTTCTAGTAATTCTACTTCTTCAAGTGATAGAGGGATAGTTTTTAAGAAAGACCCTCACGTTGCTAGAAGAAAAAGAAAAAGTATTTCATCTAAAGCTATATGTTATTATTGTGGTGATAAGGGTCACATTAGACCTTTTTGTCATATTAGGAATGTTCAAATTCCTAGTGATAAAATGGTATGGATATCTAAGTGCTCCTTAAATAAGCCCAAAAGACTCACTAGTTGAGTACCTGAATTACTTATTTGATTGTTTGCAGGAAAGTCTTGTCTCCATGCAAAGTTTATGGTTCCTAGATAACGGATGCTCAAGGAACATGACAGGAGACACTTTAATGTTCATCAAGTTTGATGAGAAATAAAGTGGTCATGTCACGTACAGGGACAACACAAGAGATTAAATTCTAGGAGAATGTGTTGTGGGAAATCCTTCCATAATCACCATTGAAGGTGTGCTTTTATTTAAAAGGCATAAACATGATTTACTTAACATTAGTTAATTGTGTGACAAGGGGTACTCTATGGTTTTCAATATACTAAGTTTCTTAATTGAGTATAAGGCAAGTAAAGACCTTGAGTTTAAGGGTTGTAGAATTAATAATATCTATATGCTTGATTTGTATGATGTGTTAATGCATGGAGATAAATTCTTAGTCACCAAGAGTGAAGATTATTGGTTATGGAATAGGCGTTTAAGCGATGTGTATTTTGACTTAATCAATAAAATAGCATCCAAGAATCTTAAAATTCTGGTATCAGATATGAGATGTCGAAGGTAATGTCATGACACTAATATCTGAGTAACACAAACAGGATAAAGATAAAGAATGGTAATGCAAAAGACACAAGCAATTGTTAACCCAGTTCAGTGCAACTCACCTACCTCTGGGGGCTACCAAGCCAGGAAGGAAATCCACTAAATAGAATCAGTTCAAAGACTCTCCGTACACTTCAACAAGTTACAATCTTTCTCACCTAATCTCTACCCGTGCAATTTCTACCTAAGCACTCTTAGATATGAGAACCCACTCACTCCCCCTCAATCACACCTGTGATTTTAAACAACAATTCCTTGTGAAAAGAAGACACTTTTCAATAACACACACTTGATTTTACTTCACAGTTTCAATCAAGTAGACACACACTTGATCTTGATTAACAACTTTGATCACGTAGACACACACTTGATCTTGCTTCACAGCTTTGATCAAGTAGACACACATTCTTGCTTACAAGCTTAGAGTGACAAATTACAACCACAAATCAGACCAATTAAATCATCTATAGATGAGTTGAATGGCTTACAAGTATCACGACTAAACAAGACACAAACCCTTATATTCTCTCAATATTTCGCTCAGTATTGGTTGTGTGTCAAATCAGGTTTTCCAAGTCCCTTTTTATAGAAGCTTTCAGCTGGGCTTGGACATCTTGAAAACCCTAAAACTATTTTCCAATTAAATCTTCTCATGACAGCTGATTAGATCTCTTTGAAAAATAAGTAAATCAGGTTGTAATCAATGATTGAATGTGCCTGCAAATCAGATCTTCAATCATACATAGATTTCCATTAAATGCGCAATCACATAACACATAACATTCACCCTGAATGTTCTGTGTACAGGATGTCATGACATCGGGTCTGACATCCTGGAACAATCCTGCATAATTCCTTTTATAATTTCCAGCAGGTACATAATATCAGATGTCATGACATCGTGTATGACATCATGAAACAATCCTGCATAATTATGTTTTCCATTTAAACTCCAGCAGGTACATAGATATCTTATGTTAAGACATCACATACAACATCTTATGAACACTCTTTGTTTTACCAAAATTGCTGCCAACACATAGAACCAACAAATCTAGTGAATGGTCTTTCAAAGATTAAAATTTCAAAAAACAAACTATGTGATGCTTGATAAATGAGAAAGCAAATAAGAGTCTTGTTTAAATAAAAAAGGTTATTTCGACATCAAAACCTCTCGAGCTTCTCCACCTAGAATTGTTTGACCCTTCGAGGACAAGAAGTTTAGGAGGTAATTATTATGGGTTTGTAATTGTTGATGACTATTCTAGATTCACCTGGACATTATTTTTAACCCATTAAGATGAAACTTTTAAGGCTTTCATTAATTTTTATAAAATCTTTTTATTTGAAAATTAATACACTCCGTAGTGATCATGGTGGTGAGTTTGTAAATATGAAATTCAAAATATTTATAATGAAAACTGGATTGCTCATAACTTTTCATTATGAGAACTCCAAAACAAAATGGTGTTGTTGAGTGTAAAGACCGAGTTTTAGAAGAATTGGATCGGACCATGATGATCGAAATGAGCTTGCATAAGTACTTTGGGAGGATGCAATTAATACTGCATGTCATGTCTTAAGTAGGGTGGTCATTCTACCAATCCTAGAGAAGACACCATATGAGTTACTTAAAGAAAGGAAAATAAATATTTCTTACTTTTGCCTTTTCGGTTGCAAATGTTTCATTTTAAATAATGGGAAGGACAATCTTGGTAAATTTGATGATAAGTATGATGAAGGAATATTCCTAGGGTACTTATCTTCGAGTAAAGTTTATAGAGTTTACAATTATAGAACATCTTCGGTTGAAGAATCTATTCATGTTACATTTGAGGAGTCCTCTCCCCAAAAGACAGGTAAATGTATTTGTTTGATATTTTAGATGTGATAACGAAGAACTTGATCAACAAAGGAATTCCCAAAGAGGATCATCCTCCTTCACAAAATTAGGACACTAATGAAGATAAAAATGAAAGCTCACACGAGGAAGAGAAACAAGAGACCTCAAAATAGCTGCCTCGAGATTGGACGGTTGCAAAAGATCATTTGTTGGATCAAATACAATGAGATATCAAAAGAGGTGTAAGAACTAGATCTCTAGTCAATAATTTCTGTAAGTACTATGTTTTCATTTCTTGGATTGAACCTAAAATGATATTTGATTCTTTACTTGACAAGGGATGGCTACTTGTTATGGAAGAATAACTTATCTAATTTAAACACAACGATATTCAGGACTTTGCTCTGTGTCCCGTTCATAAAACTGTCATTGTCACTAGATGGGATTTTAGGAACAATATGGATGGAATGGAGTAATTACTTTAAATAAAGCAAGGCTAATGGAAACATGGTATAGTCAAGTTGAAGGAATAAACTACGAGGAGACTTATGCTCTTGTAGCTCGTCTAGAAGCTATTCGACTCCTTTTGGAATTCACTTGTTGCTTGGATTTTAAGCTTTATCAAATGGATGTTAACTTTAGTTAATGTCTATATAAACAAAGAAATATTTGTCTCACAACCTACATGTTTTGAAGATCAAAAAAATCCTAACTATGTTTTTAAACTCAAAAGAGTCATATATGGTCTCAAACAAGGTCCAAGAGCTTGGTATGAGTGCCTTGTCACGACGCAAAAAATACTCAGGCGTCTAAACACTCGAAATAGACACATAGTTGCCATCCAAGTTTTTATTTCAAGGGAAATGTCGATAAAATCCTTAAAGGAAGAAAACATGGTCATTACAACCAATTGAGGATTCGGGAGTCAGTTAGGTGAGGGGAAGATATTAGCATCCCTCACATCTGTTGTACTCAACGGTAACCTCCTAATAGGCTAGGGTTAAGTGTTCTTAAAGGAATATTTGCAATCATTTATTTTGTTCTTAAAGGAATCTTTGCAATTATTTTGTATTAGCACCCTTAGTTGAATTTTAAATAAATAAATAATAATAAAAGATTAAAATGAAGGAATAAATAATAAAATAAAAAACATGAAGGAAAGAGGTGCCTCTTTTCCTAAATGGTGGTAAGTTTTGACTTTTCTATTTATTATGCATCCAACCAAAAAAAGACATGTGACACCTCTTTTATTTTAAATAAAAAAACAAACATAAACCAAATATAATAGTAAAATACAGGAAAGAAAAAATAAATCAGAAAAAGATCCCAAAACTAATTCTCTTCCTCACACGATTTCTCTCACGTTCTTCTTATATCTTATCCAAAACTAAAAAAAAAATCATGTTTCAAACTTTACGAACCAAATCAAAATAAAAACAAGTTCTTACATAAAAATCAAATCAAAAGAATGAAATCACATAGTAAAAGAGAGAGAATAAACAAAGGGGCAATGTGACAGAGATCAGAGAAGAGAGAGGCACAAACGCGGAGGTCGACATTGGTGGTGGCGAGACCGCGCACAGGTGGTTGTACTTGCAGTAGATGGAGTCGAAAGAAGTTGGCCGATGCGATTCCAACGAGTTTTGAGGTGATGAACAGTTGAAAGAGGGTGAAGGTTTTTGAATTGTTTTTGGACTTTTATCTGTGAATTATGGATGGGTAAATATGTAGAAGTCGGTGTCTATTTATAAAGTGAAAAAACTATGTTCAAAGACAACAAAGGAAAGAAAAAAATCAAATAATATAAGATATAAAATGATTTTTCTTGATCAGCAAGCTGGCAAGCTTTTGTCAATATGAAGTCATTATTATAAAGCATGGCAAATTAGAAGCAAGTTTTCCAAAATGTGACTAATGAAAAAACGTGAATGACAAATCGTGATATATTTTTATATTTTTAGGATTTTTTGACTATTTTGTGCATAAAATAATGAATGAAATGAAAAATTAATTTCTAATAAAATGCCTAAAAACAAAATACGAAAAATCATATTAAAAAAGCTAAAAAAAAAGAGTCAATAATTGACTTTTTGACCCTTTTTTAATAAATAACCAAAATGAACAAGAAAATAGTGGGATTCAAACCCACGACCTTGTCTTTTACATTTCTGGACACTTACCAATTCAACTGACTGGCATTTTTTCTTTTTTTTTTCTTTTTTTAAAATGCTAAAAATAAAATATAGGCATAATTACACCAAGGATCCTTTAAGTTATTTTTTTTGTAAGAGGTTGTCCCTTATGTTTTTTTTGTAACAACTTGGTCTTTTAAGTTAACAAATGTATGCATTGTTACCCTTTTTTTTAATCTTTGATTAAACCAATCATCTAAAATACATAAAGTAGCATCCTAAATACATAAAGCAGCATCCAAAATACCTAAAGTAAGATCCTAATTCAACATGTTACAAACGACCAAGTTGTTACAAAAAAAACTTACAGGACCACCAGGTTACAAAAAATAACTTAAAGAACCTCTAGTGTAATTTTTCTATAAGATAATAAGAAACAAGCGAGCAAACTTTGGGGTATGACAACTGCCCCTATATAATTACCTTCAACCCGAGGGCAAAAGTGACGAAAATCCTCATGTAATCGTGGCCAAAGATAATTACATATGAAAGGATCCAAAATTTTATTCATGAAAAGGAATATAGAAGGAAATAAATTAGTCAGGATATGGTAAAAGATCGGTGCCTTCCCAAGGGTTGGTGCATAGATTGAACGTAAAGATATTGTTTCCGAAGTTTGGTGCTTATATCGAAACAAAAGGAGATATTTTCCTTCCCAAGGGCCAATGCTTAGATCGAACAAAAAAGATCGTTGCCTTCCCGAGGGTAGGTTCTTAGATTGAACACAAAGAGATTGTCGCTTAGATCAAGATATAGAGAGATCGGCGTCGAATGTTGGTGCTTAGATTGAACATAAATAGATCGTCTCCTTCCCAAAGACCGGTGCTTAGATTGAACATAAAGAGATTATCGCTGGAAATAGGTGCTTAGATAAAGGCATAAAGAGATCATCATCAGAGATCAGTGCTTAGATCAAGACATAATCAAATCGTCGATAAAGATTGATACTTAGATCAAACATAAAGAGATCACCTCTTTCCCGATGGTCGATTCTTAAATCAAGACATAGAGAGATCATCATCGGAGACTGATGCTTAGATCGAACATAAAGAGATCGTCGCCTTTATAAAG
The DNA here is from genome assembly GCF_024323335.1 of Lathyrus oleraceus. Taxonomy (NCBI): domain Eukaryota; kingdom Viridiplantae; phylum Streptophyta; class Magnoliopsida; order Fabales; family Fabaceae; genus Lathyrus; species Lathyrus oleraceus. Next base: position 227,132,466 of record NC_066584.1, read on the forward strand.
GTTGGTGCTTAGATCAAATAGAAAGAGATCATCACCAAAGATCGGTGCTTAGATTGAACATGACAATATCATCACCTTCCTAAGTATCAATGCTTAGATCAAGACATAGAGAGATCGTTTGAGATTGGTGCTTAGATCGAAAATAAATAGATCATTGCTGGAGATTGGTGCTTAGATCAAACATAAAAAGAAATTCGTTGGAGGTAGGTGCTTAGATCAAGACATAAATAGATCATCGCTGGAAACTAGTGTTTAGATCAAGACAAGTTATCGCCAAATCGAAAGTCGATGCTTAAACTTAAGGACAAAGAGATCTTCATCGGAAACTATTGTTTAGTTTAAGATAAGTCTTCTCCAACTCGAAAGTCGATGCTTTGACTTAATGACAAAGAGACCGTATTCAACCTGAAGGTCGATGCTTAGATAAAAACAAGTTACCACCAACTTAAAAGTCGGTGCTTAGACTAAGACAAGTCGTCGCCAGGTCGAAAGTCGGCACTTAGACAAAGATAAGTCATCTCGAACTCAAAATTTGGTGCTTAGATTAAGACAAGTTGTCGCCAACTCGAAATTCAGTGCTTATACTTAAAGACTCATTAATCATCATCAACTTGAAGGTCGATGCTTATATCAAGGTAAAGGAAATTAAGTGGGGTATGAGAGGTCAACACCTAATCACGAGTTAGTATGGATCGTTTAGACGACCATCTACTTGGAGAGATTTTAGAAAGGAACTACTGGGGAGCAACTTTCAAAAGGACTCTGTGGGGAAATTACTTACTAGGGAAACATACAAGCATTTCTGCTAAGATAAGAATTCACTTGAGAAATTGTAACCGGTTTAGCTGGGGATCAATCTGGACTTTTTGTGAGCGGTCACATAATTTTTGCTTATGTTATGCATGCATGCTTTATGCTGATGTATTTGATGATGCATGATATATTTTGGGTTAATACATTTGTTAAAGCATGATATTCCTTTAGTTATCTGACGTAGAACATAACATCTGCATATATGACACGCACGAAATTACACATGAAATGTAATGATTGATCAATGCATGTAATGGGTTAAGGGATGTGCGTAAGTGGAAATTGGACTTCAAAGTAAGTATGTCATGCAGGGCTTCTTTTCTTTTGATGAAAAAGGCCATGCGAGGTTGGACTTTGAATTGTGATTAGATTGTCAGACGAATGTTGGACTAAAAAAACAGGCATAATCAGATCGCCAGATAGGAACTGGACTTTGAAATGGAAATGATTTAATTTCCAGCCGAGTATTGGTCTTTAGGACGAAGAAGATTCAATTTCCAGACGGGTACTGAATTTACAAATCAAACATCCAGATGGGAACTGGATTTGAAAACTAAACTTCTAGACGGGAACTGGATTTAAAAATAATTGTCACACAGGAACTAGATTTGACAATTTGCTACTAGGCGAGAACTGGATTTTAAATTCGAGACCTCTAGACAAGTACTAGATTTTAATTTATTAATAAACAATAACTAGATTTGACTTCTATGCGAGAATTGAGTTTTATTGATTACCAGACAAGAACTAGATTTGACTGGCAGATGATAACTGGACTAAATTGATTACCAGCCGAGAACTGAATTTGGCTTCCAAACGAGAACTGAACTTTAACTGATTACTAGACGAGAACATGATTTGACTATCAGATGAGAATTGGACTAAAAATAAAATATGATCAGATTTCCAAACGAGTACTAGAATTTGAAATGGAAATGATTTGATTTCCAGACGAGTACTGGTCTTTAGGACGAAGAAGATTCAATTTCCAATCGGGTACTGGATTTTCAAATCAAACTTCCAGACGGGACCTGGACTTGAAAACTAACCTTCTAATTGGGAACTGGATTTAAAAATAATTTCCAGACTGGAACTGGATTTGACAATTTGCTACCAGACGAAAACTTGATTTTAAACAGGAGACTGCCATACTAGTATTGGACTTTAAGTGATTACCATACGAGAACTGGATTTGACTTCCAGACGATAACTGGACTAAATTAATTACTAGATGAGAACTGGATCTGACTTCCAGGTGAGAATTGTACTAAATTGATAACCAGTACTAGATTTAACTGTCATACGAGAACTGGACTTTAACTAATTACCAAATGAGAATTAGATTTGACTTCCAAACGAGAACTAGACTAAAAAAATACACATGATCAGATCGCCATACGAGTACTAGACTTTGAAATGGAAATGATTTGATTTTCATACGAGTACTGGTCTTTAGGATGAAGAAGATTTAATTTCCAGAAGGGTACTGGATTTACAAATCAAACTTCCAGTTGGGAATTGGATTTGAAAACTAAACTTCCAAACGGGAACTCGACTTAAAAATAATTGCTAGACAGAAACTATATTTGACAATTTGCTACCATACGGGAATTGGATTTTAAATCATAGACCACCAGAAATGTACTAGACCTTAAATGATTATCATACGAGAACTGGATTTGGCTTCTAGGCGAGAACTGGGTTTTATGGGGTGCCAAGCAAGATCGAGTTTTTACGGGGTGCCAAGTAAAGTTGGACTTTTATGGGGTGCCAAACAAGATTAGGATTCTGACTTTTCATGCTTCCTGCTATGGGAATATTCTAGATGAATGAAATGATATGCATTTTTTTATGCTAGAGCGATGCAACATGATTGATGCGTGATCAGGTTTTATACGATGACTTAAATGTTTCAACAAATGCCTGTGTGGTGGGCAATGGGTAGTTAATACTAATAATAGTATATTTTTGCAATAAGGCTTTTTGTCAAAAGGTTATAGGATGTTGTGATAACATGATATCCCGACACTCATGTTGAACCCAACGATTGGTGATGTACGATGGGGTTTTCTTGAGCAGCTTGAAAATATTGAGAGGACTTGCCCCTTTATAGCCTATCTTGCCCCAGTCGGTTGGGTGCTTGCGGAAGTTTGCCTCGAGAGAAGTTTTGAAGCAGCTTTGCCATACTTGAGCTTGAGATGGTTTGCCCCAATATTTTGAATCTTGAAGCACTTTGCTCTTGATTAATCGAATCTTGGAACATCTTACCTCAAATTAACCGATCTTTGGAGGGTTGGATTCACTATGATTTTAAGGTGACTTTCCCTAGTATGAGCCTTAAAGAGATTAGTCCTCGACTAACCAACTCTTGGAATGGTTTTCCCTTGATGAACCATTCTCTCTATGTGATATTCTACAGGCCAATAGAGTCTTTTAGGCGATTTTCCCCTAATCGAACCGTTTTCAAATGGTCGAGTTCCTCGCAGATTGCTCATTGTTTGAACTTCCTCAATGCTAAACAATGACTTGCAAATAAAATTGTTCCTTAAAAATGGTAATTCTAATGCAATACTCATGCAAGTTTTGAAATCAAAATTATTATTGAAATGATTTTGTGGTGTACAATGAATGGATCAATGGTTAGAAGGAAATGTTTATTTAGACATTTAAAGTGTGGAAATGGTAATTCACAAGCATGATACCAATGAAGACGGTTAGAAAAGACCTTTAGAGTCAGGTTAACGCAATCTTGTTGTAGTATGATTTCAAAATAAATCTTGCTTCAATTAGGTCTTTTGAATGTTGCTCAAGAAAGTTATTTTGACCCACCTCACTCTCCTTAATGATCTACGGTCCTATGTTCAATTAATTCGACACACATTCAATTTCCAAGATATTTTTGAAGGTTAAAATGTGATGGCTCGAGAACCTCTAAAGTTTTTTTTATTTGAGGTGGCAATCACCCACTTTTGTTTGGTAGTCACAACTTTTTTGTTTTTGTCAAGAATTTTGGTGACCCTTTTTCGATTCTTTACTTTTTTATCCCTATTTTTTCTTGGACCACTCTTTCTAGTTTTCAGTCCACCGAGATGCCTTGTTTTTTTCCTAAGTCATTTTTTAGGTTCTCGACTTAGCGGGCTTTTTTTTTTGAATGATTTCCACGAAATTTATTTTTCGGTGAAAAGGTTGCGAGTGTGTAAGACCCCAATTTTGACCCTAAGATCCCTCATGGCATCATAACATTGCATTTGCATTGCCTCAAGGATCTTTAGCAGCTTGGTTCCCTTTGCCTTTGGGTGGGACTCTTTGTGATTGGTTTGAGATCACCAAGCATGCTTGAATTATACATCATTGTTTCTCTTACTTTTGTTTACTAACCAAAAGCACAAAAATGTGTCACTAACATCTTTTGTTTGAAGCTTGAGTATCATCCAAGACACTTTGTGGGTTCTATTTAGATGATCAGTCAACACAAGGGAATGGCTTGAGATACTTCCAACAGGTTCAAATGGGGTTTATTCGTCAGTCAAAACGTTAATCTTGAAGGAGCAAAAGTTTGTTCATGAGCTGTCATGCTCGCTAGGCGAGCAGAATGGGTCGCCTAGCGAGTCCCAAGAAAAGCCACCAGAATCACCTACGCTCAGAGGAATTTTTTTAACTGTCATGCTCGCTAGACGAAGCCCATGTGTTTAAAAATAAAAAATAAAAATAAAAAATTAAAAAAAGAATGAAAAACGAAAAACGAAAAATAAATAAATAATAATAATAATAAAAAAAAATGAAAAAAAAATTAAAAAATTAAAAAATAAAAAATAAAAATAAAAAATAAATAAATAAATAAATAAAATATAACAGAAAATTTTTGGACTTGGGTCTCTCTCATTTGAGCCCACAGGTCCACAAAAATCAGGTTATAAATTCAGAGTTTCAGTGAAACAAAAGAATTTTATTCCTATTACCCTGCCAGAGAAAAAGATAGTGAGAGAAGAGCTAACAGAGTTCAGAGCAACCTCCAGAGACTGAAGGGAACTCATCGACAAAGAACCAATTCCCTCTCATATAAACCCTAAGAGTGCTTTGCAAACCCAACCGGGTAATTCAATTTCATTCGATCTCTCCAGTCAGGTTTGCCTTATTCCCATTACTTTATGCTTTTAATTTGAATGCTCTGAATGTATGAGGTATTATGGGTGAATTTGATACCCTTTTGATGCATGTGTTTGACAAGAGGTTTAGGCCTTCTACCCTTGGTTGCTTTTTGTGAGCTTTTTGTGAATTTTAATGGCATGATTCATGTGGTTACATTTTGATTTCGGGGCAACTCTTGATTACCCTATCTTGTTTCTCTAACCCGTTTGTTGAGTTTTGTTTTGTGAGGGCTCATATGACTCTTGCAGAGATGGCTTGCTTGGTGTTCCACTTTTTTTATGGGATACCACCGGGAGATTTATTCCGATTACCTGTACTGATTGACTTTCTTTGATGGTGCTAGCTTGAGAGATCTCTGGGTTTCTTATCTCTTTAATTGCTGTTACTTCGGATCTTTATCCGTACGGTAGATCTCTCGATCCCTTTACTTTTCCCGTATGTTACCGATTTCTTAGGTTTCGTGTATCCTCTCATGGCATGTCATTTAAGGTAGCGCGGTTCCTTCATCTAGGATTGCCTTTTTGCATGAGCATCCCTAAACACCCCAAACTCATTGATTTTTCTTCTCCTAAGAACACGTTATCTCCTTCTACTACAGGCGAGTAAGTCTCAAAAGGTCGAGCATCCGGTAGATTGCGTAGTAACGTCGTTCACCCCAAAACACAACCCTTACCCTGTAGTTAGTCGAACTACGTTTCACTCTGATTCTCATTCCAGATGAGATACGTAGGCATAAGATGCGATGTCTTACCGAGCACACTCCTCTTTAACCCATAGGTAGCCGAGCTACGAAGACTCTGATTCTCAGATTCAGATGAGATACGTATGCAGTGGATGCGACATCCGTGCGAGTCATTTTCTTTTAACCCTTCTTTTAGTAAGTAGTACATTAGATAAACCTACACGCTTTTCTCATCCCTTCAATCTTGTTTGCACAAATAAATTTTCAAAAAAAACAACAACCTTTGCAACAAATGTGAAAAGGGCTCCCTAGGAGTACCTAGGATGCTTTGGGTGCCTAATACCTTCCCATTGCATAACCTACCCCCTTACCCAGATCTCTGACATTTTTACTAGTTTTTGATTTGATAAAACTTTTAGGTTTTTGTTCGCTTTCTAACCATTCCTTTGGATAAATAGAAGTGCGGTGGCGACTCGACTTGTATGATTTACCTTAGATTTAGTCAATGTCTCTAATGGTAACGAATACTCCGCTACATAAAAGTACCTTAGATTTTTGTGCAATTTGGGATTACTGTATTGTATGTAATGATTGAATTGCTTGAATATTAATTCCTTGTATGCTTGGTGATCTTTGTGAGATGATTTCTATACCCGAACTCGAGTGCACTTAGGATAGGAGAATGGCATAGTCTTGTTGACTTGTGTGGAGTTATTCCTTAGCAAGTTGACTTGCAAGCCCATTCACTTAGTGGAGGTTATGTTGGGATTAATAATGTCACACAAGTAAGTTGTGGTTAGACATTACTCTTTCCAATATAGACCTTAGAAGCCAAGGACCTTAGTTTACGAAGCCCATCTTGGCCTATTCTTAGGATGTAGTGCGAAAGTCGTTCAAGTGTAAGATTTGATACGATTGTTACGCGATACTACACTCATAAGAGTCTCTCTTGAGAATATTTTCGGAATACGAGTAGTCATTTCTCCGATAATATCCAAAAGATGGGATGATGACTATGGGAACCTTTTGTAGAACATGTTTGGCAGGTTTAAACCTTAGTACACTCCCTTTGGGTGGTTCTTAACCTAAACTCCATGCTCGTGACTTGCAACAAACCCTTGATTCATGGTTGATCCGTTCAGGTATCCTTAATATCAATCGAACTTGGGTGTTGATAAGGTGTAAACCATAATCCACCAAAATGGATGGTTGATATTAAGGATAACATGATCCTTCCCATGACCTTTGTTTGGTGTACTTTGCTTGATCCTTGAGTGTGATTGTTGCATTCATGCATTCATGCACCCATTTGCATCCATATCATCAATAAATAAGAAAATTTTCAAGGAACTTAAGGGGTTTATTTGCAAAATTTTCAGACATGGAAAGACAAAGAAGGAATACAAAGAAGTACAGTTTCAGACAACCAGACTTGAAAGAGTTAAGGAATTTGACATCTTATGTATTAGATCCTTTGGGTTTCAAGGCTCGTTTTGGGAAGCTTCTTCCTCTTCTGACTACTCAGGTGGATGAAGGATTGGTGAGTGTATTGGTGCAGTTTTATGATCCCTTGTACCGTTGCTTCACGTTTTCAGATTTCCAGCTTTTGCCTACCCTTGAGGAGTATGCTTATCTTGTGGGTATACTTGTTCTGGATCAGTTGCCGTTCAGTGGCTTGGAGAGTATTCCTACTTCTCAAGAGATAGCTGACATGTTACACATAGATGAATCTCTGGTTGGTGCTCATATGACTACCAAAGGTGGAATTCAAGGTCTCCCTTCTGAGTTCCTCATTGCTCAAGCTACTATATATGGGAAGGCCATGAGTGAGGATGACTTTGAAGCCATATTTGTACTTCTCATCTATGGATTGGTATTGTTCCCCAACATCGACAAGTTTGTGGATGTGAACGCTATTAGGATCTTCTCTACTCTTAATCCTGTTCCGACTCTGTTGGGCGGTACCTACTTCTCTTTGCATATGAGGAATGCAAAGGGTGGTGGCGCCATTGTGTGTTGTTTGCCTCTGTTGTATAAGTGGTTTATTTCTCACTTGCCTCAGACAGTCGCTTTCAAGGAGAACAAGGAATGTCTACGGTGGTGTCGCATTACACGAAAAACCGGCGGGAAAACGAAACAACAGAGCCGCCACCGTGCGTTATTTATCCCAAAAGAGGGAAAGGAAACGCTCGAAGTAAACCTGGAAAAGACATGGTCTCGCGACCAGAGAGAGATGGGATGGGGAGTCGGTTATGCGAAGGGAAGTTATTAGCACCCCTACGCATCCGTCGTACTCGACGGGATCCATGCATAAAAGAGAGGATAAGGTTGCTAGAAACTGCTCACAAACTGCACAAGGCTGGAAGGAAACACAGAAAGACAAAAGAAACGGAACTCGGCAGGATATCGCATCCTGGGCCTACGTAGTCTGTCAGACACAGACATCAGAGTCGACGTAGTTCGGGACAGGGGAAACGTGCTCGCTAGGATGTCGCATCCTATGCATACGTATCTTCTCCGACTGGAGAAGAATCAGAGCACTCGTAGCTCGGCTAACGCACGCCAAACAAAACCACACAGGAAACCGACTGCCAATCGCTGGACATACGTCAGACTCCACACAAACAGGCAAACATGGAAACCGAATGCCAATCGCTGGACTTACATCAGACTCCGAACCAACAAACACACACACAGGAAACCGACTGCCAATCGCTGGACTTACGTCAGACTCCAAACAAAGAAACAAGACACAGGAAACCAACTGCCAATCGCTGGAGTTACGTTAGACTCCAACGCACACAAAGGGTTGAAAAAGAAAAAGGGCGCCCGGAGAGATCAGCTCATCTCCTGCCTACGTACCTCATTTAGTATGAGGATCAGGGCGACGTAGTTCCCCTACGCAGGGAAAGAACTTCTAACCTAACCAGAGACTGGGAAATGACAAACTAGAAGGAGGCCTGACTCGAGCCTAATAGTTATCATGTAATCCACAATGGTCCTAGGTTGAGGTTTCTATCTAACTTGCACAGGGAGCAAGCTATCCTAAACAGCACAGTCAAACAAACACAAGCACAATAAACAATCACACACACTATATGCAAGCAATTGGGCTCATACAAGGCTAGGCTGCAGAAGCAAGCCAACTGGAATGGGGTGTGGTTAGCTCTTAACCCTAACATTGAGAGTTAGGGTGAAGCAGATGAAAAAGGAAGTGAGGGTAAGACCTCACAGCTCTTATCCCTGGCCTGGGAGAGCTTGACTCAAAATAGAAGGTGTGGGAGTTCAGAATGTAGGAACTCTTCTCCACAAGTGACTGACACAACATGATCTTGGGTTATTATCCATAATGCATCAACACAAGGTGTGTGAGCAAAGTGAATGACACACTAAGTAGCAGGAGATGGATTGCACATCTCTTTTATCTGCCAATTGCCTTCTAAGAGGTCTTTACCCGCTTGGCACAAAAGTAAACATTCACAAGCATTGCCTCTTAAGGAGGGCTTCAGACAGGTGCCTGCCCACATAACAGGACAGGTCTTCCAGACTACATGAAGTCAGAAGAATTATACCTCAGTGGTTAAGCAACCAAGCAAAGCAAAGCAAGTTCAAATGAACTCTAAGCAACTTAGGTACCTGTGGAATCTCTAAACCAATCAGTTCAACTGTACAGACAAACCAACAACAGTAATCAAGCAATAATAAACAGACAAAGCAATCAGGCAACAATGAGCAAGGCACAAGCACAAGAGGATTTAATCTCAAAACCTACAAAATAACACAATGTTAGCCAACATTAACCAATTAATCGAACTCAAAAGAGTGAGCCACTCCAATCATGGCAATGTGCATCTGAACCTGAAATCCACAATCCAAACAGTGAGTCCAAACCACTAGGTCAAAGCCTAGGGTCAAAAGAGGGTCAAACATTCAAAACAGAACTTGAAATTTAACATGAATCATCTTCATTCAATCAGGAACAAATCTCAAAAAGTCCCACATCAAAATCATTAAACATATTCATTTCATGAGCAAAACATGGCAAGGTATGCAAATGGTAATCACATTGAGACATCAGAAGAAACAAATTCACATCAAATAAAAAATGACTCAAATAATCTTGGCAAAATTCATGAGTAAACAAGACTGAAATTCTAGTTATCAGACTTTGGATGTCACACTGGTTGTTATGACATCCAATTCTGCACAGACAGGGATTATGCAGAACTTAATTGTAAGTGCAGTAAATAACACAAGTAATTGTTCACCCAGTTCAGTCCAACATGACCTACATCTGGGGGCTACCAAGCCAGGGAGGAAATCCACTATTAGTAGTATCAATTCAAAGCTAAACTCACCCGTTTACAACTTATCACTTAATCCCTACCCAATGCAATTTCAATCTTAATCTAAGATCAGAGTTCCTACTCACTCCCCCTCAATCACCTCAGTGATATTAAAAACACTTTGAAGTCACACTTCAAAAACAACTCTTGGTTATGCTTCACAGCTTAAACCAAGATACACAGCACTCACGCTTAAAAGCTTTGAGTGACACAACACTTACAACTCAATGAACACCCTATGCCAAAGCAATCATCTATTTGATAATGACTTGGCTTACAAGATACGTCTAATTCTAGACTCACAAAAATACAGCAGTGAAGTATGATGGACACACTAAATCTTCACGCCTCAAAATCCCTGAAACTGAATGGAGGAATGCCTTCCTTTTTATATTGCAGCACCTGGGCTTTTGCACCTGTATTTTCCTGAATTTTAGGTCACATACGTTCCCTCAAATTCAATATTTAGGTTGCTAACAAATAGGCTATTTGTTAGGTTCATTGAATGTAGCTTGGTTGTTGATTTCCTGGATTTTCTCTAAGCTGTTGACTTCCTAAAGAATAGCCTGAGAAAGCTGTAACAGAAAACTGAACAACCTACAATTTAGCATATGCTGTCAGGCATGAATGTCACGACATTCAGCTTGACATCAAGGTCCATATGCTGAGTCTGTTTTCCCAGAAACCAGACTGTACAAAACTGCTGACCTGTACATGATCAATATGACCATACTACAGTACCAGCTTACATTAGTAAATGTCAAAGTGTCCAACTTAACATTTACACAGTTGGCCTTAGGTTAGTTCTGTAATTCTCTTGAAGAACAACCTAACTAATATGCTGAAGTATAGCAGAACACCACTCTGCCCAATCTTCAGTAGCTGCTGTCAATGATGAATGTCACAACATCCAGTTTGACATTCAATCAGTAGGCCTTATGCCAGGTCTGGTTCTTCCTTGATAACCAGACTGCAAGTGAATACTAAGTTCTAACAGAGCTTCTGTTCCTTAGTATATGTTGACAGGTATGAATGTCACAGCATTCAATAATCCTGTGTTAGCTAGTCCTGCAGTAACTACAATGTAGTTACATATACATGTCATGACATCAGTCAAGACATTTGTGTTTTACCATACAATGCAGCCAATTAAACACCTACAAACTCCCCCTTTGGCAAATTTTTGGCTAAAACACTTTGATCCCCATAACAGAGTTCATAGCAGCGGAATAATACTAGCTAATACACTCAGAGTGGCAGCACACTCACACACATGGAAGTTAAATGAAAACTTCACATAGCAGCACATATATATTAGAAGTTGCACCTAAACTTCAACATCAGCTGCAGGGGGGGAATCTTCAGATCTGTCATGAGAGTCTGTTTGTAGAGACCCACTCTGTTTGTCAGGGGTATTGGTGGTTATTACTCCCCCTTTTTGTCACAAATGTTGCCAAAGTCAACAACATAGGCAGAGCACAAAGACAGAGTTCCAGACTTGGTTTTACTTCATAGTTTCAACCAAGTTCACATCCACTTGATCTTGCTTCACAGCTTCGATCAAGTGATCACCCACTTTTGCTTTACAGTAGGTACCACAATATCAGATGCCATGATGTTGTTTCTGACATCCAGAACCACTCCTGCATGAACAGCATCCTTGAACTCCTGCAGGTACAGAGGCCTTCTCTCTGTAGGGTGTCCCCTTACCCTCTTGTATTCACCCTTGTTGCGCGCAGCATAGCTATGATATCCCAAACATCAGTGGTTGCTATAATGTCTCAGAGAGACATATTCCCAGTTTGCTCCTTAAGTTTTCAAACTGAGTAGCATCCAGAGCCTTTGTAAATATGTCAGCCAGTTGAAGATCCGTGGCTACATGTTCCAAAGTGATCACCTTGTCTTCCACCAGATCTCTGATGAAGTGGTGCCTAATGTCAATATGTTTGGTCCTGCTGTGTTGGATGGGATTCTTGGAGATGTTGATGGCACTGAGATTATCACAGAACAATGTCATGACATTTTGAGTGACATTGTACTCAGTGAGCATTTGTTTCATCCAAACCAGTTGGGAGCAACTGCTTCCAGCCGCTATGTATTCAGCCTCTGCAGTGGACAGAGAGACACAGTTCTGCTTCTTGCTGAACCACGATATGAGGTTTTCTCCTAGGAAGAAACATCCACCTGATGTGCTTTTTCTGTCATCAGCACTTCCAGCCCAATCAGCATCACAGTACCCAGATAGGACAGGCTCAGACCCATGTGAGTACAGCATCCCATAGTCACATGTCCCATTGATGTACTTGAGGATCCTTTTGACTTGATTCAAGTGACTCACCTTGGGCTCTGCTTGATATCTGGCACACACTCCAACTGCATAGGAAATGTCAGGTCTACTTGCAGTTAGATACAGCAGACTACCTATCATGCTTCTGTACAGGCATTGATCAACACTGGGTCCTCCATCATCTTTGGTTAACTTCAGATGAGTAGGAGCTGGAGTCCTCTTGTGCCTGGCATGATCCATACCAAACTTCTTAACTATGTTCTTGGCATACTTGCTTTGGGAGAGAAACATGGAGTCCTCCATTTGGTTTACTTGCATTCCAAGGAAATAGGTCAGTTCTCCCACTAGACTCATTTCAAACTCAGATTGCATCTGGTGAACAAATTTTTTAACCATTTGTTCTGACATTCCACCAAAGACTATATCATCCACATAGATTTGAGCTATCATGATTTTGCCTTCCTCATCCTTCACAAACAAGGTTTTATCTATGCCACCCTTTCTGTATCCATTTGTGGTCAGAAATTCGGTTAACCTTTCATACCAAGCTCTGGGAGCTTGCTTCAACCCATACAAGGCTTTCTTCAGCTTGTATACATGCTCAGGTTGGTTAGGATCACAAAACCCTTTGGGTTGTTCCACATAGACTTCTTCATTCAGGTAGCCATTCAAGAATGCACTCTTCACATCCATTTGAAATAGCTTAAACTTCAGGATGCATGCTACCCCCAACAGCAATCTGATGGACTCAAGTCTAGCCACAGGAGCAAATGTCTCATCAAAGTCTACTCCTTCAACTTGAGTGTATCCTTGAGCTACTAGTCTTGCTTTATTTCTAGTAATTACTCCTTTCTCATCAGATTTGTTTTTGTAGATCCACTTGGTACCAATGATGTTGGACCCTTCAGGTCTTGGAACCAGCTCCCATACTTCATGCCTTGTGAACTGCTCGAGTTCCTCTTGCATGGCAATGATCCAGTATTCATCAGTCAGGGCTTCTTTCACATTCTTTGGTTCAACCTTGGAAACAAAGCAGGAATTTGAGTTTATTCCTCTTGACCTGGTAGTTACACCACTGGTGGGATCCCCTATGATAAGATCCTTAGGGTGGTCTTTCTGAATTCTGATAGATGGCACTTTGGTAGGTGCTTCTACTTCACATTCAGGAGGAGGTTCCTGTACTTCTTCAGGCTTGACTGGACTGTCAGTTGGACTATCAAGGAATGTTTCAACATCCTCCATGACATCGGTTCCTTCCTCTTTATCATCCACAATGACATTTATGGATTCCATCAGGACATTGGTCCTGTAGTTGAACACTCTATAGGCTCTGCTGTTCGTGGAGTATCCCAGAAATACGCCTTCATCACTTTTGGGATCTAGCTTCCTTCTCTGTTCACGATCTGTGAGAATGTAGCATTTACTTCCAAAAATATGAAAGTACTTCACAGTGGGTTTTCTACCCTTCCATATTTCATACAGAGTGGAGGAGGTTCCTTTTCTCAAGGTGACTCTGTTGTGAACATAGCACGCCGTATTCATTGCTTCAGCCCAAAAGTGCATAGGGAGCTTCTTTGCATGAATCATTGCTCTGGCAGATTCTTGAATAGTTCTATTTTTTCTTTCAACTATTCCATTCTGCTGAGGAGTTATAGGGGAGGAGAACTCATGGCTTATTCCTTCAGATGAGCAGAACTCATCAAACTTGGAATTCTTGAATTCAGTGCCATGATCACTTCTAATCCGGACCACACAACTGTCCTTTTCTCTTTGAAGTCTTATGCACAGATCCTTGAAGACATCAAATGTATCTGACTTCTCTCTGATGAAGTTTATCCACGTGTATCTGGAATGGTCATCAACCACCACGTAGGCATACTTCTTCCCACCAAGACTTTCAACCTGCATAGGTCCCATTAGGTCCATGTGCAGCAGTTCCAGAACTCTGGAGGTTGTGGAATGTCCCAGCTTTGGGTGTGACATCTTGGTTTGCTTGCCCACTTGGCATTCTCCACAGACTCTTCCTTCATCAATCAGAAGCTTTGGCATTCCTCTGACTGCTTCCTTGGATATGATCTTCTTCATTCCACGTAAGTGGAGATGGCCAAGTCTTCTATGCCACAGCTTTACCTCCTGTTCTTCCTTGGCTGAGGAGCAAGTTGTGGAAAAGTTAGAGAGGTCAGGTTCCCACAGATAGCAGTTGTCTTTGGACCTGGTTCCTCTCATAACTTCCTGATTGTCACCATTTGTCACAATGCACTGCTCCTTAGTAAACTGAACCTGAAAACCTTGATCACACAGCTGACTTATACTGATGAGGTTTGCAGTTAGTCCTCTTACTAACAGCACATTGTTCAGTTTTGGCACTCCAGAACAGTCCAGTTTGCCCACACCTCTGATTTTTCCTTTGGCACCATCACCAAAAGTCACATAGCTGGTGGTGTGAGGTTGAATGTCTACCAGTAGATTTTCCATACCAGTCATATGTCTTGAGCATCCACTGTCAAAGTACCAGTCTTCTCTGGAAGAAGCCCTTAGGGCAGTGTGTGCTATCCTAGCATACCATTGTTGTTTCTTAATGGGAACACATCGCTTGCGTGTGTTATGCTTAGGTCTGACAGGTGAGGCTCTGTTAGGGAAGCCATGAATCCAGTAGCAGAAGGCTTTTATATGTCCAAGCCTGCCACAGTGGTGACACCTCCAATTCTGGAATATTCTCTTCTGATGATCATTCATCCTAGCTCCTCGATGTTGAGACATCGGTTTTGACATCTGCTTGAACTTCTGAACTTTAGCCTTTGGGCGTTTGTGTTCAGCTCTTTTTCCAAATCCTAGCCCAGATTTGGTTCCAGACTGCTGTCCCACCTTTGGGATTTCTTCCAAGGTGTCAGTTCCCTTATTCATTATTCTGATGGATTTGGTCATCTGGTTCAGCTTGGAGGTCAGCAGGGCTATCTCATCATTCAGCCCTTCTATGGCAGACAGTTGTTTCTGTCTCTCATCTTCCAGTTCCTTGATGAGTTTCTTCTGCTTTTCACCTTGTGCACGCACTTCTGCACTGGTGGTACACAGCTTCTTATATGCTGCAGCAAGTTCATCAAAGGTCAGCTCATCTGCACTTGTGTCATCTTCAGAGACACACACACTAGTTAGTGCAGTGACATGTTTGGCAGATTCTCCTTCAGATTCACTTTCAGGATCTCCTTCAGACCATGTGATAGCTAGCCCCTTATTTTGCAATTTGAGGTAAGTAGGACATTCAGCTCTGACGTGTCCATACCCTTCACAACCATGACACTGGATTCCCTTCCCATGGTTGAACTTTTCTTCAGAAGTTGATCTTTTCTTAATGTCAGACGGGATGTTCTTGACATTGGGTCTACCTCTTTGATCAATCTTCTTCATGAACTTGTTGAATTGCCTTCCAAGCATGGCTAAGGCTTCTGATATACTTTCATCACCTCCAGTATATCCTTCTTCTGCCTCCTCTTCAGCATTAGATACAAAGGCTATGCTTTTCTTCTTCTCAGCATACTCACCTAAGCCCATTTCAAAGGTTTGGAGAGAACCAATGAGCTCATCTACCTTCATATTGCTGATGTCCTGAGCCTCCTCTATGGCAGTGACCTTCATAGCAAACCTCTTAGGCAAGGACCTGAGAATCTTTCTTACAAGTTTCTCTTCGGTCATTTTCTCACCTAGTCCACTAGAGGTGTTTGCAATTTCAAGAATATTCATGTGGAAGTCATGAATAGTCTCATCCTCTTTCATCCTCAGATTTTCAAACTTGGTTGTCAGCATCTGAAGTTTTGACATCTTCACCTTGGAAGTACCTTCATGAGTTACCTTGAGGGTATCCCAAACTTCCTTAGCTAGTTCACAATGGTGCACCAGCCTGAAGATGTTCTCAGTGATTCCATTGAACAGTGCATTCAAGGCTTTGGAATTTCCAAGAGCTAATGCCTCTTGTTCCTTGTCCCAATCTTCTTCAGGAATCTGCACACTGACTCCATCTTCATCAGTCCTCGTTGGATGTTCCCATCCCTTGTTGACAGCTCTCCAGACTTTGCTGTCTAGAGACCTTAAGAAGGCTATCATGCGAGGCTTCCAGTCATCATAATTAGATCCATCCAACATGGGTGGTCTGTTTGAGTGTCCTAAATCCTTGTCCATGGTACTAGAAAGTAACTTCCCTAGATCTCACCCAGAACTTCACAGGCAGGGTGCCTGCTCTGATACCAATTGAAATTCTAGTTATCAGACTTTGGATGTCACACTGGTTGTTATGACATCCAATTCTGCACAGACAGGGATTATGCAGAACTTAATTGTAAGTGCAGTAAATAACACAAGTAATTGTTCACCCAGTTCAGTCCAACATGACCTACATCTGGGGGCTACCAAGCCAGGGAGGAAATCCACTATTAGTAGTATCAATTCAAAGCTAAACTCACCCGTTTACAACTTATCACTTAATCCCTACCCAATGCAATTTCAATCTTAATCTAAGATCAGAGTTCCTACTCACTCCCCCTCAATCACCTCAGTGATATTAAAAACACTTTGAAGTCACACTTCAAAAACAACTCTTGGTTATGCTTCACAGCTTAAACCAAGATACACAGCACTCACGCTTAAAAGCTTTGAGTGACACAACACTTACAACTCAATGAACACCCTATGCCAAAGCAATCATCTATTTGATAATGACTTGGCTTACAAGATACGTCTAATTCTAGACTCACAAAAATACAGCAGTGAAGTATGATGGACACACTAAATCTTCACGCCTCAAAATCCCTGAAACTGAATGGAGGAATGCCTTCCTTTTTATATTGCAGCACCTGGGCTTTTGCACCTGTATTTTCCTGAATTTTAGGTCACATACGTTCCCTCAAATTCAATATTTAGGTTGCTAACAAATAGGCTATTTGTTAGGTTCATTGAATGTAGCTTGGTTGTTGATTTCCTGGATTTTCTCTAAGCTGTTGACTTCCTAAAGAATAGCCTGAGAAAGCTGTAACAGAAAACTGAACAACCTACAATTTAGCATATGCTGTCAGGCATGAATGTCACGACATTCAGCTTGACATCAAGGTCCATATGCTGAGTCTGTTTTCCCAGAAACCAGACTGTACAAAACTGCTGACCTGTACATGATCAATATGACCATACTACAGTACCAGCTTACATTAGTAAATGTCAAAGTGTCCAACTTAACATTTACACAGTTGGCCTTAGGTTAGTTCTGTAATTCTCTTGAAGAACAACCTAACTAATATGCTGAAGTATAGCAGAACACCACTCTGCCCAATCTTCAGTAGCTGCTGTCAATGATGAATGTCACAACATCCAGTTTGACATTCAATCAGTAGGCCTTATGCCAGGTCTGGTTCTTCCTTGATAACCAGACTGCAAGTGAATACTAAGTTCTAACAGAGCTTCTGTTCCTTAGTATCTGTTGACAGGTATGAATGTCACAGCATTCAATAATCCTGTGTTAGCTAGTCCTGCAGTAACTACAATGTAGTTACATATACATGTCATGACATCAGTCAAGACATTTGTGTTTTACCATACAATGCAGCCAATTAAACACCTACAAAGACATATAACATGATCATCACACAAAAAATTAGAGGCTTAGGACATCATTTGGCATGGCAAACTCATCATGCAAGTTGAACATCAAAAGGTGTGACACAAATTGTCACACCAAGTTAGCATAAGCATAAAACAGAGATGAATCATGGTAAAAATCTCAAACCAAAGCCAAAACATCACTCAACATGTCTAGAAATAGCATGCAAAATTTCAGAAGCAATGGATCAATCTTGAGCATTTTATGATGCATGGAACAAGGCAAGGTCAAACATGTATACATGTGCAATCACTCTAGGACAAATGATTTTTCCAGCCAAGCACAATTTTCATTTTAATATTCACAAAAAAGTAGACAGAATGAGGATCACAATGCAAAAAATTGGAGGTCATTTGGATTAATTTTCAATGTATGGTGATTTTTGGAAGTTGATAGAAATTTGAAATGAAAACATGAAGCCAAGGTATGAAAATAGGACGGAAAGGAATAATGCATGGCCATATGGAAAAAATGCTCTCGCTCAGACTCGAACCGGTGACACATTTGAAATTCCAAACGCGCCTAATCAAAACGACTGTGTTTTGATGTTCAAACCCTAAACACGCGCGCTGCGCATTTCGTAGCTAATTTGAATTTACACATGCCAGTTTCGTAGCTAAATGGAAGCAAGGTTGTAGCGATTTCTGGAAATGATAAACACCATGCATGAACGATGAAGATCATGAAGATCTTCATCTGGAAATTTCCAGAAAACAAAAATATGTCCAGAAATCATAAACAAGGACATCATTCAATAGGTTTTCTTATAGTAAGCATGGATCAAGCCATGAATCATGCAAAAACAACAACACTATTCCAAATCGAAGAAAATAAACCATGGCATCAAAACTTCAATTGAACATATCTTGCTCAAAACAGCACCAAATCACTCCAAATTTTCATCAGCATTATCACCAATCAATGAACTACAAGAATATCACAACCATTTGCAAAATAGAAGAGGTCGAATTCTGACCTGTTGAAGAACAGAAGTTGATTCAGCTTGCTTCAAGGCCTGGCAATGCTTCAATCCTTCTCCATACTGCTTAAGGAAGTGAATGATGATGAAATGGAAGCTTGAATGCACACGAATCTAGCTCAATCTTCAATTGCCATGGATGCTTCACACTTTGAATCCAGCTCAATATGCCACAATTTCTCTTGATTCCACGTCCAAACCTTCTCAACAATACTTCAGGATGATGAATTGATCAATAGAAAGTGTTCATGTATGAAGAAATTTGGAAAAAGTTTGAGAGAAAAGTTTTGAAAATTTTGTGATTCTAGATCTGAAATGTTGCTCCTGATGGAAAACATGTATGATTAACCCTTTATACCTCCTACTAATCATATTTAAGACTTGCTTAGGCCAAATGCAATTGTGATTAGTAAGTTGGAAGGTGTTTGTGCAAAAATGAGATTTTCACTTCATGCACCCCCATGCACGTGAACAATGCTCTTTCAAGGCCCAAATCCACTAAAAATGAGTTCATGCACATATTAGAATTGGTTTGGTATGCTCATGATCAACAAAAATGAGTTTATGAAATTTTCTTCCCAAAACTTCATGAATAAGCCAAAGACCATGCAATGAGATTTCATGCCATGTAATGATATGCTTGGAAAATACATGTTATAAGGATCAAAATGCAAAAAGCACCGCTCATTTTGGAGTTTTGGTTTGAAAGTTATGCCCATTTGAATTTTCAAACACACTTTGCCATGATTGGACCATATCTCCTTAACCACACATGAGAAATCCATGATCTTGGACTTTTTAGAAATGGGAGGGAAAGATCTTAAACTTTCATGTTGGACAAAATTTCATTTGAAGATTTCTTGATGATGTAATCTTGAGTTGAAGTTGGTCCAAAATCTTTCCATTTTTGGAAAGTTCAAATTACAGGTCACCTGCTATTTTTGGAAAGTCTTGATCTGACTTCAAATTCTTCAATGTTGATGTTTGAAATGTCAAATGAGACTTTTTTGGACATGAATGAGGCATCTCTAACCACTTCCCACCTCCAAATCCACAGTTGACTGTGTAGTTGACTTTTGTTGACTTTTGTGGGCCTCAGATGATTTGCACATGGACTGATGAGTTCTGAGCCTTCAATACTTGGCCAAACCACTTCAAAATGATCCTTGAATATGTGAACTCATGGGAATCACCCTAGGGCTTTGATCTCAAGGAAAATGCTCTTGTTGCCTTGCACAGTTGAATCTCCTGACCAGTCTTGCCTGATGAGATGTAATGAACTATGCAATGACAATGCAATTTTAATGTGATGTTAATGACCTAAAAATGAAATATATATACAAATGGGAGGTGCAAATTTGAGGTGCTACAGCTGCCCCTATTCAATCAACTGGGAACCTGAACGGATAAGAGCAACGGCTGTCAGACTTTCAAGGTAAACAGGGATTGAATACCAAGGAACCGTAGAAATTTGCACTCTGCGGGAAATGAACAGGATATTTGCAACAGTAACCAGACAATTTGTTTACCGACGACTCTACTGGGGAGTTTGATTTTTTACCAATGGAAAGATACGACCAGACGTCAACGGACGACTAGGAAAAACTCATCGTTTATTGACACCAACGGAGAGGTGACCAGACATCAACGGATGACCTGGGAAGACTCGACCAGACGTCAACGGACGAACGGGAGAAGCTCGACGTTTATCGACACCAACGGAGAGGTGACCAGACATCAACGGATGAACTGGGGAAGACTCGACCAGACGTCAACGGACGAACGGGAGAAGCTCGACGTTTATCGACACCAACGGAGAGGTGACCAGACATCAACGGATGAAATAGGGAGGACTCGACCAGACGTCAACGGACGAACGGGAGAAGCTCGACGTTTATCGACACCAACGGAGAGGTGACCAGACATCAACGGATGAACTGGGGAAAGAGATACAACCATACGTCAACAGACGCATGGGAAAAACTCAACGTTTATCAAAACCAACGGAGAGGTGATGACTTCACTGGGGAAGGAAAAGAGATGTTACGAACATCAGAAGATGATGTTTACCGACATCAAAAAGGGATAACCAGACATTTATTGATGACTGGAGTGAGACTCGATGTTTACCGACACCGAAACAATGGGTAACTAGACATTTACCGATGACTGGGGTGAGACTCGATGTTTACCGACATCAAAAACAGACGACCAGACATTTACCGATGACTGGGAAAAGAAATGCAACCAGATGTCAACGGACAACTGGGAAAAACTCAACGTTTATCGACACCAACGGAGAGGTGACCAGACATCAACGGATGAATGGGAGACTCGATGTTCACAGACATCGAAAGATGATGTTTACCGACACCAAAAAGGGAACACACACGGGTGCTGACATGACACTTACCGATATCACAAGAATGACCTCTGCAATATGCCAATGCAAGGCTAAACACTTGCTGGGGACCTCACTAGGGAGCATCAAGCTTTCCTTTCACAGACGGGTGAGGAAATAAACCTCTCTGGCGAATTATCAATTCTGAATGCTGTCAGGAGCAACTGTAGCAAACGTGTCGTACAGATGTTGAACAACGATCCGCCTCTGCCGGGGATACGGTCTGATTAGGTTTAACACATGAATGCATATGTTTGAATTTTTCTATAGCGTAATGCTCCATATTGAATGGAAATGATACGCGATTTGAGGATGCAATGATTACTACATGCAAGATGCAGAATGATGAAAACTCCTGCTGAGGAGCAAACGGATCGCTATGTTGAGCACACAAATCTGATAGATTCTCCAACTCTGTGGGGAAACTCTGTCTGAGGAATACTCTATGGGGAAAAAGCACCAACTTCTCACTCATGCTGGGGAATAGCATTGCTGCTGGAGAAAGAAATAGATCCCACTGGGGATAACCTTCACCAAATCCAATCCACTCGGGGACTCTGCTAGGGAAACAACTAACGCTCGCCTCTGCTGAGGATGTCTGCCAATCCACAGGTAGGATAGACTCTACTGGGGATAATTTCCACCGAACTTGATCCACTTGGGGATTTGCTGGAGAAAACCATCAACACAACCCTCTGCTAGGGAGATCCGCTAAGGGAAAACATTCCACACCCTGATGGGGAAACACATCCACAACCCTGCTGGGGAAAGTCATAACTCTGTTAGGGAAATAATATACCAGACCAAGCTGGGGAATAGACATCCACAACCCTGTCGGGGAAAAGCGTTCACGACAATGCTGGGGATTGCAGTACTTCAAACTAGACTGCTGAGGAATGAAATACTCCACTGACACCTCCGCTGGGGATTACAACATCCTTCCAACCCGGTGGGGGATTAACGATCTTCAAACTAGCTGGGGACAAACCCACTTCCAGGCCTGCTGGGGAATTAAAAATCCTTAGGCCTGCTGGGGAAACAGCCTCACTCCTGCTGAGGACACATCCTCAATCCTGATGAGGACTTCCTGATCTTGAATATGCTGGGGAGACAAGCCCTGCACCTGCTTCAACTGCTAGGGAAAGCCCCTCTCACACTACTGGATAGTACTGACAACATATCTGAATGAACCGTGGCTTATCTACTTCAGCCAGGAACCAAAGATAATAACCTGCAAAATAGTAAGACAAACATGCCCCCAGGGGATTGCATGGACAAGATACACCCAAGTGTACTCAACATTCAAAATGATTTTCAAATGTTTTATCTTCTTGCACATTATTGTCTAGCCTTCATGTTTTTATATGCAATGTTTATCAAAAATTCGGACGTTTTTGCAAACAAAATAGTAAAAATAAAAACAAGAGAGCAATTTATCTGAATAACGACTTTATTGATTGAAAATGGGCCTGAAAAGGCGAATACATCGGGAAGCAATTCCTAGAAAGAGGTAACTGCGCACAAAAGGAAAAATCTTTCCTAATGGCAATGTGAATACGGCATCCACTATTTCCCAATTCTGTTATGACTCACAGATCATCAATTTTCTCCCAAAATTCCTTGCTTTCTGAGAAGAACGACTGGACCGATCATACCCTTCGAGATGGTAGACGACGAAGTGCGATGAAGTACAGATAACTCAGATTGTAGTCTTCGCTCTAATCCCTCTTTTGGCTGGACCGCCCTTTTGGGTTTTTAATCCACCGGGATACCCATTTTTGCCTAAGCCGCCCTTGCGGGTTTTCGACTTACCGGGTGTACAAATTCTTTTCATTCTTTATCCCTAACTTTTGCCCGAACCTTTTCTTCTCTTTTTTTTGTTTTTTATTTTTTGGTTCGTCGGGATGCCCTTTTTTGCCTGGACTCTTTTATTCTTTTTGTCCAGCGGGTCAATTTATGCGAAGTATTTTTTGACTACATTTGAGTTAACAGGGGACGGAAAATCTTCACCATCCATAGCTGTAAGCATCAAGGCTCCACCAGAGAAAACCTTCTTAACAACATATGGACCTTCGTAATTAGGAGTCCATTTGCCCCTGTTATCTGTACCGGGAGGAAGGATCCTCTTCAAAACTAAATCACCAGTCTGATAGCTTCGAGGACGCACTTTCTGATCAAAGGCTCTCTTCATCCTTCTCTGATACAACTGCCCACGGCACACAGCCGCTAATCGCCTCTCTTCGATAAGGCTCAACTCGTTAAACCTCGTTCGAATCCACTCGGCTTCATCAAGCTTGACATCCAACAAGACTCTAAGAGAAGGAATCTCCACTTCAACAGGTAGGACAACTTCCATACCATACACAAGGGAGTAAGGGGTTGCCCCGGTCGACGTACGTACTGAGATACGGTACCCGTGCAAAGCGAAAGGCAGCATCTCATGCCAATCCTTGTACGTCACGACCATTTTCTGCACAATCTTCTTAATATTCTTGTTTGCCGCCTCTACAACACCATTCATCTTTGGTCTGTAAGCAGAAGAATTGTGATGTTCAATCCTGAAATCTTTACAAAGCTCTTTCATCATCTTGTTATTGAGATTCGAACCATTATCAGTAATGATTCTTTCAGGAACTCCATAACGACAGATGATTTCCTTCTTAATGAACCGGGCAACCACTTGCTTAGTAACATTAGCATAGGAAGTTGCTTCCACCCACTTGGTGAAGTAATCAATCGCAACCAGGATGAAGCGATGTCCATTAGAAGCAGTAGGCTCAATCTTCCCAGTCATATCAATGCCCCACATGGCAAACGTGTGAGAAAATTCATTACTTTGAATAAATTTTGAATGATAGCAAATTGTGTGATCATCATCCAAATGTTGGCTGTGCATTACCTTACATGATTCATTTGTGTTTTTATCTCATTCTATTGTTGCATGACTGTACATAAAGACCTACATTGATACATCTCTTAAAAGAACTCATAAAATCTATTTTGTGTCAGTATGAATCAACACATAATCCTATGCATCGAACCATACAGTATGTTGTAAATCACAAAATTCTTTTGTTCAGTATGTATCGATCCATACGAGTCATGTATCGATACATGGACAGGCAAAATGCTCTATGGATCGATCCATACGAGCCTTGCATCGATGCATGATTAGTTGAAATGTCCTATGTATCAATGCGTGCGAATTATGCATCGATCCATGTTAGTTGAAATGTCCTATGTATCAATACATACGAATTATGCATCGATCCATGCTTACTTAAATTCCCCAAAAACTCATTTATCTTACAGTGTGTATCGATGCATACACTCATGTATCAATACATAAGTCTGTTTTATGTTCTAACAACTCCTGTTTTTGCATATATAAGAAATGTTGTGACAGCAGTGAAAACATGACGAATTCTGAGAGGGAAAACAGTTGAGACACCAATCAAAGGAGTGTGTAGCAGCAATTGTTTTGAGCAGTTAGAAACCTGAAAGAGACTTCATCTTCTTCATCTTCTCAATCACTTTTCTTCAAGAACATCAACACATAATCATTCTTGTTCTTTGGATTAAAGGATCAACGAGATAACGTTCAGTGGTACGATCAAGGATCTAGCTGAGGTTTTCAGTGGAACGATCGAGGATCTAGCTGAGTTGAAGATTGAAGGGGGTTTCGAGGAAAAACCTACTGGTGTGTCCTTCAAGAACTGGAGTGTTCTTGCGGGTTTGTAAGTCACGTTTGCAGAACAGATTCAGCCGCAGCGTTGCGTTTGGAGATCGGGGGATTTCGCAAACAGGTCGTGGAACCGGTGAATTGTTTGCAATTTCGTGCAGGAAATTCTTGATCGTGCTCAGATCAAGTGGAGGTTTCATACGAGAAGAAGTTCTTGGAAGTTAGAATTCTGTCTTTGTATCGTATCCTTGTATCAACGAATTCGGCATAATTGATAATCAAAGTTCTCAATTTCATTTGAAATTGAGAGGGAGACGTACCCACACGCGAGGACGACGTGGGGAACTTCCTTACCAAATCTCTGCGTATCGTATTCTTTCCTTACTCCTCTTTACGTTTCCAACAGTTTCGCAATATCAGTTAGTGTGTTGTGACTGTATTTTTTGAGAGACAGCAGTGGCAAGAAAACTTCTTTAACTAAACCCCACTGTTGTTCATCATTGATCACATACACACCAACTGTTTGATAAAACTATTAGCTGAGTTTTATTCATTGGAATTAGGATTTAGTGATAAGTGCATTCAATTTAATAAGATTCTAGTGTTAATATTTTCTGTCATTCTAATTCAAATCCAGCATTACATTCGCGTGTCCGGTTTTCTAGTAGCGGTTTAGAATAGACGGAAGTTGATTCGAGACTGAAATTTTCCACCAAGTTTAAAAACTCTAATAAAATTTTAAATCCGCTTATTTTAAAAGAGGTGATCTATTCACCCCCCCCCCCCTCTCGATCACTAGCCACACCGTCTAACAAAACGGCCAAGGCGAATTCATGACATTCAGAGGGCTTGGTGGTACATGCACCTTATCAGCATAAATCTGGCATTTATGGCACTTCCGAGCGTATTTGAAACAATCGGATTCCATAGTCATCCAGTAATAACCGGCTCTCAACAATTTCTTGGACATTGCATGACCACCAACATGGGTACCAAAAGATCCTTCATGCACTTCTTGCATCAACATGTCTGCTTCGTGTCTATCCACGCATCTGAGCAGGACCATGTCAAAGTTTCTCTTGTACAACACATCATCCTGATTCAAAGTTTATTATCATTCTTTGACGCTCCTTCAGGATACTCCTGGCTCTTGAGGAAGTTCTTGATATCATGGTACCACGGCTTCTCGTCAACAACAAACTCGGCTGCAAACACATATGCAGGCCTCTCGAGTCGATTCACCGCAACATGTGGCACATGATTCCACCAATGAACTTTAATCATAGACGACAAAGTAGCCAAGGCATCAGCCATCTGATTCTCATCCCGGGGGACATGATACAACTTCACCTTCTTGAAGAACGTCAGTATTCTTCTGGTGTAATCTCTGTAAGGAATCAAATGCGGCTGGTTGGTATTCCAATCTCCATTAACCTGGTTAATCACTATAGCGAAATCTCCATATATGTCCAGAGTTTTGATCCTCAGATCGATGGCTTCTTCAATACCCATGATAAAAGCCTCATACTCAGCCTCGTTGTTGGTTACGTCAAACGTCAGCCTGGCAGAAAAAGGTATATGAGCACCTTTAGGATTGATAAGCACTGCCCCAACACCGTTGCCATTCATATTCACAGCCCCTCAAACATCAATGTCCACTTGTCATCAGGATCCGGTCCTTCCTCGACAAGAGGCTCTTCATAATCTTTCATCTTAAGATACATGATGTCTTCATCAGGGAATTCAAACATCATCGGCTGATAATCATCTATCGATTTCTCGGCAAGGTAGTCTGACAGAATACTACCTTTGATGGCCTTCTGCGACGTGTACTGGATATCATACTCAGTTAGAATCATCTGCCAACGGGCAACACGTCCAGTGAGAGCCGGCTTCTCAAAGATGTACTTCACTGGATCCATTTTAGAAATCAATAAGGTAGTATGGTTCAACATATACTGTCTCAGTCGGCGAGCAGCCCAGGCCAAAGCACAGCAAGTTTTCTCAAGCTGTGAATATTTGATTTCACAGTCGGTAAACTTTTTGCTAAGGTAGTATATGGCATGCTCTTTTCGACCAGACTCGTCATGCTGTCCCAATACACACCCCATCGAGTTCTCAGTCACTTACAGGTACGTTATCAGAGGTCTCCCAGGAACTGGAGGGATAAGGATTGGAGGTTTCTGCAAATATTCTTTTATCTTATCAAAAGCTTTCTGACAGTCATCATTCCACCTGATTGCTTGATTCTTTCTTAGCAATTTGAATATCGGTTCACACGTGGCAGTTAGGTGAGATACAAACCTTGCAATGTAGTTCAATCTCCCTAAAAACCCACGAACCTGCTTTTCTGTTTTTGGTTCAAGCATCTCTTGAATAGCTTTTACTTTTGCTGGATCAACCTCAATCCCTTTCTCACTGACAATGAAACCTAACAGATTACCTGATCTCACCCCAAACGTACACTTGTTTGGATTCAGCCTCAGTTTGAACTTTCTCAACCTTTCAAACAATTTCTGCAAATTTACCAGGTGCTCCTCTTCTGTCTGCGACTTCACAATCATATCATCCACGTACACTTCAATTTCTTTGTGCATCATGTCATGAAAGAGAGTCGTCATAGCCCTCTGATAGGTAGCACCGGCATTCTTCAGCCCAAATGGCATCACCTTATAGCAGAACGTGCCCCAAGGTGTAATGAATGTCGTCTTTTCCATGTCCTCTGGCGCCATCTTGATCTGATTATATCCAGAGAATCCATCCATGAAAGAGAAAATTGAGGATTGAGCAGTGTTATCAACCAATACATCAATGTGAGGTAATGGGAAATCATCTTTCGGACTCGCTCTATTCAAATCCCGGTAATCGACACACATCCTGACTTTTCCATCCTTCTTCGGCACAGGAACGATGTTGGCTACCCAAGGGGGATAGGTAGTAACTGACAGCAAACCCGCATCCAGCTGCTTCTGAACTTCTTCCTTGATCTTAACCGCCATATCAGGACTCGTTCTCCGAAGTTTCTGCTTGACCGAAGGACAATCTTCTCTGAGAGGTAGCCTATGCACCACAATATCGGTATCCAACCCAGGCATATCTTGATACGACCAGGCGAATATCTCCACATACTCTCTCAGCATCTCAATCAACCTTCTCTTGACATCTTCCTTCAAAGCAACCCCGATCTTAATATCCTTTCTGACGTCCTCAGTACCAAGATTAATAATCTCCAACTCCTCCTGATGAGGTTGGATGACCCTCTCCTCCTGCTTCAACAATCTGACCAATTCTTTAGGGAGTTCACAGTCTTCCTCACTTTCCTCTTCAGCTTGGTAGATGGGATTATTGAAATCATACTGAGCCATAACAGAACTGTTCATAGTGGAGTCCGTAAGATCACTTCTGCATGTTTAATGCTTTATTTTAGAAAAAGAGTTCAAGAAAGTCACAAAAACAAAAACATTGCCATTTTATTTTTTTGAAAATGAAAAACAAAAAAAAGGGAGACAGGGATCACAAAATTGTTTGCAAAACGTCCTTTATTAATGATTTCATTGAAAAACATGATGAGGCCCTACAAAGAACCACTACGCCTTGGGCAGAACGTAGGGTTTTGTGCAAAATGAAAAACAAAAGAAAATTACTCTGTTTGAAGAGTAACTTGGACCACTTCTTCAGCTGTCCAATTGTTGATCGTCTCCCCTGGTGCACACAGGCAAACCCAGTTGTCTAGATCACCGTCACTGTCACAGTCTTCACCACCGGCTGCGAAGACGTCACCATGATTCATCAGCCCAGCGTTGGTAAAGGTACTCGGATCTGTCTGCTCAATCTGCTCTGCCTGCAGAGGTTGATAACCGATACCGAACTTGTCTTCTTTGACTGGCAAATCCACCATCTTGCCCCAGCCTTCTGCCTTACCAGAGTTGACAACCTCCATAGCTTGCCTGTAGGATGCAATTGAGGCACTTGGCTTCTTCTGCTCAGCAAAAGCCACCCTCTCAAGAGCAACAGTCTCGAACGCCTGGCATAGAGTCTCATGGATCTCTCCATCCACCTCTACATACTTGAAAGAGGATAGGTGACTCACCAGAATGTCTTCTTCACCGCATACAGTCACAATCTGACCATTCCAGACATACTTCAACTTCTGATGGAGAGTTGATGACACTGCCCCAGCCCCATGAATCCAGGGACGCCCCAATAAGCAACTATATGCTGGCTGAATATCCATCACATAGAAGATAATACTGAACACCTCCGGGCCAATCTTCACCGGCAATGTGACTTCACCAAAAACAGACCGTTTGGATCCATCAAACGCACGAACAATGAGATCACTCGGAGTGAGGACAACCCCTTCAACATCTATCTTGCTCAAAGTCTTCTTGGGCAACACGTTCAAAGACGAGCCAGTATCCACCAACACATGTGACAATACTGCGCCTTTGCACTCCATAGTGATATGCAGGGCTTTGTTATGGTAGTGACCTTCAGGCGTCAGGTCCAAGTCTGTGAACCCCAAACCGTGCCTGGTGCTCACATTAGCAATGACACCCTCCAACTGGTTGACAGAGATCTCTTGAGGCACGTAAGCCAAATTCAACATTTTTAACAAGGCATTACGGTGTGCCTCAGAGCATAAGAGCAATGAGAGTATAGAGATCTTGGACGGAGTTTGATTCAGCTGATCTACAATCTTGTAGTCACTCTTCTTAATTATCTTCATAAACTCCTCCACATCTTTCTCAAACGAACCCTCAGGTACTTCCTTCTGAACAGGTTCCTCATCAACTACAGCTTGTTTACCCTTTGTTTTGGCGAGAGCCTCAGCATTGTTGTCTCTCAAAACCTGTGGTGCGAACAGACGACCACTCCTTGTAAAACCTCCTGGTCCTCCAACATTGTCCACCACTGGACCAACAACCACAGGAGTTCTACTAGGCAACCCAATAGTCACAGGAGCTTGATTAACTGGCCTGATTTGACTTTCAACCCTTCTGTTGCTACGGTAGGCATTATCATACTTCCACGGAACGGCCCTACTGTTCGTAACAGACCTTCTTCCTGAAGCAACGATAGTAGTGGGAGCACTGACAGTTACTGGAGCAGAAATGGTAATAGGAGTACCAACGGTTACTGGTGCGCTGACGGTTCTCTGGCCACGTCCCTTGGACGGTTTAAAGTAAATGGTGACAGTTGACACCACCCCACGATCTTTCACGGCCCGACTAAACTGCAGACAACCCTTATCCATCAGACTCTGGATACCAGGCCTCAACTGTACACAACCATTCTCTGAATGAACACAATCTGAACAGTCTTCATAACAGCCCGGGAATACTCCCCCATTCAGCAGATGATCCTTCACAACAACCAACGGAGTCTGAATCTCATCAACACCGACCACCAAGTCTTCAGCTTCTCCATCTTCCACATGGTTCACCCTATGCGCACCGTGCTGAGGCATAGGATTGTTCACAACATTCGGCACAGGAGCAAAATTGATTTTTTTGGCGTCAATTAAGTCCTGGACCTTATGATGAAAAGCCCGACAATTCTCAATATGGTGCCCCGGTGCACCAGAATGGAAATCACAACGCATGTTGGCATCATACCCAGGTGGTATCTTCGTCAACGGAGCCATAGTACGCAATTCAACAAACCCCAATCTGAGCAATTCGGGCAGCAATTCGCCATAGGTCATTGGCAACGGGTCGAAACATCGATCCGGCATTCTCTGTCTCGGCTGATACGGACGTTGCTGTTGTTGTTGTTGCTGTGGCGGTTGTTGAACTCTCTATTGTTGCTGTTGTCGCGGTTGAGGTGCTAGAATGGTTACAGCAGCAACCTGGCGGTACTGGCCTCTGTTCAAACTTCTACGATGTTGCACAACATTGGTTTCACCCTCCCTTCTGCGAGGTGCCCCAGCAAATGGCTTCTTCGAAGATGAGGAACCAACATCCTGAATCTTTCCAAATTTAATGAGACTCTCTGTCCTCTCTCCACAAATCACCATGTCAGAAAAGCTACCGAATGGGCAACTCCCCATCCGGTCCATAAACACACCTTACAATGTTCCGATAAACATATCGGTCAACTCCTTCTCCAGCATCGGAGGTTGCACCCTTGCAGCTAATTCTCGCCATCTCTGGGCATACTCTTTGAAACTTTCCCCGGATTTCTGACATAGGTTCTGCAACTGAGTACGGCTCGGAGCCATGTCCATATTGTGTTTGTATTGCCTCAAGAAGGCTTCACCCAGATCTCTCCAACTTCTGATAGACTCTCTTTTCAGCTCCATGTACCAGTCCAAGGAAGCTCCAGACAAGCTATCCTGGAAGAAATACATCCACATCTTTTCATCGTCTGTATAGGCAAAGATCTTCCTGAAATAAGCCTGCACATGGGTGCGAGGACAAGAAGTACCGTTGTATTTGTCAAAGGAAGGCGCTTTGAACTTATAAGGAATCCTCAATCCTTCCACCAAGCCCATATTTGTCACATCAAACCCCAGAGAGTTCTGACACTCCATGGCTCTGATCTTCTCAGCTAAGGCATCAACTTTCCGATCCCTCTCATCAACTCTTACAACCTTGTCATCTTCACTGAGCAGTGTGAACATGTCTTCCTGCTTGTCAACCAGCGGAATAGGATGGCGAACGGGAGCACGGATTGCTCTGGGCTAAGGCACGCAGCTCCTCTTGCCCTTGAATAACCCCTTGCATCATGGTCATGAATTGGGCCATGTTAGCCCTCATCTCAGCCAACTCAGCTTGCACTTGGTCCATGTTCCTCTGTTGATTCAGTCTGGTTGCGTAGCGGTGCGGACGTTGATCAGCTATCCTGCCTGACACAGGAACCAGAGTGAGAACTCTCGATCAAGAACACCTGTAATGCAAAATGATATGTGTATGATGCTTATGATGCGTATGATGCACATGATATGTTCATTTCTCAGGCATTCAAAAGCCTAATTCATCTTTCAAGAAATGGCAACCTGCAACAAGAATAACACAGAAACAACATACACAGGAGTGAGCACAAGGTGAAACATCAACAACCTCATCTATAGATGTGAGCAACAAGGGTCGTACAACAAAGGTTCAAATGATCAGAGTACAACAATGAATCCCATCCAACAAGCCTGGAGGTGATTCTCAACATAAACAACAGATACAAGCTAAGAAAGATATCCTCCAGGAATGAGCGTCTTCAGATAATGGCACTGGTCTATCAATAGGCCGCATTCTGAACATTCTGGCAGAGGAGTGATCTTCTCCTTCAGTTGTCTTCTGAGCTCCACAACTTCTCCTCCAAGCTGGCTCTCTGATGCATGTCTCAAGTCCATCTCCTTCTTCAACTGGATGTCTTTGTCTCTGAGTTGCTTCTCCAGGTCTCGTATCTTCTTATGATAATTGGCTTCAGCTCTCTGCAATCTCAAGCACTCACGGTGTTCTGCATTCGACAATGCCTCCATCTCTTCATAGGACCTCTTCTTGCTCTTCAATCTACTAGAATCTTCACCCTGCATGTATTTGAGTTGATGAGCCAAGTTCAACTTGTCAGCTTTGGCTTTGTAAAGCTCCATCTGGGTATCTTGTTCCTTCTCCTTCAACCGGCGATTCTCCATCAAGGCTTGCTTGTACTGCTCAGCAGGTACACTCTCAGCAAGGATCAAACGTGGTTGCACTTGCAGTGACTCCATCCTATCATAGGGTAACAACAAAGTCTCAACTCTATTCTTGACCCAATCAATGTACTCAGGCATAGCAACTGCAAACTTCTTCCCTAGGACAACTCCATCCTTGACACCAATGGTCTTCCAAGCTCTTCCTACTTGCTCCAATCTAGCAGGGTCACTCTGCTTCTCAAAATACACACTCTCAGCTATCTCAGCATCAAGTGGTCTTCCATTCATCACAAACCCCAACTGGCGAAGAGAAAGAACCGGGTTGTAATTGATGCAACCCTTAGTCCCTATAAGTGGCACATTACGAAACTCTCCACAACTCAAGATGACATTACGCACATCCATCCGGTAAGATTGCCACCTGATATCATAAGAGGTAAGAGACATAACCCTCTGAGTCCACTTATGAGTGCTCTGAGCATCCACAAAAGGTCCACTGACTGGCAGAAGAGACAAGAACCATCTGAGCAACAATGGGAGACAACATCTGATAGCTCCACCCTTACCATGCCTACTGTGAATGGCATAATAAGTGTCAGCTAACAAGGTAGGAACTGGATTTCCTCCAAGGCAAATAGTGACAGCAGCAATGTCCACAAAGTTAGGCATACTCGGGAACAACACAATCCCATAAATCATGATGGCCAACTGAGCATGGAAAGCCTCCCAATTTCCCTTCTTAGCTTCTTCTCTAGCTATCCTCAACAAGTACTTCAAAGGCAACCCCACCATATCACCACTGGATTTCCAATTGTCACTCACTTCCTTGACACTCAGATGAAGAGCTCTGGCAACAACCCTGAAATCAACCTCCTTTGGCACATCCAAGAAAGGAACCTGGTATCTGATCGGGACATTCATCAGAATGGAGTACTCCTCAAGAGTGGGCGCTAACTGATAGTCCTGGAAAGTGAAACAACAGAGCTCTGGGTCATAGAACTGTAGAAGAGTCTGCAACGGCACTGGATCTACCACCATCTTCAGCAGCGTAAACAAATCCCCATACTGATCAACAAACACCTTCCGATTACCGCCGGTCACAAAGTTGCTCAACTCTATCAGAGACGTCAATGGCTCACGGTGAAAACTGTAGGAACAAGTCTTCCGCTTCAACTCTGGAACAGATGCCATCTCTCACAGTGAATAGACCCCTGAATGAACCTGAGAAATGATATGCATGAGGATATTAGCTTTTTTTCTTTTCTTTTCTTTTTTCATTCTTTTTATTTTTGCATTATCTTTTGAAAATAAATATGCTATGATGCAAATGATGCAGACACGACTGGCTGGCTGTGTATCTCGGAGCACAGGATCAAAGCTTCGGCTTGAATTCGGAACCACAAATTCATCTGAGACCCAAAATCATCTGAGACCCAATCTGTAGAACCAAGTCACCAACCGGAACCAAGAGTCACCAACAAGTCACCAACGAGTCACCAACGGTACCTGTAATAATGATTCATTCCCTCCCCACTCACGGGTGTAATCTAGGTCAAGGTAAGGTCGAGGGAAACGCAGGATAAACAACCCTTTCACAGAATATCATCATGTACACACCAGATGTATGTACCGATAATACCCCATCAGGATCTGAACTGCTCGTGATATCAAGTTCCGCTAAGTGGCGCAATACCACCCGCTTGCCCAGAATCACTATATTCCTAGGTGTCCTAAAATTCACTCATAGCCTGGGTATTGGGCCTTTTACCTCATTGTAACTCCCACCCCACAGAGAAACAGACAACCAGCCAACACAGATGAATATATGATGCATGCAAACATAAATGCAAACATAAATAAATGAATGCAATAAATGAAACACTAAAAGCAACCAAACCCTATCCTAGAGAGCGCTAGGAGAGACTCACTTAGGGAAGATGGACCAGCAAGAGGTCAACTTCTCTATATCCCCAGTAGAGTCGCCAGCTGTCACATTACGCGAAAAACCGGCGGGAAAACAAAACAACAGAGCCGCCACCGTGCGTTATTTATCCCAAAAGAGGGAAAGGAAACGCTCGAAGTAAACCTGGAAAAGACATGGTCTCGCGACCAGAGAGAGATGGGATCGGGAGTCAGTTATGCGAAGGGAAGGTATTAGCACGCCTACGCATCCGTCGTACTCGACGGGATCCACGCACAAAAGAGAGGATAAGGTTGCTAGAAACTGCTCACAAACTGCACAAGGCTGGAAGGAAACACAGAAAGACAAAAGAAACGGAACTTGGCAGGATATCGCATCCTGGGCCTACGTAGGTTGAGGTTTCTATCTAACTTGCACAGGGAGCAAGTTATCCTAAACAGCACAGTCAAATAAACACAAGCATAATAAACAATCACACACACTATATGCAAGCAATTGGGCTCATACAAGGCTAGGCTGCAGAAGCAAGCCAACTGGAATGGGGTGTGGTTAGCTCTTAACCCTAATATTGAGAGTTAGGGTGAAGCAGATGAAAAAGGAAGTGAGGGTAAGACCTCACAGCTCTTATCCCTGGCCTGGGAGAGCTTGACTCAAAATAGAAGGTGTGGGAGTTCAGAATGTAGGAACTCTTCTCCACAAGTGACTGACACAACATGATCTTGGGTTATTATCCATAATGCATCAACACAAGGTGTGTGAGCAAAGTGAATGACACACTGAGTAGCAGGAGATGGATTGCACATCTCTTTTATCTGCCAATTGCCTCCTAAGAGGTCTTTACCCGCTTGGCACAAAAGTAAACATTCACAAGCATTGCCTCTTAAGGAGGGCTTCAGACAGGTGCCTGCCCACATATTAGGACAGGTCTTCCAGACTACATGAAGTCAGAAGAATTATACCTCAGTGGTTAAGCAACCAAGCAAAGCAAAGCAAGTTCAAATGAACTCTAAGCAACTTAGGTACCTGTGGAATCTCTAAACCAATCAGTTCAACTGTACAGACAAACCAACAACAGTAATCAAGCAATAATAAACAGACAAAGCAATCAGGCAACAATGAGCAAGGCACAAGCACAAGAGGATTTAATCTCAAAACCTACAAAATAACACAATGTTAGCCAACATTAACCAATTAATCAAACTCAAAAGAGTGAGCCACTCCAATCATGGCAATGTGCATCTGAACCTGAAATCCACAATCCAAACAGTGAGTCCAAACCACTAGGTCAAAGCCTAGGGTCAAAAGAGGGTCAAACATTCAAAACAGAACTTGAAATTTAACATGAATCATCTTCATTCAATCAGGAACAAATCTCAAAAAGTCCCACATCAAAATCATTAAACATATTCATTTCATGAGTAAAACATGGCAAGGTATGCAAATGGTAATCACATTGAGACATCAGAAGAAACAAATGCACATCAAATTAAAAATGACTCAAATAATCTAGGCAAAATTCATGAGTAAACAGGACATATAACATGATCATCACACAAAAAATTAGAGGCCTAGGACATCATTTGGCATGGCAAACTCATCATGCAAGTTGAACATCAAAAGGTGTGACACAAATTGTCACACCAAGTTAGCATAAGCATAAAACAGAGATGAATCATGGTAAAAATCTCAAACCAAAGCCAAAGCATCACTCAACATGTCTAGAAATAGCATGCAAAATTTCAGAAGCAATGGATCAATCTTGAGCATTTTATGATGCATGGAACAAGGCAAGGTCAAACATGTATACATGTGCAATCACTCTAGGACAAATGATTTTTCCAGCCAAGCACAATTTGCATTTTAATAATCACAAAAAAGTAGACAGAATGAGGATCACAATGCAAAAAATTGGAGGTCATTTGGATTAATTTTCAATTTATGGTGATTTTTGGAAGTTGATAGAAATTTGAAATGAAAACATGAAGCCAAGGTATGAAAATAGGATGGAAAGGAATAATGCATGGCCATATGGAAAAAATGCTCTCGCTCAGACTCGAACCGGTGACACATTTGAAATTCCAAACGCGCCTAATCAAAACGACTGTGTTTTGATGTTCAAACCCTAAACACGCGCGCTGCATATTTCGTATCTAATTTGAATTTACACATGCCAGTTTCGTAGCTAAATGGAAGCAAGGTTGTAGCGATTTCTGGAAATGATGAACACCATGCATGAATGATGAAGATCATGAAGATCTTCATCTGGAAATTTCCAGAAAACAAAAATATGTCCAGAAATCATAAACAAGGACATCATTCAACAGGTTTTCTTATAGTAAGCACGGATCAAGCCATGAATCATGCAAAAACAACAACACAATTCCAAATCGAAGAAAATAAACAATGGCATCAAAACTTCAATTGAACATATCTTTCTCAAAACAGCACCAAATCACTCCAAATTTTCATCAGCATTATCACCAATCAATGAACTACAAGAATATCACAACCATTTGCAAAATAGAAGAGGTTGAATTCTGACCTGTTGAAGAACAGAAGTTGATTCAGCTTGCTTCAAGGCCTGGAAATGCTTCAATCCTTCTCCACACTGCTTAAGGAAGTGAATGATGATGAAATGGAAGCTTGAATGCACACGAATCTAGCTCAATCTTCAATTGCCATGGATGCTTCACACTTTGAATCCAGCTCAATATGCCACAATTTCTCTTGATTCCACGTCCAAACCTTCTCAACAATACTTCAGGATGATGAATTGATCAATAGAAAGTGTTCATGTATGAAGAAATTTGGAAAAAGTTTGAGAGAAAAGTTTTGAAAATTTTGTGATTCTAGATCTGAAATGTTGCTCCTGATGGAAAACAGTTATGATTAACCCTTTATACCTCCTACTAATCATGTTTAAGACTTGCTTAGGCCAAATGCAATTGTGATTAGTAAGTTGGAAGGTGTTTGTGCAAAAATGAGATTTTCACTTCATGCACCCCCATGCACGTGAACATTGCTCTTTCAAGGCCCAAATCCACTAAAAATGAGTTCACGCACATATTAGAATTGGTTTGGTATGCTCATGATCAACAAAAATGAGTTTATGAAATTTTCTTCCCAAAACTTCATGAATAAGCCAAAGACCATGCAATGAGATTTCATGCCATGTAATGATATGCTTGGAAAATACATGTTATAAGGATCAAAATGCAAAAAGAACCACTCATTTTGGAGTTTTGGTTTAAAAGTTATGCCCATTTGAATTTTCAAACACACTTTGCCATGATTGGACCATATCTCCTCAACCACACATGAGAAATCCATGATCTTGGACTTTTTGGAAATGGGAGAGAAAGATATTCAACTTTCATGTTGGACAAAATTTCATTTTAAGCTTTCTTGATGACGTAATATTAAGTTGAAGTTGGTCCAAAGTCTTTCCATTTTTGGAAAGTTCAAATTACAGGTCACCTGCTATTTTTGGAAAGTCTTGATCTGACTTCAAATTCTTCAATGTTGATGTTTGAAATGTCAAATGAGACTTTTTTGGACATGAATGAGGCATCTCTAACCACTTCCCACCTCCAAATCCACAGTTGACTGTGCAGTTGACTTATGTTGACTTTTGTGGGCCTCAGATGATTTGCACATGGACTAATGAGTTCTGAGCCTTCAATACTTGGCCAAACCACTTCAAAATGATCCTTGAATCATGTGAACTCATGGGAATCACCCTAGGGCTTTGATCTCAAGGAAAATGCTCTTGTTGCCTTGCACAGTTGAATCTCCTGACCAGTCTTGCCTGATGAGATGTAATGAACTATGCAATGACAATGCAATGTTAATGTGATGTTAATGACCTAAAAATGAAATATATATACAAATGGGAGGTGCAAATTTGAGGTGCTACAGGTGATCCACGAGACTTATGTCTCTCACTAATGATGATATCTCTTGGTATAACCATGTGTATGATGGTGTGCGGATTATTGACTCTTGTGGCGAATTCTTTAATGTACCTCTTCGTGGTACGTGTGGTGGGATTAACTACAATCCTGTTTTGGCACGTCGGCAGCTTGGGTTCCCCTTAAAGGATAAACCCAATAACATTCTGTTAGAGGGTGTATTCTTTCAGGATGGTAAAGATCCCCAAGGCTTGAAAGCTAGGATGGTCCGCGCTTGGCGCAAGATTCATAGGAAAGGAAGGAAAGAGTTGGGTCCTAAGAATTGCATCGCTTTGGAGCCTTACACTGTTTGGGTTAGGAAGAGGGCGTCTGAGTATCTTATGCCTTACGAGTATCCGAGACCTACACCTATGATTATGGCTAGGCCTTCAACCCTCCCTTATCAAGGAGTAGAGGAGTTGAGAGACGAAGACCGTTCACGGATCCGTGAACGTGAAGAGTTGCTTCAGCAGATTAAGGAGAAGGATGCGTTGGTTGAGTTTCTTGAGCATCAGGTTATTGATGACCCTGATGATGTATGGACTTCTCTACTTCCTCATTGTTCTAAGTTCTGGAAGAGGAAGTATGATCGACTCGCCAAAGAGAAGGCGGATATGAAGGCAGCCTACGAGAGAGAGGTGAAGAGGCTTCACGCATCTTATCTTCCTGTGTCCCGAGCTTTAGATGATTGTTTCTAGGGATCCATAAGACGATTATTTTCCTTTTCTCTTGTATATGATTGACGATGTTGCACTTCTTTTCCGTGATATTATTTGATGAGATATTTCCATATGTGATAAAATGCTTAATATTTCCAGAATTTGCAAATAAAACTCTAAAGTTCCTTTGAAATAAAAAACAAATCATATGCACAAGCATTGCATGCATCATATGCATAAGCAGGTTTTGTTTCCGGACCCTTGCCGTATGGTCTAACTCTGTGTCCTTCATTTATTTTGAAGACAAGCTGACTCACCGGTACTACACTAGAGCCAACAGTCCAGGACTGATGGATCACTTAGAGCAAGAGAACCGAGAGGCTCTGCAGAAAGTTTTGGATGTGGCATATGTAGATCATGATGTCAAAATAGAACAATTCGATAGCATTGTTGCAAACATTACTGCTTTCAACAACCTGAGCTTTTGTGACTCTGATCTCCCTGAGGAGGGAAGAGACCACAACTTGGCATTACATATATCTATGGGTTGTAGAGACAACGCCATGTCCAATGTACTGGTGGACACTGGGTCATCATTGAACGTATTGCCAAGGTCCACTCTCTCAAAGCTATCATATCAAGGGCCTCCCATGAGGCAGAGTGGAGTAGTTGTTGAAATTCTGGTGTAGTCAGAATTCAGATGTTATCCACCACGACATGACATCTGATCTAACATTGTAACTAATACAGCAAGATAGTTATTAGCCACTGTACTAATATGCACAGGTTCACAGATGTCACGACATCTCATTCTATGTCGCCCTAGAATGTAAGAACCCCTGGTTCTGTGCTTCAGGAAGAAAGACTCAATAGAAGTCAAACCTAGCACTCACTTCAGTTGTTTTCTTCCATAGTTATCAGCATGATGTCTTACTGTTGATTTGAACATCATCTGTTACAGCATTACATGTTTACCTTATTTTATAACTGGCACAATTATAACATGCAAAAGGTAAATACACAAGTAATTGTTAACCCAGTTCAGTCCAACATGACCTACATCTGGGGGCTACCAAGCCAGGAAGAAGATCCACTATTAGTAGTATCAATTCAGAGTTAAACTCCCCGTTTACAACTCATCACTTAATCCCTACCCAATGCAATCTATACCTAGGAACTCCTAGATAGAAACCTCCAGTTTCCATTCCTATCACTACAAATACAATGTAATGTGCAAACACCTTGAACTTGCTTCACAGCTTCATTCAAGAACATAATCACTCTTGCCTACAGGCTTTGAGTGACAAACACTCTCAGGTTTACCACTGAGAGACACATGGTAACCTTCCCACAGATTGGGAGGTTTACCTTACACACACCCCTAAAAATTCATTCTAAGAGGCTTACAAAGACTAGATTACAATCAACTATTTATAACCTAATCACCCAAGTGGATTTGGGCCTTCAGAAATCGCAGCAAACTTCTCCTTTGCTGTTACAACATCAGCAGAAACTTTCTGCTACAAACAAGGTCTTCAATCTTTTAGTTCCTAAAATATCTCCAAATTTAGTTCCTAAAATATCTCCATATTTAGTTCCTAAAATATCTCCACATTTAGTTCCTAAAATATCTCAAGACCTCCACAAATAATGCCACATAGGATTCTAACTAAT
Source organism: Lathyrus oleraceus (assembly GCF_024323335.1). Lineage (NCBI taxonomy): Eukaryota > Viridiplantae > Streptophyta > Magnoliopsida > Fabales > Fabaceae > Lathyrus > Lathyrus oleraceus. The sequence goes on from NC_066584.1 coordinate 227,173,283, forward strand.
TTCCACATATTAGTGTGCTAACAAATAGGCTATTTGTTAGGTTCCTTAATTGTAGCTTGGTTGTTGGTTTCCTGGATTTTCTCTAAGCTGTTGACTTCCTGAAGAATAGCCCAAGAAAAAGCTGAAACAGAAAACTGCACAACCTACAATTTAGCATATGCTGTCAGGCATGAATGTCACGACATTCAGCTTGACATCAAGGTCCATATGCTGAGTCTGTTTTTCCAGAAAACAGACTGTACAATTTTGCTGACCTGTACAGGATCAAAATGACCATACTACAGTAACAGCTTACATTAATAAATGTCAAAGTGTCCAACTTAACATTTACACATTTGGCCTTAAGTTAGTTCTGTTATTCTCTTGAAGAACAAACTAAGTTACATGCTGAAGTATAGCAGAACACCACTCTGCCTAATCTTCAGTAGCTGCTGTCAATGATGAATGTCACAACATCCAGTTTGACATTCAGTCAGTAGGCCTTATGCCAGGTCTGGTTCTTCCTTGATAACCAGACTGCAAATGCATACTAAGTTCTAACAGAACTTCTGTTCCTTAGTATCTGTTGACAGGTATGAATGTCACAACATTCAATAATCCTGTGTTAGCTAGTCCTGCAGTAACTACAATGTAGTCACATATACATGTCATGACATCAGTCAAGACATTAGTGTTTTACCATATAATGCAGCCAATTAAACACCTACAAACTCCCCCTTTGGCAAATTTTTGGCTAAAACACTTTGATCCCCATAACAGAGTTCATAGCAGCGGAATACTACTAGCTAATACACTCAGAGTGGCAGCACACTCACACACATGGAAGTTAAATAAAAACTTCGCATAGCAGTACACACATGTTAGAAGTTGCACCTAAACTTCAACATCAGCTGCAGGGGGGAATCTTCAGATCTGTCATGAGAGTCTGTTGTAGAGACCCACTCTGTTTGTCAGGGGTATTGGTGGTTATTACTCCCCCTTTTTGTCAAAAATGTTGCCAAAGCCAGCAACATAGCCAGAGCACACTGACAGAGTTCCAGACTTGGTTTTACTTCACAGTTTCAACCAAGTTCACATCCACTTGATCTTTACAGTAGGTACAGCCATATCAGATTCCAAGACTTTGAGTCTGACATCTTGATCCACTCCTGCATGAACACTTTCTTGAACTCCAGCAGGCACATAAGATATCTTATGTTAAGACATCTTGTGAATACTCTGTCCTTTTTGTTAACAAGGCAAACTATCAGCAGTTTAAACCACATAATAGTAGTTTAGTCAGCAGCAGGAGCAAAAACAATTACTAGTTATGGCTACTAGTAATACACACATGCACAAGGGTACTTCTTCTCCCCCTAAATCTGTGCATTCATCAAATAACAGCTGCTGTAACTCCAGCACTTGTACCAGCCAGAATGTCCTACTGGCATATGCTTCCATATTGTCATGACATCCGGTCAGACATTCTTCTGCTCACTCAGCCTTGACACATACCAACTTTATCCCACTATCTAACAGGTTTCCAAACCTTGTTATCTGAGAACACATAGACCACAAGCTTGATGATTACTTGCAGTGCAAGGACAAAACTCCCCCTGTCATGAACAACCCATTCTCCTCTTGAAGCTTGGAGATCACACATGGGCATATCCAACATCCCAAAGTTGGACCTTCACATACTTCCTGATTCAAAGAGACTCCAGACCACTTGATGAATGGAAAACATAAGACGCATCTTCATGTCTTCAAGAGCACACCCTCTGTTCAACCCTCTTAGCTGAACACATTCACACTCTGTGTCAATCTCTCTTCTAACCAGAACAGAAGACCACTTCACAAGATGTTCTAACATCAGCTGGGACATCCTTCATAACAGGACAAGGCACACCATCTGATAGTCTTCAGATATCACTGAGTCACCGGGTTGATCAAGAAGAACCCAGACATACATTGGGACATATGCATTTTCATCCCATTACAAGAGATAATCTTCCATAGATAGCTCAGAACTCCTACCACAAGCTCCAATGGATGAATAGAAAACACCTCCTTTAGTCTTCAACTTACTACTTTTCTGCTCAAAAGTAATTTGTCTCAGACTTTCCTCAAGAATAATCAGCTGCCATATGGATTATCTTGATTCTTCGAACTCACTCCTGAGATAGACCAAATGCCACTGGTTGATTACCTCCTTCATGAATCCTCATATGACAAGGTCAAATGCTGCTTTTTGACCTCTCCAAGTTTATCAGACTTCTCCCAAAGATATTCTGACCTTCCAAGTGAGACTTGAACTTCAAGCTTTTTGAAGTATCCAATCTACAACCCTGTAGACCTTTCTATCTCAAGTTGATGTGCCACTTCACCAACTAAGAATCTGATGTTGAACCAAATGTCACAACATTGTGTTTTGACATCCAGCTGTTGAATTCAGCTCCTTCTTCTGCCACTTGAAAGAACTTCCTCCCTTCACAGAACAAGAGTTCAATGTTCTCATAGACTTGATTGTGGAACCAAGTTTGAGTAAACAACCTCCATCCTGCAGGTTTGCAGTTAAGTCATCCAAGCTCACACCTTGATGAATCCCTGCTTCTTCTCCAAAGACATCAGACACTCTGATGTATGAGTCTTCAGAAGGACCAGTTAGAAACTAACCCTTCAGCTCTACCAAGGATTCCACATCCTAAGGCAAGGCTGTTTCCATGATGTCAAGACTGCTGCCACTTGTTCTTGACTTCACAGTGTGCATAAGCTAATGCACTTCCTTACCTAGATCAGAAATAAACTGATCCAAGTAACCACCATCAAGACTATGATGTCTTCTTCTTCTTGTACATACCAAGGCTGAACATGTTTCTTGCCAGGAAACCTTTTCAGAGATCATATGCTTTTGCTGCCACCAAAGAGATAGATCATAAGCCAATGTACTGTCCTTCCTGTGATTCTGCACAGGGTCTTGAAGAAGTGATGTTCCAACATCTTTAAGAACATCAGTTATCTTGAGCTCCAAGGATAATCAATTAAACACTTGCACTTGGCACAAGTAGACATTGATCTTAAATCCTTTCCCAATCATCCCTTCAGATACTTCCACCATAAGAATACTTTGAAAATACTCTTCTTGTGTCAACATCTTCTGCTTGCAAGCACCTAGACAATTTTGAAAGTCTTCCCAGATTAAATTCATCCTTAGGAATGAGAGAGATGAATTCTTCCTTGCAAATGTGTCACACAACCACCAGAACCCATGTGACACAGGTCAACAGCCAACCAGACCCTAGGCTGACCAGACTTGAGGAGGTTAACCAAAACTCCCCCTCAACTTAACAATCATGGATACTCCACACCAATATCCATGCATTGTACACATATGTCTCAACATGACATACACTATCCCTACCAGTGGCAACTAACTCCTCCAATCAGACTCCAGCTGACCATAAGTACTAGTGAGACACACAATACCAGTCGATAGTAGTTATGCATTGCCAGGGCATACTACTTCAACCAACCTCTGCATCTTCATATTCTTACTCCTTGACAGAACTGCCACTTCTGCACGTGGTGTTTGAATAACATGATTCATGGTTCCAATCCTCGTAGATGATACAGCACTCAGGTTACCCCATTATTGACTGCTAACATCCAGGGGACTTGTCTTCCAACACAGCATAGTACTTCAGGGAACACCTATCCAGCCCTGCTCAATCTACAGGAATATGCCAAACAGCAGGAGATTGCACACTGCCACATCTCAACCAGCTCATCTTTTAGAGATCAGACTTCTAAAGGTGACCTTCTTGAGCACACATACAGTTGACCCTTCCCTTGTCAACTTAGCACACACAGATGTCTCCTCTTCCAGGTCAGGAGTAGGTTCCAAACAGAAGTATCCCTTTGTTTGATACCTAAAAACATCTGCTCTTCAACCAGTAGCTGCATACTTGTTGAACAACATGTTCTAACATCGCATAGAACATTAGTTCCACCTCCTTGGAACAAACCTTCCTTGAAGGTCTTCAAGGTCTTCATACACCCTACTCAAGTGAGTAAAAGAATCAGTGATTAAGTGATTCTTACCATCCTGAAGTGAGAACGTCATGATGAGTGGACTTGAGGGGACTCAAGTATCTTTGACATCTTCAATAGATTATGATGAGATCTTGAATACAGCAGCCTTACATCCACATGAGGGGAAACAACATCAGAGTTTGAGTTTTGCCAGGTATTATGCAGCGGAAATCATAATACAACTCAACCTATGAACACACACTTTACCAGATCAGCCTCCAAGACCATACCACGTTTGAATGTGATTCAATACTGGCACAGCTGTCCCACACACAGGCCAATTGCCACCCTCCAAAGACAGGTACACACCATTCCTGTCATGAACAGTCCATCCACCTACTTCAAGGGACCATTCAGGGAAAGTACAGAACCTTTCACAGGTTCCAACATTAGTACTACCATAACTTCTTGCAAGATACCAGAAAGTATCACCCATGGATCTCATCCAGAGACAGAACAGGATGCCTGCTCTGATACCAATTGAAATTCTGGTGTAGTCAGAATTCAGATGTTATCCACCACGACATGACATCTGATCTAACATTGTAACTAATACAGCAAGATAGTTATTAGCCACTGTACTAATATGCACAGGTTCACAGATGTCACGACATCTCATTCTATGTCGCCCTAGAATGTAAGAACCCCTGGTTCTGTGCTTCAGGAAGAAAGACTCAACAGAAGTCAAACCTAGCACTCACTTCAGTTGTTTTCTTCCATAGTTATCAGCATGATGTCTTACTGTTGATTTGAACATCATCTGTTACAGCATTACATGTTTACCTTATTTTATAACTGGCACAATTATAACATGCAAAAGGTAAATACACAAGTAATTGTTAACCCAGTTCAGTCCAACATGACCTACATCTGGGGGCTACCAAGCCAGGAAGAAGATCCACTATTAGTAGTATCAATTCAGAGTTAAACTCCCCCGTTTACAACTCATCACTTAATCCCTACCCAATGCAATCTATACCTAGGAACTCCTAGATAGAAACCTCCAGTTTCCATTCCTATCACTACAAATACAATGTAATGTGCAAACACCTTGAACTTGCTTCACAGCTTCATTCAAGAACATAATCACTCTTGCCTACAGGCTTTGAGTGACAAACACTCTCAGGTTTACCACTGAGAGACACATGGTAACCTTCCCACAGATTGGGAGGTTTACCTTACACACACCCCTAAAAATTCATTCTAAGAGGCTTACAAAGACTAGATTACAATCAACTATTTATAACCTAATCACCCAAGTGGATTTGGGCCTTCAGAAATCGCAGCAAACTTCTCCTTTGCTGTTACAACATCAGCAGAAACTTTCTGCTACAAACAAGGTCTTCAATCTTTTAGTTCCTAAAATATCTCCAAATTTAGTTCCTAAAATATCTCCATATTTAGTTCCTAAAATATCTCCACATTTAGTTCCTAAAATATCTCAAGACCTCCACAAATAATGCCACATAGGATTCTAACTAATTTCCACATATTAGTGTGCTAACAAATAGGCTATTTGTTAGGTTCCTTAATTGTAGCTTGGTTGTTGGTTTCCTGGATTTTCTCTAAGCTGTTGACTTCTTGAAGAATAGCCCAAGAAAAAGCTGAAACAGAAAACTGCACAACCTACAATTTAGCATATGCTGTCAGGCATGAATGTCACGACATTCAGCTTGACATCAAGGTCCATATGCTGAGTCTGTTTTTCCAGAAAACAGACTGTACAATTTTGCTGACCTGTACAGGATCAAAATGACCATACTACAGTAACAGCTTACATTAATAAATGTCAAAGTGTCCAACTTAACATTTACACATTTGGCCTTAAGTTAGTTCTGTTATTCTCTTGAAGAACAAACTAAGTTACATGCTGAAGTATAGCAGAACACCACTCTGCCTAATCTTCAGTAGCTGCTGTCAATGATGAATGTCATAACATCCAGTTTGACATTCAGTCAGTAGGCCTTATGCCAGGTCTGGTTCTTCCTTGATAACCAGACTGCAAATGCATACTAAGTTCTAACAGAACTTCTGTTCCTTAGTATCTGTTGACAGGTATGAATGTCACAACATTCAATAATCCTGTGTTAGCTAGTCCTGCAGTAACTACAATGTAGTCACATATACATGTCATGACATCAGTCAAGACATTAGTGTTTTACCATATAATGCAGCCAATTAAACACCTACAGTTGTGAAGGCTTTCGATGGGTCTCGCAAAACTATGATTGGGGAAGTTGATCTCCCAATCAAGATCGGACCAAGTTATTTTCAGATTACCTTCCAGGTTATGGACATTCACCCATCGTATAGTTGTCTCTTAGGTAGACCATGGATTCACGAGGCAGGCGCCGTGACGTCCACCCTACACCAGAAATTGAAATTCGTGAAAAACAAGAAGCTGGTGGTGGTAGGGGGAGAAAAGGCTCTCCTGGTTAGCCATTTGTCTTCCTTCTCTTATATAGATGTTGAGGTTGAAATTGGAACTCCTTTCCAAGCTTTATCTATAGCTGAGCCTATTGAGAAGAGAACTCTTTCATTTGCTTCCTACAAAGATGCAAAGTTGGCCATTCAGCGTGGTACAACCACTGGTTTAGGAAAAATGATTGAGTTAGAAGACAACGAGTTCCGGGCTGGCATAGGTTTTTCTTCTGGTACTTTCAACAAGCAAGGGTTATTCAAGAGTGGAGGTTTCATCCACACTGGTCTAGATGAGGAGGTTGCTGCTGTCTTAGAAGAAGATACAAAGGATTTTGGCAATATTGTCATCCCTGGAGGGGTCTGCAACAATTGGGTCGTTGTGGATATTCCAACAATTGTCCATAAGTCAACGTGATGATCACTTTGTTTAAAAACTCTTCTCCCATGCCAAAAGGAGGAGTGATGACATTGATGGCGCATAAAAACAATGATATTTTCATTCAATAAATTCATGTTAAATGTTTGTTTTTCCATTTATTTTCCCTTTTTGCTTTTGCATGAAATTGGTGATCACATAAAACCCTAAAAAATAGAATAAAATCGATCTTTTTCATATGCATAATGATTTGCCTTGTTTGATTTCTAAAAGCTTTTCATATCCAAAATCATTATGCAGGTTGATTTCTAAACCCATTGAACATAATGACCCAACACCATCTCCCAATTTTGAATTCCCTGTATTTGAGACAGAGGAAGATGATGTTGAAGAGATTCCTGATGAGATCACCCGGCTACTTGAGCATGAAGAGAATATCATTCAGCCACATCTTGAGAATCTGGAAACAGTCAACTTGGGGTCTGAAGATTGTGTGCGAGAGGTAAAGATTGGGGGACTTCTGGAAGAATCTGTTAAGAAGGGGTTGATTAAGTTGGTACGAGAATATGTTGACGTCTTTGCCTGGTCATATGAAGACATGCCTGGTCTAGATACTGATATTGTGCAACATTTCCTACCTCTAAAGCCTGAGTGCATGCATGTAAAGCAAAAGTTCAGAAGAACTCATCCTGATATGGCAGTGAAGATCAAAGAGGAAGTTCAGAGGCAAATTGATGTGGGGTTCCTGGTGACTTCTATATATCCTCAATGGGTGGCCAATATTGTGCCCGTGCCTAAGAAAGATTGAAAAGTCCGGATGTGTGTGGAATATAGAGACTTGAATAAAGCTAGTCCAAAAGATGATTTCCCTCTACCACATATTGATATGTTGGTAGACAATACAACTAAATTCAAAGTCTTCTCGTTTACGGGTGGATTTTTCGGATATAATCAGATTAAAATGGCATCCGAGGATATGGAGAAGACAACATTCATCACACCTTGGGGAACATTCTGTTATCGAGTGATGCCCTTCGGTTTGAAGAACGCCGAAGCCATGTATCAATGAGCTATGACCACCTTGTTTCATGATATGATGCATAAGGAGATTGAGGTGTACGTTGACGATATGATCGTTAAGTCAATATTAGAGGTTGTACTCCCAGTAGAGGTGGAGATCCCATCAATGAGAGTCTTGATGGAAGCCAAGTTGACTGATGCTGAATGGGTTCAGGGTCGTTATGACCAACTGAACTTGATAGAAGAAAAGAGATTGACTGCCATGTGCCATGGTCAGTTATATCAGCAGAGAATGAAGAAAGCTTTTGATAAGAAGGTCAAGCCTCGTGTGTTTCGAGAAGGTGACCTTGTGCTCAAGAAAGTCTTGTCTTTCGCGCCCGATTCCAGGGGCAAGTGGACTCCAAACTATGAAGGTTCGTATGTTGTTAAGAGAGCCTTTTTAGGCGGTGCTTTGATACTTACAACTATGGATGGGGAGGATTTCACTCGTCCTGTGAATTCAGATGCAGTCAAGAAATACTTCGCCTAAAAATAAAAACAGAATAGCTCGCTAAGTTGGAAACCCGAAAGGGCGGCTTAGGCAAAAATGAGCGTCTTGGTGGATTGAAAACCCGAAAGGGCGATCCAGTCAAAAGTTAGAGACGCAAAAGATATATAATAATGATATATGTATCTCGCTAGATTGAGTACCTCATCCTGGGGCAATCTAGGCAAAAATTAGGGATTTGGCAAGTAACTGCATCCTGACAAGACTTTGTTCTACAACTGTCGTCCGTCAGAGATCCTTGCTCATTATCAGCCAAAGCTTCAAATACATCGGATTCAGAATTGGTGGAGAAATGGTTATTATGTTCAATGTAGCCCTTTTCCAATATATATCACCAATTTCAAATTTGTAAAGATCTATGGAGTCTTGCCATTCACAGATTACCATTCTATCTAATAAATTTGAGCCTTTTATCCAATTATTGGCACTCTTATCTGTTTCTATTCAACAAATGTTTTGCATGTTTTGATTGAGAAAATATCATTGTTTTAAACAATCAAATTTTTCATAATTTGTTTTTAAGCAAAGTGAACATTCACAATGACGAAAGGATACTTAGGAGATCCTCAGTGCTCTCTCCCAAGGGTGGTACGATCCCCAACAGGGTAAGAGTTTTGTCCATATTCCTGGCATGACTGTATCTCCTCCCTCCGGAACCTTTTGTGGTTTATCCTACCAAGTGGATTGCTTGTTGAGAGTTACCTCTCTTCCCTTCAGCAGAGTAGCAATCTTTCTTCCTCAGCAGCTTGGATCTTTTTGGGCAAGAGCGGTATTTGGTGGTTGATCCTGATAAATCCTTTATCTCCTCGGATAGATTCCCCAGTAGAGTTGTTGGTGTGGTGGACCTTGTCTGTGGTAACTCTCGTCCCCAACTAAAATGATTGATGATTCATCCCCTGCAAAGTTCTTTGCTTCCTGGTATCTCTGATCCCCAACAGATTGGATACTCCCCGGTGAACTTGACTTTCTCTCTTGAGATGTAGTACCGGGTGGTTGATTCCTGGACCTGGTTGTGTTAGATATGTCTGTCTGTCAGCATACATCATACATAAACCACGCATATTCATGCATAATTATAACATTCAGATATTCATGTTGCATTCTTGGCCATATATCGTTGTTTGTTGTCTCCTGCTATTTGGTGACATACTTCCCCGAGCAGATCTGTGTGTCTGATCTCTCCATATAGAGTCAGCTCCATAAGCAGAAAGCGTTTATCCTTTCTTCCATATTCCCCACCGGGTTATATCCTCGTGGATGTTGATTGTTTTTGTTCCTTCCTAACACATATACTGGGATGGTTTTCCCCATTGAGTTATATTCTCACCGGGACAAGTCTTGATTTGGTGTGCCTATCTAGTTTGATCCTAGATCGGTCTCTTGAGACTCTTTTCCTGTTTCCCCGTGGTAAATGAATAATTTCTCAATAATTAGTAATTATTATCCTCGGCGGAGTCTGCGGTTCTCTACCCTCATACCGGTAGTTGTAAACCCTATTTCTTCCCTTTTTGCAGAGTAACTATTTTTGCTCATCTTTAATTGGTGTCAGTTATCTTCATCCAATATTCGATAATGATATCTCCTCATTTGCTTGGATAATTGCCCTGATTACGCAATTTATCCTCAGCGGGTCATCTCTCGTCTACCTTGTTGTTGTTGGTAACGATTGTTCCTCCCTTGAATTGGTCATCATTATATACCTAGTTTCGGTATCCCGATGCCTTTTCTTTTCGGTCGATTTATCCTTTATTAACCCAGTAGCCGATTGTGGATAATCGTCCATGCGAGTATATTATCTATGTTCTGACGGTAATAGATAGTATATCTCATGCACTCTCGGGTCTGAAGCCTTTTGTTCTTCCCCTTTGTGGAGTCAAATATCCATCCTGTAATCGAGTTTTCTTTTAGCCCTCTTTTGGATGATGAGTGTTTTGGGAATATTCCCCAATTCACGCCTTGGTTGGTCACCTATTATATGCCCTGTAACCGGTATCCCTGGTGTCCCTTCCTCTCTGATCCCTATTATGACTTTTTGTCCCCTGTGGAGCCAGAATCCCTGAGTTGAAGTATACCTTTTAGGTTTTCCTCAGACGTTTTGAAGATTTGATATCTCTCACCCTTATACCGGTCTTGGATATTCATCTCTTCCTGAGCATGTTGTATCCCTCATACCTGGCATTCAGATCACATGTCTCCTTGAGCTTATTACCTAGTAACCGGTAATACCTCGTCCCGCTGCTTCCCCAGAAGTGTCCTTGTGGACATCCCCAGCGAAGTCCCTTAGTGGATTGTTTTTATCTGGATTTTATCCGAAGTATCCGCTGTGGATAGTTTTTTGTTGTATTGGCATATTCCCCAATACATGCATCTTCGAGTCAGCTTGAGTCTTTCCATTGGATCTTTTCCCACTTGGAATTTTGTTCCCCACGCTTTGAGTCGTGATCTGCTCGCGCATTTTTATCCCTTTTCTATCCCCAGGAGAGTCCCCAGGGTCTTGGTCTGATGGAGTGAATTGCTCATATGGATTATCAGTGGCTTCTGAATTCTTTGCTTTTGTGGACACATATCTCCACAGAGTGCTACCATTTTTCATACCTACATTTGCATCATGAGGTCTCTTAGGGAGCAAAATTCGTCTCTTTGTTATTATTTAAGCCCATTCTACCACGTCGAGACGAAGATTTTAACCTTCACTTCTCCGGCTAGAATGACCTTAAATAGAGGCATCTGTAAGACCCCAATTTTGACCCTAAGATCCCTCATGGCATCATAACATTGCATTTGCATTGCCTCAAGGATCTTTAGCATCTTGGTTCCCTTTGCCTTTGGGTGGGACTCCTTGTGATTGGTTTGAGATCACCAAGCATGCTTGAATTATACATCATTGTTTCTCTTACTTTTGTTTACTAACCAAAAGCACAAAAATGTGTCACTAACATCTTTTGTTTGAAGCTTGAGTATCATCCAAGACACTTTGTGGATTCTATTTAGATGATCAGTCAACACAAGGGAATGGCTTGAGATACTTCCAACAGGTTCAAATGGGGTCTATTCGTCAGTCAAAACGTTAATCTTGAAGGAGCAAAAGTTTGTTCATGAGCTGTCATGCTCGCTAGGCGAGCAGAATGGGTCGCCTAGCGAGTCCCAAGAAAAGCCACCAGAATCACCTACGCTCAGAGGAATTTCTTTAACTGTCATGCTCGCTAGGCGAAGCCCACGTGTTTAAAAAAAAAAAGAACCAAAAACGAAAAACGAAAAAAAAAAATAAAAAAACGAAAAAAAAAATAAATAAATAAAAAAAAATATAACAGAATATTTTTGGACTTGGGCCTCTCTCATTTGAGCCCACAGGTCTACAAAAATCAGGTTATAAATTCAGAGTTTCAGTGAAACAAAAGAATTCTATTCCTATTACCCTGACAGAGAAAAAGATAGTGAGAGAAGAGCTAACAGAGTTCAGAGCAACCTCCAGAGACTGAAGGGAACTCATCGGCAAAGAACCAATTCCCTCTCATATAAACCCTAAGAGTGCTTTGCAAACCCAACCGGGCAATTCAATTTCATTCGATCTCTCCAGTCAGGTTTGCCTTATTCCCATTACTTTATGCTTTTAATTTGAATGCTCTGAATGTATGAGGTATTATGGGTGAATTTGATACCCTTTTGATGCATGTGTTTGACAAGAGGTTTAGGCCTCCTACCCTTGGTTGCTTTTTGTGAATTTTAATGGCATGATTCATGTGGTTACATTTTGATTTGGGGGCAACTCTTGATTACCCTATCTTGTTTCTCTAACCTGTTTGTTGAGTTTTGTTTTGTGAGGGCTCATATGAATCTTGCAGAGATGGCTTGCCTGGTGTTCCACTTTATTTATGGGATACCACCGGGAGATTTATTCCGATTACCTGTACTGACTGACTTTCTTTGATGGTGCTAGCTTGAGAGATCTCTGGGTTTCTTATCTCTTTAATTGCTGTTACTTTGGATCTTTATCCGTACGGTTGATCTCTCGATCCCTTTACTTTTCCCGCATGTTACCGATTTCTTAGGTTTCATATAGCCTCTCGTGGCATGTCATTTAAGGTAGCACGGTTCCTTCATCTAGGACTGCCTTTTTGCATGAGCATCCCTAAACACCCTAAACTCATTGATTTTTCTTCTCCTAAGAACACATTATCTCCTTCTACTACAGGCGAGTAAGTCTCAAAAGGTCGAGCATCCAGTAGATTGCGTAGTAACGTCGTTCACCCCAAAACACAACCCTTACCCCGTAGTTAGTCGAACTACGTTTCGCTCTGATTCTCATTCCAGATGAGATACGTAGGCATAAGATGCGATGTCTTACCGAGCACACTCCTCTTTAACCCATAGGTAGCCGAGCAACGAAGACTCTGATTCTCAGATTCAGATGAGATACGTATGCAGTGGATGCGACATCCGTGTGAGTCATTTTCTTTTGACCCTTCTTTTAGTAAGTAGTACATTAGATAAACATACACGCTTTTCTCATCCCTTCAATCATGTTTGCACAAATAAATTTTCAAAAAAAACATCAACCTTTGCAACAAATGTGAAAAGGGCTCCCTAGGAGTACCTAGGATGCTTTGGGTGCCTAATACCTTCCCATTGCATAACCAACCCCCTTACCCAGATCTCTGACACTTTTACTAGTTTTTGATTCGATAAAACTTTTAGGTTTTTGTTCGCTTTCTAACCTTTCCTTTGGATAAATAGAAGTGCGGTGGCGACTCGACTTGTATGATTTACCTTAGATTTAGTCAATATCTCTAATGGTAACGAATACCCCACTACAGAGTGCCACATTAATGATTGGTGAGGAACAACCACTAATTTTTTTTGGTCTTTCATGACTTCTTTGCCACTTTATGATGTGTGAGGAAGAAGATGTGGTTGAACCTCTTCATAGGAGGTGTATAGATGGAATGATTCTCGTAGAGGTGGAATAGTTCTCTTGAACTTAAAATGCATAACCGAACCAACTAAAACAAACTACCCTGCCCCTGGTTAAGCGTGAGGGTTTTTATTACAGAAATAAACACCTATTTCCAGGCTCAGAGGGGTTGACTAGGGATTAACTCCTTAACTCCTTGGTGTTTAGGATTTGAAATAATGTCTTACATCATCAACAAAGTTTTATTCGAAAGCATACATCGGTAATTTTGTGTATTTTATTTTCATCATTCTCTCTCCGATCTTTTCTTAAACAAAAGTGAATGGGAGAAGTATTGGCATTTCTTTTCGCGATAAAAATGGAAAAAATAGTGCATATGAAAGGAATGATTCAAAACATGCATGTTCATTTCATTATTATTACCGTCTAAAACTTACAATTTTACAAGCAAGTCATATTTAAAAAACGAAGAAATTACAAATGAAAATGATAGCCTAATGATCGTCAACATTGCGAAAACTCTCTCAGGCTTGATTCATTGTTTGATTAGCCTTTTCACCCACCCAAAGGTTGAGGTCGACATATTCTCCATGGAAGGGTCAATAGTTCAATCTTCGTCATGATTTGACATAGAATCACCTGAGTCTTCTTCTTCAAGCTCTTCTAACATTGTGTCCTTAACTTCTACCGCATCTGAAAGACAGTCGTTGATTCTTTTTGTCTTTTTGTTTTGGAGCAGGCTCGTGTGATACATTCTTTTTGCCCTTTCTTTTAAAAAATCCCTAACTTTTTACTGGACCACTCTTTTCAGTTTTAAGTCCAACAGGATGATACCCTTTTTTGCCCAAGCTTCCCTTTCGGGTTTTTGACTCAGCATGCTCTTTTTCTCTTTTGTTTTTTTAGGCATATCTTTTTTATTGTGTCAGAGTTCACAGGGAGTGGAGACTCCTATCCATCTTTGTAAGAATCAAAGCTCCACCTTCTTTTCTATAAGGTTTAGTTGGTAAATCCTTGCTTGGACCCACTACCCCTTAACGGTGATAAAGGGAATAATGATTAAGATTTTGCGGTTGAGGGATAACATTATGATGGCCCACACTCACAGCCACATGTTCTTGATCTTTCTTTTTTTCATCAAAGATTGCAGGGCTATTATAACCTCTCATACTTTCTTTTTCAATTCGCTGAATTCACGTTTCAGAGCTTTTTGTCTTAGCACAAATTCTTCCATGACTTATAAGAATGAGTTTGATATGAGTGTGGAAGACCGCTTGGCTTTTATCTAGGGGTGGCGACAGTGTATGCATTAGGTATGAATTCAATGCAATAAAATGAATGTTATGAATGCAATATGTTGAGAGTTTTTATTTTAATAAATGCAATGCAACGCCATGTGTGGGCTTGGGAAATTGCGGATATAGAATCGTATGGATAATTTTTCAATAGAAAAACCTATATGGAAAGGCTTCTTACAATATGATAGATCTAAGTTTCTCTATCCAACCCCTCGCAAAGGTTAGCTCAAGGGTTTTGTTGTCTGTTTAAGAAAAACCTAAGGGCATGGAACACAAATGAAACTTCATCATCATATCACGCTTAGCCAATTAATGATGAAATCCCAAAGGGTCTCCCTTAGCCAGAGCATCCGTATAGACCTAGTAAGATGTTCATCTTATAGTCCATTCAAAGTCTCAATATTCTGGTTCTAGAATAGGTCCCTATAGTCATTGACCAAAGTTTTGTTATAAATATGGGCTAGCCAACTCATGATGAGATCTTTGAGCTGATCTACTCTAGGTGGAATTATCGTAAAAAAACCTTGTTGGGATGTGTATCCCATTGGGTAATACTAGACAACCCCTTACTTGAGTTTGTGTTTCTTCTCGAGCTCGGGTGTAGAGGTTATTCTCAAACAATAATCCAAAACCCACAATATTATATAAGATACAAGATAAAATTAAATAAGAAAAATAAAAATAAAGTAGAAAATAAAAAAAATAATAAAACAAAAAAACAAAAACAAAATCAAAAACCCTAGAACTAAAGGATAAACTTGGCTCTCTTTATAGTAATTTTTCAGGCAGAGTCGCCAGCTGTCGCGGCGCGAAAAATACTCGAGCGTATAAACACTCAAAATAGACATAGAGTAATCGTAGAAGTTTTTATTTGAAGGAAACCTCGATAAACCCCTTAAAGTAAGAAAACATGGCCATCGCAGCTATAAGACCCCAATTTTGAGCCCTAAGATCCGTCATGCCATCTCAAAGCTTTGCATTGCCATTGGAACCACACCTTGGTATTCTCCTCACCTATCATTCATTGGGTTTTCATTGGGAGAGATCAACAATCATATTTGATTGTATCATATTTTATTTTATTTGTTTACTAGCCAAAATACAAAAATATGTCTAGTATAACTTTTTTTCTTTTGTAGGTAGTGTGTATGTCCATTTGTGCCTCACCAATGGGTTTGAGACCCTCAATGAAAGATGTAAAGAAATAAAAGGTACACATTTGTTATAAACATCATATATGTTTCCCATTGTTATTTATTTTTCATTTTGATCAAGAGTTCACAAGAGTTTGAAGCTTGTCTGTCAAGGAAGCCCTAATTCATTTAGGTATCTTGTGTACCTTCCTTAGTAAGTTTCTTCAAAATTTGGTCAAAGATATAAAGGTATACTTCATTTTAAATCATCATAATCATATATGATCCTCCATGAGCCCCAAGAGCAAAGGAACTTCAAGTGTGCAAGTTGATTCAAGGAAGTTGACTAGAAAAGTCAACTGGTCAAATCTAAGGTTTCCTAGACCCTATCTCCTAAAATATTTGTCATATGAAAATGATTCCAAGATAAAAGTTACTATTTATGACATTACAAACATATTTCATGTTGTCCTTAAGATCTAATTCTTCTTTTAAAGTCATTCTTTATGGTGAAATATTATAGGTCATTTTGTATGTGCCCTAGATAGAAGGTCAACTTCCAAGAACCATAACTTCCTCATTTTTTATGATATGAAGATGATCCAAGTTTCATGATTAATTTCAAGATGACTTATTAAACTTTTCTTCTTTTATAAAGATCAAATTCTACTTGAAAGATCATGTACCATGAGGAAACATTATAAGTCCATTTTGGTCCTCACCATTGAACAAACAAATTTCCTCAACTTCTCAAACCCATAACTCCATCATCCAAACTCCAAATGGTGCCAAATTTGTGATAAAATTGAATAGAATTGAAATATATACAATGTTTTATAAGGATATAAGTTCATTTGAAGGTCACATTAAAAGTTATTCAAGGTGGAAAGAGGGTTCATTTGGTTTATAACTTAGAAAAATTTCTAAGTATGTTTGATACCTCCATCTTCAAGGCCAACTTTCTCCATGTTCCAAGATTAAAATTGAAAAAGTCACAACATTAAAGTTGTTCCTCATGATGAGAGATTTCCAAATAGTCTAAGATCACTTTATTTGGATGAGAAATGAGGGACTTGCACATGAGTTCTTTCCATGGCTTCTTTTGGCAAGATTTGAACTTCAAACATGGTACAACTTTGCATGGCCATATGTGATGACTTCAGCAACTTCCTTGCATGAATTAGAGTGAATTTCAATCATGAATTGGTTTTGAATACACAGCCATCCACCCATGCACCCATGCACCAAGAATTGCTCAATTTCATTCAAATTTGGAAAGGTGTAAACATCAATTTCTTGGACTATAAATCAAAGCACATTTGCTCAGAATTGAAGGAGAACCCTGCCCAAGCTTTACCAGCCATTGCCATAGTTTCATTCCATTGAACTCTTTGAAGATTTCTTTGAAATCAAGTTTTTGTTCATCTCAGGTTTGTGAACAAAAACTCTAAAGGTTCATCCCTTTTTCCATTCCATTGAACTTCTGCAAGTAAGAGGAAGAGAAATCGCCAAGAATTACATCAAGATCAAGGCTCGGAAGCTGCTCCCAGAAGTTGAATTTTATCAAACTTCATTTCTTCGATTATCCCTAAATACTCTAGATCTGAACTCAATTTTGTGATGGTTGAAGTCCTACCAATGTAGGCAATGTGATTGAGTTATTTTGAGCTTGATTCGAAGCAACTCAGGTTGAACACCTCAGTTTTCATCTCCACTTTTCTAATTATAGAGTGAGAGATGGAACAAATGGAGGTGATATTCATGACCCTTGCAATTTTTACTTTAAAATGATGTATGATCCATCAATTTCTGTGCAAGTTCATGGTTGATAGTCTAGTGACCCTCACCGGAAATGATGACCGAAGCTAGGGCTCCGGTGGTGTTGTGGCAACGCCCTCACCCTTGGATCTCACTTCCATCTTTTAATCTGGACCCTTGTTTTTGATTACCACACGTGTGCTTGCATTGATTGTGGTACTTGTGGAGCGCGCACATTTGACGATCAAATCTGCCACTTCAATTAATGAGGGAGATCTGATGGCTCTTGCTTTTTCTGTTTTATTTTATTTTCTAAAATGCTTTTTAAATAGTTTTTTCTTCCAAAATTCATTATAAATTCATTTTTGATTAAAAAATTATGGGACCAACACCAAAAACTCACAAATATTTTCTTCTTCCCATTTTTGATTTAAAATTAATTCTTGGATTAAGTTTGATATTTTTAGTGAATTTTGTGATTTTAAACTTGTTTTAATTAGTTTTTAATTACTTATGACTTTTGAAAAATGGCAAAAAAAAATAGTCAATGGTGCTTTGACCTTGCTTGACCTATGATAATTCCCTTGGCCACTTCTTTGATGTTTTGAAGGGGTTTTAGGTTTTTGATCTTTGAAAACTTATTTTTCTTCATTTTCAAACTGTTTTAAAATTGTTAAATTGATTTAATGCTTTGGTGAGCTTTTGTATTAACTTTGTGTTGACCTTACTTCTGTTTGGCCTTGGTCTTGGTTGAATTGGACCTTGACTTAGTCAATACCATTGGATTTAGGAGGTTGGTGAAGTTTAAAGCTTCATCCCTCAAGATGAATGAATGGTATTGATCAAGTAAGGTTCATCCCTTGACCAATTTGGGATCCCCTTCATTTCATCTTTCCATCTTCATCTCATTTATTCCCCAATCATCTCTTGGCCAATGACTTCTCATGGATCATTAGCTAGTTGATTCATCAATGACCTGGTGTCAGATGAATCAACATGAGCTTGATTGAGTTAGGCTCATCCCCTCTTGTTTTTGTGTGTGGTGTGCTTTAGGAGCTCGGTCTTGGATACCTTGTCTATAGCATGCATTAACACCAACATTATTATTGACCAACATCAGATAGGTATGGCTTCTACATAAGCCTACTTACGATTGCTTAACATAGCGCTAAATTTTCCTAAAGGCACAAACTAACACACTAACTTGACAACTAACATTTAATTTTATTTTCATTTACTTTAATGCAATTTAAATTCTCTCACTTTATCATTCCTTGTCATTTACATTCATGAAAATTATTTATGCTTCAGCCATTTGCTCTGTGCCCACTTGGGCCTATGGTTATGCTTCAGTCATTTTTATTTTTGCTCACTTGAGCCATTATATTTTGTGCTTGCGATCTTATTTTGTTTTTGGTCTTAGGACCTGAAAACACTTAATAAAAACAAAAACACTAAAAAACATATTGGTGGACTGTGGGATTTTTGTCTATGACTTGATTTGGACCTATAGACTTAGAGTAGACAACATTCCTGAGTTATGGAAGAAAACTTGGCCAATGCCAATAATTTGAGACCAAAAACATGGCCAATGCCATTCATCTAACATAAGCTTGAAAGCCTCCCTTTGGTTTATCTGATACACCATTTCTCTTTGTCTGAATTGTTATTATTTGATGTTTTCTTTTTGAGTATGTTTCAAGGGATTTTTCATCTGATACACATAAAGGACATTGAAGATTGCTTTCTTTGGAGTACTAGCTTGGATGTTTGGTTATCTTTATTTGATACCATTGGTTTTCCTATTAATTGCTTGGATGATTATTACTTTGTTGTTTTCTTGACAATCCAAAGGAAATGGGTTTCTATCTTACACTATTGTCTTATGGATGCTTCCTATGGGTTAAATCTTTTCAATTCAAAACTTTTAATCTTGTCTAGGATAGCCTCTTCATCTCCACCTCCTTCTTCTTTAATTTCAAAATCTCCTCCTCGTTTTCAAAACTTCTTTGCTTGTTGTTTTTCAACTTAGACTTGTTTTAATTAGTAGAAAACTTGGCCTTATGCCATTGTTTTTCAAACTATTTTCTTAATCAAACTTGTAAAAAGACTTAATCATATTAACTTTATTTTAAAAAAGACCAAAAATAATTAATAATCTCATCTAATAATTTTGGCCATTTGGTGCCTTTTTCCTTTTAAAATTTTCATAAAGAAAGCATTTAGATTTGAATTATCCTTAGTTGAGATATGATTCTCCCATTCCATGATATGTTGAGTGTAAGACTTTCCATTTACTAGGGGCTAGTTGCATACTTGTTGATTTAATCCAAGTTGGAGTCATCCCTCTTAAATGTTGTAAAGCCCTCATTATCGGTGGATGTTTTGTTGAGTATTCTCCCATTGATAACAGAAGATCTTTAAGCTTTTGTTAAAATGAATCCACCCATCTTTGAAATTTTTATCACAAACTACGAGGTTTTGATCCCTTATTTAGGTGGGTACGTAGGCATAAGACCAAAAGTCTTACGAAACACAAAATTTAAATAATGAATTCTTTTCTCATCCCCTCATTATTTTTTTAAGCAAACATGTTTTCAACCAAAACAAATACACGCAAAAAGGGCTCCCTAGGAGTACCTAGGACACTTTTGGTGCTAATACCTTCCCTCTGTGTAACCAACCCCCTTACTTATAATCTCTCACATTTTATTAGTTTCGATTTGAAAAATTCTTATCTATGTGTTTTGTTCGTTCTTTCTCCCTTTTCCTTTGGAAATAATAAAAGCGTAGTGGTGACTCTGGTTTCATTGACGTTGAGTTAACCAATAGCCTAGTGGTCACGAATTTACCGCTACAGGAAAAAAAGTGGCGACTCTGTTGGGGAGTAGTCCTAAGTGGGTTTAACCTACTTTTTGTGTGTATTATATTTGTTGATTATTTATGTTTGTATGTTTGTATATATTATATGTATGATACTTTCTGCCTGTTGTGCTTGGTGATCTCTGTGTGGTGAGATAAGTTCTATACCCGAACTTGAGTGCAACTTAATATAAGAGGATGGTATAGTCATGTTTGAATCATGTGGAGTAGTCTTTAACGACTTGGCTTGAGAATCCATCCACTCAGTGGAGACCCCTTTGGAGTTACTAGTGCCATACAAGTAAGTCGTGGATGACGACTTTGGGAACTTTTTAGAACATGCTCTATAGGTTTTATCCTTAGTACACTCCTTTGGGATAGTTCTAAACCCAACTCCATGCTCATGAATCGCAACAAACCCATTTGATTCTTGGTTGATCCGATCAGTTACCATCATATATCAATGGATCTTGGGTGTTTATAGGGTGAAAATCCTAATCCACCAAAATGGATGATTGATCTTGAAGATGACTTGATCCATCCCTTGACCTTTGTTTGTGTTTTCCTTGTGTGTGATCCCTTGTGTGTGATTGTTGCGTTCAGGCATACATGCATATCATATCATTCATCATAAAAAATAAATTTCAAGGAACTAAGGTCGTGTTTGCAAATATTATCAAACCATGGATTATGGACGAAGGAACACTAAGAAATACGGTTTCAGATGTCAAAATTTGAAAGAGTTAAGGAAGCTAGCATCCTTTGTAGTTGATCCCTTGGATTTCAAAGAACTTCATGGGAAGCTTTTGTCTATGCTGTCTACCGAGGTTGTTGAAGGACTCTTGAGCGTGTTGGTTCAGTTCTATGATCCTCTCTACCAGTGCTTCCCCTTTCCCGATTATCAACTTATGCCTATGTTGGAGGAGTATGCTTATCTCTTGGGTATACTCGTATTTGACAAGGTGTTTTTTAGTGGATTAGAGGAGATTCCGAAATCTCAAGTCATAGCTGATGCTCTTCATTTGAGGAAGTCCGAGATTGATGTAAATATGACAAAGAAAGGAGGTATCTGAGGTATGACTTTTGAGTTTCTGATTAGGAGAGCTGCCACTTTTGCTCAAGCTGGTAGTATGGACACCTTCGAGGCTATCTTCGTATTGCTTATCTATGGTCTAGCATTGTTCCCTAACATTGATAACTTTGTCAAAATTAATGTCATTAGAATCTTCTTGATTGGGAATCCTGTTCCAACTCTGTTGGATGACATGTACTTCTCTCTACATCTAAGGGATTCTAAAGGTAGTGGAATC
This sequence comes from Lathyrus oleraceus, assembly GCF_024323335.1. Lineage (NCBI taxonomy): Eukaryota > Viridiplantae > Streptophyta > Magnoliopsida > Fabales > Fabaceae > Lathyrus > Lathyrus oleraceus. The sequence goes on from NC_066584.1 coordinate 227,194,988, forward strand.
ATTGTGTGTTGCATCCCTCTTCTGTACTTGCCTCAGACACTAGTCTTCTTAGAGAACAAGCAATGTCTACGGTGGTCCCATATACATATGTCTCTCACTAATGATGATATTACTTGGTATGATTTTGTATATGATGGCGTCAAGATTATTGATGGTTATGGTAAATTCTCTAATGTGGAGTTGCAACTTGAGATGAAAGACAAGGATACACTCATTAAAATCCTCGAAGATAGTGAAGTTAAAAGAGAGAGAGGGCCAGAGGATTTATTTTCCTCTAGTATCCCCCAGTCTTCTGGTGCATGGAAGAAGATCGTCGATCATCTCATCACCGAGAAAGCTCATATGAAGACCGCTTACAAGTCAAAGATCAGATGCGTTTGAAAGATGTACATGCCTATAGACAATTCATCTGATGTAGTTGCTAAGGATCCTTAGGATTCTATTTTCCTTTTCTCTTGTATTTGTATTTTGGTTTCTGAAAGTTTACTCAATGTAATCCTTCCAAACATTATGAATAAAAATGAGATTTTACGGTCAATTCAAATTGTTATTATTGATTATTATTGTTGAAATATTTGCAAATAAGACTTTTTATGTTCCTTGAAAATAATAAAATCCAAAACATTGCATTCATGCATCATTTTCATCGTAAGTTTCTTGCATTTTAGCCCTTTGGCAATGTGTCTCATGATCTTCATCTTTGTATCAGTCAAGCTGACATATCATTACAACACTCGTGCTAATCATCAACACAAGATGGATCAATTAGAACAAGAAAATTGTTAACTCAAAGAGGAGGTTTCTAGACTTTATGCTCTTATGGAGTCTCTCATCATAACTCAGAGTCAAGCGGGTCAAGTTACTACAACTCCGCAACTACGGACACTTATCTCCGAGATTACCTCAATGCCCGTGTCTGTGGCTGCAGTCAACTAGTCTGCACACTTTATGCCTGCCGAATTTCCTTGGGGAATGCCTCAAAAATTTGTGCCTGAAGGTTATGCTCCTATCATTGCTCCTATGCCGACATCTCGCCTGGTCATGTCTACTCCTTCTCTTGTTGTGCATGTCATGCCTCGTGTTGAAGAAACTATCTACCATTCTGAGCCGTCTGAAGGCCCAGATATGTATGATAAGATGGATGAAATGAAAGATCAGTTTCAAGAGTTGAAGAAAGAAATAAAGACCCTAAGGGGAAAATATTTGTTTGGGAAGAGCGTTTCTGAGCTCTGCTTGGTGCCCAATGTGAAGATCCATGTTAAGTTTAAGGTCCCTGACTTTGAGAAATATAAGGGTGAGCACTTTCCCTATAAGGCATCTTGTGAAGTATGCCCGCAAGATGTCAACCCAAATAGACAACGAACAATTGCTCATTCATTATTTTCAGGATAGCTTGACTGGTGCCATTCTTCATTGGTAAATGGGTCTAGATAGCGGTAGTATTCGTACTTTCAATGACTTAGGTGAGGCCTTTGTCAAGCAGTATAAGTATAATGTGGATATGGCGCCTGATCGTGACCAACTTCGGTCTATGTCTTATAGAGATAAAGAGACATTTAAAGAATATGCCCAATGATGGAGAGAGCTAGTTGCTCAGATCATTCCTCCATTGGAAGAAAAAGAAATGAAGAAGATATTTATCAAGACTTTGAGTTCATTTTACTATGAGCGTATGATTGCTAGCGCTCCCAATGATTTCACTGAGATGGTGAACATGGCGATACGTCTAGAGGAAGGTGTCCGTGAGGGAAGATTGTCTAGAGAAGAAGCGTCATCCGATAAGAAGTATGGAAGTGGTTTCTCGAAAAATAAGGATGGAGAAGCTAATTCAGTAACTATGGAGAGGCGAAGGAAGCCTTATGTGAAGAAGAGTTCCAGATCTCATCAACAACATCATCAAGTGTCTTCCGTTATTCTAGTGTTTGCCAATAATTTTGTTGTTCAATCAGCACAACAACTATAAGAGGAAGAAGGTCACGTTTGACCCTATTCCGATGTCCTATGCCAAATTATATCCGTCTCTTATTGTCAAAAATCTGGTTCAGCCAAAAAGTCCTCTGCATATGCCTGAACCTCTGTCGTGGTGGTATAAGCCTGATCAACAATGTGGCTATCATCAAGGGGCATCAGGCCATGATATTGAGAATTGTTATCCGTTGAAATATGAGGTTCCACAATTGGTAAGAAGTTGGATGGTGTCCTTTGAGGACCGTGCGCCGAATGTTAAAGCCAATTTGTTACCTGTTCATGGAAACTCCTCTGTAAATATGATGAACGGTTGTCCCGATGAGTACAAAGTTTATGATGTCCGACGTATCCGAAGATCCTTGGTAGAGCTTCACAAAAATTTGTGTCAGATTAATGAATGCGAGCATGATCGTGATGGTTGTATCATTTGTAGTCTCAATCCACGTGGGTGCGTGATTGTGAAGAGGGATGTTCAAAGGTTAGTGGATGAAGGTATGATTCACATCCATAAAGCTAGGAATCTGGATGATGACGTGAATGTGTTTGTTCCAGTTTTCAAAACTCCTGAATTAATGGTGATTCAGTATGATAGCAGTAAGAGAAGCAATAGATTGGTATTGTCGTTAGTGATACGGTTGGCAGGCCCAGTCCTGTACAGATTTGATAAGGTTGTCCCTTACAAGTATGATGTTGATATGATCCAAGATGGGTAAGAGGTTCCTCTTCTCGCAGCTGCTTCAGTAGTAAGCATTACTGACATTGTCAAGGTAACCCAAAGCGGCCGAGTGTTCAGTCTGATATTCCTGAAGGCTGTTGAGAATGTCGTGGTTGGAAAGAAGGTCGAGGTGGTTGTTCCTTTGTGTGATCCCGTTAACACTCAGATCTGGAAGTCAGGTTATCCCAGCGGTTTGAAGATTAAGGATGATAATGATGAAGTACTTCGTCTGATAAAGAAGAGCGAGCTTAACGTCATGGAGCAGCTACTCCAGACACCCTCCAAGATTTCTGTTTTATCTCTATTGATGAATTTTGAAGCACAGCGTGAGGCTTTGCAAAAAGTGCTTGAGCAAGCCTACGTTAAAGATGATGTTACGGTTGATCAGTTTGATCACATCGTTACTAACATTACTTCGTGCCACAATCTGAGTTTTTATGATGAGGAGCTTCTAAAAGAAGGTAGTGTAGTGGTAAATTCATGATTATCAAGCTATGGATAAGCTAGACATCGAATAACAAGAGTCGCCACCACGCTTTTATTAATTCCAAGGTAAAATGGAAAAAGTACGAACAAAACCCAAAAGTAAGAAGTTTTCAAATCAAAACTAATAAAATGTCAGAGATTACAGGTAAGGGGGTTGGTTACACAGAGGGAAGGTGTTAGCACCCAAAGTATCCTAGGTACTCCTAGGGAGCCCTTTTTGTGTGCATATGTATTTGATACAAAAATGATGTTTATAAACAAATAGAATGGGGGGATAAGAAAAGAATTCATTAATTATATTTTTGTGTTTGACAAGCCCTTCGGACTCGTGTCTACGTACCAACATGAAAATGAGGGATCAAACCTCATAGTTCGTGATACAAATTTCAAAGTGGATGCATTGTTTTTAACATAAGTTAAGTTTGAAAGGCATAAAGGCCAAAAAATGATTTGAATGAGTTGGTTCTTTTTGGCTTTTTGAAAGTTTAAGTCAAGTATAGTTAAGTTTATTTACAAATTTGATTTAAGAAAAGAAGTTTAAAAATGCAATGGCATAAGGCCAAAGTTTCTATCTTTTTGCAAAGTGGTCAAAGTTTAGAACAAAATAAGTTCAATCAAAGACGATTTTAAAAAGGGAGGGAGAGATTTTGAAATTAAAGAAATATGGAGAAGATGAAGAGACTAATCCTATATACGAAATTAAAAGTCAAGAGTTGAAAAGATCTGACCAATGGGTAGCAATCCAATAAACAAGAATGTCAATAGAAACCCAGAATTCCCTTGGACATTTAGAATCAAGCAACACACAAATGCACAATTATATTATCTTGAAGAGAAAAGGCATCAAATAAAGATAGCCACATCCAAGCTTTAATCACTCCATGATCTTCTTGAAAGTTACCCATGTAACAGATGAATTTTACAAGTCACATGTTCAAAATAACAGCTTCACAATGATCATGTTGCAGGTGAACTCAGATGGATCTTGAATGATGTATCAGATGAAGTTTCAAATTACAAGCACTTAGTTTCACAGAAAGTTGGCATTGACCAAGTCCTTTAGCATAGGAATGTTGCCTAAGTTCTAAGTCCATTTGTCCAAGATCAAGCCATCAGTCCACACAAAAGTTTTTTAGGGTTTTTGTTGTTATTATGTACTTTAATGGTCAAAGACCACACAAACAAGCAAAGTATATACAAACAAGATATATCACACAATATGGTCCAAGTGGACAAAGTGAAAATTGCATTAACATAAACAATTAGAATGATATGAACAATGGCAAATGAATAAAGGCTAGAATTAAATGACATTAAAGTAAATAGCTTGAAATTAAAAGTTAGTTGTTAATGAGTTAGAAGTTAGTATTGTGTTGCTCTTGCTTTTCATTTTAAGACATTCTTTGGAGAACACTCAACCCACATATCACAAGCATGGATCCTTGAACCAAGACATCTTCCAAAGGAAGGAAAAGAGGCCAAGTTTCCACACAATACCATGAAAGAGAGGAGACTTACAATCTCACTAACTAGAATGCTATGCCTCTTGTGTCACAAATTTAGCGCTATGTTAAGAAATTGTTATTGGACTTACGTAGACGTCATAACTATTTGAGGTCGGACAATAGAATTTTGGTGTTAATGCATGTTTGAGCCATAGTATAATAGACTATGCTCATGAAACATACCACACACAAAAAGAGATATGCAAAAGAGGTGGCCTAATCTCATCCATACTCATGTTAATTTTTCAATCAACTAGCTTTAGGACTTTGAGATATCATAGACCAAATGAGATGAATGCATAAAGAAGGGGAATGAGATGAAGAGGGAGGGGAATGAATCAAAACTCAAATTGGTCAAAGGAGGACTTTTACCAAATTAATATCATCCATTCATTTTGGGAGATGGAATGTACATTCCATCAATCCCCTTAATCCAATGATATTAACTTGACAAAGTCAAATCAACCTTGACCAAGGCCCAACAACAAGAGTCAAACACAACCAAGTCATCACAATTGGTCAACAAAATTATTTGGCATTTATTGAAATTAAACATACTAAAATAAGGCATTTAAATTAAATATGGTTTGTCAAATTCCTAAAACCTCATCAAAACACCAAATAAATGGCCATGAGATTTATCATATCTTAAACAAGGTCAAAGGACCTTGGAGAAAAAATTTCAGAATTTTTAAAGACTTAAAAGTATTTTTAAACCATTAAAAATAAACACAAAATCAATTAAATCATGAAAAATATTAATAATGATCCAAAAAATAATTTTAATTCAGAATATGAAAGAGGAAATTATTTGAATTTTTTGGGTGAAACTCTCATATTTTTTGGACCAATATTAAAATTAATATGAATTAATAAAAATAAAAAGAATAAAAGAAAACCAGAAAATAACAAAAAAACATGGACCACTTGATCTCCCTCATTAATTGAGGTGGCAGATCAAGTGGTCCTCAACGCACTTTCCACCATGGACTTAAGTCAATGCGCCACAGGGATGGTAATCAGAACCAACGCGTGAGATTAAAATAATTTGAACCAGATTAATGGCTCTGAACACTTCCAGCGCATCGCCGTAGTCCAAAGGCCAATCATCTTCTCCGGTGACCCTGGCCGGACTGGTTCACTCATCACCATCAAGAAAATGAAAAAGGAGGACATGATCTGAAAGAAAAAAATGGCGTAGAGCACGGATCTGAACTCAATTTTAACTAACTCCATATATATAGAAAGATATGAGGAGTTGAATTTCGAGGTGTGTCAACTGGGTTGCTTCGATTTAACCTAAGAGCAACTCAATCTTCTTGCCTACATTGGTAGGATTTCAGACAACCAAAGATCCAAGAGAATTGAGTGGAATTGAGAGAGAATCGAAGAGATGAAATTTTCTGGAAATACCTTCAATGCAGGTCTGGATTCACTTGTTCTTGCTTTGGCTCGTGCTTGATCTTGCTCAGGATGCGTGCAGAAGTAGATTAGAATGCACAATAGGTCTTGGATCCCTGGAGTTTTGAATCTTAAAACAGTGAGATTCAAACTCAATTTCCAAAGGAAATTCTCAGGATTATCCTCTCAAATGGAAGGGTTTGGTTTTTGGGATCAAAGCTGGCGTGAAGGAGTCCTCAATTCTGAGCATATGGTGCTCTATTTATAGTTGAATCACATGATATTTGCACCTTACAATTAAGTTTCCAAAATTGGCAATGAGTGATGCATGTGCGCATGGGCGTGTACAGGCCCATGAGATCATTCCATTTGATCCATAATTGAGTGTGAACAAGTCTGAAATCAAATTGGAGTGCTAGGCAATTGTACATGGAAACTTGAAGTTTGATTTTTGCGAAATGGTGATGGAATGTTCAAGCCATGCGCAGCCCTAGCAAATCTTATCCAAAATGGATGAAATTAGACTCTCTCGAAAGATTAGATCAAGAGGCGCAACTTTCATGGTCAACACTTTTTCATTTGGAGAATGGAACATGGAGAATTTTGAGGTGGAAGTTTGGAAATTTCAACATGTTGAAATTTTTTCTAAGTGTCAAGCCATATATCTCAATATTCCACCTTGCTTAACTTTTTATGTGAGCTTCGAATGAGAAACGTGTATTCATCAAAGTTGTAGCTCTTTCAAAGACCTTAAAAATGGTCACCAATTTCATGTCACATAATGTATAGGTAAAAAATCACTTGTTCAATGGTATAGGTAAAAAATGACCTATAATGTAACCTCATATCACATGCTCATAAAAGTTGAATTAGCTCTCGCTCCAAACATCAAAGTTGAAGTAGACATCTTGAATTTGATTTTGCAACTTGGAAATATTTCATCTCATAAAAATTGAGCAAGTTATGGCCTTGGGAAGTTGACTTTCAAATTAGGGTTTAGACAAAATGACCTATAATATTTCAACATAGAAAATGATTTTCCAAGAAAAAATAGCTCTAGGTCTCAACATGAAAGTTGTTTGGAATTTCATATAGAGTAACGTTTCTCTTGGAATGATTTCCATATGGTGAAAATTGTAGGATATAGGGTCTAGGGAGACCCAATTTTGATAAGATGAATTCATCTGGCCAACCACCATAAACCAACTTGCTATCCTTCAATTCTTTGGACTTTCTTGGCTCATGGTTGATCATATATGCATAATATGATGAATTTTGAAGTGTCCCTTGAGAATTTTGATCAATTGGTGAGATAGCTTGTTGGAGAAGTTACTCAAGATACCCAGTCAAACTAGGGTTTCCAAGTCAAACCACCCACAAACTCCTGAAGAAAACTTGATCAATATAACATGTAGGAATCAATGGAACTCATATATGATGCTCATAACCATTCTTGGATCAATTCATGGTTGTGCTCTTTTTCATGAGGATCTCAAACCCTAGATATGAACTTGATGAATCAATGGTGATCATGCCCTACCTACAAAAAAATTAGGCAAATGCAAAGACATATTTTTGTATTTTGGTTAGTAAAATAATAATATACAAGTATGATACAATCACATGGTGCTTGGTGATCTCCCACAAAACAAACCCAAAGAAAGAGGGGTAAGGAGGATGCCAAGGGGTGATCCCAATGCTAATGCTTATGATGAAATTACATGAGGGATCTTAGGGTCAAAATTGGGGTCTTACAGCTGCCCCTATTTAAGGGCATTCTAACTAAGGAGGCGAAGGTTAAAATCTTCATGTCGACTCAGTAGAATGGGCTTAAATAACAACATATAGAAACAAATTTTGGTCCCTAAGAGACCCCATGATGTATATGATATAAATGTAAAAGTTAATGCCGTATGGGGAAACATTGCCACAAAGGAAAAGAAATCAGAGAGATCGAAAGTCCACAGGAGTATAATATATTCCGTAAGGAAAACTCACTGGGGAAATAGAGACTCTGGGGGAAAAGGAGTTATGCGTAGGCCAGGCTACAACTTAAAACTACTGAGGGACTTGAGGAATTCCATACAATCATGGAAAGACTCAGCCGGGAAACAACAACATCTATAGGGGATACAAGTAAGGCAGGATAAAACTGAGATACTTGAATCATGCAGGGGAAAAGCGATTTCACTAAGGAAATATGCACTCAACTCGACCGGGGAAGAAATAAACTTCAACACAGGAGTAGCAGAAATCTATTATCTACTACCTGTTACTGGGTGAGGAGATAATAAAGATCTGACAGAGAGAACATTCGTCATCGGTTAGGATGAACATATCAAGGATGACTCACTGAAAACCCACAGGAAGGAGTATTCATTACCGGTTACTGGGTAAGAATAGCCTTGTTGGGGAGAACTACCAAAAATAGGCTTTACAACTACCAATTACTGGGTAGAAGACCAAAGGTGAGAGTATCTGTCATCGGTTAGGATGAACATATCAAGGATAAACTTAACACGGAAGAAAATCCGTCATCGGTTAAGATGAACATATCAAGGATAGACTTCCCTAGGAAATGTCAAGAAGGATACCTGTCATCGGTTAAGATGAACATATCAAGGATAAACCAACTAAACAAAAAGTAGGAATTACATCTATCGAATGTTGGATAGAAGACTAACAAATAGAAAATCTGTCACTAGTTAGGATGAACATATCAAGGATAGAATCCGTGAGGAGAGAAAATAGGAATTACATCTATCAGTTACTGGATAAATACCATCAAAGAGATAACCCGTCACCGGTTAGGATGAACATATCAAGGATTAACTCTGCGAAGGGGATGAAAAGAAGGATTTACAACTACCGATTACTAGGTAGAATACCAAAGGTGAGAGTATCCGTCATCGGTTAGGATGAACATATCAAGGATAAAATCAGGCAGGGGAGAGAAAGATAGCTGTCATCGTCTAGGATGAACATATCAAGGATATACTTTCTAGGGAACAGATTCACTAGGGACTCTACTGAGGAGAAAAGTAGGGGTACTTTTGCTGGGTATTGGGCAAGAAGTAGCAAACTGCAAACCAAGAAGAATATTACCAGTTACTAGGCAATAAATTCTTAGGAGACTCGAAGCATCTATCTAGGTAAAAGCTAGACAGAAACAATGAATCAAGACTCAACCTAATGAGGATATAACTCAAGGGGAGTGATTCTATCCAGATAAACAACTGGAAAGGAGATTGAAGTAATAATCATCCACGAGGAAACAAACTCAGTGGGGAAGATGAGAAAGGTTAAAGTCTTTCTGCCTAAGGGGCTGACGCTCTACAATTGAGGGAGGACAGACATCGAACTTTGTATGGGGATAAAGTATCGCCATACAGATAATGAGAATCTCTAATCAAATATGACAACGCAAATATGCAAATTATGAAATTATATGAATGTATATGTATATGTATATGTATATATATGATGATTATGCTGACAAAACGATCACAAAGGATACAAAGGTGTCGCAAAGAAATTGAATCATCGGTACAATCCTTGGTCAATCCACAAAAAGAGGGAAACAACTGCTGGAGAACAGAGAAATCAATAATCCAAAGGCTCAAATCTAGCTGAGGGAGGAGTTCTGTTGAGGAGAGGCGAAATTATCGAGTCTACAAGGAATTTTAGGTCTACGCCATATTAAATGGGAGACAACCATACAGAAGATAAACACAAAACAGCTGCTCAGAAACCCGGAGGAAACTCTGACTGGGAGCGAGTCGGATGGCGACCGGTGGGGAAACCAGTGCGATCTACTGGGAAGACGTCTTACTCTGTTGAAGCATCGACCCTGTTGAGGAAATGCAGAAACACTGCCGGGAAATAACACGCCGCAAGGTACTTAATCAATCAACTTAGCTGGGAAAAGAATCAGAACTCTACTAGGGAACAAACACTTCGTAGGGGAACCGGACCAACACAAACGACTAGGGATACCCCAAGGGTCAACTGCTTGGGGATCCTCCGATGTTTAGCACTTAAGGACTTGCTGCTCTTTGAAGTGCTGTTGATACTTCTTCTTTTAATTTTCTTTGAAAATTTCTTGTTTTTATATGTTTTAAGAAAAATATTTTGATTAAAAATTTTAAATTTTCAAAATGATCATAATAAAATTTAAACTATTGGCTTAAGTAAATAAGAGTAGAAACAATTGGACAAAAGCTAAACTTTATTTAATGGGATGGTAGTTTTTAAATGACAAGACTCTATAGATTTTTACAAAGTTGAAAATGGTAATTTACATGGAAAAGGGTTACATTGAATACAATGATCTCTAATCCTTCTACCAACTCTTGATATTCATTGTGCTCTTGTCCACTACTGGGATGATGAATCAACGTCAACCCTTATGCTCATAAAGTCTTTCCAAAAATTGGGTGATCAGTAGACTGCAGTTACTTGCCATAATCCCTAATTTTTGCATAAGTTGCCCCAAGGTGGGGTACTTAACTTATCGGGAAATTCTTTCTGTTTTTATGTCTCTAACTTTTGCCTGGATCGCCCTTTAGGGTTTTCAATCCACCAAGACGCTCATTTTTGCCTAAGTCGCCCTTTCGGGTTTTCAACTTAGTGAGTTGTTCTTTTCTTTTTAGGCGAAGTATTTCTTGACTGCATTTGCATTCATGTGACGAGTGAACTCTTCACCATCCATAGTTGTAAGAATCGAAGCACCGCCTGAAAAGGCTCTCTTAACAACATACGGGCCTTCATAATTAGGAGTCCATTTTCCCCTAGAATCTAGTTTGAACGACAAGATCTTCTTGAGCACAAGGTCACCTTCTCTAAACACACGAGGTCTGACCTTATTATCAAAAGCTTTCTTCATTCTCTACTGATATAACTCACCTTGACACATGGCGGTCAATCTCTTCTCTTCAATCAAATTCAGTTGATCAAACCTGGTCTGGCGCCATTCAGCCTTAGTCAACTTAGCTTCCATGAGCACGCGCAATGAAGGAATCTCAACCTCTACGGGAGCACTGCTTCCATACCATACACAAGTGAGAAAGGGGTTGCCCCTGTTGAAGTGTGGATGGATGTTCGATACCCGTGCAAAACAAATGGGAGCATCTCATTCCAATCCTTATACATGACAACCACCTTCTGAATAATCTTCTTAATGTTCCTATTCGCATCTCCAACGGTCCCATTCATCTTAGGTCTGTAGGGAGAAGAATTATGATGTGTAATCTTGAAGTCTTTGCAAAGAGCTTCCACCATATTGTTATTCTAGTTCGATCCATTATCAGTAATGATCTTACTTGACACACCATAACAGCATACGATCTGATTCTTGATAAACCTCATAACAACTTGCTTGGTTACATTTGCGTATGATGTCGCTTCAACATATTTTGTGAAGTAGTCAATTGCCACCAAAATGAAACGATGCCTATTTGAAACTTTGGGTTCAATCATCCCAATCATATCAATTCCCCACATGGAGAAGGGCCATGTGGAAGAGATAACATTCAAAAGTGTCGGAGGAACATGAATCTTATCAGCATAAATTTGACACTTGTGGCACTTCTTCACAAATTTTCTACAGTCAGATTCCATTGTCATCCAATAATAACCTGCTCGCAACATCTTCTTCGCCATTGCATGTCCATTGGAATGAGTACCAAAGGAACCTTCATGCACTTCAGTCATCAACAAGTCTGCTTCATTTCTATCCACACATCTGAGCAAAGCCATGTCGAAGTTTCTCTTGTACAGTGTATCACCATTCAAGTAGAAATTACCGACTAATCTTCTCAAAGTCTTCTTATCTTTCACAGATGCCCAGGCGGGTAAATCTGACTTTCGAGGAAACATTTGATGTCGTAATACCACGACTTCTCGTCTTTGATTTCTTCAACAACAAACACATGAGCTGGCCTATAAAGACGTATCACAGACAAATTGGGAACTTCATTCCAATACTTCACTACAATCATTGATGCCAATGTTGCAAGAGCATCTGCCATCCGGTTTTCCTCTTGAGGGATACGATGAAACTCGACTTTTGTAAAGAAAGTTGAAATCCTCCTCGCATAATCTCTATATGGTATCAAACTGGGCTGATTCATCTCCCATTCACCTTTGATCTGATTCACAACCAAAGTTGAGTCTCCGAAGACATCCAAATACTTGATTATGAGATTCATGGCCTCTTCAAGCCCCATAATGCAAGCTTCATATTCTGCCATATTGTTTGTACACTTGAAAGTCAATCTAGCTGTAAATGGTAGATGCGTGCCTTGAGGGGTAATGATCACTGTCCCAATGCCATTTCCATATTGATTAATAGCTCCATCAAATACCACGCCCCAATGGGAACCAGGTTCTGGCCCTTCTTCAAGCAATGGTTCATCACAATCTTTCATTTTCAAGTATAAATTTCTTCATCCGAAAAGTCATAATGTACTGACTGGTAATCTTCAATTGGTTGGTGAGCCAAATGGTTAGCCAAGATACTACCTTTGATCGCTTTCTGAGATCGGTATTCGATATCATACTCTGATAACAACATCTGCCAACGAGCAATCCTCCCAGTTAAAGCAAGCTTCTCAAATATATACTTGATCAGATCCATTTTGGATATCAACCAAGTGGTATGATTCAACATATACTGATGCAAACGCTTAGCAGCCCAAGCCAATGCACAACAAGTCTTCTAAAGCATAGAATATCGAGTCTCACAGTCGGTGAACTTCTTACTGAGGTAGTAGATCGCACATTCTTTCTTTCCAGTCTCGTCTTGCTGACCAAGGACACAACCCATACTATCTTCAAGCATAGTCAAATACATGATCAACGGCCTTCCTTCAATAGGTGGAGACAAAATCGAAGGTTCAAGCAAATATTCCTTGATACTATCAAAAGCTTTCTGGCAGTCTTCGGTCCAATCACAAGACTGATCTTTCCGAGGAAGCCTGAACATAGGCGCACATGTGGCAGTCATGTGGGAAATGAATCTGGAAATATAATTTAAGCGGCCGAGAAAACCCCTGACTTGCTTCTCAGAGTTGGGCGCAGACATCTCTTGCATTGCTTTGACCTTGGCAGGATCAACTTCAATACCCTTCTCGCTGACAATAAAGCCCAACAACTTACCAGAACGAACACCAAAAGTACACTTATTTGGATTCAAGCGGAGTTTATACTTCCTCAAACGCTGGAATAGCTTCAACAAATGCTCAACATGTTCCTCTTCATCAATTGATTTAGCAATCATGTCATTGACATAAACCTCAATCTCTGTATGCATCAAATCATGAAAAAGAGTAGTCATTGCTCTCTGGTAAGTCACACCAGCATTCTTTATACTGAAAGGCATCACTCTATAACAGAATGTTCCCCAAGGTGTAATGAATGTGGTTTTCTCCATATCTTCGGGTGCCATTTTGATCTGATTATATTCGGAAAATCCATCCATAAACGAAAAGACTTTGAATTTAGCAGTATTGTCTACCAACATAGCAATGTGTGGCAGAGGGAAATCATCTTTCGGACTGGCCTTATTCAAATCTCTATACTCAACACACATGCGGACTTTTCCATCTTTCTTTGGCACATGCACAATATTGGCCACCCATTGTGGATACTCAACGGTCACAAGGAAACTGGCGTCAATCTGCTTCTGCACTTCCTCTTTGATCTTCACAGCCATATAAGGATGTGTTCTTCTCAACTTCTGCTTCACTGGCGGGCATTCTGGCTTCAACGGTAATCTATGCACCACAATCTCAGAATCCAAACCAGACATGTTTTGATAGGACCAAGCAAACACATATGAATACTCTCGAAGAAGATCAATCAACCCCTTCTTGACATCTGAACACAAGCGAGACCCAATCTTGACTTCATTCACATCATCCTCGGAACCCAAGTTGACAAGCTCAATCTGTTCTTCGAACGACTGAATGGTCTTTTCATCTTCCTCAAGAAGACGAGATAATTCATCACTCACTTCTACATCACTTTCCTCCTCGGCTTCAAACACAGGGAATTCAAAATTTGGAGAAGGAGAAGGATCATTGTATTCAATGGGGTTAGGAACCAACTTGCATAATGATTTGATATTTTGATTTTAGAGAAGTGAATATGTGACCAAATATTATGCAGATGGACAATTATATTGTTTATTTATGTTTTTTGTGATTATCATTTTCAGAATAAAACAAAAAGTAAAAATAAGACATCATAGATATGGATGAATAGAATTAATTTTATTAATGATCAATTTAAAAATGCCCAAACAATGTTCACTTCTCCTTTAGGCATAGGAGAAGGATTTTGAAAACATATAAAAGCAATTACGTAGATTGATGCAAAATAACAGGAACATCAATAGCAGTCCAATTGTTGCAAGCCTTTCCATGCATCACAAAATTGGTGTAGTCTTCCTCTTCGTCATCCTTAAGCACAACAACTAAGTGTTGTTCATTGCCATGAATGAACCCTCCACTACGGAAGCTAAGTTGCATATCTTCAGTCCTTGCAGTTGATGAACCTTTCTGGAACCCCAAACCGGTTTTGCCTTTATTGTCGGAGACCTCTACCATGCGCCCCCACTGTTCAAGATTGCCTTCTTCCACAATATTCTTAGCATCTTTCAACAAGGACATAGGTGCCCCAACTCTCTTTTCGACAGCAATAGATAAGGCTTGGAACGGAGTTCCAACCTCATCCTCAGCTTCAACATAGGAGAAAGATGACAAATGGATAACCAACAACACCTTTTCTCCTCCAACAATCACAAGCTTGCCAATTTTCACAAATTTGAGTTTCTGGTGCAAAGTTGAAGTAACAGCTCCTGCCTCATGGATCTATGGCCTCCCTAACAGGCAACTGTAGGTCGGGTGGATATCCATTACTTGAAAAGTAATTTAAAAATCACTCGAACCTATCTTAACTGGAAGGTCCACTTCACCAATAACTGTCTTGCGCGAACCGTCAAAGGCCTTGACAATTACACCATTGTGTCTCATAGGCGTTCCTTGGTATGAGAGCTTTGACAGAGTTTACTTTGGTAGCACATTCAGTGACGACCCGGTGTCAACAAGTACATTTGACAAAGCATCCTCTTTACAATTCATAGAAATGTGCAAAGCCAGATTATGGTTTCTGCCCTCCTCATGGAGCTCTTCATCACAGAAGCTAAGATTATTGCAAGAAGTGATGTTAACCATAATATGATCGAATTGGTCCACTGTAACATCATGTTTTACAAAAGCTTGTTCTAGAACTCTCTGTAGTGCTTCTCTGTGCGCTTCAGAATTCAGGAGCAGAGACAACACTGAGATTTTTGAGGGGGTTTAGAGCAGCTGCTCCACCACATTGAACTCACTCCTCTTGATTAACCGAAGTACCTTATCATCATCGTTAACTGTCAAATTGCTAGATTCACCAGACTTACCCTTTGAAACACCAACTGGATCTTCAACAGGCACTTCCACCTTCTTACTCACAACTGTTTCTTCCTTATCCTTTGGGAACACCGGCCTAAAAACACGACCACTGCGGGTCACCTTGGTAACATCAGCAATGCTCACCACAAAGCTAGTCGTAGGTAACAGAACCTCTTGACCACCCTCTATCATTGTAGCATTATATTGATATGGAACAACTTTATCAGATGAATACAGGACTGGGCCCGCTAACCGTATTACCAACGGTGATATTGATCTATTGCTGACATTGTTATTATTGTTGCTATCGTACTAGATTACCAATCTCTCTAGCTCCTTTAAAATGGGCACTATGACATTTACATCGTCCTCTATATGACGGGATTGAATAATTTGAATCATGCCTTCATCCATCATTCGCTGGATGTCCCTTTTCACAACTTCACAACCCCTCGGGTTAACACTACAAACAACACAATCATCATGGTCATGCTCACAATCACTTACCAAACAAACATCCTTATGCATATGCACCAAGTATCTTCGGATAAAACGCACATCTAAAACTTTAACTCGCCAGGACAACCATCCACCATATTCACAAAAGAATTCCCATGGGCGGGCAACGGATTTGCTTTCACATTCGGCGCACGGTCTTCGAAGGACACCATTCCACTGTTCATCAGCTTTTGAACCTCATACTTGAGTGGGTAGCAGTTCTCGATATCATGTCCGGGTGCTCCTTGATGAAAAGCACAACGGAGCTCAAGCTTATACCACCAAGGATGTGGTTCTGGAATCTGTGGCGGGTTTCTTGGTTGGATCGGGTTCTTGAGAACATAGGATGGATAGAATTCTGCATAAGACATAGGAATCGGGTCGAAAGAGACATTTTTCCTCTCAAAGTTTTGTTGATGATGATTGTTGGTAGTATTGTTGTTGTTGTAGGTGTTTGTTCGTTGTTGCGGTTGTTGTTGTTGACGTTGTTGTTGTTGAACT
The DNA here is from genome assembly GCF_024323335.1 of Lathyrus oleraceus. Classification (NCBI taxonomy): domain Eukaryota; kingdom Viridiplantae; phylum Streptophyta; class Magnoliopsida; order Fabales; family Fabaceae; genus Lathyrus; species Lathyrus oleraceus. Next base: position 227,211,517 of record NC_066584.1, read on the forward strand.
GATGTTGATTGTTGATTAGAAAACACATGGATAACGGAAGATACTTGGTGGTGATGCTGACGGGATGATTGATTCCTTCTGATCTGAGGCCTCCTCTGCCTCCCACTGCTTATTGCATTCGCTTCATTGTCCTTCTTCTTACTGAAATTGCTGCCATACCTCTTGCTCGTCGATGCCTCATCTTTTGACAAACGTCCCTCTCGAACTCCTTCCTCAAGCCTCATCCTCATGTTTACCATTTCGGTAAAGTCAATGGAGGCACTAGTAATCATTCGTTCATAATAAAATGAACTCAGAGTTTTCAGAGAGATCTTTATCATCTATTTTTCCTCCAAAGGAGGAGTGATCTGGGAAGCCAATTCCCTCAATCTCTGTGCATACTCTTTCAATGTCTCCTTATCCTTCTGAGACATAGACCTCAACTGGTCTCTATTAGGCGCCATGTCCACGTTGTTATTATACTGCTTGACAAAACCCTTTCCCAAGTCATTGAAAGTGAGAATGCTTGCACTATCCAACCCCATATACCAACGGAGCGCAGCACCGGTCACACTGTCTTGGAAATAGTGAATTAACAGTTGATCGTTGTCAGTTTGGGTAGACATCTTGTGGGCATACATCACAAGATGACTGAGTAGACATGTATTTCCTTTATACTTTTCAAAGTCAGGTACTTTGAACTTCATCGGGATATTGACGTTGGGCACTAAACACAACTCAGCAACACTCTTTCCAAACAAATCCTTATCCCTTAGCGTCTTCAATTCCTTGCGCAACTCAAGAAACTGATCTTTCATTTCATCCGTTTTCCCGTAGACATCCGGACCCTCAGACGAATCGGAGTGATATATGGTATCCTCTACACGAGGTAAGGTGTGCACAACGGGGGGTGGCACAGACATAACCAGACTAGATACCGGCATGGAAGCAAAAGTAGGCGCCAAGCCTTCGGGCATAAATTTGGACGGCATCCCCACGGGAATCCGGCAGGCATAATGGGTGCAAAATGAGCGGTAGCAGCAGGCATGGTAGAGGTAGCCACCTATGAAATAACTGTCCCCGCAGGAGGAGTTGCAGGCGTTAGAGAAGATTGACTCTAAGCAGCAAGAACTGACTCTATCATGGCAGTCAGGAGGGCGATCTCTTCCTTCAGCTCTTTGTTCTCTTTCTTTATATGCTCCATAATTTTGAAGTGATTGCGCGGGTGTTGTACTGGTGAGTCAGCTTGGCTAAAGCAAATAAGAAACATCAATGAGACATCTGGCGAAAGAGAAACCTGCTTATGCAAATGATGCATGAAATGCAATGCTTGATTATTTATTTTTGATTTCAAGGAACTTACTATATCATTTGCAAACATATATATCAATAATTGAAATAATTTTTATATGACCAAAAATCTCTTTTTATTTACATAATTGGAAGGATTACACTGAGTACAATTTCAGAAACCAAATGAAAAATACAAGAGAAAAGGAGACTAGTCATCCTAAGGATCCCTAACAACGTCAGAAGATCTGGCTGAAGGCGCGTACTTCCTTTGAATGCGACGGATCTTGCTCTCAAAAGAAGCCTTCATCTGAGTCTTCTCGAGGACAAGCTGGTCAACAATCTTCTTCCAAGCAACATAAGGTTGAGGCATGCTAGAAGATGAAACCTCTAGCTCTCTCTGTCTCTTTGTCACTCGGTCTTCAAGTAGCTCAATGAGTGCATCTTTGTCCTTAGATTCCAACTGCAACTCTTCATGCTTCTTTCTCAAAGTATGGAAACGCTCTTCCCACATGTCCTTCTCTTTCTTCATCTTGATGAGCGCATCTTCCAACTCCTCTACATCTTGGTTAGGGAGAGTTAATGGGTCAACCAAAACCATAGACATTGGTATTTCACAAGGATAAGGCATCTTCAACTCCAAAGATCTCTTCTTCACCCAAAGAGTGTAAGCTTCCAAAGCTACACAATTGCACGGACCAAGCTCGGATCTTCCTTTCCTATGCACATTATGCCAAGCATGCACAATCTTCTACTTCAAATGTTGGGGATCTTTACCCTCTTGATATAAAATACCTTCTAACAAAGTGTTTTAGGTTTGTCTCTCAAGGGGAACCCAAGCTGACGACGAGCCAAAGCAGGGTTTAGTTAATTCCTCCTTGTGTACCAATGAGAGGCACATTAGAGAATTCACCACAACTATCAATAATCTCCAAACTGCTTAAAGATGAATCATACCAAACTATATCATCATTAGTGAGAGACATAAGTATCTAAGACCACCTTAGACATTGTTTGTTCTCCACAAAAGCAGGTGTCTAAGGCAAGTGCAAAATAAACCACTTGTACAGAAGAGGAATGCAACAGAAGATAGTTCCACCACCCTTAGAATTCCTTAGATGCAAAGAGAAATACATATGACTCAATAAATTAGGCACAGGATTCCCAATCAAGAAAAGTCTAATGGCGTTAACATCAACAAAACCGTCAATGTTAGGGAACAAAGCTAATCCATAAATGAGAAAAACAAAGATAGCTTCAAAAGCATCCACACTACCGGCTTGAGCAAAAGCAGTAGCTTCCTTGATGAGGAAATCAGATGGAAACCCAAACAATCCTCCTTTCTTCACCTAATGAGCCTCTATCTCCGACTTCTTCAAGTGAAGAGCTTCAGCAAGATTAGATCAGGGAATCTCCTCCAATCCTCTAAAAGGCACTCTACTAGAAACAGGTATCCCCAAGAGATGAGAATACTCCTCCAATGTAGGCACAAGCTGAAAATCTGGGAAAGTGAAACAACGGTAAAGAGGATCATAGAACTGCACCAATACACTCAAGAGTCCTTCAACCACATCATCAGACAATATAGACAAAAGCTTCCCATGACGTTGTTTGAAGTCCAAGGGATCTAATACAAAAGATGCTAGCTTCCTTAACTCTTTCAAATCTGGACATCTGAAACTATACTTCTTAGTGTTCCTTCATCCATAATTCATGGTCTGAAAATATTTGAAAATAATACCTCAGTTCCTTGAAATTTTCGTGCGATGAATGTTATGATGCGCATGAATGCAAGAATCACAAATAAGGGATCACACACAAGGCAAACAAAGGTCAAGGGATGAATCAAGTCATCGTCAAGATCAATCATCCATTATGGTGGATTATGGTTTACACCTTATCAACACCCAAGTTCCATTGATATTGACAAGACTTGATTGGATCAACCAAAAATCAAGGGTTTGTTGTAAGTCACGAGCATGGAGTCTGGGTAAGAACCATCCCAAAGGAGTGAACTAAGGATGAAAAATTGTAGATCATGTGGTAAAAAGTTCCTAGAGTCTTAATTCCATCTATCGGATATTACAGGTTAAGATGACTGACTCATCGACCCATAATATTCTCAAGAGAAAGTCGTCTGAGTGTAGTATCGCGTAACAACTGTTATCAAGTCTACACTTGAACAGTTTCCACACTACGTCCTAAATAGGCCAAGAGGGGGTAAATGTTCTACGGTCCTCATCTTCTCGGACCAAAATTAGAGATAGTAATTCCTAACCACAAATACATGTGTGACATTTCCAAATCCAAAAGAGTCTCCACTGAGCAGATGGATCTCAAGCCAACTTGTTAAGGACTACTCCACACAAGTCGAACATGACTATACCATTCTCCTATCTTAATTGCACTGAAGTTTGGGTTAGAAATTATCTCACCACTCAAAGATCACAAAGCACAACTAGTAGATTATATCACACATACATATATACAAACATCACATTATACAAATATATACACACAAAAAGTAGGCTAAACCCACTGGAGACTACTCCCTAGTAGATTCGCCACTTAATTTTTGTAACGGTAAATTCATGACCATCAAGCTATGGATAAGCTAGACATCAAATAACAAGAGTCGCCACCACGCTTTTATTGTTTCGAAGGGAAAAGGGAAAAAGTACGAACAAAACCCAAAAGTAAGAAGTTTTCAAACCAAAACTAATAAAATGTTAGAGATTACAGGTAAGGGGGTTGGTTACACAGGGGGAAGGTGTTATTACCTAAAGTGTCCTAGGTACTCCTAGGGAGCCCTTTTTGTGTGCATATGTATTTGGTACAAAAATGATGTTTATAAACAAATAGAATGGGGGGATGAGAAAATAATTCATTAATTATATTTTTGTGTTTGACAAGCCCTTCGGACTCGTGCCTACATACCAACATAAAAATGAGGGATCAAAACCTCATAGTTCGTGATACAAATTTCAAAGTGGATGCATTATTTTTAAACAAAAATTAAGTTTGAAAGACACAAAGGCCTAAAAATGGTTTGAATGAGTTGGTTCTTTTTGGCTTTTTTAAAGTTTAAGTCAAGTATAGTTAAGTTTATTTACAAATTTGATTTAAGAAAAAAAGTTTTAAAATGCAATGGCATAAGGCCAAAGTTTTTATCTTTTTGCAAAGTGGTCAAAGTTTAGAACAAAATAAGTTCAATCAAAGAAGATTTTAAAAAGGGAGGGAGAGATTTTGAAATTAAAGAAATAGGGGTAAGATGAAAAGACTAATCCTATGCACAAAATTAAAAGTCAAGAGTTGAAAAGATATTATCAATGGGTAGCAATCCAATAGACAAGAATGTCAATAGAAACCCAGAATTCCCTTGGACATTTAGAATCAAGCAACACACAAATGCACAATTATATTATCTTGAAGAGCAAAGGCATCAAATAAAGATAGCGACATCCAAGATTTAATCACTCCATGATCTTCTTCAAATTAGCCCATGTAATAGATGAATTTTACAAGTCACATGTTCAAAATAACAGCTTCACAATGATCATGTTGCAGGTGAACTCAGAGGGATCTTCAATGATGTATAAGATGAAGTTTCAAATTACAAGCACTTGGTTTCAAAGAAATTTGGCATTTGCCAAGTCCTTTAGCATAGGAATGTTTCCTAAGTTCTAAGTCCATTTGTCCAAGATCAAGCCATCAGTCCACACAAACGTTTTTTTAGGGTTTTTGTTGTTATTATGTACATTAATGGTCAAAGACCACACAAACAAGCAAAGTATATACAAACAAGACATATCACACAATATGGTCCAAGTGGACAAAGTGAAAATTGAATTAACATAAACAATTAGAATGATATGAATAATGGAAAATGAATAAAGGCTAGAATTAAATGACATTAAAGTAAATGGCTTGAAATTAAAAGTTAGTTGTTAATGAGTTAGAAGTTAGTATTGTTTTGCTCTTGCTTTTCATTTTAAGACATTCTTTGGAGAACACTCAACCCACTTATCACAAGCATGGATCCTTGAGCCAAGACATCTTCCAAAGGAAGGAAAAAAGGCCAAGTTTCCATACAATACCATGAAAGAGGGGAGACTTACAATCACACTAACTAGAATTCTATGCCTTTTGTGTCACAAATTTAGCGCTATGTTAAGCAGTCGTAATTGGACTTATGTAGAAGTCACGACTATTTGAGGTCGGGCAATAGAATTTGGATGTAAATGCATGTTTGAGACATAGTATAATAGACTATGCTCATGAAACATACCACACACAAAGAGATATGCAAAAAAGGTGGCCTAATATCATCCATACTCATGTTATTTTTTCAATCAACTATCTTTAGGACTTTGAGATATCATAGACCAAATGATATGAATGCATAAAGAATTGGAATGAGATGAGGAGGGGGGGGGGATGGATCAAAACTCAAATTGGTCAAAGGAGGACTTTTACCAAATAAATATCATCCATTCATTTTGGGAGATGGAATGTACATTCCATCAATCCCCTATATCCAATGATATTAACTTGACAAAGTCAAATTAACCTTGACCAAGGCCAACAACAAGAGTCAAACACAAACAAGTCATCATAATTGGTCAACAAAATTATTTGGCATTTATTAAAATTAAAAATACTAAAATAAGGCATTTAAATTAAATATGATTTGTCAAATTCCTAAAACCTCATCAAAACACCAAATAAATAGCCATGAGATTTATCATAGGTCAAACAAGGTCAAAGGACCTTGGGGAAAGATTTTCAGAATTTTTAAAGACTGAAAGGTATTTTTAAACAATTAAAAATAAACACAAAATCAATTAAATCATGAAAAATATTAATAATGATCCAAAAATAATTTTAATTCAGAATATGAAAGAGGAAATTATTAGAAATTTTTTGGTGAAACTCTCATATTTTTTGGATCAATATTAAAATTAATATGAATTAATGAATTAATGAAAATAAAAGGAATAAAAGAAAATCAGAAAATAACAACAAAAACGTGGACGACTTGATCTCGCTCATTAATTGAGGTGGCAGATCAAGTGGTCCTCAGTGCGCTTTCCACCATGGACTTAATTCAATGCGCCACAGGGATGGTAATCAGAACCAACACGTGAGATTAAAACAATTTGAACCACCATGGATCAATGGCTCTGAAGACTTCTAGGGCATCGCCGGAGTCCAAAGGCCGATCATCTTCTCTGGTGACCCTGGTCGGACTGGTTCACTCATCACCATCAAGAAAATGAAAAAGGAGGACATGATCTGAAAGAAAAAATGGCGTAGAGCACGAATCTGACCTCAATTGTAACTAACTCCACATATATAGAAAGATATGAGGAGTTGAATTTCGAGGTGTGTCAACTGAGTTTCTTCAATTTGATCTCTAAGCAACTCAATCTTCTTGTGTACATTCGTAGGACTTCAGACAACCAAAGGTCCAAGAGAATTGAGTGGAATTGAGAGAGAGTCGAAGAGATGAAACTTTCTAGAGAATACCTTCAATGCAGGTATGGATTCACTTGTTCTTGCTTTGGCTCGTTCTTGATCTTGCTCAGGATGCTTGCAGAAGTAGATTAGAATGCACAAAAGGTCTTGGATCCCTGGAGTTTTGAATCTCAAAACAGTGAGATTCAAACTCAATTTCCAAAGGAAATTCTCAGGATTATCCTCTCAAATGGAAGGGTTTGGTGTTTAGGATCAAAGTTGGCGCGAAGGAGTCCTTTATTCTGAGCATATGGTGCTCTATTTATAGCTGAATCACATGATATTTGCACCTTATAATTGAGTTTCCAAAATTGGCAATGAGTGATGCATGTGTGCATGGGCGTGTACAGGCCCATGAGATCATTCCATTTAATCCATAATTGAGTGTGAACAAGTCTGAAATCAAATTGGAGTGCTAGGTAACTGTACATCGAAACTTGAAGTTTGAATTTTGCCAAATGATGATGCAATGTTCAAGCCATGCGCATCCCTAGCAAATCTTGTCCAAAATGGATGAAATTGGACTCTTTGGAAAGGTTAGATCAAGAGGAACAACTTTCATTTTCAACACTGTTTCATTTGGAGCTTGGAACATGGAGAATTTTAAGGTGGATGTTTGGAAATTTCAACATGTTGAAATTTTTTCTAAGTGTCAAGCCATATATCTCAATATTCCACCTTGCTTAACTTTTTATGTGAGCTTCAAATGAGAAAAGTGTCTTCATCAAAGTCGTAGATATTTTAAAGACCTTAAAAATGTTCACTAATTTAATGTCATTTGGATTTGGAATGATATGGATTTTTGATGTTTGGAAAAATCACTTGTTCAATGGTATAGGTCAAAAATGACCTATAATGTAACCTCATATCACATGATCATAAAAGTTGAATTAGCTCTCACTACAAACATAAAAGTTGAAGTAGACATATTTAATTTGATTATGCAACTTGGAAATCTTTCATCTCATAAAAATTTAGCAAGTTATAGCCTTGGGAAGTTGACTTTCAAATTAGGGTTTAGACAAAATGACCTATAATGTTTCAACATAGAAAATGATTTTCCAAGCAAAACTAGCTCTAGGTCTAAACATGAAAGTTGTTTGGAATGTCATTTAGAGTAATATTTCTCTTGGAATAATTTGCATAAGGTGAAAATTGCAGGATATAGGGTCTAGGGAGACCCAGTTTTGATCAGATGAATTCATCTGGCCAACCACCATCAACCAACTTGCTATCCTTCAATTATTTGGAATTTATTGGCTCATGGTTGATCATATATGCATAAGATGATGAACTTTGAAGTGTCCCTTGAGAAATTTGATCAATTGGTGAGATAGCTTGTTGGAGAAGTTACTCAAGATACCTAGTCAAACTAGGGTTTCCAAGGCAAATCACCCTCAAACTCCTGAAGAAAACTTGATCAATATAACATGTAGGAATCAATGGAACTCATATATGATGTTCATAACCATTATTGGATCAATTCATGGTTGTGCTCTTTGTCATGAGGGTCTCAAACCCTAGATATGAACTTGATGAATCAATGGTGATCATGCCCTACCTACAAAAAATTTAGGCAAATGCAAAGACATATTTTTGTATTTTGGTTAGTAAAATAATAATATACAAGTATGTTACAATCACATGGTTCTTGGTGATTTCTCCCAAAACAAACCCAATGAAAGAGGGGTAAGGAGGATGCCAAGGGGTGATCCAAATGCTAATGCTTATGATGAAATTGCATGAGGGATCTTAGGGTCCAAATTGGGGTCTTACAGGTAGGAATCATAATCTGAATCTCCATATATATATGAACTCTAAAGGGGATGCCTTTTCCAACGTCTTGGTATACACTGGTTCATCTTTGAACGTTCTACCCAAGTCTACCTTGGCTAGGCTATCTTATCAAGGAGCACCCATGAGATATAGTGGTGTGATTGTGAATGCGTTTGATGGTTCTCGCAAAACCGTAATTGGAGAAGTTGAAATCCCAATTAAGATTGGTAAGAGAGATTTCCAAATTACTTTCTAGGTAATGGATATCCACTCGGCCTATAGATGCTTATTGGGTAGGCCATGGATTCATGAAGAAGGTGATGTCACGTCAACTATACACCAAAAGCTCAAATTTTTCAAGAATGGGAAGCTTGTTATTGTTGGAGGTGAGAAGGCGTTGTTGGTGACCCACTTATCATCTTTCACATATGTTGAAGCCGAGGAAGCTGTTCGAACTCCATTCCAAGCTTTTTTTGTAGCTAAAGTGATCTAGAAGACTGGGGCATCCATGTCTTCTTTGAAAGATGTGCAAGAGATTGTTCAGGCTGGTGACACAGACAATTGGGGTTGTGTCGTGGAAGTGGTTGAGAACAAGAATTAGGACGGTTTGTGATTTGAGAAAGGGTCGTTCAAGAAGGAAGTCAAGGATATGCAACAAATTTTCCGTAACGGAGGATTCATCCACAAGGAAGAATAACACTTAGCTGTGATCCTTCATGAAGATGAAAATGAAGAAGAAGATGGTGCCAACTTTGTAACGCATGGACATATTTGCAACAATTGGGTTGTTGTTGATGTTCCTGTTATAATTCATCCTTCAAAGTTGCTTCTCAAACCCAATGAAAATAATGACTCTACTCCCTCTCTGAATTTTTATTTCCATGTCTTCAAAGATGAGGAAGAGAATGATAATGAAGACGTTTCTGATGAGTTATCCCGTTTGCTTGAGCACGAGGAAAGAACCATTCAATCGTTTCAAGAACAAATTGAGTTGGTCAACTTGGGTTCCGAAGATAATATCAAGGAGGTCAAGATTGGGTCACAACTTCATCCAGAGGTTAAGAAGGGGTTGGGTGAGCTTCTCCCAGAGTACTCTGATGTGTTTGCTTGGTCTTATCAAGACTTTCCAGGTCTTGATGCCGATATTGTGGAGCATAGATTGTTGTTGAAGCTAGAATATCCGCTAGTCAAGCAAAAGTTAAAAAGAACTCATCCTGACATGGGAGTGAAGATCAAGGAAGAAGTCCAAAAGCATATTGATGTCGGTTTCCTTGTTACCTTCGAATATCCTCAGTGGATGGCCAATATTGTGCCTGTTCCGAAAAAGGATGGAAAAGTTTGTATGTGCATCGACTATAGAGACTTGAATAAAGTTGGTCATAAGGATGATTTTCCTCTGCCATACATTGATATGTTAGTAGATAATACAGCTAAGTTCAATGTCTTCTCTTTTATGGATGGATTTTCCGGTTATAATCAGATAAAAATGGAACCCGAAGATATGGAGAAGACCATATTCATTACGCCTTGGGGAACATTATGCTATAGAGTGATGCCTTTTGTTTTGAAGAATACTGGTGCAGCGTACCAAAGAGCTCAAACCACTCTTTTCCATGATATGATACATAAAGAGATTAGGGTCTATATTGATGATATGATTGCCAAATCAAGGTCTGAAGATGAGCATGTTAAGCACTTATTGAAGTTATTCCAATGTTTGAGGAAGTACAAACTCTGCTTGAATCCCAATAAGTGTATATTTAGTGTCCGCTCTGGTAAGTTGTTGGGCTTTATTGTCAGTTAAAAGGTTATTGAAGTTGATCCTACCAAAGTCAAAGCAATACAAGAAATGTATGCTCCTAAAACTGAGAAGCAAGTCAGAGGTTTCTCGGCCCCTTGAACTATATTTCAAGATTTATATCACATATGACAGCCACATGTGCGCCTATATTAAAGCTCCTTCAGAAAAATAAGTATTGAGATTGGACCGAGGATTTCCAAAAAGCTTTTGATACTATTAAAGAATATCTTCTTGAGCCTCCGATTTTGTCTCCGCCTGTTGAAGGAAGACCATTGATCATGTATTTGATTGTGCTTGAAGAGAGTATGTGTTGTGTTCTTGGTCAGCAAGATGAATTTGGTAAGGAAGAATATGTTATTTACTACCTCAGTAAGAAGTTCACCAATTCTGAGTCTCGGTATTCTATGCTTGAGAAGACATGTTATGCTTTGGCTTGGGCTGCTAAGCGTTTGCGCTAGTATATGTTGAATTATACTACTTGGTTAATATCCAAGATGGATCCAATCAAGTACATATTTGAAAATCATGCTCTATCTGGGAGGATTTCTCGTTGGCAGATGTTGTTATCTGAGTATTATATTGAATACCGAGCTCAGAAAGCGATTAAAGGTAGTGCCTTGGATGACCATTTGGCTCACCAAACTATTGAAAGACTGTGATGAACCATTGCTTGAAGATAGGCCAGAACCTGGTTCCCGTTGGGGCATGGTATTTGATGGAGCTGTTAATTCATATGGTAATGGCATTGAGGTAGTGATTATTACTCCTCAAGGCACTCATTTTCCATTTACATCCAGATTGACCTTCAAATGTACGGATAATATGGATAAGTATGAAGCCTACGTTATGGGGCTTAAAGAAGCCATTGATCTTGGAATCAAATGTCTTGACATCTATGGAGATTCAACTTTGGTTGTTAACCAGATCAAAGGTGAATGGGAGACGAATCAACCCGGTTTTATACCATATAGAGATTATGCGAGGAGGATATCAACTTTCTTTACAAAGGTTGAGTTTCATCATATCCCTCGAGATGAAGATCGGATGTGAAATGCTCTTACAATGTTAGCTTCCATGATTATTGTGATTTTTTAGAATGAATTTCCTCAACCGACTGTAATGCACCTTGATAGGCCAACTCATGTATTTGCTATTAAAGAGATCAAAGATGATAATCCTTGGTACTATGATATTCAGTGTTTCCTCCAAAGTCATATTTACCTGCTTGAGGCATCTTTGAAAGACAAGAAGACTTTGAGAAGAATGGCTGGCAACTTTTACCTGAATGGTGATGTGCTTTACAAGAGAAACTTCGATATGGTTTTGATCAGATGCGTGGATAGACACGAAGCAGACTTATTGATGACTGAAATCCATGAAGGTTCCTTTGTTACTCATTCCAATGGACATCCTATGGCGAAGAAGATGTTGAGGGCAGGTTACTATTGGCTTACAATGGAATCTGACTGCTGCAAATACGTGAAGAAATGCCACAAGTATTAAATCTATGCGGATAAGATTCATGTTCCTCCGACACTTTTGAATATCATTTCCTCTCCATGGCCCTTCTACATGTGGGGCATTGATATGACTGACATGATAGAGCCCAGGGCATCAAATGGACATCGGTTCATTTTAGTGGCTATTGACTACTTCACGAAATGGGTTGAAGCGGCATCGTATGTTAATGTAACAAGTAAGTTGTTATGAGGTTTATCAAGAATTAGATCAGATGCCGATATGGTGTGCCAAGTAAGATCGTTATTGATAATGGGTCGAACTTGAATAACAATATGATGAAAGAGCTCTGCAAAGACTTCAAAATAGCACATCATAATTTTTCTCCCTATAAACCCAAGATGAATGGGGTTGTTGAAGCTGCAAATAAGAATATTAAGAAGATTACCTAAAAGATGGTTATGACGTAAAAATATTGGCATGAGATGCTCCCATTTGCTTTGCATGGGTACCGTACATCCGTCCGCACTTCGACAAAGGAAACCCCTTTCTCTCTTGTTTATGGCGTGGAAGTTATGCTCCTCATGAAGGTTGAGATCCCATCAATGTGTGTGTTGATGGAGTCCAAGTTGACCAAAGCTGAATGGTGTTAGACCAAGTTTGATCAGCTCAATTTAATCGAAGAAAAGAGATCGACTGCCATGCATCATGGTCAGTTATATCAGCAGAGAATGAAGAAATATTTTGACAAGAAGGTCAAACCTCGTGTGTCCTGAGAAGGTGACCTCGTGCTCAAGAAGATCTTATCTTTCAAACCTGATTCTAGGGGCAAGTGGACTCCTAATTATGAAGGCCCATATGTTGTCAAGAAAGCCTTCTCAGGTGGTGCATTGACTCTTACAACTATGGATGGTGAAGAGTTCACTCATCCTGTGAATGCCGATGCAATCAAGAAATACTTCGCCTACAAAAAGAAAAGAACAACTCACTAAGTTGAAAACTCGAAAGGGAGGCTTGGGAAAAATGAGTGTCTCGGTGGATTGAAAACCCGAAAGGGCGGTCCAGGAAAAAATTAGAGACATGAAACAGAAAAATTATCCTGGTAGATTGAGTTCACAACCTTGGGGAAATCTAGGAAAAAATTAGGGATTATGGCAAGTAACTGCATTCTGTTAGACCTGATCGTTAAAGCAACATTGCTAGTCATTTGGTTTTGATTCATCATTCTCAACCAAGGACAAAGCACAAGTGGATTTCAAAGTCGGTAGGGAGAGTAATGGTCATTGTATTCAATGTAGCCTTTTTCCATGTATATTACCATTTTCAAACTTTGTAAAGATCCATGGAGTCCTGCCCTTTGTGGACTACCATTCTATTAAATAAAATTGAGCCTTTATCCAATTGGTTGCTATTCTTATTTCTTTATGCTTAATAAAATTGCATTTTTATGATGATAATTTTTAAAATAATTAAATCAATGAATAACCATTTTTCTGAAATAATAAGGCATTTACTTTAAGAACATTGAATTCGAAAAAGGAATGTCAATAACAATCTGAGAACGGTAAGTCTTGACGTGTGAAGCATTGTTGCCTTCCCTAAGCAGTGTTTGGAGGTGTTTGATCCCTAAACAGTTTGTTGTTTATCCCTGGTAGAGCTGATGTGTTGTTCTCCTCGTAGTTCACCATCTTTCCCCAGCTGAGAGCCTTTATGGATTTTCATCCTCAGTATGCATATTTTATGATTGAACCCTGGATCTCCAGTAAAACCTTTATTTGGTTTTTATATCCCCAACACACCTTTATTTGGTTGTTGCATAGTCATTCCATTGTTTCTACCTTAGTGAGTTCCTGCCAGTCTGGTTGATATTTAGTACCTTGTAATTGGTTTATTTCTCAATTCCCCAAGAAGAGTCTCATGACTGATTTGTTTTCCTTTTAAGGAATATGTTTGTATCCTCGTGAGGCGCATGATTTTTCCTGACGAATTTTAATCCCTAGTGAAGTCCCCATATAGTTGATCTTAATTGAAGTATCTAGTTGGAGTATTTCTTCTCACTGGTTTCCCATTCAGAGTTTTGCCTCTTGTTGTGACATGGATTCCCCACAGAGTTTCCTCTTCTGGTGAAAGATCTCCCCGTTCAGATAGTATTTGATTCTGAGCAATATTGATGTGGTCGTCCCTTGTAGGGTTGTCTCCTATTTGATACTGTAGGATTGTCCCCCATATCTGATATATATATATATATATATATATATATATATATATATATATATATATATATATATATGTCCCTCGGCTTGAGATGTGGATCCTTAACAGATCTCTCTTATCCTTAGCATGTTGGTTGATATCCTCAACAATGCTTTCGTTTCATACAAATACCCAAGCTGTATTTTCTCCTCTCCCAGAGAGTTTGAGGTTTAATCAAGATCTTTGTCAATCATTGCTTATCCCTTAGCAGTTATCCCTCCTCTCCCGAGAGTCGAGTATTGAAGTTGGATTTGTTTTACTCCCTGTGACTGCTACTGATATATATTTTTCATTTCCTCTGAGTGCTGAGTCTTCAGTAGTTTTTGGTCAGATACATGTTCTCCATGTCTTTCCCCAACTAGAGTTGAGCATCGGATTTGGATTGTGATATCCCTAGCCTTCCTTGAGTACATCGTTGTATGCTATCGCAAGGGAATTGAATATTTAAAGATAGGATTTATATCCTCAAAGATTTATTTCCATCCCTAGAAGGTTCTCCAGTTGGTGTTCCCATCTTGTTGAGATTAATCGAGTATCTAGTTGTGATGATTGGATCTTCATGTTTATATCCTTTGTGCTTGTTTGTCAGCATAATAATATACATAGTCATGCATATACATGCATAATCATAGCATAAGATATCTTCATTTTTCATTTTTACGCATTGACCTGACTTTTATAATCCCCTGCTTTGGTGATATCATTTCCCCATGCAGATTTAATGTGTATGTCCTCCTTCAATGTAGAGTGCCAGCCCCTTAAGCAGAAAGAGGTTATCCTTTCTTCTTCTCCACTGAGTTATTTCCTCGTGGATGATTATTATTTATGTCTCCTCCCCAGTTCATTATCTGGATGGAACCACTCCCCTTGAGTTATATCGTCATTGGGTTGAGTCTTGTTTGACCGTTTCTTTCTAGTTTTTACCTAGATAGATCTTTTGGTCCTCTGAGAGTGTATTTCCCAGTAACTGGTAATATCCTTCTTGATGTTGAGTAATTTACCCGTGTTAATTTACCCAGTAACTGGTAAAAGGTAATTTACTTCTTTGATTTCCCCAGCGAACTTACTTTTCTTTTCCCCAGCAGATTATCATTGCTCAATTACCCAGTAACTGGTAATTGTTTATCCTTTTTGTCAGCTAGTCATTTTTTCTGTTATCTACCCAGTAACTGGTAGTTAACAAGAAATCTCATTGAATTTTTTTCCCAACAGTTTATCCTTGATATGTTACCTAGTAATTGGTAGCGGATATGCTCTTTGGTCTTCTACCCAGTAATTGGTAGTTGTGAATCCTACTCCTTGGTATTCTACCTAGTAATTGGTAGTTGTAAATCTTGATTTTGGTCTTCTACCGAGTAACTGGTAGTTGTAAGTCCTACTCCTTGGTCTTCTACCCAGTAATTGGTAGTTGTAAATCTTTCTTTTTGGTCTTCTATCCAGTAACTAGTAGTTGTAAATCCTGCTTTTTCATTTCCCCGGTAGGCTATCCTTACCCATTAACCGATAATGGATATTCCTACCTTTTGAGTATATTGCCCAGTAACTGGTAATATAACTTTTTCCCGTGGTTGATTATCTTTGTTAAGCTGCCCAGTAACTGGTAGTTGGTGATTCTTCCTCATTTTCCTCAACGAGTCATCCTTGATATGTTTCCCAGTAACTAGTAACGGATGTCCCTCTGCCCGAGTATATTATCTTCCGTTTTAAGCTACCTAGTAACATGTAGTAGATATTATATCTCTTTTACTCCTGTGTTGAGTCCGGGTTCATATCTCCTTGTGAGATCGAATATCCTTTCCCTAACGGATAATTTCCCGTTGTGTTGGTGGTATCCCGTCGCATGAAGATTGTTCTCCAACCCGAGTCTTTCCACTAATTTATTTTCATGGAAATCCCCTCGCGTCTCCAACAGTTTTTAAGTCATAGCCTAGTCTACACATAGCTTATTATCCCCAGAGTCTTTGTCCCCTCAGTGAGTTTTCCTTATGGAATTTATTGTGCTCCTGTGGACTTTCAGTTTCTTCTGTATTCTTTTCCTTTGTGGCAATATATCTCCCACGAAGATTATATTTTACATTCATATCATATGCATCATGAGATATCTTAGGGACCAAAATTTGTTTCTTGTTAATATTTAAGTCCATTCTACTGCATTGATATGAAGATTTTAACCTTCACATCTCCGGATAGAATGACCTTAAATAGGGGCAGCTGTAAGACTCCAATTTTCACCCCTAAGATCCCTCATTCCATCTAATAGCTTTGCATTGACATTTGGATCACACCTTGGTATTCTCCTCACCTATCATTCATTGGTTTGCATTGCGAGAGATCACCAAGCATATTTGATTGTATCATACTTTATTTTCTTTGTTTACTAACCAAAATACAAAAATAAGTCTAGTATAACTTTGTTTCTTTTGTAGGTAGTGTGTGTGTCCATCTGTGCCTCGCCAATCCCATAACTAGTGTTGGAGACCCTCAATGCAAGATATGAATAAACCAAAGGTCCACATTGGTTCTAAATATCGTATATGGATCCCATTTTTCTTTATTTGTCATTTTAATCAAGAGTTCATCAAGATTTTGAAACTTGTCTATCAAGGAAACCCTAATTCATCTAGGTATCTTGTGTGTCTTCCTCAGCAAATTTCTTTAACGTTTGGTAAAAGGTATCAAGGGATACTTCACTTTACATAATAATAAGCATATTTGATCCTCCATGATCCCCTAAGAACAAAGTAAATTCAAGTGTGCAAGTTGATTCAAGGAAGTTGACTAGAAAAGTCAACTAGTTAAATCTAGGGTTTCCTAGACCCTATCTCCTAAACTTTTTGTCATATGAAAATGATTCCAAGAGAAGCCTTACTCTTTATTACACTACTAACATCTTTCATGTTGGCATCAATAGCTAAATTTTCTTGTAAAGTAAATTTTTATGGTGAAAGATTATAGGTTATTTTGTCTGTGTCCTAGATATAAGGTCAACTTCCAAGAACCATAACTTCCTCATTTTTTATGATATGAAGATGATCCAAGTTTAATGATTAATTTCAAGATGTCTTATTGAACATTTTTTCTTTAATAAAGATAAAATTCTACTTTCAAAGTCATGTACCATGAGGAAACATTATAGGTCTATTTTGGTCCTCACCATTGAACAAGCAAATTTCCTCAACTTCTAAAATCCATCATCCAAACTCTAAATGGTTCCAAATTTGTGATGAAATTGAAGAGAATTGAAATAAATACAACTTTGTAGAAGGATATAAGTTCATTTGAAGCTCACATCAAAATTTATTCAAGGTGGAAAGAGGGTTCATTTGGTTTATAACTTGGAAAAATTTCTAAGTATGTTTGGTACCTCCATCTTCAAGGCCAACTTTCTCCATGTTCCAAGCTTCGAATTGAAAAGTAACAACATTAAAGTTATTCCTCATGATGATAGATTTCCAAAGGTTCCAATATCACTTCATTTGGATGAGAAATGAGGGACTTGCACATGAGTTCTTTCCATGGCTTATTTTGGAAAGATTTGAACTTCAAACATGGTACAACTTTGCATGGCCATATGTGACGACTTCAGCAAATTCCTTACACGAATTAGAGTGGATTTCAATCATGAATTGGGCCTGAACATGCACCCATGCATGCATTAACACCAACATTATTATTGACCAGCCTCAGATAGGTATGACTTCTACATAAGCCTACTTACGATTGCTTAACATAGCGCTAAATTTGCCTCAAGACACAAACTAACACACTAACTTGACAACTAACATTTAATTTTCTTGTCATTTACTTTAATGCAATTTAAATTCTTGCACTTTATCGTTCCTTGTCATTTACATTCAAGCAAATTGTTTATGCTTCGGTCATTTGCTTTTTGCCCACTTGGGCCAATGTTTATGCTTCTGTCATTTTCATTTTTGCTCACTTGAGCCATTATATTTTATGCTTGTGATCTTATTTTATTTGTGGTCTTAGGACCTTAAAACACTTAATAAAAACAAAACCACTAAAAAACAAATTGATGGACTGTGGGATGTTTATCTGTGACTTGATTCGTACCAATGGACTCAGAGTAGGCAACATTCCTGAGCTATGGAAGAAAACTTGGCCAATGCCATTAATTTGAGACCAAAAACATGGCCAATGCCATTCATCTGACACAAGCTTGAGAGACTCCCTTTGTTTTATCTGATACACTCTTTCTCTTTGTTTGAATTGTTATTTTGATCTTATTGTTATTATTTGATATTTTCTCTTGGAGTATGTTTCAAGGGATTTTTCATCTGATAAACATAAAGGACATTGAAGATTAATTGCTTTGAGTACTAGCTTGGATGTTTGGTTATATTTATTTGATATAATTGGTCTTCCTATTAATTGCTTGGATGATTATAGATTTGTTGTTTGTTTGACAATCCAAAGGAAATGGGTTTCTATCTGACACTATTGTCTTATGGATGCTTCTTGTAGCAGTAAATTTATGACCATTAAGCTATGGATAAGCTAGACATTAATAAAACCAGAGTCGCCACCGCGCTTTTATTGTTTCCAAGGGAAAAGGGAAAAGTACGAACAAAACCCAAAAGATAAGAAGTTTTCAAATCAAAACTAATAAAATGCTAGAGATTACAGGTAAGGGGGTTGGTTACACACAGGGAAGGTGTTAGCACCCAAAGTGTCATAGGTACCAACATAAAAATGAGGGATCAAAACCTCATAATTTGTGGTATCAATTTCAAAGTGGATGCATTGCTTTTAACAAGAACTTAAGTTTGAAAGGCACAAGGGCCTAAAATGGTTTGAATGAGTGTTAGTTCTTTTCGGCTTTTGAAATTTTAAGTCAAGTATAGTTAAATTTATTTACAAGTTTGATTAAGAAAATATTTTTAAGAATGAGTGTTAGTTGTTTTTGGCGTTTGAAATTTTAAGTCAAGTATAGTTAAATTTATTTACAAGTTTGATTAAGAAAAGATTTTTAAAAATGCAATGGCATAAGGCTAGAGTTTCTAGTTTGCAATAAGATCAAAGTTTAGAAAACAGTCACAAACAAAGAAGGTTTTTAAAAAAGGAAGAGATTTTGAAATTAAAGAAGTGGGGAGGAGGTGAAGAGAATAATCCTAAGTATAAATTTAAAAGTTGAGAGTTGAAAAGATCTGACCAACGAGCTGCACACCAATAGACAATAATGTCATATAGAAACCCAGATTTCCCTTGGACTTTAGAATCACACAGCAATCAATACACAAACAACAAGTTGAAGAGCAAGGCATCAAATAAAGATAGCCACATCCAAGCTTAATAACTCCATGATCTTCTCCAAAATTTCCCATGTACCAGATGACTTCCAAGATGGCATAAGTCACAAGTTCAAAATAACAGCTTCACAATGATCATGTTGTAGATGAACTCAAATGGATCTTCAATGATGTATCAGATGAAGTTTTAATTCACAAGCATTTGGTCTCATGAAAGTTGGCATTGGCCAAGTCCTTTGTATAGGGAATTTTGCTTAAATTCTAAGTCCAATTGTCTCAGATCAAACTAACAGTCCACACAACATATTTTTTTTAGGGTTTTTGTTCTTATTTTGTACATTAAGGTCAAAAGACCACACAAACAAATCAAAATATACACAATCACAATATCACAAAATATGGTCCAAGTGGACATAGTAAAAATGACATTAACATAAACAACTTGAATGGTATGAACAATGGCAAATGAATAAGGCTTAAAAAATAAAGTGCATTAAAAGTAAATGGCTTGAAATTAAATGTTAGTTGTTAATGAGTTAGAAGTTAGTATTGCTTTTTCTTTTGTTTAAGTCATTCTTTGGAGAATACTCAACCCACTTATCACAAGCATGGATCCTTGAACTAAAACATCTTCCAAAGGAAGGAAAAAAGGCCAAGTTTCCATACAATACCATGAAAGAGGGGAGACTTACAATCTCACTAACTAGAATGCTATGCCTTTTTGTGTCACAAATTTAGCGCTATGTTAAGCAATCGTAATTGGACTTATGTAGAAGTCACAACTATTTGAGGTCGGGAAATAGAATTTTGGTTTCAATGCATGTTAGAGACATAGTATGATGAACTATGCTCATGAAACATACCACACACAAAAAGAATATGCAAAGTGGGGGACCTAATCTCATCCATACTTATGTTAATTTTGAAATCAACTAGCCTTAGGATATAGAGACATTATAGGTCCATGACATGAATGCATAAAGAATGGGAATGAGATGAAGAAGGAGGGGAAATGGATCAAACACAAATTGGATAAAGGAGGAATTTCACCAAGTTAAGATCATTCATTCATTTTGGGAGATGGAATGTACATTCCATCAATCCCCTAAATCCAATGATCTTAACCTAACAAAGTCAAATCAACTTTGACAAAGGCCGACCAATATAAGTCAAACTCACAAAGTCAATTAAAATGGCTCTACACAATTTATTTGGCATTTAATCAATTAAAAATAATAAAAATAATGCATTAAATTAAATATGGTTTGTCAAATTCCTAAAACCTTATCAAAACACCAAAGAAATGGCCATGAGATTTATCATAGGTCAAACAAGGTCAAAGGACCTTGGAGAAATTTTTTCAGAATTGTTGGAAACTGAAAAGCATTTTTAAATAATTAAAAGAATTCACAAAATCAATTAAATCATGGAAAATATTAATAATGGTCCAAAAAATAATTTTAATTTAGAAAATGAAAGAGGATTTTATTTCAATTTTTTTGGCGATACTCTCATATTTTTTGGATCAATATTAAATTTAATATGAATTAATAATAAAAGGAATAAAATAAAAACCAATTAAATCACAAAAACGTAGAACACTTGATCTCCCTCATTAATTGAGGTGGCAGATCAAGTGGTGGAAAAGCGCGTTCCATGATACACTTTAGTCAGCGCGCCACACGTCTGGTATTCAAAAGCAACGTTCATGATTAAAATGATTTGAATTGATCCAATGGCTCATAACACATCCAACACATCGTCGGAGCAAAGTGCCGATCATCTTCTCCGATGACCCTGGCCGGACTGGTGTCCCCTCATCACCATCACATAAATGAAAAAGGAGGACATGATCTTAAAGAAAAAATGGCGTAGATCACGAATATCACCTTAATTTAACCTAACTCCAAGTATATTAAGAGATACATGAAGTTGAATTTTGAGGTGTATGAACTGAGTTGCTTCGATTTGACCTCAAAGAAAGTCAATCTTCTTGCCTACATTGGTAGGACTTCAGACAACCAAGGATCTAAGAGAATTGAGGGAGAATCGAAGAAAATAATTATCTGGAAAAACACCTTCAATGTTATGCAGAACTGGATCTCTTTTGCTTCAATTCGTGCTTGATCTTGCTTATGGAGCTTGCAGAAGTAGATTAGGAATGGTACAAGGCTTTGGATCCTAGAGTTCTTGAATATCCAAACAGTGAGATTCAAACTCAAATTTCAAGTGAAATTTATCAGGTTTTCCTTTGAATTGTGAGGGTTTCAATGGTTGGAGGCAAAGCTGGCGTGCAAGGTCCGTCAAACTAATGCAATGGACCTCTATTTATAGCAAAATGTAAGTGATATTTGCACACTTGAAAATGTTTCCAAAATTGGCAATGTGAAGTGGACGCTTGCATGGGCATGTACAGGCCCATGAAGCAACTCAATAAGGTCCAAATGCAAGTGAAATGGAGTCTGAATGAGAATTGTGATGCAAGGCAAAGATGTATTGATGTTTGAAGCATGATACTTGTCAACTGATACAACCCTATTCAAGCCATGCGCAAATCCATCAAACTTTATCTAAAATGAGTGAATTTGGATTCTTTTGAAAGGTTAGATCAAGAGGAACAACTCTTATATTGAACACTTTTCCATTTGAAACTTGTATCATGGTGATTTTTGAGGTGGAACTTTGGAAATTTCAACATGTCAACATATTTTCTAAGTGTCAAGCCATATGTTCAATTATTCCACCTTGGCTAAATTTTTATGTGAGCTCCAAATGAGAAAAGTGTCTTCATCAAAGTTGTAGTCATTTCAAAAAAATTCAAAATGGTCACTAATTTGACCTCATTTGGATTTGGTATGAATGCGTTATGCATTTTTGAAGTTGAGGAAAATCACTTGTTCAATGGTATTGGTCCAAAATGACCTATAATGTATCCTCATATCACATGCTCATAAAAGTTGATTTAGCTCTTCCCCCAAACATAAACGTTGAAGTAGAAACTTGGAATTTGATTGTTCAACTTGGAAATATTTCATCTCATAAGAATTGAGCAAGTTATGGCCTTGGGAAGTTGACTTTCAAATTAGGGTTTAGACAAAATGACCTATAATCTTTCAACATAAAAATGACTTTCCAAGCAAAACTAGCTCTAGACCTCAACATGAAAGGTGTTTGGAATTTCATTTAGAGTAACTTTTCTCTTGGAATAATTTTCATATGATGCAAATTGTAGGAGATAGGGTCTAGGGAGACCCAGTTTTGATCAGATGAATTCATCTGGCCAACCACCATCAACTAACTTGCTAACTTGCAATTATCTTGACTTTTTAGGCTCATGGAAGATCATATATGCATAAGATTATGAAATTTGAAGTGTCTCTTGAAGCATTTGATCAATGGGTGAAGAAGCTTGTTGAAGAAGTTACTCAAGATACCTAGATGAACTAGGGTTTTCAAGGCAAACCAACTCCAAACTCTTGAAGAATGCTTGATCAAAATAACATGTAGAGATCAATGGGACTCATATATGATGGCTAGAACCATTGTGGATCATTTATTGGTTGAGCTTTTAGCAATTAGGGTCTTAAACCCTAGATGTGAACTTGATGGATAAATGGTGATCATGCCTTACCTACAAAAGAGTTAGACAAATACAAAGACATATTTTTGGTATTTTGGTTAGTAAAGGACAAAATAACAAGTATGATACAATCACATGGTGCTTGGTGATCTCTCCCAAAATAAACCCAATGAAAGAGGGGTAAGGAGGATGCCAAGGTATGATCCCAATGCTAATGCATATGATGAGGTAGCATGAGGGATCTTAGGGTCAAAAATTAGGGTCTGACAGTTGTCCCTATTTAAGGACATTCTAACTGAGGAGGTGAAGGTTAAAATCTTCATACTGACTCAGTAGAATGAGCTTAAATAACAACATATAGAAACAAATTTTGATCCCTAAGAGACCTCATGATGCATATGATATGAATGTTAAAATAAATCTTTGTGGGGAAATGTTGCCACAAAGGAAAAGAATCCGGAGAGACTGAAAGTCCCCAGGAGTATAATGCATTTCCCTAAGGAAAACTCACTAGGGAGACAAAGTCTTTGGGGGAAAAGGGTTGTGCGTAGGCCAGGCTACGACTTAAAACAACTGGGGGACTAGAGGAATTCCATGAAAATGGAAAGACTCAGTCTGGGAAACAAAGGACGCCTGCAGGGGAAACAGGTAGATCAACATAAAACTGAAATACTCGACTCATGCAGGAAAAGCAAATTCACAAAGGAAATACGCACTCAACTCAACTAGGGAAGAAATAAACTTCAACACAGGAGGAGCAAAAATCTATTATCCACTACTGGTTACTGGGTACGGGGATAATAAAAATCTGACATAGAGGAGATTCGTCACCGATTAGGGTAAACATATCAAGGATGACTCACTGAGGGCCGCCATGAGACATGTTCATTACCGGTTACTGAGTAAGAATATACTTGCTGGGGAAAAGTTGAAAATAGGATTTACAACTACTGGTTACTAGGCAGAAGGCCACAAAAGAGAGAATATCCGTCACTGATTAAAGTGAACATATCAAGGATAGACTCAAAGGAAAGAAAATTCGTCACCAGTTAGGATGAACATATCAAGGATAGACTTGCATGGGGATGTTAAGAAGGATACCTGTCATCGGTTAAGATGAACATATCAAGGATAAACCACCTGAATAAAAAGTAAGAATTATATCTATCGAATGTTGGATAGAATACCATCAAAGAGAAATATCTGTCACGGTTAAGATGAACATATCAAGGATAGACTCCAAGGGGAAGAATAGGGATTACATCTATCAGTTACTGGATAGAAGACCACAAAAGAGGATATCCTTCACCGGTTAAAGTGAACATATCAAGGATAAACTCTGCAAGGGGAGAAAAGAAGGATTTATAACTACCGGTTAGGATGAACATATCAAGGATTAAATCTCTGGGAAACGAAATAGGGATTACAATTACCTTTTTACTGGGTAGAATACCAAAGATGAGAATATCCTTCATCGGATAGAATGAACATATCATGGATAAACTCAAAGCAAGGGAAGAAAATATCCGTCATCGATTAGGATGAACATATGAAGGATAAACTTCCTGGGGAAACGTGAAAATGAATCCGCTGGGGAGAAACAAGGTTACTTTTTCCGGGTATTGGGGAAGAAGTAACAAACTATCCATTAAGGAGAATACTACCAGTTATTGGGTAATAAACTCTCAGGGGACCAAAAAAATATCTATCTAGGTAAGATCTAGAAAGAAATGGTCAATCAAGACTCTACCCAATGAGGATATAACTCAAGGGGAGTGGTTCCATCCAGATAATCAACTGGGGAGGAAGCTGAAACGATCATTATCCACGAGGAAATAACTCAGTGGGGAAAAGAGAAAGGTTAAAGTTTTTTTGCTTAAGGGGCTAACACTCTACAATTGAAGGAGGACAGACACCAAACTTGTATGGGGATAAAGTACCACCAAAACATAGAATAAGAATTATAGGAATGAGTCTCAAAGCGCAATGATGCAACAATGAAATTATATGAGTGTATATGTATATGTATATGTATATATGATGATTATGCTGACAAAACAATCACAAAGGATACAAAATGTCACAGATTTGAACCATCGATACAATTCTCGGCCAATCCACAAAAGAGGGAAACAACTGCTGGAGAAAAGAGAGATCAACATCCCAAAGGATCAACCCTACCTGGGGAAGGAGGAGATCTGCTGAGGAAAAGTGTTATCAACTTTGTGGGGAATTTTAGGTCAACACCATATCAAATGGGAGACAACCAATGCAGGGGATAAACACAAATAATTTCTCATAAACCAGGAGGAAACTCTGATTGGGAGAAAATCTGATGGCGACTGGTGAGGAAACCAAAGGCCTGTCGAAACCACAAAATGTTCTAACTCTATTGGAGGCCGAATATAAATTTGGCTGGGCAATAATCAACCAACTCAAATGGGGATGACGGAGAAATAACCGTATGGAGAAATCAACAAACACCGAGTGCTGATCAATGTTGTCGGGGAAGAAAGAGAAATCGCGCCTACTGCTTGGGGAGAACCAATAATGTTCCACACTCAGGGTTACTGCTTTCGAACCGTTGTTGATACTCCTTTTAAATGAAATCAATTGCTTAAAATTAGTTATTTTATATGTTTAAGAAAACATGATTTTGATTAAAAAAATTAATTTTCAAAAATGATCATAATAAAACTTAAAATTATTTGGCTGAATTAAATAAGAGTAGAAACAATTGGATAAAAGCTCGACTTTATTTATTGGAATGGTAGTATGTAATGACAAGACTCCATAGATATTTACAAAGTTGAAAATGGTAATTTACATGGAAAAGGGTTACATTGAATACAATGATCTCTAATCCTTCTACCAACTCTTGATATCCACTATGCTCCTGGCTGCTACTGGGGAAGATGAATCAAAACTGACCATTGTGCTCAAGAACGTCTTCAAGTCTGAAGATCAGCAGGATCTAGTTACATGCCATATTCCCTAATTTTTTCATAAACTTCCCCAAGGTGGGGTACTCAATTTATCGGGATAAATCTTTCTGTTTTATGTCTCTAACTTTTGCCTAGATCGCCCTTTCAGGTTTTCAATCCACCGAGATGCTCATTTTTTCCTAAGCCGCCCTTTCGGGTTTTCAACTTAGCGAGTTGTTCTTTTCTTTTTTAGGCGAAGTATTTCTTGACTGCATCTGCGTTCACACGACGAGTGAACTTTTCACCATCCATAGTTGTAAGGATTAAAGCAACGCCTGAAAAGGCTCTCTTAACAACATATGGGTCTTCATAATTAGGAGTCCATTTTCCCCTAGAATCTGGTTTGAAAGATAAAATCTTCTTGAGCACAAGGTCACCTTCTCTGAAAACACGAGGTCTAACCTTCTTATCAAATGCTTTCTCCATTCTCTGTTGATATAACTGACCATGACACATGGTAGTTAATCACTTCTCTTCAATCAAATTCAGATGATCATACCTGGTCTGACACCATTCAACCTCAGCCAGCTTGGTTTCCATTAGCACACACAATGATGGGATCTCAACCTCTACCGGGAGCACAACTTCCATACCATAATCAAGTGAAAAAGGGGTTGCCCCTGTTGAAGTGCGGATGGATGTACGGTACCCATGCAAAGCAAATGGGAGCATTTAATGCCAATCATTATATGTTGCAACCATCTTTTGAATAATCTTTTTTATGTTCTTTTTTGCAGCTTCAACAACTCCATTCATCTTGGGTCTGTAGGGAGAAGAATTATGATGTGCAATCTTGAAGTCTTTGAAAAGAGCTTCCACCATGTTATTATTCAAGTTCGATCCATGATCAGTAATGATCTTACTTGGCACACCATAACAACAATAATCTGATTCTTGATGAACCTTACAACAACTTGCTTGGTCACACTCGCATACGATGCCGCTTCAACCCACTTTGTGAAGTAGTCAATAGCCACCAAAATGAAACGATGTCCGTTCGACATTTTGGGTTCAATCATGCCAATCATATTAATTCCCCACATGGAGAAGGGCCATGGAGAGGAAATTACATTCAACAGTGTCAGAGGAACATGAACCTTATCTGCATAAATTTGACACGTATGGCATTTCTTCACAAACTTGCAACAGTCAGATTCCATTGTCAGGCAATAGTAACCTGCTCGCATCATCTTCTTGTAAGAATAAATTTAGTTCTACAATGTATCTCTAAGATTTTGATGATAACAAAGGATGAAACAAAAATGTTACCCTAACGAAATTTTTCTAAGTGTGCAGGACTCTGATCAAAATAATCAGATAGAAAATCATCAGATACAGAATCAAGTGTTAAGATACTACTCAAAAGTAACGTAACCAGAAGGTTCTGATTCTGATCCAACAGGCGCTAGCACAACTAAAGAAGTCTGAAACTCTGAGAGAAAAGAATGAATCCAGACTCTAAAGACGTACGCTCTGAAGAAGTCAAATAAAGAGAAACTCTGATGAAGCCAGAAACAAGCATCCTCTGTAGACAAATATTACTCTGACTACAGGATTCGTTGACTCAAGGAAACTTAACGTTGAAGAAAATTGCCTTTGGAAAGAAACTATCTTTAGAAAGAAGTTATTATGCTCCATACTACTTTGGAAAGAACAAGGAGAGTAATGACATTAATCATTTTTCAATGACTAAGATTCTGTCATTAACAGCTACCAACGGTCATCTCAATCTCCTATAAAAAGGATGGAACGCTTCACAAATCAAGAACGTTGATAAACGAGAAGACCTCTCTTCCATTACTTTATTTTCACTCTCTCACGAGCTGCTACTCTAACGTGAAAACATTTCTCGCTCTTATATTCTATAATACTTGCTTATTCTTAGAAGCACTATTCATTACAAATCACATTATTGCTAAAGATATTTCCTCAAGTGACTCTGTGTAGTCTGGATACTTGAGAGGGTTAAGGGATTATTTCTCTTAGACGGTTGTTTGTGTAATCTTTCAAGATTAGTGGATTAAGTCCTTTTTGAAGGCGACATTACCTTGGCCGGGTGGACTGGAGTAACTTTGATTTTCAAGCGAACCAGTATAAATATCTGTGTTGAACTCCTTTTATTCTGCGTGTGTTTTAGTTCATAAAAAGTTTTATTTTCAAAAATAATTCAAACCCCCCTTCAATTGGTATAAGAGCTTCGACTATGTTATTGATTTTCTAATCAAACACTTAACAGTGTAGAGAGATCCAGCGTGAGAAAAACACTATGGCCAACACCAATGAGAGAGATAATTACAATGCTAAACTTCCAATCTTTGATGGAGACAAAATTGATTATTGGAAAATGTTGGTTCTATGTGTTGGCATCAATTTTGGTAAAACCTAGAGTTTCCACAGGTTGTCATAAGTGTTCTCTTGACATGAGATAACAGGTTCCTGCAGGGTGTTTAAAATAAGGTTGTTCAGGATTTGGGTGAAATGTCAGACCCGATGTCAAGACATCTGTATACAGAACATTCAGTCTAAATGTTATGTATTTTGTGATTGCGCTTTTTATGCTAATCTATGTGTGATTGATGAGAAGATTGAACGCGTCATTCAATCAGTAATTAAAACCAGATTGATTTATTTTCCAACAAGATATGATCAGCTGTCATAAGAAGATACAAATGGAAAATAGTTTTAGGGTTTTATGATGTCTAAGCCCAGTCAAACACTTCTATATAAAGGGCATGGAAAACCTGGTTTTAACACACAAGAAATAACGAACGAAATAGTGGATTGAATAAGGGTTTCAATCTTGTGTGACTGTGTGTGTTGTGAGCCATTCATTCATCCATAGATGATTGAATTGGACTGACTTTTGAGTTGTAAATTTGTCCACTCTAAGCTTTGAAGCATGAGTGTGTGTTTACTTGGTTGAAGCTTTTAAGCAAGATCAAGTATGTGTTCTTGAAGAGTGTCTTCTTTCATTGTAATATTTGTTTTTACATCACTGTTGTGATTGAGGGGGAGTGAGTAGGATCTCTTATCTAAGAGTTCTTAGATAGAAGTCACACGGGTAGAGATTAGGTGAAAAGATTGTAACTTGAAGTTATTTACTGAGAGTCTTTGAACTAATTTTGTTTAGTCGATTTCCTTCCTGGCTTGGTAGCCCCCATACGTAGGTGAGTTTGCACCGAACTGGGTTAACAATTGCTTGTGTCACTTGTACTATTGGTCTTTATCTTTTATCATGTTTATATTGTTCAGATATTAGTGTCGTGATATTACCTTCGACATCTCATATTTGATACCAGAATTTCAATTGGTATCAGAGCAGGCATCCTGCTCTGGTTCTGGGTGAGATCTAGGGACGTTACTTTCTGGTACTATGGATAGAGATGGAGGATTTGTTCACAGACCACCAATTCTGGATGGATCTAACTATGACTATTGAAAACCTCGAATGGTAGCCTTCCTAAAGTATTTGGATGATAAGGCTTGGAAGGCTGGTCTAACAGGCTGGGAACATCCAGTTATTACTAAGGAAGGAGAAGTTACAACTGATAAGAAGGCTGAGGAACAATGGACCAAGGAGGAGGATGAACTAGCCCTTGGAACTCTAAAGCATTGAATTCTATATTCAATGGGGTTGATAAGAACATCTTCAGACTGGTGAACAACTGCGAGGTGGCTAAAGATGCTTGGAATGTTCTCAAAACCACTCATGAAGGTACCTCTAGAGTGAAGATGCCTAGATTGCAGTTGCTTACTACCAAGTTTGAAAATTTGAGGATGAAAGAAGATGAAAATATTCATGACTTTCATATGAATATCCTTGAAATTGATAATGCCTCAGGAGCCCTGGGTGAGAAGATGTTAGATGAAAAACTAGTAAGGAAAATACTCAGGTCACTTCCTAAGAGATTTTCCATGAAAGTGACAGCCATAGAAGAATCTCAAGACATTTGCAATATGAGAGTGGATGAGCTAATTGGATCGCTCCAAACATTTGAGCTGGGAATGTGTGATGGATCTGAAAAGAAAGTCAAAAGCATAACCTTCATGTCAAACACTAAAGATAAAGAGGAAGAAAGTGGTCAAGATAATAATGAAGATCTGGAAAATGATGTAGCATTACTGGGGAGACAGTTCAACAAACTCCTGAAAAAATGGATGTAAGGTCTAAGTCTAATTTCAAGAACATCTCATCTGACATCAGTAGGTCCAATGATGCTGGAAGAAGAACAAGATCTGATGAAAAGTCCAAACAAGGAAAAGGATTTCAGTGCCATGAATGTGATGGGTTTGGACACGTTAGAGCTGAATGTGGGACCTACCTCAAGAAATAGAAGAAGAGTCTTGCTGCTACTTGGTGTGATGAAAGTGAAGCAGAAGGAGAGTCTGCCAATCTTGTGACTACCTTGACTGGAAGATAGGGTTCTGATGAAGACTCAAGTGATGATGAAGTAACCTTTGATGAGTTAGCCACTACCTACAGAAAGTTGTGTTACAGAAGTGAAGAAGTGTGTCAACAAGTGGAAAATCAGAAGAAATGGATAACACAACTGGAGGATGAAAAGACATAACACTTGGAAACCATCTCTAAGTTGAAGATTGAAGCAGTGTTCTTGAACTCCAAATTGGATGGGATGACAAAGTATGTCAAAATGCTAAACAATGGATATGACACCTTAGACAAAATTCTCTAGACTGGAAAAATGGCAGGAGACAAGTCTGGCCTTGGGTTCAATGATTCCAAACCTGAGTGTAGTCACACTGGTAGCAAACCAAAGATGTCACATCATGTGTCACAACATCAAAAGGAAAGACAACATAAAGGAAAACACCAAAGATGGAGATGTCATTACTGTGGAAAATTTGGCCACATAAAATCATTCTGCTTTAAGTTGTATGGCTATCCAAGTCTTTCTCATCATCAACCTAGACCCAAACACCACATCCTTGTCAACAGAAACAGTGAGTTCCTAGGACTGGTGCTACTAACCTGATAGGTCACACTTCCTTCAGAACTTTAGCCAAAGAAGACTGGTATTTTGACAGTGGATGCTCCAGACACATCACTGGAAGCAAAAACCTACTAATTGACCTTCATCCTCATGCCAACAGCTATGTAACCTTTGGTGATGGAGCAAAGGGTGAAATCAAGGGGATTGGAAAGCTAAACTTCCCTGGAGTCCCTAACCTTGACAATGTGCTACTTGTTAAAGGACTGACTGCAAACCTAATCAGCATCAGTCAATTGTGTGACCAAGGTCTAAATGTACACTTCACACAAACTGAATGTCTGATTACTAATAAAGAAAATGAAGTGATCATGAAAGGAGTCAGGTCTAAGGACAACTTCTATATGTGGAGTTCTCAAGAAACTGGTCATTCATCAATGTGTACTCTAGCCAAAGAAGAAGAAGTGAAGTTATGGCATTAAAAATTGGGCCATCTGCATCTTAAAGGAATGGAAAGGATTATATCTGCTGAAGCTATCAGAGAAATTCCAAACTTAAAGATTGATGAAGGAAGAGTTTGTGGGGAGTGTCAGATTGGATAACAGACAAAGAAGTCACATCAGAAGATCAAACATGACACCACTTCCAGAGTGTTGGAACTTCTCCACATGGACTTGATGGGACCTATGCAGGTTGAAAGTCTTGATGGGAAAAAGTATACTTATGTGGGGGTGGATGACTTCTCCAGATACACCTAGGTCAATTTTATAAGGGAAAAATCTGATGTATTTGAGGTATTTAAAGATCTTTGCATAAGACTTCAAAGAGAAAAAGAAAGTCAGGTTATCAGAATCAGAAGTGATCATGGGAAAGAATTTGAGAACAGTAAATTTGCTGGATTCTGTTAATCTAAAGGAATTAATCATGAGTTCTCATCTCCCATTACCCCTCAGCAAAATTGTGTGGTAGAAAGGAAAAATATAACTCTCCAAGAATCTGCCAGAGCTATGATTCATGCTAAGAAATTGCCCTACCACATCTGGGCTGAAGCTATGAACACAACCTGCTATGTTCACAACAGAGTAACCTTGAAGAAAGGAACTCCAACTACTTTATATGAAGTATGAAAAGGAAGAAGACCTACTATCAAATACTTCCATGTGTTTGGTAGTAAATATTATATCCTGACTGACCGTTAACAAAGAAGGAAGATGGATACCAAGAGTGATGAAGGAATATTTCTGGGTTACTCAACAAACAGTAGAGCATTTAGGGTCTTTAATTCCAGAACAAAAGTAATGATGGAATCTATCAATGTGGTGGTTGATGATCAACAGACTGATGTCACAGACGATGTTGAGACATCTCTAAATGATGCCCCAGCTGAGTTCCCAGACAAAAGTAATGAGAGTGAACCTACTCAAGCTGAACCTAAAGCTGACAAAATTAATAAGGGACCCTCTATCAGAATTCAGAAGGATCATCCTAAAGATCTCATTATAGGAGACCCAAATATAGGGGTCACAACTACATCAAGGGAAGTGATCTCACATGGCTGTTTCGTGTCCAAGATTGAGCCCAGAAATGTCAAGGAAGCCTTAACTGATGAATTTTGGATCAATGCCATGCAGGAAGAGTTAGGCTAATTCAAGAGAAATGAAGTATGGGAACTGGTTCCAAGACCTGAAGGAATAAATGTTATTGGAACAAAGTGGGTTTACAAGAATAAATCTGATGAACAAGGGGTGGTTACTAAAAATAAAGCAAGATTGGTAGCACAAGGATACACTCAAGTTGAAGGAGTTGACTTTGATGAAACATTTGCCCATGTAGCTCACCTTGAGTCCATTAGACTATTGCTTGGAGTGGCATGTATTCTAAAGTTTAAACTGTTCCAAATGAATGTAAAAAGTCCCTTCTTGAATGGTTACTTAAATGAGGAAGTATATGTTGAACAACCTAAAGGGTTTACAAATCCAAATCTTCCAAAGCATGTGTATAAGTTGAGGAAAGCCCTATATGGCTTGAAACAAGCTCTTAGGGCTTGGTATGATAGACTCACAGTGTTTCTCATTGACAATGGATATAGGAAGGGAGGCATTGATAAGACCTTATTTGTTAAAAATGAAGGAGGAAAACTCATGGTGGCTCAGAGATATGTGGATGATATTGTGTTTGGTGGGATGTCAAATAAGATGGTCGAACATTTTATTAAACAAATGCAGTCTGAATTTGAAATGAGCCTTGTTGGAGAGCTGGCCTATTTTCTTGGGCTACAAGTCAAGCAGATGGAAGATTCTATCTTTCTATCTCAAAGCAAATATGCCAAAAACATTGTTAAGAAGTTTGGCATGCAGAATGCAAGTCATAAAAGGACACCTGCTCCTACTCATCTGAAAGTCTCAAAAGATGAAAATGGTGTTAGTGTGGATCAAAGTCTCTACAGAAGCATGATAGAGAGTCTGCTATATCTCACAAGTAGCAGACCTGACATTGCCTTTTTTGTATATGCTTGTGCTAGATATCAAGCTGAACCAAAAGTCAGTCACATAAACCAAGTGAAAAGGATACTGAAATATGTCAATGGCACCAGTGACTATGGGATGTTGTACACTCATGGATCTGTGCTGACTGGATATTGTGATGCTGATTGGGCTGGAAGTGCTGATGATAGGAAAAGCACATCAGGAGGATGCTTCTTCTTGGGGAACAACTTAATATCATGGTTTAGTAAGAAACAAAATTGTGTGTCTTTGTCCACTGCTGAAGTTGAATACATAGCCGCTGGAAGTAGTTGTTCTCAACTGGTTTGGATGAAACACATGCTGACTGAATACAATGTCATGCAAGATGTCATGACATTGTACTGTGACAACCTGAGTGCTATAAATATTTCTAAGAATCCTATTCAGCACAGCAGGATAAAACATATTGATATTCATCATCATTTTATTAGAGAGCTAGTGGAAGATAAAATCATAGTCCTAGAGCATGTTGCTACTGAAATGCAGTTAGCTGATATCTTTACAAAGGCCTTGGATGCAAATAAATTTGAATCTCTAAGAGGGAAATTAGGGATTTGTATTTATGAGAATTTGTAGCAATTAATTTGGAGTGGAAAAGGTAATAAAATTATTGTCTGCCTACTTAAAATAAAGTGCTCAATTTATGGTAAATCATCACCTAGTATTGGAAATTCCATCTATTACCTTTTCACACGCAACCTCTACTAAAAAATTTCCAATTTCCTACATCTTCCTCAAACTTCTATGCTAGGGCAACTGAAACCTTTCCACAAAAACAACCAGATGTCACAACATCCAACACCATCTGGTTCAAAAACTACCAAACCTACTCACAAAGATAGAACACCTTTTATGGACTTTCTTGATGAAGATATTTTGGATGTGATTCCCCTGTCTGTCATTCCAGGAGAAGCTCCTGGCTCATCTTCCACTGCATACCCTACTCAAGGTAACAGTTCTAATATCCCTTCCAGCTCTACTCATACCCCTAGTTCTAAGAACGACATGCATCACATTGATCGTGTTATAAGAAACCTAGTCACTAGGATTCTCAATGAAGGACATTCTGTAAGGGGAGTTTCTACTCCTCTATCAAGAAGGGACCTCTCTCCTGAGGTTGGACCTCATAATGAGAAGGATGATGATTCCTCTAGGTCTGAAAAGGATATGGCTGCTGAAGGTTTGTGCTCTTTAGGGCAAACCGTGTCTGGTAAGAAATCGGTGGCATCACCTACTGCCAATGCTTCACAGACTAAGAAGCATGATTCTGCAAAAAAGGTGATTGACCTAGAAGTTGATAGTTCAGATGACCAAGATGATAGCTTGCTTCATCACTTGAAGCCTAGTGTGTCTAAGAGGATGAAAACTAGAAAGGGTAGGTCTGTGGATGAAATGATGTCAGCCAAAACTGCTAAGAAGACTATTGGTGTAGGCCCCTCAAAATCTTGGAGCAAAGTTGAGGTGAAGAAGAGGAAGGTGAGAGAAATATCTGAGTCAGATGAAGATGTTGAAGAAGATGTCCCTGACATCTCCCCTGTCAAGAGGACAAATGTTAGGAAGTCCCCTGCAAAAGTTGTTGATGTACACTTGGACAATATTTCCTTTCATCTTGAAGATGGAGCAGCAAAATGGAAGTTTGTAAGAGGGAAGTGTATCACATTTTCTCCAACTGTGATTAACAAGTTTTTAGGAAGAGGAACAAAAGGTGCATGTGAACTGGAAGCCACAGATAATGAGGTCTGTAGGGAAATCACTGCAAGACAGGTGAATGAATGGCCTAAAAAGAAGCATCTCCCTACTGGGAAGCTGACTGTGAAATATGCTATATTGCACAAGATAGGGTCAGCAAATTGGGTTCCTACCAACCACATCTCTACAATTTCAAATGCCTTTTGAAGCTTCATCTTGGCTGTTGGAACCAAGCTGAAATTTGATTATGGTAGATTTATGTTTGAACAAATTGTCAAACATGCTTCTACAAATGCAGTAAAGCTGCCCATAGCTTTTCCCTCAATGATTTATGGGATTATCCTGAGCCAACAACCTGGAATTTTGAGCACAAATGATCTTCCAAGTAGAAGAAAACCTCCTCTATCAGTTCATTACAAATTGTTTGAAGGCAGTCATGTCAAAGACATTGTCATGACATCTGCTGTGAAGAAGCCAGCCTCAAAAGGTAGTCTTATTGTTGAACTGAAAGAAACTTGTAAAGAATTGAATACAGGGATAAGGGTAGCAAAAGCTAGGAAAGAAGCTTTGGAGGCTCTAATTGCAAGCTTGGAGCAATCTGAAAGAGAAAATGTTGGACAAGCCAAGGAAACAGAAGCCCAAACCTCTAGTGAGAGGTCTGAATCTAAAGATGAAACAAGTGGCAGTTCTGGTTCTGATGCTGATGAAGATGCAAGCTCCTCTGACTAGTTTTGTTGAAGTTGTCCCCCACTCTTCTGATGGTGTGCTGTGATGGATGTTCTGGTGGTTCTTCTGGAAGTCATGTTCTGATGCCTTGATATAATTTTCTGGTTTTTTTTTATTTTCTGGATTTTATCTCAACTTGTATAAAGCTGTGTTTGTTCCTGGATTTGTAACACTTAACAATCTGCTTTGACATTTTCTGTGACATTCTGTTTGACTAATAGACATTTATTTTGTATCTTTGGTCTCTTTTGGCTAAAAAGGGGGAGAAGTAGCTAGATGATGTTACAAATGTATGTTGGAGATAATATGTCCACTACAGGTGATGTTGAGGGTGATGTTAGATGGGGAGGTGTATGTTACAGGTGATGTTAGAGAGGGAGAAGTGTTCTGTCTGTGTTGAGTAGACTAGTGCTGACTGAAGGGGGAGGAGGGGCACAAGTGCATGTGTGTTTAATATGTGTTTACTAGTTGCTATCTTAGCTAGTAATGTGTGTTTTATTACTTCTGCTGCTAAACTGATGATGTGATTATTCTCTTGTGAAACAAATGATCTGATGTATGTTTTAGCCAAAATTTGCCAAAGGGGGAGTTTGTTGGTTCTATGTGTTGGCATCAATTTTGGTAAAACATAGAGTTTTCACAGGTTGTCACAAGTGTTGTCTTGACATGAGATAACAGGTTCTTGCAGGGTGTTTAAAATAAGGTTATTCAGGATTTGGGTGAGATGTCAGACCCGATGTTAAGACATCTGTATACAGAACATTCAGTCTGAATGTTATGTATTTTGTGATTGCACTTTTTATGCTAATCTATGTGTGATTGATGAGAAGATTGAACACGACATTCAATCAGTAATTAAAACCAGATTGATTTATTTTCCAACAAGATATGATCAGCTGTCATAAGATGATATGAATGGAAAATATTTTTAGGGTTTTATGATGACCAAGCCCAGTCAAACACTTCTATATACAGGGCATGGAAAACCTGGTTTTAACACACAAGAAATAACGAACGAAATAGTGAGAGAGAATAAGGGTTTCAATCTTGTGTGAGTGTGTGTATTGTGAGCCATTCATTCATCCATAGATGATTGAATTGGACTGACTTTTGAGTTGTAAATTTGTCCACTCTAAGCTTTGAAGCATGAGTGTGTGTTTACTTGGTTGAAGCTTTTAAGCAAGATCAAGTATGTGTTCTTGAAGAGTGTCTTCTTTCATTGTAATATTTTTTTTTACATCACTGTTGTGATTGAGGCGGGGGGTTGAGTATGATCTATTATCTAAGAGTTCTTAGATAGAAGTCACACGGGTAGAGATTAGGTGAAAAGACTATAAGTTGAAGTTGTTTACTGAGAGTCTTTGAACTAATTTTGTTTAGTGGATTTCCTTCCTGGCTTGGTAGCCCCCAGACGTAGGTGAGTTTGCATCGAACTGGGTTAACAATTGCTTGTGTCACTTGTACTATTATTCTTTATCTTTTATCCTGTTTATATTGTTCAGATATTAGTGTCATGACATTATCTTCAACATCTCATCTCTGATACTAGAATTTCAGAAAGATAGAATTGAAAGTTTCTTTCTGGGCTATGATGCTGATCTATGGGACATAGTCACAATCGGCTACACACCTCCTGTATCTGACATTGGTGTTGCCATTTCCAGAAGCAAAATGACAAATGATCAGAAGCGCGACTTCAAAAACCATCACAAAGCCAGAACGATACTGCTAAATGCCATTTCCTATAATGAATATGAAAAGATCACCAACAGGGAAACAACAAAAGAAATACTTGACTCCCTGAGGATGACCCACAAAGGAAATTCTCAAGTCAAAGAGACAAAGGCTCTGGCTCTAATTCAGAAGTACGAAGCCTTCAAGATGGAGGACGATGAAGCTATAGAGGTAATATTTTCTAGATTTCAAACTTTAATTTCAGGACTCAAAGTTCTGGACAAGGGCTACACAACTGCAGATCATGTCAAAAAGATAGTCAGATGGTTGTCAAAGAAGTGGAGACCAATGGTCACAACATTAAAGTTATCAAAAGATTTGAACAATATCATCCTTGAGGAACTCGTCAGTTCACTCAGAAGTCATGAGACAGAACTTGAGGAAGATGAGCCTCAAAAGAAGATCAAGTCTGTAGCACTGAAGTCCAGATCTGAAAGACGCAAGCTAGAAAGGAACAAAGCCTTCCAAGCTGAAGAGGAAGAAAATGACGACTTTGAAAAGGAAGGCTTTGACGATGAAAAAGAGTTATCCCTTTTGACCAGAAGAGTAAAACAACTCTGGAGAAAAAGGAATAACAATTTCAGAAGACCAAGACCCAAGGGAGATCGCTCAGAATCAACCTCTAGAGGTAAGTCAAACAAAGAAGTAACATGATATGAATGTAAGGAAACAGGTCATTACAGAAACGAAGGTCCAAAGCTGAAGAAAGAGAGCTCCAGAAGAGAAAGTTTCAAGAAGAGCTCATTCAAAACCTAAAAGGGACTAATGGCCACCTGGGATGACAGTGAATCGGATTCCTCTGAATCAGGCTCTGAAGAACAGGCAAATGTTGCATTTATGGCTATCACCTCTGAAAATACATCCGATAGAGAATCTGATCTTGAAGAGGTATTTTCTGATCTTTGTCTCTCTAACCTTGAATCATGCCTTTCTGAAACTCTAAGCTCATATCAGAAACATAAACAAAAATTTAAGGCTTTAAAAGGGGTTCTTGAAAGAACCATCGAAGAATGTGATAAGCTTGAGATGACTGCTTTAGAACTAAAAGATGAAAATCAAACCTTGATAAAAGAGAGAGACTCCACAAATAAACAATGTCTAAAACTTGAAGAAGAGTTATCTCAAGCCCCACAAACTTCTAACACAATAATATATGAATATGAAAAATCTTTTCAAAAGCTTCTGAAAAATGGGATAGAAAGAAGCAGAATGACATCCATGATTTATAGAGTGAGTCAGAATAATAAAAGAGGAATAGGGTACGTCCCCAGTGAAGATAAGTTTTCTACAGATGACAAACCTAAATCTCCTTTTTCTTATCACTACTCACATACACAAGCATAAAGTTTTTACAATGCTAGAAAACCCAAAGTTCTAAGAAACTCTTGGAAAACTAATCACAAAGGACGCAAAAGTTTCTGGGTACCAAAGGATAAGATTGTTTATGTTGCAGATAACTTATGCAGCAGAGTTAAGACACCAATCATGGTACCTGGACTCTGGATGCTCGCGACACATGACGGGAAGAAAGTATATGTTCCAAAGCTTGGAACTTAAAGATGATGGCTTTGTAGGTTTCGGAGGAAATCATAAAGGAAGAATCAGAGGCTCCGGAACTATCTGTAATGGAACTCTTCCCTCTATATCTAATGTTCTCTATGTAGAAGGATTAATGCATAACATGTTATCAATAAGTCAATTAAGTGATAACGG
The DNA here is from genome assembly GCF_024323335.1 of Lathyrus oleraceus. Classification (NCBI taxonomy): domain Eukaryota; kingdom Viridiplantae; phylum Streptophyta; class Magnoliopsida; order Fabales; family Fabaceae; genus Lathyrus; species Lathyrus oleraceus. Next base: position 227,250,761 of record NC_066584.1, read on the forward strand.
TTATGATGTAATCAATCAAAAAACATGTAAAGCAATTAATCAAAACAATGGAACAGTTCTATTCACTGGCAAGAGGAAAAACTATATTTACAAAATAAATCTTTCAGATCTAAAAGATCAAAATGTAAAATGTCTGATGTCTGTTCATGAAGAGTAATGGGTATGGCATAGACGCTTGGGCCACATTAGCATGAGAAAACTCTCTCAGCTAAATAATTTCGAGTTAGTCAGAGGTCTACCTAAATTGAAGTATTCTTCAGAAGCTTTGTGTGAGACATGTCAGAAATGAAAATTTTCTAAAAACATCTTTTAAAAAGAAAATTATTGTTTCCACCTCTAAGCCTCTGGAACTTCTTCACATTGACCTGTCTGGACCTGTTAAGATAGCGTCAGTCAATGGAAAGAAGTATGGACTAGTTATTGTTGATGATTTTAGTCGCTGGACATGGGTAAAATTCCAAAACACAAGAGTGAGTCTCACTATGTATTCACTAGCTTCTGTTCCAAAGTGCAAAATGAATTCGACTCTAAAATCATCAGAGTCAGAAGTGATCATGGTGGCGAATTCGAGAACATTTTTTTTGAGGAACTATTTAATTCTAATGGAATATCCCATGATTTCTCCTGTCCTAGAATTCCACAACAAAATGGGGTTGTAGAAAGGAAGAATAGGACACTCCAAGAGATGGCCAGAACCATGATCAATGAAATAAATGTGGCTAAGCACTTTTGGGCTGAAGCAGTAAATACAATGTGTTATATTCATAATAGAATCTCTATAAGACCTATTCTGGAAAAGACTCTCTTGAACTGTGTAAGGGAAGAAAACCCAACATTTCTTATTTCCATCCTTTTCATTGCTCTTGTTTTATTCTCAATACTAAAGAACATCTGAACAAGTTTGATTCAAAAGCACAAAAAGGTATTATGGGATACTCAGAACGCTCTAAAGGCTACATAGTATACAACACAGAAACCAAAATTGTGGAAGAATCAATACATGTTAGATTTGATGATAAGCGTGACCCTGAAAAGTCAAAGCTAGTTGAGAAACTTGCAGATTTGGAGATCACTCTTGCAGGTTCTGATGAAAAGACTAAAGCACCAGAAGTACCTGATAAACAAAGGCCAGATGCAACTGAAGCCTCAACTATCCAGAAAAGATCAAGAAGTCTCCCCAACATCTCTGAAGATTTGATTCTAGGAAACAAGGATGAACCTGTCAGAACTAGGTCAACATTCAAAGTATCTAAAGAAACTCCTCTAGGATTAGTATATCTAATCTAACCTACTTCCTGTGATGAGGCACTTCAAGACAATGACTGGGTTCTGTCTATGAAAAAAGAGCTAGATCAATTCTCAAAGAATGACGTCTGGGATCTCGTCCCAAAGCCTAAAGGAACTCACATTATTGGAATCAGATGGGTGTTCAAAAACAAACTGAACAAAAAGGGCGAAGTAGTCAGAAACAAAGCATGACTGGTGGCACAGGGTTACAGTCAACAAGAAGGCATTTACTACAATGAAACCTTTGCCCCAGTCGCTAGGTTAGAATCTATTCGCTTACTTGTTTCATTTGCTATAAATCATTCCATCAAACTATATCAGATGGATGTAAAGTGCACATTCCTTAATGGTTATATATCAGAAGAAGTATATGTCAATCAACCTCCAAGGTTTGAAAACACTAAATGTCCAGAACATGTTTTTAATCTAAAGAAATCATTGTATGGACTAAAACAAGCTCCTAGAGCTTGGTGTGAAAGATTAAGTAATTTTCTTCTGGAACACGATTTCATTAGAGGCAAAGTTGATTCTACACTCTTCTGTAAAAACATTAGAAATGATCTCATGATATGCCATATATATGTTGATGACATTATGTTTGGTTCAGCTAACCCCCTCTGCATGTCAAGAATTCTCTGAGCTAATGCAGGCAGAATTTGAAATGAGCTTAATGCAAGAACTTAAATTATTTTTGGGAATTCAAATCAATCAAGCTTCAGAAGCTACCTACGTATACCAAAGCAAGTACATAAAAGATATTCTGAAGAAATTTGAAATGGCTGAACGTAAACCTGCTAAAACACCAATGCATCCAACCTGCATTCTGGAGAAGGAAGAAACTAGCCAGAAGGTTTGTCAGAAGCTCTATTGTGGTATGATAGGCTCTCTTCTCTATCTGACGGCTACTCGCCCTGATATTTTGTTTAGTGTATGTCTCTGTGCCAAATTCCAATCAGATCCCAGGGAATCTCATATAACAGCTGTTAAAAGAATCCTAAGGTATCTGAAAGGACCCCCTAACTTTGGCCTGATGTATGAGGAAACATCAGAGTATAGGTGTAAGACCCCAATTTTGACCCTAAGATCACTCATGCAAATTCATCATAAGCATTAACATTAGGATCATACTTTGGCATCCTCCTTACCCCTTTTTCATTTGGTTTGTTTTGGGAGAGATCACCAAGGACTATGTGATTGTATCATACTTAAATATTATCATTTTTACTAACCAAAATACCAAAAATATATCTTTACATTTGCCTAACTCTTTTGTAGGAAGGGCATGATCACCATTGATCTATCAAGTTCATATCTAGGGTTTAAGACCCTCATGCCAACAAAGAGCACAACCAAGAATTGATCAAATAATGGTTATGAGCATCATATATTAGTCTCAATGTTCTTTACATGTTATATTGATCAAGTTTTGTTCAAGAGTTTGAGGGTGATTTGCATTGGAAACCTTAGTTTGACTGGGTATCTTGAGTAACTTCTCCAATAAGCTATCTCACCAATTGATCAAATTTATCAAGGGACACTTAGAAATACATCATATTATGCATATATGAGCTACCATAAGCCTATAAAGTCAAGAGAATTGGAAGTTAGCAAGTTGGTTGATGGTGGTTGGCCAGATGAATTCATCTGATCAAAACTGAGTCTCCCTAGACCCTATCTCCTACAATTTTCACCATATGAAAATGATTCCAAGAGAAACCGTACTCTACATGACATTCCAAACAACTTTCATGTTGAGACCTAGAGCTAGTTTTGCTTGGAAAATCATTTTCTATGTTGAAACATTATAGGTCATTTTGTCTAAACCCTAATCTAAAAGTCAACTTCCCAAGGCCATAACTTGCTCAATGTTTATGAGATGAAAGATTTACAAGTTGCACAATAAAATTTAATGTGTCTACTTCAACTTTTATGTTTTGAGTGGAGCTAATTCAAATTTTTTGAGCATGTGATATGAGGTTACATTATAGGTCTCTTTTGACCTATACCATTGATCAAGTGATTTTTCCAAACTTCAAAAATGCATAACTCTATCATTTCAAAACCAAATGACATGAGATTGGTGACCATTTTGAAGGTATTTGAGGTAGCTACAACTTTTATGAAGACACGTTTCTCATTTGAAGCTCATACAAAAAGTTAAGCAAGGTGGAACATTGAGACAAATGGCTTGACACTTAGAAAAATTTTGATATGTCAAAAATTTCCAAACTTCCACCTCAAATTTCTTCAAGCTACAAACTCCAAATGGAAAAGTGTTGAACATGAAAGTTAAGCCTCTCAATCTCACCTTTCCAAAGAGCTCAAATTCATCCATTTTGGACAAGGAATGCGTAGGTTGCGCTGGCATGAACATGGTGTCATTACTTGGCAAGGATCAAACTTCAAATCTTCATGCACACTTGCCTTGCAATCCAAGTTGAATTTAAACTATCTCACACTCATTTGTGGACTTAAGGCAATGATTTTATGGGCCTGTATGCGCCCATGAACCCATGCATCATCAATGACCAAATTTGGAAAGTGAATTGAAGTGTGCAAAAAGCAATGGATTCAGCTATAAATAGAGCCTCATATGCTCAACATTTCACAAGATTTGCGCCAACTTTGATCCCCCATCTCTAACCCTCATATTGCAAAGGATAATCCTGAGAAATTCATTTGAATTTGAGGTTGAATTTCCACTGTTTTGAAATTCAAATCTCTAGGGATCCATAACCTTTTAAGCATTCAATCCTTCTTCTGCAAGCATTTGGAGTGAGATCAAGCACGAGCAAGAGCAAGATCGATTGAATCCAGACCTCCATTAAAGGTATTTTCCAGAAATTTTGATATCTTTGATTCTCTCAAATTCTTGCTCAATTCTATTGATTTTTTGGTTGTCTGAAGTCCTACCAATGTAGGCAAGAAGATTGAGTTGCTTTGAGGCCAAATCGAAGCAACTCAATTCATGTACCTCAAATTTCAACTCCATGTATCTCTCAATATACTTGGAGTTAGAGTGAATTGAGGCTAGATTCGAACTCAGTGCCATTTTTACTCTGAAATCATGTCCTTGTTTTTAATTTTGGTGATGGTTATGACTGAACCAGTCCGGCGAGGTTCGCTGGAGAAGACAACTGGTCCTTGGCCGCCAGTGGTGTGTTGGATGATTTTGAGCCATAGGATCCTTTTAAAATGATCTAATCTTGTGCGTTCCTTTTGAATACCATGCCTGTTGCACGCTGACTCATGTGCATGGTGGAACACGTGTTTTGATCCACTTGATCTGCCACCTCAATTAATGAGGGAGGTCAAGTGGTCCATGTTTTTTCTGATATTTTAATTTTCATTTTAATTTCTTTATTTTCAATAATTCATGTTAAATTTAATATTGATCCAAAAAATATGGGACTTTCACCAAAAAATTTCAAATATTTTTCTATTTCATATTCTGAATCAAAATTATTTTTTGGATCATTATTTATATTTTTCATGAATTAATTGATTTTTCATTTTTTTTAATTGCTTCAAAATATTTTTAAATGTCCAAAAATTATGAAATTTTTTCTCCAAGGTCCTTTGACCTTGTTTGACCTATGATAAATCTCATGGCCATTTCTTTGGTGTTTTGATGAGATTTTAGGAATTGGACAAGCCATATTTAATTTAAATGCACTATTTTAGTATTTTTAATTTGAATAAATGTCAAATAAATTTGTTGACCAATTGTGATGACTTGTTTATGTTTGACTATTGTTGTTGGGCGTTGATCAAAGTTGACTTAACTTTGTCAACTTAATATCATTGGATTTAGGGGATTGATGGAATGTACATTCCATCTCCCAAAATGAATGAATGCTATTAATTTGGTAAAAGTCCTCCTTTGACCAATTTGTGATTTCATGCATTCCCCTCCCACTTCAACTTATTCCTTTTCTTCATTCATTAATTCCATTTGGCCTATGATCTCTCAAAATCCTAAGGCTAGTTGATTGAAAAATGAACATGAGTATGGATGCGATTAGGCCACCCCTTTTGCATATTCTTTTTGTGTGTGGTATGTTTCATGAGCATAGTCCACTATACTATGTCCCTAACATGCATTAACACCAAAATTTTATTGCCCGACCTCAAATAGTTGTGACTTCTACATAAGTCCAATTACGATTGCTTAACATATCGCTAAATTTGTAACATAAAAGGCATAAGCATTCTAGTTAGTGAGATTGTAAGTCTCCCCTCTTTTATGGTATTGTGTGGAAAATTGGCCTTTTTTCCTTCCTTTGGAAGATGTCTTGGTTCAAGGATCCATGGTTCTAATAAGTGGGTTGAGTGTTCTCCAAAGAATGACTTCAATTAAAAAGCAAAAGCCAAGCAATACTAACTTCTAACCTATTAACTACTAACTTTTAATTCCAAGCCTTTACTTTAATGCAATTTACTTTTAGCAGTCTATTTCATTTGCCATTGTTCATATCATTCTAATTGTTTATGTTAATGCAATTTTCACTTTGTCCATTTGGACCATATTGTGTGATATATTTTATTTGTGTATATTTTGTTTGTTTGTGTGGCCTTTGACCATTAATGTACATAGTAACAACAAAAACCCTAAAAAAACTTTTGTGTGGACTGTTGGTTTGATCTTGGACAAATGGACTTAGAATTTAGGAAACCTTCCTATGCTAAAAGACTTGGCCAATGCCAACTTGTTGAGAAACCAAGTGCTTGCAATTTGAAACTTCATCTGATACATCATTCAAGATCCTTTTGAGTTCATCTGCAACATGATCATTGTGAAGCTGTTGTTTTGAACAAGTGCCTTATGGAATTCATTTGTTACATGGGCTAATTTGAAGAAGATCATGGAATGGATAATCTTGGATGTGGCTATCTTTATTTGATGCCTTTCTCTACAAGATAATATAATTTTTCATTTGTGTGTTGCTTGATTCTAAAAGTCCAAGGGAATTCTGGGTTTCTATTGACATTCTTGTCTATTGGATTGCTACCCATTTGGTCAGATACTTTCAACTCTAAACTTTTAATTTTTTGTACTTAGGGTAGTCTCTTCATCTTCTCCCCATTTCTTTAATTTCAAAATCTCTCCCCCCATTTTTCAAAATCTTCTTTGTGTGAACTATTTTTGTTCTAAAACTTTGACCACTTTTGCAAAAAGATAGAAACTTTGGCCTTATACCATTGTATTTTTAAACTTTTTTTTTCTAAATCAAACTTGTGAATAAACTTAACTATACTTGACATAAACTTTCAAAAAGCCAAAAAGAACTAACTCATTCAAACCATTTTAGGCAAAAAGACAATCAACCATAGCCCTATCCACTACATAAGCAGAATACATATTGGCGTCATTCTACACTACTCAGATGCTCTGGATGAAAAATCAACTTGAAGACCTTCTGATCTTTGAGTGTAACATTCCTATCTTCTATGATAATACTGCTTCCATTTGTTTAAGTAAGAATCCTATCCTGCATTCCAGAGCCAATCACATAGAAATAAAACATCACTTCATTAGAGACTATGTTCAGAAAGGGATAATTTCATTAAAATTTATTGATACAAACCATCAACGGGATGACATCTTTAGTAAACCCCTCGCTGAAGACAGATTCTCTTTTATTTTGAAAATTGTAAACATTCAAATTTGTCCAGAATAAATGCGCTTCTTTGAAATAGAAAAATAAAAATGTGAATTAAAACATCTAGTATCTGGATCTGACTCTGATGCTTCTACTAGTTAGGAGTCATCTGAATCAGAAATCCTCAGGACCCAACCCTTTGGTATTCCTGAAGATCAGATAAATCAACATGTGGTGCATCATGCATTTGACCTTGAAACTTCTAGACAGTTGTCTAGCAGAAATCAAGAGACTGACTCTTGAAATCTCCTCGAGCAGTGTGCTGATTTGGGGATTAGACCTCCATCATGGGATGTAATCATTCTCCTCCAAACGTGCAAACTTGGTTAACGTGCTTTTTTTAATTATTTAACATATAAACTACTTCTAATGATTTCGTTTTGCATGCCTCTATATGGGTATAAATTCATTTCACATATCACAATCTCACACTTTACATTCACACCCTACACAAACCCTCCTTCTCTCAGTTCTTCATCATCTTCTTCAAGGTTTATGCATTTTCAACAAGTTCTTCATTCAAACCTTCATCTTCAACATTATTCTACATGGATGCTCAATAACAATTTGTCTACAACTTCTCTCAACAGACGAACTCAATAGATCAAACACCCATTTCTACTCAACAATCAATTGTAACTACTGGCGTTGTCTCAACCCCCCTCTACAGGGAACCCCACATTCTTTACCGTGAACCTCACATCCACCTAGCAAAACCATTTGAGAAACTTGAGGTTCTATGCGAATCGCTAGTGGATTTTAAAAATATGAAGAGAAATGGCGTAGACCTAACTGAAGATTTAAGAATGCAAGGGTGGGAAACCTATTTTCAGAGACTCTATGGCCTTGTGCACACATATCTGGTGAAGGAATTCTGGCATTTTGCAGACTCAGATGATCACTATATCATCTCTCACGTTCTGGGAGTCAAAATAGTCATCATTGAAAAATCAATTGCCTCCCTTCTGAATATGGAAAAGACAGGAGGAAGACGAATCTACAACATCAACCCTAGGGAAAAATACTTGTCCCATGAAATAAACCCCACTATCTTTCAACAGAACACTGAGGGAAAACACTCCAAGAACAAAGAACTCCATCAAAATCTCTGTGTATGGATGGAAATCATCCTAGACACCATTCATCATTGCCCTGCATCAAACTCTTTTGACTACATCAACATAGATCAGAAGTGCATTCTGTACTGTATCCACAAGGGGCTGAAACTGTGTCTGCCAGCACTACTCTTCAAGTATCTTAGAGACTCTATCAAAGATACCAGAAACAACATGAAGACCAGAAACTACATTCCTTTGGGAATACTTATCTCGAATGTTCTAATCGAGAGTGGCTTAGTGGATCACCTCATCCATCACAATCTAATGGAGAATGTCACTGTTGACATTGGGAGACCTTTGAATGCTTGGAATCTGAAGATCATGGGGATAATTGATCAAGTCAAAGCTGAACTAACTCTGGACACTTCCTGGGAAGCACTCAAGTATGAGAGGAAGATTCCCAATGGTCTCTATCTGTTCTCCAAGATTGACCCTCCAGAAGTGGTAGCTTACTATCTACAAGATCTTGCTAACAAAGGGGTGGACATCTCCGAGTTCTTAGTAGATTGGCTACCTGAGCATCCACCAAACCTCATGAAGAGGATGCGAGAGGCCTCTGAGAAGTCCAAGAAGGCAAAGAAGGCAAAGCTGGGAGAAACTTCTGGGTCAAGACCTCCAGTCCCTCTAGCTGACTCTCCAAGTAAGTCTATACCTCCTTCCCGCTCTGTAAAGCTTAAGCCTATTACTTCTTCTCTTCCCCAAACAACTCTCGTCTACACCTCATTTGAAACACCCCCCCTCAACCTCCAGAACCTCTAATCCACCCTCTCTCAGATTTAACCTTGCAACCACCACACTACCAGTTTCTGAAGCAGAAATGTTGAACGAAACTACCTCACCATCATCATCCTCACCTTCATCCCCACCATACTATGTCCTTTCCTTTGACACCGAACCCTCTGACCCCTCATCCCCCACTCTAGCTCAGCTTCAAGCTCGTGCTCTAGCCTCCCAACAACCATCACAAATTGAACCTGAACCAGAAGTCACTTCTCCACCCCCTGAACAACAAAATCCAACTACATATGAACAACCTCAAACACCATCACCTGCACAACAACCTAATCCACCTCTTGAACAAACAATACCCTCACCATCTGAACCTCAACCAAACCTACCACCCGAACAAACAACACCATTTCCCTCTGCTATTCGCTCACCACAAACCTATGCGGCCATAATCACTCCCATTCTAAATACAGATGACACCAACCAAACTCCACCATCCTTCCCAGCCTCTAACTCTGAACCAGAAACTACCTTCCCCACCTTAGTAGAAGCAATAACGGTTTTTGCAGACTCTTCAGTGGAGAAGATCAAGTCTCTATCTATCAACTTTGGCATCAGTGATGATCCCTCTGCAGTAAGGATCCACTGGAACAGCGTGATCAGATGGATGACCTCTGAAGCCTTCAAACTGAAAGTCCTCTCTGAACAAGTCCGCAACGACTTCATCAGAGATACTTGTATAAGGCTCCAAGCTCGCTTGGCCAGAGAGGCTAAGGAAAAAACCGGGAAGGAAGCAGAAGAGAAAGCTCGCCTAGAAGAAGAATAGAGGATCAAAGAAGCTGAAGAAAAGGTTGCTACTGAAGCTACTGCTGCTGCGGATGCTGCTAAAGCTGAGGCAAAAGCAAAAGCCGACACTGAAGAAGCAGCACACATTGTTGTAGAGGAAGCTGCCAAGGCCAGGGAAGATGCTTTGACTCAGGGGGAGCAATTTAACTCTGGTTTTTCCCCTCTGGTCTTAAAGACTCTGGAGGAATTGCAAAAGGAACAACAAGTGGTACGAGCTAGGCTAGATCACCAGGATTCCGTCAACACCAACATTCAAAACATGTTAACTCAGCTGCTCCAAAGGATGTCTCCACCCCCAAACCCTTAGGCACTAAGGCTCTTTGTTTGTTGCTTTTTCTTCTAATGTTTTTTAATGCCTTATGATCTATGCTTTCTTTTATGCCTATTTGTACTTATTTTTCTCAGTTATATGAATATCCGTCTCTTGCCTATTTTTTTCTGTCTTTTTTATTATGACAAAAAGGGGGAGAACTAAAAACAGCTCTAATGATAACATATCTAAAACCTCTCAAGGAACTGCAAACATTATTAAATATTAGTAACTTATGACGACTAAAGTTATGCATGAACATAACTAAGGTACAAAATCAACTCCACACAAAGAAGGTCCGGTAAGAACTTCTGTTAAATCTAATGATCTAACTTAGGGGGAGTTCATTCCCTTTATCTGGTTCTAAGATATGCGTACCGTTTCATCATTATTATGACTTGTTTTGTCATCATCAAAAAGGGGGAGATTGTAAGAACAAATTTAGTTCTACAATGTATCTCTAAGATTTTGATGATAACAAAGGATGAAACAAAAATGGTACCCTAACGAAAATTTTCTAAGTGTGCAGGACTCTGATCAAAAAAATCAGATAAACAATCATCAAATATAGAATCAAGCGCTAAGATACTAATCAGAAGTAACGTAACCAGAAGGTTCTGATTCTGATCCAACAGGCGCTAGCACAACTAAAGAAGTCAGAAACTCTGAGAGAAAAGAATGAATCCAGACTTTGAAGATGTACGCTTTGAAGAAGTCAAATAAAGAGAAACTCTAACGAAGTCAGAAACAAGCATCCTCTGTAGACGAATATTTCTCTGACTATAGGATTCGTTGACTCAAGGAAACATAACATTGAAGAAAATTTCCTTTGGAAAGAAACTATCTTTAGAAAGAAGCTATTGTTCTCCATACTGCTTTGGAAAGAACAAGGAGAGTAATTACATTTATCATTCTTCAATGACTAAGATTTTGTCATTAACAGCTACCAACGATCATCTCAATCTCCTATAAAAAGGATGGAACGCTTCACAAATCAAGAACGTTGATACATGATAACACTAAAATTTACGTATTTTCGACTCCGATTTCACATGCATTCTAGTTGTTTTATTGTCATTTTGTTGTGTTATTACTGTGTTTTCCTTTGTTTTCAGGTTTTTACTTTAATCGCAGCCCCGATCAAGAAAAGGAGTGAAAAAGGGCTAAAAACCCTAAAATTCAGCATTTTGTGCTTATGGCCTACCCAGTGGCGGGCGCCACAGACCAAGCCATGACGTGTCAAATTCAACTTCCCTCAACTCCCACGTTTCCCCACTACATCCACTAAGGCGCCTCACTTTGGCCTTGTGGCAGGCGCCATGGCCTTGTGGCGAGCGCCACAAGAGGAAAAACGGTTCCCTCCTATTTTCAAGTTGAAGGGCATCCAAGTCATTTCCATCTTTTTACTTGCTTATAAATAGAAACGCGGATTCACTTTTACAATCATCCAAACTTAGAACAGAGGCAAACTCAGAAGCAACTTTGTTTCACTTAGGCATATATTCAGTATTTTATAGTGGTAATCGCTTCGCATTGGAGTGTTACCACAATTGTGTAATCAAGTCTGTGGTAGAGTCTGTAATCGAGTTTGGAGCACTTTGGAAGGAAGTTAATCCTGCCGCCATTTTCTTTTCCGCATTGCAATTTACTCAGCCCTCCGATTGGAGCAGGTTTTTATTTCTTGTCTTTTACTTTATTTATTTCCTGCACTCGCTTTTACTTTATTTATTTCCCTGCACTCGCTTTTACTTTATTTATTTCCTGCACTCGCTTTTACTTTATTTATTTCCTCGCACTCGCTTTTACTTTATTTATTTCCCGCACTCGCTTTTACTTTATTTATTTCCGGCACTCGCTTTTACTTTATTTATTTCCTCGTACTCGCTTTTACTTTATTTACTTTCCGCACTCGCACTACTTTTATTTACTTTCCGCACTCGCACTACTTTTATTTAAATTAATGCACTTTTATTTTACCATGTCTAACTAAATCTAAAAGGTTAGAATGTAAGGATCGTAATTGAACCGATAATCCGTACAATTGTCCGTAGAAACACTTAAGGGCTATTTTAACCTTCAACTTAAGTTTTCCTGCACTTCAATTCCGTTGGGTAAGATCGAAAGCCGTCCAACGTCTTTATAAACTTAATTGTTTTTAACTATTTCAAAAACAGCGAAAGCGCTTTGTTTAGTTCATTAGGAGTTTTTAACTTTAAGAAGAAAAGAGATTTTAAAACTATTTTCGGACGCGTTTATAAGTTTAGAGTCTGGTTCGTAAGAACCTCTTTTGGTTAAGAAGTTCAGGTTATAATACTTTTCAACTTAGTCAAGATACTATATTTCTTACAAATAGGTTTACTACTCTAACGCAATGCGCGCCTTTTTATAAGTGACAATAAGAGGGTTTGATTAGGGAGTACAACTCGGTTCTGAATACGCGAAAGCGACAGTTCCTGTTAAATTAGTTCTTTTCAAAGTAGGAAACACTGCCCATAAGTAGCTCTACTAGCAAGTACATGGATTATCAATTGATTACGTGAATTACTTTCGACCCTGTCTTTATTAATTAAATCTATTTAAATACTTTACTTTTCATTGCACACTATGAAAAACACCTATTTTGACTGCCTTTGATAAACATCATAACAACAGATAACGATAGCTTGACACTTGGTCTATGTGGATTCGACAATCTTTTATATTACTCTGGCGCGTTCGTATACTTGCGAAAAGTACGCATCAATACACGAGAATACCTCTCTTCCATTACTTTCTTTTCACTCTCTCATGAGTTGCTGCTCTAACGTGAAAACATTTCTTGCTCTTATATTCTATAATACTTGCTTATTTTTAGAAGCACCGTTCATTACAAATCACATCATTGCTAAAGATATTTCCTCAAGTAACTCTGTGTAGTCTGAATACTTGAGAGGGTTAAGGGATTATTTCTCTTAGACGGTTGTTTGTGTAATCTTTCAAGATTAGTGGATTAAGTCCTTTTTGAAGGTGAAAGCACCTTGGCCGGGTGGACTGGAGTAGCTTTGATTTTCAAGCGAACCAGTATAAAATTATGCGTTGAACTCCTTTTATTCTACGTGTGTCTTAGTTCATAAAAAGTTTTTATTTTCCAAAACAATTCAAACCCACTTTATTTCTTTTCTCTACCTTCACTTCTTTGCCTTTGCATGTCCATTGGAATGAATACCAAATGAACCTTCATGGACTTTATCCATCAACAGGTTTGCTTCATGTCTATCCACACATCTAAGCAGAACCATATCGAAGTTTCTCTTATACAATACATCACCATTTAGGTAGAAATTTCCGGCTAATCTTCTCAAAGTCTTCTTATCTTTCAAGGATGCCCCAGACGAGTAAATCTGACTTTGAAGGAAACACTTGATGTCGTAATACCACGGCTTCTCATCTTTGACTTCTTAAATATTAAACACATGAGCTGGCCTATCAAGACGCATCACAGTCAAATTGGGAACCTAATTCCAATATTTTACCGCGATCATTGAAGCCAATCTCGCAAGAGCATCTTCCATCCGGTTTTCATCTCGAGGGATATGATGAAACTCAACATTTGTAAAAAAAATTGAAATCCTCCTCGCATAATCTCTATATGGTATTAAACCGGGTTGGTTCTTCTCCCATTCACCTTTGATTTGATTCACCACCAAAGTTGAATCTCCATAGACATCCAAATACTTGGTTCTGAGATCAATGGCCTCTTCAAGCCCCATAATGGAAGCTTCATATTCTGCCATATTATTTGTACACTTGAAAGTCAATCTGGCTGTAAACGGAAAATGTGTGCCTTAAGGAGTAATAATCACTGCCCTAATGCCATTACCATACTAATTAACATCTCCATCAAATACCATGCCCCAACGGGAACCAGGTTCTGGCCCTTCTTCAGGTAATGGTTCATCGTAATCTTTCTTTTTCAAGTACAAGATCTCTTCATTAGGGAAGTCATACTGCACTGACTGGTAATCTTCAATCGGTTGGTGAGCCAAGTGGTCAGCCAAGACACTACCTTTGATAGATTTCTGAGATCGGTATTCGATATCATACTCTGATAACAACATTTTCCAACAGGAAATCCTCCCAGTTAAAGCAAACTTCTCAAATATATACTTGATTGGATCCATTTTGGATGTCAACCAAGTAGTATGATTCAACATATACTGACGCAGACGCTTAGCAGCCCAAGCCAATGCGTAACAAGTCTTCTCAAGCATAGAATACCGAGTCTCACAGTCGGTGAATTTCTTTCTGAGGTAGTAGATAGCAAATTCTCACTTTCCAGTCTCATCTTGCTGACCTAGAACACAACCCATACTCTCTTCAAGCACAACCAAATACATGATCAATGGTCTTCCTTCAACAGGTGGAGATAGAATCAGAGGTTCGAGCAGATACTCTTTGATACTGTCAAAAGCTTTCTGGCAATCCTCAGTCCAATCACAAGATTGATCTTTCTGAAGAAGCTTGAATATAGGCGCACATGTGGTAGTCATGTGTGAAATAAATCTTGAGATATAATTCAAGCGGCCAAGAAAACCTCTGACTTGCTTCTCAGTTTTGGGCGCAGGCATCTCTTGTATTGCTTTGACCTTGGTAGGATCAACTTCAATACCTTTCTCGCTGACAATAAATCCCAACAACTTACCAGAACGAACACCAAAAGTACACCTATTGGGATTCAGGCAGAGTTTATACTTCCTCAAACGCTGGAGTAGCTCCAACAAATGCTCAACATGTTCTTCTTCATCAATGGATTTAGCAATCATATCGTCAACATAGACTTCAATCTCTTTATGCATCATATCATGAAAAAGAGTAGTCATTGCTCTTTGGTAAGTTGCACCAGCATTCTTCAAACTGATAGGCATCACTCTATAACAAAATGTTCCCCAAGGTGTAGTCTTCTCCATATTTTCGGGTGCCATCTTAATTTGATTATATCCGAAAAATCCGTCCATAAACAAAAAGACTTTGAATTTAGCTATATTTTCTACCAACAAATCAATGTGTGGCAGAGAGAAATCATCTTTCAGACTGGCTTTATTCAAATCTCTATAATCAACGCACATGCGGACTTTTCCATCTTTCTTCGGCACAGGCACAATATTAGCCACCCATTATGGATACTCAATAGTTGCAAGGAAACCAACATCAATCTGCTTTTAAACTTCTTCTTTGATCTTCACTGCCATATCAAGATGAGTTCTTCTCAACTTCTGCTTGACTGGTGGGCATTCTGGCTTCAACGGCAATTTATGCTCCACAATCTCAGAATCCAACCCAGGCATGTCTTGATAGGACCAAGCAAACACATCTTAATACTCTCGGAGAAGATCAACCAACCCCTTCATAACATCAGGACACAGTCGAGACCCAATCTTGACCTCCTTCACGTAATCCTCGGAACCCAACTTGACTAGCTCAATCTTCTCTTCGAACGACTGAATGGCTTTTCCTTCATGCTCAAGAAGATGACACAATTCATCACTCACTTCTTCATCACTTTCCTCCTCAACCTCAAACACAGGGAATTCAAAATTTGGAGAAGGAGGAGGATCATTGTATTCAATGGGGTTAGAAACCAACCTGCATAATGATTTGATATTTTGATTTTAGAGAAGTGAATTTGTGACCAAATATTATGCAAATGGATAATTATATTATTTATTTATGTTTTTTATGATTACCATTTTCAGAATAAAGAAAAAATTAAAACAAATTATCATAGATGTGGATGAATAGAATGATATTTTATTGATGATCAAATTGAAATGCACAAATAATGTTCACTTCTCCCTTAGGCATAGGAGAAGGATTTTCGAAAACAAATAAAAGCAATTACTTAGATCGACGCATAATAACAGGAATATCAACAGCAGTCCAATTGTTGCAAGCCTTTCCATGCGTCACAAAATTGGTGCAGTCTTCCTCTTCATCATCCTTTAGCGCATCAACTAAGTGTTGTTTATTACCATGAATGAACCCTCCGCTACGGAAACTAAGTTGTACTTCTTCAGATCTAACCACTGGTGAACCTTGTTGGAAACCCAATCCGGCTCGGCTCTAGTTGTCGGAGACCTCTACCATCTGCCTTCACCTATCTGACTGACCCTTTTCAACAATCTTCAATGCATCTTTGAATGAGGACATAGGTGACCCAACTCTCTTTTCTTCAGAAATAGATAATGCTTGGAATGGGGTTCCAACCTCATCCTCAACTTCAACATAAGAGAAAGATGAGAAGTGGCTGACCAACAACGCCTTCTCCCCGCCAACAATAACAAGCTTCCCATTCTTGACAAACTGGAGCTTCTGGTGCAATGTTGAAGTAACAGCTCCCGCTTCGTGAATCCGTGGCCTTCCCAATAGACAACTGTAGGTCGGGTGGATATCCATTACTTGAAAAGTAATCTGGAAGTCACTCGGACCTATCTTCACCGGAAGGTCCACCTCACCAATCACCGTCTTGCGCGAACCATCAAAAGCCTTGACGATCACACCACTATATCTCATAGGCACTCCTTGGAATGACAACTTGGACAAAGTCGACTTTGGAAGTACATTAAAAGAAGATTTGGTGTCTACCAACACATTTAACAAAGCATCCTCCTTACAGTTCATTGAAATGTGCAAAGCCAAAATGTGATTTCTACCCTCGTCAGGGAGTTCTTCATCACAGAAACTGAGATTGTTACAGGAAGTGATGTTAGCCACAATATGATCAAACTGATCCACTGTAACATCATGTTCCACATACGCTTGCTCAAGAACCTTCTGCAGTGCTTCTCTGTGCGCTTCTGAGTTCATTAACAAAGATAGTACTGAGATCTTCGAGGGGATTTGGAGCAATTACTCCACCATGTTGAACTCACTTTTCTTAATTAGCATTAGCACCTCATCATTGTCATTAGGCTTCAAGCCACTGGACTCACCAGACTGAGACCTTGGAGCACTAACTGATTCTACCACAGGCACATCCACCTTCTTACTTGTAGCGGGGTATTCGTTACCATTAGAGATATTGACTAAATCCAAGGTAAACCATACAAGTTGAGTCGCCACCGCACTTCTATTTATCCAAAGGAATAGTTAGAAAGCGAACAAAAACCTAAGAGTTTTATCAAATCAAAAACTAGTAAAAATGTCAGATATCTGGGTAAGGGGGTTGGTTATGCAATGGGAAGGTTTTAAGCACCCAGAACATCCTAGGTACTCCTAGGAAGCCCTTTTCACATTTTGTTGTAAGGTTGGTATTTTGTGAAAAATTGTTTGTGCAAACATGATTGAAGAGATGAGGAGAGAATATACAGGTTTATTTACATTTTTGTGTTTGGATGGATAAACCCATTGCCTACGTACCATCTTAAAAAAGATTAGGATCAAAACCTCGTAGTTCGGGGTAAAAATCTCAAAAATGAGTTGGTGAATTGATTGGTCCAAAAGCCTTAAGGTCTTTTGTTATCCAAGGGAGAAAACTCAACCTAAAACCACAAATCCACCATGTGAGGATAACTTCAACATGCTAGTGAGGGGTTAACCCTATAATAAGCATGGAAGACTCATTGTCCATCACTAAGGATATAGGTGAGTATTACATCTATCTCAAGGATAACTCAAACCTAATAGCTAAAGGTTATGAAAAGTTTTAGTTAACGAAGTGGCCATTGAAACCACAAAAAAAGATTTGAATGGGTTATATTTACCAATGAAAAGTATTTACAAAATATGGTCAAAGTTGATTTAAAAGTTCAATTCAAAATAAGTGTTATGAAAAGAAAGTTAGAAAATCAAAAGCATAGGTCTTAGGTTTCTAATGTTTGAAAAGAAGTGTTAAACGTTTGCACAAAAGTTTTGGCCTGGGTTAGAGTGGAGGGAATAAGAAGAATGGCTAAAGTCCTAATCATACAAGAGATAAGGGATAAGAAACAAGACCACAAATGGAGTTCCTCTCTTGAGATCATATTGATGATCCAAGTAGCTCCCATCCTTTGGAATATTCAAGCATAATAATAGTAAGCTCAAGCAATCAACACAATTAAGCTCTTGGAAAGTTCCTCAATGGCTCTTAGATCTCTTTCTCTTAGAAGCTCATGGTAATGGTTCCTCACTTAGACTCAATGTTGGAATCCCTAGCACAAGAACACACACATTAAAAAGTTCTATCAAACAAATCAAAAATGAACAAGCAAGAGTTTAGAAATTGGTCCTTCCAAAGTTCTCTTTAGCATTTATAGCACTCTAAAGGCCCAGTGCCTAGTTGCTCTTTGACTCCAAATTTGCATAGGGGAAGTCCTAAAGTCTAAGTCCATTTGTCCATTTCTTTGCATTTGGTCCACAACAATCAAAACAAAACACAAGCACAATGATATATACACAATTATGTGCTCAAGTGAGCAAAAGGCAAATTGCATTAATATAAACATGTGCTCAAGTGAGCAAAGGGGGAAAAGCAAATGAATAATATGGACAAGAATAGTAAATTGCATAAATGTAAAGAGCAAAAAGTAAATGTTAATGGTTAATGGTTAATGTTAGTAGTTAGTGTGCCATAAGGCAAATTTAGCGCTATGTTAAGCAATCGTAATTGGACTTATGTAGAAGTCACAACTATCTGAGGCCGGTCAATAATAATGTAGGCAACAACACAAGTTAGAGGTCTTGATTAGTGAATCAAACTCCAACAACTTGCCATGCCAAAAAGAAGATGAGAAGTGATTTTGTATTGGTTTAAGTCCTTTGTATGATTTAGAAAGCAATCTATCCTTAATGCAAAGCCATTCACTTGATCAATTGATCAAGATGAATTAATTTGAATCAAGGAAGATTAAACCTCCCTAATCAATGCTAACCATCAACCTTTAACTCATTGATCAAAAAAGAAGAAGGAGAAGAAGGAGAAAGAAATGAAGAAATAAAGTGCATTAAATGAAATGGAATGTCTCAATCAACAAGTGTTGACCAAAGATAGAGAAGATCAAGGTCAAACAATATAAAACAGAAGCAAAATGAATATTAGAAGTCAAGAAATAAACAAAATATTTTTGGCCTTTTTAATATTTAAAATAATACTTGAATTAAAATATTAAAGAAAGGTCAAACTTCAAACTCACTTCAAATCAACTTTGAAAAGTCCAAGTGAATTATCCCAAGTTCAACAAGGTCAAACAAAGTTTGACAAAAAATTTCAGCATTTTTAAAAGTCAGAAACTATTTTTAATCAATTAAAAATGCATAAAAATAACCTAATTGAACTAAAATCTCAAATAAATCTCAAATCAATTAATAAATTGATCAGAATATTTTTCATAGATCTATCATCATTTAAAGAGGTTGAGAAAATATTTTTGTATTTTTTGGATATCAAAAACTATTTAAAATAACCAGAAAAGAGAAAATTATTAAAAAATAGCAAATGACAAAATAAAAAATATTAAAAAACACTTTTAGAAACTAGAAATTAAAAGAGAAATACTGCAATTGGTCCCATAATTTTTGGACCAATAATGAAAGAGATATGAATTTTAGAAAATGAAATGGAATTAAAAAATGAAATAGAAATTAAAATCAGAATTTAAATAAATGGAAAAGCGAGAGCCCTTGGATCTGAGCTCATTAATTGAGCTGGCAGATCCAAGCTTGCATAAGCGCGCGTCCAATGTGTTCCATAGTCAATGCCACCACACGCTGAATTAAAATAAGTCATAAGTTTGGACTGCTGAGATTAGATCTAGAAATAAACATGGACGACCACGATTGGATCTGGAGACCACACGGTGGCCAGCGCCACCGTCTTCTCCGGCTAGCTCCGGTGGAGATCAAAAAATTACAGGTCAAAAAAAGTTAACTAAAATGCACGATCCAGGTACCATTCGAAAGGTGGAGTGATGTACATCACTCCTATGCCACTCAATTCCACTCTAGATCTCTATTAAGAGAGAAATCAGAGATGGAACTTTGGTGGTGTTCAACTGAACTTGCTTGATTTCAACAAGTAAGAACACAATAATGATGCCTCTATACAGAGGACTTCAGACAACACAAAATAAAGGCAAATGGAGCACTATATGAGGATATTCGAAGCAAAATGCAGTTGAGCAAAACCTTTGGATTGTGAGGAATTTAGTCACTCTCTTTGATTCCTTTTGCAAACGGAAGCTTCAATGGATCAAGGTGAAGAGGCTTAGGAACTATGGATCTTAAAAATCAATCAATGCAATTGAATTTCAGATCTGAATTTTTTTAAAGAAAGAGAAAAGTTCCTTTGGTGAGGGTTGGGTTTTGAGTTCAGCAGAGGTTTAGGCGCCTTTAGGTTGAAGAATTGTGAAGCTATGGCAAGGTATTTATAGATGGAGAGAGTTGTAAGCAATGCTGAATGTGTGACTTCAAATTTGCATGAATGGAAAGGGCCTCCATGCATGGGCTTGTACAGGCGCATGGAAGCCCAATTCCACATGGCTTGGAAAGCTAAGATCATGAATGAATGAAATGGATGTGTAATTTAGATGTAATAAGCTCATGCATGGCAATTGAGTTAAGTTTTCCCAAAATGCACTAGAAGTTCTCCTCTTCGAAAATGATGCTTCCAAACTCCAAATGCAACCTTATGAGTAATGGTTAGAAAGATTGTTGCATAAGGAACAAATGCTATGTTGATCAAAACTCCAATTGGGCCTTAGAAATTAATGAAATTTGAGCTTGAAGTGTAGAGTGCAAAACATGCAAATGTGAAGTTTCCAAATTTGGCCAATGTTCAAGCTCTTCTGTTTCAACGATGCAAGCTCCAAATGATAACATCGTCAACATCAAAGTTGTATATATTTTCAAAATAATAAATTTGGACTTAAATTTTGAATCATTTGGATTTTTGAGGAAGAAGTAATGGACACTTGAAGTTGGACTTTTTCACATTTCAATGCATTTGGTCCAAAGTGACCTATAATGTTTTGCATTATCACATGTATTTTTTTGAGATTTTGCCATTTTGTTAAACATAACATTTGAAGTAGACACATTAAGCCTTCCAATGCATTAAGTATCATCCTAAAATCATGAAAAAAGAATGAGTTATGTTCTTGGGAAGTTGACCCAAAATTAGGGTTTCAGTTAAAATGACCTATAATGTCTTGGAATGGATGATGACCTTCCAAGCTTCAAATAAACTTTTGATGAACATGAAAGTTGTTCATATTGTCCTTAAGAACATTTTTTCTCTTGGGATCATCTCCATTTGACCAACACATAAAACGTTAGATCTTAGTGCATTTCAAAATAGTCAGATGATTTGACTGATCAACTTCTCAATTCCATACCTCATATCTTGATGAATGGATGATTGAGGACACTCAAATGAGTTCAAATATGCATGAAGTGATGAATTAAAGAAGTTCCCTTGATTGTATTTGACCATGGGCCGAGGTTGCTTCATGAGCAAGGCACAATTGATGAACAGATGAATTAGGGTTTCCTTGGGAAACAAACCTCAAACCCCTTTGCTTGCTTTGATCAAAATGATGAATTAAGATGCTTTGGAGGCATATTTGATGGATGAGAGATTTTGGAACCATTACCATGCTTGCTTCCATCTCCTCTTGACAACATCATTGCACAAAGGATCTCCTAGAAGCCTTTAGACCTTGTGACTGCTCAGGCTACAAACAAAAGAGAATAGTGACATATTTTTATACTTTTGATTAGTAAATAAAATGAGAAAAGCAATAATATACAATTCAAGCATGCTTGGTGATCTCAAACCGCTCACAAGAGATATCCCACCCAAAGGGAAGGAGCCAAGATGCTTATGATCCTTGAGGCTATGCAAATGCCATGTTATGATGCCATGAGGGATCTTAGGGCCAAAATTAGGGTCTTACATTACTGACTGTCGAATCTTCTATATTCTTTGGGAACACCGGCCCAAACACACGACCATTGTGGGTCACCTTAGTAACATCATCAATGCATACAATAGAACTAGTTGTAGGTAACGGGACCTCTTGACCATTCTCCAACATAGTAGCATTGTACTGATACGGGACAACTTTATCAGATACATACGGAATTGGATCCACTAACTGTATAACCAACGACGATACCGATCGATTCCTGACACTATTATTGTTGTTGTTATCATACTGAATAACCACTCTCTTAGGAATTTTGAAAACTGGTACAATTACATTGACATCATCATCTATATGACGGGATTGAACAATATGAATCAAGCCTTCATCCATCAACCGATGTATGTCCCTCTTCACAACCATACAACCTCTAGGATTGACACTACAAATAGCATAACCATCATGGCCATGCTCACAATCACTCACCAAGAAAATATCCTTGTGCATCGTCACCAAGGACCTTCTAATGAAGCGTACATCGAATACCTTGAACTCCCCTGGACAACAATCCACCATATTAACAGATGAATTCCCATGGGCAGGTAATGAGTTAGCTTTAACATTTGGTGCACGATCCTCAAAGGACACCATTCCACTCTTTACTAGCTTCTGAACTTCATACTTGAGGGGGTAGCAATTCTCAATATTGTGTCTGGGGGCTCCTTGATGAAAAGCACAATGGAGTTCTGGTTTGTACCACCAAGGAAGTCGTTCGGGAATTTATGGAGGATTTCTTGGTTGTAACAGGTTCTTGAGAACCAAAGATGGATATTGTAACACCCCGATAAAATAAGATAATTATTTAAATTGAGTTAATAATATATTTATTAATTTAATTAAATAATTGGAATTATTATATTATTGGAATTATTATTATTGGGTTATTATTTTATTGGAATAAAAGTTGGAATGTAAAAAAAAAAGGTCCCATTTAGTAAAAAGGTTTATTTTTCACGTGAAAAGGAAAAAGGAGACAGAAAAGTGGAAAAGGGCAAAGAGAGCCAGAGAACAAGGGTTGAAGAGAGAAAGAGCTTGAAGCTGAAGGATTGCCGGATTGACTCAGGTAAGGGGGGTTTATCATCGTTTAATGGGTATTATGGGATAATATATACTAGGTAGTGATAAACCATTGATTTACCTCTGAATTGGATGATTATGATGAAATTGTGAACTCTTTGGATGAACGAAATTGGGTTGTAATTGAGATGAAATTCGTAGGAATTAGATGCAATAGTGTTAGGATTTGTGAAATCGAATAGGGTATGAATTGTGTTAGAAGATATGAACGAATAATATGTAAAATTGGACTGTAGAAGGTTGAATTGGATAGATCTCGTAGCAGAGAAAGCCATAGCAGATCTGGAATTCTGGTTTCTGGTCATACGCGTATGGCACTAGGCAATACGCGTATGAGATGGCATGGTACGCGTATGGCACTAGGCAATACGCGTATGGATGAGGAAGATGATGTTTTGAACGTAGTTTGGTCTCTGTTGGTACGCGTATGGGGAAGTGGTACGCGTAGCATACGCGTATGAGATGGTGTTACGCGTATGGGAATTGGTCAGGAGATGGGCCATACGCGTATGGGGTTAGGCAATACGCGTATGGGCAGGATTGTGATTTTCCTGATGCTGTTGTTGTGCAGTTTTTAACTGTTCAGCTGAGTAACGTAATTCAGATGATGTATGATATATTAGGGATCAGTTCCCATTGTTTTGAGTAGTATAGGTATTAGTAGAGTGTGCTAATACTGTGGTTGTTATTTGGCATGATATGATATGCTTATGTGATAAAATACTGCTGATGTGTGATAGTATGCATGATGCTGTGAATGTATCAGTTATGTGTGCATTGGTGAATAGACTGTTTTATGGCTTAGAGTGTGAGCATATATCTATTCTTGAATTGTTGTTGATGATGTAGCATTGCTAGGTGATTAGCATGCATGTTGTGGCCTTTATGATGGTAGCTAATTCCCATGGTGAGGAATTAGTGATGAGTTATTGTGGATTGTTGTTGATGTTTGCATGCTAGGTGATTTAGCGTGCATAGCATAGCCCTTGGGGTGGTAGCTAATTCCCATGGTGAGGAATTAGTGATGTGAGTCACTAGGTCTCAAATGAGTGGGACTAGTGAGCTTGGTAGCCGTACCTGGATTTGGTCGGTGAGGTTGAACTATATGTTCACGAGTAGTCGGTACCGCATGCATGGAGTCTCATTGCATAATATATGTATGTATGGCGTATAATATGAATGGATGCATTCCAATATTATACGTGTGTTTTATGGTTGTTTTGAGTTTGAGTATGATGATGGTGATGATTATGAGTTGATATTGCCGTTGCATGAATATGTGTAATCTGATTAGGGTGATGATATGTGTTATATTACTTAGCATTACATGATATTTTATAATGCTTATTATATCGATTGAGGAACTCACCCTTACAACTATGTTTTCAGGTAACGAGCAGTGATTGAATAGAAGCTAGTCCTTGGCGTCTAGTGTAGTCCTTAGTGGGTCATGCTCTGGTAGATGTAACATCGGGATGGGATGTTTTACTATGTTTTCTTTCAGTTGTTGAACAACTTTACATGTAATGTAGTACATGATTTGAATGTTGTTATTTTTGTATCCGCTGCGAATTATGCAAAAATGTCTTATTTAGATTAAATAAATGAGCATGACAGGATATTTTGATGATTGGTGTGAAATGATTGTGTGACACCCTTCAGGGCATAATTACTCTGATTGATATTTTATTATTTTAATTAAATATTTGGGGTATTTTAGAAGGGTGTTACATTAGTGGTATCAGAGCATAGTCGGTCGAGTTGAGTCGTAATTATTCTGTTTCCCCTGTACGGGATAGGTGTTGTGTAACCCTATCAGTACTTATTGTTTTAGTTTGTTGGGTTTTCAGAATAGAGATGGCTGGAAGAGGTAGAGATGATGCTACAATTGCTGAGGCTCTGGGTATGCTAGCTGGAGTACTTGGGGGAAATCCGAATGTTGTGGGAATGGGAGCTGCTCGTCAACTGAGTGAGTTCCAGAAGAACAATCCTCCAATGTTCAAGGGAGCATACGATCCAGATGGCGCTCAGAAGTGGTTGAAGGAGATCGAGAGAATCTTCCGAGTGACTGAGTGTGCCGAGAACCAGAAGGTCAGGTTCGGTACGCATATGCTGTCAGAAGAAGCAGATGATTGGTGGGTTGCTACCCGCACTGAGTTGGAATCTGCTGGGAATGCTGAGATCACTTGGGCTGTGTTCAGAGAGAGATTCCTGAGGAAGTACTTTCCAGAGGATGTCAGAGGAAAGAAAGAGATAGAGTTCTTGGAATTGAAGCAGGGCAATCGGTCTGTTACTGAGTATGCTGCTAAGTTCACAGAGCTGTCGAAGTATTACACTCCCTATAACGAGGCTACTGGGGAATTTTCAAAGTGTGTGAAGTTTGAGAACGGGTTGCGTCCCGAGATCAAGCAGGCTATTGGATATCAGAGGATCAGAGTGTTTTCTGATTTGGTTGACTGTTGCAGGATTTTTGAACAGGATTCCAAGGCCAGAGCGGAGAGCTATCAGCAGAGGGTTGATAGGAAAGGCAAGAATCAGAATGATCGTGGGAAACCGTATGCGGCTGGCAAAGGTTTCCAGAGACAGAGTGGAATGAAGAGGCCTAGTGGGGGAGACTCTAGTGCTCCTGCTAAGTGTTACAGATGTGGTCAGGCTGGACATCGTTTCCATGAGTGTGCTAGTGCTGAGAAGAAGTGTTTCAAGTGTGGTAAAGGTGGTCATTTGGCTGCAGAGTGTCGGTTGAAGACTATGACTTGTTTCAACTGTGGAGAGATGGGTCATATCAGTCCACAGTGTCCTAAGCCAAAGAAGGAGAACCAGTCGGGAGGCAAGGTCTTTGCTTTATCGGGTTCTGAGACTGCTGCAGATGATCAGTTGATCCGAGGTACGTGTTATATTAATGGCTTTCCTCTGGTAGCTATTATTGACACAGGTGCGACTCATTCCTTTATATCTTTGGATTGTGCTGTGAAACTTAAGTTAGAGATATCTGAGATGCTTGGAAGTATGGTGATTGATACTCCTGCGAAGGGTTCAGTGACTACTACTTCAGTTTGTTTAAATTGCCCTTTGAGTATTTTTGGTAGAGACTTTGGAATGGACCTAGTGTGTCTTCCACTAGTGCAGATTGATGTTATCTTGGGTATGAACTGGTTGGTGTTTAACCGAGTCTATATCAACTGTTCTGATAAGACTGTGATTTTTCCTGAGAATGAGGAAGGAAAGAGTTTGTTTCTATCAGCGAGGCAGGTGAATGAGGCAGTAGCAGATGGGGCAGAGTTGTTTATGCTGTTAGCGACTTTGGAGGCTAAAGATAAACTGGCGATTTGCGATCTAGCTGTGGTGTGTGATTTTCCTGATGTGTTTCCTGAAGAGGTGAATGAATTACCGCCAGAGCGTGAAGTTGAGTTCTCGATTGATTTGGTACCTGGTACTAGACCGATATTGATGGCTCCGTACCGTATGTCTGCTGTTGAGTTAACTGAATTGAAGAGTCAGTTGGAAGATCTGTTGGATAAGAAATTTATTCGTCCGAGTGTGTCACCGTGGGGTGCACCAGTGTTATTGGTTAAGAAGAAAGAAGGTACTATGAGATTGTGTGTGGACTACAGGCAACTGAATAAAGTGACGATCAAGAATCGGTAGCCTTTGCCGAGGATTGATGATTTGATGGATCAGTTGGTTGGTGCGAGTGTGTTCAGCAAAATAGATTTGAGATCTGGGTATCATCAGATACGTGTGAAAATTGAGGATATTCAGAAGACTGCTTTCAGAACAAGGTATGGACATTATGAGTATTCTGTAATGCCTTTTGGTGTGACTAATGCTCCTGGAGTATTCATGGAGTATATGAATAGGATTTTCCATCCGTACCTAGACAAGTTTGTTGTGGTGTTTATTGATGACATTTTGGTGTATTCGAAATCTGAAGAAGAGCATGCTGAACATTTGAGAGTGGTTTTAGAAGTTCTACGAGAAAAGAAGTTATTTGCTAAACTATCCAAGTGTGAATTTTGGTTAGAAGAGGTTAGTTTTCTTGGACATGTGATTTCAAGAGGTGGTGTTGCTGTTGATCCTTCTAAGATAGAAGCGGTGTCTAAGTGGGAAGCTCCGAAGTCTGTTGCTGAGATTCGAAGTTTCCTTGGTTTGGCTGGTTATTATAGGAAGTTCATTGAGGGATTTTCTAAGTTGGCGTTACCGTTGACGATGTTGACTAGAAAGGGGCAAGCGTTTGTTTGGGACTCAAAATGTGAAGAAGGTTTCCAAGAGTTAAAGAGAAGGTTGACTACTGCTCCTATTTTGATATTACCGAGTCCGTCAGAACTATTTGAGGTTTACTGTGATGCTTCATTGTTGGGTTTGGGTGGTGTGTTGATGCAGAACAAGCAGGTTATAGCTTATGCTTCGAGACAACTGAGGGTTCATGAGAGGAACTATCCGACGCACGATTTAGAGTTGGCAGCTGTGGTATTTGTTCTGAAGTTATGGAGGCATTACTTGTACGGGTCAAGATTTGAGGTTTTTAGCGACCATAAGGGTTTAAAGTATTTGTTTGATCAGAAAGAGCTGAATATGAGACAGAGGAGATGGTTAGAGTTTCTGAAGGATTATGACTTTGGTTTGAATTACCATCCGGGTAAAGCAAACGTAGTGGCTGATGCATTGAGTCGGAAATCATTGCATATGTCTATGTTAATGGTTAAGGAATTGGATTTAATTGAGCAGTTTAGAGACTTGAGTTTGGTGTGTGAGAGTACTCACAATAGTGTTAAATTGGGAATGTTGAAGTTAACGAGTGGTATTCTGGATGATATTAGAGAGGGTCAGAAATCCGATGTGCTTTTGGTTGATAAGTTGACTCTAGTGAATCAAGGTCAAGGTGGTGAATTCAGAGTTGATGAGAATGGTGTTTTGAGATTTGGTAATCGGGTATGTATTCCGGATGTTACCGAACTTAAGAAGAGTATCCTGGAGGAAGGACATCGTAGTGGCCTGAGTATTCATCCTGGAGCTACGAAGATGTATCATGATTTGAAAAAGTTATTTTGGTGGCCGGGAATGAAAAGAGAAATTGCGAGTTTTGTTTATTCTTGTTTGACTTGTCAGAAGTCAAAGATTGAGCATCAGAAGCCGTCTGGGCTAATGCAACCGTTGGCTATTCCAGAGTGGAAGTGGGATAGTATCAGTATGGATTTTGTTTCTGGTTTACCGAGGACAAGTAAGAATTTTGAAGCCATTTGGGTGATTGTGGACAGATTGACGAAATCGGCTCATTTCATTCCGATCAGAATGGATTATCCGTTAGAGAGATTAGCCGAGTTGTATATTGAGAAGATTGTAAGTTTGCATGGTATTCCGTCGAGTATTGTTTCGGACAGAGATCCTAGATTTACATCGAAGTTCTGGGAAGGTTTGCAGAAGGCTTTGGGAACTAAGCTGAGATTGAGTTCTGCATATCATCCGCAGACTGATGGTCAGACTGAGAGGACGATTCAGTCACTAGAGGATCTTTTGAGGGCTTGTGTTTTGGAAAAAGGAGGTGCTTGGGATTGTTATTTACCTTTGATTGAGTTTACCTACAACAATAGTTTTCATTCGAGCATTGGTATGGCACCGTTTGAAGCTTTGTATGGTAAGAGATGTCGGACGCCTTTATGTTGGTATGAGTCCGGTGAGAGTGCGGTGGTTGGACCGGAGATCGTTCAACAAACTACGGAAAAGATTAAGATGATTCAGGAGAAGATGAGAATTGCTCAGAGTCGTCAGAAGAGTTATCACGACAAGAGTAGGAAGTCACTTGAGTTCCAAGAGGGAGATCATGTGTTTCTTCGTGTTACTCCGATAACTGGGGTTGGTCGAGCTTTGAAGTCGAAGAAGTTGACACCTCGATTTATTGGTCCTTATCAGATTTTGGAAAGGATAGGAGAGGTAGCGTATCGTATCGCTTTACCGCCGTCACTTGCGAATTTGCATGAGGTTTTTCATGTGTCTCAGTTGAGGAGGTACATTCATGATCCGTCGCATGTAGTCCAAATAGATGATGTACAGGTGAGAGATAACCTGACTGTTGAATCGTCACCTATGAGGATCGAGGATCGAGAGTTGAAGCAGTTGCGGGGTAAAGAGATTGCTTTGGTAAAGGTAGCTTGGGGAGGACCAGCAGGTGGCAATGTAACTTGGGAACTTGAGAGTCAGATGAAGGAGTCTTATCCTGAGTTATTCACTTGAGGTATGTTTTCGAGGACGAAAACTCTTTTAGTGGGGGAGAGTTGTAACACCCCGATAAAATAAGATAATTATTTAAATTGAGTTAATAATATATTTATTAATTTAATTAAATAATTGGAATTATTATATTATTGGAATTATTATTATTGGGTTATTATTTTATTGGAATAAAAGTTGGAATGTAAAAAAAAAAGGTCCCATTTAGTAAAAAGGTTTATTTTTCACGTGAAAAGGAAAAAGGAGACAGAAAAGTGGAAAAGGGCAAAGAGAGCCAGAGAACAAGGGTTGAAGAGAGAAAGAGCTTGAAGCTGAAGGATTGCCGGATTGACTCAGGTAAGGGGGGTTTATCATCGTTTAATGGGTATTATGGGATAATATGTACTGGGTAGTGATAAACCATTGATTTACCTCTGAATTGGATGATTATGATGAAATTGTGAACTCTTTGGATGAACGAAATTGGGTTGCAATTGAGATGAAATTCGTAGGAATTAGATGCAATAGTGTTAGGATTTGTGAAATCGAATAGGGTATGAATTGTGTTAGAAGATATGAACGAATAATATGTAAAATTGGACTGTAGAAGGTTGAATTGGATAGATCTCGTAGCAGAGAAAGCCATAGCAGATCTGGAATTCTGGTTTCTGGTCATACGCGTATGGCACTAGGCAATACGCGTATGAGATGGCATGGTACGCGTATGGCACTAGGCAATACGCGTATGGATGAGGAAGATGATGTTTTGAACGTAGTTTGGTCTCTGTTGGTACGCGTATGGGGAAGTGGTACGCGTAGCATACGCGTATGAGATGGTGTTACGCGTATGGGAATTGGTCAGGAGATGGGCCATACGCGTATGGGGTTAGGCAATACGCGTATGGGCAGGATTGTGATTTTCCTGATGCTGTTGTTGTGCAGTTTTTAACTGTTCAGCTGAGTAACGTAATTCAGATGATGTATGATATATTAGGGATCAGTTCCCGTTGTTTTGAGTAGTATAGGTATTAGTAGAGTGTGCTAATACTGTGGTTGTTATTTGGCATGATATGATATGCTTATGTGATAAAATACTGCTGATGTGTGATAGTATGCATGATGCTGTGAATGTATCAGTTATGTGTGCATTGGTGAATAGACTGTTTTATGGCTTAGAGTGTGAGCATATATCTATTCTTGAATTGTTGTTGATGATGTAGCATTGCTAGGTGATTAGCATGCATGTTGTGGCCTTTATGATGGTAGCTAATTCCCATGGTGAGGAATTAGTGATGAGTTATTGTGGATTGTTGTTGATGTTTGCATGCTAGGTGATTTAGCGTGCATAGCATAGCCCTTGGGGTGGTAGCTAATTCCCATGGTGAGGAATTAGTGATGTGAGTCACTAGGTCTCAAATGAGTGGGACTAGTGAGCTTGGTAGCCGTACCTGGATTTGGTCGGTGAGGTTGAACTATATGTTCACGAGTAGTCGGTACCGCATGCATGGAGTCTCATTGCATAATATATGTATGTATGGCGTATAATATGAATGGATGCATTCCAATATTATACGTGTGTTTTATGGTTGTTTTGAGTTTGAGTATGATGATGGTGATGATTATGAGTTGATATTGCCGTTGCATGAATATGTGTAATCTGATTAGGGTGATGATATGTGTTATATTACTTAGCATTACATGATATTTTATAATGCTTATTATATCGATTGAGGAACTCACCCTTACAACTATGTTTTCAGGTAACGAGCAGTGATTGAATAGAAGCTAGTCCTTGGCGTCTAGTGTAGTCCTTAGTGGGTCATGCTCTGGTAGATGTAACATCGGGATGGGATGTTTTACTATGTTTTCTTTCAGTTGTTGAACAACTTTACATGTAATGTAGTACATGATTTGAATGTTGTTATTTTTGTATCCGCTGCGAATTATGCAAAAATGTCTTATTTAGATTAAATAAATGAGCATGACAGGATATTTTGATGATTGGTGTGAAATGATTGTGTGACACCCTTCAGGGCATAATTACTCTGATTGATATTTTATTATTTTAATTAAATATTTGGTTTATTTTAGAAGGGTGTTACAGATATAATTCTGCATATGTCATCGGAATCGGGTCGAAAGAGACCTTCTTCCTCTCAAAATTTTGTTGTTGCTGATTGTTGGTATTGTTGTTATGGTAGATGTTTGTTCGTTGTTGTGGTTGTTGTTGTTGACGTTCAAAGAAAAATTAGATCTAGACCTAAACATGAAAGTTGTTTGTAATGTCATTTAGAGTAACGTTTCTCTTGTAATCATTTTCATATGATGAAAATTGTAGGAGATAGGGTCTAGGGAGACCCAATTTTGATCAGATGAATTCATCTGGCCAACCACCATCAACCAACTTGCTAACTTGCAATTCTCTTGACTTTTTAGGCTCATGGGAGATCATATATGCATAATATGATGAAATTTTAAGTTTCCCTTGAAGTATTTGATCAATGGGTGAATAAGCTTGTTGAAGAAGTTACTCAAGATACCTAGATGAACTAGGGTTTCCAAAGCAAACCAACTCCAAGCTCTTGAAGAATGCTTGATTAAAATAACATGTAGAGATCAATGGGACTCATATATGATGCCTATAACCATTTTGGATCATCTCTTGGTTGAGCTTTTAGCAATGAGGGTCTTAAAGCCTAGATGTGAACTTGGTGGATCAATGGTGATCATGCCCTACCTATAAAAGAGTTAGACAAATACAAAGACATATTTTTTGTATTTTGGTTAGTAAAGGACAAAATAAAAAGTATTATATAATCACATGGTGCTTGGTAATCTCTCCCAAAACAAACCCAATGAAAGAGGGGTATGGAGGATGCCAAGGTATGATCCCAATGCTAATGCATAAGATGAGGTAGCATGAGGGATCTTAGGGTCAAAATTGGGGTCCCACACTTCTCATGGGTTAAATCTTTTCAACTTAAAACTTTTAATCTTATCTAGGATAGCCTCTTCATCTCCACCTCCTTCTTCTTTAAATTCAAAATCTTCTCCTCATTTTCAAAACTTTTTTGCTTTTTGTTTTTCAACTTAAACTTGTTTTAATGAGTAGAAACATTGGCCTTATGTTATTGATTTTCAAACTAGTTTCTTAATCAAACTTGTAAAAAAGGCTTAATCATATTGACTTTATTTTAAAAAAGACCAAAAAGAATTAACAATCTCATCTAATCATTTTGGTCATTTGGTGCCTTTTTCCTTTTAAACTTTTCACAAAGAAAGCATTTAGGTTTGAGTTATCCTTGGTTGAGATATAATTCTCCAATTATATGATATGTTAAGTTTAAGACTTTCCATTTACTATGGATTAGTAACATACTTGTTGATTTAATCCAAGTTGGAGCCCTCTTTCATAAATGTTGTAAAGCCCTCATTATCGATGGATGTTTGGTTGAGTATTCTCCCATTGATAAAAAAAGCTCTTTAAGCTTTTATTAAAATCAATTCACCCATCTTGGAAATTTTTAACATAAACTACGAGGTTTTAATCCCTCATTTATGTTGGTATGTAGGCATAACACCAAAAGACTTACCGCAGCCAGTTGAGGGTTCGGGAGTTGGTTATATGAGGGAAACTTATTAGCATCCCTCACATTAGTTGTACTCAATGGGAACCTCCTAATAGGTTAGGGTTAAGTGTTCTTAAGGGAATGTTTAAAATCATTTTGTATATTTATTAAAAGGGATATTTACAAAATATTTAAAGAGGTAAAATGTTAGTTTTGTATTATTATGCTCGCCAGGGTTTCAAAACATTGTGCCTACGTATTCCTAAAGTGCAATGAGAAATTCAGAGTTTCGTAGTTCGTGTAAAAAATGTTTGTGGATTTGTTGATTTTATAGAATAGTGTTAGATTGCATATTATTGGTTAAATGTCTGCCTGTATGCTTGCACGATGGATGCTTAGGCATTATTTGTATTCGCATTAAATAAATCAGACTATTCTTTTATCAAAAAGTTTGGTTTAAGTGCGCAAGGGCAACAAATGATTTGATGGGTTAGAATGAATTTTAGTTGTGAAAAAAGAAAAGTTTTTTTTTGTTATTCTTTGGATTTTTTTTATTAATAACCTAATGCAAATAAGAATTTTTTTGTATTTTTATTATTATATTAATAACGAAAAAATAACCTAAATTAAATTAATCAAAACAAAGAAAAAATTTAATAAAACTAAATTGATTAAAACCAACCTAATATTTTTGTATTTTAATAAACTCTATTTTTATTTTTGCTATTTCCAATTTTTTTTTGTATTTTTTTAATAATAATAATAATAAATCTAAAAAGAAACATTTAAAATAAAAATTAAAATGAAAGTTAGAAGGGGTGTACTAGTTACATAGGAGAGTCGATAAATAAAAAGGATAGAACACGTGAGTGATGGTGTTTCTAGCGGATGGAGTCGTCGAAAGTTGGTCGACGTGATTCCAGAGAGTTTTAAGGTGATGAACACGTGAAAGAGGGAGAAGGTTTTGGAATTGATTTTGGACTTTTCTCTATGAATTGTGGATGAGAAAAATATGTAGAAACTGATGTCTATTTATAATGTGAAAAAATTAGATTAAGAAACAAAAAAGGAAAAAGAATCCAAGAATATCATATATTATCTGAATTTTCTTGATCAGCAAGTTGAAAAACTTTCACCAATCAGAAGCCATTATGACAAAGAATGATCAGTCAGAAGTAAGTTTGTCAAAATGTGATCAATCAGAAAACCATAATGACAATGTGAGACATTTTTATATTTTTATGATTTTTGGGTTATTTTATGGATAAAACAATGAATTAAAAGAAAAATTAATTTTTAAAAAATTGTCTACTAATAAAAAATGAAAACCATATTTAAAAAATTCAAAAAAAGTCAACAATTGAATTTTTAACTTTTTTTAAATAAATAACCAAAATGAAAAGGAAAATAGTGGGATGAACAATGAAAGAGGGAGAAGGTTTTGGAATTGATTTTGGACTTTTCTCTATGAATTGTGGATGAGAAAAATATGTAGAAACTGATGTCTATTTATAATGTGAAAAAATTAGACTAAAAAACAAAAAGAAAAAAAAATCAAATAATATCATGTATTATCTTATTTTTCTTGATTAACATGTTGAAAAACTTTGACCAATCAGAAGCCATTATGACAAAGAATGATTAGTCAGAAGTAAGTTTGTCAAAATGTGACCAATCAAAAACCCATAATGACAATGTGAGACATTTTTATTTTTTATGATTTTTGGGTTATATTGTGCATAAAACAATGAATTAAAAGAAAAATTAATTTTTTAAAAAATGTCTACTAATAAAAAATGAAAATCATATTTAAAAAATTCAAAAAAAGTCAACAATTGAATTTGTAACGTTTTTTTAATAAATAACCAAAATGAAAAGGAAAATAGTGGGATTTGAATCCGCGACCTTGTGTTTAACATTCTTGGACACTTACCAATTGAACTAGCTAACACTTTTAATTTTTCTTCTTTTTTTAAAATGCTAAAAATAAAAGATAATAAAAAACAAGCAGACAAAATTTAGGGTACGACACGCCTTTGTTTATTAGATGCAAAGCAAAGCATATTCTTTTATTTCAAATATATGTCGATGATATTATTTTCAATTCAACACAAATCTCTTTATCAAGAGTTTTCAAGTTTGATGCAGGGTGAATTTAAAATGTCCCTCATGAGAGAGCTCGCTTATTTATTAGGATTGCAAATCAAGCAAGCCAGAGAAGGAACTTTCATAAGTCAAATAAAGTATTTCTTGGAGCTTATCAAGAAGTTGATATGCAGAATTCAAGGGTCATTTCAACCCCCCATGGCATCAAATGTGTTGATTGACAAAGATGAGAGTGAAGTGGAGATTAAAATTGCCAAATATAGAGGTATTATAGTACCCATACTCTATTTAACGACAAGTAGGTCAAACATTATGTTTAGTGTGTGTATGTGTGCCAGATATCAGGCGTTACCTGTAACACCCAAATTCGATTAATTAATTTAATTGAAATATTTAGAATTTTATTTGATAATGGGATATTGTTGTGTGATTGTGGGGGTAAGTATATTTGAAATAGAGGTATATGGAGAGTAAGAGTTTGGTTTAGTTGTTTAGAAGTTATTAGAATTTTAATTAATTATTAGAATAAATAGTGTTTTTATTTGAATTAATTAAATAAATAGTAAAATGATATAATTGGGTCATTTATGGGATTGGAGAAATAGGTGGTAGGAGTATAGGAGCTAGTAATGAGTTGGTCAAAAATATTAATTAAGCAAAGGTGATGGGGGTACTATATATTCTAAAGTAGGGACAAAACTGGGTTTTAGAAAAACATCTGACATACATAAAACAAGAGGCAAAAGGAAAGAAAGAGAAAAGGTTAGAAATTTGAGGAGGGAACTCATAGAAGCTGTTAAATTCACTATAATTTAGAAATATAAGGTAAACTGGGAGAAATGACTATCAATTCAGGTGTATTGCATGATGGGGGTAGAGATGAGAGGTCCATACTCTCTTTAGGGATTGTGTGATTTGTTCATGATTGTTGTTGATGATATGCGGTTCTGAAAAATTAGTGAATTGAGATGTATTAATGAATTTTCGTATGCTGAATTATATGTATAAAATTCTACTTTTGTTCCTATGTGTGTATGCCATTGTTGAAGTTGTTGAAAGTATGATCATAAACATGAATTGATGAGATTGAATTAATTAAATGATGTAATTTTGTGATTTAACATGACTTAATGGTGTTATAACATATGATATATTTTTTTGGGTGTTTAGGATGTTTGGGATTGAATTGGACGAGTTTTGGGGTTTTTGTAGAGGCAAATCGCGTTTTGTATTTTTGTAGGTCTGGACGTGTTAGCTTAGTGAGGGTGAATTCTCTTAGCAAGAGTTCTCTTAGAGAGCTATTATGTTCTCTGAAGTGAACGTGACATGGTGCGGGTTTTGGTTTTCTATGACTTTCGCTTAGCGGGAGATGCTTTGCTTAGCAAGAGCTTGCTTAGCGAGTAAAGGCTTCGCTCAACGAGGAGGGACAATCTTGCTCTGATCCTGTAACATCAGGGTTGGGAATATTTGATTACTTTATTCAGTTTATGTTTTTTCTAATCGACAATCGTATGTTATACTCTTGACGTTTGCGCTTATGTTATAATGGAGACTTTTGCCACATTGTTTTAATTCAAATAAGGTATTTTAATGAGACTTAATTATTGTGAAGCGTGTTTATTTGGTGATTTTCGCTACGATGATATCCTAAGTGAATGTGAGGATTGTAACACCTCATTTTTCTAGAAATTATTTAAATTAATTAATTATAACTTTATGTGTGTGATAACTAAGATGTTTTGGGGAAACAATGGTGGGTGACTCTTAGGTAGAGAGTGTGGAGAGTAACTAGAGATTGGTGAGTTTATTTGGAATTATTTAATTGATTAAAATGATATCTTAGTGTTATTATTTAAATGAAATATTAAAAGAAAAGAAAATAATGAGTTTGGGGTGGAAAGTGAGAATTATGGAGAATTACAATAAATAATGTAAGTTAGTAATAAGTTGGGTCTTAGTGGAATATTAGAAAGATAGAAATTACGTTTTTGGTTTATGAGGAGAGAAGTGATATGAAACTTTTGGAATTGGAGAAAAAGAGGAAAGAGAAAAGAAAAGCAAGGAAAACCTAAGGCGAGCTCTAGGGAAGAGAAGTCATAGCCAAAAGCTTGACTTTTTCTAGAATTACAAGGTAAGGGTGAGAATTTGGTTCAATAATAAGGATATGAATGGAAGGGTAGAGGAACGTTTAATTCTTTTTGGATTGATGATGAATATTGATATTTGTTGAATGAAATTTATATTCTAAAGTGTTCATGTATGCTCACCATAGATGATGTTTGAAGTTTTTAGAAATTAATATAATATATTGATCCTTAACTATATGAATATAAGTAGTGATTGATATAGGTATACTAATGATTAAATTTAAAACCATAAAATAATTTTGGTGATGATTTCATGGATGTTTTGGGGTAAGAGAATATGAAAATTGTGTTGGAAATTTCAGAAAAACAACAACTTTTTAATAACATATTTGTACACGATTTTGATCATAATTTTCAACTCGTAAATCATTTTGGGATGGGATTTGAAGTATTGGGCAGCTGAAATAAAGGATTACTAACTTTTTTTCAGAGGTAAAATATTTTTCGTAATAATTTCATGGACTTTTCTGGGGTTGGAGAAGATGAAAATCGTGCTAGAAATTTCAGAAAAACAACAACTTTTTAGCAACACATTCGTGCACGGTTTTGATTATAATTTTCAACTCGTAAATTATTTTGGGACAGGTTTCAAAGAATTGGGTAATTGAAACAAAGGGATATAGTTTTGTTTCAGGGATAAAATATTTTTAACGATTTTAACAGAGGTTGATAGTAGGTGTGAATGAAGTGTATGATATGACAAATATGGACGAGGTCCGTACTGACAAATTATTTGATGTGTTATGAATGATTGGGATAATGTGTTTGATTATATTGGTAGTAGTCCAGAAGGGTGGATTACGTTATGCATGGTTGCAAGATCGATTGTAGATCACTAAATAGTATTATAATTGTTGTGTTAATTGCATTTATTACCATACCATACATCCATTGTTGATATGTTGAAGGAGATATAAGTCATAGGTTCGAAGAGGGACGGAAGACTTATTCTGAACTCAGAAGAGGGAGTTGACGATCCCAAAGGGGGAATCGGGTTCGTAAGAAGAACCAAATATTGAATTGGTACCACATGCATATGAGTCGTTGTCATTGTCGTGAGTCGCATAGCATGAATGAATTATATACATGAAATATGACTATGTGTGATGATGATGTTGTTGTATGTGATGTTGATGATAATTTGGGCGTGAGAATGTGATATGTTATTATGCATGATTGTGTAGATGTTGTACTCTATTTTACATTCTAGGTTTTTATTATTGAAATGAATTTTCACCCCTTCTATTTGAATGTTGCCTTTACATGGGCATTGTGCATATACTCAAGAGTAGAGACGATGTTGTGAGTGAAAGTTAGCTCTTGGAGCTATTTCTTTTAGTTTATTCATGTTAGCTTTAGTTATGCTCTAATATGTAACATTGGGGAGCAAATTATTTATTTTGGTTGGGAATGAAACAAGTGGGGGACAAGTGTTTGTTTCTCTTGGAGGTTCCAATTGTAGAGAGTTTAGACATTATGTAGCTGCATACGAGAGTCCAGTGTTGGCTAGTTCAACTATTTTGAGAATATTGTGTTTTTCCTGAACCCGAAGAGAGGTCGAATTCGAGGATGGTGTTGGTTAGCAAAATGGTGTGTTGAGTATCCTGACGTGTTTCCTAAGGATGTGTATAGTTTGTCTTTCGTTGGAACAATTTTGATGTTATTCTTGGAATGAATTAGTTTGAGTTAAACCAAGTGTTTACAAATTATTTTGATAAGTCGATGTATTTTTTGAATCCAAAGTGGATATGGATTCGATATTCCTGTCTGCTGGTCCATTTGGGATGTCTTTCAGGGAGAACGATCAGGTATTATTGATATTTGCTTGTCAGAGAGTGAGGAGAAATGTGATAGCTAGTGATATGAAAGTGGTGCGTGATTCATGATGTTTTCTTGAAGATATCTGCGACTTGCCTCTAGACCTTGAATATGAGTTCGATGGAGGTGAAAAGTTGATGTTTGTATTTGCTAAGCAAGTGAGAGAGTCTGTGAAGTATTGGGCACAATTGTTTGTGATGTTAGCTTCGTTGGAAGCCAAAGGCAAGGGAGTAGTTCGTGATCCTTCTGTAGTGTGTGAATTTTCGAGAGTGTTTCCTGAAGACATCAGTGATTTACCACCAGAGCGAGAGATTGAGTTTACTATTGACTTGGTACCCGGTACTAGTCTTGTTTCTAGAGCTTTGTACGAAATTCCATCTTCAGAGTTGAGCGAGCTAAAGAAACAGTTGGAAGAGTTACTTGAGAAGATATTTGTTTAACCAAATGTTTCTCCTTGGAGTGCGCCAATATTGTTAGTAAAGAACAAGGATGGTAGCATGAGGTTGTGTGTTGACTATCGACAATTGAACAAGGTGACTATTAAGAATAAATATCATTTTACGAGAATCGATTATTTGATGGATCAGTCAGTCGATGCTCGTGTTTTTAATAAAATTGATTTATAGCCGGGTTACCATTAGATTCGAGTGAAACCATAAGACATTCTGAAGACTGCATTTAGAATGAGATATTGTCACTATGAGTATTCTAAGATACTATTTAGTGTGACGAATGTGTTATGAGTGCATTCTTTCGTTTAGATATATTTTGAATGATGTCAAAACTAGGAAATAGCATTTATGAACATTGGACAGTATCATCTGAGTCTAGCTATGCGTTTTAGCGTTCTTGCATTAGGAAGCATGTCAACACTGTTCGAAATGGTCTGGAAAATATTAGTGCATCAAAATATTGGGTTGAACCTGAGAAACTTGGTTTTAAGTGAAAAATCCTCATTATAGGTCGACACATACGACTATAGGTAAATCTATAGATGACTTTTTTAAACTTCCGGTCGACACATAGAAGGTACAAGTTGACATGTACATTGCAGTATTAAAGTCTGAAACTTCTGTCTCATGTGTCGAGTATTCAGGTTGACCTATAGGCAGCACATAACCTTACAGGTCGACACATGCTTCCAACAAGTCGACACATGACTTGAATAGGTCGACACATGACTCGTATAGGTCGACCTATTGAGTAATTTTTTTGAAAAATTGCATTTGTTTCCACTCCTTTTGCATTCCTTTTGCTTCTCATGAGTCTCACACATATATATACTTGGTACATGCATCTTTCTCTAGCAAGATTTCTAGAGTAGTAAAACCTACATGAATCCAAGGTTTTAAAGCATCTCAACATCTTCAATTCAATCTATGCATACACACAATCAAGCTACACATAATCATTTTTATACTGGGTTCCATCTATATTAGGATTGATAACATCCAATTAGGTTTGTTGTATCCAGAATATTGGGTTGAGATCTTTGAGGGAATCAAATAAGAAAATAGAGGTGGGGGTTTCCTTCAAGATCTTTAGAGTTTAAAGCTTTTGAACAAGATTGTGCAATTCAGATTCAGTCGAGTGAAAGCCTTAGGACTAGGTGTGTCGGCAAGGGAGTAGCGTGAAATGATGGATCATGTTGGCAAATCTTGGGTTCAACAACTGTGCACTTGGGATTAATTCAGTCGAATGAAAGTCTTGCGACAAGGAGGTCGTGCAAGGAAGTAGCAACAACATGTGAATTTGAGCGGCATTGTTGGTTACATGATCACGTGCTTAGGATTAAATCAGCTGGGTAAAATCCTAGAGACAAGGAGGTCGTGCAAGGAAGTAGCAACAACAGGTGAATTGAAGCAACATGGTTAGTTGCTTGATCAAGATTGATCAAGGTTTTGGAGGTGGTAGAGTCAAGAACAAACTTAGGGTTTATGGGATTTGATTTCTCATCTCTTGTATACGTACATTTGAAAAGTAAGATTTATTATATTAATATCTCAATTCAAATTTGAATTGAGGGCAGGCATACCCATAGCGGGATGGATTGGGAAACTTCCTAAATAAATCCTTGCATTCTCTCTCTTCTCTCTCTTTCTCTCTCTCTCTATCTATCTATCTATCTATCTATCTATCTATCTATCTCTCTATCTATCTATCTATCTCTCTCTCTCTCTCTCTCTATCTATCTATCTATCTATCTATCTATCTATCTATATATATATATATATATATATATATATATATATATATATATATATACATATTATTTTTCAGTTCGCAAATTGTCGATTACGTTGATCTCGTGATCAACATTATTTGGATAATAATGTTTGAATTATTATAAAATTTGTGTTGTTTTAGTAATCACATACATTTTGGTAGTGATTGGATTTCTAAGAACTACCATACAAACATCTAAACTTTGTTAATCACACGCAAAGTGTTCGACAAATTGTTTCGACTAATTTTTTCCGTGTTTTTATCATTGGAGATAGACCTTTACTATAGAAGAGTATTTAATTTGTTGTTTAAAGTATTGTTAATCAACTTGTGGATTATTATCATACCATTGACACTCTTACGCATATCTGAGTTTTTCAATAGTAGGTTCAATTAGACGATTTTTGATACGGGAAATATTTATAACTTGCTTATGCGCTATAAAATTTTCTAAGTCAAATTTACTGATAAATTTTTAACTTTGGATCTAGTCACCCCCCCCCTCCTCTAGAGATCTAGGCATATCATCTAACAAGTGGAATCAGAGTCTGGTTGTTTCCGGTTTTAATATTTGCTTATTAGATATCGGCTACCGAACCTAAAGGGGCGTATAATAGAGAACCTATTTTCATCGGTGAAAATTATGACTATTGGAAAGCTTGTATGCGTATCCATGTCAACTCCGTTGACAAGGGTGTACGGGATGCAATCATCAATGGTCTAAATAAAATTACAATGACCAATGATGAAGGTGTCACAATACCAAAATTGGAAAATCAATGGAATGATAATGATAAGAGGTTGTGGTCACATGATTGGAAAATAGAAAATATTCTCATATCCGCTTTAGGTGTTGACGAGTATTATCGTATTCCTCATTGTGAAACCTCCAAAGTTGTGTGGGACGCATTAGAAGTTGCCCATGGTGGAACTAATGAGGTCAAACAAGCTAGGATCAACATATTAAACCAAGAGTTTGAAATCTTTCGTATGAAGCATGGTGAAACCATTACTGACAAGAAAAAGATATTCACACATCTTATTAATATATCGAATGCTCTAGGTAATCCTATCTCCAATGTCATTGCTACTAACAAGGTTTTGAGATGTCTTAACAAGGAATGGCAACCCAAGGTCACCGCTATCAAAGAAGCGAATGATCTTAAAGAACTTAATCTTACTATGTTGTTTGGTAAATTGGAAGAACATGAGAAAGAACATGAAAAGAAAACAAAGAATGAGAAAGGTAAAGGCAAGGTGGAAGAGAAGAAGTCCATTGCTCTAAAGACTTCTAGTTTAAAGTCCTCAAATAGTGAGTTTAGTGATGGTGAAACTAAAGATGATGAAGACTCCGATGAAGAAGATATGTGGTTGTTCATCAAAAAGTACAACAAATATATGTGGGAACAAGCAAATAAGTACTCCGAAAATAAGGATCATGGCAAATCCAGAAGGTTGTCAAATCCATCAAAGGAAGATGAGAAGAAGAAAAGTAAGAGTAGAAGTACATGCTACCATTGTGGAAAAGAAGGTCACATTAGGCCGGAGTGTCCTCAAATCATGAAAGAAAATGAAAAAGGTCATCACAAAAGATCCAATAAGCCTAGAAGGGCTTATGTTGCTTGGGAAAGCGAAAGTGATTCTTCAAGTGGAGAAAATTCTAGCTCAAGCGATGAATCGGCAAAGATGTTTTATATGGCCAACAAAGTCACTATAAGCCTAAATCTACTCATGACTTATCTTATTCTTATTTACAAGAATCTTTTGAAAATCTACAAAGGCAAGCCATATAAGCTTTCAAAAAGCTTGCTTCAAACAAAATAATTTTCTCTCATTTGCAATCTAAAATGTTGGAAAATAAAAAGAATATGGAAGCTCTAAGGAAATATGTCTTAGATATTTTAAAAGATAAATGTGATGATAGTAGAACCTCATGGTTTGGGTGTGTGACTTGTCATATTTGGCAAAAGGAATCAAGAGATATTAAAGCCAAGTTGAACAAGGCTTTGCAACCCAAAGTCACTTTTTCTATTGACACTTCAAAATATGATATGCCTTCTCATAATCCTTATAGAAGGTATAGTTATGTTGAAAAGAGTTCAAATAGAAAAAGAGCATCTTCTCACAATATTTATTGCCATTATTTTTGCATGAAGGGTCATACCATTGCAAAGTGTAACTTTAGGAGACTTTTGGTCCCCAAAGGCACTCATAAATGATTGCCTAAATGAAACCAAGGTTTCACTAATCATCAAGGACCCAATGAAGATTGGGTACCTAGCACTAGTTGTTGATCTTGCAGGATAAATGTCTTGGCACTATGAAAAGAGTATGGGATCTCGTTCGTGGAAGCTCAAGACATAATACTTGTAACACTTCTATATTTCTTAACTTGGTGACAAGGAAGATAGAATGTGTTACTAAAGAGGTTAATGTTTAGTGTTCTTTTAATTGGTAAAAGTGTGTTGATTATTATTAATGTTTTCTATCTGAGAAGTGTCAGAAAAGGTATTGTTCTTAATGATGTAGGTTATCTTCGACAAGACATACTCAAACTCATCAAATTAGGGATTGATCAACCTAAGATGGGAAAACGTGAGGAGGAGAAAGATGATTATCATAATTGAACAAGATTGAAAGTCCAAGTATTAGGATGATCATCTAGTCAATGAGAATCTTGGGTACATTATTAATAGCACTCTCAAATACTTGTACAAAGAGAAAATTGGTAAGAGCGTTTTGGTTATGTTTATGTCTATGGCACTTGTTGCGTTCATTTCAACTTTCGTTTGAAACTTTCTCGGGAATGCTTGTGCATCCCCCATCTTCCATACGGCGAGGTTATATCGTTTCAATCTTTTTCTTATTTCGTATGTGAGTATTTCTTTTACCTATTTGCTTTTTAAAGGTATATGATGTAGTATGTGTATGATATGTGTAATATTTGTTCACTTCCAAAAATTTCAATGCAACCATTGTGTGTTTCATTTCATATGTTTATAGTGGCTTTATACTAAATGTCATCATAGATGATATATATCGTTTGCCATATCATGCTTACTTTTGTGTTTGCATGTTAATTGCTTTCAAACCATCAAATAATTGCATATGCATAAG
Organism: Lathyrus oleraceus; assembly: GCF_024323335.1. Lineage (NCBI taxonomy): Eukaryota > Viridiplantae > Streptophyta > Magnoliopsida > Fabales > Fabaceae > Lathyrus > Lathyrus oleraceus. The sequence goes on from NC_066584.1 coordinate 227,294,914, forward strand.
TCTCTTACTCATTAGTCATGCATAAGTCAATGTGAGACATCAAAATATCTTTGGTCAAAAACTCTTCACTTCTCATTCATGCACAGAAAAGCTCTCAAATCTCCAAGCTTCATCTCATCTCATAAAAGTCATTCAATCTCATTAAATCTAATTTGTCTCTCTAAACCCATTTAATATTCATTTACATTTTCATCAAATCTCTTCCATTCATCTTATTTTTCTCTCCTATTGTTTCAAAAATCCTTTTTCACCCTAAGTCACAAATGCTGCAAGTTCTTACTTGTTTTTGGATTATCTTCTCGCATTTGTGTTTTATTGTGATTGTGTGTCTTGCTTGAGTGTGTGGATATGCAAAAGTATTTCATACACATTTTTTCTTAATTCAATCATTTCATTAAACACCTGGTGTGCATAATTTATTTTCAATTTTCCACGGCTCCAAAGGTTTCCAAGTCCAAGAGTGATGATAAGGGTAAAAACAAGGCTACTACCTTTATTACTGATGTTGAGAGTCCATTTACTTTGGTTTCCAAGAAGTATGCCAAGGATTTTAAATCAAAATATCAATCTCGTCTTGTAGTGAAACAATTTATCTGGAAGCAGGTTACCATTGGCTGTTTGGATATACCTGATGTTGTCAAGCTTGTTGAGCATCAATAGATTGACTATTTCTTACAACTTGCTCAGGACTACAATGAGAATCTTACTCGCATATTCTACTGAGGTCTACATGTAAAACAAGGTTCTTGCTTCAAATTTTTGATAGGTAACAAAGTTTATCAATATACTAATGGTTTATGGAAAACTATGTTTGGGATTACAATAGGTGATGCTGATGCTGATGACGAGGTTGATCCATTGGTAACTGATCTTTACACTCATGTAAATTTTAATTGGAGTGTGAAGGTAGAGAAAAACAAGAAAGGGGGGTTTGAATTGTTTTGGAAAATAAAAAAACTTTTTAACAACTTAGACACACGCAGAATAAAAAGAATTCAACACAGAATTTTATATTGGTTCGCTTGAAATTCAAAACTACTCCAGTCCACCCGGCCAAGGTGATTTCTCCTTCAAAATCGAATTAATCCACTAATCTTGAAACATTTCACAAACAACCGTATAAGAGAAATAATCCCGTAACCCTCTCAAGTATTCAAACTACAAAGAGTCACTTGAGGAAATATCTTAGCAATGATATGATTAGTAATGAACAGTGCTTCTAACAATAAGCAAATACTACAGAATATAAGAGGAAGAAATGTTTTCACGTTAGAGCAGCAGCTCGTGAGAGAGTGAAAAGAAAGTAATGCAAGAAATGTATTCTCGTGTATATCAAGTGTATTTCTTGTGAAGAGTTCCATCCTTTTTATAGGAGATTGAGAGGACCGTTGGTTGATGTTAATGACAGAATCTTGGTAATGAAGAATGATTAATGTCATTACTCTCCTTATTCTTTCCAAAGTAGTAATGGGAGCGACATAATTTCCTTCTAAAAATAGTTTCTTTCTATAAGCAATTTTCTTCAAGGTTAAGTTTTCTTGAATCAGTGAATCTTGTAGTCAGAGTCTTTATTTAGAAATATTCGTCTTCAGAGGATGCTTGTATCTGACTTCATCAGAGTTTCTCTTTATTTGACTTCTTCAGAGCGTACGTCTTCAGAGTCTGGATTCATTCTTTTCTCTCAGAGTTTCTGACTTCTTTAGTTTTGCTAGTGCCTGTGTTGGATCAGAGTCAGAGTCTTCTGGTCACGTATCTTCTGAGTGGTATCTTAGTGCTTGATTTTGTATCTGATGATTGTCTATCTGATTGTTTCGATCAGAGTCCTGCACACTTAGAAAAATTTCGTTAGGGTACCATTTTTGTTTGATCCTTTGTTATCATCAAAATCTTAGAGATGCATTGTAGAACTAAATTTGTTCCTACAATCTCCCCCTTTTTTATGATGACAAAACAAGTCAGAATAATGATGAAACAATACATAATATGTAGAAACAGATAAAAGGAATGAACTCCCCCTGAGTTAGATCATTAGATTTAATAGAAGTTCTTACCAGACCTTCCTTGTGTGGAATTGGTTTTGTACCTTAGCTATTTTCCTGCATAACTTTAGTTGTCATAAGTCTTTAAGATTATATAGATGTTTTTAGTGCCTTGAGAGGTTTTAGATATGTTTTCATCAGAGTTGTTTTTAGTTCTCCCCCTTTTTTGTCAGAATAAAAAAGACTTAGAAAAAAATAGGCAAATGGATATTCATATAACAGAGAAAACCGGTATAGATAGGCAGCAAAGAAGGTATAGATCAGAAAGAATTAAAAAACATTAGAAGAAAAAGCAACAAACAAAGAGCCTAAGTGCATAAGGGTTTGGGGGCGGGGGCATCCTTTGGAGCAGCTGAGTCAACAGGTTCTGAATGTTGGTGTTGACGGAATCCTGGTGATCCAACCTAGCTCGTACCACTTGTTGTTCCTTTTGCAATTCCTCCAGAGTCTTTAAGAACAGAAGGGAAAAACCAGAGTTAGATTGCTCCCCCTGAGTCAAAGCATCAGCCCTGGCCTTAGCAACTTCCTCTGCAGCAATGCGTGCTGCTTCTTCAGCGTCAGCTTTTGCTTTTGCCTCAGCCTTAGCAGTAGCCGCAGCAGCAACAACCTTTTCTTCAGCTTCTCTGATCCTCTGCTCTTCTTCCAGGCGACCTTTCTCTCCTGCTTCCTTCCTGGCCTTTTCCTCAGCCTCTCTGGCCAAGCGAGCTTGGAGCCTTATACCAGCATCTCTGATGAAGTCGTTGTAGACTTGTTCAGAGAGGCCTTTTAGTTTGAAGGATTCAGAGGTCATCCAACTGATCATTATGTTCTAGTGGATCCTTACTGCAGAGGGATCATCACTGATGCCATATTTGATAGACAGAGACTTGATCTTCTCCACTGAAGACTCTATAAAAACAGTTATTGCTTCTTCTAAGGGGGGAAGGCAGTTTCATGTTCAGAGTTAGAGGCTGGGGAGGATGGTGGAGTTTGGTTGGTGTCATCTGTATTTAGAATATGAGTGATGAAGGCAACATAAGTTTGTGGTGTTGTTTGTTCAGGTTGTGGATTTGGTTGAGGTTCAGATGGTGAGGGTATAGTTTCTCCCAACTTTGCCTTCTTATCCTTCTTGGACTTCTCAGAAGGCTCTCGCATCCTCTTCATGAAGTTTGGTGGATGCTCAGGTAGCCAGTCCACTAAGAACTCAGAAATGTCCACCCCTTGGTTTGCAAGATCTTGTAGATAGTAAGCTACGACTTCTGGAGGGTCAATCTTGGAAAACAGATAGAGACCGTTGGGAATATTCCTCTGATCCTTGAGTGCTTCCCAGGAAGTGTCTAGAGTTGGTTTAGGTCTGACTTGCTCAATTATCCCCATACTCTTCAGATTTCGAGCATTCAGAGGTCTCCCAATGTCAACAGTGACATCCTCCATTAGACTGTGCTGGATCAGGTGATCCACTAAGCCAATCTCGATTAGAACATCCGAGATAAGTCTTCCCAGAGGAATGTAGTTTCTGGTCTTCATGTTATTTCTGGTATCTTTGATAGAGTCTCGGAGATACTTGAAGAGCAGTGTTGGAAGACACAGTTTCAGTCCCTTGTGGATGCAGTACAGAATGCACTTTTGATCTGTGTTGATGTAGTCAGGAGAGTTTGATACAGGGCGATGATGAATGGTGCCTAGGATTATTTCAGCCAGACACGGAGATTCTGATGGAGTTCTTTGTTCTTGGAGTGTTTGCCCTCAGCGTTCTGTTGAAAGATAGTGGGGCTTATTTCCTGGGACAAGTATTTTGCCCTAGGGTTGATGTTGTAGATTCTTCTTCCTCCTATCTTTTTCATATTCAGAAGGGAGGCAATTGATTTCTCAGTGATGACTATTTTGAGTCCCAGAACGTGAGAGACGATGTAGTGATCATCTGAGTCTGCGAAATGCCAGAATTCCTTCACCAGATATGTGTACACAGGGCCATAGAGTCTCTAAAAATAGGTTTCCCACCCTTGCATTCTTAACTCTTCAGTTAAGTCTACGCCATTTATCTTCATATTTTCAAAATCCACCAACGATTCGCACATATTTCTGGCATATCGTGAGATCATTTCTAATGTTTTTACAGAAGAGTGTAGAGTTAACCTTTCCTCTAATGAAATCATGTTCCTGAATAAAATTACTTAATCTTTCATACCAAGCTCTAGGAGCTTGTTTTAGTCCATACAATGATTTCTTTAGTTTAAAAATGTGTTCTAGACATTTAGTGTTTTCAAATCCTGGAGGTTGATTGACATATACTTCTTCTGATATATAACCATTAAGGAATGCGCTCTTGACATCCATTTGATATAGTTTGATGGAATGATTTATAGCAAATGAAACATGTAAGCGAATAGATTCTAACCTGCCAACTAGGGCAAAGGTTTCATTGTAGTCAATGCCTTCTTGTTGACTGTAACCCTATTCCACCAGTCATGCTTTGTTTCTGACTACTTCTCTCTTTTTGTTCAGTTTATTTCTGAACACTCATCTGGTTCCAATAATGTGAGTTCCTTTAGGCTTTGGGACGAGATCCCATACATCATTCTTTGAGAATTAATCTAGCTCTTATTTCATAGCCAGAACCCAATCATTGTCTTGAAGTGCCTCATCACAATAAGTAGGTTCAATTAGAGATACTAATCCCAGAGGAGTTTCTTCAGATACTTTGAATATTGACCTAGTTTTGATAAATTCATTCTTGTTTCCCAGAATCAAATCTTCAGAGATGTTGGGGCGACTTCTTGATCTTTTCTGGATAGTTGAGGCTTCAGTTGCATCTGGACTTTGTTTATCAGATACTTCTGGTGCTTTAGTCTTTTTATCAGAGCCTGCAAGAGTGATCTCTAAATCTGCAAGTTTCTCAACTAGCTTTGCTTTTCAGGGTCAAGCTTATCATCAAATCTAACATGTATTGATTCTTCCACAATTTTTGTTTCTGTGTTTTACACTCTGTAGCCTTTAGAATGTTATGAGTATCCTAACATAATACCTTTTTGTGCTTTTGAATCAAACTTGTTCAGATGTTCTTTAGTATTGAGAATAAAACAAAAGCATCCAACAGGATGGAAATAAGAAATGTTGGGTTTTCTTCCCTTACACAGTTCATAGGGAGTCTTTTCCAGAATGGATCTAATAGAGATTCTATTCTGAATATAACATATTGTATTTACTGCTTCAGCCCAAAAGTGCTTAGCCACATTTGTTTCATTGATCATGGTCCTCGCCATCTCTTGGAGTGTCCTATTCTTCCTCTATATAACTCCACTTTGTTGTGGAGTTCTAGGTCAGGAGAAATCATGGGATATTCCATTAGAATCAAATAGTTCCTCAAAAAATTTATTCTCGAATTCGCCACCATGATCACTTCTGACTCTGATGGTTTTAGAGTCAAATTCGTTTTGCACATTGGACAAAAGCTAGTGAATACAGAGTGAGACTCACTCTTGTGCTTTATGAATTTTACCCATGTCCAGCGACTAAAATCATCAAGAATAACTAGTCCATACTTCTTTCTATTAACTGACGCTGTCTTAACAGGCCCAAACAGGTCAATGTGAAGAAGTTCCAGAGGCTTAGAGGTGGAAACAATATTTTTCTTTTTAAAAGATGTTTTCAAAAAATTTACTTTCTGACATGCCTCACACAGAGTTTCTGAAGAATACTTCAGTTTAGGTAGTCCTCTGACTAACTCGAGTTTATTTAGGTAAGAGAGTTTTCTCATGCTAATGTGGCCCAAGCGTCTATGCCATACCTATTGCTCTTCATGAACATACATCAGACATTTTACATTTTGATCTTTTAGATTTGAAAGATTTATTTTGTAAATATTGTTTTTCCTCTTGCCAGTGAATAGAACTATTCCATTATTCTGATTAGTTGCTTTACATGTTTTTTGATTGAAGATTACATCATAACCATTATCACTTAATTGACTTATTGATAACAGGTTATGCATTAATCCTTCTACATAAAGAACATCAGATATAGAGGGAAAATTTCCATTACCAATAGTTCTGGAGCCTCTGATTCTTCCTTTCTGATTTCCTCCGAAACCTACGAAGCCAGTATCTTTAAGTTCCAAGCTTTGGAACATATACTTTCTTCCCGTCATGTGTCACGAGCATCTAGAGTCCAGGTACCATGATTGGTGTCTTAACTCTGCTGCATAAAATATCTGCAACATAGACAATCTTATCCTTTGGTACCTAGAATCTTTTGGGTCCTTTGTGATTAGTTTTCCCAGAGTTTCTTAGAACTTTGGGTTTTCTAGCATTATCAAAACTTTGTGCTTGTGTATGTGTGTAGTGATAAGGGAAAGGAAATTTAGGTTTTTCATATGTAGAAGACTTATCTTCACTGGGGACATACCTTATTCCTCTTTTATTGTTCTGACTCACTCCATAAATCATGGATGCCATTCTGCTTCTTTCTATCCCATTTTTCAAAAACTTTTGAAAAGATTTTTCATATTCATATATTATTGTGTTAGAAGTTTGTGGGGCTTGAGATAACACTTCTTCAAGTTTTAGACATTGTTTACTTGTGGAGTCTCTTTCTTTTATCAAAGTTTGATTTTCATCTTTTAGTTCTGAAACAGTCATCTCAAGCTTATCACATTCTTCGATGGTTCTTTCAAGAACCCCTTTTATAGCCTTAAATTTTTGTTTAAGTTTATGATATGAGATTAGAGTTTCAGAAAGGAATGATTCAAGGTCAGAGCGAGAAAGATCAGAAAATACCTCTTCAGGGTCAGATTCTCTATCTGATGTATTTCCAGAGGTGATAGCCATAAATGCAACATTTTCCTGTTCTTCAGAGTCTGATTCAGAGGAATCAGATTCACTGTCATCTTAGGTGGCCATTAGTCCCTTTTTGGTTTTGAATGAGCTTTTCTTGAAACTTTCTCTTCTGGAGCTCTCTTTCTTCAGCTTTGGACATTCGTTTCTGTAATGACCTGTTTCCTTACATTCATAACATGTTATTTCTTTTTTTGACTTACCTCTGGAGGTTGATTCTGAGCGATCTCCCTTGAGTCTTGGTATTCTCAAGTTGTTATTCCTTTTTCTCCAGAGTTGTTTTACTCTTCTGGTCAAAAGGGATAACTCTTCTTCATCGTCAGAGTCTTCCTTTTCAGAGTCGTCATTGTCTTCCTCTTCAGCTTGGAAGGCTTTGTTCCTTTCTGGTGTGCGTCTTTCAGATCTGGGCTTCAGTGCTACGAACTTGATCTTCTTTTGAGGCTCATCTTCCTCAAGTTCTATCTCATGACTTCTGAGTGAACTGACAAGTTCCTCAAGGATGATATTGTTCAGATCTTTTGATAACTTTAATGTTGTGCCCACTAGTCTCCACTTCTTCGGCAAGCTTCTGACTATCTTTTTGACATGATCTGCAGTTGTGTAGCCCTTGTCCAGAAATTTGAGTCCTGGAATTAAAGTTTGAAATCTAGAAAACATTACCTCTATAGCTTCATCGTCCTCCATCTTGAAGGCTTCGTACTTCTGAATTAGTTCTAGAGCCTTTGTCTCTTTGACTTGAGAATTTCCTTCGTGAGTCATCCTCAAGGAGTCAAGTATTTCTTTAGTTGTTTCCCTGTTGGTGATCTTTTCATATTCATTGTAGGAAATGGAATTTAGTAGTATCGTTCTGGCTTTGTGATGGTTTTTGAAGTCGTGCTTCTGATTATCTGTCATTTTGCTTCTGGATATGGCAACGCCAGCGTCAGACACAGGAGGTGTGTAGCCGATTGTGACTATGTCCCATAGATCAACATCATATCCTAGAAATAAACTTTCAATTCTACCTTTCTAGTAATCAAATTTTTCTCCATCAAAGATTGAAGGTTTAACATTGTAACTATCTCTTTCATTGGTTTTGGCCATAGGTTTTTCTCATGCTGGATCTGTCTACACTGTTAAGTGTTTGATTAGAAAATCAATAACAGATCCGAAGCTCTGATACCAATTGAAGGTAGAGAAAAACAAGAAAGGGGAGTTTGAATTGTTTTGGAAAATAAAAAAACTTTTTAAGAACTTAGACACACGCAGAATAAAAACAATTCAACACAGAATTGTATACTGGTTCGCTTGAAATTCAAAGCTACTCCAGTCCACCCGGCCAAGGTGATTTCCCCTTCAAAAAGGACTTAATCCATTAATCTTGAAAGATTACACAAACAACCGTCTAAGAGAAATAATCCCTTATCCCTCTTAAGTATTCAGACTACACAGAGTGACTTGAGGAAATATCTTAGCAATGATATGATTAGTAATGAACAGTGCTTCTAACAATAAGCAAATATTACAGAATATAAGAGCAAGAAATGTTTTCACGTTAGAGCAGCAACTCGTGAGAGAGTGAAAAGAAAGTAATGGAAGAAATGTATTCTCGTGTATCTCAAGTCTATTTCTTGTGAAGCATTCCATCCTTTTTATAGGAGATTGAGAGGACCGTTGGTTGATGTTAATGATAGAATCTAGGTAATGAAGAATGATTAATGTCATTACTCTCCTTATTCTCTCCAAAGAAGTAATGGGAGCATCATAACTTCCTTCTAAAAATAGTTTCTTTCTATAAGCAATTTTCTTCAAGGTTAAGTTTTCTTGAATCAGCGAATCTTGTAGTCAGAGTCTTTATTTAACAATATTTGTCTTCAGAGGATGCTTGTATCTGACTTCATCAGAGTTTCTCTTTATTTGACTTCTTCAGAGCGTACGTCTTCAGAGTCTAGATTCATTCTTTTCTCTCAGAGTTTCTGACTTCTTTAGTTTTGCTAGCGCCTATGTTGGATCAGAGTCAGGGTCTTCTGGTCACGTATCTTTTGAGTGGTATTTTAGCGCTTGATTTTGTATCTGATGATTGTCTATCTGATTGTTTTGATCAGAGTCCTACACACTTAGAAAAACTTCGTTAGGGTACCATTTTTGTTTCATCCTTTATTATCATCAAAATCTTAGAGATACATTGTAGAACTAAACTTTTTCTTACAGAGTGTTCATTTGAATGAGATACTCAAGGCTCCTCGTGCCAAGGACTGTTACGATTCTATTACCGCTGGTCATTTTAATATGGTGCCAAGAATTCTGCTATGGGTGGTATTTCATATCTTGCAGCCAAAAAACGGAGGGTTTCCATGAATTGACAATGCTGAAATTCATTTGGTATACATTCTGCTGCACAAGGTCAAAATTAACTGACCTCGCTACTTTGTGTCTCATATTTCTCTATCAAAAAATACAACAAGGGCACATCCTTCTTTTAACCCTCTATGATTGCTAAGATTCTAAACTACTTTGACATTGGTTTGTCGAATCTCACCTATAAATCTCCTGGTTCATCTCAAGAATTTTTCACTGTACACTGGTTAACATGAACTACTTTTGGGATGTAAATCGTCGGGTGTACTATCTACGCTTGAGTAAGCATGGCAGGAAGGTGTACAATTTTGATGATCCCATTAACTGTGGTGATGACCCAGTTGAAGCTCACATGGATCATGAACAACATATGGGGGTGCATCATGATGGTACATAAGAAGATGTTGTAATGCATGATGCTCCTCGGAGTGATGATCATGGTGTAGGTTTTGGTACTAATTATGCTGATACTACCTCTATTATGACTATGCTCCAAGATATGCAGATGAGACAAGACGAGAGATATGTTGAGGAGTGCAAATGGTGAGAGACCTTTAAATCTACACAAATGTGACTGAGTCTTTGGTGTCCTTATTGACTGATTTTGCATGCATTTGTATTTTGGATTATGGTTAGTTTTGGTTTTGGTTTATGTATTAGAAATTACTACTTAACTGTTTGAAGTTTACACAATTATTGTTCTATGATTTTTGTGTTAAATGATTAGGGATATTATTTTGTTATTTCTTTGTTTATTAATCTTGTGTGATTTCATATATGATGAATATATGTGAGCGCATTTCTTATCTTTGCAATGATTTCCTCTTTATTGTATATCGAATATGTGATACTCCTAATAGTGTGCTTTGTCTCTTTTTGGTGTTGTCAAAGGGGGACACGTATATGATGCACACATTCAGGAGGGGATTTCCATGAACAAGAATGCATCATCTTAAGTTTTTCCATCATCAAAAAGGGGGAGTAGTGAGTGCATTCTTCCGTTTAGATATGTTTTGAATGATGTTAAAACTAGGAAATAGCGTTTATGAACATTGGACGGTATTATATGAGTCTAGCTGTGCATTTTAGTGTTCTTGCATTAGGGAGCATCTCAACACTGTTGGAAATGGTCTGGAAAATATTTGTGCATCAAAATATTGGGTTAAGCATGAGAAACTTAGCTTTATGTGAAAAATACTTATTACAGGTCGACACATACGGTTACAGGTCGACCTATAGATGACTTTTCAAAACTTCATGTCGACACGAATGTTGCAGTATTTAAGTCTGCATCTTATGTCTCATGTGTCGGGTCTTCAGGTCGACCTATAAGCAGCACATAACCTTACAGGTCAATACATGCTCCCAACAGGCCGACACATAATTTGAATAGGTCGACCTATTGATTAAATATTTTTTAAAACTGCATTTGTTTCCATTCCTTTCGCTTCTCATGAGTCTTATATATATATATATATATATATATATATATATATATATATATATATATATATATATATATATATATATATATATATATATATATATATATATATATATATATATAGAGAGAGAGAGAGAGAGAGAGAGAGAGAGAGATATGCATCTTTCTCTAGCAAGGTTTCTAGAGTGAGTAAAACCTACATGAATCCAGGATTTTAAAGCATCTCATCATCTTCAATTCAATTTATGCATACACATAATCATTATATCTATCTATATATATATATATATATATATATATATATATATATATATATATATATATATATATATATATATATATATATATATATATATATATATATATATATATATATCAAATTAACATAATCATTATATCTATCTATCTATCTATCTATCTATCTATCTATCTATCTTTATATATATATATATATATATATATATATATATATATATATATATATATATATATATATATATATATATATATATATATATATATATATATCAAATTAACATAATCATTATATCTATCTATCTATCTATCTATCTATCTATATATATATATATATATATATATATATATATATATATATATATATATATATATATATATATATATATATATATATATATATATATATATATATATATATATATATATAGATATCTTTTATTTTTTGGTTCACAAATTGTCGATTACTTTGATCACGTGATCAACATTGTTTGGATAATAATTTTTGAAATATCGTGAAATTTGTGTTATTGTAGTAATCACATACCTTTTTCTAGTGATATGATTTCTAAGAAGTAAAAATACTATACAAACATCCAAACTTTGTTAATCGCACGCAAAGTGTTCGAAAAATTGTTCCAACTAATTTTTCTTGTGTTGTTATCATTGGAGATAGACATTTACTATAGCAGAGTATTCAATTTGTTGTTTAAAGTGTTTTTAATCAACTTGTGGATTATTATCATACCATTGACACTCTTACGAATATCCGAGATTTTCAATAGTAGGTTCGGTTAGAAGATTTTTGATTCGGAAAATACTTGAAATTTGCTTCGGCGCCATAAATATTTCTAAGTCAAATTTTCAGATAAATATTTAACTTGGGATCTATTCACCCACCCCCCCCCCCCCCCCCCCCCCCCCCCCTCCCCTCTAGATCTAGGCCTAAAGTCTAACATGCGTCAAGTGTGTTTATGGAATATATGAATAGGAATTTTAATCAGTATTCAGATAAGTTCATAGTGGTATTCATTGACGACATTCTAATTTATTCAAAGACTGATGAAGAGCATGTTGAGTATCTGAGAATTATGTTGGAGTTTTTGAAAGAGAAGCAATTATATGCTAAGCTATCTAAGTGTGAGTTTTGGTTAAGAGGAGTGAGTTTTCTTGACTACGTAATATTTAGTGGTGGTATTGTGGTTGATTCTTCGAAGGTTGATAATGTGTAGTAGTGGTAGAATCCAAAGTCTGTTACGAAGATTAAAAGTTTCCTTGGGTTAGCTGGTTATTATCGTAGATTCATAGAATGTTTTTCGAAGTTGGTAATTCCTTTGACTCCGTTGACTCGAAAGGGTCAAGCGTATGTGTGCGAGGTTTCTTGTGAAGAGAGTTTTGTAGAACTCAAGAAAATGTTGACGACTTCTCTGGTTTTGATTTTTCCGAGTACAACCGAACTTTTTGTCATGTATTGTGATGCTTCAAAGATGGGTATGTTGAAGGAGAAGAGTGATCCAAAATGCAGCAGAATTTAAAAAATTTCTCCTTTAGTGATCCTTACGAATGGGCATGATCAGTGATAGAATCGTTACCTCTTGTGGCGATTGTAACCTTTGATGCAGATCTACGGAGCGATCACGAACGTTGAATGATGACAACGCCTCTACTCAGTCCACACGAACGGATTCCTTCAATCTCAGTGCTAGCTGCTATGAATGAAGGTTTTGAGTGAGTGAGTGAGAGAGAGAGAGAGAGAGAGAAACGAAATTGCAACTTCACCAACCAAGACTTTACTTGTTGTAGGGTAGGGACATCATTTCCAATGAGTAATATGTCATCTACATATAATACCAGGAAAACGATCATGCTCCCACTAATCTTCTTGTAGACACAAGGCTCATCTTCGTTCTTGATGAATACAAATTGTTTTACTGTTTCATCAAAACGAAGATTCCAGCTTCTGGAAGCTTGCTTCAATCCATAGATTGATCTTTGTAACTTTCATATCTTTTGGGCTTCTTCTAGTATGTCAAATCCTTCAGGTTGTGTCATGTACACATCCTCAACAAGATTCCCATTAAGGAAAGCAGTTTTGACATCCATCTGCCATATTTCATAATCATGATATGCAGCGATAGTAAGTAAAATCTGAACATATTTAAGCATTGCAACTGGTGAAAAGGTTTCATCATAGTCAACCCCATGAATTTGTTTATATCCATTTGCAACCAGTCTTGCCTTATAGGTATGTACCTTACCATCCATGTCAGTCTTCTTTTTGAAGACCCACTTGCACCTATAGGGTTAACTCCTACATGAGGCTCTACCAAGGTCCAAACTTGGTTTGTGTACATGGAATCCATTTCCGATTTCATGGATTCTAGCGACTTCTCATACTCAGGACCAGTTATGGCCTCTTGGTAGGTCACAGGCTCATCTTGATCCATGAGTAATACATCACCTTGATCAGTTATGAGATATCCATATCTCTCAGGTAGGTGACGTATCCTGTTTGACCTACACTGGTCTTGTTCTACTTGAGCAGGTTGCTCTTCCATAACTACTTATGTTTCCTGCTCTAATTCCTCCATAGGTGTACCAATGCTTTGTGATGCTTTAATTTCTTCAAGCTCTACTTTCCTCCCAATGATTCCTTTGGAAATAAAATCCTTTTCTAGGAAAACTCTAGTTTGAGCGACAAACACTTTACCCTCAGAAGGATTGTAGAAGTAATACCCTCTTGTTTCTTTAGGATACCCCACAAATAAGCATTTGTAAAATTTGGGCTCAAGCTTAGTTAAAATTTTTCCTTTCACATAAACATCGCAACCCCAAATCTTCATGTAAGACATATGTGGTTTCTTACCACTCCATATCTCATATGGTGTCTTCTCAACCTTTTTGGATGGAACACGGTTAAATGTGTAAGCTGTTGTCAATAGTGCCTGTCCCCAAAAGGAGTTTGGAAGATCGGCGTGACTCATCATGGATCGGACCATGTCTAACAAGGTTCGATTTCTTCTCTCAGATACACCGTTCCATTGAGGTGTTCCAGGAGGAGTAAGTTGGGATATGATCCCACACTCTTTTAGATGGTCATCAAACTCTAGGCTTAAATACTCACCACCTCGATCTGATCAAAGAGTTTTAATATTCTTACCTAGTTGGTTTTGTACTTCATTCTTGAGAAAACCACATCTACTGAAATCATCAGTAAATATGATGAAGTACTGAAAACCTCTTATGGCTGGTATATTCAGTGGTCCACATACATCAGTATGTATGAGGGCCAAAAGATCATTAGCTCTTTCACCTTTTCCTGTGAATGGAGACATTGTCATCTTTCCAATTAAACAAGATCTGCATGTCTCATATGATTCATAATCAAAAGAGTCCAAGAGTCCATCTTTATGGAGTTTGGAAATGGGTTTCTCATTTATGTGGCCTAATCGACAATGCCAAAGGTAAGTTGGATTTAACTCATTAGTTTCATCCTTTTAGTATTAATGTTATTAATAGGAATTTCAAGATCAAGGACATATAGTCCATTGTTCATTTGTGCAGTAGCATATAATATATCATTCAAATAAATTGAGGAACAATTGTTTTTTATTATAAATGAAAAACCAAACTTGTCCAAACAAGAAACGAAAATAACATTCTTGCTAATTGCAGGTACATAATAACAGTTCTCTAACTGAATTATTAAACCACTAGGTAAAGTCAATACATAAGTTCCTACGGCTAAAGCAGCAACCTTTGCTCCATTTCCAACTCGTAGGTCAACTTCACCTTTTGCTAAATCTCAACTCCTTTTTAGCCCCTGCACATTGGTACAAATGTGAGAACCGCATCCAGTATCTAATACCCATGATGCAGAAGTAGATAAATTAATTTCAATAACAAAAATACCTAAAGTTGAAGTCTCTACTCCATTCTTCTTATCTTCCAGGTACTTTGGGCACTTTCTCTTCCAGTGTCCGGTCTTACCTCAATGGAAGCAGGTGCCTTCCTTTGTTATGCCTCCACTACGCTTCAAAGCAACAACAGTGGATTTGGGTTTGGCAACATCCTTTCCTTTCCCTTTATCACCTACTTGGTGGGTCTTTTGTTTTGTCTCTTTCCATTTTCGATCATCAGAATGGACTTCCCTTTTGACTTCCGATTTTGCTCAGCGGTTCTTAACATGGCTAGCAGTTCAGGAAGAGATTTGTCCATATCATTCATATTGAAATTAAGGACAAATTTATTGAATCTATCTGGCAACGATTGCTAGATCAAATAAGTCGCAAGTTCCTTTCCGAGGGGAAAACCCAATATCTCAAGGTTCTCCACATACCCAATCATCTTGAGCACATGGGGACCTACAGGGGCTCCATAAGCTAACTTGCCTTGAAAAAGGGCTTTTGAAAATTCAAATCTCTCATGCCTTGCTTGATCTTGATAGAGCATCTTCAGGTGTTCGATCATATCGAACACTGCCATATTCTCATGTTGCTTTTGCAACTCTGAGTTCATGGTAGCTAGCATGAGGCAAGCAGTTTCATTGGCATCATCGACATGCTTCTTATAAGCATCTCTTTCTTCCTTAGGTGTAGAACTAGGAGGTTCCTCTTCAGAAACAGGTTTCTCCAAGACATACAGCTTTCTATCATGTTTGAGGACAATCCTCAGATTTCGGTGCCAATCCAGAAAATTTGTCCCAGACAATTTTTCCTTGTCAAGGATTGATCTCAAAATGTTGTTAGAGGTGTTTGTTGTCATGGTAATCTATATGAAAATAATAAAAATATAAGTATCAATAACATATTTAATTAGGCCTTCAATTAAATATGCTCCCACTATTTTACTCAAAACAAATGACCCTCACCATTTGATTCGGAAAATCCCATTGGAAAATTTTCTAGTGGGTCGAGATCCACATTTCACTTTGTTTTAAGTCCGCGTAGGCGGATTACACAAAACTAGGTTATTTAGGTAGGAACTCCTTCCAATTGTATATAATACAACTCTCGAATATTTTAGTTGGGTGAATAACTCTATATTCCAATCCATCACATGGATCATTTCCAACTCTTGCATCAAAACATATATAATCTTATTATAATTTGTTTAGTTAAGTTTGACCCATTGTTTTAGTAATTGGATGTTACAATTATCCCATCACACCTTACTAATATAGAACATGCACCTCGCGTAGGCGAAACCTACATTATCCGATACTAGTCTTGATGAGTGCTAAAACTTGGAAAGCATAAACTTAATATTTAATTTGAGGGAATTTGCAATTATTCTGATCTCACCAGCTTATTTATCATATAAATCGTCTGTCACACGCATCAACATACATTCACATGCATCAACATACATAATGAAATAGTTATGGCCCCTAGCGCAATTGTTCTCCCAAGCCAATGAGAGAACCTAAGCTAACCTAATAACGATCTAAGCTTCTCCAAGTAAGAACTTCAAGGTTGTCCTCCTTTGATATTGTATTCTTCTCTTTCTTCATTACATTACATTACATTAAAGAAACTCGTTTTACATACGAGGGAGTGAGATGAGAAAAGAAGTTACATTAAGTGATTAAAAGAGAGGCACGACATGCAAGTCATATTTTAAAATCCCAAAACAAAATAAAGGAAAACTAAGGCCATAACCGGTCACCACAAGACAATAATAATAAACACATTATTATTATTAATATAAATTTTGTTAATTAATTAAAACCAAATTAAATTTCAGCGACCAATCACACTACGCAGAGTTAGTTGGGGATTCTGTTGCCCGGTCAACGGACGGTGGTTCCGCTGGCCGTTCAACGGACGAGGGTCAAGGGGGGCAGTGCCCCCTGTGGGGTTGCAGGGGCAGCGCCCCGACTCAAAATTTTAATGAACAATTCATTTAAAATTGACGTCGTTTTTCGCATCAACACTTGATACTTTAAAGTACAACTCTTGCGCATTCACAACCCTAATCGCATAACTCTTTCATAGCACAACCCTTGTGCCGTCATTAACCCTAATGCACCAATTTCAGACCGTCAAACACACCTCGATTGTTAATTCAGTATGATTGATCAACACGTCATTGCTTCACCATACTAATGTCGGATCAAGAAGCAAATGACCATTGATCGCTCAAAGGAAAACAACCATTAAGTGTTCGAATGAACGAAATAGAAACAATATATCATATATACCGTATTTTGCATCAAGATTACTTATATCATATATATAACTTGATCAATCTCAATTGTGTAACCTATGGACGATCGATGTATCGCTGCTTCACCATACTAACATCGGATTCCGAAGCATAGTCAGCATCAATCATCCAAATCGTATACACATGATGCCAAATTTAATTACTCGTTTATTCTTTGATTCATTATGTATTTTAATCGTATTAATACAGAAAATACAGAAAATAAACAACTATCAGATGCATGGTTTCGTAAGTGGCTCTGATAACACTGAAGGAGAAGAGCGATCCAAAACGCAGCGGAATGTAAAAAGTTTATCCTTTAGTGATCCTTACGAATGGGCATGACCAGTGATAGAATCGTTACCTCTTGTGGTGAATGTAGCCTTTGATGTAGATCTACGGAGTGATCACGAACATTGAACGATGACAACGCCTCTACTCAGTCCACACGAATGGATTCCTTCAATCTCAGTGCTAGCTGCTACGAATGAAGGCTTTGAGTGAGAGACAGAGAGAAACGAAATTGCAACTTCACAAATGCTTCTGCACAAGGGTGCTATTTATAGAACCACTTGTGTGGGCTGCAAGCTAAAAAGCCCACTTAAGTGTATGTGGCCCATATCTTATAATATGCCAAAATCACTTAAGCGCGTGGTACCTTACCATATTTCGTATTCTACTTAAGTACACCGTACCTTACGATGTTCTAAAATTCACTTAAGTGCACCGTACCTTACGGTGTTCCTTAGTTACTCTATCTCTCATCAATCCGTCCTTTTGTTTGTGACCCTGTAGGTTTTCACGGGCATTGGCAATTATATTAAATCACGTATTTATCATAATAAACAGTGAGCGGTATCTAGCAACATATCACTGCTACCCAAGACACGAAAATATCATATGATCTGACAAATCCTTTTGTGATAATACTTATGTGTATATTGAACAAGAGGCATAAATCGTGTCATCCTTGTCCAGTTTAATATTGGGCCCATAGACATTTATCCTGTTACGTAGGATGGGAAAATTCCATCTAGATCACTCATGTCCCTCAGCATGCTTCGTGGAGTACCCATCAACTGTCTTTATTGTCATCCAGTTACAGACAATGTTTGTTCAGCAATAAGGCAGTCGACTCTACATCTAGGGTCCATAGTGGTTTCAGGTCGAAGGGTGGTATACACCATTATCACCATGAGAATAACTTATGACACTTTTCATAACATTCTATATAGTATTCTCATAGCGGGTCAATCCAGTATAAATATTACTCTTAATATTCATACCTATATTTAAGACTTGATGACTCCTTATCCATGATCCATGAGATGTGATCATTAGTCTATATACCTAATAGTCTTAATGCTTTAATGTTATCCCACTTCATCATAAAGCTCGACTACGGATACTTTAAGAATAATGTCCTTAGGTTTAATGTGATCTCATGATTAAGTCACAGTTGATACATTAAACAAACTAGCTATTGTAGGGACTTTATTAAACAAACATAATAAAGAAAAATCCTTTTATTATTAATAAATAATTCGATACAAGTACCAAAAGTATTGGCCTCTAGGGCTTACACCAACATCTGTGTGGTATGTTGATGCACAATGGACAAGTTGTGGCTTATGCATCAAGACAACTTAGAGTTCATTAGAAGAATTATCCTACACATGACTTAGAGTTGGTCGTCGTTGTGCTCGCACTTAAAATTTGGAGACATTATCTATTTGGCTCTAGATTTGAAGTGTTCAGTGATCATAAGAGCTTGAAGTACCTATTCAATTAGAATGAGTTAAATATGAGGCAGAGGAGGTGGCTTGAATTGTTAAAGGATTATGATTTGGTTTGAATTACCATCCTGGTAAAGCCAATGTAGTGGTTGATGTACTGAGTCGGAAGATGTTCCATATGTCGATATGGATGACTAGAGAGTTAGAGCTAATCGAAGAATTTAGAGATTTGAGCTTGGTTTAGGAAGTCACGCCTGAAGCTAGCTGGAATATACCCGAACGTGTCGCACGAATGAACATACAATAGAGTCACCATCGAACTTTATTTATCCCAAAAGAGGGAAGGGAAAATATCGATAAAACCCAAAGGAGAAGATAAATGGGTAAGGAAGTAGGTTATGCAATGGGAAGATATTAGCACCCCTCACATCCATGGTACTCCATGGGAACCATTTTGATTTATGTTGATTGGATGGGTGTTACTGTCTTCATGTACCTGCAAAATAAAAAATGGGTTAGGAAAAGAGTGTTCGAGGAGGATTGGGGCCCTCATGCCTATATATTATCATAGTACAATGAGAAAGGTATAGCCTCGTAGTTCATGGAACTAGAGAGAGAAAGGGGGAAAGAAAGAAAAGTGCTCACCAAGGATTCGCATCCTCGTTCCTAAGTAACCTCATAGCGCAATGAGGAAGTCAGATCTCCGTATTTCGGAGGTCTAAGACTGAAAGAAAGATAGATTATGGGTGGTGTTTAAATTGGAAAAGACAAGAAAACTAATTGAAGTGGTGTTTAACCCAAGGCAAAAAAAGAAGTAGATAAATGGTGTCAAAACCTAGAAAGGGGTGTTAACCATGAAGGTGATTAACCCAAATTATGGTGTCATAACCAAGAACATAAACATAAAAGTGGTGTCAAAACAAAGAAAGGGATGTTAGACCTGAAGGTGATTAACCCAAATTGTGGTGTCATAACCAAGAACAGAAAGATAAAAGTGGTTTCAAAATCAAGAAAATAAAGATAAAGGTGGTGTTAAAACAAAGAAAATGGTGATAAAGGTGGTGTCAAAACCAAGAAAAGGGTGTATAACCATGAAGGTGTCAACCCAAATTGTGGTGGCATAACCAAGAACAAAAAGATAAAAGTGGTGTCAAACCAAGAAAAGGGGTGTGAACCATGAAGGTGTCAACCTAAATTGTGGTGTCATAACCAAGAACAGAAAGATAAAAGTGGTGTCAAAACCAAGAAAGGGGTGTTAACCTTGAAGGTGATTAACCCAAATTGTGGTGTCATAACTATTGCTATGCGATAACTGACTTGACTGATGTCTACATGACACAAAGTCGCTGTCGAATTTTATTTATTCTTATATGAGAAGAAAGGGGAAATAGTCGATAAACCCCTCTTAAAAGAAAAAAGGACTGAGGAAAAGGATTGGTCTCATAACCAAATATGGGTTCGAACGTCGATTATGCAAGGGGAAAGTATTAACACCCCTCAAATCCATGGTACTTCATGGGAACAATGTATGTTGTCTACGTGTACAGGTATTTATCTTAAAGTCTTCATATTTATTGGGAAAGAAGGGGAAAGGATGAGTTTGGTTTATTATTATTGTGCTCGCCAATGATTGGGGCCCTTGTGCCTATATATCATCATCGGGGGATGAAGAATCAGAGATCCGTAGTTCATAGTAGAAAATGTTTATGTGTTGGTTGGTTTTACCTTGGAAAAGGGTTTTTGGAGTGATTCCCTAAGGCGTAAAAATAAGTTTGAGGAGTTGATGTTTGTTTCATGGTTTTTGAAAAGAGTTGTTTTTTTATTAGAATTGCACTAAAGATTATGGGCGGAGGTGAATATTTTAGACAAACAAGTCAAGCGTCTTGTGTCCAAAATACTCAGAGTAAGGGTAGAAGAACTCCATTCTTACTCATTCCCCACCCCTCAAGGCTCGCGGCGCACAATTATAATCGTATTTTTATTGTATTTTGAATTTGATTAAGAAAATTCCACTTGGCATTGGACCAAGGGTTTATTGCTTATTGATTTTGAAATGGGGATATACATGGATATTTATAAGGAAACAAATGCAATAAATAAAGGATCTCATTATAAGATATCTCAAGAGAAATCCTTGTGTGTGCAAAGTGACATATGCTAACAAGTGGATAATGGACTTAAGAGCATGTCTCCCTAGGGTAGTGTCATGAATTTCATTCTTATAATAAAAAATTGCAAGTTACTGGTGAAAATCCAAGTTAGAACAATGGGTCAAGAATTCGGGTAAGGTACAAATTCAAGGGTCCTAATGAATCCTCTAAGTCCAACAGTGGATCATAGATGAATGCATTTTTGTCTTTTGATTTTATCATGTTTTTGTTCTTTTTTTTTATTATGCAATTACAATAAGTAAATGACAATGAAATAAATATGCATGATATATCTATATATATATATATATATATATATATATATATATATCTATATATATATATATATATATATATATATATATATATATATATATATATACAATGATGATGAATATGAGCATAAGGTGTTTGTAAATAAATGACAACAAAGTAAATTACAAGATAGTAAATTAGGTCAACAAGTCAATGGTTAGTAATGAAAGTAAGTGGTTAGAAATCGAACTGCACAAGGTAACCACCTAGGGATTATCTATCCATAAGTCAAATGACTCAAAATTTGGCGCATCAAGGGATAACATATCATTGATGCAAAGTATTGAAGATGATTCGTGACCATCTACCAATAGATTTGGATCAAAGAAGGTTATAAAAACCTAAAGTCCACCTATCAATGAATTGAAGAGTGGAATATTGTATCATCCAAATAATTACAAGTTAAAAGTCAAATATGGTACAAGTTGAATATCCAAATCTAAGTGTTAGTGGTTAATAATCAATGGATACAATGTAACACAAATAGAATCAAAAAGTAAAAAAACATAAGTAATTGAAGGTCTCATCTACCCATCAAGAGGTTCAAACATGATCAACTAAGGGCAATCTATCAACACCTCAAAGTGTCAAGAATGATTTATTGATCATTCATCAACATATTTGAAGTGTTGAATATTTAATAAACCCTATGATCAATTACCAATGATCAAGAGATTGTCATCAACCATGTCCAAACACAAGGGCAAAAAGGTCCAATTAAAAATGATGAAAATAATTAATGGTAACAATAAAAAATATTTGATGAAATATATTTTAAAAAATATATATATTTGGCTAAAAGAAATAAAAGAAGAAAAGAAATTAAAATTGAAAAGGGTGTTAATTAAAATAAGAAAGAAAATAAAAAAGAAAAAGTGAGAAAAAAAGAACAAAGGGGGCGCCTGGATTTGAACCCTCCACCTTGGGGTTATAGACCAAGCGCCTTGCCACTGAGCCAATTATGCTTAGCTGATACTTACACACGCGCATGAATATATATAAGATACATCAATTGGAAATAAATAAATGGGCAAACCACAACCCTAGGATTTGACTACTTAAAATAAGTATGAACATTGGAAGGTCCTGATCATGGGGAACATCACACACACACATTGACTAATACACACCCAAATCCAAAAAGCCACCTCATCTTAATCATCCAATAAGAACATGCCAAGCTAGTTTTTTAAATTAAAATTGAAAAGGAAACATGGGAAGCAACAAACTTAGGTTCATCTTCAACCTTGGAACAAATGAAAATTCGATTTCTGCAACTCAAGATTTTAAGTGGTATCAAGCATGAATTCCCCCTTAGTCATTGTTGCTTCCTCCATACTCATGAGCCATTGATTGGATCTGAGTATGGGGAATTACACACAAATATGAACGAAAATCAAAACCTAAAATAAAAATTAAATAATGTATGCGCAGTGATTGAAACTCAAATCATGGGGTTAAGCTTCAATGGATCATGAGGAACAAAGTGGTAACTCGTTTAAGATGAAATGGTGGTGTTTACTACCTTGTCGGAAAAAGATTCAAGTGGTGGTTTAGACGTGTTTGATGAGCTCAGGTAAAGGTGTCTCTGCGACTTCTATGGATTCAGTTAGATTTAAGAAGGTCCATGGAAGGTGTTGGAGTGTTTTTGTTGTGTTGAAAATGGCACAAAGGTCCCAACCGAATGCTCTATTTTTTAGGGAAGTGAAGTGTGACTTTTGCAGGGTTCCAATGGCTGTAAAGCTTAGTTATTGGAGGTAGACGTATGCTCTCTATATAGGGAAGTTGAGGGAGTGATTAGGGTGAGTCTTTAGGGTTGAAATCTCTGAGTTGGTTGGAACCCAAAAATGTGTCAAAATTGAAACTTGTTGGTTAAGGGTGAGTGATATGTCATCTGCAATTCCCCCTCCACCACTATGTTCTGCAACCATGATGATTTTGATGAGATAATTGTGGTCCCTATACCTGCTAAAGCCCATTTGACTTGTATCCAACTTTGGCAATTTTGAGCTTTTTGGGATTTCAGTTTGCTTGCACCTATACCAATTTATTTCCTTCACTTGGGCATGCATTCGGTTCCCTTAGTTGTTATTGCAAAGGCTTGGTTCAAATGGAAAAGAAAAACACATGAATTGGTGACTTGGTGCATGACATAGGTCAGTTTGGCTGGTCTGGCATGTAATATGCAGCATGGCAAGGCACGATTTTTGAACTTGGGCCAATTAAAATTGGTTCGTGCATTTTAAACCAAATTTAGGCCAAACCATCTTTGCCATGTCCTTAATAAAATTCAAAAAGAATTAAGTCAAAAGATGTTGCGAGGTAAAAATGGCATTGGTGCAAAGAGGTGGTCATGACATGCTTTTAGGCCTGACTAGGCAACCCGGCCTGACTTGGCCAATCCTAATTTTGAGGTCCTTATATGTTGAATTAGGTTTTGAGTCTTGAAACAAAGTTAAAGAAGAGTTCATTTGTGACATTTGGCTCTATGTAGATCCTCAAAAGGTTAAAAAATGAAGTTATGGGATTTGGACCAAATGGTAGGCAAAACTTGCCAAAACTTGGCCAAACTAACATGCCCTAAGTTTCATTTTGGATGTTTATTGAATTCCAAGGCACCATGATGATTTTTTGAATACCAAATGAAAAAGTATTGATAGAATCCAAGCCTTGATGCTTTGTAAGATGATTATGTTCAATTCTTATGGATGAACCCATGTAATTTTAAGTAAATCATTCAAAATATCAAACCAAGAGTTCACTTGTATTGCCATCTATGAACGAAATGGATGGATGTTTAATGAATGAAGATTGAAATTTTTGGAAATTAGGGTTTTGAAAAGATGTATTGACTTTGGTCAAGGTTGACCAAAAAGTCAATTGTTGACCAAAGTCAAATTTTGGCCAAAATTGTTCTCTTGTATTCCATGAATGAATGATGAATGGAATGAACTTTAGTTAAATACACTAGTGGATGATGAAGTGATCAAGTGAAATATCTATCAAGTAGGGTTTCAAACAAAAAGGCAAAGCATAGAAGCAAAGGGGCACAACTAGGGGTTCTTTGACCAAAAGGTTCCTCAAGGGTCAAAGTCATACAAACTAGGGTTTTGGTGTGTCATACCCCATAATTCACCCTACCTTTCACAAAGTTCATATAGGTCACTAACCTTAATCATATGCATAGCCTTATAGACATTTCATTTCATCTGCATAATCATTGATCCAATACAAGAGGACATGTGTCATGGATTCAAATCTTTGTGCTTGCACCTAGTGGAAGCTAGGGTTTCCCTGCAACCAAAGATGGCTCAATTAATCAAACCCTAATTGGAGGTATCTTTTGAAACATGTGCATTATGCCCATAATTGGTGATTCAACTATGGCTTCTTGTTGAAGTAAATCCCTGATTTGAGGATCCTCCATTGATCATGGTTTCTATCAAACCCTAATTACTTCTAATACCCCTTATGTGGGCCCATAACCCCGATTTTATCATCGTTCCATCGATGCTTGATCATATTGCTTGGTCAAGCTTCACCCCACAACCTCTTGTTCATAGTTATTCTTGTTGGTTCTTGCTAGTTCTTTGGGGTTGATCCCACTTGTACATCATATGCTTGTGTCCTCTAGTTTGTGCCTATTTATATGTAACCTGGTCATCCTCACGCCTAGCCATAATCATTGCTTTGCTTAGTCTATTTGCGTTGGGTCATTATTCATGTCACCTGTTGCCAGGCCCTGGTTTTGGGGGCATGTTTGGTCATGCTTGTCATTGGTCTTTTCAGTCATTGTTATGTGCTTTGGTTAACTTTTAATGGTTCATTCAAGGCTTCATGCTTCAATTCCGATCCCTCGCAAACTTTGGTTCAATCCATTGTTAAGCCATATTAAATTCTTGTCCAGTTGGTTACCTCTCCTGATTCCATTAATACTTAAATTATGTTCATTTCATGTCACTTCAAGTGGTTTCATTTCAATTTAATTTCAAGCATGTTCATGGATCATAATGTTTGAGTTCATCACAACACCAAGTCATACAAGATCATTCAATGTTTCGATTCCATTCATGTAAACATATTTCCATTCATCATAAACCATCAAATTATAAGGAAGTGCTCATTTTCCATATAAGTTGATTTTGGTCAACTATTGACTTTTCAGTCAACTCACCATTTGTACATCCCAAACACGAATACCTATGTCCATCCTTCCATAATCCTACCATATTTCATTTTGAAACAAAAATCGTTTTCTAGCAGTGCCCATTTCAATCCATGATCATGCAAACCATAACCATTCAAACTTTCCAGACATTTCAATCTACATATGTTCTCAATTTCAAAACAACTTACAACTTTAATTCAAAGTTACAAGACTAATCCCATGAACTACATTTAAGATCTCACACTGCAATTCCTTCTTCTACCATGATCGGTCACACTAATAACCTGCAATCATGAAGCCCGATACAACTGGTCTCCAATCATTTTCTTCACGGATTTCAGGATATATATCATCACAAGAAAAGTATTGAAATCAATCCATACATGCTAGAGGTGCTGCTGATTGCCAATTGTGGCATACGAGTCTTGGCATCAAGCGTCACTTAAACGAGTTGTCAAATAAAAGGAAGAATTTCAGTAATAGGAGCCTCTAAGTTGCTTGCAAATATTTTATACTCTCATCGTGGAAATGGATTATCTGTTGGTACCATGATTGTTGGATGGGATGAAATGGGTCCTGGTCTATATTATGTTGATAGTGAAGGTGGAAGACTTAAAGGTACTAGGTTCTCAGTTGGATCTGGTTTGCCATATGCTTATGGTATATTGGACAGCGGGTACAAATATGACATGTCAGTGGAGGAAGCTCTTGAACTTGCTCGAAGATAAATTTATCATGCGACATTTCGTGATGGAGCTAGTGGTGGAGTTGCTAGCGTTTACTGCATGGGACCAACTGGATGGGAAAAATTGTATGGTGATGATGTTGGTGAACTCCACTACCATTATAACCCGGTTATCCCTAGCACTGTGGAGCAAGAAATAATAGAGGCAGCACTGAACTGCAGCAAAACCTTTAACCTGCTTCCAAAATTCCTCAACATCCTCACTTTATGACCAAGAAACCGAAACTGAAATCCCTAACAACTTCATAATAGAAATCCTAAGCCAACAAGCCAATGCATACCAAATCATTGCATCAAAGCTTCCTTCTCAGCAATACATGACAGTACATATCGCGGCAATCACAATTCTGGAAACACAAACTAAACAAAAGTCTTTGCAGAACACAAGCACGTGCCAAGACCAAACACCAAGCCATTCTGCAGCTGAAACCATAAGCAGGTCACAACACATACAAAGCAAAAACAGAGCAACAATGCATGAGCATGTCAGCATAATTGTGGGTGCATATCAAATTCATGGCATACCTTATAGAGTGAAGAAATGCAATATAGAATAAAAAAATAGCACATCAGGTTTATAACAGTGGCAGTACATGGAAAGCATAGTGATTCCTAACGTTTGTTAACTGACATTGATTTCTAGCAGGAAACTAGGTGAACCAATTCAGTACAACATTAACAAGCAGTGTACCTCATTCATCAAGTACCTGTAGGAACAAGTCAAGAATTATGCTATGACACACCATACGTGTTGTAACTATCATGAATATGAACACCTGCAAGTAGATAAACCACAAGTCAGCAATGCATTTGCACTTAACATCTCACATAGCAGAACTACATTCAAACAAAAAAACACAATGCACTAGAGCCACCATGTGATAAAATAACCATAACAGTATCCATATAATCCATAATAGTTAGGCAAGGCTCATAATAGTATGGAATAGTGGTAAGACAAGAAGCAGAGAGTAGGCATGGAATCCAAGTTGGAATGTAGGATAAAGATGTTATTGTGAAAGGACTTGCTTCTATTGGAGTCTATGATCCATGGGTTGCAGTCAATGACCAAAGGCCCGAGATGAACATGGAGTTACAGCAATGTAAGGTAAATTATACATGTACGGTAGAAATCACAATAGTTGTTACCTTGGTGATCCTCATGTTTTGGATTTGAGAAGACGGGCTTGGTCAAGGCTCGAGGCTGAAATTGGAGATGAACCCTCTGCGACTTTGGACCCTTATCCTAGCCATTCTTTAATTGCGTGGGAAAATAAGCTCCTATCAATTGATGGCCACACAAAAGATCCCTCAGAAAGTATCCAAGTGAAACAGTTTGATCTGCAAACAACTATGGGAAACCTCCAAACAAGTTCTTGAATGACCCTGCATAATAAATAGATTTTCAGAAACCGGCAACCGAAATCAAAAACTTCCAGAGCAAAAATTATAATCGAAACCTCTTGTCATACCCCAATTTTGTCCAGGCATTCTTAATTTTTCGAAAATTTGATTTCATTTTTAGTTTACATCATATGCATAGCATGACATGCATTTCACCATGAATAGTACCTAAAATATAAGTCAGAATAAATTATTGAAAATAAAGACAAATTGGTTAAATCATTTCTCAAGAACGTGCAAAATCAACGGGTAAAAAGTTTCAAAATTAAAATTGCAGACGCCAGTATTATTAATCTATGGTTCACATAGTTTAACCTGGTGTGCTCGTTATAATTTTCTACGACTGTTTCGGCTGTGTTTTGACTCGCCTGAGCCTTTTAACCGGTGAAAATTTATTTTGAAATCAAAAGAAACGCTATATTTTTTCAATAAGTATATTTTGTGTTGATCATTCTAGTGCGTCCGATTTAATTTTTCGAGCAAATTTTTGCCCGACTTTTATTCATTTTAATTTTATTCTTTCGACACAATATTCAGAAGAAAAATAGAATTTTCCATGTCCTTATTATATTTTTATCATACTTATTTTAGAAGTTGGGAATTTTATTTAGTTCAATTGATTTAAATTATTTTAAATCGATTAAATCATCTAAAAAGGGCATTTTAGGCATTTCTAAAGTTGATCACATTTTTTGTTTCTTTGTGTGTTTCTTTGAGTCAATAGTGATCGTTAGATCAGGATTATTCAAAGGCCCATATTGGTGATCCATGTAGATTTCTATTATCCAATCAAAATTAGAATTTAAATAGTTAAATTAGTTAATGAAATCTAAGAAAAGTAGAGAATATATATTAATTGGCCACTCATAAATATAATGGCCACGTGTCGCGCAAGAGGGGGAGGCTATCCACTCCCAACGGATCTCTTGGGACCACTGACAGCAAAGAGAATAAAAAAAAGGAAATGAAAAGATCTGGAGGAGGTCTCCACTCACTCCTCAGACTTCACGCTCTCTGAACCTAGAGACAAAAGGAAAATAATAAAAGGAAAAAGGAAACTGAGAAACCTCTAACTCACTCATGACTCCTACTCTCTCTCTCTCACCCACTAAAAAAAAGCAACAGAAAAAAGAAAAAGAAATTGTTGGCTTTCATCTCTTTCCACACGTAAACACACAAACGCTCAAACCGACCTTCGCCGCTCCTTACCTCCTTTCACCCTCCGCCTCTCTATTATCCTCACTGTTCGCCAACCACCACCTTCATTTGCGCCCCAAATCCTTCACTCTCCTCCCTCGCCGATCAATCAATCATCAACCACCAAAATCCAATCTTCGCTAACACCATGAACCTCCAAACAACCACAATCTTCATCGTCTTCCACCCCAAAACCCAATCTTTCTTCTTCTATCCCTCAACAAACGAGATCGTCGTTCCTCCTCTTCACAACAAACCGCCGGCGAATGCGTTACACACGCTGATCGCCACCATCCCTTTCGACTTACTCCCTCCGGCCACCGCGAACCAACCTCACGCGGACCATACACCGCTCTTATTCCTTGTTCTACCACCAACATCCCACCAACCGTCTTCTTCCCCAAAACGCATCGTCGCACCTCCTTTTGCTCCACTATGAAGACATCCTTCATGCTCCATTCATCGAAACCGTAGCAGATCTACACCATCCAAGATGGAGGCACCAACTCATTCTTTCTCGCAGGATAACAAAGTGTTGGTCAGTTGAAGATCTAGAATCGCCCATGAGATGCACAGCCAGTCAACTCAACAACAGCAACACACTCAGAATCGCAGCACAACAGTTATATAATCGGTAACTCTTCCGTTCAAAAAATCTCGTCATATTTTTTAGATATCTTCTAGCTGTATTCTATATGAGGAGAATGTCGATTTCCTAGTTAAACTTTGTGAATTTTTTTGGACATTATGATGGGTATACCATTTTCCTAGCATTACATGCTTATCTCATTGATTGGGAATCATGTGATAACTTGTGTCTGTAAATAGGTATGAATAGATGTTTGGTTTATTTTTATTTTATTTTGGTCGGATAGTCGAACTTAAGCTCTGCGGTAGCCTTTGAACCATTTGTATCATGTTGGTTGGTTTTACTGTACTTGCTGCATACATCGTTTTGGTACGTTATAACAGGTCGATTTTCAATATTCAAATGGTTTTTGGTCTTTGTAATGAGAGTAATGTATGCGGTAGCTATGCCAGTGATATGTTAATAGGCTAGCGCTGCTTTCGGTTCTTTTTGAAACATTTTGTCATATTAGCTATTAATTTGATCTTAGTATCATTAGATTGTTTGTGTTGTTTGATATTTTATAATAGTTATATTTTTAGTATTTCTATTGTTTTTGGTCTTTCTAATGGGTTGGTTCTCAATAACCCATTTTTTTTTTGTTTTTTATATCATTGGACTATTTGTTTACATACATCGTCTCAATCATTGTCAATAACACCGTAAATTTTGCAGAGTTGTGGTTGGTAAACTTCATTGCACTTTTTTAAGAAATCATTTTTCTCTTATCAATTGACTCGACAATTTCGTGTCATTATACCACCCAAATTTCAATATATCAATTGTACATTTTCCCCATGTTTTGATCTCACATACTACATTCCAATTTCGTTGTCGCTATGTACAAATCGGTTCAAGCACAGTAATTCAATTAAATAAACCGACATCATCGCTTATTTCATTCTCTTTAAATTCAAATAAATTAATTAATTAAATTTTGACCAATTAGTTAATTATTATTAATCAATTTTAATTAACTTGATTATTTGATTTAATTAAATAATTTTGATAATTAATCTTAATTAATTTAGTTAATCGATTTAATCAAACTTTAATCAATTAATTTTAATTAATAAACTAACTTAGTCCACCATCATTATCCTTTCGTAGCGCAAACTCGATTATATTCAATTTCATTATTAACCCCCAAATCACTTTAAACCATTAAGAATTACATATTTCTCGATTTAATATCAACCCCCTAGTTTCATATCTTTGCAAGTCGAATGCTCTAGCATCGCCATCAACCCCACACTCTAAATAATTTTACTAACACGCCGTACAAATTCAAAGTCATTTTCTAAACAATTTAATTTCTAAAGAATTTTCTCTTTTATAATTTAAACTTGGAATGAAAAAGAATATAGGAAGCGTCTGCTTCACTATTTCTCAATTACTCGAATGATTGACGTACGTCATATTACTCTAATTCTTGTCATCCGATTAATACTTCAACCATAATATTCAGATCGTTTCTTCTAAATTAATACAAATTCTAAACCCTTTTAATTCTAAACCTCGGATAATAAAAGGATGGGAGGTGTTCGCCTCACCATCTCTCGGATAATTGAATGATTGGCGCTCGCCATATTGCTCAAATTATCGACCCTCAATTAAAACCTGCAAATTCAAATTCAAATTATTTTCTTAAATCAGCACAACACCTAAGAACCTATCTTTTATAAATTAAATTTCGGATTGATAAAAGAATGGGAGGCGTTCTCCTCACCATTCCTCGAATAATTGATCGATTGACGCTCGCCATATTGCTCGACTTTCCTTCGACTTCCGATTAAAATACTTTAAATAAACATTGGATAAAGGAATGAGTGGCGCACGCCTTATTGTTCCTTGAATAAGCAAGTGGGAGGCGTACGCCTTACTACAGTGTATATTCAAAGTCCGTAAACAAACTTTCAATAATAATTTGAACAAAAAAAGGAGTAGAAGGCGTTCGTCTTAGTATTCCTCGAAAGAATTGAATGATCGGTGTGCACCACATTGCTCAATCTTTCGTCATTTCGTCAAAAAACATCTTAAAACATCAAACATATCAATTCAACTTGTCAACCCCGCGTGACCAAAAATCTTTTAAAAAAGAACACTGTTAATCCTTTCTAATGCGCACAACAAACCAGTGCTTAAGCCTCCACCGTGAGTAGACAAGCCATTGTTTAGCCTTTAGAACGCGAGCTACACATTCGTTTGTAAAAAACATCCAACCAATTGTAGTCCCCGAACTATGAACGCTATGATTTCCTTATTGCACCATAAGGATACGTAGGCAGGAGATTGCTGTATCTTCGCGAGCACACTAATAAAAAACCTTCCTTTTCTCCCTTCTGAGGTTCCCATTCATCTCTTTTCAATATTTCAAATTACTCGAAGAAAGCGAATAAAATTCAACTAACATTCAAATAGCAAATTGGACTAGAAGGTTCCCATTGAGTACAACGGATGTGAGGGGTGTTAATACCTTCCCCTTGCGTAATCGACTCCCGAACCCGAATATGGTTGCGACGACCATTATTCCATTTTTCAAAGGTTTTATCGATATTTTTCTATTCCTTCATTGGAATGAATAAAGTTCGGTGGCAACTCTGTTCGAACAAATAATTTTTCCGCATCGATCGCGAGGGATCGCATTTTTATCGAGGTGCGATAGATGGCGACTCTGCTGGGGACACTACTCCAAGCAAGAGAGAGTCTAGCCTAATTTAGTCTAAATTGCTATGAATGTTAAAAAAAAGTGATCCCTTTCTCTCATGTTGGTTCTCTATATCTTATTATGATTGTTTGTGTTGTATGTGATTTGTCTTGATGATATGATATGGGGCATGATGTATGCTGTGAGATAAGCTCCATACCCGAGCTTCGAGAAGAACTTAGAACCCGGAGTTTTGTAGTATTGAACCGAGGGGTATACACCTCATTGGGACAATACGAATACTCCACCTAGAGTAGATCTGTTTGGAGTTTCCATCATAATATGGCTAGCCCATTATTGTGGGGTAATTTAAAACACGATCCGTGACTCTAGGAACATCGCCTTAAACCCAAGTTTTGTTTTCGTGATTGGCGATTGTGTAATATTGAACCGAAGGGCCTACACCCTGTTCGAGCAATACGAGAATCCCATTTAGATTAGATCAATGCAAGATTCCCATCACGATGTGGCTAGCCCATTATTGCGAGGAAGTTTTGAACATGATCCGTGAGTCTAAGTTCCTTCCTTGAAAACATAACTTTAGAACCTACCTTTGGGATTTCTAAGTAATCCAGAAAACCTAATTTCATGCATTTGAATTCCTTTGCAAAAAAAACATGGCCAAATTTCATGCATTTGCATATCATCAACATGCATTACATATCATTGTCCATAAACAAAAACTTACACCATATTCTACCCTTTGTGAAGTAACGATGACTACTCGACACCGGTACGAGACACGCCACAACTACAAGATGACACTCGAATAGCTTGAAACAAACCAAGTTTTGATGAGGACAGACATTGACTCCATGCAGGAAAAGATGGATCATTTTCTTGAGACCATGTTGCTCCTAGCTCAAAAGGAAAAGGATGCCGAGACTAGCGTCGAAGCCAAAAAAGTTGCTGCTCAGTTTAGATCACCATCGCTTAGCATCCCTGGAGTGACTGATCTTGATGGTAACCCTGCCCATCCTAGAGGAGGACTGATCCCTATTCCTATCCCAATGGACAACATGAACCCACATGAGCATTCTGCTGCATCTGCTCGACATGGATCCGTGATGGGCGATGAAGATCAGTATGATGCTTTCTTCATGCCACAACCCACCAAACATGTTATTGGAGGTCTCCTAGACCCAGCTATTGAGAGACTCCATGCTTTGGAAGAGAAATTCAAGTCCTTGGAGGTTCACACTACTCTCGGTTTGGATGCTGTCGATATGTGCCTAGTGCCAGGTCTGGTGATTCCGCAAAAATTCAAAGTCCCGGACTTTGATAAGTACAAAGGGATTAGCTTCCCTAGATCTCACCTCAGAGCTTATTGTTGCAAGATGGCTGCCCACATCAGTAATGATCAACTCTTGATTCATTACTTCCGAGATAGTCTCAGTGGGGCATTCTTGGAGTGGTATATTCAGCTAGAGAGAGGACAGGTCCAATCATGGAGAGATCTCGCTGAAGCCTTCCTTAGGCATTATCAGTACAACACTGACCTAGCACCCAATCGCACCCAGCTTCAAGACATGACTCAACACAACAACGAGTCATTCAAGGAATACGCCCAGTGGTGGAGAGAGCTTACAACTCGTGTCCAACCTCCTCTCCTCGATAAAGAACGGATTGATATGTTTATGGGAACTCTACATACCTAATACATGGAGAAGATGGTAGGATCCGACTTCCCAACATTTGCTGAGGTTGTCTCTGTGGGAGAACGAGTTGGGATCCAGGTCAGGAAAGGAAAGCTACCTTGCGCCGCCAACGCTTCAAGTGGAGTGAAGAAGCCTTATCCCAATCTCCCAAAAAAGCTAAAAGGTCAGGCTAATGCCATAATGGAAGGAGGAGGAAATATGGCACATCCGTATGTTCCTATACCTTACCATCAGACTACCTCTGTCATCCTAACACCCTATCAACCACCATATCAGCAACCATATCAACAACAATATTAGCAGCCGTATCAACAGCCAGCTTACCAGCAACCACACCAAAATCAACAACAACGTGCTCCACAATAACGTCAACCTAACCAGCAGAGGGCAAGAAGGCCAGAAACACATTTTGATCCTTTTCCAATACCATACATCAAGATCCTTCCCTACCTGCTAAAGGACGGATCAATTGTTTTGAAAGAGCTGAAGCCTGCAACTCCACCCTATCCACCAGGCTATGACGCCAATGCTCACTACGAGTATCATATGGGTGCCCCAAAGCACACAGTGGAGAATTGCAAGGCCTTCAAACATAAGGTTCAAGACTTGATTGACAGTAAAGAAGTTTCTTTCACGCCAGTTAGCCTAAATGTTGCAACAAACCCCATGTCGGCGCATGCGGAGCAGAGTGAAGTTCGAAGATAAAGCTTCACACCGGCCTGAACGAGCAGAACAATTCCAGATGAAGCTATCTTGAAAACAAATCAAGAGATGAAGGTCTGTTTCTTTGAATAAAGGCAATCATTATGCCATTTTTACCATTTCGCATTATTGTAATTTGTTCTTGTTTGTCTAAGTACTGTATGCTTTAAACATTGTTATTTGTATATGGCCTTATTAATGGAATGATTATGCATGTTCTGAATCAATCTTTCATATTCACTCATATCATTTATTTGCAAAGCACAAACACATACTTTACCACTTCACCTTCTTTATCACACTATTGTTAGTAAATGTTGGAAGGAGGATAACAAAAACAAAATACTCAGAATTATTGATGGTATGCTTTCGGATAAAATCCTACTGATGATGTACAAGCATTGTTTCAATTCCCCAAACACTGGAGAGATAAGGAGTCAGTCCCTAGTTAACCACTTCAAACCTAGAAGTAGGAGTTTATTTCGGATCTAAAAACCCTTACGCTTAACCTGGGGCAGGGTAGTGTTCAGTTAATCTGATGACATATTCGGACTATAAAGGTGAGATATCCCCTATGAGGATCAACCACATGATATTCTTCGCACACCTCCTAAAATGTCAAGGGAACCATACAAAATCCAAAATTTATGTCGGTTGTTCTTCAATGACCAATGACTTGGTAGTCAAAAAATAATAATCAAAGAAAGAGCCCGCTAAGTCCAACACCCCAAAGTGTAGATTTAGGCAAAAAACTGGGGCAATCCCGATGGATCAAAGCTTCAAAAGCACTCCATGCAAAAGTTAGGGATCAAAACAAAATCGAAAGAGACAATGGAAGTCCTCAACAAACAAAACAAGATTCAGTGACCACCATACCAAAATCAAAGGGTCACCAATATCCATGAAGAACAACATAGGATGACTGTCATTTCAAGGGATCTTACATTGCTGAACTCTCATAAAAGTAAAGTGTGTGCTAAGTTAACTGAACGTAGGATTGGAGATCATCATGAAGAAGGGGTGGTTTAAAATAGACTTTGAGCCTTATATCCTTTTGTTTCGATAACCATGAACCAAGCCATGTTACAACCCTGAAAAGACCTAATTGAATTAAGGTTTATTCTGAAAGCATACTACAGCAAGGTTGTGTAAACTGACTCCTAGAGATTTGCTAAGTTTCTATTCTCATTGTATCACTCACACTCTAGGTAAATCAACACCGTGTTTGGACTCACGGTCCACTCGTCACACACTACCACAACACTCCAAATGAATGATTATTTTTCAAAAAACTTGCATAACTATTGCATTAAAATCGCAATTTCTTGAATAACAATTCTTAAGTGTCAGTCAATACTTGACGTCAGGAAACTCCAACAAGGGGCAATTCGAGTGGTAATTGATCGTTGGTGCCAACAGGAATCAAAACCATCTTGTAACCCTATGAATCAGAGGCATGGCATCTTTTGATAATGTTGACTTAAGAAGTAGTCGGTGTAAGACAGATCGCCAAGCATCGTTTGATCAGAGAGGGAAAACACTTCAATACTCAGTCCGTATGAGGCAAGTCCCTCAAAGGCTAATTGGGGGCAGACCATTGCAAGATTTAGAAGCTGGGAAAAACAGACTCAGACCATGTATTGGGATAATCACTCCTAAGGTTTCCTTGCGAGGAGAATTCTTTTGAATACCCTACAGACTAGGGCAAGGCAAGTTGCAAGGGGAAAGTTCCCTCCATATCTTTAAGTCATTTAAGCAGATTGCGTCAGACACTAGTGACTTCTTGAATTCACAACAAAAACGTCGAAAGTTCATGCTAGTACAACATCATATGTTGAAGAGAATCCTCGGGGCACATCATGGGCATAATCATCATATGTTGATCATGTCGCTATGCTCAGTTGCAAGTTGGCCAAACATCTCAAGAGAAAAAGTCGAGATCGCCTCAGGGGAAAAAACACAACGTATCAGCAAGAGATCAAACTTCGGGCACCAAGAGTATCCACATTCGTCGTGTGTTCAGCATACCATCAACTACCGAGTGTCGGGATGTCGGATCCTTTCATTAATCAATAGTCCAACCCACATTGACAGTTACCAGGCAAACCAAAGTCCACCTTGTTGGCACTCTCGTAAAACAAATACAACCATCATTGGTTTCATGAAAGATACATCGCCTTCGAAAAGGGGGGCCAATCCCAAACAAATCAATCACCATTTGCATTCAAACATGCACCACATGCATCACTTCATACATGACAGATGCATGACATTTACACGCATATAGCACGAATCAAGATCCAAGGTTTAGTCGTAGGTATCCAGGCCAACCCTCAGTTGAGTCATTATCACCTTCTCTAAGTGAGTTCCTACCTTGTACCATTAGGCGTTCCCCATTGAACTACATCCTTTAACCTTTTGTTGATGGGATGCAACCCTTAGTCGAGTCATTGTTATTTCCTCTGAGTGAGTTCCTACCTTGTATTGTCGGGCATTCCCCATTGAGTTACATCCTTCGACCTTTTAATGATAAGATGTTATCCTCAGCTAAAGTCAAACAATGTTTCTTTAAAAACCTACCTTGTTTCGCATTGAGCGTCCCTCAATGAGTTGTTTCCTATAACCTTTTATTGATGGAAATTACATATTTCCAGAGAATATTTTTCTGCAACCTTTTGTTGTGATACCCCAAGCAAGTCTTACCTAGTAATGTTCCAATACTACTCAAGCAAGTCTGTTCCATTTGAACTGTTGTCGGTAGTCTGATTTTCCAACACGTTTTTCTTAATATCATCCTTTTGATGAAAGTCCCTTGATGAATAATGATCATCATCCTGTTCATGATAACCGTTATCCTTTTGGTAATGGTAAATCCTTGACATTTGTACCGTCATCCTTTTGGTGTCGACGATCCTTGTGGTGATAAGGTTCCTTGTTATTTTGGTTCACCCATCATATTTTTGTTGATGTTGATCTCTGTTATTATGTCTAACCATCATCCTTTTGGTGATGATGTCGAGTTCGAGATAAACATCATCCTTTTGATGATAGAAATCATGGAGTTTGGTTTAAGCTATCATCCTTTCGGTGATTGTGACATTGGGAAAGTTCAATCTTGATGGCATCCTTTTTGTGTCAATGATGTTTGAAGTTATTATAACTTGGTATCATCCTTTTGGTGGTAACAAGTTTCGAAGTTATGATCTCACCTTCATCCTTTTGGTGATGGTGATGGTGATTGTTGACTCATTAACATCCTTTTGGTGATAACGAGTTTTGTTTTGATCTTACCTTCATCCTTTTGGTGATGGCGATCATTGAGTTAGTTATCGACTTATTATCATCCTTTTGGTGGTAACAAGTTTTGTTGTTTGATCCTGCCTTCATCCTTTTAGTGACGGTGATAAGTAAAGCTATGGACTTATTATCATCCTTTTGGTGGTAATAAGTTTTGTTGTTTGATCCTACCTTCATCCTTTTGGTGACGGTAATCATTGAGTTGTTGACTTATTATCATCCTTTTGGTGGTAACAAGTTTTGAAGTTTTGTTCTTACCTTTATCCTCTTGGTGACGGTGATCATTTGAGTTGTTGTGACTTATTATCATCCTTTTGATGGTAATAAGTTCTGTTATTGGTTTCACCTTCATCCTTTTTGGTGATGGTGATTGTTGACTTTTTATCATCTTTTTAGTGATAACAAGTTTTGTTGTTTAGTCTTACCTTCATCGTTTTGGTGATGGTGATTGTTGACTTATTATCATCCTTTTGGTGGTAAAGAGTTTTGTTGTTTAATCTTACCTTCATCCTTTTGGTGATGGTGATTGTATTGACTTATTATCATCCTTTTGGTGGTAATGAGTTGCGTTTTTGATCTTACCTTCATCCTTTTGGTGATGGTGATCGTTTGAGTTGTGTGCTTATTGTCATCCTTTTGGTGGTAACAAGCTTTGTTGTTTGATAATACCTTCATCCTTTTGGTGATGGCGATCATGGACTTATTATTATCCTTTTGGTGGTAACAAGTTTTCAAGTTTTGTTCTTACCTTCATCCTTTTGGTGATGGTGATCATTGAAGTTATGACTTAGTATCATCCTTTTGGTGGTAACAAATGTTTTTGTTTGATCTTACCTTCATTCTTTTGGTGATAGTGATCATTGAAGTTATTAACTTATTATCATCCTTTTGGTGATAACAAGTTTTATTGTCGGATCTTACCTTCATCCTTTTGGTGACGGTGATCTGTGAAGTTGATTAAGTTAACTATCATCCTTTTGGTGGTAGTCCTGCTATTATCCTTTCGGTAATGGAAAGATTTATCAGAATAACCATCATCCTCTTGGTGATGGACATCATCCTTTTGGTGATGGAAATCTTTGAATTGTATCTAAACTTTCATCCTTTTGGTGATAGCAAGTTTTGTTGTCGATCTTACCACCATCCTTTTGATGATGGTGATCTTTGTTGTTGTTACTGTAATCATCATCTTTTTGGTGATGACTACATTTAAAGCTTGGTTTATCCATCACCCTTTTGGTGATGACAATCCTGAAAATCCTGGTGAAGTACTATCATCCTTTTGGTGGTGGCGGTTTTTTACTGTTATCCTTTTGGCGCCAGAAAAACTTTCAAATTTAGTTCCACATTTGTCTTTATATCAACAAACGACCTTTGCAAGATTTAAATGTCGACTTGAGGGTTGGCATTGGTTGGACGTCATACCCCTAATACCTGAGTGTTGTTAGAATTCGTTGCATTTTCTTTCTGCATTCCTCCATTACATTTCAAAGGACAAGATTTGGGTCTTTTCGTATTTAATTACCTTCCACCATGAATGTATGAAGACCATTGTCATTCTTACTTTCTAGTTCAAGTTAATTAAATATGGGCAACTGTCATACCCCAATTTTATCCAGACATTTTTAATTTTTCGAAAATTTGATTTCATTTTTAGTTTGCATCATATGCACAACATGACATGCATTTCACCATGAATAATACCTAAAATATCAGTCGGAACAAATTATTGAAAATAAAGACAATTCGGTTAAATCATTTCTCAGGAACGTGCAAAATCAACGGGTAAAAAGTTTTAAAATTAAAATTGCAGACACCAGTATTATTAATCTATAGTTCACGTAGTTTAACTTGGTGTGCTCGTTATATTTTTCAGCGACCGTTTCGGCTGCGTTTTGACTCGCCCGAGCCTTTTAACCGGTGAAAATTTATTTCGAAATCAAAAGAAACGCTGTACTTTTTCAATAAGTATATTTTGTGCTGATCATTCTAGTGCGTCCGATTTAATTTTTCGAGCAAATTTTTACCCGACCTTTATTCATTTTTTATTCATTTTAATTTTATTCTTCGACATAATATTCAGAAAAAATAAATAGAATTTTCCATGTCCTTATTTTATTTTTATCATACTTATTTTAGAAGTTGGGAATTTTATTTAGTTCAATTGATTTAATTTATTTTAAATCGATTAAATCATCTAAATAGGGCATTTTAGGCATTTCTAAAGTTGATCACAATTTGTGTTTCTTTGTGTGTTTCTTTGAGTCAATAGTGATCGTTAGATCAGGATTAATCAAAGGTCCATAATGGTGATCCATGTACATTTCTGTTATCCAATCAAAATTAGAATTTAAATAGTTAAATTAGTTAATGAAATCTTAAAAAAATAGAGAATATATATTAATTGGCCACTCATAAATATAATGGCCACGCGCAAGAGGGGGAGGCTATCCACTCCCAACGGATCTCTTGGGACCACTGACAACAAGGAGAATTCAAAAAAAGAAACGAAAAGATCTGGAGGAGGTCTCGACTCACTCCTTAGATTTCACGCTCTCTGAACTTAGAGACAAAAGGAAAATAATAAAAGGAAAAAGGAAAAGGAAATCTAGAAACCTCTAACTCACTCATGACTCCTACTCTCTCTCTCTCACCCACTAAAAAAAGCAACAGAAAAAAGAAATTGTTGGCTTTCATCTCTTTCCACACGCAAACGCTCAAACCGACCTCTTCCGCTCCTTACCTCCCTTCACCCTCCGCCTCTCCGTTCTCCTCACCATTAGCCAACCACCTCCTTCATTTGCACCCGAAACCCTTCACTCTCCTCCCTCGCCGACAAATCAACCATCAACCACCGAAATCCAATCTTCGCTAACGCCGTGAACCTACAAACAACCACCGTCTTCATCGTCTTCACCGCCAAAACCCAATCCTTCTTCTTCTATCCCTCAACAAACGAGATCGTCG
Source organism: Lathyrus oleraceus (assembly GCF_024323335.1). NCBI lineage: Eukaryota > Viridiplantae > Streptophyta > Magnoliopsida > Fabales > Fabaceae > Lathyrus > Lathyrus oleraceus. The sequence goes on from NC_066584.1 coordinate 227,335,681, forward strand.
TTCCTCCTCTTCACAACAAACCGCCGACCAAAGCGTTTCCCACGCCGACCGCCATAATCCCTTTCGACTTACTCCCTCCGGCCACCGTGCACCAACCTCACGTGTACCATACGCCTCTCTCCTTCCTCGCTCTACCACCAACATCCCACCAACTGTCTTCTTCCCCAAAATGCACCGTCGCGCCTTTTTTTGCTCTACCATGAAGACATCCTTCATCCTCCATTCATCGAGACCGTAGCAGATCTACACCGTCCAAGATGGAGGCACCAACTCATTCTTTCTCGTAGGATAACAAAGTGTTGGTCAGTTGAAGATCTGGAATCGCCCACGAGATGCACAACCAATCAACTCAACAACAACAACACACTCAGAATCGCAACACAATGGTTATATAATCGGTAACTCTTCCGTTAAAAAAAACTCGTCATATTTTTTAGATATCTTCTAGCTGGATTCTGTATGAGGAGAATGTCGATTTCCTAGTTAAACTTGGTGAATTATGTTGGACATTGCGTTGGGTATACCATTTTGCTAGCAATACATGCTTATCTCATTGATTAGGAATCCTGTGATAATTTGTGTCTGTAAATAGGTATGAATAGATGTTTGGTTTATTTTTATTTTTTTTGGTTGGATAGTCGAACTTAAGCTCTGCGGTAGCCTTTGAACCATTTGTATCATGTTGGTTGATTTTACTGTACTTGCTGCATACATCATTTCGGTACGTTATAACAGGTCGATTTTCAATATTCAAATGGTTTTTGGTCTTTGTAATGAGAGTAATGTATGCGGTAGCTATGCCAGTGATATGTTAATAGGTTAGCGCTACTTTCGGTTCTTTTTGAAACATTTTGTCATATTAGCTATTAATTTGATCTTAGTATCATTAGATTGTTTGTGTTGCTTGATATTTTATAATAGTTATATTTTCAGTATTTCTATTGTTTTTGGTCTTTTTAATGGGTTGGTTCTTAATAAACCATTTGTTTTTTTTATTTTTAATATCATTGGACTCTTTGTTTACATACATCGTCTCAATCATTGTAAATAACACCGTAAAAATTGCAGAGTTGTGGTTGGTAAACTTCATTGCACTTTTTTAAGAAATCATTTTTCTCTATTCAATGGACTCGACAATTTCGTGTCGTTATACCACCCAAATTTCAATACATCAATTGTACATTTTCACATACGACATTCCAATTTCGTTGTCGCTATGTACAAATCGGTTCGAGCACACCGATTCAATTAAATAAACCGATATCATCGCTTATTTCTTTCTCTTTAAATTCTAATAAATTAATTAATTAAATTTTGACCAATTAGTTAATTATTATTAATCAATTTTAATTAATTTGATTATTTGACTTAAATAAATAATTTTGATAATTAATCTTAATTAATTTAGTTAATCGATTTAATTAAACTTTATTCAATTAATTTTAATTAATAAACCAATTTAGTCCACCGTCATTATCCTTTCGTAGCGCAAACTCGATTATATTCAATTTCATTATTAACCCCCAAATCACTTTAAACCATTAATAATTACATATTTCTCGATTTAATATTAACCCCCTAGTTTCATATCCTTGTAAGTCGATTGCTCTAGCATCGCCATCAACCCCACACTGTAAATAATTTTACTAACACGCCGTACAAATTTAAAGTCATTTTCTAAACAATTTAATTTCTAAAGAATTTTCTCTTTTATAATTTAAACTTGGGATGAAAAAGAATATAGGAAGCGTCCGCTTCCCTATTTCTCATATACTCGAATGGATGACGTATGCCATATTACTCGAATTCTTGTCATCCGATTAATACTTCAACCATAATATTCAAATCGTTTCTTCTAAATTAATACAAATTATAAAACCTTTTAATTCTAAACCTCGGATAATAAAAGGATGGGAGGTGTTTGCCTCACCATCTCTCGGATAATTGAATGATTGGCGCTCGCCATATTGCTCAAATTATCGACCCTCGATTAAAACCTGCAAATTCCAATTCAAATTATTTTCTTAAATCAGCACAACACCTAACAACCTATCTTTTATAAATTAAATTTTGGATTGATAAAAGAATGGGAGGCGTTCACCTCACCATTCCTTGAATAATTGATAGATTGGCGCTCGCCATATTGCTCGACTTTCCTTTGAATTCCGATTAAAATACTTTAAATAAACATTGGATAAAGGAATGAGTGGCGCACTCCTTATTGTTCCTTGAATAAGCAAGTGGGAGGCGTACGCCTTACTACCGCGTATATTCAAAGTCCGCAAACAAACTTTCAATAATAATTCGAACGAAAAAAGGAGTAGAAGGAGTTTGCCTTATTATTCCTCGAAAGAATTGAATGATCGGTGTGCACCACATTGCTCAATCTTTTATCGTTTCATCAAAAAACATCTTAAAACGTCAAACATATCAATTCAACTTGTCACCCCCGCGTGACCATAACTTTTTTAAAAAAGAACACTGTTAATCCTTTCTAATGTGCACAACAAACCAGTGCTTAAGCCTCTGCCGAGAGTAGACAAGCCATCGTTTAGCCTTTAGAACGCGAGCTATACAGTCGTTTGTAAAAAACATCCAACCAATCGTAGTCCCCGAACTACGAACGCTCTGATTTCCTTATTGCACCATAAGGATACGTAGGCAAGAGATCGCTGTATCTTCGCGAGCACACTAATAAAAAACCTCCCTTTTCCCCCTTCTGAGGTTCCCATCCATCTCTTTTCAATATTTCAAATTACTCGAAGAAAGAGAATAACATTCAACTAACATTCAAATAGAAAATTGGACTAAAAGGTTCTCGTTGAGTACAACGGACGTGAGGGGTGCTAATACCTCCCCCTTGCGTAATCGACTCTCGAACCCGAATATGGTTGCGACGACCATTATTCCATTTTTCAAAGGTTTTATTGATATTTTCCTATTCCTTCAACTGAGTAAATAAAGTTCGATGGCGACTCTTTTCGAACAAATAATTTTTCTGCATCCATCGTGAGGGATCGCATTTTTTTCGAGGTGCGACACCTCTCCCATAATTAACTTCTTTCAAAAAAACAGCATAAGAGAAATACCCTCAAACTCCTAACAGTTTTCGAACCATCGGAACCAAATTCTTCGATCTCATTATCACTCCACAACAAAATTTCGCCACTACCCTTAATAACTTCTTCTAACTTCAACACATGAACCACTAAAATAGGACTATACCAGCATATACTCCGGTCAGTAACTAAACCAATTCTTTCTTGCCCCTTTCACAGTAACCAATGATATCACCTACATAAAATATAGCAAACAAGTCAAAAACAACATTCACAAAATGAACCTACAACTATACCATCCATGGCAATGCATTCAAACATGAATCATTTATAACATAACCAATACACTCTAACCAACATTCAATTATTCTTCATAATGCCCGATAAACTCCTAACCAACTAACGGTTCACGCAAGCTATAACACAAAAGAATTTTAATGAACTTAAAAACAGGAGAACAAAATTCCAAGATTTTTTTAACTGGAACTTAAGAACCAAAATCAACTTCCCTAACACAATTAACAGAATTTTAACATTGAACTAACTTCCATTGCAATTTCACTAACAGTGTGAACTGCCCTAACGGAGCTACCCGAGTTGCCTGATTCAGTTAGTCCCTCTGAAACTCTATAAATTCATCTCTCACCCTCATTCACATTTTCGGTTTTCATTTTCTCTCATCTTCATCACTCTCAACAATCAACAGAATTCATCTTCGCCTCTCTCAACTCAATCCTCACCTTCGTCCCTCTCAATCATCCACGCCTCACACATCCTCAACAATACACTCATATAGCGCCTACAGACAATCGTATAGAGACAAAGAAGAAGGTGGTGAGAGACCAAAGCTCAAAGCATTTACCTCGGTTCGTTTTGATGTTTTTAACCTCCAATCCGTTCCAAAGAAGAAGGTGGTGAGGGACCAAAGCTCAAAGCGTTTATCTCTTCCTTTAATCTCTGATCTATTTCTAGTAGGTTCTTCTTCAAATCCATCTTATTATTTGCGATTCTTGTTGCCAATCGAATATATGAGTGTTATGGAGTGATATCCCTATGGCATCAGGGTGAAATTAGGTTCGAGTGAGGGTTAATTTAGGATTTCCAATTCTAGGGTCCTTGACGTGTGTGTGTCGATTTGAACTGTTGATGAGGAATTAAGTGAAATGGTGTATGAATCCTAGTAGAGGGTAAGAAGATGGAGGGTTTGGTGTAATTTTGGCCTCATTTGGTCCTCCGCTGCCGCCGGAGGTGATATCCAGCACGGCGGAAGGGGGAACGGCGAACAAATTTGAGTAAGAGGTGAGCAACTCATGTTTAAGATTTTGTTCAGCATTGCCATTACTTTTTCAATGTGTTGATTATAGAAGTAAGTTTAAATCCGTTAGCTTGACACGTGTACAATGGACATGGGTCACATTTACTTTTCACTGTGCTCCACCTGACCGTTGCCATTAATGTGTTGATTGAATCATAGCACCTCCACCTGTACTTCCTCTTGTTCTCCTTTAAACTTGGGTGCTTGAATCGTCATCAGGCCGCACGTTGAGTGATTCAGCGGGCCTTGGCTTAGTGGGCCTCATGCCCTGAGTTGATCCACACCCTCAGTTCGGTCCATGCATCCCCCGGTAATCCTTAGGATAGAGCGATGAGACATATGCCTTAAGGCCCATTGAAAGGACTTTTTGCACCATATTTCCCAAACGCACCCCTGGCCCATTCTTGTTTTTATTTTATTTTTTTCATCATTTTTATTTCTTACTCTTCTTAAAGAATGACTCTAATTGATTAATATGATTAGAAAATATTAGGACTTTATTTGTTAGATTTTAATTGAGTTTAATTAGGATTTTAACATGTTTAGGATTAATCCATTTGATAATCATGAGAAAATGCCAAAAAAAATAATGAGGATTAACCATTAGATTTTTGGTTTGGGTGATCACTAATATTTTGCCATATTAATTCAATCATTATGTCATGTTAGGAATAAAGGATTGATTTAATTTCACATGTTATGTTCATGTATTGTGTGACTTTAATTCCATTTAATTGAATCGTTCATTCTTTGATTGTGGTTATCAGATCCAAATTAAAAATGATATTTCAATTTAATATGATGTGTTAGCATATCCATTGTTCCCACCATGATCATTATGTCATTTCATAATCATACCATCTCATTCATTTGAATTATCATTTTAATTCCATTTTATTAATGCTTACTAATCATATTTGGTGTTTTTGTGGTGACATGTGAATGAGAGATTAAAACCATCCAAGTTATTCATTTTGTTTTTATTTATTAGTTTGTGTTGTTTGAAGTGCCATGCCACTTGTATGGTTTAGGCATGGCACATTATTTGTAACTTTTATTTTCTTTTCATGCCTTTATGTTGTATTGTGTAGATCCCCCCATTGTGGGTTAAATGTTCCCCCACCTCGTGATCATGTAATAACTTAGATTTATTGCTTTCTAGTTAGTTCACCATGCATGTTAGTAACCAAGATAAAATATAAAATGATAAATAAAGCATTTCAAAAGAAACAAAAGGTACTTGATTCAATGTCAAGTTGTTTTCCGAATGAAACTCACACCATTGCAAAGTGAATGCTTGATCCAACGTCAAGCATTCTCCACCCATTCCATGATCCATTATCCACATCTCTTCTCCATTCCCTTCTCAAACCGATTCTATCATCTCTTCTCCATTCCCTTCTCAAACCGATTCTATCATCTCTTCTCCATTCTCTTATCAACCTCATTCTATCTCTCTCCTCCATTCCTTCACTCACTATTTTTTCATAATAAATTCAAATGCTTGATCCAACGTCAAGTACCTTTTTTAAAATCATTTTCATAACAAATTGGAATGCAAAATAGGGTGTACGTGTTTGTACACATCATTCAAGTACTTGGGTTGTTGATCGTAACTAGCCTGAGGACCCGACACTTGATCTTCCCCCTTGAAACATCTAATGATTCAAACAAGTTAGATCTAGGTGCTATGAGGGAGAAAAAGAGTAGTTAGGACTCCATTGTCCTATTGATTCCGAAGTACTCTAATTGTTGATTGTACTTAGTCAAGGGTCAGATATTTGTCACCCTCTAAGTTCCAATGATTACACTTGCTAAACTCTTTTCACAATGCAATTCTCTTTTTTGGATGAAAAAGAGTGGTTAGGATAACATTGTTCTCTCAACTCCCGAGTTCTTGGACCATTGACTGTATCTAGCCAAGGGTCTGATGCTTGTCTCCGTACATAAAATCAACCCCAACAAATCAAATCATCTTTTTCCTTAGGGATTCATCTTCAAAACCTTTCAATAATAACATGTTACTTCCTTTCTACCGTGAATGACGTTTAAGCCTCCATGTGCGAGCAAGTAATGTTTAACTGCTAGAGTGTGAACCAAGCGTATCCACTTTACCTCAAACAAGCAAATACTTTTTGCTCCCATGACAGAGTATACAAGCAAGTGAACAGTAGCACACAGACGTCAATATTGTTCAGTAAAAATAACCAAACAAATGTTTCATTTGTGAGATGAACTACGGAGCTCTGATTTCCTTATTGCACGTATAAGGATATGTAGACACGAGGGCCCAAATCCTTGGCGAGCACACTAACTTAAATCTTATTTTCTCTCCCATCTCATTCTTTCATCTCATTCCCAATAGCAAGAAACATACAGATAAACAACATCCATACGCATTTGATATGACCAAGTGGTTCCCATGGAGTACCATGGATGTGAGGGGTACTAATACCTTCCCCTCGCATAACCTACTTTCGAATTATCTCTTGGTTACGAGAACATTTCTCTCATTTGGGATTTTCTTGCTATTTTCCCTTTCCTTTGGAATAAATAAAATCTGGTGGCGACTTTGTATTTTTCGCGGCGCTTCAGCTGGCGACTCTGTTGAGGACGACATGGAGTTCCCATAAGCGAGTCAAGCCTAGCTTGCATGTATCCTTCTCCTTGGATGTTTATCTTTGTTATTACTTGCTTTATTTATCCATTCATGTTATATATTCCTATTATATATTAACTTTCTTTGATCTTATGGGATAGATACAATAGAGTGAGAAGCCCAACACACAGGCTTAGAGAGTTTGAAACTCTGGTATCAGATATAAGATGTCGAAGGTAATGTCACGACACTAATATCTGCTAACACAAATAGGATAAAGATACAGAATGGTAAAGAAAATCACACAAGCAATTGTTAACCCAGTTCGGTGCAACTCACCTACGTCTGGGGACTACCAAGCCAGGAAGGAAATTCACTATAATAGAATTAGTTCAAAGACTCTCCGTACACTTCAACAAGTTACAGTCTTTCTCATCTAATCTCTACCAATGCAATTTCTACCTAAGTACTCTTAGATATGAGAACCCACTCACTTCTCTACAATCTCACCTGTGATCTTAAACAACAATCCCTTGAGAAAAGAAAACACTTTTTAAAAACACACTCTTGATTTTACTTCACAATTTCAATCAAGAAGACACCCTCTTGATCTTGCTTAACAGCTTTGATCAAGAAGACACACACTTAATCTTGCTTCACAGCTTTGATCAAGTAGACACACACTCTTGCTTAACAGCTTTAGAGTGACAAATTACAACCACAAATCAGTCTAATTCAATCATCAAAAGATAACTTGAATGGCTTACAAGTCTCACGACTAAGCAGACACAAACCCTAGCTCTCTCTCTATATTTTGCTCAGTATTGGTTGTGTTGTAAAAAAGGTTTTCTAAGTCCCTTTTTATAGAAGCTTTCAGCTGGGCTTGGACATCTTGAAAACCCTAAATCTATTTTCCAATTAAATCTTTTCAATAGCTAGTTAGATCTCCTTGGAGAGTAAGTAAATCAGGTTGTAATCCATGATTGAATTCACCAGCTAATCAGATTTTCAATCATACATAGATTGCCATTAATTGTGCAATCACAAAACACCAGACATTCATACTGAAAGTTTTGTGTACAAGATGTCATGACATCGGGTCTGACATCCTGGAAAAATCCTGCATAATTCCATAATTCCTTTTATAGATTCCAGCAGGTACACAAAGACATCAGGTGTCATGACATCGTGTATGACATCCTGATACAGTCCTGCATAATTATGTTTTTCATTTCAACTCCAGCAGGAACACAATATTAGAATCCATGGCATTGCATATGACATTCTGAAACAATCCTGCATGATTATGTTCTTGAACTCCAGCAGGTACATAGGATATCTTGTGTTAAGACATCACACATAACATCTTGTGAACTCTCTTTGTTTTACAAAAATTGCTGCCAACAGTTAGAACCAACAAACTCCCCCTTTGGCAAATTTTGGCTAAAACATATATCTGTCCTTTTTGTTCACAAGACAACTATCAGCAGTTAAACAACAGTTTAATTAGCAGCAGAAGCAACACAATTACTAGCTATAGCTACTAGTAATACACACATGCACAAGGGTACTTCTCCTCCCCCTAAATTTGTGCAACAAAAACAGAATTACTAGTTATGGATGCAACTAGTAAGACACACAAATGCACAAGGGTACTCCTTCTCCCCCTAAATCTGTGCACACACCAAACATCTTCCATGAAAATAACAGCACCTGTAACCACAACACCTGTATCAGTCAGAATGTCATTCTGAAATCTGCTTCAACATGTTAGCATTCAGAAATTCCTTCTAACATCTCCTTCAACATGTTAACATTCAGAATCTCCTTCAACATCACTTGTACATAACAAAGCTTGCACAGAACATCAGACATCTCCTCCAACATCTCAGAACAGAACACCATTCTGTCTTACATCAGACATCTCCTCCAACATCACAGAACAACACATCATAGAACATCATTCTATTCAACATCATCAATTGTCATCTGTTTAGCCTAGCTAGCTACATCAGCATTGCAGATCTCCACAACCACATACTTAACTGCAGCTCTCCACATAATCATTTCTCCCAATTTTTAGTCAAAATTGACCAAAGGTGACTTAAAACATAAATGCTAGGAGATACATACCATAATTATACACAGCTGTAATATATGAGATAATTAGAAATCCATTGAACTCATTAAGAGCCCAAATATTACATCTTCTTCACTTTCAGATTCAGAACTGCCACTAGATTGATCTTGAGAATTAGACCTCTCACTTGAGGTATGGGAATCTGACTCCTTGGCTTCACCATCTTCCAGATGGAAGGAAATGTTGTCCAAATGCACAACTGCAACCTTATTTGGAGACTTCTTTACAGCCTGCCTTTTTGCAAGGGAGATGTCTGGGACATCGTCTTCGACATCCTCATCAGATTCAGAGCCTCACTTTCTTTCCTCTTCCTGACCTTTACTTTACTCCAAGACTTGGAGGGACCTATACCAATAACCTTTTTCTCTCTTCTAGCTGTCCTTATTTCAGCCACACTCTTCCTTTTTCTCAGTTTCTTAGCTACACTTGTTTTCACAAGATTGACCAAGGTGTCATCTTCTTCCTCAGAACTTTCTTCCTCCAGATCAATGATATCCTCAGTAGTTTCATGAAACACACTTGGTGGTTTCTTGTTGGGTCAGTTTTTGCCTATAGAACATAATCCTTCTGAAACCATTTCCTTTTCTAATCGAGATGAGTCATCATCTTTCTCAGCTTGGGGTTCTACCTCAGGAGAGGGATCCCTTCTGGACAGAGGGGTAGAAACCCCTTTGGCTGCATGTTCTTCATTCAGAATCCTAGTGACTAGGTTTCTTATGGTACGATCAGTGAAGTGCATGTCCTCTTTATTAGGAGAGTTTTCAGAAATGTTACCTTGCCTAGTTCCAGTCATGGAAGATGAGCCCGAGGCGTCACCTGATATCACATAAAGAGGAGTGACGTCCAGCACGTCTTCATCTAGAAACTCCGTGGAGGGAGTTCTTGTATGATGATAGGGTTTTGAACCAGATGAAGAAGGATGTTGATACATGTTGTCGAACTTTTGACATAAATTTCTTTTCCCTAGCAGAGTTTCCTTGAGGAGTTGGATGGAGATGAGGATGGCTGTGTTTAGGTAGCGTGCGCAAGTGACATAAATACTATTTCCAATGCTAGGGAATGATTTATCATTAATGTGGCTCTTTATTTTAAGTGAACAGACACTATTTTTATTTCCTTTTTCTTTCCACTTTAATTGCCATAATTTCACAAGAGTCCAAATCCCTAATTTCCCTTTTTCATATTTAGATTGAGTACCATCCAAATTCTTTGCACCCTTGTCAGCTAGCTGTATTTCAAGCTTTGGAAATATGATTTTGTCTTCCACAAATTTTCTAATAGAGAGTTGACAACAGATAAGGAACTTGATCCAACTGTGCTGAATATGATTTTTGGACATTGTTGCAGTATTCAGGTTGTCATAATACAATGTCATGACATCGTGTGTGACATTGTATGCAATTATCAGTAGTTTTATCCAACCTAGTTGAGAATAGCTGCTTCCATCTGATATATTTTCATCATAAACATCATTTTCATTTTTCAAATGTGTAGGAGCAGGTGTCCTTTCACTTTCCATCTCAATCTTCTTTTCATTGTTCTTTGCACACATAGTCCCTTGTGGCCCAGTTCCAACAAAGCTCTCACTAATTTCAGACTGTATATAACCAGTCACATGTTCCCCTTTTTCAGATGTTTAGGCCATCATGACCTTTTCTTCTTTGAGGTTAGGTCTTAGCTTCTAGTGTAACATCATTGTCTGACATTTCCCACAGACTTGTCTTTCATCACCCTTGAAGGTTCTTCTAGCAACTGTACTCATCTTCATCCCTTCCTTTTTGTCATAGGTATATTTAGAGGAATAATCCATCTGAGAGCTCCACATGTAACAATTGTCTTTGGTCCTGATTCCTTCCATAATTACTTCACTGTCTTTGTTAATAATCAGACATTCAGTTTTAGTGAAGATGACATTCAGACCTTGATCACCTAGCTGACTGATGCTTATTAGATTTGAAGTCAAGCCCTTAACCAGTAAAATATTGTCAAGTTTAGGAGCTCCAGGACACTCAAGCTTTCCTATCCCCTTTATTTCACCCTTTGCTCCATCACCAAAGGTTACATAGCTTATGTCATGAGGGTGAAGATCAGTTATCAAGTCTGAGTTTCCAGTCATGTGTCTAGAACATCCACTATCAAAATACCATTCTTCTTTGTAACATTAGTCTTAGGAGCCCATTGCTTCTTGTTGATAGGCTTATGCTGTTTGGGTCTGGGTTGATAGTGAGTCTGTTGATGAACAGGGGTAGGGTAACCATACAGCTTATAGCATAAGGGCTTTAAGTGACCAAATTTCCCACAGTAATGGCATCTCCATCTTTGGTGTTTCCCTTTCTGCTGTTTTCTCTTCTGATGATGTGACATATGATGTGACATCGCAGGACTGCTCTTACTATTGCTGCATTTAGGTTTAGCTTGAGGTTTGCAACTAGTGTAACTGCTCCCAGCCTTAGATTTATGGTACCCTATTCCAGATTTGTCTCCTGTGATTAGTCCAATTTGGAGAAGCTTGTCTAAGGAGTCAGATCCATTGTTTAACATCCTTACATACTTGGTTATCTCTTCTAGTTTTGAGTTTAAGAGCATAGCTTCAGTTTTTAGCTTGGAGATGGTTTCCACATGTTTTGCCTTTTCATTCTCCAGTTGTACTATCTTCTGGCTTTCAACTTGTTGACTTTCATCTAGCTTGACCTTCAGAGCCACAACTTTTGTTCTCAATTTGGAGATGGTTTCCAATTGTTCTACCTTCTCATTCTCAAGTTGAGTTATCCCATTCTTCTGGCTTTCAACTTGTTTATAAAGCTCTACACTTTTGCGACACAACTTTCTGTAGGTAGAGGCCAGTTCTTCAAAGGACACTTCTTCATCACTTGAGTCTTCATCAGAACCCCATTTTCCTGTTAATGCAGTCACCAAATTTGCAGCCTCTTCTGTATCACTCTCATCTGACCAGGTGGCAGCAAGACTCATCTTCTACTTCTTGAGGTAAGTTCTACATTCAGTTATAATGTGTCCATACCCATCACATTCATAGCACTTTACTTATTTTCCTTCTTTGGGCTTCTCATCTGACCTTTCTCTTCTTTCATTGCCGATGTCAGATGAGATGTTCTTGACATTTGCCTTGGATCTTACATCCATTTTTCTTAACAATCTGTTGAACTGTCTCCCCAACATTGCAACTTCATTGGCCCATTCTTCATCCACCTCTTGACTGTTTTCCTCTTCTATGTTTGATATGAAGGCAATGCTTTTGGTTTTCTTTTCAGTTCCATCATTCAATCCCATCTCAAAGGTTTGGAGAGAACCAACCAGCTCATCAACTCTCATGTTGGAGATGTCTTGAGATTCTTCTATGGCAGTCACTTTCATAGCAAATCTCTTTGGTAGTGACTGAGTATTTTTCTCACCAATTTTTCATCTGATATCTTTTCTCCCAAGGCTCCTGAGGCATTAGCTAGTTCAAGGATACTCATATGAAATTCATGGATATTCTCATCATCTTTCATCCTTAAATTTTCAAATTTGGAGGTGAGCAATGAAATGAAATTTCAACTGCACGAATGCTCTTGCATTAGGGTTCTATTTATAGAACCACTTGTGTGAGTTGTAAGTTAAAAAACCCACTTAAGTGTATGTGGCCCATATCTTATGATATGCCAAAATCACTTAAGCGTGTGGTACCTTACCATATTTCGTATTCTACTTAAGTACACCGTATCTTACGATGTTCTACAATTCACTTAAGTGAACCATACCTTACGGTGTTCCTTAGTTACTCTATCTCTTATCAATCCGTCCTTTTGTGTGTGACCCTGTAGGTTTTCGCGACATTAGCAATTATATTCAATAACATATTTAACATAATAAATAGTGAGCGATATCTAGCAACACATCACTGCTACCCAAGACACGAAAATGTCATGTTATCTGAAAAATCCTTTTATGATAATACTTATGTGTATAATTACCCTTTTGCCCCTATGTCTATATTGAACACAAGGCATAGTCCGTGTCATCCTTGTTCTGTTCAATATTGGGACCGTAGACATTTATCCTGTTATGCAGGATGGGCAAATTCCATCTAGGTTACTCATGTCCCTCAACATGCTTCGTGGAGTACCCTTCAATTGTCTTTATGGTCATCCAGTTACGGACAATGTTTGATCAGCAATAATGCACTCAACTCTACATCTATGGTCCATAGTGGTTTCAGGTTGAAGGGTGGTATACACCATTATCACCATGAGAATAACTTATGACACTTTGAATAACATTCTATATAGTATTCTCATAGCGGGTCAATCCAGTATAAATATTACTCTTAATATTCATACCTATGTTTAAGACTTGATAACTCCTTATCCATGATCCATGAGATGTGATCATTAGTCTATATACATAATGGTCTTAATACTTTAATGTTATCCCACTTTACACCAAAGCTCGACTACGGATACTTTAAGAATAGTGTCCTTATGTTTAATGGGATCTTATGATTAAGTCACACTTGATACATTAAACGGACTAAATATTCTAGGGACTCTATTAAACAAACATAATAAAGAAAAAGCCTTTTATTATTAATAAATAATTCGGTACAAGTACCAAAAGTATTGGCCTCTAGGGCTTATACAAACAAACTCCCACTAGCACTAGAGCCAATCAGGCATACCCCTAATGCCCATAGATTTAGTATGGCCATCATGCTTCTGCTGTGCAAGAGGCTTTGTTAGTGGGTCAGCAATATTGTCAAGTGTAGGTACTCTACATATTTTCACATCTCCTATATCTATTATCTCTCGAATGAGGTGATAACACCTAAGTATGTGTTTGGATCGTTGGTGAGATATAGGCTCTTTAGCTTGTGCGATAGCACCATTGTTATCACAATAGAGACCAATGGGATCCACAATGCTAGGAACTATGCCAAGTTCACTAATGAACTTTTTGATCCAAACAACTTCCTTTGCTGCACTTGAGGCAGCAATATACTCGGCCTCGGTTGTAGAATCAACAACTGTATCTTGCTTTGAACTTTTCCAGCTTACAGCGCCACCGTTTAAGCAAAACACATAACCAGATTGCGATCTAAAGTCATCCTTATCTGTCTAGAAGCTAGCATCGGTGTATCCAATTATAGCAAGCTCTTTCTGACCTCCATATATCAAGAATGAGTCCTTAGTCCTTCTCAAATACTTAAGGATATTCTTGACAGCTACCCAATGAGCATCACTGGGATCAAATTGGTACCTACTCGTTGCTCTTAAAGCATACGAGACATCTGGTCGAGTACATAAGATGGCATACATGATAGATCCTATTGCAGATGCATATGGAATCTTATTCATGTGATCCCTTTCTTCCTTAGTTGAAGGGGATTGTGTTTTTGATAGACACAGGCCATGTTGCATAGGTATGAATCCTTTCTTGGAATCATGCATATTAAAGAATCTCAACACTTTGTCTATGTATGTACTATGACTTAGGCCAAGCAGGTTTTATGATCTATCTCTATAGATCCTGATTCCTAATATATAGGCTGCTCACCCAGGTCCTTCATAGAAAAGCATTTCCCCAACCAAGACTTTACTTGTTATAGGGTAGGGACATCGTTTCCAATGAGTAATATGTCATTTACGTATAATATTAGGAAGACGATCATGCTCCCACTAACCTTCTTGTAGACACAAGGCTCATCTTCATTCTTAATGAATCCATATTATTTTATTGTTTCATCAAAACGAAGATTCCAGCTTCTAGAAGCTTGCTTCAATCCATAGATTGACCTTTGTAACTTACATATCTTTTGGGCTTCTTCTGGTATGTCAAATCCTCTAGGTTGTGTCATGTACACATCCTCAAGAAGATTCCCATTAAGGAAAGCAGTTTTGACATCCATCTTCCATATTTCATAATCATGATATGCAACGATAGCAAGTAAGATCCGAACAGATTTAAGCGTGTAAGTTGCTGTCAACAGTGCATGTCCGAAAAAGGAGTTGGGAAGATCAGCGTGACTCATCATGGATCGGACCATGTCTAACAAGGTTCGATTTCTTCTCTCAGATACATCGTTCCATTAGGGTGTTCCAGGAGGAGTAAGTTGGGAGAGGATCCCACACTCTTTCAGATGGTCATCAAACTCCAGGCTTAAATACTCACCACCTCGATCTGATTGAAGAGTTTTAATATTCTTACCTAGTTGGTTTTGTACTTCATTCTTGAATTCCTTGAACTTTTCAAAGGACTCTGATTTGTGTTTCATTAAATACACATAACCATATCTATTGAAATCATCAGTAAATATGATGAAGTATTGAAAACCTCCTCTGGCTGGTATATTCGGTGGTCCACATACATCAGCATGTATGAGGACCAAAAGATCATTAGCTCTTTCACCTTTTCCTGTGAATGGAGACTTTGTCATCTATCCAATTAAACAGGATCTGCATGTCGCATATGATTCATAATCAAAAGAGTCCAAGAGTCCATCTTTATGGAGTTTGGAAATGTGTTTCTCATTTATGTGTCCCAATCGAAAATGTCAAAGGTAAGTTGGATTTAACTCATTAGGTTTCATCCTTTTAGTATTAATGTTATAAATAGGCATTTCAAGATCAAGGACATATAGTTCATTGTTCATTTGTGCAGTAGCACAGAATATATCATTCAAATACATGGAGCAACAATTGTTCTTTATTATAAATGAAAAACCAAACTTGTCCAAACAAGAAACGAAAATAATATTCCTGCTAATTGCAGGTACATAATAATAGTTCTCTAACTGAATTATTAAACCACTAGGTAAAGTCGATACATAAGTTCCTACGGCTAAATCAACAACCTTTGCTCCATTGTCAACTCGTAGGTCAACTTCACCTTTTGCCAAATCTCTACTCCTTTTTAGCCCCTGCACATTGGTACAAATGTGAGAACCGCATCCAGTATCTAATACCCATGATGCAGAAGTAGATAAATTAACTCCAATAACAAAAATACTTGAAGTTGAAGTCTCTACTCCATTCTACTTATCTTTCAGGTACTTTGGGTAGTTTCTCTTCCAGTGTCCAGTCTTACCGCAATGGAAGCAGGTGCCTTCCTTTGTTATGCCTCCCCTAAGCTTCAAAGCAGGATCAGTGGATTTGGGTTTGGCAACTTCCTTGCCTTTCCCTGTATCACCCTGCTTGGTGGGGTCTTTTGTTCTGTCTCTATACATTTCCGATCATCAGAATGGACTTCCCTTTTGACTTCAGATTCTACTCAGTAGTTCTTAACATGGCTAGCAGTTCAGGAAGAGATTTTTCCATATCATTCATATTGAAATTACTGACAAATTCACTGAATCTATCTGGCAACGATTGCAAGATCAAATCAGTCGCAAGTTCCTTTCCGAGGTGAAAACCAAACCTCTCAAGGTTCTCCACATACCCAATCATCTTGAGAAAATGGGGACCTACAGGGGCCCCTCAACTAAGTTTCCTTGAAAAAGGGATTTTGAAACTTCAAACCTTTCATGCCTTTCCTTCTCTTGATAGAGCATCTTCAAGTGTTCGATCATATCGAACGCTGCCATATTCTCATGTTGCTTTTGCAACTCTGAGTTCATAGTAGCTAGCATGAGGCAAGCGGTTTCATCGGCATCATCGACATGCTTCTTATAAGCATCTCTTTCTGCCTTAGGTGCAGAACTAAGAGGTTCCTCTTCAGGAACAGGTTTCTCTAAGACATACAACTTTCTATCATGTTTGAGGATAATCCTTAGATTTCGGTGCCAACACAGAAAACTTGTCCCAGACAATTTTTCCTTATCAAGGATTGATCGTAAAATGTTGTTAGAGGTGTTTGTTGTCATGGTAATCTATATGAAGATAATGAAAATATAAGTATCAATAACATATTTAATTAGGCCTTTAATTAAATATGCTCCCACTATTTTACTCAAAACAAATGCCCCTTAGCATTTGATTCGGAAAATCCCGTTGGAAGATTTTCTAGTGGGTCGAGATCCACATTTCACTTTGTTTTAATTCCGCGTAGGCGAATTACACAAAACTAGGTTATTTAGGTAGGAACTTATTCCAATTGTATCTAGTACAACTCTCGAATATTTTAGTTGAGTGAATAACTCCTTATTCCAATCCATCACATGGATCATTTCCAAGTCTTGCTTCTAAATATATATAATCTTATTATAATTTGTTTAGTTAAGTTTGACCCATTGTTTTAGCAATTGGATATTACAATTATCCCATCGCACTTCACTAATATAGAATATGCACCTCGCGTAGGAGAAACCTACATTATTCGATACTAGTCTTGATGAGTGCTAAAACTTGGAAAGCATAAACTTAATATTTAATTTGAGGGAATTTACAATTATTCTGATCTCACCGGCATATTTATCATATAAATCGTCTCTCACATGCATCAACATAAATTCACATGTATCAACATACATACAAAATGAAACAGTTATGGCCCATAGCGCAATTGTTCTCCCAAGCCAATGAGAGAACCTAAGCTAACCTAATAACGATCTAAGCTTCTCCAAGCAAGATCTTCAAGGTTGTCCTCCTTTGATATTGTATTCTTCTCTTTCTTCATAATATTACATTACATAAAAGAAACTCGTTTTACATACGAGGGAGTGAGATGAGAAAAGAAGTTACATTAAGAGATTAAAAGAGAGGCACGACACGCAGGTCGTATTTAAAAACCCAAAAAATAAATAAAGGAAAACTAAGGCCATAGTTGAACACCACAAGACAGTAATAATAAACACATTATTATTATTAATTTAAATTCTGTTAATTAAAAAAATCAAATTAAATTTCGGTGCCCGGTCACACTACGCAGAGTTAGACGGGGGTTCAGCTGCCCGGTCAACGGACGGTGGTTTCAAAATGCAACAAAAATTAAAAATTTTCTCCTTTAATGATCCTTACGAATAGGCATGATCAGTGATAGAATCGTTATCTCTTGTGGAGATTGAAACCTTTGATGCAGATCTAAGGAGAGATCACGAACGTTGAATGGTGACAACGCCTCTACTCAATCCACACGAACGGATTCCTTCAATCTCAGTGCTAGCTGCTACGAATGAAGGCTTTGAGTGAGTGAGTGAGTGAGTGTGAGAGAGAGAGAGAGAAACGAAATTTCAACTGCATGAATGCTCCTGCATAAGGGTTCTATTCGTAGAGCAACTTGTGTGGGCTGCAAGCTAAAAAGCCCACTTAAGTGTATGTGGCCCATATCTTATGATATGACAAAATCACTTAAGCGTATGGTACCTTACCATATTTCATATTCTACTTAAGTACACTGTACCTTATGATGTTCTACAATTCACTTAAGTGCACCGTACTTTACGATGTTCCTTAGTTACTCTATCTCTCATCAATCCGTTCTTTTGTGTTTGACCTTGTAGGTTTTCACGATATTAGCAATTATATTAAATCACGTATTTAACATAATAAACAGTGAGTGGTATCTAGCAACCCATCACTGCTACCCAAGATACATAAATGTCATGTGATTTGACATATCCTTTTGTGATAATACTTATGTGTATAATTACCCTTTTTCCTCTATGTCTATATTGAACATAAGTCATAAACCATGTCATCCTTGTTCAGTTCAATATTGGGCCCGTAGACATTTATCCTGTTACGCAGGATGGGCAAATTCCATCTAGGTCACTCATGCCCCTCAGCATGCTTCGTGGAGTACCCATCAATTGTCTTTATGGACATCCAGTTACGGATAACATTTGATCAACAATAAGGCACTCGACTCTACATCTAGGTTCCATAGTTGTTTCAGGTCGAAGGGTGGTCATCCAGTTACGGACAACGTTATGGTCATCCAGTTACGGACAACGTTTGATCAACAATAAGGCACTCGACTCTATATCTAGATCACCATGAGAATAACTTATGACACTTTGCATAACATTCTATATAGTATTCTCATAGCGGGTCAATCAAGTATAAATATTACTCTTAATATTCATACCTATGTTTAAGACTTGATAACTCCTTATCCATGATCCATGAGATGTGATCATCAATCTATATACATAATAATCTAAATGCTTTAATGTTATCTCACTTTACAACAAAGCTCGACTACAGATACTTTAAGAATAATGTCCTTGTGTATAATATGATCTCATGATTAAGTCACACTTGATACATTAAACGGACTAACTATTCTAGGGACTTTATTAAACAAACATAATAAAGAAAAATCTTTTTATTATTAATAAATAATTTGATATAGGTACCAAAAGTATTGGCCTATAGGGCTTACACCAACATACCCAACTGGGGAAACTCATGGACATCGTGCAGAATTTCGTTCATCGACAAGAAGATAATCTCCAGGCTAACCCAGGAGCCAATATCAATGCAAACGCTACCAATCCTATCATGGGGAATGGGGTTCCTATCGTCACCCAGGTCCATGTTGAAGGGATGCCTACCAATCTGAATGCTGCTCACACATACCATGTCCCTATCCATGGAGGTTCTCAAGCGGGCACAGAGGACCAAGATGGAGACTTCTTCATGCCCAGAAATGTATCGGTGTACGAGCCTTTTGCACCATTACAGACCGAACTCGAAAGGAAACTCAGAATGATGGACGAAAGAGTCTGAGCCATTAAAGATCCTAACACCTTCGGGCTGGAAGCTGCTGACATGTGCTTAGTCCCAGGGGTCAAGATCCCAGCTAAGTTCAAAGTACCTACCTTCGAGAAGTATCAGGGGACTACTTGTCCCAAGATCCATATCAGGTCCTACTGTAGGAAAATTATGGCTTATTCAGGCGACGAAAAGCTACTGATACATTTATTCTAAGACAGTCTCAGCGGAGCATCCCTAGAATGGTACATGCAGCTTGAACGCTCGCATGTGCGTTCTTGGAGAGAGTTAGATGAAGCTTTCTTAAAGCACTATCAGTATAACACCGATATGGCACCTAATAGGACACACCTTCAGAGTTTGATTCAGAAATCTGAAGAATCCTTCAAATAATATGCACAACGGTGGAGGGACCTAGCTGCTAGGGCCCAGCCGCCCCTGCTTGAGAAGGAACTGGTTGATATGTTTGTGGGTACACTATAAGGCCCATTTATGGACCAAATGATAGGAAGTGCTTGTTCCAGCTTCTCGGATCTCGTTGTTGCTGGAGAACGGATCGAAACGATCTGAAGACTGGAAAAATCAAGGTCCTATTATTGCTTCTAATGGGACAAATAAACCCAATAGTGGTTTTCCCAAGAAAAAAGAGGGAGAAACCAATGTTGGATCAACCTTCAAGGGGAAAGGTAAAGATTACTGAACCCCGTACTATCAAGTTGCAGAAGTGACTCCCAACAACTATCAACAGCCGACATACGCCATTCCCGTTGTTCCACAATAAGTCGCATATCCGCCGCCTGTCCAGTACCAACATCCGTATGCACCCAGGCCAAACAACTATCAACAATATCAACCGGGCTAACAACGTCCCAAAAGACAAGAGAGGAGACTCGACCCTCTTCCCATGAGCTGCAGTCAACTACTGAACCATCTATTAAATGGTTCTCTTATTAAGCTAAGGGAAGCCAGGCCTCCGCCGTCCCCATTCCCACCAGGCTATGACGCCAATGCATGTTATGAGTTCCACACTGGGGCACCCAGCCACACTATTGATAACTGTACGGTGTTTCAGTATAAAGTTCAAGACCTCCTTGACTCAAATGCCATATCATTCGCGCCTGTAGGGCCCAATGTTAACAATAATCTGATGCCTCCTCATGTTGGGCATCCCGTGAACATGATACAAGAGTCTGCTAAGGTCGACCGTATCTCGAAGGTCGACATGATAAAGACTCTGTTACTGGAAGTAAAGGAACAATTGCTTCTAAGGAACGTGTTCCCTGGAAGAACTTCTGACTGTGCACAATGTGAAGACACCCCACATGGTTGTGGAAAGCTCAAAAAAGGTATTCAATTGCTGATAGACCGGAGCATTTTCCTAGTAGAACACTCTTCAACAATCGATAAGGTATCTACTTTGGAAATACCCTATTATCCGGTGCAGATACCTGTTGAGAATGCTCCCGCAACACCCCTGGTGATTACTGTGCCGACTCCTTTCCCATACAAAAGCACTAAAGTCGTCCCCTGGAATTACAACTCCACAACCTATCTGCATGGGCAAAGACTCGAAGAAAGGTCTTTTGAAACTCAAAAGACTTTAGTAATCCATATGCCCTCTGAGGTTTCCAAACATGTGGGGACTCAAAAGTTCGTGGGAATACAAAAGCCTGCTGAAATTCAAAAACCAGTGGAGGCTCAAGAGCCAATTTATAATCATTACAAGAGCTAGTGGCATAACCTAAAGTGGTCACATGTTCGCAGCACTGCCACTGCCACATGAAAAGGAAAATCTTGGAGCTAACGCCAAGAATAGGAGTAAGCAACCTACCTACCTGGAACAGGGGCAAACCCAGACTCAAAGAAAAGTTGTGTCGGATGATGTGGAAGAGTTCCTCCGCATCATAAATAAAAGAGACTACAAAATGGTTGATTAGCTCAACCAAATACCATCCAAGATCTTTATACTTTCTCTGCTTCTGTTTTCTAAAGCCCACCGAGATGCTCTAATCAAGTTTCTCAGTGCCGCCCATGTGCCCTAAGGGATAACCGTCAATCAATTTGAAGGGGTAGTGGCTAATATAGCTTCGAGGAGATGCCTAGGCTTTTGTGATGACGAACTGCCTCCCGAGGGCAAAAATCATAACAAATCCCTACTCATATCCATAGAATATGCTGACACGATAATGTCCCGAGTGCTGGTGGACACGGGGTCTTCTTTGAACGTGCTCCCAAATAATTCCCTCACTAAACTGACAATAGAGGGCCCGTTGATGAAGCCCAACACACTGATAGTTCATGCATTCGACGGTTCGTGCCGGTCCGTCATAGGAGAGGGGGGACCTTCCTATCAAAATAGGGTCGTACACCTTCTTTGTGACCTTCTATGTGATGGATGTTCACCCAGCGTATAGCTGCCTCTTAGGTCTCCCATGGATCCATGTTGTAGGCGCAGTAACCTCTACTCTCCATCAAAAACTAAAAGTTTTTTTCAATGGAAAGCTAGTCACTATTGATGGAGAAGAATACATATTGGTCAGCCAACTATCCTCCTTCTGGTATGTTAAAGTAGATGGAGAGGTTCACGAAACACATTTTCAGGCATCCGAGTTTGCCAATGTGTTGTTGAATCCTCTCAATGGAAGAACATTCAGAAAATCTAAACTCCCGATGTCGTCCCTAAAAGATGCTCAGACGATAATCAAAGTTGGCCATTCAGAAGGATGGGGGAGAATCTTGGAGCTACCTGTCAACAAAAATAGGTCTGGCTTAGGATACCATCCAGTGTAGACGACCCAGCAAGATACACCTGTAGTGGGTGACAAACTGGCCCTCTCCATCCCAGGGAAGTTCGTGAGCGTCGAATATCTCTTTCAAGAGCAGGACACCATGGTGGGCGAAGACCTCGGTATATCTGAAGCTGATTGCTTTGTGCTCAAGAAGGCAGCAGGCCAACAACTCAACAATTGGACAGAAGTGGACATACCTGAAGTTACTTTTTGTCAAATGTAATTTTCTATTTTCATTTCGGATTCCTATGCCTGTGCTCAAGGCATAGTGGAGCTTGTAGGGCCCCTGTTGTTTTCATCATTGTTTTAAAATGAAATAAAAGAAGTGTTTCGCATACAATTTCGCTCTCTGTATTTCTCTTTTCACTTTTTCCAAAAAAAATATTTTGTGCTAGTCCATATTCTAAAATAAAGCATGGATCACTCATACAAATCCGACCCGAATTCCATTGACAACAAAGATGCTATGGTCGATAATAATTTAGAGAATCCGATCTACCAAGTCGAGGAAGATTGTGACGAAGATTGTGAACTCCCAGAGAAGTTGGCCAGGCTGCTACAACAGGAATCCAAATTGATTCAATTGTACCAATAGTCGTTGGAGATCGTCAACCTCGGATCCGAAGACTGCAAGAAAGAAATCAGGATCGGCGTCAACCTACAGGCTGATGTCAAGGAGAGGTTGATCCAGTTACTGCATGAATATGTTGACATGTTTTCTTAGTCATATCAAGATATGCCCGGGTTAGACACAGATATTATGATACACCATCTACCACTCAAACAGGATTGTCCTCCTGTGAAGTAGAAACTGAGAAGAACTCGACCTAATATGGCTATCAAAATCAAGGAAGAGGTTAAAAAGTAGCTGGATGTGGGTTTTCTAGCAGTATCAAACTACCCCCAATGGCTTGTCGTGTTCGTGCCTAAGAAAGATGGCAAGGTGCGCATGTGTGTGGAGTACAGAGACCTAAATAAGGCTAGCCCAAAAGATGACTTTCCACTACCTCACATTGATGTGTTGGTGGATAACACGACCCGATTATCTGCATTCTCCTTCATGGACGGTTTTTCTGGATATAATCAAATAAAAATGGAACCCTAAGACATGGAGAAGACAACATTTATCACCCCGTGGGGGACATTCTTCTACAAAGTCATGTTGTTCGGTCTAAAGAACGTTGGGGCAAGATATCAAAGGGCTATGGTTACTCTCTTTCATGACATGATCCATAAAGAGATTGAAGTATACATCGACGATATGATTTCTAAGTCCCAAACAGAAGAGGAGCACCACACCCATCTGCAAAAGTTGTTTGAGAGGCTGAGAAAGTTCAGATTTAGACTTAATCCAAACAAATGCACGTTTGGGGTAAGATCTGGCAAGCTGCTAGGTTTTATCGTGAGCCAGCGTGGCATTGAAGTGGATCTCGACAAAGTTAAAGCCATACAAGCTATGCCGCACCGATAATGGAAAAATAAGTTCGCGGCTTTTTAGGAAGGTTGAACTATATAGCCAAATTCATATCGCACCTGACTGCCACATGGGAACCAATCTTCAAACTATTGTGAAAGGACCAACCCGTCGAGTGGAACGAGAACTGTCAAAGAGACTTTGAGAGGATAAAGCATTATCTCCAAGAGCCACCCATCTTGATACCACCGGTACCAGAAAGACTGCTTATCATGTATTTGACAGTCCTGGAGGATTCTATGGGTTGTGTACTGGGTCAACATGACGAATCAGGTAGAAAGGAACATGCCATCTACTACCTTAGTAAGAAGTTCATTGATTGTGAATCAAGGTATTCTTTGCTAGAAAAGACTTGTTGTGCCCTCGCCTGGGCTGCCGAACGATTAAGGCAGTACATGGTGACACACACTACTCTGTTGATCTCCAAAATGGACCCAATCAAGTACATTTTTGAGAAATTGGCTTTGACCGCAAGAGTTGCCCATTGGCAGATGGCCTTGATTGAATACGACATTTAGCAGGTCACACAAAAAGCCATCAAGGGAAGTGTATTGTCTGATTACTTGGCCCACCAACCAGTAGAGGACTATCAACTGATGAAATTTGATTTCCCTGACAAGGACATTTTGTTCATAAGGGATTGCAACATTCCAGGCTCCGAGGAAGGCCCTAAACCATGATCGTAATGAAAGCTTGCGTTCGATGGTGCTTCCAATGCACGAGGCCATGAAGTAGGTGCCATCATTACTTCACTGACATGATTTTATCTTCCATTCTCCGCAAGATTATGCTTTGACTGCACCAAAAATATGGAAGAATACGAAGCCTGTATCTTCGGTATCGAAGCGGCAATCAACTTGAGAATCAAAATACTTAAGGTTTATGGGGACTCGACTCTCGTCATCAGTCAAGTACGGGGAGATTAGGAAACCCGCGATCAGAAGTTGATTCCGTACAAAGAACATGTCCTAAAATTGATCCCTTACTTCGATGAAATCCATTTTCATCACATCCCAAGGGAATAAAATCAATTAGAAGACGCCCTCGTCACCTTAGCATCCATGTTCAAGATCACATGGAAGAATGAGGCTCCTGCTATCAGAATTGATCGCCTAGACGAGCCTGCATACTGTCTGGCTACCGAGGAAGAGTCAGGTGGCAAACCTTAGTACCATGACATCAAAACATACGTCAAAAAATAGGTGTACCCATAAAATGCATCAATCACAGACAATAAAGATTTGAGGAAGTTCTCCTTTAAGTTCTTCTTGAGTGGAGATGTATTGTATAAACGAAGTTATGATTCAGTATTGCTTAGATGCGTGGAAAGGCGCGAAGTGGAGCAAATTATAACTGATGTGCATGCAGGTTCGTTTGGGACACATTCTAGCAGGCATTCAATGGCTAAAAAGATCCTCAGAGCAGGATACTACTGGTTGACTATGGAAACAGATTGCTTCTGTCACGTGCAGACTTGTCACAAATGTCATATCTATGCTGATAGGATACACGTACTTCCAGTATCTCTCAACGTCATTTCCTCTCTGTGGCCCTTTTCCATGTAGGGCATTGATGTGATCGGACGTATTGAACCAACTGCTTCGAACGGGCATACGTTCATCCTGGTCGCCATCGACTATTTTACCAAACGGTTAGAGGTTGCGTCATAGGAAAATGCCACCAAACAAGTGGTAGCTCTCTTTCTGAAATGTGACATCATCTGCCGTTATGGGATTCCCAACAAAATTATCACGAATAATGGTTCGAATTTTAATAAGAAGATGGTGAAGGAATTGTGCAAGAGTTTCAAGATTAAACATCACAATTCTTCACCCTATTGGCCAAAGATGAACGGTGCAGTGGAAGCGACCAATAAGAACATAAAGAAGATTCTTCAGAAAATGGTGAAGACATACAAGGACTAGCACGAGATGCTACCCTTTGCACTACATGGCTATCGTACTTCGATACGAACCTCGACCAGGGCAACCCCATTTTCTCTGGTGTACGGTATGGAAGCAGTGCTCCCAATCAAAATAGAGATTCCCTCTCTGAGAATCCTGGAAGACGTCAAACTGGATGAAGCAGAATGGATTCAAGCCAGACTCGATCAACTGAACCTCATTGAAGAAAAACGCATGACAGCTCTGTGCCACGGCCAACTTTATCAGAAGCAGTTGAAGAGGGCCTTTGACAAGAAAGTGCATCCTAGGAACATCCAAATCGGTGACCTGGTACTCAAAAAGATCTTGCCTATCCACACAGACCCTCGAGGAAAGTGTACCCCGAATTACGAAGGACCATACGTCGTGAGAAAGGTTTTCTCAAGAGGAGACTTGATTCTCTCGACTATGGATGGGGATGATCTGGCATCACTTATAAATGCAGACACATTCAAAAAATATTATGCCTAATATGTGACCCGCTAAGTTGATACCCCAAGGGGCAACTTAGGCAAAAATGGGCATCCCGGTGGACCACAAAAAGAAAAGGTCCAGGAAAAATTTAGGGATATAAAACAAAAGAATTTAAAACCCGCTAAGTTGATTCCCCCCAAAGGGAAACTTAGGTAAAAAAGGGTATCCCGCTAGATCGAAAACCCGAAAGGACGGTCTAGGCAAAAGTTAGGGACTGACAGGCAAAGACTGCATATTGTTCAGGGACTATAAATACGTACTCCCACGAAGTGGAAACCCAAACGAAGGGATCAATCCAATCACCATCGACTGGGGAAGAGTACGAGGACTCAGAAAGTACAATGGCTATAGCATGATTGGACCTTTTTTTTTTCTTGTGTGAGAAATATAACTGTTATTTCTATATAAACAATGCATTGAATATTTTGGGGATAACAACAATAGCACTGAAATGAAAACTTGATTTTTACATTGATTACAAAGTGTCTAAGGGTAACCATGATGCCCAATTTGTTGCATATAACGCACAAAGACATAAGACAATGAAGATCCTGGGACCTATGAGACTACGACCTAAGAGATTACGAGAATCGTCATTCGCCATGGTAATCCCCCTCAGTGTATCCACACACCACTCTGGGTATCAGAAAATTCGTGGTAGATTCTTTCTCCAATAGCACCGGGAAGGCAAGACGTTGGGAAGTCATGCGAGACGCATCCCACATCTTACGAATCATGAGCCTTGTAACCCAAGCAGATATACCTCTATTCAGGGCCCAAACTTGAGGCATCCGTAAACCCTCATATCATTGCATAAGCCCGTCATGCATAATTCATATCATTTCATGTATATCATTCGATATAATCATGAAGCTCTCTAACAAGAAAGAAGCAAGCCCAAAACTCTTTTGGCACTACTCAACAATCCATTTCCGTTGGCACCTTCCTTAAACCCGGCCTTGGGGATAACCCTTTTTTTAATACATCATCAAAAGTTCAGTTCCAATCGTAAAATCATTTGTAAGCCTAGTTATGTTGGCCAAACCACCCCTGGAGTCCCGTTACATTGACAATCCCCTCCACAAATTCATCAAGCCCAAGTCTTTGCATTTGGCCTTTCTATCCCCCAAACCCAAGCCTTCGTGTAGATGTTTTTGATTGGCTGCATTTTGTGTTAAAACACTTACTATACTAAGATGTCTTGACGGATGTCATAACATGCTTAAGTAGTAAGCTGTAGGATTAGCTAATACAGGATTCACTGGATGTCAAACTGAATGTTATGACATTCATCCCTGACAACAGATGCTAAAGTATAGGCTAGTTAGTTTTTCTGTTATGTTTCAGTATTTATCTCAGGCTGATTTTCAGGAAACTAACAGTTGTGCTAAAATTAAGAGACCTAGCATATAGCCTATGATCTGGATGTCAAACTGAATGTTATGACATTCATCCCTGATAGCAGATGCTAAAGTATAGGCTAGTTAGTTTTTCTGTTATGTTTCAGTATTTATCTCAGGCTGTTTTTCAGGAAACTAACAGCTGAACTAAAATTAATAGACCTAACATATAGCCTATTTGTTAGCACCCTATGTAGCGGTGTATTCGTCACTTTATGATTTATTGATTAAATCAAAAGCAAAGCATACAAAGAATCGAGTCGCCACCACACTTTTATTTATCCACAGGAATGGCTAAAAAGCGAACAAAAGCCTAAGAAGTTTTACACATAGAAAACTAATGAAAAGATCATAGATCTGGGTAAGGGGTTAATTACGCAATGGGAAGGTGTTAGGCACCCAAAACGTCCTAGGTACTCCTAGGGAGCCCTTTTCACAACTTGTTGTATGAAAGGTTATTTGTTTATGAAATATTTACTGTGCAAACATGGATTGAAGGGATGAGAGAAAGAATATACAAGTTATTATTTTTGTGTTTGAATGGATGAACTCGTTGCCTACGTACCTTTCCATGGAAGGTAAGGATCAAAACGCCGTAGTTCGGCTAAAAGATTTCCAAAAGTAAGTGAATTGATTTTAAAACAAAAGCCCTAAGGTCTTTCGTTATCCACGGGAGAAAACTCAACCTTATACAAACAACAAGTCCACCATGTGAGAAAAGCTTCAACTTGCTAGTGAGGGGTTAACCCTATAATAAGCAAGGAAGTCTTACAATTCAATCACTAAGGACAACAGGTGAGATTAAAATCAACCAACTAGGATAAATCAAACCTATGGCTAATGTATGAAAACTTATCAAGAATGGACAAAGCCACAAAACAATGGAGTGAGTGGAATTAATCAATTAGAATTATTCACAAAAGTGGTCAAGATATGATTAGAATTCAATTCAAAAGAAGTATCATGAAAATGAAGTTTGAAAAATCAGAGGCCTAAAGCCTAGGTTTCTAATTTGAAAAGAAATGAAGATGTTTGCACAATAGTTTTCAGGTTTTGGGTTAACATGCAAATGGAGGTTTAAAGAAACAAAAGGTGGGAGGGTGAGGAAGTAAAACTTCTTAGATGTTCACCTCTTGAGATCATATGTAGATGATTCAAGTGATTCCTTTGGAATGAGGCAACAAGCAAATAAGCAAATAACTAGATGGATACCGGACGCCAATCAATGGACTTATACCAATCTCACAAAACAAAAATGGATACCGGATGCGAATCGATGGACTTATATCAATCTCCTAAAACAAAAATGGATACCGGAAGCCAATCAATGGACATATACCAATCTCACAAAACAAAATGGATACCGGAAGCCAATCAATGGACTTATACCAATCTCCTCAAACAAAATGGATACCGGAAGCCAATCAATGAACTTATACCAATCTCCAAAAACAAAAAGAAACATGGATACCAGATGCCAATCTATGGACTTATACTAGTCTCACAAAACAAAGAAAACAAGGATACCAGATGCCAATCAATGGACTTATACTAGTCTCCTACCATATCATGGGAAACAACTGCCAAGCAATGGACTTATGCTTGCCTCCTCCATGGACAAAACAAAATGTTACAAAGATATGAACAATGTTTATGAAATGATATACAAGTAATGATGACCAATGCACAAAGGCACACTCAAGCAAATATGCATAGATGAATCAAGTAAGCAAACAAACAAGTCAATTAGCACACACTATATACAATCAATTAGGCTCAAGCAAGGTTAGGCTTTACAACCAGCTGGAATGGGGTATTTTAGGCTCGTAACCCTAACATTGAGAGTTAGGGTGAAGCAGATGAAATGGAGATGAGGGGTGTGCCTCATAGCTCTTATCCCTGGTCAGGGAGAGCTTTGATCAATGGAAAGTCTGGGAGTTCAGAAAGTTGGAACTCTTCTCCACAAATGGACTCTATAAGATCTTGGGTTATTATTCACCATGCATCAACACATGGTGTGAGCAAGGTGAATGACACACTGAGTAGCAGGAGATGGACTACACATCTCTTTTATCTGTCAATTGCCTCATAAGAGGACTTTTCCTGCTTGGCACAAAAGTTAAACAATCACAAGCATTGCCTCTTAAGGAGGACTTCAGACAGGTGCCTACCAATAACAGTAGGTCTTCCAGACTACATGAAGATTAGAGATTATACCTAAGTGGTTAAGCAACCAAGCAAAGCAAAGTTCACAATGAACTTAAAGCAACTTAGGTACCTGTGGAAACACTAAACAGATCAGTATAATACTCAGACAAACAGATAACAGTCAATAAGCAACAAATGATCTCAATGTGCAATGTGTGTAAACCAAAAGCAAAACTCAAATGAGGTAGCATCAACCTACAAAACACACAAGTGTTAGTAATCAAAAGCAAACATCAATATTCACATCATGAAGCATCACCAATTATGGAACTTGAATGCTTAACCTGAAATCAAAGCTCAAATGTAAGCAACAAACCACTAGGTCAAAGCCTAGGGTCAAAGATGGAGAAAAAATTTAAAACAGGGGCTGAAATTTAACATGAAGCAACTTCAAACACTTACTGACAAGTCCTAAAAAGGCTCACATCAAAATCAATTACCAAAAGCATTTCATGATCAAGTGAAGTTCAAGGCAATTTCAAAGCTCATATGTGATCAACATGAATGAAAAATTCAAATCAAAATAGAAATGATTCAAATAAATCTGAAAAAATTCATGCATATTCAGGACATCTAACAGGATCGACATACAAAAAATCAGGGGAATCAGAGATCATTTGGTATAGAAATCAAGTTGCACAAGTTGGACAAGCAAAGGTGTGACACAAATTGTCACACCAAGTTAGCACAAGCATAAAACAACAATGGAGCATAGGAAAAATACCAAACCAAAACCACAATGTCAAGAAAGGAGTCTAGATTCACCATGCAAAGTTTCAGGTTCATTGGATAAGAAACAAGCATTTCATGATAGGATAAGCAAGGCAAGGTCACACATGCATATGTATCCAATCATCCTAGAACAAAATATTTTTCCAG